>NC_079488.1:39487746-42354147 GCF_020520425.1 Spinacia oleracea
GAAGGGATCAAATCCTGTATCTATTTCATTTTTTAATCGGGTTGAAATATGTAATGTCATAATAATAGTCGAAATTTAACCGATATTCTATACTAAACGAAATTTTATAAATCTAATTAAGTATTTAAGTAGCAGAATTCTTTTTATTAAAAATGTTTTATCAATTCCTTTTGTATTTGTTGCATTTGCATTTTTAAATTTGCGTAGAAACTTTTATTTCTTTATTATTCCCCCCTTCATACATATTTAATACATCCCATATATGGAGTTTTTATGTCAAATTTTATGTGATTTGGTAAACAGAATATAAATTCCATCAGAGCTAGATCGATCTATATAATTCAATGAAGAATGAGCCAAAAATGGGATTTTTAAATAAACGGGGAATTGAGTGCAAATGCTACGGAATGGAAATGAGGGAATGTCTACAATCCCTGGGTTTAATCAGATACAATTTGAAGGATTTTGGAGGTTCATTGATCAGGGCTTAACGGAAGAACTTTCTAAGTTTCCAAAAATGGAAGATACAGACCAAAAATTTGAATTTCAATTATTTGTGGAAACATATCAATTAGCAGAACCCTTGATAAAAGAAAAAGATGTTGTGTATGAATCACTTACATATTCTTCTGAATTATATGTGTCCGCGGGATTAATTTGGAAAACCCGTAGGGAGATCCAAGAACAAACAATTTTGATTGGAAATATTCCCCTAATGAATTCTCTAGGAACTTTTATAGTAAATGGAATATACAGAATTGTGATCAATCAAATACTGCAAAGCCCGGGTATTTATTACCGATCCGAATTAGACCATAACGGAATTTCGGTCTATATCGGCACCATAGTATCAGATTGGGGAGGAAGATCAGAATTAGAGATTGATAGAAAAGCACGGATATGGGCTCGGGTGAGTAGGAAACAGAAAATATCCATTTTAGTTCTATCATCAGCTATGGGTTCAAATCCAAGAGAAATTCTGGAAAATGTTTGCTACCCGGAAATTTTCTTGTCTTTCTTGAATGATAAGGAGAAAAAAAAATTGGGTCAAAAGAAAATGCCATTTTGGAGTTTTATCAACAATTTGCTTGTGTGGGTGGGGATCCGGTATTTTCGGAATCCTTATGTAAGGACTTGCAAAAAAAATTCTTTCAACAAAGATTCAAAAGTCGTTAGGAAGGATTGGTCGACGAAATATGAACCGGCGACTGAACCTTGATATACCCGAAAATAATACGTTTTTGTTACCGCGGGATATATTGGCAGCTGCGGATCATTTGATTGGAATGAAATTTTGAATGGGTACACTTGATGATATGAATCATTTGAAACATAAACGTATTAGGTCTGTCACAGATCTCTTACAAGATCAATTCGGATTGGCTCTAGTTCGTTTAGAAAACGTGGTTCGAGGAACTATAAGTGGAGCAATTCGTCATAAATTAATACCGACTCCTCAGAATTTGGTAACTTCAACTCCATTAACGACTTTTGAATCTTTTTTTGGATTACACCCATTATCTCAAGTTTTGGATCGAACTAATCCATTGACACAAATAGTTCATGGGAGAAAATTGAGTTATTTGGGTCCTGGGGGATTGACAGGGCGAACCGCTAGTTTTCGGATACGATATATCCATCCTAGTCACTACGGGCGTATTTGCCCAATTGACACATCTGAAGGAATCAATGTTGGGCTTATTGGGTCCTTAGCAATTCATGCGAGTATTGGTCCTTGGGGGTCTCTAGAAAGCCCTTATTATGAAATTTCTGAGAGATCAAAAAGGGTACGGATGCTTTATTTATCACCAAGTAGCGATGAATACTATATGGTAGCGGCAGGAAATTCTTTGGCCCTGAATCGGGGTATTCAGGAAGAACAGGTTGTTCCAGCTCGATACCGTCAAGAATTCTTGACTATTGCATGGGAACAGGTTCATTTTCGAAGTATCTTTACCTTCCAATATTTTTCTATTGGAGCTTCTCTCATTCCTTTTATCGAGCACAATGATGCAAATCGAGCTTTAATGAGTTCTAATATGCAACGTCAAGCAGTTCCGCTTTCTCAGTCCGAGAAGTGCATTGTTGGAACGGGGTTGGAACGCCAAGTGGCCCTAGATTCGGGGGTTCTCACTATAGCCGAACATGAGGGAAAGATCATTTATACCAACACTAACAAGATTGTTTTATTAGGGAATGGGAATACTGTAAGCATTCCATTAGTTATGTATCAATGTTCCAACAAAAATACTTGTATGCATCAAAAACCTCAGATTCCGCGGGGGAAATGTGTTAAAAAGGGGCAAATTTTAGCAAATGGTGCCGCTACAGTTGGTGGTGAGCTAGCTTTGGGAAAAAACGTATTAGTAGCTTATATGCCGTGGGAAGGTTACAATTTTGAAGATGCGGTACTCATTAGTGAGCGTCTTGTGTATGAAGATATTTATACTTCTTTTCACATACGGAAATATGAAATTCAAACTTATGTGACAAGTCAAGGTCCTGAAAAGGTCACTAGCGAAATACCACATTTAGAAGCTCATTTACTCCGCAATTTAGACAAAAATGGAATTGTGAGGTTGGGATCATGGGTAGAAACAGGTGATATTTTGGTAGGTAAATTAACGCCTCAGATGGCAAAAGAATCTTCGTATGCCCCCGAACATAGATTATTACGAGCTATACTTGGCATTCAGGTATCCACATCAAAGGAAACTTGTCTAAAACTACCTATAGGTGGTAGGGGCCGAGTTATTGATGTGCGATGGATCCAGAAAAAGGGGGGTTTCAGTTATAATCCAGAAACGATTCATGTATAAATTTCACAAAAACGTGAAATCAAAGTAGGCGATAAAGTAGCTGGAAGACATGGAAATAAGGGTATCATTTCCAGAATTTTGCTTAGACAAGATATGCCATATTTGCAAGATGGAAGACCTGTTGATATGATCTTTAACCCACTAGGAGTACCTTCACGAATGAATGTAGGACAAATATTTGAATGCTCGCTTGGGTTAGCGGGGAGTCTGGTGTTTCATAGGGGATTTTCCAGTTTTCGCACATGTTATTATGTTTAACTGTATTCCCCTACAGTGGTATCACGAATCTTATGTATTCAAAGCGTGTTTTAGCATGATTTAATTTTTTTGCTGTTGTCGAATTTTCGGGAATTTTTGTTGATTTTTCGGAATTTTTTATGAATTATTGGATTAATTGCGTAACTTGTTATGAAATAAAAAAGATTCGGTTTTTTGACTTTTCTGACCCTAATCTCATTGAAAACGATTTTCTAAGATCAACCCATGGGAACGGAATTGCAAAAACAGGCCTAGTGATGTTTTTTGGGCGTTTTTGTTAATTTTCGAATTAAAATTAAAAGTGTCGGAAAGTATTTCAATTAAAAGGTCGACCTAAACAACTCGGAATTAATTGAAATTTTGACACGATGTGGCTGGGTACATTCTTGATCTATGGTGAAAACCATAATTTTGACACGATGTGGCTGGGTACATTCCGATAAGTATAAACCATAATTTTGCTTTCCTCAAATTCGTAAAATTTAGATCCTTAATTGATTTTTTAAATAATTTAGATCTAATAATTCAGTTAATTGGGGAAGGGAATAAAATTTCAAGGATCAGTGGCTAATTTTAAAAATTATTGGATTAAAATTTTGAATGGTTTCGTTAATTTTAATCGCACTTAAACCAAATTATTAAAATCTGAAATTTAAATGTTTAAGAACGATTTAAAGTTTTAGATTTTATTATTTAAAAGTTCAAATTTTTAGTTGAAATAGCTCGTTCTTAAAATTTGAATAATGTTAGCCTTGATTTAATATTTTACGAAATTGGATTGTCGTTAAATTAATTAAATCGTAAAAACCGTTGTTTTTCGAAAATAAAAATCGTAACTTTTTATGAAAAATAACATAAATGCAAACGTTCGTGAAATTAATTTTTTTTTTAAATTAAGTTGGTCCGTAGTATGAACCAAAGGCACGAACACAAGGTTGAGATGGACGTGTGGCTCGTCGAGCCACGCGGGCTGCCGCATCGGTGCCGAGCCGCAGCGACGCGGGGAACAGCATGGGCGCTGCGTGCCGCGCGCTCTGGGCGAGGAAAGGGGCAAGCAGGCAGAGCCTTGCTTGCGATTGCTGCGAGAAAGCAAGGCACCTGGCCTTGCGATGCGCAGCGATGAGCGTCGAGCCAGGCACGCAGGGGCAACAGCAGCTGCGGGTACGTGTGCAAGGCTGCGGGGTGCGCGGGCTTTGCTCGTGTGCCTCGTAGGCCACACAGTGCTACGTTGGGCTGGGCGCAAGCCTAGCCCGAGCAAGCACATGAAATTTTTTTAAAAAAATTTGTTTATTTCGTTGGGCTTGACCATGTTTGCATTAATTTGGGCTAAGGATATTTAATTTAATATTTTATTAACTTGGGCTAGGCCGCGAGTTTTAATTTAATATTTAATAATTAATTATCCGGAATAATTATTGGTTTGAGTGGGAGCCACTAAATGAAATTAAAATGAAATAATTATTTTTAATTATTTTCGTAGGTCGCATTATTTTAATTAAATTCAATTTTAATTAGAATAAAGTCTAAGGATTAATAATTTGGAAATTGATTAATCTTTTATTACGCGTTTATGTGAACGTGAATTTTAATTAATTCACGTAAATACTTTCATTATTATCATGGGCCATTCGTTTTAGCATATGAATGGATGAATGCATAGAATATATATTTTATGTAATGCAGGTACTCCAAGTGACTAGTATGGCCATTTAGGATAGTTAAATACGGTCTGCGAACCGTTCTATCTTTGAATGTAAAGTTTTAAATATGGTCTGCGTACCATGGAAATTTTGATGTAATTTATTATTTTCAAGTATTTCTAAGTTTAGAACTTTAAGTTAGCAATTGAACGAAAATTCAAGACGATGCCAAGCTAACAAGATGGTGATGAAGATTGGATGCTTCAAGACAAGATGTTTTGGGCCAAACTAGTTCACCATTTTATTTATGCATTTGATATATATATATATATATATATATATATATATATATATATATATATATATATATATATATATATATATATATATATATGCTTGAATGTATGTATGTATAGTTTGCATGGATAGGTTGTTTCGTATGACTCGATTAGATTAAGTTCACTAAATAATCGAACCAACATAGAAACAACTAGGTCCAAAGCAATATTGAGTTTAAAAATTTCCTTCCAACTCAAGCACATGCAAAAATCTAAGGACCTAATGTAGTAGGTTTACGCCAAAGCGTGGTGCTATATTAGTTGACATAGATGGTAAGGCGTCCCAAAGGAGCACGTTGATTGTGGTTTCAACTCAAGCAACAATGGCATTATGTTATGGCAATGGGATAAATTATGGTATTAATTTATTAACCAAGAGTAATTTGGAGATTACTAGCAACAGGTTTTGCTTACGTAGAATCTTAAACTACTTAAGACATGCCAAAGCTGCCTAAGGATTTAGGACTTTTAGGGTCTTGGAATCGTTTCATTCATTTTGGACCATGTTTTTGCTTTTGCATGAATGAAATGTTTAATAGCTTTGATGATTGCATGAATTCTTTTATTTCAAGTTATTAAAGTATGATAAATGTTTTCTTTGCTAGTTCATTTTGTAGAATCGTAAATCTTCAACTTTGTTGCGTTCGGACAATAGAACTGCGATATTTCCTTGATGGATTGATAACTAATTTTGAGAGCGATTCTCAAAGAAAAGGAGAATAAGAGCGTATCTTGAATGCTATTTTCTTATAATGATCTTCATGGTTGTTTTCAAACTAAAATTTGAATGGTAGACCAATTGGACCTCATATATTCAGAATACTGGGTAGTTTTGGAATAATGAAGTATTGAGTTAAAGACTCATGTATAACCAATGGTTAACAACCAATTTTCTTTTGATTCGATAAATGAACTAGACTCATTGGATGTTTTCATTAAAAGTGAATAATAGAAAGGGACTTTGTAAGCATAACAAAGTAAGAAGATCAAGCAAAGAGTAAAATCTTTTGGAGTATAAGAAAACGTGCTAGAAAGGATAGGAAAGGGGAACAAAATAAATGAATTTAGATATTCTATTTCTACCTTGAGGTTTATGTTAAAGAGGAACGACTTAGCAAATAAACTCCCATGGTATTAGATTACCGCTTGAGGTTCTAACTCTTGTTAAGAACTCAAATTCCGGGAGCTAAGTCTGGTTATTGACCTACAAGTGGAAATGAAGCAAAGTTGTGCTACATTAATTGCAGGGTCATCGTGTTTGTTTTAAAGTCCTTCTAAAGGCTGGAACTTAATGGTATTATGTTCCATTAATCATCATAATAGATTTCTGCCTGGACAACGGAAGGACTCACATTCAAATTAAACAAAAACATTCGTTGAGTGTTTATTTGAATGACATGGTCATTTAAGGGTTGAGTCTTATGATTGATTGATAAACAAACGAATCTCTTCACAATCAAACTTCAGAAGGTTCAAATCAAACACTTGGATTTGTGTTCCACATATCTTTGGCAATGTCATACGACCATATCAACAAGACAACATTCCAAGATTCCATGGCATGGATTTTTGAAAGTTGGTTAATTTAAAACACGTGGGTCTTGCTTGTTGAACGTGACATAGAAATGGACTATTGTTAGAAGTTTCTATACAATAAAGTTCATGGGCCAAAGATGGATTTTATGACTTACCTATTTCACAAGAATTTGAGAAAATATGGCTATATTTACTAAACGTGAAATATGTGAAATACTTCAATGCGATTCACAAAAGGGTATAAAATCAACTTGGCAAGAATTTTGGAACATCTAGGCTGGGTCAAGGTGATGTTTGCATGAGCCAAGAAAGATTATCTAGATTGTTTATATGGCAATATGGCAATTGAAGCTCCAAAAGAAAATATGGTATGTCCAAATGGAGAAATCGGAATCTATTCGATTAACGATAATCACGACTATTTTCCTATCTAGTATCTAAATGATACTCTCAAGTGACTATCACACTAAACAAAGTTGTCAAAGCTAAGGATAAGATTTTATAAGGATTGAACTTTTGTTCAGTACATCTTTTCATTACATCTATATCTAGGGTTGTCAAACCCAGTGGGAGTTAGTGTTTACATCAAACAAACTCAAGAATAGATATATGTTTCTTTATGAGCGACTCATAGAAACAAAAGGTATTGAATCTACCACAAATTTGAGAACATATGGTTGTTGCTCTAGATAATGTCTTTTAGGAAACCATCATATTTCCAAAAAGGCAAGTGGGAGAAAATGACCTCGAAGTGACCTCAAAAGGACTTCAAGTCAAGCAACAAACAAATGTAGGATACTTAGGAGTGTTTGGAAAAGCTTCGTACTTAGAATCCTTTGGAAGAGCTTCAGGAAGACTTTAGAAGTGCTTCAAGAGAATCCTAATACTCAAAGGACTTGAGTAATTTCTTTATAGGCACTAAAGTTTGATGTTCAATACCTAGGTAAATCGTATAAGGAATAGAATTCAACCAAGATAGATACATAGATATCTTGAGGAATGAAAACTATGAAGACTTTGGAAGTGCTTCAAAATATACGACTTACAGGTTAGCTACGACGAATTAAAATTCTCAAGTATGGTTTGAGGCCATCATAAATATTATTATGGTTCGAGGCCATATAAAATGGTTTGAGGCCATTTTATCCAAAGTACATTCATCTTAAAGAATCAAATCTATGATTTGGTTGATTTGCATAAAGGGTTTACTCCCATTAGTTGCAAACATGTTTTTAAAACATACAAAGTTGATTTGCAGAAAGGGTTCACTCCCATTAGTTGCAAACATGTTTTCAAAACATACAAAGATGATATTGTATACACATAAAAAAGAAAAGCTAGAGTGGTGGTTAAAGATTATAAACAACTTCACGGCGTTGATAATGTTGAAATCTTTTTCACCAAGTCGGAATGCTTGAACTATTTTGGATAAATCTAGCAATCATTGCATATGGCAATATGGCAATTGGAAAACGAAACACCTTCCTCAATTGGACTTGTAGAAAGTAATTGTGTACATCACACAATGTAAAAGTTTTGGATGCTAGATAAAAGAGCAAGCTTAAGAAATTTATTTGTAGATTAAAGCATGCAAGTGGGAATTGGACCATATTTTTCAACAAGGCTATTGAGAAATCATAGCTTTATGAAAACATGGATCATCTTGTAGATAATGAGTTTAGTGGGAGCTAAGTCAAGTTTATTGGTTCTACATATGAGATACATATCTTTCTATTGAAAATGACATTCAAATTCTAATTAGTTAGATTTAAAAGTATTTTTCAATATTAGAACCATGGAGAAACTTAGAACATACTGGGTTAAAGATCTATTGGATAGGATCTAAAGCGTTGTTCGGATTCTGTAAAAGTAATTACTAAATCAAACACAATTGAGAGACTCAAAAGAGACTCTCAACCCATATGAGTAAGTCTAAGTAATGAATGCTTTAACTTAGTATAAAGCTAGGCTGTTATCACTAAAGTTAAACATGAAGGACCTTGAAGAGGTGCCTTCACCTTATATCACATGGCAATGCCAAGATTTTAGCAAGATTCAGTATCTCTTGAACAGAATAAAGCTAAAAGTTACATGGATAGATTTTAAAATGCGAATGGTTTTTGCATTACAATCAATCATGTATGATGTGATATATAGATCGCCAAGATAACTCGTGAACATTGGATCGTGATGAGTTTATACCAATCTCTATTGATCTAGATCAAAGATCAATAGAACCATATCAAGAACATCTAATACATTTGGATATGTATGATGAGCACTTGATAAGAGGAAGTGAATATGAACTAAAAATTTGATGCTACATGCATTTGCCTAAGAAAAAGTTGAATCTTGTTGTTAGGCAAACCACAAACATACACATGCAATTAGGCGTCATGATTAAAAGCTGGTAACAAAGGTTCTAAACCATATATTATGCATGGGAAACTGAATCAATGATTAGTTTACAAGTTCTCATTTGAAAGATGTATCTCCCACATCTCTGTGAACTGGTTGGAGTATTCCAAAAGGATGGAATCATTTGAAACTCTACATAATTTAAATGAATTCATTGTTCCCTAAGAAGCAATAAAAGGGAATTGTTTTTAGTAGGAGTTCTTCAATAAACTCAGGTTGATCATAAGTCTGCTATCTGGATAATTTTCTATTTTGAATATGAGAATCATTCTAACAGCAATAAAAGACTAGATTATTCTATAAACATATTCAAAGATCTTTTCATCTTACGTCGAAAGTCTTTCGATAGAAAGGATGCTAAGAATAGAAAAGTATGATAAACTAAACCTCTGCATTGAATGAGACACAACATTCATATGCAGAAATGGAGTCAAGTTTGAATTCCTTGAATGTTTTAAGTATTAGGTGAAAGGCCTATATCTGTAAAACATTAAATGCTTGATTTTGGGTTAGAGGCCCACAACTTGATAAGCATTTGGTTTAAACATTTATCATTTATGAAATTTATTATTTCATATTCATTTAATTTTGGTTTAGTATTAAATGATAAGTCCATGTGATTCAAAACATTCAAATGGGATGTCAAGATGGATGCTTCGACAAAGAAACACTCATAAGTGAACTTGGATATTGAAGTCACAAAGGATCCCTAATCCAGGTCATTGAAAGGTTGGACGACCAATGACTAATGAAGATTAGATTGCAAGTTGATTTATAGTTCTGTTTCTTGAACTAGATGGACTGGATATCAGAAATCATTTGCATATAGATACTTATTAGATCTTGCATCGGATTGACCATGAGAACACTTTAAGAGATTAAAGTCATGTCATAAGTAGTTCTCATTAATGGTGATTAGAACCATTCCTCAGAACATGAGCGATTATGTTTGCTCGTTTGAGAATTAGTTCGCTTTGATGCTAGCTAAACGTCGCACCGTAAAAGGAGGCTATAAAAGCAGTTATTGGGCGTACTATGAATCAAAGTGAGTGTTCATAGATTGCAAGAATGGATTGTCCTCCTATATTTGATAAAATATGGTGTTGTTGTGTAACAAGGCCTCTCGGAGAGTTAGATACTGTAAAACGCATGGCCGTGCTCAGAATGGTTAAGGCTTAACCTTCTGTAAAAGTTTAACAGTTGAGCTCTGTAATCCGAGAAACACTTCTGGACCTAATAACGATGGCTTGGATCTTACCTTATGTTCAGTAAGTAACACTAAGCGACAAAGGAATGTGAATGCAAACTTGTCTGAATGACAAGTGGGAGACTGAAGGAAATATGTCCTTCACCCAAGGTGCATTTAGTCTAATACCAAGGTTCAGATTAATTGCGAACAATTAATTCAGTGAGATCAAGTGATCGGAACAGCTAGCAAGAGAAATGCTTCCGATCAGTGAGTTCTAATGAATATTAAGCTCACATTTTACTCTTGACTTAACCTACAAGGTCACACCAATGGCACGTAATAGATCACCGGATTAAATGAATCGGAAATTCATTTAATAGCTTTTCGGGAATTAGTTTTCGAAAACGTATTATACGATACGACCTTGCATCGGAATCATATATCGTATCGCGAATATTCATACGCTGGGCAAAACGAATAAATCGTATCGTACGGCGCTGATTCGTAGTATACGAGATGATAAATAATATCCGAAAGATATTAGTCGCGAATACGAAGGGCATCGAAGCTGCCGGCCCGTCGAGCCAAGCACGCAAGCGTGCAAGGCCCACGGAGCCTGCAAGACTCGCGAGCAAAGGCGAGCAGCCAGCCCGCGTGTGGCACGAGCACGCAACAGCAGCGCAGCAGCATGGGAGCAACGAGCGAGCAGGCCCATGGCCCAGCTGCTCTGCTGCGCGGCTGTGGGCTTCGGCCTGCAGCGTGGCTGGGCGTTGGGCTGTGGGCGAGTGTCCGTGTGTTTGGTGTGGCCGGTCAAGGCCACTTGGTCTTGGCTATTTACATCATTTAATACAATTAGGTTATTGTATTTTCACACAACTCAGTACACACAAGTTTTCCAACCCTAAACCTAATTCAGAAATTACGTTCTTCAGTTTTCTCTCTCTGTGAAAAATGTTCTTCCCAAAAGCAAAAACTCTTGATTGATTGTCTAAGCTACGGTTATCAAGACGGATCTGATCGTGTCGATGAACCAAGTAGAGGAACGACAAGTGGAGTTCTAAGTTCGTGTTCGTTGACAGATTACTAGGGAAAATACGCTTCGAATGTAAGTTTGCTTAATCTGTGCTTTATACATGTTTCCTGGCTTTGGGGATTGTTTCCGCACATGTTATTATGTTTAACTATATTCCCCTACAGTTTCTTCTTGATTTACATGGATAATATAATTCACACGCAAATAATAACTTCCACTACAACAATTTGTATCTTTAACGACAACCTTATTACGACGGGTGAAAAATCCCGTCGCAAAAGCCTTTTGCGACGGGGCTAAAAACCAAACAATGACGGGAATAACCATCGCAAATATTTTTTACGACGGGTTTACGATGGATTTACGACGTGATTTTCTATTAACGACGGCCCCCTTTTATGACGGGTTCGCGACATGAAATCCCGTCGTTAATCAACAATTATTGGCCTTTCGCGACGGGATTTCCCGTCGTTAATAGTACAATTTCTTGTAGTGTTCTCTTGATTCTAGCATGAATGAGACTCTTGCATATTCATACTACATGCTTGCATAATCTATCAATGACAAACATGCTTTACTAAGTGAATGCATAATAAGATAAGCATCATAATTCTTTATTTGAATCAAATAATCACCACATTCACATATGACCTGATGTTATATGACTTAAATAATAAACCTACGTATGATACTACACACGTATGTGTAGACACCTACTTTTGTCCCTATTCCCGAAAGGGAAGGTTCGATGATGAGAACATAAATCTCCACTTGACAACGCATCTCCTATAAAATAACGAATCTCAATTCCCCTTTTCATTTCACCCAAAACCTGCTATTTATAGAAACCTGCTATTTATGGAAACCTGCTAAAAATAGTAACTGTCGTAATGGGTAGTTGTTAAAAGTGGCAAGTCATAAAAGATAGAAACCTGTCAGAATTAGGTGTTGCACTCCAACATAAATCCTAAATGAGATAGAAATGGCGAGAGAATCCTATTCCTAATACGATTTGAAAATAAGAGTTACGTATTAATTAAAATCCTAACGAGCCTAGAGTTTGTAACGGGCCCAGATGCATTTCATCATAAAATTAATACGCACTAAAAGACTCGATTAAAGTCTCACACACTCCGGATTCTAAGAATCCTAATCTGACAAAGAAACGGCCCAGACCCTATTTTCAACGCCTGGCTCTGGGCGCTGAAATTACCTGGGATGTGTTCTTTCCTAATTTCTCGTGGATTAGAGTTCTACAATTCTATCTTTCCACGAACTCTTTTCTATAAATAGGGCCCTAAGTTCGACGTGAAAAGAGGACAACACACAATTATTATTCTGAGTATTGACTCTAAACCCCTAAGCCTAAGCCTCACGCCGCAAAACTGATCACGCGTTCTGTCGCAATCGATCCAAACATCGAACAGAACGTATCCTGTCCTATAATTTGAGATTCGTTAAATAAAAGGAGAAATAGCAAAGTCAAGGTGGTTAGTTTTCTGAGAACCATGACGCACCTCTCAAGGGTGCGTCGTAATGTGTTCCTCTTCCATGGTTTAATTGCTTTCCTCGCCCTTTTATGAACTGTTAAACTAATTAAATCTGATTGTTCTATCACGCCTAATAAAGATAATATGTTGGGAAATTGGATTATCATGCTAGGTCCCTTAAAACAATCTAAATCAGATAATCGCGTTCGATTTAGTACTATATGTTGCATATTGTTAAAATCAACTCAGATTAGTTTAATATTAATAGTTAACGCATGTCCCTTCAATTATTTATGCTGAGCTAGTAAGGATATCCTGCCTCTGGAGTTATCGAAGAGCGAGTACTCCTCTCGGTAGTTACAGTCCCCCGAACCCTCAATCTCTACCTTGCGGGTGTATGTTGAGAGATCCCCACACCAGGGATCACAAGGGAACCTACGGCCGTCGTGGTCAAACATAATTGCACTCCCTTTATGTCACGATAACCGGGTTTTGTCAATTTTTCTCATTGTCGTTAAAAACTGAATGGTGACTCCTATATTACTAGTCAATTGGGTGTAAACTCACAGGAAATCCAATTACACTTGATTTGACAAAAAGAAACGTCACACCCACGAGGGACAAGGTCACGCATTAGCCTCGTGCTTTTTCGACCCCCTCACAATATGCATAATCTACACATATATGTACCTTGAGTACGTTCTCAAATGTGCCACTTTGCTCAATAAATTACTCAATCAAAGCTTCCTCCTTAAATAAATAATAAACTAATTATTGTTCTTCCTTTAATAAATTTTCTGCAACTATTTAATACTTAAAAAGTCATTAAAAACTCTAAACAATCATCATTTAACCTAATTAAATTCCATGCAAAAACTCTGGGTCAAACATGAATTTAAAACAATAAAAATCCATACTTTAAGGTTTAAAACATGCATACTCCTCCCCTTCTTATATATTAGGTATATTTTGACTTTTCAACTCAATATTTAAGCTTAAATATCTCCAAATATTTATGTTACAAAAATATAAAAACTTGATATTGTTAAACTACACATTAAGACGAACAAAATAAGATCTCGCATGAATTTGTTTTGAAGTACGTATTTGAAAGAAATTAGAAGATTCTCTTCAATTGTTAATAGTGTCAAGATTTCAAATGGGACTAATATTCAAGCATACAGGGAGTAATTAAATCTGAAATTTTATGAATGAAATCTATGAAATTTGATTAATTAAATTAATAACATAAATCTGAAAATCAATTAAATTAATCAAGCTTTGAAAAACTCCCTTTTGTTTTTACAAAATTATGCGCAAAACGCAAAAGAAAAGAAGAGGGACACAACTCACCAAGTGCACGGAGGCACGGTGACGAGAAGGTTGGTGAGAACAGCCGCCGGAGGCTGCTGCCCGTGCTGGTGGTCGGTGGTGGCCGACGACGCACAACCACGAAGAAGAAAATGAAGAATTAGGGCTGCGAACTTTTAAATTGGCCATAACTCTTAATATACAACTTGAAATAAAAGGATTCTTGAGGGAAAATTCAATAAATTTTTGAGATATACAATTTTGATGAAGGAACCTTTGGCGAAAAACAGCCACATGGATGTGGAGTAAGGTTGAACAGAAGTTCAACGAAAAGAGGAGAGAAGTTAGGGTTAGGATTTTGCTTTTGTGTTTAATGAATATTTAGGTATGAAATTTCATGCCTAAGATCCTTTATATAGGCTTCCAAGAAATGGTAGAAAGATATTAAAAATCTTTTTGGAGTTGAGAAAAGACATAAAAACCCTTAATTAAAATTGCCACCCTTTTCTATTTTTGGATTCTCAATCCCTTTCAAAAACTATTTACATTAAAGGAAATATTAAAAGTTTTTATTTTCTAAAAGACATTTAATAAATATTAAATGCAATTAAATTCTCCTTTATAATTTATATGATTTACTAATCATATAAATGCTTTTAAAATGCTTAATTAAGTTATAAATATTTTAAAATTATATTTATAAAATAATAAAAATACGGGGTATTATAGTCTACCCTCCTTAAAAGAAGTTTCGTCCTGAAATTTGGCCTTGAAAAATAACTTCTCCTTGAAAACTTTGAATGCTACTAATTAAGCTTCTTTCGTGAAAATTTTATGCTTCTTTGAAAAACTACTATGCTTTCTTTGAAAAACTACTATACTTTGATTCTCTTTTAGTTGTTGGATTTTCTACTTTGCCAAAACTTTTTGGCTACTTTACTTCTACTAGTATTCCCTACACACTTACTGTGCAAGAGACAACTTTTACTTGTTTCTACTACTATTTCTTACATACTTACTGTGCAAGAGACAACTTTCACTTCTTGCTACTACTATTTCTTACACACTTACTCTGCGTCTATGGAAGAGACAACTTTCAAGTGCAAATTGCAACAAAAAGTACTAAAATGAGCAAAATTTAGGTGAAAAGCGCTAAATTCTACCGCACTCTACCCCCCCCCCCCCCCCTAAAGACACGAGTTACGACCCCGCAACTCAACTAACCTCGGAAAATAATTTTGGGTATTTCTTTCTCATTTCATCTTCTTCCCATGTTTCTTCCTCAGTCTCTTGGTTAGAGCATAAAACTTTCGCTATTTTCACATTTTTCGTGCGTGTACGTACTACGCAGTTTACTATCTAGAATCTTGACAGGTCTTTCCTCATACGTCAAGCTAGTGTCTAACTCAACTGTTTATGGTTGCAATACATGAGACTTATCTGGGATATACTTTCGCAGCTGCGAGATGTGAAACACATTATGAATTCTATGAAGGTCCATTGGCTATGCTAACTGATAGGCTACCTTTCCCACTCGTTTTAGGATCTCATAGGGTCTTATATACTTTGGGCTAAGCTTTCCCTTTTTCTCAAATCTCATGACTCCTTTCATGGGTGAAACCTTAAGTAACACCTTATCCCCTACTTCGAATTCTAGCTCTCTACGCTTCAAGTCCAGTAGCTCTTCTGCCTATCTTGGGCAGCTTGGATCTTTACTTGAATATCTCTCACTTTGTTCATTGTATGTTCTATCATTTGAGGACCTAAAACGACGGTCTCACTAATGTCCCTCCAACATAGTGGACTTCTACACTTCCTTCCATATGATGCCTCAAATGGTGTCATTCCAATACTGGCATGATAACTATTATTGTATGAGAACTTTAGCAAGCCTAAACTTTCTTCCCAAACTCCTTTGAAGTCAATGACACAAGCTCGAAGCATGTCTTCAAGTGTCTGAATAGTCCTTTATGTCTGTCCATTTTTCTCTGGATGGAATGTTTTACTCATCTTCAATGTAGTACCAAAGTTCTCTTGAACACTTTTCCAGAATTTCGAAAGAAATCTAGAATCTCTATTTGGAACTCCATGCAGTCTCACAACATACTTGATGTAAGATTTTGCCAACTGTTCCATTTTTCAAGTCTCTTTCATGGGGATAAACAATGCTAACTTGGTTAGCCTATCTACTACTACCCATATGGTATCATAACCTGTTTTGGATCGCAGAAAAACACGTGACGAAATCCATAGAAATACAATCACATTTCCAGCTTGGAATCTCTAGTGGTTGAACTTTCCCTTGAGGCCTTATATGCTCTATTTTGACTTTCTGGCAAGTCAAACGTCGCGAAACGAATTCATCGACTTCATTATTCCTTCTAGGCACCCAGTAAACCTTCTTAAGGTCCTTATACAACTTGTCACCTCCTAGGTGCACTGAATAGGGTGTATTGCGCCCTTCCTCCATAAGCTTTTGATTCAATCCTTCACACTTTTTTGGTACACACCACCTTCCTTTATACCTCAATCTACCATCCTCGTGAATCTTGAAAATCAACTCTTGTCGTTGCAAAATTTTCTTTTTGATTCGATCCAACATAACATCTCCTACTTTGTTCTCCTTGATCTCATCAAATATTGTTGGTTGAATAGTCAGAATGCTCAACATATCCTCGAATACCTCACCCTCTACAAGCTCTAGGCTTAACCTTTCCATATCCTTACAGAGCTCGTCTGGTACTACCAGAGAGTTCACTCCATGGCTTGATTTTCTACTTAGAGCATCCGCAACAACATTTTCTTTTCCTTCATGGTACTAGATGTCTAAATCGTAGTCCTTGTCAACTCTAGCCACCTTCTTTGGCGCATATTCAAGTCCTTTTGTATAAAGATATACTTCAAACTCTTGTGATCCGTGTAGATCTTACACTTCACACCATATAAGTAATGCCTCCATATCTTTAGTGGAAAGACTATTTCTTCTAACACTAGGTCGTGGGTAGGGTAATTTGCTTCATATAACTTCAACTTTTGGGACGCATACGCAATCACCTACCGGTTTGCATCAAAACACAACTGAATCCATCATTAGAAGCATCACTAAACACGTCATAACAATCTCTCTCATCTGGTAAGGTTAACACTGGCGTAGAAGTTAAACTGGTTTTCTGAATCTGAAATGCCTCCTCACACTTATCACTCTGGATGAACTTAGACTCTTTCTTCATAAATGAAGTTATAGGCTTAGCAATCCTCGAGAAATCGTTTACAAACCTTCTATAATAGCCTGCTAAGCATAAGACACTTCGAATGTCCGTCCCACTCTTGGGTGTAGGCCATTCACTAACTCCCTTGTTATTTGATGGATCTACTTCAACTCCTTTCTTAGACACGAAATGTCCTAAGAATGAGAATTTCTCCAACCAAAACTCGCACTTGGAGAACTTAACATTCAACTCATTTTCCCTTAATGTAGCCAACACTGACCTTAAGTGTCCTACATGCTCTCCTTCATCCTTTTAATACACAAGAATATCATCGATGAAAACCACACCGAACTTCTGGTACATGCTTGATCCATGGTAAAATTTTCATGCTTGATCCATGATAAAATTTTCAGATTTTTCCGATAAATATAAACCCTAATTTTGCCTTTCCCCAATTCGTAAAATTTGAAACCCTAATTGAATTTTAATTAATTTTGGTTTAATAATTCGGTTAATTGGGAAAGGGGATATAATTTCATGGGTCAGTGGCTAATTTTAAAAATTATTGGATTAAAATTTTGAATGGGTTCGTTAATTTTAATCGCACTTAAACCAAATTATTAAACATCTGAAATTTAATCGTTAAAAATCATTGTTTTTCGAAAATAAAAATCGTAACTTTTTGAAAAATAAAATTAATGCAAGTTCGTGAAATTAAATTTAATTTTAATTAAGTTGGTCCGTATCACGAACCAAGGGCACGAACATGAGCATGGTGGACGTATGGCTCGTCGAGCCATGCGGGGCCATTGTGCTTGACCGAGCCGCATGCGACACGGGCAGCAGCAGGTACGATGCGTGCCTCGTGCGCGCTGGGCGAGGAAGGGCAGGCGGGTATGCTTGCGGGGCTGCGACGAAGCAAGGCGCGAGCCATGGGACGTCCAACACACACACGACGCACAACACGCACGCAGGGGCATACGCTGCGGGGACGCGATGCGCGCGCGGGGCTGGGGGTGTGCGAGCCTTGCTCGTGCGCTCTTGGGCCTCACGCAAGGCAGGGGCTAGGCGCAAACCTAGCCCGACTAAGTAATTGGACTTTTTTTTGTTAAAAATTGTTTAATTCGTTGGACTTCGTATATTTGCATTAATTTGGGCTAACGGGATATTTAATTTAATATTTTATTTATTTGGGCCGGGCCGCGAGTTTTAATTTAATATTTCATAATTAATTATCCGGAATAATTATTGGTTTGAGTGGGGGCCACTAAATGAAATTAAAATGAAATAATTATTTTTAATTATTTTCGTAGGTCGCATTATTTTAATTAAATTCAATTTTAATTAGAATAAAGTCTAAGGATTAATGATTTGGAAATTGATTAATCTTTTAGGACGCGTTTATGTGAACGTGAATTTTAATTAATTCACGTAAATACTTGCATATTAACATGGGCCATTCGTTTTAGCACACGAATGGGTGAATGCATAGAATATATATTTTATGTAATGCAGGTACTCCAAGTGACTAGTATGGCCAATTTAGGATAGTTAAATGCGGTCTGCGTACCGTTCTATCTTTGAATGTAAAGTTTTAAATATGGTTTGCGTACCATGGAAATTTTGATGTAATTTATTATTTTCAAGTATTTCTAAGTTTAGAACTTTAAGTTAGCATTTGAACGAAGATTCAAGACGATGCCAAGCTAACAAGGAGGTGATGAAGATTGGATGCTTCAAGACAAGATGTTTTGGGCCATACTAGATCACCATTTATTTATGCACTTCTATATATATATTATGCGTGAATGTATGAATGTATGTATGCTTTGCATGAACAGGTAGTTTCCTATGAATCGATTAGTTTTAAGTTCACTAAATAATCGAACCAACATAGAAACAACTAGGTCCAAGTAATATTGAGTTTAAAAATTGCCTTCCAAATCAACACTTACAAAAATCTAGGGATCTAAGATATTAGGTTTACGCTAAAGCGAGGTGCTATTTTAGTTGACTTAGGTGGTAAGGTGTCCTAAAGGAGCACGTTGATTGTGGTTACAACTCAAACAACAATGGCATTAAGTTGTGGCAATGGGATAAATTATGGCATTAATTTATTAACCAAGAGTAATTTGGAGATTACTAGCAATAGGTTTTGCTTACCTGAAATCTTAAACTACTTAAGACATGCTAAAGCTGCTTAAGGATTTAGGACTTTTGGGGTCTTGGAATCGTTTCATTCATTTTGGACCATGTTTTTTGCTTTTTGCATGAATGAAATGTTTTAATAGCTTTAATGATTGCATGTTTTGCTTTTATTTCAAAGTTATTGAATTGTATGAATGGTTATTTATTGCAAATTCTTTTCGATTGTAGTAATCAAAATGGCCGCGATCAAAACAAAACTCAAAGTAACTGAAATTCTGGATGTAAAATTGAACCTATCAAACTTTCTTGATTGGGAGAGGAAGCTTCGGCAAGTCCTCAGGTGGAACAACATTGAATATGTAGTTGACCATCCCATCCCCAGCTATTACTCAAAGGATATGATTCCAGAAAAGCACTGTGCGTGGGCGTACCACATGTCGCTAGTGATGGATTTTATTCTTGGCTCTATCCCCAATGATTGGAGTGCAAGGTTCGTTGCATACGAGCCATGGGCACTCCTAAGGCATCTTAGGGATATATGTCGTGGTAGATTCCAACATGGTGGTCAACATGTCGACCAAAATGTTTTTGAATTGGTAAATTCATTTGAGGATCTAAAGCTTAACGCTCCACTGGGTTGTTGCTTTGACGTCGAAAGACAAAAAGCAAGGGAAAGGGTCATTGATCTTGAAATGACAAAAGGACTCCAATCAGAACTCATACAAAGAAAATGGTTGGGCTTCTCAGCCGGCTTGAGTTACTTGGTGATCCATTCCCAGATTCTGCAGCTGCGGGAATACTTTTGAATTCTCTTCACCCTGGTTATAAGAAATTCAAACTACTCTATTTCTCCAAGAAAAGGGAGAATACTCTTAGTGAACTAATTTACTTGCTTCATCAGTACGAATTGGACTTTGTAAGTGATAAGCAAGCATCGCTAAAAGTAAAGAGTAAGAAAATCAAGAAAAAGGTTCCGGGGAAGATCCAAAGCAAGGGTGCATCTCCATCTACTTCAGGAAGGCAAATGGCGCCATCCAAGAAGAAGATGAAGAAGGATCATTCTGCATCTACATCGCAATGCTTCAATTGTAATGAAATTGGTCATTACAAGCGAGATTGCCCCAAACTAAAGGAAGAGAAGAAGGACGGAAACGTTGCTTCTCCTTCATGTATGTTATACATTGTAATCTTGCTAATTCTATTTCTTGGATATTAGATACTGGTTGTGGCTCACACTTATGTTCCAATTCAAAGGGACTAAGGAGAAGTAGAAGGCTTGATAAAGGCGTGGGAAATGGAGCACGGATTGCTGCAATAGCCGTAGGATCTTATTTTATTTCTTTGCCTAGTGGGTTTGTTTTGGAACTAGAAAACTGTTACTATGTTCCTAGTATCACTAGAAACATCATTTCCGTTTCAAATTCTAAAGGTTTTAGTTTTCAATTTAAAGACAATAGTTGTTCTTTGGAATGTTTTATGGTTCAGCACAACAAGAAAACGGTCTTTATGTGCTAGATACGAGCAAACACATTTATAACATAAATACCAAAAAGGCTAAAACTGGTGATTCGGATCTCACATTTATGTGGCATTGTCGATTAGGCCATATAAACATAAAGCGCATGGAATTACTTCAACGGAAAAGAATTCTAGAATCATTCGACTTAGAGAAGATTGATCAATGCGAATCTTGTTTACTTGGAAAAATGATAAAGCAACCTTTCTCAAAGGTGGGAGAAAGAGCAAGCGAACTACTAGGGCTAATACATACGGACGTATGTGGGCCTATGAGTACGAAAGCTAGAGGTGAGTTCAGCTATTTCATAACGTTTACGGACGACTTCAGTAGATATGGCAATATTACTTAATGAAGCACAAGTCTGAATCGTTTGAGAAATTCAGAGAATTTCAAAATGAAGTAGAGAATCAACATGGCAAGAAAATCAAAGCTCTAAGATCGGATTGAGGAGGTGAATATCTTAGCCACGAGTTTGATGACCATCTAAAAGAATGCGGTATTCTTTCTGAATTGACTGCTCCGGGGACACCTCAATGGAATGGAGTGTCGGAACGGAGAAATAGGACCTTACTCGATATGGTCAGGTCAATGATGGGTCAGGCCGAACTTCCTTTACAGTTCTGGGGACATGCGTGGCAAACTGCAGCACTCACACTGAATCGTGCTCCGTCAAAAGCTGTTAGAAAGACTCCATATGAATTATGGACTGGGAAACTTCCAAAGTTGTCTTTTCTGAAGATTTGGGGTTGCGAAGCATATGTCAAGCGATTAATTTCGGACAAGCTACAACCTAAATCTGACAAATGTTTCTTCGTTGGGTATCCAAAAGAAACTATGGGGTATTACTTCTACAACAAGTCAGACAACAAGGTATTCGTTGCTCGTGACGGTGTCTTTTTGGAAAGAAATCATATTTTCAAATTGACAAGTGGGAGAATAATAGACCTCAAAGAGATTCGAGACGAACAACGAACTCAGAACTCTTTAGAAGCAGTTCAAGTTGATGAACCTCCAAGGTCTTTAGAAGAGCCAGTGGGAGTAGTTCCTCAAAACGTTGTTGCCCCTCGTAGGTCAAATAGAACTATTTTTCAGCCGGATAGATGGACATGCGTCCTCTTGACTGAAAACTTAGACGTTCTCATATTGGATAGTGATGAACCTTTGACTTACAAGGAAGCTATGACGAGCCCAAGCTCCATTAAATGGTTAGAGGCCATGCAATCTGAAATAGACTCCATGTCTGAAAATCAAGTCTGGGATTTGGTTGATTGGCCGGATGGGTTCACACCTATCGGATGCAAATGGGTCTTCAAGTTGAAGAAAGACAAAGATGGAATTGTATACATATACAAATCTAGATTGGTAGCAAAAGGTTACAGGCAAGTTCACGGCGTTGACTACGATGAAACCTTTTCTCCAGTCGCGATGCTTAAGTCTATTCGGATAATCCTTGCGATTGCCGCTTTTCATGACTATGAAATATGGCAAATGGATGTAAAAACTGCCTTCTTGAACAGTGTTCTTGACGAGACTGTGTTTATGACACAGCCGGAGGGTTTTGTCGATCAAAAGAGCCAAGGAAAGGTATGCAAGCTTAAGAAGTCCATCTACGGACTAAAGCAGGCATCAAGGAGTTGGAATAAACGATTTGATGAAGCAGTCAATAAGTTTGGCTTCATCAAGAATCAGGACGAATCTTGTGTATACAAGAAGGTCAGTGGGAGTAAAATTGCATTCCTAGTCTTGTATGTTGACGACATACTGCTTATTGGAAACGACATTCCTATGTTGGATTCTGTAAAGACTTCGCTCGGGAAGTGTTTCTCAATGAAGGACTTAGGAGAGGCACAGTACATATTGGGCATCAAGATGTATAGGGATAGATCTAAGAGGATGATTGGACTAAGCCAAAGGACTTACATTGACAAAGTGCTAGCTAGGTTCAATATGATGGAAGCCAAGAGAGGTCATCTACCCATGTCACATGGCATATATCTAAGCAAGAATCAGTGTCCCAAAACATCTGATGAGCATAGAAAGATGAGTGGAATTCCATACGCTTCGGCTATTGGATCCATCATGTATGCTATGATTTGTACAAGGCCGGATGTTTCGTTTGCACTCAGTGCAACGAGCAGGTACCAGTCAGAACCAGGTGAGGCGCATTGGACTGCTGCCAAGAACATCCTAAAGTACCTGAAAAGGACTAAGGACCATTTTCTGTTTTATGGTGGTACAGATGAGTTGATTGTTAAGGGCTATACGGACGCAAGCTTTCAAACCGACAGAGATGATTTCAGATCACAGTCTGGGTTTGTGTTCTGCCTCAACGGCGGAGCAGTAAGCTGGAAAAGTGCTAAGCAAAGCACTATTGCGGATTCTACAACTGAAGTCGAGTACATTGCTGCCTCGGAAGCAGCAAAGGAAGCTGTTTGGATTCGGAAGTTCATCGAAGAACTTGGTGTTGTCCCCTTCATTAAAGGACCAGTGGCTTTGTATTGCGACAATAGCGGAGCCATTGCCCAAGCAAAGGAGCCTAGGAGCCACCAGAAGTCCAAGCACGTACTGCGGCGATTTCATATACTTCGAGAGATCGTTGAAAGAAAGGAAATCGAGATTTGCAAGGTTGGAACTGACGACAACGTCGCGGATCCATTGACTAAACTGTTGCCACAAGTGAAACACAACGCACATGTAGCAACCATGGGAATCAAGCATGTTGGAGAATGGCTTTGATTTTCTAAGTATTGTTTTAGAACATCTGTTAGATCTATGTTTAAAACAATTGGTTTAACCATTTCATATTTATGAAATTTATTTATTTCATATTCATTTAATTGTGGTCACTACACCAAAATGAGCAATTAGCAGCACCTCATTGATAGCGTTTATGAAAAAGCGTTGTCATTTATATCAACAACACCTAATTGATAGCGTTTATGAAAAAACGCTCTCATTATTATCAAGTAACAACACATTATGTTGTAGTGCACTTGATAATACAGCGTTTATTATTAAAGTGCTGCCAACGCATCCCCAAAAATCTTTACTTAAATAAAAAAATCAACTAAAAAAAACCTTAAATTTATGGTTTCCCACTTACCCTTGAAATACTGCACGAAAAAAATGAAAGATCAGTCCCAATTTCCTCAATCTCAATTCTACCTAATCCCAAATTTAATTAAATTCAAACATTTTTCGGACGAGTTCCGTTCAATTCGAAGTTTATCAAGCTCCTTCAATCCGAATTTTTTTGAGGGTCGTTTGCGATTTGGTTTCTTCTCCTACAAACCTTTATCGACGGTTGTGAACGAACCCAAAGAATTCAATTAGTAGCAATGAAAACCTGCGAGAGCAGGAAAGCGAAAGAGAAGAAGAGGTCTGATTCGGACGAGTCGGAAATGCTGAGTTGAGGGCGAGTTGTAATAAAGAGGTTGATAAAATTGGAAGCAAATCAAGCGAGTTTGAAAGAGAAATTGGACGACTTATCTCTGGAAGTGAGGGGATCAAACAACAAATATACTGGTATGCATGTCTTTGTAATTTTTAATTAAATTGCGTTTCACAGGTTTGTTAATTGTGATTTGTGAATTTGCTTGTGTGAATTTTCGTTTATTTACTTGAGATATGCGTATTTATTTCTATTGATTTTGATGTTTTTCCCCAATTTAGTGATTCTGACCAGTTTTATTCGACAATTTAAGCTGAAGATATGACTTGATTTAGTGAACTTTTATCAATATTTTAGGTTAAATTGGATGGCTTCTAGGAGGATTTGAACAATCCCAAAGATAAACAAAAAGATCCTCCTACTTCCAGAACGCCGGTATAATTTGATTTTAGTCTTGTTTAATTGCGTTATTATTGATATTGTGAATTAGATTATGATTTTATATACATCCTGTGTTTGATTAAATTTTTAATAGATAATTTCCTACATTGCTGATTTGCTGGGGATTTTGGGATTGATAATGACTAAATTTATAATATGTACTAGTGTTCTCCACTTGAAGGTTTAGTGAAGTGTGAACGGTGGTATTTGTCTCTTAGAGAGGTTGGGTGGTTTGGTTTTGGTGTAGCTTTAATGCTATTAACTTGTATACCACCGTCCAATGCTCTGGAAATTGCATCTAATGTTTAAAATTGAATCTTATGGTTGCCAACAGAATATCCTGATGGTGTATCACCGTCTGACTTCAGTAATGTATGATTTTCACTACATTTCAAACACCAATGTCTTTCCAGTTCACCAAATATTTTCCAAGTTCTAATTATCCAATCCTTTTACCATATATGCAGAAACTGATTTGTATACTCGTGTCTGACATATAGTCCTTGAGTTTTAAAGCTCTTTGCTTGTTGGTTGCTGCATATACAAATCAGTTGCTTATTCATATAGAGCTTAAATAATCCAAGACAAAAAGTGCATGTGTATTAGATATTCGATTTGGAGGTTCCTCTCCTTGTTTGATTAATAACAAACTTGCTAAATGCACCTTGTCACAACTTTTTCACTATCATCTTTGCAAACACTGTATTTGGTTGCGAGGAACAAGGACATGTTGAGGGTTTATGAGCATGGTGTTTGGAGTATGTCAGGTTGTTTTATTCAGGTTTAGAGCTTTGGTGACCCTGATCGGGTGGTGTTTATCACTAGAGATTAGAGTTTCTTTGTTCCCAGTGAATAATTTCATGGTTGTCAATTAAAGGACTGTATTTTTTTACCCATGACGCTTTCCCTCCTTCTCCGGGTATAGATTTGGAGATCCCTAAATATGATGAAACGGGGTTTACATTTCTAAGATTGAAAGAAATAATCATGCTTTTAACGCGACTGAGTAAGATATATTTCGTATATCCTAGATTATGCTCATGATTCATTGTTTGATATAGTAAGACTATATGCTAATATAATATAATTTTGTTAAGAAATTCGGTTTCAACAATCTTAGCTGAAAAAACAGTCCCCGCATTTAAGTCAGCACCAACACTTGCTTGGTTCTCTGCAAGAGGTCCCTCAGCAGACCTCAAAAACCTTATGAAGTTATACTTGCATTCATGTTTTTTGTTGAAGAACATGCTATATAATTAATAAGTGACTAACAACGAATGTTTCCACGTAATTTTGCAGCCTGATATTGCAGCACCAGGAGTATTCTTGCAGTGTGGATAGCTAACGACAAATCAGAATTAAACCGAGGGAAAAGAACCTATGAGATGTTTATTTAATGTAATTGAGATATGAAATGGTTGTTGTTGTTTATACTGAATCGTTGTTAATGGATTTAAAACATTGTATATTGTATTATTATGATAAGATATTTATTTTAAATTGCAAGTGTTGCTATATTAATTGTTAAACAAAATATATCAATAAATAGCCTCGTATAAAATAAGTATGTTGTTGCTTCTTTTACAAAAATAAATCAGTAATTTGGAGTTACAATGCCCCATTCCTTGCATTGAGCATCTACAGCGCTTATATATTTAATGCTGCTAAATGAGGCAACATTAACAGTGCTTATTAAAAGCGCTGTCATTATTTTAACAGTGCCCATAATTAACAGCGCTTAATAAGCGCTGTAATTCATTGAAAAAAGCGCCATTGAAAGGTTATTCTGGTGTAGTGGGTTTAGAATTAAATGATAAGTCCATGTGATTCAAATCATTCAAATGGGATGTCAAGATGGATTCTTCGACAAAGAAACACCCATAAGTGAACTTGAAAATTGAAGTCACAAAGGATCCCTAATCCATGTCATTGAAAGGTGGACGACCAATGACTAATGAAGATTAGATTGCAAGTTGATTTATAGTTCTGTTTCTTGAACTAGAGTGACTGGATGTCAGAATCTTTTGCATAGATACTTATTGGATCTTGTATCGGATTGACCATGAGAACACTTTAAGAGATTAAAGTCATGTCATAGGTAGTTCTCATTAATGGTGATTAGAAACCGTTCCTCAGAACATGGGCAATTATGTCTGCTCGTTTGAGAATTAGTTCGCTTTGATACTAGCTAAACGTCGCACCGTAAAAGGAGGCTATAAAAGCAGTTATTGGGCGTACTATGAATCAAAGTGAGTGTTCATAGATTGCAAGAATGGATTGTCCTCCTATCTTTGATAGGATATGGTGTTGTTGTGTAACAAGGCCTCTCGGAGAGTTAGATACTGTAAAATGCATGGCCGTGCTCAGAATGGTTAGGCCTAACCTTCTGCAAAAGTTTGACAGTTGAACTCTGTAATCCGAGAAACACTTCTGGACCTAATAAGGATGGCTTGGATCTTACCTTATGTTCAGTAAGCAACACTAAGCGACAAAGGAATGTGGATGCGCACTTGTCTGAATGACAAGTGGGAGATTGAAGGAAATATGTCCTTCACCCAAGGTGCATTAAGTCTAATACCAAGGTTCAGATTAATTGAGAACAATTAATTCAGTGAGATCAAGTGATCGGAACAGCTAGCTGGAGCAATGCTTCCGATCAGTGAGTTCTAATGGATATTGAACTCACAACTTACTCTTGACTGAACCTACAAGGTCACACCAATGACACGTAACAAATCACCGGATTAAATGAATCGGAAATTCATTTAATAGCTTTTCGGCAATTAGTTGGAAACGTATTATACGATACGACCTTTGTTGGAATCGTATATCGTATCGAGAATATTCGTAAGCTGGGCGACACGAATAAATCGTATCGTACGACGGTGATTCATCGTATACGAAACGATAAATAATATATTGGAAATATATTAAATCGCGAATATGAAGGGCATCGGAGTTGCCGGCCCGTCGAGCCAAGCACGTAAGCGTGCAAGGCCCAACGAGCCAGCAAGCTCGCGAGCAAATAGGAGCAAGGCCAGCCCATTGGGCGAGCACGTAACAGCACACACAGCAAGCAACGCAGTGCGAGCAAGCAGGCCCACCGCCCAGCTGCTCGGCGCGCGCGCTGTGGGCTTCGGCCTGCAGTGTGTCGTTGGGCGGGGCTGTGGGGTGCGGTTCGTGGCTAACGTGATGTGGCTGGTCAAGGGCCCTTGGTTCTTGGCCGGTTACATCATTAATACAATAGGCATGTTGTATTTTCCAACAACACACAATTCATATTACTCAAACCTTAGAGACACAGAGAACCCTAATTCTCTCTATGCCTCCAAAGTGAGTTCTTCCCAAAAGCAAAGTATCTTGATCGATTGTCTAAGCTACGATAATCAAGACGGATCTGAACGTGTCGGTGAACTAAGTAGAGGAACGACAAGTGGAGTTCTTTGTTCGTGTTCGTTGACAGATTATTGTGGAAAACACGCTTCGA
Source organism: Spinacia oleracea (assembly GCF_020520425.1). Lineage (NCBI taxonomy): Eukaryota > Viridiplantae > Streptophyta > Magnoliopsida > Caryophyllales > Amaranthaceae > Spinacia > Spinacia oleracea. The sequence continues at coordinate 39,515,974 of NC_079488.1, forward strand.
ATGTAAGTTTGCTTAATCTGTGATTTATACATGTTTCCTGGCTTTGGGGATTGTTCCGCACATGTTATTATGTTTAACTGTATTCCCCTACAAGGCATTCGTCACGAATACGAGCCGCAACGGGGCTGCCGGCCCGTCGAGCCAAGCGCGCATGCATTCAAGGCCCAACGAGTCAGCAAGCTTGCGTGCAGCAAGCAGCCAGCCCGCGGCACAGCTTGTGCGCGCAAGTGGGCAGCAACGCAGCGAGCTGAGCAAGCAAGGCCCACGGCCCACTGCTGTTGCTCGGCTGTCGTGTGTGATGTGTGGGCTTTGGCTGCTATGTGGCTTTGGTAAGTGTAAGTGTGTGGCCGGTTAAGGCCTTGTGCCTTGGCCTGTGACACACAATATAACCTAAGGTTATATTCCACACTCAGATTAAGTTTTTGCAACCCAAAAACCTAATTCAGAAAATTACGTAGTTTCAGTTTTGCTCTCTACACAAAATTGTTCTTCCCAAAAGCAACCACTCTTGATCATTGTCTAAGCTACGATTATCAAGACGGATCTGAACATGCCGGTGAACCAAATAGAGGAACGACGATTGGAGTTCTTTGTTCGTGTTCGTGAATCATAAACTCGGGAAAACACGCTTCGAATGTAAGTTTGCTTAATTTGTGCTTTATACATGTTTCTGGCTTTGGGGATTGTTCCGCACATGTTATATGTATTTAACTGTATTCCCCTACACTATTAAAACTAGTGAACCAACAAAAGAATGACTAACATCCTAACAACTACACCTCACCAGCATTTTAACAAATTTCCAGTAATATTTCACATTATTTCTGATCTTATGTTCACCCTAATTTTTGTCCCTTAATTTCAAGGTACTTTTTCCATACAGTGTGTGGCTAACAATGGATCATCATAGGAGTTCAAAATTTTTTAACGATTAAGATACCCACCCCCAATAAGTGTCTTCATAATCCAAGTCAACTCTGAAAGGTATTAAAACATATGAATAGAGACAATGCTCTCATATTAGAATTATCCACATGTAACATAAATAGTGAAATGGAAATGACATCCAGAATAGGAACATTACTAAGAGTATATTAGTGAAGACACTAAAATCTCTGATTTTGATGGCTAAGCAAGAAGAAACATCACATAAAATAAGCAACATAACCAAGAACAAATGAGCCTTCTCCTAGAAAACCAATCAACAATGCTATAGTTTCTCTAAGAACCACCTGGAAAGATTCAAATATTTCCAAGTGAAATAATTTCCTAGATATCCAACTTTACAACTCTTAATAGCATGCTCATATTAAAGGAATCACAGAGAATTAAAAGGCGAGAACAAACCATCTTTGAAGTTTGAAGGAAATATGTCCTTCACCCAAGGTGCATTAAGTCTAATACCAAGGTTCAGATTAATTGCGAACAATTAATTCAGTGAGATCAAGTGATCGGAACAGCTAGCTGGAGCAATGCTTCCGATCAGTGAGTTCTAATGGATATTGAACTCACAGCTTACTCTTGACTGAACCTACAAGGTCACACCAATGACACGTAACAGATCACCGGATTAAATGAATCGGAAATTCATTTAATAGCTTTTCGGGAATTAGTTGGAAAACGTATTATACGATACGACCTTGCATCGGAATCGTATATCGTATCGCGAATATTCGTAAGCTGGGCGACACGAATAAATCGTATCATACGACGGTGATTCGTCGTATAAGAAACGATAAATAATATATCGGAAATATATTAAATCGCGAATACGAAGGGCATCGGAGTTGCCGGCCCGTTGAGCCAAGCACGTAAGCGTGCAAGGCCCAATGAGCCAGCAAGCTCGCGAGAAAAGGCGAGCAAGGCCAGCCCATTGGGCGCGAGTACGCAACAACACGCAACAACACGCAACAGCAGCAACGCAGCGACGAGCGAGCAGGCCCATGGCCCAGCTGCTCGGCGCGCACGCGCTGTGGGCTTCGGCCTGCAGCGCGTGTTGCTGGGCGGCGGGCTATGTGGTCCGTGTGCTCGTATGTGGCCGGTCAAGGCTCTTTAGTCTTGGACGGTTACATCACTTAATACAATAGGAAAATTGTATTATTCCAACACACACAATTCATTACTCAAACCCTAGACACAGAGAACCCTAATTCTCTCTGTGCCTCCAAAGTGAGTTCTTCCCAAAAGCACAAACTCTTGATCGAGTGTCTAAGCTACAATAATCAAGACGGATCTGATCGTGTCGGTGAACCAAGTAGAGGAACGACAAGTGGAGTTCTTTGTTCGTGTTCGTTGACAGATTATTGTGGAAAACAAGCTTCGAATGTAAGTTTGCTTAATCTTTGCTTTATACATGTTTCCTGGCTTTGGGGATTGTTTCCGCACATGTTATTATGTTTAACTGTATTCCCCTACAGTGGTATCATGAGCCTTATGTATTCAAAGCATGAATTATCATGATTTAATTGTTTTTGCATCTGTCGAAAATTTTGAATTTTTTGTTGAATTTTCGGAATTTTTACGAATTATTGGATGAATTGCGTAATAATCAGGTCCGAAATCAAAAATATTCGTTTTTTCGAGTTTTAAAACCCTAATCTGATTGAAAAGGGTTTTCTAAGATCAACTCATGAGAACGGAATTGCAAAAACAGGCCTTGAAGTGTCGTTTTTTGGGCGTTTTTGTTAATTTTTCATTAAAAATTAAAAGTGTCGGACAGTAATTCAATTAAAAGGTCGACCTAAACTACTCGGAATTGCTTGAAATTTTTACACAATGTTACTGGGTATATTCTTGATCTATGGTAAAACATTCAGATTTTTCCGATAAGTATAAACCTGTTATAAATATATTGTATTTTGGATGCCCATTATACCCCTAACATTCTTATCCTATATAATGTACGTATGTGTACATATTATATTATTGGGAATAAGATCATAACCGCCTGTTTCTCTCTTCCCCTCTCTCCCTTTCTCCCTACTTTCATAATACGTTATCAGCATCATTGCAAACCGCTGATGGAATATAACAACGAGAATTACAAACAAAAAACAAAGAGAATTGTCTACACTTTGTAAGTCTGCTTTAATTGTTTGATTATTTCAATTTGATTGATATATACGGGATAAAATTATATTATATAGAGTAATGTCATACACGTTTAACAGTTTGGGGCTTGCAATTAACGAAGTTCAATATTTGCGCCTCTTATAAGCATTTTGACATATTACGTGTTTCGGTATATCGGCAAGATTAATACGGAGTATTGTTTTTGTTGGATATATTACGGTTTTTTTTCCCAGTTTTATTAAAGATCTTTACCCGAAATCGTTTTCTTGATGGTTTTTTATTGATCGAATTGCAAGTTAAATTTTATGATTGCAGTTAACATGGTTAAGCAAAAAGCAAAACCGTTTAATTTGATTCCTGACACTTTATTGATAAAATCCTAGTTTGCCTAATTTCTTTGTTTTAATTAGCCATTAAATATTTATGTTGGGATAGTGTATGTCATGTGGTTTCCTGGGGATCAATGGCAGACTAATATTGTGATTTAATGTGTAATATGGATTACGTAACTAACTATTTGGTTGTGAAGACAAGAAAACTATCTAACAAATTAATTTTTCATGGTTAATTATTATTATTGCATGTTTGTAATAGTTGTGACCCATATTTTTACTTTTAATTTATTTTCTTAATGCCTCCCTCCGTATGTTGCTTTATGTTTATACAAAGGTTATTTAGAGATGTTACATTCCGATCTCACTAGAAGTGGGACTATGAAAACGACGAAAGTAATTTTGAATATGGTGATATAACTTAATTAGAGGTTGTTGATTTCTGAACTTTCCCCGAAGGAACTAATTAAGTCTAAGAATGTCTCTCATATACAATAATAATAGATTATGAAGAGATACATTTTGTGGGTAGGCAAATTGCTCCCACAATAGTTAAGAATGGAATACATGCAAAAATCAGGGGAAGATAGTTTTTAACTTTACAAAATATTGGTATATGGATTAAAATAATACATGGATGGTAAATGTGGTACAGATTTTTGTTCATAAATTATGAACACGAGTATGAGTTTATGATATTGATATCATCCTGTAGATGAAAAAAAAAAAGATGAATATGTTTATTGAAATTGATATGTACCACAATTACAATGGATACTCCAGAAGAGTACAAGCTATCTTTCCATAAGTTTGTTGGATTGTCTTGCCATTACAAATGAGACACCAGCTTGTGTCGTTATATCACATCACAATATGTTTAAATTGTAGTATTTTATAATTAAAGTGATCACTTTGGAAGGATAACCAGCAGTTATCGAATGAAATATTTTATACGATATTATATACGTACGATGTGATAATTCAGGCCATCCGGGTTTAAGAACACCTGTCATGAGAATTTGAAAATTCTTGTCAAATAAAAATTTATATGCTGACATCCTCATATGTTGTATATATTCAAAGGCAAGACATAATGATGAGGTTGAGTTGTATTTCAATCAAATGGTTATAATGAATCGATTGAGAAAATAAATACAAGAGTTATTAATTACTTTGAAAACTTGTTTAATGATATGATAGGTGACTTGAAGTTCACCATGATAGTAAGTGACCCGAAGTTCACCAAAAATGATAGTAAGTGACTTGAAGATCACCAAGAAGTTTACAAGTGTTTTGTGATTGATTTAAGTATCATAAATCTCTTGATTGGGGCAATCATACGTCAGCACGAAATGAGAAAATATAAAAATAAATAAAAATAAATAAATACAAAATACAACTGCACAGTGCATCTACTCCCCATGATTAATGTTGATCTCCAGAAGAGAATGAAAATATGAAACATTTATTAAAATACACGCTGAAAAGTGTATTATTAGTTGGTGAAAGATTTTATGCCCCATAATATATTGAAAATATTTTCCCAACTTAGGGGGAGACGAGCTATAATAAGTTGGCAAAATTAAAAGATAATTAATATATTGATCCCCATATGAGTAAGTGTAAATGCCAACTGTATGTCCTCGAAGTATGTTTGGACATAAATATCTATGACTTGATTATGTTAAATTGTTACATGTTCAGATGCATAAATGTGTATAATGGTCATAGTGCTCGATTTTACTATAATGATCTTGCCAATATTAATTTAAATCTCTGCACCTGGAGTGTAGATTATATATACGGTTCCAACATAGTGATGAGATATAGATTTATTTATATGAAAATGGCAAAATAATGCAGTTGATGATATTATTGAAAAGAAAGAAAACATTAATATATAGTGTATGAAATACCCTTGAAGTGGCATAGATATCTGAACTATAATAGATGGCCTGTGAGAAAAAATGAATGGTACATATTGAATAAGTATTCAGATATCATTGATGAATAGCAGGCAAAATATATGTTGAAGAATTTTGATGATACCGGTAGATGATGGTACCGAAATATAATGCATATGCGAGAAATAATGGATTGAATAGGGGATTGTAAATCTATGTCTATTTCGATGTAGACATCATTATAATGATCAAATGAGCTCATGGACCTGAAGTCCAACAAGTTATGGATTTGAAATATCCACACTGTACAGTGTTTTGCATTTGAGTCTTACATTCATATACATGTGTAGTTAATAGGTAAATGCATCATTCATCATACATTTAGTTTGTTTTTATGTTTTATCATGTTATGATGTAGATTATCCAGTTATAATTTCATATTACATGTTTAAAAACTATTATGATGTCGCATATGAATATGCATCCAAAGAATGTATTACGGATTTGGGACTTTATTCAAATTTATAAGAGGAGATTCTTACTCCATTGGGCTAATAGTTGTGACAGAAATATATATGCAATATTGATTTAATAGCATGTTATGAATCATGCAAATAAGAAAAGTTCCTGAAGAACTTATACATGATGTTCTCAAACATCTAGCACTTTAAGTTTTACATATGAATGTCATAACATTGATCAAATATTATCTAAACTCTTGAAGAGTGTTTTTGAAATGTCGTCTCAACCAGTAGTTTGAGTACTTCAGAAATAATGAAATATACATATTAGTTTATTCACGGAAGAATTCTTGTACAATATGAGTTGATTCAAAATTATAAGATAAGAGTATGTAATGTCCTTACATTGAGTTTTATTTTATGGTCCAGAAGAACCATAAATCACATTATACCCTAAGTTGGACAGCGATATTATTATTTATCATGTATTGTCATGAAAGTATGACTAGAGAAATTTTGATCAACATTATTGATTACTAATACTTATGACCTCCAGAAGAAGGTTTACATATGTTCAATATGAAAGGATACATTTTGTAATATTATATGCAAGAATATATATTTAATTCAGGTATTATTTACAAAAGTTTGGTGATATAAATACTCACCTAGTGCATACAAGTGAAGATTTGAAAATTCAAGTCAAATGGTGGAGAATCAAATTTTAAGGAGCTACATGTTGATACATTTGAAAAGTTATCAACAATATTATATTCATTGAACTTGGATATCTCAAGTGATGTATTAATCAGGAGGAGAAAATACGCGTTGCACTCTTTTTCCCTTAACCATGGTTTTGTCCCATTGGGTTTTCCTGGTAAGGTTGTTAATGAGGCAACATCCCAAGCGTATCATGATGAGTGTTGTACTCTTTTTTCCTTCACCAAGTTTTTTTCCCACAGGGTTTTTCTAGTAAGGTTTTTAATGAGGCATCATCTCATGTATAATACAGGGTCATTGTATTATTTTAGATAATGGACATCCAAGGGATAGTGTTATAAATATATTGTATTGTGGATGCCCGTTATACCCCTGACATTCTTATCCTATATAATGTACGTATGTGTACATATTATGTTGATGGGAATAAGATCATAACCGCCTGTTTCTCTCTTCCCCTCTCTCCCTTTCTCCCTACTTTCATAATAAAACCCTAATTTTGCCTTTCCCCAATTCGTAAAATTTGAAACCCTAATTGAATTTTAATTAATTTTGGTTTAATAATTCGGTTAATTGGGAAAGGGGATATAATTTCATGGGTCAGTGGCTAATTTTAAAAATTATTGGATTAAAATTTTGAATGGTTTCGTTAATTTTAATCGCACTTAAACCAAATTATTAAAAATCTGAAATTTAAATGTTAATGAACGATTTAAAGCTTCGGATTTTATTAATTAAAAGTTCAAATTTTTAATGTTGATTCGTTCATTCATAAAAATTTGAATAATGTTAGCCTTTAATTTAATATTTTACGAAATTGGATTGTCTTTAAAGTTTATTAAATCGTTAAAAATCGTTGTTTTACGAAAATAAAAATCGTAACTTTTTGAAAAATAATATTAATGCAAGTTCGTGAAATTAAATTTAATTTTAATTAAGTTGGTCCGTATCACGAACCAAAGGCACGAACACAATGTGTGGTGGACGTATGGCTCGACGAGCCATACGGGCTGCTATGCGATGGTCGAGCCGCAGCGACACGGGGAGCAGTAAGCGTGTTGCGTGCCTCGTGCGCGCTGGGCGAGGAAAGGGGCAGGCGTATGCTTGCAAGGGGCTGCGACGAAGCAAGGCACAATGCCCTGCGACGTCCAGCGCAGCGATGCACAACGACGCAGCGCAGGGGCAGCGATGGTTGCGGGCACGCGCGCGCGCGAAGGCTGCGGGGTGTGCGAGCTTGCTCGTCGCCTCGTATGCCAACGCAAGGGAATAAGGCTGGGCGCAAGCCTAGCCCAACTACGTAATTGAACTTTTTCGTTGAAAATTTTTTACTTCGTTGGGCTTCGCATATTTGCATTAATTTGGGCTAACGGGATATTTAATTTAATATTTTATTTGCTTGGGCCGGGCCGCGAGTTTTAATTTAATATTTCATAATTAATTATCGGGAATAATTATTGGTTTGAGTGGGAGCCCCTAAATGAAATTAAAATGAAATAATTATTTTTAATTATTTTCGTAGGTCGCATTATTTAATTAAATTCAATTTTAATTAGAATAAAGTCTAAGGATTAATAATTTGGAAATTGATTAATCTTTTAGGACGCGTTTATGTGAACGTGAATTTTAATTAATTCACGTAAATACTTGCATATTTACATGGGCCATTCGTTTTAGCACACGAATGGGTGAATGCATATAATGTATATTTTATGTAATACAGGTACTCCAAGTGACTAGTATGGCCAATTTAGGATAGTTAAATACGGTCTGCGTACAGTTCTATCTTTGAATGTAAAATTTTAAATATGGTCTGCGTACCATGGAAATTTTGATGTAATTTTATTATTTTCAAGTATTTCTAAGTTTAGAACTTTAAGTTAGCATTTGAACGAAGATTCAAGACGATGCCAAGCTAACAAGGAAGGTGATGAAGATTGGATGCTTCAAGACAAGATGTTTTGGGGCATACTAGATCACCATTTATTTATGCAATTTAATATATATATATATATATATATATATATATATATATATATATATATATATATATATATATATATATATATATATATATATATATATATATATATATATATATATATATTATGCGTAAATGTATGAATGTATGTATGCTTTGCATGAACAGGTTGTTTCATATGAATCGATTAGATTAAGTTCACTAAATAATCAAACCAACATAGAAACAACTAGGTCCAAGTAATATTGAGTTTAAAAATTGCCTTCCAAATCAAGCACTTACAAAAATCTAAGGATCTAAGGTGTAGGTTTACGCTAAAGCGAGGTGCTATTTTAGTTGACTTAGGTGGTAAGGCGTCCTAAAGGAGCACGTTGATTGTGGTTTCAACTCAAACAACAATGGCATTATGTTGTGGCAATGGGATAAATTATGGCATTAATTTATTAACCAAGAGTAATTTGGAGATTACTAGCAATAGGTTTTGCTTACCTAAAATCTTAAACTACTTAAGACATGCTAAAGCTGCTTAAGGATTTAGGACTTTTGGGGTCTTGGAATCGTTTCATTCATTTTGGACCATGTTTTTGCTTTTTGCATGAATTAAATGTTTTAATAGCTTTAATTATTTCATGTTTTTTCTTTTATTTCAAAGTTATTGAAGTTTATGAATGGTTATTTATTGCAAATTCTTTTAGATTGTAGTAATCAAAATGGTCGCAAACATAACAACAATCATATCAGCTGAAATTCTGGATGTCGAGTTAGACTTGACTAATTTTCTTGAATGGAAAGAGAAACTTGTCGAAGTTTTGAAAGTTAATGGCATACACTATGTCATTGAAAAACCTCTTCATAGCTATGATGCGCGAGGCATGACTCCTGAAAAGTACAGAAGTTGGGCACTTCACAAGTACCTTGTCACGGAGTTCATCCTTAAGTCTATCCCTGAGAGTTGGAGAGGGAGGTTCATTACTTTTGAACCTCAAGCTCTCCTAAGTAGCCTCGAGGATAAGTGTGCGGGTTTTCGACCCATGTGCCAAACTGGTGGCAATAGGGTTGATGAATTGGCCAATTCGATGAGCGATCTCAGGCTCATAACCCCACGCAAGTCGTGCCTAGAAATCGAACTTCTAGAGGCACAAAGGCGCATTTACTCTGTCAAGATGGACAGAAACACATCAATTCGGTCTCATGTGGATATGATGTCTGGGTTATTTTTCACAATTGAGAGACTTGGTGGTTCCATCAAAGAGTCGATAGCTATTGCACTAGTGCTGAATTCTCTTCATAAGGATTATGAGGGTTTTAAGATGCACTATCTCTTTCATCACAAGGAGAGCACATTCTGTGAACTTGTGGAATTACTCGTGAAATGCGAGAAAATCCTTAAGTTCAATCAAGACCCTTTGAATGTGAGGTGCACTAAATTCAAGAAAGTAGGCAAGGGGAAGAAAAGCAAGGCTGCATCTTCGTCCACCCCAGGAGGGCATCTGGCGCCTTCCAAGAGCAAGATGAAGAGGAATGCTTCTCCTTCCGCATCGCAATGCTTCAATTGTAATGAAATTGGTCATTACAAGCGAGATTGCCCCAAACTAAAGGAAGAGAAGAAGGACGGAAACGTTGCTTCTCCTTCAGGTATGTATGTTATACATTGTAATCTTGCTAATTCTACTTCTTGGGTATTAGATACTGGTTGTGGCTCACACTTATGTTCCAATTCGCAGGGACTAAGGAGAAGTAGAAAGCTTGATAAAGGCGAGATGGATCTACGTGTGGGAAATGGAGCACGGATTAGTGCATTAGCCGTAGGATCTTATTTTATTTCTTTGCCTAGTGGGTTTGTTTTGGAACTAGAAAACTGTTACTATGTTCCTAGTATCACCAGAAACATCATTTCCGTTTCAAGTTTGGATTCTAAAGGTTTTAGTTTTCAATTTAAAGACAATAGTTGTTCTTTTTCTTTGAATGGAATATTTTATGGTTCAGCACAACAAGAAAACAGTCTTTATGTGCTAGATACGAGCAAACACATTTATAACATAAATACCAAAAAGGCTAAAATTAGTGATTCGGATCTCACATTTATGTGGCATTGTCGATTAGGCCATATAAACACAAAGCGCATGGAATTACTTCAACAGAAAGGAATTCTAGAATCATTCGACTTAGAGAAGATTGATCAATGTGAATCTTGTTTACTTGGCAAAATGACAAAGCAACCTTTCTCAAAGGTGGGAGAAAGAGCAAGCGAACTACTAGGGCTAATACATACGGACGTATGTGGGCCTATGAGTACGAAAGCTAGAGGTGAGTTCAGCTATTTCATAACGTTTACGGACGACTTCAGTAGATATGGCTATATTTACTTAATGAAGCACAAGTCTGAATCGTTTGAGAAATTCCAAGAATTTCAAAATGAAGTAGAGAATCAACATGGAAAGAAAATCAAAGCTCTAAGATCGGATCGAGGAGGTGAATATCTTAGCCACGAGTTTGATGACCATCTAAAAGAATGCGGTATTCTTTCTGAATTGGCTGCTCCGGGGACACCTCAATGGAATGGAGTGTCGGAACGGAGAAACAGGACCTTACTCGATATGGTCAGGTCAATGATGGGTCAGGCCGAACTTCCTTTATAGTTCTAGGGACATGCGTTGCAAACTGCAGCACTCACACTGAATCGTGCTCCGTCAAAAGCTGTTGAAAAGACTCCATACGAATTATGGACTGGGAAACTTCCAAAGTTGTCTTTTCTGAAGATTTGGGGTTGCGAAGCATATGTCAAGCGATTAATTTCGGACAAGCTACAACCTAAATCTGACAAATGTTTCTTCGTTGGGTAACCAAAAGAAACTATGGGGTATTATTTCTACAACAAGTCAGACAACAAGGTTTTCGTTGCTCGTGACGGTGTCTTTTTGGAAAGAAAACATATTTCCAAATTGACAAGTGGGAAAATAATAGACCTCGAAGAGATTCGAGATGAACAACGAACTCAGAACTCTTTAGAAGCAGTTCAGGTTGATGAACCTCCAAGGTCTTTAGAAGAGCCAGTGGGAGTAGTTCCTCAAAACGTTGTTGCCCCTCGTAGATCAAATAGAACTATTTTTCAGCCGGACAGATGGACAGGCGTCCTTTTGACTGAAAACTTAGACGTTCTCATATTGGATAGTGATGAACCTATGACTTACAAGCAAGCTATGACGAGCCCAAGCTCCACTAAATGGTTAGAGGCCATGCAATCTGAAATAGACTTCATGTCTGAAAATCAAGTCTGGGATTTGGTTGATTTGCCGGATGGGTTCACACCTATCGGATGCAAATGGGTCTTCAAGTTGAAGAAACACAAAGATGGAATTGTATACATATACAAGGCTAGATTGGTAGCAAAAGGTTACAGGCAAGTTCACGGCGTTGACTACGATGAAACCTTTTCTCTAGTCGCGATGCTTAAGTCTATTCGGATAATCCTTGCGATTGCCGCTTTTCATGACTATGAAATATGGAAAATGGATGTCAAAACTGCCTTCTTGAACGGTGTTCTTGAAGAGACTGTGTTCATGACACATCCGGAGGTTTTGTCGATCAAAAGAACCAAGGAAAGGTATGCAAGCTTAAGAAGTCCATCTACGGACTAAAGCAGGCATCAAGGAGTTGGAATAAACGATTTGATGAAGCAGTCAATAAGTTTAGCTTCATCAAGAATCGGGACGAATCTTGTGTATACAAGAAGGTCAGTGGGAGTAAAATTGCATTCCTACTCTTGTATGTTGACGACATACTGCTTATTGGAAACGACATTCCTATGTTGGAGTCCGTAAAGACTTGGCTCGGGAAGTGTTTCTCAATGAAGGACTTAGGAGAGGCACACTACATATTGGGCATCAAGATCTATAGGGATAGATCTAAGAGGATGATTGGACTAAGCCAAAGCACTTACATTGACAAAGTGCTAGCTAGGTTCAATATGATGGAAGCCAAGAGATGCCATCTACCCATGTCACATGGCATATATCTAAGCAAGAATCAGTGTCCCAAAACATCTGATGAGCGTAGAAAGATGAGTGGAATTCCATACGCTTCGGCTATTGGATCCATCATGTATGCTATGATTTGTACAAGGCCGGATGTTTCGTTCGCACTCAGTGCAACGAGCAGGTACCAGTCAGAACCAGGTGAGGCGCATTGGACTGCTGCCAAGAACATCCTAAAGTACCTGAAAAGGACTAAGGATCAGTTTCTGGTTTATGGTGGTACAGATGAGTTGATTGTTAAGGGCTATACGGACGCAAGCTTTTAAACCGACATAGATGATTTCAGATCACAGTCTGGGTTTGTGTTCTACCTCAACGGCGGAGCAGTAAGCTGGAAAAGTGCTAAGAAAAGCACTATTGCGGATTCTACAACTGAAGCCGAGTACATTGCTGCCTCAGAAGCAGCAAAGGTAGCTGTTTGGATTCGGAAGTTCATCGAAGAACTTGGTGTTGTCCCCTCCATTAAAGGACCAGTGGCTTTGTATTGCGACAATAGCGGAGCCATTGCCCAGGCAAAGGAGCCTAGGAGCCACCAGAAGTCCAAGCACGTACTGCGGCGATTTCATATACTTCGAGATATCGTTGAAAGAAAGGAAATCGAGATTTGCAAGGTTGGAACTGACGACAACGTCGCGGATCCATTGACTAAACCGTTGCCACAAGTGAAACACAACGCACATGTAGCAACAATGGGAATCAAGCATGTTGGAGAATGGCTTTGATTTCTAAGTATTGTTTTAGAACATCTGTTAGATCTATGTTTAAAACAATTGGTTTAACCATTTCATATTTATGAAATTTATTTATTTCATATTCATTTAATTGTGGTTTAGAATTAAATGATAAGTCCAATGTGATTCAAATCATTCAAATGGGATATCAAGATGGATTCTTCGACAAAGAAACACCCATAAGTGAACTTAAATATTGAAGTCACAAAGGATCCCTAATCCAGGTCATTGAAAGGTTGGACGACCAATGACTAATGAAGATTAGATTGCAAGTTGATTTATAGTTCTGTTTCTTGAACTAGATGGACTGGATGTCAGAAATCATTTGCATAGATACTTATTAGATCTTGTATCGGATTGACAATGAGAACACTTTAAGAGATTAAAGTCATGTCATAAGTAGTTCTCATTAATGGTGATTAGAACCATTCCTCAGAACATGAGCGATTATGTTTGCTCGTTTCAGAATTAGTTCACTTTGATGCTAGCTAAACGTCGCACCGTAAAAGGAGGCTATAAAAGCAGTTATTGGGCGTACTATGAATCAAAGTGAGTGTTCATAGAATGCAAGAATGGATTGTCCTCCTATCTTTGATAAGATATGGTGTTGTTGTGTAACAAGGCCTCTCGGAGAGTTAGATACTGTAAAATGCATGGCCGTGCTCAGAATGGTTAGGCTTAACCTTCTGCAAAAGTTTAACAGTTGAGCTCTGTAATCCGAGAAACACTTCTGGACCTAATAAGGATGGCTTGGATCTTACCTTATGTTCAGTATGTAACACTAAGTGACAAAGGAATGTGGATGCACACTTGTCTGAATGACAACTTGGAGATTGAAGGAAATATGTCCTTCACCCAAGGTGCATTAAGTCTAATACCAAGTTTCAGATTAATTGCGAACAATTAATTCAGTGAGATCAAGTGATCAAAACAGCTAGCTGGAGCAATGCTTCCGATCAGTGAGTTCTAATGGATATTGAACTCACAGCTTACTCTTGACTGAACCTACAAGGTCACACCAATGACACGTAACAGATCACCGGATTAAATGAATCGAAAATGCATTTAATAGCTTTTCGGGAATTAGTTGGAAAACGTATTATACGATACGACCTTGCATCGGAATCGTATATCGTATCGCGAATATTCGTAAGCTGGGCAACACGAATAAATCGTATCGTACGACGGTGATTCGTCGTATACGAAACGATAAATAATATATCAGAAATATATTAAATCGCGAATACGAAGGGCATCGGAGTTGCCGGCCCGTCGAGCCAAGCACGTAAGCGTGCAAGGCCCAACGAGCCAGCAAGCTCGCGAGCAAAGGCGAGCAAGGCTAGCCCATTGGGCGCGAGTACGCAACAGCAGTAACGCAGCGACGAGCGAGCAGGCCCATGGCCCAGCTGCTCGGCGCGCGCGCTGTGGGCTTCGGCCTGCAGTGCGTGTTGCTGGGCGGCGGGCTGTGTGCTCCGTGTGCTCGTATGTGGCCGGTCAAGGCTCTTTAGTCTTGGCCAGTTACATCACTTAATACAATAGGAAAATTGTATTATTCCAACACACACAATTCACTACTCAAACTCTAGACACAGAGAACCCTAATTCTCTCTGCGCCTCCAAAGTGAGTTCTTCCCAAAAGCAGAAACTCTTGATCGATTGTCTAACTACAATAATCAGGACGGGTCTGATCGTGTCGGTGAACCAAGTAGAGGAACGACAAGTGGAGTTCTTTGTTCGTGTTCGTTGACTGATTATTGTGGAAAACACGCTTCGAATGTAAGTTTGCTTAATCTGTGCTTTATACATGTTTCCTGGCTTTGGGGATTGTTTCCGCACATGTTATTATGTTTACCTGTATTCCCCTACAAAGTTGACTTGCCACAAATAGACTCCACTTATTCATAATAAACCTACATAAACAAACAAACTAACAAACAAATAAATCATATTAAAAACCCTAAACCCCCTAAAAAAATGTTTGAAATATTAACATTATTCAATTATAAATCTTGTGGCATATCTCATGGGTGGTAACAAGAACAAAGGAGGAAGGACCGAGGCGCTTATTTGAAGTTTTGTACTGGAAACCAAAAACAATTTCGGAAGATATGAAAGAAGACAAGAAAATATTTCCCTAAAGTAGTTTTTTTAAGGTTATGAATAAACTATAATTCATGCGGAAAAATTATAAAGCTATAATCTAAATTAATTTCCACATAATCAATTAGCATAGTTTAGTATACATACTATGTGATGCGTGCTTTCCATAACTGCTCCCTAACCGAAAAAGAACAAGTATTGAGCTCCAAATTTCGCCCCTCAGTAGATAGTCCACAGCACGTTCGTATGCGCCTTAGGTTCAACCAACTAGGATATAATCTAAGGTTTTTATGCACTCGGGAACTCACATTAAGTGATAGGAAAAATTATTGAATTTATTGAAGTCAACTTGTGATGTATATTATTAATTTATGACCAGGATCATATATTTATAGGATAATAGATAGTTATTTCCTAGTAGAATTAGAACTAATAAAACCCTTAGGATTAGGATTTAAGTTAATCTCAAACTCTTAGTCTTTAGGAAAGTACAAACACTTAAGTATTAGGATACCAATAAAACTCTTTAGACTTTAGGATATTCCCAAACTGTTTAGGTATTAGCATAATCATAAAACTCTTAAGTATGTAGGATTAGGAAAACGGATAGCTTGTGGACCAAGTTACTTGACGCGCAAGTAACCTTGGCGCCCAAGCATTTCTTGTCGCACACGCAAAGGATGTGGGTTGCTTGCTTGCTTATCGCCCACGCTTGGCTCGCAGCCCATGCGCTGGGCGCTGGGCCTGACGCTGGTGCTGGGCCTTGCGCTTGGTGTTGGCTCATTGAGCGATGGGCTTGCTAGCTTCGACTTCGATAATATTTATATTTCCTTCATGAACCATATTCCCGTTTCCGGCAATGTCTTCATTTTCGGCAAATATTATTTCTTTGTCTTTTGATGATTTCATCTCCCACTGGAACCAAAATATTATTCATATGTACGCTGCAAAAAAGTACTTTTTGCAGCGAACATTGTACGCTGCAACAAGTTCAGACTTGTTGCAGGCCCCCCAGTTGCAGCATACGATGTACGCTGCAATAGGGGTTTTTTCTACTAGTGAGAGTATTTACTGAATATTATATTCACCTAAATACTTGATCCGTTTACGTACTATTTGTGTGACCCTACCGGTTCAGTCAAGAGTAAGTTGTGGTATTAATATTATTAATTCCAGCTGAACTGAAGCGAGCTCTAGCTTGACATTCAGATCACTTGATCTCACTGAATAATTAACTTGTTTAATTAATACTGAACCGCATTTTTAAGACTTAACATAAATGCATTAAATGCAAACTTGGACCAAGAGCATTATTTCTTTCAGTTTCCCACTTGTCCTTAGGACAAGTGTGCATTTCCTAATTCCTTTGTCTCTTGATGCCTGCTCATGAACATAAAGTAAGAGTAGTCATCCTTATTATATCCAAAGGTATTTCTCGGTGTCAGAGTTCAACTGATCAAATAAACAGATAATCATAGCCTATAATTCATCTGAGCACGGCCATGCATTTTACAGTTTTTAGCTCTCCGAGTGGCCTTGTACAACTTTCGGCATCTCATCCCAATTTATTGGATGACCATCCTAATCTTGTGATGTTGATGTTAGACTTCGTTAGATAGGTGATTACCTAAGCATTGTCATTATACTCTCCTTTTACGGTGCGACGTTTGACAACGTCAAAGTAACCGGTTCTCAAACAAGTAATCTCAAATCACTCAGGTATTGAGGATTAGTGTCTAATAATATAATAAAATTTTCTTGTGCCATATTTTAATCTCTTACAGTAAAGTTTAATAGGTTTTTCCGATACTAATCTTATTCGTCGTGCTGGCTGGGCGCGGCCCATAAGCTGTTGCCTTGCTTCGCAACTTGGCGCGGCCCATGTGCTGCTGCCTTGCTCGTAGCTTGGCGTGGCCCATGTGCTGCTGCCTTAATCGTAGCTTGGCGCGACCCATGGCTAGCAGCCTTGCTCGCAGGGTGCGACCCATGGTGCTGCCTTGCTTGTCGAGAGATGGGCCGGCTCGCTTGCCGGCTTGTCGCTCGTCGAGCTTCCGATTGGTTTTCAGATTCCGCAATCCATTTCCGTTTCGAATAAATATTTACGTTTCCGTTAATATTTCCGATTTCGGAAATAATTTCCTTTTACGAAAATATTTCCAATTCCGGTAATATTTCCGTTTCCGGCAATAATTCCGATTCCGGCAATATTTCTATTTCCGATAATATTTTCCGATACGAACCATGTTTCCGTTTCTGAAAACATCTACGACTTGGATAATATTTATATTTCCGTCATGAACCATATTTCCGTTTCCGGCAATATCATCATTTCCGGAGTATTCTTTATTTTGCCTTTTGACGATTTCAGCTCCCACTGGAACCGAGATCCGTCGTTTCCGAATGATCATAAATGGATTACATAATGAATAATATATTCACTTAAATACTTGATCCGTTCACGTACTATTTGTGTGACCCTACGGGTTCAGTCAAGAGTAAGTTGTGGATTATTATTATTAATTCCACTTGAACTGAAGCGGCCTCTTGCTAGGCATTCAGTTCACTTGATCTCACTGAATTATAAACTTGTTACTTAATATTGAACCTCATTTATTCGACTTAGCATTAAATGCATACTTGGATTAAGGGCATTATTTCCTTCAGTCTCCCACTTGTCCATAGGGACAAGTGTGCATTTCCTAATTCCTTTGTCGCTTGATGCCTACTCGTGAACATAAGGTGAGAGTAGTCATCCTTATTATGTCTAGAGGTATTTCTCGGTTTCAGAGTTCAACTGATCAAATAAACAGATAATCATAGCCTATGATTCATCTGAGCACGGCCGTGCATTTTTCAGTTTCTAGCTCTTCGAGTGGCCTTGTACAACTTTCAGCATCTCATCCCGGTTTATGGGAGGACAACCCCAATCTTGCGATCTTGAGGTTAGACTTTGTTTGATAGGTGATTACATGAGCGTTGCCGTTATAGTCTTCTTTTACGGTGCGACGCTTGACAACGTCAAAGTAACCAGTTCTCAAACAAGTAATCTCAAATCACTCAGGTATTGAGGATTAGTGTGTAATAATGTAAGGAAATTTACTTATGAAAGATTTTCATCTCTTACGGTAAAGTTTCATATGTCTGTCCGATACTAATATTTTCAAGTAAATATCTATGCAAATGATTGCGAAATCGCCATGTCCACATAGTTCAAGAAACATAACTACTAGTCATCTTGCATTCTAGTCGTCTAGCGTTTTCTATGCGTCCACCTTTATAGAAAACTTCCGACCAGGGACCATTTTCAACTTTTGACATTCAAGTTCACTTGATAGACATTTCTTAGTCACAGGACTGGTCCTGATAGTCTATCTTGAATATATTGTCAAATAGAAAGGACTCATCATTTAATACTAAACCAAGATTAAATGGAGTATGAAAATACATTTCATATATGATAAATGTTAAACCCCAGTGTTTTATAACCATGGGCCCCTAACCCATCTTTAAAACAACTAATGGAATTCAAGACTATGCTTGATTTCCAGTTCCACAATGTGAGTGTTGTATTTCACTTGTTGCATACGTTTAGTTATCATGCTTTGGCAATATTAATATCCTTTTCATCGAATGCCTTTCGAGATAGGATGATCAGATCTTTTGAGTATGTTTATTTTGTGATCTAGTCTTTCTTGCTTCAAGAGTGGTTCTACGCATTTTGCGGTGAAGAACCATCAAGCCAGCAGACATGTGATCTACTCAAGTTCAGTGAAGAACTATTTAACATAACCAACTCTGTTTTATTGCTTCTTAGACAATGATTACTTTTACTTCAACTGTATAGGTTGCTAGTGATGCTTTGTTTGAATTTATTTATCCAAGCAGTTCACATATATGTGGAAAACTTTCCATATGTATCTCTTAACATAGAAATTAATTTTTAATTTCCCATGCAACCACTCATGGTCTTCAATCCATGTTGCCATTTCAAAACACGATGCTCTATAGCTCGTCCTTGCCAATGGTTAACTCCAAAGGGATCTTGCTTGATCCTTTGCCAGTGTTTATGCATGTAGCATCAATATTTAGCATATCTTTATTTCCTTGAATCATGAATTATTCTTATGTACCTTTTCAAGTACCATAGTATTTTCTTGATCTCAATCTAGTTGATCTTTACTTAGATCAATAGAGATTGGTATATGTTCGTCATGCCTAAAGTCATACGATACATTTTTGGCGATCCTTGTATTATATCATACATGATAAATTCTTTTGCAGAATTATTCACAATTGAATTCTATGTAACTTTAGCTATCCAATTTCAGTAGATACTGAATCCAGATCAAGTCTTTGACATATAATATAGGTGAAGAATCTCATTAGATTCTTTGATGTTTAACTTAGTAACTGCTTATACATAGTTCAAACATTCATTACTTAGATTTATTCACGTGGGTCGAATATCTCCAATGGATTCTTTCATGTTTGATTTAGTAAATGCCATTACTTAATCCAAAGCAATATTCTAAGATCTTTGTAGTATAGATCTTAATACCTAGTAGGTACTAAGATTTGCCTTGGTCCATCATTGATGAAAATTTTCAAATCTAAGTCATTAGCATTTGAATGTTTTTTCACAATAGAGAGATATGTGTGTGATACACATAGG
Source organism: Spinacia oleracea (assembly GCF_020520425.1). NCBI lineage: Eukaryota > Viridiplantae > Streptophyta > Magnoliopsida > Caryophyllales > Amaranthaceae > Spinacia > Spinacia oleracea. The sequence goes on from NC_079488.1 coordinate 39,535,978, forward strand.
ACCAATTAAGTTTTACGTACTCCCACTAAACTTCTTATACATCTATAAGAATCATGTACATTTAATGAAACTAAAATGCTTATTAGCTTCACTAAAATACAGTTCCAATTCCCAATTGCTTGCTTAAATCCATACCCGAATTTCATAAGCTAGCATTCATTTTAAGCATTATTTGGATCCACAAATCTTATGACATACCATGTACATAGTTTCTTCCAACATTTGATTGAGGAAGTCATTTTGCCATCCAATTGCCATATGCACCAATATGCAATCATTGCTTGATTTATAGACTTGAGCATTACGATTATGCATGAGGTTTCAACACTATCCACACCATAAATTTGATTTTAACCTTTAGCAACTATTCTAGCTTTGTGTGTGAACACAATTCCATGTTTGATGGTTTTTATCCTTAAAACCAATTTGCAACCAATATATGTAAATCATTCTTGCAAATCAACAAAATTTCAATTTTGTCATCAAAACATTGAGTATGTTTTATGGCCTCTAACCATTTAAAACATTTGAGTCTATATATGGCGTCTAACCATTTTAGGGAATCTGGGTTTCGTCATAACTTTCTTACAAGTCACAAACTCATTAATCTACATGATAATAGCTTGACTGCAAGTTATAGGTTTCTTCACTATCTAATAGAAGAATCTCATATTTTTCAGTGACCTGAACTCTATGCCTACTTGGGTATAGAACATCAAACAATAGAATATCAACAGACACTTGAAAGTCCTTTGAATATTCTTTCCTCCTTGAAGCACTTGTAAAGTCTTCTAAAAGATGTCTATTCTTTAAAGCCAATTATAAAGTCCTTAAAGAATAAGTGTTCGGATTTTCTGAAGAACTTCTAAAAGCATCCGGAATGTCCGTTTATGTTTGTTGTTCGCCTCAAATACTTTCGAGGTCTATTTTCTCCCACTTGTCATTTTGGAACCGAATATCCAAAAGGACACCATTTCGAGCAAACAAACATTATGTTCTCAAAAATTCGTGATAGAAACAATACCCTTGTGTCTCATTTGAATAAATCACAATGAAACATATATCTATACTTGGGCCTTAGTTTGTCGAATAACAAACACTAAGCTCCCAATGAGTTTAGCAACTCTTTAGATATAAATTATTGAAAAGATATTCTGAAATTACTTTTCAATAGCTTTGACGAATTTTGTTTAGTTTGGTGGTAGTTGAGCATTTTGTTTAGAAATTATAGGAAAAATATTTATGATTCATCATTAATCGAATCAAGCACTAATTTACTTCGATCATTCCAATTTAGATAAACCATATCTTATGGCGCTAGATTGTGAAATTACAACACACAATCATTGATGATCATTCTTGGTATAAGTAATCATCAACATGATCTAACCTAGATCTTTATGATTTCTTGTTAAGTGGACGTTTTTATACTTTTCTATGAATCTTTGAACTAGCCAAACAGATTCAAACTTATATCACTTTGAATGAATAAATCCATATTCACTCAAAACCATGTGACATAATAAAGTCATAAAATCTTTCTTTAACTTTGAACTCTATTGTTTAGGTGTTCTAACAATAGTTCATTTCTTTTGTTACTTTCAACAAGTAAGACTAGCTTGTCTTGAATTGATCTAAAATCAATCAACTTTCAAAGTCCATCAAAATAGAGCTTTTGAATGTTACCTTGTTGATATGGTCTAAGCAACAATGCTAAAGGTTATTGGAACTCAAATAAAGATATTGATTTGAACCTAGTAAAGTTCTTATCGTTAAAGAGTTGTTTTTTTTAATCAAGCATATTGACTCAACCCGTAAATGACCATTTCATCCAAATAAACAAACAAACATTGTTTTTGTTATTCTTGAATGTGAGTCTTTCTGTGTTTGAAAACAGAAATTTAGGTATGTTGATTATGGAACAAAATAGCCATTAAGTTCCAGCCTTGAAAGGACTTAAAACAAACTAGATGACCCTACAACCAATGTAGCAATGTCATGCTTCATTTCCCACTTGTAGGTCATTGGTGTAGCCTAGCTTCAATTGTTTGAGTTATTACTGAAGTAAGAACCTCAAGCGGTATATGATACAAAGGAAGTTTGATTTCTAGGTCACTTCTCTTTAAACATAAACTTATAGGTAGAAACGGAATCGTAAATTCCTTTCATTTGTTTCTTGTTTTCCTTTTTCTTGTACCCTTTCTTATAGTCTTAAGGATTGACTTCTCTAGTGTTGACTTTTATACTTTGTTAGACATGTTCAATGTCACTCCAACAAAGTTCTTACCATTTTATGTATGTTGAATATTCAGTTTCAACTAGATAATCTTACCAGAAGCTTCTAAAGTTCTCTAAGCATCGATCTATTCGAATGTCTAGGGACTAGACTCATTGGAGAATTAAATGGATAAAAGATATTAGGTTGTTAACCATTGGTAAAGTTGAGTGTTAAACTCAATGCTTTATGATCTCAAAACTACATTGTATTTTGAATTCACAAGCACCAATTGGTTTGCCATTCGACTTTGATATTCGAAAACAACCATAAAAGTCGCTAAAAGAAACATACATTTTAAATTGTTCATTTTCTCTCATTTCCGTGAAACGTTCTTGGATTCACTACCAATCGAGGAAATTTACTGTTACCTTTCTAAAAGGATTTACTGCAGTGCAAGATATTTAATTATAAACAATAATTAAAACATACATTGAAGCATGAAAAGTCTAAACATTTATCATGAGTAATAACTTGAAAATTAAAGCAACCATGCAATTTAAACAAGTCATTGGCATTTTATTCGAAATATTTAGTTCCGGCAGGTGTGAATAAAATGAATCCAAGATCCTCAAAATCATTGAAGAATTAAGCACATTATGTATTTTGACTCAATTCTAAAATATTTTAGGTAAGCAAATCCTTTGCTAATAGTCTAGAAACTACTCTGTGTTGATAGCTACGTCTAAGAACTTATTAGGTAAACCTATCCCATTTGCCACGACATAAAAGGACTCCTTACTTATATCGTTGAGTTTTACCAAAACTAACATGTACTCACAATTATTTGTGTACCTTACCCCTTTAGAATCAATAAGTAACACCTCGCTATGGCGGAAAACTATTACTTAGATTGATGTAAAGGTTATCCAAGTAAGCGTTATTTTGGAATGGCACCTTTTAACTCAATTTTTAAAGTTTGGAACTTAAGGCTCTTACTATGTTGGTTAGATTTTAAGTGAACTAAAATCCTTAATCATGCAACATAATCAAGCCATAATCTCATGCATTTTTAAGACATATTTAAAGCAATAAATAACTTAAAGCATGCATAAGATTAAAATGTGATCTAGTATGGCCCGACTTCATCTTGAAGCTTCAACTTCAAACTCCGTCTTGAAAATGGATTGGAAACTCCGTCTTGAATTTCACCATGGGAGGCGTCATTTTCTTCAAATAGGATATGCTATAATTAAAACTAATTACAACTATTTGATGGTACGCAAACCATATTAAAATAAAAACTTTGGTGCATAAGACCAATTTTACATTCAAATTAATGGTACGCAGACCATATTAACTATCCTATTTGGGCCATACTAGTGACTTTCCATAACCTGCAAAACAGTACATTTACAATATACCATTCATCCATTCATTTATCAATGAATGTCCCACATAGCAAGTTATTAGAAAAATCATGCATCACATAAACATTTGCAGCAACTAATCAAAGGTTCCAACAATCTACAAATTATTCAACCTTATTAGTTCTTAATCGGGTTGTTTTAACCTTAAAGGAATAAAGACCTAATCAAGAGTTTAATGACTAAAAACTCCCACTAAAACCAAGAATTTACATGCTTTACAAATTTTTAACATAAAATTGTATTTCCTAGTCCAACCGAACACTTACAAATTTAATTAAAATTTAAAGCTCATATAAAATAATTTTTAAATCCCTTGATATTATTTCAGTTGATTAAAATTAATTAATTATAATTTTACCAAGGTTTTAATTTTATTAAAATAATTAGTATAAAATAATTTATAATAATTAAATTAATCAAAATTAAATTCCGAGAAAAATTAAAATTACGAAATTAAATTAAAATCGACGCTCAACCGAAAATCAAACAAATGACCCAACGTGCCAAGGCAAGGCCGTAGGCCGAAGCCCACGCCTCGCCCAAGCAAGCCACACAGCAGCGCCCATGGGCTGCGTGCACAAGTGCAGCGCCCATGGCCTGCTTGTCGTTGGTCGAGTGATGCATCACAGCGAGCAACGCAACATCCAGCGCTGTGCATGCTTATGTGCGCTAGGCAGGGGGCTTGGCGCAGTGGCACGCGAGCTCCCTTGCTCATCGTGTTGTTGGCCTGCCTCTTGCCTTGCGCTTGACGCTCGTCGCCTCACTCCATCACTCGCACAGCACACACCGCACAAGCCCATGCCCGCGCGCGCATGCTCGTGCTTGCTCGCTGCATAGTACCGCATGGGCGACGAGCCCCCTTGCTCGTCGTCGCATGCCCGCACTATGCAACACCCCTTAAGTGTAACACTTAGCTTCATTTGCTTCGTGCGTGCAAGTTTTTGAACGTTTTATAAAAATCAAAAACTTTTATATTTAAATTTAACGACAAATTAATAATTCATATTAATTTCACTAAATTTAGGCGAAAAAACAAAAATTTATTATTCAAATTAATTTCCGATTACATATTTTCTTAGGGATTAAACTCTAGGTCATAAAATTTTAAAACTTTTCAATTTTATCAAATTTTATGGTGGTTTTTAATCATAGGATCCTAATTAAATTATTCATTAATTATGAAAATCAAAACAAATTCTAAATTATTTGAAATTCAAAAAATTAATTATAATTACAAATTAGGTTGTATAATTAACAAAATTAGACCTTAAAATTGTTATACATATACAGTAGGTCAATCAAAGATTCAAGATTTACATACAAGATTCGCAAATATTTAATTTAACTTCATAAAAATTACAAATTTTGCATTCGAAAAACTAAAACCTCCGAAAAGTCATAGTTAGGCTTCGAATTCGGTAATTCTGGGTTCGGCATCAAATCTAAGATTTTTGTCAAAATTTTAAAACGCCGTTTACATGCAAAATTCAATATAAAAACATAAGATTTCGACCATTATTGACAAAACTGCCGAAAAATCCTGCGAACATATAATCAAATAATCGCACGAATTTGCAATCAATTACATCCACGAAATTAATCACCCCTTTAATTCATTGCAAATTTATAAAATTTAATCCATGTTAACTATAATTGATTATGGAATTAATTAGAGGCTCGTGATACCACTATTAGGTTATGAATAATACAACAATATAATTCATGCGGAAAAACCATAAAGCCAGAATCCAAATTGATTGTCACATAATCAATTAGCATAATTTAGGTGACATGCAATGTGATGCGTGCCTTCCCTAGCTGCTCCCGAACCGAACACGAACAGTCTTTAGAGCCTCAAGCGTTGCTCCTCCGTAGAAATTCCACAACACGTTCGGATCCGCCTTAAGTTCAACCAACTAGGATTTTATTTAACGTTTTATGTATTCTAGTTAGGCTTGTATTATGTTTTCCCTTGAACACAATGGGAATAAAGAATATGATTTTAATTCAATTGATGTGTGTAATTATGAGGGCCTAGCCTCATATTTATAGTGTAGGAAATAAGGAATTTGAGTCTTACTAGGAATAGAATTACCAACCCTACTAGGATTGAAATTCTTATTCAATTAGAATTCCAACATTAATTAAACTCTTAATTATTTGAATTCCAGTAGGACTAGCCGACTAGGAATACTTAATCCAAGGTTACTTGGGAATTTAAGCAATCAGATATTTCTTGGAGCCCAAGATAAAACAACCCAAAGCAACCACAACGGGCCAGGTTGGTGTGCGTGCTTCCTCGGCCCAGTGCGTTGTGGCACTCGCCTCGGCAAGCGTGCAGTCGTGCTGGCTGGGCGCGACCCATGAGATGTTGCCTTGCTTCGCAGCTTTGTGCGGCCCATGTGCTGTTGCCTTGCTTGTAGCTTGGCGCGGCCCATGGCTGCTGCCTTGCTCGCAGGGCGCGGCCCATGGTACTGCCTTGCTTGTCGAGCGATGGGCCGGCTTGCTTGCCGGCTTGTCGCTCGTCGAGCTTCCGGTTCGTTTTTCGATTGCGGAATCCATTTCCGTTTTGAACAAATATTTACGTTTCCGTTAATATTTCCGATTCCGGAAATAATTTCCTTTTCCGACAATATTTCTTATTCCGGTAATATTTCCGTTTCCGGCAATATTTCTATTTCCGATAATATTTTCCGATACCAACCATGTTTCCGTTTCCAGCAACATCTACGACTTGGATAATATTTATATTTCCGTCATGAACCATATTTCTGTTTCCGGCAATATCATCATTTCCGGAGTATTCTTTATTTTTCCTTTTGACGATTTCAGCTCCCACTGGAACCGAGATCCTTCGTTTCCAAATGATCATAAATGGATTACTTAATGAATAATATATTCACTTAAATACTTGATCCGTTCATGTACTATTTGTGTGACCCTACGGGTTCAGTCAAGAGTAAGTTGTGGATTATTATTATTAATTCCACTTGAACTGAAGCGGCCTCTAGCTAGGCCTTCAGTTCACTTGATCTCACTGAATTATTAACTTGTTAATTAATACTGAACCGCATTTATTAGACTTAAATGCATACTTGGACCAAGGGCATTATTTCCTTCAGTTGCTTCTCAATTGTTGCATAGGTTTAGTTATCATGCTTTGTCAATCTTAATATCCTTTTCATCGAATGCCTTTCGAGATAGGATGATAAGATCTTTTTAGTATGTTTATTTTGTGATCTAGTCTTTTTTTTCTTCAATGGTGGTTCTATGCATTTTGCAATAAAGAACCATCAAGTCAGCAGACATGTGATCTACCCAAGCTCAGTGAAGAACTATTTAACGTAAACAACTCTATTTCATTGCTTCTTAGGAAATAAGTACCTTTACTTCAACCGTATAGGTTGCCAGTGATGCTTTGTTTGGATTTGCTTATCCAAGAAGTTCACGGATATGTGAAAGACTTTCCAGCTGTATCTTAGAACATAGAAATTAATATTTAATTTTCCACGCAACAACTCATGGTCTTCAATCGATGTTTCCATTTCAAACCACGATGCATATAGCTCGTTCTTGACAATGGTTAACTCCAAAGGGATCTTGCTTGATCCTTTGCCAATGTTTATGCGTGTAGCATAAATATTAGCATATCATCATTTCCTTGAATCAAGAACTATTCCTATGTACCTTTTCAAGTACCATAAGTTTTTCTTGATCTCAATCTAGTTGATCTTTACTTAGACCAATAGAGATTGGTATATGTTTGTCATGCCTAAAGCCATACGAAACATTTTTGGCGATCCTCATATTACATCATACATGATAAATTATTTTGCAGATGAATATCCATGTGACTTTAGCTCATCCAGTTTCAGTAGATACTGAATCCAGCTAAATTCTTTGACATATATTATAGGTAAAGAATCTCATCTAGATTCTTTGATGTTTAACTTGGTAAATGCTTATACATAGTTCAAACATTTATTACTTAGATTTATTCATATGGGTCGAATATCTCCTACGAAGTATTTCGCGTTTGATTTAGTAAATGTCATTACTTAATCCAAAACAATATTCTAAGATCTTTGTAAATAGATCTTTGTTACCCAGTATGTACTAAGTTTCGCCTTGGTCCATCATTGATAAATAATTTTCAAATCTGAGTCATTAGCATTTGAATGTTATTTTAAAATAGAGAGATATGTGTGATACACATCGGACCAGTTGAGTTTTCCTCCCACTAAACATCTTATATATCTATAAGAATAATGTACATTTTATGAAACTGAAATACTTATTGGCTTCACTAAAATACAGTTTCAATTCCCAATTGCTTGCTTGAATCCATACTTAGATTTCATAAGTTAGCATTCCTTTCAATCATTATTTGGATCCACAAAATCCTATGACATGTCATGTACTGATGTACATAGAGGAATATGCTTTGTCATCCAATAGCCATATGTACCAATATGCAATCATTGCTTGATTTATAGACTTGAGCATTACGATTTTACATGAGGTTTCAACACAATCCACGTTGTGACTTTGCTTGTAACCTTTAGCAACTAATCTATCTTTGTGTAATCACAATTCTATGTTTTATGGTTTTTGTCCTTAAAACCAATTTGCAACCAATAGGTGTGAACCATTCTTGCAAATCAACAAAATTTCAATTTTGTCATCAAAACACTGAGTCTGTTTTATTGCCTCTAACCATTTAAAACATGTAGTCTACATATGTCCTCTAACCATTTTAGGGAATATGGGTTTCGTCATATCTTTCTTACAAGTCATAAACTCATTAATCTTCATGATAATAGTTTGACTACAGGTTGTAGGTTTCTTCACTATCTAATACAAGAATCTCATAGCTTCACTAAAATGAACTCTATGCCTACATGGGTATAGAACATCAAATAATAGAACATTAATAGCCACTTTGAATGTCCTTTGAATATTCAATTCTCCTTGAAGAACTTGTAAAGTTTTCTAAGAGATCTATTCTTTAAAGCCATTTCTAAAATCCTTTAGAAAATATGTGTTCAGATTTTCTGAAGAACTTCTAAAAGCCTCTGGATTGTCCATTTATGTTTGTTGTTTTCCTTGAAGACTTTCGAGGTCTATTTTATTCCACTTGTCATTTTGGAAACTAATCTCCAAAGGGACACTATTTCGAGAAAATAAACATTATGTTCTCAAAATTCGTGGTAGAAATATTACCCTTTGGTCTCATTTGAATAAATCACAATGAAACATATATATATATATATACTTGGGCCTTAGTTTGAATAACAAACACTAAGCTCCCACTAGTTTAGGAACCCTTTGGATATATATATTGAAAAGATATTCTGAAATTACTTTTCAATAGCTTTGACGAATTTGGTTTAGTTTGGTGGTAGTTGAGCATTTTTTTTTTATAGATTAGAGGAAAGCTCTTTAGGATTCATCATTGATCGAATCAAGTACCATTTGACTTCGATCATTCCAATTTAGATATGTCATATCTTATGGAGCTCGATCGAGAAATTACAACACACAATCATTGATAATCATTCTTGGTCTAAATAATCATCAACATCATCTAGCCTAGATCTTTTATGATTTATTGCCAAGTGGATTTATACTTCTCTATGAATCTTTGAACTTGTTAACAAATTCAAACTTATATCATTTTGAGTAAATAAACCCATATTCCCTCAAATTCAGGTGAAATAGTAAAGTCATAAAATCTTTCTTTAGATTTGAACTCTAATGTCTAGGAGTTCTAACAATAATTCATTTCTTTTGTTACTTTCAACAAGTAAGACTAGTTTGTCTTTAATGATCTAGAAATCACTCAACTTTCAAAAGTCCATAAAAATAGAGCTTTAGAATGTTAACTTGTTGACATGGTCTAAGCAACAATGCCAAATATTAGTAGAACTTAAATCAAGAGATTGATTCGAACCTAGTAAATTATTTATTGTTAAAGAATTGTTTGTTTTAATCAAGGATACATGACTCAACCCGAAATGACCATTTTATTCAAACAAACAAACAAATATTGTCTTTGTTTTCTTTGAATGTGAGTCTTTTTGTATTTGAAACAGAAACTCAGATATGTTGATTATGGAACAAAATAACTATTAAGTTCCAGCCTTGAAAGGACTTAAAACAAACTGGATGACCCTACAATTAATGTAGAAATGTTATGCTTCATTTCCCACTTGTAGGTCATTAGTGTAGCCCAGCTTCCATTGTTTGAGTTATTATCGAAGTAAGAACCTCAAGCGTTATATGATACCAAGGAAGTTTGATTGCTAGGTCGCTTCTCTTTAAACATAAACTTGTAGGTAGAAACGGAATTGTAAATTACTTTCACTTTTTCCTTGTTTTCCTATTTATTGTACTCTTTCTTATAGTCTTAATAATTGACTTCTCAGTGTTGAATTTTGTACTTTGTTAGACATGTCCAATGGCACTTCAATAAAGTTCTTACCATTTATTCATGTCGAATATTTGCTTCAACTAGATGATCTCACCAGGAGCTTCTAAAGTTCTCTGAGTACGTATTAATCTATTTGAATATCTATTAGCTAGACCCATTCGAGAATTAAATGGATAAGGATTATTAAGTTGTTAACCATTTGTAGATTTTAGTTTTCAACTCAATTATTTATGATTTCAAAACTACATTGTAATTTGAATTCACAGGCACCAATTGGTTTACCATTCGATATTGTTAGTCGAAAACAACCATAAAAGTGGCTATAAGAAACGTACATCTTAAATTGCTCATTTTCTCTCATTTCTGTGAATCGTTCTTGGATTCACTACCAATCGAAGTAGGATTCAAGGTCTATACATTTATCATTAATAATAACTTGAAAATTAAAGGAATCATGCAATTTAAACAAGTCATTGGCATATTATTCGAAATATTTAGTTCCAGCAGGTGTGAATAAAATGAATCCAAGATCCTCAAAATCATTAAAGAATTAAGCACGTTGCTTTGACTTAATTCTAAAATATTTTAGATAAACAAAAACCGTTGCTAATAGTCTAGAAACTATTCTTGGTTGATATGTACGTCTAAGAACTTATTAGGAAAACTTATCCCATTTGCCACGACACAAAAGGACTCCTTACTTATATCGTTGAGTTCAACCAAAATCTACATGTACTCACAACTAATGTGTACCTTACCCCTTTGAAATCAATAAGTAATGCCTCGCTATGGCGCAAAACTATTACTAGTTGATTTAAAGGTGAGAATAAGTGTTATTTTGGAATGGCACCTTCTAACTCAATTTTGCAGTTCGGAACTTAAAGCTTTTACTATGTTGGTTAGATTTTAAATGAACTGAAATCCTTAATCATGCAACATAATCAAGTTTGAATGTCATGCATAATATCAAGTCATATTTAAAGCAATAAATATCTTAAACATGCATAAGATTTAAATGTGATCTAGTATTGCCTGACTTCATCTTGAAGCTTCAACTTCAAACTCCATCTTGAAAATGGATTGGAAACTCCGTTCTTGAATTTCACCGTGGGAGGCTCCATTTTCATCAAATAGGATTTACAATAATTAAACTAATTACAACTAATTGATGGTACGAATACCATATTTAAAATAAAACTACGGTGCATTAGATCGGCCATATTTTACATTCAAAACTAATGGTACACTGACCATATTTTCTATCATATTTGGGCCATACTAGTCACTTTTCCGTAACCTGCAAAACAATATATTTGCAATATGCCATTAACCCACTCATTTATCAGTGAATGGCCCACTTAGCAAGTTAGCAGAAAATATGCATCACATAAATATTTGCAACAACTAACACTACTACCAATTATTTGACCTTATCAGTTCTAATTATTCAAGTTGTTAGCCTTAAAGGAATAAGGACCTAATCAAGAGTTAATTGAATATGAATAAAATGCTTCCACTTAAACCATAAATTATACTTCCTCCATTTCGCAATAGATGCATCATTTCTTTTTTTTTCACGTATCCCAACATGCTTCTTTGAACATTAATATCTCTAATTGCGTGTAAATAATAAAAATACAAAATATCGCTTAAAATAATGAGAGTTGTATAAATTGTACAATATGCCTACTTAAGTTAGATTTTGCAACTATTGTAATTTGTAGCGCATGTCACACACTCACACATCATAAATGGAGTATTATTGTTATCTTGTGTACGCATTATTAGTGAACGACGTAAATCTCTTGTGCAAATTTTCTTGTCAAAAATCATGCAATGTTGTAAGCAAACGGTGATAGTTACGTGAAAGAAAATCATGTAAGAGTAAAGTGATTAAAACTTCCCACGTGTATTCCATGCAATTCATGAGAGAGAAAGTAAACGCCAATGACCGTCCCACTGCACTTGGTCTTTTTTTATTTGCCACTCATAATTAAAATCCCCCATAAAATACTCAACAAGAAAAATAAATACATTTTCAATCAAAAAGTTAAATTTTGACCTCCAAAACAAAAATAAAAAGAATAATAGACTTTTCAATTTCGACGCAAAAGTGAATATTTGACCCCATAAACATTATTAATTGTTGTATAACGCACCAAATAAATTTAAAATTGAATAATAATTGGTGTATTTAATTTATTGATTCATGAAAAATGTCGTTTTTATTTCTTTGTACCATCATTATTGTAACTCAACTGTTTTAAAGTGTAGTGGTTTTCATTGTTTTTGGATCACACACTGTTTTTGTGGACTCCTCTTTTCCTGTTTTCCTCTACCAAAGGGAAGGTACCATTCTCCATTCTTTTGTGTTTACATTGTCGACAACTTTCTGGGACGAGTTTTAGGTGAGACGGACTTATAATATGTATCATGACGTGTTTAAATTATATCTACAAAATAGTAAAAAAAAATGACAATAATTTGTTAAATAAGGAAAATCATCATATTTAAGGACCTGTTCGGCAGTAGCGGGTATACAACATTTTGACATATTCAAAACCGCTACTTGAAAGTTTTGAAAATGTTTGGCAAGGTAACAGTTAACGGCAGGGGTGTTGGTTATGTGGCTTCTCTCAGACGCTAAAAAGTAATGTTCAAAGTGGTGTACGATAAAAATTATGAGTAGTGATTATAAACAATATACGGAAAAGATAATTTTTATTGTATTTAATTTTACAATTTCAACGGCGCGCTACTTTTTCTGAACACTTATACTACTTACTAATTTAACTACTTTGATAGTTAATCGATACCCGCTAATATCCACCGATGTCCGCTACTCTAATTGTTACCCGCTACTCAATCGCTAAAAGGTACGGCTAACGTTAATTTTGTCTAACATGGCCTAACTTTGTATCATAATGAAATGCCAAAAATAAGTGAAAATTACTATCCTTATGCGGAGTAGGTGGAAAATAACATGCCAATAATAAGTTTACAATGCATCCATGCATATTTGCGCAACGCTCAACATAATTACGTAAGTGACCTCCTTTAAGTATTTATTTAATCAAATGTAATTAAAAACATATATTGATAGTGAATTTATATACTCTAAATATTCTGCTCTTAATTTAGGATATATTGTACTTCGTATAAAGTATGAAGGATTGTATATTCTCCATCAACAAGACTAGTTATCGAATATACATTAGAGTAACATCAGCGACAATTTTAAGACTTGAATTTTGTTGATATGACATATGTCCCACTTAGTTTTATGATCGTCTAATATCATTTTGTATTATTGTAGTGGGTTAGTCTTAACAAAGTATTAAATCGAGTCTTGAGAAACTAAGACTCGATTTAAGACTCACTGTGTGAGTTAAATAAATAAAAAAATGTTTTATTATTTGAGAAGTTTTAAATGAGTGCGAGTGGTGAATAGCTAAATTTGGATAAGTCCGAAAAATCCAAATAAAATTTAATTAATTAAATATTAGTGGAAAGCTGATATGGCCTATAATTAAGAAAACTCTTAAAACAAGACTAAGTAGCAACATAAAGTAATTTACGCAATAATAATAAGCTCAAGGTTCACAAATTTTATTGCGAGGAAAGAGAGAGCTAGTAGTGTCATGGGACGACTGACGAGCATATATTGATGGTGCACCGCGTTAATCTCCGAGACTAGCTTGATCTAGCTAGACCACCCTACCTCATTTCGACCATATGCACAAAGAGAGCATTACACAAATAATTTGCTATGACCAATCTAACGTGTAAAAAGTACGTGGAGTGTATGATACTATGATATTGTATCATTGTATCAATATAGGCACATGTGTATCGGAAAAAAATGTCAACACGCATATGATTTATAGTAGGCGGCTCCCATAGAAAAAATAGTGTTTGAGTTCTTACCTTAAGGCTTAAGATAGAAATGTAAGTGGGTTTGTGGTGATCAAAGACCTTTCATTTGGTTTGTCTCTTGTACTTGGTATTATGGTGGTGTGTGCACTAATAAATCGAATAGAGAAAACCGTGTTTTTGTCAAAAACAAATAAAATAAAAACCGTGTTGATATTTTTGTACGAACTTAAATTAGCATAGAATATTGACTTTTTGCCTAATTTGTTCCTGCTTCTTTTTAGCTCCTAGCCTTTGTAGCATCTATTGTTCTTTCATAATTGTGTTATTTAAAAGGTGGACAAAATCAATCTTATCAAAAGAATTTTGAATGTATAGTATCTATCAAGATATTAAGCTTTGTCCCATTTTCATTGACATACGTTTCATGTATGATTTAGTGGGTTTTTTCATACTACGTAATAGTAGTGTAAGTCTCAATCTTCTGAAACGGTTAAAAAAGAAAAATGTGTCACTTATTTTGAAACGGGGGAGTACTGTGTACTACATTTATTAAGTAAAAGAATTTTATTAACGTTAAGCATCCATTTGATTGTTGTCTAAATTACTCTCTTTCAGCGATCGATACTTCCCCTGATTCAAAATATTACTCCGTAATTATTCTGTCTTTTAAGTAACAACTATGATTAATAGAGTTCTGCACGTAAGTAATCAAGTATTACTTAAAGCTTTTACTAAATACTCATATTATACTTCTGTTTACCATATATTTGTCATTGAATTTAATTTGAAAAGAAACTTAAAGAAAAGTGCTTAAAGGACGGACCAAAAAAAAGGAGTAAATCTTAATTTAATTTTGTGCAATTTGATTATCCACGGATTTGCACCTCAAAACTACGGAGTTGTTAAACAAAAAGTAGATTATTAGTAAAAGTAAAAAAAACTAACTAGTCTTATAAAAGCATGTGATTGGGGAAAATGCTACATGTACACCTAGTGTACAAGATTCTCTTGTACAACACCATTGATTTGTTGACACATCATCAAACTCAGTGAAAAATAAGAATGAAAGACAATAAATATGTCATTTCAACCAATAGAAAAACATGGTGTACAAGATACCTTATATACTAGGTGTACATGTAGTATGATCCTCTAATTGGACTCTCTGATATAAAGTAGCTAAATATGTAGCAAATCAGTAAAACAAAATTCACCTGAATCGGTTAATTAATTGACTAATAATAGGAAATTCGGAAGTTGAACCAAGAAATAGACTCCCTCAAGTCTTAACGACTTATAATAAGTCAAGTCAACAAAAAGAGTAGGCAAGTTTGGCAAGTGAAAGAGTGAAAGACCATGTCCAAATTCCCCATTTTGGAAATAAAATCTGCATTTATAAGTGTAAAAGGCAGCCAAACAAATAATACCTCGTAATAAAATAAATAAAAAGATTTAAGTTAGATTGGGTGGCTAAAGTTAAACATGAAAAGCCCTCAGTTTCATACTAGATGCATGAATATCTTACCTACTTCCGCAGCTACTACATCATTGAACGTGATGTGCTTCTAGAATATCCATTGACCTCGAAATCCCACGAAATTTTATATAAGACGGTCTCACAATAATTTAACACCATAAACTTAAGGCAGTAGTTACAAATTTACAATGGAGGCGTGAAAGTTCGTGAGTGGACGACACGTGGAAATGGGACATGCTATGTAGAGTAACAAGACGTTTCTAATATGGCAATCGGGCGTTGGATTTGTCGTGCTCGGCTTATAAGGAGAAATAACAACTTTAACAAGTGAGGTCTTGTTCTCTTCACCTGATCTGATCTAATTTTTCTATTTTATGATTTGACCTAGTCTGATCTATATAGCGTTTTTTATTTTTTTCTAGTCTTATATGGTCTGATTTTTCTAATATAATCTAATCAAGTAGCGATAAGGATAAGGATAAGGATAAAGTAAAGAGAACAAAACCTTAGAATTTCCAGCAAAGTGCAACATCTACCCAAAGGAAGGCAATGCTTGAGGTTGAAACCTCATGTAGTCATGTTAATAATTTAATATCAATTCCGGTGACAAAATACGAAGTTGAATCTACGAAGTATTTTATTTTTATATAGTAGAATCTACGGAGTATTTTATATACGATCGAACATATTTTATATATAATTTGTGGAAAATTATGTGAAACATCAAAAAAGAAATTAAATAATAAGGAAAGAGACCATATACTTTAGCAAGTAATGATTTTCTTTTTTTATATCATCATCTCTATAGTATCCCCCTCCCATGTAATTGGTCTTCCCTCAACTGTATTTTTCTCCTACCATACCCGACAACCCGAACAATGCCCACGAATATCCCGCCAAAAGACTAACTTTTCAAGTATATATACATCTCTCCTACATACACCGTACTCTTTACTGTGCATCGGAAACTACCATGATTCTTCCCGGTAGCCAGTCACCATGATTCCGGCTCTCAGATTCTTGATCAAGCTCAAGCCGAGCCACCGTTTTACCCTCCGGTAATCTCGTTTTGAACTGATTAATGCTAGGTACCAAGGCCTTTTCTATCCATGATTCTATACTGGTTTGCCCTAACCAAATTCCACTGATGATCTTCTCAAGTGCTTCACTCTCAATTTTGACTGTCAACTTATCTTCTCCTGTAATACATGAGAACTTTGCTAATATTGACCTCTCAATGTGTTGCCTGATTGGTTTAAAATCAACCACTTTGAAGAAGATAGCTTCGTCTACTGAAGTTAACAGCTCGTTGGGTGCTTCTGACGAGGTTGTAGGGGGGGATCCCCTGTTCTCGTGTCTATGATCCTCCTCGTGATCAACCGTGAGGTCACTTGAGTTGTGGGACCCATCGAGTCGATCATCATCAATATCAGCCATCTGATTAAGATCAAATGACAGTCCTTGACTCGTTTCCTCCTTCCTTTGCTTTGTGGTTGACCTATCATCATTCAGCCAACTGGGTGATGATCTTCTTTTCCCCCCTGTATTATTATTGGTAACAACCTTTTCATCTGTTATTATAGATATCTTTAACTGCCAACCACCACTAGCTAAAGAGGTCATCTTCTCTTCTTCATTAAGTGTAGATAAGTTCTGCTGCTGCACCTGTTCTGGCATCCAACTAGATGTAACAATGAAAACGACGTTTGCAAGACTGATTTCACGGCCATGGGAGTCGGAAATCCTCCCCCTTTCCATCGCCCGTTTGATGTTTCCTCGGACTAGCATATCAGCCTCGTCAATGTCTTGCAGCATTATCACCGAAAACGGGTTTCTCCTAATCGCCTCTACCACTCTATCCATCACGGTTTTACCACGGTAATTAAACTCAGATTCATCCCCGTCACGTCTCAAACCGAGGGGGATTGTAATGGGACCCGTACCGGAAACAAGGTCCGAAAGAGCAGCAGCCATCTTCTTCTTACCCATCCTATCAGGACCCGAGAAAAGCAACCATATGTCACCTTTCGATCCACCACCAACTCGGCGTTTTCCATTCCCCAATCTGCATTGTGTTACAGTAGAAGCTATGGCGGATGCTGCATCTGTCTGCCACCACACTTTGGCAATCAGACCTTTAAGCAACCTCTTGAACGAGTCTATATCTTCTGGGATTGCAGTCACACGTTTGTCAGTTGATTCTGATGAAATGCAACCCAGGAAGTCTTTCACGCCATCCTTTTGACCATTATTATCTAGAGCTATACCCGGGTTCTTTGTCGGGCCTAGAACAAGCTCTGTTCTTACTGGGCTCCCTGGTGTACTTGTGGGATTTACTGGAGAACTGATGTTGAGCTGCAGACCATCACCAAGGCTTCCGGGTTTTTGCTGTAATTTTGGTTGAAATGGTTGGCGCATAAGTAAATTCGGATTGTATAAGCCCGTCATGGAGAGGGGTGATGGACTGATTCTCTCAGAGCTCATATTGTTGTGAAAACTAGGATGGAGTTGCAAACATGTTTCTCTCCATTTCTTCTGCAATTCTTGTGTTTTCTGTCTCAATATCATTTCTTGCTCCTTGCACTGTAGATTGTAATCAACACAGAAACAAAAATTTAAACTTCCAAACAGCAAATTCAATACCAATGCATCAAAGATTCTTAAGTTATGTTATGAAACAGACCTGAAATGTATCATTACTGTTCGATTTTGCATTCTGTAACCACGGAGGTAACGAGTGTGGTTGAGTTGCATCCGATTTAACCTCAGAAGATTGTAACTTCGCAAGCTCCTGATCATACTTCTCTGTACACTGTGGGCAGCAGCTAAATCTTCTAGACGGGTCCATATTTTCAGAAACCCGCCTCGTTAAAGACGAAGCAGGCATCGGAAAACCCTTCATCGGGCTTAAGCATTCAACAGAGCTACTTAATATTCCCCCATTTGATCCAAACCTGCACATATACATATTAAAATGTTGATTATATTGTTCAAAACACAAATATTGTACTTTATTGTCCTAGAATAAGATTATTATAGCCATCTGTTTATACCTCCTAGATTCCATACATTTTTCAGCCAAAGATAACTTTCATCAATCAAATCAAAATTGATGAAATCCCCAATATTAGTATGACTAAAAAACAACAGAATCTCTATTCCATATGTAACTAATTCGATTCCATTTTTTCCCAAGAAAATTGAAATCAGACCAAAAATACTAACAAATGAAAATAATCAGATTTCAGCAAATATAATTAATCAAAATTAAAATTAAAAAAAAAAAATAGAGGGAGTTTAGAAATAATGTTACCTAGGCAACATCCCAGAAAGAGGGGGTCTAGCAACAATGGAAACAACCTGAAGATCCCATTCATTCTCCATTGCAGTATGATAAACCTGGCATCTTAAATAAGTCTCACAAGTAGCTGTCCCAATAAACCAAATTTTACTCCCTTCCCCAAATTTCCTCAACATCTTCCCCATCTCAATGACCGCCCCTCGAGCCGCCTCAGAAACGCCTTGATTAGCAGGCTGATCAACAAGCCATTTCAAGTCACCTAAATCAACAACCACCCCATTTCCCCCTTTACAATTTACTAACATTTTCCTATCAACCAATGCGCCTAATTCTTTTAACTTGGTGGGCAACTGTGTACGATCTGACCCTAGTTCCTTCTCTGTAGAAATCACTTCCACCCCTTTCAATACCCCGTCGTGTATTTCGTCCTTGTCAATTCGTTTAACCACTTCCTTCATCACCTCTTCCGGGCCGGCTTCGCCTACGAGGATCGGGTTTCTTTTCTTAGACCGTGATAAGATATCCATCACCTTCTTTACATCATCCACTCTCCCTTGTATTACATTCCCTTGTTGTTGCTGTAGCTGCTGTTGTTGTTGTTGCTGCTGTAATCTCGGATTCAAATACAAATTCCTCTGTAATCCGGCACCCTGTGGAGTAGGACAAGGACCGGGTACGGAGCGGAACCCCAACCCAATTCTGGGGCCAGGTCCGGAACCAGGCCCGGAATTGGGTTGGCTACTTACTACCTGCTCAATGGCAGCCTTAACTGCCGGACTCGAAAACGAAGCCTCGCGCATAACCCGGCTAACACTAGGGTCATCAAGTATAGATATAATCAACTGCTCTAGCTCAACTTTCACCGCCAACAACGGTTGCTGTTGTTGCTCAGGACAACCCCGCCGTTGGTGAGCCTGGGCTCGCTTCAAGGCAGCCATAAGTGCATTAGAAATTGGCGGCTCAGGCCCAGACCCACCACCACCGCCGCCGCTTTGAGCGGTGGGCAACCGCTCTAAAGCCACACTAAAGCAAAGCTCCAACGCTCTGCACTGTAGTGGGTGGGAGGAATTCGGGTGTGAGCGGATACAAGCTTGCCGGAGGAACCCAGTTGGTGACGACAACAGAGTGGCAGCCACGTGTAAAGGGGTGGTCTGGCCGTGGTTCCTCCGGCCAGCTTCAGCGATCGAGTGGCTTAAAACACTCGCCGCTTCCGGCGTTAGGGTTTGCTGGATCGCACTTAACCCGCCCCTCATCTGTGATCGATCGGTATATGTACACACCAAATTTTGATCTCCCCTTTTATTATTCTATCAATCAAAAAGAATAATAATAATTTTCCCAATACTGGGAAAAAGAGATACTCTATCTTGGGTCCGAAATTCGGATAATTCAGAATCAAACTACTGATAATTGACACTACTATCCTACTTAGAAAAAATTATAAAAAATAAAACTTAGATTTTTTTTTTTTTTTTTGGGTTTTGTAGAATTGGTATTTGAGAGGGGTAAGGGGGCAGAAAAGATTGGAGGAGGAAGGATATTAAAAATTCTTTTGAACACTTCTTATCTCAGGAAAAGACCCCACAAAAGAAAGAGTGTGAATAGCTAAAACAAGTTGACGAAATTCACATTTTGTGATGGAAAATTAGAAAAAAGGAAATTGAAATTGAAATTGAAATTGAATTTACCTCAACGACACAAACCGACCCATTAAAGCACACCCTTTTCTCTTCAAATAAATGGGAGGAGAGAGAAGAAAGGAGGAGGAGAAAGAGACAGAAAAAACTTGGAAACTAAAATTCCTACTTCTTCAGAACACAACAAACGAACGTCTAAAAGTAGCAGCTCAGCTTTTTTTGCCTCCACATTTTTATTTTTATTGTTTTTTAGTTTTTGATTTTTTGAAGGCGTGAACGACTACATCAAAAAGAAAAGGAGGCTTTTTGGACGCGAAAAGGAAAGATCACATCACCTTCTTCACTCACACAAACTAAACAAATTTTTTAACTTTTTTTAACGAGCTCATTTTTACCGTCTCATTTTACTTATCCTATCTGGCCAATAATTTTAATCATTTTTATAAAATATGAAGTAAATAATCAATACCTAGTATTTAAAAAGCATAATCATCACCATTTCAATGACATCTAAGCAATAGTATTTTGATGACACGTGTCTCAATCTATTTAATCTTTCTATTTACTTTTTGTTATAAGAAAAATAATAGTCATTCATTTTCCTACTTTATTGTCATTATTTATTACGTAGTATACTACTAATCTCCATCTCTTTAATTTACTAGAATTGTACTGCATCCATCCCATATTTATAGTATTATTTGACTAAAAACACGGTTTTAAGAAAAGTGTAATATAGTACACAGAAAATTAAAATATAGTACATTGATAATTGATTTGTATGAGAAAGTGAAATACAATACATGGATAAAGGAATATAGTACATGGAGAAGTTGTGTTGGGTTTTCAGTGCATTTTTAATTAATATAGTACATGAGAAAGTGAAAAACTTAATGGCCAGAAATAGAAACATGATTATAATTTTGGAACGCTTAAAATAGAATCAGGACTACAAAAACGGGACGGAGGGATTACAAAAAATTAGGATCGATACTCAACTTGATTATGCCTAAACTACCGTCCCCTACTTCATCTTCCCCATTCTTCACCTTCCCATTAACTCTCCAAGCTTAATTATTTTCAATGCCAATTTAATTCAATCCCAAATATTCTCCCCTTCTCCTGTAGCATTAATTCAAAATTTAACCTCACTAATAGACTTTTTGACTGATCCGTTTTGAAACAATAGGAGATTATAGGGTGCTTTAATTCAACATTTCTATTGTTTATTTTCATGCATGCAATTCAAGCTGTAATACCACCCCCCCCCCCCCCCCCCCCCCACCATCTCTCTCTAAGCACGTTGTTCTTGATTTTTCTTAAGCACGTTGGAAGTATGTTGTTTATTTTTCTTGCTTAATTTGTTGCAATTCATTTTGCAGAGAAGGATGATCTTATAATGTATGGTTTCCATGCAAATGATTAAAGGTGGGTAAATCGTCATCGACATTTTGAGACTTTTAGGTGGGTTTTGTATGTATATTTTTGTTGTTAGGGGAACTTACAATTAGTTTTAGTTCTCCTATAAGAAAAGTTTTGTCAGTATAGTTCAATAGTTAGACTTTGTTAAGTCTTTCCCTTAATTGGATAACATGAGTATAGTCGTAAACTGTAACAGTTGCAAATTTGTTTGGTCTTTGTACAAATGATATGTTATTGGTGGTAATAAGTGATTTAAAGTCGATCTATTTTTTAAGGGAAGATGAACATAAGCAGAAAAATGTAATGATTAAAAAGACAAGACTTCAAATGTTAAAATTTTAATTATGATCATTTGGTTTAAACACCTTCTAACACCTACTTAAGAACGACATAATTTCTAAATTCCATTACCCGACCAGCATATAACCAGCCCGTTCTTCGAACGGGCCCAAAAACTAGTTATTAAATGAAACAAGTACTTATATTGTAAGATGAGAAAGAAAGATGAAAAAAATATATTAAAATATATAGAATTGATTTTGATAAAGGTAAATAAATTTCTACCAGTATTGATTAAGTTATTAGAAGTCGAAAGGATCATTGTGGATTATTAAATAACATATTTAGTGTCGATTTTAAATAATAACGACGATGATTGTTGATTCATTTGTTCTATTCACTTAACTGAACTTACAAGAGGTTGTAAGGAGCACTCAATCACCTCTTATATTTTGCAAACTTTTAAATTTTAAATTTACATTTTACTCCATCTGTTTCAATTTAATTGTCACATTTCTTTTTATGACATGGATCTACTAATATTTTATTATTTTTCTCTTTCCACTCTCAAAAGTATAGGTCCCATTTTTAGTCTGATTAATTTTTTATTTTTTTTAAAGCATTCACTGGCCCTTTTTATCAATTGTTGGTTGTCAGTTGTTTGACTGGATGTTTAAGTTGGCTGCTTTTGTTGGCGGGTTTGACTGATGATTGTTTACAAATGTTTGGTAAAATCAATTGTTAGTTGTTGGTTGTAACTATGTAAAATGACATTTAAGGACATTTAATGACGTTTGTTCATTTTAATAAATACTCCGTATTATGTATAGAGTAAAACGTAATAACAAATAAATAAAATAAATTACTGTATGGAATAGTATTAATTAGAATATTACTCTGTATTTTAATTATTAATTATTAATTAATTATCAATTACCCCTCCGTCTCTTTTTGTTCTTTACGTTTTCATTTTATATTATCACATAAATGACTTAGTATTCTATCTAAATTTGTGTCCAATTATTATTTTAACCAATTAAATTCATTTGGTCATTTAATATCTCACACTTTTCCATTGTGACGTCAAATTTTTCTCATTGGGACATTGGGACATCAAAAATGTTTGGTTGACCCTAAGGGTTAGCAACCCTTAAGATACATATAACATAAAATAATATATAAGTGTAATTAATTGGAGAGAGAAAGTGTTGTAAGGTGAGTTTCAATGCATTTGTAACCAATTATAATTCAATGTTTAAAGGGTTACCAGCCCTTAGGGTTACTCTATCATTGTCCGACATAAATAAACGTAATTTATCTTGTTTAAATAAAAAATTGAGGAATCTCGATGCAAATTAATTAATCGTTAAGACTCGTGAAAAATACTAAACGTAAAGAACAAAATGAGACGGAGGGAGTATTAATTATTATTTAGTAAAAAAAACTACTCCCTCCGTCCCTTAATACTCGCACCGGTTTGACCGGTGCGGAGTTTAAGATATTTGAATTGACTTATTAATTTAATGGGTGTTAGTTGATAGTGGGGTATTTTACGGCTTTTTCATGAAATGCCCCTGAGGTTTCACGAAATTCACCAAATACCCCTGCGTGTTTCAAAATACATAGTATACCCCTATTTTTTTCTTACTGTTCACCAAATACCCCTATTTGGACTTTCCGTTAGTCCTCCGTTAAGTCATGTTTATAATTCACCAAATGCACCTATTTATAAACTTTTTGCACAATATACACCTATTTGTAAACTTGTTTGCACCAAATACCCAAACTTATTTGCACCATATCTAACGGCTAATTTGCAGTTCTAATTTTTCTAGCAATGAAGTGAGCAGTTTGTAACAAATTTCCAGCAATAAACAGGGATTATATTCCATATCTATTGTCTATTTCTTTTCACTCCTGCAACTAATAGTCTAACATTCATTCCCCATTTGCTAAGTGAATACAAAATTATCTGTTTGAGAAGGCTTGGAGCATTCTAAATTTTGTACAACATTACAAATAATTATGAAAGTTCAAATTCAACATTACCCGATCATATGTTTGCCCGGTGGATATTTAACCGGATCCATCATCAACTCTAGCGAAATCGGGCATCAGAAATCCTCAAGATTCAAGCAATTAAGCATATTTCCTGGTGATTTAACCACTAATTGATCAATAATTTGCTCGTGGGTATCATCCAAAGCATCGAAAATTACTCCCTGACAGTAGCACATCAAACTCAATATGCTACTAATTAGGGGAATTTCTCTTTCCTTTTCTTCAACATTACTCATCTCTTTTTCTAGAAACTCAACCTCCTTGCTGCAATCTTCCCAACTAAAAATCCCCAAATAATCAAGAACGCCTTTTATTAACCCCTTTTCGGGCTCAAAATCGTTCAAATTGGTTTAAGATCAAAATCACCCTCTCCATGGCACATTGGTCATTCAAGCTGACCTCAATCTTCGATTTCCGAGATTGTTTTACAAGTAATTCTAGTAGTTCCCTCACTTCACAGCTAATTTCCAGTGAATTAAACTAATTATATCAAGGGATGTAGCAATTGAGCTCAATCACTCCAATCACCTCCCCCTCCACCAACAACCACAACAAGATCAAACCGCTCTCAAAGCCCTAATTTCTCCCTCCGAAATCGCCGCCGAATTCGCCCACCATGACCCCGCCACTGTCCCTCCTCCGTCATCTCCGCCCAACGACGGTGGCAACTCCTCTTTCTACGCCAACCCGATTTGTTCTACTTCTCTCTCCTCCGCTCCGGCGAGGTAGGCAAAGGCGGTGAGGAGTGGTAGGCGACGACAGCGGGGGTGGAGAGGGTGACGGCGGTGAGGAGTGGTGTTGGTTCAGTGGGAGGAGAGAGAGAGAGAGAGTTTGGGTGGGTTGAGTGGGAGGAGAGAACGTTTGAAGATGAATGGGGAAGAAAGCCATATAAGGGCAAAAACGTAAAATCCTACTAACGGACGTTAAGTCCAAGTGCATTTTATGAACAATATGGAAAAATAGGGGTATACTATGTATTTTGAAACACGCAGGGGTATTTGGTGAATTTCGTGAGACCTCATGGGCATTTCATGAAAAAGTCGTTTTTAATATAGTTAGTGGAAAATGTGTAAGAGGTGGGGAGTGGTGAGTGGGGTTGTGAATTTTTAAAATGATTTTTTTAGGGAAGAGGGATGTAGTGGGGTTAGTAAGTAAGTGTGAGAAATATATTGGTATAAATTTCCATTTATAGAAGCGGTGCAAGTATTAAGGGACGAACCGAAAAGGAAAACGGTGCGAGTATTAAGGGACGGAGTGAGTAATTTGTGTTTTAAATTTTACTTTAATTTGGTAAAAAATATTCAAATAATTTTCGTGAAATTACTCGTATAATTGAAGAAATGATGATAGGAATATCATGTTATACAACACTCAAAATTCCAATTTCTTTTCTTCTTACAAAATCTTGAATCATTGTTGCTTGATGGGTAATACAAATAAAGGGGTTAAAGTTGAATAAAAAAAATTACGCTAAGAAATAAAAATGTTTGGTGGCTATATTTTTATTAATAATACGTGGAAAATTATTGTTGGTTTTCATTGATTGCGGAGAGAGAAAGTTGATGAGCTTATTTTAATAAGAGAGAGAAAAAGCACTTTTTGGGGGTGCAAGGATTTCTGGAGAAAAAAGAAATGCTTTTTGGTGATTGAGTGACATTAGAGATGATGAAGAGAGAGAAAGTAGCTTTTTAGAGAGATGAGAAAGGAGAAAGAGTATCATCACCATTTTTTACCTTTTCTTTTATCACTCTATGACTCATTTGACTGTCCTTTTTATTGTATTTTACTCTTTTGTCCTACTTAATTTAAAACTAATCTTCTCCCACTTGTGTGTATGTTGCGTGATGTTCACACTTTTAGATAGGAGTAGGATATTTATTTATTTATTTATTTGATGGAAAGGAGTAGGATTATTTAGGATAGGCTTCGAGCCTTCGATATTTGGAATTTTGGAAAGTAAAAAAATTGACTATATTTTCTTCATCTTATCTGAGTTACTCCCTCCGTCCGAGAATACTCGACCCGATTTGACCGGCACAGAGTTTAAGGGACTTGAATTGACTTATTTAATTTAATAGGTAGTAGTTGTTAGTGGGGTATTATTTTAATGTAGTTAGTGGGAGGTGATTAAGAGGTAGGGTTGGGGGAGAGTAGGAGTTGAATTTTTAATTATTTTTTTAAGGAGTAGGGGGTAGGTGGGTTAATAGGGGTGAAGTGAGAAATAATATAATATTGTTAGAATATTTCCATTTTTAGAAACAAGTCAAGTATTAAGGGACGGTCCGATAAGGCCGGAAAACAGGTCAAGTATTCCGGGACGGAGGGAGTACTCTGTAATGAAGAAGTATTTTCGGATATAGATATGTGCTTGTAAATATATATTATAGCAAAAGACAAAATAAGAAAAATGACAAAAAAAAAATGAATGGTACTTTTTAAAACAAAAATGGTACTTTTTTTACAGAATTGTACTACCTCCGTTCCTAAAAGTTCTTTACGCTTTCCGTTTTAGTCCGTTCCTGAAAGTTCTTTACACTTCTACTTTATTCCATTTTTACTCTTATTTGGCCCACCATAACTTACCCACTCACAATACTTTAATATTAGTTTCCACCCACTCACATTGGTGGACAATTTATAGCCACTCATTTTCCATTTGTTACCCCACCATCACATGTTCACCAAAATTCCTTAATTACCGTGCAAATAGTAACCGTAAAGATCATTTAGGAACGGAGGTAGTACTTTTTTACATGAATAATACTTTCTTTTGTAGTTTTTTACGGAGTAGCTATTTGTCTTTTAGCTGATATGTGTGTTGCCACACATATCTGATATCCGAAAAAATGACCTCCTCTATAATAAGAAGTATCAGATTTCTAATTTATTTTAAGAATTAAAAAATATGTGTGACACACTGACACGTACAAAAATGATTAAATACCAAGTAGATATTTTAATTAATTAATTACTAATATATATAACTTTAATAATTAAAGAATAAATCTAATAAAATTGTACGCATAAGGTCTTCTATCCAAAATCAAACACTCTAATAACTAAAGAATAAATCTAAAATAAAATTAAAGTCAATCCAAAATCAAATATGGAGTACTCTAATAATTAAAGAATAAATCTAAAATAAAAGTCAATCTAAAACCAAAAACGCTAATAATTAAAGAATAAACCTAAAATAAAGGTCAAATTCAACTAATATTAATTACTACCTCCGTTCTTGACAGTTCTTTACGCCTTGGAATATTTGTCCAAAGTATGAAAACTTTGACCGTAAATTCTCCCTTATATACATCAAAACGTTATCAGGTAAGATCTCGTTAGATTAGTGTCGGTATGTAATTTCAGAATATCAATTTTCTTTATAATGTTTTGACCTACGGAATTGGATATACTCCGTATTAGTGGTTAAATATTGCATTGGAGTATGTGCAAATAGTGAGCGTAAATAACATTAAGGAACGAAGGTAGTACATATTGATCAAATCAATATAATACTATATGATTACGTATTAATAAAAAAAATGGTAACGTACTAATAATTAAGTTCAATGCACTATAAACTCTTCAAGATAAGAATTGATATATAAATTATAACGCTATAACCCTTTAAAAAGATGATTTAGGAATTAAAGTCTTTCATGAATTATAATTTACGAACTAAAGTCCTACTTAAGCCCAAAACACTATGAGATTAAAGTTCCACTACTAGAATTTAGAGTCATTAATGTCCAAAAATTCCGTTACAAATGTCTTTTGCAACGGGGCTAACAACTAAATAAAGACGAGAACAACCCTAACAAATGTCTTTTACGATGGGGTACTAACGAGGTTTTCCATCAATGACGACCAGTGACGGCACAAGTAAGGGTTCAGTGGGTTCAACTGAACCCTTACTAGTTCCGAAAAAAAAAATGACAAGTTAAAACAGGAAAATTAAATAAATACAAATAAATGCTTAAGGTATTACAAAACCACCAGGCCTATCAGTGGTTGTAGCTGCTTAATGAGAAAGCACACATCAGGGATTCAAATCTCAAACAGACCATATAGTGGATCTTTTACCAAATTGACTACTTTTATAATTTTATTTATCAAAATAGCTACTTTTGAATTATATTTCCCAAACTAGCTGCTATTTATTTACCAAAACGACTATTTTGACTTTGAGGCAAAAAAAAAACAATGAACCGGTTTGAGTTTTTTTAGTAGTGAACCGGTTTGGGTTTTTTTTTAATAGTGAACCGGTTTGGTTTGAGTTTTTTTTAGTAGTGAACCGGTTTGGGTTTTTTTTTTTAGTAGTGAACCGTATTTTTTTGGGGTTCCTTTTATTTTTCTATACCCGAGTCGATCAACGTCATTAAGTCTGGCGTTTTTCAATTTTTCCAATTAACCACCGACATTCATAAACCCTATATAATATTTTTCGATTGGAGATTCCAATAGAAAAATTGATAAAAGTATGTAATTAATTTTCTTTCTCTTTGAACATTTAAAGCTTATTATTCATGCATATTATATTTAATTATTATTCAATTTTATGGAACTTTGGTTTCAATTCTAATAAGAAATCAGAAATTTCTTTGGATTGAGAAAATTCGAGAATTGTATACTTTGATCGAGAGTTAACATCTATTATAAGAGATTTTAGCTTATGAGGTTGTAAGCCCTTAGATATATTTTTTCTTTATTTTCTAAACTTTGGGTTGGTTTATTGTGTAAGACAATAAAACTTAGTTGCATACCGTAGTATGTTTTGCCTAAAACTTATAGGGCTTATTATGATATGTGTGCGATTGGATCAATGTTTATGTTTGCATGGTACTTTATTCTAAGCATAATACAAGTTATTTTTTCTTTAAAATAAAGTAAATATTCTTTAGTTTGTAATTTATGTTTTGGGTTGATTTTATTTGAGTATACTTTGTCTAAAAGTAGCTATTTTGGTATATAAAATAAATAGCAAAAAGAGGGGAAATAGAATGGATCTTTGTTAAATGGTTTGGTTTGATTTTAGTAGCAAAAATTAATCGTTTTTTAGTCTAAAATTATAATAATAAAAAAAAAAAAAACCAAACCAAACCGGTTCACTATTAAAAAAATCCAAACCGGTTCACCACTAAAAAAAAACTCAAACCGGTTATTTATTTATTTATTTTTTGCCTCAAAGTCAAAATAGTCGTTTTGGTAAATAAATAGTAGCTAGTTTGGGAAATAAAATTCAAAAGTAACTATTTTGGTAAATAAAATTATAGAAGTAGTCATTTTGGTAAAAGATCCCCATATAGTCTTTCTTTTTCTTTTTCTTATTTATTCTATTGAATTAACGTTGTGAATAATATAATATTAGATTTTAGTTTAGAGTTATAAATTATTGGTTCCTTCATTTAAGCTTATGATTTTGAATAGGTTGGTACTCTATATGAGATGAAGACTTTAAACTAATATTGCTTTTCGTCGTGTTTATCTGTAACTTCTTATAATGTTATTGTAATAGCACCGATTATTAGTTATAATTTGAATTCTCAATAATGATGTTTGATTTAATTATATTAATCTTATATACATGCGATGTGTGCGAAATTTTTAAAAAGCAAAATTACGTTGTTGTATAAGTAAAAATGGTCACAAAGTTCCACTTAAAGACAAAGTATGACTTTTGTGTGATTTCCGTTTCAGCGTGTTTTGCAATTAAACACTCGTTATATTTTACAACTAATAGGGTATTATAAACTATTCATAAGGGGACACAAAAAGGTAAATTACCATAATGATCTCATGAGTTCTATTATAAAATAGAGATGTGCCTGAAAATTCCGAACCCTTAATCAAGAAATCTTGGCACCGCCACTGATGACGGCTCCTTTTATGACGAGTTTGCAACAGGAAATCTCGTCACTATTGGCCAATAATTTCTTGTAGTGTTCTAATCATATTCAGATTTATGTTTGATTATGTCCTAGATACTATATGTACACATATGATTCTTATAGGGTTTTAATAAGATTTTGTAAAATTTATATTAATGAGCGTATAAATTTGGCTAAATATACAGACTATAGTTGCAGGAGAAATTATGGTGCATGTTTATAGATTTAAAATTTGAACAGTCACCCATGCACTATACGAGTTAGATAAAAGTATGTGAACTTATGTTGGGATTGAAATACTAATAAACACGTCAAATGATACGTAATCTATATCCGTTCAAAATTTTAAATTATTTGGTCATTATTAATTGATATATAATGAGTTATTTAGTTATGTTTGTGAACGAGAAAAGTAAGTGCAACGTTAAGCCATGTATAATAGATTCAATAAAGATTATACTCCGTAGTAGAAAAGTGCATATATGAGTGCAATGTTCATGGGATGAGATTGTGTCAAATTTGTTTTAATTTCTTTGTGTGGTTATTAAAATTTCTATTTTTCATATGTTGATCGATCTTTCGCTTACTGTTATCATTTTTATCTAACACAATATTAATTATTAATAACAAAACTGGACATCACACGAGCTTAAGTCTAGTGTCTAATAGTAGTGGTAGTTAATTAGTTATAGGCCCTGTTTGGCAAATAGCGGTTAATTAGTTGTTAGGTGTAGCGGATTGTATTAGCAGTTTTGACTAGCTGTTGGTATTAGCTTGTTTGACTAGCTGATTGTAATAGCTAGTTATGTAAAAGTGTTTGATAAATAGCTGATATATAATAGCTGTTTGATTGTGTAAAATTACCAATAAGGCCGGACATTAACTTATTTAATTATAGAGAATTAGTAATTGCTAAATATATGGATATGTGTGGTTAGATTTTTTCAGAATAAAATGTACTAACATGAAAATAATTAAACAACATTTATATAAAATTGAAAATTTGTTAATCCCACTAACAACTTTTACGAAAATAAATCATTAAATGTCTAATTTGCAAAATAGGAATAACTAAGAGAGAAAAAAAAATTACATTACACTCTTCTAAGAAACTCTTTTTTTTTTCATTATTATATTATACAATATTTAAGAAATAAATGTCTAGTTAAATAATATAAAAATAAAAGGTAAGCAAAGTAATAAATTTAAGTATTAAAGTGAACAAAGAAAAGGTAAGCACCGTGTTATAATTTTGTACATGAATTTTTTTCTTCTAAAAAATCACTTATTTAATTTCTCTAAAGTCACACTAAAAGCATTTTGTCTAATATATTTGAACTTATTTGAATTTATCTTCACATTAATTTTTTAGCTATATTAAGTCAGAATAAGTTGAGCATTACAAATCATTCATGATTCATCTAACAAGGTTGTTAAACTCAAATAAGATAAGTTTAACAAATATAAGGACTTATTAAGCGGTAATAGAAGGTTCATTGGACGATCAAGATGTTTTAAAGTTCGAGTCGATCTCAAATATTTTTGACATTTTGTATTGTTCTATCATTGTTTAGCTTCATCTTCTATGTTGTTGCAAGGGTTGTTATCTTCATAGTAATTATCTGATTAAGCTATTGCGAATCGGTGAGTCCAATGATAAATGTATTGGCATGATTGATATGGGTTTAATTTTTGCAACGTGAGGACTAAATTGTCTTTTTATCTTACCTAATACAATCCTCTAATTGAAATAGCTCATTGGAGCAACTTTTTTTTAAATCAGAGGATTCATCCCAATCCTCTATTTCAATCCTCTTACTTTCAAATACCTAGATTAGAGGATTGAATTGGTCAAACCTCTAAATTAACCAAATCCTCTAATTTTTTGCCAATCTTCTAACAACCAAACACCACCTATGGATTATGAGGTAATTTTAGTTGTTCGATGAGCCTTTTAATAACTTTGTTTTCATTTTTTCAAGTGAATCCGAAAGGTAAAACAGTCTGGTAACAAACGTGTTCAATTTGAACTATTTTGATAGTCTTGATTCTCTTGTCAATTGAATGCCCCTAGCTATTGCATACGGAATTATAACGTACTACTCTGTATAACTGTATAAGGACTCAAATTTCATTGTTTTTGAAATTATGTACTAAATTATGTTGATAATGATGAACAGGGAGTTCTTTCTTTGAAAATTTCCAAATCATTATGAAAGTTGGTGGTTTTACACCTCATCGTTCCTTACTTCCTTTCTTATACACATACATACATTCTTTGCGTCAATGGATAGGTGTGCTCAATGACTATTTATGTTTATGAAAGTCTTATTATAGTACTAGGAACTAAATTGCCACTTTATTTATAGCTTATGTTTTAACGATATGTAATTAGTTAATCCTTAAGGAAAGTAGCTTTGCTTATGAAAGTTTGTTCACATTGCTTATAATACAAGTCATTAAAACCAATAATGTTCATCCACTATGGAATACGTAGTGCTATGTGTCTTATTTCAAGGACAAATACTTTTCTACTCCATGAATTAACTTGGGTACTTTTCAACCTTAACTAACTGGATTTATGTAAATTTATTGGATCTTAGTGAAATTTATTGAATAGGGAATATGATTGAATTTTCTGGACTCGATTAGATCTGATTGGAACATCTAGATCTGATCAAACCTGCTTGAAAAAGAGTAATGTTGAGATAGTATACGGAGTACTTATTAAACCTAACTGAAACTTATTAGGCTTTGTTAAAACTTATTTAATTTTATTGGCTTGATTATAAGTTATTCATACCTATTTTTCTGAAACTTATTTTTCTGCGACGAGAGAACGTCCCCCTTAGAGAGTATTGTTCCAAGCTAGTGCAAAAAAGGAGCATTTTGGGGAGTTCAATCCTCAGTAGAGTAGGCACTTTAGGGTTTTTTTATAGAGTTGATCAAAATTCGACCAAGTCGGGCTTTAATCCCAAAACTCATTCTCAAACTCGTTATTTCGGTACGGCTTTTGGGTCGAAGCATGTTTTTTCCGGTCGAACCCGAATTTTGTCTAAAATTGTTTATTTGAGGCTACTCAAACCCACACTTTTTTAATTGGGTCAAGCCGGACAAGCTTGTTGGAGTATAGTTAATCACGTCTATGGTGTAGTTTCCCTTTGCCGTGTTAACCTAAGTTTTTTTTTTGGCGCTATAGTATTTAAAATTCGAATCCCAAAACCATCTTTTATAAGAATTTGCCGAGTATTAACGAGTAATGAAGTAATGATAGTTAGGAGTTTAGAGTACACGAGGGGTTAAAAGAGTGTGGTGGAAAAGGGAGAAATGAAAAGGGTTTCAACCAATTTTGTGCTTTTCACACGCAACCCCTGCTGCAAAAGGCATCGCACGGCTTCCACCTTTTCATACTTACTCCAACTTTTATCATCTCACCTTTTTTCTTTTTGTTTTCCTTTTAAAAAAAAATAAGTGCTCACTTCAATTATTAATTTCTTAAATAACTAAATTATTCTCTGCCACTTTTCAGGCATTCCCGCCTTTTTATTTGATTTCCTTCTTATTTTTATTTTTATATTTATATTTATATTTATTTTTTAAGGTAAACTTTTCATTTTGATTACAAAAGTACATCCTACTGAAACTTTTCGAAATAATTAAATTAATTACGAATTTCATTTGGCTTTCTGTATTTAATGAATATTGGAATTGAAATAAGGCGTCAATTGTAATTTGTGAAGACACTCCATGAGTCCAATTTCACTTCATAAACAAATGATTTTGTAGTTTGAAGTGTTACTAATTATTGCAATGAATTGTATTTTTTTATTACGGAATAATAAAATAATATTACAATTTAAATATTTATTACGGTAGTTAGTCATTCACCATTCAATTAGTACTTGTAGATTTATAGTTACTTTTAGATAATTAAGTTGAAATAATTAATTGTTTAACCATTTAAATAAATTAATTGTTCAACTTTAGGCTCAATTCTATTCGTTTTATTTCAACTTATTTCAGGAAAAATAAGTTCAAATAATTTTTATGTTCAATTAAGTTTAAGATAAGTTCAGGAATGTCAAGATTAGGTCTCGTGCATTCACGGATATTCTATTTGGAAATCGTCCGCCGAGAGATACAACCGCTAACAAGTTTTGAGTTACGACGTATACCCCGGGCCGAGAACAACAAAGCAGACACCCTGTCCAAATTGGCCAGCTCCGCATCCTGCGATACCCCACGGCATGTGTTCTGGGAGGTGAAACAAAGTAAAAGCATTGATGTCATAGAAACGACTGTCCTGGACCGGACGACCACCTGGATGGACGACATAGTCAACTACAAAATGAACGGGGTACTTCCAGAGGAACCTAAACAGGCGGAGAAGCTGCAAAAGAAATGTTCTTGGTTTGAGATATGGAACGGAACCTTATACAAGAAATCTTTCTCCCGGCCCCTCCTCCTCTGTGTAACCCCAGAAAAGTGTTAGGTTATGATACATATGACAATTCATAAATCATGCGGAAAAACCATATACCCAGGAAAACATATTATTTACACATAATCATTTAGCATAGAATAGATGCATACTCTTTGTTGCGTGCCTTCCCTAGCTGCGCCCGAACCGAACAAGAACAAGTCTTTAGGACTCCAAGTGTCGTCCCTCCGTAGATAGTCCACAGCACGTCCGGATCCGCCTTAAGATTGACCAACTAGAATCGCCCTTAAGGTACTAGAAAATTTCGGCAATTTGAGCAAGATGTGTGTTTGAATTTTCTCTCAAAAACTCACTTTGAATACTTTGAAACTTGTGTTATAAATTGTGAGCCCTAGCCTCATATTTATAGCGGTATGGAAAGGGAATCGAAATCCTATTCAGATACAAATTAATCAAACCTAGAATCCTACAAGAACTCTAATTTAATTAATTTATCAATTAGAATTAGGAATTTAATCATTAACCGAACTCTGCATTTTTTAGGAAACGTGCACGAACACAAACACTTGCACACACACGCACGACAGCCACGATGGGCCTCATGCGTGCGCGCGAGCAGCAGCCCACTCAGCGCCCGCGCGCGCTGTGCGCGCTGCGCGCGCTGCGCGCTGCGCGCTGCGCGCAGCCTGCTGGGCCTGGCCTTGCTGTTTGTGCGGCGCGCTTGGCTTGCTGGGCGATGGCCTGGCTTCGTGCTGGGCCTCGTCCGGCAGGCCTCGTCCGATGCTTATTCGTACGATGCGCTTTCCGATTAAATTTTCCGATTCCGGAATTCATTTCCGATACGAACAATATTTAATATTTCCGATTCCGGAATTAATTTCCGTTTCGAACAAATATTTAATATTTCCGTTTCCGGAATTATTTTCCGATTCCGGTAATATTTCCGATTCTGACAATATTTCCGTTTCCGGCAATATTTCCGATTCTGGCAATATTTCCATTTCCGATAATATTTTCCGATACGTACCATGTTTCCGTTTCCGGCAACATCTACGACTTGGATAATATTTATATTTCCGATACGATCCATATTTCCGTTTCCGGCAATATCATCGTTTCCGGAGTATTCATTTCTTGCCTGTGACGATCTTAGCTCCCACTGAAACCAAGATCCGTCGGTTCCGAATATTCATAGATAGAGTATCTAATGCCATTAGATACTTGATCCGTTTACGTACTATTTGTGTGACCCTACGGGTTCAGTCAAGAGTAAGCTGTGGATTAATATCATTAATTCCACTTGAACTGAAGCGGCCTCTAGCTAGGCATTCAGCTCACTTGATCTCACTGAATTATTAACTTGTCAATTAATACTGAACCGCATTTATTAGACTTAACATAGAATGCATACTTGAACCAAGGGCATTATTTCCTTCAGTCTCCCACTTGTCCTTAGGGACAAGTGTGCATTTCCTAATTCCTTTGTCGCTCGATGCTTGCTCTTGAACATAAGGTAAGAGTTGTCATCCTTATTATGTCCAGAGGTGTTCCTCGGTTTCAGAGTTCAACTGATCAAATAAACAGATAATCATAGCCTATGATTCATCCGAGCACGGCCATGCATTTCACAGTTTCTAGCTCTCCGAGTGGCCTTGTACAACTTTTAAGCATCTCATCCCGATTTATGGGAGGACAATCCCAATCTTGCGATCTTGAGATTAGACTTCGTTTTGATAGGTGATTACCTGAGCGTTGCCTTTATAGCCTCCTTTTACGGTGCGACGGTTGGTCAACGTCAAAGCAACCAGTTCTCAAACAAGTAATCTCAAATCACTCAGGTATTGAGGATTTAGTGTCTAATAATTTAATGAAATTTACTTATGACAGACTTTCATCTCTTACAGTAAAGTTTCATAGGTCTTGTCCGATACTAGTCTTCCCAAAGTAAGTATCTATGCAAATGATTATGACATTGCCATGTCCACATAGTTCAAGAAACAGAACTACTAGTCATCTTGCATTCTAATCGTCTAACGTTTTCTATGCGTCCAATTTTATAGAAAACTCCGATTAGGGACCATTTTCAACCTTTGACATTCAAGTTCACTTGATAGACATTTCTTAGTCACAGGACTGGTCCTGACAGTCTATCTTGAATATATCGTCAAATTGAAGGGACTCATCATTTAATAAACCACAAATTAAATGGAAAAATGAATTCCTTTCATTTATTGTGAATGATTAACCAATAATGTTTTACAAAGATTTAAACTCTAAAACTTTAAAACATTAAACAGAGACATCAAAGCCATTCTCCAATATGCTTGATTCCCATAGCTGCAGTGTGCGAGTTGTGCTTCGCTTGCGGCAGAGGTTTAGTTAATGGATCTGATATGTTGTCATCAGTTCCAATTTTGCTTATCTCGACTTCTTTTCTTTCAACGAACTCTCGTAGAAGGTGAAATCTACGAAGTACATGCTTGACTCTCTGGTGGTGTCTAGGCTCTTTTGCCTGTGCAATAGCTCCGTTATTATCACAATACAGGGCTATTGGTCCTTTAATGGAGGGGACTACACCAAGTTCTCCTATGAACTTCCTTAGCCATATAGCTTCCTTTGCTGCTTCATGTGCAGCAATGTACTCCGCTTCAGTTGTAGAATCCGCAATGGTGCTTTGCTTAGCACTTTTCCAGCTTACTGCTCCTCCGTTGAGGCAGAAGACAAACCCAGACTGTGATCTGAAATCATCTTTGTCGGTTTGGAAACTTGCGTCCGTATAGCCTTTAACAATTAATTCATCATCTCCACCATAGACCAGGAAGTCATCTTTGTGCCTTTTCAGGTACTTCAGAATATTCTTGGCAGCAGTCCAATGCGCCTCTCCTGGGTCTGACTGGTATCTGCTCGTAGCACTGAGTGCGTACGCAACATCCGGGCGTGTACATATCATAGCATACATTATTGAACCAATCAATGATGCATATGGAATCCCATTCATTCGTCTACGCTCATCAAGTGTTTTTGGGCATTGAGTCTTGCTTAGAGTCATTCCATGAGACATGGGTAGGTAGCCTCGCTTGGAGTCCGCCATCTTGAACCTATCAAGCACCTTATTGATATAAGTGCTTTGACTAAGTCCAATCATCTTTTTAGATCTATCTCTGTAAATCTTGATGCCCAATATGTACTGTGCTTCTCCTAGATCCTTCATCGAAAAACATTTCCCAAGCCAAATCTTGACAGAGTTCAACATAGGAATGTCATTTCCGATAAGCAATATGTCGTCGACATATAATACTAGGAAAGCAATTTTGCTCCCACTGACCTTCTTGTATACACAAGATTCGTCTGCGTTCTTGATGAAACCAAAGTCACTGACTGCTTCATCAAAACGTATATTCCAGCTCCTGGATGCCTGCTTCAATCCGTAGATTGATTTCTTTAGCTTGCATACCTTTTTAGCATTCTTTGGATCCTCAAAACCTTCAGGCTGTGTCATAAACACAGTTTCTGTTAAAACGCCGTTTAAGAAAGCAGTTTTGACATCCATCTGCCATATTTCGTAATCGTAATATGCAGCGATTGCTAACATTATCCGAATAGACTTTAGCATTGCAACTGGTGAAAAGGTTTCATCGTAATCCACACCGTGGACTTGCCTGTAACCTTTTGCAACCAATCTAGCTTTGAAAACTTCAAGTTTCCCATCCTTGTCCTTTTTCAGTTTGAAAACCCATTTGCTTCCAATGGCTTGGTAGCCATCTGGCAAATCGACCAAATCCCATACTTGGTTTTCAGACATGGAGTCTAATTCAGATTGCATGGCTTCTTGCCATTGCTTGGAGCTAGGGCTCGTCATAGCTTGCTTGTAAGTCGCAGGTTCATCACTTTCAAGTAATAGAACGTCATAGCTCTCGTTCGTCAAAATACCCAAGTACCTTTCCGGTTGAGATCTATATCTTTGCGATCTACGCGGGGTAACATTTCTAGATTGATCATGATTCTCACCAGATTCTTCTAAAGATCTCTGAGTTTCATCCTGAATGTCATCTTGAGCATTCTCTAGAGTTTGTTGTTCGACTCGAATTTCTTCGAGGTCTACTTTTCTCCCACTTGTCATTTTGGAAATGTGATCCTTCTCCAAAAAGACACCATCTCGAGCAACAAACACTTTGTTCTCAGATGTATTGTAGAAGTAATACCCCTTTGTTTCCTTTGGATAGCCCACAAGGATACATTTGTCAGATTTTTGATGAAGTTTGTCTGAAATTAATCGTTTGACGTATACTTCACATCCCCAAATCTTAAGAAAAGACACATTTGGAGGCTTTCCAAACCATAATTCGTATGGAGTCTTTTCGACAGCTTTAGACGGAGCTCTATTTATAGTGAGTGCAGCTGTATTTAGTGCATGTCCCCAAAATTCTAATGGAAGTTCGGCCTGACCCATCATTGACCTGACCATGTCTAGCAAGGTTCTGTTCCTCCGTTCCGACACACCGTTCCATTGTGGTGTTCCAGGAGGAGTCAATTCTGATAGAATTCCACATTCTTTCAGATGGTCATCAAATTCATAGCTCAGATATTCACCGCCTCTATCAGACCGCAGTGCCTTAATCTTCTTGCCTAATTGATTCTCTACTTCACTCTGAAATTCCTTGAATTTGTCAAAGGATTCAGACTTATGCTTCATTAGGTAGACATAACCATACCTACTGAAGTCATCGGTGAAAGTGATAAAGTAGCTGAAACCACCTCTAGCATTTGTACTCATTGGTCCACATACATCTGTATGGATTAAACCCAATAGTTCATTTGCTCTTTCTCCAACTTTTGAGAAAGGTTGCTTTGTCATTTTGCCAAGTAAACATGATTCGCATTTACCATAATCCTCTAAGTTAAATGGTTCTAGAATTCCTTCCCTTTGAAGTCTTTCTAAGCGTTTCAAGTTTATATGGCCTAATCGACAATGCCACAGATAGGTGAGATCTGAATCATCCTTTTTGGCCTTTTTGGTATTTATGTTATATACTTGTTTGTCGTGATCTAATAAATAAAGTCCATTGACTAATCTAGCAGATCCATAAAACATCTCTTTAAAATAAAACGAACAACTATTGTCTTTTATTATAAAGGAAAATCCCTTAGCATCTAAGCAAGAAACTGAAATGATGTTTTTAGTAAGACTTGGAACATGGAAACATTCTTCCAGTTCCAAAACTAGCCCGGAGGGCAACGACAAATAGTAAGTTCCTACAGCTAATGCAGCAATCCGTGCTCCATTTCCCACTCGTAGGTCGACTTCACCCTTGCTTAACTTTCTACTTCTTCTTAGTCCCTGTGGATTGGAACATAAGTGTGAGCCACAACCTGTATCTAATACCCAAGAAGTTGAATTAGCAAGTATACAGTCTATAACGAAAATACCTGAAGATGGAACGACTGTTCCGTTCTTCTGATCTTCCTTTAGCTTCAAGCAATCTCTCTTCCAATGCCCCTTCTTCTTGCAGTAGAAGCATTCGGATTCAGAAGTGGGTTGACTGACCTTCCTCTTTGCAGATTTGGCGCCAGTTTGCTTAGTTGGGCTGGCCTTGTTGCCACCTTTCTTAGCATTCCTCTTCTTTCCAGATTTCTTGAACTTGCCCCCACGCACCATAAGCACATCCTGCTTATCACTTTTGAGCGTCTTTTCAGCGGTCTTCAGCATACCGTGAAGCTCAGTGAGCGTTTTGTCCAGACTATTCATACTGTAGTTCAGTTTGAACTGATCATACCCGCTATGAAGAGAATGGAGGATGGTGTCTATAGCCATTTCCTGAGAAAATTGCTGATCCAGCCGACTCATATTCTCAATGAGTCCAATCATTTTGAGAACATGTGGACTTACGGGCTCGCCTTTCTTAAGCTTGGTCTCAAGAATTTGCCTATGAGTCTCGAATCTTTCGACTCGAGCCAGATCTTGGAACATGTTCTTCAACTCACTGATGATTGTGAAAGCATCTGAGTTGATGAACGTTTTCTGCAGATCCGCACTCATGGTGGCGAGCATTAGACATTTCACATCCTTGTTGGCATCAATCCAACGATTGAGGGCTGCCTGAGTGACCCCGTCGCCTGCAGCTTCGGGCATCGCCTCATCTAGGACATACTCCTTTTCTTCCTGCATAAGAACTATTTGCAAGTTCCTTTGCCAGTCAAGGAAGTTTTTCCCGTTCAACTTCTCCTTTTCGAGAATTGATCGAATGTTGAATGAATTGTTGTTTGCCATATTAAAAAACTACAATTGAAAAGAATAAACAAATAAATAACCATTCACAGTTTCTCTTAATAAACTTAAATTCTAGCATACATGCATAATTCAATGTTTATTAAGCATTTTATTCAAGTTATGTGTTCCGGCAGGTGTGAATAAAATGATTCCAAGATCCTAAAATCATTGAAGAACTAAGCACAGTTTGTCGACTTAATCCTAGAACATCTTAGGTAAGCAAAAGCCTTTTGCTAA
Source organism: Spinacia oleracea (assembly GCF_020520425.1). Taxonomy (NCBI): domain Eukaryota; kingdom Viridiplantae; phylum Streptophyta; class Magnoliopsida; order Caryophyllales; family Amaranthaceae; genus Spinacia; species Spinacia oleracea. The sequence continues at coordinate 39,576,940 of NC_079488.1, forward strand.
TAGTCTAGAAACTATTCTTGGTTGATAGGTACGTCTAAGAACTTATTAGGTAAACCTATCGAATTTGCCACGACATAAAAGGACTCCTTACTTATATCGTTGAGTTTCACCAAAACTAACATGTACTCACAATTATTTGTGTACCTTGCCCCTTTAGGACCAATAAGTAACACCTCGCTGAGCGAAAACTATTACTAGATTGATGTAAAGGATATCCAAGCAAGTGTATATTTTGGCATGGCACCTTTTAACTCAATTTTTAAGTTTGGAACTTAAGGCTCTTACTATGTTGGTTAGATTTTAAGTGAACTAAAATCCTTAATCATGCAACATAATCAAGCTTTTGATCTCATGCATTTTAAGACATATTTAAAACAATAAATAACTTAAAACATGCATAAGATATTTGTGATCTAGTATGGCCCGACTTCATCTTGAAGCTTTGACTTCAAAGTCCGTCTTGAAAATCTCCGTGGGAGGCACCATTTTCTTCAAATAGGATAAGCTATAACTAATTACAACTATTTGATGGTTCGCAGACCATATTTGAATTGAAAAATAACTTTGGTACTTTAGACCAATTACATTCAAATTAATGGTACGCAGACCATATTTTCTATCCTATTTGGGCCATACTAGTCACTTCATAACCTGCAAAACAGTACATATACAATATATACCATTCACCCATTCATTATCATGAATGGCCCACATAGCTGGTTAGTAAAACACATTATGCATCACGTAAACATTTGCAGCAATTAATCAAGGGCACCAATAATCTACCAATTATTCAGTCCTTATTAATTCTAATCAAGTTGTTTTAACCTTAAGGATTTGTAGACCTAATCAAGAGTTTATGACTAAAAAGCGCTCCCACTTAAACCAATAAATTCATATGCTTTACCAATTTTAAACATAAAAATAAATTTCTAGTCCAACCGGAAACATACAAATTTAATTAAAATTTAAAGCTCATATCAATTTATAATTGAATCCAAAAAATTTAATTTAATTTCAGTCGTATTTAAATTAATTCATGATTTTAATTTTAGTAAAATAATTAGAATAAATAACATTTATTATAATTATAATATTCAAAATTAAAATCCAAGAAAATAATTCAAATTATTAATTTTAAAATTAATTAAAATTACGTGAACTGAAATTTTCAAATTAAACATTCAAAACGATCTAATCGTAACGCAAACACCCTACGCGTTGCACGCCCATGGGCCGTACGCACACAGCCATTGCTGGCCATGTGCGCGCAGCCCATGCGCTCGTCGCATAGCTGCTGCTTCCCTATCGCAAGCCTCCGCACGCATTGGTGCTCGCTGCGCGCGCCAGCGCTCATCGCACGCGAGCTATCGCTCGCAGTGCGCGCGCGCGACATCGCTCGCTGGGCGCGCGACATCGCTCGCTGGGCGCGCGAGCCATCGCTCGCTGGGCGCGCGACATCGCTCGCTGGGCGCGCGACATCGCTCGCTGTGCGCGCGAGCCATTGCTCGCTGGGGCGCGACACCGCTCGCTGGGCGGGCGACATCGCTCGCTGTGCGCGCGAGTAATGCTGGGCGCAGCGCTCGTGGCACGCGAGCTTGCGCTCGCTGCGCGCGAGGCTGCATGCTCTTGTGCGAGGCAGCGCGCGTTGTGGCGCAGCTCGCTTGCTGCCCACACGCGACTGCCTTGGCTCGCTCTTCGCCCATGCCCATTCGTTCATTGCTCGTGGCACACGACACAAGGCAGGGCTGCTGCCTTGTGCTTGTGCACTACGCCCTTGCTCATTGCATTCGTGCCGCACGGGCGACGAGCTCCCTTGCTCGTCGTCGCATGCCCGCATTATACAACACCCCTTAAGGGTAACACGAAGCGTCCATTGCTTCGTGCGTGCAAGTTATATGAACGAATCGCATAAAAATTTAAAATTTATATTTAAAATTAATGACAAATTAATAAATAATATTAATTTCATAATTTTAGGGCGAAAAATCGAAAATTTATTATCCAATTGATTTTCGATTGTTATGGATTCAAGTCTAGGTCATAAAAATTTAAAATTTATCATAAATTTACAATTTTTATGGTGGTTTTTAATCATAGGTTTCTAATTAAATTACAATTAATTATGAAAATCAAATTAATTCTAAATTATTCTAATTTTCAACAAATTAATCATAATTAATAATTAGATTGCATAATTAACAAGACTAGGCATTCAAACTTGTTAAACATATGCAGTAGGTCAATCAAAAATTCAAGATTTATCAACAAGAATCGCAAATTTTTAATTTAACATCTTAAATTTACGAAATTTTGCATTCGAAAAACTAAAACCTTCGAAAAGTCATAGTTAGGCTTCGAATTTGAGAATTCTGGGTTCGGCAGAAAAATCCTATTTTTGTCAAAATTTTTAGAATGCCTTTTACATGCGGAATTGACACAAAAATCATTCAATTCGGATGAGTAACGAAGAAACTGCCGAAAAACTGCGTACGTATAATTAAATAAACGCAATTTGCAATTAATTAACAATTACGAAAATTAATCACCCCTTTTAATTCTTGCAAATTTGTAATATTTAACCATGTTCATGCAATTTAGATTATGAAAATAATAAGGGGCTCGTGATACCACTGTTAGGTTATGATACATATGACAATTCATAAATCATGCGGAAAAACCATATACCCAGGAAAACATATCATTTACACATAATCATTTAGCATAGAATAGATGCATACTCTTTGTTGCGTGCCTTCCCTAGCTGCGCCCGAACCGAACAAGAACAAGTCTTTAGGACTCCAAGTGTCGTCCCTCCGTAGATAGTCCACAGCACGTCCGGATCCGCCTTAAGATTGACCAACTAGAATCGCCCTTAAGGTACTAGAAAATTTCGGCAATTTGAGCAAGATGTGTGTTTGAATTTTCTCTCAAAAACTCACTTTGAATACTTTGAAACTTGTGTTATAAATTGTGAGCCCTAGCCTCATATTTATAGCGGTATGGAAAGGGAATCGAAATCCTATTCAGATACAAATTAATCAAACCTAGAATCCTACAAGAATTCTAATTTAATTAATTTATCAATTAGAATTAGGAATTTAATCATTAACCGAACTCTGCATTTTTTAGGAAACGTGCACGAACACAAACACTTGCACACACACGCACGACAGCCACGATGGGCCTCATGCGTGCGCGCGAGCAGCAGCCCACTCAGCGCCCGCGCGCGCTGCGCGCTGCGCGCGCTGTGCGCGCTGTGCGCTGCGCGTGCTGTGCGCGCTGTGCGCGCTGCGCGCTGCGCGCAGCCTGCTGGGCCTGGCCTTGCTGTTTGTGCGGCGCGCTTGGCTTGCTGGGCGATGGCCTGGCTTCGTGCTGGGCCTCGTCCGGCAGGCCTCGTCCGATGCTTATTCGTACGATGCGCTTTCCGATTAAATTTTCCGATTCCGGAATTCATTTCCGATACGAACAATATTTAATATTTCCGATTCCGGAATTAATTTCCGTTTCGAACAAATATTTAATATTTCCGTTTCCGGAATTATTTTCCGATTCCGGTAATATTTCCGATTCTGACAATATTTCCGTTTCCGGCAATATTTCCGATTCTGGCAATATTTCCATTTCCGATAATATTTTCGATACGTACCATGTTTCCGTTTCCGGCAACATCTACGACTTGGATAATATTTATATTTCCGATACGATCCATATTTCCGTTTCCGGCAATATCATCGTTTCCGGAGTATTCATTTCTTGCCTGTGACGATCTTAGCTCCCACTGAAACCAAGATCCGTCGGTTCCGAATATTCATAGATAGAGTATCTAATGCCATTAGATACTTGATCCGTTTACGTACTATTTGTGTGACCCTACGGGTTCAGTCAAGAGTAAGCTGTGGATTAATATCATTAATTCCACTTGAACTGAAGCGGCCTCTAGCTAGGCATTCAGCTCACTTGATCTCACTGAATTATTAACTTGTCAATTAATACTGAACCGCATTTATTAGACTTAACATAGAATGCATACTTGAACCAAGGGCATTATTTCCTTCAAAAAGGGGCATGAAGTTCTAGAGGACCTACATCATGGGTTATGCAGCTCTCACATAGGGGAAAGAACTTTGGCGTAGAAAGCTCTACGGACTGGGTATTATTGGCCCACCCTCAAAGAAGACGCATTCGACCTAGTCAAACGATGCGACAAATGTCAGCGGTTTGCTCACTTGATTCGCCGACCTGCTCAGAAGCTAACACCTATCACCAGTCCCATACCATTTGTTAAATGGGGAATAGATTTGTTGGGCCCTTACACCACGGCACCAGGCGAGATACGTTATGTAATAGTAGATGTTGACTACTTCACCAAATGGGTAGAAGCTGAACCCATAAAAAACACTAAAGCACAGGATGTGAGAGCTTTCATTTGGAAAAACATCATCACTCGATTCGGTGTCCCTCAATCTATTGTCTTTGATAACGGGCCACAATTCAAAACACCCAAGTTAGAGGACTGGTTGGCCGACCACGGCATCACGGCCTGTTTTGCGTCTGTAGGTCGCCCCCAAGCCAATGGACAGGTTGAGTCATTCAACAAAATCATTTCTGAAGGAATGAAGAAGAAGCTAGACGAAGCTAAAGGATTGTGGGAAGACGAGTAACCCAATGTCTTATGGTCCATACGGACCACGGCAAAAAATTCAACAGGAGAAACACCATTTCTATTAGCATATGGAGCTGAAGTCGTCTTACCAATAGAAATGTGCGAACCCACTCTACACGTAATGCTATTTGATGAAAATTCCAACTGAGAAATGATGAAGGCGGCCCTGGATTTCCTGCTAGAAACCAGAGGAAACGCGGCTTTAAGACAACAACTATACAAGCTGCGCATGGCTAGAGAGTACAACAAGAAGGTCTTTAGACGAATCCTAAAAGTAGGAGATTTTTTACTAAGGAAAATGGAGGCATTTGGACGCGCTAATGAGCAAAGGAAACTCACCCCCACATGGGAAGGCCCATACAAAATCTACGAGGAAGTCCGCGATGGAACTTATCGGATCCAAGACATGCAGGGACGCCCCATTATACGCACTTGGAATGCAGACAACTTAAAGAAATACCATTTCTAAGCTTAAGTCTCTTGTTCATTTATTATTACCTAGCTTGTAAAAACAAAGACGTCCACACAAAAGACGCACTATGTAGCACGGCTTGACAGTTTTTAATGAAAAATCTCCCTGCAAGCCGGACTTGCAGTGGGATCCTTACTTTTGTTGCAAATATTAACTTAAATGACCGCAAAGCGGCCCAATCACTATAACATTCTTCTAAGAATAAAACAAACACTAGTCGTTTAAAGGCCTAAGAAGTGGCCCAGATTAGCACCCTCACTAGGGTGATCACCTCGAACACAGGGGAGACGTTCCAAAAAGCTAGCTATATACTAAAGAAGTATAACAGCTTAAGACCTTAGCAAAACGCACAAAGGCACAACGTTGTCGTCCCTGCCCAAGGGGGAAGGCCATATCAAGTTGTACAAACAACACAATAAAGATGAGTGAACAGGAACAACAACTTATATGAGCAAAACGTCCATTTCATGGTTAAAACACACCCCATTAACATAAGTTAGTACTAATTACAAATCATATACAAAAAGGCTTCAAAAAGGGTGTTAAAAGCAAAAGGAAGCCACTAGGCGTCTCATACATCATCATCCTCAGGAACACACACGGGGGGATGACGTCCTTCTTTCTGGGCCTTCTCCACCTCCACATGATGATCGATGACTATTTCAAATTAGCGGAAGGGACACATGTCTGAGAATTCCTCATTCTAGGCAAGATCAATACCTCCCTTGATTGACCGCTCCCCCAGGGTAACAGACTGGTTGTGCACTTCTTTAGAACTGACCGCCTCCTTACGAGCTTCCTCCAGTTGTAACTCCATCTGAGTAAACTTGGAGTTGAGCTGCAGCAACTCGTCCTCCTTCTACTTACACTTCCCAGAAAGATCCTCCATCTCCTGGAAGTTCTTCTCAATCTGCTGAAGACGCTTCTTGTTCTCAGCACAGAGGGAAGCCAAAGACTTGGCCAAAGAATCAACCGTCTCCTTCCTGGTAAGACGAATCTCTTCCAGGGAAGCAAAATGCTGGTCACCACATTGACGGGCAAGTGAGCTCTAGTCTCCTCCAACATCAAAGAGGCGCGCCATTTCTTCAGAGAATCCAGTTGAATAAACATCTGTAGAACAGCAGAAGTGAAATTCCGAAACACAAGAAAGGTAAGACGACTATTTTACTAAAGAAAAGAACAGAACTTACATCTAGTGCACAGGATTGCAGAGCAGCCAGATGGGTTTCAGCCGCCTCGGGAAGAGTCTCGACATACTCTAGAGGTATATCGTTGCGCATAAGGCCCATTACCTTGACCCGATCTCAGGAAGTAAAGCGGCCCGATGAAGGGATCTGATCAAACTCAACGTTTATGGCTTTTTGTGGATCAGGTATCTCTACTGGAAAAATAACAGCCTTAGAATCCCTGGGAGAGACTATAGAACTGCCAGACGAAGAACGACAAGTGCTTACGATGTTGGAATAAAACTTACCACCTGAGTTCCTAGCCCTCTCCGCCGTCCTCGGAGGAATGTTGCGACAGACGTCTTCAGGTATTCCCCCTAGGGGATCTGGAGAGCTAAACCCTTGAGTGTCATAAACGCTCTTCTGAGTCACTCTTTGGCGCTTCGGAAACGCCCCCACCGTCGAGGAAGACCCACTACAGAATCCCGAACAAGCTTGAAACTTGGCTTACCTGTCCCTCCAACCTTGCGCTTCGCGGACGGGACCACAGTGGCAGCGGTTTTCTTCGACCCCTGGCAAAAGCACGACGGCTTCGTTTAGATAAGTCGCTGGGACCAGATTAAACGTTAAGGTTAAACTAGTTACCTTCTTCTCTGCGGCCTGAATACCATCTTACTTGCCGCCTTGCTCAGCATCACGTCTTTGCATAGCCTTGAGAGTGCTCAGCTCAAGCACCTCGGCAAGCCAAGTCGGCATATCCACCTTGCCCTTGGAAGCATCACCTAAATTCTCCATAGCCTCGTCTGAAAAAACGAAGAAGTCAGGAAAAAGCATAAAAATGTAAGCCAAGGAAACCCAAAATTTTAAAAAGTATTACCTCTCGGCATATACGGACACAAGCCTACATCCGAGAGGAAAGTAGTATCTTCGAATTGATCGAGATGGGGAAACCACCCCTCTGGTATCCATGTCGTCTTTGTTCCCACTTCAAGCGGCTTGGCTCTAAAAAGGGAAGCTATCTGCTTCCAAAGGTCAGCAGAAACAGGAGGAAGGGGATCACTTTTTCCGACAAAGTTGGGCTGGATCGTCCAATGTGTGATACGTTTGCACATCGCTTCATCAGTGGTAAGAATGACCACCCACTTTTTCCGCCAGTGGTGCCATTTGGACGCCTTCCCCACTACCGTCCGATAAGCTCCCTTGTAGCTCAGGGCCAGCCAGCCCTCGACTGCTTGGGGACTTTCGACAGCGTCGCTATCAGGAGAAACACCGGAAAAGAGGGATTGATGCCTTCCAGCTCGCACCTAGTAATGTACCCAAACACGCCGACCCAAGAGATAGGCGACATTTGCTTCACACCTATATTATAGCCATCCAGCAGCTCTACCACAAACGGGTGCGGAGGAAATCTCATACCGAGTTTCAGGATAGACATGTAGACGACAAACTCGCCGGGCACCAGGCCAATGCTAGAGCAGTCCATGCCCCCCGACATCTTTAAGCTGTATTCGCTGCCCAGGTTTAACGATTCTGCATAATCATCCCCTTCCCTCAAGAAATTCAGCCAAGATTGGAGAGGGAAGATCTAGCGAGGATGAAGGTGCCCTTCCTCACTCTGAGACGGAGCCATCGCTGTCCCCTCAACACGTCCTAATTCAAGGACGTCCTCCTCCACTGAGGAAGAAGACTCCCGCTCAAAATATAGGTCTTCACCTATCCTTACCATGTTGTCCTGCACAAGCCAAAGAACTAGCTCAAGACGAGGGGCATAAGCCTTGTCGGGAAGGCGCCAAGTACAAGGTCGCCGTCCTCGAACCAACCAGACCGGCGTACCACCACCAAGGAAAAGAAAGAAACAAACAAACAAAGTTTTAGAAAAGGGAGAGTTACCTGTTGGATCAAAGAATAAAATCCAAGAAAATTATAGATCCAAGATGAAGAACTCCAAGAACAAAGTTTGAATGCAGCGGTGGTTCAGAATCGCCTACTGGTGGCTAGGTGACGCCGGAAATCGCCTTCCTTCTCCTGCTCTCAAAGTATTTTGGAAAATGAGGGGGGAAGTAACTTGAAATGGCAAGATATTTATAGAGGGGGTAAGAAGTGAAGTACCCTGCCGCGTGTCGATCACTACGGCACAAAAGAAATCTAGAGCAGTAAAAACTAAAGGAAGAGTTTTTCCTCCTCTTGAGGGGCAAATGATGTGGCCTTGTTGTGTCTCCACCATGGACCCCTCATAAAGAAACACATGGCGTATCCAAGCCCGCCCCAACAGATAAGACCCGATGCTCAACACACTGCCTAAACTTGTCACTTAGGCCCAATAGGCCAACCTGTTTGACAGGCCCAAAGCTACCTATAGCATGCCCAAAAAAAGAAGGCACACTAAGCCCTAGAACATCCTCTAAAGAACACCTGTCCCACTCCCCGAGGTCAGCTAATCATGCAGCTAGGGTTTTTGGGAATTTTTCCCAAAACTCTAGTCCTATAAATAGCTCAGATCCCAAGGTAAAGGGGGGCATTCAATTCATTCCCACCTACCTTAAACTATCTTTGCTCTTCCTTCTCTATACGTATTACTTCTCTCTCTAGCCAATACTTAATTAGGCATCGGAGGGAATATTCCTACGAGAATATTCTTGTTTGCAGGTTGCAGGAAGATCGTGTCAGCGCATACTTGATATCTCCGAGGAAAGCGTGACACATCATCACCACAAAAGATCCCACAACAAATATCCTTACTTGTACTTTTCCACACGATAAATTTGTCTTCCTGTTAAAAGGTTCTACCTTGTACTTGCCCAAAATCATCCATGGCTAAACCAAACTCTGATACCATTTTGTTATAAACAAACGTGTGCCACGAACGATTAGGAACAAACCCGCAAATAAAATATAGAACAAATAGCAAAATAATAATAAAAGACACAAGTGTTTGTGAGGAAATTTAGATTTCCTCCCCTCAAATATTATCGTATTATTAAGTTCCTGCAAAATAATACAATAAACCCCTCAATGGATTATTTCTCCACCAATGTGTTTTTCCCTCTTATTTTCTAGTTAGGCCTCCCTTTTATAGGCTAAACTAGAAATCCACATCTACTAGAATATACTTGCTCCCCAAGTCTAAAATATATCTAGGTTTCTAATTACAATTCTAATTAAAGTAGGAAACAAATAAACAACCAAGACCATAATTACCATAACAGAATTACTTGCGGATATAAACCAATGTTGGTTTCCTACGTGAGTTGATAAATGTTTCACTAGAAAACAACTACTAAATGAATCCAATCCCTCTAGTATATATCACGCAAATTCCTTCTTCGGTCAACTTTAATTATCTTGTTAACCTTGGATATTAAACCAGATGTAACTTTGACCATATGCTCGTTTCGAACTTTCTTTGATTTTATTAAATTGTGTTTAATTTCTAACGCCTTTAATTAGGCTTTATAAAGATTAAATCTAGCTCAGTATAACAAACTCAGAAGATTGAATTATCAACAGCGTTGGTTAAGCAATATGGCTAAGGTATTTTATCTACTACATGGCTCCTAATGAATACCCAGATGTTCATTTTTTTCGTTCATCTGCATTTCGGTATATATAGCAATGGAGTCGAAACTACAGGGGAAGTTCAGCTATGGAAGAAAGTCATCAATGGCGTCGGAATATGAGAACAATTCGTCGAATACGCGGGCGAGCTGTAGTTTCGTGAGGAGGGTGTAGGACTGAACATCTTGGCGAATGACAGGGTTTGCAAGGGGTAAATGACAGTAGCGGATCCAGAAATTTGAGATAGTGGGGTCACTATTTAAAAATTGATGAAACTTTCACTAAAATTATTTATTTTTTTTAAAAAAATTGAAATTTTAACTATAAAAAAAAAAAAAAAATCAAGTGGGGTCAAGGACCCCACTGAGGGCACCGTGGCTCCGCCACTGGTAAATGAGGGTTTTGTTCTGGAATTAATGTCATTGTCGAAGAACAATAGCCATAACAGAGGATAAATAAGGAGAATTGCAGATTGATTGAGAAAACAGAAAAGGAGAAAAATATCTTTTTAAAAATCAGGTGTATAGTCAATGTCGGAAATTCAAGTCAACCAACGGAAACCGGCCAAGGGTGGTCTCTCGCAAAAAATTTACAAATTGGGTTTCTTCTAACAAGTTTATTTTTATAAGGTGGTTTCTCATAAAATGTACATGTTAAAAGGTTATTTGTGACAAATTTGACATATATTTATGTGGAGTAAAACTTACATCAAATGGTTGGCTAAGATGATAAGATTTATACCTTAGAGATCCCCAATCTCATACTTTTTCTCCAGATCGACCTCTAGCTAGTACGCCTCTTTTCAATCCCCTTCATGAGTTCTGCGAGTTTGCATAATCACCAGAGCAAGATAAATCGAGATAGGAGAGAGGAGAGAGGAGAGAGAGGAGAGAGATACGGTGTTCCTCTCACGGAAATGCACGGGTTCCCTCTAACCCGATGATGCTGTTGTTGGCGGCGAAAAATCCTCCGACAATCCGTCAGCATTTATGGTTCTCACCGGTGGTGGCGGAAAAGGCTGTAGCGACATTCCCAACCAAATCAACAAAGCTTGCGATTTGAGGTGAAGGAATTATTGAATTTTTGCAAATTCGGAGATGTTAAAGAAGGGTTTTCAAAGATTGAAAATATGTGTAGTAATTTTGTTTCGAATGCTATTGTTTTGGCTTATTGCAATTTGTGATTTGGTTTTGAAGGAATGCTTTTTTGTTGTTTTCAGTAGTTGGGTGTTTTGATTGCATATCACAATGAGAATAGAAAAGTGTTGGTTCTGTTCTTCGCAGGTATACCCTGGACATGGAATCCAGTTTGTACGTATTGATGCGAAGGTAAATTGCTGAGATGTTGTTATTTTTTCATTCTGAAATGCTGAAAATCAACAAAGCTTTCTATTTGGGCAGAAATATATTTGCACTTTTTTTGGGAGGTGGCCGGGTGGGGGTGAAGGAATTATTGAATTTTTGTAAATTAGATGTTAAAGGGTTTTGCAAGATTGAAAGTATGTGTAGTAATTTTGTTTCGTATGGTATTGTTTTGGCTTATTGCAATTTGTGATTTTGTTATGAAGGAATGTTTTTTGTTGTTTTCAGTAGTTGGGTGTTTTGATTGCATATCACAATATCACAAATTTACAAAATAACCCAACCACAATTAATTGCTAAATACTCACACACCTCTTCTTAAGTTTGAGTATTCGATTTTAATAGAGATGTATGGCGAGTTTCGCTAATATAATTGAAGAAGATGGATGGAATATGTACTGTTGTTTCTAAATTTAATTTGGATTTGCAAAGTTAGGCTGTGAATTAATTAAATGGGGGGAGTTAGTGACCACTAACTAGAGGTCTGGTTATTCTTCGAGATACATATGTACGTCCTTTAAATGTTTTTGGTTAGATGGAGTAGGCTGATGCCTGATGCTAACTGGAGTACCGTGTAGTTACTAGTCCGGGAAATGCGTCGGTAATTGGTCATTGCAGTGTGCTTCATATGTATTGTAATATGAGTTGCATTTTGACTTGGATAGATTTTTAGGAGTTTCCGTTGACAATGTTGGAAATTATAGTGATTTCCTCACCTTTTATTGTATTTTGTATTTGAAGGAAATAATGCCCTTGGTCCAAGTATGCATTCAATGCTAAGTCTAATAAATGCGGTTCAGTATTAATTGATTAAACAAGTAAATAATTCAGTGAGATCAAGTTAACTGTATGCCTAGCTAGAGGCCGCTTCAGTTCAAGTGGAATTAATAATATTAATCCACAACTTACTCTTGATTGAACCCGTAGGGTCACACAAATAGTACGTGAACGGATCAAGTATTTAAGTGAATTAAATACTCTATTTAAGAACATTCGGAAACGACGGATCTCGATTCCAGTGGGAGCTGAAATCGTCAAAAGGCAAAATATAGAATTCTCCGGAAATGATGATATTCCCGGAAACGGAAATATGGATCATGACGGAAATATAAATATTATCCAAGTCGTAGATGTTGCCGGAAACGGAAACATGGTACGTATCGGAAAATATTATCGGAAATAGAAATATTGCCGGAATCGGAAATATTGCCGGAAACGGAAATATTACCAGAATCGAAAATATTGTCGGAAATAAATTCCGGAATCAGAAATATTAAATATTTGTTCGAATCGGAAATAAATTTCGGAATCGGAAATATTAAATATTTGTTCGAATCGGAAATGAATTCTGGAATCGGAAAACGAATCGGAAGCGCGACATACGAAACAATCGACGGACGAGCTTGCAAGACGCAAGGCCCAACACGAAGCCAGGCCCATCGCCCAGCAAAGCCCGCGCGCGCCCAGCAAGCAGGCCGAGCAGCAGCAGCGCCCACTGGGCCGCGTGCAGCTGCAAGCGCCCATGGGCCAGCGAGCAAGCAGCAAGCACTCGTGGGCTGCGAGTTGCGAGCTGCGGGCTGCTTGGCTGCGGGCTGCACAGCAGGGTGGGCTCAAGGGCCACGCAAGCAATCCCTTGGCCGGATAGGATTACTTCCTTATGAAGTAATCTCGTTTTCCTAATTCTACTCAAATTGGATATTTTGTTAAATCTGAAATACTAGGTATTTGATTAAACGTAAAATTCTAATGATATAATTTAACTAGAATCCTAATAGATTTAGTTATTGGACTCCTAGTAGAATTCTAATTCAGTTATTTCCACCCTATAAATATGTGGTTCATAATCACAATTTATAAACTAATTCAATAAGCATTCACATACATTAAGTTCAAGAGAGAATTTAATAATTTGCCTAAAATTAATAATAAGCTTTCCGAGTGCACATTAAACCTTAGATAATATTCTCTATAATTGAATCTGAGGCGGATCCGAACGTATTGTGGACTTTCTTGTTCTTGTTCTAAATTTGTTCCTAAATTTGTTCTAAATTTGTTTATATTTGTCAAACGGAGGGCCGACATTTGGAGTCCTAAATTTGTTCTTGTTCGGTTCGGGAGCAGCTAGGGAAGGCAAGCATCACATTGTATGTATCCTAATTATGCTAATTGACTATGTGGCAATTAATTTGGATTCCTGGCTTTATGGTTTTTCCGCATGAAATATATTGTTTATATTTGTCATAACCTAACAGTGGTATCAAGAACTTCTAATCAATTCCATAATCAATTATAGTTAACATGGATTAAATTTTATAAATTTGCAATGAATTAAAGGGGTGATTAATTTTGTTTATGTAATTAATTGCAAATTCGTGCGATTATTTGATTATATGTTCGCATGATTTTTCGACAGTTTTGTCAATAATGGTCGGAATCTTATAATTTTATAGTGAATTTCGCATGTAAACGACGTTTTAAAATTTTGACAAAAATCAAAGATTTGTCGCCGAACCCAGAATTCCCAAATTCGAAGCCTAACTATGACTCTTCGGAGGTTTTAGTTTTTCGAACGCAAAATTTGTAATTTTTATGATGTTAAATTAAATATTTGTGAATCTTCTATGTAAATCTTGAATCTATGATTGACCTACTGTATATGTTTAACAATTTAAAGCCTAATCTTGTTAATTATACAACCTAATTTGTAATTGTATTTAATTTGTTTAATTTCGAATAATTTAGAATGTGTTTTGATTTTCATAATTAATTAGCAATTTAATTAGGATCCTATGATTAAAATCCACCATAAAATTTGTTAAAATTGAAAAGTTTTAAAATTTTGTGACCTAGATTTGAATCCATAAAAATAAAAGTAATCGGAAATTAATTTGAATAATAAAATTTCAATTTTTGCCCAAATTTAATGAAATTAATATGATTTATTAATTTGTCGATTAAATTAAAGTATATAAATTATTAATTTTTCATAAAACCTATCACCAATCTTGCACGCACGAAGCAATGAAAGCTAAGTGTTACCCTTAAGGGGTGTTGCATAGTGCGGGCATGCGACGACGAGCAAGGGAGCTCGTCGCCCATGCGGTACGAGGCAATGAGCAAGCAAGCATGCACGACAGGCAAGGCCTGTGCCGTGTGTGCTGTGTGGATGGTCGAGCAAAAGGGGCAGCCATGCATGGTAGCGCAAGGCACGAGGCAAGGCAGCAGCATACGAGCAAGGGAGCTCGCATACCGCTGCGCATGCCACTGCCCAGCTCGCAGCCATCGAGCAGCGAGCAGCAGGCATAACACGAAGCTGTGCGCTGCGATGGTGCATCACTCGGCCACAGCAACGCGGGCCTTGGGCGCTGCTTCGAGCACGCGGCCCATGGCGCTGCGGATGTTGGTGCTTGGGCGAGGCTTGGACTTCGGCCTAAGGCCTTGCTTTGATACGTTCGGGCTGTTTAGTTTATGTTTCAGTTGAAAACGATTTTAATTAAATTTAATTTCGTAATTTAATTTTTTTTCTCTCTTCGAATTTAATTTTGATTAATTTAATTATTATAAATTTATTTTACACTAATTATTTTACTAAAATTAAAACCTTGATAAAATATAAATTAATTAATTTCAATCAACTGAAAATAAAATTAAAGGATTTAAATATTATTTTATATGAGCTCTAAATTTTAATTAAATATGTAAGTTTCCGGTTGGACTAGGAAATACAATTTTATGTTTAAAATTTGTAAAGCATGTAAAATTCTTGGTTTTAGTGGGAGCTTTTAGTCATTAAACTCTTGACTAGGTCTACTTTCCTTTAAGGTTAAAAAAACTCGATTACAACTAATAAGGATTGAATAATTTGTAGATTATTGGAATCCTTGATTAGTTGTTGCAAATGTTTATGTGATGCATAATTTGTTCTACTAACTTGCTATGTGGGCCGTTCATTGATAAATGAGTTGGTGAATGGTCTATTGTAAATGTACTATTTTGCAGGTTATGGAAAGTGACTAGTATGGCCTAAATAGGATAGAAAATATGGTCCGTGTACCATTAATTTGAATGTAAAATTGGTCTAATGCACCAAAGTTTTTATTTTAAATATGGTCTGCGTACCATCAAATAGTTGTAATTAGTTTCATTTATAGCATATCCTATTTGAAGAAAATGGCGCCTCCCATGGTGAAATTAAAGACGGTGTTTCCATTCAAGAAGGAGTTTGAAGTTGAAGCTTCAAGATGAAGTCGGGCCATACTAGATCACATTTATATCTTATGGATGCTTTAAGTTATTTATTGCTTTAAATATGTCTTAATTATGCATGAGATTATGGCTTGATTATGTTGCATGACACTTAAAATCTAACCAACATAGTGTGAGGGGGTCGAAAAAGCACGAGGCTAATGCGTGACCTTGTCCCTCGTGGGTGTGACGTTTCTTTTTGTCAAATCAAGTGTAATTGGATTTCCTGTGAGTTTAAACCCAATTGACTAGTAATATAGGAGTCGCCATTCAGTTTTTAACGACAATGAGAAAAACTGACAAAACCCGGTTATCGTGACATAAAGGGAGTGCAATTATGTTTGACCACGACGGCCGTAGGTTCCCTTGTAATCCCTGGTGTGGGGATCTCTCAACATACACCCGCAAGGTAGAGATTGAGGGTTCGGGGGACTGTAACTACCAAGAGGAGTACTCGCTCTTCGATAACTCTAGAGGCAGGATATCCTTACTACCTCAGCATAAATAATTGAAGGGACATACGTTAACTATTAAACTAATCTGAGTTGATTTTAACAATATGCAACATATAATACTAGATCGATCGCGATTATCTGATTTAGATTGTTTTAAGGGACCTAGCATGATAATCCAATTTCCCAACATATTATCTTTATTAGGCGTGATAGAACAATCAGATTTGATTAGTTTAACAGTTCATAAAAGGGCGAGGAAAACAATTAAATCATGGAAAAGGGACACATTACGACGCACCCTTGAGAGGTGCGTCACGGTTCTCAGAAGTTTAACCACTTTGACTTTGCTATTTCTCCTTTTATTTAACAAATCTCATATTATAGGACAGGATACGTTCTGGTCGATGTTTGGATCGATTGCGACAGAACGCGTGATCAGTTTTGCAGCGTGAGGCTTAGGCTTAGGGGTTTAGAGTTAATACTCAGAATAATAATTGTGTGTTGTTGTCTTTTCCACGTCGAACTTAGGGCCCTATTTATAGAAAATAGTTCGTGGAAAGATAGAATTGTAGAACTCTAATCCACGAGGAATTAGGAAAGAATACGTCCCAGGTAATTTCAGCGCCCAGGGCTGGGCGCCGAAGATTTCGGCGCCCAGAGCCAGGCGTTGAAAATAGGGTCTGGGCCGTTTCTTTGTCAGATTAGGATTCTTAGAATCCGGAGTGTATGAGACTTTAATCGAGTCTTTTAGTGCGTATTAATTTTATGATGGAATGCATCTGGGCCCGTTACGAACTCTAGGCTCGTATAGGATTTTAATTAATACGTAACTCTTATTTTTGAATCGTATTAGGAATAGGATTCTCTCACAATTTCTATCTCATTTAGGATTTATGTTGGAGTACAACACCTAATTCTGACAGGTTTCTATCTTTTATGACTTGCCACTTTTAACAACTACCCATTACGACAGTTACTATTTTTAGCAGGTTTCCATAAATAGCAGGTTTCTATAAATAGTAGGTTTCGGGTGAAATGAAAAGGGGAATTGAGATTCGTTATTTTATAGGAGATGCGTTGTCAAGTGGAGATTTATGTTCTCATCATCGAACCTTCCCTTTCGGGAATGGGGACAAAAGTAGGTGTCTACAGTTAGCCCCCACTTTGACTGAGTCTTGGAGTAAGACGATGGTCAAAGTTTTAGACGGAGTGCGCCACACAAGTCATGGTGACCTGCTTTTGCGAGGGTCTCACGAGCCCCCGAGTGATAACATTTGACTTAAGGGTCATCACTGGAAGTGTCGACATTTCCCTCACGTGTCGTTGGGATTTGTCAACGGATAGTATAGAAACTCCCTCACTTTGTCATTGGAAGTATCTAAAGAGACGTAGAAACTCCCTCACTTTGTCATTGGGAGTAGCTACAGATGTTTTCGAAATTAAAGCTATAAAGTGTAATTGGGCCTGGCCAAGCCCAACCACGAGGTAAAAATGTTTTTAAAGATTCTCATTTTCAGGGCTAGCTAAACGAGAAAACTCCCTTGTTTTTATGGGACGTAAAACGAAGGAAAATCCAGCACATCGTTCTTTTTTGGAAAAAGGAAAACCAATCCTTTAATTTTTGGAAAAAGGGAAAACCGAAAAAAAGTTATCGCTGCAGCAACTAAGGACCTGCGCGGTTAGTGACGCAGACCCCGCCCGCTGAAGGTGGGCGAGCCTGTCCGCTGAGGGTGGATACCCCGTCCGATAGAAGTGGACGAATCTGTTTTGATGTTTTGAAAATAAGGACCTACGCGGTTTGTGACGTAGACCCCGCCGGCTGAAGATGGCGAGCCTGTCCGCTGAGGGTGGACGCCCCGTCCGATAGAAGTGGACGAATCTGTTTTGAAATTTGTTTGTTGTTTTTTTTGAAAATAAGGACCTACGTGGTTTGTGACGTAGACCCCGCCGGCTGAAGATGGCGAGCCTATTTCATTTTTGTTTTTGAAGATTCTATTTTTCGAAAACTGAGGACCTGCGCGGCTAGTGACGCAGACCCCACCTTTTGAAGGTGGGCGAGCCCATTTTGAATTTCTTACCTTTTTTCATTTTGCCTATGTAGAAGGGCTTTTGTATTTACAACCTGTTGGTGGGTCGCAATATTCCCTGATTAAGTGTGTCCAATAAGTGGGCCCACACTGTGTATATTTCTGTTAACGATACTTTTTTTTAAAAATACCGTTTTTTTTCTTTGAGATTATCCAAACACGGGACTGTGTATAGCGTAGTCCGGGAACATGATTTTAACCTTGCACACTCTTTGTTGGAGTATATATTTTTTCCGCGAGCCCCCAAGCAATCGGGCTCATCGATCATTTTTTGCCAAGAGAGGTACGTATCTTATAACGTCTTTTAATCATGTCTGGGGTCATGCTCGTATGTGCGAGTGACCTTTATAATGGTATGCTATTTTGACGAAGTCGTGGAGTGCGACTTCAGTTTCCGGGCGACAAAGTTTATTTTTCAATAATATTCGGTTTAGCTTGGCCCGGATTAATCTTTTGACAAACAAACATTTTTCATTTTGAGAAACCAACGACTTAACAATATTTTTTTTGGTGTTTCGAAGAATGACCTTTGTTGTGGGAACTTTTACGGTGCTGATGTGGCACGCGCTCCTCGGAGGTATCAAGTATGACTTGGCACGAACTTCTGGCAACCTGCAAAACAAGAATATTCCCGTAGGAATATTCCCTCCGATGCTTAAGTAAGTATAAGCTAGAGAGATAAGTGATTTGTAGAGAGAAGGCAGAGCAAAGACAAGTTTGTTGTGGTTGGGCAAGAATTAATGCCCTTTTACCTTGGGATCTGAGCTATTTATAGTGCTAGGGTTCCTTGGGGACTGCACCCTCAACCCTAACTATGGGACACGTGCCCCTTGGGGATTTAGGACACGTGGCCTTTGTCCTGCAATGATGGTCCTCCCATATTTGGACCGGCTTTTAAAGATAATGGGCTTTGCCCAATGGGGCTCTGTCTTTATTCTGGTGGAGTAGCAGGACTTTGGGCCTTCTTTCCAGGCCTGGGCCCATCTGATCAGTGTGAGTTCGTAGGCTGCCTCTTTGGGCTTTGTGGGAGATTTGTTCAAGCCCACATCATTTGCCCCTCATGAGGAGTGAAAACAGACGTTAGTTTTCACTGCTCTTGGAGTGTCCAACAGGGTGATGACGCGTGGCAGGGGTAATCATTTCTTACCCTTCTATAAATAAGTGGCCAATTTGAGTGATTTCCCCCCTCATTTCCAGTGATCACTTGAGAGCAAATAGGAGAAAGCGATTTCCGGCGTCTTCTATCCACCGACATCCACCGTAGCACCGCCACGATCTTCAAAGTCGTGTTCTTGCAGTTCTTCATCCAAGTTTTTTCACAAACTCCCTTTTGATTTATCAGGTAAAGGTTTTCTTTGGAAAAATGTGTTTGTTGATTTTGATTATTCCAAATTTTCTTCTTAGTCTTGCATGGGTGTCGTCAAACTGAAGGCGTCATCTTGTCCTGTTGACGTCTTCTGTTTTCAAGTTTGCCCCTGTTTTGAAGCAAATCTTGGGTTGTTGCAGGATTCAATGGCGCGAATAGAAGACGAGGAGCAGTTTGAGGGAGAGTCCTCCTCTCCTATAGAGGACGTCCCAGAAAGCACCGATGCCGCGCCGGCTAGCACGTCAGGTGGGGAGGAAGGTCACCTTCATCCCAGCGCCATCTTCCCACTTCAGACGTGGCTGAATTTCCTCACTCTAGAGGGGAAAAGCTTTGGGGCGTCTCTGAATCTAGGTTCGGAGTATAAATTCCGCATGCCGGCTGGCATGGACTGCACCAGCTTTGGACTGGTGAAAGGAGAGTTCGCCGTTTACGGCTCGTTTTTGAAGCTGGGTATGAGATTCCCCCCTCACCCCTTTGTGGTGGAGTTGCTGGACAGCTTCAATATTGGCCTGTGCCAAATGTCCCCGAACTCCTGGGCGGGTGTGTTTGGCTACATTGCTCGCTGCGAGCTTGCCGGCATCACCCCTTCTCTTCCGGCATTCCTAAGAATCGCCTCTATGTCTTATGTTTCGAAAGCCGCCGCGGGCTGGCTGATTCTTACATACAAAGGGGCCTATCGGACGGTGATGGGGAAGGCGTCTAAGTGGTATCACTGGAGGAAGAAGTGGGTTGTTATCAAAACCACCAATCTGGAGATGTGTGAGAGGATGAGACGCTGGAACGCCAAGCCCAACTTCGTTGGGAGAGGTGCTTCTTTACCTCCCATCTCCGCCGAGCTCTAGGAGCGGATCTCGTCGCTGTTCCTGGTCAAGCCGCTCGTTATCAAAGACAAGATGGCCTACATACCCGAGGGGTGGTTGCCTCATCTGAATCAACTGAGCAATCCCACTTTCCTCTCGGCTGTAGGCCTGTGTCCGTATATGCCGAGAGGTAATATATCTATACTTCCAATTCTTCTGTTTAATCAAAACCACACTAAATGTCTTCATCTCGTTTTGCCAGACAAGGCCATGGGTCAGCTGGATGATGCCTCCAAAGGACAGATGGACAGGCCGTCTTGGTTGGCGAAGGTACTCGATGCCAGTACCTTCAGAGCTTGGAAACGTCAGCAGGCAGCCGAGCAAGCCATTCATGAGCAGATGGCTCCCCCTCTTGCTGAGGAGGAGAAGGTATTAATTAAATCTTCAGACGTGATTTCCTTTGTTGTTTACAACTCTTTTTTTTATCATTTTTTTTAGAAGACGAGGAAGGCGAGCACGGACGCGGCTCCTACTCCCAAACGCAGGGCTGGCGGTACAGGGAGACCCGTCTTCAAGTCGACGACGTCGAAGGCTTCTAAGGGTTTTGCCGTCCCCAAGGCTGCATCTGCTTCTCCTAGCTTGGAGAAAACTGGAGGGACAGCTGATCCCCTTGCGGGGATTCCTGAAGTCGTCCGCCGCAACATCCCTCTGAGGGCGGCGGAGAGAGCTAGGAATTCTGGGGGTAAGTTTTACTCCAACATCGTAACCATCTGCCGTTCCTCGTCTAGCAGTTCTATAGTTTCCCCCAGGGATTCTAAGGCCGTTGTTTTTCCCATAGAAATTCCCGATCTTCAGAAAGACATAGATGCTGAATTGGATCAGATCCCTTCTTCAGGCGGGTTCAATTCTCATGACCGTAGGAAGATAATGACGCTGATGCGCAGTGCCATTCCTCCCCAATATGCTGAAACCCTTCCTGAGGCGGCCGAGAATATGCTTGCCGCCATGCAGTCCTCGGCGCTGGACGTAAGTTTCGTTATACCTTTGTTTCTACACACTCGTTTCTTTTTGTTTGACTTACTACTTTTGCGCAGATGTTCATTCTGCTGGACTCGCTGAAAAAGTGGCGCACTGCTTTGGTGCATGAAGAAGCTTGTCACCGTCTTCTGGCCAGTCAGTGTGGTGACCAGCATTTTGCTGCACTGGAGAAGCTTCGCTTAGACAGGCGGGAGCAGATTGACGCTGTGACTACCGCCCTGGCCTCTCAAAATGCTGAGAACACAACTCGTCTCCTGCATATTGATCAGAACTTTTCTGAAATGGAGGATCTTTTCAAGAAGATCAAGGAGAAAGAGGCTGAGTTTTCTCGTCTGGAGACTTAGTTTAAAGAGTTGGAGGTTCAACTGGAGGCGGCTAGCAAGGAAGTTGATTCGTCACAGAGTGTCCTCGCCCAGTCGGCCATGTTGGGTGAGAAATCGATCCGAAGGGGTATGGAGCTTGCATGGAATGCTGAATTTGCAAGCGAACGTCCCTTCAGCTGGTTTGAGAGGTTTCTCACCTATCAGATTGAGGTGGAGAAGGCTCAAAGGGAAGGACGCACCCCTCCTGAGTTCGTGCCCAGCGAGGATGAGGAATGAGTTCCTACGCGTCTTTGTGCTTATTAATGTGTTTTTGTTTGTTTTTTTTGACGCCATGCTTGGTGGCTTTTGTGCATAATTCTTGTAATTATGACTAACTTAATGGGAATGGCATGATGCCCTTTTGAACGTCTTACTGCTTTTTAGCTTTCAGCATATTTTTTATGATTACGTCCGACGCCCCCTGTTTGAGTCGTCAGATGTCTGCCCTGGTCTTTTTGCCAAGGTCTTTTGCTACTCTATATAGCTGTGTTAGGAATGTGTGAGCCCTGTGTTCTAGGTGATCAGCCTAGTGAGGGTGCTAGTCTGGGCCACTTCTTAGGCCTTTAAACGACTAGTCTTTTTTGGAGAGCATTAGTTTGCATTTCTCCGAGAGTTTTGATGACATTCTTTTCAGAAGGATTTCTCAGCAAGACCGGCTTGCAGTGAATTTTTCATTTAATGTTTAAAACATGCTACACGGTGCGTCTAGGCTCTAGACGTCTTTACAATGCATATAATCTAGACAAGTGTCAATCTAGAAAAAGTACTTCTTGAGGTTATCCGCATTCCAAGTACGCAAAATCGGACGTCCCTGCATGTCTTGGATCCGGTATGTTCCGTCTCGCACCTCCTCGTAAATCTCATACGGACCTTCTCAAGTTGGGGTGAGTTTCCCTTGTTCATTGGCGCGTCCGACGGATTCCATTTTCCTAAGCACAAAATCTCCAACTTTAAGTATTCTTCTAGAAACCCTTTAGTTGTATTCCCTTGTCATGCGGAGTTTGTATAGCTGTTGTCGTAGAGCCGCATTCCCTCTGGTTTCTGGTAAGAAATCCAAGGCCGCCTTCATCATTTCCCAATTGGCATCTTCATTAAACAACATGACGCGCAGGGTGGGTTCGCACATTTCAATGGGTAGGACGGCTTCAGCCCCATAGGCTAACAAGAATGGTGTTTCTCCTGTGGAATTTTTTGCCGTGGTCCGTATAGACCATAAAACATTGGGTAACTCGTCGGCCCATAAACCCTTTGCCTCATCAAGCTTCTTCTTCATCCCTTCAGAGATAATCTTGTTGAATGCCTCTACTTGTCCGTTAGCTTGGGGGCGTCCTACTGATGCAAAACATGTTGTGATACCATGGTCGGCCAACCATTCTTCTAATTTGGGCGTCTTGAATTGTGGCCCATTGTCGAAGTTGATAGACTGAGGTACGCCAAATCTTGTGATTATGTTTTTCCAGATGAATGCTCTCACATCCTGTGCCTTAGTGTTCTTTAAAGCCTCCGCTTCTACCCATTTAGTGAAGTAATCGACGGCTACTATTACATAACGCAGTCCTCCTGGCGCCGTCGTATAGGGTCCTAATAAGTCCATCCCCCATTTGGCAAAAGGTATAGGGCTGGTGATTGGCGTCAGTTTCTGTGCTGGTCGTCGAATTAGGTGAGCAAATCGTTGGCATTTATCACAACGCTTGACCATATTGAGGGCGTCTTCTTTGAGAGTGGGCCAATAGTATCCAATTCTTAAAGTTTTTTCGGCCAGGGCCCTCCCTCCTATGTGGGAGCTGCATAATCCCTGATGTAGATCTTCCAGTACCTCTTGCCCCTTCTCGGGGGTTACGCAGCGGAGAAGTGGCCGTGAGAAGGCTTTTTTGTATAGTGTTCCATTCCATATCTCAAACCATGTACATTTCTTTTGTAATATTTCTGCCTGCTTAGGATCATCAGGGAGTACTCCATTCATTTTGAAGTTGACAATGTCATCCATCCAGGTGGCTGTTCGATCCAAGATGTCTATTCTCGAGGCGTCAATGCTTTTGGACTGTTTTACCTCCCAGAATACATGATGTGGCGTGTCGCAGGATGCTGAGCTTGCCAGTTTAGATAAAGCGTCTGCCTTGTTGTTTTCAGACCGGGGGATGTGTTTTACTTCAAAGTTAGACAGCTGTTGGGCTTCTTGGCGGACTTTTTCCAAATATCTTATCATGGCCTCGTCCTTAGCCTCATACTCTCCTTTGACCTGACTGACAATTAATTGCGAGTCAGACAAAACGAGGACGTCTGCTGCCCCTGCGGCTCTGCTCATCTGAATTCCACATATCAGGGCTTCGTATTCGGCTTCGTTGTTTGACGCCTGAAAGTTGAATCGCATTGCATATTCATAGATATCTCCTTCTGGTGACTCACAGATAATGCCGGCTCCTGACCCGTTCTGAGTAGCAGAGCCGTCCACATGCACTATCCACTGAGTTTTTTCATTTTTCAAATAGGGTGGCTTGGTCAGTTCCGCGATGAAGTCAGCAAATGCCTGTCCCTTTATTGCCTTCCTTGGTTCATATGAGATATCAAACGCGTGAAGCTCAATTGCCCAATTGAGCATTCGTCATGACGCTTCAAGGTTGGTGAAAGGTCGCTTAAGCGGTTGATCTGTGTATACCACCAATCGATGGGCCAAGAAATATGGACGAAGCTTCTTACTAGCCAAGAACAGAGCAAAACCAAATTTTTCGACCGTTGGATATTTGAGTTCAGCATTTTGCAACATGTGACTGACAAAGTACACAGGTAGTTGCGTTCCCTCCCTCTTTGTAAGCAAGACGACGCTTAGCGCGTATTATGAGATGGCAAGATACAGATACAAAACTTCCCCCAAGAGAGGGCTGACCAGCCGTGGCAAGGTGTGCAGATGTTCTTTTAGACGGAGGAAGGCAGTCTCAGCTTGCGTCGTCCACTCAAACTGGGTCCCCTTTTTGATGGTACTGAAAAAGTAGTGACACTTGTCTCCAGCTCTAGATAAGAATCGTCCCAAGGCGGCGAGACACCCAGTGAGGCGTTGCACGTCTTTAACCGTCCTTGGCGACGTCATATCAATGACCGCTTGCACTTTGTCCGGATTTGCTTCAATGCCCCTTTCGTCAATCAGGAAGCCAAGGAACTTGCCAGAAGATACCCCAAATATGCACTTCTTGGGATTGAGTCTCGTCTGGTATGTCCTGACGGTTTCAAAGGTTTCTCTCAAGTCGTCAAGGTGATCCTTCTTCTTCTTGCTTTTTACAATCATGTCGTCAATATAGGCTTCTATATTCCTCCCCAGCTGCTTTACGAAAACTGTGTTTATCAATCGTTGAAAGGTAGCAGGGGCATTTTTTAAACCGAACGGCATTACTTTGTAGCAGTACAATCCTTGTTCTGTGACGAAAGACGTCTTCTCTTGATCTTCGGGCCATAATGGAATTTGGTGGAATCCGGAGTAGGCGTCCATGAAGCTCATCATGGCATGTCCAGCAGTGGAGTCGACGAGTCGGTCTATCTTCGGCAGTGGGAAGCTGTCTTTAGGGCATGCTTTATTGAGATCAGTGTAATCAACGCACATTCTCCACGTCTTATTGGGCTTGGGTACCAGGACTACGTTGGCTACCCAGTCTGGGTACTGGCATGGGCGTGTGAAGTCTGCATCCATTAGTTTCTTGACCTCGGCAGCGGCGGCCAAATTTCTTGCTTCTCCATGATTCCTTTTCTTTTGTCGTACTGGCTTCACAGTACTGTCCACATTCAACTTATGCACGGCCACCGCCGGGTTTATACCGGGCATCTCCTCTACTGTGAAGGCAAATATCTCCTTATATTCTTGGAGTAGCTGCACTAACGCTGCTGACATGGGGTCGTCAGGGTGGACCCCAATGGGGACTGTTCGAGACGGATCCGCTAAGTCCAGAATTACATCATAAAGTGCTCCCACTGGCTCAGGTCGTCTTTCTGCATTGTGCTCTGTCGGAATTTTCCGGGTTTTACGGCGACTCGCTGGAGGTTTAGTTTGTTCCTTTCCCTTCGGAGAAGATCCCCAGGCCGTTGGCTCCAACGTCGACAAGTAACAATCCCTGGCCAACTGTTGATTTCCATAGAGGGATCCTACGCGTCCGTTGCTTCCAACAAATTTTACCAATAGTAAATGAGGGACGATCACAGCTTTTAGGTCGTTGAGTGTTGGACGACCAAGTATGATGTTGAATGTGGTGAGATTTGCCACTATTATAAACCTGATGGCAACTTCTTTGACTACTGGGGGAATTCTAAAAGAAACCGGCAGCAGAATGGAACCGATTGGACGAACGATGCTCCCCCCGAATCCTACCAAGGGCCCGTAAACTTGCTCTATGTCTCCTGGATTGTGCCTTAATTTCCGCAGGCATTGCAGACTGATTATGTCAGACGAGCTTCCCGTATCCACCAGTACTCTCTTTACCTTAAGATTAGCCACCTTAACCTCAATAACCAGAGAATCATCATCATATGGTGTGGTCGTTCTTCTATAGTCGTCTTCGGAAATTTCTACAGAGGGTAGGTTCCTCTGTGCTGGGCGAAGATGAGGTGGGCCTTTTTGTCGTCCCTCCTTACATGGTTCTCCTGCCGCTATTCCTCCGGATATTACCATAATTCTTTCATTTGTGTACTTAGAGGTGGGGCTCGCTCCTTCATGTGCTTCCTCTAGATGGACGTACTGGCGAAGGTGTCCTTCAGCCACGCGATCAGTTAATATCTTCCTCAACATCCGGCAACTTTGAGTGTCATGCCCATTCGTCGTTGTGAAAAGCACAGAAAGGTATTTGTGGGCAGGAGGTGGACGATGGTCGGGGATACGGTTCTATTCCCAGACTTGGTCCTTCTGCAAGGAGGATCTCGTCAAGGGCCGTATTGAACTTAAAGGGACCTCTAGAGGACGTCCTCCTTCGCCCCCTTTTTTCTTCGGAGCTACAGCCATTCTTCCTTCGGGCGACGCTCTCATGCTGTCTTACAGGAGCCCCTAGAGTGTAACGGTCCGCGTTTTTCTTCTACAAGATTCGTCTCGTCCTTCTTCCTGGACGAACCTCCTTGACATGCCGACTAGCTTCCTCCAGGTTGTGCCTCCTCATAGGCGAGTCAGAATCTTCTGACCGAAACTCTACCATCCTACCATTATCATGCTTAGGATTGACCCCGTGAGGACCATCCAGCAAGGGTCGAACAGGAATGACGGCCGCAGGCTGGCTAGCTGCCGCGTCACATTGAGTGTTGGACCCGTGCTTAAACACTCCTTTTCTGGCTGGGAGTTCTGATTTACCCTTTGGTTTTTCCGCAGTCAGTTGGAAGTTCAGCCATGACACTGTACCTCCCCACAGACGGCGCCAAATGTTGTGGGAACTTTTACGGTGCTGATGTGGCACGCGCTCCTCGGAGGTATCAAGTATGACTTGGCACGAACTTCTGGCAACCTGCAAAACAAGAATATTCCCGTAGGAATATTCCCTCCGATGCTTAAGTAAGTATAAGCTAGAGAGATAAGTGATTTGTAGAGAGAAGGCAGAGCAAAGACAAGTTTGTTGTGGTTGGGCAAGAATTAAATGCCCTTTTACCTTGGGATCTGAGCTATTTATAGTGCTAGGGTTCCTTGGGGACTGCACCCTCAACCCTAACTATTGGACACGTGCCCCTTGGGGATTTAGGACACGTGGCCTTTGTCCTGCAATGATGGTCCTCCCATATTTGGACCGGCTTTTAAAGATAATGGGCTTTGCCCAATGGGGCTCTGTCTTTATTCTGGTGGAGTAGCAGGACTTTGGGCCTTCTTTCCAGGCCTGGGCCCATCTGATCAGTGTGAGTTCGTAGGCTGCCTCTTTGGGCTTTGTGGGAGATTTGTTCAAGCCCACATCAACCTTGATATTTATTTTGCTCATATTTGTTTTGAAAAGTGTACACATATATTCCTCGAGACGAGTCTAAGTTTTGACCAAGTTTTAACATTCATTTTTTTTGATATTTGGGTGCTAAAGGTGCTTTTGGGCTTGATCTTAATTGCAATAGGGCCTCGCGTCTAGCGGCACGATTTTAAGTCCTTTCCTGTTCCGCGTTTTGTGAAATCTGGGCCTTGGGCTGCATTTTCAGCGCCCAAAGAAGGGCGTTAATTATTTCGGCGCCCAGCCGTGGGCGCTGAAAGTCCTCTCCTGGCGATTTTTGGTTTTCGGATTTTTTTACGCGTTTCTGAATGGGATCAGGATATCACTTGATGTGTTTAGCTATATATAGGGGCTAGATACGTCCCTATTTTCCATCACTCTCAATTTCCTTCTCTCTTGTAATTGCTGCGTTTTTAATTACTCCTTGCTTTTGTCATGTCGATTCCTCCCTTCTCACTCCAACGAGCTGTTAGGCGTTGGCTACGAGCCCTTACTCCTATAGAAAAGGCTTTGTTGAAAGAATATCACTTAGAGGCACTCCTAGGCTTACAACAAATTAATATTGATTATAACTTTCTGCATGCATCCCTAAGCTTTTGGGATTCCGATCATCATGTTTTTGTCTTTCGGGGCAACGAAATATGTCCTTTGCCAGATGAATTTGCCGCGATCCTTGGTTATACTACTAATGCTACTCCTGCCACCCCTGGCACCATTGAAGAGGGTAAAACAACCTGCGTTGGGCCGTAACTACAAATGGCTTTGTGGGTCTTTCTGAAAACTACAAGTTGTGGATGAGTTCCGATGATAAGGCTGTGAGGACCGAGGCTCGAAATGGGGAGCCGGCTGAGCTTTTAATACCTCGTATTCGGGTTAGATATGAGGGCCGTGATTCTGCCAATCCTCGCACCCATGGTATTAAGACTGTGAAAGCTCGTCCTGATCGAAAGCGAAAGGAAGTTCCCCCCCGTTCTAGTTATAGGCCTAAGAAGATGCCTAACATGAAAGGGTCTGCCGTTGCTAAAAGAAATGCAAGCTCTCGCGGAGATCGTCGCCGGAAAAATGTATGGGTTAGGAAGGTTCAGCCGCCTGTAGAAACATTGACTAATCTAGTTGATGTTGATAATCCTTCTCCCGCCATTGTCTTTGCCCTTGAGGCCGAGCAGGCTGTAACTGAGAATGTTTCTGAAGTCTTGGCATCTTTGGAAGTTAGTATCCAAGAGCCGGTTCTTATGGAGATTGATATAGGGGCAGTGCAGAGACCTGCGGGGGTGGACCCTGCGAACATTGCCCTCTACAAGACTTTATTTGATGATCCGGAAGAACTAGAGTAGTGTAGTTCTTGCTAGGGTGTAGGTGCCCTTTATTTATTTCAGTTGTGTTTGTTTTTCATTCCTAGCACTTTTGTTTTCCTTCTTATTATTTTTTAATAAAGGCGTATTTTATTATTATATTTTTTACTTTCATTTTTGCTTCTCCCCCTTTTTTTTTTTTTTTAATATTTTATATATGTCTAACACTTTTGCACAATGTATATATATTTTGCTATTTTAATTGGACCGAATCCATAAATAGGATTGCCTACGTATCTTTGTTAGAATCAGGTCGCGCGTAGTTCTACCTAGAATAAATTCTAGGATGCCGGATTTCAATAGATATGCCCTGAGGTGGAAACATATTATTTAATCGGTCAAACGAGTGAAGTATCATTATTTTCGTCTGCTGTTTTTTTGCCGTAAGCCGTGTATAAAATGAAATTGTTTTTTGTACGACTATTTTTTTGGTACGCATATCTAGATACGTGCTGTACCCCCCCAAGTGTTCGTTATTTTTCCGTTATGTGCGGATAAAATGACGAGCACTTTCTGGCAAAAAAGTTAGACAGGCAGAGAGTTTCAACGCCCAGGCTGGGGCGTCAAAGATTTCGGCGCTCAGCCCTGGGCGCTGAAAATGACTTTTGGGCGGTCGTTTTTCGACGCTTTGCTTCACATGTTCTTGCACTTATTTCTTTTCTCTTTATTTTATGCTTTTGCCTTTTCACTCGTATTAAAATCAATTTTGAGGCTATTTCGAAGGCTTTTTGGACTGTTAGCGTGAGACGCATTTTTGTCCGGATTAATTTTTTCTATTCGTGACTCGAAACAGTTTTGAGAATGGGGTTAGTGTGTGGAAGATATGAAGATTTTTGGTATAGGCTTTTGAGTGGACTGAGGTGCGTGTTGATGCCGGGGGCGGCGTTTATTTTTGTGAGTTTTTTTCTTGAGCAACATTTGTATGGTTTCTTCTGCTTTTTTTGGGTTGTATGGGTTAGACCTTTATGTTTTGGTAATATGATAATGTGGTTCTCTTTTGGGGTTTGATGAATTTCGATGTCACGATTCAAGACTGAGTGGGCCTTGTTTTATTGGGCCTAGAGTGGGCCGCCTCTTTGCAAATATGTTTGGTGCTTATTTAGTGTTAGAAATAAAGTTTTTAGGAGGAATATTACGCCTTTATTAATTTGGAAAGTAAGGAAAACACACTGAAATAAAATTAACCTATATTCTAAGGGGTCTTGGGACCATCTAAAGCCTTTATTTTTTCTACCAATCTAAAGAACTACTAGGCGCTTTTTACTATGGTGCTCTATATGGCTCAAGCCTTGGGTTTAGTCTCGTAAAATTTTGGTCCTTCACCGGTACTCATCTTGAATTCTATTCCTTTTGCGTTGACCCACTGATATGTCTTCACCCATCCGTTCTCGATCTCTTCTAGTGTTGATGCAGGAGAGATTAACCGGGTTGGATCGAAACCTTCATCTTGTAAAGCTAGGGTAGTCATCACAGTCCATAGGCCTCGATTCGTTAAACAATGTCCATAGAGCCTGGTTGTCCAATATTTTAGCTGTTTTGGTCTTGGTGAGGCGGGGTGCCTCATCCAAGGTGTGGCAGTCATGGAAAATTTCAAATCCGGGTTTTATCAAGCCATCCTGAACGAAGGGTTCAGGGAAATCACAGCATGGGTGTTCTTCTCCTTCCTGAATGAACATCCCGTTAAGGTTCCTTTGATATGGGGGAAGGAGGGTGGTTTGTTTGGCCTTGTTAAGGCGTAGCCTAGATAGGCGGTCAACAATATCTTCCTCCGTTGGTTCATAGCCTTAGCCAAAGGGAGTAGATTTGTTGGGTAAAGGATGGAATGTTCATTCCTTCTTCCTTATGCCCAATGGGGTTCCTGGGAAATAACCTTGAGCTAACAGCATTCTAGGGACGACTCGGGATGCGCCCGGGTCTAGGAATGCTGGATCATAATCTTCGACGAACTGGATCGCTTCATCCATTTGAAACCCATAAAGGTCGTCTGCAATTTCGGCCGTTCCAACCATAGTACAATTGACGTCGAGGGGAGGGGCGCGGATTTCCAGTATTACCCCGTTATGGTTAAGTTTAACCATTTGGTGCAAGGTAGAAGCCACACCCCCCAAGTCATGGAGCCAAGGTCGCCCCAAGAGGAGGTTGAAAGTGGGCTTGATGTCGATTATTTGAAACTCTGTGGTGTGTGCCACAGGCCCGGTTTGTATGGTAAGGTTGATTTTTCCCAACACAGGCCTTCGAGAGTTATCATAGGCTCGTACTCCTTGCGTGGGGGTTTGGAAGTCGTCGTTTCCTAGCCCCAAGCAATGGGCGGTTCGCAATGGGAAAACGTTAACCGCTGAACCGTTATCTACGAGCGCTAGGGGGATGTTTTGTCCTTTGCATCCGACCACTAGATAGAGGGATTTATTATGAGCACCCCCCTCCTTGGGCAAGTCTTTCAGTGAAAACTATGGCCTTTTCTCCAGCATCTCTCGTGACGTGGCTAACCAATGAGTCAGGTGTGATATCTGTAGGTACCGAAATGAGGTCAAGTGAGCGGATAAGCTTTTTGCGATGTTCCTTTGAAGTACACATGAGGTCCCAGATGGTAATCTCGGCCTTGGTTCTTTTTAGCTGCTTCAAGAGAGGATTTTCAATGACTTTCGCGCGGTGGTGTGCCGTCCATTCTCAGGAGTTTGTCTGACTGGGATATCATCCATAGGAGGTGGGCGAATATCCGATTGATATATCCTTCCGGATCGGGTGAGATTGTCGACTTTGGGTTCCTGAGGGGTGGTGTCAATGAGAGCATACCCGGGCCAAGTTTCAGTAAAGAGGTCTTGGCCCGAGACTTGAGACAGGTAGATATCTTCAGCATCATCATCTCACACACCGCACACTTCTCTCTCGATTCGATCCATAGGGACCACAGCGAGTGGTGCACCTTGAGGTGTAATATACACCGTAGGGTCGAAGTTCTCATTTTCTGGTTGGTCGAGAGAGAGGTGACAAGAGCTGAGTGGGCTTTTGTTGTTGTTGGGTTTGCCAACGTTAGGGAGCGGTATCACTTCATCCTCTATCATGTCCTGGATCGTATGTTTTAGGGCCCAGCAGTTTTCAGTGTCATGCCCATTTCCTTGATGGAATTTGCAGTAAGTACCTTCGACCCAATATTTGTTCTTGACAGGAGGGTCACGGGTGGGTCCTATAGGCCTTAACTTCCCTTGGTTGGTTAGTCTTTCAAAGGCTTGTACCAAAGTCCACCCGAGTGGGGCAAACTTTCGGTCTCGGACCCATCTTCCAGGGTTTCTTCGGGCGGGAGTCTCCTCTACGGCATGGACTTCTTGGGCTTGGGATGTGTTGCCCCTGTTGTAGGCGTTGCTTTTGTATGCGGGTTTACTTTGTATTGTTTTTGCGAGGTCATCCTCGATCTTTATTCCCACATCATAAACTCTTTTGAAAGTGTCAAGTCCCAGGTACCTAAGGTGTTGTCTGTAAGCCGGGTCCAGGTTGTCAATGAATTTTTGGACCAATTCTGTTTCGGGAGGCCTATTGATTAGCTGGGCCGCCTGGTCCCTCCATCTAGCAAAGTAGGTTGTGAAACCTTCATTTTTCTTTTGGAAGAGAACTTCCAGCTCGCGCATGGTGACTTGAAAATCCATGTTCGACGAGTATTGCTTGATGAAGACATTCACAAAGTCTTCCCAAGTGGGGAAGAGCTTAGGGTCCTAGTGGTAGTACCATTTGAGCGGCACAGGTTCCAAGGATAAAGGAAAGGCAGGTAAATACATGGACTTGTCCACGCCTTTCAAGTTCATAGCATTCACAAAGCTCAATAGATGATCACGGGGATTGTCCGTGGCTTTAAACTTTGGTAAGTCAGATGAACTAGACTTTTCTGGTAGTTTTCCAGGAAAAGGTTTAGGATCAAGGGAGAAGTACTTGCTCCCCATGGTTTTCTGTAGGACCATTTTTTCAATCCTCTTCTCGTTATCGAGGTCATTTTTGGCTTGTGCAGCTGCTAAGGCTTCGTTTTCCATTTTCAGTTGGCCCATGAGTTGGGTCATTTGGTCCATCTGACCTCGCAATTCTTCGATGGACATGTTTGAGGGTGCGAATCAAGGTTGGGGAAGCGGAGATCCTTGAAATGAGGGATGACGGACGGAGCTTGGAGTCACTAAACTTGGTGTTGGCGATGTATCTTCGAGACGTACTAACCTTTGATTTCCCGATCGGCACCAAGTGGCAGGACCAGTCCTATGCATAAGATAAGCTAAAGTTCAGGCCCCAAAATTTCAAGCATTACTTAGTCTAGACTTTGACTCTCTCTATTGGTTTTTCGCTCTTTCATTCGTTGGTACACTTTTGGTTCTTTCTTTTGGTCATTCTTTGGATTTTCGAAACACTTGCCCATTGTGACATTCATAGTTGTTGGCATGTTCGGTTTTGGTGCCGAGCATTGTCGTCGTAGGAGGCCTAACAACGACTCGAAGAGTTATTTATATATTTTTTAGTCGCTTTAAGAATCGAGTGCTTTTCATACGCCCTTGCAGCAATTTTTTTACGAATGGTTTTTTTGCTACATATTTTTTGCGCGGGCACCGAGGTTGCTGAGCCTGACCAAAAGGCCAGGCAGCAACTTCAGCGCCCAGCGTAGGGCGTGAGAAATTATGGCGCCCAGCCAAGGGCGTTGAAAATGCGTCCCTGGCTGGTTCTCGTTTTCTGTTTACGTCTATTTTTTGTTTATGCGACTTTGATTTAGCGTGCTTGCCTAATAACGTCCTTACGCGTCGTGTAGCGTTTGTGGGATTCGTTACAGACCATCCCGAATGTCGCTTATTTTTGTGGCGATCATTCGGGTTTGCGGAACACGTATCTTGGTATAACTCTTTGGCCAATTGGTTTATGAATGTTTGGGCAATTTTTAAGGTCGTTGGTTTTCTAACGTTGTTTGTCACACACAATCACATATTTCGCTACACATAACTAACATTACATCATGAGGCAATCATAATATGTCATGTAGTTTATGATAGGCTTCTATGGGTAGTATTTGCGCCTGGCTTGGTACCGCTTCTATCGCAGATCCAACACATGCCCCGGTCGAGGTAGTGCCTTCAACAGACGAATTTCGCCCAAGAGGCCAATCACGATGTAAGCCAAGGGGGCATGCACCAATGAGAGGGACCTAATGGGCGAGCGATTGGGTTTGGAACGGGTGTACTACTAGCAAAAGTGCCGAGTGGACAACATTCGAAGCGTCTGCACCCCCCGGTTGGCGATGGGTATCCTTAGTCCCAAATCCCGAGATGAAACATCCGAGGGAGCCAAGATTCGTTATGCGGTTCTGTCCGTTCACATTAATATGCTGATTTTCAGGTCGTCCCAACTTGATGGGGAAATAAACGCGGAGTAGGATCGTTTCACCCTTCGGCTATTTTGATTACCTACGAGCACGAGTATTTCCTTCACTATCCCAGTGGAGTCGCCACTGTGAGGGGGTCGAAAAAGCTAGAGGCTAATGCGTGACCTTGTCCCTCGTGGGTGTGACGTTTCTTTTGGTCAAATCAAGTGTAATTGGATTTCCTGTGAGTTTACACCCAATTGACTAGTAATATAGGAGTCGCCATTCAGTTTTTAACGACAATGAGAAAAACTGACAAAACCCGGTTATCGTGACATAAAGGGAGTGCAATTATGTTTGACCACGACGGCCGTAGGTTCCCTTGTGATCCCTGGTGTGGGGATCTCTCAACATACACCCGCAAGGTAGAGATTGAGGGTTCGGGGGACTGTAACTACCGAGAGGAGTACTCGCTCTTCGATAACTCCAGAGGCAGGATATCCTTACTAGCTCAGCATAAATAATTGAAGGGACATGCGTTAACTATTAAACTAATCTGAGTTGATTTTAACAATATGCAACATATAACACTAGATCGATCGCGATTATCTGATTTAGATTGTTTTAAGGGACCTAGCATGATAATCCAATTTCCCAACATATTATCTTTATTAGGCGTGATAGAACAATCAGATTTGATTAGTTTAACAGTTCATAAAAGGGCGAGGAAAACAATTAAATCATGGAAAAGGGACACATTACGACGCACCCTTGAGAGGTGCGTCACGGTTCTCAGAAATTTAACCACTTTGACTTTGCTATTTCTCCTTTTATTTAACGAATCTCAAATTATAGGACAGAATACGTTCTGTTCGATGTTTGGATCGATTGCGACAGAACGCGTGATCAGTTTTGCAGCGTGAGGCTTAGGCTTAGGGGTTTAGAGTCAATACTCAGAATAATAATTGTGTGTTGTTGTCTTTTCCACGTCGAACTTAGGGCCCTATTTATAGAAAAGAGTTCGTGGAAAGATAGAATTGTAGAACTCTAATCCACGAGGAATTAGGAAAGAATACGTCCCAGGTAATTTCAGCGCCCAGGGCTGGGCGCCGAAGATTTCGGCGCCCAGAGCCAGACGTTGAAAATAGGGTCTGGGCCGTTTCTTTGTCAGATTAGGATTCTTAGAATCCGGAGTGTATGAGACTTTAATCGAGTCTTTTAGTGCGTATTAATTTTATGATGGAATGCATCTGGGCCCGTTACGAACTCTAGGCCCGTATAGGATTTTAATTAATACGTAACTCTTATTTTCGAATCGTATTAGGAATAGGATTCTCTCGCAATTTCTATCTCATTTAGGATTTATGTTAGAGTGCAACACCTAATTCTGACAGGTTTCTATCTTTTATGACTTGCCACTTTTAACAACTACCCATTACGGCAGTTACTATTTTTAGCAGGTTTCCATAAATAGCAGGTTTCTATAAATAGTAGGTTTCGGGTGAAATGAAAAGGGGAATTGAGATTCGTTATTTTATAGGAGATGCGTTGTCAAGTGGAGATTTACGTTCTCATCATTGAACCTTCCCTTTCGGGAATGGGGACAAAAGTAGGTGTCTACACATAGTAAGAGCCTTAAGTTCCAAACTTTAAAAATTGAGTTAAAAGGTGCCAAGCCAAAATAACACTTACTTGGATAACCTTTACATCAATCTAAGTAATAGTTTTCCGCCATAGCGAGGTGTTACTTGTTGATCCTAAAGGGGTAAGGTACACAAATAATTGTGAGTACATGTTGGTTTTGGTGAAACTCAATGATATAAGTAAGGAGTCCTTTTATGTCGTGAAAAACCCGATAGGTTTACCTAATAAGTTCTTAGACGTACCTATCAACCAAGAGTAGTTTCTAGACTATTAGCAAAGGATTTGTTTACCTAAAATATTTTAGAATTGAGTCTAAATACATAATGTGCTTAATTCTTCAATGATTTTAGGATCTTGGATTCATTTTATTTACACCTGCCGGAACAATAAATTCGAATAAAATGCCAATGACTTGTTTAAATTTCATGATTGCTTTAATTTTTAAGTTATTACTCATGATAAATGTTTAGACTTAGCATGCTTCAATGTATGTTTTAATTATTGTTTATAATTAAATATCTTGCACTGCAGTAAATCCTTTTAGAAAGGTAACAGTAAATTTCCTCGATTGGTAGTGAATCCAAGAACGATTCACGAAAATAAGAGAAAGTGAGCAATTTAAAATGTACGTTTCTTTTAGCGACGTTTATGGGTGTTTTCGAATATCAAAGTCGAATGGCAAACCGATTGGTGCTTGTGAATTCAAAATACAATGTAGTTTTGAAATCATAAAGCATTGAGTTTAACACTCAACTTTATCAATGGTTAACAACCTAATATCTTTAGCCATTTAATTCTCGAATGAGTCTAGTCCCTAGACATTCAAATAGATCGATGCTTAGAGAACTTTAGAAGCTTCTGGTAAGATCATCTAGTTGAAACAGAATATTCAACATAAATAAAATGGTAAGAACCTTGTTGGAGTGACGTTGGGCATGTCTAACAAAGTATAAAAGTCAACACTAGAGAAGCCAATTTTTAAGACTATAAGAAAGGGTATAAGAAATAGGAAGACAAGGAACAAGTGAAAAGGAATTTACGATTCCGTTTCTACCTATAAGTTTATGTTTAAAGAAAAGTGACCTAGCAATCAAACTTCATTGGTATCATAATATCACTTGAGGTTCTTACTTTGGTAATAACTCAAACATTGGAAGCTAGGCTACACTAATGACCTACAAGTGGGAAATGAAGCATGGCAATGCTACATTAATTGTAGGGTCATCTAGTTTGTTTTAAGTCCTTTCAAAGGCTGGAACCTAATAGCTATTTTGTTCCATAATCAGCATACCTAAATTTCTGTTTTCAAACACAGAAATACTCACATTCAAGAAAAACAAAAACAATGTTTGTTTTTTTATTTAAATGAAATGGTCATTTACTGGTTGAGTCATGTATGCTTTATTAAAACAAACAACTCTTTATCAATAAGAACTTTACTAGGTTCAAATCAAGCCCTTGATTTGAGTTCCACTAATCTTTGGCATTGTTGCTTAGACCATATCAACAAGTTAACATTCAAAAGCTATATTATGATGAACTTTTGAAAGTTGATTGATTTCTAGATAATTCAAGACAAGCTAGTCTTACTTCTTAAAAGTAACAAAAGATATGAAATATTGTTAGAACACCTAGACAATAGAGTTCAAAGCTAAAGAAAGATTTTATGTCTTTATTATTTCACATGGTTTTGAATGAATATGGATTTATTTGAATCTGTTTGGCTAGTTTAAAGATTCATAGAAAAGTATAAAAACGTCCACTTGGCAAGAAATCATAAAGATCTAGGTAAGATCATGACGATGATTACTTTAAGACCAAAAATGATCATCAATGATTGCGTGTTGTAATTTCACGATCTAGCTCCATAAGATATGGCATATCTAAGTTGGAATGATCGAAGTCAATTAGTACTTGATTCGATCAATGATGAATCATAAAGACTTTTCCTATAATTTCTAAAACAAAATACTCAACTACCACCAAACTAAACCAAATTCGTCAAAGCTATTGAAAAGTAATTTCAGAATATCTTTTCATAATATATATCTAAAGAGTTCCAAAACTCAGTGGGAGCTTAGTGTTTGTTATTCGACAAACTAAGGCCCAAGTATAGATATAAGTTTCATTGTGATTTATTCAAATAAGACACAAGGGTATTGTTTCTACCACGAATTTTGAGAACATAATGTTCGAACACTAAGCTCAAATTTTAAGTTTGGAACTTAAGGCTCTTACTATGTTGGTTAGATTTGAAGTGAACTAAAATCCTTAATCATGCAACATAATCAAGCCACAATCTCATGCATATTTAAGACATATTTAAAAGCAATAAATAACTTAAAGCATGCATAAGATAAATGTGATCTAGTATGGCCCGACTTCATCTTGAACCTTCAACTTCAAAACCCGTCTTGAAAATGGATTGGAAACTCCGTCTTAGATTTTACCGTGGGAGGGCCATTTTCTTCAAATAGGATAAGCTATAATTAAACTAATTACAACTTTTTGATGGTGCGCATACCATATTTGAATTGAAAAACAAACTTTGGTGCATTAGACCAATTACATTCAAATTTAATGGTACGCAGACCATATTTTCTATCCTATTTGGGCCATACTAGTCACATTCAATAACCTACAAAACAGTACATATACAATATATACCATTCACCCATTCATTATCATGAATGGCCCACATAGCTGGTTAGTAAAAACACATTGTTATGCATCACATAAATATTTGCAGCAATTAATCAAGGGCACATATAATCTACCAATTATTCAGTCCTTATTAATTCTAATCAAGTTGTTTAACCTTAAAGGATTTGTAGACCTAATCAAGAGTTTATGACTAAAGGCTCCCACTTAAACCAATAATTTTATATGCTTTACTAATTTTAAACATAAAAATGTATTTCTAGTCTAACCGGAAACATACAAGTTTAATTAAAATTTAAAGCTCATATAAAATTATAATCGAATCCATTTATTTAATTTATTTTCAGTTGAATTAAACGAATTTAAATTAATTCAAGGTTTAATTTTAGTAAAATAATTAGTATAAATTAAAATTTATAATAATTATAATATTCAAAATTAAAATCCGAGAAAACAATTTAAATTATTAATTTTAAAATTAATTAAAATTATTTCCGAACTGAAAATCTAAAATTAAAACGAAACGTATCAATTGTCGCAAGACGAGGCACTTGGGCTTGCGCCCAAGCCCCATCGAGCTACGAGGCCCCATGCCCCGTGCCATTGATCGTTGCACACGGCTTGCACAGCCACACCGCACACTGCCCTCTGCCACGCACACACGCAGCCTTGCTGGCTACGCTGCGCGCAGCTTCGTGCTGTGTCGTGGCTCCCTATCTCTCGGCGGGCCTGGTGCGTCGTGGCGCAGCACATCGCTGCCCACACGAATCTTGCTCGTCGCATGTGCTTGCCCATTGCCCTCGCCCATCGCCCAGCATGCACGCCTAGGCTTCGAGCTTAGCCTGCCGCCTAGCTTGTTGCTCGCTGCATTCGTACCGCACGGGCGACAAGCTCCCTTGCTCGTCGTCGCGTGCCCGCACTATACAACACCCCTTAAGGGTAACACGTAGCTTCCATTGCTTTGTGCGTGAAACATTTATGAGCGTATTTCATAAAAATTTAAAATTTTTAATTCAAAATTAATGACAAATTAATAAATCATATTAATTTCATAATTTTAGGGCGAAAAATCAAAAATTTATTAATCAATTAATTTCCGATTAACATGGATTCAAATCTAGGTCATAAAAATTAAAATTTATCATAAATTAACAATTTTTATGGTGGTTTTTAATCATGGATACCTAATTAAATCATTAATTAATTATGAAAATCAAATCAAATCTAAATTATTGGAATTTAACAAATTAATCATAATTACAAATTAGGTTGTATAATTAACAAGTCTGGGCATTCAAAATTGTTAAACATATACAGTAGGTCAATAAAAAATTCAAGATTTATCAACAAGAATCGCAAATATTCAATTTAACATCTTAAATTTACAAACTTTTGCGTTCGAAAAACTAAAACCTCCGAAAAGTCATAGTTAGGCTTCGAATTTGGGAATTCTGGGTTCGGCCAAAAAAAGTACTTTTATCAAAATTTTAGAATGCCTTTTACATGCGAAATTGACACAAAAATCACTCGATTTGGTTGAGTAATGAAGAAACTGCCGAAAAATGCGTACATATAATTAAATAAACGCAATTTGCAATTAATTAACAATTACGAAAATTAATCACCCCTTTTAATTCTTTTCAAATTTGTAAAATTTAACCATGTCATGCAATTTAGATTATGTAAATAATAAGAGGCTCGTGATACCACTGTTAGGTTATGATACATATGAAAAACATAAATCATGCGGAAAAACCTTAATGCCGGGAAACATATTATTTACACATACCGGTTAACGCCTAGTAAATGCTTGATCCTCAGGACGTAAACAAGATGCCCTCAGTTAACATAATTCAGATGCATACACTTTGTAGCGTGCCCTCCCTAGCTGCGCCCGAACCGAACAAGAACAAGTCTTTAGGACTCCAAGTGTCGTCCCTCCGTAGATAGTCCACAGCACGTTCGGATCCGCCTTAAGATTGACCAACTAGAATCGCCCTTAAGGTACTATTATTTTCGGCTAAATGGGCAAGTAATGTGACTGATTTTTCTGCTCAAAAATCACAGCTTTTATTGTATGAATACTTGTTAAAAAAACTCGTGTATAAATTTATGACCCTAGGCATATATTTATAGAACCATGGAAAAGGATTTCGAATCCTGTTAGAATACTAATTAATTAATTAGAATCCTTTTAGAACTCTAAATAATTAATTTTATCTTTTAGGATTAGGATTTAATCATAGCACGAATTCCTATAGCTTTAGGATTCGTATAACACGCACACGAGCACGAGCACCAGCACCGTACAGCCCGCGTGCATGCCTCGCGGCCCACGCGAGCTGGACGGCGCATTGGCCCAATGCTCGCAGCCCATTCCCTGAGCGCGCGCGCCATGCCTGCTGGGCCTGGCGAGGCTTTGGCGTGTGTTGATGCGTGTGGCTTGCTGGGCGACGGCCTGGCTTCGTGCTGGGCCTTCTTCTAGCAAGCCTCGTTTGATGCTAATTCGTACGATACGCTTCCGATTAATTTCCCGATTCCGGAATTCATTTCCGATACGAACAATATTTAACATTTCCGATTCCGGAATTAATTTCCGTTATGAACAAATATTTAATATTTCCGTTTCCGGAATTATTTTCCGATTCCGGTAATATTTCCGATTCTGACAATATTTCCGTTTCCGGCAATATTTCCGATTCCGATAATATTTCCATTTCCGATAATATTTTCCGATACGTACCATGTTTCCGTTTCAGGCAACATCTACGACTTGGATAATATTTATATTTCCGATACGATCCATATTTCCGTTTCCGGCAATATCATCGTTTCCGGAGTATTCATTTACTTGCCTTTGACGATCTTAGCTCCCACTGAAACCAAGATCCGTCGATTCCGAATATCCATAGATGGATTATTTAATGCCATTAAATACTTGATCCGTTTACGTACTATTTGTGTGACCCTACGGGTTCAGTCAAGAGTAAGCTGTGGATGAATATCATTAATTCCACTTGAACTGAAGCAGCCTCTAGCTAGACATCCATCTCACTTGATCTCATTGAATTTATTAACTTGTTTAATTAATACTGAACCGCATTTATTAGACTTATCATTAAATGCATACTTGGACCAAGGGCATTATTTCCTTCACTTTCAAGTGTCTGTTGATATTCTGTTATTTGATGTTCTATACCCAAGTAGGCATAGAGTTCAGGTAACTGAAACTATGACATTCTTCTATTAGATAGTGAAGAAACCTACAACTTGTAGTCAAACTATTATCATGTAGATTAATAAGTTTGTGATTTGTAAGAAAGCTATGGCGAAACCTAGATTCCCTAAAATGGTTAGAGGCCATATATAGACTTAATGTTTAATTGGTTAAAGGCCATAAAACATACTTAGTGTTTTGATGACAAAATTGTAATTTTGTTGATTTGCAAAAATGGTTTACACCT
Source organism: Spinacia oleracea (assembly GCF_020520425.1). Taxonomy (NCBI): domain Eukaryota; kingdom Viridiplantae; phylum Streptophyta; class Magnoliopsida; order Caryophyllales; family Amaranthaceae; genus Spinacia; species Spinacia oleracea. Next base: position 39,618,887 of record NC_079488.1, read on the forward strand.
ATTGGTTGAAAATTGGTTTTAAGGATAAAAACTATCAAACATGGAAGTGTGTCTTCACTCAAAGCTAGATTAGTTGCTAAAGGTATCAAACAAATTCATGGCGTGGATTGTGTTGAAACCTCATGCAAAATCATAATGCCCCAGTCTATAAATCAAGCAATGATAATGCCCTTGGTCCAAGTATGCATTCAATGCTAAGTCTAATAACTGAGTTTCAGTATTAATTATACAAGTTAATAATCCAGTGAGATCAAGTGAACTGTATGCCTAGCTAGAGGCCGCTTCAATTCAAGTGGAATTAATAATATTAATCCACAGCTTACTCTTGACTGAACCCGTAGGGTCACACAAATAGTACGTCAACAGATCAAGTATTTAAAGGAATTAAATACTCCATTTATGGATATTCGAAATCGACGGATCTCGGTTCCAGTGGGAGCTGAAATCGTCAAAGGCAAATTATGAATATTCCGGAAACGATGATATTGCCGGAAACGGAAATATGGATCGTATCGGAAATATAAATATTATCCAAGTCGTAGATGTTGCCCGAAACGGAAACATGGTACGTATCGGAAAATATTATCGGAAATGGAAATATTGCCGGAATCGGAAATATTGCCGGAAACGGAAATATTGTCAGAATCGGAAATATTATTGGAATCGGAAAATAATTCCGGAATCGGAAATATTAAATATTTGTTCGAAACGGAAATTAATTCCGGAATCGGAAATATTAAATATTGTTCGAATCGGAAATGAATTATGGAATCGGAAAATTAATCGGAAGCGCGTCGTACGAAATAAACATCGGACGAGCTTGCTAGACGCAAGGCCCACCAGGAGGCCAGGCCCACGCCTAGCAAGCCCAACGCGCAAGGCATCGCAGCAGCAGCAAAGGAACGCAAGGCCCAACGCAAGGCCATGCCCAGCGCGCATGGCAGCTGGCGCGCCCATGGGCTGCAGCGCTGTGGGCTTCTCCGCACGCGTGCATGGCCAGCGCCCCTTGTGGGCCGTGCGCGTGTGTGTGTTGAAGTTAGTGCATGCATCAAATCCTTAAGCAATTAGAATTAGATTAAAAGATTAATTTTCTAAAGCTACTAGTTTTAATTAATGTCTAATTTTAATAGGATTAGATTACTTGAAACCTAGTAGACTTCTAATTCCATTATTCCTACCCTATATATATGTGATGGCATTCACAATTTATGAACACATAATTTCAAGTATTCACATAGTTTCAAGGATTAAAACTAGCGTTAATATTGCCTCAAATTATTCGAATAAACATAAAACCTTAGGTGCAATTATAGTTAATTAGATCTAAGGCGGATCCGAACGTGCTGTGGACTATCTACGGAGGGACGACATTTGGAGTCCTAAACTTTTTCTTGTTCTGTTCGGGAGCAGCTAGGGAAGGCACGTTTCACATGTATGTATCCTAAACGGTTTTTTCATGAAATGCCCCTGAGGTTTGCAATAATGCACCAAATACACCTGCGCGTTTCAAAATTCATAAAATACCCCTATTTACTCAAAACTGTTCACCAAATACCCCTATTATGACTTTCCGTTAGTCCTCCGTTAAGTCATGTTTAAAATTCATAAAATGCACCTAAATATAAAGGTTTTGCATAGTATTCACCTATTTGTAAAGTTCTTTGCACCAAATACCCAAACTTCATAATTTGAATCCAACGACTAGTTTTAATTCAATATAGCCGTTATGTTCATGCTGCCTATAAGTAAGGCTGTTGTTCACTTGACTTGCTCCATGTTTAGCCCTCTATTTCCTAAATAGCCATGAGTTCTAATTCAAAAACCGGATCCTCTTCCATCCCAAGTTTGTCATACCTAAGAGTTCCAAATAAAAACTGCAATTGTGGGAGAAGATTTGCAATTAGGAGCTCGGAAACGGCTAAAAATCCGCAAAAGCTTTACTACAAGTGTGATTCTTGTGATAATTTCAAGTGGTGCAAAGGTTTTGTTGAGCAGACATTTGATGAAGCTCAAAGCAAGGGAAACAGAGCTGATGAAAACAGGGGAATGCAAGAAGAAAACAGGGGAATGCAAGAAGGAAGCAGGGGAATGCATGAAGAGTTGAAGCTATTGAAGAAGAAACTGAAACAACAGAAACAACAATTCAAGTTTGCAATAAAAATTGGTGTAATAATGTTTGCATTTCTAATTTGGATAGCAATGAAGTAGAGTTGTAACAAATTTCAAGCAAGAACATCACTTGTTTAAGCATATGAGCTTTACAAAAACTGATTTCTAAGTGGACAAATGCCACTGAAACTGCACAAAAACATCTTGTCTAAGCAATTGTGTTCTTTCCAAAAAGTGATACTAATTGTAAATTGCCTAAGCTATTTTAACTTTGTGCACCTACAATTCACCAAAAACTGACTAACTTTTAACTTTGTGCATGGTTAAGTTGCTGTGTTTGCTCTTTTCCTCCCCCTTGAACCCCCTTGTGATGTACTTGCTCCTGCTGCTGCTGAAGTGCTTGGCCCAGTGCTTGGTCCTCCATTCTTACATGTCCTTGAGTTATGACCAAACTCCCTGCACTTTCCACATTTCACATTGCTGTTTCTCTTCCCCTTCCTGGGTTCATTTGGTCCTCTCTTTCTCTTCTTAGCAGGTCTGCCAGCTTGTCTTTTGATGACTGGAGGCTGAATGGTAGGGAGAGAAAAGTTAGGCCACTGTGTTGGGTCTGACATGGGGTGAATGTGGTCTGCATATGTAAGCTTGTATGCAGCAGACTTGAAGAATGGGGAGACAAAATCAATGGGGTTCAGCCTTTGGTCATAAATCACCCTGAGTGCATGCTTGCAGGGGATTCCAGAAATTTGCCACTTCCCACACCCACAGCTTCTAGTTGATAACCTGATGGGGAAGTTCACATGTGCATCTCTGACCTCAAATTCCCCCCCACCACAGGCTGTAGCATAGCAGAACCTAGACTCTCCTGTTCTTTCATCCACCTCTTTCTTGGCATACTCAGTCAACTGACCATCCTCCATATCAATTGCCATGTCAAATCTTGCCCCAACCCTCTCCATACACCACTTTCTGATTGCTGTACAACAACACAACAACATACAACATTATACACAGAACATCACAAACATCACAAAATAAAGGAACAGAACATGAAGTGGTGAGCTATACCTTCCAACAATGAGAATACAGGCATGTCTCTGTATGGTTTTGTGCATGCATTGAATGACTCCACAAAGTTTGTTGTGTTGTGATCACAACAAACAGCAGGGTCAAACATATGCCTGGACCACTGCTCCTGGCATGTGTCCAAGTATGCAGCAGCATTTGGATCATGAGCAGTGATCTTCTCTAATGCTTTACCATACACATACTCATTGTGTGCATTTGCAGCTATCCAAAACAGTTTGAAGAAAGCAGATCCACTAAATCCATTGTTTTTGCAATTCATGTACAAGTGTTGGCAGCAAACTCTCCTAGTTGCTCTAGGAAAAGTATCTCTCACTGCCAAGTCAACTCCCTACACAGGATATGTTCATTTTAGGCCAATCATATCTGTTGCAATATTATAAAATTGAAACAAAAAAGGAGCAAAATAAACATATACCTTCATCCTGTCACTGATGAAGGTCCAATCATCTTTGTTGCAACCCTCTTGCTCAAACATCTGCCTCAAGCATCTCATGAAATGTGTCCAACTATCACAGCTCTCAGTGTCCACTATCCCATAAGCCAGAACAAATATTTCATTGTTCCCATCAATGCCAACAGCTGTGAGTAGGATTCCCTTGTAAAACCCACTTAGATGAGCCCCATCTATTCCAATTATAGGCCTGCACCCCCTCAAAAACCCCTTGACTTGAGCAGCAAAGGAGAAGAAACAAGCTCTGAACTTGGGGTTCACATCCCCACTTGTAGCACCCCATGAAATCAGTGCATAACTTCCTGGGTTTGTCTTTTTAATCATCTCAGCATACCTAGGAAGCAACTCATAAGCCTCAGCCCAACCACCATGTATCTTCTCTACTGCCATACTCCTTACTTTGTACAACAATCTCTTTTTAACCCTCAATTGAAATGTCTCCTGTGCATACCTTCTCAATGTCTCAACAGGAATTTCAGTGTTGGCCTCAATTAGACTCATCATGTTCTTACATAGCCACTCAGAGGTCACCACAGGGTTCTCCTCCAATCTCCCACAAGTTTTGTGGCACCCACTGATCCCCTTAATAGCCCAACTGACACTGTCAAACATCTTACTTGCATGTATCCTCCAGTCACAAGTTTCTATTGCACACACTGCAGTGTACCTCTTACTGTCAGCCCTCTCAACACTTAGTCCAAACCCCTCTTGTATGCAAAAACTCCTCAAAACATCTAGGAAAGTGGACTTGTCTGGAAAGATCAACCAAGGTTCTAATTTGATGGACCCATATGGTTGATGAGTCCATATCTTTCCATTCTTGTAGGCCTTATCCATCTTACTAGAACCATCCAAACATTCCTCAAACAATAAGTCAGGCACATCATCTGTTATCACCTCAGCCTCCACATCAGAGTCAACCCAATCATCAAGTTTATCCTCCTCTAGTTCAGAGTCTGGTTCAGATTCCTCCCAATCTGAATCCTCACTCTCCTCTTCTGAACCTATATCCTCAATATCAGTGAACACCCTTGCACTCTTTGACCTCCCTGTACCCTTCCTACCTATGCCCTTCCCTTTGGATACCCAAGTTCCAGCTTTCTTGGCAGTCACTTTGTTCACCCTGAACCCTGTAGGTCTAGTTCTGGCCCCCTTCCTTTTAACAGCTTCAGACTGATTCTGTGTTGGTGTTGAATGGGGTGGCTGATCATTTTGGGTGTTCTGTGGTGGTGGGGAATGGGGTGGTTGATCATTTTGGGTGTTCTGTGGTGGTGGGGAATGGGTGGGGTGTGTTTGTGGTGATGGGTTGGGTTGCTGTGGTGGTGGGATGGGCTGCTGTGTTGTTGGGGTGGGTTGCTGTGCTGGTGGAATTGATTGTTCTGGAGTTGGGGTGGGTTGCTGTGGTGTTGAGGTGGGCTTTTTTGTTGTTGGGGTGGGTTTTTTTGCCTTTGGTGTGGCCTGTTTTTGAGTTGGGGTGGGTCTCCTCTTAGGGGTCAGTTTCTTGGCTTTAGGAACCTTAGGAGCTTTTGGAGTAGTTGGCTTGACTTTGGCCTTTTGTTTTGGTTTAGGAGAAGTAGGTTTTTTGGAGGGTGAAGATTCTTGTGTGGGTTGTGGTTGAGAGGCTCCTGGAAACACCTCATCAGCACCATCCTTGCTTATAATCCTCACATACTCAGTGCTTAAGTCCTCACAATCAACCACAGGCACCTCCACAGCTATTGTGTACTCCATTTGTTCTTGAAGTTCCCTTAAAATGTCCTCTCTCTCCTGTTTTTTCCTCATTTCCTCTTCCTCCTTTCTTTGAGCCCTAAGAAGTTCATCTTGTCTCTCTTTGAGCTTTCTCTCACTCTCCTTCCTATGATGCTCAATTGTGGCAACAGCATTTCTAAACACCACTCCTGGTTTGTCTGTACCCTCAACCCATATTTCAGCAGTGTCCTTACCCCAATTCCATCCCCACATTAGCTTCATTGTCTTATCATCTACCAACTCAACTCTACCACAGGGAGACTCAATAAACAGGGCAAATGTACTAGGTAAAAACACATCCTGCCTAACAGATTCCTCAAAAATATCCAAAAACAACCTCAAAAGACGATACTTTTCCATGTCTGTAACTCTCACATCAAAGCTATGTGATCCATGATGCAATAACAACCACATTGCAGTCATCCTAAAGGGAAAATTTAAGGAAAAAAAACATGAATTTCGATTCAACCAACAACAATTCATCAATAAACAACCACAATCATGATCACAATGAAATTCAACAGGTCACAATCACAACTTACAACTAACCAAACAATTATTCACAACAAATCCAAGGAATAACTAACTTCTAACCAATCAATTAATCTCAACTGACAATTTCAAAAAATCACTGACAATTTCGCAAAACCCTAACCCTAATCAATTTCGCGAAAAAAATTGTACTTTACAAGCAAAATAAATCAGCGAAGAAGGAATTATTACCTTGAAGTAGATAATCCAACTAGGAAAAGGGCCCTTGTTCGTCCACTGCACCCGAAGCTCTAAATCGCCTCCAAGTTGCCCCCTTTTTGTCGCGAATTCACCAAACGAACACCCACGAACTCGCCAAAAGAGAACGCAACAAATTTCACTAAATTCTTGAAGATCTACCCAGAATTTTGTCAGTTACAGTAGAATTGATGAGGGTTGAAGAACAGGGGAAAGGAGAGAGAAAGAAGAGAAGTTGAGAAGTTTTTTTTTTTTTGGAATTTCAGTCACAATTGTTACCTAAATCGCGCCAAACAACAATTAAGGGCAAATTGGTAAAACGTCACTAACGGCAAGCTAACGTCCGTTAAATCCAGGAGCATTTAATGAACAGTACGGAACTTTAGGGGTATTTTATGAATTTTGAAACGCGCAGGTGTATTTGGTGCATTATTGCAAACCTCAGGGGCATTTCATGAAAAAACCGTATCCTAAATTATGCTAATTGTTATGTGGCAATTAATTTGGATTCCTGGCTTTATGGTTTTTCCGCATGAAATATATATGATTTATGTGTATCATAACCTAACAGTGGTATCACGAGCTTCTAATTAATTCCATAATAATTAGTTAACATGGTTAAATTTTATAAATTTGCAATGAATTAAAGGGGTGATTAATTTCGATTTTTTGTAATTAATTGAAAATTCGTGTGATTATTTAATTATATGTTCGCAGAATTTCGGCAGTTTAGTCAATAATGGTCGTAATCGTATAATTTGATCGTGTATTTCGCATGTAAACGTTGTTTTAAAATTTTGACTAAAATCAAAGATTTGATGCCAAACCCAGAATTCCCAAATTCGAAGCCTAACTATGACTTTTCGGAGGTTTTAGTTTTTCGAACGCAAAATTTGTAATTTTTAAGATGTTAAATTAAATATTTGCGACTCTTGTTTGTAAATCTTGAATTTTTGATTGACCTACTGTATATGTTTAACAAATTTAAATGCCTAACCTTGTTAATTATACAACCTAATTTGTAATTGTAATTAATTTGTTGAAATTCGAATAATTTAGAATTTGATTTGTTTTTCATAATTAATTGACAATTTAATTAGATATCCATGACTAAAAACCACCATAAAAATTGTTAAATTTGGTAAATTTTAAATGTTTATGACCTAGATTTGAATCCATGATAATCGAAAATTAATTTGAATAATAAATTTGCGATTTTTCGCCCTAAATTTATGAAATTAATATGATTTATTAATTTGTCTATAAATTTGAAATAAAAAGTTTTGATTTTTATATAATCCGCTCATGAATCTTGCACGCACAAAGCAATGGATGCTACGTGTTACCCTTAAGGGGTGTTGTATAGTGCGGGCATGCGACGACGAGCAAGGGAGCTCGTCGCCCATGCGGTACGAATGCAACGAGCAAGACGAGTGGCACGCGAGCACAAGGCATTATCCCTGCCTTGCGTCGAGTGCTGCTATGGGCATGGGCGCATGGGCGTACAAGCAAGCCAAGCGAGCAAGGCAGGCGCGCGCGCGGGCAGCGAGGGATGCATCGCAGCAGCGAGCGCTGCCTCGCCCAGCGAGTGATGGCTCGCGCACAGCGAGCGCTGCCTCGCCAAGCAGCTGCTGCGCTACGAAGTCAGCGAGCATTGCTGCGCGCAAGCGTGGGTTGGCTTGCTGCATTTGCGCGTGGCTGCTGCTCAAACCTTGCTATGCGATCACTCGTGAGGGGCGCTGTTGCCTCGTGACTCGACGGGGCATGGGCGCAAGCTTATGGCCTCGTCTTGATCCCATTGATGCACTTTGAATTTAATTTTAATTTTCAGTTGGAAAACATTTTTTAATTAATTTTAAAATTCGTAATTTAATTTTTTCTCGGAATTCAATTTTGAATAATTTAATTATTATAAATTTTATTTGTACTAATTATTTTACTAAAATTAAAACCTTGATTAAATTTAAATTAATTAATTTAATACACTGAAAATAAATTAAAGGATTCAAATAATAATTTATATGAGTTTTAAATTTTAATTAAATTTGTATGTTTCCGGTTAGACTGGGAAATACGATTTTATGTTTAAAATTAGTAAATCATGTAAATTTATTGGTTTAAGTGGGAGCGTTATAGTCATAAACTCTTGATTAGGTCTACATTCCTTTAAGGTTAAAACAACTTGATTAGAATTAATAAGGATTGAATAATTGGTAGATTATTGTAACCCTTGATTAATTGCTGCAAATATTTATGTGATGCATAATATGTTCTACTAACCAGCTACGTGGGCCATTCATTGATAAATGAATGGGTGAATGGTATATTGTAAATGTACTGTTTTGCAGGTTATTGAAAGTGACTAGTATGGCCCAAATAGGATAGAAAATATGGTCTGCGTACCATTAATTTGAATGTAAAATTGGTCTAATGCACCAAAGTTTTTAATTTAAATATGGTCTGCATACCATCAAATAGTTGTAATTAGTTTAAATTATAGCTTATCCTATTTGAAGAAAATGGCGCCTCCCATGGTGAAATTCAAGACGGAGTTTCCAATTCATTTTCAAGACGGAGTTTGAAGTTGAAGCTTCAAGATGAAGTCGGGCCATACTAGATCACATCTATATCTTATGCATGCTTTAAGTTATTTATTGCTTTTAAATATGTCTTAAAAATGCATGAGATTGTGGCTTGATTATGTTGCATGATTAAGGATTTTAGTTCACCTAAAATCTAACCAACATAGTAAGAGCCTTAAGTTCCAAACTTTAAAAATTGAGTTACAAGGTGCCATGCCAAAATAACACTTACTTGGATAAACCTTTACATCAATCTTAGTAAAAGTTTTCCGCCTAAGAGAGGTGTTACTTATTGATCCTAAAGGGGTAAGGTACACAAATAATTGTGAGTACATGTTAGTTTTGGTGAAACTCAACGATATAAGTGAGGAGTCCTTTTATGTCGTGGCAAATGAGATAGGTTTACCTAATAAGTTCTTAGAGGTATCTATCTACCAAGAGTAGTTTCTAGACTATTAGCAAAGGCTTTGCTTACCTAAAATATTTTAGAATTGAGTCTAAATACATAATGTGCTTAATTCTTCAATGATTTAAGGATCTTGGAATTATTTTATTCACACCTGCCGGAACACATAACTTGAATAAAATGCTTAATAAATGATAAATTATGCATGTATGCTAGAATTTAAGTTTATTAAGAGAACTGTGAATGTTTATTTATTTGTTTATTCTTTTTCAATTGTAGTTTTAACTATGGCAAACAACAATTCATTCAACATCCGATCAATTCTCGAAAAGGAGAAGTTGAACGGGAAAAACTTCCTTGACTGGCAAAGGAACTTGCAAATAGTTCTTATGCAGGAAGAAAAGGAGAATGTCCTGGAAGAGGCGATGCTCTAAGCCGCAGGCGACAGGGTCACTCAAGCAGCCCTCAATCGTTGGATTGATGCCAACAAGGATGTAAAGTGGCTAATGCTTGCAACCATGAGTGCAGATCTACAGAAAACGTTCATCAACTCAGATGCTTTCACAATCACCAGTGAGTTAAAGAACATGTTCCAAGATCTGGCTCGAGTCGAAAGATTCGAGACTCATAGGCAAATTCTTGAGACCAAGCTTAAGAAAGGCGAGCCCGTAAGTCCACATGTTCTCAAAATGATTGGACTCATTGAGAATATGAGTCGGCTGGATCAGCAATTCTCTCAGGAAATGGCAATAGACACCATCCTCCATTCTCTTCATAGCGGGTATGATAAGTTCAAGCTGAACTACAGTATGAATAGTCTAGACAAAACGCTCACTGAGCTTCACGGTATGCTGAAGACCGCTGAAAAGACGCTCAAAAGTGATAAGCAAGATGTGCTTATGGTGCGTGCGGGCAAGTTCAAGAAATCTGGTAAGAAGAGGAATGCTAAGAAAGGTGGCAAGAAGGCCAGCCTGACTAAGCAATCTGGCGGCACCAAGTCTGAAAAGAAGAAGGTAAACCAACCCACTTCTGAATGCTTCTACTGCAAGAAGAAGGGGCATTGGAAGAGAGATTGTTTGAAGCTTAAGGAAGATCAGAAGAACGGAACAGTCGTTCCATCTTCAGGTATTTTCGTTATAGACTGTATACTTGCTAATTCAACTTCTTGGGTATTAGATACAGGTTGTGGCTCACACTTATGTTCCAATTCGCAGGGACTAAGAAGAAGTAGAAGGTTAAGCAAGGGTGAAGTCGACCTACGAGTGGGAAATGGAGCACGGATTGCTGCATTAGCTGTAGGAACTTATTATTTGTCGTTGCCCTCTGGGCTAGTTTTGGAACTGGAAGAATGTTTCCATGTTCCAAGTCTTACTAAAAACATCATTTCTGTTTCTCGCTTAGTGCCAAGGGATTTTCCTTTTTAATAAAAGACATTAGTTGCTCGTTTTATTTTAAAGAGATGTTTTATGGATCTGCTAGATTAGTCAATGGACTTTATTTATTAGATCACGATAAACAAGTTTATAACATAAATACCAAAAAGGCCAAAAAGAATGATTCAGATCTCCCCTATCTGTGGCATTGTCGATTAGGCCATAAAAACATAAAGCGCATAGAAAGACTTCAAAAAGAAGGAATTCTAGAACCATTTGACTTAGACGATTATGGTAATTGCGAATCATGTTTACTTGGCAAAATGACAAAGCAACCTTTCTCTAAAGTTGGAGAAAGAGCAACTGAACTATTGGGTTTAATCCATATAGATGTATGTGGACCAATGAGTACAAATGCTAGAGGTGGTTTCAGCTACTTTATTACTTTCACTGATGACTTCAGTAGATATGGTTATGTCTACCTAATGAAGCATAAGTCTGAATCCTTTGACGAATTCAAGGAATTTCAGAGTGAAGTAGAGAATCAATTAGGCAAGCAGATTAAGGCATTGCGGTCTGATAGAGGCGGTGAATATCTGAGCTATGAATTTAATGACCATCTGAAAGAATGTGGAATTCTATCAGAATTGACTCCTCCTGGAACACCTTAATGGAACGGTGTGTCGGAACGGAGAAGTAGAACCTTGCTAGACATGGTTAGATCAATGATGGGTCACTACAAAAAAAGGGTGCATATTTAGACCGATCAGTTTCGACGCTGTTGGAAAGGGTCGCATGGGTAAGGCGGACGCGAATATGTAATTTGCATATTTCGACGGTTTGTACAGTCGAAACATATTTCGGCGCCCCAAAGCGTCGATATGTGCTTAAAAAGACACGTGGGTACCACGTGTTGCATAAAGAATTTATTTTTCACAAAAAATCCCGCCTAACTGAAATTTTCGCAATCCCGCTTTACTGGGCTGCAACTCCCACGTTTCTCTCAACTCCTCCATCACCGACCTTGCTAGCTAGCTCCAAAACCTAACCACCCTCCGACGAATCCGACGAATCCTTCATCTATCACGTTCAACACCGTTAGAGAATCCCTTGGATTTCGTCTTCAACCTATACCGTTAGCACAATCAAATCCCTCAATTCTCTCAGTTCATCCCACTTTTATCTCACTTCTCATCCTATATTTTCAAGTAAATCGCAATTGAATTCGCAATTAGCCCAAAAAATTGATCAAGATAAATTCGCTGCTTCCTCTGTTTTTTTGTTGGAGAAATTCGAGCATCATCTGGGTTTTGAGTTGCTGCTTCCTTGGTGTATCTGATAAATCCGCTCAATTCTTGACTGTAATTCGATCTTCCAGCAGGTTAGTTTTCTTGTTTTTTTATTTTTTTTAATTTTACTTTTGTTGCTGAAATTGTTTGTTTTAAGTTCTTCTCTACATATTTAAAATATTTTCAGGAAATTATACAAATTGTATGGTTATTTAGTTTTTGTGGCTGTATTTTGTGAAATAATTGTCTCAACATCCTGACCGAAAAGAGTTTTTTTTGGAATTTTTGCTTCAATTCGTGTATTTGTTGATGTATTTTCTTTTTCTTTGCTCGGAGATTGTTGAATATGTGAATGTTAATTAGTGGGGCCAAAATTGACATAAACTTGGGTTATGTGTTTAGCTGTCTAGGTTAGGCTTGATAGTGTGGATGTAAAAACAAAAATCTGGATTTAACTATTCCAGAAAATACCGAGAGCTATTGGCTTTTTTTACATGATGATTGGCTTTTTTTCTATCCTTTTTCTGTTGGCTTCCAGGAGTCAGCAGGATTGGTGATCATACCTGATGGATTTGTTTTTCACTTAATGTTATTTTGGCATGTATATTGGCTGCAAGAGACCTTTAATACGATATCAACCACCAATAACTTGAGAAATGATAACATGGAAATGGATATCAACAAGAACTGCATCAAACAGACCTAAATTAACTCCCAAAAATTATGGTTCAGTAACTGATTCCAGTAGTTTTGTTATGGTTCAGATGTAAATCCCGCAATTGAGAAAGTTTACTTACAGAAAATTTGTATTGGTCCAGTGAGTTTGTTATGGTTTAGGAATAAGGACTGTAATTTAGGGAGATTGCTTATGGAATACGGTAATGCTTCCTGTTATGTTATTATTCGACAAATGTATGTAGGTGAGACGCTTTAGTGTGGTAATTCCATTTGGGATATTTTACCAGAGAGAAATCTTTTCTACTAAAGGAGAACAATGCGTCTCTTTGTATGTCTACCCAGATAAGATTACTTGCTGCTTTATTGCCTACTGCATTCAAAACTGTCTGAAATGCAGATAAGAATCTACATTCAGCAAAGCATGAAACTGAAAGAAAGAACCACCCCCGAGTTTTAGGTCTGAACTCTGAACGCCAACCTGTAGTTTGGCATCTTGGATAGGACCTGTCCCAGATTCGCAGTTATGTTTTGAGAGTCAAATAAATGTTATCCTGTTAAACTCAACTAGTAATGTACATTATGTCTTCCTTTTTAATGGGAGTATCATTGTCACCCTTTTTCATACTCCGCTTCTACGTTGGGTCTGGTTGCCCTCGCTGATATGGAACAGATGTTTAATTTTAGAATAATATCACCTGATTAATCAAACAACAAAACGCAATATTCTTAGTGTACCAATTACCTTTCTCAGCACAAAAGCCAAATATAAGTAAGCTACTTCCCACTCATCTGGTGTCAATGTGCCTGAAATCAGAAAACTGGAGGAATCAATAACATTGAAAATAAAACTTCGATAACCAATTATAACCTGTTCTGAAGGTCTGCTCACTTGTTTTTAGTCCACTTTATATTTCACATAGAAGAAAATAACTACAAGAGAATCTCACTACAGCCCCATAATAGTATATACGGAGTAGTATAACCAATTATGAAGTTCATTATTTTCTAGAGTGCATGTGAATTTAGACTTTAGCATAGTTGTACAGACCTGATCTGATGTCCGTGATGTGAGTTTTGTTAGGTTATGATACATATGACAATTCATAAATCATGCGGAAAGACCATAAAGCCAGGAAAGCATATTATTTACACATAATCATTTAGAATAGTTTAGATGCATACTCTTTGTTGCGTGCCTTCCCTAGCTGCGCCCGAACCGAACAAGAATAAGTCTTTAGGACTCCAAGTGTCGCCCCTCCGTAGATAGTCCACAGCACGTCCGGATCCGCCTTAAGCTTGACCAACTAGGATCGCACTTAAGGTACTTAGAATTTTCGGCACTTTATAGGCAATTGTATGACTGAATTTTGCTCTCAAAATCACTTTGAATACTTGAATTCTCGATATAAATTGTGAGCATTGATCACCTATTTATAGGGCATGGGTATCGGATATTAGAATCCTACTAGGAAACAATTTAGTGAATCTGAATTAATCTAAAATTCAATCACTTAATTTATCTAGTAGACTTAGGGAATTAATCTTATACGAATCCTAACCGATCAAGGTTTCGTACGCAAGCACAAACACTCACGCAGGCGCAGCAGCCCACGAGGGGCGCCGTGCGCGCGCGCGCGCTGAGCCTTGGCCCAGCAAGTGCTCGCAGCCCACGAGGGGCGCGCGCCTGCTGGCCTTGCTCTCGCGTTTGGGCTTTGCTTGCTTTGGTCGTGCGCGGGCTTTGCTAGGCGTTGGGCCTAGCTTCGTGCTAGGCCTTGCGTCTAGCAAGCTCGTCCGATGTTTATTCGTACGATACGCTTCCGATTAAATTCCCGGTTCCGGAATTCATTTCCGATACGAACAATATTTAATATTTCCGATTCCGGAATCAATTTCCGTTTCGAACAAATATTTAATATTTCCGTTTCCGGAATTATTTTCCGATTCCGATAATATTTCTGATTCTGACAATATTTCCGTTTCCGGCAATATTTCCGATTCCGGCAATATTTCCATTTCCGATAATATTTTCCGATACGTACCATGTTTCCGTTTCCGGCAACATCTACGACTTGGATAATATTTATATTTCCGATACGATCCATATTTCCGTTTCCGGCAATATCATCGTTTCCGGAGTATTCATTTCTTGCCTGTGACGATCTTAGCTCCCACTGAAACCAAGATCCGTCGATTCCGAATATCCATAGATGGAGTATTTAATGCCATTAAATACTTGATCCGTTTACGTACTATTTGTGTGACCCTACGGGTTCAGTCAAGAGTAAGCTGTGGATTAATATCATTAATTCCACTTGAACTGAAGCGGCCTCTAGCTAGGCATTCAGCTCACTTGATCTCACTGAATTATTAACTTGTTAATTAATACTGAACCGCATTTATTAGACTTAATATAGAATGCATACATGGACCAAGGGCATTATTTCCTTCAAGTTTGCCTCTCTGAAGTTGCATGAAATGGTAAAATCTGACTTTAGTTAATTCAAAGCAAAACTAATATTTGTGTTTTCCATTGCCGATTGACTGTAGTTGATTGGAGGCAGTAGATCGAACAACATCTGAAGTAATTGACGACGAAGAAGCTGAATTATTTGACTAGAGGTATTCTTTACACATGTATTTATGTCGTAGTTTTTATTTTTATTTTTATTTATTTTTATAATTTGATAGTCTGATTGTGGTTCTCTGGTGGTGGTTAATTTGTGGAGTTCTACTATGTTAATTTACAAGTTTTATATGGTGTTTCCTTGCTTGAATTCCAATATTTAAAGTTCAAGATGATGCGAAAATTAGTGGGATTGTAGTTTTTCTAGTTTTAAGCATGAAATTCTCATATGACGATACAATGATGCCTTCATCCGTCATTTATGCAATATATGTTGGTTTATGATGATGATGATTAGGATTATTTCGTTGTTGTAATCGTGCTTGGAACAATCATAGTGGAGTTGGGATAGTTTTTTATCGAGCTTGAAGGGTTTATATATTGAGGATTCATATATGGTTGAGAGTTTTAGGGTATTAGTATAATCTAGATAATGCAAGTATTTTTGTCTACTAAGTTAGAGTGTTGGGGTTGATTCTGTCGACTATGAAATCGCAGATTATATGAAACTTTTGTTATTCATCTATTGTATGAACTTTTATGAGTTTTGGTCAAATGTGAATAAGCGTGGGAACAAAAAAATTAGGCAGAATGTTTTTGATGTTCAAAGTTAATTTTTTCATTTGTGATTGGTAGTATAAATTTGATCATTTTGATTATATGGAAGGAACATATGAGAGAACAAAGACTTGTTTGTAAATATGGGTAATCAGTTGGCCCGGTCTTGGTCTGCATATATTACATGCTAAATTACGCAAAGACGTGAATTAATCAAATGAATTAGGGTATATATATGAAATCTAGTTTTGATTGTGTGCAAGAGAAGCTTTTATTGTAGTGTGAGGAAGATGTGTGATTATAAAGTTTATTCGGACAGTTCAATAAACGGGAAAGGTAAACAAAAAAGAACCTAACTGTGAACTAAACATTACGAGCTGGAGGGTAGTAGTTTCTTCCACTGTAGAGGTCTTCTATCCTATAATGCGTATCATCTTGTTTTTCATTCTCTATGATTATGCCATATCACCTACAGTAACCAATCAATAACATTAAATACCTGGGTTTAAGTTAGTGATGTGTCGAAACATAATCAGGACACGACATGAGACTTAAGAGTTGACAGTTGAGACTTGAGACATGATCTAAAACCATTCCTGAGTTAGGTTGTGAACCCCTCAAATGAAGAAAGAATTTTGAAGAGTCCGTCTGGGTTATCAGTATGTACCTATCAAAATGATCCAACAAACACGGGTTTAGAGCACAAAGAAGTAAAATTACTAAATCAGGAACAAGAAATTATTATATCAAAGATTAAAATTTTCACAATAAAATATCCTTGTTGTTTTCTCCCATATTAGGTTTGTTCTGATCAGATCAGTTCTGATCAATTATGATGTTCTGTTCTAATCCGTTCTGATCAGATCAGTTCTGTTCTGTTCTGATCAGTTTTAATCAAACAGTTCTGATCAGATCAGTTCTGCTCTGATCAGCTCCAGTAATAGTATCCTTGTTGTTTTCTCCCATATTAGGTTTGTTCTGGTCAGATTAGTTCTGATCAGTTATGATGTTCCATTCTGATCAGATCAGTTCTGTTCTGATCAGTTCAGATCAGATCAGTTCTGTTCTGATCAGACAGTTCTGTTCTGATCAGTTCTTATCAGATCAGTTCTGCTCTGATCAGCTCCAGTAATAGTATCCTTGTTGTTTTCTCCCATATTAGGTTTGTTCTGGTCAGATTAGGTCTGATCAGTTATGATGTTCCGTTCTGATCAGATCAGTTCTGTTTTGATCAGTTCTTATCAGATCAAATCTGTTCTGATCAGTTTTGATCAGATCAGTTCAGTTCTGATCAGTTCTGATCAGATCAGTTTTTATCGGTTCAGTTCTGACCAGTTTGTTCAGATCAGTTATGTCTTTAGGATTTCAGTTTCAACCTGTTCATAGAGCTGCTTCTACTTCACATTCTGTTGATCCAAATATCTTCTACTGAATTTTTTTTCTCTTATTGTACTAGCTAGGTATTTAGCCAGCCTTTTGTCTTCAGTTTTGATAGTTCTTTTCTGTCAATTAAAGCTTGATAATCTCTCGTTTCCGCTATTGAAATACATGAAACCATTCTCTCTATTCTTGATAAGTTTATAGAGAATAAGAATATTCAAATCACTATCACCACTAATCAACACATCTACCATATTTATTGTCGCTTATTGTCACCTTATAGATTTTTTGTTTTTTCTTTATAAGGGTTGTAAATTGTAATATTCTTCGTTAGTTTCAACACCTATTTGCTTATTATTTGACACTAGTATGTGCCTGTGCTAATGCACGGGAACTTAAGATTTTAAAAAGTTAACTAAATATTATTTTCCTTTCTTATACTTGTACTTAATTATATTTTTTTGGTTAATATATTTTTACTTACCATTTCAAATTTGTATTTTTACTTACCATTTCAAATATGTATCTTACACAGAAGCATTGGAAGCTTTGGACTTTAATTCAAGTGGCCGCCGGTTTTAAGCTTCTTTGTGGAATTTGGGATCTACTTTATCCCAACATCTCTCTCCCAAGCGTTTTACAGGTGCATAGTGTTAAATTTGACATTCTTATTATTATGAAGAATTTGCCTTCATTTTTCTACTCAACTTGTGGTTGTGTGTAAGTGATAAAAAGATTAAATCATACATATTATCAAACAAAAAATTTGAGTGTAATTATTAGACTCATGCCTTGGATATTTTCTTTTAGCTTTTACCATCTTATTCATTATGTCGAAATTTTGTGCTCATAAATGAGTGAAACTCGCATGCTTTGTTTTCCTTGTTGAATTCACGTGCAGTTGAAAGTATGACCTTCTATGCTAAAAAAATATAATATGGAGTTAATAGAAATGAAGTTCTAGTGAGAAGACGAATATAGGTACCAAATATTAGTCACTAGTGAAGAATTATTAAAGAAGAAACATAAAGTTATGTCATGTGCTTTTCAGAATCAATTTATAACATTTGGTTTTGTAGAAATCCTGTTGTTTTTAAGAAGGCTTTTAAATCAGTAAATGCTTTTGTAAAAGAGATCTTGTTTAAGGTCTCTTGTAGAAGCACTAATTAGATTATTGGTAATATCTTAGGTTGGGTAGGTGCCTCTGTTAGAGGTGATTTTGTTTGGTGGCCCTCGATTAATGTAACCTTGATGTTTCAAGGTCTCTTTTGTTGTTAATAAAATCATTGTTAATTGCCAAGAAAAGAAACCATAAAGTTATGTTATGAATTATATGTTATATCAAGGTTCTAATAATGATCATAACGTTTACCTATAAAATTTCATATTATACAACGCATATTACTAATTATATATCTTATTACTATACTATTTTTCGTATAGATATGGATACAAGTTGGATAGATCTACCCACTGGCCACCCTGAATATGTCGATGGTTGTATGCAATTCATTGCGTTTGCCAAGCAAGGTGTATTCGAAGGAAAAATTAGATGTCCATGTAAGAACTGTAAGGTGGATAAATGGTTCCCGGTTAATGATGTAGAGCGACATATTTTGTTTAAGGGGTTTTATAAGTCGTATAGAAATTGGATCTTTCATGGTAAAGGGGATATGGTTCAACGTATGTTAGGGAGTGATGGAGGGATTATTAGTGAAGGATCCCTTGGTAATAAAAGTGGGTTTGTAGGTCGAGATAATATGGGAGGACAATTAAGATTAGCTTTTAGTGTTAATGTGCCACCCAATTTTCCAACTTTTGAAGCAAGAGAGGATGGTGAATGGACTGAGGAGCCCGTGTCATACGACACAGATGTTCAAT
Source organism: Spinacia oleracea (assembly GCF_020520425.1). NCBI lineage: Eukaryota > Viridiplantae > Streptophyta > Magnoliopsida > Caryophyllales > Amaranthaceae > Spinacia > Spinacia oleracea. The sequence continues at coordinate 39,637,781 of NC_079488.1, forward strand.
ATGATGATTCTACAATAGAAGAAGATGCGACATATAAGAAGCTACTTCAAGCTTCTGAGGAGAAATTATATGAGGGGTGTATTAATTTTTCAAAGTTATCTTTTCTTCGACACTTATTTCACTTGAAGTGTGTGCATCACTGGTCCATTGAATCTTTCAATATGCTCTTGAAGCTGATTTTAGATGCATTTCCTCAAATACTTGATTTTCCCTCGTCTTATTATTACAGTAAGAAAATGATAAAAGACTTGGGCCTTGGGTATGAAAAAATTGATGCTTGTCCTAATGATTGTATGTTGTATTGGGGTGAATTTATAGAGAAAGACAAGTGTCATGTTTGTGGTAAATCGAGGTGGAAAACAACCAAGGGTAAGAAGGGTGACGATGTAAGTGATCAAGGTTCAAATACTTGTAAGAAAGGTGTGCCAGCTAAGGTAATGCGATATTTTCCTCTTATCCCAAGACTAAAAAGAATCTACATGTCATCAGAAACAGCAGAAAATATGAGATGGCATGATACAGAGCGATTGGGTGAAGATGATAAGAAGCTTTTGAGGCATCCTTCCGATGCCTTAGCGTGGAAGGCATTTGATGAGCGTTATACAGATTTTGCATTAGACCCTCGTAGTGTTCGATTAGGTCTTGCGAGCGATGGGTTTAATTCTTACCGTTTAATGAACACTACTTATAGTACATGGCCAGTGGTGTTGATTCCTTATAATCTTCCACCATGGCTATGTATGAAACCATCTTCTTTCATTTTGTCCACACTTATTCCCGGAAAAGCAAGTCCTGGAAATGATATTGACGTGTATTTGCAACCATTAGTTCATGAGTTGAAATTGCTGTGGGGAGGGGTTGAAGCTTTTGATGCTTTTGACGGAGTGAAATTTAATTTGCGCGCGGCTCTGCTTTGGACTATTAATGACTTTCCTGGCTATGCAATGCTCTCTGGTTTGAGCACAAAAGGTTACAATGCATGTCCTATATGCATGGATTCCACACCCTCTGATAGATTTGGGAACAAGATTTGTTATTGTAGCTATAGAAAATGGTTACCCGCAGATCACCCATATCGACGTCAGGGTGTAAAGTTTTGTGAGAAGTTTGGAACTAATGAGTTGGGTGAAGCCCCATCTCGTCCTAGCGGCACTGATATATTGAGGCAACAAGAAAAGGTCGAGTATGTTTATGGAAAGTCAAAGGCACCACCGAAAAAGAGACAAAGAGGACATACTGATAACAATGATGTCCAAGATGAAATTGTCTTTGGTACCAAGAGAAGCATATTCTTTGATTTGGTGTATTGGGAGCATAATCTTCTAAGGCATAATTTAGACGTTATGCACATTGAGAAAAATGTGTCTGAGAATCTTTTGGGAACACTTCTTAGTACGGATAAGAGTAGAGATAATAGGGATGATCGAGAAGCCCTTGAAGCATCGAGAATAAATACTCACCTTTGGCTTAGTGCTGATCACAATGGAAATGAATACATGCCTCCAGCTTCCTATTCTATGTCTAGGGAGGAAAAAGAGAGATTCTTAAATGTTTTGCAGAAACTTAAAGTTCCGGATGGATATGGATCCAACCTTTCTATTTGTGTGAATATGAAGCAAAGGAAGTTGATTAACCTCAAGAGTCATGACAACCATGTGCTAATGCAAGATATCCTCCCCGTCGCCTTAAGAGCTTCTAATGCTACAAAGGTGATTGACTTGTTGGCTAGATTGTCTTCGTTTTTCAAGAAGTTGTGCTCCACCAGTATTGATCCAGATGATTTAGATGGTCTTCAAGATGGAATTGTTTTAACTCTTTGTCAGTTGGAAATGGAGTTTTTGCCTTCATTTTTCACAATCATGGTCCATTTGTTGATTCACTTAGTGGAGGAGGTTAAACTTGGTGGACCAGTGCAATACAGATGGATGTATCCCATTGAAAGGTTTATATCTTACCTATGTGAATTATATTTTTTTATTAAATAATTTACATTTATTATATACAAACATTTTATTTGAAAGGTATTTGTCCCATTTGAAGTCACATGTAACCAATAAAGCCCAACCTGAAGGATCTATTGCGGAAGGCTACCTTTTAGAGGAGACAATTAGGTTTTGCTCGAGATATCTTCAAGGTGTTAAGACCATCTTCAACATGCCTAAAAGGATGGATGATGACATTTCAAATTCTGATGATTACTTATTTAATTCCGGCGGTCGAGTCATTGGAAAGGAGGTCAGCATTCGCCTTGATGGTCAAAGCTTAAAACAAGCCCATCGCTACGTTTTACTTCACTCTGATGAGATCAAAGGGGATCTAGAGTAAGTATTATGTTGGTTTTCTTTTGAATAACAAATTTTGTAATAAATCACTCTTATGTTTTTTCTTCTTCCATGAAGTGAATTTTTAACCGAGAAGCGTCAAATGAACTTAGAAACTTCCGTCGCGGAGAGTGATGAAAGTAAATGGATCATCAATGAATTTGGAGGGTGGCTGCGAAACAAGGTTACTTAAGTTCTTTTAATGTTAATACATACTTCTGTTTTTGAAAAAATAAACTTTATTTGATATAATTAAGTATTATCGTAGGTACATTCCATAGATGCAACCACCGAAGATGGGAAACTAAGAAACGCTTTGGCGGGTGGTTTGCATTCTTATGGCAGAAAATTAAAAGGATACATAATCAATGGATACAAACACGGCATATTTTGACATGCACTAAACACACACGGAAGATTCTACAACTGAAGCGGAGTACATTGCTGCACATGAAGCAGCAAAGGAAGTTATGTGGCTAAGGAAGTTCATAGGTGAACTTGGTGTAGTCCCATCCATTAAAGGACCAATAGCTCTATATTGTGAGAATAACGGAGCTATTGCACAGGCAAAGGAGCCTAGACACCACCAGAGAGTCAAGCATGTACTTCGTAGATTTCACCTTCCACGAGAGTTCGTTGAAAGAAAAGAAGTCGAGATAAGCAAGATTGGAACTGACAACAACATCTCAGATCCATTAACTAAACCTCTGCCGCAGGCGAAGCACAACTCGCACACTGCAACTATGGGAATCAAGCATGTTGGAGAATGGCTTTGATGTCCTTATTTAATGTTTTAAAGTTTTAGAGTTTAATACTTTGTAAAACGTTATTGGTTAACCATTCATATAAATGAATAGAATTCATTTTTCCATTTAATTTGTGGTTTATTAAATGATGAGTCCCTTCAAATTGGCGATATATTCAAGATAGACTGTCAGGACCAGTCATGTGACTAAGAAATGTCTATCAAGTGAACTTGAATGTCAAAAGTTGAAAATGGTCCCTGGTCGGAGTTTTCTATAAAGATGGACGCATAGAAAATGCTAGACGACTAGAATGCAAGATGACTAGTAATTCTGTTTCTTGAACTATGTGGACATGGCAATGTCGCAATCATTTTCATAGATCCTTACTTTGGGAAGACTAGTATCGGACATACCTATGAAACTTTACTTTTAGAGATGAAAATTTGTCATAAGTAAATTTCATCGCGAACAGTCATGGGCTGCAGCGATGTGGGATTCTCCGCGCGCGCATGGGCAGCGCCCCTTGTGGGCCGTGCGCGTGTGTGTGTTGAAGTTCATGCATGCATCAAATCCTTAAGCAATTAGGATTAAATTAAAAGATTAATTTCCTAAAGTTACTAGTTTTAATTAATGTATAATTCTAATAGGATTAGATTACTTGAAACCTAGTAGACTTCTAATTCCATTATTCCTACCCTATAAATATGTGATGGCATTCACAATTTATGAAGACATAATTTCAAGTATTCACATAGTTTTAAGGATTAAAACTAACGTTAATATTGCCTCAAATTATTCGAATAAACGTAACACCTTAGGTGCAATTCTAGTTAATTAAATCTAAGGCGGATCCGAACGTGCTGTGGACTATCTACGGAGGGACGACATTTGGAGTCCTAAACTTGTTCTTATTCGGTTCGGGAGCAGCTAGGGAAGGCACGCTTCACATGTATGTATCCTAAATTATGCTAATTGTTATGTGGCAATTAATTTGGATTCCTGGCTTTATGGTTTTTCCGCATGAAATATATATGATTTATATGTATCATAACCTAACAGATTGCATATTGGTACATATGGCAATTGGATGACAAAACGTATTCCTCAATCAAATGTTGGAAGAAACTATGTACATGACATGTCATAAGATTTGTGGATCCAAATAAATACTTGAAAAGGTAAGCTAGCTTATGAAATCTAAGTACAGATTTAAGCAATTGGGAATCGGAACTGTATTTTAGTGAAGCTAATAAGTATTTTAGTTTCATAAAACGTACATGATTCTTATAAATGTATAAGAAGTTTAGTGGGAGTATATAAAACTTAATTGGTCCTATGTGTATCACACACATATCTCTCTATTGTGAAATAACATTCAAATGCTAATGACTTAGATTTGAAATTATTCATCAATGATGGACCAAGGCGAAACTTAGTACATACTGGGTATTAAGATCCATTTACAAAGATCTTATAATATTGTTTTAGATTAAGTAATGGCATTTACTAAATCAAACACGAAAGACTCCATTGGAGATATTCGACCCATATGAATAAATCTAAGTAAAGAATGTTTAACTATGTATAAGCATTTACTAAGTTAAACATAAAAGGATCTAAATGAGATTCTTAACCTATATTATATGTCAAAGAATTTAGCTGAAATTAGTATCTACTGAAACTAGATGAGCTAAAGTTACATGAATAGAATTCAATTGAGAATTATTCTGCAAAAGAATTTATCATGTATGATATAATATAAGGATCGCCAAAAATGTATCATATGGCTTTAGGCATGACGAACATATACCAATATCTATTAATCTAAGTGAAGATCAACTAGATTGAGATCAAGAAAAAATTATGGTGCTTGAAAAGGTACATAGGAACAGTTCTTGATTTAAGGAAATAAAGATATGCTAAATATTGATGCAACACGCATAAACACTGGCAAAGGATCAAGCAAGATCCCTTTGGAGTTAACCATTGGCAAGAACGAACTATATGCATCGTGTTTTGAAATGGCAACATGGATTAAAGACCATGAGTTGTTGCGTGGGAAATTTAATATTAATTTCTATATTCTGAGATACATATGGAAAGTCTTCCACATATCTGTGAACTGATTTGATAAGTAAATCCAAACAAAACATCATTAGCAACCTATACAGTTGAAGTAAAAGTAATTATTGCCTAAGAAGCAATGAAACAGAGTTGTTTATGTTAAATAGTTCTTCACTGAACTTGGGTAGATCACATGCCTGTTGGCTTGATGGTTCTTCATTGCAAAATACGTAGAACCACTCTTGAAGCAAGAAAGACTAGATCACAAAATAAATATACTCAAAAGATCTGATCATCTTATCTCGAAAGGAATTCGATGAAAAAGATATTAAGATTGGCAAAGCATGATAACTAAACCTATGCAACAAGTGAAATACAACACTCACATTGTGGCACTGGAAGTCAAACATAGTTTTGAATTCCATTAATTGTTTTAAAGATGGGTTTGAGGCCCATGGTTGTAAAACATTGGGGTTGAACATCTATCATATATGAAATGTATTTTCATATTCCATTAAATCTTGGTTTATTATTAAATGATGAGTCCTTTCAATTTGACGATATATTCAAGACAGACTGTCAAGACCAGTCCTGTGACTAAGAAATGTGTATCAAGTGAACTTGACTGTCAAAAGTTGAAAAAGTTCCCTGGTCGGAAGTTTTCTATAAAGGTGGACGCATAGAAAACGCTAGACGACTAGAATTCAAGATGACTAGTAGTTCTGTTTCTTGTACTATGTGGACATGGCAATGTTGCAATCATTTGCATAGATACTTACTTGAGAAGACTAGTATCGGACATACCTATGAAACTTTACTGTAAGAGATGAAAATCTGTCATATGTAAATTTTATTACATTATTAGACACTAATCCTAAATACCTGAGTAATTTGAGTTTACTTGTTTGAGAACTGGTTACTTTGACTTTGTCAAGCGTCGCACCGTAAAAGTAGACTATAACGGCAACGCTCAGGTAATCACCTATCAAACGAAGTCTAACCTCAAGATCACAAGATTGGGATTGTCCTCCCATAAATCGGGATGAGATGTTGAAAGTTGTACAAAGCCACTCGGAGAACTAGAAACTGAAAAATGAATGGTCGTGCTCAGATAAATCATAGGATATGATTATCTGTTTATTTGATCAGTTGAACTTTGAAACTGTGAAATACCTATGGACATAATAAGGATGACTACTCTTTCCTTATGTTCATGAGCAAGCATCAAGCGACAAAGGAATTAGGCAATGCACACTTGTCCCTAGGGACAAGTGGGAGAATGAAGGAAATAATGCCCTTGGTCCATGTATGCATTCAATGCTAATTCTAATAAATGCGTATTAATTGATTAAAAAAGTTAATAATTCAGTGAGATCAAGTGAGCTGTATGCCTAGCTAGAGGCCGCATCAGTTCAAGTGGAATTAATAATGTTAGTCCACAACTTACTCTTGATTGAACCCGTCGGGTCACACAAATAGTACGTGAACGGATTAAGTATTTAAGTGAATTAAATACTCTATTTATGAACATTCGGAAACGACGGATCTCGGTTCAAGTGGGAGTTGAAATCGTCAAAAGGCAAAATATAGAATGCTCCGAAAATGATGATATTGCCGGAAACTGAAATATGGATCATGACGGAAATATAAATATTATCCAAGTCGTAGATGTTGTCGGAAACGGAAACATGGTACGTATCGGAAAATATTATTGGAAATAAAAATATTGTCGGAATCGGAAATATTGCCGGAAACGGAAATATTATCGGAATTGGAAATATTGTCGGAATCATAAATAAATTCTGGAATCGGAAATATTAAATATTTGTTAGAATTGGAAATAAATTCCGGAATCGGAAATATTAAATATTTGTTCGAATCGGAAATGAATTCCGGAATCGGAAAACGAACCGGAAGCGCGACGTACGAAACGATCGACGGACGAGCTTGCAAGACGTAAGGCCCAACACAAAGCCAGGCCCAGCGCCCAGCAAAGCTCGCGCGCGCCGAGCAAGCAGGCCGAGCAGCAGCATCGCCCATTGGGCCGCGTGCAGCTGCCAGCGCCCATGGGCTAGCGAGCAAGCAGCAAGCACTCGTGGGCTGCGAGTTGCGGGTTGCGGGCTGCTTGACTGCGGGATGCACAAGAGCGTGGGCTCAAGGGCCACGCAAGCAATCCCTTGGCCGGATAGGATTACTTCCTTGTGAAGTAATCTCGTTTTCCTAATTTTACTCAAATTGGATATTTTGTTAAATCTGAAATACTTAGGTATTTGATTAAACGTAAAATTCTAATGATATAATTTAACTAGAATCCTAATAGATTTAGTTATTGGACTCCTAGTAGATTCTAATTCCGTTATTTCCACCCTATAAATATGTGGTTCATAATTACAATTTATAATGCAATTCAATAAGTATTCACATACATTACGTTCAAGAGAGAATTTAATAAGTTGCCTAAAATTAATAATAAGCTTTCCGAGTGCACATAAAACCTTAGATAATATTCTAGTTAATTGAATCTGAGGCGGATCCGAACGTACTGTGGACTATCTACGGAGGGGCGACATTTGGAGTTCTAAACTTGTTCTTGTTTGGTTCGGGAGCAGCTAGGGAAGGCACGCATCACATTGTATGTATCTTAATTATGCTAATCGACTATGTGGCAATTAATTTGGATTCCTGGCTTTATGGTTTTTCCGCATGAAATATATTGTTTATATTTGTCATAACCTTACAGTATTTTGGCTTCGCTTTTTTTTAATTGAATGGTAATCATGATTCCTGGAAATTGGGAATTTCATTTAGACGGTTCCGTCCTGTATTGTCCGGAATTGTTAATAGGAGAAATCTATACTACCATTTAATAGCAGAGCAATTTAAAAGAAACCCAAGAATCCACATGTCCCTATTTGTAATAACTTCTCATTAAACAAGAAAAACTTTAATGGAACGAATGAACGATGCTTCGCCTCCTATGTCAGGTTTCCTTCCTTGCTCACAAAATTTCAGTTTCTTTCTCACTTCCCTTATCCATCAGATTCCAATTTCTAATTTTTAGTTTCTCAATTCCTCCTCCCTTTCTCCAATTCAATCTAGATTTTTTTTTTGTCTCCACCATCTTCCTCCCACTATGAATTTTCAGATTATGTGATAATTTATTTGCAAAGCATTTGAGTCTAATTCACAGCTAATTTGCAAAGCGTATAAGAACTCTGAATTTTCCGAACATGTATGAATTCAAGTACAGTTTAATCATTTAATTTCTTTCTATTATTATCGATGCTTCTTTTTGTTTCTTAATTTTATTTTATATGGTTATCAAGTTTATGTGTTTTTTTTGTTAGATTAGGTTAAATTTTGAATTTCAAAAATACAAAACTCTGATCAAGTTTGTGTGTTTGTTCAAATTTATGATTTTTTAAAATAGGGACGATTAATGTTTTTTAGATGAACTTTGCGAGCATTTTTTCTTGCATCGCGTGATTAGTTGTAATAAATACAATCTCTTTTTGAATTGACTTTTCGTTACTAAGTTGTCTCATTTTTTATGTTTCATTCGACCTATCAGATAAAGAGCTTTTCTGCATCGAAGATCAAGAGGTCTTTGATCAAATGTATTCCTTGGTGAAGTGGTATTCTTCTCTTACACCGGCATGTAAATTTAACATCTTTGAAAGCGTTTGGTCGAACTTCAGTGTGCTTCTTCTGAATATCGATACTCTCTCCAGAGTGTCGCATTGTCCTCAAAATGATGATGATGATGGTGGTGCTGTGCTGATGATGATTCCCTTTTGTGTACATTTTTTGCCTTGCTTTCCATTTTCCTTTTTAGTTTTTATAGAATATTAAGAATAGATATTCAAAAGCATCTTAGGGGGCAGGAGATGAATAAGTCACTGCTTAAAGGGATATTTACTTTCACTTAAGTGGAGCAATTTTGAGTAAGAAAATGCCCAATTTTTGGTGTTCACAACAATATAATGAAATTGTTGGTGTTAGTTGTTCAGATTGTTTGTTCTGGTTTGGCTTGCTTTTGTTCCTTTTTTTGGCTTGCTTTGCTTCCTTTTTTTTGGCTTATGGTCTGGCTGTTGTGGCTCTTATTTGTTTTAGGTTCTTGCTTTTGGCCTTGTAGGTTTATTACAGGTTGTTTCTGGTGAAGTTTTGCTTCTCCTACACTGTTGTCCTGCTGCACTTTGGCTTTGCTTCTGCTGCAATGTTGTTTTCGTTCAGTTGTGTGCTCCTGTTCTGTCTATGGCCTGTTGCTTTTGTGGTTCAACTACTTTGTGGCCTTGCTATTTTTTTTGGCCTTGCTATTTTTTTGGCCTGCTGGTGCTACTTAATTAGTTTTGCTTAGCCTTTTTGTTGTTTTTTTGCTGGTTGTGTATGTCAGTTAGGGATGCGGGGTGTGCTCCTTTAACTGAGGTCTTTGCTTCTTTGTTTTGGATTTTACTTTTTTACTTCCTTTTGGTCATTAGTAGCAATAAAATATAAAATTATGATATTATCTCGCACGCATCACGTGCATATAACACTAGTGTGTTACGTGTTGGCGTCTGTGCCTCTGTGGGGGGTGTGGGATATATTAAAGATGTGTTCACTGGACAAAATAATGGAACACATTATTTTTTTTGGTTTTAATGATACAATATAAGATGTGTTTTCTTCATCTTATAAAATAAATTTCAGGTCTGATAAGCTTATAATAAGTTGCTATTGTATGCTATCTGGTTTATAATTTCAATAAGGTCCTATAAGTTTCAATTTGCTCCTATTAGTCTCCAATTACTCTCTTACAATCAGGTCTGATCAGGTCCAATAAATTCTAATCAGCTTTGATAAGATCCTATCAGATTCTTTTAGATCAATCACGTTTAATCAGTTCTAATAATTTTGGTTTTTATTCGATGAAAAAATGCACGGGCTGAGTGACCAAATGAGGGACATTTGAGTCTCATATGAAATAGGCCCAATTGAAAGTGAGAATGAAAAATTTAGAAAAGAATCTCTATCATATAAGTGAAGAACTGAGGTTATTTTAGTAAATTCACTTCTGGTGTCCCTGTATATTACTAAAATACCCTCCAGACTTATAGAATAGGGAATATAATAACAACCTACCCAATAGAAAAAGGTCAAATAAGTATTTTAATCAATCTAGCCCTTTAAATAAATTCTTACCATTTTAATCAATTTGTTTATATGCATTCGACTCTATCTAACTTATCTGTTTCTTATTTTCGCACGCTTCACATTTATATTAGTTTTTACAAGTTATTTTAGATTTAAATGTAATAATACATATATTTTTCTTATATTCGCACACATCGCGTGTATATAAAAGTATAAGACTAGTGATTGTGAAGGGTAAATCATGTCATCTCAACCGTAATATTTTCGTAAATCTTTACCTTTTTTATAATTTGCTTTATGTTGTGATTCTCTTCCATCAAAGTGGAGTATTTCTTTTTCTTTTACCTGTTTCCATTAAAATGCACAACTTTTGGTGAGAAACAAAAGAATGATCATCATATATTCCCTTTTGGTAATGCACGCCCTTTCCTTGCCTTTTACGCGTTTTTCGAGCCAACTTTCAATTGATAAAATTCAAACTTTTTACGACCATCTTTTTGCACTATTCGGTTCCCTAATCCACATACTTTTTGTACGTTCCCCAGCCTTATGGCATGCTATGTACTTTCTCCTATTCAACCCCTTGTGTGTTTAGGTTTGTGTGTTTAGGTTTTCTGAATCTAGTTGTGCATACTGTTAAAATGGTATATTAAGGGTAAATAGTAACTTCTGTTGGTATATTAAGTGCTAAATGGTAAGTTCATGTAATAAATTGAGTTTGGCTCACGGAAAATAACATTTATCTTTGACTTGTTAGTACCAAACTATGTTGTTTAGAACCAAATAAAAATGAAACCACGTTACTAAACTATGTGATTGGTATCACATGAGAAAATACAACTACTTTTCTTGTATCAAACTATGTGGTTTGGTACTAAATAAAAATGCAGAATATTAGCATACAACTACTTTTATTTGTGTGTTGAGGGTTGTGTAAACCTTAGTAACGAATCGAAGAATATAATTGTGCATCCCGGTTCCACCGAATCTCATTTTCAAGGCAGTGGTTTGGTTACCACGGCACAACAATTTCCTAAACTTGTTCTAGCACTTTTCCTTAAAAATCTCATATTTACAACAGAGCCGACCTGAAAATTTGATCTAAATCAGTATTGACTTGTTATCCAATTATTTTTTCTCTTCGCGTGAGATTGTCCTGATCTGATTTGATATGATTTTTCAAACTTATGGTCTGTTCTAGTAAAATGACCTGGTATATAGTGATTTGACCCACACATAACTTGAGTCCAAGAGTGACCCAAACTTGACCAATATCCAATCATTTTGTTCGTGGTCGATACTGTCGTTATGATTCCAAGAGGTGTTAGGAATACTCCCTTTATACTCAGTATTATTTTAGGACTTACATGTTGACGGTACAATGGTTAAGGAAAGTGAGCTGATTTTCTTATAATAATGATGCAACTGATGGATGTGTTAATTATTTATTGTAAATATTTGATAAAGGGTGAATAATTTTGTGAAAAAAAGATGATGTGAGTAGGTTTGAGGGCCATGAGAGAGAGATAAACAATAAACATTAGGGGCAAATTTGCTAAAAGAGACCTTTTATAGTTCAGTTTTTGCGAAAAGGGACCTTAAATTTTATTTTATTTTGTGAAAACACACCTAAACGTAAAAATTATTTGCGAAAGACAAAAAAATAAAATTTTCCGGAATTGACTCGTCGATTCCGGCGTTGACTCTCACGTGTTGCTCACGTGATCCCTCTTTTCATTAAATGCAGCCCTTTCCCACCTTCTTCTTCTTCGTCTACTTTGCCCCCCTCTTCTCCTCCCAGTTATTCTTCTCAAAATGCTCCATTTGATCTTTCTTTTGAATTCATTGCCCCCCTTGTTCACTTTTCTGCTCACAAGGTAATTTCTTTTTCTAAAAGTTATTATGTGTTTTTCTAAAAAAAATCGGGTGTTTCTTTCTCCCCCCTCTGTTCTTCTTCCTCCCCCAACCCCACACTCGAAAAAATTACAATTCCCTCTGCAAATTAAATTGAACAACGAATCAATGCACTCATCTCCATCATAATTCGAGTCTGGGCACGAAGTATTTGATAAGAATTCGTTCTAATTTTGTGGAATTTTAATATCGAAAAATTAGGATTTTCCCCCCAATCCTGTAATTCAATTGGATTGGATGTTGTTTATTACTTGTCGCAGTAACTATAGCTCGATTGATGGCGTTTTTTCCCCATTTGTAATTCGAGTTTGGGCACGATGTTGTTTATTACTTCATTGATGGCGTTTCAGAGGGAGGAAGTTGAAGAGTAGGGTTTTGCAATTTTTTTATTTTAGGTTTTCAAAGTTGGTTTTTATACCCCTTAATTTTTGGAGGGAAAGGGCTACATTTAGTAAAAAGAAGGATCACGTGAGCCACACGTGAGAGTCAACGCCGGAATCGACGAGTCAATGCCGGAAAAATTTATTTTTTTGTCTTTCGCAAATAATTTTTACTTTTAGGTGTGTTTTCACAATTTTTTTTAAAAGGTCCCTTTTCGCAAAAACTGAACTATAAAAGGTCCCTTTTAGCAAATTTGCCAACATTAGGGGAGTGAAGAACTTGGGTGTAATATTCTGATGTAGAGGTTACCAAAAAAGGGAAATTTATATCTATACTATTTATTAAAAGGCGTTCAAACAAATGTTTACATGACACGTGACGCTCTCCCTCAATACGTAAATCCATGCTATCAATCCACTTTCATTTAAAAATTGAGAAATATGATTTTTATAAGATTTGAACCTGTGACCTCCTATTTTAACAATAGAGAACTATCCATTTGAGATATGAACTATTACATTCCATCTTTGCAAAATTAATATTAATATAATAGAGAAAATAATATTATGAAAAAAAAATCAAACAAAATTTCATTAAGGAATTAGTGTGTGGCCCGGACGATTGCTACGTTGAATAGTTAAAATTTGAAATTTTTCTTGAGCTCAATATTTGACCAAAATACATGTATTTCATAAAGTGTAAACATCCATTAAGGTCGTCAACTACACAGACACACTATATCATTTATCATGCCAAGTAATTTTTCACTTAGATCATCTTACTTTTTGTATAATTTGTGTTCTAGTGGAACTAAGTGTTTCGAATTAATAAACACCAAAGTAGATATATATGCAGCTATGCAGGGAATTTCTATAGTTGATGCTTATGAAACTTATGACATCATATTTTTCATGGTTGTCTTAATGCTTTTATTTTATTTTATTTTCCAAAATATTCCATAAAAAATAAATTAAAAACCACATAAAAATTTAGTTGTTTTAGACTTCATGTTAACAATTATTTATAAATTAACGTGAAGAGATAAACCATGCTGGTTGGTTAAGATGGTAATGAGAGTTATCATCTACACTTGAGTTCTTGTGTTCGAAATTCATTGTATTGATTGTTTGTTGTCCATGACATGACATAACACTTGGTGAGTGGATGATGTGGCGTAACGAGGAGAGTACTACGCGCCACATAGACGTTTTTCACTAATGCTTTAATATATTAGTATAGATATAATAATTAACTAGTTTTTGGGCCCGGGCGATGCCCCGAGTTACTACATTAATAACATTCACATTTAATTATATTTTTATTTTTTGTTGTGATAACATAAAACATCTAACAGTTTAGTGGTAAAGGCTTTATTGTTTAAATTCAAGGTCAAGGGTTCAAACCTTATGTAATTACTCATAAGCAGAGCGTCACGTGTCACATAAACCTTCTTATAAATGTCTTTTAATATATAGTATAGATTGTTACTCATATAATATATGGGGCATCGCCCCGCCCCAAAACTAGTTATATATTAAAAGACGTTTGTCAAGAAGTTTATGTGCACTAGTAGAAAAATCGGCATGTGTTTCCCTTCAAGTGCGGCTCATTTAGTAAATTGGCAGCACTTGAGAGCAGTATATATATATATATATATATATATATATATATATATATATATATATATATATATATATATATATATATATATATATATATATATATATATATATATATATATATATATATATATATATATTGGCAAGTGCAGCTCATTTTAGAAAATTGGCAGCACTTGAATTCAAGTGCGGACTTTAAACTCAAGTGCGGCTAATTAAAAAACGAGCAGCACAGTTTTTTTTCCAAAATAGAGACAGCCCACAATTGATTTCCCACAAAAAGAAAGCTGTGCTTTTTTTCATTTTCCCGCTCCTTGTCCTTCCCCTTCTCTGCTTCTACCGATGCTTCTTCCACCACCGCCGATGCTTCTTCCACCACCGCCGCTGCTTCTTCTACCACCGCTGCTGCTTCTTCTACCACCCCTGCTGCTTCCGCCATCGCCGATTGTCAGATGAAGAACGTAGTTTCGAGGATATTCCATCTTGAGTCGCCCCCATCCACCCACACAACCAGAAGCTTCGAGTTGCCATAATCTGAAGAAATCCTTCAACGATTCTGCTTTATTCAAGTTTCCCAGGTAATTATACTTTCTCTATGTGATTCAATTTTTGTTTTAGTTTAATTTTGATTTAAAATTCAAGTTCATATGGTCGAATCACTCTTGAGATGATTGGTTAGATGTTCTTTCCATTTTATTTGATTTGTTTGCCCTGAATGATCGATTTTCATATTTATCTCTATCGGTTATACTTTTTAACCTAATTCGATCGTTTACTTTTCCAGATTTCATGCCTGATTTTAGTTTTAATTACTGATTTCTGAATTTTAGTTGCACAACTCTTGTTCATAATCTCTCAATATCAATATCTATGATTTTGATTCTAATTTTAATTAGTGATTTTTATTTTGTGGGTTTTTGAATTAAATGGGTAATTTACGGGTTGATATTGGTGAATATATAGTAAATTCAGGTGTGATTCAGGCCCTGAAATTCGTATCCTTTTTGGTCCTTTTTGTGTCAAGTTTGTGAGATTACACGGTGAAGTAAATTGAATAGTGTCTGCTTTAAATTAGGCGTGGGATGCTCTTGAAATTCTTGATGCTGCTGTTCACCAGAAGCTTCACCTGATATGTATATCCCTTATCAGACTTTTTCTGAATGTTCTTATACAGTTTAATACGTAATTGAATCATACGAAGTATCATTGAAGATATTGCTAAATTTTCTTATGTAGAGTTGAAATCCACTCGGCTAGAGTTGTTCCAAAGCTTCTAGCTGGAAAACCCGAAGGCTGGAACAGTGAGTGATTCCTCTGGTTCTGTCGGTGTATCTTCTACTCTTTTTGAAGCTCAAGTAAAGTCCTCATCTGTCACAGATCTGTGAGCGTAATTGATGTAACAGTTTCTACCATGTACAATATAAAAGATGCTTGGCCAGTGAGTTCACATCTTTTGTTTCTCTAGTTTTCCTTTGCTTTACACAAACATAAGAATTGAATCGGCGTCTTCTTCCATTGCGATTTAATGCAATTTTCCATCTTATTCAATTGCGGTACATTGATATAAGTGACTGTCCGGTTTCAGGAGAGTATCTATGGCCTCGTTCGTATGGGATAATGTGTAGGCCTTTTCTAACTGATTTGCGTGACATTTTTCCAACTGATGCAAATGGTATTAAGTTCTAATCTAGTTGCAGTGAAGCAATAAATCATACATTGATCGACGTTTGTAGAGGGAACAAGTATTTTGGAATGTAAGATCGATGTTGGATTAACACACTGTGAAGCCTGCAAATAAGGAAGTTGCTTCTGACACTGAAACAAATATGAAGATTGAGGGATTTGTCCAGCAGTTTCACATTTTCTTCAAAATCTGCTATTCTTGGTAAGTAGCTCTATTGTTGTATCTTCTAATTCTGTTGCCGTGTTGCTGTCACTACAAAAAAGAGGTACCTATTGAGACGGAATTATTGTGACGGTCTAACAAAGAGTCGCAAGGAAATTGGGGCGCGAATATTAATTTGTAAATTGCGACGCTTTAGAGAGCCGCAAAATATTTCGACGTTCTAAAGCGTCGCTATTTACAAAAAAAAAAAGACACGTGTGTTGCACGTGTTTGTGAGGCAGCAAAGCAACTGAATTTTTGGGCAAAAAATCCCGCCTAACTCTCTGTTTTTTTCGTAGAATCCCGCCTAACTCTCAACCCACCTCCCACGTTTCTCTCAACCTCCTCCCACCGACATACCTTGCTGCGTTACGAAACTAACCACCCTCGTCAGATTTCCGATGAATTCGTCTCTCTCCTCCTCACCTTCAGCACCGGCCATTAACGAATTCCTTGAATTCCGTCTTCAACCTTTACGTTAGCAAAGTCAAATCTCCCAGTATAAGCTATCTCACTCCTCATCCTATAAATTCATGAAAAATCCCAATTATTGAATTCACAATTCGCCCAACAAATTCAAGATAAATTCGTTGCTCTCTCTGGTTTTTAATTGGAGAAATTCAAGCATACTCTGGTTTCTTAATTGCTGCTTCATCCTCGGTGTTGCCGGATATATTCGCCAGGTATTTTTGGTCTGCTTCACGGCTTCACTACTTGATTTTTATCATATAACAATGTTTAGGTTTGATTCACTATTTTAATTTCCGTCATATATTGTTAATTCACGTTTTTTCATGTCAATTTCTAATGTCAATCATATGCCTTTAAGTTTTCCATGTTATATTGCATCCTTAATTCAAGAAAAAAACTAGAATGGGTCTTCTTAGTTTCTGTGATTTTCTATATACCGCTTACAGAGTGTTTGCTATTTCATTTATTTTAGTTTTCAATTGCAGATAGTTGGTAATTTGGACGATAGTTGGAAAGTGGTGAACGTCTGACTTCTTCTTCCGTGTTGTTACTACTGTAGGTATTGTCTATCTATTTCTAATTTTCTGCGGTATCTTTCTTGAATTACTTTGTACTTTTGTGATTCCATAGTTTTAAATTTGCAACTTTTAGTTGGCCTAGAATCTTTGAAATTTGGATACATGGCAATGCTTTGTATAAAGACACACAGACATTTAGTGAGATTTAGGTGATAATCTCTGACCAAGATATCTGGTACTTAGTATGAAAAATCTGTTGTCAATCTTTAAGACACCTAGCTGTACTTGGTTAGTTTAGGTTGTCTTTAGTGAGAAACTTGGTGCATCAAATGCGCATGTTGGATGAGTTTGAAAAATTATTTGTCGCTATAGAACTTATACTAATTATTTGAACCCTTTCACTTAGCATTTTCTACTGTTATCTATAACTTCTTTTGAGGCTACACTGTTTTCTGTGACTGATTATGTGAAATGTGTGACCGATGGACTGACTGTAAGTAGAAAAGAACTGAAAAAACTTTGCACAAAACAGAACTGAGCTTTACAAAGCAGAACTTAGTATTAGGTGACTGATAAGCTCATTGTCTGTCTGTCATCGTTATGTTAAGCTACTGCATGCTTTCTATATGTCATAACTGTAGTATTAGGTAGTGGCAGTGTATCGCAGTGTTAAATATCTTATCTTATCAGCATTTTGCTTGTCTTTATTATAAATTTCTTTGCCTTTCCCTGCTTTAGTTGGCAACAAATATAGGTTTGACTACCAGTTGTATGGAGTAAGGAATAAACCTATGCAGTAAGCACCCTAATCTGAATATATGCAGTTCAAAACACAGAGAAGTGAGAGTAGCTTTGAACTATAGCTTAACTGAGTTAAGGGATAGAACATCCGATTTTGATTTTTGAACTGTCATAGCTGGGATGATAAACTCAGATAACCATTTCTGAGTTTCTATCATCCGGTTTTGAACTGTCATAGCTAACCAAATATTATCTTATCAGCACTAGCTTATTGTTTATCTGAGTTTATCATGCCAAGTTGAGAGTACCTTTGAACTATAGCTTATCATCCGGTATTATTTATCTGAGTTTGCAAAATTATTTGTCACTCTAGAAAGATCAAGCGCCAACTGGTGGACAACCTTAAAAGCTAGCTTCTTCCTTCGATTATCAATGAGGTATTTCTTTAGGGCACCTCTAGGAAGATATTCCACAACAACACATCAGATATTACTAGGGATGCTAATTAGGCCACTTTCTGTTTGTATTTGTAGTCCTGAGGCCCCCATCTTTGCCCCAATAAACTGCAGCATGCATAAATGGTTTTTATGACTACGAGCTTTGATAATAACATATCAGTTAGTTTCAACATGTATCGAGTTAAAAGTAACAGTAGCAAATTTTTGAAATGGATGGTTTGGCTACACTTTAGGTTCTATTGTTAGAAAGAACGACATTGTATTCTTCTGTTGAATTATTTTGAACTTGCGAGTAAGGGTTTATGGTAAAGAGTCGTTACCTAGCTTTTTTTAGTGCTTCTCTATAGAGCTGTTTAGAGTATTTTTTATTACATACCTGAACTTTTTATCTCTATTGATTTTAGAAAATAGATCATGCATTACATGACAATAGATCATGCAGTACATGACAATAGATCAGTCCTAGGCTATTTACGACATAGAAAATAGATCAGTCCTGCTCTGATCAATCCTGATCAGATCAGTCCTGATCGGATCATTCCTGATCAAATCAGTCCTGATCTGTCCTTACTGATCCATCCTGATCAGTTCTGATCAGTTCACTTCTAATCAGTTCACTTCTTCTCCTGATTTGTGTTGGTGTTGTTTAGGTTTAATTACTTTATCCCACACATAAATAATGTAATTGGAATCGGAAAACATCCCAATTTATGTTGGTGTTGCTAATATAACTATCGAACCTTAACTATATACATCATGTGTTGCGCATAACCGGGAAAAAATGGGAAACATTAACAGAAAAAGTTTTAGAGGTTATGCAATTGCACCGGATAGGAGTGTTTCACTAAATCAGTTCAAGCTCAATCATGAGATTATCGTTCTATTTGAATAACTCTATTCTTAACAAATTAATAGAATCTTATCCAAAATTGTGATTACTATTCTCATTTCATTATTCAAACAAACACTAGCTAAGAGCTTAAGAAGTGGAGTAATACATACTGATTGCTACGGTGTACAAGTTATAAATAATTGGTCGTGGAATTGATGAGTCATAATAGAAGAGTAATCTATAATGACTAATATTTAAATTAGACATAACAAGGTAGGATTAATATTATTATAAAACTTTTGGGAGTCTTTTTAATTATGTGTTGTGTTCTGTCAACTTCCTTGAATATGAGATAATATGGCTGCTTAATACGGAGTATGGTGATCACTTTTGAGTAATAAATGGAATAGCTAGCTTTCTATGGACTGTGACACTTGCACTCTCAGACGACATAGAAAATAGATCAGTCCTGATCAGATCAGTCCAGATCAGTCCTGATCAGATCAGTTCTGAACAGTCCTGATCAGATCAGTTCTGAACAGTCCTTACTGATCAATCCTGATCAGTCCTGATCAGTTCACTTCTGATCAGTTCACTTCTGATCAGTTCACTTCTGATTAGTTCACTTCTTCTCCTGTCCCTCTACGTTCACCACTATCTCCTTTCTCTCTCCTCTGGTATTTTTGTCGCCCCACAATAACGACTTTCGTAAACTCAATTGCTTGATCCCCTTATCGCGGAGTAGATTGCAGATAATATTTGCTTTTACTTTCCATGTAGAAAAAACTCCCTTCTTTGACCTGCGCTTAGCACATTGCTTCCCTACATTTGTTCATTTTCATGGAGCATTCATGGTCATGAATTGATATGTTTGTAGTGTTTTCTGTTTAAGTTGATAACTTCATCTACTATATTTTTTAGATTTTAAATTCCTGATAATGTTGTTGTCCTTATATTTTGACCATAATTTATCAACATTATCAGGTTTCGCCGACCACATTGGTTCAAGGTTTCCTGTGATTCTTTAGCGTTGTTCGTAGGTTCGTGCATCAGTTCGTGCGTTGCTACACCGGTTCAAGGTTTCCTGCAAGTCTTTAGCGTTGTTCAAATCGTGCATCGGTTCGTGCGTTGCATCTGCTCTTTGATACTAGAGGTATGTATACTATAAAGTCCCTTTTAGGTTTTTATTGGACAATTGTTATTTCCCTAATTTTGTATGGACAAGGGTGGGCTACAACTCTGCAAGTTAGGTTTGTTAAGTGTTAGAATATAATTTCCGTGGCTTTACATTTCCTCGATGTCCAATATATATACAATGAGCATA
Organism: Spinacia oleracea; assembly: GCF_020520425.1. Classification (NCBI taxonomy): domain Eukaryota; kingdom Viridiplantae; phylum Streptophyta; class Magnoliopsida; order Caryophyllales; family Amaranthaceae; genus Spinacia; species Spinacia oleracea. The sequence continues at coordinate 39,658,188 of NC_079488.1, forward strand.
TACCGACGTTTATTGTGCTATCATAACTTACGTCAATCATGCAAAAGTTTGATCTTTCTATTGTATTCCTGTTGATTTAATTTCAAATGTTTTGATATAATAGCTTCAAATCTGTAAGTACGCATTTTTGTTAGCTTTGGCATTTTGTGTTGGTATTGTTTGTCTAATTACATTATCCCCACTGCATAATTTTGCTTAGCTTAATTACATTTAATCCAAGAAATTTTACCATAAATTCTGATTATGTGATGCCACGTTACTTAAGGTACTCTTACTCTTTTTAAAAAATGGATTTATATTGTTGTCTTCGTGTGAAGTTGAAAGTATCACCTTGTGCGCTAAAATCACATGCTTTATTTTCCTTGCAAATTCATGTGAAGTTGAAAGTATGATCTTGTACGCAAAAAGAAAATATAATATGGAAGTGATAGAGGGTAATAACTTTTAGAAGATGAAGATAGATCACAAATATTAGTCACTAAGGAAGAATGATTAAACAAAAAACCATAAGTTATGGTATGAATTAAGAAGAGTTGTGTACGGAGGTGTTATGTGACTTAAATTAATCTCGTGTGATATATCAAGGTTCTAAGAATGATCATAATATTTTAATAAGTACATATAAAAATTTCCTATTCTGCGACCGACGTATATTACTAATTACTCAACTAATTTCGTATAGATATGAATAAAAGTTGGATCGATCTACCCACTGGTCATCATGAATATATCGACGGTTGTATGGAATTTATTGAGTTTTCCAAGCAAGATCTAGTCGAAGGAAAAATTAGATGTCCATGTAAGAACTGTAAGGTAGAGAAATGGTTCTCCGTAAATGAAGTGGAGAGGCATATTTTGTTTAAGGGATTTTATAAGCAATATAAGGATTGGATTTTTCATGGTAAAGGGGATACGTTTCAGCGTATGTTTGAGAGTGATGGAGGGATTACTAGTGAAGGATCCCTTGATAACCAAAGTGGGTTTGTAGGTCGAGATAATATGGGAGGGCTATTAAGATCAGCATTTAGTGTTAATATGCCTCCCAATTGCCCAAATTTAGAAGCACGAGAGGATGATGAATGGATTGAGGAGCCCGTGGCCTATGACACAGATGTAGAATATGATTATTCTACAATAGAAGAAGATGTGACATATAAGAAGTTGCTTGAAGCTTCTGAGGAGAAATTGTACGAGGGGTGTATCAACTTTTCAAAGTTATCTTTTCTGTTACACTTGTTTCACTTGAAGTGTATGAATCACTGGTCCATAGAATCTTTCAATATGTTGTTGAAGCTAATTCTAGATGCATTTCCTCAAATACTTGATTTTCCCTCTTCTTATTATTACAGTAAGAAAATGATAAAAGACTTGGGCCTTGGGTATGAAAAGATTTATGCTTGTCCGAATAATTGCATGTTGTATTGGGGTGAATTTTTAAAGAAAGACAAGTGTCATGTTTGTGGTACATCGAGGTGGAAGAAAACTAAGGATAAGCGCAACGTTGTAAGTGATCAAGGTACGGACACTTGTAAGAAAGGTGTGCCAGCTAAGGTAATGCGATATTTCCCTCTTATACCGAGACTAAAAAGAATCTACATGTCATCAGAAATAGCAGAAGATATGAGATGGCATGATACAGAGCGATTGGGTGAAGATGATAAGAAGATTTTAAGGCATCCTTCAGATGGCTTAGCATGGAAGGCATTTGATGAGCGTCACAGTGATTTTGCATTAGACCCTCGTAGTGTTCAATTAGGTCTTGCGAGTGATGGTTTTAATCCTTACCGTTTAATGAACACCACTTATAGTACGTGGCCAGTGATGTTGATTCCTTATAATCTTCCACCATGGTTATGTATGAAACCGTGTTCTTTCATTCTGTCCACGCTTATTCCTGGAAAATCAAGTCCCGGAAATGATATTGACGTGTATCTGCAGCCATTAGTGCATGAATTGAAATTGCTGTGGACAGGGGTTGAAGCTTTTGATGCTTTTGCCGGAGAGAAATTTAATTTGCGTGCGGCTTTGCTTTGGACTATTAATGACTTTCCTGGCTATGCAATGCTCTCTGGTTTGAGCACAAAAGGTTACAATGCATGTTCCACGCCTTCTGATAGATTTGGGAGCAAGATTTGCTATTGTAGCTATAGAAAATGGTTACCTGCAGATCACCCATATCGATGTCAAGGTGACAAGTTTTGTGAGAAATTTGGAACTAATGAGTGGGGTAAAGCCCCATCTCGTCCTAGCGGCACTGATATATTGAGGCAGCAAGAAAAGGTGAAGCATGTTTACGGAAAGTCGAAGGCACCACCGAAAAAGAGGCAAAGAGGACACGATGATGACGATGATGTCCAAGATGAAAGTGACTTTGGTACCAAGAGAAGAATATTCTTTGATTTGGTGTATTGGGAGCATAATCTTCTAAGGCATAATTTAGATGTGATGCACATTGAGAAAAACGTGTCTGAGAATATTTTGGGAACTCTTCTTAGTATGGATAAGAGTAGAGATAGTAGGAATGATCGAGAAGCCCTTGAAGCATGGAGAATAAAGTCTCACCTTTGGCTGAGAACTAATCCTAACGGAGGTGAATGCATGCCTCCGGCTTCCTATTCTATGTCTACGGAGGAGAAGGAGAGGTTCCTAAATGTTTTGCAGAAAATTAAAGTTCCTGATGGATATGGATTCAACCTTTCTAGTTGTGTGAATATGAAGCAAAGGAAGTTGATTAACCTCAAAAGTCATGACAACCATTTTCTAATGCAGGATATCCTTCCCGTTGCCTTAAGGGCCTCTAAAGCTACAAAAGTAATTGACTTGTTGGCTAGATTGTCTTCCTTTTTCAAGAAGTTGTGCTCTACTACTATTGATCCAGATGATTTAGATGGTCTTCAAAATGAAATTATTTTAACTCTTTGTGAGTTGGAAAAGGAGTTTCTGCCTTCATTTTTCAAAATCATGGTCCATTTGTTGATTCACTTAGTGGAGGAGGTTAAACTTGGTGGACCAGTGCAATACAGATGGTTGTATCCCATTGAAAGGTTAATATCTTACACGTCTAAATTATATTCTTTTTATTTAATATTTCACATTTATCATATATTAAGTGCAAATGTTTTATTTGAAAGGTACTTGTCCCATTTGAAATTACATGTAACCAATAAAGCCCAACCTGAAGGATCTATTGCAGAAGGCTTCCTTTTAGAGGAGATAAGTAAGTTTTGTTTGAGATATCTTCAAGGTGTTAAGACCATTTTCAACATACCGAAAAGGATGGATGATGACATTCCAAATCCCAATGATTACTTGTTTAATTCTGGTGGTCGAGTTATTGGGAAGGAGGTCAGCATTCGCCTTGATGACAAAAGCATAAAACAAGCTCATCGCTACATTTTGCTTCACTTTGATGAGATAAAAGGGGATCTGGAGTAAGTATTATGTTGGTTTTCTTTTGAATTATCAATTGTTATAATAGATGATTTTTAATTTTGTTCTTCTTCCATGAAGTGAATTTTTAACCGAGAAACGTCAAATGAACTTACAAAATCCTGTCACGGAGAGTGATGAAAGTAACTGGATCATCAATGAATTTGGAGGGTGGCTGCAAAATAAGATTACTTAAGTTCTTTTAATGTGAATACATACTTCTTTTAAAAAAAATGTATTTGATTTAATGATGTATCATCGTAGGTACATTACATAGATGCAACCACCGAAGATGGGAAACTAAGAAAAGCTTTGGCGGGTGGTTTGCATTCTTATGGTAGAAAATTAAAAGGATACATAATCAATGGATACAAATTCCTTTCCACGGATCGCGATTCTCGTCTTTTGACACAAAATTCTGGAATTATGGTCGAAGCGGATGGAGATGCCTACTATGGAAAAGTGAAAGATATCTATGAATTAGATTATTACAGAGATTACAAAGTTGTATTGTTTCGTTGTGATTGGGTAGACATTCATAGGGGTGTAGAAGCATATCCAAATGGCGGAGTATGTGTCAATTTCTCTAAATTGATGCATTCTGGACGATTGTTGCAAGATGATCCATTTGTATTCTCATCTCAAGCAAAACAAGTTTTTTACATAGAAGATGAGATACAAAAGGGATGGTTGCATGTTGTTAAGAACAAGCCTAGAGATGTGTTTGATTTAGGGGATTCTTTACCAGTAGAGGAAGAGGGTGGGACCAATTGATCATGCTTATTTTTTATGTTTTGCTTTGGATTTGAATTTGTTCATGACGTTGTGAGTCATATTGTTTAATCTAGTTGAATAATGAGTTATATACTTAATCTATACTCACTTATTTTATTGTCTACTAATGTCCAAGTACCTTACTACTAGTTTCTTTGATGGTGATACAGATACTTTTATACCGTTATTCCGTGAAAAGGGGGCAATTTATCTTTATTTTTTGTGATTTCCCCCTTTTGTATTTGATTTGGTTCATTGTTTTTGCAGTGTTGTTGTTGCTTTTCTTCCCTTTTTTGTTGCGCCTGTGGTACACAAGAAAATGTGTGTCAGGGGTGGGTTGGTCCATTATAACTAAACAATAAGGTTTATTGGGAAAAGATTGATTCTTATTTGTATGCATCTGTCTTGGTTCTGAAAGTTTTACCCCCCTTTGACAAAGCGTATCTGTCAGAGTTGCCAAAATATCATGCCTGGCTGTCTAAGGAGAACCACACAGACAAACCGGTTTGAATCTGTAAGATTAGTGAAATGCTGTGAGTTAATCATGAAATGACTCCAATGTAAAATATTGCTAAAAACAATTCACTAGATTTTATTGTTTATAACAGTAAACATCACTCCAGTAGTTTCCAATATTACACAAGTATCAACACGTTACCTCTTTACTTCTTCATTTATGTTTCTGTCTGTTTCGAGTTCTGCAATTCAGGCTTGATTCTCCCTTAGATATTTGTGTTCTGCATTCATGTTAACAATTAACAATGTGCATCCACCTCTTCAAAGCTGCCATTTACTACTATACTAAGCTGCTGGATCACCCATTGGATCCTCTTTCTATGTCTTTTGACTTTGAGAATCATATGTGACCACCGACTTTATATAATTATAGGTAGCTTTTTCCAAGCTTCTCTAAGCTCATTTGTATTGTAATATTGATCCTTTTATCGCCTGTTTTCTCTCCTATGGAATGTATAACTCTCTTGATAATCATTTTCTTAAAACTACAGGCTCAGGATATTACTGATTTAGGCTCTCTGAATCAAGCAGCAAAGATCTTTATTCCAGGTATGGTTCCCCTCCTTTCTTTTCAAAACAGAATGGGGAATAACTAATAAGGTAGCCAAATCATTTTGATAATACATGTCAGACATGCAGCTGTTGCTTGATGTTGTTTTGCTGGTTCACAGCTTCCTGATTTGTTTGATGACTTGTTTTAGATTGTTTTTTAGCTTTTGCCTGGTGCCATGATAATATAAAAATTGAGAGTTTTCACTGTAGTCTGAATCTCAGAAAAGGAGGGTGTAGCAGGTTCATCTTGCCCTTTCCCTCATAACTGTAGAGCAAAAGTGTAGTAAATGAGTGTAGGCCAACTAAAATATTGCTTATAACTTCAGTCTAAACTACACCAAAAAAAAAGGAAGTGTGCCAGCTATGAGATCACCTCTTTGATCCATCAGAACTGAAAAAATTGTTTTTTGGCAACTGATAATAAGCTAGCTAGCAGATTTCTCAACCAAAACAGTTAAAATCAGAAATTGAGAAAGTACCTTGAGCTTCTTTTCTATATAGCGTGCATCGTCAGTCCACAAATCACTAGATATAGGAAACTCAGTGATAGCACGTTCATATAGAATCTGAACACGCGCAGGGTCACCTGCAGATTCTTCAAATTTCAAGTATCTCTGCAGAAACATGAAACAAAATACATGTTAAAACCAATAAAGGGATAATTTGAGTTCAAGGGAGATAAACAAAATTCTTGCTACCCTCATTATCTTGATAGCTTCCTGTTCGTGCACCCAAAGATGTGAGATCAATCCCTCCAAATGCCATCCATCACCCTCCTCATTCCACCAAGCTGCTACACACTCATTCGCATCCACATTCGTAGGGGCCATAGTGCTAATTCGACCTCCAGGGAGATTTGGTAGCCACCTGGAGGTTGGTTGTTTCCATAGTGCTAATATCTTCACTTTCTGATAATATCTTCAGTGCGTTTCCGTTAGTTGTTTCCTTTCTGGTTTGCCTTCTCTATCTTGTTTCGTGCTTATGCTTGTAATGTGACAGGTTATAATGAAACTTAATAAAGGGATGAACGGAGCAAAAGGCCTTCCAATATAAAGTTTTCAAGTTCCTTGAAGGTTTCAGACTTTTGAGTCTATGAGTTGTATATTCTATACTCTAGATCACTCGTGAGCTAACGACCAATTATAGCCAGGATGAATTTCTTTTTCTCAATCAGATTTGCACTTTGCTTCTATATTTACTGAGTTTTCTGCTCATTGTAATTCTTGTTTATGTGAAAATGTTAAACTGATTTAACGTGTATGATTGTCACTTTGAGTGAATACCTATTATCCTATTTAGTGATTCATTCTTGTAGCAATTGAGTTGGTTTAATGACCTTTTTATTCATGGCTGATTGTGTTTCTTACTTTCTGAACAGGAACTAAAATATGAGTTACAAGACTAAAAGAACATTGGTAGCTATTAACGAAGGGTCGAGTATTGCTGCATCCAAGTCCCCAAAATCTTCTGATCCATCCACCCAAAACTGGGGACCGTTCAGTCTTCCAACACTTGGAGTGTCACAGACATTTGGGACGGTATCACAACCCATTAAGCAACCAGTAGCTGCTAAAAAAACCATGGTTGCACCACAATCATCCTTGCCTCGGCCTACTTCCATGGTTTCAAAGCCACAACTGAAGGCATTATCAAAACCATCCTTTACCCAGACAAAACCATCCTCTAACCCACTACAACAACCAATTCTGCCCACTCTTACAGGAACAACACAAAGTAGATGGTATAAAGGACCTACGTTTCCCAATCTGACTGAAATTGCAACACAAAAAGCGTCAACACCGAATCCACACCAGCCTACTATGCAGCCTGTGTTGCAGCCTTTCAAAGCTACCTTGCAGCCTTCTTTGCAGCCTTTCAAAGCTTCCCAACAGCCTCAAACAGCTACCAATCAGCCTCAAAAAGCTACCCATCAGCTTCACAAAGCTACACAACAGCCTCAAAAAGCTACACAACAGCCGGTATCTTCTTTTACAAGTGTCAAACCACATTTAGAGAAAAGAGCATTTGTTGCACCTTTGGGAGCAACAAAACATGTGATGTCACAATCTCCTACACCACCAGACACCATGGCAATGAAAAAGAGAACCGGGAAGCAAGAAGGTCAGTTGCCTCCAACATACATGCATGTGAGTGAGAATGCATTTCAACCTCTGCGATCTCCTCCATCCAATCAGGTTGAGAGTGAAGTTATGCCAAACTACAACTGGGACGAATTTGAAGAATCGGCTTCTGAGAGTGAAAATGAATTTGATCAAGGAGAAGGAAGTGATACTGCTGTGAAGAAAGCAACACTTCGACATCGAATCATTATTCCAAATTGGCCAGAATCGAGGGAGTTTGATTAGAAGGTGGAGGCTATAGCTATAGGTAAACATGTCTCTACATCAAATATGCAAACTGTAAATTATCGATCTTGGTGATTTTTTAGTCTGATTTAGCTCCTGTGACAGATGCTGATGGAATACGACATCTGGTAAAGGGACCAGTTCTGCCTCGAGACGTTTGGCATGATGCAAAGGGGTTCAGATACATTGTCAAGCTCAATGAATTCAACCAACCTATTCGAAAAGGAAGGAAGATCCTTGTGAGCTTCCTTATTGCAAAAAATGATTCACTTTGTCCAGTGGGAGTCCCAAGTTGGCGTGCTGTGAACAATCAGTTAAAAACTAATGTTGTTACAATGATTCGGGTGTGTGGATTTATTGTTCTTAACACTTATGTTAATTGTAGTTTTATTTTAGCTTGGTTAACTGTGTAATTAGCTTTAAATTTATTCTGTTTCCATCTGGGTTCATCAATCAGTTGCCTGTTTTTCAGGTTTTTATTTAGTCATGGGGGTTCCGACCCCTGGTTAAGTTTCTGCAGAATCACGAAGTTCACCTAGCTAGTTCTGATCATATCAGTGCTGATCAGATCAGATAGATCAGTCTGATCTGATCAGAACTAGCTAGGCAAATTATTTTGTTAACATTGGTTTGCACCATAATCATCCATGCTTGAGTATTGAATTTCTCTTTCTACTTTACTGTTTACTAATGTGGCGTAACTTAATTTTTCCTTTTTTTTTTGAAGAAACATTTTGTGTTACCTGATGGACCTCTAGTTAACAAGGCACTAGTGATGCGTATTGACAAACCATGGAACAATCATCGATACAAATTGAAGAAGGATTTTTTCGATCCAGTGAATAAATCTCGAGAAGAGAACTATGCCAACGTGCCTGAGGGAGTGTCCACTAGGAGTTGGACGGAATTGGTAGATTATTGGCTTTTACTAGAGGCCATGGTTTGTGACCCCAAAATATCCTAAATTTAGTAAGTTTTATTTGTTTCACCTATATATGCTAATATTGGTTTCATGAAACTAGGAAAAATCTGAAATGGGAAAAAATGCTCGAGCTTTACAAGGCAATAAGCACAACAGTGGTGCTACAAGCTTTGCTAATCGAAGAGTTGATATGGTATGCTTTTCAACCTAGCTATTTGGTTTGTAGCATTTCAATTGCTATAGGTGCTAAGTCTAAAATTCATAAAAAAATAAGAGTTATATAAAAGCCTAAAATTCATAAACAAATAAGAGTAATATTTACTCGTATATGCATATCTAATCACACACATAGGGACATTCTTTAGTTTTGAATGTTAAAGTAGAGAAATGTAGAAAAGTTGGCTATGCGGGTAAATGGAATTGAAAGCAGCAGCTGGGAAAATCTTCCTACTTTCCGTTTCTGTTATAAACCATGTTGCAGAAGTATATATTATGTGACTCTTCAAACGTTTTGGAGATAGTTGTCCTAGATTCTCATGAACTTAGAGCTTTTAGGATCAGGAAACGGGGTTACCTGACACTATTACTGCCAAATAGAGTCAACTTTTAACAGGAACTAAGAAGTATGATTCTGGAGGGTGGTCTGGGGATAGGAGCGGATGTGCGTGGATACTCCAAGTTTAAAGTAGAAAACATCAGAAAGCAGAGGCAATGAAGTCCATCTGCAGTGCATGAAGCTGCAAAAACTATTCAATTTAAACAACAAAGGCAGTATTTCATTCTTCCTGCGAGCAGTAATAGGGTGATGAACCTCTGATTTAACAGGATCAAGTGCTGGTTGTGATATCTCAAGTCCTTCACTTCTAATTATGTTGATGTACCTGCAAACAAGTTTGCAAAAACTTATTTACCTAATATCTTAATAACTAGAACTAATATTTGCCACTTGTTACAGAAACAAAACAAACTGAATACAGGTATAAAGCAACTATTGGCTGATATTTCTTCTGTTTATTATCTTCCCTGCATCTACAAGGAAACGTACTCCTGAATTCCCCTTAGCCCGACACAATTAGCAGAGAGCTTGCTGATGTCACTGCCTCTGTTGCCGACTCTGTCACCCCTTGCAAAGTGGCAATGCACCCAGCAACTCTACTACGGGGATAACAACTCAAAGTGTTAAACAAATATAGTGATAGTCGGTTTAAGAACTTCAAAATTTCAGTTTTCAATTTATTTTTTTCCTGAAATTGCAGAAAGAGAAGAAAGGAGTGTTTAGCGAATTGGCATTTTTCAAATCAGTTTACGCCAAAGAAGATGGAAGCTTTAAAGAGGGCACACTTCCTCATCAATTTGTGGTATCATTGCATTGAGCTAATTCTATAAATCAATCTTGTCTCTTGAAGTCTATTTATTTTTTTCTTTGCTTGTACATAGTATTCTTGGTTAATAGATTTTGAGTGATCTTTTCATATTATATAACAGGAGGATGCCAACAAAAAGGTCCAAGAAAATCTTGCGAGTTCCTCTTCTTCAAAGCCCGTAATTGAAATTGAGAATGCAGTCTTTAATGAGCTCATGTATAAAGGTGAAGTACCTAAACGTCCTCTGAATTATGGATTTGGAGTGAAGCAAAGCGACATCTTTGGAGTGGAAGGTTTGCTGAGGAAAGAAGGGTCAAGCTATGTTAACAACAATGCTATGGAAGTGGAGAACATGAAAGGTGAAATATCAGTTGTCAAGAAGCAAAATGAGGACCTTGCGCAACAAAATCAAGTTCTGAACACCAAGTTTGAAGAAACAACACAATCATTTAAAATGATTGCTTCTTTTTTGGGACAAGTTTTGAAGGAAGTACGCAAAGGGAATGTTTCATCGAACCTTTTAGATGGTGCGGAATCAGCAATAACTATGGTTAGTTATTTCTGGAAATTATTCTGATTGAGCATCATGTATCATTACCTGAAATGTGGCATATCTAATTTACATATTAAAATGCTTTTTGTAGGTTACTGATGATTCTGGTGGCAATGGTAACAACCAGGTCGAGAAATGAGACTTTGACACTATTGCCAAATGCAAGGTAATTTCATAAGGAATTAATTAACTGCATTTCATGCTTTATAGATAAACTTATAGCTGAAACAAGCTTTATAGTTGTCGATTACTTATGGATGATGGTGAGATTAGAAGGTAGATGCTTAGATTTAGTATTATCATAATAAGGTATTATGTTGATATTAGATGAAACTTTGAGAATTATCTTTAGGCTGGTAGGATATGACGATATGCACACTAATCGATCCTAGATTCTAGCTCAAAACTCCGCGATGTAATCCATGACCATTACCTTCTCATCAGCATGTGAAAATATAAGCTTGAACAGAACTGGTCTGAACAGACTGATCATAACATAACTGATATAAACAAAACTGGTCAGAACATAACTGATCTAAACAAAACTGGTCAAAACAGAACTAACTGATCAGAACAGAACTGATCTAAACAAAACTGGTTAGAACAGAACTGATCTTATAAAAAATAATCAGAACTGGTCAGATCAGTTATGTTCTGATTAGTTCTTTTCTAACTTGGCCGTTGTATACTTTTGAGAAGTAATTATGAAAAATTAGTCGAGTTTGTAAAGAATACTTGGATGGCCATTTCCTGGTTCTTCTATCACCGAATTTCTTAGATCTTACCACTTAGTCTTAACAAGTTCAGTACAGAAAATGCTACTGTCATTATTGATGTTTTGGATGTCTTTCCTTTAATTTGTTTAATTCTTACTTCATGTCTTCATGTACCTAGAAAGTTGTTGTGCTTGACAGAATATTGTGTATTTGAATTGATGTGAAAGGGTCGGTTTCACTTCATAGGTTCTCTTTTTCTCTTTTTCTAAGCGATTTAATGCCGTTCTTGGTGAGAGTGGTCTCGGCAGTATGCCGTTCTTGGTGAAGTTGACTATTGTGTTCCATCTTTCTCTAGTTTGAGTTAGTGTAGACATGTAAACAGAAGAAACATTAATACAATAATATCTAGCTTCTTAGCATGGATCCTACCCCATGCTGTAAGAGTTTAGTCGTCCTGCCTTTTCCTCACAAGTAGAAAATGCAATTTGCAATTGACCCACATGGTACAACCTCCATTTTCCTGATTAGCTACTTTAACAACAAAAACTAAGGAGAAATCAAGATACTCAAGTGGTTACCTTACTACCTATTTCTTTTAGAAGGAAAGAGATTGAGAGTAAGAGAATTATTAAATATAATTGAGTCCCGTGGAATGGGGTGAAAGATGATAAATTGAGAACAAAAAGTTGGCATAAATAGGACTAAGTAAAAGCGAGTAGATTGCTACTGCTGCTGCTGCTATTGCTATTGCTCCCTTGGTCTGATTTTTCCTTATTCTGAAGTCCGAACCCTCTTAAATTGTGATTGTGTGTGCATGGCTAGCTGGTTCAAATATCTTGTATGCTGCATGTTTCCTGTGCTTTGGGATGTAGTTTAAGTTTCTAGACTCACGGTTTTCTGGGAGGAGTTTGTGTTGTACTGCTGAGTATGCTGGGCTGGTTTCATTTCGAGAATAATGTTATTTCCAATTGAGGTAGGTCATTGTATTTTCATTTGCGAATATTGATGTGACTCATGTTTAGAAACAATTTCACATACTGCATTAGAGATACTAATAGCATACTGCAGTTGTTCTTAAGAGAACGATACATAACTACAGCTAGTCTGCTAGTATTTTTTACGGTGATTCATCATTCTAAGGTGATATAGCTCGATAGTCTTTTTTTTGGCAACCATCTCAGCTAGTGTGCCATGAAACTCAGCTAGTCTGCCATGACTGTGGTAGGCCAAGCTTGCAGATGTCTTCTAGTCCACTGTTGTGACATGTAGGCCAAGCTTGTAGATGTCTTCTAGTCCATTGATGTCTTACATTTGTAGTTGGATGCATAACTTGATAAGAGCTCCTGAACATGTGTAAGTAAATTATCAATCATTAGCCACAAGCTCACATGCCACAGCTTTCCAAGACTGATCAATAATTAGTCACATTATCTAATTGTATTTTAGAATTAAGAAGCAGAGGAAAATGTGGCCAGTTGTAGCAAGCAAGAATCTGTTGCAATATATCAGCACCCAACCAGTAGACTACTGATTATTAGATTATGATTAGTACTTTAGTAGTGACTGAATTGAGTAGTAATTGAATTGTTATTGAGGTGTTGTTTAGGGATTCATGAGATTGGTAGTCCGTAGTTGCTTACTTCTATATGCTTGTAGCTTAGAGTGGTTACTGGTTTGAGCTGCTGATTTTATTATCAGGATTTCTTCCAAATCCAGAACTTGAGACTTCTGTTCTATCTGTGTGGTATTGTTATCGTTCTGTGTTCTCTATCAACTGATTAAAATGTGATTCTTTGTTACCTTTCTTTATGGAATTATTACTAAGGTAAACAACTAATCATGATTCTTTAACATTGTTCTTGACCTTGTTGTTAATTTTCCCTTGATTTTATGGAATGTTCATCATACTCAATTCATATATATTTGACATAAATTTTCTTTGCAGATTATTGATGATTCAAGTGGTAATAGTAAATGTAGATCAAGAGATGAACAAGTTATCTTGAAGCTAAGCTAGCATAAGGATAGGTTTACTTGTTCGTAACCTTGTTTTTATTTAGTTTTGGACTATCTTGTAGAAAAAATGATAATGCTAGTTAGAAAGTTATTTTTGTTTTAAAACTATCGCTTTTATTTCAGTTTGACTAGACTCTGCGAATTAATTTAATGTATAGATGATTTTTATCACTTTTTCTAAATTAACTACTTAAGTATATATATGAATCATAGCATGATGTTATATATATATATATATATATATATATATATATATATATATATATATATATATATATATATATATATATGTTGCTCTAAGATAGTACGTGTACATACGTAGTAAGTTAATATTTGTATTTGATTATGATTTATTATCTATGGTCGATATATTTTTTTATAGATAATTCATGAAAAATAATATATATATATATATATATATATATATATATATATATATATATATATATATATATATATATATATATATATATATATATATGAAAAAAAATATGATGCAAATTGGGACGCTCCAAAGTCTCTAAATTATTACGTATATATGAAAAATAATATGATGCAAATAGTGACGCTTCAAAGGGTCTAAATTATTTTGGAGGGAATGGGGAGACCTCGCACGAAAGTAAACATATAGTGACTCTAATAAGAGTCTATATATTTCGGGTGTCTAAAGCGTCTCTATATGGTTTATAGTGGCGGAAAAATGTGTCTATACGCGTGCAAATAGTGACGCTTTATAGAGTCACTATATCCCAATTAGCGACGGAGAAATACATCGCTGTTTTGCAAATTGTGACGCTCTAAAGCGTCGGTAAATAATGGCAATGAAAATAGCGACCCTCTCCCAAAGCGTCGCTATGTGAAATAGCGACACTTTAGAGCGTCGCAATTTGTCCCAAAAAGCGTCACAATGTGCCGCGTTTTTTGTAGTGTGTTGTTTCTGCTATTGTTGTGTTGATGTTATTCCGGTTGTTGTTGTTGTTTCCGCTATTTTTATTGCTGGTTGTTCTTCTGCCGTGTCTTTGAATGAGTCTATAATGATCAAACCAACAATAGCTTATCGATCATTATAGGTCACACATTGTAGCGGAAACAGCAGAAGAACAACCAGCAATAGTTTTTTATGTTTCAAAGACTCATTCTCGCCTATTGTTGTCTAGACAACAATAGGTGAGAATGAGTCTTTGAAACATAAAATACTTATTTAGGTTCATTAGTTGAAAGTTCATAGGGAAATACGTCATTTTAATCAAAATATGACATATAATGAACAACCTAACCTTAAATGTGCATAACTTCACTAAAGTAGGCGAGAATGAGTCTTAGAAACATTAAAATAGGTCTAATAAACATAAAAAGGGTTTAAAATAATTATTTAGGTTTATTAGTTAAAATTTGGGACCAAAATAAGTCATTTTAGTCAAACTATGACATATAATGATCAAACGAACCTTAAATGTGCTTAATTTGACCAAAGTACGTAAGAATGAGCCTTAGAAACATAAAACCAAGTATATTAAACAGGTAAAGGGTTTTAAATACTTATTTAAGTTCATTACTTGAAAGTTGGGACCGAAATAATCCATTTTAGTCAATATGTGACCTATAATGATCAAATGAGCCTTAAATTTGCATAACTTGACCAAATTAGGTGATATGAGTCTTTGAAACATAAAACATAGTGTATTAAACATTTTAAGGCTTTAAAATACTTATTTAAGTTCATTAGTAGAAAGTTGGGATCGAAATAAGCCATTTTAGTAAAAATGTGACCGATAATGAACTAACGAGGCTTAAATGTGCATAACTTCACAAAAATGGGTGAGAATAAGTCTTTAGAACATAAAACTAAGAATATTAAATATGGAAAAACTTTAAAATACTTATTTAAGTTCCTTTGTTGAAAGTGAGGACCAAAATAAGCCATTTTAGTCAAAATGTGACCGATAATGAACTAACGAGGCTTAAATGTACATAACTTGACCAAAATGGGTGGTAATGAGTGTTTGGAACATAAAGATAAGTGTATTAAACATGTAAAGACTTTAAATTACTTATTTAAGTTCATTAGTTGAAAGTTGGGACCGAAATAAGCCATTTTAGCAAAATGTGACCGATAATGAACTAACGAGGCTTAAATGTGCATAACTTCACCAAAATGGGTGAGAATGAGTCTTTGAAACATAAAACTAAGTGTATTAAACATGTAAAGACTTTAAAATACTCATTTAAGTTCATTAGTTGAAAGTTGGGATCGAAATAAGCCATTTTAGTCAAAATGTGACCGATAATGAACTAACGAGGCTTAAATGTGCATAACTTCACCAAAATGGGTGAGAATGAGTCTTTGAAACATAAAACTAAGTGTATTAAAAACTTTAAAATACTTATTTAAATTCATTAGTTGAAAGTTGGGACCGAAATAAGCCATTTTAGTCAAAATATAACCGATAATTAACTAACGAGGCTTAAATGTGCATAACTTGACCAAAATGGGGTGAAAATCAGTGTTTGAAACATAAAACTAAGTGTATTAAACATGGGAAGGCTTTAAAATACTTATTTAAGTTCATTAGTTGAAAGTTGGAACCGAAATAAGCCATTTTAGTCAAAATGTGACTGACAATGAACTAACGAGGCTTAAATGTGCATAACTTCACCAAAATGGGTGAGAATGAGTCTTTGAAACATAAAACTAAGTGTATTAAACAAGTAAAGACTTTAAAATACTCATTTAAGTTTATTAGTTGAAATTTGGGATCAAAATATGCCATTTTTGTGAAAATGTGACCAATAATGAACTAATAAGCTTAAATATGCATAACTTCACCAAAACGTATGAGAATGAGTCTTTGAAATAAAAAACTAAGTGTATTAAACAAGTAAAGACTTTAAAATACTCATTTAAGTTCATTAGTTGAAAGTTGGGATCGAAATAAGCCATTTTAGTCAAAATGTGACCGATAATGAACTAACGAAGCTTAAATGTGCATAAATTCACCAAAATGGGGTGATAATGAGTGTTTGAAACATAAAACTAAGTATATTAAACATGGAAAGACTTTAAAATACATATTTAAATTCATTAGTTAAAAGTTGGGACCGAACTAAGCCATTTTAGTCAAAATGTGACTGATAATTAACTAACGGGGCTTAAATGTGCATAACTTGACCAAAATTGGGTGAAAATGAGTGTTTGAAAGATAAAATTAAGTTTATTAAACATGGGAAGGCTTTAAATATTTATTTAGTTCATTAGTTGAAAGTTGGGACCGAAATAAGTCATTTTAGTCTAAATGTGACTGATAATGAACAAACGAGGCTTAAATGTGCATAACTTCACCAAAATGGGTAAGAATGAGTCTTTGAAACATAATAATGAGTGTATTAAACATGTAAAGACTTTAAAATACTTATTTAAGTTTATTAGTTGAAAGTTGGGATCGAAATATGCCATTTTTGTCAAAATATGACCGATAATGAACTAATAAGGCTTAAATGTGCATAACTTCACCAAAACGGGTGAAAATGAGTCTTTGAAACATAAAACTAAGTGTATTAATCATGGAAAGACTTTAAAATACTCATTAAGTTCATTAGTTGAAAGTTGGGACGGAAATTAACCATTTTAGTCAAAATATGACCGGTGATGATCAAACGAGTCTTATATGTACATAACTTGATTTAAGTAGTGAGAATGAGTCTTTGAAACATTATAATAAGTATATTAAACATGTTAAGAGTTTAAAATACTCATTTAGGTTCATTAATTGAAAGTTGAGATAGAAGTAAGTCATTTTAGTCAAAATGTGACTGATAATGATCAAACGAGTCTTATATGTACATAATTGACCAAAGTATGTGAGAATGAGTCAATGAAACATTAAAATAAGTATATTAAACATGTAAAAGGTTTAATATACTCATTTAGATTTATTAGTTGAAAGGTGGGACCGAAATAAGCGATTTTAGTCAAAATGTGACTTATAATTATCAATGAGTCGTATATGTGCATAAATTGACCAAAGTGGGTGATAATGAGTCTTTGAAGAATAAAGCTAAGTGTATTAAACATTTAAAGGGTTTAAAATACTCATTTAGGTTCATTAGTTGAAAGTAGGGACCGAAATAAACAGTTTTGATTATTTTACGATTCATTATTTCATTGTTATGAACACATTAAGTCTTAATTTATTGTACGATTCTATATTTATAATATAACTAAAGTATATAGATATATTTTTTGATGGTCGATCTTTTTAAGGTACTCAATAATCCGAGGGAGCAGGCTTTCACCTTTGAGGAGATAAATGAAGTTCGAGAAAAATTGGCAAACTTCATACCAGTGATTGTCCTTGATATTTTCTTGTACTGAATCTTAGATCATGGATACTAGTTTTTCATATGATTGTGTAATCGACTTTTATCTTTATAATTATATACTATTTAATTTAATTATCTATATAATTGGATACTTTTTATGTGATGTATGGAGGTTAATCAATGGCGTGGTCCAATTGTAATATGTAGCAGGGAAATCGGTTATATAACAAATCTAGATCAAGTGCAGCTCATTTATAGGCCAAGTGCGGATCGTTATACTCCCTCCGTATTTATTTAAGAGATACACTTGGCCGGACACGCGTATTAAGAAAAAGAATTGAATGAAATAAAGTAATAAAACAAGTGGGGTTGAGTAGATATTTTAATAAGAAAAACAAGTGGGGACCATGTCATTTTAGGGAGTGGGGTTGGGGGTGGGGTGTAGATACATTATTTAATTAGATGGTGGGGTTGATAAGTTACTAAAAATGGCAAGTGTATCTCTTAAATAAATACTGCCGGAAAAAGCAAGTGTATCCCTTAAATAAATACAGAGGGAGTATATCAAATGCGGCTCATTTTTATGCTTGTGCTGCCCATTTATATGTCAAGTGCAGACTCATTTTAAAATTTGGTAGCACCAAATATGTCAAGTGCGGGCTCATTTTCAAAATTGGCAGCACCAAATTTGTCAAGTGCGGGCTCATATTCTAAAATTGGCAGCACCAAATTACTCAAGTGCGGGCTCATTTTCCAAATTGGCAGCACTTGAGAAACATAAAGTGCGGGCATGCCATGTGCTGCACATGTAAAAGCCCGCACTAAACCCCTTAAAATGAGCCAGCACTTGATCTTTTTTCCTCTAGTGTTGGCACGTAACGCTCTGCTTAATTATGAGTCATTCACTCCATGTGATCTTCACATACATAAAAAAAAAAGTCAAATATGATTTGTATAAGGTTTGAACCTCAACCTTGTGTTTAAAGCCTTTACCATAAGACATGACACATTCCATATTATCATTGCGGAAAAAAAATAAGTAAATACAAATGTTTTTATTGTTGTAACCCGAAGCATCATATCACCCGACCCTAAAAACTAGTGCAACTCCTAAAATAATACGATCGAAAATGGTATATTTAACTCCTTTATAAATATGGAAGGAGTATGAGACCTAGACCTGTCAAACGGGTCGGTCGGGTTGGGTTGTAAAAAATTACTTTCGGGTTCGGGTTGAATCGGGTCGGTCACTTTCGGGTTCGGGTTTACAAATGCTTGTTCAAGACCCAGAACTTTCGGATTCGGGTTGACCCAACGGGTTGAGAGATTTTAAAACGCGCATTATATTTTCATTAATTTATGTGATAAATATACAAAATATTGGCACAAATTAACAAATTTTCCTACGAAAATTCATATTTAGTCAAATTCAACCATAAAATGGCGTATAATTCAAATTAAAATCATATTACACACAACAATAGTAAAAACAACGTGTCTATTATGCTTAAATTTTCTCATAATGTCATTTATTACTATAAATACAATGATTTTCAATCGGTCGGGTCCAAAACGGGTTCGGTCGGGTTTTGACCCATTCCTTTTCGGGTTGCTCGGGTTCGGATAAAATCGGATTACGGGTCACAAAATCTTGTTCAGGACCCAGTATTTTCGGGTCGGGTTCGGGTCGGGTCGATTTTTGACAGCTGTAATGAGACCCCTTTAATGTGGATTTTTTTTTCTCCAGAATTTCTGCTCTTCAATTTAAATTCAATACGTTCAGTTTAAGTTCTATAATTTCAATCTAGTTTATGACAGTTTTGATCCATTCGATTTTAATCATTCGGCCATTAAGAATAGGGGTTTATTTCATGATCAATCAAATACACCGTATGACCGTACTCTACAAAATTCGCACTACTTAAATATGAAATATAAAGGAAAAACAATTTCATAGGAAATATTACTTGTGATGTTCAATCAAACAACGAATGATAACAGTCGTAAATGTATTGCACGCAATGCATCTCATGATTAGAACCAAAATCATGGGATGAATTAGTGTTGAGTTTGTGTGGTAAATCAATTATTAAGAAGATCTAATCACCCGAAAAAGGAGCACATAATTAATACTTTCTCACGCTTACCTCCATAAAGTGATTTCATCATTCCTAATTGAAATCATTTTAACTCTTTCCGTCATTTTCACTTTTGTCTCATTTTATGGAAAAATTTGTGAACAACTACCATTTTGGCTATCAATGATTTTCTCATTTAAAATTAAAATATTTCTTTTTTTCTCTTAATCGTTTTAGGTGATTCAAATTTCATTTCTTTTCTTTTTTATGTAAATTCAAATTTAAGATTAATGGGAAATAGACTCTCGATCTTAACTAAGCTAAGATCTCAATAGATGATTTTTACTGATGTATAAGTCCAATTGAGTTAAGATATAATTTTAAAAAGTACGTGAATTAAACGCTATAAACCCTAAACTAATCCAATAAAAATACTCCGTATGTATAATCAACATACAAATTCATGCAAGAGTCACGAGTAATTTAAATTAAGGCGTTATCAACTAATTTATTTGGCAAAATTTTAAGAGGGGGTAACCAAGACTTGAACTCAAATCGTGGCTATACTATTTGTCGTTTGTCCAGATTTTCTCTTAAAAACAAATTAAGTCGTCTCATTATAATATCAAAGAAACCAACATAAGTTGGTGGAGTTGGTGGGGAACTCACCTTGTGACTTGGAGGTTACAAGTTCGAGTCCCATCAACTGCGAAATGTTTGGGAGTGGCTCAATCGATGAGCTGCGGAGCTGGGCTGGTTCACCTGTGCTAAGTGCTGGTTCAATTAGGGTCCCTTCTTCTTACCTATTAAAAAAAAAAAAATTATAATATCAAAGAGACCGTTGTCGGCGCACAAATTCAAAATGAATCACGATTGATAGAAAGAAAGGTTCTATAATCTCAAAGTATAATTGACAGAATATAATGATACAAAAGGAGACCCCATAGATGTTTTCACCAAAATTATTCATTCACTTATAATGGAGTACATGAATACAATCATGTCACTTTGGGTCAAACTTTAAGCAAAGATATATGACAACAAACACTCAAAAAAAAAGTGAACCCTAGAATAAAGGTTTGGGTAACTTCTTTTACTTTAAGCAAATATAAATTTGAGAACTTCTCCCTTTATAAACATCATCACTTTGCCTAACTCACTCATAGTCATGTACTCATGTCCCTTATAAAGTAAGGTCCCTTTCCTTTTTGCTAACTTTAAGCTTTTAGATTAGAGCAACAAAAGACCAAAGAGACCTTCCATTTTATAAATAAACAAATCCAATCCAATCTAATTATATATATATATATATATATATATATATATATATATATATATATATATTTATATTGACATAGCTAATTATCTGTATAAAAGATAAACTGAGAGCATAAACAACGTCATATAACATGTCATGTCAATAAATAATACTTTGTACAAATTATTTACGAAAGAAGATAACGAGTAACTCACAAATAGAGTTTGCTGTTCAAAACTCGACCTTAAAACAAAAACTTGCACAAAAATACCGTTGGTTATTCCTCCTTATTTGGAGAAGATGTAATCAGTAAAGACAAAGAGAAATAAATGGAGAGAAAAGAAGGAGAGAAGTGAGAAATCAAGAAATATTTATTGGCAAATTATTCTGCAATAATTTGTATCATTAGTTTCTTAGTAATACACTACAAGAATTTGTATCTTTAACGACAACCTAATTACGACGAGTCAAAAATCCCGTCGCAAAAGGCTTTTGCGACGGGGCTAAAAACCAAACAATGACGGGAATAACCGTCGCAAATGTCTTTTACGACGGATTTAGGACGGATTTACGACGGGATTTCTATGAACGACGGCCTCCTTTTATGACGGGTTCGCGACAGGAAATCCCGTCGTTAATCAACGATTATTGGCCTTTCGCGACGGGATTTCCCGTCGTTAATAGTACAATTTCTTGTAGTGATAGGATGGTTATAAATATGTAATAAGATTGATAGTTAATATATTCAGGAATTATAACATTGTGAGATAGTTCATATATATAGAGAAACATTACATTTTGAGAGTATACCATCGAATATTAGTTTATATTTCATAAATACTTTGTGGGTTTATATTATAGGGGGTGTTTGATTAGGAGAGGTTTGAGGGAAAAAGAGCTTTTTGGGGTGAATTAGAGGTTTGAATTTTAGAAAAAGGTATTTGGAAGTGTTTGGTTAGGAGAGGTTTGGAAGAGAGTTTTGGGGTGAAAAAGATAATTTTGAAAAAGCTCAATATAGGAGCTTTTTGCAATTAGAGGTTTGAGAAAGTGGATGAAAATGACTATTTTGTCCTACTATTGCCTATAATACAACCACTATCAACCTTGATACCCTACATTATTTTTCTCCTAAAAACATTACTCACCCTTTCTTTTTCATTTCACCCTATTTACTAGATTCGCTTTTTGTTGTAATAAATTTTATATTAGTACTTTGAACCAATTGAAATACATTGCAATCATGCTTGAAATATTATTAGTAATATTTCTCTATTTGAGAAATATACTTCCTCTATTCTTATTTATATGACACAATTGGAGTTTTGACACAATCTCCTTTGATTTCAATTTGCGATTTATACTTTAGAAAAAACATAGTCGTATGGGATCTTGTTTGATTCGTTTTAATAAATACGGAGTATTTTTTAAATATCAAGTTTTTATATTTTTTTCTTATCCATAATTGAAGATATTAATGTTTGAAATCGTGCATTGGCAAACGTGACTAAATAATTATGTCATATAAATAAGAACAGAGGAAGTATATCATTAAAAAAAATTAATTAAAAATATTTTTTTCAAAAATATTTTATTCAGTCATTGTTTATTAAAAAAAAAGAGAGAAAAAAATTAATACAATAAACAATTTGTCTAATATTAATTAAAAAAACAAAGTATGCCAATGTCCTTGATGGTCATTTTACATATTAAACAGCTAACATCTATCAGCTAATTTACCAAACACTTTTACACAAACAACTAATGCAACCAGGTAGTCAAATCAGCTAATGCAAACAGCTAACCGCTAACAGCTAGTCAAACCAGCTAACAGCTAACATCTCCTAACCAAAAATATATACTTGTTAGCCTATTTCGTTTATACACGAAAGAGAAAACGAATATTATTTCCGCTACAAGATTATTTGTAATCTTTCCCAACAATCTGGTATCAGAGCCGGATACGTACATGTACGTCGTCGTATATAAACAAATGGAAGATTCGATGGTAAGCAAATCAGGAATGATTAAATTGTCATCATCCAACTATTCCATGTGGAAGTCTCAAATGGAGGATATTCTTTATTGAGAGGACTTGTATAAGCCCATCGAGGAAGAAACTAAACCGAAAAATAAAACCGAAGATGCATGGAAGTTGGAGAATCTTAATGCGGTCGGGTTGATACGACAACATATTGATCAAAGCATTTCTCAACATGTTTCTAATGACACGGATGCCTACAAGCTTTGGAAAAAGTTTGAGTCAATGTATGAGAGGAAGACAACTTTAAATAAAGCTACATTGGTGAGAAGGTTGGTTCGTCTTCTATAAAAGGAAGGTAAAAATATGGCAGAACATATGAATGAATTTCAAGGCATTGTTAAACAGTTAACAAATGTAAACATGGAAATTGAAGATGAAGTCCAAGCCTTATTACTCCTCAGCTCATTACCTGATAGCTGAGAAACTCTTGTTATCTCGTTGAGCAATTCCGCTCCGAGTGGTAAACTCACCCTTGATATGGTGAAAGACAACCTATTCAATGAAGAAGCTAGAAGCTAGGAAAGAATTTGCCTCGACAAATCAGATTGAAGCACATATTGTTGAAAATCGTGGGAGACCAATATTTAAAGGTTCCCAAAGTCAAGAAAAATCTAGAGGCAGATCAAAATCCAAAAAGAGGTTCACTTGCTTTTATTGTCATAATCAAGGACATAAGCAAAGTGAATGTAGAATATGGAAGCGGGACATGCGATCTAAGAATGACAGAAGTAGTGATAATGAAGATAAGAAAAATTTCATGGCTACAACAGTATGTAATGATATTTATTTTGTAGGTGATGACGCGTGTTATAACCTAACAAGAGATGATTGCAGTTGGGTAATTGATACAGGTGCTTCGTATCATCTAAATGCAAATAAAAATTATTTCACATCTTACACTACCGGGGATTTTGGTTTTGTAAGGATGGGAAATGATGGATCCTCCAAAATTATTGGTATTGAAGATGTTTGTTTGGAATTCAATACAAGTTGTAATCTTACACTACACGATGTCAGACATGTGTCAGATATTCGGCTGAATTTGATTTCAGCTGGTAAACTTAACGATGAAGGATATGCAAATCACTTTTCAAATGGAAAGTGGAATTTGTCAAAGGGCTCGATGATTGTTGCGCACAGAAAGAAGAAACAAACCCTTTATGTCACAAATGTAAAGCTCAGCTCACAAATAAATGTAGCTGAAGAATGTTCAACCGAGCTATGGCATAAGAGACTCGATCATATGAGTGAGAAGGGATTCCAAATCCTCACTCGAAAGCAAACCCTTCCTTTTAAGGATGTTAATTTGAAATCATGTGTTGATTATTTGGCAGGAAAACAACACAGAGTTTCATTTCGAAGAAATCCACTATCTAGAAGATCTCAGGTTCTAGATTTGGTTCATACAGATGTTTGTTCAATGGGAGAGAAATCTCTTGGTGGTGCATCATATTTTGTTACATTCATTGATGACCATTCTAGGAAAGTGTGGGTCTTTCTTTAAAAAGTAAAGACCAAGTCTTTGACACGTTTAAGGAGTTTCATGCAAAAGTAGAAAGAGAAATTGCCATGAAATTAAAATGTGTGCGATCCAATAATGGTGGTGGGTATAGAGGTCAATTTGAAGAATATTGTAGGAAGTATGGGATAAAGCTTGAGAAAACTGTCCCAAAAAAACCTCAACAAAATGGTCTCGGTGAAAGAATGAATCGAACGATCACAGAGAAAGTTCGTTCGATGTTATCACATACAAAGTTACTCAAATCTTTTTGGGGGGAGGCAGTAAAGACTGCAGTTCATTTGATTAATCTTTCTCCTTCAGTTCCACTTGATGGTGATGTTCCACACATGATATGGTCTGGAAGAAAATTAAACTATGAAAAATTGAAGGTGTTTGCATGTAGAGCCTTTGTTCACATCCCGAGGGATGAAAGATCAAAACTTGATAGCAAGACAAAACAATGTATTTTTTTTGGCTATCCTGAAGATGATTTCGGTTATAGGTTATGGAGTCCTTCTGAAAGAAAGATTATTAGAAGCAAAGATGTTGTTTTCTTTGAAGATCAAACCATTGAAGACCTACAAAAATTGGGAAAATCTACAATATCCCATGAAGAATTGCCTATAATCATGAGTCCATTTCCTTTTTCGGATACAATTGATGATCACGGGGGAGAATTAGACCAAGATGATCACCCTCATGATGATGAGAATGTGGAACATATTCCATAACAAGAAAATCAATCATCTCATGAAGCAGAATTAGAAGATCCACTCGAGATAGACGACTTCCAGCATAATTGGCTGGAGGTGAATATCAGTTACTTACTGAAGGGGGAGAACCAGAGTCTTATGAAGAGGCTTTGAAAGATGTACATCAGGAAAAGTGGATGGAAGCCATGCAAGATGAGATAAAATCCTTGCATGAGAATCACACATTTGATTTAGTACAACTACTAAAGGGGCGACGAGCACTCAAGAATAAGTGGGTGTTTAGATTAAAGACTGAAGAAAATAATCGACAACCAAGATATAAAGCTAGGCTGGTCGTGAAGGTATTGACTTTGAATAAATACTTTCACCAGTTTTGAAAATGTCGTCAATACGAGTTGTTCTTGGCATGACAGCATGCATGGATTTGGAAATTGAACAACTAGATGTGAAAACAGCCTTCCGACATGGTGATTTGGAAGAAGAAATATATATGGAACAACCTGAGGGATATCAGGTTAACGGAAAGGAACACATGGTATGCCATTTGAATAAGAGCTTGTATGGCTTAAAGCAAGCACCGCGACAATGGTTTCGAAAATTTGAGTCTTTTATGAAAGATCATAATTATCAAAAGACGACATCAGATCATTGTGTGTTCATTAAAATATTTGCAGAGGGAGATTTTATCATTATACTCCTCTATGTCGATGAGATGTTAATTATTGGTCATGATACCAATAAAATCGTCAATTTGAAGAAGGTGATGAATAAGTTATTTTCTATGAAGGACTTAGGACCAGCAAAACAAATACTTGGCATGAAAATATCCCGTGATAAGAAAAATAAGAAGTTATGGTTGTCACAGGAAAGATATATTGAGAAACTACTTGAGAGGTTTAATATGCATAAGGCTAAGCTAGTGAGCTCTTCACTTGCATATCATTTTAAATTGAGCTCTCTACAATGTCCTACAAGGGATAATGAAAAAGAAGAGATGGGTAAAGTTCCTTATGCATCTGTAGTTGGCAGTTTGATGTATGTTATGGTTTGTACAAGACCAGACATTGCCTATTCAGTAGGTCTTGTTAGTAGGTTTCTCTCTAATCTAGGGAAAGAACACCGGGAAGCTATAATATGGATACTAAGTTATTTACGTGGCACGTCAAAAATGTGCACATGATTTGGTCTAGGAGATCCTGTGTTAAAAGGTTACACATATGCAGATATGGCTAATGATGTTGATTCGCGAAAGTCAGTATCAGGTTACATGATGACTTTTGCAGGGGGAGCTATATCATGGAAATCAGGGTTACAAAAATGTGTTGCATTATCAACAACAGAAGCCAAGTATATTGCCGTGACAGAATCTTGCAAAGAGCTCTTGTGGATGAAGAATTTTCTACAAGAGCTAGGAATTAGACAAGAAAATTATATACTTTATTGTGACAGCCATAGTGCTATTCATCTGGCAAAAAATCCCACCATTCATGTCCGTTCTAAATATATAGACGTTAGGTATCATTGGATACGTGAGATATTTGAAGACAAGTTGTTGCATTTGGAAAAGATCCATACTATGACCAAAGTATTGATCATGCAAAAGCTTGATATTTGTCGAGGGGATGCGGGTTTATCGAAAAATTTATAATAAGTCGGAAGGGGGAGATTTTTTGGTTATTCCTCCTTATTTGGAGAAGATGTAATTAGTAAAGGCAAAGAGAAAAAGAAGGATAGAAAAAGACGAAGAGAAGTGAGAAAGCAAGAAACATTTATTGGCAATTTATTCTGCGATAATTTGCATCATTAGTTTCTTAGTAATATGATGGTTATAAATATGTAATCAGATTGATAGTTAATATATTCAGGAATTATAACATTGTGAGATAGTTCATATATATAGAGAAACATTACATTTTGAGAGTATACCATCGAATATTAGTTTATATTTCATAAATACTTTGTGGGTTTATATTATATCACAGAGATATAATTGTTAGCCTATTTTGTTTATACACGAAAGGGAAAACGAATATTATTTCCGCTGCAAGATTATTTGTAATCTCTCTCAACAAATACCCAACTAGGTCAAATGGGTCTTTTCTTAAAACTTTCTTCATATGCCATGTCAGCATTTCACTATTATTAAATTATTAAATTATCGTTAACACTCCTCAAGATTCAATCGAATTCCATCATGATCTTTCACAAATGGTAAGCATGTCTAATTTCAGCCTTGGTAAGCTCCCGTTTAAATACCTTGGTGTTCCGGTATCTTCTAGGAAATTGAAGCTTATGGATTGCGAAATTTTGATTGACAAACTTTGTACCAAAGAACTTGGGGTTCCAGGAACTTATCGTATGCAGGCCGAGTGCAATTAGTTAATTCAGTCCTTTTGGCTATGCATTTGTACTGGACTAGTATTTTTATTCTTCCTAAAGGCATTCTTCGGAGGATGGTTTCTATTTGCAGACAATTCCTTTGGGAAGGCAAAGCTGCTGGAGTTAAAGTCCCTCTAGTATCTTGGGATCTTATTTGTAAACCCAAGTCAGCTGGGGGGCTTGGAGTTTGTAATGTGTTTAACTGGAATGTTGCTTGTTTGGCAAAGTATGTCTGGAATATAACTTCTAAAGCTGACTGTCTATGGGTGAAATGGGTGGACCACGTGTATATGAAGGGCAAAGATTGGTGGAGCTATTCTCCACCTCAAACGGCCAGTGGGCAGTGGCGCTCAATTTGTCATGTTAAAGATAAGTTTATGGCTGGGTATAGTGGTAATTCTTGGGTTGCTAATCCTAGAGGGCTTTATACAGTCAAAAGGGGATACACTTGGCTACAAGGTAATCTTGACACAGTTGTTTGGCAAAGATGGGTGTGGAATAGGATGAATATCCCAAAGCACAGCTTCATATCATGGTTAGCCGTACAAGTAGGTTGAGGAATGCCTCTCTTCTTGCTACCTTTTGGTGTCTGTACTGATGTTCGGTGCAAGATATGTGGCCAATGTCCCGAGACTCACAATCACCTTTTCTTTGAATGTTGTTTTAGCAGTGTTGTTATGTCCAATATTTGTTCTTGGTTGGGTGTTACCCAGGCTAATGAGCATTTGGTTCCGTGGTGTGTTTGGGATTCCAGAAGTAGATTTTCTAATTTTAGGAATTTTTTTTGCTTTGTAGCTGCTACCACTTGCTTATATCAGATTTGGAAAGTTAGGAATGAAGGGTTTTGGGAGTCTAGAATTCCTACTGTGGAGTCTACGATTAAGTGCATCAAAGACATGGTGAAGGGAAGAGTTTGATGTGTTATGCCCATAAAAATTTCTTATAGATAGAGTTTGGATTGATTCTTTGTAATAGGTTGTTGTTGTTTGGTTTGGTTGTAAACTGTTTTTGCTTGTCTTTTGGGCCTTGGCCTTTGGACTTGTCATGTTTTGCTTGAGCTTATTGATATAATACTTACCTTTTACCAAAAAAAAGATTCAATCGTAGTTAGCTCTTCAGTATTCACCCCTCAAACTTATTTAAAACTTGTAAATTTATGTACCATATTATTTTATTCAACTTAGACCCTGAATCTTAACTTGTCTTGATTTTTAAAGACTCAATTTAAGATTTTTTCAATACTCATCCACGTATCTGAGCAACAAATTTCTTAATCTGATCTTAAAAATAGATGAGTCACATGAACATGTCACCCCAACTTAAGTCTTATGACTTGGGAAAGAGTTTGAAATCGAGCACAATCCTATTTGGATCAAATCGGCTTCAAAATTTTATAAATTTTGTAGGTAATAACCCAAACTTCTAATGACCAAAGTTTTATCCACTCTTAATTTTCGGAACTGCTAGATTATGAGAAAGTCCTTGACTTAGAGTGTATTCAAGTGAACAAATATATAGTGATTACAATCATTGTTCAAATTGAATTAGGTACATTGATATGACTAGAAGTCTAATATACTTCAAATATCCTAAGATATTTCTATCTCTACAAAACCCCCGCAGCCGTAGGGGGAGGAGGTCGTACACTAAGACTGGATCTGAAATCCAAAAATAATTGCCGTGGGAGGCCATTTGTGAAAATTTATGCAAACTGATACCGCAAAGAAACAAGAAAACCCGTACCTGACCCGACGCCACTTTCTCAAGAACGAATTGTATGTCCATCACAACATGTTTCGGCACTGATGCTGGACGGGGTTGTTAGATAAATAAATAGCACTGAGATTAACACAATAAAAATGGTGGCCTGGCGAAGTGGGCAATGTAACACTAGTAGAAGGTTACGCAGCCAACAAGCCTCTGCAGCGACATTTGCGACACCTCGATATTCTGTCTCTGCACTTGATCTAGAAAGAGTGGGGTGACGTTTGGAAGACCAAGAAACCCCGTACAAATATCCTTAACAGAATAACCATTATGGACAATTCAATTGAAACCTTACTATCAATGGTGGATTTACGTACGGAAATTAAAAAAATTATTATTTAGGGGGCAAGGAGCACGTCACGAAGACCTAAACAAGGCTCTGGTTGGGGAAAGGTAGTATGACTATAGCCTGTAACCGGAATGTGATGACCATTACCAACTAAAATATGATCATTAATTCTTAAGTTATATAGGGGCACGAGGATACCACTGTGTTATTGGCCTTATGAGAATTGACACCTGAATCCATGTACAATAATTGATCTTGTGGCAAATTCATTATTGCAAAATAATTAGCCAACTTCGTTGGTGTTATTGGCTCGAACAAATAGGCATGCTGAGGTGGGAGGCCCTGTTTGGCGTAGTGAGCGTGTCGCAGAACTGGGCTTGGGCCCAAGATGGATGGTGGAGGCTTGATCTGCATTGGAGGCTAATGGGCAGCAGGATATTGGGCTTATTGGAACTAGGCAACCTGTTGTAGGTAAAGAAAAGGGGTTGTGGCCCATTGAGGTTGCATTGCACAGTTGCCCACTATTGTTGTGTTGGGCTGATCTAGTATTGTTGTTGAGGGGGCTTGGTAGGTTGTTGAACCTAGGTCTGCTGTTGGTTGTTATTGCCAGTGCCCCACCCACGTCCTTTCCCCTGCCTCTCTCTACCGCGACCACGACCTGTTGTTGGTTGGGCTGGCTGGTGGTTGGGCTAGGTAGCTACCGGTTGTGGTTATTGGACCATGAATGCAACATTTTGTCCCCTATTGTCCTGGGAACACCGTTCTTCTTTAGTTAGGAAGGGATTGCGAGAATTCTCAAAGGTAGTAAGAGGATCTGTTCGTTGGAACTAGGGATGGCAATCACATCAAAATCCAAACCGAGTCTGAGCCGATCTGAAGGAAAAAATCCGTTCCGAATCCGAGAAAAAAAGTCTGAATCCGAATCCGATTAAAAACTTCCGAATCCAAATGAATATGGATCTGATATGGAGTCGGCAGAGACTCCAACCCGAATCCGACCCGAGTCCAATTCCGAGTCCAAATTTGACCCGAAATTATTTCAAAGT
The DNA here is from genome assembly GCF_020520425.1 of Spinacia oleracea. Lineage (NCBI taxonomy): Eukaryota > Viridiplantae > Streptophyta > Magnoliopsida > Caryophyllales > Amaranthaceae > Spinacia > Spinacia oleracea. Next base: position 39,688,788 of record NC_079488.1, read on the forward strand.
GTATTATTTTTCGTCGATAACCTTTTTTAAAAAGGAAGTTCCTAATGTAATCTAATATATTTAATTAAAGCGCACATATTTGTAATTTATTAGAAACTCATTAGATTTTGGTAAATGAGAAATATGATTTCTAATTTATTTTAAAATTAAGAAATACAAGTTCTATGTAAGTAAAGTTAACGCATGATTCGGATTTGGATATGGATATGGTCATGGATTCGGATTTGGATATGCATATGGTTTCGGATTTGGATATGGATGCAATTTTTGGAGTCTGAATTTTAAATGGATATGGATATGGATGTAATTTTGGAGTCCAAATTTTAAATAGATTTGGATATGGATTCAATTTTGGAGTCCGAATTTTAAATGGATCGGATTTGGAGTTTACTACATCCGACCCGAATCCGATCCATTTACATCCCTAGTTGGAACTGAAGGAAATAATACCCTCGGTCCAAGTATGCATATAAGATTTAGTCTAATAAATGCGGTTCAGTATTAATTAACAAGTTAATAATTCAGTGAGATCAAGTGAGCTGAATGCCTAGCTAGAGGCCGCTTCAGTTCAAGTGGAATTAATGATATTAATCCACAGCTTACTCTTGACTGAACCCGTAGGGTCACACAAATAGTACGTAAACGGATCAAGTATTTAAAGGCATTAAATACTCCATCTATGGATATTCGGAATCGACGGATCTTGGTTTCAGTGGGAGTTGAGATCGTCACAAGCAAGAAATGAATACTCCGGAAACGATGATATTACCGGAAACAAAATTTGGATCGTATCGGAAATATAAATATTATCCAAGTGGTAGATGTTGCCGGAAACGGAAACATGGTACGTATCGGAAAATATTATTGGAAATGGAAATATTACCGGAATCGGAAATATTGCCGGAAACGGAAATATTGTCAGAATCGGAAATATTATCGGAATCGGAAAATAATTCCGGAAACGGAAATATTAAATATTTGTTCGAAACGGAAATTAATTCCGGAATCGGAAATATTAAATATTGTTCGTATCGGAAATGAATTCCGGAACCGGGAATTTAATCGGAAGCGCATCGTACGAATTAGCATCGGACGAGGCTTGCTAGACGAAGGCCCAGCACGAAGCCAGGCCCGCGCCCAGCAAGCCGAGCGCCCAACATGGAGCTGCCACAGCCTCGCCAGGCCCAGCGCAAGGCCAGGCCCAGCAAGGCCTTGGCGCGCGCACGCTAAGCGTGTTGTTGGGCTGCGAGCAGCGACTGCTCGTGTGGGCCGCAAGGCCTGCGCGGGTGGTGCGATGCTCGTGGCCATACGATGCTCATGTTCGTAATGAATCCTAATCCTATCGGAATTTGTGTATTGATTAAATCCTAATCCTAATAGATTAAATTTATTACTTAGAGTTCAAGTTGGATTCTAATTAATAAATCCAAATCCTAGTAGGATTATAATTCCTTTTCCATAACTCTATAAATAGGTGCCTAGGGTCATAATTTATAGATACAATTGAAGTATTCAAAGGTAAGATTTTCAAGAAAAATCAGCCACTCTCTTGCCCCTATTTAGCCGAAATCTATACTACCTTAAGGGCGATTCTAGTTGGTCAAGCTTAAGGCGGATCCGGACGTGCTGTGGACTATCTATGGAGGGACGACACTTGGAGTCCTAAAGACTTGTTCTTGTTCGGTTCGGGCGCAGCTAGGGAGGGCACGCAACAAAGTGTATGCATCTGAATTATGCTAAATGATTATGTGTGAATAATATGTTTCCTGGCTTTATGGTTTTTCCGCATGATTTATGTTTTGTCATATGTATCATAACCTAACAGGAACATTGTACCCACAATGTCAGAATTAATATTCACAAAACCTGCAAAAATACATAAGACTAATTTTTGTTCTAACACCGGTTGGTCCATGTTAGCCAATTGATCTTCTAAGACTTTCAACCCTGTGCAGTAAGCATTAATATCGGCAAAATTATTCAGATGCAATGAAGTAAATTGATTATCAAGATAAACCGCCCGAGATCTTTTGTTATCTTGAAAATTCCCTTAAGTGTGTTCCAGAGTTGTTGAGCCGCATCTTCTCGGCACATAATTGATTGCAGGAGATCGTTAGAAATAGTAACATAAATCCATTGTTTCACAATTGAGTCAAGACAGTTCCACATAATGTCAGATACATCAGTTGGTCTAGGAGCTTTAGATCTATGTGATCTACAATATTAAAAGTATGAGCATGACATTCAAATAATTCTATCCAGTTAGAGTATTGCACCTTCTCGCAATCAAGAATTATTGAGATTTCGTTCTTGATATTATTAACCCCAAGAGCGGGATAGTACTCAGTAGGATTCGGTGGAGGAGGAGTAGAGGTCTCCTCCGTAGGGATGTCGCCTTCCTTAGCCATGGTGTTGGTAGACTGGTTGCGTCGAAGAGATGACGTAGCTGATGAGTGAGTACACGAGAAGAAGAGGTGTGGTAGGGATACACAAGGCCCAGAGAAAAAGAAAATTTATATTTTTGTGGAACTTTTGATCTACAACTTAGTTGTGATACCATGCTAGATTATGAGAAAATCCTTTATTTGGAGTGTATTCCATTGGTCAAATATATAGTGGTTACGATCACAGTCCTAATTGAATTAGGTACACTAACATAGCTAGAAGGCTAATATATATCAAATATCCAAAGGCGAATTTCCTAAGAGATTTCTATCTCTATCAGAAACCTTATAATTATTCCTTCCTTCAAGTTATAGGTATGAGTGTTTTCAAAATTTCATATCTAACACTGTGTTTGGGAACCAAGTAAACTTGAAAATGTGAGAAAAAGTAAAACCGTGGAAATATGTAGAAAAGCAAATCTGAAGAAATATGTAGAAATCACAAATTTTAATTTGTTTGGCTAATTATTATGGAAAACAAGAAAAATTGAAATATCTCATATATTTCACTTCTTTAATTTTGTTTCCTCATTTTCCACAGTTTTTCCATCACTTTTAGGGGAAAAGTGTGGAAAATAAAACAGCCAAAATATAACTAGTTGATTTCCACAAATTTCATTCTCCTCACTTTTCCATTTAAATTACCAAACAACCTATAAGACTCTCATATGTTCAAATTTGTTGACTTATTTGAGACAATACAAGTTAAGATAAACCCAGATAAGATAGATTCGTTTATAAAGAAAAATTTTTGTTTAAGAAATTTTACACGCAAATAAGTTACGTTTATTTCATACAAAATAAGTTTTTTCCCATATAAATTAAGATAAGCTCAGATAAGTTCGAATAAGATAAGATAGATTCAGACCCCAAAAAAATTCTAATAGAACAGATCCGAAATCTGATCTTTAAGTAACACATCTAGATTAATTTAATGTGTATTTTTGGAGTGCACATCCAAATATAAAGAGTTCATATAAAATATTATCATACGAATGATATCCTTGAAAGTATACCAAATACTTATATAGTTAATTAATTAGTTATACGTAGTTCTTATCTAATCGGATTATTAGGATAGACTTTCTCATACCACTTTTTTTCTCATTATAAAGATCAGAGTACAAGTAAAAGATGCCAAAATTTGAAAAGCTTTTTGGTATAGGGAATATATATAGCATCATCATTCTTTTAGCTTTAGGGAATCCGCAAGAATTCTAAATCAGAAAATCCCACTTAGAAAAGGCCGAGAAGAAAGCTACTTTTAATTCTCTACTAATGATCATATTAATATGTCATTATCAAGCACTAATCAATAATTAGACTTTAGCTATAAGCATAAACTTTATGGTAAGAGATTAAACAAAAAGTGACTGTTTTTGGTTCCTTGTATAAAGGCAAGTAAAATACCTACATAAAGCTTACATCAAATGTGCTTAGAACTACTAATGGTGTTCACCAAACCCCAAAAAGTTTGGCTTTAATCAAGATATGTTCTTTAAAGTTACAACGTATGTTATCTTTATGTTGAAAGGCATGTAAAATTAATACAATTAAATAATAATAATAATGATAATAATAATAATAATATTGGTCTATCTGGAGGGAACGATGGAGCTCTCCGACCATCAGACGTGTTGCTCTACTCTTGGGATCGGGGCTGTGATGTGTGTGTTGATTTGACGGGATCTTCTCCTTTGACACAGTCTGGGTTGTCTGGCTTTACCCCGGGTCGGGTTGTGACTGATGCGGATATTCGGAAGCGGGTCAAGTACGAAGCACGTTGCAGGGCAATTGGTTATGGTTTTCTTCCGTTCTCTTTGTCTTCTTTGGGGGAGCTGGATAAGGATGCTGTTGCGTTGCTGAAGCGGATTCAGAAGTTTTCTAGGACACATGACATTAGGGCTCGTGCTGCTGCTCATATTTTCACCAGGATAGGTTTTGCTATAGCCAGAGAAGTAGGGGCCCAGATTGTATCTCGGCTGCCACTAATTATTTGGAAAATGTTTGACTTTGTTAGCATTTGATTAATAATAATAATAATAATAATAATAATAATAATAATAATAATAATAATAATAATAATAATAATAAACATCGGCATAATGTGCGGTAATTATGCGGTGTGGTGTGCTGGCATTGTGGGTATTAAACATCGGCATAATGTTGTTCGGGATACCCTTGTTGATGTTTGTTATCGGTCTGGAATTTCGGCACCGAAAGAGGTTGATATTCGTAGGGGAATACAGTTAAATACATATTAACGCAGCGGAATAATCCCCAAAGCCAGGAAGCATGTATAAAGTACAGATTAAGCAAACTTACATTTGTAGCGTGTTTTCCCTAGTTCAACGAATCACGAACACGAACAAGAAATCCAAATGTCGTTCCTCTACTTGGTTCACTGACACGTTCAGATCCGTCTTGAGATTCGTAGCTTAGACGTCACTCAAGATATTTTAGCTTTTAGGGAAGAACACATTCATAGAGGCAAAGAGAGAATTAGGGTTTCTCTCTCCTCCTTAAGGTTTGATGTGTAAACTGAATTGTTGCATTAGGGTTAGGAAAAACATATTAGAATAGGTTATTAAAATAACATTTCTAATTGACCAAGCTAACCGGCCAAGCACAAGGCTCAACCGACCAGCAAGGCCCACGAGGAACGCGAGCAAACGCAGCAAGCTTGTTGCTGGGCCGCAGACCACAACGCAGCAGCTGCTGCCCTTTTGTGCACACATCCAAGTAGCCAAGGCCATGGCCCAGCGCTGCAATCATGCGTGTTGCGCCCATGGGCCTTGCGCCTCATTTTCTTGGCTCGTGGGTTTGCTTTCGTGTTTGCGATTAAATTATCCTTCGACAACTTATTTTACATTTCGTACTTGACGATCCATTGTCGTATGATACGATTATTTGTTTCGCCTAGCTTACGAATATATGCAATCACGATATACGATTCTGATCCAACGTCATATTGTACATTTATGTCTTTCCGAACTAATTCCCGAAAAGCTATTAAATGAATTTCCGATTCATTTAATCCGATCATCTGTTACATGCCAATGGTGTGAATTTATAGGTTCAGTCAAGAGTAAGCTGTGATCCTAATATATATTGGAACTCACTGATCGGAAGCATTGCTCCAGCTAGTTGTTCCGATCACTTGATCTCACTGAATTAATTGTTCGTAATTAATCTGAACCTTGGTATTAGACTAATGCGCATTGGGTGAAGGACATATTTAATTCAGTCTCCCACTTGTCATTCAGACAAGTGTGCATTCCGATTCCTTTGTCTCTTAGTGTTACTTACTGAACGTAAGGTTAGATCCAAGCCATCCTTATTAGGTCCAGAAGTGTTTCTCGAATTACTGAGTTCAACTGTTAAACTTTTACAGAAGGTTAAGCCTTAACCATTATGAGCACGGCCATGCATTTTCACAGTATCTAACTCTTCGAGAGGCCTTGTACAACAACAACACCATATCCTATCAAAGATAGGAGGAAAATTCCTTCTTGTAACTTATGAACAACTTACTTTGATTCATAGTACGCCCAATAACTGCTTTTATAGCCTCCTTTTACGGTGCGATGTTTAGCGAGCATCAAAGCGAACTGATTCTCAAATAAGCAGCCATAACTACTCAGGTTATGAGGAATAGGTTCCAATCACCATTAATGAGAACTACTTATTGTAGACACCTACTTTTGTCCCCATTCCCGAAAGGGAAGGTTCGATGATGAGAACATTAATCTCCACTTGACAACGCATCTCCTATAAAATAACGAATCTCAATTCCCCTTTTCATTTCACCCGAAACCTGCTATTTATAGAAACCTGCTATTTATGGAAACCTGCTAAAAATAGTAACTGCCGTAATGGGTAGTTGTTAAAAGTGGCAAGTCATAAAAGATAGAAACCTGTCAGAATTAGGTGTTGCACTCCAACATAAATCCTAAATGAGATAGAAATTGCGAGAGAATCCTATTCCTAATACGATTCGAAAATAAGAGTTACGTATTAATTAAAATCCTAACGAGCCTGGAGTTTGTAACGGGCCCAGATGCATTCCATCATAAAATTAATACGCACTAAAAGACTCGATTAAAGTCTCATACACTCCGTATTCTAAGAGTCCGAATCTGACAAAGAAACGGCCCAGACCCTATTTTCAACGCCTGGCTCTGGGCGCCGAAATCTTCGGCGCCCAGCCCTGGGCGCTGAAATTACCTGGGACGTGTTCTTTCCTAATTCCTCGTGGATTAGAGTTCTACAAATTCTATCTTTCCACAAACTCTTTTCTATAAATAGGGCCCTAAGTTCGACGTGAAAAAGGACACAACACAGAATTATTATTCTGAGTATTGACTCTAAACCCCTAAGCCTAAGCCTCACGCTGCAAAACTGATCACGCGTTCTGTCGCAATCGATCCAAACATCGAATAGAACGTATCCTGTCCTATAATTTGAGATTCGTTAAATAAAAGGTGAAATAGCAAAGTCAAAGTGGTTAGTTTTCTGAGAACCGTGACGCACCTCTCAAGGGTGCGTCGTAATGTGTCCCTTTTCCATGGTTTAATTGCTTTCCTCGCCCTTTTATGAACTGTTAAACTAATTAAATCTGATTGTTCTATCACGCCTAATAAAGATAATATGTTGGGAAATAGGATTATCATGCTAGGTCCCTTAAAACAATCTAAATCAGATAATCGCGCTCGATCTAGTACTATATGTTGCATATTGTTAAAATCAACTCAGATTAGTTTAATAGTTAACACATGTCCCTTCAATTATTTATGCTGAGCTAGTAAGGATATCCTGCCTCTGGAGTTATCGAAGAGCGAGTACTCCTCTCGGTAGTTACAGTCCCCCGAACCCTCAATCTCTACCTTGCGGGTGTATGTTGAGAGATCCCCACACCAGGGATCACAAGGGAACCTACGGCCGTCGTGGTCAAACATAATTGCACTACCTTTATGTCACGATAACCGGGTTTTGTCAGTTTTTCTCATTGTCGTTAAAAACTGAATGACGACTCCTATATTACTAGTCAATTGGGTGTAAACTCATAGGAAATCCAATTACACTTGATTTGACAAAAAGAAACGTCACACCCACGAGGGACAAGGTCACGCATTAGCCTCGTTCTTTTTCGACCCCCTCACAGTGGCGACTCCACTGGGGATAGTGAAGGAAATACTCGTGCTTGTAGGTAATCAAAATAGCCGAAGGGTGAAACGATCCTACCCCGCGTTTATTTCCCCATCAAGTTGGGACGACCTGAAAATCAGCATATTAATGTGAACGGACAGAACCGCATAACGAATCTTGGCTCCCTCAGGGAGTTAGGACTAAGGATACCCATCGCCAACCGGGGGGTGCATACGCTTCGAATGTTGTCCACTCGGCACTTTCGCTAGTAGTACACCCGTCCCAAACCCAATCGCTCGCCCATTAGGTCCCTCTCATTGGTGCATGCCCCCTTGGCTTACATCGTGATTGGCCTCTTGGGCGAAATTCGTCTGTTGAAGGCACTACCTCGACCGGGGCATGTGTTGGATCTGCGATAGAAGCGGTACCAAGCCAGGCGCAAATACTACCCATAGAAGCCTATCATAAACTACATGACATATTATTATTGCCTCATGATGTAATGTTAGTTATGTGTAGCGAAATATATGATTGTGTGTGACAAACAATCCTAGAAAACCAACGACCTTAAAAAATTGCCCAAACATTCATAAACCAATTGGCCAAAGAATTATACCAAAATATGTGTTCCGCAAACCCGAACGATCGCCACAAAAATAAGCGACGCTCGGGATGGCCTGTAACGAATCCCACAAACGCTGCACAACGCGTAAGGAAGTTATTAGGCAAGCACGCTAAATCAAAGTCGCATAAACAAAAAATAGACGTGAACCGAAAATGAGAACCAACCAGGGATGCATTTTCAACGCCCCTGGCTGGGCGCCAGAATTTCTCACGCCCTACGCTGGGCGCTGAAGTTGCTGCCTGGCCTTTTGGTCAGGCGCAGCAGCCTCGGTGCCCTCGTAAAAAAAATTATTATACGTAGCAAAAAAATAAAACTTTTCGTAAAAATTGCTGCAAGGGCGTATGAAAAGGCACTCGATTTTACAAGCGACTAAAAAATAAAAAATAAATAACTCTTTGTGTCGTTGTTAGGCCTCCTGTGACGACAATGTTCGGCTCCAAAACCGAGCACGATAATTGAAATAACCTTGAATGTCACATGGGCAAAGTATTCAAAAAAATAATGTTCAAACGAAGTTTTCGAGGGAAAATAATGTTCGAATAAAAAAAATATCCGAGTCTAGACTAGGCTATGCCGAAGTACAATCTAAATCCTAAGTCTTAGTTGTCTTATCCATAGAATCTGTCCTAATGCTTGGTGTCGTTCTGCAAGTTAAAAAGTTAAACCATATTGAGTCTCCCTTCCTAACATTTAAATCAATAAGCACCCATATGTAATTGTCATCCCTTGATAAGAATCTACGGCCTCAATACTCTCCCTCACCAATAAAAGGAATATATTATAGTATTTGCAAAATGGAAACAGTCACATTCTGAAAATCATTCCCCCATAGTCGCACAACCCCCAAAGTGAACCTAAGGTGTCAATACCATTGGCAAGAAAAAATTAATGGCCTCAAGGCTTATGATCACATTGGGTCACGACCATCATAGTCCTCTCTGTAAGGTTATGATACATATGACAATTCATAAATCATGCGGAAAAACCATAAAGCCAGGAAAGCATATTATTTACACATAATCATTTAGCATAGTTTAGATGCATACTCTTTGTTGCGTGCCTTCCCTAGCTGCGCCCGAACCGAACAAGAACAAGTCTTTAGGACTCCAAGTGTCGTCCCTCCGTAGATAGTCCACAGCACGTCCGGATCCGCCTTAAGCTTGACCAACTAGGATCTCCCTTAAGGTACTTAGAATTTTCGGTACTTATAGGCAATTGTGTGACTAAATTTTTGCTCTCAAAAATCACTTTGAATACTTGAATACTCGATGTAAATATGTGACCTTAGGAACCTATTTATAGAGTTATGGAAAAGGATTTGGAATCCTATTAGGATACTAATTTATTTAATTATAATCCTACTTGGACTCTAATTAAATAAACTAAATCTTTTAGGATTAGATTTAATCATATGACAAATCCCGGTAGCCTTAGGATTCGGGTAACACACTTCGAGTGATAAGCTAGCACCGCACGCAGGCCTTGCGGCCCACGCACAGCGCCAGCCCACTCGTCGCAGCCCCGCGCGCGCGCCAAGGCCATTGCTGGGCCTGGCCTTGCGCTGGACCGGGCGTGGCTTGGCAGCGTGTTTTTGGGCGCTTGGGCTTGCTGAGCGTATGCCTGGCTTCGTGCTGGGCCTTCGGCTAGCAAGTCTCGTCCGATGCTAATTCGTACGACGCGCTTCCGATTAAATTCCCGATTCCGGAATTTATTTCCGATACGAACAATATTTAATATTTCCGATTCCGGAATTAATTTCCGTTTCGAACAAATATTTAATATTTCCGTTTCCGGAATTATTTTTCGATTCCGATAATATTTCCGATTCTGACAATATTTCCGTTTCCGGCAATATTTCCGATTCCGGCAATATTTCCATTTCCGATAATATTTTCCGATACGTACCATGTTTCCGTTTCCGGCAACATCTACGACTTGGATAATATTTATATTTCCGATACGATCCATATTTCCGTTTCCGGCAATATCATCGTTTCCGGAGCATTCATTTCTTGCCTGTGACGATCTCAGCTCCCACTGAAACCAAGATCCGTCGATTCCGAATATCCATAGATGGAGTATTTAAGGCCATTAAATACTTGATCCGTTTACGTACTATTTGTGTGACCCTACGGGTTCAGTCAAGAGTAAGCTGTGGATTAATATCATTAATTCCACTTGAACTGAAGCGGCCTCTAGCTAGGCATTCAGCTCACTTGATCTCACTGATTTATTAACTTGTTAATTAATACTGAACCGCATTTATTAGACTTTAACATAGAATGCATACTTGGACCAAGGGCATTATTTCCTTCAGTCTCCCACTTGTCCTTAGGGACAAGTGTGCATTTCCTAATTCCTTTGTCTCTCGATGCTTGCTCTTGAACATAAGGTAAGAGTTGTCATCGTTATTATGTCCAGAGGTGTTCCTCGGTTTCAGAGTTCAACTGATCAAATAAACAGATAATCATAGCCTATGATTCATCCGAGCACGGCCATGCATTTCACAGTTTCTAGCTCTCCGAGTGGCCTTGTACAACTTTTAAGCATCTCATCCCGATTTATGGGAGGACAATCCCAATCTTGCAATCTTGAGATTAGACTTCGTTTGATGGGTGATTACCTGAGCGTTGCCTTTCTAGCCTCCTTTTACGGTGCGACGGTTGGTCAACGTCAAAGCAACCAGTTCCCAAACAAGTAATCTCAAATCACTCAGGTATTGAGGATTTAGTGTCTAATAATTTTAATGAAATTTACTTATGACAGATTTTCATCTCTTACAGTAAAGTTTCATAGGTCTTGTCCGATACTAGTCTTCCCAAAGTAAGTATCTATGCAAATGATTATGACATTGCCATGTCCACATAGTTCAAGAAACAGAACTACTAGTCATCTTGCATTCTAATCGTCTAACGTTTTCTATGCGTCCAATTTTATAGAAAACTCCGACTAGGGACCCTTTTCAACCTTTGACATTCAAGTTCACTTGATAGACATTTCTTAGTCACAGGACTGGTCCTGACAGTCTATCTTGAATATATCGTCAAATTAAAGGGACTCATCATTTAATAAACCACAAATTAAATGGAAAAATGAATTCTTTTCATTTATTGTGAATGATTAACCAATAATGTTTTACAAAGATTTAAACTCTAAAACTTTAAAACATTAAACAGGGATATCAAAGCCATTCTCCAATATGCTTGATTCCCATAGCTGCAGTGTGCGAGTTGTGCTTCGCCTGCGGCAGAGGTTTAGTCAATGGATCTGATATGTTGTCCTCAGTTCCAATCTTGTTTATCTCGACTTCTTTTCTTTCAACGAACTCTCGTAGAAGGTGAAATCTACGAAGTATATGCTTGACTCTCTGGTGGTGTCTAGGCTCCTTTGCCTGTGCAATAGCTCCGTTATTATCACAATACAGGGCTATTGGTCCTTTAGTGGAGGGGACTACACCAAGTTCACCTATGAACTTCCTTAGCCATATAGCTGAAGGAAATAATGCCCTTGGTCCAAGTATGCATTCTATGTTAAGTCTAATAAATGCGGTTCAGTATTAATTAAAAAGTTAATAATTCAGTGAGATCAAGTGAGCTGAATGCCTAGCTAGAGGCCGCTTCAGTTCAAGTGGAATTAATGATATTAATCCACAGCTTACTCTTGACTGAACCCGTAGGGTCACACAAATAGTACGTAAATGGATCAAGTATTTAATGGCATTAGATACTCCATCTATGGATATTCGGAATCGACGGATCTTGGTTTCAGTGGGAGCTGAGATCGTCACAGGCAAGAAATGAATACTCCGGAAACGATGATATTGCCGGAAACGGAAATATGGATCGTATCGGAAATATAAATATTATCCAAGTCGTAGATGTTGCCGGAAACGGAAACATGGTACGTATCGGAAAATATTATCGGAAATGGAAATATTGCCAGAATCGGAAATATTGCCGGAAACGGAAATATTGTCAGAATCGGAAATATTATCGGAATCGGAAAATAATTCCGGAAACGGAAATATTAAATATTTGTTCGAAACGGAAATTGATTCCGGAATCGGAAATATTAAATATTGTTCGTATCGGAAATGAATTCCGGAACCAAGAATTTAATCGGAAGCGTATCGTACGAATTAGCATCGGACGAGGCCTGCCGGACGAAGGCCCAGCACGAAGTCGGGCCATCGCCCAGCAAGCCAAACGCGCGCCCAGCCAAGGCAGCGCCCAGGCCCACCGCAAGGCAGGCCCAGCGCGCGCCAAGGCCATGGCCTCGCTGCGTGGGCTGCTGCTCGCACGCACACGCATGGGCGGCCCTCGTGGCTGCCGTGTGTGTGTGAGTTTGTGTTCATGCATGATTCCTAAAACTATTAGAATTAGTATATGATTAAATTACTATTCCTAAAAGGATAAATTATTAATTAGAGTTCTTGTAGGATTCTAAGTTTAATTAATTCGTATCCTACTAGGATTCCAATTCCCTTTCCATAACTCTATAAATACGTGCCTAGGGTCACATATTTTGAGAGATTAATTCAAGTATTCAAAGTGAGTTTTGAGAGAAAATTCAGCCACATTCCTTGCTCAAGAGTGCCGAAAATTCTATTACCTTAAGGGCGATTCTAGTTGGTCAATCTTAAGGCGGATCCGGACGTGTTGTGGACTATCTACGGAGGGACGACACTTGGAGTCCTAAAGACTTGTTCTTGTTCGGTTCGGGCGCAGGTAGGGAAGGCACGCAACAAAGAGTATGCATCTAAATTATGCTATATGATTATGTGTAAATAATATGTATTCCTGGCTTAATGGTTGTTTCCGCATGATTTATGTATTGTCATATGTATCATAACCTAACAGTGGTATCACGAGCCCCTTATTATTTTCATAATCTAAATTGCATGAACATGGTTAAATATTACAAATTTGCAAGAATTAAAAGGGGTGATTAATTTTCGTAATTGTTAATTAATTGCAAATTGCGTTTATTTAATTATACGTACGCAGTTTTTCGGCAGTTTCTTCGTTACTCATCCAAATCGAGTGATTTTTGTGTCAATTCCGCATGTAAAAGGCATTCTAAAATTTTGACAAAAAAATTATATTTTCTACCGAACCCAGAATTCTCAAATTCGAAGCCTAACTATGACGTTTCGAAGGTTTTAGTTTTTCGAATGCAAAATTTCGTAAATTTAAGATGTTAAATTAAATATTTGCGATTCCTGTTGATAAATCTTGAATTTTTTATTGACCTACTGTATATGTTTAACAAGTTTGAATGCCTAGCCTTGTTAATTATGCAATCTAATTTGTAATTATGATTAATTTGTTGAAAATTAGAATAATTTAGAATTAATTTGATTTTCATAATTAATTATAATTTAATTAGAAACCTATGATTAAAAACCACCATAAAAATTGTAAATTTATGATAAATTTTAAATTTTTATGACCTAGACTTGAATCCATGACAATCGGAAATCAATTGAATAATAAATTTTCGATTTTTCGCCCTAAAATTATGAAATTAATATTTTTTATTAATTTGTCATTAATTTTAAATTTAAATTTTAAATTTTTATGCGATTCGTTCATATAACTTGCACGCACAAAGCAATGGACGCTTCGTGTTACCCTTAAGGGGTGTTGTATAGTGCGGGCATGCGACGACGAGCAAGGGAGCTCGTCGCCCGTGCGGCACGAATGCAATGAGCAAGGGCATGGTGCACGAGCACAAGGCAGCAGCCCTGCCTTGTGTCGTGGGCTGTGTGCAATGGGCGAATGGGCAAGGGCGAAAGGCAAGCCAAGGCAGTCGCGTGTGGGCAGCAAGCGAGCCATAAACTCTTGATTAGGTCTACAAATTAAAATTAATAATTTAAATTATTTTCTTGGATTTTAATTTTGAATATTGTAATTATAATAAATTTTATTTATTCTAATTATTTTACTAAAATTAAAATCATGAATTAATTTAAATACGACTGAAATTAAATTAAACTTTTTGGATTCAATTATAAATTTATATGAGCTTTAAATTTTAATTAAATTTGTATGTTTCCGGTTAGACTAGAAATACATTTTTATGTTTAAAATTAGTAAAGCATATGAATTCATTGGTTTAAGTGGGAGCCCTTTTTAGTCATAAACTCTTGATTAGGTCTAGAAATCCTTAAGGTTAAAACAACTTGATTAGAATTAATAAGGACTGAATAATTGGTAGATTATTGGTGCCCTTGATTAATTGCTGCAAATGTTTACGTGATGCATAATGTGTTTTACTAACCAGCTATGTGGGCCATTCATGATAATGAATGGGTGAATGGTATATATTGTATATGTACTGTTTTGCAGGTTATGAAGTGACTAGTATGGCCCAAATAGGATAGAAAATATGGTCTGCGTACCATTAATTTGAATGTAATTGGTCTAAAGTACCAAAGTTATTTTTCAATTCAAATATGGTCTGCGTACCATCAAATAGTTGTAATTAGTTATAGCTTATCCTATTTGAAGAAAATGGTGCCTCCCACGGAGATTTTCAAGACGGACTTTGAAGTCAAAGCTTCAAGATGAAGTCGGGCCATACTAGATCACATTTATCTTATGCATGTTTTAAGTTATTTATTGCTTTTAAATATGTCTTAAAATGCATGAGATCAAAAGCTTGATTATGTTGCATGATTAAGGATTTTAGTTCACTTAAAATCTAACCAACATAGTAAGAGCCTTAAGTTCCAAACTTAAAAATTGAGTTAAAAGGTGCCATGCCAAAATATACACTTGCTTGGATATCCTTTACATCAATCTAGTAATAGTTTTCGCTCAGCGAGGTGTTACTTATTGGTCCTAAAGGGGCAAGGTACACAAATAATTGTGAGTACATGTTAGTTTTGGTGAAACTCAACGATATAAGTAAGGAGTCCTTTTATGTCGTGGCGAAATCGATAGGTTTACCTAATAAGTTCTTAGACGTACCTATCAACCAAGAATAGTTTTTAGACTATTAGCAAAAGGCTTTTGCTTACCTAAGATGTTCTAGGATTAAGTCGACAAACTGTGCTTAGTTCTTCAATGATTTTAGGATCTTGGACTCATTTTATTCACACCTGCCGGAACACATAACTTGAATAAAATGCTTAATAAACATTGAATTATGCATGTATGCTAGAATTTAAGTTTATTAAGAGAAACTGTGAATGGTTATTTATTTGTTTATTCTTTTCAATTGTAGTTTTAATATGGCAAACAACAATTCATTCAACATTCGATCAATTCTCGAAAAGGAGAAGTTGAACGGGAAAAACTTCCTTGACTGGCAAAGGAACTTGCAAATAGTTCTTATGCAGGAAGAAAAGGAGTATGTCCTAGATGAGGCGATGCCCGAAGCCGCAGGAGACGGGGTCACTCAGGCAGCCCTCAATCGTTGGATTGATGCCAACAAGGATGTGAAATGTCTAATGCTCGCCACCATGAGTGCGGATCTGCAGAAAACGTTCATCAACTCAGATGCTTTCACAATCATCAGTGAGTTGAAGAACATGTTCCAAGATCTGGCTCGAGTCGAAAGATTCGAGACTCATAGGCAAATTCTTGAGACCAAGCTTAAGAAAGGCGAGCCCGTAAGTCCACATGTTCTCAAAATGATTGGACTCATTGAGAATATGAGTCGGCTGGATCAGCAATTTTCTCAGGAAATAGCTATAGACACCATCCTCCATTCTCTTCATAGCGGGTATGATCAGTTCAAACTGAACTACAGTATGAATAGTCTGGACAAAACGCTCACTGAGCTTCACGGTATGCTGAAGACCGCTGAAAAGACGCTCAAAAGTGATAAGCAGGATGTGCTTATGGTGCGTGGGGGCAAGTTCAAGAAATCTGGAAAGAAGAGGAATGCTAAGAAAGGTGGCAACAAGGCCAGCCCAACTAAGCAAACTGGCGCCAAATCTGTAAAGAGGAAGGTCAGTCAACCCACTTCTGAATCCGAATGCTTCTACTGCAAGAAGAAGGGGCATTGGAAGAGAGATTGCTTGAAGCTAAAGGAAGATCAGAAGAATGGAACAGTCGTTCCATCTTCAGGTATTTTCGTTATAGACTGTATACTTGCTAATTCAACTTCTTGGGTATTAGATACAGGTTGTGGCTCACACTTATGTTCCAATCCACAGGGACTAAGAAGAAGTAGAAAGTTAAGCAAGGGTGAAGTCGACCTACGAGTGGGAAATGGAGCACGGATTGCTGCATTAGCTGTAGGAACTTACTATTTGTCGTTGCCCTCCGGGCTAGTTTTGGAACTGGAAGAATGTTTCCATGTTCCAAGTCTTACTAAAAACATCATTTCAGTTTCTTGCTTAGATGCTAAGGGATTTTCCTTTTTAATAAAAGACAATAGTTGTTCGTTTTATTTTAAAGAGATGTTTTATGGATCTGCTAGATTAGTCAATGGACTTTATTTATTAGATCACGACAAACAAGTATATAACATAAATACCAAAAAGGCCAAAAAGGATGATTCAGATCTCACCTATCTGTGGCATTGTCGATTAGGCCATATAAACTTGAAACGCTTAGAAAGACTTCAAAAGGAAGGAATTCTAGAACCATTTGACTTAGAGGATTATGGTAAATGCGAATCATGTTTACTTGGCAAAATGACAAAGCAACCTTTCTCTAAAGTTGGAGAAAGAGCAAATGAACTATTGGGTTTAATCCATACAGATGTATGTGGACCAATGAGTATAAATGCTAGAGGTGGTTTCAGCTACTTTATCACTTTCACTGATGACTTCAGTAGGTATGATTATGTCTACCTAATGAAGCATAAGTCTGAATCCTTTGACAAATTCAAGGAATTTCAGAGTGAAGTAGAGAATCAATTAGGCAAGAAAATTAAAGCACTGCGGTCTGATAGAGGCGGTGAATATCTGAGCTATGAATTTGATGACCATCTGAAAGAATGTGGAATTCTATCAGAATTGACTCTTCCTGGAACACCACAATGGAACGGTATGTCAGAACGGAGGAACAGAACCTTGCTAGACATGGTCAGGTCAATGATGGGTCAGGCCGAACTTCCATTAGAATTTTGGGGACATGCACTAAATACAGCTGCACTCACTATAAATAGAGCTCCGTGTAAAGCTGTCGAAAAGACTCCATACGAATTATGGTTTGGAAAGCCTCCAAATGTGTCTTTTCTTAAGATTTGGGGATGTGAAGTATACGTCAAACGATTAATTTCAGACAAACTTCATCCAAAATCTGACAAATGTATCCTTGTGGGCTATCCAAAGGAAACAAAGGGGTATTACTTCTACAATACATCTGAGAACAAGGTATTTGTTGCTCGAGATGGTGTCTTTTTGGAGAAAGATCACATTTCCAAAATGACAAGTGGGAGAAAAGTAGACCTCGAAGAAATTCGAGTCGAACAACAAACTCTAGAGAATGCTCAAAATGACATTCAGGATGAAACTCAGAAATCTTTAGAAGAATCTGGTGAGAATCATGATCAATCTAGAAATGTTACCCCGCGTAGATCGCAAAGATATAGATCTCAACCGGAAAGGTACTTAGGTATTTTGACGAACGAGAGGTATGACGTTCTATTACTTGAAAGTGATGAACCTGCGACTTACAAACAAGCTATGACGAGCCCTAGCTCCAAGCAATGGCAAGAAGCCATGCAATCTGAATTAGACTCCATGTCTGAAAACCAAGTATGGGATTTGGTCGATTTGCCAAATGGCTACCAAGCCATTGGAAGCAAATGGGTTTTCAAACTGAAAAAGGACAAGGATGGGAAACTTGAAGTTTTCAAAGCTAGATTGGTTGCAAAAGGTTAAAGGCAAGTCCACGGTGTGGACTACGATGAAACCTTTTCACCAGTTGCAATGCTAAAGTCTATTCGGATAATGTTAGCAATCGCTGCATATTACGATTACGAAGTATGGCAGATGGATGTCAAAACTGCTTTCTTAAACGGCGTTTTAACAGAAACTGTGTTTATGACACAGCCTGAAGGTTTTGAGGATCCAAAGAATGCTAAAAAGGTATGCAAGCTAAAGAAATCAATCTACGGATTGAAGCACGCATCCAGGAGCTGGAACATACGTTTTGATGAAGCAGTCAAGGACTTTGGTTTCATCAAGAACGCGGACGAATCTTGTGTATACAAGAAGGTCAGTGGGAGCAAAATTGCTTTCCTAGTATTATATGTCGACGACACATTACTTATCGGAAATGACATTCCTATGTTGGACTCTGTCAAGATTTGGCTTGGGAAATGTTTTTCGATGAAGGATCTAGGAGAAGCACAGTACATATTGGGCATCAAGATTTACAGAGACAGATCTAAAAGGATGATTGGACTTAGTCAAAGCACTTATATCAATAAGGTGCTTGATAGGTTCAAGATGGCGGACTCCAAGCGAGGCTTCCTACCCATGTCTCATGGAATGACTCTAAGCAAGACTCAGTACCCAAAAACACTTGATGAGCGTAGACGAATGAATGGGATTCCATATGCATCATTGATTGGTTCAATAATGTATGCTATGATATGTACACGCCCGGATGTTGCGTACGCACTCAGTGCTACGAGCAGATACCAGTCAGACCCAGGAGAGGCGCATTGGACTGCTGCCAAGAACATTCTGAAGTACCTGAAAAGGCACAAAGATGACTTCCTGGTCTATGGTGGAGATGATGAATTAATTGTTAAAGGCTATACGGACGCAAGTTTCCAAACCGACAAAGATGATTTCAGATCACAATCTGGGTTTGTTTTCTGCCTCAACGGAGGAGCAGTAAGCTGGAAAAGTGCTAAGCAAAACACCATTGCGGATTCTACAACTGAAGCGGAGTACATTGCTGCACATGAAGCAACATGGTACGTATCGGAAAATATTATCGGAAATGGAAATATTGCCAGAATCGGAAATATTGCCGGAAACGGAAATATTGTCAGAATCGGAAATATTATCGGAATCGGAAAATAATTCCGGAAACGGAAATATTAAATATTTGTTCGAAACGGAAATTGATTCCGGAATCGGAAATATTAAATATTGTTCGTATCGGAAATGAATTCCGGAACCAAGAATTTAATCGGAAGCGTATCGTACGAATTAGCATCGGACGAGGCCTGCCGGACGAAGGCCCAGCACGAAGTCGGGCCATCGCCCAGCAAGCCAAACGCGCGCCCAGCCAAGGCAGCGCCCAGGCCCACCGCAAGGCAGGCCCAGCGCGCGCCAAGGCCATGGCCTCGCTGCGTGGGCTGCTGCTCGCACGCACACGCATGGGCGGCCCTCGTGGCTGCCGTGTGTGTGTGAGTTTGTGTTCATGCATGATTCCTAAAACTATTAGAATTAGTATATGATTAAATTCCTATTCCTAAAAGGATAAATTAATTAATTAGAGTTCTTGTAGGATTCTAGGTTTAATTAATTCGTATCCTACTAGGATTCCAATTCCCTTTCCATAACTCTATAAATACGTGCCTAGGGTCACATATTTTGAGAGATTAATTCAAGTATTCAAAGTGAGTTTTGAGAGAAAATTCAGCCACATTCCTTGCTCAAGAGTGCCGAAAATTCTAGTACCTTAAGGGCGATTCTAGTTGGTCAATCTTAAGGCGGATCCGGACGTGCTGTGGACTATCTACGGAGGGACGACACTTGGAGTCCTAAAGACTTGTTCTTGTTCGGTTCGGGCGCAGCTAGGGAAGGCACGCAACAAAGAGTATGCATCTAAATTATGCTATATGATTATGTGTAAATAATATGTATTCCTGGCTTAATGGTTGTTTCCGCATGATTTATGTATTGTCATATGTATCATAACCTAACAATAGCTTCCTTTGCTGCTTCATGTGCAGCAATGTACTCCGCTTCAGTTGTAGAATCCGCAATGGTGCTTTGCTTAGCACTTTTCCATCTTACTGCACCCCCGTTGAGGCAGAAGACAAACCCAGACTGTGATCTGAAATCATCTTTGTCGGTTTAGCAACTTGCGTCCGTATAGCCTTTAACAATTAATTCATCATCTCCACCATAGACCAGGAAGTCATCTTTGTGCCTTTTCAGGTACTTCAGAATATTCTTGGCAGCAGTCCAATGCGCCTCTCCTGGGTATGACTGGTATCTGCTCGTAGCACTGAGTGCATACGCAACATCCGGGCGTGTACATATCATAGCATACATTATTGAACCAATCAATGATGCATATGGAATCCCATTCATTCGTCTACGCTCATCAAGTGTTTTTGGGCACTGAGTCTTGCTTAGAGTTATTCCATGAGACATGGGTAGGTAGCCTCGCTTGGAGTCCGCCATATTGAACCTATCAAGCACCTTATTGATATAAGTTCTTTGACTAAGTCCAATCATCTTTTTAGATCTATCTCTGTAAATCTTGATGCCCAATATGTACTGTGCTTCTCCTAGATCTTTCATCGAAAAACATTTCCCAAGCCAAATCTTGACAGAGTTCAACATAGGAATGTCATTTCCGATAAGTAATATGTCATCGACATATAATACTAGGAAAGCAATTTTGCTCCCACTGACCTTCTTGTATACACAAGATTCGTCTGCGTTCTTGATGAAACCAAAGTCACTGACTGCTTCATCAAAACGTATATTCCAGCTCCTGGAGGCCTGCTTCAATCCGTAGATTGACTTCTTTAGCTTGCATACCTTTTTAGCATTCTTTGGATCCTCAAAACCTTCAGGTTGTGTCATAAACACAGCTTCTGTTAAAACGCCGTTTAAGAAAGCAGTTTTGACATCCATCTGCCATATTTCGTAATCGTAATATGCAGCGATTGCTAACATTATCCGAATAGACTTTAGCATTGCAACTGGTGAAAAGGTTTCATCGTAATCCACACCATGGACTTGCCTGTAACCTTTTGCAACCAATCTAGCTTTGAAAACTTCAAGTTTCCCATCCTTGTCCTTTTTCAGTTTGAAAACCCATTTGCTTCCAATGGCTTGGTAGCCATCTGGCAAATCGACCAAATCCCATACTTGGTTTTCAGACATGGAGTCTAATTCAGATTGCATGGTTTCTTGCCATTGCTTGGAGCTAGGGCTCGTCATAGCTTGTTTGTAAGTCGCAGGTTCATCACTTTCAAGTAATAGAACGTCATAGCTCTCGTTCGTCAAAATACCTAAGTACCTTTCCGGTTGAGATCTATATCTTTGCGATCTACCCGGGGTAACATTTCTAGATTGACCATGATTCTCACCAGATTCTTCTAAAGATCTCTGAGTTTCATCCTGAATGTCATCTTGAGCATTCTCTAGAGTTTGTTGTTCGACTCGAATTTCTTCGAGGTCTACTTTTCTCCCACTTGTCATTTTGGAAATGTGATCTTTCTCCAAAAAGACACCATCTCGAGCAACAAACACCTTGTTCTCAGATGTATTGTAGAAGTAATACCCCTTTGTTTCCTTTGGATAGCCCACAAGGATACATTTGTCAGATTTTGGATGAAGTTTGTCTGAAATTAATCGTTTGACGTATACTTCACATCCCCAAATCTTAAGAAAAGACACATTTGGAGGCTTTCCAAACCATAATTCGTATGGAGTCTTTTCGACAGCTTTAGACGGAGCTTTATTTATAGTGAGTGCAGCTGTATTTAGTGCATGTCCCCAAAATTCTAATGGAAGTTTGGCCTGACCCATCATTGACCTGACCATGTCTAGCAAGGTTCTGTTCCTCCGTTCCGACACACCGTTCCATTCTGGTGTTCCAGGAGGAGTCAATTCTGATAGAATTCCACATTCTTTCGGATGGTCATCAAACTCATAGCTCAGATATTCACCGCCTCTATCAGATCGCAGTGCCTTAATCTTGTTGCCTAATTGATTCTCTACTTCACTCTGAAATTCCTTGAATTTGTCAAAGGATTCATACTTATGCTTCATTAGGTAGACATAACCATATCTACTGAAGTCATCAGTGAATGTGATAAAGTAGCTGAAACCACCTCTAGCATTTGTACTCATTGGTCCACATACATCTGTATGGATTAAACCCAATAGTTCATTTGCTCTTTCTCCAACTTTAAAGAAAGGTTGCTTTGTCATTTTGCCAAGTAAACATGATTCGCATTTACCATAATCCTCTAAGTCAAATGGTTCTAGAATTCCTTCCTTTTGAAGTCTTTCTAAGCGTTTCAAGTTTATATGGCCTAATCGACAATGCCACAGATAGGTGAGATCTGAATCATCCTTTTTGGCCTTTTTGGTATTTATGTTATATACTTGTTTGTCGTGATCTAATAAATAAAGTCCATTGACTAATCTAGCAGATCCATAAAACATCTCTTTAAAATAAAACGAACAACTATTGTCTTTTATTAAAAAGGAAAATCCCTTAGCATCTAAGCAAGAAACTGAAATGATGTTTTTAGTAAGACTTGGAACATGGAAACATTCTTCCAGTTCCAAAACTAGCCCAAAGGGCAACGACAAGTAATAAGTTCCTACAGCTAATGCAGCAATCCGTGCTCCATTTCCCACTCGTAGGTCGACTTCACCCTTGCTTAACTTTCTACTTCTTCTTAGTCCCTGTGGATTGGAACATAAGTGTGAGCCACAACCTGTATCTAATACCCAAGAAGTTGAATTAGCAAGTATACAGTCTATAACGAAAATACCTGAAGATGCTGTTCCGTTCTTCTGATCTTCCTTTAGCTTCAAGCAATCTCTCTTCCAATGCCCCTTCTTCTTGCAGTAGAAGCATTCGGATTCAGAAGTGGGTTGACCGACCTTCCTCTTTACAGATTTGGCGCCAGTTTGCTTAGTTGGGCTGGCCTTGTTGCCACATTTCTTAGCATTCCTCTTCTTTCCAGATTTCTTGAACTTGCCCCCACGCACCATAAGCACATCCTGCTTATCACTTTTGAGCGTCTTTTCAGCGGTCTTCAGCATACCGTGAAGCTCAGTGAGCGTTTTGTCCAGACTATTCATACTGTAGTTCAGTTTGAACTGATCATACCCGTTATGAAGAGAATGGAGGATGGTGTCTATAGCCATTTCCTGAGAAAATTGTTGATCCAGCCGACTCATATTCTCAATGAGTCCAATCATTTTGAGAACATGTGGACTTACGGGCTCGCCTTTCTTAAGCTTGGTCTCAAGAATTTGCCTATGAGTCTCGAATCTTTCGACTCGAGCCAGATCTTGGAACATGTTCTTCAACTCACTGATGATTGTGAAAGCATCTGAGTTGATGAACGTTTTCTGCAGATCTGTACTCATGGTGGCGAGCATTAGACATTTCACATCCTTGTTGGCATCAATCCAACAATTGAGGGCTGCCTAAGTGACCCCGTCGCCTGCGGCTTCGGGCATCGCCTCTTCTAGGACATACTCCTTTTCTTCCTGCATAAGAACTATTTGCAAGTTCCTTTGCCAGTCAAGGAAGTTTTTCCCGTTCAACTTCTCCTTTTCGAGAATTGATCGAATGTTGAATGAATTGTTGTTTGCCATATTTAAAACTACAATTGAAAAGAATAAACCTAATAAACAACCATTCACAGTTTCTCTTAATAAACTTAAATTCTAGCATACATGCATAATTCAATGTTCATTAAGCATTTTATTCAAGTTATGTGTTCCGGCAGGTGTGAATAAAATGATTCCAAGATCCTAAAATCATTGAAGAACTAAGCACAGTTTGTCGACTTAATCCTAAAACATCTTAGGTAAGCAAAAGCCTTTTGCTAATAGTCTAGAAACTATTCTTGGTTGATAGGTACGTCTAAGAACTAGGTAAACCTATCGATTTTGCCACGACATAAAAGGACTCCTTACTTATATCGTTGAGTTTCACCAAAACTAACATGTACTCACAATTATTTGTGTACCTTGCCCCTTTAGGACCAATAAGTAACACCTCGCTGAGCGAAAACTATTACTAGATTGATGTAAAGGATATCCAAGCAAGTGTATATTTTGGCATGGCACCTTTTAACTCAATTTTAAGTTTGGAACTTAAGGCTCTTACTATGTTGGTTAGATTTTAAGTGAACTAAAATCCTTAATCATGCAACATAATCAAGCTTTTGATCGCATGTATTTTAAGACATATTTAAAAGCAATAAATAACTTAAAACATGCATAATATAAATGTGATCTAGTATGGCCCGACTTCATCTTGAAGCTTTAACTTCAAAGTCCGTCTTGAAAATCTCCGTGGGAGGCACCATTTTCTTCAAATAGGATAAGCTATAATTAAAACTAATTACAACTATTTGATGGTACGCAGACCATATTTGAATTGAAAAACAACTTTGGTACTTTAGACCAATTACATTCAAATTAATGGTACGCAGACCATATTTTCTATCCTATTTGGGCCATACTAGTCACTTCATAACCTGCAAAACAGTACATATACAATATATACCATTCACCCATTCATTATCATGAATGGCCCACATAGCTGGTTAGTAAAACACATTATGCATCACGTAAACATTTGCAACAATTAATCAAGGGCACCAATAATCTATCAATTATTCAGTCCTTATTAATTCTAATCAAGTTGTTTTAACCTTAAGGATTTGTAGACCTAATCAAGAGTTTATGACTAAAAAGGGCTCCCACTTAAACCAATGAATTCATATGCTTTACTAATTTTAAACATAAAAATGTATTTCTAGTCTAACCGGAAACATACAAATTTAATTAAAATTTAAAGCTCATATAAATTTATAATTGAATCCAAAAAGTTTAATTTAATTTCAGTCGTATTTAAATTAATTCATGATTTTAATTTTAGTAAAATAATTAGAATAAATAAAATTTATTATAATTACAATATTCAAAATTAAAATCCAAGAAAATAATTTAAATTATTAATTTTAAAATTAATTAAAATTACGTAAACTGAAAATTTCAAATTAAAAATTTCAAAACGATCTAATCGCAACGCAACAATCCCACGCATCGCACGCCCATGGGCCACACGCACACAGCCATCGCTGGCCATGTGCGCGCAGCCCATGCGCTGCCTCGCATCGCTGCTGCTCACCATCGCAAGGCATCACGCATGGTGCTCGCTGCGCGCGCCAGCGTTCGACGCACGAGCATGCTGCCGCAGCCCATCGCTGGGCGCAGCCCTCGTCGCACGTCGCAACACGCACCCGCACGCCATCGCTGGGCGCAGCGCTCGTCGCACGCACAACAAGCACTCGCACGCCATCGCTGGGCGCAGCGCTCGTCGTACGCACAACAGCACTCGCTGCGCGCGAGCGATCGATGCTTGGCGCAGCACTCGTGGCACACGACCTTACGCTCGCTGCGCGCGAGGCGCCGCACGCTTGCGCGAGGCAGTGCGCGCTGTGGCGCAGCTCGCTTGCTGCCCACACGCGACTGCTCGTGCCTTGCTCTCGCCCTTGCCCATTCGCCCATTGCACACAGCCCACGACACAAGGCAGGGCTGCTGCCTTGTGCTCGTGCACCATGGCCTTGCTCATTGCATTCGTACCGCATGGGCGACGAGCTCCCTTGCTCGTCGTCACATGCCCGCACTATACAACACCCCTTAAGGGTAACACGTAGCGTCCATTGCTTTGTGCGTGCAAGTTATATGAGCGAATCGCATAAAAATTTAAAATTTATATTCAAAATTAATGACAAATTAATAAATAATATTAATTTCATAATTTTAAGGCGAAAAATCGAAAATTTATTATTCAATTGATTTCCGATTAACATGGATTTAAGTCTAGGTCATAAAAATTTAAAATTTAACATAAATTTACAATTTTTATGGTGGTTTCTAATCATAGGTATCTAATTAAATTATAACTAATTATGAAAATCAAATTAATTCTAAATTATTCCAATTTTCAACAAATTAATCATAATTACAAATTAGATTGCATAATTAACAAGGCTAGGCATTCAAACTTGTTAAACATATACAGTAGGTCAATCAAAAATTCAAGATTTATCAACCAGAATCGCAAATATTTAATTTAACATCTTAAATTTACGAAATTTTGCATTCGAAAAACTAAAACCTCCGAAAAGTCATAGTTAGGCTTCGAATTTGAGAATTCTGGGTTCAAGGTCAAAATTTTAGAATGCCTTTTACATGCGGAATTGACACAAAAATCACTCGATTTGGATGAGTAACGAAGAAACTGCCGAAAAACTGCGTACGTATAATTAAATAAACGCAATTTGCAATTAATTAACAATTACGAAAATTAATCACCCCTTTTAATTCTTGCAAATTTGTAATATTTAACCATGTTCATGCAATTTAGATTATGAAAATAATAAGAGGCTCGTGATACCACTGTAAGGTTATGATACATATGACAATTCATAAATCATGCGGAAAAACCATAAAGCCAGGAAAGCATATTATTTACACATAATCATTTAGCATAGTTTAGATGCATACTCTTTGTTGCGTGCCTTCCCTAGCTGCGCCCGAACGAACAAGAACAAGTCTTTAGAACTCCAAGTATCGTCCCTCCGTAGATAGTCCACAGCACGTCCGGATCCGCCTTAAGCTTGACCAACTAGGATCGCCCTTAAGGTACTTAGAATTTTCGGTACTTATAGGCAATTGTGTGACTGAATTTTTGCTCTCAAAAATCACTTTGAATACTTGAATACTCGATGTAAATATGTGACCCTAGGCACCTATTTATAGAGTTATGGAAAAGGATTTGGAATCCTATTAGGATACTAATTTATTTAATTATAATCCTACTAGGACTCTAATTAAATAAACTAAATCTTTTAGGATTAGATTTAATCATATGACAAATCCCGGTAGCCTTAGGATTCGAGTAACACACTTCGAGTGATACGCTAGCACCGCACGCAGGCCTTGCGGCCCACGCACAGCGCCAGCCCACTCGTCGCAGCCCCCCGCGCGCGCCAAGTCCATTGCTGGGCCTGGCCTTGCGCTGGACCGGGCGTGGCTTGGCAGCGTGTTTTTGGGCGCTTGGGCTTGCTGAGCGTAGGCCTGGCTTCGTGCTGGGCCTTCGTCTAGCAAGTCTCGTCCCATGCTAATTCGTACGACGCGCTTCCGATTAAATTCCCGATTCCGGAATTTATTTCCGATACGAACAATATTTAATATTTCCGATTCCGGAATTAATTTCCGTTTCGAACAAATATTTAATATTTCCGTTTCCGGAATTATTTTCCGATTCCGATAATATTTCCGATTCTGACAATATTTCCGTTTCCGGCAATATTTCCGATTCCGGCAATATTTCCATTTCCGATAATATTTTCCGATACGTACCATGTTTCCGTTTCCGGCAACATCTACGACTTGGATAATATTTATATTTCCGATACGATCCATATTTCCGTTTCCGGCAATATCATCGTTTCCGGAGCATTCATTTCTTGCATGTGACGATCTCAGCTCCCACTGAAACCAAGATCCGTCGATTCCGAATATCCATAGATGGAGTATTTAATGCCATTAAATACTTGATCCGTTTACGTACTATTTGTGTGACCCTACGGGTTCAGTCAAGAGTAAGTTGTGGATTAATATCATTAATTCCACTTGAACTGAAGCGGCCTCTAGCTAGGCATTCAGCTCACTTGATCTCCCTGATTTATTAACTTGTTAATTAATACTGAACCGCATTTATTAGACTTTAACATAGAATGCATACTTGGACCAAGGGCATTATTTCCTTCACTCTCGAGCCACTCGCTCCTTGAAATACTCCTAAGTACGGACTAATTGATTTTCCATGAATGCAACATGACGAACCATGAAAATACCCAAATCGGCATGACATAAGGCTACCATTGGGGTAAAAGCAATACACACTAAGAGGGAAGCCGCACTAATGATTCTAGTCTTGCAAAAATAAAAATTCGATCTCCCCAACTAACTACCTTGCCAACATTAAGCAAAATGGCGCATGACAAATGAACACCCAAGGGTTAAAATCTAAAGTGTCAACCAACAAAAGGTATGGTCCAATTAGCCTAAGTCTGAGAGTCGCTTGGTCAAGTGTTATAGGCTTACGCCACGTCATTATTTTGAGTCTAGGCCACCTCCTTGTATTCATACACGGGTTATAATCAGAAAGATTAATGAAAGTTCGAGTCTAAATCACAACTTCCAATTAAATCCCAGAAACTGGAGTCTGAAAAGAAACAAAAAAATTATTTTCGATGTAATTCTTTCGTTAAATTTCAATAAGGTAAAAATAACATTTTGAATCTACGCTATTTGCACATTTTAAGAAACAAATAAATACGCTTGCAAAGTAAGGCAATTTAATGGTCCACCCTAGGCCTACTAAAATTAAAGGTCCACTATAGGCCTACCAAATGAGGCTCACTCAGTTTCGCATCGTGACTTAAAGACCACAACCATCTACCTCTTAGCCCAAATAAAAAAAAATTGAAGGATTTATGTTGGGGAGAAATCCCAAGCAAAAAGAAAAAATAGAAAGAGAAAAGGGAGAGCGAAAAGAGCAAGCCATGAAATACTTAAAAAGAAAGAGAAAAGGGAGAGCGAAAAGAACGAGCCATGAAATACTTAGCCCGTACCTCCCAAAGTGCGAAATTTGCCCAAGTAAACGAAGGAAAAGAATTGAGTCAACCAATCCAAATCATAAAATTCTACGATGTCTACCCTTTCCAATCCTTTGTACTTAGACGCCTTCGCTCTGGGGCCCCTGTTCAGCTCATTTAAACCATCCATGTTCTCATTGCCATAACCCAAGAAACCATTACCTCGACTCTTGTTCTTGAACTTGTTGTCAACTGCAAACCACGTACGGCCATTGACACGTGCGTCATACCCATTATTACACCACCGTTAGCATAATGACCATATAACTCGTTTGAATACATCCTGTTGATATATCCTTGAGCCGTCCCCATGCTACTCATTGGCCTTGGTTGATGTAAACTCATGACACTAGCTTGAGGCTGCAAATTGTGAGTCCTAGTAGATGTAATCCTCATGCTTGACCAATACCTATACAAATTATCCTATCTCATTCAACCCATCTTTCAAGCCGTCTTGAGTCGCAAATAAAAAAAAGAGACAAATGAAAAGTACATTCTACGCTCAATGTAAGAAAAAAATAAAAAAATAAAATGTGAATAATAAAAAAGGAACTTTGCAAAGCGCCTCTAAAGTTAGTCTAAAAAAGAAAAAGAAGCATTTAGCGCACCAAAAAGACCCGCCCAGAAATCATTTTCAGCGCCCACAGCTCGGCGCCGAAATCTTTAACGCCCCAGCCTGGGCGCTGAATCTCTCTGCTTGCCAAATTTTGTCCAGAAGTGCTCGCGCATTTTATCCGCACATGCACGGAAAAATAACGAACACTTGGAGGGGTACAACACGTATTCAGATATACGTACCACCAAAGAAATACGTGTACTCAATCAAAAAAAAAACATAAAACAAATTTTTGGCTTACGACAAGGCAGCAGATTAAAATAATAATAAACTTCACTTATTCTACCGTTTTAAATAATATGTTTCCACCTCAGAACATACTTATCGAATTCGGCATTCTAAGAAACCATTTTCTGGCTAAGAACTACGCAAGACCTGATTCCAAATTAAATCTATTTAAGGCGGATACGTAGGCAATCCATGATTCGGTCCAACCAACCAAAAATATTAAAGCCTATAGAAAAACAAGAATAAAAAATAGAAGTCCCTCATTGAAATTTAATTACTTGCAACCCAAGTCCAAAGAAAAGTCAAAGGAAGAATCCAAGTCACCAAGATGCCAAAACGAGCACACATCGAAAAATAATAAGGGCACGTACCCTTGCCAGAAGGAGCACTCACACTCCTAGGCACTTAGCCAAGACTCAAAAGATCACTTTGCCTCAATTGAATGGGGACTAGCGCAAGCGTCCATGACCTCTAAAGTACTCGACTTGACCCTCCCTAAAGCGAACTAACTCACTTAAAGACCTTCTTTTACCACTAGACATGGTCGTTCGCTTAAAGACCTTCTTTCACCACTAGACACAGTCATGATAGCCAATAAGTAGTAAAGGCAGTAAGCTTGCAATAAAAAGGATTATTCTACGACATCGCCCCATCGTTCCTTCGAACACAGGGCACCCATTCATGGTAATTCGAATGCTTGCTAATCCCTTTTGAAAAAATCAGACATTGTCAATAGGACTTGGCACTTAACCAAGGCTCACCCTACTTAGACATATGACACGGGCATCTAAAATCGAAATCTAAAAGCATCATTAATGGGAAGACATAATAGCAATTGGGGGCTAAAAATTGAAATGAAAGAGCTAGGGAAAGAACTAAGTATACCTTGACCTTTTGTGCAGACATACACCAAGTAAATCTAAGTCAATTTGAAAGCGGTTTATATTGCCGCAATTCTGGAAATGATGGCCCTAAAACCTAAAGCACGTGCTACACGGGCACAATTAATACCTTGACGCCTGCACCCTGGCTTCCAGCAAATCCTTAGACATCGTTCCAAAAATTGTAACAGTATTTTGATTCACCCATGTAATCCTGTACGAACCCTTCTATAAGTCAACTTACTTAGGACACCTCGGATTTTACACAGTAGGACTCGGACTTCAAATAATTTTCAAAGACTTCTTCGAACATAATACAGTGTCGTTGGTTTAAGCTAAGTATGCGTTTATCTCGATGTTGCAAGTGAGTCAAAGATTTCTAAATATGGTTATGGGTAAAGAAAGGCACCTAGCTTTTAGTCAAGGCACACTTCAACATGTGACTACCTTGACCATGGCGATGTCGCACAATACGACATTTACAAGAGAAGTAGCAAATCACTACTCGAACGTGCCTCGCACTAAACGAGTCTGGTTCAAAATATTCATGATCCATGTCACCATGAACGCATAAAAACGTATGCCAAGCATTATAGCACCAAGCCAATCCCGTAGCTATAATTGGGGGCTTGAGAAAAAACACTAATGCTATACATGATTTTATACATAATTGGGGGCTTGAGAAAAAACACTAATGCTTGAGAAAAAACACTAATGCTATACATGGGGGCTCGAAATCATGATTTTATCACAAATCCTCGACGCTAATGCTATACACACGTCATAGGGGCACAATCCTAAGGTCAATCGTGTAAAACAAACCTTAGAATGGCTACAACCCCTCCCAAATTCTAAAGCACTACTTAGAATATATAAAGTCACCCCACTAACAAGGGTAACTGAAAATCGCGAGTCACCAAAACTCCGATCAAACTACTGCACATAACGCTCGCCCTACAAGCGCCCGTTACACAGTCTACCTCCTTCCAAAGCAAAAGCGAAAGAAAAAATCAAGGATAAGAACTGTCAAAATATACCCAGAAATCATTTTCAACGCCCAGAGCTGGGCGCCGATATCTTTAACGCCCCAGCCTGGGCGCTGAATCTTTCTGCTAGCCAAGTTTTGCCCAGATATAAAAATAAGAAAGAAACACCTATGAATCCTCGTATCAAACGAAGTAATAAGCCGTGCAAACCCACGCAGAAGGCGCTACACTTGTTCAAACACCTGAACAAGGCGTGATGAAGTACTCCAACGCAAAAAATAATAATGATCTCCCAACACCTGGAGAAATGTTCTAATACATGCGGTTAGGCCACACAAGCCTACGTCGCACCATGAGTTTAACCATCCCACGATACAAGTCTAAAAAAGAGAGTAAGGCATATTGCACTAATGCGGGCACGACCAAGGGTAAGAGGCAAAGACTACTTATCGCCCAAATTTAAAATGCAAGCCCCACAACTCCTACATTAAGGATTGAAGGTAGCGAAATATTACCTACCACGGAAGGGATAGCTCGCACCTACACGAGCGGAACCCCAAGGCATCTTTCTCGAAAGAACCTACAAAAATCGTACGCCAAAAGGAAGCATCCCAACATGCATACTTGGGGGCTCCAAGCTACGAAACAACCATAGAAAAATAAAAAAAATCTCGAAGCAAATGTTTGAACAATCGAAAGGGCACGATGTTTGAGCCCACCTCGTGAATGGGCCTGAACCCTATCAAGCTTCTAAGCAAACTATTCAAAATCACCCATTGCTCAAAAAAAAATGATTCAAGCAAACTGATTAATGGACCGCACACAACGGCCATTCTATGAACGCTCGTTCGCACATACATATCATCATTCTAAGTATCGAACATTCACGAACGCGTTCCAAAGAAAAAAAAATATATACAACAACAAGAGCGATCAAAGTCTTACGCCTCAAGGTATGTTCCTCGGACCATATAGACTCGCCCAACTATTGCAATAATGGTACACCTTAAGAGCGACATCCTTTGAATAATCGCCCCAAAGCGACAAAAACCGTAGTCCACCAATTGGCTACGGCTTCTCGAGAAATCATCACGATCACTCAACTCATTGTGATCTCCGGTAAAATTCTACGTTCCAAAAATAAAGAAAAACAAAAGAGAAGAGAATAAGTAGAATTTCCGAGTGAAATAAACGAACGAACGAACAAGAGGCCAACTATGTCATCAAAAGACCAGCCCAAACAACATTTTCAACGCCCCATCTTGGCGTGAATCATTTCTGACGCCCAGGCCTGGGCGCTGAAAATGAACACAGGCCCGAAAAACGCTCTGACTTCTATAGGGCCCTGTCGTATCCACCCGACTCGAAAATTGCCGAGTTCTTTACTGAAGTTCGCACCTCACGACTTTGTTAAGAGTAGCACACCACTACAAAGATCGCTCGCACTTACGAGCACAATCCCATACACGATCAAGGACATTACAAAATGCGTATCCCCAAGGAACCTCTTCAACAAGAGATGACCGTCAAGCACGAATGCTTGGGGGCCCGAAGGAAAATATATATTATGCAAAGTTAAAACAATATTACCAGACTACGTTGTATGAAGTCCCGTGTTTGGATGTCTCAAAAAAATAAAACCGGTTTACGACCTCAAGACAAAGGTCGCCGTTGATGCTTATACATAGTCCCCTAATTAAGGACCCAAGTAGTGGCAAAATTGAGCCGTAAAGACTAGCTCAAAACCATGAAAGATGATGACCACGAGACAATGGTCCGTCTAAGCACGTTGTCAACCCACATTCAGGTTGCAACTAAATCCGAGCATCCCTCGAAAGAATTCGCTCTTACAAGAATGAATAAAAAGAAATTCTCAAAAGAAATCACGATGAACAAAAGAAATAGGGACTTGCCCACCTCAATCAGGCAAGATCGCGCCACGAACCACGCAAGTTCCAAATAGAAAAAACGAATTCAGGGACGTCCACCCTCAGCGGACAGGACTCGCCCACCTTAAGCGGGCGGGGTCTGCGTCGCTAGCCGCGCAGGTCCTCAGTTTTCGTAAAATAAAGTCTTCAAATTCAAAATAGGCTCGCCATCTTCAGCCGGCGGGGTCTACGTCACAAACCACGTAGGTCCTTATTTTCAAAAAGCACAAACAAATTTTAAAACAGACTCGTCCACTTCTATCGGACGGGGTGTCCACCCTTAGCGGACAGGTTCGCCATTTTCAGCCGGCGGGGTCTACATCAAAAACCGCGTAGGTCCTTATTTTCAAATTTCAAAAACAGATTCGTCCACTTCTATCGGACGGGGTGTCCACCCTTAGCGGACAGGTTCGCCATCTTCAGTCGGCGGGGTCTACGTCACAAACCGCGCAGGTCCTTATTTTCAAAACATCAAAACAGATTCGTCCACTTCTATCGGACGGGGCATCCACCCTCAGCGGACAGGCTCGCCATCTTCAGCTGGCGGGGTCTGCGTCACTATCCGCGCAGGTCCTTAGTCGCTGCAGCGATAACTTTTTCGGTTTTCCCTTTTTCCAAAAATTAAAGGATTGGTTTTCCGTTTTTCCAAAAAAGAACGATGTGCTGGATTTTCCTTCGTTTTACGTCCCATAAAAACAAGGGGGTTTTCTCGTTTAGCTAGCCCTGAAAATGAGAATCTTTAAAAACATTTTTACCTCGTGGTTGGGCTTGGCCAGACCCAATTACACTTTATAGATTTGATTTCAAAAACATCTGTAGCTACTCCCAATGACAAAGTGAGGGAGTTTCTACGTCTCTTTAGATACTTCCAATGACAAAGTGAGGGAGTTTCTATACCATCCGTTGACAAATCCCAATGACACGTGAGGGATATGTCGACACTTCCAATGATGACCCTTAAGTCAAATGTTATCACTCGGGGGCTCGTGAGACCCTCGCAAAAGCAGGTCACCATGACTTCTGTGACGCACTCCGTCTAATACTTTGACCATCGTCTTACTCCAAGACTCAGTCAAAGTGGGGCTAACTGTAGACACCTACTTTTGTCCCCATTCCCGAAAGGGAAGGTTCGATGATGAGAACATAAATCTCCACTTGACAACGCATCTCCTATAAAATAACGAATCTCAATTCCCCTTTTCATTTCACCCGAAACCTGCTATTTATCGAAACCCGCTATTTATGGAAACCTGCTATTTATGGAAACCTGTTAAAAATAGTAACTGCCGTAATGGGTAGTTGTTAAAAGTGGCAAGTCACAAAAGATAGAAACATGTCAGAATTAGGTGTTGCACTCCAACATAAATCCTAAATGAGATAGAAATTGCGAGAGAATCCTATTCCTAATACGATTCAAAAATAAGAGTTACGTATTAATTAAAATCCTAACGAGCCTAGAGTTTGTAACGGGCCCAGATGCATTCCATCATAAAATTAATACGCACTAAAAGACTCGATTAAAGTCTCATACACTCCGGATTCTAAGAGTCCGAATCTGACAAAGAAACGGCCCAGACCCTATTTTCAACGCCTGGCTCTGGGCGCCGAAATCTTCGGCGCCCAGCCCTGGGCGCTGAAATTACCTGGGACGTGTTCTTTCCTAATTCCTCGTGGATTAGAGTTCTACAAATTCTATCTTTCCACGAACTCTTTTCTATAAATAGGGCCCTAAGTTCGACGTGAAAAGGACACAACACACAATTATTATTCTGAGTATTGACTCTAAACCCCTAAGCCTAAGCCTCACGCTGTAAAACTGATCACGCGTTCTGTCGCAATCGATCCAAACATCGAACAGAACGTATCCTGTCCTATAATTTGAGATTAGTTAAATAAAAGGAGAAATAGCAAAGTCAAAGTGGTTAGTTTTCTGAGAACCGTGACGCACCTCTCAAGGGTGCGTCGTAATGTGTCCCTTTTCCATGGTTTAATTGCTTTCCTCGCCCTTTTATGAACTGTTAAACTAATTAAATCTGATTGTTCTATCACGCCTAATAAAGATAATATGTTGGGAAATTGGATTATCATGCTAGGTCCCTTAAAACAATCTAAATCAGATAATCGCGCTCGATCTAGTACTATATGTTGCATATTGTTAAAATCAACTCAGATTAGTTTAATAGTTAACACATGTCCCTTCAATTATTTATGCTGAGCTAGTAAGGATATCCTGCCTCTAGAGTTATCGAAGAGCGAGTACTCCTCTCGGTAGTTACAGTCCCCCGAACCCTCAATCTCTACCTTGCGGGTGTATGTTGAGAGATCCCCACGCCAGGGATCACAAGGGAACCTACGGCCGTCGTGGTCAAACATAATTGCACTCCCTTTATGTCACGATAACCGGATTTTGTCAGTTTTTCTCATTGTCGTTAAAAACTGAATGGCGACTCCTATATTACTAATCAATTGGGTGTAAACTCATAGGAAATCCAATTACACTTGATTTGACAAAAAGAAACTTCACACCCACGAGGGACAAGGTCACGCATTAGCCTCGTGCTTTTTCGATTCCCTCACACTTATGACATGACTTTAATCTCTTAAAGTGTTCTCATGGTCAATTCGATACAAGATCCAATAAGTATCTATGCAAATGATTTCTGACATCCAGTCCATCTAGTTCAAGAAACTGAACTATAAATCAACTTGCAATCTAATCTTTATTAGTCATTGGTCGTCCAACCTTTCAATGACCTGGATTAGGGATCCTTTTGTAATTTCAATATTCAATTTCACTTATGGATGTTTCTTTGTCAAAGAATCCATCATGACATCCCATTTGAATGGTTTGAATCACTTTGACTTTCTCATTTAATACTAAACCAAGATTAAATGAATATGAAATACAATTTCATAAACGATAAATGTTTAAACCAAATGCTTACCAATTTGTGGGCCTCTAACCCAAAATCAAGCATTTAATGTTTTACAGATCTATACTTAAAACATTCATGGAACTCAAACTTGATTCCATTTCTGCATATGAGTGTTGTATCTCATTCGATGCAGAAGTTTAGTTTATCATACTTTGCTATTCTTAGCATCTTTTCTATCGAAAGCCTTTCGATGTAAGATGAAAATATCTTTGAATATGTTTATAGAATGATCTAGTCTTTCATTGTTGTTTAGAATGATAATCATATAGAAAATCATCCAGATAGAAGACTTGTGATCAACCTGAGTTCATTGAAGAACTTCCACTAGAAACAATTCCCTTCCATTGCTTCTTAGGCAATAATGAGTTCATTTCAATTATGCAGAATTTCAAATGATGCTTCCCTCTTGGAATACTCCAACCTGTTCACAGAGATGTGGGAGATACGTCTTTCAACTGAGAACTTAGAAACTAATCATTGATTCAGTTTCCCATGCATCACATATGGTTTAGAACCTATGTTACCACCTTTTAATCACGACGCCTAATTGCCCGCGTATGTTTGTGGTTTGCCTAACAACAAGATTCAACTTTTGCTTAGGCAAATGCATGTAGCATCAAAACTTTAGTTCATATTCACTTCCTCTTATCAAGTGCTCATCTTACATATCCAAATGTATTGGATTTTCTTGATATTGTTCTAATGAACTTTGATCTAGATCAATAGAGATTGGTATAAACTCATCACGATCCAATGTTCACGAGTTATCTTGGCGATCTATATATCACATCATACATGATTGATTGTAATGTAAAAACCATTCGCACTTTAAAATCTATCCATTTAACCTTTAGCTTTATTTTGTTTCAACAGATACTGAATCTTGCTAAAATCTTGGCATTGCCATGTGATATAAGGTGAAGCACCTCTTCAAGGTCCTTCATGTTTAACTTTAGTAATAACAACCTAGCTTTATACTTAGTTAAATCATTAATTACTTAGACTTACTCATATGGGTTGAGAGTCTGTTTAAAGTCTCTCAATTGTGTTTGATTTAGTAATTACTTTTACATAATCCAAACAACGCTTTAGATCCTATCCAATAGATCTCAAACCCAGTTTGTTCTAAGTTTTGCCATGGTTCTAATATTGACAAATACTTTCAAATCTAACCATTTAGAATTTGAATGTCATTTTCAATAGAGAGATATGTATCTCATATATATAGAACCAATAAACTTGACTTAGCTCCCACTAAACTCCTCATCTACAAGATGATCCATATTTTCATAAAGCTATGATTTCTCAATAGCCTTGTTGAAAAATATGGTCCAATTCCCACTTACTTGCTTTAATCTACAAATAGATTTCTTAAGCTTGCTCTTTTATCTAGCATCCAAAACTTTTACATTGTGTTATGTACACAATTCCTTTCTACAAGTCCAAATGAGGAAGGTGTTTTGTTTTCCAATTGCCATATTTCCATATGCAATGATTGCTAGATTTATCCAAAATAGTTCAAGCATTCCGAGTTGGTGAAAAACATTTCAAAATTATCAACGCCGTGAAGTTCTTTATAATCTTTAACCACCAATCTAGCTTTTCTTTTGTATGTGTATACAATATTATCTTTGTATGTTTTGAAAACATGTTTGTAACCAATGGGAGTGAACCCTTTATGCAAATCAACGTTGTATGTTTAGAAAACATGTTTGCAACTAATGGGAGTGAACCCTTTATGAAAATAAATCAAATCATAGATTTGATTCTTTAAGATGAAGATACTTCGATAAAATGGCCTCAAACCATTTTATATGGCCTCGAACCATACTTATGTTTCTGATGGCCTCAAACCATACTTGGGAATTTTTAATTTGTCGTAGCTAACCAGTAACTCGTATGTTCTTGAAGCACTTCCAAAGTCTTCATAGTTTTCATTCCTCAAGATATCTATGTATCTATCTTGGTTGAATTCTATTTCTTATACGATTTACCTAGGTATTGAACATCAAACGTTAGTGTCTATAAAGACATTACTCAAGTCCTTTGAGTATTAGGATTCTCTTGAAGCACTTTCAAAGTCTTCCTGAAGCTCTTCCAAAGACTTCTAAGTACGGAGATTTTCCAAATACTCCTAAGTATCCTATATTTGTTTGTTGCTTGACTCGAAGTTCTTTTGAGGTTACTTCGAGGTTATTTTTCTCCCACTTGCATTTTTGGAAATAAAAAATGGTTTTCTAAAAGACATTATCTAGAGCAATAATCATATGTTCTCAGATTTGTTGTAAAATCAATACCTTTGTTTCTATGAGTCGCTCATAAAGAAATATATATCTATTCTTCAGTTTGTTTGATGTAAACACTATCTCCCACTGAGTTTGACAACCCTAGATATATATATGCTGAAAAGATGTACTGAACCTAAGTTCAATCCTTATGACATCTTATCCTTAGCTTTGACAACTTTGTTTAGTGCGATAGTCACTTGAGAGTATCATTTAGATATTACATCGGAAAATAGTCATGATTATCGTTAATCGAATAGAACCTGATAATGACATTTCTCCATATAAACTCTTTTACATCATAAGTTTTGATGTTTTTGAGGGCTTCGGCTTCGACCCATTTGGTAAAATAGTCAACTTCCACAATAACATAACGCCTGCCCTCGGAAGCTGCGGTGTATGGACCTAGAAAATACATCCCCCATTTAGCAAATGGAATAGGACTGGTAATGGGTGTTAGTGGTTGGGTCGGCTTGTGAATGAGATGAGCAAGTCTCTGACATTTATCACATTTCTCAACCATAGTTAGTGCATCTTCTCTCAGAGTAGGCCAATAGTAGCCAGTTCTTAGTGCCTTTTCAGCTAGGGCCCGTCCCCCAATATGAGAACTTCATAGCCCATGATGTAGGTCGGTTAGGATCTCATGCCCCTTCTCAAGCATCACACATCGCAAGAGGGGCCGGGGGGAAGGATTTCTTATATAGGACACCATTCCACAACTCAAACCAAGAACTTCTCTTCTGCAACTTAGCGGCTAGACGCTAGTCGTCGGGAAGTGTTCCATCAGTTTTGTAAGCCACAATGGCATCCATACATGTTGACGTTCGGTCAAGAATTACTACCTCGAGAGTAGGAGTGCAGGGCTCTTGTTTAATGCTTCGTCTTTCTTTGACTTCCTATAATACATGACGAGGGGTGTCACAAGAGGCTGAACTGGCTAACTTAGATAAGGCATCGGCATGGTTGTTCTCTATTCGAGGAATTTGCCTTGCCTCAAAGCTCTTCAATTGTTCAATCTCTTGGTGCACAACATGCATGTATTTAATCATGCTGGGATCCCTTGCTTCATAATCCCCATTTACGTGGCTCACAATGAGGTGGGAATCTGACAGGGCTAGTATTTCCAGTGCCCCGGCTGCCTTACATATCTTAATGTCGGCTAACAGTGCCTCATATTCAGCCTCGTTGTTAGATGTTTGGAAATTGAATCGCATGGAATATTCATATTTGTCACCTTCAGGGGACTGACATATTTTACCGGCTCTACATCCATTCTGAGTGGACAAACCATCAACCTATACTGTCCAACGAGTCTGCTCATTTTTTGCAAAGACTGGCCTTGTCATTTCTACAATGAAAGCGGCAAAAGCTTGCCCTTTGGTAGCTTTTCGGGGCTCATACGAGACATCAAATGCGTTCAGCTCAATTGCCCATTTAAGCATTCGACCTGCAGCATCTAGCTTGGTAAGCGGCTGCTTCAAAGGTTGATCAGTGTACACAACAAGTTTGTGTGCCAAAAAATAAGGACGCAGCTTCTTGCTTTCCATGAAGAGTGCAAGTGCGAACTTCTCAATTGGAGGGTACCTCAATTCGGAATTTTGTAGGACGTGGCTCACAAAATAGACAGGAAGTTGGACTCCTTCTCTTTCCGTCAGTAGTACAGCACTCAAAGACCACTCAGAGATAGCCATATATACGTACAAGACTTCACCTTGAAGGGGACTGACAAGCCGTGGCAATGTATGGAGGTGTTCTTCCAGCCGAGCGAAGGCAGCTTTGGCCGACTCAATCCACTCAAATGTGGACTTTTTCTTGATGGTGCCAAAAAATTAGTGACACTTATCACCTACTCACGATAAGAATCGTCCTAACGCAGCCAGACATTCGGTCAGGCGTTGGACTTCGATCACTGTTTTAGGAGACGTCATATCTATTACTGCCTGTACTTTATCAGGATTGGCTTCTATCCCTCTTTCATCAATGAGGAAGCCTAAGAACTTGCAGGCTGTTACCCCAAAAACACATTTCTTCGGATTCAACTTCATCTTGTATTTTCTGAGCGTCTCAAAGGTTTCCCTCAGGTCAGCGAGATGATTTTCATGCCGCTTTCTTTTCACAATCATGTCATCAATATATGCCTCAATGTTTCGCCCCAGCTGATTGGTAAAAACCTTATTAACAAGCCGTTGGAAAGTGGCCGAAGCATTTTTAAGACCGAACGAAATTACTTTGTAGCATTATAATCCTTGCTTAGTAACAAACGATGTTTTCTCCTGATCATCCGGCCAGAGGGGAATTTGGTGAAAACCAGAGTAAGCGTCCATAAAGGACATCATGGCATGTCCAGCAGTTGATTCCACTAGACATTCGATTTTTGGTAAGGGGAAACTGTCTTTTGGACAAGCTTTGTTCAGATCTGTGTAGTCTACACACATCCTCCATGAACCATTCGTCTTCGGTACTAACATCACATTTGCTACCCAATCTGGATATTGACTTGGGCGAATGAAGTCAGCATCTAACAGTTTCTGGACTTCTTCGGCCGCAACCTTGTTTCTTGCTTCCCCGTGATTTCTTTTCTTCTGACGAACAGGTTTTAAGGTGTCATCTACATTAAGCTTGTGGACGGCTACACTTGGGGTCAATGCCCGACATTTCTTCCACAGTGAAAGAAAAGATGTCCTCGTATTCTCTCAAGAGGATGACCAGTTCTGCCCCAAGCTGGTCGTCAGGAGAGACCCCTACTGGCACCGTCCTATATGCACGTGCTTTGTCGAGCACAATCTCATAATTCCCTCCAACTAGCTCAGGCCGCCTGGCTTCCATGTGTGTCGTGGAAATAGTGAAAGTTTCTTTTTTGACTTTGACTTATGTCTTATCCAGTTTTCTTTTTGAGTCGGCTTTTCCTTCACTGACTTAGCCCGCTTCCCAAGCTTCGCGATTCAGGGTGGTTAGATAACAATATCTAGCTTGTTGTTGATCACCATGAATTGTGCCAACTTGACCTTTATCACAAACATATTTCATTAGCATGAGGTTAGTGACAACTACTGCCTTCGTCTGATTCAGAGTGGGTCGTCCCAAGTTGATATTGTCTGCAGTTAGGTCCTTCGCAATCAAAAACCGGACATTCAAGTTCCTACTTTGATGTCGTCCGCCTATTCGAAGAGGTAAGGTAATAATGCCCTGAGGATGGATTACGCCGCCTCCAAATCCAATGATGGGATAGTGAATTTTCTCAATTGTCTTGGGGTCATGCTCAAGACGACTCAGGCATGCCAGGCTAATAATGTCTGATGAAATTCCAGTGTCTACCAGAATGCGTCTTACTTTAAGGTTTGCTACCTTCAATTCTACGACCAAGGGATCGTCCGGAGGAGTTGCTATCTTCCCCCTATCGGCCTCGCAAATTTCCACCTTTGGAAAGTGATCCATCGGTGCCTTTCCAGGTAACATTACCTGACCCAACCGACTTGCATAATCTTTCTTCCCTCTCATGGTCGGGCCTGCAGCCGCAAGGCCACCAGAGATGACCGCTACACACTCTAGATCTGTGTCATTTCCATCACGATGGTATGATGGAGAATTTCTTTTCTTATAGAATTTCTTCCCATTTCCCCTTGCACTCGTGCTGAGGTATGTTTCTAGAAAACCTTTGGTCGCCAGCCCATCGAGAGCCCTGCGCAAACTCTTACAATCTTTTGTATCATGTCCCACATCACAATGGCATTTGCAATAGACAGTGCTGTCATGGGTCTCAACCGGCGACTTCATGGGGAATGGTCAGTTGATCTCATACTTGTTACTGACATCTAGTAGTATGGTGTAAAGATCTGTGTTGTACTCAAATTTTTCTTTGTCATAGGGTTGTCCTCTTTTCTGACCCAGCGAGGAGTTGACCTGAAATCTCTCTTGCCGTCAATAGCCCATGTCTCATTCGGACGATTGGTCTTTTGTCAAATTTATCTTTACGCTGAGTGTGATCAGATGAATCAGTTCCCTTAGACTCCTTTGGGACGGAACAAATCTCAGTAGCATGGATAAAAGACTCAGCCTCGTCCAAGGCATCTTCCATGGTCCTTACACTCTTCTTGACCAGATCAAACTTGAAGGATCCCTTCTTGAGCCCTCTGAAAAAGTTATGAAAAACTACCGCATCTGGAAAATCTAGAATCTGCCCTGTCTCCAAATTGAAACGTCGCACATAGCTGCGAAGGGATTCATCTTTACCCTACTGGATGCGTCCTAAATGCATGCTTGTTTTCTTTTCTTCTTTGTAGGCCATGAACCTATCAGAGAACAACATTTCTAATTCGGCAAAAGTATTGATCTTTCCAGCCGGAAACTTCTCAAACCATTTTGAGGCGACACCTTTCAGGGTGGCGGGGAAATACTTGCACCAAGTAGCTTTAGTGGTTCCTTGAACATACATGTGATGACGATACGCCAAAAGGTGCACATCAGGATCTGAGGTATCGTCATAAGCATCAATGGCCAGCGGCTTGACCTTAGGTTATTTTGCAGCATTAATGATGTCAGCACAGAAGGAGGTAGTATAATCAAGTATCAAGCCGGCTACTCCTTGCTGAATGTGACAGATTGGGTCCTGCCTCCTAACATGGGAGGGTCTCCGCCGCCCACTATCAACATGGCTCATGGTGGTTCTTGTTGGACGGCGCAAAGGGGAAGCTAGAGGCGTTCGTCCATGAATGGAGTGGAGCCTGTGTCTGATAGCTCGTTTTCATGGGGTCCGTCAAGTTGAACCACATGCGCTCTTCTAGATGGCTCTGGCTCAGGCCGGACAGTCGTTAAGATCTGACGCGGAGCCATGGGTTGAAATGAAGTCCTTGTCCACTCGAAACGCCTATCTTGCTCATCGTTTCGAGGTTGGTCCTGCCGCCAGACATTCGACCTGGTGGTTCCATTAAAGAACGGTGTCCCCGTCCCATGAGACTGAAAACGAATGGTATTTCATCTTTGAGTGTGTCCATATGCGCCTTGAATCGACCAAGATATCTTTGAGCTTCCCTGTTGATACCGGCAGGTATGGGTTCTTCTCCATGACAATATCGGCGTCGGCCTTTAAATGCCCACCTGGTGGAGGTTGGTTTTGGCCTGCCTCTTCATCTTCAACTATCACTTGGTCTGGGCGTTGCTTCTCAGTTAGTGGATTAGGACGATCGTCCTGTCCTGCAGAATGTGTATTTCTATCGTCCGTCTCTCGAGGAGGACGTTCTCCAGTCAACGCGTTCCGGTCGAGGCCATCATGGTGCGGGTTCGGCGAGTTACCAGGGTGATGGGCGTCTTCCATGATACCGTACCTCCCCACAGACTGTGCCAAATGTTGTGGGATTTTTCCAATAGGTGATGACGAGGAGGTATTAGGTTCCACGTAGTGCCTAGTCCAAGTTCCGACTGGTAACGTCACTTGCAAAACAAGAATATTCCCGTAGGAATATTTTCTCCGATGATTATGTAAGATTAGGGTTTAAGAGAAGAGATGATTATCCTAGAAAGAGAGATAATTTAATACCATAAATAGTGATGTATTTAATGTCTAGAAACTTGTGTCCCGTTTTCCTACGAATATGGGGTATTTATACTATTTACCACTTTGGAGGAAACCCTAGAAGGAAAGCCCCTGATTGGTTGATTGATGGTG
Organism: Spinacia oleracea; assembly: GCF_020520425.1. Taxonomy (NCBI): domain Eukaryota; kingdom Viridiplantae; phylum Streptophyta; class Magnoliopsida; order Caryophyllales; family Amaranthaceae; genus Spinacia; species Spinacia oleracea. Next base: position 39,733,120 of record NC_079488.1, read on the forward strand.
AGAGGACATATGTCTTTGTCAAGACATTCCTTTCTTGGGCCATGGGCCATGAGAATTAAAGTACACATTACCTAATTCTTAACCTATTAAGGGGGATTCAGGTGCCATTTGGCTTGGTTATGTGTCTGAAATATGCCACGTGGCACGTCTTAATTGGGCCACGTAGGCCGGGTATTTTTACCCACATCAGTAGTATTTATTCGATGCAAACCAAACAACATGCATGGCAAATGTCCAATTCCTAGGAAGTCATACTTTCTCCTCTAATTTCTTGGAACCAAACAACACCCTAGGCAATCAAACCTAGGGATGTTCATTAGTGGGCACCCGGCATAGCGGTTCTTGTTATTTCGGGTACCCGCTCTTGCGGGTATTTAAAATATTGCCCCGTGTCCCGACTCGTGAAAAACGGGTACCCGGAATTTGCGGTCAGATCATAGGGTACCCGAAAAATTATTCTTTTAATAAACTGAAGTATCCAAAAAGAGGGGTGAAAACTGGGTACGACATAAAAAAAATCAAAAGTATAAGGTTATTATTGATGTTGCAGTTAGTACATTCAAAGATATTTACCATTTCAAGCTTATTTTAACAATTTTGCAAATAAGAAGTATATGGATAAGTCCACCACGTACTATGTAGTACTTTCTCTGTTTTTTTAAATGACACAATTATTTAGACTAATTTGTCAATGCATGATTTCAAACATTAATATCTCCAATTATTGATAAAAAAAATTATAAAAAGTTTATATTTTAAAAATATTTATTGAGACGAATCTAATAAGACCTCATATGACTATATTTTTTCTTAAGTATAAACCACAAAAGGAAGTCAAATGAACTTGTGTGAATAGTGTCCAAAATCCAATTGTGTCATATAAATAAGAACGGAGGAAGTATAAGATAAGCAAAAAGATTGTTTCAAAAAATTTATTAATCATCAAAGGAATCAAACCAGAGAGCCAATTACAAAGATATACAAATATACATAGCAGCGGAAGAAGGCAAATAACAATGTTAAATTTAAGTGGAGCTTTGGTGGATCAGTTGGTGTGAGGCAGTGAGACCGTTAGGGTGACTGGAATTACAGAGGGAAAGAAGGCAAAGACCATAAAAGAGAAAAGAGTGAGACTAGGGAAGTGGCTGAAAAGCGTTAATGAAATAGTGGAGCGCTAAAAGCCGCCTCATATTACTCAAAATCGCCACACTATTTTCCCTTATTTTCCATTAATACCCTTACTTAATCTTACTTTCCAATTCTCTCAAACCACCCCACCACCTCTGGCCACCATCGTCGGCCACTACCTCCGGCCACCACCATCACGTCTTCACAAGAGTTTTTTTTTTTTTTTTGTTCGAATTTTTTTTTTAGAAACTTATGCATTTTTAGCTTGTACTATGATACAGGCTTATGAATTTTAATCTTGTACCATGGTACAGACTTATGAGTTTTTAGCTTCGACCATGGTATTGACTTATTCAATTTAAACTTGTACCATGGAATGAGCTTAAAATTCATAAGTCCGTACCATGGAAGGAGCTAAAAATTCATAAGTACGTCTCTATTTTTTTTTCCGATTACATTAAATCAAATGCAACAATAAATCAAAATCTTAAATAATATAGACTTATGAATATTTAGCTTGTACCATGGTACAGGCTTATGAATTTTTAGCTCCTTCCATGGTACAAGCTTAAACTGCATAAGTCAATACCATGGTCGAAGTTTAAAACTCATAAGTCTGTACCATGGTACAAGCTTAAAATTCATAAGCTTGTACCATGGTACAAGCTAAAAATGCATAAGTTTCTAAAAAAAATCCGAACAAAAAAAAACTCTTGTGAAAACTCGGGCATTTTGTCGCCTACGACGTGATGGTAGTGGCTGGCGATGGTGGCCGGAGGTGGTGGCCGGCGGTGGTGGTTGGATTTGGGGCGGGTATATGCTTAAGTGTTGAAGGAGGGGTAAATAAAGAAGGGTATATGGGTAAATAAGCGGTTTTGAGTAATACGGGGCGGTAAATAGTAAGCCCCATGAAATAAGGGAAAACCCTGAAATATAGCAAAACTAGTTTAGGGCCCGTGCAACGCACGGCTATTACTAAAATAATTTATTATTTTAATAGTAACTAAAAGACTTGTGATATTAGGAAAACATGAAAGGAAAAAGGATATATGAAAAAGTATAAATTTAAAGTTGAATAAAAAAAATATTCAAATGAACTAAATTTGCATATTACTATACAAAGTTAAAAATTATAGTCGTTTACTTGTATGTAGAACGATCTAACAACGTTAACCAAACCCGAATGAGTCAAGACTAATTTTCGAAAAGACCCGAGCATAACCGAGTTAGTCAAATACAACATATTTTGAATTCAGTAAAATCTTGATAAATAAACTTATATGTTAGTCTACTTACAATGTATTATTATTTTAATTAACATTCTTACTTACCAATTACCATGTATTATATTATTAATAGTAGACTAACATTAGAAGTTCATTTATCAATATTTTTTATATTTCTTATCGGATTAAAAAGTTATAATAATACATAAATAAAATTATATCATAAAGGAAAAAATAATATTGATTTATCTTTCCTCCAATAATATATTATGCAGTACACATCTATGGTAATTAAAATATATTTTTATCTTAGTTTCCTAAAAAAAACGTAATGTAATTTATTTATTTTAAAGTAAAAAAATAAAGAAAAAATTTTGGCGGGAAAAAATCGCACCAGGAAATGACACGTGTCATTCCTGGTGTCTCTTTTAGTATATAGTAATAGATTAGAACAAACTGTGATATTAGCGGGTTTTTGGGTACCCGCTAAGTAAGTATATGTGACCTGTGCCCGCCCCGGTAACATTTACTAAAAAGCGGATCGGGTACCTGACCCGTAATTTTCTGTTTTTTACACAAAAATACCCAGTTAGTTTGTAGCGGGAATGCAGGTTGACGGGTCGGGTATTGCCGGTCGGGTTTTTTAGAACACCTTAATACAAACAACTAACCACTACCAGCTAGTTAAACAAGCTAACTGCTAATTGTCAAAGTTGGTCTAACTCGTTGTTTAGTTCAACCGAAATTGACTAAAATTAACTTATCTGGACTAAATTGAATTTGGTTTTGCTGAAAATAACTTATTTATGTATTAAATTGACTTAAAAACTTATTTTGCTGAACTAACCTTATTTTTGTTAAAGTAAGTCAAAATAAGTTAAAATAAGTGGAACAAACATACCCCCTTAATTTAACCTATTGGAATTTATTAAACCCGATTGATCTGATAGAAACTAATTACTTCCTCCGTTCCGAAAATATCGCACAATTTGTTTTTTACACTATTCACATTACGACTCTGGCAATTTTTTGTGGTTCGTACGTAAGGAAATTTTGGCCGTGCGGGGTCATGTTAGATTCCTATCGGTATATATTTTCAAAATATTAATTTTTTTTAATTTTTACTTTCACACGATTTGAGATATTAAGAGTAAAAATAATGGTTCTTAATAAAAATCAACCATGGTACGATATTTTCAAAACGGAGGAAATATATCTGATTTCAAGAGGGTAAACTTATAAGACCCGATTAGAATTTATTGATCACATAGGACCTGATCGTAACTTACGATGTGCGTTACTACGCCTATTTTGGCCTATTTTTTATAACTGAACTTTATTCTTTAAGATTAGGGCTTAATATATGATCTTCAGTAATTTGGCCTATTTTTTTGATAAACCAGTAATTTGGCCTATAATCGTCAGTAGTTTGGCCAATTGTCAAAAACTATAGGTTTTTTATTTCATATTTTTATCCAGCTGGCAGACAATTAAATTTAGTGTCAAACAATCTAATAGAAAATGAGTTAATTCATCTTAGATCTTAACATAATCTTGAAATCAATCAATTTAAAGGATTTTTTGGATAAAACCACCTTTTAAAGTTCAACCTTTTGAAAAAACCATCTTATATGTTTTTTTTTTTTAAAAAAACCACATTTTATGTTCAAAGTTTTAGAAATCACCACCAAAAACTAACGTCTGTCAACAATTTCCTCTGTGGGGCCCACATCCGACGACCAAAAATTAATTTCCCTCCAATTTCACTCGTCACCCTCTCTCTCTTCTCATTTACTGCGCTCTTCATCTTCCCAACCTTCTTCTGGTTCCTCTTTCACTCTTCCCCTCATTTATTCTCTGTACTTTTGTCCTTAACCACCACTTTCGAATCTCTCTCTCTTCCATCATTGTCTGTTTCTGCAACAAAGTACAAGAAAAAGCCAAGGTTGGGGACCAAAGGGATCTTCTTGGACGTCACAAGGGGGGGACCAGAAACCCCATGTGTGTGTTGTAATTTGTGGCGAAAGCACGATTAAGGTATTAAACAATAACCCTAATCTCGAATTTGGTAATTAATTAGTAAAAAAATTTCTGGTTTTGTTGATTATGAACCCTAAAAAAATGATTTGTTAATATTGATGCTATTTGGTTGATTAAAATATAATTTGGGTGTTTTTGTATGGATAAACAATGAAATTAGTTTGTAATTGGCTTGTTGCACATGAAATTAGTTAAATAATCATTGATTTATGTAATATGCTTGCCTTTAATTTGCCCCTTATTATCCAACTTTGAAAGTTTTGAGTTGACGGAGTTTAGACCTAAAAGAACAGAAAAATGACAAGATTTACGACAATTGTAGCAACTTATTTGCCTCTTCATTACTCCTATTAAAACGGAACGGTAAGACGAACATATTCATTCATTGATTCCAACGATATTACATTTCCATCCATCAATTAAACGCAATCAATTCGACCATCGTTACACTAAATCATTCAATGATACCATCCTATATTCGGATCACTAACAACACCAATAATTAAAAAACTACTTGACTAAAATCACAACACCAAATACAATAACTACAAACATTAGGCAAGCCACGAATAACAAACTTTGATCTGCTCCTCCGTTACAAATGTGCTTTTCCGGATCATTCATTATCCACCTTTTCGGGTAGCTCAACTCATCAAGCTTTTTTTTCATGTCATTCATCTCAATTTGCATCAATCTTTTCTCCAAAATTAGATTCCTTATGACATCCCTCTGCCAGAAAGTGCTTTCCAAACCAGTCCACCAAAAATACGAGCATCTCCGTGTATCGGTTTCTCGATCATAGAATTTGCAACCAATGAATTTTCGACCCAGATTTTCGTGGGTCCAAGAAGTCAGCCTTGCCACAGGAGCTCCGCAATAACAATACTCTCGTGGACCATCAACCTGCAACAATCAATTGAGTTAAATTCCCCAAATTCAACAATTTAAGAACCCTAATTTCAATTAACCTGTTTAATCACGCGAACCATGTTGATTTTTGGGGGAAAGCGCCGAAATTGGATTGTTGATGAATTGTACTTGATAATTTGGAAGAGGAATTTGCGAATTTTTGAGAATGTTTTGAGGGTGGAGTGTATCCATGGAGGTTCAGCTTAAAAGGAAGAAGAAGAAAGAAAAAGAGGAGGGAAAATGTATATGGCCGTTGATTGTGGGCCCTATTAACGGAGCAATTGACAGACGTTAGTATTTGGTGGTGGTTTCTAAAACTTTGAACATAAAAGGTTGTTTTTTTAAAAAAAACATATAAGGTGGTCTTTTCAAAATGTTGAACTTTAAAAGGTGATTTTATCCAAAAAATCCCAACTTAAATCCTAACGTAAGATTGGGGAATATTCATCTACAAATAGAAGTAGTTGGGTTTAATCAGATTAGGTATCAGCTTTGATAATGTCAGATTCAATCACATGATAAGATTGCTAACTGATAACCCAAATTATATAAACATTTTACAGTATAACCCTTTTGGCTTGGATTCTTTCATTCTTTATTTATCAGCATTTTCTTTCTCTATATTTAGTAATTAACTAATTATGGAGTAGTAAGTTTAGTCACTATCATTTTACTATTTATAGACATTTATTTGAAATTGACCCATTTCCCAATTCATTTTGATGTGTTTCCAATCTTGATTATAATCAATTTTATGGAGTACTATTTAGAAATTAAAATCCAAATAAACATGACAAATGAGGTTAGGTAACCTCTACTATTGTTAGCTAATTACGAAGTATTTGTGAACAAAAAATAGTCACAAGGAAATCAATTTTCATGATAATGCTTGTCCAACCGATGCAAATTAATGTTCATATGCCCGGTAATACTTTAATTTAAAGCAAAAAGTTATTAATATACTTTTTTGGTAGGACATTGTAGAACCGTGTGATTGATCCTTACGCGCTACAAAGTATTTTCTAATTGAATAACGTAGGAAATCAATGAGCCAAAATAAAATTTAGACTCGAAAAAATACGACATTATCACTACCATAATTTATTATCGCCTAAATGCAAAATGCCTAAATGAGCCGCCAAGTACAAGTCTTTCGTATATCTTTGCCACTAGATACGATACGTAACCCACTCCATAAAGGCCGCCTTAACTCATATGTAGTGAAGAATTAAAGTCTCGGGAAGTCGTTTAAGTGCATTGAAGAATGAAAGGGAGAATATAAAAAATTTATAAATATAAAGTCTTGGGAAGTCGTCATTTTGATTGATCGTATCTTGTTCAATTGCCATCTACATTGAGTAACGCCAACTAACTTAACTTTAATTATGGAAGCCATAACATAATGTTAAGGATAAGGACTGAATTGAGGACATATATGATATATGACATTTAAGGATTTTGTTGAAAGCATGTTATATTCATACGAGTATATTATACTTTGTTTAAATACAACGATGCATGCTATGAATTTCAAAAAATATATAAGCTTTTGATTTCAGGTTGGGAATAAGAACTTCATTCTCTCTATTTGAGAGTTTCTTTACATTTTTATTGAGTTTTATCTTTCAATTTATAGGGTTTTATCTCTCTCTTTGTGAAAGTATAGGGCTATGATTTTAATTTCGCAGGAAAAGTTGATTTATTGATGAAAATTTTTGCGGTGTTACAACAGATCTACGTCTACAATCAATTGAATCGAATTTAATTCAATCTAAAAACTAAGCAAATCGAAAGACTCTCTCGTTGAAGGTTGTATCAAACAACGATGTGAAAAAGGATATTCATCATTGTCAGACCTCATCCACAACGATCGTGATTTTGCAGAATTAGAATTTCCTTTAATCCAACTTGTTTTGTATTTGTTAGTTTTAATTTCTATTGTAGATATCTTGTAATACCCCGAAATTTTTAAACTTGGTTTATTAAAATTAAAAATATTTGTTAACTTGATTTCGTTTTTGAATAATTACGAATAATCGAATTTCGTTATTTAAAACGTTTTTACGATTTATTTTAAACGATAAATTTATAAACGGAAATTTATTTATTTTTCGTTAACGATATTTTTTTATAAAGAATTAATTTAGCTAAACATTTCTATTTTTAGTAGTTTCCAAAAATAGCAACCCAATTTCTGAATTTTAGTCCAACTATGTAAAATTAATAAAATGCCCTTAGAAAATCAAAATTTCATTTCTCTTCTTCTCTTTGCTTTCCACGTACAGAGAAGAAGGATGCCATTCCTTCCCTCAATTCGGTCTTGATTCATTGCCCTGTTTCCCAAGGATTTCAGCTTCTCTTTCACTCTACTTGACTATACAAACCAATCTTAATTCCAGTTGAATTTCAACATCAAAAATCAAAGAAACCAAAACTAATTTTTACTCCCTTTTGTTCCTGCTTTGTGCGAACTACCACCACACCACCAATCAACACCTCCTCCACCCCCCACTGTCCGTCACCACCGTAGCTAACCAGAACCACCACCGCACCACCGTTTCCCCTGCTCTCTCTCCCCTCTTCACACTCCCATGTCTTCTTTTTCTTTCTCCTCCGGCGCACCACCCGACCACCACCCACAGACATCTGCCTCGCCTGTCGAGTTAGTTCTCTCTTCCACCATCGACGGCGAACCACCACTGCCACTGCCACCGCCACAACACTGCACTAAACCCCTGTTTCTCTCCCTTGTTTTGCCCCTGTTAGTGCCTTTTCCCCCCTTCCTTTGGTTGACGCGCCGCCGCACAACCACCATCACCATCGCCGTCAATTTCCCGGCAAACCTAAGCAACCAGGCGCCGTCCGCCACCTTCCCTTCTCCCTCCTTCGTGCCTATTGCTTACCCCTCCCCTCTGCTCGACATTCACGAAGTCAGGAAACCAATTTCCTGACTTTTGAATTCATCTATTAAACCCAAAACAAAAGGGGTTGGGCCCAGATTCTAATATTTAGCTTTTGGTAAGCTCATTCCCTAGTCTTATTTCCATATTTATAAATTTATCTTTCATGTTTTTATCTAAATATATTTGATAAAGTATTCCAATGTATGTTTATATAAATAATTACTAATAAAATTGGTTATTGTTTTTCAGGTAGGAAAATATATTTAATTATCTGTTTTACTAAAATTAAGTTATTAGCTTGTATTAACAAAAATGGAATTTAAATATTTTTCATGTAAATCGATTTGTGAAATATAAATTTATGTTTTGATTGAAATTTCATTTCGTGATATTTCCATTAATTTATGAAATCATATTTTTATTAAAATTTGTTATTTATAAATTCATTACTTATAAATTTTATTTTTATAAAATATCAAATTTATATTATTATCGTTTTAATAACTAATTCAATGATTTAATATTCTGAAAGAAATCGGATTTGGAGCTCAGAATGAACGATCCATTAAACGGGAAGTATAAAAACTACGGTTGAGGTAACATCTATTGCTAACACCCACAATCCCCTTATGAAATATGTTTTATGAGATTATGAAATATGTTTATAATGATATGTTTTTTATTGGATTGTGGGATATGAAATGTGTTTATAAGCATGTTTTATGAATGATGATACTCAAATGTGTTTATGAATGATTTTATAAAGATGATGTTTATGAGTTATGAATAAGATACGAAACATGATAAATTAAAGTGTAACAGGTTCTGGCACTTAGTGGGGTTACTATATCTAGGTCGTACACGTACCGCCGTACCGCGGTACACCCAACAAGGGAGAGTGCTCCTCGAGGGTTACCGCAAGTTAAAAAAAAGAAACTATTTAGGTACGGGCGTATGTCCAACAAGGGAGAGTGTTCCTTGAGGACTATCGCAAGGTGGGAGACGTTCCACAAGGCTAACTTGTCAGTTACCAAGTAAAATGAATGTTTATGAAAGATAATGGGAACTATTAAAATTTCAAGTTATAAATGATGTTTTATTATATTGCTTTTTTGAAAGTGATTTCCTATATTCTATTCTCCCTGTTTGCAAATTAAATAAAATGAATTAAAATGAAGTTACGTTGTTAGGTTAGTATGTTACTGGGCCTCGGCTCACGATGTTGCTTTTGTTTTAGGTAAGAAGAAGATCATGGGATGCCTTAGAGTGAGGATGCAACCATCAAATTCACGATCGATGTTTAGTAAAGATAACTATGTCTCACTAGTAATAATGGATGTATTAATTAAACTCTAAGTTAAATTTAAAGAATTGAGTTAGATTTTAATATTAATGTTCAATCAATTCTTGAAGTATTCATTATTAAATTTTATTTAGTAAATTAAAAAGGTTACGTCGCCTTGTATTTCCCGCGAGGGAGATACGACATGTGACGCTCCGACTAAATTAGGGTTTCCGCTGCTAATTAAAGATAATTAACCTAATTAAAGGTGTCTAGAAGTCGGGGCGTTACAGTTTGCTATCCAGAGCCAAGGTTCTGGACCATAAGTGCTAAACCTTACGGGTTTTGTACGTAATAGAATTCAATAGGCTTTAAGCAAAGAGTTTTAAGGAATAAGTTAAAAAGAATATGTTAAAATCATGTTAAGCTAAAATGAAATGAGTGTGAGTGTAGGAACGGGCTGAAAAGGGATTATTTTCCTGTTATTTATGTTTTCCTGATTGAATATGTTATACGAAATATCGATTGTCGAGGTTATTAACGATGCCACGAACGAAGCTCAGAACAAGCGCAACATTCATGATGGCGTTGTCCACAATGAAGTTTTCCACGATGATTCCTATTACGATCAATCTATAGAAGACCACAAGGGATGATGGAATGAAGAGGAACGACAAGTAAGATGTGAACTGAATCGGTCAAAGATTCCCGGAAAACGAAATCGAACGAAAAATGCATCACTATTCGAGAGAATTTCACCCTCGAATCCACCAATCTATGACGACAAGCCGATTCGATGGAATTTGAAGAATGGATCAACCAGATAGATCAACTATTCAAGACTTTGCAATGCCCGGCGAATAGGAAGCAAGTGTCGTGCAGAAACGAGTACGTGTTATCGATGTGGAGTAAAGATCATTTCGTTAGAGACTGTCCTAAACCACCTCCCACGAATACTAGAGGAGCAACCTCGACCGATCACGGACGAAACAACGATGCTAGGGTTAATCATAATCCATCACAACCACCAACATATGTAAGAGCTTACGTGATGAAAGACGAAGATGACGCCAACGCTGATATTATTTTAATTTAGTTCTCTCTCACTTAGGAGCCAAACTTCCCTTGATTTTATGTTTATCATGACATGTCATGTTATGAGTTTCCTACGCTAGAAAAACTAGGAAAAGTTTAAGCATTATTGTTTTCTTGGAAGAAGCTAGTTAAATTAAGCACGGTGCGAACTCAAAGATTTTGTAGATATGAATTGTTTTGAGGAATTTTGATGGTTATGAAATCTTTAAGGATAGTATAAATGTTGGAGTACCAAACGAGCATAATTTTGTATCTCATGAGTGGTGGATCACTAATTAAGTTGAGGTTATTCTAGGGTTAAAGTGTTCAAGTTATGAATGAAATTGATTCTAGGGTTATCTTCATTTGTTATATATAATGAATGTTTTTGGTGTTTGTAAGTACAAAATTCTATTATCTAAAAGATGATTGATATGCCTCTGTTAAGGAAGCTAAGCTAGAAATTTTAAAGGTTATGCAAGAATATTATGCGAAACCAAGCATGATTTATGGTGAAAATATGAAATTGGGTTTGCATATAAAGCTTTGAGGATCTTACCAAAATAGGTTATCGAGAATTGGTTTACCTATCAGCTTGATAATATCAATGAATGTTATGAAATTCGAAACGAATTATGAATGATTGAGGACTGCAATGGAATTGAGAATAGAAAATCGATAAATGACATGTCTATGGAATAAGGTAGTCTGAACTAAGTTTTCTAGGAGCTAGATTGTTTGTGATAAAGGCACACTTGATGGCTTAGCATTATCCGTAAAATACGAGATTTACTGACTTAAAATATTAAGGATAAGTAACAAAGTCATATGTCTAACGATATATTTCTAGTCACGTGATTGGACTTGAACCCCCTGCAACGAACGTAGTCGACAAAGTTATTCAACGTAGAAGAAAAGATCGGAGATCGAAATCAAAACAAATCGAGTAAAGAAAGTCAACGACAGGATTCCTGCAGCAAAGAAGCTCGAGAACAAACGAAAACGCAATATCTCCAAATAGCCGCCTAAGAATAATATAATGCACGAATCACGATGTTTTATGTAAACGTGTTATGAATCAACCATGCTCGTGTGTTAGATAAAATGATTATGATATGAGTGTTATGCTTATGTTGAATGTGAAATTTCCAAATTATGAATTATGTCTTTATGATATGCTTTATGGATTATGTTTATGCTGACATGATTGTATTGGTATCTAATCGTTATACATGGAAGCCGAATTCGATGGAAGTTCACCTGAGCTCAGAGTACGAGATTGTTTTAAATAATGACTTTTACAAATTATTTGAGTATTGCAATTGATAGATAAACATTTATTTTCATTATATATATATATATATATATATATATTTATAGAATTATAATTTTTCATTAAATGTTACTATTTTTGGTAGAAAATATTTTCAAACAAGAAATCACAAAGTAAAACGGGAGACTAGTCTAAGCTAACAAGTTTGCGCCTTTTATGTTCTTTGCTCCTCGTTCCTATTTTATGAAGTAAAGTGGAGATATGAAAGATGATGGCGGAATGTAATTGACCTTAATGACGATTAAGGATCCATATATAATTTTGCCCCTTTTGTATTCTTTACTCTTCGATTCTAGGTTTCGAGTTGAAGCAGAGTCATTAAAAAAGATGCCAGAATGAAGGCTAGACATTGTCGGAATCAGAATGAAATTATGAGATCTTGATTTAAAATAAAATATCATACTTTTATTTGAATGTTTTCGATTTTCAACAATCATTTTATGCGTCTAATTTTCAAGTTTCGAGGACGAAACTTTTTCTAAGGGGGTAAGAGTGTAATACCCCGAAATTTTTAAACTTGGTTTATTAAAATTAAAAATATTTGTTAACTTGATTTCGTTTTTGAATAATTACGAATAATCGAATTTCGTTATTTAAAACGTTTTTACGATTTATTTTAAACGATAAATTTATAAACGAAAATTTATTTATTTTTCGTTAAGGATTTTTTTTATAAAGAATTATTTTAGCTAAACATTTCTATTTTTAGTGGTTTCCAAAAATAGCAACCAAATTTCTGAATTTTAGTCCAGCTATGTAAAATTACGAAAATGCCCTTAGAAAATCAAATTTTCATTTCTCTTCTTCTCTTTGCTTCCCACGTACAGAGAAGAAGGAAGAAATTCTTCATTCGTTTCCTTCCCTAAATTCAGTCTTGATTCATTGCCTTGTTTCCAAAGGATTTCACCTTCTCTTTCACTCTACTTGACTATACAAACCAATCTTAATTCCAGTTGATTCAACATCAAAAATCAAAGAAACTAAAACCAATTTTTACTCCCTTTTGTTCCTGCTTTATGCGAACTACCACCACTCTCAGTTGCTACTGCCACTGAAACCACCACCAATCAACACCTCCTCCACCACCCACTGTCCGTCAGCACCGCAGCTAACCAGAACCACCACCATTTCCCCTGCTCTCTCTCTCCTCTTCACACTCCCCTGTCTCCTTTTTCTTTCTCCTCCAGCGCACCACCAATGGTGCGACCACCACCCACAGACATCTCCCTAGCCGGTCGAGTTAGTTCTCTCTTCCACCATCGACGGCGAACCACCACTGCCGCCGCCACAACACCGCACTAAACCCCTGTTTCTCTCCCTTGTTTTGCCCCTGTTCGTGCCTTTCCCCCCTTCCTTTGGTTGACGCCGTCGCACAATCACCATCACCATCGTCGTTAATTTCTGGTGAACCTGAGCAACCCAGGCGTCGCCTACCACCTTACCTTCCCTTCTCCCTCCTTCGTGCCTATTGCTTGCCCCTCCCCTCTGCTCGACATTCACGAAGTCAGGAAACCAATTTCCTGACTTTTGAATTATTCTATTAAACCCAAAACAAAAAGGGGCTGGGCCCAGATTCTAATATTTGGCTTTTGGTAAGTTCATTCCCTATTCCTATTTCCATATTTATAAATTTATCTTTCATGTTTTTATCTAAATAAATTTGATAAAGTATTTCAATGTATGTTTATATAAATAATTACTAATAAAATTGTTTATTATTTTCAGGTAGGAAAATATCGGTTTTACTAAAATTAATTTATTAGCTTGTATTAACAAAAAATGGAATTTAAATATTTTTCATGTAAATCGATTTGTGAAATATAAATTTATGTTTTGATTGAAATTTCATTTCGTGATATTTCCATTAATTTATGAAATTATATTTTTATTAAAATTCGTTATTTATAAATTCATTACTTATAAATTTTATTATTTATAAAATATCGATTTTAGATTATTATCGTTTTAATAACTAATTCAATGATTTAATATTCTGAAAGAAATCGGATTTGCAGCTCAGAATGAACGATCCATTAAACGGGAAGTATAAAACTACGGTTGAGGTAACATCTATTGCTAACACCCACAATCCCCTTATGAAATGTGTTTTATGAGATTATGAAATATGTTTATAATGATATGTTTTCATTGGATTGTGGGATATGAAATGTGTTTATAAGCATGTTTTATGAATGATGATACTTAAATGTGTTTATGAATCATTTTATAAAAATGATGTTTATGAGTTATGAATAAGATACGAAAAATGATAAATGGAAGTGTAACAGGTTCTGCCAGTTAGTGGGGTTACTATTTCTAGGTCGTGCACGTACCGCCGTACCGAGGTACACCCAACAAGGGAGAGTGCTCCTTGAGGGTTACCGCAAGCTAAACAAAAAGAAACTATTTAGGTACGGGCGTATGTCCAACAAGGGAGAGTGCTCCTTGAGGACTATCGCAGGTGTGAGACGTTCCGCAAGGCTAACTTGTCAGTTACCAAGTAAAAAAATTGTTTATGAAAGATAATGGGAACTGTTAAAATTTCAAGTTATAAATGATGTTTTATTATATTGCTTTTATGAATGTGATTTACTATATTCTATTATCCCTTTTTGCAAAGTAAATAAAATGTATTGAAATGAAGTTACGTTGTTAGGGTAGTATATTACGGGCCTCGGCTCACGATGTTGCTTTTGTTTTAGTTACGAAGAAGATCATGCGATGCCTTAGAGTGAGGATGCAACCATCAAATTCACGATCGATGTTTAGTAAAGATAACTATGTCTCACTAGTAATAATGGATGTATTAATTAAATTTTAAGTTAAATTTCAAGAATTGAGTTAGATTTTAATATTAATGTTTAATCAATTCTAGAAATATTCATTATTAAAGTTTATTTAGTAAATTAAAAAGGTTACGTCGCCTTGTATTTCCCGTGAGGGAGATATGGCATATGACGCTCCGACTAAATTAGGGTTTCCGCTGCTAATTAAAGATAATTAATTTAATTAAAGGTGTCTAGAAGTCTGGGCGTTACATATCGAATGACTATTTTATTAATGAACTAATTTTACCTTAAAAAAAATTCAAAAAACATATAAAAGTTCTTTGAAATTGCTCATAAAAGTAACGATATATTAGGTGGATAACAAAGCTGATCTGTAACAACCCGAATGAAGGATTTACATAAAAAAGTTCTTGTAAATTACTTTGCATAATTTATAAATAAGACTTTTTGTAAGTTACCTTTGTAGGAACCATGACTAGTAATGAATGAATGAACTTATCTCAATCAGAGTAGTGGCGTTCTATGAACACTTCCCTAAAGTTGAATTTCCCCCGTGACGTACACATGGACTCTTGACAATCAACCTCCAGGGTTACACGACATCTATCTCGTTGGTGTAGTACAAAAAGATAGAATGAAAACGAAATTGAACGATGCCCAAAACGAACCAGAGAATTGTGTTTAGAGAGGAAAATTGAAAGTGATTACTTTCTGTCTGTTTTGTGAAGAAGAAAGGCTCTCAATATATAACGGAAAGGCTAAAAAAATTATTTCGGGAGGAAATAATTAAATTCGACAATTAATTAGAATCAATCAATGACTTAATTGACGGAAGAAAATCTGTAACCGTTATGAAAAATATTTGGTTACCATATATAACAACTAGCCGTTACGCAAGACTGAGCGGTAGAAAAAAGGGCCCCACCCACACCCGCGAACGCGTCGCGCCACTCGTCCTCGCTCGAGCCCGGCCCAGCTAGCGCGCACGCGCGTGTGCGGCGTCCTAGAACCTCCTCTCAAATCTTCTAACAAATATAGTAGCTGAATGTGGATATATAAAGTGGGTAAAACTCTTGTTTTTTGTCAATGTGGGAAAAATACACTTTCATTAAAAGAAAAACTCAACTTATGGAGGGAAACTCCAACAATTCCCCACATGTATCAAAATAACAAAGAAAAACTGGAAATGAACTTTTGGGCAACGAAGAATTGTGTTTTGAAAGTGTCAATGTCTTTTGGACTTGAATTAACACTCAACGCATACAAAAATATCTTACAGTCGTTTTAGGTAGAATTTTCTTTGAACCTATCACGAAGTTAGTAAACTATTTAGCGCATTTCAACTTTTCTCAAATCAAGAATCTTTTTCGAAATTTGTAATTTTAGTGCCCCACAAATATCCGGATTTTTCGTGAATGCTCTAGAGGTTATAAGCCTTCTCATAGGGGATTTGGCGTAACCCCCAAATTCACATAGGTTAGTTCATCAAGTTTGTATTGTCACAAACCACATTCACAAAGCTATTAACTTATTAAGAGCCTTAGCTCAACCTTACACATATAACAATAAGAAAAATACTACATCACTTTTATTATTAGGAATGGTAGTAGTAACAAACATGAGTTCTTTTGTGATTGCGTTTTACCCATTGAACTTAGGTATTCCTAAGATGGTGTCCACCACAATTTACTCCACGATAGGCTTTAAACTCATTCCTTGTGCTGACTCAAGCACCATTTTCCTGTAATTACTTTGGTGAGAGGATCTGCAATATTCCTCTCTAACTTTACATACTCGAGTGACATTACATTTTTCCTGATTAGATCTCTAACTATAGCACGCCTTAAGCAAATATGTCTTCTCTTTCCATTATAGGCTTGATTTTTTGCTACCCTAATTGCAGCTTGTGAGTCACAGTGCATTGAAACTAATGGAGTTGGTTTCCCCAATAATGGAATATCATAAAGGAAGCCCATGATCCATTCAGCTTTTTGTCTTGCCAATTCTAAAGCAATAAACTCAGATTCCATATTAGGTTTGGCAATACAAGTTTTCTTAGGTGATTCCATGATATAAAGTACTTCAATAATCAAATCAATGCATTCCAGTGATCTTGATTAGGATTAGGAGTATATCTACTCAATCTACTAACAACATATGCTATATCAGGTCTAGTATAATTCATCAAAAATATCAAACTTTCAATAATCGTGGCATATTGCTTGTGATACAGAATTACCTTTGTTCTCTTTCAAATGAATACTAGAATCAGATGGGGTTTGTATTGGAGTACAATCAAATTGACCAATTTTCTTTAAAATCTTTTCAATATAATGAGATTGGTTTAAAGACATCCCATATGAACTTCTAGTTATCTTTATGCCAAGAATCACATGTGCCTCTCCAAAATCCTTCATCTCAAAGCAAGAATTCAGGAAAGCCTTGGTTTCGTTTACTATGTATATATTGGCACCAAAAATTAACATGTCATCCACATATAGACATATGAAAATTCAACAAGTTTTGAAAGTTTGGAATAAACACAAGCATCATAATCATTTACCTGAAAGCCATTAGAAATAATGGTTTTATGGAACTTCTCATGCCACTGTTAGGTGCTTGTTTTAAACCATGCAATGATCTAATGAGCCTACATACCTTGTCTTCCTGTCAGGGAACAAAACATCCCTTTGGTTGCTTCATATAGATTTCTTCATTCAAATCACCATTCAAAAATGCAGCTTTTACATCCTTTTGACGCACAACAAGATCATGAATGGATGCAAGTGCAATTAAAACTTTAATGGTAGAAACTTTAGTGCTAGGTGAATATGTATCAAAATAATCTACACCATGCTTTTGACGATGACCTTTTACCACAAGTATTGCTTTATACTTAATTAAAGACCCTTTTAGACTATGTTTCTTAGTAAAAATCCACTTACTACATAAGGGCTTGCAACCTCTAGGAAGATCAGAAATAATCCATGTATTGTTACTCATGATAGACTCAACTTCACTATTTGTGGCCTCTAACCAGAAACATGAGTCCACTGACTTCATAACCCCTCCATAAGATCTAGGGTTTTCTTCTAAGAGAAATTCACCAACTTCTTTCTCATCTAATAACGTACTCTGTTTTAATTAGGAAGGCAGTAATTAAATTGGGTCCAAAGCTAGACTCAATTATAGTTCTTTTACTCCTTCTAGGTTCTAGAGTCTCACTAGATGATGCAATGTCATGATGCACAACAGAAGATGGAGATGCAATAAGTAAACATGTTTGAACATTAACTTTCATATGGAAAAAATTCTCAAAAACATCGACATCCCTTGACTCACGAATTAGTCCAAAACCCGAGGCATCCTTAAGAATGAATCTTTCTCCTTTGGAAATCAGGAAGTCCTATCTTTCTCCTTTGGAAATCAGGAAGTCCTATTTTTCCCAAACTCCCCCACACTTTAAGGTATCCTAAATTAGGCTTGAAGCCTTTCCACTACTCATGTGGGATTTTATCTAAATTCTTATGGGGAACACGGTTAAGAACATAACAAGTATAAAAAATCGCAACACCCCACATGTTAGTAGGCATACTCGAACTTATAGGCATAACATTTGTCATACCTTAAGTGTTATATTTTTGCGTTCAGCTATTCCATTCTGTTATGGGGTATAAGGAGTAGTGAGTTCATGAATAATCCCATTAGCTTCACAAAATTTCTTTAGAGGAGTTCTATCATATTCACCACCTCTATCTGATCTAACTCTTTTTATTTTCAGGTCTAATTGATTTTCAACCTAAGCCTTATAAATATGGAATTTTTCTTCGGCCTCATCTTTAGTACTTAATAAATAGACCTTACAATAACGAGAAAAATTATCTACAAAGGTAACATAGTAATGTTTTCCTCCTTTACACATGGAATTATTAAAGTCACCTAAGTCACTATGAATTAGTTCAAGTAAGGTAGAAGATCGACATACATTCTTATTAAAGGATTTTTTCGGGTGCTTGACTTCTACACAAGCTTCACATTTATCAAAAGAGTTACTACTAAAGTCCGTACTAAGGCTAAGTTGTTTGAGTCTCTTGACAGATACAACATTCACATGACCTAGTCTAGAATGGAATAAAGAAACTGATTCAACAATATAACTAGAAGCAGAAGAATTATTATTATCAGTTACAACATCTAGCAAAAATACACCCCTATTACAAAATCCCTTACCCACAAATTCACCATTTTTGGTAAGTACCAGTTTATAAGATTCAAAACTTAACTTGATACTTGCTTTGTTAAGTAAAGAACCGGAAATGAGGTTACTGCGGATATCGCGTACATGCAAAACATTTTGCAAAGCAATAGTTTTTCCAGAAGTAAGCTTTAGAAAAACTTTTCTTTTTCCAAGTACATTCACAGTGCTTGAGTTGCCCATGAAGACACATTATCCTTCAGAAACTTTGTCATAGTCTTGGAACATTTCCTTGCTCGAACAAATGTGGCGAGTTTCTCTAGTATCAACAACCCATTCAGTCACGTTGCTCACCAGATTGACCTCGGATACAACATCAACAATGATGTCTTCGGTTAGATTTGCTTGAGGATTTTTCTCCTTTGTCTTGTTCCCAGGTTAATGTCCTTGCCTGCATTCTCTAGATGAAATACCATACTTACCTCAAGTATAGAAATTTCTCTTTGTTGTTGTTGTTGTTGTTGTTGTTCTTCTTCTTCTTCTTCTTCTTCTTCTTCTTCTTCTTCTTCTTCTTCTTCTTCTTCTTCTTCTTCTTCTTCTTCTTCGGTCTTGTGTCATGGAACTGATTTGGACCCTTGCCTTTCGGTTCCTTGTTATAACCTACATCTTTTTAATTTCAACAAGATTAGTAGCATATATAAGATAGACAGTAGATTTTCCTTTGGTTTGGATACGATTATGTTCTTCAATCTTGATATGGGAGACAAGTTCTTGAAGGGGAAAGTCTTTTTGTTTGTGTTTCATGGAATGGACATAGGTTTGCCAAGAAGGGGGTAATTTCTCAAGGAGACAGTTGGTTGTTGGGTTTTACAGTTAAATACATAACATGATAGCGGAATAACCCCAAAGCCAGGAAGCATGTATGAAGTACAGATTAAGCAATACTTACGTTTGTAGCGTGTTTTTCCTAGTTCAACGAATCACGAACACGAACAAGAAATCCAGATGTCGTTCCTCTACTTGGTTCACCGACACGTTCAGATCCGTCTTGAGATCGATGGCTTAGAAGTCACTCAAGATTGTTTGCTTTTGGGAAGAACACTTCTAACAAAGGCACGCAGAGATTTTAGGTTTTCTTTGAGTTTAGGTTAGAAACTGATTAGGTTAAAGTGTATAGAAAAACATAAGTTTTTGAATTAGTATTATAAACTTTTTGTTATAACACCAACCGGCCAAGGCACAAAGCTATGACCGGCCATCATTACTTGCAAGCCCATACGCGCACAGCCACACAGGCGCTGGGCCTTGGGACGCGCTGCGTGCGCTACTGCTGCTGCTGATCCGCGCGCGCCCAGCCGAAGCCTTGGGCCTTGCTCGTGGTACGTGCAGGCGCGCTGTTGCGCCTGAGGGGCCTTGCGCGCTTGTGCGCTTGGCTCGTCGGGTCGGCAACGTTGCCTTCTCGTATTTGCGTCCAATGCCTTACGGCGATTGTGTATCGTATAGTACTTGACATTCACCATCGTACGATACGGTTATTCGTTTTTCCTAGCTTACGAATATACGAAATATACAATTCCAATCCAACGTCATATCGTATATTTATGTTTTTTCGAACTATATTCCAGAAAAGCTATTAAATAAATTTTCGATTCATTTAATCCGGTGATTAGTTACATGCCAATGGTGTGACCTTATAGGTTCAGTCAAGAGTAAGCTGTGAGCCTAATATAGATTAGAACTCACTGATCGGAAGCATTGCTCCAGCTAGCTATTCCGATCACTTGATCTCACTGAATTAATTGTTCGTAATTAATCTAAACCTTTGTATTAGACTAATGCACTGGGTGAAGGACATATTTCCTTCAGTCTCCCACTTGTCATTAAGACAAGTGTGCATTCATATTCCTTGGTCGCTTAGTGTTATTTGCTGAACATAAGGTAAGATCCAAGCCATCCTTATTAGGTCCAGAAGTGTTTCTCGGATTACTGAGTTCAACTGTTATACTTTTACAGAAGGTTAAGCCTTAACCATTCTGAGCAAGACCATGCATTTTCACAGTATCTAATTCTCCGAGAGGCCTTGTTACACAACAACACCATATCCTATCAAAGATAGGAGGACAATCCAATCTTGCAATCTATGAATACTCACTTTTATTCATAGTACGCCCAATAACTTCTTTTATGGTCTCCTTTTACGGTGCGACGTTTAGCGAGCATCAAAGCGAACTAATCTTCAAACGAACAATCGTGATTACTCATTTTTTGAGGAATGGTTCTAATAACCATTAATGAGAATTACTTATGACATGACTTTAATCTCTTAAAGTGTTCTCATGGTCAATCCGATATAAGATCCAATAAGTATCTATGCAAAAGATTTGCGACATAACATGTCCATCTAGTTCAAGAAACTGAACTATAAATCTACTTGCAATCTAATCTTCATTAGTCATTGGTCGTCCAACCTTTCAATGATCTGGATTAGGAATCCTTTGTAACTTCAATATTCAAGTTCACTTATGGGTGTTTCTTTGTCAAAGAATCCATCTTCACATCCCCTTTAATGTTTTGAATCACTTGGACTTTTCATTTAATACTAAAACCAAATTAAATGAATATGAAATAAAGAATTTCATAAATATAAAATGGTTAAACCAATTGTTTTAAAAACAGATCTAGCATATGTTCTAAAACAAAACTTAGAAAATCAAAGCCATTCTCCAACATGCTTGATTCCCATGGTTGCTACTGAAGGAAATATGTCCTTCACCCAAGGTGCATTAGTCCAATACCAAGGTTTAGATTAATTACGAACAATTGATTCAGTGAGATCAAGTGATTGGAACAGCTGGCTGGAGCAATGCTTCCGATCGGTGAGTTCTAATCTATATTAGGCTCACAACTTACTCTTGACTGAACCTATAAGGTCACACCATTGGCATGTAACAGATCACCGGATTAAATGAATCGGAAATACATTTAATAACTTTTTGGGAAATTAGTTCGGAAAACATAATTATACGATTTAACATTGGATCGTGAAATCGTATATCGTGATTGCATATATTCGTAAGCTAGGCGAAACGAATAATCGTATCGTATGACAATTGATCGTCAAGTACAAAATGATGAATGAATTATCAAATGATAATTAATAAGCAAACACGAAAGCAAGCCCACAAGCAAGGCAACAAGGCACCAAGGAACCAAGGCACAAGGGCCCATGGCCTTGCTGCCTTGGCCATACGCGCACAAATGGGGCAGCAGCGGCAGCAGCCAAGGCACGCGACCCAACTGCTGGCTGCGCTGCCATGCGTGATGTTGCAGTGGGCTAAGCTGGCCGGTCAACCCCTTGTGGTTTTGGCCGGTTAGCTTGGTTGGTTAAAAGGTTATTTTAATAACCTAAAGCCTATATTTTCAGAATAATTATTCACACATCATTCTAATCTAAGGCAAGAGAGAAACCCTAATTCTCTCTGTGCCTCCATTAGAATGTTATTCCCAAAAAGCAAATATCTTGAGTGACTTCTAAGCCATCGATCTCAAGACGGATCTGAACGTGTCGGTGAACCAAGAAGAGGAACGCCATCTAGAGTTCTTGTTCGTGTTTGTGATACGTTGAATCTAGAGAAAACACGCTACAAACGTATGTCTGCTTGATCTGTACTTTATATATGGTTCGTGGCTTTGGGGATAATTCCGCACTATTAATATGTACTTAACTGTATTCCCCTACAGCTACATGTGCGTTTTGCTTCACTTGTGGAAATCGTTTAATCAATGGACCCACGACGTTGTCGTCAATTCCAACCTTGCAAATCTCGATTTCTTTCCGTTCAACGATTATTTCTCAAATTATATGAAATCGCCGCAGTACGTGATTGGACTTCTGGTGGCTCCTAGGCTCCTTTTCCTTGGCAATGGCTCCACTATTGTCTCAATACAAAGCTATTGGTCCTTTTATGGAGGGGACAACCCCAAGTTCTTCGATGAACTTCCAAATCCAAACAGCTTCCTTTGATGCTTCAGAGGCAGCAATGTACTCGGCTTTAGTTGTAGAATCCGCAATAGTGATTTTCTTAGCACTTTTCCAGCTTACTGCTCCGCCATTAAGGCAAAACACATAACCAAATTGTGATCTGAAATCATCTATGTCGGTTTGGAAGCTTGCGTCCGTAAATCCTTTAACAAGCAACTCATATGTACCACCATAGACCAGAAATTGATCCTTTGTCCTTTTCAGGTACTTTAGGATATTCTTGGCAGCAGTCCAATGCGCCTCACCTAGGTCTAGCTGGTACCTGCTCGTTGCACTGAGTGCAAATGAAACATCCGGCCTTGTACAAATCATATCATACATGATAGATCCAATAGCCGAAAATTATGGAATTCCACTCATATTTCTAGCTCATCAGATGTCTTGGGACACCGAGTCTTGCTTAAATATATGCCATGTGACATGGGTAGATGGCCTCTCTTGGCTTCCATCATATTGAACCTAGCTAGCAGTTTGTCAATGTAAGTGCTCTGGCTTAGTCCAATCATCCTCTTAGATATCTATCCTTATAGATCTTGATGCCCAATATGTATCGTGCCTCTCCTAAGTCTTTTATTGAGAAACAATTTCCAAGCCAAGTCTTTACAGACTCCAGCGTAGGAATGTCGTTTCCAATAAGCAGTATGTCGTCTACATACAAGACTAGGAATGCAATTTTACTCCCACTGACTTTCTTGTATACACAAGATTCGTCCTGATTTTGATGAAGCCAAATTCTTTGACCGCTTCATCAAATCGTATGTTCCAACTCCTTGATGCCTGCTTCAATCCATAAATGGATTTCTTAAGCTTGCATACCTTTCTTTGATTCCTTGGATAGACAAAACCCTCCGGCTGTGTCATAAACACGGTCTCTTCAAGAACACCATTCAAGAAGGCAGTTTTGACATCCATTTGCCGTATTTCATGGCCTTTAACCATTTTGTGGAGCTTGGGCTCGTCATAGCTTGCTTGTAGGACATTGGTTCATCACTATCTAATATGAGAACTTCTAAGTTTTCAGTCAAGAGGACACCTATCCATCTATCCGGTTGAACCTTTGTTCCATGTGACCTACGAGGGGCAACAACGTCTTGAGGAACTACTCCCACTGGCTCTTCTGAAGGCCTTGGAGGTTCTTCAACTTGAACTGATTCTAAAGAGTTCTTGGTTCGTTGTTCGTCTCGAATCTATTCGAGGTTTATTATTCTCCCACTTGTCAATTTGGAAATGTGATTTCTTTCCAAAAAGACATCATCACGAGCAACGAATACTTTGTTCTCTGACTTGTTGTACAAGTAATACCCTTAGTTTCTTTTGGATACCCAACAAAGAAATATTTGTCAGATTTTGGTGCAAGCTTGTCCGAAATTAATTGTTTGACATATGCTTCGCAACCCCAAATCTTTAGAAAATACAATTAATTTGGAAGTTTCCCAGTCCATAATTCGTATGGAGTCTTTTCAACAGCTTTTGACGGAGCACGATTCAGTGTGAGTACTGTTGTTTACAACGCATGTCCCCAAAATTGTAAAGGAAATTCGGCTTGACCCATCATTGACCTGACCATATCAAGTAAGGTTCCGTTTCTCTGTTCCGACACTCCATTCATTTGAGGTGTCCCTGGAGCAGTCAATTAAGAAAGAATACCGCATTCTTTTAGGTGGTCATCAAACTCTTGGCTAAGATATTCACCTCCTCGATCCGATTTTAGAGCTTTGATTTTCTTGCCATGTTGATTCTCTACTTCATTTTGAAATTCTCAGAATTTCTCAAACGATTGAGACTTGTGTTTCCTTAAGTAAATATAGCCATATCTACTGAAATCGTCCGTAAATGTTATGAAATAGCTGAACTCACCTCTAGCTTTCGTAATCATAGGCCCACATACGTCCGTATGTATTAGCTCTAGTAGTTCGCTTGCTCTTTCTCCCACTTTTGAGAAAGGTCGCTTTGTCATTTTCCCAAGTAAACAAAACTCGTATTGATCAATCTTCTCTAAGTCGAATGATTCTAGAATACCCTTCTTTTTAAGTCTTTCCATGCGTTTTGTGTTTATATGGCCTAATCGACAATGCCACAGATATGTGAGATCCGAATCACCAGTTTTAGCCTTTTTGATATTTATACTATAGATTTGTTTGCTTGTATTTAGCACATATAGACCATTTTCTTGTTGTGCTGAACCATAAAACATTCCATTCAAAGAAAAATAACAACTATTGTCTTTAAATTTAAAACTAAAACCTTTAGAATCCAAACCTGAAACGGAAATTATGTTTCTGGTGATACTAGGAACATAGTAACAGTTTTCTAGTTCCAAAAGTAAACCACTAGGCAAAGATATAAAATAAGATCCTACGGCTAATGCAGCAATTCGTGCTCCATTTCCCACGCGTAGATCCATCTCGCCTTTATTAAGCTTTCTACTTCTTCTTAGTCCTTGCAAATTGGAACATAAGTTTGAGCCACAACCAGCATCTAATACCCAAGAAGTAGAATTTGCAAAATTACAATGTATAACATACATATCCGAAGGAGAAGCGACATTTCCGTCCTTCTCATCTTCCTTTATCTTAGGAAATTTCTTTTGTAATGACCAATTTCATTACAATAGAAGCTTTGCGGTGTAGAAGGAGAACGACCCCTCTTCATTTGCCTCTTGGAAGACGCTGCTTGCCCTCATAGAGTAGATGAAGATGCACCCTTGCTTTGGATCTTCCCCAGAACCCTTTTTTGATTTTATTACTCTTTACTTTTAGTGATACTTGCTTATCATTTACAAAGTCCAATTCATAGTGATAAAGCATATTGATTAATTCACTAACAGTATTTTCTCTTCTTTTAGAAAAACAGAGTAGCTTGAATTTCTTGTATCCAGGGTGAAGAGAATTCAATAATATTCCCGCAGTTGTGGAATCCGGGAATGGATCACCAAGTAACTCAAGGCGATTGAACATCTAACCATTTTCTTCGTATGAGTCTTAATTGGCGTTCCTGCATCCATTTCGACATCAATGACCCTTTCCCTTGCCTTTTGTCTTTCGACTTCAAAGCAACAACCCAGTAGCATTAAATTTGAGATCCCTAAATGAATGTACCAATTCAAAGACATTTTGGTCAACGTGTTGACCACCATGTTGGAATCTACCACGACATATATCCCTAAGATGCCTTAGAAGTTCCCATGGTTCATATGCAATAAACCTTGCACTCCAATCTTTGGGGATTGAGCCAAGAATAGGATCCATCACTAGCGACATGTGGTTCTCCCAAGCACAGTGCTTTTCAGGAGTCATATCCTTTGAGTAATAGTTGGGGATGGGATTATCAACAACATATTCAATGTTGTTCCATCTGAGGACTTGTCGAAGTTTCCTCTCCCAATCAAGAAAATTTGGCAGATTCAACTTTACATCCAGAATTTCTGTTACTTTGAGTGTTGTTTTAGACATTCTACAATTGAAAAGAATTTTCAATAAATAACCATTCATAATCCTTTAACAACTTTGAAATAAAAGCAATCATGCAATCATTAAATCTATTAAACATTTCATTCATGCAAAATAAACATGGTCCATAATGAATGAAACGATTCCAAGACCCTAAAAGTCCTAATTCTTAAGCAGGATTTGGCTTGTCTTAAGTCTTTTAAGATTCTAGGTAAGCAAAACCGATTGCTAGTAATCTCTAAATTACTCTTGGTTAATAAATTAAGACTATAATTTATCCCAATGCCACAATATATGCCAATATTGTTTGAGTTAAAACCACAACCAACGTGTTCCTTTGGGATACCTTAGCATCTAAGTCTACCAAAATAGCACCTCGCTTTGGCGGAAACCTACTATCTTAGGTCCTTAGATTTTAGTAAGTGCTTGATTTGGAAGGCAATTATAAACTCAATATTACTTTGGACCTAAACCCCCAAACCATTCTCCTAATCAAATGTCTTTTCTCTTAGTATTCAGGAAATACTCCTATGTAATGCGGCAAGAATATGCCGCTCCCATATTACAACGGGTGCAAATCCCCAAATTGTTCTCCTAATCGAACACCTTTTCTCTTAGCATTCAGGAAATACTCTTATGTACTGCGGCAAGAATATGCCGCTCCCATGTTACGACGGGGGCAAACCCCCAAATTGGTCTCCTAATCAAACGTCATTTTTTCAAAAGGATATAGGAAATAAATTCTATGTATTGCTGAAAATTTATGCCGTTCCCACAAATGGATGGGGAAAACCCCCAAAATCTTTCTTCCAATCTAACGTCAATTTCCTTACATGTAGGAAATACCTCATGTGCTACGGAAAAACTACGCCGCTACCTCATTTCGACGAGGGCAAGCTCCCATAAAAGTGTCAGATATGACGGATAAACAAAAACATAACCACAGTGAGAATTTCAAGTGAGGGGCAATTATACTAATCATTTGACGGATGACCGTCAATTAAAAACAAGTTCACTTGAAAATCTCATTCCGGCACGCTGCTCAGTCTGCCCCACGCCCAAGTTCAGAGGCAATCATACTGATTGATTGACTTGCTTCAATCAATCATCAAAAATAAACTTGGGCATGGGAGTCATCCTTAATGACTTGAAATGCCTCCTCTGGGGAAAAGAGTTGACGGCTATTGGCAACAAAAGCATGCAGATACAAAAAAGGCATTTAAAGTCACGAAAACTAAAGTCTACGAAGCGCCCAAGATGCGCCATGATTAAAAATTTTAAGGTGACAAAGCACCATTTGTCTACGCCAAACAGGCGCAAAATCCCAAAAAACTTAAAAACTATCATTTACAAACGCCCCTGGCGGTATAACAGTCAGCGCACGAAGGCGCAGAAATTTAAAAAATTATCCATTACAAACGCTCAGAGGGCCATAAAAACTGGTATTTTGAAGAGAGGGGATAAGAGCTAGGGCCGAGCAGCGGCAGAGTTGGCAGAGGCCGGCACGTCCACAGCAGGCTTTGGCGTTGGCTGAGCAGAATTCTCTCCCTCCTGGACTGGTGAGTTTACTTCCTCACTTTCATCATCGGAGTCCTCGAAGACGGGAGGGGGGAGGCCTTGTCGCTCAGCAGCAATAATGGAACCCTGCTTTTCTATCTTCCGTTTGAACCAGGCAACAAAAACTCGTCCATGCAAGCATCCCAGGCACGGCGATTTTTCTCCCTCGTCCCATCTTCGGCTAACTTAGCCTCAGCTTTGACGTTGGATACCTCGGTCTGAGCAGCAGAGACAAGCTGCTCAAGATGAGTCGTACGCTACCGCAGGGACGCCGCTTCCTTAACCTTGGCATCGGCTTCTTGAAGGAAGGATTGGGTAAAGAGGGATTCAGCATTTAGAGTTTCAATAGCAAGTATTTTCTCGTTAATCTTGGTCAAATACTTCTTATTGTCACTCCGCAGTACGACAAGCTCCTTACTCTAAGCTTCAATAGTCTCCTGCATCTCCAGCCGAACCTTCTCCACCGTCACCATGGCATAGTCTCCAGCATTGGTCGTCCTGTGCACCTGCCTCTGGAGGTGACTTGTGACGTCAGCTCGCCAACGCTTGAAACCCTCGGCCTTGATCAACCACTACAAACAAAGAATGGATAAGTTAGAAAAATAACGCTAAGTTTCAAAATGGGACAGGCATAAATTTATCAACTTACATAAAAAAGAGCCGCCTGCATGGCCCCAAATTGAGCATCCGTCGCTGGAGAAAACTGCTCCACATAATCCTTGGGCACAACTTTGATCATAGCTGAAATAATCTTGCCCTTGTCCCTCAAGGAAAAATTCCTCGAAGGAGGTATGTTGCGAATTTCCTCGTCAGCCAACGCATGACGATTAGGAGCTGAATCAAAGAGAAGGAACCGTGAATTAATGTGGGTAAGTTCGGGTGTATCAGTGAAATAATTAAATATAACTTAAGCTTACCATGGTCCTCGTTAGTCCGCTGACGAGGCGCGTCCGGAGCTTGAGCCTTGGGCGGTTCGTCTTCTCCATCGAGAATCTCGATGGAAGAAGGCAAAGGAACCCCCTTCTTAGGAGCGGCCCCCTGCCTAGAATCCTCCTTCCTAGCCGAACCTTCCGGAGCCTCAGAGGAGTCACTGCCATTGGAACCACCTCAACCGGAGATTCCGTTGACCCCTCAACAACGTCCTCTTTTTTGGGGAGTCTTATCCCCTCCTTGACTCTGGGACGCTTACCCGACATAGAAGCCAGTCTCTCCTCGGCCTTACGTTTGGAGCCGGCCTGACCACAAAGAAAAAATGAAGGCCAAGAAAATAAAAGACATTCAAAATGATTCACAATGAAAGAAATTCACCTTCGCCGGTGGACCTCCGGCAATCCCTTTCAGCTTCTGCTCCACCATTTGAGTTAGTCATTCCTTAGTGCCAACCTGACCTTTCTCAGCAGACGGGAGGTTGGACATGGCAGCAGGTGCAGAAAAAATAAATGGTTAGTAGAGTAAAAATAAGTCATGACGATTGAGCAAAACTACCCCAGATACCTTGGTCTAACCCATGGTCTAGACCAGCAGCCGCAAGAAACACAGGGTCCTTAAATTGAGAACAGGACGGAAGCCAAGACTTAAGAATGTTGAGATTTTAGCCCCTCAGAGCCAAAGTCTCAGCCTGTAAATGAACGGCAATCTGGTCCATTCCTGCTTAGTCAAGGCTGGTAGCTCCTCACTTCCCCCTGTGAAGCGAGGCTCCAGTTGCCAACGGCTAAACTTCACCTCCATCTCTTGGTCTTCTGTCCACATCACCACCCACCTTAACCTCTAGAGGTGATATTTGGACGGCTTGTCAAAACTGGTCGCGTACTCACCTTTGTTGGCCAATTGGAACCACCCTTCGGCTCCCTTAGATTTTTGAAGATGGACCAGCCTAAGGAAAGCGTTAAAAGACGGTTTCAAACCTTTCAGTTCACACTTGACCACATATCCTAGCACACTCGACCAAGAGTTGGGAGTCAGCTGACACAAATCGAGGCCAAATCCGTCCAAAACTTATTCCACATAGGGATAGACGGGAAAGCACAGGCCACTCTTTAATGTTCCACTATACACAGGGAACTCGCCAGGGCCCATATCAAAAATGGTGGAGGCTTCACTTGCCGGAAACCTCATTTCATACCCCGGGCCGGTATTCATGCGGTTGGCATACCCCTCTCTGTGCTTTTCTAGCCACTTCATCCACTTGGGATCCACACGGATCTGACCCGCTGGGAGTTCACCATTCTAACCTATCACATCAGCATCGGCAACTGAAAGCACAGGCCACTCTTTAATGTTCCACTATACACAGGGAACTTGCCAGGGCCCATATCAAAAATGGTGGAGGCTTCACTTGCCGGAAACCTCATTTCATACCCCGGGCCGGTATTCATGCGGTTGGCATACCCCTCTCCATGCTTTTCTAGGCACTTCATCCACTTGGGATCCACACGGATCTGACCCGCTAGGAGTTCACCATTCTCCCCTATCACATCAGTAACGGCAACTGGAGGCTCTTCAGCTGCCTCAAACTCAACCCCACCATTGATCTCCTCTTGCTCTGACTCCTCGAGCGAAGCGGTGGGCTAATTAGACGGACCAACATCCTCCGTCTCCTCCATCCAAAACTCATCAAAGTACGTGGTCTCATGACGAGAGCTTTGAGCCCGCCTGGAGGAGTCCGGCTTAGCTCCCCAGCCGGTACTCTAATGGATCTCCCTCCTGAGAAAGAAGGGTCCATATGTTGTCCCATTAGCCGTAAATCAGCTATGTTTGTCGTCTTTTTCGTCCTCGCCATCGTATCCTGCATAAGAGGCATAATGGGAGGCCTAACTTAAAGACGGACTAAAAATGAGAGATATTGGTGCGGCGCAGATCAAACCACCATATCTAGAAGTTTCGACCTCACGACCCGGAACCGAGGTACCGTCAGTATAATTGATGGCACTAAGTTTATAAAAACAAAAATGCTGGCGAAGGGATGATAAGAAAAGCGCAAAGTAAAGAATAAATGCAAACATAAAGCAAAAGGTTTTACCTTGAAAAATGACACAGCAGATGGTTGTAAAACTGGGCGGCGGAAAAAAGAACCGAACGGCGGTGAGAAGGGTTTTCGTCCTCCTTCCTTCGACTGCAGACTTAGGGAAGCACATAATCTATCTCTAAAAACTCTCGCTCTAGAAACAGAGAAGTAAAAATCTATAAAAAGTAAAAAATCTTTTCCCCCTCCCTCTATATAAAGGGAGGGGCAACAATGGCAAAGGGAGTCACGTGGCTCGTCAATCGTGGTACAAAAAACCATGCATGGAAAATCGGATGATCAAGAATATGTAATAATGATGTGGTTTTACACTATTATTACCCTTCTTAAGGGGTAAATGATGTGGGTAAAAATACTCGGTCTACGTGGCCCAATTAAAACGTGCCACGTAGCCTATTTCAGACACATAACCAAGCCACATGGCACCTGAATCCCCCTTAATGGGTTAAGAATTAGGTAATGTGTCCTTTAATTCTCATGGCTCATGGCCCAAGAAAGGAATGTCTTGACAAATGGGACACAAGTTTCTAGACATTAAATACATCACTATTCATGACATTAAATTCTCTCTCTTTCTATATTAAGCATCTCTTCTCTTAAACCCTAATCTTAGTTAAGCATCAGAGGGAATATTCCTACGAGAATATTCTTGTTTTGCAGGTGACGTCACCAGCCGGAACTTGGACTAGGCGCTACGTGGAACCGAATACCTCCTCGTCATCACGTATTGGAAAACGTCTATTTTTTGTTCTTTACGTTTGGTATTTTGCACGTGTTTTAAGGACTAAATTAATGTGCATTGAGATTCCTCTATTTTTTTTTTATTTAAACCAGCCAAATTACGTTTATTTATAATGTTTTCACTTTATCAAAATTCTGATATTGGAAAAATGAGAAAAATTTAATGACCCAATGAAAAAGTGAGAGAGATTAGATGATCTAATGAATTTAATTGGACATAAATTTTGATAGAATTTTAAAGCATTTATGTTATAATATAAAAGAAAATATAAAAAACATTTTGAGACATCCAAAAAGAAAAACGCAAAGAACAAAAAGAGACGGAGGGAGTAAAATGGATGGATTGAACAAAAGCTAGGGAAGAAGTGCAAGAAATGAGAAACCGATCAAGAGTGAATTGAGAGCACAAAAACCAAAATAGAAAAGGATAGGTCTGGGACTACAAAGATTCCTACTGAAAGTTAGATATACTGTAAGCAAGACATTAAGCATGCCAACAGCATCAGCATGCCCATGCAAAGGTAACAATGAAAATCTACCTTCAGATCTTTTAAGTACTCAGAGAAAGATCCTCTGCCTCTTTTACTTTTACTCTCTTACAAAACTTTACTTTAAATAATTATTATTTTGAAATAATTAATAACATCAAATGCATCGTTTTATGTGCCATTGCTAGGCTTACCAAAAAGCCTGTCTGTCTGAGTCTGACCCAGAAACTTTTACCATCATAAAAACATTCAAGCATAAAACAAATATACCCCATTATTTCCAAACCTTACTCAACTACATTGGAGTATCTGATGGATTTTTTTTTGTATTGAACCAGCTGTATCGTAGTACTTCATCCGTCCTGTAATACTTAAAACAATTTGATCGATATAATATTTTAATTAAATTATTATTTAATTAGATGGTAGTTTATAATTGGATATTTTTTTTAATATATGTAGTGGTGTGTGTGTCAAATTTTTAAAGGGATAAGGGTGAGGGTGGGGGAGGTGATAAATCCAAGGAAATTTTTACTTCATCCAAGGAAATTCACATTTTTTCAAAGTTGATTTCCTTGGAAGAAGTGATTTATTCCTTGGATTTATCATTTCCCTGAGGGTGGGGGTAGTGGAATTTTTAATGTTTCCTTTTAGAGAGCAGGATGTAAGTGGGTCATTGGATAATTGAGAAATTGATATAATATTAATAATCAAATAGGCTTTTTCTTTTTTTATTAAGCGGTAGAGTCAAAGTTTTCATTTTAGAAACGTTACAAGTAATTTAGAACGGCCTTATAAGGAAAACGTTTCAAGTATTCCGGGACGGAGGAAGTATTTGTTAGCTAGTCCAACTACACAACTATTTGCGTGAGCCACTCTCAAATATTTTGTAGCTAATGAAGTTTGATCATGGGACCTCCAAGTTTTAAGGTGAGGTTTCCATAAACTCCACCAACTTGTGTTGGTTGTATTTGATGAATTCCTTTTCTAAAATGACAAAATCATGATGGCTCTGTTACATGAAGATGTATACTACATATATATTTGCATAATAGGTTACGTGTGATTCAATTAAAGTTGACTTAAATTAACTTATTTGAACTTATTAACTAGTTGAATACATTTAAGGTTTGTTGGGATCTTGTTAGATTCGTCTCAAAATATACTTTCAAATTATCAAATTTTTATAATTTTTTAAAATATATAATGAGAGATATCAATTGTTAAAACAGTGTATTAATAAATGTGAAATCCTTGATGGTGCAATTATAAAAAAAATGGAGGAAGTACTTAAGTTCAACATTGGTTGAACTCATAACTCCAACTATTTAAAAATTACAAACATACCCTTATTGGCAACCATTTGCTCTAAAAAGGTTCAGTTCAGTAGGATGGTGGTATAACTAATTTTGAAAATAATGGTGGTATGAAGCTAAATTTCTTTAAATACAAAAAGTTATCAAAGCAGGAGAAGTACACCCAAAAGAAAGCTTTAACTTTAGAACAATAAATAAATAAATATAAAGGTCACCCATATCTCTGGTATCTGTAATCTGTAAGAGCATCAATTGTGGCTTACTCTTAGCCCACTCTTAAAGAGAGAGAAAATTTAAGAGTTACCTCTTAAAAAATAAGAGCTAACTCTTAACTACCTCTTATTTAGAGGTTGATTGTGACTTCCTCTAAATAAGAGGTAGCTCTTAAAATAAGAGTGGGGTGAAGTGGAAGAATTTGATGTATTTTGGTTGCATTTTATAATAAAAATAAAATTAAAAATATTAAAAATAAAATAAAAAATATTAAAAAACTATATAAGAGGTAGTATTTAAGAGATAGTCTATTTCTTGGTATTTTTGGTAACCAACTCATGTTAAGAGGGGGTGATGAGGTGTACAAGGAGAGATATTAAGAGGGGGCAAATTAAGAGTGAGCCTACAATTGATGCTCTAACAACTTTTAGGCAGAATAAATAAGCTTTATTGACCTGTTGCATGTCCTTCTTCAATCTTGCCCTTTTCAAATGAATGAATGTAACCACAAACAAACAGCCCACATACACCCACCTTCACATTTAATGCTAAAAGTTGAGCTTTGTGTGCCTATTTTCCAATCTACTCCAAACTTGCCAAACTGGTGCACATTTTTTTTTTGAATTAAAAAAATTACTTTAGCAAAATTTTACAGTACTCCCCACGTAATTAAAACTTATTCCCGTTTTTTTTGACGCATACTTATCAAAAGGAAAGCAAATGTAAACAAAGTTTGTTAAATTTATTCTCTATCGACTTAGAGTGTAAAGTTTCTTTTAAAATGATACTAGTTTGTGCCCTGCACGGGATATTTGTTATCGGGAGAGTTCTTCTTAATAGTAATTTGATTTAATGATTTATTTGTAATTTTCTTATTATAATAGTTTTATGCGCGCTTCGCGTGTTAGAGATTTTATGTGAACAATTTATAAACCTAATAAATTTTTGCGTCTTACCAAAAGAATTGCATTGCAATTTGTATTCATATTGTTTATGCACATTATGCTTACTTGAGATTTCATATGAACAAAATAACTTAATCCTAATATAATCATATGTTTAAAATCGTACATTGTGCTTATATCTTAAAGTAAAATTGTTATGTATATTGCCAAATTTAAAAATTCTTAGGTGCACGCGGATGCACCGTACACCCAAGGATATTTTTATGCCTATAGGCGGTCCTTCACACAATGTGTCATAACATGATATGCATATATAAGGGGAAAATGCGGGATTTGATTTTGTCTAATTCACATTTCTAAAATAATTTTTGGTTTTTGGTTTTTCTCTCTCTAGAAAAAACATGGCCGTAGCATTGTAGATTAATTACCTACTTAATGTATATCATTTCCTACATACTTATTCATTATATTTTTTATAGTCTAGCAGATATTTGTTTTAGGGTTATCTAGGAAATTATATTATTTATTCCCTATTGTTGATGTTTTAGGCTTATTTCGGAAACTTTAACTTTAATTAAATTAGGTTATAACTATTTAAGATATTTCCTCCTTTACTTTCTTGCTTTATTGGTGCATGATTGAATAGTTGCCTTTTGAAAGGGTTTGACGTGGCATAGCTGATAGAGGAGCATTGGGGGTTTGCCCATCTCTCATAACCCACCACTTTGCTTTAATTATACCCCGTATAGATTTTGATTTATGGTATATTGCTTTAATTTAATCGTGTTGTTGATTGACATTAATTATTATGTATTGTTGGAGATTGAACCAAAGGTTTTGAAAAATAAATTTATTGTGTATTTTAAAAAATTCTAACTAAACAAAATTTCTCATTTGAACGTTCTATTGATTAATATTTTATATTTTGTGATTTTGTTGAAGATCGTATGTACAATGGAGATTGCAATTATATTATATCTTTGATATTGTGTATAACGTGCATTATTTTATACGTACTTATTCTTTTTTACTTTTTATAGTATGCTTCATACTTATTTTAGGTTTATTTCAAAAATTATATTTTTTTATTCTCTATTGTTGATTTTTTAAGGCTTATTTAGGATACTTTAACCTTTTTTGTGTGTGAAATTTAGGATACTTTGACTTTATTTAAGTTATTTTGTAAATATTTAAAATAGTTTCTCCTTTTTTTTTCTTGCTTGATTGGTGCATGATTGAAGATGTAGATGGATTACTTGCCTTTTGAGTAAGTATGACGTGGTATGGCTGAGATGAGAG
Source organism: Spinacia oleracea (assembly GCF_020520425.1). Classification (NCBI taxonomy): domain Eukaryota; kingdom Viridiplantae; phylum Streptophyta; class Magnoliopsida; order Caryophyllales; family Amaranthaceae; genus Spinacia; species Spinacia oleracea. The sequence continues at coordinate 39,769,031 of NC_079488.1, forward strand.
TATTGAGGATTTGCTCACCTCTAACTATTCATCACTTTGTTTTAATAATATAGATTTTGGGTGTTGTTTGATTCGTCTCGATGTAATATTTTAATAATATCAAATTTTTTTAATGTATAATCAGAGATATAAATGATACTCCCTCCGTCCCGGAATACTTGTTTGACTTTTTGCACTATTCACATAATTCACTTTGACCCTATTTTATTTTAAGTATATGAAAATAAATGTTAGTATATAATATATTATTGGTTTCATCTTAATATACATTTTCAAAATATTATATTTTATAAGTTTTTATAATATGTAGTTAATGATATTAGTGGTCAAAATTGTGCATTGGCAAACATGTCTAGTCAAAATGTTGCGAGTATTCCAGGACATAGTAGTACTCCCTCCGTTTCTTTTTGTTCTTTACGTTTGGTCATTTGCACGTTTATTAACGACTAATTAATGTGTATTGAGATTCTTCTATTTTTTTGTTTAACCAAGGATAATTACGTTTATTTATAATGTTTTCACTCTTATCAAAATTTTGATATTGGGGAAATGTGAAAAAATTAATGTCCTAATAGAAAAGTGTGAGAGATTAAATGACTTAATGGATTTAATTGGTTAAAATAATCATTAGACACAAATTTTGATAGAATATTAAAATATTTATGTGATTATATAAAAAGATATGCAAAGAACATTTAAAACTCCCAAAAAGAAAAAACGTAAAAGACAAAAAGAAACGGAGGGAGTACAAAATATTCATTGACACACGTTAAAGTAGAAATTGGAACATCATATTGAAACTGAGGGAGTACATTTTTTCTAGGAATTATGAAATACATAGAATAATACTTCGATAAACAGAATTTTCTTTGAAGATTTATAAAAAATCACAGGTATTTAATTACCTGTAATCCTGTATTACCGTTCAATAAACAGAATATGCTTTGAAGATTTATAAAAAAACACAACTAAAAACTTAAGCCCAATGGAAAAACGGAAACAGGCTTAATGTTACATCATTGGGCCACTTGTTGGTTAAGGCCCAATTTAGCATAGCCCATACACAGGTATTTAATTACAAGGGTCATTCGACCAATCCATTAGTAAGCTTAGCTATAATTGTTGGGGCAGGCCCTATTGGTTCTCATTTGAGTTGGGAAACATTACACACATACTGTATGAATGTATGATACAAGAAGTTTTTAGTTTTTAGTTTTTAGTTTTTTGACAAGATGATGATATAAGAAGTTATCTACTTGGGTATTTTTACGTCCATTTAGTACTCCATTCGTCCCGGAATACTCAAAACGCTTTTATTATAAGGCCGTCCCCAATTACTTGCAACGTTTCTAAAAATGGAAACTTTTATTAATATTATATTAATTTCTCTCTTGCCCAAGGACCCACCTACATCTTCAAAACAACCGCAGCTTGGATGATGTCTCATGCTCACTGCCACATCTCCAAGATCTTATTCTTCTAAGGATCAGTTGGTGGATAAAGGGGGTGGGGGTCTGCCTTTCCATACGACTCAAATGATGTTGTTCGAAAACCAAATTGCCTTAACTGGAAGGAACAGGCATCCTAACATTGCGACATCTCAATTGCAAAACAAATATGGTGCCCTCCTCCTCCAACCATATTTAAATGGAATGTAGACGTGTCTCTAAAACTCGCCGAGTCAAAGTCGGAAATTGGAGGGGTCCTAAGGAACCACCAAGGAGATTTTATGTGCCTTTTCTCAAGCCCAATATCATTTATGGAGATTAATCATGCTGAAATATTTGCTATCTATAGGGCACTGAAAATATCAAGGACAGTTGGATGGATCAAGCAAAGCAAAATCGTGGTTGAATCAGACTCGGCAAATGCGGTCTTGTGGTGCAATGGCGAAAATAATGGCCCGTGGAATCTAAACTTCATCATTAATTTCATACGCTGCGAAATGAGTCAGGGGCAAGGAATTGAAGTCACCTACAAAGGCAGGGAAACAAATATGGTAGCTGACTCGATGGCAAAACGGGGTCTTACCAGGCATGATGAATTCATCGCTTGGCTCTAAATATCTCACTGACAAATGCTAGAAACTAAGCTATGCTACTGTATGTAATGAACTATTAGGTACCTTTGCCTAATCTTGAAGGAAAAATACAGCCAAACTTATCAAAAAAAAAAAAAAAAAGGACCCATCTACTTTTCTACTCCCTAAAAATAAAACATTAAAAAATTCAACTACCCCACCCCCACCCGCAAATTTTTGGCTATACCCGGGTACAGCCAAAGCTGGCTGTACCCCCATCCAAAACGATGTCGTTTTGTGTTGTTTAAAATGAACATTAATATACTGGTACAAAAATGAACATTTACTATTTCGGAAATGAACATTTATTTATTTATTTGGAATGAACATTTACTATTTTGGAAATGAACATTTATTTATTTATTTGGAAATAAACTACAAAAATGAACATTTACTATTTCGGAAATAAACATTTATTTATTTATTTGGAATGAACATTTACTATTTTGGAAATAAACATTTATTTATTTATTTGGAAATAAACTACAAAAATGAACATTTACTATTTCGGAAATGAACATTTATTTATTTGGAAATAAACAATATAGGCGCTTGTAAAAACATAAAAGACCAACGAAGTGAACAATTTCATTATGAACATTAACCATATATTTATGGTGAACAAACAAATAAACAAGAAAGAACAAATAATTCAACAAAAATGAACAAATAATATAAAAAAGAACATAAAATTCCAGAAAAAGAACAAACAATACAACAATTATGAACAATTTTATGATGAATTTTAAAGTCAACATGAAAGGACAAACAATACAACAAGAAAGAACAAATACTGGTACAAAAATGAACATTTACTATTTCGGAAATGAACATTTATTTATTTATTTGGAATGAACATTTACTATTTTGGAAATGAACATTTATTTATTTTTTTGGAAATAAACTACAAAAATGAACATTTACTATTTCGGAAATGAACATTTATTTATTTATTTGGAATGAACATTTACTATTTTGGAAATGAACATTTATTTATTTATTTGGAAATAAACAATATAGGCGCTTGTAAAAACATAAAAGACCAATGAAGTGAACAATTTCATTATGAACATTAACCATATATTTATTGTGAACAAACAAATAAACAAGAAAGAACAAATAATTCAACTAAAAAGAACAAACAATATAAAAAAGAACATAAAATTCCAGAAAAAAGAACAAACAATACAACAATTATGAACAATTTTATGATGAATTTTAAAGCCAACATGAAAGAACAAACAATACAACAAGAAAGAACAAACAATAAAGCAGATAATTATTATGAACAAACAAATAAACAAGAAAGAACAAATAATTCAACAAAAAAGAACAAACAATATAAAAGAGAACATAAAATTCCAGAAAAAAGAACAAACAATACAACAATTATGAACAAATTTATGATGAAATTTAAAGCCAACATGAAAGAACAAACAATACAACAATAAGTTTGATGAATGAATTTAAAAAACAACAAGAAAGAACAAACAGTACAACAAGAAAGAACAAACAATACAAAAAGAAAGAATAAAAGATTAATGAAGAGTTTAATTATGAACATTAACCATATGATTATTATAAACAAACAAATAAACAAGAAAGAACAAACAATATAAAAAAGAACATAAAATTCGAGAAGAAAGAACAAAAAATACAACAATTATGAAAATTTGATGATGAATTTAAAAAGCAACATGAAAGAACAAACAGTACAACAAGAAAGAACAAACAGTACAATAAGAATGAACAAACAGTACAATAAAAAAGAACAAATAGTCGACAAGAATGAACAAACAATATGAGCGCGTCGTTTTTGGGGGGTACAGCCAGAACTGGCTGTACCCGAGTACAGCAGTTAACGATTCCACCCCCACCCCTTTACCCATTTACAAGTTTGACACACAACCCACTACCTATATTACCAACTACCATCTAATTAAATAATAAGTAAATTACAATACATTAAACTCTGTGCCTATCAAACCGTTTCGAGTATTACAAGATGGAGGGAGTATCATGTAAAATGTCATTGGACCATATTATCTACGTCCATTTCGACCATATTAATAAGTTGCAAATTATTTTAAAAAATGTTATGGAATACATAGTATCATATAAAATGTCATTGGAAATGGGGAGTACGGATTTGTAGGGGATGTTTACTGGAACATAAAAAGAAAAAGAAGCAAGAACGGTTCAAGCAAAGTTACATATATAGCTCACCCAAAGATAACACACTTCTTTGGATGACCTAAGGCGGAAATCGTGTAAATATTTCTGGGCCGGAGGTACTACGAAGTATAAACCAATACGAAATAGACGAATGTTTTATACTTTCGAAGATGATTTAGCAGTGATGGTTATGGTGATTATGCCCATTATCCCTATGCCCTCCAGGACTCGTGTGACAGTTATTTGCAGCATCCTGATACCGTGAAGGTTGAAGTACAACATGCTGCGAAAAATCGAAAGGAAATACATAGTTAGATTATCGACTTGTGGATAATTTACCAGTTTATTTAACACAATCCATCTCTAGTATCCTTCTAATGTCATGGCGGTCTGACATAAAATGTATTGTAAGGCTATATTCTCTTCACCTCATTCTTATTGTTTATTACTTGTTCTTCTTAAAATCAGAAGAGACTAGACCAGGCTAGGAAGAATCAGACCAGAGCAGATAAAAAAACTAGAAAAATTAGACCACACCAGGTGAATAGAACAAAGCCTAAACCAATACCTTGATTTGTGTCCTGTTGTAAGTGTAAGTGATGTGAATTAATCTATTACTGGCTTGAATAATGGCAGGGTATGAGAATTCCATTCCTTTAGTGTTCTCAAGTGTCAAAACATCTGTCCACGAATCACCATCGTCATGGGAGACTCCAACCTTCAAAACTTCCCTAGAAGTAGGGTTGTAAACCAACACGAGGCGGCCATCAAACAACTTCACAGCATCAATTGCTAACATATGAAACCACCAGATCATATTAGAATTTAGACACGAATGAATACAGGGCAAACAGAGGGAACATTAATGTACTTTGGGAGTTGAGTGTGTGTGTGTAGCAACTACCTGAATCGGGATTTGGGAGTTGAGTGGGCACAGCATTGCTCCAAGTACATCCACCATCTCGCGACTCAGACATGCAAATCCGACCAATTTCATGGTGGGCTTTCATTAGAACGCGTAAATGGCCCCTTTTCGTGTAGTAAGGTACTGGTTGAAGCACACTCGTAGAGTGTTTTGGCACCGTTATAGGGCCATATTTTGTCCATGTTTTACCTAAATCCGGAGTCACCTGAACACGTACCATAAATTAAGAAAAAACACTTGCGTGAAGTACTTAAAATTTGGATGAATTTGTGGAGTATATGGCTGGTTGGAATTGTCATAATTACCTCCATCCAACATGCTGAAGCGTTCCAACTTTGCATAGAAGAGCCACATAACAAGTCTCCGTTTCTCAATAACAGAGGCTACATACGAAAAATCGAACGCATATCAAGATATGAAGTTACCAATAATGGAATGTACGTGCACGTACACATAATCTGCATTTTACTTCGTATTTACTCTACCATTTGAGCGGTGATGCCTTAATAGTAGTGTTATAAATAATGCAAGAAAGATAATAAAGAACGTAAATATAGAATACAGGATATAACCTAGTTCACTAGCTAATATGATCGGAATGGTAAATAATGTTTTTGATTAATATGTACAAGTACAACTGGCTATTTTGTAGTACCCACATGTTTGTGGTTATTTTCTGATTAGTTGCATTCAAACACATTTTCCGTTTAATTTTGAGGAACCGTTTGGTGTAAAATCCATATAATTTTTTTTTAATAATACATAAAATTATCAAAAAGAAAAAGAAATTAGCCATGAAAAGAACATCTATATACACTTACATGAATGGAGGAAGTTCATCAAACCGGAATTCACGAATTTGAGGCTTTGAGCAATTGTTGCTGCTTAGTTTGCGGTTTTAGGGTGGTGTAATTTTCTTTTTTTAATTTTTCTTTTGTGGGATGACGATTTCAACGAGGTAGGGTGATTTGGTTTCCTTTTTTACTTCCCTTTTCTAAAAACGCCTTATTATTTGCCAGATTTTGGAAGTTTAAGATTTTTTTCCTTTTTCAAATATCTGTCGGAATCTTAGGAGGATATTTATTTTTTTTTCTTTTTTTTGCCAAAAACATTCAAAACGAAGTAGTTTTAACCGGTTGCGTGTAGAGCTATACCCAACTGGTGTACCTTCTACTAATTGGCTAGCTGCTTCCTTTTACTAAAGTATTTAAACATTTTGTAATTATTTTATAATTAATGCAACATTATATTACATCAGTTTTCCCTTTCCTTTGTACGGAGTACTTCTCAAGAACTGGTTTCTTCATTCTCTTCATGGTATCAGATTCAGAGCAGGCTCAAATTTGGTCGTCATTTGTCTCAAAATTTTCTGATTAGTTGCATTCAAACACATTTAATTCCGTTTCTCCATGGGTTTTTCAAAAGGATACTTAACCAATTCAAGACATATTATGAACAATTAGCATGAACCAATAGTTTGAGATTCACACATAGGCATAAAATGTGTTAACAAAAATGTAATAGAGGATTAGAGGCATATATAGGGCTTAATTAAAAATGTCTAACCTTATTTTTGACAGGTCCAATGATGCCAGCAGGAAGAAGTTCTCGTTCTTTCCAAGTTAAACCGTCATCAAATGAACGCTTCATACATCCGGTCCAACTGAAATATATTATATTATTATATTAAAACAATTACTCCGTATATTTAAACAGCGGAAAGTAACATCATAATGTCCATGGTACGAGCAAGAAAGTGCAAAACAGAATACGAAGAAAAGATTGAGAAGAAAGAAACTAACGTTTGAAATGTTGGTCCGACTCTGTAAAAAAGAAGGACTTGATTATGTGATTTACATAGTACAGGACTCCATACAGTAGCACTAGGTTCTCCGTCTACAGCAATGGGAGAGCTCCATGAACCATGCTGCGGAAATCAGCTTGTCATAATTATAAATTTATCATATAACACAATTCTATCTTATATGATATTTATCCTCTGAGATAACTACGTCATTCTCAACATAATCACTCCATAAAATACGATCATGATTTTAATTACTTTGAATAGATATGGAAGTATAGAATTGTATGGGTAGAATCGAATTGCAGAATCGTAAGATACTACATACTCCGTATTTGCTATCTTTGTAAACTTTCATAATCACTCATAATTAAATGAAGTTTAAATTAATTAGTGAATAAAACATGTAAGCAAGTTTCTTTGGATCGTGGAATCGTAAAATTACATTACGATTGAGCTTAAGATTTTTGGATCGTAGAATCTTAAATTTTAAGATTTGAATCGCGATTTCAACGACCATGTATTTCATAATTATATTACGGAATACTCCGTATCACTTAAAACATAAAAGTACTAGTAGTTGAATACCAAATAAATTAAACAGGGAAATTATAGTTTGGGTGGGTAGTAAGCTCACGATGAGTCGTTGTGTATAAATCTTGACATCCGAGGCTCCCTCCTTTGAGCCGCCCCAATAAGCAGCCAATAATTCACCTTTGTTGACCTGCAAGAAGACCTTTATTTAGGCTTTATTTGGTTGGGAGGAATTGGAAGGAAAAGAAAAGAAAGAAAAGGTAAAATAAGGTTTCCTGTATTTGGTACAAATAATTATATGGGAAGTGGAAGAAAATAAAGGGAATTGGAAGGAAAGCTCCTTTATAAAATTTTCACTTTCCTTTCCTCACAAAATTGGAGGAATTTGGAAGGAAAGAGAAAATTAAAAGCTGTCAGTTATATTTCATTTCTCTTCCCTTCATTTCTTTCCCTTAAACCAAACGCAGGAAAATAAAATCTATTTCCCTTCCCTTCTTTTCCTTTCTTTTCCCTTCCTTTCTTTTCTCTTCCTTTCCTTTACTAATAATGAACCAAATAGGGCCTTAGCCTTTTACCTTTGTTTTAACTATGCTACGACAGATTTTTGTTTCCACTTTTTTCTAGTGAATTTCAACTGACTTAATCGGTACAAGTTTAACGAGTAGATAATATTCAAAACTTGGGATTAAGTCTACTACATATTACAATATTTGTACTACTCTTGTTTTTTTTTCTTTCTATAATCAGTAGGTAACAGAAAGAAATTCTACTGAACCAATACCTATTATAGATTAACTAATCTAGCTAGCTATACATGTTTAACTTGAGCCATCCCTAAACATTACACAGCTGAAGAAAAACTTGACATGTCAAGGTGATTTTCACCCAAATCCACTAACTTGTGGTAGTTAAAAATAAAAAATAAAAAAATATTAGCGTACTACTCTTGTTGTTGGCCGTACAGAAAATGCACAACCGTAATAAAAAGTTGTTATACATGTTTATAACTCTTTATTTATGAATCAAATACGTAAAGTGCTAAAATACACAATAAGTGATCTAACAAGAACAATTTTTTTATCAAGCAATTTGGCCTCTTCTTTGAGAATGAGAGGATTGGCTGGATGAAAACTCTCATACCAGCTAGCAAATGAACTGAAATCATGACGGATTTCTCTTTACAACAACCGGCCATTTGTGCCGCGTGCGGGGTTGCCAACTTTAAGGCTTTATGTATGGGTTAAAACGTTTTTATGGAAAATGATTTTTTTGCCTTTCAATCATTTTTCGTTGTTTGGTTTGACAAATGATGAAAAATAATACGGAGTAATAATTCATAATTCCTTCAAATATGAAAAAATATTTTTCATTCGAAAGGAACCACATTTCTACCTTACCCTCTCCCTCTCTTCCCCTTAATCTTCACCATTTTCTCCCACTTTCTTTGAAGAACCAAACAACGAAAAGCTAGTTTGGAATGGTATTTTCCCTTTTAAAATATTTTTCATTAAAAATCATCTTGCATTAAAACGTTTTACACCAAACCAACTGGAGCATAAAGGTTAACAAACAAGCTCCACATGTTATATATGAGAACTCTTGTACTAATGAGGTCTTATCCTGTAATTTGTAATAATGCACTTATTGTGGCTCATCCTTCCCAAAAACACTAAATGAAGCACTACTAACTTAATATACCGATAAACTTAAATCTTAGATAGATGAAGGTACTCTCCTTAACAATCACAAGATTAGTTGGTAAGTAGACATTAAAAAGCACAAAATTAACCTTGCATATATATAGATAATCACCTCAAGAATAGTGGAAACGTGGCAATTGTTGAATGGTCGAGATTCTTGATGGAAAGTGAACTCTTGTTTTACAATCGTCACCATGGTTGATATAATTCTTCTTCTGAAATTTGATGTTAAACTCCAAATTCGATCTTATTTTGTTACTTTGATTGAGATGATCGAAATGGGGATGTTAACTGTGGTATATTTATACTAGAAAATAGTGACTATTCTATTCTATTGCTTTGCTTGGTTTGGAGTTGTTGGTAAATATGATTCATCTTGGGCATGTGTAAATAGTGACTATTAGGCTGGTTTTGGAGTTTTGGTGATTTATGTATAGTTTCGTATATGATTCCTTTTGGATAGAGATGGCCAGTGGGTCGGGTTTGACCCAACCCACCTTGATACAGTCTATAGTGGGGTTATATGGGTTAGGCACACTTATGACAAATGACACAATCCAACTCAATCCGGATATTTTTTTTGATGTATCGTGGGTCGGATTTTGTCAACACAGCCCATTTCGATCCACCTCGTCGGACCCGACACAACCCACCACGACACGCCCGACCCACCCAATCCAACACACGAACCAAACCGACCCAACACACGAACCCAACCCGCGAAACTCATCCTAATTTAAACAATTTTGTATGTATAAAATACTAATAAATTCTAATTTTATTGTGTAAATATACATTAACCACATTTAAGTGAGTTAGTGAATAACATAAAAAATAATTAAGAGTTTATACAAATTTTATAACTTAATTTTTATCGCTTGATTAATCGTCCAAACTCACCTGATCCAAATTAGTTCCTAAAACTCATGTAAACCTACCAAACCCACCATACCCCTGAAATCACATATGCCGTAACCCACCAAACCCATCAGATCCACCCGACCCGCACGACCCACGTAACCCACGACCCATCATGTGCTGTGTCCATTTTTTTCCGACACAACCCACGCCTCGACCTACCCTATTTTAACTGAGGCGGATCGTATGTCAATTATCGCCGACGCACAACCCACCAAACCCACTCACGACCCATCCAACTCACCACGTTGTCCATCTCTACTTTTGGGTATATGAGTCAAATATGGAGCATGTTCTTTGGGGCATGTGTTAAATATTGAGCATTTTTCTGTTTATATATACCTCCTAGTTCTATCCACGGGTTTATCAATAAAGGAGTACGAAAAAAAAAAAAAAAAAAAGAAGATGTGGTTAAACTTCAAAGTCTATTATGGCGTCTATTCTAACTCCAACTAAGGATTATACCCGCATCAAGGCCGACCCTCAACACGTGCAAAGTGAGAGCATTGTTAATGGTGTGTATTTCTTTTGTATTTGGGGAAAAATAAGGGGAAAAAGTCAAAATTTAAGTGTTAGACCATAGTTATCAAACACCTTGGTTTGGTATTTAGGATAGAGAAGTGAATAAAAAATAATACTCCGTAAAAGAGGTTGAGAGATGAGTAAGAAAGTTACAGAGATAATGAAACCAAAAAAAATTTGGTGTTCATGAACACCAAATGGAAAACCAAAATCTTCCTTGGAGAGATTGACATGTGTCACATGGGGACCAAAATTATTGGTTATCTTTTTTTTTTCTTTTAAATTGCAATGTGATTTATGACATATATTTGTTGTGTTAAAAATACATAACTATTGCAAATTTACAATTCCCACAAAATAAATATTACAACTCAACAAAGTTTTTTTTTATAAATGTCTTTATTTTTTTATGCTCTATAAATAGACACCATTATCGATCCACTTTAGATCACAAAAAAAATCTAAATTTTCTTCTCTCTTGTTTAATTTTTTTTTTTTTTTTGAAAAAACTCTTGTTTAAAATTTTTGTTGTTAACAAAAACTTAAACAATGAATAACAACTCATTTTCTATGAGAAATAACAATCCTCGATAGTCCAAAAATATCCAAAATTCCCAAACAGATCCAACTTTGCAAACTTATTCACATTTAGTTATAGATTTAAATTCTCAGATAAATCCGTTTTCACAAATTTTTCCTCAATTTCCAAGTTATGAGTCATGCAACGTTAACATTAATATGAATTGATTAGTTATATGTTAGTAGTATGCAATACCACTATTTAAGGTTTGTAATGATCGAGTTTTTAGGTACCAAGTTAAGTTTATTATTGATATAAATTATACACATTAACAAGTGAAGTTTTACTTAGTTTAATTTTTAAGTATTTTTTAATTGAAAATTTGGTGAACACTACCTTTAAGTTTGGTGGTTTTGGGAATTGCTACCTTTTAAAAAGAAAATTATATTTTACTACCTTATAAGTTTGGTTTGTTTGACTAACACTACCATTTGACGTTTTCGTTAATGTTTTCCGTCTTTGAACTCCACTACGACGGTTATTTAATATGGCAAATGAACAAAACGACAAATGAACAAAGATGTTTAAAAGAATAGAAAAAGTACACGACGAAAAACATTAACAGAAAACGTCAAATGGAAGTGTTGTTCAAACAAGCCAAACTTATAAGGTAGTTAAATTTTAAAAAGTTTTTATAAGGTAGCAATTCACAAAACCACAAAAATTAAAGGTAGTGTTGCACAAAATTTCCTTTTTAATTAAATATTTATTAACCGATTATAAAATTTACTTAATAAACAATTAATATGCCACTAACGTAATTAATAACAATTAATTATGCCACTAATAATTTAATTATATACTTACCATAACAATATCATGAGATATAAATGTAGGTGGGGTATGAATGATGTAGAAGAGAGAATATTTTTTTGGTGTTTGTTAAATGTTGTTAAATGTTGTTGGTGTTGAATTTGGTGTTGGGGAGAGAGAAATGGAAAAATATTATATTTTATTAGGTTGAAGACCAAAACCAAGGTGTTTGATTACTATGCTCTTAATGGGTGGAAAATTTTTGCACTTGGGGAGTGCAAAACCAAAAACCCCCTTGGCATGGGGATTTTTTAGATTTGGAGTGGGAAAATTCACCCAATCTAAATCCGCCATGTAGCATGACATAAAAAATAATGTAACGATTATTTTTCAGCGGGAATTTATTTATATTTTTGATTCATAAAAAAATAAAATAAATTTACCATCATTCATAAAAATTCAAGATCTACAAATAGACATCCATTTTGATATAATTTAACTCAATTTTTTTCCATTTCTCTCTCTAGTTTGATTATTTACAACTATATGTACCAAAAACTTAATTACTCATTTTCTAATTTTTATTTATTTATTTATTTATTATTATTATTATTATTATTATTATTATTATTATTATTATTATTATTATTGTTGTTCTTAGAGAGAGAAGTAGGGGTAGAGAAAGAGGGGTGAATAGTTTTTCTTTTGCTCATGGATAAGAGAAAGATGAGAGATTTATTTTTGCTAATGGCAAAAAAGAAAAATGATGAGTGAGAAAGTGGGTAGAGAGAGAGAGGGATGGTGATTTTTTTTGCACATGGTTAACAATGGTCTGAGCATTTGCACAGGACCGTAAAAATAAAGGTATTGCTACTAGATAACGGGGCATTAACACAAACAACTTACATAAGAGGTAAATACTCAACCCATATTTTTTTGCTGGATAGCTATACATGCAGCTCAGCGTGCACACGAGCTAAAACGACGCCGTTTTGCTTGTTTCAGCTCCAGTCTCACATTCCTTCCTTAGCGCCAGATGTCTTTCTTGTTTTTCCTCTTTCTCTTTGTTTACTGATCACGCTTTAATCAATTCAAAAACTATTCTATCTCCTCTTCTTTTTCTCCCTCATGCAGTGTTTCTCCTTCGAGTTCGTTGATTAAAATTTCAGCCATGGCTTCCTTTCTTTCTAAATTATGCTCTGTTACTGATTTTACTAGCAAAGCTTCCATTGATGCTATACTTGCTGAAATTAATGCTGATAATTCTTCAATACTCTCTGTGTCGATGAAGGAATGTGAGTTTTTATTCAATTATTTGTTTAGTTTTACTTTTGATTTTGTTATTTTGCGATTCTCATTCTCTTTAAAAAAAATTAGTTTCGATTATGTTGTTTGCGATTCTGATTCAATTGTTATAAAAATAATTCTTAGATATTATTCTTCTTACGTTCATATTTTTATTAGGTTTTACTTTCGAACAATTGTTCATCGCCTTTGATGATTTTGTATATTTTCCAGATTTTAATATTTTTTGGAAAATTTACGGATTTGTTTTTGATGATTGTGAACATATCTCACTCATATTCTGAACATGATTTTCGTTATTCACTTATGTTAATATTTTTGCTGTTGTGATTACCTTATTATTACAACACATGTATTGAAGTTTTATGATTATGAACATGTGGTGTTAATATATGTACATCATACAATTTTAATTGAACATCATATTTACCCTTTGCTTTTAACAGTGTCAAAAGAAGTAGTAGTGGTTGAAGAAGCATCTGAATCAGAATTAATGTTAAAAGAAGTTAGGAGTGATGATGAAGGTTATGAAATGTATAAAGACTATGCATTTAGGAAGGGTTTCAATATTTGTAAGGGATTAATTAGGACTAGTCGTAGAACTGATTTGTGGAGTATGCGTAGATTTGTTTGCTCCAATGCTGGTTTTAAAGATGTTAAGAAGGAAATATTGAGGAAGTATGAGAGGTCTGAATTTGCGTACAAGTTGTACTATTTTTGTTCAGTTTTCTATTACCAAGGATGGTGTTTGGACTGTGGTGAGACATAACATGACTCACATTCATCTTATGATTCCATTTGACAATAGATACTTGCTTAGGTCTCAAAGAGACATTACAGAGGAGCAACTCAAGTATCTTAGTGTAATGAAAGCTAGTGGTTGCAGAGTGTCTGATATGCTTTATCAAATCAGAAAAAGGTTGGAGGATCTCCTAGTCTAGGGTTTATTACTGCTAATACATACAACGCTTTGGCTGCTGAAAAGGCTATGAAACTTGATGGTAAAGATTGTAATCAGTTAATTAAGTACTTTGCTCAAAGACAAGCTTCTGAGAGTGATTTTTATTACGATTTTGAGTTAGATGAACATGAATGTCTTATTAGTTTATTTTGGAGGGATAGAAGGATGAAACAGGATTATGAGTATTTTGGTGATTTATTGGTGTTTGATACGACATACCGGACAAACCGGTATGATATGATTTGTGCACCAGTTGTTAGAATGAATCATCACTGCAACAATGTTGTTTTTGGTTTGGGGTTCATGGTTAATGAGAGTATTGCTTCCTTTATTTGGTTGTTTGAGTCTTTCTTGCGATCAATGGGTGGCGGAATACCCAAAACTATAATGACAGATCAAGCTCATGCCATCGTTGCTGCTATTAGGGATGTGTTCCCCGGGTCTAGGCATCGTTTGTGCATGTGGCATCTTGGAGAGAATTTAAAGAAGAATATTGCTACCTGTTAGGAGGGAAAATACCCTCCTGGTGACGTGTCTCAAGTGTGCCATCACGACGTGTAAGTAGCAGCCAGCAAGGCATGAGTTATGACTGGACAACTTGACCCCAACGGTTGAGTATGACGGAAACGGTTACAAACGGATGATTAAATGTGTAAACTTGAGTTTAGCAGCGAAGCATTAACCATCTTAATTGTGCCCTATTATGTACATTAATTACGTACGTTACACCTTTGTACGAGGCTTATCAAATGGCCTAAAAGGCTCCCTTGTAAAGATAAGTTCACTTGCTAATAAAATACGCTCTTATGCTCTTACGAATTGCTCTCACTTTCTCGTATTATCTAGTTGAATCGATTGTTAGCACCTTCCTAAAGACAAGTTCGACTCTAAGTAGAATTTTTCCAAAACAATTTGGCGCCCACCGTGGGGTTTACAATCAAAAGCAGCTCGGTAATCCCAATCCAAACACCATGTCTGGAAATGCAAGTTCATCCAACGATGTCACTCGCAGCGTTGAAGCCATGGAACAACGTATCAGCCTCCTCTAAAGGGAGAACGAAGCTTTGCAGTCGCAGGTCAGATCTGCCACCTCCATCGCCATCGGGTCCAGGTTCCAGTACCGTCAAGATACATCTGGGCTGAGTCGCCGCCTCGACCTCGATGTTGCTCCTGATCATCCCCTCCATGTACCGTTTGGCGAGCCCGGAGGTCCAATCCTCGAACAGATCCGCGAGTTTGAGCCCCTGAAAAGCCAACCCCGCCCAAATCCGGGTTGGCTGCCTCCTCCTCCAAACCAAGCACTTTCCATAGGCGCATCGACGACCGTCACAACTTCGACGGCCGCCCAAGCCATCCTGTCTAGGATGGTTACATCCCAAGTGGCGGCATCAGTTCCTATGTCCCAACTCATCTCCAACCCGGTATTCCGTCCGTTACCTCCTCCAACGGTAACTGTGTCAACATCAATCCCTGCCTCGACATCGCCGCGGAGACCTACTCCACCGCCAATAACCCAAGCACCATGGGATCAGCTATTCACCCAGCAAGTCGTTCAACCAGTTGTCAACCTAGTCACCTCGGCACCAGGAGCACCTCCTCAGATGATGGCGATCCCCTTGGCTAGCCAAGCACCACAAGCAGCTTTCCCACATACACCACTCCGCCCGGATTCCACTAGAAACTATTCCAGTTATAATACCCCTATCAGGTCAGTTGTTCTAGTTAGTCATGGCTTTGTAACTCCTTTTCCTTACATGACAGGTACAACGCTGCCCAGGGGACAACTCCCATCATGCAACAGGTCGTGCTGTAGTTCACTCCCAATCAACCTCAGAACGTGTACCCGCAAAATACCTATTATCAACACCTTCAAGCTAGCCTTCCCGAAACATTAAGCCCCCTCGTCCCGGTGCTTAACAACATCTGCGAGAAAACCAACTATCAGCTCCAGAAAATCATGACCATGAAAAATAAAATCCCCGGAGTACCCACACCCATCAAAGAAGCCAACCTGGACAGTTATGCCAACTCACCATATGCCGACCCTATCGATGCAATCGACATCCCGAAACGGTTCAGTCCACCCAATATGCCCATGTACGATGGAACCACCGACCCGAGAGAACATATATTAACCTACAAATAGCGCATGATGACAATCCCAGTCCCCAAGCATATGAGGGAGGCCAGTATGTGCAAAGGTTTCGGCTCGACATTAGTCGGATTCGCCCTAAAGTGGTTAACCAGCCTGCCAAATGGGTGCGTCACTTCCTTTGCACATCTCGACAACATGTTTAACCAGGAATTCGCCAGTAGTAGGGGGTTAGAGAAGCAGACAAGCGATCTATACCGTGTAGTCCAGCGGCCTGACGAACCCTTGAAGGACTACATAACTTGATTCATTAGGGAGAAGGTGACTGTTCCAGAATGTGACGTCCCAACCGCGATCGAAGCATTCAGGCAAGGGCTGTAAGGAGAGACAGACCTATGGAGAGACCTCATCACATATCCTTGCAAGACGTTTGAAGATGCTCAAGCCAAAGCAATGGCCCAATTCAGGCTCGATGAAACTCTCTATTCCAGGAAGGGAACCAACGACTATACAAAGACAGACAGACGGCTGCCCTACCCCAAGAGGAGAGACGATCACTCTCGATCACAACAAGTAGCAGTGGTGAAAGAAGATGATGACACGGATTGGAAAAACAGTCCCGACTTACCTCCTAGAATTAATGAATACTCTTTTTGTGTTGACACTGTAGGTCTGATGAACCACCGGTTTAAGATGGGGAAAGCAGTACAATGGCCGCCAAAGTCCAGCAAGCCCGACTCGAAGAAAGACCCCTCAAAGTGGTGTGATTTTCATGCTGACATCGGTCATACCACCAATGAATGCGTGGCGTTGAGAAGAGAAGTCGCCTACCTACTAAAGAACGGACATCTCAAAGACGTCAATGTCTGACAAAGCTCGAGGCGTCATCAACAAAGACAACTCCAATTCTCCTTCACGACCTCCTCCACCCCCTCCTCATACTAAAACTTTTAATTTTATTACCGGAGGTTCTGACATTTGTGGTTTGACTTATTCTGCAACGAAAAGGCACGCTCGGGAGAACGAAGTCGGCAGACCAGCGAGGAAAGCCGCTGCGAAATATGTGACCCCCATATCCTTTGATGAAACCGACGCAGGGGACATCTCTGACAAACACCACGATGGTCTAGTAATATCCATTCCCGTCGAAAACTGTATGATCAGACGAGTCCTAGTCGACAACGGCAGCTCCACCAACGTTATGATGCTCGATGCCCTCAAGGAGATGGGGATGAATCCAGACACCGACGTCGTCAAGAAATCTACAGTTCTGATAGGATTCAATGGCGAAGCAAAAACAACTTTCGGAGAAGTCACACTACCCGTCTATGCCCAGGTAGTCAACCAGTAGTAAAGTTTTGTGTTATTGACTGCCCTTCATCTTACAACATTATTTTAGGCAGGCCCTGGATCCACAACATGAAGGCCATCCCATCAACCTACCATCAAACCATCAAGTTCTCAACCTAGTGGGGAGTCTAAGAAATCGAAGGAGATCAACAGAGTCCAAATAATGTTACAAAGCGGAATTGAAGCCTTCGACCACCAACAAATCCTCATTATAGCAACTACAGTCCAGCTCCGACCCTGCAAGTTATAAAGAACCAAAATCCGAACAACTCGACGAAGTCATCTTGGATCCTACTAAACCGGAGCAAGTCGTTTTTATTGGATGTGATGTGCCAGACGACATCAGGTCGGAACTCATAACATTTCTCAAGGCCAACGTAGACTGTTTTGCGTGGTCCCACGAAGATATGTCGGGAATCAGTCTAGAGGTCATCACTCATAAGCTCAATGTCGACCCACATCATAAACCTGTCAAACAGAAACGACGGAAGTTTGCCCCAAAACATAATCAAATCATCAACGACAAAGTTCAACAGTTACTTGATACAGGGAAGATCAGAAAAGTCAAATACCCTGACTGGTTGGCCAACGCCGTGGTGGTCAGGAAAAAGAACAGAAAATGGCGTGTCTGCATAGACTTCACCGACATCAATAAAGCATGCCCTAAAGACTCCTTCCCACTACCCCATATTGATGCCATGGTCGACGCCACTGCTGGTCATGAAATGCTAACCTTTATGGACGCCTTCAGTGGGTACAATTAAATCCTAATGCATCTAGACGATCAAGAGAAGACTGCCTTCATCATGGAGCGAGGAACTTATTGTTACAAAGTCATGCCCTTCGGTCTAAAGAATGCCGGTGCAACTTACCAGCGCCTCGTCAATAGGATGTTGAAGAGACAGTTAGGTGACACTGTGGAAGTCTACATTGACGACATGCTGGTCAAATCCAAGAAGGCTTCAGATCACATTAAGCATCTCCAGCAAGCCTTCGACGTCTTACGTGAGTACAACATGAAACTCAACCCTACAAAGTGTTCATTCGGGGTCTCTTTCGGAAAATTTCTAGGCTACATGGTCACTCAACGGGGAATTGAAGATACTCGCGACAACATCCGAGCAATCATCAATTTACAGTCACCACGAAGCCAGAAATATATACAAAATATAGCAGGATGAGTAGCCGCTCTCAATCGTTTCATCTCCAGGTCATCAGACAAGTGTAAGATGTTTTATGACATCGTCAGGAAAAACGAGAAATTCAACTGGACCGATCAACATGAAGCCGCACTACAGCAACTCAAACAATACCTATTGGAACCCCCGCTCCCGTCCAAGCCAAAAGACAAAGAAGAATTACAGTTGTACCTTGCGGTCACGAAGTCAACCATCAGCGAAGTCTTGGTACGAGAAGAAGACGGCAAGCAGCTGCCCATCTATTATGTCAGTAAGTCTTTACTTAGCGACGAAACAAGGTACTCTCATCTCAAGAAAATCGTACTTGCATTAATTGTTGCATCCACTAAATTACTTCCTTATTTAGAAAGCAATCCTGTAATTGTTAGAACTAACTATCCCATGAAGTCAATCATGAGGAAACCCGAGTTATTTGGCAGGATTTCCAAATGGGCCATACAGTTAGGGTGTTACGACATCAGGTACGAACCTCGCAAAGCCATCAAGTCGCAAACTATGTCAGATTTTGTGGCTGACTTCAGCCCAAGTATCCAACACGAAGTCGACAAAGAGGTGAACATGATGTCAGATGCTGGGATCTCGTTGACATGGACTCTGTACACCGACGGCTCCTCCAACATATGGGGGACAGGATTGGGAATTGTGCTAAAGTCTCCACAAGGGGACATAATAGTACAGTCTGTCTGTTGCGAGTTCAAGGCTACCAACAACAAAGCAAAATACGAAGCTTTGATTCTAGGATTATCATTAGCACACGACATGCATATTCGTCGACTTGAGGTACGTTGCGATTCATTATTAATTATCAGTCAAATAAACGGTTCATATGCAGCAAAAGACTCTAAGATGCAGGCCTACCTTGAGGTAGCTAAAAGGCTCGTCAGCAAATTCAACTCATGTGCCCTACAACAGATCTCAAGACACCAGAATACCCAAGCCGACGCATTAGCAAATTTGGGCTCAAACATCAAACCCACCAAACTCACCACAATCCACCTTATGTACCCAGCCATCACAAAAGAAACCCTACCCATCAGTGAGCGAACCCCACCAACTCAAAATCCTACTCCCACATACTGGCATGACCCATACATACACTGGCTCAAACACTACACCATCGCACCTGAAGTCACCCATGACAGATCCTTCCGTATGAGAGCCTCCAGATTCATCCTGATCCATGGGGTCCTATTCAGAAAGTCAGTTACAGGACCGTACCTTAGATGTCTGGACCACGACGAGATCGAGTTGAAGTTAAGAAACATCCATGGCGGCGAATGCGGAAATCATTCGGGAGGACAAAGCCTGGCCCACAAAACGTTAACCATGGGGTATTTTTGGCCAACTATGAAGAAAGATGTAATTTCCTTCGCCAAAAAGTGCGATTCATGTCAACATTTTACGTCTATCTCCCGTCAACCTTGTGAAGAACTTCGCCCTATTTTATCCCCCTGGCCCTTCATGAAGTGGGGAATGATATAGTGGGTCCCCTGCCACAAGCTTCAGGCCAACGCGTCTTCATGTTGGAAATGACCGACTAGTTTTCTAAATGGATCGAAGCAGAAGCATTCAAGCGAGTACGAGATACGGAGGTCATATCATTCATCAAAAGGAACGTCCTCCGATGGTTCTGAATTCCATCCAGTTCATTTGCAACAAGACGAGGGAGTTTTGTGCCACATATAACATTACTCTGCATACTTCAACTCCAAGGTACGCTCAGGCCAATGGCCAGGCCGAGTCGAGCAACAAAATCATCAACAACCTCAAGAAACGTCTCGGTGACGCAAAAGGAAGATGGGCAGACGAACTACACATGATTTTATGGGGCTCATAGGACAACACCCAAGACAGCAACCAACCACACTCCTTTCTCCTTAGTATTCGGGTGTGAGGCTGTGATCTCTCCCGAAGTCGAGCTCCCTACAGCAAGGAGCTGTTTCATGACGCCAGGCATGAACGACTCAGTGTTGTCTTACGACATCGATACGGTCGACGAACTCAGAGAAGCGGCTTTGGTTAGGATGGCATCTTACCAACAAGCCGTTGCAAATAGTTATAACAAGAACGTCAGGGCTCGGGTCTTCCAACAGGGAGATTGGGTTTTGCGAAAATTCTTTCCAAACAAGAAAGATCCATGACACGGGAAACTAGCCCCAACTTGGGAAGGACCCTATCAGATTGTAAGACGAACATGTCACGGCATACGATCTAGTTGATAGAGATGGATAGCCTATACCAAGAAGTTGGAATGCAACACACTTGAAGCTGTATCATTTCTAAGTCTTGAAGTCCATTCTTTATACACCAAGGTGTAGGAGTAGCAGATGCTCTTGGCGCCATGACGACATCCCTAGATAGGGGACAACACCACTCCATCACGGGTCATAACAAACCCAATCATACCCAGACAGTTCAGTCACCATGACGACATAAAATCAAGCTAAGTTTCTTATCCTTTCTTTTCCTTTCCTTGTTTATGTTTTTTCCTTCATTTTCATTACTGACTTAGGCATCGGAGGGTCGTTGGCTACACCAACGGCCAACCTTGACGCCATCATCTCATTTTGCAGATCACATATTGGTAATACATACAGCATGGTGCCAACACTTGCGCACTCGCTCCAGCAAAACAAGTTCAACAATACAAGTCGACAACACAGTTTTGACGAGTACTCTCTAAACCTTTTTATTTCCTCTCTTTCTTGTCGAAGCTTTGTTTTATTTCATGTAGCCCTATACTAACTTAAGCATCGGAGGGCCCTTGGCTACACCAACGACCAATCCTCACGCTTTGCTATGTTGACAGTATGATGCCTACTTGATGACAAGTTCGACAAGAAGAATGCGGGACGACAAGGGACGAATAAAACACAAAGAATACACATTGACAAGATGAACACACAAATTTCCTCTTTTTTTCATTAACGTATTCATGTGTTACATTTGCGAATTACTTGTACGAATTACGACTTACAGAATACATCTTACATTTTTATATTTTATAAATTACAAATTACAAACACCTGGGAAACATACTACATCCTACATTGTACACTACACATATATAGAAATACAAGTTTACATTTATATGGTTTACCCTTCTTGCTTTGCAGCACCACCTTTTGACAAGTTGGGGACGTCGCCAGATCAAAGCAAGGTACGAACGCCAGGTTTCTTGCAAACAAACACACAAAAAACCAAAACATCCCACAAACAAAGCAAACCATACACACCAAACACAAAAGCAAATAAAACCAGAAGTTCACAATATTTACAAGACTTGTCCCCATGAACAAGCCAACACAAAAGACTGCCGCCCTAATGGCGAAACACAACCAAAATATTTTCTGACCATACTTGGGCCAATAAAAAAAAACCATTGTTTAAAGTCACCATCTACTGAAAAGTTATATATTTTTTAAAGGGGGGTGGGAAAAGGACTACTCTAGGGGGCTCGCTTGGCCTGCATTCTCCTCTTGCTCGACATTGCCTGGTGCCGCCTCGATCTCGACGTTGGGACTGGTTGCAGTTGCACCCTCCTCAACGTCTTCCTCATCGCTCACGGCACCAGGGGGGACATACTCCTCGGGGAATGCAGTGTTGAACTGAGCAATATCCTTCTCTGGAGTCCAGTCTGCATGCCTTCCCGCCAAGAAGTCCTCCATCATCTCAGCCCGAGTCTTCCAAGTGTAGTAACCAGCACACTCGAAAATTCTTGCTTTGACCTTGGTCAGGGACGTCTTCAGCTCGTCAACCACTGCGACCAGTGCCTCCTTGTCAGCAGTCAGTGCAGCAACATCAGCAACCCCCTTCGCCTGCTCTGCCTCCAACATCTCAGCTCTGGCCTTTGCCTCCTCGGAGACTCCATCTAGTCGCCCAGGCTCTTGCTTTTCCTTTTTCATGTCATTTTGATTTTTTCTAACTTGCCTTCCAGGGATATGACATGATGACGAGTTGCCAAGGCAGACTTTAAGGTCTGTTCAAAAACCATTCAGGAATCCTTACCAACCTAAAAGGAACAAGGCGACAAAATAAAACAAACATAAACAAAAGATGAGAGTACCTTGCAAGCATCCGAGACGCTCTCGACAGACAACTTCCTCTTGGCGTTCGCGGATGGACAGCATCCACATGCGGTCCACTTCCGGCCACAGCTGGTATGACGGGGCATCAGCCGAGCCATAGTTGTCAGGAAACTCAACAGACAACTTCCTCTTTCGAGATGGCGGCGGCACTTTAAACTTTACAACCATGGATGTCCCCGTCTCCCCAATCATGGCAGCGTCATGGGCAGTGTTTGGCGACTTTCGAGGCGACACCACCGTGATGGGCTTGGGCCGGGCTACACTCCCCAAGGCCTCCAACCTCCTTTTCAGCATAGCCTCCGCGGACGGGGCCTTACCATATCGTTGTTAGGTTATGATTCATATGACAAAACATAAATCATGCGGAAAAACCATAAACCCAAGAAAGCATATTATTTACACATAATCATTTAGCATAGTTTAGATGCATACACTTTGTTGCGTGCCCTCCCTAGCTGCGCCCGAACCGAACAAGAACAAGTCTTTAGGACTCCAAGTGTCGTCCCTCCGTAGATAGTCCACAGCACGTCCGGATCCGCCTTAAGCTTGATCAACTAGAATCGCCCTTAAGGTAGTTGGAATTTTCGGCTAGTTGTAGGCAATTGTGTGACTGAATTTTGCTCTCAAAATCACTTTGAATACTTGAATACTCGATGTAAATTATGAGCCCTTAACTCATATTTATAGGCTATGGAATAAGTAATCGAATCCTACTAGGATACGAATTAATTAAATTAGAATCCTAGTAGAATTCTTTATTTAATTAATTTATCTTTTAGGATTAGGAATTTAATCGTTAAACAAATCTTATACTCTTTAGGCTTCGTATGTGAACACAAACTCTACACTAGCATGACCCGCAAGCGTGCAGGCCATGCCCGCGCACAGCTCACACGGCCGCTCGGCCCACGCGAGCTACAAGCCCACGCGAGCTGCAGCAATGCTCACAGCCCACTGCTCGCAGCTGCGCGCGATGCCACGGCCTGCTGGGCCTGGCCTTGCGCTGGGCCTGGCGTGGCCTTGGCTGTTCGTGTGGCGCGCTTGGCTTGCTGGGCGATGGCCCGGCTTCGTGCTGGGCGCTTTCGTCTGGCAGGCCTCGTCAGATGCTAATTCGTACGATACGCTTCCGATTAAATTCCCGATTCCGGAATTTATTTCCGATACGAACAATATTTAATATTTTCGATTCCGGAATTAATTTCCGTTTCGAACAAATATTTAATATTTCCGTTTCCGGAATTATTTTCCGATTCCGATAATATTTCCGATTCTGACAATATTTCCGTTTCCGGCAATATTTCCGATTCCGGCAATATTTCCATTTCCGATAATATTTTCCGATACGTACCATGTTTCCGTTTCCGGCAACATCTACGACTTGGATAATATTTATATTTCCGATACGATCCATATTTCCGTTTCCGGCAATATCATCGTTTCCGGAGTATTCATTTCTTGCCTGTGACGATCTAAGCTCCCACTGAAACCAAGATCCGTCGATTCCGAATATCCATAGATGGAGTATTTAATGCCATTAAATACTTGATCCGTTTACGTACTATTTGTGTGACCCTACGGGTTCAGTCAAGAGTAAGCTGTGGATTAATATAATTAATTCCACTTGAACTGAAGCGGCCTCTAGTCAGGCATTCAGCTCACTTGATCTCACTGAATTATTAACTTGTTAATTAATACTGAACCGCATTTATTAGACTTAATATTATATGCATACTTGGACCAAGGGCACTATTTTCTTCAATCGTGTCGACGGACCAGTCCCTACAAGATGATGTAGTACAAATGACTTAGTTCCATCACAAATATGTAATCATTTTTTACGGGCTACGAACCCAACTTGTAACTAACATTAACCCGTTTACCTGTTGAAGTCGACATATTTGCAGGTTTAGAGTATTCTTCCTCCTGCGAAAGATCTTCGCGCTCAAACCTTGTCCCGCAAAAAGCTCTATCCTTGAGAGGTACCCCCAAGATAACAACAGTCTTCTCAACCGCTTCTGAACCGACCCCAACCGTGTCGTAGGACGCCCCTGCAAACCCAAAAAAGTGAGAAAAAGTCAATCATCAAGTGTCCCAAAACACAAAACAAACAAAAATAACTATGGCCATCCATTCCCCAGTCAGGAAGTCAGAGTTGGGCCCCAAACTAGCCAACTCCACTAAGAAAAATCGGCCCACCCACCCTCTGTCGTTCGATTGGTCCAACCCCAGCAAAGCCTCCATGTCATCCTTCACATGCAGCAAGTATCGGCCGGCTCCATTGTTTCAAACCTTGTAGGTGTATACCAAGTCCTCCACCCGGAACTCCATCCCCAATTTATCGGCCAGGTGGTCGACGAGATGCATGACCCGCCAAACCTGCGGCATCAGTTGCGCCGACGACACTCTTAGGGTTTTCAAGACACCCCTCACCAGCGGTGTAAAAGGGTAGGTTTACCCGATTTTGATAGGGTATTCATAAAAACAGACCCAGCCGTCCGATGTCCAATCGGCCCACCCATCAGGCTGCGGCAAGCAAATTACCGCCGACGGTGGAAATTCGCAGTCAACCTTGAGCACCGCCGCATCCTGATTTTCCCAGGTGGCCGCTCGAGCATTCTTTTTGTCCAGAATACTGCTCGGACTGAACACAAGCCCTTCGTCCAGAACGCACTCAACCACGACCTTCTTGTTCTTTGCACAGGCTGATTTGGTTCCCATTCTCTATGACATGGGGGAGGGAAGACTAGAAGAGAAGAGGAAGAAAGGGTGGTTACCTGAATTCTGGAAGGAGAAACTACCGGGTTTTTTGCAGTTTAGGAGAGAGAGAAAGAGGAAGCGTGAAGAGGTGGGTGAAGGAAGTGACGTATTTATTGAAGATATGGGCGGTTGGTTTCTCAAGAAATCATCATTACAAAACACAGTCAGTCATTGGAGAAGTAAGAGGTTATTTCCTCCCCTTTTTCAAAAATAAGGAAACACATTTTCCCTTTGAACTTCCCTGAAGAAATTTAAAATGGGTTTGGGACAATTGTTAGAGGGGAAAATACCCTCCCAGTGACGTGTGTCAAGTGTGCCATCACGATGTGTACGTAGCAGCTAGCAAGGCATGAGTTATGACTGGACAACTTGACCCCAACGGTTGAGTATGACGGCAACAGTTACAAGCGGATGACTAAATGTGTAAACTTGAGTTTAGGAGCGCAACATTAACCATCTTAATTGTGCCCAATTATGTACATTAATTACGTACGCTACATCTTTGTACGAGGCCTATAAAATGGCATAAAAGGCTCCCTTGTAAAGATAAGTTCACTTGCTAATAAAATACACTCTTATGCTCTTACGAATTGCTCTCACTATCTCGTATTATCTAGTTGAATAGATTGTTAGCACTTTCCTAAAGACAAGTTCGACTATAAGTAGAATTTGTCCAAAACACTACCCAGAAAGCTATGAAAGGTTTTACTGAATTGTTTATTTATCTTTTGAAGTACTGTGATACTGTGGTTGAGTTTAAACATTATTGGCCAAGGTATATTTTCTTTTATTATTATGTTTTATTCTACATATGTATTGTTCAACTTTAAACATATAATGTTCATATTCATTTTAACTTATAGATTCATTAAGCAATATAAGTGTGAAAAGAATGTTTGATTGAATAATTTGTATGTCATTAGAAAGCATTGGTGCTGTGCGTATTCTAAGGATTATTTCTCTGTTGGATCTTTGTCTTCTCAAAGGAGTGAATCTACTAATAATTCTATTAAAGATAGGTTAAGGAAGACAAATGGTTTATGTGATTTTTATCACTTGTTTTTAAATGTCATATATGCATGTTGAAGAAAAGAAAATCACCATGATTATCGTGTTTTTAGGGGAAATCGGCATATGGCTGCTAATGTTAATATTCTTGTTCATGCAAGGAAGGTGTACACTGGTTATCTATATGTGAAATTTGAGGAGCAGTTTCTGAAAGGAATTTCATTGAATCAGGAACGTACATTTGAAGATCCCGAAATAATTGTTTATCTGATATGGAAGCCTACTACAGCTGATTTGACAAGGCATGAGGTTACTTTCAACAAAATTACATTTGAGGCCAATTGTTCATGCAAACATTTTTCTGAAGTGGGGTCATTTTTTTCACATATTCTTCGTATATATAGTATACATTGTGTTGATATGCTACCCGAGCAATACATTTTGAAGAGGTGGACGAAACCAGCTATGTGCAGCGATGTTGTGGATGAACAATTCTCTAAAGCAAATGTTGTTCCCGCTTCTGTTTGGAGATTCCAAACTACGAGGAAGTTTGTTCGTTTGGTTACATATTGTAAATATTTCCTTGAAGCTAGAGTAGAAATTGATATCGCATTTGATCTGTTAAGGAAAAAGGTTGAGAGTGTTAGGGGTGCTATTGATTTTTCGGAGCTAGTTGAGGGCATTGATGTTCCTGGTCACGATGGAAAGGATTGTCCATCCATTAAAGATCCAAAAAAGCGTAGGAAAAAGGGTGAGATGAACGAGAGGCCTAAGAGTATTGTTGAGAAAGCGTGTAAGAAGAAGAAGGCTTGGAGAAAACGTGCTGAAAAACATGCTGAAACAGCCAAGGATAAAGCACAAGCTTCTGTTCAGGTTAGTTATATTTTTTACAATTTTGAACATGGATTTTTATATGTTGAACATTCTTCTTTAAAAGTCAAACATGCTTCTTTTAAGGGGTTTGATGGTTTGGGACTCATCCAAGTTCTGGTGGCCCAGAGTTGCGTGTATTAGGTTTATCATCCCTTGAGGTTAGTGTATGCACATGACTAACGAAATTATGAACATTAATATTTAAACACTGAACATTTCTACTTTCGTAATATGTAGAAAGATATTTCTAGTAAGAGTGTAGTTCCAGATACTGTTGAGTCTTTGGTGTCTTCAATGTAGGTATTATCTTAATTATGAACATTGTGCTTCATCTTTTGAATATTACATATGATTAACTAAACATAAGAATTTGTGAAATATGTAGGAGGATGTTTGTGGTAAGAGTGCAGTACCAGATGTTGTGGACTCTTTGGAATATTTTTTCCAGGTATTTGAACATTTATGTCTTACCTATGAACATTATGAGTCATATTTTGAACATTTTTTCCTAATATTTGTGTTTTTGATAATCTAGGGTGAATTTGGATCTCAATCTAAGAAAATGAAAGAAATATATTTGACATGCACTCCAAATTCTCCTACTGCTCGTGTACCGCTCTATGATGAGATTATGGCCAATTTTGATAAATAAGTTTGTTATAGAGAAATTTTAGACATTTTCTATTTGTTGAACATCATTATGGGATACATTTGAGCAACTCATTTTATGAGTCATATTCAAATTTTTTACTTTGGCTTCATATTCTTTTTGATGTTTTTATTAGAGCATTGTTACCTCATTGTTTTTATTTGATCATTTGGTATTCATTATTGAACATTTTAAACTGAAAAAAAAATGAAAATATAACACACAAATGGTCTTAAACTATATGTACTTAATGCGCAAATCGTTCCAAACTATACATTTCAAATTAATGTTCAAAACCGCAATGTCATCTCAAATATATTTTAAACTATAAACAAACATTGAAGTAAATCAACGATAATTCTAAGGCAATCCACCTGACTTCATCTAGCTATGGCTTTCCATGTTTTCCTCGTTCTTTCTTTGGGCGACCGTCTGTATTCGGTACTTGTCCAATAGAATTTTATCACAATAATGCAACCTCAATTTCCTTATCCGATCAAGATGCAATTGATATGTTCATATTTTATAGTGTTTTTACCTCCGTCCATTAATACTTTCCGATCTCAAATGAGCTCTTTGGAGCCATTTTTAATACTAATGTGCTCCTTGTAGCGTGTTTATATTTTCAGGTTCATCATTGTAAGAATTAGCATTTTTGAATGCATTTCCTACTCATTTGAACCACTGTAAGAGGTGATGTACTTTAGAGAGCACGAACATTGAGTCGGAAGAGTTTTGAAGCAAAGCGACTAACTAAAGAAGTAGAAAAATGGCTGTAGTGCAATATTTTAATCATAACTCAAGTTCAACATATCCAAATGAAGAGATTCCGATTGGTTGGATTCTAGACTTCAAAAGATTTCCAACGAGTGGTCAATCGCCTAATTTCGACGAATAACGAAAGAGATATGGCGTTTTTAAGATAGGGGATCGTGCAGTTTGCACGCGCTCCCGATCATGGCTGCCCGTTCGGGCGGATGTCTCCCTGATCAAGCGGGTTACGAGCTGTTTGCCCGATCGGGCGGCCCATTTCCTGATCGGGCGACGCCAACCTTGGGCGCAAATTCTTAAGTTTATTTCCGTTTTCCTACTTTGTTTTTGGGCAAAACTATAAATATAAGCCCTTAGTTTTTGTATTGAGATCTTATTAATTATTATCTAGTTTTAAACCCTTAGATCCTTTTTGCACCTAGTTTTATTCCTTCAATTATTGTCAAATACTTAGTTTTATTTTCAATAAAAGATTCAAGCTTTCGTTGTTAATTCCTCTTTCGTTTAGGTATTAATTCATTCCTTGCTTTATTATTCTAGTTTAATCATGTTTTTAATCAATATGTTTGCATTGTTTACTTCAATTATTTGTGAGTAGTCCTAATCTAGGGTTTTGGGAATCCATGGACTAATATGAAGGGATGATTGAATATTGTTGATTGTTGGTAATATTGGTTAATTCCTATTGATTATTTTCATTTACTATGCGATTAGATTTGCGCTGCTCTAATTGTATTAGTCTAGAAATATCAAGTTAAGATTCAAGAGATGCAATTTGATGTTTAGGCTTGTGTTAATAGGTAGAACTGGGGTTAATACATAGTGAGAGCCTTTTAATTCCAAGTCTATGATTATTATCGAATCGAGAGAGCATGCTAGTCTTATTAACCGCTATATTGATTATTGTTGATTGTTTATCATCCTGGATTGTTGTTCATTGGTGAACCTATGCCCTAGACCTTTTAAGATTTGAATTCCTCCTTGTTTAATTATTATCGTAGTTTAATACTCAAACTCAAACTCAAACCATTTTCTTGTTTCCCAATAGTCTATACCTTAGCTTTAGTAATAGAAAGAACGCCTGTTTCCCTGTGGATACGATCCCTACTTCCCTTTCTATCTTGTTACTGGACTTTGGTTTATCTTTGATTAGGTGATACGACTTTTAGCCTGTTAGCATTCACACAGAAGAAGATTAAACAAATAGTTGACTATTTATAATAATATATTGAACATGCCTTTACAGAAAATGAACATTATAAAAAAGACTTACATTGTTTGTTTTTAACTCACTCAGGGTTCCACTCTAGTTCAGGGTTTGCTGTGTATGTTTCCATACGTTTCAACATGTACACCCCATAGTTTATTAAATCATCATTGTTTCGCCATTTCATCTTAATTAGTTCCGCTTTAATCTTTGATAATCATTCACCTCCTCTAAAATCACTAGTTCTGTAGAAATATTCTAGAGCTTCTACCTATGTTTTCAAAAATTAAAGAATATGGTAGTGCTGTAAATAAACATATATAGTAATTTAATTAACATTGGATTTTAACTTACCATTTTTGTTGGGTGTCCGTGGTATTTTTTGGCAGCTGTAACATGTTGTGGAAGATTTCGATTGTCAATAATATCTATTATGCGATCATAGAATTATGACGCACAACAAATAAAAATGCTGACTTGCACATACCGGGAAATATATCTCCTTATACGTCCTAAGGTTATGAACACCAACATTCCTCATTTCAAATTTCAACTTGTGGGTGAACTTATGAATCCTTGTATCATAACTATCTGTTTCTGGACTGATTCTGAAGGTGTTGATGATCAACTGCATTTGTAACACATATTGAACATAAGTAATAAAATTCTGAGCAATGTCATAAAATCCTGAACATTTATTTATACTTAACTTAAAACAATAATATACAACAACATATCCAGATTATGCACCAAACATGATATTAAACTCTAACCCTAATATATTATACTTACAAAGGGCATTGTGGAGAAGTAGAACTTAGTCTTGGAGCCTTTGTCGTTTAGAATTGCAGACCATGCATCAACGATAGCGCTGTCTATGTAACAATCATTACCAAGTACTTGTATTTCATCTCTATCAATTGAGTTATCTCCACATAAATATATAACTTCCCTACAATATTGATACACCGTTGTTATGAAAATTCATCAAAAAGATAAAGATAATAAAATTAAGCTTATATTACTTACGTTCTATCTCCATCACCAAATGCATAGTCTGAAATAATTGCTCTCGCGTTCTCCATATTCTTGAATAAATCTTTGTACTTGACCATGAAAGGCTGTTTGAATCAAGCAGGTACGTCCCGGATTTCCCGTTGAGGTCGTTTTTCATGCTGCAAGGTTGCCTTTTCTTTTATTCTACACCCAAAAAATATGTGCACAAAAATAATATGTGAACCTCATTAAGAAATAATTTGAACATGAACTACATCATATTGAACATGATCTGCATCATGTTGAACATTAACCTAAAATAATCTTGAACATCATATACTGAACATAAGTAATATTAAGTTGAACATACAACATAACAAATTGAACATTTAACAAAAACGAATTTTGCCATTAACATCAAACACATTGTTCTAATAATTCCATAATTTAATCATATTAACTTTTCCATATTCAGATACATATGATTTGAATCCTACCCTGTTGTGATATTGTGAACGCCAGTCTCCGTGATTTCATTTACTTGTACTACATTCAAAGTCTTCTTTGTTTGACCCAGTTTGCTGTTGTGCCTTCCCCAACACTTTTTACAACTGTTTCCCTAAATGTACTAGCATTCTCAGGTTGTGGTGTTTTCAAACCATCATATGTGTTTTGTGGCCCCAGATTTAGATTGAGGTTCAGGTCCCCGACTTCATTTTCTCCCGGGAAATTTGAAGTTGATATTTCTTCGTTATGTTTGGCTGGTTCTGGGTTAGGCCTATGTCTAGGCTAAAGGGGTTATTTGGATTAAATGGGGCGTATTCTTCTTCCTCTTGTTCAATTATTTTGTTCTCATGATTAACTCCTTCTGCAATCTTCCTCTCTACTTTCGCTACTTCCATCAAGAATTCATCAGTCCCATATATTTCTTCTTCTTGACTAAGAATTGATGGCTCTCTTGCCATTTTCCCCATGAACTCGTCAACATTCTTCACCAAACTGTTGTTGGGGAAGGTTCTTGAGCTCTTTTTATTTTTCTGCCCAACATTGACAAGTTATCACCTAAGTTAGTTCATCAATATAATGAAATCCATCATGAATTCCTGTAAAAAAATAATTCTCTTTATATTTTAATGATTTAAACTAAATATGGAATTTATCAAGTTTAACATCCAATATTTACCTTTGGGTTTTCTTGCTCTTGCACATGTTGTGCTTCTCCCTGAACATGTTTTTGGACTTGTTGTTGTTGGACTAGTTGTTGAACTTTCTGTTGTGGCACCAGTTGTAGAACTTGCTGTTGTGGCACTTCTAGTTTCGACAATTGTATTCTGTCAAGAATTCAACCTAGTCCATAACCTTTCATTTCTTTTATAATCCTCTCCTTGACAATTTCTTTTGTCAAAGTTGAGATGAGGGGAAATGTTCTTGGTTGTTCTACTCTTTTGTTCATGACTTGGTCGAAATAGAACATCTATGCATAAACAAGAAATCAATGTATTATATCAGACCTTTTTGAACATGAGAAATTAAAAAGTTAAACATTTGATCTGGCAGTGACAATGCATAATATTGAACATGATGGATTGGAAGTTAAACATGATGGATTAAAATCTGAACATAGGCATTTAACATTGAACATGCAACCATCAGGTATGAATTTGAACATGCAACCATTTTTATAAATGAATATAAAAGATAATTGAACATGATGGATTAAATGTTGAACATCATGCATTTAACTTTGTCTTTATAAGAAATAAGTAATACTTGTTAGAAAGGCATTGGTCTTTTGAAAAATCATGTCTTGTTCTTTTTCTAGTCTTTCACCGTAGCATCCAAACTTGAAATCACATATTCACAAAAATTCAAATTATTGATTTCATTACGATGCATCATGGAGAGCAGAAATCTGTAGTTTGCTTGAGTAATTTAATTGGACTTCATGAAAGTATTCACAACAACCACTAAGAAATTAATGATGAAGTTATCATGTGATTCACATTCTTTGAACGCAGCTTCTATGGTGTATCGCTTAATAATATTTGAAACAGTAGAGGCACCAGTCTCATATTCCAAGTGTTTCTCGATTGTGTGAGAAAATTGGAGTATTCCTCCGTATCAGTGTCATACTTGGATTGATGATTTTCCTGCCCCCCATATTAAGACCGTACACAATGTGTACATCTTTCACCTCTAATCTGATTGTGTTTCCACCAGGTAAGTACATTGTTGACGAATTTTCTTTATATTGATCAAGAAGCCAATAACAAAATGGCTGCATCCAAATTTTAAAAAACTAATAAGTATAGAAAATCATTCTGTATATGTTGAACATCCTTATTTAAGAATTTCAACATCAACCTCAACAAAACTGGATAGCACATTGAACAATTGTTAACATCATCGGTTGAACATCAGTGATAATATATTGAACATGATGAATTAGAAATGAACATATAAATTACATGTTAACAACAACACATCCACATCAACCCCAACAACAGCCCCACAAACCACACCAAAAATAACAATATCAAATAAAAAATTAGGAAATTACTTGATCATATTTTGGCAGATTAACAGTTAACAATGGTCCTACCCAGATTTCTCAAATATCGATTCTTTGATCATCGGTTGGTTTAGGAACTCATTCCATGAATGATGTATGATTAGCCATGACTCTTGTCTTCTTCTCCTGATCCTCATCCTTATTTTCTCCCTCCTTGTCAACCTTAGAAATTGAACTTTCTTTCCTTTTTTTCCAGCTTTTTTGGTGTATCCGCTTTATCTGTCAAGATAATGTCGTTGTCTTGATCGCTTATTGGATTCTCTGACAATTGTGTGATGTTGACATCCTCATCTCTTTCATCATCATCTTCATATGAGGTATCATTCACACCTTTCTCCATCTCATTTTCCTGTGGAGCCTCTATCTCTTCTTGAGAAGCTTGCTGACTCCGAGTCGTTCTCTTTTCAAAAGAGAAATCCATCTCCCTTTTCCCCTTTTTAGCAACATGCTTCCTTTTCATTGCTTTTTCATTAGCCTTCTTTAAATTTTCTATAAAGGTTGCATTTCCTTTCTCCAACTCCTTCTTTGCAGCCTTCTTTTCAGCCTTCATTTTGTCGGCTTCCAATTTCACAGCTTTCTTTCAGCTTCTAATTTCACACTCTGAACGCTTTATATAAATAAAATAAATAATTCATATAGCAACAACATTTTAAAATATTTTCTTTGATAATATGTATATTCTAATTATAGAATTGAACATAAACAGTTACATACTCATCATTCACGGTTTCCTCAACATATGATGCATTTATGCTTTTCAGAAGATTTGGATCCACCACATTTGAAGTTGCTGTAGTTTGTCGTTCCTTTCTTTTCTTTTGTAGGACTGCTAATGGAATATTTTCTTCTTCTTCTTCTTCTTCGATCCTGAGGCTGCAAAAATAACTATTAGCTTCTCATAATGATCAACTACCATATGTGAGGGGGTCGAAAAAGTGCGAGGCTAATGCGTGACCTCGTCCCTCGTGGGTGTGACGCTTCTTTTTTATTCAATCAAGTGTAATTGGATTTCCTGTGAGTATACACCCAATTGACTAGTAATATAGGAGTCGCCATTCAGTTTTTAACGACAATGAGAAAAACTGACAAAACCCGGTTATCGTGACATAAAGGGAGTGCAATTATGTTTGACCACGACGGCCGTAGGTTCCCTTGTGATCCCTGGTGTGGGGATCTCTCAACATCCACCCGCAAGGTAGAGATTGAGGGTTCGGGGGACTGTAACTACCGAGAGGAGTACTTCGCTCGTCGATAACTCCAGAGGCAGGATATCCTTACTAGCTCAGCATAAATAATTGAAGGGACATGCGTTAACTATTAAACTAATCTAAGTTGATTTTAGCAATATGCAACATATAATACTAGAGCGATCGTGATTATCTGATTTAAATAGCATTAAGGGACCTAGCATGATAATCCAATTTCCCAAAAATATTATATTTGTTACGCGTGATAGGACAATCAGATTTAGTTAGTTTAACAGTTCATAAAAAGGGCGAGGAAAGCAATTAAATCATCGAAAAGGGACACATTACGACGCACCCTTGAGAGGTGCGTCACGGTTCTCAGAAAACTAACCACTTTGGCTTTGCTATTTCTCCTTTTTATTTAACGAATCTCAATTATGGGACAGGATACGTTCTGTTCGATTTATGGATCGATTGCGACAGAACGCGTGAACAATTTCGCAGCGTGAGGCTTAGGCTAAGGGTTTGAGTCAATACTCAGAATATAATTATGTGTGTTGTTTTCACGTCGAATTTGAGGCTGTATTTATAGGGAAGAGTTCGTGGAAAGATAGAATTGCAGAGTTCTAATCCACAAAGAATTAGGAAAAAACACGTACCCAGGTATTTTCAGCGCCCAGGCCTGGGCGCCGAAGATTTTGGTGCCCAGAGCCAGGCGTTGAAAATAGGGTCTGGGCTGTTTTCTTAGTCAGATTCGGATTCCTGAAATCCGTAGTGTTTGAGACTTAATCGAGTCTTTTAGTGCGTATCAATTTCATGACGGAATGCGTCTGGGCCCGTTACGAACTCTAGGCTCGTTAGGATTTCAATTAATACGTAACTCTTATTTCCGAATCATATTAGGAATAGGATTCTCGCAGTTTTCTATCTTATTTAGGATTCATGTTGGAGTGCAACACCTAATTCTGACAGGTTTCTATCTTTTATGACTTGCCACTTCTAGAAGCTACCCTTTACGGTAGTTACTATTTTTAGCAGGTTTCCATAAATAGCAGGTTTCGGGTGAAATGAAAAGGGGAATTGAGATTCGTTTATTTTATAGGAGATACGTTGTCAAGTGGAGATTTATGCTTTCATCATCGAACCTTTCCCTTTCGGGAATGGGGACAAAAGTAGGTGTCTACAGTTAGCCCCCACTTTGACTGAGTCTTGGAGTAAGACGATGGTCAAAGTACTAGACGGAGTGCGTCACACAAGCCATGGTGTATGTGACCTGTTTTGCGAGGGTCTCACGAGCCCCCGAGTGATAACATTTGACTTAAGGGTCATCACTTGAAATGTCGACATATCCCTCACGTGTCATTGGGATTAGTCAACTGATAGTATAGAAACTTCCTCACTTTGTCATTGGAAGGATCTAAATGTGCGTAGAAACTCCCTCACTTTGTCATTGGGAGTAGCTACAGATGTTTTCGAAATCCAAGCTATAAAGTGTAATTGGGCCTGGCCAAGCCCAATCACGAGGTAAAAATGTTTTTAAAGATTCTCATTTTCAGGGTTAGCTAAACGAGAAAACCCCCTTGTTTTTTATGGGACGTAAAACGAAGGAAAATCCAGCACATCGCTCTTATTTGGAAAAAACGGAAAACCAATCCTTTTAATTTTTGGAAAAGGGAAAACCAGAAAAAGTTATCGCTGCAGCGACTAAGGACCTGCGCGGTTAGTGACGCAGACCCCGCCGGCTAAAGATGGCGAGCCTGTCCGCTAAGGGTGGACACCCCGTCCGATAGAAGTGGACGAATCTGTTTTTGAAATTTAAAAATAAGGACCTACGCGGCTTGTGACGTAGACCCCGCCGGCTAAAGATGGCAAGCCTGTCCGCTAAGGGTGGACACCCCGTCCGATAGAAGTGGACGAATCTATTTTGAAATTTGTTTTGTGTTTTTTTTGGAAATAAGGACCTACGTGGTTTGCGCCGTAGACCCCGCCGGCTGAAGATGGCGAGCCTATTTCATTTTGTTTTTTTGAAGATTCTATTTTTCAAAAACTGAGGACCTGCGCGGCTAGTGACGCAGACCCCCGCCCGCTGAGGGTGGGCGGGCCCATTTTGAATTTCTTATTTTGCCTATGTAGAAGGGCTTTTGTGATTACAACCTGTCGGTGGGCCGCAATATTTCCTGATCAGGTGTGTCCTATAAGTGGGTCCACACTGTGTATATTTTTAATGATATTGCAAAATACCGTTCTTGTGAAAGAAATATTAAGATAACAGATATTTTACACAAAATAGGGGATTACGCGTGCCCGACAGCGAATATTCGCTGTCTGGGAAGCATTTTCAGCGCCCAGCTCTGGGCGCGAGAATTTCTAACGCCCAGAGCTGGGCGTTGAAAATGCGAAGGGGAGACGGGTCTTTAAATTCGCGGACCGTCTCCTTCCTTTCCCATTTCCACCATTTTCGCTCAAGCTCCTCATCTCTTTCAACTGATTTTTTGCTAGTTTCTTCACTTTTCTTTACGAATTCTACTCCAAATCACTTCCTAATCTTCCCAATGTAAGTAATTTTCAGTAATTTTTAGCTTTTTTTTTGTCAATTTCAGTATTTTTGTCAAGTATTTTTTATGCATGAAATTGATTTGGGGGTTTTTGATTTTGTGCCCCTTTCCTTCAATTAGATAGTTGGAAATGTTCCTCATAACATGTTAATTAGTTTGTGCATGTTAATTAGTTTGTGCATGTTAATTAGTTTGTGCATGTTAATTTTCGCAAGTATGTTGATTCTTGTTGAATTTGGGCATTTTCATGCTAGCCCCCAAGTATACCTACGACTCTAGTGTTTTCTTACAATGTAGGTGTTCTTGGTATATTGCTTGCGTTCCTCATAATTCATGAATGACAAATTATGGAAGAATTTTCATTTTGTTGAAGTTAATTAAAAAATTTTCACTTAGGGAATTTTTTTTTGCTCGATATGAACTTAGTAACATGTCTTAGGGAACAAAAATTGTATGACTCCATTTTATGAGTGGAATGTACTCCTTTAGTGATTGGTGTGAGTGCCAGTCTTGTTAAAGGTATAATGCCTTATTGTATTATTGATCAGCATGTCTGACGAGTCGTCACCTCCTTCTGGTGGCCACGAGGAGCGTGGCATGACGCGTCAGTCTACTGGCGTGGGTCCCCTATGGGTGGGCCCTGAGCTCTACGACGGTCGTGATCTGCACTACGACCTAGAGCACCACGTGACTTCCCGCCTTCACGCGAGGAGAGAGACTACGGTTCGCGGCTATGGCGCAGCGACGAGTGAGACCGTTTTTAGCTTCCTGAGCTCGGACGCCTAGGCTTTGGTGAGGGCGAGCTCACTGTTTCCGGTGGTCGAGACCTTCTGGGAGATACTGCGGCTTAACATCTCCCTGTCCTTGAGGTGGTGGTGGGATACCACCAACACCTTCCATTTTCCTTGGGGCGAGATGACGATCACTCCTGAGGACTACACGGCTTTGACGGGCTTGACCCTTACAGGGAACCCCGTTCTTCTGAGGTCGGATGGCCCATCGCCGACTGTTGCTGAGGGTACCAGGCTCCTGGGCTCGTGGATGGGTAGGAGATTGCCTTCGTACCAGCCCCGTGGGATACCTTTCGCTGACCTGATGTGGGCCTTAGAGCATGGGGTAGAGGAGTCGCCTTCGAGACAGGCTCGGCTGTTCTACCTCCATTTTATTACTTCCACTTTTCTATCGGGTCCGACTGACACCTTTGACCCGAGGTGGATAGGCATGGTGGAGGACGTGTCTACACTGGGTGACTATCGCTGGGGCGATTTGGGCTATGTGACGCTCGTCGGCCAGATGAGTTTGGCGGTGCGCGACTCGGACCCGAGTAGACGTCACTCTGTGATTACATTAGCGGGAGTGCCGCGTTTGATCGAGGTATGTGCCTAGACTTTCCTTTGTTTTCTCGCTTTTACCGGGCCTCTTTTTTGATGTTTTATTGTCTTTTCTTTTTGCAGCTGTGGGCCTTTGAGCACTTACCTTGGCTGGCTCCCCGAAAGGGGCAGAGGCCTTTGGAGTTCCCTGCCGGTCGCCGTTGGGGTTGGAAGAAGAAGCTGACAGTGCGTCCCCCGCCCGATACCGTGTGGGATCTTATTCGGGACGGGAACCCTGAGCATGTACATAATCTTATCCTCTATCTCGTATCTCGTATTTCGTCATTCTTTTTATTTTCTATGTGCGAGATCTGACCGTGTTTGTACAAAGCAGGTGGTTTGGACCCCATGGCTCTCTTTTAGGGGTACTCATGCTTCGGTCAGGGATAGTTATGCCCTGAGCCAGATGCGGGTCTTGTTCGTTGGCCGCCGGGACCCTGTCTGGTACCTGGGAGAGCGGGTACGTATGCAGACGGTCGGGGCTTTTTCGGTGCCTAGGCCCCCGCCTGCGACCATGCTGTCTACTCGCTCGATAGGCGAGTCGTGGCGGGTCCACTCGAGGACTGGCGTGCCGGCGACGGAGTTGGTGATAGAGGGAGCTAGCTATTATCAGTTCATCCAGGATTCTCTTCGTCTCCCGGAGCCTAGCGTTGTAAGTTGCCCTCTCTTTTCGTATTGATTTTAGGGTTTTCATGCTCGTGCCCATGTGTTTATGTCTACTGTATTTTGTGCAGGAGTGTCCTGACCCTTCGTTGGGGGGATGGGTGCTTCCCGATGCTCGAATCTCGTATACCGGAGAGAGTGGATCCGAGATTGTGGAGACTTTCCCGGAAGACCGGGTTTTCCATGCTCCGCTCCCTGAGGGAGTACAGGCGGTATGCACTTTTTATTTGTGCACTCTTCTTATATTTTTTTTTTGTTACTAACATTCCTGTTTCAGGTTCCGGCCCGTACGACCAACGCGATGGTGGGGGTGATCAACCGGTTGAAGTCCGCGTTGGTTCGAGCCCGATCTGCACTTTCTTGCAGGAGCCCCCACTCTACTCGGGTAATGTGCCCTTTTTTTTCTTTTGATCTGTACCTTTTGTTTGGCTTTCTGACTCTCTTTTTGTCTTTTCTTGTAGACAGGTGCTGGACGAGCCGGGGCCGACGACGCGGGTCCCTCGGGCGGGGAACACGGTCGTGAGAGAGAGAGGGCACGACACTCGCCCCTACGGCATCGTCGTTCCGACGCGGTGGTGAGTTCTTCCGGGGAGAGGTCCGAGCCGGAGCGTAGGCGACGTTCCGTGTCGGTGGCCCGAGAGCCTAGCCCAGAGTTGCAATCACAGCCTCATTTTCAGGGTGATTCTGGCTGGGGGCCCTCATACCACGGGGAGTGGAGTGGATGGACCGGCGAGGCTTGGAGACAGGGAGCCGATGACGAGTCTTAGGCTTACCTCCTATTTTGTACATATTCATTCTTGTATTCCGCATGTATATATATTTTTTGCGATTTTTGGTGCAAGAATGTTTTGAGCCTTCCGTGGGCTTTGCTTTAACATATTATAGTAATATTAGCTTTCTAAACCAACGACGAATTTTGAAAAGGGAAAGAATTTCGTAAAAATAATGAGTTCATACAAGAGTGCACACATATTTTTAGACTAACCGACTACTTGGGGTATTACATATGCATGTTCACTATTTTTTTATTTTTTGCCGACTCGTGCCATACTCCTTTGTTGGGCTTGTTCCTGAAAATTCCTGTGGCTTTGTTTTTCATTCTATTTGGTCTTGCCCGTTTGCCCGTGCATGGGTTAGGGTATAGTGCCCTTTGCAATATCTTTTCTTCTTGATGCGTTGCATGACTTTATTATTTTTTAATTATTATTGGACCGAATCCTTGATAAGGATTGCCTACGTATCTTGTCAGAATCAGGTCGCGCGTAGTTCTATTTTTTTTTTTTTTTTGAAAGGGTGTTCATTACACGTCTGCTTCCCCCCCCCCAAGTGTTCGTGGTTCTTTTGATGGTTCGAAAAAGGAGTACGAACACTTGCAGAATCGGGAGGATAGGTGGCAAGAGAGAATGACGGCCGTTCAAGGGCGAAAGAAATATCGGCGCCCAGGCCTGGGCGTGAAAAATAACAGCGCCCAGGCCTGGGCGTTGAAGTTTTGTCCTTCGCTTTTCCTACTTTATCGAGTTTTATGCCGTTTTCTTAGAGTAATGTACAGAATGCTTGCTTATGATTCTTAACGTGTTTTA
This sequence comes from Spinacia oleracea, assembly GCF_020520425.1. Lineage (NCBI taxonomy): Eukaryota > Viridiplantae > Streptophyta > Magnoliopsida > Caryophyllales > Amaranthaceae > Spinacia > Spinacia oleracea. The sequence continues at coordinate 39,810,205 of NC_079488.1, forward strand.
TTAGATGCCTTAACTCCGGACTGGACTTTATTAAATATGGTACTTTTTCAATTGGTATAAGTTCGTGAGGTTAGCGAATTCCGCTCCATCTATGTTAGCTAGTTGGACTGCTCCGCTAGGTAGGATGGTCTTTACAAAATATGGTCCTGTCCAGTTAGGCCGGAATTTTCCTCGAGGGTCCGTAGTAGGTGCGCAGACTTCTTTTAATACAAAATCGCCTTCTTTGATATTTTGAGGTTTGACTCTTTTGTTGAATTGCCTTGCGATGCGCTTTTGATACACTTGCACGTGATGTAAAGCTCTCAACCTCCGTTCGTCTAAAAGGACGAGCTCGTCGTACCTAGCTTGAACCCAATCAGCTTCGGGTAGCTTGCTTTCTAGGACGATCCGGAGGGAGGGAATTTCCAACTCGATCGGTTGAACTGCTTCCATTCCGTATACCAAGGAGTAGGGTGTTACTTCAATGGAGGTGCGGATTGAGGTTCGATAGCCCCATAATGCGAAGTGTAATTTGTTGGGCCAATCCTTATAATTTTCGGCCATTTTTTCGATTACGACTTTAATATTTTTGTTGGCCGCCTCTACCGCGCCGTTCATTTGCGGCCTGTAGGGAGAGGATTTATGGTGTTTGACATGATACTTTTCGAGCAGGTCTTGGACTTCGGCCCTAAAGTGGAAACCTTGGTCACTTATGATTTCATGTGGAACCCCGTATCGACAGAATATGTTCTTTTCTAGGAATCGAGCGACATGTTTGGCCGTTAATTTTGCATAGGAGACTGCCTCTACCCATTTATTGAAGTAATCAATTGCGACTAAAACGTACTCGTGTCCCCCTACGCCTGTTGGTGTTACCTTGCCGATTATATCTATACCCCAGGTGGAAAAGGGCCATGGAGAAGTGAAGGTGTATAGTTCCAAGGGAGGCAAATGGTTAAGGTTACTGAAGATTTGGCATTTTGGGCAAGTTTTTACAAAGTGGTGGCAATCGGTTTCCATAGTGGTCCAATAGTACCCTGAGCGGGATATTTTTCGGGATAGCATTTTTCCGTTCATATGGGGTCTGCACACGCCGTTATGGTATTCTTCCATTAGTCTTTGGGCTTGGTTTTGGTGGACACAAAGTAACTTGATTTTATTCGGCGTGTATTTGTACAGTTCTCCCAGAATTATGCTATATTGTGAAGCGAGGAGGCGTAGGGCCTTTTGTGCTCGCGGGGAGGTGTTTGGGGGGAATTCCCCACTCGTTTTGTAACGAAGGATGTCCGTGTACCATGGTTCTTCTTCGGTGTTTTCAGGTTCGGAGTCTATGGCACAGCAATAAGCCGGCTCTTTCCTTCGCTCGACCCGAAGGGTCATTCCGTCCCATTCATTCGGGATGTTGAGCATTGAAGCTAGCTTCGCTAGTGCATCCGCGAACTGGTTGTCGTCTCTTGGTAAGTACATATACTCGATTTTTTCAAATTGCTCGACTATTTGGTCTAAGTGAGCTTGATATTTTGAGAGACTAGTGCTTCGGACCTTCCATCTTTTGGATATATGGTTGATTATTAGGGAAGAATCCCCGAAGACTTGTAGATGTTTGACTCCGAGGCTAACTGCGGCCTCTAGCCCAACTATGCAGGCCTCGTATTCGGCGGCATTGTTTGTGGCCTCGAAGTCAAGTTTGACGGAAATTGGTATATGGGCCCCTTCGGGACTGACTAGGAGAACTCCGACGCCGCATCCTTTCTGGTTGGATGCGCCATCGAAGTATAGTGTCCAATAGTCGTCTCGTATCATCAGAAGTTTCTCGTCGGGGAGGAGGTAAGCTTCCGTGGTTTCCTCATTGGTGGCATGCTCGGCCAGGAATTCGGCTACCGCTCTTCCTTTGATCGTTTTTTCTGGCATGAATTTTAGGTCGAATTCTGAGAGCATGACTAGCCACTTGGACAGGCGACCATTTAGGGCGGGCTTTTCGAACATGTATTTTAAGGGATCTAGTTGTGACACTATATGAACAGTGTGGGCCAATAGGTAATGTCTGAGTTTTTTGGATGCCCAGACGAGGGCGAGGCAGGTTTTCTCAAGTTCTGTGTATCTCGTCTCGTACTGTATGAACTTCTTGCTCAAGTAGTAAATGGCTCGCTCGGATCCATGTACACACTGTGAGAGCATAGCTCCCGCTGCAGTATCCGTGACGGTTAGGTATAGGCGTAAAGGGATTCCAGGCAAAGGCGGGGAGAGGACGGGTGGTTTGCTTAGGTATTCTTTGATTTTATCGAAGGCAGTTTGGCATTGTTCATCCCATTCGACTTTTTCTTCTTTTCTTAATTTTTTTAATATTGGCTCACAAGTCATAGTAAGTTTGGAAATGAACCTACTAATGTATTGCAGCTTTCCTAGGAAGCCCCTTATCGGTTTTTCAGTTTTTGGTGGGGGCATTTCGGTAATGGCTTTGATCTTAGATGGGTCAATCTCGATTCCTCGCGTACTAACAACATATCCTAGCAATTTTCCCGAGGTTACCCCGAACACACATTTTTGTGGATTTAGTCTCATGTTATATTTCAAGATTCGGGTGAAGAACTTTTTAAGTGCCGGGAGGTGACCGTGCCGGTCTTTAGATTTGACGATCATGTCGTCCACATAGACCTCGATTTTTTTGTGTATCATGTCATGGAGTAACGTGGTGGCTGTTCTTTGATAGGTGGCCCCCGCATTTTTCAAACCAAAAGGCATTACAGTGTAACAATATGTACCCCAAGGGGTAATGAAAGTTGTTTTTTCCATGTCTTCTTCTGCCATGAGTATTTGGTTATATCCGGCGTACCCGTCCATAAAGGAGAGGAGCGCGTGCTCTGCGGTGTTGTCTACTAGTATGTCAATGTGAGGTAGAGGGAAGTCATCTTTAGGACTGGCTTTGTTGAGGTCTCGAAAGTCTACGCACATTCGCACTCGTCCATCTTTTTTAGCTACGGGGACAATATTGGCCACCCATTCTGGGTAGTTGGAGACTTTTATAAAGCCGGCGTCTAATTGTTTAGTCACTTCTTCTTTTGTTTTCAAGGCTATCTCTGGTTTGAGCCGCCGTAGCTTTTGTTTTACTGGCGTCATTTTGGGATCTAGCGGAATTTTATGCTCAGCGATTTCTCGATCTATTCCTGGCATGTCTTTGTAGGACCAAGCAAAGACACCCTCGAATTCCCGCAAAGTGGAGATTAGATCGGCCTTTTCAGTGGGAGTTAAGGTGAGGCCAATTTTAATGATTTTAGGATTTTCTTCTGTTCCAATATTTACCGATTCTGTGTCCTCAATTATAGGAGTTTTGAGTTCTTGTTCACTTACAGCTTTAATTAGTTCGGTATATTCCTCTTCTGGCTCTTTTTCGTGCTCATTAGTGGCGAGACATTCTGCATTATTACTCAGATTTTTAAGCGGCACATACTCAAAAGTTTTGTTTATCTTATTAAAGTCATGAAGCATTACATCAAAAAGATCTCCCGGAGTTGAGATTTCCGGGTCTAAACTATTTTTGGGAGGGGTTACAATTTTGCTAGGTTCGGACTCGGAGTCAGACTCGGATTCAGACTCTAATTCTTCGTACATCGGACCCTCTCCCGCGGATATCTTGAACTTCATCCCACGAGCATTAGTCCATTTGAAAGTCTTGCGCCACCCTCGTTGGATTTGGTCATCTTTTGAGGGTGATGGAGCGATCAATTTAGTAGGATCGAACACTTCATCTTGGAGAGCTAATGCCATAATTTCTGTCTCATTCTTCGCTCTTTTCTTTTCTAACCCAAACAATAGCCCGAAAGCATGTGAGTTGGGGAGCGTTTTTGGCATAGCATGATTCTTTGGGGCGAGTGGCCTTTGAGAACGTAAAGGGTCGTGTACCAGAGCATGCATCTCTTGGGTTTGTGCGACCTCTAGGTATAGATGTTCGGGATATGCTTCTTCCATCGCGTTCCTTGATGGCTATCACGGGCAAGTACTCAGGGGCCCTGCATTATTGTTGTGGAGTAGGAGACACATTTGTTCGTTTCGTGAGTCGGTTTTTTAGATATTCTATGGATACCCTTAAGTCGGACTAGTATATTTGGACTGCTATGTGTGCACTTTTGAACTCTTTATATTTTCGAAAATCTTTGCCCGTGTGACATTCATAATTATTTGCATGTTCGAGTTTTAGTGCCGAGCATTGTCGTCGTAGGAGGCCTAACAACGACGCAAAGAGTTATTAATTTTTTACGAGTCGCTTTTGAAATCGAGTGCTTTTCTTACGCCTTCGTAGCAATTCTTTTTACGAACATTTTTTGTGCTACGTATTTTCCTTTCGCGCGGGCACCGAGGCTGCTGCGCCTGACCAGAAGGCCAAGCAGCAACTTCAGCGCCCAGCGTGGGGCGTGAGAAATTCTGGCGCCCAGCCAGGGGCTTTGAAAATGCGTCCCTGGCTGGTTCTCGTTTTCTGTCTTCTGTTTATGCGACTTCGATTTGCGTGCTTGCCTAATAACGTCCTTTACGCGTAGCAGCGTTTGTGGGATTCGTTACAGGCCATCCCGAGCGTCGCTTATTTTTGTGGCGATCATTCGGGTTTGTGGCGATCATAACTCTTTGGCAAATTAGTCTATGAACGTTTGGGCAATTTTTAAGGTCGTTGGTTTTCTAGGATAGTTTGTCACACACAATCACATATTTCGCAACACATAACTAACATTCATCATGAGGCGATAATAACATGTCATGTAGTTTATGATAGGCTTCTATAGGTAGTTATTTGCGCCTGGCTTGGTACCGCTTCTATCGTAGATCCAACACATGCCCCGGTCGAGGTAGTGTCTTCAACAGACGAATTTTGCTCAAGAGGCCAACCCGCAAGTGCAAGCCAAGGGGGCATGCAGGCGAGAGGGACCTAATGAGCGAGCGATTGGGTTCGGGATAGGTGTACTACCTGCACAAGTACCGAGTGGGCAACATGCGCGACGTATGCACCCCCCTATTGGCGAAAAAGGGTATCCTTAGTCCCAACTCCCGAGGGAGCCGAGATTCGTTATGCGGTTCTGCCCGTTCACATTAATATGCTGATTTTCAGGTCGTCCCAACTTGATGGGGAAATAAACGCGGGGTAGGATCTTTTCACCCTTCGGCTATTTTGATTACCTACAAGCACGAGTATTTCCTTCACTATCCCCAGTGGAGTCGCCACTGTGAGGGGGTCGAAAAAGTGCGAGGCTAATGCGTGACCTCGTCCCTCGTGGGTGTGACGCTTCTTTTTTATTCAATCAAGTGTAATTGGATTTCCTGTGAGTATACACCCAATTGACTAGTAATATAGGAGTCGCCATTCAGTTTTTAACGACAATGAGAAAAACTGACAAAACCCGGTTATCGTGACATAAAGGGAGTGCAATTATGTTTGACCACGACGGCCGTAGGTTCCCTTGTGATCCCTGGTGTGGGGATCTCTCAACATACACCCGCAAGGTAGAGATTGAGGGTTCGGGGGACTGTAACTACCGAGAGGAGTACTTCGCTCGTCGATAACTCCAGAGGCAGGATATCCTTACTAGCTCAGCATAAATAATTGAAGGGACATGCGTTAACTATTAAACTAATCTGAGTTGATTTTAGCAATATGCAACATATAATACTAGAGCGATCATGATTATCTGATTTAAATAGCATTAAGGGACCTAGCATGATAATCCAATTTCCCAAAAATATTATATTTGTTAGGCGTGATAGGACAATCAGATTTAGTTAGTTTAACAGTTCATAAAAAGGGCGAGGAAAGCAATTAAATCATCGAAAAGTGACACATTACGACGCACCCTTGAGAGGTGCGTCACGGTTCTCAGAAAACTAACCACTTTGACTTTGCTATTTCTCCTTTTTATTTAACGAATCTCAATTATGGGACAGGATACGTTCTGTTCGATTTATGGATCGATTGCGACAGAACGCGTGAACAATTTCGCAGCGTGAGGCTTAGGCTAAGGGTTGGAGTCATTACTCAGAATATAATTGTGTGTGTTGTTTTCACGTCGAATTTGGGGCTGTATTTATAGGGAAGAGTTCGTGGAAAGATAGAATTACAGAGTTCTAATCCACAAAGAATTAGAAAAAAACACGTACCCAGGTATTTTCAGCGCCCAGGCCTGGGCGCCGAAGATTTCGGCGCCCAGAGCCAGGCGTTGAAAATAGGGTCTGGGCTGTTTTCTTAGTCAGATTCGGATTCCTGAAATCTGTAGTGTTTGAAACTTAATCGAGTCTTTTAGTGCGTATCAATTTCATGACGGAATGCGTCTGGGCCCGTTACGAACTCTAGGCTCGTTAGGATTTCAATTAATACGTAACTCTTATTTCCGAATCATATTAGGAATAGGATTCTCGCAGTTTTCTATCTCATTTAGGATTCATGTTGGAGTGCAACACCTAATTCTGACAGGTTTCTATCTTTTATGACTTGCCACTTCTAGAAGCTACCCTTTACGGTAGTTACTATTTTTAGCAGGTTTCCATAAATAGCAGGTTTCGGGTGAAATGAAAAGGGGAATTGAGATTCGTTTATTTTATAGGAGATGCGTTGTCAAGTGGAGATTTATGCTTTCATCATCGAACCTTTCCCTTTCGGGAATGGGGACAAAAGTAAGTGTCTACACCATATAGTTTTGAACATAAAAATGCACTCACGTTTCAGAATCTGATTCATTTGCTATCTCCGGTTTCACAGAATTCAACGGTTTCTAATTTCTGCCAAAAGAAATTAAATCAAAAATTTATTATATCAAATTTGAACATGTGGTTTCACATTTTGAACATGATCAATTATGTACATATCGACTAGATCATTTGAATTTGTTGAACATGTTAAAGATATTTTTGAACATGATTAATTTGCAACTAGCGCAACACATTTATGTACATCTTGTTAACAAATATGAACATGTTTCCCCGCGCCATTGAACCATGAAAATATTTAGATAGCGACACTTCATATCTTATAGTAACGGATAATGAACATCTTGTTATAAAATATGAACATGTTCACTCGAATAGTAGAAACATAACACTTCAGGTGTCATGGTAACAGTAATGAACATCTTATTATAAATTATTAACACGATCAATTTCGCAATGAACTACTTCTAATTCACACACAACTTCCAAATTAAGTAAAACACGTTTTGAACATTTAAATTCACTCACAATACAAAATTTTCGTACTCGATTCCACTCGGTTGTTCGTTTTTCTGACAAAAAATTCAAATTACCAAATTATTTCTAGTAAATGCGAAAAACTATGTACAATAAAAACAAAAATGCAGACATTATACTTACTTTTGCTTTGATCCTCTTTTGAATCCAACTTTTGTTCTACTATGCTTCAGTTCATAACGAACATCCATTTCTAGGGTTTCGAATTTTTCGAAATCGCCTGGCGGCTTCTTTTAAATACTGAAATTCAATTTTAAACTGCACTTGAAGGTTTTAGAGAACAAAATCGGCGGTTTAAAGTGAGAGAGTGAGCAATATGATGAGAGAGAGTGGGAGGTTTGATGTGAGAGAAAATGGCGAGAGGTTGAGGAGAGAGAAAACGGCGAGCTATTTTCAAATGACGTCAGGGATTAGCTTTTGTACCTGTCGCTTTGTAATTACCATGTGCACTGCACGTGCGTTATTAATGATGAAAAACAACCGTTTCATTGCATATGAATATATAGATGGGTGCATACCTATCTATATATTAATAATTAAATACTAAACACTGCATGAAAATTAAAGGAGGCCAGTTGGGGGTTTGAACTTAAGTATGAAGTAATTGTTCTTCTCATAATTTTTTACTAATATTTTTTTCCACATATTTCCTTTGTTATTAAGCCACATTTTTTATTTATTTAAGGTAAAAGTAGTTCATTAATAAAATAGTCATACGACATTTACAATAGAAATCAAAACTAACAAATAAAAAACAATTTGGATGGAATAAAATTCTAATCCGGCAAAATCACGATCGACATGGATGAGATCTGATAATGATGAATACCCTTTTTCACATCTTGCTTGATACATCATTGAACCAGGGGGTCTTTCGATCTGCTATAGTTTTGAGATTGAATTGAATTAGATTCGATTCAATTAATTGTAGACGTATAACTAACATTTATTGTAACACATCATAAATATTCATCAATAAATCAAATTTTCGTGCAAAATAAAAATAATACTTCGTATATCTTACTATGTAACTAACTTCATGATGATAACTTCCCTTGAAAATAATAATTTAAAATTAACTTTTATAAACTGGAAAATTTGTTTACAATATAAAAACAAGTTTGTCGTTAAAAAAACTTAATACAGAGTAACAACTTTTTTATTTCGTTTAACAACACGGAGTATAATACTAGAAACTATGATGTATTGCTTGTATAAAAAGTTAAAAAGGAAAAAAATAAAAAATAATGAAAAATAAATTTATACTAATGGAACAATTTCTTTAAAAATGGCTAAAATCAAAATTTATTCTCGTTATGCATTGTTATGAAAACCAATACCTTAGTACCGTACACGTAGGATCAAATACAAGTGAATTTACATTACCTTACTCATTCAAGTAAGCAAGTAGCCGAGTTCCTTCAGCGAAGCTTTTGGAAAGTAAAAAAAAAAAATATCAGAGGAAAGGGAAAAAGTGCTGCCAACCAAAGTAAAAGAAAGAAGAGAAAGCATGTAGTCGCTTAAGAGAATCTTTTGCATCTTCCTCTTGTCTTCCTTGAAGGTTATAGGGGAAAAAGAAGGAAGACATTGTGATTCCTGAAGAAGTGGATAAAACTGGTATCGCCCCGCCGACCATCAACCCTTCTCCAAACTTGCAGTAAATCCTTACTTTTGCCTTGCTTGTTTTTCCTTGTCCTCAAGATAGAAATGAGATGCATCATTAGGGAATAGTTGTTTTTTTTTTATTGTATTTTTATCTTTTTTAATTCAGTGAAGAACCGCTAATACCAACAGCGATTTTATATGTAAAACAGCTAACAGTGGTGGCGATTTTTTTTTTTTCTTTTCATGACTTCTAGTGAGAAAGTGGGAAGCATAAAATTCGTACCATTACAATTTCCGACCGTGTTTTATTACAAGTTACATGTCTATATTTTGTAACTTCCCTAACCCACTCCCCAATAATTTTTGGTAACCTTCCGACCCCATTTGCTCGTTTTCTATTTCTTTATTATCAACTACCCCACTTACTAACTTCAATATTGTATAACATTCAAATAAGCTTTCTTAATACTTATGACGGTCAATTTATAACCCCAAAAAAAATACGGAGATCGTAAGTTTAATTTTCATTGCTTTTGTTTATAAATGAAAACCTCTACCGTCGTGGTTCTACATTAATTATATGTAGAACCCCTATTGATGCTAGCAACACTTCAGCGGAAAAAGAAAAAAAAAACTGAAGCTTGTATCAATCCTATGTATACGGTACCAAGACAATTTGTTTTTAGACTAATGCAAATTGAAATTAATTTTTTTTAATAACTATATCTAGAAAAATAGTTCAATATTAATGTGCTATTGATTAATTATTTTTACCGACAAAAGTGACACTTAGCGCATGCGTTTTTGCAATACACAAATTCTTATTTACAAAGGGTTGTACAATAAATATTGTACACCGGAGTAAAAGTTAACTTAAAATGATTAAAAGTTAAGCTTATATATGTAAAAGTTATCTATTTATAAGTGATTTTTTTTTCCATTTTAATAAAACTTATTTCTTCAAAATCACTAATAATGTATAAAATCAATCATTTAACTCTTTAAAATATTTATCTATCAATTTTTTTTAGTAATATAAAAGTTAGTCAAAACTAGGTTAAAGTTACAAAAAAATGAGTAAAAGTTATCTTGGTGTACAATAAATTTATTGTACACCTTGTGCGCGCAAGACCTTTTGTTTGCAATATAACATTGAACAACAACAAATGTTGTGTGGATTTTTATGCTAGTAGTTCGAAATTTACTTTTTATTGTAGGCTTTTGATACAAATACGACCCATATGGGGGAAGTTGAAAACAGAAGCCTGGTTAAAATGTTCGGAGGCATGTCTCATATAGGCCAAAGGTAAGATCCGTCGATGTTTCGTAGGTTCTATCATAAAACCAATTATTATCAGATAATTCGTATTACATAAAGGCCCTATTTTTAAAGCTGAACTGAACTGAACTGAACATAATTAAACTGAACTGAACTAAAATGAAATGAACTGAACTGAAAATAATAAATAATGAATAATGAATAGTAAATAATAAATAATAAATAATAAATAATAAATAATAAATAATAAATAATAAATAATAAATAATAAATAATAAATAATAAATAATAAATAATAAATAATAAATAATAAATAATAAATAATAAATAATAAATAATAAATAATAAATAATAAATAATAAATACAAATAAAAAATAAAAAATAAAAAATAATAAAAAATAAATAACAAATAATAAGTAACAAATAATAAGTAATAAATAATAAATAATAAATAATATATAATAAATAATAAATAATAAATAATAAATACAAATAAAAAATAAAAAATAAAAAATAATAAAAAATAAATAACAAATAATAAGTAACAAATAATAAGTAATAAATAATAAATAATAAATAATATATAATAAATAATATATTTTAATCAATAAAAGTTAATTATTAATCAATAAAAGTTTATTAATAATTAATAAAATTTAATTAAAAATTAAAAATTGATAACTAATAATTTAAAATTTAAAACCAATAACTAATAGCTAATAACTAATTACACTAATTATTAATTACCAATTACTAATTACTCTCTCCATTCTTGTTTATTAGTCCCTTATGGAATATTGAACAATCCACTAAAAGAATACCTCCATGTGAATCTCTATAGAATCTCACCCATGTGAGTCGGAGAGAGAAAAAATTAAGTAAATATGGGTAGGTGGAGTGTTTAGTGTTGCTATTTAGAAAATAAAGGGACCACTTGCATATTTAATTGGGATAAAAAGAGAATTATAATTGTAATATAAGGGTAAAAGGGGAATAATTTTTGAATAGATAAGGAATGATTCTAAAAGGGACTAATAAAAATCATCCCAATACGAAAAGGGGACTAATAAACAAGAACGGAGGGAGTATTATTTATTATTTATATTTATTAATTATTAACTATAATATAAATAAAAATAATAAAAATAATATAAAACTTAATAATCAAAAATTAAAAATGAATAACTAACAACTAATAACTACTCCACCCGTTCCTAAATATGTGCCACTTATGAAGGATTGTGCGATAATTAATAAAAATGAGAAGTGTGTAAGAAAAACAATGATTGAGAGTGTTTTTTTGGGGAAAGAATAAAGTAGATAATTGTTTATTGATAAAGTACAAATAAAAGTGGATGCGGAGATTGAAAGGTGGAAAATGTGTTAAATGTGTAAGAAAAAATACTCATGATTTATGAAAAAGTGAGAAAAATGTATGGAAAAGTTGGAAAAATGTATGTTGAATAATAGAAAGCGGACACATATAAAGAACACCGCTTTTGAAAAAGTGACACATATTTAGAAACAGAGGGAGTAATTACTAATAACTGACTAATAATTACTAATTATTATACATTATTTAATATTTTTTATTTATTAATTATTAACTACTATAATAATAATAATAATAATAATAATAATAATAATAATAATAATAAACATTAAAAAAACCTCTCTAAAGAGGCGATTAGGGCAGGTCTTTTATGGCCGTTTAGGGCAGGTTCGACGTCGGTTTCCGGTGGATATTCCGGCAGGGTGAAGGTGTCTCGGAGGCAGTTTTCCAAGCGGATTCAAGCACAGGTTTAAGCCGTGGTTTTCAGGCGGTTTTTAGACGCCAGGTTCTGTTATCTTGCGGTGGTTTTGCATGGTGCAATGGTTCTGTTTGTTTGTTGGTTGCGGTGGTTTTGCGTGGTGCGGTTGTTCTATACGGTCTGCAGTGGGTGTTGATATTGGTGGTGTCGGTGTTGGCTGTGGTTTGGTGTTGGCATTGTGTTGGTCCGATTCGATCGTTCATTGCTGCATATACGGCCTGCGTTTGGTTTGGTTCGTGGGTTCGTTTTCCGGCAGTTCGACAGTTTTCCGGCAGTTCCAGTTTGGGTTTCAGTTTGGGTTTTCCAGCAGTTCGATAGTTTCAGTTTGGGTCTCAATTTGTTTCGATCAATTACTGACAATCCGGGAGTTCAGTTACATTTTGGGGATCACTGTGGTGTTTCAATCAGGTCTGTGGGGTCAGTTTTCGGCCAATTGAGAGTTTAGTTTCAATCGTCAGTACGGTTTGGTGATTTGTTCAGGTTCGTGTTCGTTTGGGTGATTCGATCAGTTTCTGGCAATTCCGGAGTTCGTTGGTGTTTTGGTATAGTTTGGGTTTGCTGTGTGGTGTTCGTTGGTGTGTTGTGTGTCTTTGTGGGTGTGTAAGTGTGCTCGGTAGTGGGTACGTTAGAGTTACTTTTTGGTTGAAGTGCTTTGATATGGCTACTTCCGTGGAGAGGTTTCATTGCCCTTTTGTGGGTCTTAGCGGGTGCCAGGATGGGGGTGGGCGTGGTCTGGTGAGGAGTTCTCTGATCACTCACTTACGGGATCGTCATTGTTGCTCTGGAGTGCGGGATGTAACCCGTCATTCCCTTACTACCAGTTTGCAGGTTTTTTCTACGGCTGAGGTGACCCTTCGTCGTATGGGAATTTGGTTATGTGGAGATTGTTTCAAGATGCATACTCATCGTATTAGGAGTCGACATGGCAGTGGTTCTAGTACTGTTTTTGTGGACCCACCTGATTCCGGGGATGGTACTATTCGTTTTATTCTCTACGGTATTCAAAAACCGCAAGCTCCTACTTCCGAGCTACCTACCTCTGATGCGCCTCGAGAACATCATTTTTCTTTTGATGTTGCTCTTCTAGACACTTTATTGTCTAAGCAGTTGCGTTCTGTGAAATCCATCCCTCCTAAATGTCGTTTGGGTTTTTCGCGAGTTCTAAAAGGGGCGCTTGATAAGGTGATTTTGAGACCAGATGACATTGCTTGTTGGGTTCAGTTGCTCGTGTTACCTCTTTGTGTCCTGAAGACTTTTTCTCCGCGAAGTAATCGTGAGTGTTCCTCCGGTGTTAGGCGGCGACTACAGGAAGAGTGTATCACCTCTGCTATTCGTTCTTAGGGCGTGCCTAGTGGTTCTGAGCAACTTGTCGTAGACACATTGGCTAGCGTGTCTCCCCCTCTATTGGATGTTGTCGAAGACCATGATTTGGCGGAGCGTAATATTAAGCAATGTAAGAAAAAGATTTCTGACGGTCACTACACTGCTGCCGTTAGAGTTCTTTCATCCTTAGGTCTTGCCCCTTACAATGATGCTACTCTTGCAGATTTGCAAGCAAAGCACCCTTCAGTTCCGGTCCCTACCTTACCGAATATCCCTGTTGATCATCACCTTACTGCTTCCTCCGTTGTTGTGTTGGAGCAGATTAGGGGCTTTCTGCGTGGTACTTCGTGCGGTAGAGATGGCTTGCCTGCTCAACATCTTTTGGATTGCTTGGGTGGTGCTGCTGTAGCTGTTTCTGATGAGTTGGTGGACTCTATCACTCAGGTAGTTAATCTCTTTCTTGCTGGAAAGTGTCCTGCTGAGCTTGGTGGATATATTGCTAGTGCTCCTCTTACGCCACTTGTTAAGCCTGATGGTGGTATTCGGCGTATTGCTGTGGGCACTATTTGGAGGCGCCTTGTTTCTAAGGTCGGGGCTGATGCGATTGGTCCGCGTTTAGGGAACTACTTAGGAGGGCTTCAGTTTGGAGTTGGGGTTCCAGCAGGTGGTGAGGCCATTCTCCATGCTGTCAATCGTTTGGTTGAGGCTCGTGGGGCCGACGTTGGCCTCTCTATGTTATTGGTGGATTTTCAGAATGCATTAAATTTAGTTGATCGATCGGCTTTGTTGCGTGAGGTTCGGCTACATTGTCCTGCTCTTTCGCGTTGGGTTTATTCTGCTACTTTTCTCCAGCGCGATTGTATTATGGGGAGCATACCTTGTGGTCTTGTCAAGGTGTGCAGCAAGGGGATCCTCTCGGCCCTTTGCTATTTTCTTTGGTTCTACATCCATTGGTGTGTCGAATCAGAGACTCTTTTGATCTATCTCTTCAGGCTTGGTACTTGGACGATGGCACTATCGTTGGTGACACTTTGGTGGTTGAAAAGGTCTTGGAGTTGATTTTGGAGGAGGGTCCTCATTTAGGTCTCCATGTTAATGTTGAGAAGATAGAGGTTTTCTGGCCTTCGGAGGATCCACGCAGTCGTCTAGAGGGTGTCTTTCCTACGGATATTGCTCGTCCTGCGCTTGGTGTTAAGTTGCTTGGTGGTCCAGTCAGTACGGATTCCTCTTTTTGTAAGGAGTTGGTTTCGCGACGGGTGTCGAAGACTGTTGTGTTGATGGATGTTGTAGCTAAGCTTAATGATCCCCAGTGTGAGTTGTTGCTTCTTTGTGCGTGCACTGGAGTTTCTAAACTCTATTTTGCTATGCGCACTTGTCCGCCTCATCTTTTTGAAGCGTCCCAATTATCTTTTGATGTGGCTCTTCGGGCTTCGTTAGAGCGTATCGTGACTGCTTCGGGACCTGGGTTCGGCGACTGGCAATGGCGTCTTGTTACCTTGCCTTATTCTTATGGAGGATTGGGTGTTTATTCAGCTGGTGATGTTCGACATTATGCTTTTCTTGCATCCCGTTTGCAGTCTTCTGGTTTGCAGGATTCGCTTCTTCGGCTTTCAGGTGTTGATGGTCCGGGGTCGGCCTTTGATGATGCTCTTGGTCTTTTCAATAGGACCGTGGTGACCGACCTTATGAGTAGCCCTAGTGAGATTGCTGCCCCCACTCTCATGAAGAAATTGGCAGACATATATTTCACGAAGGTTACTGCTGATGCGGAATCCGCCTACTCCTTATCTTCGCGTCATGTTGCCCTTTGGAAATCACAGCAGGGGGATCACTCCTCAGCTTGGTTGCGGGAAGTCCCCATCTCGGGTTTAGGCCAGACTATGAAAGGTAAGACTTATCGTTCGGTTCTTTGCTATCGGTTGGGTATTCCGTTGTTCTCTGATTCGATGCCGTGTTCTGCTTGCTCTCGGGTTTTCTATGGGGACATTTATGGGGATCATGCCGTGTCTTGTGCTGGGATTGTGAGTATTAAACATCGACATAATGTTGTTCGTGATACTCTTTTGGATATTTGCTATCGGTCGGGGATTTCTGCTCGCAAGGAGGTTGATGTTGGGCTGACTAGTGAGAGTGATGGAGCTCTTCGTCCTGCAGATATATTGCTTTATTCTTGGGATGGCGGTGTCGATGTGTGTGTTGGCTTGACTGGGTCTTCCCCTATGACGCAATCTGGGTTGTCAGACTTCGTTCCGGGTCGGGTAATGGCGGTTGCTGCGCAGCGGAAGCAGGCTAAGTACGCGGCACGTTGTAGGGCTTTGGGTTACGGTTTCTTTCCTTTTTCCTTCTCTTCTTTTGGGGAATTAGGGAAAGGGGCTGTTTCGTTGCTGAAGGAAATAATGCCCTTGGTCCAAGTATGCATTCAATGCTAAGTCTAATAAATGCGGTTAAGTATTAATTAATTATGCATGTTAATAATTCAGTGAGATCAAGTGAGCTGAATGCCTAGCTAGAGGCCGCTTCAGTTCGAGTGGAATTGATAATATTAATCCATAGCTTACTCTTGACTGAACCCGTAGGGTCACACAAATAGTACGTAAACGGATCAAGTATTTAATGGCATTAAATACTCCATCTATGGATATTCGGAATCGACGGATCTTGGTTTCAGTGGGAGCTGAGATCGTCAAAGGCAAATAAATGAATACTCCGGAAACGATGATATCGCCGGAAACGGAAATATGGATCGTAACGGAAATATAAATATATTATCCAAGTCGTAGATGTTGCCGGAAACGGAAACATGGTACGTATCGGAAAATATTATTGGAAATAGAAATAATGCCGGAATCAGAAATATTGTCGGAATCGGAAATATTGTCGGAATCGAAAATAAATTCCGCGTCGAATCAGAAATAAATTCCGGAATCGGAAATATTAAATATTGTTCGAATCGGAAATGAATTCCGGAATCGGAAAACGAATCGGAAGCTCGACGTACGAAACGGTCGTCGGACGAGCTTGCTAGACGCAAGGCCCAACACGAAGCCAGGCCCGCGCTTAACGAAGCCCACGCAGCGAGCAGCAAGGACAACAGGCCCAGCCGAGCAAGGCAGGTCCAGCCGAGCAAGCGAGGAAGGCCAGCAGCAACGCCCACGATGGGCCGCGTGCTGCCAACCTGCTTGGGCCGAGCCGCGCACTGTGGCCTTATGGGCTGAGTGTGTGGTTTGTGCAATGCTACGAATCCTTAGTCGTTTAGGATTGTTCGATTAATTGTTTTCCTAATTCCACAAGAATTAAATGTTTGATTAAACATTAAATTCTAATGGATTAATTTAACTAGAATTCTAACTGAATTAGTAAATTGAATCCTAGTGGAAATCTAAGTCCGATATTTCCTCCCTATAAATAGGTGATTCATAATCATAATTTATACATCACAAATCAACAAGTATTCATATAGTTTAAGTTTAAACTAACTTATTAATTTGCCTAAAATATAATTAAGCTTTCGAATAAACATATAACATTAGACAATATTCTAGTTAATTGAATCTAAGCCGGATCCGAACGTGCTGTGGACTATCTACGGAGGGGCGACATTTGGAGTCCTAAACTTGTTCTTGTTCGGTTCGGGAGCAGCTAGGGAAGGCACGCGTCACATGTATGTATCCTAAATTATGCTAATTGACTATGTGGCAATTAATTTGGATTCCTGGCTTTATGGTTTTTCCGCATGAAATATATGTTTTATATTTGTCTTAACCTAACAGTGGTATCACGAGCCTCTAATTAATTCCATAATCAATTATTGTTAACATGGTTAAATTATATAAATTTGCAATGAATTAAAGGGGTGATTAAATTCATTGTATGTAATTAATTGCAAATTCGTGCGATTATTTAATTATATTTTCGCAGGATTTTCGGCAGTTTAGTCAATAATGGTCGGAATCGTATAATTTTATAGTGAATTTCGCATGTAAACGACGTTTTAAAATTTCGACTAAAATCAAAGATTTGATGCCGAATCCAGAATTCCCAATTCAAAGCCTAACTATGACTTTTCGGAGGTTTTAGTTTTTCGATTGCAAAATTTATAATTTTTATGATGTTAAATTAAATATTTGCGAATCTTGTATGTAAATCTTGAATCTATGATTGACCTACTGTATATGTTTAACAACTTTAAAGCCTAATCTTGTTAATTATACAACCTAATTTGTAATTGTAATTAATTTGGTGAAATTCGAATAATTTAGAATTTGATTTGAATTTTCATAATTAATTAGCAATTTAATTAGGATCCTATGATTAAAAACCACTATAAAATTTGTTAAAATTGAAAAGTTTTAAAATTTTATGACCTAGATTTGAATCCATGAAAATAAATATAATCGGAAATTAATTTGAATAATAAATTTTCGATTTTTCGCCTAAATTTATGAAATTAATATGAGCTATTAATTTGTTAATAAATTTAAATTATAAAAGTTTTAATTTTTATGAAAATCATTCACGAATCTTGCACACACGAAGCAATGGAAGCTAAGTGTTACCCTTAAGGGGTGTTGCATAGTGTGGGCATGCAACGACGAGCAAGGGAGCTCGTCGCCCATGCAGTACGAGGCAACGAGCAAGGCATGGGCACAGGCGCGCTGGGGGGGGGGGGGTTGGCCTGTTGTGCGGTGTGCAAGTAAGAGAGAGGCGAGACGAAGGCAACGAGCACACAGGCCGTGCGCGCAAGCGACGAGCGCTGGCACACTCCAGCAAGCACTGGTCCGCCCAGTGCGCGCTGGCTCGTCCGAGCGAGCGATGCTTGCTGCGTGTAGTGCATCGCTTGTTCGGCTTGCTGCGTGCTACGCGTGGCCTGCTAGATGCTCATGCTACGACCAATGCAGTGGCAGGCCATGGGCGCTGCACTCGTGCACGCGGCCCATGGGCGCTGCTACTACAAGGCCTTGACGAGGCATGGGCGCAAGCCTATGGCCTTGTCTTGTCCCGTTGGTTCGTTTTAATTTTTCGGTTGAAAACGATTTTAATTAAATTTAATTTCGTAATTTAATTTTTTCTCTGAATTTAATTTTGAATAATTTAAATATTATAAATTTATTTATACTAATTATTTTACTAAAATTAAAACCTTGATAAAATTTAAATTAATTAATTTTAATCAACTGAAAATAAAATAAAAGGATTTAAATAATATTTTATATCAGCTTTAAATTTTAATTAAATTTGTAAGTTTTCGGTTGGATTAGGAAATACAATGTATGTTTAAAATTTGTAAAGCTTGTAAATTTCTTGGTTTTAGTGGGAGCATTTTAGTTATAAACTCTTGATTAGGTCTAAATTCCTTTAAGGTTAAAACAACTCGATTAGAATTAATAAGGATTGAATAATTTGTAGCTTATTAGAAGCCTTGGTTAATTGTTTCAAATATTTATGTGATGCATAATATGTTCTACTAACTTGCTATGTGGGCCATTCATTGATAAATGAATGGGTGAATGGTATACTGTAAATGTACTGTTTTGCAGGTTATGGAAAGTGACTAGTATGGCCCAAATTGGATAGAAAATATGGTATGCGTACCATTAATTTGAATGTAAAATTGGTCTAATGTACCAAAGTTTTTAATTTTAAATATGGATTGCGTACCATCAAATAGTTGTAATTAGTTTCAATTATAGATTATCCTATTTAAAGAAAATGACGCCTCCCATGGTGAAATTCAAGACAGAGTTTCCAATCCATTTTCAAGACGGAGTTTGAAGTTGAAGCTTCAAGATGAAGTCGGGCCATACTAGATCAAATTTATATCTTATACATGCTCTAAGTTATTTATTGCTTTAAATATGCCTTAAGTATGCATGAGATTGTGGCTTGATTATGTTGCATGATTAAGGATTTTAGTTCACTTAAAATCTACCAACATAGTAAGAGCCTTAAGTTCCAAACTTTAAAAATTGAGTTAAAAGGTGCCATGCCAAAATAACACTTACTTGAATAACCTTTACATCAATCTTAGTAATAGTTTTCCGCCATAGTGAGATGTTACTTATTGATCCTAAAGGGGTAAGGTACACAAATAATTGTGAGTGTTGTGGGCAAAATTACCATGCCTTCGTGCACCAATGAGGATGCGACACATGGCACGTATTACGCCCCCTAAGCAGAAACCATACGAAGACTAGACCACAGCATGGGTATCAATCTGCGTATTTACAATGTATATGTATTTGTATTTAAGAATGTATAAATGTATGTAATGTACCTATACCTGAAAAGGGGCCTAGGTAGTAGGTATTCCAAGTGGTATGAATAAGCATAATAGGCCCAAAAAGCCCACTATTGCCAAAAGGGCCAGGGAATTGTAAGGAGAAAGGACACATGTCCTCCTCCCATACCCTAGCCAATCATGTAAAGGGAATATTAGGTCATTCCCACAAAAACCTAGTACTATAAATAGTCCCACTTCCCTAGAAAAAGGGGTCACAATCAATACATTCAAGAGCAATTGCTGCTCTGCCTTCTCTCTACTTTCTCTCTCTATAAAAATACAATCTTGTGAAATCCATAAAAGTTACCGGAAAACCTCCAAGGTATCTCACCGGAAAAACCCCACAACATTTGGCGCCGTCTGTGGGGAGGTACGGTAACATGGAAGATCAACGACAGGACAACGATACTGGGCGGCCTACGCGGGTAGAGCTGCCACCCCTCGAAAGAGAAATGCCGACTGAACATCATACGCCGGCCACGAGAATCACTGGAGATGCCGCGCGTATATTTGCGGCCGGGCACACCCCTCGTCACGCTGCCGAGGTAGAGGTGCTCAGCGAGGAGGACGACCAGGCCAATCGCACCCCTCCTGGAGGGCACCTGGATCCTCGGGCGGATACAGGAATAGAGGAAAACCCTGATATGCCTGTCTCTGTGGGTGCTCTTCGGGCTATTTTGGCTGAGTTCCAAGCTGATATGGGAAAGACAGTTAATGCTGAGGTACAGAAGAGTATGCTGATCTACACCACTACTGTGGCTGCAAATCAGGAGGGGCCGGCAAGCAATAGGCCAACACTTTCTTTGCGCCCCCCAAACGTCTGGACCAGGCAGACAGGCGAGGACCTGAGGAGGCAGCCGCCAGCGAGTTAGCCCAATCAGGCAATGTCTTACCTACCACGCCGACTGCCACGGCGGCTGATTGGAGAAACGTCCCGAGGACGTGAGCAGCCACGCGCAGAGCAATTGCATGACTCTGAGTATGAACTTTCTGACACTGGGTCAACCCCCGTCATGCCGGATAGACCTCTCCCTCATCCAACTTATACGCATCTGAGCCAGGCGCGCCCAGGGGTCACCCGTCCAACCCGTCAAACTCGCGGACGCGAGTCTTCCCAGCGGGTACCCTACTCAAGGCGTCAAGATCCTGTGTATCACATTCAGGAGGGAGTGTCCAACATGGCCCTAGGACACACCACCCCTTTTGCAGACTCCATCATGAGAGCCCCGAGGGAACCCAAAGTCAAGCCGCCCAACATTGATGCTTACGATGGGACCACAGATCCAGACATGCACCTCTTGGTTTACCGGCATCACATGTATGTCCAAGGAACAACTGACTCAACCTGGTGTAAGTATTTTCCGGGCACACTCAAAGGAGTAGCATCTAAGTGGTTCGAGAGACTTCCAGCCGGAACTATTCGCTCTTTTTCGGAGCTCGAGCTATTGTTCTCTACTCGGTTCATGGCTCACAAGGAAGAAAAGAAGACGAGCATGCATCTGAGTAGGATTCAGCAAGGGAAAGACGAGTATCTGAGGAGCTATGTGAAGAGATTCAATCTAGAGGCAGGGCAAATTCCGGATTTGCCAGATGGTGTTGCATTCGATAACTTCATTCGAGGGCTTAAAAAGGGCTCTTTCAAGTTTGATCTGGTAAAGAAAAGCGTCCGAACAATGCCAGAAGTGCTGGATGAGGCCGAGGCCTTCATCCATGCAACAGAGATTTGCAGCGTCGCGAAAGATCCCAGAGGAAGTGATACCGCTGAGCCGGCGGCAAAAAAGGAGAAATTGGAAAAGAAGAGCCGGCCTAACGGGACGTGGGCTATTGCAAAAGAGTCAGACAGGGCTCCCGGGGCGGCAGGCCAGAAACGGTCCAGAACATATGATCGGGAGCGATTTGAGTATGACACAGACATGTACACAATTCTGATGGACGTCGGGTCCAAATATGAAGTTGATCGTCCATTTCCCATGAAGTCGCCACCAGAAAGTAGGGACCCAAAACTGTACTGTCACTTTCACAGTGACATTGGGCATGACACCAAAGAATGTAAGAGCTTGAAAAGGGCATTGGACGGCCTAGCCGCCAAGGGATTCTTAAAGAGTTATATCAGCAGGAACACGGGAGGTTCTGGCAAACCCTTCTACAAGAAAAACAAATCCCCTCCCTCGGAGGAAGATGGGAATCGTACCGACCCAGAGTGCGTAGCAGTCATCTCCGGAGGATTGGCCGCCGGCGGGCCGACCATGAGGGGCCAGAAGGATTATGCCAAGCGATTGGGGCAAGTGATGCTGTCCGGCAAGGCCACAGTTGACCCGTTTCCAAAAGTGGAAATCGGCGAGGCCGACCGTGGGAAAATCTCCACCCCGCATGACGATCCTTTGGTAATTGAGTTAAAAGTTGCTAATCTGAGGGTTAGGCGTATTTTGGTTGATACAGGAAGTTCGTCGGACATAATTAGTCTAGAGTGCTTGAATCGGCTGCAACATGATTCCTCAAAGATTGAGAAAATCCACTATCCCATTATAGGCTTCGGAGGTAGTATCATCCACCCAGTCGGCATAATTGCCCTTCATCTGAGGATGGGAAATAAAAAGGAATCTCGACAAATGGACGTCCGTTTTCTCATAGTGAAAGACCTGACGGCATATAACATCATCTTGGGGCGTCCCACCTTGAATAGGGCAAAGGCTGTCATTGTGACTCATCTGATGCTTCTTAAGTTCATTTGTGACGATGGGAGTGTCAGCACTATACATGGTGACCAGCAACAAGCTAGAGATTGCTACCTAACCACCTTGAGTCCAGAAGCATGGGGGACGGGTGAAGAGAAAGGGACATCGGGGGAAACAAACGAAAATGTGCCGACACACAACCCAAGATCGTCAAAGAAACATTAACTATCTCAGCAGGGCACATGGAAGAGAGACGCCCAGAGCCTGTTGGGGCTCATTTCAATGTGGTATTAAACACAGATAAACCTGACAGAGTAGTGCCCATCGGGATTTCTCCTGACGACCCGCTGGCGACAGAGTTGGTCCACCTTTTGAGAGAATTTGAAGATATCTTTGCTTTCACAGTGGATGAAATGCCGGGTATTGATCCTGCTGTGGCCGTCCATAAGCTGAATGTGGACCCAAACTTCAAACCGGTTCGTCAGAAGAAAAGGAACCATGGGGAAGATAGAAATCAGGCGGCAGCCGCGGAAATACAAAAGTTGATGGAGGCAGGGTTCGTCAGGCCTAGTCAGTACCCCGACTGGGTTGCTAACGTGGTCCTCGTCAAAAAACCTAATGGTACCTGGAGAATGTGTGTTGACTACACCAACCTCAATAAGGCATGTCCCAAGGACAGTTTCCCATTGCCCAAGATTGACCGGCTCGTCGACTCTACAGCAGGGCATGCTATGATGAGCTTTATGGATGCATACTCAGGGTTTCATCAGATTCCGTTGTGGCCTGACGACCAGGAAAAAACGTCATTTGTTACTGAACAAGGCCTTTACTGCTACAAAGTGATGCCGTTTGGGTTAAAGAATGCACCGGCCACCTTTCAGCGTCTTATTAACACTGTGTTCATTAAGCAGCTCGGCAGAAATATTGAAGCTTATATTGATGATATGATCGTAAAAAGTAAGCTGAGGGCGGCGCACATAACTGATCTCAGGGAGACATTTGAGACTATTCGAGCTTACAACATGAGGTTGAATCCTAAGAAGTGTGTGTTCGGGGTGACGGCAGGCAAATTCTTAGGTTTCTTGATTGATGAAAGAGGAATTGAAGCCAACCCAGACAAAATCCAGGCAGTAATTGATATGAGCTCACCAAAGACAGTGAAGGAGGTCCAGCGGCTCACAGGTTGCTTGGCCGCCCTGGGCAGATTCCTTTCCAGGGCTGGAGACAAGTGCCACTACTTTTTTAGGGCAATCAGAAAGAAGGCCAAGTTTGAATGGTCGGACGAAGCCGAGGCGGCATTGGTCAGATTAAAGGAGCACTTGCATACCTTGCCTCGACTTGTTAGCCCCTTGCTAGGAGAGACTTTGTACATGTATCTCTCCGTGTCCGAGCACTCGTTGAGTGCCGTTCTACTGACAGAGAGGGAGGGAATACAGATGCCGGTATACTTTGTCAGTCATGTTCTTCAAAATGCTGAAGTTAGATACCCTACAGTGGAAAAGTTTGGCTTGGCTCTGTTCATGGCCAGCAAAAAGCTCCGTCCTTATTTCTTAGCTCACAAAATAGTGGTCTACACAGATCAACCGCTCAAACTGCCATTCATAAAGCTGGAGGCGTCAGGACGAATGCTGAATTGGGCAATAGAGCTGAACGCCTTTGATATCACCTATGAGCCGAGGAAAGCTGTCAAGGGGCAGGCATGTGCCGACTTTATTGTTGAAATGACGAGGCCAGACTTTGCCAAGAATACAAACACGGTGTGGACAGTGTATGTAGACGGTTCATCCACACAGAATGAATGTAGAGCTGGGATAATCTGTCACTCCCCAGAAGGAGATACTTTTGAGTATGCTATGCGATTTAACTTCCTGGCGTCAAATAATGAAGCGGAATATGAAGCCCTGCTTTGTGGCATTAAAATGTGTAAGGCGGCAGGCGCCGAGGAGATTGTAGCACTATCTGACTCCCAACTGATTGTGAGCCAAGTTAATGGGACCTACGAAGCTAGGGATCCGACTATGGTCAAATACATGCAGGCCGTCCATCAGGAAGTAGATCCACTGAAAAGTTTTGAAGTAAGGCAAGTCCCTCGCTCGGAAAATAACCAAGCTGATGCCCTGTCAAAATTGGCAAGTTCCGCGTCTTGTGATACCCCTCGGCACGTCTTTTGGGAGGTAAAAGAGCACAAAAGTGTTGAGCAAATGGAGGTGGAAACTCTTGACAGGACGTCCACATGGATGGATGACATAGTAAACTTCAAAATGAATGGAGTCTTGCCCGAAGACTCAAGGGAAGCGGCAAAACTTCAGAAGAAATGCTCTTGGTTTGAAATGTGGAACGGCACCCTCTATAAAAAGGCCTACTCCCGTCCTTTGTTAAGATGTGTAACACCTGAGAAGGGGTAGGAAATTTTAGAAGACCTTCATCAGGGGTTGTGCAGCTCGCATATTGGTGGAAGGTCTTTGGCTGAAAAGGCACTTCGAACCGGCTATTACTGGCCGACTCTTAAGGAGGACGCAATTTCACTGGTCAAGAAGTGTGACAAATGCCAGCGTTTTTCTCACCTAATACACCGACCGGCACGAGTTCTGACGCCCATTACAAGCCCAATTCCATTTGCTAAGTGGGGGATGGATCTTCTAGGCCCATTTACGGCCGCACCAGGAGGAAGGCGTTATGTCATCGTTGCTGTAGATTACTTCACCAAATGGGTGGAGGCAGAAGCGCTCAAAAACATAAAAACTACTGATGTGAGAGCATTCATTTGGAAGAACATCATGACTCGCTTTGGGATTCCACAGGCTATCGTCTTCGATAATGGGCCCCAGTTTGAGACGCCTAAGCTGAAAGAGTGGCTGGCAGATCACGGCATACACACTTGTTTTGCATCAGTCGGACGTCCCCAAGCCAATGGTCAGGTAGAGGCGTTCAACAAAATTATCTCCGAAGGAATGAAAAAGAAGCTTGACGAAGCCAAAGGTCTATGGGCTGATGAGCTGCCAAATGTCTTATGGTCCATCCGCACCACGGCTAAGAATTCAACCGGTGAAACACCCTTCTTGCTAGCCTATGGCGCCGAGGCTGTCCTACCCATAGAAATGTGTGAACCAACGTTGAGAGTCATGCTGTATGACGAAAATGCTAACTGGGAGACAATGAAAGCAGCCCTGGACTTCCTGCCCGAGGTTAGAGGAAATGCAGCGCTCAGACAAAAGCTGTACAAGATAAGAATGGCAAGAGAATACATCAAGAAAGTCTCTAATAGAGTGCTCAAAGTGGGAGATTTTGTCCTCAGGAAAATGGAATCCACAGGACGAGCAAACGAACAGGGTAAGCTGACGCCCACTTGGGAGGGACCTTATGAGATCTATGATGAGGTTAGAGATGGAACCTACCGCATTCAAGACATGCAGGGCCGGCCTATTTTGCGCACTTGGAATGCCGACAATCTCAAAAAGTATTTCTTCTAAATATGTGCTAAGCTTTGTCTAACGTACCACGATCCATTGCCCAAGGGCCGGCCTCTAATGGTCATAGTAGGGTAGTAATTACTTTTGTAACCGGCTAAATTCGCCTTGCAAAGTTTTAAATAATACTACTCTATTTGTCTCGTAATATTTATTGCTTGCACAATGAATATAAAAATGTACACTCCAATGCATAACCAAAGCCTAATTGTATGACGGCCTGAGAAGTGGCCCAGATTAGCAAAAACTCTCAGCAAGACTAATTGTTTGAAGCCTAAGAAGTGGCCCAGATTAGCACCAAGTTGTAGGCTGATCACCTATCCAACTCCCTTCCCAGTATAGCAAGCCGCTGGCCAACCAGTACGGCATAGTAAGTGCCAGCGGCACAAATAAACTTAAATCATGAGTTATTTGTTCAAAAGCTCAGCGGCATGAACAACTTTGAAACATAGGTTGTTTGCTCAATAGCTCAGCGGCACAAATAACCTTAAATCATAGGTTGTTCGTTCAAAAGCTCAGCGGCATGAACAACTTTGAAACATAGGTTGTTTGCTCAAATGTGCGGCGGCACGAACATTTGGCCGTCCAGTCCATTTGACGAGCATGTCTAGGGGCAATCATACCTATTGATTGACTTGCGTCAATCAATATCGGTATAGACATGCTCGCCAAGGAAAGAGACGACCACAGTAGTGCCTAGCGCATGCTCAGTTGCCTGCGGCACCAATAACTTTGAAACAAAGGTTGTTTTCTCAAAAGTGCGGCGGCACGAACATTTGGCCGTCCAGTCCATTTGACGAGCATGTCTAGCGGCAATCATACCTATTGATTGACTTGCGTCAATCAATATCGGTATAGACACGCTCGCCAAAGAAAGAGACGACCACAGTAGTGCCTAGCGCATGCTCAGTTGCCTGCGGCACCAATAACTTTGAAACAAAGGTTGTTTGCTCAAAAGTTCGGCGGCACGAACGTTTGGCCGTCCAGCCCATTTGACGAGCATGTCTAGCGGCAATCATACCTATTGATTGACTTGCGTCGATCAATATCGTTATAGACACGCTCGCCAAAGAAAGAGACGACCATAGTAGTGCCTAGCGCATGCTCAGTTGCCTGCGGCACCAATAACTTTGAAACAAAGGTTGTTTGCTCAAAAGTTCGGCGGCACGAACGTTTGGCCGTCCAGCCCATTTGACGAGCATGTCTAGCGGCAATCATACCAATTGATTGACTTGCGTCAATCAACATCGTTATAGACACGCTCGCCAAAGAAAGAGACGACCACAGTAGTGCCTAGCGTATGCTCAGTTGCCTGCGGCACCAACGTGCTTAGTGTATACTCAGTTGCACCTTGGCTACCATACCTATTGATTAAGCCTATTGATTAAGGAATAATCAAATTACGAAGAGTAAATAAATGCGAGATAAAAGAAGCAACAAAAATAACCTATTTACTTATAAAACAACGCCCGTAGAAGGGCGTGTAAAAGTAGCCCAGAATTCAAAAACAAAAAAGAAAGAAATTGTTGGGTGCTCAGCAGGCACAATGGTACAGACGCCAGCAACGCCAAAACTTAACAAAATAATTGTTTTTGCCCTTAGGCATGGGAACACTTGAATAAAATTTTGAAGAACTTGGAAGGAAGAAAATCAGAGAGCAGCCGCATCGTCCTCATCATCAGAAGGTACAAACTCAGGGGGCGGCTGACCGAGACGCTCAGCAGCCAACACATCGGCATTGTGTTCCAATCGCCGCTGGAACCACGCGAGATCATACTCTGGAATGTGGCTCTCCCATGCGTGCTTCACAGCGTCCTTGGTCGCTTGCTCCCCCTGATCATAGGATTCCAGAAGACGCTCACGCATGGTGAGAACTTGCGACCTTGCTCTCTCAAGCTCCCCCCGAAGATGCTCGGCTTCCTCAGCCGCCTCTTTGACCTGAGGGTACTCCCGCAACTGGTCCTGAAGCGTCCGTATTTCCGCCGCCGCTGTCTTGGCCTCCTCGACCATTGTCACCATGTCTTTGTCCTGCGCCAAGATCTTCTTAAGCAGCTCGGCCTTGTCAGACCTCAATGAAGCTACCTCCTTTGCTTGAAGGTCTATGGTCGTCTGCATCTGCAAGCGGACCTCTTCAATGGATTTGAACGCATAGTCGCCATGGTGGGTGGACTCAGCCACCTGAGCTTTGAGCTCCTCAGCAGTGCGCGTCTTCCAACTCTTGCAGAATTCCATGCGGCAGAACAACTGCAAAAGGAGCTACATGTTAGTAAATGACTTGAAAAGAAAAAACAAGTACAAGAAAAGAAAAACAAGTACAAGCAAAGTGGGAAATAGACTCACGTCGAGTAGGGTGGCCTGGATTGCACCAAACTGGGCGTCAGTCTTGCGGCCAGGAAGAGAAGCAACATACTCTGCGGGGACGGCCTTAAATACCTTACGGCATATAGCCACCCTATCCTTTGACGAATAGTGAGGAGTAGCGGGTACGTTCTCGTCCTCTGCAGCAGCTGCATCCTTCCCTTTGTCTTTAGCTATAGGAAAAATAACGGCCTTAGGATGACGCGGAGAGTAAGAAGAACTGCCAGAGGAGGCTCGATACGTCTAAACGACGTTCGAATAATACTTACCGCCCGATGACCTAGCTCGGCGGGCCACCTCCGCAGGAATCTGGGAACGGACGTCGGCCGGAATTCCCGAAAGAGGGTCCTCCAACTCGTCAGGATGCCCACCAGACTTTGATTTGGACACCAAGTCCACAACCAGAGACGGCTTGTCCACGCCAATCTCATCGTCATCAGGGCGACCCCCCTCAGCAACCTTTGACTCGCCCTTCTTCACCAGACGGCGGGGTATAGGTTTGGGCTTTTTGAAGGTACTCGGAGTCTCCGAGCCAGCTGGCACGGCCCTTTTCTTCAATTGGGACAGAGTCGTCCCCTTTTTCTTCCCTGACGCCTTAGCCGCGTCCTTAGCTTGCTAAAAAGAAAAAGAGCGTAAAGGACAGTCAGATATTGGGCCTCGTGATGAATTACAAGTCATTCACTGAATACTGGCTCGTCATCAATCACAAGTCACTCACAAGATAGTGGCTCGTCATTCAAAAGGACGCCCGTCTAAAAAATGACGAGGCGTACCTTATCAATCGCAAGTCACTCACAAGATAGTGGCTCGTCATTCAAAAGGACGCCCGTCTCAAAAATGACGAGGCGTACCCTTTCAATCACAAGTCACTCTCAAGATAGTGGCTCGTCATTCAAAAGGACGCCCGTCGCAAAAACGACGAGGCGTACCCTTTCAATCACAAGTCACTCTCAAGATAGTGGCTCGTCATTCAAAAGGACGCCCGTCTAAAAAATAACGAGGCGTACCTTATCAATCGCAAGTCACTCACAAGATAGTGGCTCGTCATTCAAAAGGACGCCCGTCTCAAAAATGACGAGGCGTACCCTTTCAATCACAAGTCACTCACAAGATAGTGGCTCGTCATTAAAAAGGACGCCCGTCTCAAAAATGACGAGGCGTACCCTTTCAATCACAAGTCACTCACAAGATAGTGGCTCATCATAAAAAAGGACGCCCGTCCCGAAACCGACGAGGCGTACCTTATCAAGTGCAAGTCACTCACAGAATAGTGGCTCCTCATTAAAAAGGACGCCCGTCTCGAAAATGACGAGGCGTACCTTATCAAGTGCAACTCACTCACCCCTTGAGCGGATAGCAGGAATCGAACCCGCGTCTCAAAAAACTCGCTTAGAACGCCTTTTAAAAGATTACGCGGTACGATTGGATCAAATAAACCCAGGTCACGACTTCACCTCGACGGTTATCCTACGATAGAATAGTGGCTCGTCATTAAAAAGGACGCCCGTCTCAAAAATGACGAGGCGTACCCTATCAATCACGAGTCACTTGCAAAAAAAAATGGCTCGTCACCAAAGGGACGCCCGTCTTAAAAGGTGACGAGGCGCACCTTGGCAACCGCAAGAAAAACACTAACTTAGGGGCCTGTCATTAAAAAGTGACGAGGCCTACCTTAGCAAACACGGGTCACACGCCAAGATAACGGCTCGTCACTAAAAAAGACGCCCACTGTAGGCACTGGACGGGAAAAGCTTAACTTGCAAAGACAACAACCTAAGAGAATACTCACCTTCTCCTCCAACTCGGCCTTGGCCTTCTGCATCTTGGCCTCATAGATGTCGGCCATCCAATCGGTCATATCGCCCTTCCCAATATCCGCCGCCGATAACTTGCTCATCCCTTCCGCTGTGAACAAAATAAATCCAAAATTAGAAAAAATGAATAGACCAACGCGGGACGGCACATAATTTGGCATACAACCTCGAGTCATAGAATATCCTAAGCATACGGCCGCTAGAAAGGCCTCATTCTGAAACTTACTAATGTGCGGCAACCACTCGGCCGGCACATGGAAAGTCTTGTCCGCGGTTAAGTGGTAAGTGTTAGCCTTGAACAGGACCATTATTTGATCCCACTCCTCGGCAGTAAGGGGTGGGAGGGGCTCGTCACGGTCCATATAGTTGGCATTGCAATTCCAGCGGCTCATCCTCTCGTACATCTCCTGGTCGTCCGTGTAAAACACGACCCATCTTTTCCTCTACATATGCCATTTGCTGAGCTTGCCGACCACTGTCTGGTATGTACCACGGCTGCTCAGATTGAACCACCCTTTGGCGGCACTGAGGGAACGAGAGAGGGAGACCAGATGCAAAAAAGCGTTGAAAGACGGTTCCACGTCGTTCAGCGCACATTTGGCAATATAGCCAAAGATATCAGCCCACGAGTTGGGGATCAGCTGGGCCACCCCAATGTTAAAACCATCTAACACTTCCACAACGAAGGGGTGTGGAGGGAATCTCATGCCGAGCTTGATGGATGCGGCATACACTGGGAATTCTCCCTCGGCAAGCAGGCTGACGGTCGAGTCCAGACCGGCCGGCACACGCATCTGGTACCCCTCCCCCACGCAGAGGTCGTCCCTCATCTGGGCTCCATGCCTGTCTAGCCACCGCATCCAGCCCATGTCTGGGTGAATCTCCGACGGAAGCAGTTGGGCCTCCTCCCGTCCTCTGGGCCTAATAGGCTGGGGAGCGGCCTCTTGCTCCTCGTCGGCCGATGGCGATGGAGCGACGCTCGACTCCCCCACTGCCTGGCTCGCTGTACCCCCTGACGAGCTTGCCGTTTGCTCCTCCACCTCGACATATTCATCGATCTCTTGAAATAGTTCGGCATATTCTTCGTCGGCTGCCGGGGCGGTGGAAGAATATCTCTCCCTAGGGGGTGTGAATGTTTCCTCCCGCAAGCGCAGGCGCGTAGGATCTGCCGTTTGCTTGGTTCTAGCCATGCCTTCTGCATAGTGAACGAAGCACGGCTTAGGAGTGACCAACAAAGAAGAAAAAGACGCGATTGGACGTTCGCCCCGACAAAAGACGAACGGCGGAAAAATCTCAATTAAAACCTTCAAACCCTTACCTAGTACTAGGAGGCCGGCCGCTAACAAAGGAAAAAAATGACGAGGGGATAACAAAAACAAGGAAGAAAGGCGAAAACTAACCTTGAAGGATCTGTGAAGTACTTGGTGAAGAACAGGTTGAGTTTGGTGAAGAACAGGTTGAGTCTCGCGGTGGCCGGAAATCGCCTGCTGGTGGTGGGAGTTCGCCGGAAATCGCCTGTGAATAGCTCTGCGAAAACGAAATGTAATAAATGAATTTTACCCCCTCTATATATAGGGAGGGGAAAAATGGAGAAAGGTGACACGTGTCACCACCTCAACGCCTGTCCCAAAGACGAAGATGCAAATCAAAGGTCAAGAAGCGATTCCCGGAAAGTGTTTCCAGAAATGCCCTTCTTGAGGGGCAAATGTTGTGGGCAAAATTACCATGCCTTTGTGCACCAAAGAGGATGCGACACATGGCACGTATTACGCCCCCTAAGCAGAAACCATACGAAGACTAGACCACAGCATGGGTATCAATCTGCGTATTTACAATGTATATGTATTTGTATTTAAGAATGTATAAATGTATGTAATGTACCTATACCTGAAAAGGGGCCTAGGTAGTAGGTATTCCAAGTGGTATGAATAAGCACAATAGGCCCAAAAAGCCCACTATTGCCAAAAGGGCCAGGGAATTGTAAGGAGAAAGGACACATGTCCTCCTCCCATACCCTAGCCAATCATGTAAAGGGAATATTAGGTCATTCCCACAAAAACCTAGTACTATAAATAGTCCCACTTCCCTAGAAAAAGGGGTCACAATCAATACATTCCAGAGCAATTGCTGCTCTGCCTTCTCTCTACTTTCTCTCTCTATAAAAATACAATCTTGTGAAATCCTTAAAAGTTACCGGAAAACCTCCAAGGTATCTCACCGGAAAAACCCCACAACAGTGAGTACATGTTAGTTTTGGTGAAACTCAACGATATAAGTAAGGAGTCCTTTTATGTCGTGGAAAATGAGATAGGTTTACCTAATAAGCTCTTAGACGTACCTATCAACCAAGAGTAGTTTCTAGACTATTAGCAAAGGATTTGCTTACCTAAAAATATTTTAGAATTGAGTCTAAATACATAATGTGCTTAATTCTTCAATGATTTAAGGGTCTTGGAATCATTTTATTCACACCTTCCGGAACACGTAACTTGAATAAAATTCTTATTAAATGTTGAATTATGCATAAATGCTAGAATTTAAGTTTATTAAGAGAAACTGTGAATGGTTATTTACTTGTTCATTCTTTTCAATTGTAGTTTTAACTATGGCAAACAACAATCAAAACATCATCATGGGTTCTAAGCTTATGATCAAGCTGAACCTAACAAATTTTCTTGAATGGGAAGCTAAGCTAATTGAAATAGTGATACTCAATGGACTTGAGTATGTACTGTTCAATCCCATGTCAAGCTACTATGCCAGAGACATGACCACTGAAAGACATGCCGCCTGGCATGCGGATCTCAAGAAGGTTATGAGTCTCATGATGAACATCATCCCCCGATGATTGGGCTAGGAGGTTTGTAGCTTACGAACCTTTTATGCTCATCAAGAATCTGAGGGATATCTGTCGTGGAAACACGGAGGACAGAGACCTAAATGTCCATGAGTTGATGGAATCAATGTCAGGCTTGAAGGTTAGTTCTCATAACAGATGTTTTACGATGGAAGTCCAAGAAACACATGTTCAGGTCCTTTGCACTAAACAAAGGGTTGGTGTTCCACTAAGGTTTCATGTAGACTTAATGCTTTCATTATTTGGACGCTTAAGTCTACTAGGATCACCATTAAGCGAAAGGATGGCAGTCTCAATCTTACTCAATTCACTCCACATCGGGTTTGGTCGCTTTAAGCAACTATACATGAGTGAACCAAGAGAAGAAACAGTTGAAGAGTTTGTTCACCTTGTCAAAAAGGCTGAGATAATACTCGACTGTGAAGCCAAGAATTTACCCAGGGATAAAGGGAGACCCTTCAAGAAAGGTGGAAAGTCCAAGGGCAATAGAAGACAAAGCAGGACAAGTCCACATCAAGCTGTCTTTATTGTGATGGAATTGGCCATTACAAGAGAGAATGTCCAAAGCTTAAGGAACATCAGAAGAACAGAACAGTAGTTCCATCTTCAGGTATTATCGTTATAGACTGTATACATGCTAATTCAACTTCTTGGGTATTAGATACAGGTTGTGGCTCACACTTATGTTCCAATTCACAGGGACTAAGAAGAAGTAGAAGGTTAAGCAAGGGTGAAGTCGACCTACGAGTGGGAAATGGAGCACGGATTGCTGCATTAGCTGTAGGAACTTTTTATTTGTCGTTGCCCTCTGGGCTAGCTTTGGAATTGGAAGAATGTTTCCATCTTCCAAGTCTTACTAAAAACATCATTTCTGTTTCTTGCTTAGATGCTAAGGGATTTTTTTTTTTAAATAAAAGACAATAGTTGCTCGTTTTATTTTATAGATATGTTTTATAGATCTGCTAGATTAGTCAATGGAATTTATTTACTAGATCACGGCAAACAAGTTTATAACATAAATACCAAAAAGGCCAAAAAGAATGATTCAGATCTCACCTATCTGTGGCATTGTCGATTAGGCCATATTAACATGAAGCGCATAGAAAGACTTCAAAAGGAAGGAATTCTAGAACCATTTGACTTTGAGGATTATGGTAAGTGCGAATCATGTTTACTTGGAAAAATGACAAAGCAACCTTTCTCTAAAGTTGGAGAAAGAGCAACTGAACTATTGGGTTTAATCCATACAGATGTATGTGGACCAATGAGTACAAATGCTAGAGGTGGTTTCAGCTACTTTATCACTTTCACTGATGACTTCAGTAGATATGGTTATGTCTACCTAATGAAGCATAAGTCTGAATCCTTTGACAAATTCAAGGAATTTCAAAGTGAAGTAGAGAATCAGCTAGGCAACAAGATTAAAGCACTGCGGTCTGATAGAGGCGGTGAATATCTGAGCTATGAATTCGATGACCATCTAAAAGAATGTGGAATTCTATCAGAATTGAATCCTCCCGGAACACCTCAATGGAACGGTGTGTCAGAACGGAGGAACATAACCTTGCTAGACATGGTTAGATCAATGACGGGTCAAACCGAACTTTCAATAGAATTTTAGGGACATGCACTAAACACAGCTGGACTCACAATAAATAGAGCTCCGTCTAAAGCTGTCGAAAAGACTCCATATGAGTTATGGTTTAGAAAGCCTCCAAATGTGTCTTTTCTTAAGATTTGGGGTTGTGAAGTATACGTCAAACGATTAATTTCAGACAAACTTCATCCAAAATCTGACAAATGTATCCTTGTGGGCTATCCTAAGGAAAAAAGGGGTATTACTTCTACAATACATCTGAGAACAAGGTGTTTGTTGCTCGAGATGGTATCTTTTTGGAAAGAGATCACATTTCCTAAATGACAAGTGGGAGAAAAGTAGACCTCGAAGAAATTCGAGTCGAACAACAAACTCTAGAGAATGCTCAAGATGACATTCAAGTTAAAACTCAGAGATCTTTAGAAGTATCTGGTGAGAATCAAGAACCATCAAGAAATTTAACCTTGCGTAGATCGCAGAGATATAGGTCTCAACTAGAAAGGTACTTAGGTATTTTGACGAACCAGAGCCATGAAGTTCTATTGCTGGAAAGCGATTAACCTGCGACTTACAAACAAGTTATGACGAGCCCTAGCTCCAAGCAATGGCAAGAAGCCATGCAATCTAAATTAGACTCTATGTCTGAAAACCAAGTTTGGGATTTGGTTGATTTGCCAGATGGCTACCAAGCCATAGGAAGCAAATCGGTTTTCAAACTGAAAAAGGACATAGATGGGAAACTAGAAGTTTTCAAAGCTAGATTGGTTGCGAAAGGCTACAGGCAAGTCCACGGTGTGGATTACGATGAAACCTTTTCACTAGTTGCAATGCTGAAGTCTATTTGGATAATGTTAGTAATCGCTGCATATTACGATTACGAAATATGGCAGATGGATGTCAAAACCGCTTTCTTAAACGGCGTTTTAACAGAAACTGTGTTTATGACATAGCGTGAGGGTTTTGAGGATCCAAAGAATGCTAAAAAAGTATGCAAGCTTAAGAAATCCATTTATGGATTGAAGCAAGCATCAAGGAGCTGGAATATACGTTTTGATGAAGCAGTAAGTGACTTTGGTTTCGTCAAGAACACAAACGAATCTTGTGTATACAAGAAGGTCACTCGGAGAAAAATCTCTTTTCTAGTATTATATGTCGATGACATATTACTTATCGGAAATGACATTCCTATGTTGAACTCTGTCAAGATTTGGCTTGGGAAATGTTTTTCGATAAAGGATCTAGGAGAAGCACAGTACATACAAGGCATCAAGATTTACAGAGATAGATCTAAAAAGATGATTGGACTTAGTCAAAGCACTTATATCAATAAGGTGCTTGAAAGGTTCAGAGGTTAGCTACCCATGTCTCATGGAATGACTCTAAGCAAGACTCAGTTCCCAAAAACACTGGATGACCGTAGACGAATGAGTGGGATTCCATATGCATCATTGATTGGTTCAATAATGTATGCTATAATATGTACACGCCCGGATGTTGCGTACGCACTCAGTGCTACGAGCAAATACCAGTCAGACCCAGGAGATGCACATTAGACTGCTGCCAAGAATATTCTGAAGTACCTCAAAAGGCACAAAGATGATTTCCTGGTCTATGGTGGAGATGATGAATTAATTGTTAAAGGTTATACAGACGCAAGTTTCCAAACCGACAAGGATGATTTCAGATCACAGTCTGGGTTTGTCTTCTGCCTCAACGGAGGTGCAGTAAGCTGGAAAAGTGCTAAACAGAGCACCATTGCGGATTTTACAACTGAAGCGGAGTACATTGCTGCACATGAAGCAGCAAAGGAAGATATTTGGCTAAGGAAGTTTATAGGAGAACTTTGTGTAGTCCCCTCCATTAAAGGACCAATAGCTCTATATGGTGACAATAACGGAGCAATTGTATAGGCAAAGGAGCCTAGACACCACCAGAGAGTCAAGCATGTACTTCGTAGATTTCACCTTCTATGAGAGTTCGTTGAAAGAAAAGAAGTCGAGATAAGCAAGATTGGAACTGACGACAACATCTCAGATCCATTAACTAAACCTCTGCCGCAGGCGAAGCACAACTCGCACAATGCAGCTATGGGAATCAAGCATGTTGGAGAAAGGCCACTCGGAGAGCTAGAAACTGTAAAATGCATGGCCGTGCTCAGATGAATCATAGGCTATGATTATCTGTTTATTTGATCAGTTAAACTCTGAAACCGAGAAATACCTCTGGACATAATAAGAATGAATACTCTTACCTTACGTTCATGAGCAAGCATCAAGCGACAAAGGAATTAGGCAATGCAGACTTGTCCCTAAGGACAAGTGGGAGACAGAAGGAAATAATGCCCTTGGTCCAAGTATGCATTCAATGCTAAGTGTAATAAATGCGGTTCAGTATTAATTAATTATGCAAGTTAATAATTCAGTGAGATCAAATGAGATGAATGCCTAGCTAGAGGTCGCTTCAGTTCGAGTGGAATTAATAATATTAATCCACAGCTTACTCTTGACTGAATCGGTAGGGTCACACAAATAGTACTTGAACGGATCAAGTATTTAAGTGAATTAAATACTCTAATTATGAATATTCAGAATCGACGGATTTCGGTTCCAGTGGGAGCTGAAATCGTCAAAAGGCAAAATATGAATACTCCGGAAACGATGATATTGCCGGAAACGGAAATATGGATCGTAACGGAAATATAAATATTATCCAAGTCCTAGATGTTGCCGGAAACGGAAACATGGTACTTATCAGAAAATATAATTGGAAATAGAAATAATGCCGGAATCGGAAATATTGCAGGAAACGGAAATATTGCCGGAATCGGAAATAAATTCCGGAATCGAAAATATTAAATATTTGTTCGAATCGGAAATAAATTCCGGAATCCAAAATATTAAATATTGTTCGAATCGGAAAACGAATCGGAAGCGCGACGTACGAAACGGTCGTTGGACGAGCTTGTTATACGCAAGGCCCAGCACGAAGCCAGGTCCGCGGCTAGCGAAGTCCGCGCAGCGAGCAGCAAGGACAACAGGCCCAACCAAGCAAGGCAGGCCTAGCCGAGCAGCAAGCAAGGTAGGCCCAACCGAGCAAGCGAGCAAGGCCAGCAGTAGCGCCCACGATGGGCCGCGTGCTGCCAGCCTGCTTGGGCCGAGCCGCGCACCGTGGCCTTATCGGCTGCGTGTGTGTGGTTTGTGCAATGCTACGAATCCTTAGTCGTTTAGGATTGTTCGATTAATTGTTTTCCTAATTCCACAAGAATTAAATGCTTGATTAAACATTAAATTCTAATGGATTAATTTAACTAGAATTCTAATTGAATTAGTAAATTGAATCCTAGTGGAAATCTAAGTTCGGTATTTCCTACCTATAAATAGGTGATTCATAATCACAATTTATACATCATAATCAACAAGTATTCATATAGTTAAGTTTAAACTAACTTAATAATTTCCCAAAAATATAATTAAGCTTTCGAATAAACATATAACCTTAGATAATATTCTAGTTAATTGAATATAAGGCGGATCTAAACGTGTTGTGGACTGTCTACGGAGGGGCGACATTTGAAGTCCTAAACTTGTTTTTTTCGGTTCGGGAGCAGCCAGGGAAGGCACGCGTCACATGTATTTATCCTAAATTATGCGAATTGACTATGTGGCAATTAATTTGGATTCCTGGCTTTATGGTTTTTCCGCATGAAATATATGTTTTATATTTGTCATAACCTAACAGACATTGTTATAGATAAGCTCGTTTAAATGATTGTTATTATTAGTCATAGTTCCTACAATCTAAAGTCGAATTTATTTTTTATTCGTGAATTATGGATGATAATATCCGTACTGTTGTACCCCTTTCCTCATTCACGCTTTCCCATGATTTATTCATGATATGTCGAAAATGCAACATTTTGATGGGAAAAACTATAGGTTATGGTCTGATAAAATGAGACTTTTCTTGGGTCAGGTTGGGGTAGATTATACTCTTCTTGTTGATGTAGCCCTTGTGAATTCTATTAGGGATTTTGATAGGATAATAAGACTTGTCGTGGTATGTTGTTGCATTACATGACTACTTCCTTTTACATGATTCATAGTAAGTCAAAGAATGCAAAGGATATTTGGGATGCTTTAAAGTCTAAGTGTAGTACTGATGATTTTGGGACTAAGAAATATGCTTTTTCTCGTTGGTTAAATTTTTCGTATGACTGATGATAAGCCTGTTTTAGATAAAGTGCATGAGTATGAGAAT
Source organism: Spinacia oleracea (assembly GCF_020520425.1). NCBI lineage: Eukaryota > Viridiplantae > Streptophyta > Magnoliopsida > Caryophyllales > Amaranthaceae > Spinacia > Spinacia oleracea. The sequence continues at coordinate 39,848,729 of NC_079488.1, forward strand.
CTATGTGTTGATATTATTGCAAAAGGAATGAAATTTTTTGATCAGTTTCAAGCTAATTGTCTTCTTTAAAAGCTACCTCCTTCGTGACAGAATCATGTTCACTCCATGAAACATAAAAAGAAGGATTTCACCCTCCAAGAGTTGGTTTCTGGGATCAAGATAGAAGAGTAGAATCGAATTCAAACTAAAGGGAAATCTCAAGATCATTCCTCTTCTACTGCTAACCTTTTTTAATATAAAAATGTAGGTTATAATAAAGGTTCTAATCAACTTCATGGGACCAGACAAGCCAACAATAACTTCAAGAGAAATAGACAATTCAAGGGTAACTCCTTTACTTGTGGTAAGTACGGCCATATCGCAAAAGATTGTAGACAAGGGCATGGACCGAACAACAAAGCAAAGGAACAAAAATCTCAAGCCAACCTTGTTGAAGATGAGGTCATTGCTGATGTGGTGTCGGAAGTGAACCTGGTAAGCAACGTGACAGAATGGGTGCTTGATACTTGTGCAACTCGTCACATTTGTTCTAGCAAGGAGATGTTCAAGGAGTACGGAAAAGTTTCTGAAGAAGAATGCGTCTTCATGGGAAACTCAAGCAATGTGAGTTTTCTTGGAAAATGAAAGGTTTTTCTGAAATTATCTTCCGAAAAAACCATTGCTTTGCAAAATGTCTTGCATGTACTCGATATTTGCAGAAATCTCATTTCTGGTGCATTATTGAACAAAGTTGGTATCAAATTAACTTTTGAATCTGATAAACTTGTACTCATCATGAATGGGGATTTTGTGGGAAAGGGATTTTGTAATGGGGGGTTGTTTGTGCTTGATGTTGTTTTTGATAATAAATCTCCTACTGCTTTTGTTTATATTGCTAAATTTGTTTCTTTTTGGCATTCTAGACTAGGTCATGTGAATGTTGCATTTGTTAAGCGACTTAAACAACTTAGTTTAATTCCTGACTTTAGCAATACTTCCTTTGGAAGATCACTAGAATTGCGTTTGAGAGGGTTCGAAGCAGGAACCTCCCTCGTCTTCGACGCCATGGCAAGACCTCGCAATCGCAATTCACAGAACCAGAAGGGGAAACAATCTGTGCAAGTTTCCTCAAAGAGACCTAATTAACACTCGTGCAAGTACAAAGGAACACCTAAGCTTAGCAACAGTGAACAACAATGGCGATTTTGACCAAAGTGAGAAAAGTGACGATGAACACCCAGATATTGATTACTCACAGGAGAACCCGATTCTCACTCCAAGAACTGCACTGAGAGATTTACAACACCAATCTAATGTTCGTGATGACTTTAATGCTTGGATTAATGGTCTCAATTCAGGTACTGATGTTCATACCCATTTTCAATCGAAAAATGGCGGGAATGATAATATGATGAACCTGAATGTTAATGTGATCAATTTGCACCAAACTAATGATAATTCCACCATTCCTTTTATGATTATTGAGGATAATAATAAACCCCCCCTGTCTTTATTGATGATGATATTGCAGAGGAAATTAGTTTTTGACAATCTGCTGTTGTTTGCTATGTTCTAGGTGCGAAACCACCTCAACATGTGATAGAGGGTTTCTTTCATAGAATTTGGGGTAAATTGGGTGTTGATAAGGTGTCCTTAGTTGGGAAAGGGATTTTTCTGGTCCGTTTCACCACCATGGAGAATTGTGCTAAAGTGCTTCAGGGTACTGCTCAATTCATCGATTCTAAACCTTTGATCATCAAGAAATGGTCACCTGATATGGCTTTGACCAAATAAACAGTGAAAACTATCCCAATCTAGATTAAACTACCTGGTTTGGAGGTAAAATACTGGGGAGAGAAGAGTCTAAACAAGATTGCTGGCCTGGTAGGATCAGTGATCAAAGTTGACCAAGCCACTTTGAAAAGGGACAAGTTGATGTTTGCTAGAGTCCTAGTTAAGGTTGAGATTGCTCAAACCTTTCCCACTAACATTCAATTCATGAATGAGAAAGGTGTTCTGCTGGAACAAAAGGTAGACTATGACTGGCTTCCCATAACTTGTGCCAAGTGTAAGGGAATGGGTCACTCATCTGATAAATGTGTTGCTAATACAAAGAAACCAGTGGTAAAAAAGGTTTGGGTTCCAAAGCAACAGACTGCTCCACCAACTGTTGCTACAGCTGCTTCTACACCTGTGCTTGAGGCACATGATGAGGGATTTATTCAAGCCACAGGATTCAGTAGACAAAAATGCCATGAGCTAAGGCCAGTTCAAACCAGAAACAGTTTCACAATACTTCATGGATTGGATAACTTAGAAGAGGTGGTTTCAACTGAGACTGTGATGAGAGAAAGTGAGGGTGCATTAGGTCAGGGGGTGAAATCCCCTGTGCCTAATGGATAACATTCTTTGTTGGAATGTGAGGGGACTGAACAGGAAGGATAAACAACTAAGGGTGAGGAAGTTCATCCTTTCTCATCAAGCAAAATTGTTCAGTCTCCTTGAAACTAGGGTTAAGACTCCTAAATTAGGGGATCTTTACCTTAATGTATGTCCAGGGTGGTGTTTTACTACCAACCTCAGCCAGCATAAAAATGGAAGAATAGTGGTTGGATGGGACCCTATTTCCTTTGATGTTGATGTCAAGTTCATGAGCTCTCAAATGGTGCATTGCTTTGTTACCTCTAAACCTGCTGGTCACACTTTTTGGTGCAGTTTCATTTATGGTCATTCTAATAAGAAAGATAGGGAAGCTCTCTGGCAGGACCTCTCTCACTTAGCTACCTCAATCTCCATGGCTTGGGTGATCATGGGAGATTTCAATGCCATCATGGCTATTGAAGATAGGGTTGGCTCTCCTGTTAAATGGGGGGAAATACAACCAATGAGATCTTGCATGTCTTCTTGCAACCTTGCTGAAGTTAAAACCATGGGGAGACATTTCACTTGGACAAATAAGCAGGATGGTGCAGCTAGAGTTTTCACTAGGATTGATAGGGTCCTAGCCAACTCACAGTGGGAAGATATTTTCACTACTGCTGAAGCTACTTATTTACCAGAAGAGGAGTTTGATCACTGTCCTATGATCATGAGCTGTTATAGAGTGGCACACCAGAAAAAACCTTTCAGATTCTATAACATGTGGGTCAATTCTGAGCATTTCATTCCCCCAATACAGGCACACTGGAGCAAGCCAGTCCATCGTTGTCACATGTTTAGGGTTATTCAGAGGCTAAAGTGGATTAAAGCTGATTTGAAATTGCTCAACAAGAATGGTTTCAGTTTAGTTGAGGCTGATAACATCAAAACACACAATGATCTTGTTCTTGCACAGAATGCTTTGCATGATGCCCCTATGGACAGTGTTCTAGCCTCAGTGGAGAAAGCTGCAAATGAGGCTTACAGAACTGCTCATCACAACTATCTTTCTTTCCTTCAGCAAACAGACAAGCTGCAATGGCTTCAGTTGGGGGATGATAACATTGGCCTTTTTCACATGAGTATTAAGCACAGAAGAAGACAAAATAAGATTAACTCTATCCATGATCAGGAGGGTAATTGGATCCAGACTAGTGATGTGGTGCAGCAAGCCTTCACTCAGTTCTACAGTTCCCTTTTTGGTGAATCTATGACCAACAGAACACCAGTTAAAGCAGCAGTGATAGACCAAGGTCCAAGACTCACTGCATAGCATCTAGCCATCCTTTCTTCTAGTATCCAGGAGAGGGATATTGGGAGAGTTCTTAATACAATCCCAAATAATAAAGCACCTGGGTTGGATGGTTTCAACAGTAAGTTTTTCAAAGCTGCATGGCCCATCATAAAAGATGACTTGTGTTTAGCCATTTCAGACTTTTTCACTACAGGAAAAATTCTAAAAGAAGTGAATGTCACTTCTATCTCTCTTGTTCCTAAAGTTACAGTCCCAAACTCTGTTGTTGACTACAGACCAATTGCTTGTTGCTCAGTAATCTACAAATGTATCTCAAAGTTGATGTGTGACAAGCTTAAACAAGTGTTGCCAGATATCATTTCACCCACCCAGGGTGCCTTTGTTGCAGGAAGATCAATCTTGCATAATGTGATGATTTGCCAAGATATTATTAAGTCTTATACTAGACGAAATGCTAAACCTAGTTGCATGATGAAGCTAGACCTCAAGAAGGCTTATGACACTGTTCAGTGGAGTTTTATAGAGGAAGTTATGAAGGAGTTTGGCTTCCCCCATCACTTTATTCAGCTGGTTATGACTTGCCTAACCACTACTCAGTATTCTCTTCTTATAAATGGGGTTCCTTCTCCCCTAATTCAACCTAGAAGAGGTTTAAGACAGGGGGATCCCCTCTCCCCCCTCTTATTCACTCTTTGTATGGAGTACTTTTCAAGAATTATGAAGCTAGTTGCTTCTCACCCCACTTTCAAACATCACTCAAGATGTAAAACAGTCAATCTCAATCACTTGTGCTTTGCAGATGACCTCTTACTCTTCTGCCATGGAGATGTTACTTCTTTTCAGCTTATGTTGGAGGGTCTTCAGCTATTTTCTGCTTCTACTGGTTTACAGGTTAATCCTAGTAAATCATCTATTTACTGCTGTGGGTTGTCTACTCATGACAAAAACATCATAACTGGTCTTTCTGGTTACAATATTGATAATTTCCCCTTCAGATACCTTGGGGTGCCCATTAGCCCAAAGAAAATCAAGCAGGGTGACTGTAATATACTAGTAGAAAAGATGGTGGCTAGAATTAAAGTTTGGAGCTCAAGACACATGTCCTTTGCAGGGAGAATGCAGTTGGTAAACTCTGTTCTTATGAGCATCAGTGTGTATTGGTGTCATTTGTTCCTCCTCCCTACCTCCATCATTAAAAAAATGAATTCCATTTGCAGATCATATTTGTGGTTTGGAGCATATGATGAGGGTAGACCTGGCAGTGTTAATTAGGATAAACTTTGTGATCCTAAGGAACAAGGTGGTCTTGGGTTTAGAAACTTGGCTCTTTGGAATCAAGCAACTGTAGGAAAGCTGGCATGGGCAGTTGAGAAAAAGCAAGATAATTTATGGGTGAAATGGATTCATGCTTTGTATATAAAAAACAAAACCTGGCAGCTTTTCTCACCATCATTAGCTGCCAGTTGGCATGTGAAGCACATTTGCAAGGTCAAAAGGTTGTGTACTGAAAAGCTTAATGACCCTAGTTGGCTCACTGACTCTAAATACTCTATCAAGGGTATGTACATCAAGCTCTGCACCCCTTCTGAAAGAACTCAGTGGGCTAGGTATATTTGGAACAGACTGTCTGTTCCTAAGCATAGATTCTCCCTGTGGCTAGCCTTATTGGATAGACACAAAACCAAGTTTAGGCTTCATCAATATGGCATCAGCACTGATAATCTATGTGCCATTTGTGGTTCTGCCCCTGAGACCAGTGCTCATATCTTTTTTGAGTGCTCCTACAGCTTGGATTGTTTGGCTGTAGTTACAGATTAGCTAGGTCTGTCTTGTACTAGGAAGAATTTTCTTCAGATCCTGAACAAGACTAGAAGGTACTGCAAGAGTGCTTTCAAGAGAAAGATCATTTTTGCTGCCGTTGCAGGCTTGGTTTATGCAATATGGAGAGTTAGAAATACTTCAATTTGGGAGGGAGCAGTGCCAGCTGTTGCCACTGTCATCCAAACTTTGAAGTATAGTGTTAAGCAAAGAGCTATTCAGTTGTGTCAAGATAGAATTAATGAGTTAGATAAGAGCTGGTTGTTTGCTTTATAGTTTGCTCTAGGGCTGTTCAGTCTCAGTGTGTTGAGACTTGCTGTTTGTGGCTGTGTTTCCTTAGCTCTTTGCCTGGTTTCATGGTCTAGGTTGTAACCAGTTTTCAGGTTATAATTTATTCTCCCTCTTGCTTGTCAAAAACAAAATAAAAAATTACTTTCTTTGATAAGTGTGAAGTATGTGTGGAGGCTTAACACCCTAAGAAAGCGTTTAACAAAAGTGTGTCTCGTACTTCTTCTTTACTTGGGTTAATTCATAGTGACTTAGGTGACTTTAAGAATTGTATGAGTAGAGGAGGAAAGCGCTATTACATTACCTTTGTTAATGATTTTTCCTGCTTTACTATGGTTTATTTATTGAGTACTAAAGATGAGGCGGGGGAAAAGTTTCTTGTCTATAAGGCTGAAGTTGAAAGTCAATTAGACCTTCAAATTAAAAGGGTGAGATCAGATAGAGGTGGATAGTATGATGGAAACCCCCTTAAGAAATTCTGTAAAACTAATGGTATTATTCATGAGGTTACAACTCCTTATACCCCCGAAAAAAATGGAATAGCTGAGCGGAAAAATAGAACCCTTAAGGATATGATGAATGCTATGCTTATTAGTTCGGGTATGCCTTTTAACATGTGGTGTAACAACCCGCAAATAAAGGCATTTATTAACTAAGCAGCGGAAGTCTAACCCTAGATTAGCGGACTAATACGCCAGAAAACCGTCCTTTAAGTCATTACAAAAAAAAATATAAGTTTAAGGTACTTGACCACAACAACACAGTTAATAAAGGACTTACAATTTCCTTCTTCCAAAATATATTACTTGCCTATATCCACTAGCCAGCTAATCACAAATCCAAAATATTACTTAACTTACATTTTTTCATCACATAACATGTACATTAAGCCAAAGAACCGCCATCATTGAACCCCACCACGACCTACCTACACGATCCACGAGGGTCTGCCCCCACCAGAACAGGTTCAAAAACAAAACACACAGTCAGCACAAAGATGAGTACACAACATTTTGAAATAAGGGATAATATAGAAAAAAAAATTAAAGAAAAAAAAGAAGTATAATTAACAAGAAGATGGAAACAAAGTCAACATGTAAAGCCCCTTTATAGATTTCATAATCAAATGTTTATAGCACCTTAAAATAGTTAGTTTAAAAGAAAATTCTTCAAAGGGTTGCCTCAAGGGAAAGTGAACACGAATAGGGAAAGGTTATTCAACCAATTGTCCCTAGACCAGTGGGGCCATCGCCTCCTCTTTAAACTTATGCTTGCAAGAATTAATTAGGACATGTCCCTAACTACGGGTCAAGCCCGCTTACCACGAGTAAAACTCGCCTCCAAATATGGGTCAAGCCCATTATCACGAGTCTACTGATGTAGCACTCGCTTCCAATGTTTTTCATCACCGTGACTCACAGCTACTTCCCAAGGCCATATTTATCTAATATAATATATAATTTTTTTGCTTCAAAAACAAACCATAGATATACACTTTTGCAATTTCGAACCGAAACTCAAGGCAAGGTTTAATTGAAGTCACAAACTAGAGATTCACTTAGCAACTTGGGTTTCCAAAATAAGCGTAGTTGAGTAGTAACCTGAACACCTCTCTTAAACAATTTGAGGAAAACTTATTCAAGACAACCTTTAAGTAATTGTCATTGCCTTAATTCAACATCGTGGTTGACCTTAGGAATTGTTTCCGAGAATCAATTCAAATCACAACTTGTTTATGAAAGTATATTGTTTAAAGTGAGGGACATATTGTCTTTATAGAGTTGAATTGAGAATTAAAGAAAAATACTATTGTTACTACTTCTCAAAATAGTCAAATGAACACCGTTGCCTATATAATTTTAAAAAAATCGGTCGTAGAAAATTAATTAGGGCTTAATTAATACTTTACGAACCTGATTACTTATAGTAAAATCTGTTGGAAAACCCAATAAAGCCATATGATCATTGTAAGACTTTGATTTATTTGACAATATGTAGGGGGTTTTTTTTGTGCAAAACTTGTTTCCCGTTCTACAAGAGGGGCGGTTCTTTAGAAAACCATAGAATTTTTGTACCTCGAAGGAGTCGCCACCAAACATTGTTTAAAGTCTCGTTTTGAAAGACCGCAAGTGACTCTATTTTTGATAAGGCTTTGAATCCTCGAAACGGGTGGGTGAGATCCGGGCACGGGAACAAAATGCTTATTCCGCGAGCTTTAGAAATATTCAAGTACGTTGGCACAACATTTTTTCGAAAATATACCCTAGATTAGACTATGTGGGTTTGTATTTAGAGCAAATAGAATATCTAATTGTATGGTGGTCCCTTTGCTTTAAAGATTGATTTAAGGAACCTAAGGTCGGAATTCCAAGAAATTATCTTTGTTAAGCGTGATGTAACCTTTGTAGTTTGTTGTATTTAGCATGTGCGGTGATGAAAGCAATAAAGCAAATAAAGAAACATCACAATACTAAATAAAGTGCGGAATTAGTAAATACAAGACCCCCTAGAAAAGGACTAGGGAGTAGGTCCACATTACCTAGAAATGGACTAGCTAGGCAAGTAAAGATGCGGAATTGAAAGTGCGGAATTGAAATTGCGGTATTGAAATTGCGGTATTGAAAGTGCGATATTGAAATTGCGGTATTGAAAGGTGCGATATTAAAATTGCAATATTGAAAGGTGCATAATTGAATCTTGTACTTGGGCACATGAGATTCGAACGCCAAGCGACTCCTTAAAAGTAAGTGCGCCCGACACGAATTCAAAGCCAAAAATCTCAACTTGGGAGAGGTTGCTCAACCCAAATATCCTAGATTTTGCATGTTATACTTGATCTTGAAAGCTTGAATATTGAAGTTTTGAACATGAAATAATTGAAATTTGAACTTGAAGGGATCCTAGGGAAGTAACCATGAACAACCCTAAACATGGTAAGATCTTGAAAATTGAAAACTTGAACTTGTATATTGAAAAATGGAGTTTTGAATCTCAAAAGACTAAACCTTTAAATGTTAAAAGGTGTCATCTTTGATTACCCCATACTTGAAGGTAATTCTAGTCCAAAGAGGTGATTGTAAACAATTTGGACATCCTCGAATCTTGAAAGTTTGCATTTTGTATTTTGAAAAAGTTTGTATTTTTGGAAAACATGTATGATTGTTGCAAGTGGTGTTTTTAATGATTAAAAAAACACAAAATTGCTAATCATTTTGAAATCAAAGCAACATAGTTGATTAGAATGGGATACGGATTTACATAGTTAGGTTTAGGCAAGAGCTCCCAATTGCTTTTGAATTTAGGAATTTTGTATGTGTTTTTGAGGAGTTTTTTAGTTGTATTTTGAGGCGTAATGTCAGAATTACGACGTTGTATTGTTGTTCTCTCCCCCTTCTTTTGCTGAAAATGAGGGGTATTTATAGGAGGAATGGGTGCAAGGCGCCAGCACACGCCAGCGCGGCACGCTGGACCAGCGCAGTGCGCTGCTGACGTGGCTTGAATGCCGCCAAAGCAAGGACGCGGGCTTCGTCCTTGTTTCGTCTTGTAGTGTTGTACCTTGTTAGGTTATGATACATATGATATTACATAAATCATGCGGAAACAACCATTAACCCAGGATAACATATTATTTACACATAATCATATAGCATAATTTAGATGCATACTCTTTGTTGCGTGCCCTCCCTAGCTGCGCCCGAACCGAGCAAGAACAAGTCTTTAGGACTCCAAGTGTCGTCCCTCCGTAGATAGTCCATAGCACGTCCGGATCCGCCTTAAGATTGACCAACTAGAATCGCCCTTAAGGTACTAGAATTTTCGGCACTTTTGAGCAAGATGTGTGGCTGAATTTTTCTCTCAAAAACTCACTTTGAATACTTTGAAACTCGTTATAAATTGTGAACCCAGGCCACATATTTATAGGGTTATGGAAAGGGAATTGGAATCCTATTCAGATACAAATTAATTAAACCTAGAATCCTACAAGAACTCTAATTTAATTAATTTATCAAATAGAATTAGGAATTTAATCATTAACCGAACTCTGCACGTTTTAGGAAACGTGCACGAACACAAACACTTACACACGCACACACGGCAGCCACGATGGGCCGCCCATGCGTGCGCACGAGCAGCAGCCCACGTAGCGAGGCCTGCGCGAGCTGCAAGCCCACGCAGCTCCCGCGCGCGCTGCGCGCGCTGTGCGCGCTGCCACGGCCTGCTGGGCCTGGCCTTGCGCTGGGCCTGGCGTGGCTGTTTGTGCGGCGCGCTTGGCTTGCTGGGCGATGGCCTGGCTTCGTGCTGGGCCCTCGTCCGGCAGGCCTCGTCCGATGCTTATTCGTACGATACGCTTCCGATTAAATTTCCGATTCCGGAATTCATTTCCGATACGAACAATATTTAACATTTCCGATTCCGGAATTAATTTCCGTTTCGAACAAATATTTAATATTTCCGTTTCCGGAATTATTTTCCGATTCCGGTAATATTTCCGATTCTGACAATATTTCCGTTTCCGGCAATATTTCTGATTCTGGTAATATTTCCATTTCCGGTAATATTTCCCGATACGTACCATGTTTCCGTTTCCGGCAACATCTACGACTTGGATAATATTTATATTTCCGATACGATCCATATTTCCGTTTCCGGTAATATCATCGTTTCCGGAGTATTCATTTCTTGCCTGTGACGATCTCAGCTCCCACTGAAACCAAGATCCGTCGATTCCGAATATCCATAGATAGAGTATTTAATGCCATTAAATACTTGATCCGTTTACGTACTATTTGTGTGACCCTACGGGTTCAGTCAAGAGTAAGCTGTGGATTAATATCATTAATTCCACTTGAACTGAAGCGGCCTCTAGCTAGGCATTCAGCTCACTTGATCTCACTGAATTATTAACTTGTTAATTAATACTGAACCGCATTTATTAGACTTAACATAGAATGCATACTTGGACCAAGGGCATTATTTCCTTCAGTCTCCCACTTGTCCTTAGGGACAAGTGTGCATTTCCTAATTCCTTTGTCGCTCGATGCTTGCTCTTGAACATAAGGTAAGAGTTGTCATCCTTATTATGTCCAGAGGTGTTCCTCGGTTTCAGAGTTCAACTGATCAAATAATCAGATAATCATAGCCTATGATTCATCCGAGCACGGCCATGCATTTCACAGTTTCTAGCTCTCCGAGTGGCCTTGTACAACTTTTAAGCATCTCATCCCGATTTATGGGAGGACAATCCCAATCTTGCGATCTTGAGATTAGACTTCGTTTGATAGGTGATTACCTGAGCGTTGCCTTTATAGCCTCCTTTTACGGTGCGACGGTTGGTCAACGTCAAAGCAACCAGTTCTCAAACAAGTAATCTCAAATCACTCAGGTATTGAGGATTTAGTGTCTAATAATTTAATGAAATTTACTTATGACAGACTTTCATCTCTTACAGTAAAGTTTCATAGGTCTTGTCCGATACTAGTCTTCCCAAAGTAAGTATCTATGCAAATGATTATGACATTGCCATGTCCACATAGTTCAAGAAACAGAACTACTAGTCATCTTGCATTCTAATCGTCTAACGTTTTCTATGCGTCCAATTTTATAGAAAACTCCGACTAGGGACCATTTTCAACCTTTGACATTCAAGTTCACTTGATAGACATTTCTTAGTCACAGGACTGGTCCTGACAGTCTATCTTGAATATATCGTCAAATTTGAAGGGACTCATCATTTAATACTAAACCAAGATTAAATGGAATATGAAAATACATTTCATATATGATAAATGTTCAACCCCAATGTTTTATAACCATGGGCCTCAAACCCATCTTCTAAAACAATTCATGGAATTCAAAGCTATGCTTGATTTCCAGTGCTACAATGTGAGTGTTGCTTCTCACTTGTTGCATAGGTTTAGTTATCATGCTTTGCCAATCTTAATATCCTTTTCATCGAATGTTCGTCGAGATATGATGATAAGATCTTTTCGAGTTTGTTTATTATGTGATCTAGTCTTTCTTACTTCGATGGTGGTTTTACTCACTTTGCAATGAAGAACCATCAAGTTAGCAGACGTTTTTCTTGCTTCAAGAGTGGTTCTACGCATTTTTCAATGAAGAACCATCAAGCCAGCAGATAGGTGATCTACCCAAGTTCAGTGAAGAACTTTAAACAACCCTGTTTTATTGCTTCTTAGGCAATAATTACTTTTACTTCAACTGTATAGGTTGCTAGTGATGCTTTGTTTGGATTTACCTATCCAAGCAGTTCATAGATATGTGGAAGACTCTCCAACTATATCTTAGAACATAGAAATTATTATTTTAATTTCCCACGCAACAACTCATGGTCTCCAATCCATGTTGCCATTTCAAAACACGATGCTCTATAGCTTGTCCTTATCAATGGTTAACTCCAAAGGGTCTTGCTTGATCCTTTGCCAGTGTTTATGCGTGTAGCATCAATATTTAGCATATCTTTATTTCCTTGAATCAAGAACTATTCCTATGTACCTTTTCAAGTACCATAAGTATTCTTGATCTCAATCTAGTTGATTTCACTTAGATCAATAGAGATTGGTATATGTTCGTCATGCCTAAAGTCATACGATACGTTTTTGGCGATCCTCATATTATATCATACATGATAAATTCTTTTGCAGAATAATTCCCAATTGAATTCTATTCATGTAACTTTAGCTTATCTAGTTTCAGTAGATACTAAATTTAGCTAAATTCTTTGACATATAATATAGGTTAAGAATCTCATTTAGACTCTTTGATGTTTAACTTAGTAAATGCTTATACATAGTTCAAACATCCTTTACTTAGATTTATTCACATGGGTCGAATATCTCCAATGGAGACTTTCGTGTTTGATTTAGTAAATGCCATTACTTAATCTAAAACATTAATATAAGATCTTTGTAAATAGATCTTAATACCCAGTATGCACTAAGTTTCGCCTTGGTCCAACATTGATGAATAATTTCAAACCTAAGTTATTAGCATTTGAATGTTATTTCACAATAGAGAGATATGTGTGTGATACACATAGGACCAATTAAGTTTTATGTACTCCCACTAAACTTCTTATATATCTATAAGAATCATGTACATTTTATGAAACTAAAATACTTATTAGCTTCACTAAAATACATTTCTAATTCCCAATTGCTTGCTTAAATCTGTACTTAGATTTCATAAGCTATTTTTCTTTTTCAAGCATTTATTTGGATCCACAAATCCTATGTCATACCATGTACATAGTTTATTCCAACATTTGATTGAGGAATACGTTTTGTCATCCAATTGCCATATGTACCAATATGCAATCATTGCTTGAATTATAGACTTAAGCATTACGATTTTGCATGAGGTTTCAACACAATCCATGCCATGAATTTGCTTGTAACCTTTAGCAACTAATCTAGCTTTGTGTGTGAACACAATTCCATGTTTGATGGTTTTTATCCTTAAAACAAACTTGCAACCAATAGGTGTGAACCTATTCTTGCAAATCAACAAAATTTCAATTTTGTCATCAAAACATTGAGTATGTTTTATGGCCTCTGACCATTTAAAACATTTGAGTCTATATATGGCCTCTAACCATTTTAGGGAATCTAGGTTTCGTCATAGCATTCTTACAAGTCACAAACTCATTAATCTACATGATAATAGTTTGACTGCAAGTTGTAGGTTTCTTCACTATTTAATAGAAGAATCTCATAGTTTCATTGACCTGATCTCTATGTTTCTTCACTATCTAATAGAAGAATCTCATAGTTTCAGTGACTTGAATTCTATGCCTACTTGGGTATAGAACATCAAACAATAGAATATCAATAGCCACTTGAAAGTCCTTTGAATATTCTGTTCTCCTTGAAGCACTTGTAAAGTCTTCTAAGAGATGTCTATTCTTTAAAGCCACTTCTAAAGTCCTTAAAGAATAAGTTCGGATTTTCTTAAGCACTTCGAAAAGCCTCCGGAATGTCCGTTTATGTTTGTTGTTCGCCTCGAAAACTTTCGAGGTCTATTTTCTCCCACTTGTCATTTTGGAAACGAATCTCCAAAAGGACATTATTTCGAGCAAACAAACATTATGTTCGTGGTAGAAACAATACCCTTGTGTCTCATTTGAATAAATCACAATGGAACATATATCTAGACTTGGGCCTTAGTTTGTTGAATAACAAACACTAAGCTCCCACTGAGTTTAGCAACTCTTTTGAAAAGATATCCTGAAATTACTTTTCAATAGCTTTGACGAATTTGGTTTAGTTTGGTGGTAGTTGAGCATTTTGTTTTAGAAATTATAGGAAAAGTCTTTATGATTCATCATTGATCGAATCAAGTATTAATTGACTTCGATCATTCCAACGTAGATATGCCATATCTTATGGAGCTAGATTGTGAAATTACAACACACAATCATTGATGATCATATTTGGTCTCAAGTAATCATCAACATGATCTAACCTAGATCTTTATGATTTCTTGCGAAGTGGTTTTTATACTTCTGAATCTTTGAACTAGCCAAACAGATTCAACTTATATCACATTTGAGTAAATAAACCTATATTCACTCAAATCTGTGTGAAATAATAAAGTCATAAAACCTTTCTTTAGCTTTGAACTCTATCGTCTAGGCGTTCTAACAATAGTTCATATTCTTTGTTACTTTCAACAAGTAAGACTAGCTTGTCTTAAGTTGATCTAGAAATCAACCAACTTTCAAAAGGTCCATCAAAATAGAGCTTATGAATGTTAACTTGTTGATATGGTCTAAGCAACAATGCCAAAGATTAATGGAACTCAAATCAAGGGTTTGATTTGAACCTAGTAAAGTTCTTTAAAGAGTTGTTTGTTTTAATCAAGCATATTGACTCAACCTGTAATTGATCATTTCATTCAAATAAACAAACAAACAAGCATTGTTTTTGTTCTTCTGAATGTGAGTCTTTCTGTCTTTGAAGCAGAAATTTAGGTATGCTGATTATGGAACAAAATAGCCATTTAGTTCCAGCCTTTGAAAGGACTTAAAACAAACTAGATGACCCTACAACTAATGTAGCATTGCCATGCTTCATTTCCCACTTGTAGGTCATTAGTGTATCCTAGCTTCCATTGTTTGAGTTATTATCGAAGTAAGAACCTCAAGCGGTATATGATACCAAGGAAGTTTGATTGCTAGGTCACTTCTCTTTAAACATAAACTTATAGGTAGAAACGAAATCGTAAATTCCTTTCATTTGTTCCTCGTTTTCCTATTTCTTGTACCTTTTCTTATAGTCTTAAGAATTGAATTCTTTAGTGTTGACTTTTATACTTTGTTAGACATGTCCAATGTCACCAACAAGGTTCTTTACCATTTTAATTTATGTTGAATATTTTGTTTCAACTAGATGATCTTACTAGAAGTTTCTAAAGTTCTTCTAAGCATCGATCTATTCGAATGTCTAGGGACTAGACTCATTCGAGAATTAAATGGACAAAGATATTAGGTTGTTAACCATTGGCAAAGTTGAGCGTATTAAACTCAATGCTTTATGATCTCAAAACTACATTGTATTTTGAATTCACAAGCACCAATTGGTTTGCCATTCGATTTTGATATTCGAAAACAACCATAAAAGTCGATATAAGAAACGTACATTTTAAATTGCTCACTTTCTCTCTTTTCCGTGAATCGTTCTTGGATTCACTACCAATCGAGGAAATTTACTGTTACCTTTCTAAAAGGATTTATTGCAGTGCAAGATATTTAATTATAAACAATAATTAAAACATACATTGAAGCATGCAAAGTCTAAACATTTATCATGAATAATAACTTGAAATTAAAGCAACCATGCAATTCAAACAAGTTATTAGCATTTTATTCGAATTTATTGTTCCGGCAGGTGTGAATAAAATGATTCCAAGATCCTAAAATCATTGAAGAACTAAGCACAGTTTGTCGACTTAATCCTAAAACATCTTAGGTAAGCAAAAGCCTTTTGCTAATAGTCTAGAAACTATTCTTGGTTGATAGGTACGTCTAAGAACTTATTAGGTAAACCTATCGATTTTGCCACGACATAAAAGGACTCCTTACTTATATCGTTGAGTTTCACCAAAACTAACATGTACTCACAATTATTTGTGTACCTTGCCCCTTTAGGACCAATAAGTAACACCTCGTTGAGCGAAAACTATTACTAGATTGATGTAAAGGATATCCAAGCAAGTGTATATTTTGGCATGGCACCTTTTAACTCAATTTTTAAGTTTGGAACTTAAGGCTCTTACTATGTTGGTTAGATTTTAAGTGAACTAAAATCCTTAATCATGCAACATAATCAAGCTTTTGATCTCATGCATTTTAAGACATATTTAAAAGCAATAAATAACTTAAAACATGCATAAGATATTTGTGATCTAATATGGCCCGACTTCATCTTGAAGCTTTAACTTCAAAGTCCGTCTTGAAAATCTCCGTGGGAGGCACCATTTTCTTCAAATAGGATAAGCTATAACTAATTACAACTATTTGATGGTACGCAGACCATATTTGAATTGAAAAATAACTTTGGTACTTTAGAGCAATTACATTCAAATTAATGGTACGCAGACCATATTTTCTATCCTATTTGGGCCATACTAGTCACTTCATAACCTGCAAAACAGTACATATACAATATATACCATTCACCCATTCATTATCATGAATGGCCCACTTAGCTGGTTAGTAAAACACATTATGCATCACGTAAATATTTGCAGCAATTAATCAAGGGCACCAATAATCTACCAATTATTTAGTCCTTATTAATTCTAATCAAGTTGTTTTAACCTTAAGGATTTGTAGACCTAATCAAGAGTTTATGACTAAAATACGCTCCCACTTAAACCAATAAATTCATATGCTTTACTAATTTTAAACATAAAAATGTATTTCTAGTCTAACCGGAAACATACAAATTTAATTAAAATTTAAAGCTCATATAAATTTATAATTGAATCCAAAAAGTTTAATTTAATTTCAGTCGTTTTTTAAATTAATTCATGATTTTAATTTTAGTAAAATAATTAGAATAAATAACATTTATTATAATTACAATATTCAAAATTAAAATCCAAGAAAATAATTTAAATTATTAATTTTAAAATTAATTAAAATTACGTGAACTGAAATTTTCAAATTAAACATTCAAAACGATCTAATCGTAACGCAAACACCCTACGCATTGCACGCCCATGGGCCGCACGCACACAGCCATCGCTGGCCATGTGCGCGCAGCCCATGCGCTCGTCGCATAGCTGCTGCATCTCCATCGCAAGCCATCGCACGCTGTGGTGCTTGCTGCGCGCGCGCCAGCGCTCGTCGCACGCGAGCCATCGCTCGCAGTGCGCGCGAGCCATCGCTCGCTGGGCGCGCGACATCGCTCGCTGGGCGCGCGACATCGCTCGCTGTGCGCGAGAGCAACGCTGGGCGCAGCGCTCGTGGCACGCGAGCTTGCGCTCGCTGCGCGCGAGGCTGCGCGCTCTTGCACGAGGCAGTGCGCGTTGTGGCGCAGCTCGCTTGCTGCCCACACGCGACTGCCTTGGCTCGCCCTTCGCCCATGCCCATTCATCCATTGCTCGTGGCCCACGACACAAGGCAGGGCTGCTGCCTTGTGCTCGTGCACTACGCCCTTGCTCATTGCATTTGTGCCGCACGGGCGACGAGCTCCCTTGCTCGTCGTCGCATGCCCGCATTATACAACACCCCTTAAGGGTAACACGAAGCGTCCATTGCTTTGTGCGTGCAAGTTATATGAACGAATCGCATAAAAAATTTAAAATTTATAAAATTAATGACAAATTAATAAATATTATCAATTTCATAATTTTAGGGCGAAAAATCGAAAATTTATTATCCAATTGATTTCCGATTGTTATGGATTCAAGCCTAGGTCATAAAATTTAAAATTTATCATAAATTTACAATTTTTATGGTGGTTTTTAATCATAGGTTTCTAATTAAATTACAATTAATTATGAAAATTAAATTAATTCTAAATTATTCTAATTTTCAACAAATTAATCATAATTACAAATTAGATTGCATAATTAACAAGACTAGGCATTCAAACTTGTTAAACATATGCAGTAGGTCAATCAAAAATTCAAGATTTATCAACAAGAATCGCAAATATTTAATTTAACATCTTAAATTTACGAAATTTTGCATTCGAAAAACTAAAACCTTCGAAAAGTCATAGTTAGGCTTCGAATTTGAGAATTCTGGGTTCGGCAGAAAAAAATTACTTTTGTCAAAATTTTAGAATGCCTTTTACATGCGGAATTGACACAAAAATCACTCGATTTGAATGAGTAACGAAGAAACTGCCGAAAAACTGCGTACGTATAATTAAATAAACGCAATTTGCAATTAATTAACAAATACGAAAATTAATCACCCCTTTTAATTCTTGCAAATTTGTAATATTTAACCATGTTTATGCAATTTAGATTATGAAAATAATAAGGGGCTCGTGATACCACTGTTAGGTTATGATACATATGATATTACATAAATCATGCGGAAACAACCATTAACCCAGGATTACATATTATTTACACATAATCATATAGCATAATTTAGATGCATACTCTTTGTTGCGTGCCCTCCCTAGCTGCGCCCGAACCGAGCAAGAACAAGTCTTTAGGACTCCAAGTGTCGTCCCTCCCTAGATAGTCCACAGCACGTCCGGATCCGCCTTAAGATTGACCAACTAGAATCGCCCTTAAGGTACTAGAATTTTCGGCACTTTTGAGCAAGATGTGTGGCTGAATTTTTCTCTCAAAAACTCACTTTGAATACTTTGAAACTCGTTATAAATTGTGAACCCAGGCCACATATTTATAGGGTTATGGAAAGGGAATTGGAATCCTATTCAGATACAAATTAATTAAACCTAGAATCCTACAAGAACTCTAATTTAATTAATTTATCAAATAGAATTAGGAATTTAATCATTAACCGAACTCTGCACGTTTTAGGAAACGTGCACGAACACAAACACTTACACACGCACACACGGCAGCCACGATGGGCCGCCCATGCGTGCGCACGAGCAGCAGCCCACGCAGCGAGGCCTGCGCGAGCTGCAAGCCCACGCAGCTCCCGCGCGCGCTGCGCGCGCTGTGCGCGCTGCCACGGCCTGCTGGGCCTGGCCTTGCGCTGGGCCTGGCGTGGCTGTTTGTGCGGCGCGCTTGGCTTGCTGGGCGATGGCCTGGCTTCGTGCTGGGCCCTCGTCCGGCAGGCCTCGTCCGATGCTTATTCGTACGATACGCTTCCGATTAAATTTCCGATTCCGGAATTCATTTCCGATACGAACAATATTTAACATTTCCGATTCCGGAATTAATTTCCGTTTCGAACAAATATTTAATATTTCCGTTTCCGGAATTATTTTCCGATTCCGGTAATATTTCCGATTCTGACAATATTTCCGTTTCCGGCAATATTTCCGATTCTGGTAATATTTCCATTTCCGATAATATTTCCCGATACGTACCATGTTTCCGTTTCCGGCAACATCTACGACTTGGATAATATTTATATTTCCGATACGATCCATATTTCCGTTTCCGGTAATATCATCGTTTCCGGAGTATTCATTTCTTGCCTGTGACGATCTCAGCTCCCACTGAAACCAAGATCCGTCGATTCCGAATATCCATAGATAGAGTATTTAATGCCATTAAATACTTGATTTGTTTACGTACTATTTGTGTGACCCTACGGGTTCAGTCAAGAGTAAGCTGTGGATTAATATCATTAATTCCACTTGAACTGAAGCGGCCTCTAGCTAGGCATTCAGCTCACTTGATCTCACTGAATTATTAACTTGTTAATTAATACTGAACCGCATTTATTAGACTTAACATAGAATGCATACTTGGACCAAGGGCATTATTTCCTTCATACCTGTTGTAAGAATAGTACTAGGTTTGGCGTTTTTTATTTTCGGAGTTTAAGGCATCATTTAGCGTCTAAAAACAAGCCTTTCTCGGGTTTTGAATTCCGGTTTTACGGGACGGGGCCCGGCATGCTCGGTTTTGTGGGTCGGCGCCCGAATTTGACTTGCCTTATATGATTTTGAGTGGAAAAAGCCTAGTAAAACCAATGGGATGGTCTACTAGATGAGATTGTTCTTGGATTTTGAAATTGGATTTGGAAAGTTGTATTTTGTACCGAGAATCGAAAGGGGAACGGTCTCGGGGTTTGGATTTTGGATCTTGAATTTTGGAAGTATTCTTAGAAATTGGGATTTCCGCCTGGAGTTATTCCAATCACCTAATAAGGATAATGGTATCGTCATCATCCCAAAGGGGAGACACAAATTAGGTCTACACAATATCTTTCAGAAAAAAAAATGGTTCTCTTTAAACATGGATTTTGGTTTAAATTCAATTGTTTATCAAAGCAAAAGAGTTGAACTTTTCCAAGCTAAACTAGTAAACATCATTAGTCTACTGAAAGTTTATGATTAGTAAAGAGAAATCATGTGATTTAAAACTTAGTTTTTAATTGATTGTTTTAGTAAAACATACAAGAATTTTTATTAGTGGAAAAATCCAACTAAATTAAATTTTGAAGTTATGCAACTTATAAATTGCACACTTTCTTAATCAAAACCAAGGTTCTACTACTCCTTTCATACAACCAGGAATCTCAATTTACCATTCACAACAATAAATCACCACAAAAGATAGAAAATCATCACCAACACCATTAATCACCAAGATGTTAAACTAAGGCAATTTCTATTGAAACAAATCGAGATTTTCACAACATGCAAACACTTTAAAAAATTATAGACAAAAAAAACTAAGCAAACATGGTTCTTGTCTACTCACAAGTCCCACAACTCTACAATTCGTCCAGAAATAAAAAATGCATCCATAAATCCCAATTTCATTGTTTTTCAATTTCCAGTTCTGAATGTGTACCTTACAACAAGGGTTTGGTCGACTCCTCTTTTTCCAACTAAATTTTACGCCAAGCTGCACCTAATATAAATAAACAAAAACCATTAAGAAGTCAGTTCAAGTTCTTGCATGCAAATAACCTCAAATAGTGACTGGGTTCCAGATTTACCTTACTAGAAGTTTTTCTCCGATTCTCTAAGTTCCCAAGTTTTTTATGCAAATATCTTGCTACCCACTCTTTAATAACTAACAAATATTAGTTTTATCAATTTTCATGCAAGAAAAGAGAAGAAAAAAACGAAGGAAGGAGAAGAAAGGTAGCCCAACTACCTTCATTGGTTTGGCGGGCAGAGGAGGGAGAGAGAAAATGGTTCTGGGCAGGGAGTATATGAATGAGGAACGAGTGAATATTACTATGGTATTGAGTTAGGTTCATCAGGGTTATGAAATGTAAAAAAGTCCCTTATTTGACCGAGTTTAAGGGAGTTAAATGGGTCTCCTAATATGACCTTGCTGACCAGATTATTCCCCTTGTTCCTATACATCATTAAAAGCTCTCATTTGAATTTAACTTAACCCATTCCCAAAATAATTCTTATTAATTAACTATACTTAGTATATAGCCCAATTCCTTAGTTAAAACTTTCCTCAAATAAATAAATTCCTCACCTGAAGTCGCACAGAAAATGCTACTCGATAACTTATACTGAACTAAATTAAATACTTGCCTAAGTATTTACTTAACTAATATATATATATATATATATATATATATATATATATATATGTATAGAGAGAGAGAGAGAGAGAGAGAGAGAGAGAGAGAGAGAGAGAGAGAGAGAGAGAGAGAGAGAGAGAGAGATGCATGTATGTAAATATAAAACAAAAGAAAATACTCTCATAGATAATATTCCTATCTAATAGCAACATACAATCAAGTTTATTTTAATTAATTGATTATTCTAGGAACTTGATTTGCATAGAGGTTAAGGGAGAGCTATTACATATGGGGCGAGGCCATTCTTTATGCTTGCTATGTGCTTGATCGTGTTCCCCATAAAAATCTGGATAAAACCCCTTTTGAGTTATGGAGAGGTTTCAAGCCAAACATGAGTTACCTTAAAGTGTGGGGGTGTTTAGGAAAAATAGGACTTCTCGATTTTCAAAGGAGTAAGATTGGGCCTAAGACCGTTGATGAGATTTTTATTGGTAATGCTTATAACAGTGCTGCATATAGGCTTATCCTTAAGGATGCATCTGATTCTGGGCCAATTCGTGAGTCAAGGGATGTTGAATTTTTTGAGCATATTTTTCCTATCAAGTTGAATGTGCAAGCAAGTTTACCTGTTACATGTCCTTCCTCTTCTGCTGCGCATCATGGAATTGCATCATCTAATGTAGAACCTAGAAGGAGTTAGAGAGTTAGAACTGAGTCTAGTTTTGGACCTGATTTCATAACTGCATTTCTTATTGAGAATGATTTTCTGAACGAGAATGAGATTGATGCACTTATCTAAGAAGAAAACCCTAGGACCTATGAGGAGGCTATGAGGTCTGTTGACTCTAGTTTTTGGTTATAGGCCATAAATAGTGAGATAGAGTCTATCATGAGTAACAATACTTGGGTTTTGAATGAACTTCCTAGGGGTTGTAAAGCTTTAGGAAGTAAGTGTATTTTTACAAAGAAAGAGGATGCTTACGGAAACTTGATCAAGTTTAAAGCTAGATTAGTAGTTGGTGGTCATCATCAAAAGAATGGTCTAGATTTATTTGATACCTATTCTCATGTGACTAAGGTTGTTACTATTAGAGCTTTAATTGCATTTGCATCCATTCATGATCTTATTGTGCATCAAATGGATGTAAAAATTGCTTTTTTGAATGGTGATTTAAAAGAGGAAATTTACTTGAAGTAACAAGAGGGATGTATTGCTCCTAGGCGGGAAAATAAGGTATGTAAGCTCATAATATCACTATATGGTCTAAAACAAGCACCTAAGCAATTGTTTTACAAGTTACATCAAACTATTATTTCTGATGGTTTTTGTGTTAATTGATTCTGATGCTTGTGTGTTTTCTAAACTTGGAAAGCTTGGTTATGTTATCATATGTCTATATTTGGATGATATTCTAATTTTTGGAACCAATATAGATGTTGTTAATGCAACCAAGGCCTTCTTAAATTATTTTTTTGAAATGAAGGATTTGAGAAACGCAAATGTTATTCTTGGCATAAAAATCATTAGAACTTCATATGGGTTGTCTTTAATGATTCTGATGCTTGTGTGTATTCTAAACTTGGAAAGCTTGGTTGTGTTATCATATGTCTATATGTGGATGATATGCTAATTTTTGGAACCAATATAGATCTTGTTAATGCAACCAAGGCCTTCTTAAATTCTTTCTATGAAATGAAGGATTTGGGAGAGGCAGATGTTATTCTTGGTATTAAAAGTATTAGAACTTCATATGAGTTTTCTTTAAACCAATATCATTATGTTGAGAAAATTTTAAAGAAATGTAATCAATTTGATTGTACACCTGCGAAAATCCCATATGATTATAATATTACTTTGAAGGAAAATAAAGGTGATAGTATTTCTCAAGAACAATATGCCACGATCATTGGAAGTGTGATGTTTTTAATGAATTATACTAGGCCAAGTATTGTATATGCTGTTATTGGAATGATGTAATAAGACTATTGAGGTACTTGAAAGGCACTATCAATTGGGGTTTTCACTATCTTAGGACACCTTATATTTTAGAAGGATATTGCGATGCTAATTGGGTGTCAGATAATGATACGATTCATTCTACTAGTGGCTATGTTTTTACTCGTGCTAGTGGTGCTATTTCATGGAAATCATCTAAACAAACTTGTATTGATAAATCTACAATAGAATCCGATTTTATTGCTTTAGAATTGGCAGGACAAGAAGCCGAGTGGCTAAGGGGTCTGCTAGCTGATATTCCATTGTGGGGAAAGCCAGCTCCATCAATGTCCATGCATTGTGACTCACAAGCTGCAATTAGGGTAGCGAATAATCATTCCTATAATGGAAAAGGAGGCACATTCGCGTGAGGCATGCAATTGTTAGAGATATGATCATAAATAATGTGATATAACTCGAGTATGTAAAGTCAGAGAGGGATATTTGTGAGGGGGTCGAAAAAGCACGAGGCTAATGCGGGACCTTGTCCCTCGTGGGTGTGACGTTTCTTTTTGTCAAATCAAGTGTAATTGGATTTCCTATGAGTTTACACCCAATTGACTAGTAATATAGGAGTCGCCATTCAGTTTTTAACGACAATGAGAAAAACTGACAAAACCCGGTTATTGTGACATAAAGGGAGTGCAATTATGTTTGACCACGACGGCCGTAGGTTCCCTTGTGATCCCTGGTGTGGGAATCTCTCAACATACACCCGCAAGGTAGAGATTGAGGGTTCGGGGGACTGGAACTACCGAGAGGAGTACTCGCTCTTCGATAACTCCAGAGGCAGGATATCCTTACTAGCTCAGCATAAATAATTGAAGGGACATGCGTTAACTATTAAACTAATCTGAGTTGATGTTAGCAATATGCAACATATAATACTAGATCGATCGCGATTATCTGATTTAGATTGTATTAAGGGACCTAGCATGATAATCCAATTTCCCAAAAATGTTATCTTTATTAGGCGCGATAGAACAATCAGATTTAATTAGTTTAACAGTTCATAAAAGGGCGAGGAAAGCAATTAAATCATGGAAAAGGGACACATTACGACGCACCCTTGAGAGGTGCGTCACGGTTCTCAGAAAACTAACCACTTTGACTTTGCTATTTCTCCTTTTATTTAACGAATCTCAAATTACGGGACAGGATACGTTCTGTTCGATTTTTGGATCGATTGTGACAGAACGCCATCAATTTCGCAGCGTGAGGCTTAGGCTTAGGGGTTTAGAGTCAATACTCAGAATAATAATTGTGTGTTGTGTCGTTGTTGTGTGTTTCACGTCGAACTTGGGGCTATATTTATAGAAAAGAGTTCGTGGAAAGATAGAATTGTAGAACTCTAATCCACGAGGAATTAGGAAAGAACACGTCCCAGGTATTTTCAGCGCCCAGGGCTGGGCGTCAAAGATTTCGGTGCCCAGCACTGGGCGTTGAAAATAGGATCCAGGCAATTTCAGCGCCCAGGGCTGGGCGTTGAAAATGATGTTTGAGCCGAGTTCTTTGTCAGATTTGGACTCTTAGAATCCGGAGTGTTTGAGACTTATCCGAGTCTTTTAGCGCGTATTAACTTTATGACGGAATGCGTCTGGGCCCGTTAGGAACTCTAGGCTCGTTAGGATTTTAATTAATACGTAACTCTTATTTTCGAATTGTATTAGGAATAGGATTCTCTCGCAATTTCTATCTCATTTAGGATTTATGTTCGAGTGCAACACCTAATTCTGACAGGTTTCTATCTTTTATGACTTGCCACTTTTAACAACTACCCATTACGGCAGTTACTATTTTTAGCAGGTTTCTATAAATAGCAGGTTTCTATAAATAGCAGGTTTCGGGTGAAATGAAAAGGGGAATTGAGATTCGTTATTTTATAGGAGATGCGTTGTCAAGTGGAGATTCATGTTCTCATCATCGAACCTTCCCTTTCGGGAATGGGGACAAAAGTTGGTGTCTACAGTTAGCCCCCACTTTGACTGAGTCTTGGAGTAAGACGATGGTCAAAGTATTAGACGGAGTGCGTCACACAAGCCATGGTGACCTGCTTTTGCGAGGGTCTCACGAGCCCCCGAGTGATAACATTTGACTTAAGGGTCATCACTTGAAATGTCGATATATCCCTCACGTGTCATTGGGATTAGTCAACTGATAGTATAGAAACTTCCTCACTTTGTCATTGGAAGGATCTAAATGTGCGTAGAAACTCCCTCACTTTGTCATTGGGAGTAGCTACAGATGTTTTCGAAATCAAAGCTATAAAGTGTAACTGGGCCAAGCCCAATCACAAGATAAAATGTTTTTAAAAGATTCTCATTTTCAGGGTTAGCTAAACGAGAAAACCTCCTTGTTTTTGTGGGACGTAAAATGAAGGAAAATCCAGCACATCGTTCTTTTTTGGAAAAACGGAAAACCAATCCTTTAATTTTTGGAAAAAGGGAAAACCAATCACATCGTTCTTTTTTGGAAAAACGGAAAACCTATCCTTTAATTTTTAGAAAAAGGGAAAACCAATCACATCGCTCTTTTTTGGAAAAAACGGGAAACCAATCCTTTAATTTTTGGAAAAAGGGAAAACCGATCCTTTAATTTTTGGAAAAAGGGAAAACCGATCACATCGCTCTTTTTTGAAAAAAACGGGAAACCAATCCTTTAATTTTTGGGAAAAGGGAAAACCAATCCTATAATTTTTGGAAAAAGGGAAAACCGATCCTTTAATTTTTGGAAAAAGGGAAAACCAATCACATCGTTCTTTATTGGAAAAACGGAAAACCAATCTTTTAATTTTTGGAAAAAGGGAAAACCAGAAAAGTTATCGCTGCAGCGACTAAGGACCTGCGTGGTTAGTGGCGCAGACCCCGCCGGCTAAAGATGGCGAGCCTGTCCGCTAAGGGTGGACACCCCGTCTGATAGAAGTGGACGAATCTTTTTTGAAGTTTGTTTGGGTTTTTTTTTAAAATAAGGACCTACGTGGTTTGTGACGTAGACCCCGCCGGCTAAAGATGGCGAGCCTATTTTGAATTGGAAGATTTTATTTTTCGAAAACTGAGGACCTGCGCGGCTAGTGACGCAGACCCCGCCCGCTGAAGGTGGGCGAGCCCTGTCCGCTAAGGGTGGACGCCCCGCTCGCTGGAGGTGAGCGAACCTGAATTCGTCTTTTTGATTTGGGATTCGCGTGCCGCGGTCTTGCCTGATTGAGGTGGACAAGTCCCTGTCGTGATTTCTTTTGAGAATTTCTTTTTATTCATTATTGTAGGAGCGAATTCTTTCGAGGGATGCTCGGATTCAGTTACAACCTGAACGTGGGTTGACAACGTGCTTAGACGGACCATTGTCTCGTGGTCATTATCTTTCATGGTCTTGAGCTAGTCTTTACGGCTAAATTTTGCCACTACTTGGGTCCTTGATTAGGGGACTACGTATAGGTATCAACGGCGACCTTTGTCTTGAGGTCGTAAACCGGTTTTATCTTTTGAGACATCCAGACACGGGACTTCGTACAGCGTAGTCTGGCAATATTGTTTTACCTTTGCATAATATATATTTTCTTTCGAGCCCCCAAGCACTCGTGCTTGACGGTCATTTCTTGTCAAAGAGGTTCCTTGGGGATCCGCATTTTGTAATGTCCTTGAACGTGTTTGGGATTGTGCTCGTAAGTGCGAGCGATCTTTGTAGTGGTGTGCTACTCTTAGCAAAGCCGTGAGGTGCGACTTTCAGTAAAGAAATCGGCAATTTTCAAGTCGAATGAATATGGCAGGGCCCTATAGAAGTCAGAGCTGTTTTTTTTTTGGGCCTGGGATCATTTTCGGCGCCCATGCTTGGGCGTTAAAGATTTCGGCGCCCAGCGCTGGGCGCTGAAAATAATTTCTGGCGAGGTTTCTTGATGACATAGTTGGCCTCTTGTTCGTTCGTTTTCTTTTTTTTTTCTTTTGAACGCGTTTGTAAATGTTCGATACTTAGAAAAGATGATATGTATGTGCGAACGAGCGTTCATAGAATGGCCGTCGTGTGCGATCCATTAATCAGTTTGCTTGTATCATTTTTTTTGAGCAATGACTGAATTTGAATAGTTTGCTTAGAAGCTTGATAGGGTTCAGGCCCATTCATGAAGTGGGCTCAAGCATCGTGCCTTTTCGGTCGTTCAAACATTTGCTTCGAGATTTTTTTATTTTGCTATGGTCGTTTCGTAGCTTGGAGCCCCCAAGTATGCACGTTAGGATGCTTCCTTTTGGCGTACGATTTTTGTAGGTTCTTTCGAGAAAGATGCCTTGGGGTTTCGCTCGTGTAGGTGCGAGCTATCCCTACCGTGGTAGGTAATATTTTGCTACCCTTAATCCTTAATGTAGAAGTCGTGGGGCTTGCATCTTGAATTTGGGCGATAAGTAGTCTTTTCCTCTTTTACACATGCTCTTGGTCGTGCCCGCATTAGTGCAATATGCCTTACTCTTTTTTAGACTTGTACCGTGGGATGGTTGAACTTATGGTGCGACGTAGGCTTGTGTGGCCTAACAGCGTGTCTTAGAACATTCCTCCAGGTGTTGGGATATCATTATTATTTTTTGCATTGGAGTACTTCATCATGCCTCGTTCAGGTGCTCGAACAAGTGTAGCACCTTCTGCGTGGGCGTGCACGGTTTATTACTTCGTTCGATGCGAGGATTCATAGATGTTTCTTTCTTTTTATTTTCTTATATATCCTTGATTTTTCTTTCGCTTTTGCTTTGGAACGACTTAGACTGTGCAACGGGTGCTTGTAGGGCGAGCGTTATGTGCAGTAGTTTGATAGGAGTTTTGGTGACTCGCGATTTTCAGTTACCCTTGTTAGTGGGGTGACTTTACATATTCTAAGTAGTGCTTAGAATTTGGGAGGGGTTGTAGCCATTCTAAGGTTTGTTTTACACGATTAAAGCTTAAGATTGTGCCCCTATGACGTGTGTATAGCATTAGCGTCGAGAATTTGCGATAAAATCGTCATTTCGAGTGTTTTTAGAGTGTTTTCCTCAAGCCCCCAATTGTAGCTACGGGATTGGCTTGGTGCTACAATGCTTGGCATACGTTTTTATGCATTCATGGTGACATAGATCATGAATAGTTTGAACCAGACTTGTTTAGTGCAAGTTACGTTCGAGTTGTGGTTTGCTACTTCTCTTGTAAATGTCGTATTGTGCGACATTGCCATGGTCAAGGTAGTCACATGTTGAAGTGTGCCTTGACCAAAAGCTAGGTGCTTTTCTTTACCCATAACCGTATTTAGAAATCTTTTTGGCTCACTTGCAACATCGAGATAAACGCATACTTAGCTTAAACCAACGACACTTTATTATGTTTGAAGAAGTCTTTGAAAATCATTTGAAAATTATTTAAAATCCGAGTCCTACTGTGTACAATCCGAGGTGTCCCAAGTAAGTTGACTTATAGAAGGGTTCATACAGGATTACATGAGTGAATCAAAATACTGTTATGATTTTTGGAATGCTGTCTAAGAATTTGCTGGAAGCCAGGGTGCAGGCGTCAAGATATTACTTGTGCCCGTGTGGCACGTGCTTTAGGTTTTAGGGCCATCTTTTCCAGAATTGCGGGAATATAAACCGTTTTCAAATTGACTTAGATTTACTTGGTGTATGTCTGTACAAAAGGTCAAGGTATACTTAGTTCTTTCCCTAGCTCTTTCATTTCAATTTTTTTAGCCCCCAGTTGCTATTATGTCTTCCCATTAATGATGCTTTCAGATTTCGATTTTAGATGCCGGTGTCATATGTCTGAGTAGGGTGAGCCTTGGTTAAGTGCCAAGTCCTATTGACAATGTCTGATTTTTTTCAAAGGGGATTCGCAAGCATTTGAATTACCATGAACGGGTGCCTTGAGTTCGAAGGAACGATGGGGCGATGCCGTAGAACAATCCTCTTTATTGCAAGCTTACTGCCTTTACTACTTGTTGGCGATCATGACTGTGTCTAGTGGTGAAAGAAGGTCTTTAAGTGAGTTAGTTCGCTTTAGGGAAGGTCAAGTCGAGTACTTTAGAGGTCATGGACGCTCGCGCTAGCCCCCATTCAATTGAGGCAAAGCGATCTTTTGAGTCTTGGCTAAGTGCCTAGGAGTGTGAGTGCTCCTTCTGGCAAGGGTACGTGCCCTTATTATTTTTCGATGTGTGCTCGTTTTGGCATCTTGATGACTTGGATTCTTCCTTTGACTTAAGTTTTTCTTTCGACTTGGATTGCAAGTAATTAAATTTCAATACGGGACTCTATTTTTTATTCTTGTTATTCTATAGGCTCTAACATTTTTGAAAATTGGTTGGACCGAATCATGGATTGCCTACCTATCCGCCTTAAATAGATTCAATTTGGAATCAGGTCTTGCGTAGTTCTTAGCCTAGAAAATGGTTTCTTAGAATGCCGATTTTAAACAAGTACGTTCTGAGGTGGAATCGTAATGTTTGAAATAGGATGAGATAAGTGAAGTCCATTTTAATTTTAATCTGCTGCTTTGGCTTAAGCCAAAATTTTGTTTTATATTTTTTTTTTGAGTACATGTATTTTTTGGTGGTACGTATATCTGAATACGTGTTGTACCCCTCCAAGTGTTCGTTATTTTTCCGTGTATGTGCGGATAAAATGACGAGCACTTCTGGACAAATTTTAGCAAGCAAAGAGTTTCAGTGCCCAGGCTGGGGCGCTAAAGATTTCGGCGCCCAAATCTGGGCGCTGAAAATGATTTATGGGCGGATCTTTTTTGGTGCGCTAAATACTTCTTTTTCTTTTTAGACTAACTTTAGAGACGCTTTGCAAAGTTTTGTTTTTTATTATTTATTATATATATATTTTTTTTTTACGTTAAGCGTAGAACGTACTCTTCATTTGTTTTTTTATTCGTGACTCAAGACGGCTTGAAAGACGGGTCGAATGAGATAGGATAATTTGTATAGGTATTAGTCAAGCATGAGGATTACATCTGCTAGGACTCACGATTTGCAGCCTCGTGCTAGTGTCATGAGTTTACATCAACCAAGGCCAATGAGTAGCATGGGGACGGCTCAAGGGTATATCAACAGGAGGTATCCAAACAAGTTATATGGTCATTACGCTAATGGTGGTGTAAGAGCAGGTTTTGGAAATAATGGGTATGACGCACGTGTCAATGGCCGTACGTGGTTTGCAGTTGATAACAAGTTCAAGAACAAGAGTCTAGGTAATGGTGTCTTAGGTTATGGAAATGAGAACATGGATGGGTTAAATGAGCTGAACAGGGGCCCTAGAGCGAAGGCGTCTAAGAACATAAGGATTGGGAGGGTAGACATCGTAGAACTTTATGTAGTTTTTGTGGCATGATTTGGATTGGTTGACTCAATTCTTTTCTTCGTTTACTTGGGTAAATTTCGCACTTTGGGAGGTACGGGCTAAGTATTTCATGGCTCGCTCTTTTCGCTCTCCCTTTTCTCTTTCTTTTTAAGTATTTCATGGCTTGCTCTTTTCGCTCTCCCTTTTCTCTTTCTATTTTTTTCTTTTTGCTTGGGTTTTCTCCCCAACATAAATCCTTCAAATTTTTTATTTGGGCTAAAAGGTAGATGGTTGTGGTCTTTGGGTCACGAGGCGAGACTGAGTGAGCCTCGTTTGGTAGGCCTATAGTGGACCTTTAACTTTAGTAGGCCTAGGGTGGACCTTTAGCTTTAGTAGGCCTAGGGTGGACCTATAAATTGTCTTATTTTGCAAGCGTATTTAGTCGTTTCTTAAAATGTGCAAGTAGCGTAGATTCGAAATGTTGTTTTTACCTTATTGAAATTTAACGAAAGAATTACATCGAAAATAATTTTTTGTTTCTTTTCAGACTCCGGTTTCCGGGATTTAATTGGAAGTTGTGATTTAGACTCGAACTTTCATTAATCTTTCTGATTATAACTCGTGTATGAATACAAGGAGGTGGCCTAGACTCAAAATAATGACGTGGCGTAAGCCTATAATACTTGACCAAGCGACTTTTAGACTTAGGTTAATTGGACCATAACTTTCGTTGGTTGACACTTTAGATTTTAACCCTTGGGTGTCCATTTGTCATGCGCCATTTTGCTTAATGTTGGCAATGTAGTTAATTGGGGAGATCGAATTTTCATTTTTGCAAGACTAGAATCATTAGTGCGGCTTCCCTCTTAGTGTGTATTGCTTTACCCCAATGGTAGCCTTATGGTATGCCGATCTGGGTATTTTCATGGTTGGTCATGTTGCATTCATGGAAAATCTTTTAGTCCGTACTTAGGAGTATTTAAAGGAGCGAGTGACTCGAGAGGACTATGATAGTCGTGACCCAACGTGATCATAAGCCTTGAGGCCATTAATTTTTCTTTGCCAATGGTATTGACACCTTAGGTTCACTTTGGGGGTTGTGCGACTATGGGGGAATGATTTTCAGAATGTGACCGTTTCCATTTTGCAAATACTATATATTATTTTTATTGGTGAGGGAGAGTATTGAGGCCGTGGATTCTTAGCAAGGGATGACAATTACATATGGGTGCATATTGATTTAAATGTTAGGAAGGGAGACTCAATATGGTTTAACCTTTTAACTTGCAGAACGAAACCAAGCATTAGGACCGATTCTATGGATAAGACAACTAAGACTTAGGATTTAGATTGTACTTTGGCATAGCCTAGTCTAGACTCGGATTTACTTATTTTCATTTGAACATTATTTTTTTCTTTGAAAACTTCATTTGAACATTATTTTTTTGAATACTTTGCCCATGTGACATTCAAGGTCATTTAATTAGCATGCTCAGTTTTGGTGCCGAACATTATCGCCATAGGAGGCCTAACAACGACACAAAGAGTTATTTATTACTATATTTTTTAGTCGCTTTTAGAATCGAGTGCCTTTTCATTCGCCCTTGCAGCAATTTTCACGAAAAGTTTTTTTTTTTGCTACGTAATTTTAATGCGCGGGCACCGAGGCTGCTGCGCCTGACCAGAAGGCCAGGCAGCAACTTCAGCGCCCAGCGTAGGGCGTGAGAAATTTTGGCGCCCAGAGAGGGGCGTTGAAAATGCATCCCTGGCTGGTTCTCGTTTTCTGTTTGCGTATACTTTTGTTTTTGCGACTTTAATTTTGCGTGCTTGCCTTATAACGTCCTTTACGCGTTGTGCAACGTTTGTGGGATTCGTTACAGGCCATCCCGAGCGTCGCTTATTTTTGTGGCGATCGTTCGGGTTTGCGGAACACGTATTTTGGTATAACTCTTTGGCCAATTGGTTTATGAATATTTGGGCAATTTTTTAAGGTCGTTGGTTTTCTAGGATTGTTTGTCACACACAATCATATATTTCGCTACACATAACTAACATTACATCATGAGGCAATAATAACATGTCATGTAGTTTTATGATAGGCTTCTATGGGTAGTATTTGCGCCTGGCTTGGTACCGCTTCTATCGCATATCCAACACATGCCCCGGTCGAGGTAGTGCCTTCAACAGACGAATTTCGCCCAAGAGGCCAATCACGATGTAAGCCAAGGGGGCATGCACCAATGAGAGGGACCTAATGGGCGAGCGATTGGGTTTGGGACAGGTGTACTACTAGCGAAAGTGCCGAGTGGACAACATTCGAAGCGTATGCACCCCCCGGTTGGCGATGGGTATCCTTAGTCCCAACTCCCAAGATGAAACATCCAAGGGAGCCAAGATTCGTTATCCGGTTCTGCCCGTTCACATTAATATGCTGATTTTCAGGTCGTTCCAACTTGATGGGGAAATAAACGCGGGGTAGGATCGTTTCACCCTTCGGCTATTTTGATTACCTACGAGCACGAGTATTTCCTTCACTATCCCCAGCGGAGTCGCCACTGTGAGGGGGTCGAAAAAGCACGAGGCTAATGCGTGACCTTGTCCCTCGTGGGTGTAACGTTTCCTTTTGTCAAATCAAGTGTAATTAGATTTCCTGTGAGTTTACACCCAATTGACTAGTAATATAGGAGTCGCCATTCAGTTTTTAACGACAATGAGAAAAACTGACAAAACCCGGTTATCGTGACATAAAGGGAGTGCAATTATGTTTGACCACGACGGCCGTAGGTTCCCTTGTGATCCCTGGTGTGGGGATCTCTCAACATACACCCGCAAGGTAGAGATTGAGGGTTCGGGGGACTGTAACTACCAAGAGGAGTACTCGCTCTTCGATAACTCCAGAGGCAGGATATCCTTACTAGCTCAGCATAAATAATTGAAGGGACATGCGTTAACTATTAAACTAATCTGAGTTGATTTTAGCAATATGCAACATATAATACTAGATCGATCGCGATTATCTGATTTAGATTGTATTAAGGGACCTAGCATGATAATCCAATTCCCCAAAAATGTTATCTTTATTTAGGTAGTTTAACAATTCATAAAAGGGCGAGGAAAGCAATTAAATCATGGAAAAGGGACACATTACGACGCACCCTTGAGAGGTGCGTCACGGTTCTCAGAAAACTAACCACTTTGACTTTGCTATTTCTCCTTTTATTTAACGAATCTCAAATTACGGGACAAGATACGTTCTGTTCGATTTTTGGATCGATTGCGACAGAACGCGTGATCAATTTCGCAGCGTGAGGCTTAGGCTTAGGGGTTTAGAGTCAATACTCAGAATAATAATTGTGTGTTGTGTCGTTGTTGTGTGTTTCACGCTGAACTTGGGGCTATATTTATAGAAAAGAGTTCGTGGAAAGATAGAATTGTAGAACTCTAATCCACGAGGAATTAGGAAAGAACACGTCCCAGGTATTTTCAGCGCCCAGGGCTGGGCGTCAAAGATTTCGGCGCCCAGCACTGGGCGTTGAAAATAGGATCCAGGCAATTTCAGCGCCCAGGGCTGGGCGTTGAAAATGATGTTTGAGCCGAGTTCTTTGTCAGATTTGGACTCTTAGAATCCGGAGTGTTTGAGACTTATCCGAGTATTTTAGCGCGTATTAACTTTATGACGGAATGCGTCTGGGCCCGTTAGGAACTCTAGGCTCGTTAGGATTTTAATTAATACGTAACTCTTATTTTCGAATTGTATTAGGAATAGGATTCTCTCGCAATTTCTATCTCATTTAGGAATTATGTTCGAGTGCAACACCTAATTCTGACAGGTTTCTATCTTTTATGACTTGCCACTTTTAACAACTACCCATTACGGCAGTTACTATTTTTAGCAGGTTTCCATAAATAGCAGGTTTCTATAAATAGCAGGTTTCGGGTGAAATGAAAAGGGGAATTGAGATTCGTTATTTTATAGGAGATGCGTTGTCAAGTGGAGATTCATGTTCTCATCATCGAACCTTCCCTTTCGGGAATGGGGACAAAAGTAGGTATTGAGGTGGTTTATGACAGTATAATCCTGATGAACTTACCTATGTGAATGTGGGGGCTACGCCCAACCCCCTATGAGGTTCATTGGCTTAGAACCTCTAGAGCGTTCATGAAAGATTAGGAATTTGTGGGGCACTGACTAAAAAAGTTCGCGAGAACACTATTTGTTTTGAGAAAAGTTTGGTGCGCTATTGTGTTACTATAATCCCCATGCAAGGTTCAAGGGTAAATCCACCTTATATGGCTTTATGACATACTAGTATGTGTAGACGCCTACATTTATCCCTAAGCCTGAAGCGGTGTGTTCGATGACGAAAATATAACCCACTTGTCAACACTGCACTCTGATTAGCTGTAGAACGACCCACAACTGACTGAAAAACCCATCCGGAACAGAACCTGTTAAATATAGTAACTTCCATAAATAGAAAGCTTCCTAAAATAGAATGGACACATATTTAGTCGCATTCGCATCCTGATACGGCTTAATATGTGGTTGCATCGATAGAAATATAGAATATGATTGTCCGAATTACAGCACACCTGTACGCGCCACATGTTCTAGTGCTTGCCTTCAGGCTCTAGAATAACATATCTCGAACAAATAACACTTCTTAAACTCATACTTATTGGGCACAATACATGTAAATGTTAACCCAAAACACTTAAAAATGGTTACGAGTGCCTAGAATACGCTCGTTACCCCGTTTATCAAGTGATACGTCCTTACGAAGTCAAAGTATGTCTTATAAATTATGATTTGGTTCATGCACATCAAATGATTGAATAGGCCTTAGAATAAGCTTTCCATAGACTTATCATAAGCCCAAATTCGATTTAAAACGAATAAGTTATAAGGTTTTTTCTTGGGCTTCGCCAAAATGGACCAACTTTCCACTGTTTGGGTCATAACTCGAGATTTACGAAGCCCATTGATGTGAGACCAGCGACATTGGAAAGAGGGATTCCGTAGCTTTCTAACAAGATATTATTTGCAAGAATCCAAGTTTGTATGAAGAAGTTAAGAAGTGTTAAAGATCGAGTTTTCTGGAAATCCGCAAATCTGCCTGCTCAGCAATTTTCTAGAGCTGGCTTAGCATGCGGTGGAAAATTCCAGCGCTCTCAATTACAACGCTACTGTTTTCTAGTGATTCTATATGATTCTGAGTAAAACTTAAACTCTTTAAATCCTATCTTATGCGCGCTAGAAATTTCTAGCGCTATAGTGTCAAGCGCTGGAAATTTCCAGCGCTCCCATGTCGAGCGCTACTTTTTTCTAGCGCTCGGACTCTTCAAATATCTATCTTATTTCGACTACCTACACTATAAATACATCCCTTCTACACCCCGTTTTCAATCATCAATTCACTCTCACTCCTCTGATATTCTGAATTCTCTCTTCCCCCTGTAGTGTACTAAAATTCTGCTGACATCCCGCCCCGTATTCGTAATAGTTTTCCCGTAAAAACTCTTGTTAAGAAGAACTATGTCCGTACTAGTATTCAAACCAACCCAATTACTACCGAAGTTCTTGCCAATTTATAAACCAAAACCAAGGAATATAAGAGGAAACCCTGGCGGAATTAAAGGAAGGATAAGGATCTAAAAGTCAGTATAAAGGTTGTTCTAAAGCTAAAAGGAGGCTCTGCTAAGGCGAGTGGTAAGTGTTCCTGAGCCAAGCACAACGCTATCAAAATTCATAAAATGCTTCAAAACATCGAAATAATAACAAAGCTACGAATCGGAATAAAAATTCCGCAACCAGGAGCCAAGCACAGCGCTGGCCTGACCAGCGTTAGAAAATTCCATCGCGCATACCTTATGTGCTAGAAATTTCTAATGCATGCGACGAGGAAGCGAATAAGCCAAAATGGCCAGCGCCAGAAACTTCTACGTTGACTAGGCCAGCGCTGGAAAATTCCAGCACTACACTAGTGTGTGCTGCTATTTTTTAGCGAACGCCTGCTTTGAGGGGGTCGAAAAAGCACGAGGCTGATGCATGACCTCGTCCCTCGTGGGCGTGACGTCGTCAGATCAAGTGTAGTTAGATTTCCTGTGGGTTTACACCCAATCGACTAGTAATATAGGAGTCGTCATTCAGTTTTTAACGACAATGAGAAAAACTGACAAAACCCGGTTATCGTGTAATAAAGGGAGTGTAATAATGTTCGACCACGACGGCCATAGGTTCCCTTGTGATCCCTGGTGTGGGGATCGCTCAACGTACACCCGCAGGGAAGAGATTGAGAGTTCAGGGGACTGTAACTACCGAGACGAGTGCTCATCGATAACTCTAGAGGCAGGTTAT
Organism: Spinacia oleracea; assembly: GCF_020520425.1. NCBI lineage: Eukaryota > Viridiplantae > Streptophyta > Magnoliopsida > Caryophyllales > Amaranthaceae > Spinacia > Spinacia oleracea. The sequence continues at coordinate 39,885,806 of NC_079488.1, forward strand.
CCTTACTAGCTATGCATAAATAATTGAAGGGACATGCGTTTAAACTATTAAACTACTCTGAATTTATTTTAGCAATATGCAACACATAATACTAAATTGATCGTGATTATCTTATTTAGATTGATTTAAGGTACCTAACATGATAGTTCAATTGTCCAAGGTATTATCTTTATTAGGCGTGATAGATCAATCAAATTAATAGTTTAACAATTTTATAAAAGGGTGATGAAAGCGATTAAATCATGCGAAGGGACACATTACAACGCACCCTTGAGAGGTGCGTCACGGTTCTTAGAAAACTAACCACTTGGCTTTGCTATTTCTCCTTTTATTTAACAAATCTCGGGTTTCTGAGCAGTATTCCAGTATTTAGGCTTAATTCATCAGCTACAAGGGACAGGATACGTTCTGTTCGACTTTTGGGTCGATTGCGACAGAACGCGGGATCAATTTCGCAGCGTGAGGCTTAGGCTTAGGGTTGGAGTCAATACTCAGATTATGAATTGTGTGTTGTGCTGTCGTTTTCACGTCGGCTTTAGCGGTCTATTTATAGGAAACAGTGGCGTAGAAAGATAGATTTTCAGAAAATATGAATACGAAACGGATTGGGAAAAGAATCCGTCCCAGGTATTTTCGGCGCCCAGCACTGGGGGTCAAAGATTCGGCGCCCAGGGCTGGGCGTTGAAAATACGATCTAGGCAGAATTCTTTGTCAGATTGGACTCTAGAGTACCGAGTCCATTAAGAGACTTAATCTGAGTTATTTGTTGCGTATCAATTTACGACGGAATGCGTCTGGGCCCTTTACGAACTCTAGGTTCGTTATGAGTTTAATTAATACGTAACTCTTATTTCCGAATTATAGCAGGAATAGAATTCCCTTTTCCAATTCCTATCTCTTTTAGGATTTATGTTGGAGTGCAACACCTAATTCTGACAGGTTTCTATCTTTTTATTCTTACTACTTTTAGCAATTACCTTTTACGTACGGCAGCTACTATTTTTAGCAGGTTTCTATAAATGGAAGCTTTGGCTGAAATGAAAGGGTGATTTGAGATTCGTTATTTTATAGGAGATGCGTTGCCAAGTGGAGATTTATGTTTTCATCATCGAACCTTCCCTTTCGGGAATGGGGACAAAAGTAGGTGTCTACACCTGCTTATTCCTCGCATTTAAGCCTACAAAAAAGAACTTCAGAGTTAATGATCCAGTCTATCGTGCAACAAATTCGAAAGACCGAAATACGCATCTGCCTTAAGCATCACGTAGGTCTGGCTGAAAATACCCATTATGGGAACGCATATTCAAAATTGCGCCAAAGGTATTCTCACGGAATTAAGCCTCATTAAGTCAAAATTAACCAAAATCTGCACTAGCTTTTATCAATAGCCCAAAAGGCCAGTACGCGCAAATTACTTTTCGTTTGCGTCGGAATGCTGAACGTTTGAGTGCACAAACACTCCAACGAAGGGGACAACTTGGTAACATTCAAGCCACAGAACAAAATTGACTAAAAGAGGCACACTACACTACCTGCAGGCGCTGGAGATTTCCAGAGCACCACAGGCAAGCGCTAGAAAATTCCCACGCTGCACTCTCCAGCGCTAGAAATTCCTGGTGCCACTGGTTCCTCTCTTGGCAACTCTCACCTACTCCTGGCTTAAAATAAAAAATGATTCGTAAAGTAGCTATTTGTCCTCCAATAACACTAATGTACGGCATAACGCCGTCCATGCTAAAATAACCTTTGACGTTCACTAAAAGCAAAAGTTTCTAAAAAGCAAAGAAAAGAGTGTGTTTTCTAAAATCAGTTAATAAAGTTGGATTTATACCAAATTTCTCATTGTAATTGCTTATTAATATTCGAGGCAAAGCACGAGTCAAGTCGAGTCAAAAACCCTAGCCAAGTGTGTCATCATTTATGTGAGTCTTCCCTTGACTCCATCATTCGCCTAGTCTAAACCAAAATTATTTCCTAAGGGTCTAAACCAAGTTAAGGTCTACCGTTAGAGTAATCATCCATCTAGAATTACCTTCCATAGAGTCTTCACACACTTAGAGTCCTTCCCCTAGAATCCACTTACACCTAGGATATTTCCCTCAATTCCCATCTGGTAACTTAAAATCAAATCCGTATAGCCAAAAGTAAAAACACTAAAACGGTCATAAAAATAACTGTGAGGCCCATAATCTATCAATTCGTAGGTCTAACCTTAGTTCATCATCGAGAGTCAGTTTCAGCCTTAAACAGTTAGCAGATCAAAAGTTATAGCTGTTGCAGTCTAGCGGTTTTGTAAAAATCCGTTTTTGTGTTTTGAGTCAAACCCATGCCCAACCTTTGATTCCTAGTCGTCCGAGACAACGTGCTAACATATTCCAAATAATTAGTACGTTTGTTATAGATGGCATTCACCATCTAAAAGGATTATTTGGTCATTTCATACCTCGAAATTAATAAATTAGAGCGATTATTACATTCCGTTCAAATCACCTAGATCTTAAAAGTATAGACCATTAGAGCACTATAACTCTCACTTGACTAATAGACACAGAACTATTGCCCAAAATACAAGTTTAATACTTGCTCAATTTGTCATTTTGATTAAATCCCGAGACGTTCATGACAACCCAATTCCTAATCGTCCAGATTTTAGAACAACCTTTTTCTCGAGTCTAATATTTAATAAAAAAATAGGTGATCATATCCAACTTTTAAAAATCAGTTCTGCTTTCTTTCTAGTTTTCAAAAAAAAATTCATTAAGTATTCTCTAAGGGTCCTAACTAATTCGAGAATAATTCAAGGAATGGTCGCTCAGCAACATAAGCTCTAATCATTCAGGAAAGTCTTCATCAAACCCGTACTCCTTTGACTTCTAGTCCAAACATGAGTAGCATTCAAGAGCAAATCCATCTAATAAAGATTACTCTTGTGGAGCTTAATTCTTGTCTCATCTCTTTAGAAGAAAAACAAATGGAAGTTCGTCAATTTTAGCACGGTCCAAGTAATCATCTCGATTGCCTAATCCACCGAATAGGTTACAACCCTTCGGAGCACCCTACTCCCGAGAAAGTCGACCATCAAAGGATAAACGAACTATCCTCTCTCACGAGATGGAGTTCCCTCTTCAAAAAAACGGGAGACAATTAATGAACTTGCTTGCCAACCAAAAAAAGTTAAAAGATGGATTAAAGACAGAAAATTCACTCCGGTAGGCGAGTCATACACAAAATTTCCAAAACTCGAGGAATACTATGTCCAATAGCTGCCACCCCAGACCCTCGTGTTAAAAGAAAGTATTAGAACTCTAACCCATATTGCGAGTATCATCAAGGAAAAGGTCATCTTATCCAACAGTGTTGGCACCTAAAGAATGCAATACCATATCTAATTGAGGACGAGGTCTTGACCCTTCCCATATAAGATATGACTTTAAGAGCACTACACTCCAATTAAAATCAAACACTCACCTTCAGTGTTTTAAAACTTAATTGACTTCTTATAGCATTCATTTACTACCAAAAAACATTTGGGGCAACTATGACATGACTACCCTCTACCATATCGAACATTCCACCACTAGAATGTTCAAAATGACGAGCTCATAAGCAAATCTCTCCTGGACTGGAAACGCGAATCTACGAACTAGACTGTTGGCTGCACTGAAGACTAAAGATTATCCAAGGCTCTAAGATGCAGACTCAAAGTTCAAAGAAGCTCAGACATAGAATATATCACTACAAACTAGTTCTATGTCATTCTCCCTTTCATTTCGTTCCTAAAATAGAATTAGAGGCTAAATTGCTGCCAAGGCTTCTTATCATGTACTTTTATTAAAAATCAATAAAGTTCCTCTTTAAAGTACATCCTTGATTGTCTTACCATAAAAGTTTTAAAAAAGCAATAAACAAATAAAAGGCAAATTATTCAATGCATGAAACAAATGGCAAAACTTATTCTGCACTTTACATAAAAGAGTTAGCAATTAGTCACTCACCTGGGCCAAACAGAGCCCATTAACTATTAGGTTATGATACATATAACTGAATATAAATCATGCGAAAAAACCATTAAAGCCAGGAATCCAAATTAATTCGCACAAAACAATTAGCATAATTAGGATGCATACTCTTTGTAGCGTGCCCTCCCTTGCTGCTCCCGAACCGAAAAAGAACAAGTCTTTAGGACTCCAAGTGTCGTCCCTCCGTAGAAAGTCCACAACACGTCCGGATCCGCCTTAAGTTTGACTAACTAGAATCACCCTTAAGGTACAATTATTTTTGGCAATATGCGGCAAATAGATGACTGAATTTTTTTCTTAAAATTCTCTCTTTTTGAATACTTAAAACTCGTTATAAATTGTGAACATTAATCACATATTTATAGGCTATGGAAAAAGTAATCGAATCCTACTAGGAAACGAATTAATTTACTAGAATCTTATTAAAACTCTATTAATTAATTTATCCATTAGTGTAGGGGGGTATTTTTTTTCCCGTTTCCTACAAGGGGGGTTGGCACGCGCCGGCTCGTTTAGAGAACCGTTGAATTGTTTTTGCACCTCGAAGGAGTCGCCACCAAACTTTATTTTAGGTCCCGTTTGGGAAGACCGCAAAATGACTCTATTTTTGGATAAGGCCTTGAATCCTCGAAACGGATGGGTGAGATCCGGGATCGGGAACGAAAATGATTATTCGGCGAGCTTTAGAAATATTCAAGTACGTTGGCACAACATTAGTTCGAAAATAAACCCTAAGATTAGACTATGTGGGTTTGAAATTTAGAGAAAAATAGAATTTCTAATTGTACGGTGGTCACTTTACTTTAAAGATTAATTTAAGGAACCTAAGGCCGGTTTGTCCAAAAATATCTTCGTTAATTAAGCGTGATGTAACCTTTGTTTTTTGTTGTATTTAGCATGTTGGTGATGAAAGCGATAAAGCACATAAAGCAACATCACAATACTAAATAAAGTGCGGAATTAGTAAATACAAGACCCCCTAGAAAAGGACTAGGGAGTAGGTCCACATCGCCTAGAAATGGACTAGGTATGTAAAGGTGCGGAATTGAAATTGCGAAATTGAAATTGCGGTGTTGAAATTGCGGTATTGAAAATGCGATATTGAAAGTGCGATATTGAAAGGTGCGATATTGAAATTGCAATATTGAAAGGTGCATAATTGAAATTTGTACTTGGGCACATGAGATTCGAACGCCAAGCGGCTCCTTAAAAATAAGTGCACCCGACACGAATTCAAACCAAAAATCTCAACTTTGGAGAGGTTGCTCAACCCAAATGTCCTAGATTTTGCAAATAAAACTTGAAATTGAAAGCTTGAATATTGGAAGGTTTGAACTTGAAAAGATTGAAAATTGAACTTGAAATGATTGAAATTTGAACTTGAAATGATCCTAGTTTAGGGAAATGACTATGAATAACCCTAAACATGGCAAGATCTTTGAAAATTGAAGACTTGACCTTGTATATTGAAAGTGGAGTTTTGAATCTCAAAGACTAAACCTTTAAATGTTAAAAGGTGTTTATCTTTGATTACCCCATGTTTGATGGTGATTCTAGCCCAAGACATGATTGTAAACAACTTGGACATCCTTGAATCTTCTAAAATTTGTATTTTGTATTTTGAAAAAGTTTGTATTTTTGAAAAACATGTGTGATTGTTGCAAGTGGTGTTTTTTATGGCAAAAAACACCAACTTGCTAATCATTTGAAATCAAAATAGCATGATTGATTGAAATGGGATTCGGGTTTGTAGGGGAATACAGTTAAACATAATAACATGTGCGGAGACAATCCCCAAATCCAGGAAACATGTATAAAGCACAGATTAAGCAAACTTACATTCGAAGCGTGTTTTCCACAATAATATGTCAACGAACACGAACAAAGAACTCCACTTGTCGTTCCTCTACTTAGTTCACCGACATGTTCAGATCCGTCTTGATAATCGTAGCTTAGACAATCATTCAAGAGTTTGTGCTTTTGGGAAGAACACATCCATGGAGGCTGAGAGAGAATTAGGGATTCTCTCTCCTCCTTAGGGTTTGATGTGTGTGGCTGAATTGTGTATTAGGTTAGGAAAAATTGTATAGAATAATATTATAACCCCTTAGGTTATAATACTATCCGGCCAAGCCACAAGGGCAAGAATCGGACAGAAGGCCCATACGCGCGCACCACACAGGCGTTGGGCCTTGGGTCGCGCTGTGTGAACTGCTGCTGCTACTCCTCATATGCGTGCGCGCCCGGCCAAGGCATGGGCCTTGCGCGCTGGCTTGCTGCTACGCCCAGTAGGCCTTGCGCGCTTGCGTGCCGTGGCTCGTTGGGCTGGCAGCGTTGCTTCCTCGTATCCGCGATTAATATATTTCCGATATATTATTTATCGTTTCGTATACGACGAATCACCGTCGTACGATACGATTTATTCGTTTCGCCTAGGTTACGAATATTCGCGATACGATATACGATTCCGATGCAAGGTCGTATCGTATAATACATTTTCCAACTAATTCCCGAAAAGCTATTAAATGAATTTCCGATTCATTTAATCCGGTGATCTGTTACATGCCATTGGTGTGACCTTGTAGGTTCAGTCAAGAGTAAGTTGTGAGCTTAATATTCATTAGAACTCACTGATCGGAAGCATTGCTCCAGCTAGCTGTTCCGATCACTTGATCTCACTGAATTAATTGTTCGCAATTAATCTGAACCTTGGTATTAGACTTAATGCACCTTGGGTGAAGGACATATGTCCTTCAATCTCGCACTTGTCATTCAGACAAGTGTGCATCCACATTCCTTTTTCACTTAGTGTTACTTACTGAACATAAGGTAAGATCCAAGCCATCCTTATTAGGTCCAGAAGTGTTTCTCGGATTACAGAGTTCAACTGTCAAACTTTTGCAGAAGGTTAAGCCTAACCATTCTGAGCACGGCCATGCATTTTACAGTATCTAACTCTCCGAGAGGTCTTGTTACACAACAAACACCATATCCTATCAAAGATAGGAGGACAATCCATTCTTGCAATCTATGAACACTCACTTTGATTCATAGTACGCCCAATAACTGCTTTTATAGCCTCCTTTTACGGTGCGACGTTTAGCTAGTATCAAAGCGAACTAATTCTCAAACGAGTAGACATAATCCCTCATGTTCTAAGGAATGGTTCTAATCACCATTAATGAGAACTACTTATGACATGACTTTAATCTTTTAAAGTGTTCTCATGGTCAATCCGATACAAGATCCAATAAGTATCTATGCAAATGATTTCTGACATCCAGACCATCTAGTTCAAGAAACAGAACTATAAATCAACTTGCAATCTAATCTTCATTAGTCATTGGTCGTCCACCTTTCAATGACCTGGATTAGGGATCCTTTGTGACTTCAATATTCAAGTTCACTTATGGGTGTTTCTTTGTCGAAGAATCCATCTTGACATCCCATTTGAATGATTTGAATCACATGGACTTATCATTTAATACTAAACCAAGATTAAATGAACTATGAAATATAATTTCATAAATGATAAATGTTTAAACCAAATGCTTACCAATTTGTGGGCCTCTAACCCAAAATCAAGCATTTAATGTTTTACAGATATAGGCCTTTCACCCAATACTTTAAACATTCATGGAACTCAAACTTGATTCCATATCTGCATGTGAATGTTGTGTATCATTCAATGCAGAGGTTTAGTTTATCATACTTTGCTATCCTTAGCATCTTTTCTATCGAAATCCTTTCGATGTAAGATGAAAAGATCTTTGAATATGTTTCTAGAATGATCTAGTCTTTCGTTGCTGTTTAGAATGATAATCATATCTAAAATAGAAAATCATCCAGGTAGCAGACTTGTGATCAAACTGAGTTCATTGAAGAACTCCCACTAAAAACAATTCCCTTTTATTGCTTCTTACGCAATAATGAATTCATATCAGTTATATAGAATTTCAAATGATGCTTCCCTTTTGGAATACTCCAACCAGTTCACATAGATGTGGGAGATACATCTTTCAACTGAGAACTTGAAAACAAATCATTGATTCTGTTTCCCATGCATCACATATGGTTTAGAACCTATGTAACCACCTTTTAATCACGACGCCTAATTGCACGTGTTTGTTTGTGGTTTGCCTAACAACAAGATTCAACTTTTTCTTAGTTAAATGCATGTAGGACCAAAACTTTACTTATCTTCACTTCCTCTTATCAAGTGCTCATCCTACATATCCAAATGTATTGGATGTTCTTGATACTGTTCCAATGATCTTTGATCCATATCAATAGAGATTGGTATAAACTCGTCACGATCCAATGTTCACGAGTTATCTTGGCGATCTATATATCATATTATACATGATTGATTGTAATGCAAAAACCATTCGCATTTTAATTAAAATCCATCCATGTAACTTTTAGCTTCATTCCGTTTCAAGAGATACTGAATCTTTGCTAAAATCTTGGCATTGCCATGTGACATAAGGTGAAGGCACCTCTTCAAGGTCCTTCATGCTTAACTCTAGTGATAACAGCCTAGCTTTATACTTAGTTAAAGCATTCATAACTTAGACTTTCTCATATGGGTTGAGAGTCTCCTTTGAGTCTCTCCATTGTGTTTGATTTAGTAATTACTTTTACAGAATCCAAACAACGCTTTAGATCCTATCCAATAGATCTTTAACCCAGTATGTTCTAAGTTTCGCCATGGTTCTAATATTGACAAATACTTTCAAATCTAATCATTTAGAATTTGAATGTCATTTTCAATAGAGAGATATGTATCTCATATATAGAACCAATAAACTTGACTTATCTCCCACTAAACTCCTCATCTATAAGATGATCCATATTTTCATAAAGCTATGATTGCTCAATAGCCTTTTAGACAAATATGGTCCAATTCCCACTTGCATGCTTTAATCTACGAATAGATTTCTTAAGCTTTCTCTTTTATCTAGCATCCAAAACTTTTACATTGTGTGATGTACACAATTCCTTTCTACAAGTCCAATTGAGTAAGGTGTTTCGTTTTTCAATTTCCATATTGCCATATGCAATGATTTCTAGATTTATCCAAAATAGTTCAAGCATTCCGACTTGGTGAAAAAGATTTCAACATTATCAACGTCGTGAAGTTGTTTACAATCTTTAACCACCAATCTAGCTTCTCTTTTGTATGTGTATACAATATCATCTCTGTATGTTTTGAAAACATGTTTGCAACCAATGGGAGTAAACCCCTTATGAAAATCAACGTTGTATGTTTAGAAAACATGTTTGCAACCAATGGGAGTGAACCCTTTATGCAAATCAACCAAATCATAGATTTGATTCTTTAAGATGAAGATATTTCGGATAAAATAGCCTCAAACCATTTTGTATGGCCTCGAACCATACTTATGTTTTTGATGGCCTCAAACCATACTTGGGAACTTTAAATTCGTCGTAGCTAACTTGTAAGTCGTATGTTTTTGAAGCACATTCCAAGTCTTCATAGTTTTCATTCCTCAAGATATCTATGTATCTATCTTGGTTGAATTCTATTCCTTATACGATTTACCTAGGTATTGAACATCAAACGTTAGTGTCTATAAAGACATTACTCAAGTGCTTTGAGTATTAGGATTCTCTTGAAGCACTTCTAAAGTCTTCCTGAAGCTCTTCCAAAGGCTTCTAAGTACGGAGCTTTTCCAAAGACTCCTAAGTATCCTACATTTGTTTGTTGCTTGACTCGAAGTCCATTCGAGGTCATTTTTCTCCCACTTGCCTTTTTGGAAATATGATGGTTTCCTAAAAGACATTATCTTAACCAACAACCATATGTTGTCAGATTTGTGGTAGAATCAATACCTTTTGTTTCTATGAGTCGCTCATAAAGAAACATATATCTATCCTTGAGTTTGTTTGATGTAAACACTAACTCCCACTGGGTTTGACAACCCTAGATATATTTGTACTGAAAAGATGTACTGAACCGAAGTTCAATCCTTATGACATCTTATCCTTAGCTTTGACAACTTTGTTTAGTGTGAAAGTCATTTGAGAGTGTAATTAGAAACTAAATAGGAAAATAGTCGTGATTATCGTTAATCGAAATAAATTCCGATTTCTCCATTTGGACATACCATATTCTTATGGAGCTTCGATTGTTACAATTCTATATAAACAATCTAGATAATCTTTCTTGGCTCATGCAAACATCACCTTGACCCAGCCTAGATGTTCCAAAATTCTTGCCAAGTTGATTTTATACCCTTTTGTGAATTACATTGAAGCATTTCACACATTTCACTTTGAGTAAATATAGCCATATTTTCTCAAATTCTTGTGAAATAGGTAAGTCATAAAATCCATCTTTGGCCTAGGAACTTCATTGTCTAGAAACTTCTAACAATAGTCCATTTCTATGTCATGTTCAACAAGCAAGACCCACGTGTCTTAAATTAACCAACTTTCAGAAATCCATGCCGTGGAATCTTAGAATGCTGACTTGTTGATATGGTCGTATGACATTGCCAAAGATTTGTGGAACACAAATTAAAGTGTTTCATTTGAACCTTCTAAAGTTTTAATTGTGAAGAGATTTGTTTGTTTATTAATCAATCATATGACTCAACCCTTAAATGACCATTTCATTCAAATAAACACTCAACGAATGTTTTTGTTCACTTTGATTGTCTAAACAGAAATTGGTTATGATGATTAATGGAACATAATACCATTAAGTTCCAGCCTTTAGAAGGACTTTAAAACAAACATGATGACCCTACAATCAATGTAGCACAACTTTGCTTCATTTCCCACTTGTAGGTCAATAACCAGACTTAGCTCCCGGAATTTGAGTTCTTAACAAGAGTTTAGAACCTCAAGCGGTAATCTAATACCATAGGAGTTTATTTGCTAAGTCGTTTCTCTTTAACATAAAATTCAAGGTAGAAATTGAATATTGAATTCATTTCTTTTGTTCCCCTTTTCTATCCTTTCTAGCACGTTTTCTTATAGTCCTAAAGATTTTACTCTTTGCTTGATCTTCTTACTTTGTTACGCTTACAAAGTCCCTTTCTTTTGTTCACTTTAAATGACAACATCCAATGAGTCTAATTCATCATCGAATCAAAAGAAAATTGGTTGTTAACCATTGGTTATACATGAGTCTTTAACTCAATACTTCATTATTTCAAAACTACCCAGTATTCTGAATATATGAGGTCCAATTGGTCTACCATTCAAATTCTAGTTTGAAAACAACCATGAAGATCACTATAAGAAAATAGCATTCAAGATACGCTCTCACTCTCCTTTTCTTTGAGAATCGCTCTCAAAATAGTAACCAATCGATCGAGGAAATATCGCAGTTCTATTGTCCGAACGCAATAAAGTTGAATATTTACGATTCTACAAAAATGAACTAGCAAAGAAAAACATTTATCATACTTTAATAACTTGAAATAAAAGCATTCATGCAATCATTAAAGCTATTAAACATTTCATTCATGCAAAAGCAAAAACATTGTCCAAAAATGAATGAAACGATTCTAAGACCCCAAAAGTCCTAAATCCTTAAGCAGCTTTAGCATGTCTTAAGTAGTTTAAGATTTTAGGTAAGCAAAACCTATTGCTAGTAATCTCCAAATTACTCTTGGTTAATAAATTAATGCCATAATTTATCCCATTGCAACAACATAATGCCATTGTTGTTTGAGTTGAAACCACAATCAACGTGCTCCTTTACGACGCCTTACCACCTAAGTCAACTAAAATAGCACCTTGCTTTAGCGTAAACCTACTATCTTAGATCCTTAGATTTTTGTAAGTGCTTGATTTGGAAGGCAATTTTTAAACTCAATATTACTTTGGACCTAGTTGTTTCTATGTTAGTTCGATTATTTAGTGAACTTAATCTAATCGAGTCATATGAAACAACCTATTCATGCAAAGCATACATACATTCATACATTCAAGCCTAATATATATATTAAAGTGCATAAATAAATGGTGATCTAGTATGGCCCAAAACTTTTGTCTTGAAGCATCCAATGTTTATCACCTCCTTCTTAGATTGGCATCGTCTTGAAACTTCGTTCAAATGCTAACTTAAAGTTCTAAACTTAGAAATACTTGAAAATAATAAATTACATCAAAATTTCCATGGTACGCAGACCATATTTAAAACATTACATTCAAAGATAGAACAGTGCGCAGACCGTATTTAACTATCCTAAATTGGCCATACTAGTCACTTGGAATACCTGCATTGCATAAAATATATATTCTATGCATTCACCCATTCGTGTGCTAAAACGAATGGCCCATATAAATATGCAAGTATTTACGTGAATTAATTAAAATTCACGTTCACATAAACGCGTCCTAAAAGATTAATCAATTTCCAAATTATTAATCCTTAGACTTTATTCTAATTAAAATAGAATTTAATTAAAATAATGCGACCTACGAAAATAATTAAAAATAATTATTTCATTTTAATTTCATTTAGTGGCTCCCACTCAAACCAATAATTATTCCGGATAATTAATTATGAAATATTAAATTAAAACTCGCGGCCCGGCCCAAGCAAATAAAATATTAAAATTAAATATCCCGTTAGCCCAAATTAATGCAAATATACGAAGCCTAACGAATTAAACGATTTTTAACAAAAACGTCCAATTACTTAGTCGGGCTAGGCTTGCGCCCAGCGCTTGCCTTGCGTGAGGCCCAAGAGCGCACGAGCAAGGCTCGCACACCCCCAGCCCCATCACGCGCGCGCACCGCGTCCCTGCAGCTATGCAGCCCCTGCGCTGCGTGTTGTGCATCGTGTGTGTGTGCTGCACGTCGCAAGGCTTGCGCCTCGCTTCGACGCAGCCCCGCAAGCTCACCCGCCTGCCCCTTCCTTGCCCAGCGCGCACGAGGCACGCAGTGTTAGGTTATGATACATATGATATTACATAAATCATGCGGAAACAACCATTAACCCAGGAATACATATTATTTACACATAATCATATAGCATAATTTAGATGCATACTCTTTGTTGCGTGCCCTCCCTAGCTGCACCCGAACCGAACAAGAACAAGTCTTTAGGACTCCAAGTGTCGTCCCTCCGTAGATAGTCCACAGTACGTCCGGATCCGCCTTAAGATTGACCAACTAGAATCGCCCTTAAGGTACTAGAATTTTCGGCACTTTTGAGCAAGATGTGTGATTGAATTTTTCTCTCAAAAACTCACTTTGAATACTTTGAAACTCGTCATAAATTGTGAACCCAGGCCACATATTTATAGGGGTATGGAAAGGGAATTGGAATCCTATTCAGATACAAATTAATTAAACCTAGAATCCTACAAGAACTCTAATTAATTAATTTATCTAATAGAATTAGGAATTTAATCATTAACCGAACTCTGCATGTTTTAGGAATCGTGCATGAACGCAAACACTCACGCACACACACACGGCAGCCACGATGGGCCGCCCATGCGCGTGCGTGCGAGCAGCAGCCCACGCAGCGAGGCCTACGCGAGCTACAAGCCCACGTAGCTCCTGCGCGCGCTGCGCGCGCTGTGCGTGCTGCCTCGGCCTGCTGGGCCTAGCCTTGCGCTGGGCCTGGCGTGGCCTTGGCTGTTCGTGTGGCGCACTTGGCTTGCTGGGCGATGGCCTGGCTTCGTGCTGGGCCCTCGTCCGGCAGGCCTCGTCCGATGCTTATTCGTACGATACGCTTCCGATTAAATTCCCGGTTCCGGAATTCATTTCCGATACGAACAATATTTAATATTTCCGATTCCGGAATTAATTTCCGTTTCGAACAAATATTTAATATTTCCGTTTCCGGAATTATTTTCCGATTCTGATAATATTTCCGATTCTGACAATATTTCCGTTTCCGGCAATATTTCCGATTCTGGCAATATTTCCATTTCCGATAATATTTTCCGATACGTACCATGTTTCCGTTTCCGGCAACATCTACGACTTGGATAATATTTATATTTCCGATACGATCCATATTTCCGTTTCCGGCAATATCATCGTTTCCGGAGTATTCATTTCTTGCCTGTGACGATCTCATCTCCCACTGAAACCAAGATCCGTCGATTCCGAATATCCATAGATGGAGTATTTAATGCCATTAAATACTTGATCCGTTTACGTACTATTTGTGTGACCCTACGGGTTCAGTCAAGAGTAAGCTGTGGATTAATATCATTAATTCCACTTGAACTGAAGCGGCCTCTGTTAGGTTATGATACATATGACATTTACATAAATCATGCGGAAACAACCATTAACCCAGGAAACATATTATTTACACATAATCATTTAGCATAGTTTAGATGCATACTCTTTGTTGCGTGCCTTCCCTAGCTGCGCCCGAACCGAACAAGAACAAGTCTTTTAGGACTCCAAGTGTCGTCCCTCCGTAGAAAGTCCACAGCACGTCCGGATCCGCCTTAAGATTGACCAACTAGAATCGCCCTTAAGGTACTCAGAAAATTCGGCACTTTTGGGGCAAGATGGGTGTTTGAATTTTCTCTCAAAAACTCACTTTTGAATACTTTGAAACTTGTATATAAATTATGACCCCTAGGCCTTTATTTATAGAGTTATGGAAAAGGAATCGTAATCCTAGTAGGATGCGAATTAATTGGAATTAGAATTCTACATGAATTCTACTTAATCAATTTATCCAATAGGAATAGACATTTAATCATACACTGACTCTTGCAGATTCAGGAATCTCGCATGAGCTCAAACTCACACACACACGGCAGCCACAAGGGCTGCCCACGCATGCGAGCAGCAGCCCACGCAGCGCGGCCCACGCATGCGCGGCCTTGTGCGCGCTGGGCTGTGGCGTGCGTGCTTGCTGGGCGATGGCCTGGCTTCGTGCTGGGCCTTCGTCCGGCAGGCCTCGTCCGATGCTAATTCGTACGATACGCTTCCGATTAAATTTCCATTTCCGGAATCTATTTCCGATACGAACAATATTTAATATTTCCGATTCCGGAATTAATTTCCGTTTCGAACAAATATTTAATATTTCCGTTTCCGGAATTATTTTCCGATTCCGGTAATATTTCCGATTCTGACAATATTTCCGTTTCCGGCAATATTTCCGATTCTGGTAATATTTCCATTTCCAACAATATTTTCCGATACGTACCATGTTTCCGTTTCCGGCAACATCTACGACTTGGATAATATTCATATTTCCGATACGATCCATATTTCCGTTTCCGGCAATATCATCGTTTCCGGAGTATTCATTTCTTGCCTGTGACGATCTTAGCTCCCACTGAAACCAAGATCCGTCGGTTCCGAATATTCATAGATGGAGTATTTAATGCCATTAAATACTTGATCCGTTTACGTACTATTTGTGTGACCCTACGGGTTTAGTCAAGAGTAAGCTGTGGATTAATATCATTAATTCCACTTGAACTGAAGCGGCCTCTAGCTAGGCATTCAGCTCACTTGATCTCACTGAATTATTAACTTGTTAATTAATACTGAACCGCATTTATTAGACTTAACATAGAATGCATACTTGGACCAAGGGCATTATTTCCTTCAGTCTCCCACTTGTCCTTAGGGACAAGTGTGCATTTCCTAATTCCTTTGTCGCTCGATGCTTGCTCTTGAACATAAGGTAAGAGTTGTCATCCTTATTATGTCCAGAGGTGTTCCTCGGTTTCAGAGTTCAACTGATCAAATAAACAGATAATCATAGCCTATGATTCATCCGAGCACGGCCATGCATTTCACAGTTTCTAGCTCTCCGAGTGGCCTTGTACAACTTTTAAGCATCTCATCCCGATTTATGGGAGGACAATCCCAATCTTGCGATCTTGAGATTAGACTTCGTTTGATAGGTGATTACCTGAGCGTTGCCTTTATAGCCTCCTTTTACGGTGCGACGGTTGGTCAACGTCAAAGCAACCAGTTCTCAAACAAGTAATCTCAAATCACTCAGGTATTGAGGATTTAGTGTCTAATAATTTAATGAAATTTACTTATGACAGACTTTCATCTCTTACAGTAAAGTTTCATAGGTCTTGTCCGATACTAGTCTTCCCAAAGTAAGTATCTATGCAAATGATTATGACATTGCCATGTCCACATAGTTCAAGAAACAGAACTACTAGTCATCTTGCATTCTAATCGTCTAACGTTTTCTATGCGTCCAATTTTATAGAAAACTCCGATTAGGGACCATTTTCAACCTTTGACATTCAAGTTCACTTGATAGACATTTCTTAGTCACAGGACTGGTCCTGACAGTCTATCTTGAATATATCGTCAAATTTGAAGGGACTCATCATTTAATACTAAACCAAGATTAAATGGAATATGAAAATACATTTCATATATGATAAATGTTCAACCCCAATGTTTTACAACCATGGGCCTCAAACCCATTTTCTAAAACAATTCATGGAATTCAAAGCTATGCTTGATTTCCAGTGCGACAATGTGAGTGTTGCTTCTCACTTGTTGCATAGGTTTAGTTATCATGCTTTGCCAATCTTAACATCCTTTTCATCGAATGTTCTTTGAGATATGATGATAAGATCTTTTCGAGTTTGTTTATTATGTGATCTAGTCTTTCTTACTACATTAGTGGTTCTACGCATTTTGCAATGAAGAACCATTAAGTTAGCAGACGTTTTTCTTGCTTCAAGAGTGGTTCCACGCATTTTTCAATGAAGAACCATCAAGCCAGCAGATAGGTGATCTACCCAAGTTCAGTGAAGAACTTTAAACAACCCTGTTTTATTGCTTCTTAGGCAATAATTACTTTTACTTCAACTTTATAGGTTGCTAGTGATGCTTTGTTTGGAATTACTTATCCAAGCAGTTCACAGATATGTGGAATACTCTCAACTATATCTTAGAACATAGAAATCATTATTTTAATTTCCCACGCAACAACTCATGGTCTCCAACCCATGTTGCCATTTCAAAACACGATGCTCTATAGCTCGTCCTTGTCAATGGTTAACTCCAAAGGGGTCTTGCTTGATCCTTTGCCAGTGTTTCTGCGTGTAGCATCAATATTTAGCATATCTTTATTTCCTTGAATCAAGAACTATTCCTATGTACCTTTTCAAGTACCATAAGTATTCTTGATCTCAATCTAGTTGATCTTCACTTAGATCAATAGAGATTGGTATATGTTCGTCATGGCTAAAGTCATACGATACGTTTTTGGCGATCCTCATATTATATCATACATGATAAATTCTTTTGCAGAATAATTCCCAATTGAATTCTATTCATGTAACTTTAGCTTATTCAATTTCAGCAGATACTGAATCCAGCTAAATTCTTTGACATATAATATAGGTTAAGAATCTCATTTAGACTCTTTGATGTTTAACTTAGTAAATGCTTATACATAGTTCAAACATCCTTTACTTAGATTTATTCACATGGGTCGAATATCTCCAATGGAGACTTTCGTGTTTGATTTAGTAAATGCCATTACTTAATCCAAAACAATATCATAAGATTTCTGTAAATAGATCTTAATACCCAGTATGTACTAAGTTTCGCCATGGTCCATTTGAATGCTATTTCACAATAGAGAGATATGTGTGTGATACACATAGGACCAATTAAGTTTTAAGTACTCCCACTAAACTTCTTATATATCTATAAGAATCATGTACATTTTATGAAACTAAAATACTTATTAGCTTCACTAAAATACATTTCTAATTCCCAATTGCTTGCTTAAATCTGTACTTAGATTTCATAAGCTAGCTTTCCTTTTCAAGCATTTATTTGGATCCACAAATCCTATGACATACCATGTACATAGTTTATTCCAACATTTGATTGAGGAATATGTTTTGTCATCCAATTGCCATATGTACCAATATGCAATCATTGCTTGAATTATAGACTTAAGCATTACGATTTTGCATGAGGTTTCAACACAATCCATGCCATGAATTTGCTTGTAACCTTTAGCAACTAATCTAGCTTTGTGTGTGAACACAATTCCATGTTTGATGGTTTTTATCCTTAAAACAAACTTGCAACCAATAGGTGTGAAACTATTCTTGCAAATCAACAAAATTTCAATTTTGTCATCAAAACATTGAGTATGTTTTATGGCCTCTAACCATTTAAAACATTTGAGTCTATATATGGCCTCTAACCATTTTAGGGAATCTAGGTTTCGTCATAGCTTTCTTACAAGTCATAAACTCATTAATCTACATGATAATAGTTTGACTGCAAGTTGTAGGTTTCTTCACTATCGAATAGAAGAATCTCATAGTTTCATTGACCAGAACTCTATGTTTCCTTACTATCTAATAGAAGAATCTCATAGTTCCAGTGACTTGAACTCTATGCCTACTTGGGTATAGAACATCAAACATTAGAATATCAATAGCCACTTAAAGTCCTTTGAATATTCTGTTCTCCTTGAAGCACTTGTAAAGTCTTCTAAGAGATGTCTATTCTTTAAAGCCACTTCTAAAGTCTTAAAGAATAAGTTCGGATTTTCTGAAGCACTTCGAAAAGCCTCCGGAATGTCCGTTTTATGTTTGTTGTTCGCCTTGAAAACTTTCGAGGTCTATTTTCTCCCACTTGTCATTTTGGAAACGAATCTCCAAAAGGACATTATTTCGAGCAAACAAACATTATGTTCTCAAAAATTCGTGGTAGAAACAATACCCTTGTGTCTCATTTGAATAAATCACAATGAAACATATATCTAGACTTGGGCCTTAGTTTGTTGAATAACAAACACTAAGCTCCCACTGAGTTTAGCAACTCTTTAGATATATATAATTGAAAAGATATCCTGAAAATAGCTTTGACGAATTTGGTTTAGTTTGGTGGTAGTTGAGCATTTTGTTTTAGAAATTATAGGAAAAGTCTTTATGATTCATCATTGATCGAATCAAGTACTAATTGACTTCGATCATTCCAACGTAGATATGCCATATCTTATGGAGCTAGATTGTGAAATTACAACACACAATCATTGATGATCATATTTGGTCTCAAGTAATCATCAACATGATCTAACCTAGATCTTTATGATTTCTTGCCGAGTGGATTTTATACTTCTGAATCTTTGAACTAGCCAAACAGATTCAACTTATATCACATTTGAGTAAATAAACCTATATTCACTCAAATCCATGTGAAATAATAAAGTCATAAAACCTTTCTTTAGCTTTGAACTCTATCGTCTAGGCGTTCTAACAATAGTTCATATTCTTTGTTACTTTCAACAAGTAAGACTAGCTTGTCTTAAGTTGATCTAGAAATCAACCAACTTTCAAAAGTCCATCAAAATAGAGCTTATGAATGTTAACTTGTTGATATGGTCTAAGCAACAATGCCAAAGATTTAATGGAACTCAAATCAAGGGTTTGATTTGAACCTAGTAAAGTTCTTTAAAGAGTTGTTTGTTTTAATCAAGCATATTGACTCAACCAGTAATTGACCATTTCATTCAAATAAACAAACAAACAAGTATTGTTTTTGTTCTTCTGAATGTGAGTCTTTCTGTGTTTTGAAGCAGAAATTTAGGTATGCTGATTATGGAACAAAATAGCCATTAAGTTCCAGCCTTTGAAAGGACTTAAAACAAACTAGATGACCCTACAACTAATGTAGCATTGCCATGCTTCATTTCCCACTTGTAGGTCATTAGTGTATCCTAGCTTCCATTATTTGAGTTATTACCGAAGTAAGAACCTCAAGCGGTATATGATACCAAGGAAGTTTGATTGCTAGGTCACTTCTCTTTAAACATAAATTTATAGGTAGAAACGGAATCGTAAATTCCTTTCATTGTTCCTCGTTTTCCTATTTCTTGTACCCTTTCTTATAGTCTTAAGAATTGAATTCTTTAGTGTTGACTTTTATACTTTGTTAGACATGTCCAATGTCACCAACAAGGTTCTTTACCATTTTAATTTATGTTGAATATTCTGTTTCAACTAGATGATCTTACCAGAAGCTTCTAAAGTTCTCTAAGCATCGATCTATTCGAATGTCTAGGAACTAGACTCATTCGAGAATTAAATGGAAAAAGGATTTTAGGTTGTTAACCATTGGTAAAGCTGAGCGTTTAAACTCAATGCTTTATGATCTCAAAACTACAGTGTATTTTGAATTCACAAGCACCAATTGGTTTGCCATTCGATTTTGATATTCGAAAACAACCATAAAAGTCGCTATAAGAAACGTACATTTTAAATTGCTCACTTTCTCTCTTTTCCGTGAATCGTTCTTGGATTCACTACCAATCGAGGAAATTTACTGTTACCTTTCTAAAAGGATTTATTGCAGTGCAAGATATTTAATTATAAACAATAATTAAAACATACATTGAAGCATGCAAAGTCTAAACATTTATCATGAATAATAACTTGAAATTAAAGCAACCATGCAATTCAAACAAGTTATTAGCATTTTATTCGAATTATGTGTTCCGGCAGGTGTGAATAAAATGATTCCAAGACCCTAAAATCATTGAAGAACTAAGCACAGTTTGTCGACTTAATCCTAAAACATTTTAGGTAAGCAAAAGCC
Organism: Spinacia oleracea; assembly: GCF_020520425.1. Taxonomy (NCBI): domain Eukaryota; kingdom Viridiplantae; phylum Streptophyta; class Magnoliopsida; order Caryophyllales; family Amaranthaceae; genus Spinacia; species Spinacia oleracea. The sequence continues at coordinate 39,906,397 of NC_079488.1, forward strand.
TTTTGCTAATAGTCTAGAAACTACTCTTGGTTGATAGGTACGTCTAAGAACTTATTAGGTAAACCTATCGAATTTGCCACGACATAAAAGGACTCCTTACTTATATCGTTGAGTTTCACCAAAACTAACATGTACTCACAATTATTTGTGTACCTTGCCCCTTTAGGACCAATAAGTAACACCTCGCTGAGCGAAAACTATTACTAGATTGATGTAAAGGATATCCAAGCAAGTGTATATTTTGGCATGGCACCTTTTAACTCAATTTTTAAGTTTGGAACTTAAGGCTCTTACTATGTTGGTTAGATTTTAAGTGAACTAAAATCCTTAATCATGCAACATAATCAAGCTTTTGATCTCATGCATTTTAAGACATATTTAAAGCAATAAATAACTTAAAACATGCATAAGATATTTGTGATCTAGTATGGCCCGACTTCATCTTGAAGCTTTGACTTCAAAGTCCGTCTTGAAAATCTCCGTGGGAGGCACCATTTTCTTCAAATAGGATAAGTTATAACTAATTACAACTATTTGATGGTACGCAGACCATATTTGAATTGAAAAACAACTTTGGTACTTTAGACCAATTACATTCAAATTAATGGTACGCAGACCATATTTTCTATCCTATTTGGGCCATACTAGTCACTTCATAACCTGCAAAACAGTACATATACAATATATACCATTCACCCATTCATTATCATGAATGGCCCACATAGCTGGTTAGTTAAACACATTATGCATCACGTAAACATTTGCAGCAATTAATCAAGGGCACCAATAATCTACCAATTATTCAGTCCTTATTAATTCTAATCGAGTTGTTTTAACCTTAAGGATTTGTAGACCTAATCAAGAGTTTATGACTAAAAAGTGCTCCCACTCAAACCAATAAATTCATATGCTTTACTAATTTTAAACATAAAATTGTATTTCTAGTCTAACCGGAAACATACAAATTTAATTAAAATTTAAAGCTCATATAAATTTATAATTGAATCCAAAATTTAATTTAATTTCAGTCGCATTTAAATTAATTCATGATTTTAATTTTAGTAAAATAATTAGAATAAATTCCATTTATTATAATTATAATATTCAAAATTAAAATCCAAGAAATTAATTCAAATTATTAATTTTAAAATTAATTAAAATTACGTGAACTGAAATTTTCAAATTAAACATTCAAAACGATCTAATCGAAACGCAAACACCCTACGCGTTGCACGCCCATGGGCTGTACGCACACAGCCATTGCTGGCCATGTGCGCGCAGCCCATGCGCTCGTTGCATAGCTGCTGCTGTCCCATACGCAAGCCTCCGCACAGCGCCCACCGCACGCGAGCTATCGCTCGCAGCGCGCGCGCGTTACCGCGCTCGCTGGTGCGCGAGATCGCTCGCTGGTGCGCGCGAGCCATCGCTCGCTGGGGCGCTGCATCGCTCGCTGGTGCGCGCGAGCCATCGCTCGCTGGCGCGCGAGATCGCTCGCTGCGCGCGCGCGAGCCATCGCTCGCTGGTGCGCGACATCGCTCGCTGGGCGGGCGACGTCGCGCGCTGTGCGCGCGAGTGATGCTGTGCGCAGCGCTCGTGGCACGCGAGCTTGCGCTCGCTGCGCACGAGGTTGCGCGCTGTTGTGCGAGGCAGCGCGCGCTGTGGCGCAGCTCGCTTGCTGCCCACACGCGACTGCCTTGGCTCGCCCCTCGCCCATGCCCATCCGTTCATTGCTCGTGGCACACGACACAAGGCAGGGCTGCTGCCTTGCGCTCGTGCACTACGCCCTTGCTCATTGCATTCGTGCCGCACGGGCGACGAGCTCCCTTGCTCGTCGTCGCATGCCCGCATTATACAACACCCCTTAAGGGTAACACGAAGCGTCCATTGCTTCGTGCGTGCAAGTTATTTGAACGAATCGCATAAAAATTTAAAATTTATATTTAAAATTAATGACAAATTAATAAATATTATTAATTTCATAATTTTAGGGCGAAAAATCGAAAATTTATTATCCAATTGATTTCCGATTGATATGGATTCAAGTCTAGGTCATAAAAATTTAAAATTTATCGTAAATTTACAATTTTTATGGTGGTTTTTAATCATAGGTTTCTAATTAAATTACAATTAATTATGAAAATCAAATTAATTCTAAATTATTCTAATTTTCAACAAATTAATCATAATTACAAATTAGATTGCATAATTAACAAGACTAGGCATTCAAACTTGTTAAACATATGCAGTAGGTCAATCAAAAATTCAAGATTTATCAACAGGAATCGCAAATATTTAATTTAACATCTTAAATTTACGAAATTTTGCATCCGAAAAACTAAAACCTTCGAAAAGTCATAGTTAGGCTTCGAATTTGAGAATTCTGGGTTCGGCAGAAAAATACTATTTTTGTCAAAATTTTAGAATGCCTTTTACATACGGAATTGACACAAAAATCACTCAATTCGGATGAGTAATGAAGAAACTGCCGAAAAACTGCGTACATATATTTAAATAAACGCAATTTGCAATTAATTAACAATTACGAAAATTAATCACCCCTTTTAATTCTTGCAAATTTGTAATATTTAACCATGTTCATGCAATTTAGATTATGAAAATAATAAGGGGCTCGTGATACCACTGTTAGGTTATGATACATATGACATTTACATAAATCATGCGGAAACAACCATTAACCCAGGAAACATATTATTTACACATAATCATTTAGCATAGTTTAGATGCATACTCTTTGTTGCGTGCCTTCCCTAGCTGCGCCCGAACCGAACAAGAACAAGTCTTTTAGGACTCCAAGTGTCGTCCCTCCGTAGAAAGTCCACAGCACGTCCGGATCCGCCTTAAGATTGACCAACTAGAATCGCCCTTAAGGTACTCAGAAAATTCGGCACTTTTGGGGCAAGATGGGTGTTTGAATTTTCTCTCAAAAACTCACTTTTGAATACTTTGAAACTTGTATATAAATTATGACCCCTAGGCCTTTATTTATAGAGTTATGGAAAAGGAATCGTAATCCTAGTAGGATGCGAATTAATTGGAATTAAAATTCTACATGAATTCTACTTAATCAATTTATCCAATAGGAATAGACATTTAATCATACACTGACTCTTGCAGATTCAGGAATCTCGCATGAGCTCAAACTCACACACACACGGCAGCCACAAGGGCTGCCCACGCATGCGAGCAGCAGCCCACGCAGCGCGGCCCACGCATGCGCGGCCTTGTGCGCGCTGGGCTGTGGCGTGCGTGCTTGCTGGGCGATGGCCTGGCTTCGTGCTGGGCCTTCGTCCGGCAGGCCTCGTCCGATGCTAATTCGTACGATACGCTTCCGATTAAATTTCCATTTCCGGAATCTATTTCCGATACGAACAATATTTAATATTTCCGATTCCGGAATTAATTTCCGTTTCGAACAAATATTTAATATTTCCGTTTCCGGAATTATTTTCCGATTCCGGTAATATTTCCGATTCTGACAATATTTCCGTTTCCGGCAATATTTCCGATTCTGGTAATATTTCCATTTCCAACAATATTTTCCGATACGTACCATGTTTCCGTTTCCGGCAACATCTACGACTTGGATAATATTCATATTTCCGATACGATCCATATTTCCGTTTCCGGCAATATCATCGTTTCCGGAGTATTCATTTCTTGCCTGTGACGATCTTAGCTCCCACTGAAACCAAGATCCGTCGGTTCCGAATATTCATAGATGGAGTATTTAATGCCATTAAATACTTGATCCGTTTACGTACTATTTGTGTGACCCTACGGGTTTAGTCAAGAGTAAGCTGTGGATTAATATCATTAATTCCACTTGAACTGAAGCGGCCTCTAGCTAGGCATTCAGCTCACTTGATCTCACTGAATTATTAACTTGTTAATTAATACTGAACCGCATTTATTAGACTTAACATAGAATGCATACTTGGACCAAGGGCATTATTTCCTTCAGCCTCTAGCTAGGCATTCAGCTCACTTGATCTCACTGAATTATTAACTTGTTAATCAATACTGAACCGCATTTATTAGACTTATCATAGAATGCATACTTGGACCAAGGGCATTATTTCCTTCAGTCTCCCACTTGTCCTTAGGGACAAGTGTGCATTTCCTAATTCCTTTGTCGCTCGATGCTTGCTCTTGAACATAAGGTAAGAGTTGTTATCCTAATTATGTCCAGAGGTGTTCCTCGGTTTCAGAGTTCAACTGATCAAATAAACAGATAATCATAGCCTATGATTCATCCGAGCACGGCCATGCATTTCACAGTTTCTAGCTCTCCGAGTGGCCTTGTACAACTTTTAAGCATCTCATCCCGATTTATGGGAGGACAATCCCAATCTTGCGATCTTGAGATTAGACTTCGTTTGATAGGTGATTACCTGAGCGTTGCCTTTATAGCCTCCTTTTACGGTGCGACGGTTGGTCAACGTCAAAGTAACCAGTTCTCAAACAAGTAATCTCAAATCACTCAGGTATTGAGGATTTAGTGTCTAACAATTTAATGAAATTTACTTATGACAGATTTTCATCTCTTACAGTAAAGTTCCATAGGTCTTGTCCGATACTAATCTTCCCAAAGTAAGTATCTATGCAAATGATTATGACATTGCCATGTCCACATAGTTCAAGAAACAGAACTACTAGTCATCTTGCAATCTAATCGTCTAACGTTTTCTATGCGTCCAATTTTATAGAAAACTCCGATTAGGGACCATTTTCAACCTTTGACATTCAAGTTCACTTGATAGACATTTCTTAGTCACAGGACTGGTCCTGACAGTCTATCTTGAATATATCGTCAAATTTGAAGGGACTCATCATTTAATACTAAACCAAGATTAAATGGAATATGAAAATACATTTCATATATGATAAATGTTCAACCCCAATGTTTTACAACCATGAACCTCAAACCCATCTTCTAAAACAATTCATGGAATTCAAAGCTATGCTTGATTTCCAGTGCTACAACGTGAGTGTTGCTTCTCACTTGTTGCATAGGTTTAGTTATCATGCTTTGCCAATCTTAATATCCTTTTCATCGATTGTTCTTCGAGATATGATGATAAGATCTTTTCGAGTTTGTTTATTATGTGATCTAGTCTTTCTTACTTCGATGGTGGTTTTACTCATTTTGCAATGAAGAACCATCAAGTTAGCAGACGTTTTTCTTGCTTCAAGAGTGGTTCTACGCATTTTTCAATGAAGAACCATCAAGCCAGCAGATAGGTGATCTACCCAAGTTCAGTGAAGAACTTTAAACAACCCTGTTTTATTGCTTCTTAGGCAATAATTACTTTTACTTCAACTGTTTAGGTTGCTAGTGATGCTTTGTTTGGATTTACTTATCCAAGCAGTTCACAGATATGTGGAAGACTTTCCATCTGTATCTTAGAACATAGAAATTAATATTTAATTTCCCACGCAACAACTCATGGTCTCCAATCCATGTTGCCATTTCAAAACCCGATGCTCTATAGCTCGTCCTTATCAATGGTTAACTCCAAAGGGTCTTGCTTGATCCTTTGCCAGTGTTTATGCGTGTAGCATCAATATTTAGCATATCTTTATTTCCTTGAATCAAGAACTATTCCTATGTACCTTTTCAAGTACCATAAGTATTCTTGATCTCAATCTAGTTGATCTTTACTTAGATCAATAGAGATTGGTATATGTTCGTCATGGCTAAAGTCATACGATACGTTTTTGGCGATCCTCATATTATATCATACATGATAAATTCTTTTGCAGAATAATTCCCAATTGAATTCTATTCATGTAACTTTAGCTTATCTAGTTTCAGTAGATACTGAATTCAGCTAAATTCTTTGACATATAATATAGGTTAAGAATCTCATTTAGACTCTTTGATGTTTAACTTAGTAAATGCTTATACATAGTTCAAACATCCTTTACTTAGATTTATTCATATGGGTCGAATATCTCCAATGGAGACTTTCGTGTTTGATTTAGTAAATGCCATTACTTAATCCAAAACAATACCATAAGATCTTTGTAAATAGATCTTAATACCCAGTATGTACTAAGTTTCGCCTTGGTCCATCATTGATGAATAATTTCAAATCTAAGTCATTAGTATTTGAATGTTATTTCACAATAGAGAGATATGTGTGTAATACACATAGGACCAATTAAGTTTTAAGTACTCCCACTAAACTTCTTATATATCTATAAGAATCATGTATATTTTATGAAACTAAAACACTTATTAGCTTCATTAAAATATAATTCCAATTCCCAATTGCTTGCTTAAATCTGTACTTAGATTTTATAAGCTAGCATTCATTTCAAGCATTATTTGGATCCACAAATCCTATGACATGCCATGTACATAGTTTTCTTCCAACATTTGATTGAGGAATATGTTTTGTCATCCAATTGCCATATGTACCAATATGCAATCATTGCTTGATTTATAGACTTGAGCATTACGATTATGCATGAGGTTTCAACACAATCCATGTCATGAATTTGCTTGTAACCTTTAGCAACTAATCTAGCTTTGCGTGTGAACACAATTTCATGTTTGATGGTTTTTATCCTTAAAACAAACTTGCAACCAATAGGTGTGAAACTATTCTTGCAAATCAACAAAATTTCAATTTTGTCATCAAAACATTGAGTATGTTTTATGGCCTTTAACCAATTAAACATATAGTCTATATATGGCCTCTAACCATTTTAGGGAATCTATATTTCGTCATAGCTTTCTTACAAGTCACAAACTCATTAATCTATATGATAATAGTTTGACTGCAAGTTGTAGGTTTCTTCACTATTTAATAGAAGAATCTCATAGTTTCATTGACCTGATCTCTATGTTTCTTCACTATCTAATAGAAGAATCTCATAGTTTCAGTGACTTGAATTCTATGCCTACTTGGGTATAGAACATCAAACAATAGAATATCAATAGCCACTTGAAAGTCCTTTGAATATTCTGTTCTCCTTGAAGCACTTGTAAAGTCTTCTAAGAGATGTCTATTCTTTAAAGCCACTTCTAAAGTCCTTAAAGAATAAGTTCGGATTTTTTGAAGCACTTTGAAAAAGCCTCCGGAATGTCCGTTTATGTTTGTTGTTCGCCTCGAAGACTTTCGAGGTCTATTTTCTCCCACTTGTCATTTTGGAAACGAACCTCAAAAGGACATTATTTCGAGCAAACAAACATTATGTTCTCAAAAATTTGTGGTAGAAACAATACCCTTGTGTCTCATTTGAATAAATCACAATGAAACATATATCTAGACTTGGGCCTTAGTTTGTTGAATAACAAACACTAAGCTCCCACTGAGTTTAGCAACTCTCTAGATATATATTATCGAAAAGATATTCTGAAATTTCTTTTCTATAGATTTGACGAATTTAGTTTAGTTTGGTGGTAGTTGAGCATTTTGTTTAGGAAAAGTCTTTATGATTAATCATTGATCGAATCAAGTACTAATTGACTTCGATCATTCCAACGTAGATATGCCATATCTTATGGACCTAGATTGTGAAATTACAACACACAATCATTGATGATCATATTTGGTCTCAAGTAATCATCAACATGATCTAACCTAGATCTTTATGATTTCTTGCCAAGTGGATTTTATACTTCTGAATCTTTGAACTAGCCAAACAGATTCAACTTATATCACATTTGAGTAAATAAACCTACATTCACTCAAATCTATGTGAAATAATAAAGTCATAAAATCTTTTGAACTCTATTGTCTAGGCGTTCTAACAATAGTTCATATTCTTTGTTACTTTCAACAAGTAAGACTAGCTTGTCTTAAGTTGATCTAGAAATCAACCAACTTTCAAAAGGTCCATCAAAATAGAGCTTATGAATGTTAACTTGTTGATATGGTCTAAGCAACAATGCCAAAGATTAATGGAACTCAGATCAAGGGTTTGATTTGAACCTAGTAAAGTTCTTTAAAGAGTTGTTTGTTTTAATCAAGCATATTGACTCAACCTGTAATTGACCATTTCATTCAAATAAACAAACAAACAAGCATTGTTTTTGTTCTTCTGAATGTGAGTCTTTCTGTGTTTGAAGCAGAAATTTAGGTATGCTGATTATGGAACAAAATAGCCATTAAGTTCCAGCCTTTGAAAGGACTTAAAACAAACTAGATGACCCTACAACTAATGTAGGATTGCCATGCTTCATTTCCCACTTGTAGGTCATTAGTGTATCCTAGCTTCCATTGTTTGAGTTATTACCGAAGTAAGAACCTCAAGCAGTATATGATACCAAGGAAGTTTGATTGCTAGGTCACTTCTCTTTAAACATAAACTTATAGGTAGAAACGGAATCGTAAATTCCTTTCATTTGTTCCTCGTTTTCCTATTCCTTGTACCCTTTCTTATAGTCTTAAGAATTGAATTCTTTAGTGTTGACTTTTATACTTTGTTAGACATGTCCAATGTCACCCCAACAAGGTTCTTACCATTTAATTTATGTTGAATATTAAGCTTCAACTAGATGATCTTACCAGAAGCTTCTAAAGTTCTCTAAGCATCGATCTATTCGAATGTCTAGGGACTAGACTCATTCGAGAATTAAATGGACAAAGATATTAGGTTGTTAACCATTGGTAAAGCTGAGCGTATTAAACTCAATGCTTTATGATCTCAAAACTACAGTGTATTTTGAATTCACAAGCACCAATTGGTTTGCCATTCGACTTTGATGTTCGAAAACAACCATAAAAGTCGCTATAAGAAACGTACATTTTAAATTGCTCACTTTCTCTCATTTCCGTGAATCGTTCTTGGATTCACTACCAATCGAGGAAATTTACTGTTACCTTTCTAAAAGGATTTATTGCAGTGCAAGATATTTAATTATAAACAATAATTAAAACATACATTGAAGCATGCAAAGTCTAAACATTTATCATGAATAATAACTTGAAATTAAAGCAACCATGCAATTCAAACAAGTTATTAGCATTTTATTCGATTTTATTGTTCCGGCAGGTGTGAATAAAATGATTCCAAGACCCTAAAACCATTGAAGAATTAAGCACAGTTTGTCGACTCAATTCTAAAACATTTTAGGTAAGCAAAAGCCTTTTGCTAATAGTCTAGAAACTACTCTTGGTTGATAGGTACGTCTAAGAACTTATTAGGTAAACCTATCGATTTTGCCACGACATAAAAGGACTCCTTACTTATATCGTTGAGTTTCACCAAAACTAACATGTACTCACAATTATTTGTGTACCTTGCCCCTTTAGGACCAATAAGTAACACCTCGCTGAGCGAAAACTATTACTAGATTGATGTAAAGGATATCCAAGCAAGTGTATATTTTGGCATGGCACCTTTTAACTCAATTTTTAAGTTTGGAACTTAAGGCTCTTACTATGTTGGTTAGATTTTAAGTGAACTAAAATCTTTAATCATGCAACATAATCAAGCTTTTGATCTCATGCATCTTAAGACATATTTAAAAACAATAAATAACTTAAAACATGCATAAGATAAATGTGATCTAGTATGGCCCGACTTCATCTTGAAGCTTTGACTTCAAAGTCCGTCTTGAAAATCTCCGTGGGAGGCACCATTTTCTTCAAATAGGATAAGCTATAACTAATTACAACTATTTGATGGTTCGCAGACCATATTTGAATTGAAAAATAACTTTGGTACTTTAGACCAATTACATTCAAATTAATGGTACGCATACCATATTTTCTATCCTATTTGGGCCATACTAGTCACTTCATAACCTGCAAAACAGTACATATAATATATATATATATACCATTCACCCATTCATTATCATGAATGGCCCACTTAGCTGGTTAGTAAAACACATTATGCATCACGTAAATATTTGCAGCAATTAATCAAGGGCACCAATAATCTACCAATTATTCAGTCCTTATTAATTCTAATCAAGTTGTTTTAACCTTAAGGATTTGTAGACCTAATCAAGAGTTTATGACTAAAAAGCGCTCCCACTTAAACCAATAAATTCATATGCTTTACTAATTTTAAACATAAAAATGTATTTCTAGTCTAACCGGAAACATACAATTTTAATTAAAATTTAAAGCTCATATAAATTTATAATTGAATCCAAAAAGTTTAATTTAATTTCACTCGTTATTTAAATTAATTCATGATTTTAATTTTAGTAAAATAATTAGAATAAATAACATTTATTATAATTACAATATTCAAAATTAAAATCCAAGAAAATAATTTAAATTATTAATTTTAAAATTAATTAAAATTACGTGAACTGAAATTTTCAAATTAAACATTCAAAACGATCTAATCGTAACGCAAAACACCCTACGCATTGCACGCCCATGGGCCGCACGCATACAGCCATTGCTGGCCATATGCGCGCAGCCCATGCGCTTGTCGCATAGCTGCTGCTCTACCAATCGCAAGCCATCGCACGCTGTAGTGCTCGCTGCGCGCGCGCCAGCGCTCGTCGCACGCGAGCCATCGCTCGCAGTGCGCGCTCGCCAATGCTCGTTGTGCGCGCGAGCCATTGCTCGCTGTGCGCGCGAGCCATGGCTCGCTGTGCGCGCGAGCCATCGCTCGCTGTGCGCGCGAGCCATCGCTCGCTGTGCGCGCGACATCGCTCGCTAGGCGCGCGACATCGCTCGCTAGGCGCGCGACATCGCTCGCTAGGCGCGCGACATCGCTCGCTGTGCGCGCGAGCAACGCTGGGCGCAGCGCTCGTGGCACGCGAGCTTGCGCTCGCTGCGCGCGAGGCTGCGCGCTCTTGCGCGAGGCAGTGCGCGTTGTGGCGCAGCTCGCTTGCTGCCCACACGCGACTGCCTTGTCTTGCCTTTCGCCCATGCCCATTTGTTCATAACTCGTGGCACACGACACAAGGCAGGGCTGCTGCCTTGTGCTCGTGCACTACGCCCTTGCTCATTGCATTCGTGCCGCACGGGCGACGAGCTCCCTTGCTCGTCGTCGCATGCCCGCATTATACAACACCCCTTAAGGGTAACACAAAGCGTCCATTGCTTTGTGCGTGCAAGTTTTATGAACGTATCGCATAAAATTTAAAATTTATATTTAAAATTAATGACAAATTAATAAATAATATTAATTTCATAATTTTAGGGCGAAAAATCGAAAATTTATTATTCAATTGATTTCCGATTTACATGGATTCAAGTCTAGGTCATAAAAATTTAAAATTTATCATAAATTTACAATTTTTATGGTGGTTTTTAATCATAGGTTTCTAATTAAATTATAATTAATTATGAAAATCAAATTAATTCTAAATTATTCTAATTTTCAACAAATTAATCATAATTACAAATTAGATTGCATAATTAACAAGGCTAGGCATTCAAACTTGTTAAACATATACAGTAGGTCAATCAAAAATTCAAGATTTATCAACAAGAATCGCAAATATTTAATTTAACATCTTAAATTTACGAAATTTTGCATTCGAAAAACTAAAACCTTCGAGAAGTCATAGTTAGGCTTCGAATTTGAGAATTCTGGGTTCGGCAGAAAAATACTATTTTCGTCAAAATTTTAGAATGCCTTTTACATGCGGAATTGACACAAAAATCACTCGATTTGGATGAGTAACGAAGAAACTGCCGAAAAACTGCGTACGTATAATTAAATAAACGCAATGTAATATTTAACCATGTTTATGCAAATTAGATTATGAAAATAATAAGGGGCTCGTGATACCACTGTTAGGTTATGATACATATGATATTACATAAATCATGCGGAAACAACCATTAACCCAGGAATACATATTATTTACACATAATCATATAGCATAATTTAGATGCATACTCTTTGTTGCGTGCCCTCCCTAGCTGCGCCCGAACCGAACAAGAACAAGTCTTTAGGACTCCAAGTGTCGTCCCTCCGTAGATAGTCCACAGTACGTCCGGATCCGCCTTAAGATTGACCAACTAGAATCGCCCTTAAGGTACTAGAATTTTCGGCACTTTTGAGCAAGATGTGTGATTGAATTTTTCTCTCAAAAACTCACTTTGAATACTTTGAAACTCGTCATAAATTGTGAACCCAGGCCACATATTTATAGGGGTATGGAAAGGGAATTGGAATCCTATTCAGATACAAATTAATTAAACCTACAATCCTACAAGAACTCTAATTAATTAATTTATCTAAGGAATTAGGAATTTAATCATTAACCGAACTCTGCATGTTTTAGGAATCGTGCATGAACACAAACACTCACGCACACACACACGGCAGCCACGATGGGCCGCCCATGCACGTGCGTGCGAGCAGCAGCCCACGCAGCGAGGCCTACGCGAGCTACAAGCCCACGTAGCTCCTGCGCGCGCTGCGCGCGCTGTGCGTGCTGCCTCGGCCTGCTGGGCCTGGCCTTGCGCTGGGCCTGGCGTGGCCTTGGCTGTTCGTGTGGCGCGCTTGGCTTGCTGGGCGATGGCCTGGCTTCGTGTTGGGCCCTCGTCCGGCAGGCCTCGTCCGATGCTTATTCGTACGATACGCTTCCGATTAAATTTCCGATTCCGGAATTCATTTCCGATACGAACAATATTTAATATTTCCGATTCCGGAATTAATTTCCGTTTCGAACAAATATTTAATATTTCCGTTTCCGGAATTATTTTCCGATTCCGATAATATTTCCGATTCTGACAATATTTCCGTTTCCGGCAATATTTCCGATTCTGGCAATATTTCCATTTCCGATAATATTTTCCGATACGTACCATGTTTCCGTTTCCGGCAACATCTACGACTTGGATAATATTTATATTTCCGATACGATCCATATTTCCGTTTCCGGCAATATTATCGTTTCCGGAGTATTCATTTCTTGCCTTTGACGATCTCATCTCCCACTGAAACCAAGATCCGTCGATTCCGAATATCCATAGATGGAGTATTTAATGCCATTAAATACTTGATCCGTTTACATACTATTTGTGTGACCCTACGGGTTCAGTCAAGAGTAAGCTGTGGATTAATATCATTAATTCCACTTGAACTGAAGCGGCCTCTAGCTAGGCATTCAGCTCACTTGATCTCACTGAATTATTAACTTGTTAATCAATACTGAACCGCATTTATTAGACTTATCATAGAATGCATACTTGGACCAAGGGCATTATTTCCTTCACGCAGCGTAGCTGCTGCTGCCCGTGTTGCATGCGGCTCGGTCCAAGCACAATGGCCTCGTATGGCTCGACGAGCCATACGTCCACCATGCTCATGTTCGTGCCTTTGGTTCGTAATACGGACCAACTTAATTAAAATTAAATTTAATTCACGAACTTGCAGTAATTTTATTTTTCAAAAAATTAAAAAAAAGTTACAATTTTTATTTTCGAAAAACAACGATTTTTAACGATTTAATAAACTTTAACGACAATCCAATTTCGTAAAATTAATAAATCAAGGGCTAACAATATTCAAACTTTTAAGAACAATCGAATCAACATTAAAGTTTGAACTTTTAATTAATAAAATCCGAAGCTTTAAATCGTTCATAAACAAGTAAATTTCAGATTTTTAATAATTTGGTTTAAGTGCGATTAAAATTAACCAAACCCTTCAAAATTTTAATCCAATAATTTTTAAAATTAGCCACTGACCCATGAAATTATATCCCCTTTCCCAATTAACCGAATTATTAAACCAAAATTCAATTAGGGTTTCAAATTTTACGAATTGGGGAAAGGCAAAATTAGGGTTTATACTTATTGGAAAAATCTGAAATTTTTTCCATAGATTAAGCATGTACCCAGCAACATTGTTTCAAAATTTCAAGCAATTCCGAGTATTTTAGGTCGACCTTTTAATTTAATTACTGTCCGATACTTTTAATTTTTAATGAAAAATTAACAAAAATGCCCAAAAAATGATACTTCGAGGCCTGTTTTCGCAATTCTATTCCCATGATTTGATGTTAGAAAATCGTTTTCCATCAGATTAGGGTTTTAAAAATCGAAAAAGCGAAGATTTTTTTTTTCGGACCTGATTATTACGCAATTCATCCAATAATTCGTAAAAATTCTGAAAAATCAACAAAAATTCCAAATTTTCGATAGATGCAAAAACAATAATAATCATGCTAATTCATGCTTTGAATACATAAGGCTCATGATACCACTGTAGGGGAATACAGTTAAACATAATAACATGTGCGGAAACAATCCCCAAAGCCAGGAAACATGTATAAAGCACAGATTAAGCAAACTTACATTCGAAGCGTGTTTTCCACAATAATATGTCAACGAACACGAACAAAGAACTCCACTTGTCGTTCCTCTACTTGGTTCACCGACATGTTCATATCCGTCTTGATAATCGTAGCTTAGACAATCATTCAAGAGTTTGTGCTTTTGGGAAGAACACATCCATGGAGGCTGAGAAAGAATTAGGGTTTCTCTCTCCTCCTTAGGGTTTGATGTGTTTGGCTGAATTGTGTATTAGGTTAGGAAAACTTGTATAGAATAATATTATAACCCCTTAGGGTATAATACTATCCGGCCAAGCCACAAGGGCAAGAACCGGACAGCAAGCCCATACGCGCGCACGCCCAGCCAAGGCATGGGCCTTGCGCGCTTGCGCGCCTTGGCTCGTTGGGCTGGCAGCGTTGCCTCCTCGTATCCGCGATTAATATATTTCTGATATATTATTTATCGTTTCGTATACGACGAATCACTGTCGTACGATACGATTTATTCGTTTCGCCTAGCTTACGAATATTCGCGATAAGATATACGATTCCGATGCAAGGTCGTATCCTATAATACGTTTTCCAACTAATTCCCGAAAAGCTATTAAATGAATTTCCGATTCATTTAATCCGGTGATCTGTTACATGCCATTGGTGTGACCTTGTAGGTTCAGTCAAGAGTTAGTTGTGAGCTTAATATTCATTAGAACTCACTGATCGGAAGCATTGCTTCAGCTAGCTGTTCCGATCACTTCATCTCACTGAATTAATTGTTCGCAATTAATCTGAACCTTGGTATTAGACTTAATGAACCTTGGGTGAAGGACATATTTCCTTCAGGGTTTACCTAGTTAGGCTTAGGCACGAGCTCCCAATTGCTTTTGAATTTTAGGAATTTTGTATGTGTTTTTGAGGAGTTTTTGAGTTTGTATTGTGAGGAGTAATGTCGAAATCACGACATTGTATGTGTTGTGCTCCCCCTTTTTTGGATGGAAATTAGGGGTATTTATAGGAGGGAATGGTGCAAAACGCCAGCGCTGTGCGCTGCTGACGTGGCCTGAATGCCGCCAAAAAGGACGGAAAGATGCCGTCCTTATTTGTCTTCTATGGGTGTACCTTCGTAAGAATAGTACGATGTTTGGCGTGTAGTGTTTTCTTGGAGGTTAAGACTTGAATTTGCGTCCAAAAACAAGCCTTTCTCGGTTTTTTGAATTCCGGTTTTACGGGACGGGGCCCGGCATGCTCGGTTTTATGGGTCGGCGCCCGAATTTGACTTGCCTTATATGATTTTGAGTGGAAAAGGCCTAGTAAAACCAATGGGATGGTCCACTAATTAAGATTGTACTCGAATCTTTAAGTTGGATTTTGGAAGTTGTATTTTGTACCGAGTTTCGGGAGGGGAACGACCTCGGGGATTGGATTTTGGACTTTGGATTTTGGAGGTGTTCTTAGCAATTGGGATTTCCGCCTGGAGCTACTCCAATCGCCTAAAAAGGATAATGGTATTGTCATCATCCCAAAGGGGAGACATAAATTAGGTGTCTACAGAAGCCCCCACATTGACTGAGCGTTCGGTTAGGAAAGCGCAAGTCAAAGTATTTCGAAAGGGACGGAGAATGGTCAAGATGTTCTGCAATCGAGACCACTCTTTGTACGCCGGTACCTGCATAAAACAGGCGTTAGAAAAAGGATAGAGTCTACCTCGGTGCGGTTGGTGATGACTCCGATTTGTACTTGTACTTTTCCGCCTTCATTTCAGGACGGAGCTTGGCATCGCAAATTTGAATTTTTGAATCTTGAATTTTGAAATTTGACACCCGTAGTTAATCCGTTGGGATGTGCTTTGCTGGGGATAAGAGCTTTTTACTGGTCCTTAAAATTTTTGAACTTCGACTGACTTTCCCGGAGCTTGGGTCCGTTGGGAGTTGGGCGTCTGACTCGTTGTATTTTTTGGACTTTGTATTCTTGAAATATTCATCTGTTTGCACTTGGAGCTACAGGTGTATACCCGTATTTTCGATGGATGGTTCGATGCAACGTTTGATGCTTGGTGCCGAAGACCGTAGCAGCAAAGGACGTGCAATCAGCACGGGAGATCGCGCGCGCTGCAGACTTGCGCATGCAGCAGGTCAGCGCAAGGCGCTGGGGCGGTGCCTGGCGCGGGGCTGCACTATATAAGTGCCCCTTGCCGTGCCATTTTGAGGCACATTCACTTGAAATTCTTTTCTCTTTCTCTCAAAGGTTGATTAAGCTCTTCCCTTGGTCTTGTTCTTGCCTTGTCCATGTAAGTTTTTCATGTTTTTTGCTTATGAAATAACTATAGGATTGCATGTAGTTTTTATTTTCTCGTACTTTGAAATGATGCTTGTATGCTTATGCTTCTTGAATCTTGTAGAAAACTGTTTGATAGCCACTTGAACTTGAACTGTTGGAACTTGTACTTTTGAAATTTCTTGAACTCGTATCTGCTTCGGCATGGATAGCCTAGGCGTTGATGTAGAACTTGTATACCTGCTTCGGCGTGGGTAGCTTAGGCGTTGGTGTAGGAATTTGAATACCTGCTTCGGGGTGGATAGCCTAGGCGTTGGTGTAGAAATTTGAATACCTGCTTCGGCGTGGATAGCCCAGGCGTTGGTGTAGAACTTGTATCTTGAATTAGAGGTCCACTGGGGATTTTGTTTTGCATCGTTTGACCTTGTGTGGGCCAGTATAGGATAGCCCCCAGTTTAGAATTTTGACTCTTTGTATGCTACTTGATTTAGCATGCCTCGTCATACTCGGAGAAAGCTCGCTAAATCATCTGTGGTTCGAGCTGCTGAGGAAGAGGCTTCGGATGATAAAGCGGCTGCAATAAATGCGCCAGGTGGGGGTATGGTTCCCCGAGATGCGCCTGCTTTCCCTGGTGCTGGTTGGACTCCTTCCGACCTGGTGTTTCGGCCAGATTGGCACTTGTCTCAGCGGCCTCGCGCTGGCATGGTAAGTCTTGTACTGTGTTTTGAATTTGTACTTTGTACTTGTATAGGTCTTGAGCTAACTCATTCACCTGTAGGCCGACGGAAAGCCGTTCCGTACTTACTGGTCCTTGGTGGAGGTTCAGAGGGCCTTTAAAGCTCTCCGTGCTGATGCAGAGGCTATGGAGATTTGGTCGCGGATGGGCCTGGCCGATTTCTGGCGCACCATGGGAGGTTCCCCGAGGAGAACGGGGATTAAAAACCGTTTGTGGGCTTTGTTTGAGCGGTGGTGGGATACCACCAACACTTTCCACATGGCATGGGGGGAGATTACTATTACCCCTCTTGAGTTTGCTATGATTACAGGTCTTCCCTTTTCTGAGAGGAATGTGACTGTGAGGGGGTCGAAAAAGCGCGGGGCTAATGCGTGACCTGTCCCTCGTGGGTGTGACGATTCTTTTTATTCAATCAAGTGTAATTGGATTTCCTATGAGTATACACCCAATTGACTAGTAATATAGGAGTCGCCATTCAGTTTTTAACGACAATGAGAAAAACTGACAAAACCCGGTTATCGTGACATAAAGGGAGTGCAATTATGTTTGACCATGATGGCCGTAGGTTCCCTTGTGATCCCTGGTGTGGGGATCTCTAAATATACACCCGCAAGGTAGAGATTGAGGGTTCGGGGGACTGTAACTACCGAGAGGAGTAATTTGCTCGTCGATAACTCCAGAGGCAGGATATCCTTACTAGCTCAGCATAAATAATTGAAGGGACATGCGTTAACTATTAAACTAATCTGAATTGATTTTAGCAATATGCAGCATATAATACTAATTCGATCGTGATTATCTGATTTAAATAGCATTAAGGGACCTAGCATGATAATCTGATTTCCCAAAAATATTATATTTATTAGGCGTGATAGAACAATCATATTAGGTTAGTTTAACAGTTCATAAAAAGGGTGAGGAAAGCAGTTAAATCATCGAAAAGGGACACATTACGACGCACCCTTGAGAGGTGCGTCAGGGTTCCAGAAAACTAACCACTTTGACTTTGCTATTTCTCCTTTTTATTTAACGAATCTCAATTATGGGACAGGATACGTTCTGTTCGATTTATGGATCGATTGCGACAGAACGCGTGAACAGTTTCGCAGCGAGAGGCTTAGGCTAAGGGGTTTTGAGTCAATACTCAGAGCATATTATGTGTTGTTGTGTGTTGTTTCACGTCGAAACTAGGGGCCTATTTATAGGGAAGAGTTCGTGGAAAGATAGAATTGCAGAGTTCTAATCCGCAAAGAATTAGGAAAAGAAACGTACCCAGGTATTTTCAGCGCCCAGGCCTGGGCGCCGAAGATTTCGGCGCCCAGAGCCAGGCGTTGAAAATAGGGTCTGGGCAGTTTTTGTTTAGTCAGATTCGGATTCTAAAATCCGTAGAGTTTGAGATTAATTTGAGTCTTTTAGCGCGTATCAATTTGTGACGGAATGCGTCTGGGCCCGTTACGAACTCTAGGCTCGTTAGGATTTAAATTAATACGTAACTCTTATTTCCGAACCCTATTAGGAATAGGATTCTCGCGGTTTTCTATCTCATTTAGGATTTATGTTGGAATGCAACACCTAATTCTGACAGGGTTCTATCTTTTATGATTTTGCCACTTTTAGAAGCTACCTTTTATGTCAATTACTATTTTTAGCAGGTTTCCATAAATAGCAGGTTTCGGGTGAAATGAAATGGGGAATCGAGATTCGTTTATTTTATAAGAGATGCGTTGTCAAGTGGAGTTTTTATGCTTTCATCATCAAACCTTTCCCTTGCGGGAATGGGGACAAAAGTAGGTGTCTACAGTTAGCCCCCACTTTGACTGAGTCTTGGAGTAAGACGATGGTCAAAGTATTAGACGGAGTGCGTCACACAAGCCATGGTGTATGTGACCTGTTTTGCGAGGGTCTCACGAGCCCCCGAGTGATAACATTTGACTTAAGGGTCATCACTTGAAAACTCCCTCACTTTGTCATTGGGAGTAACTACAGATGTTTTCGAAATTAAAGCTGTGAAGTGTAATTGGGCCTGGCCAAGCCCAATCACGAGGTAAAACGTTTTTAAAGATTCTCATTTTCAGGGCTGGCTAAACGAGAAAACCCCCTTGTTTTTATAGGAAGTAAAACGAAGGAAAATCCAGTACCCTTGTTTTTATAGGAAGTAAAACGAAGGAAAATCCAGTAAAAGTTATCGCTGCAGCGACTAAGGACCTGCGCTGTTAGTGACGCAGACCCCGCCCGCTGAAGGTGGGCGAGCCTGTCCTCTGAGGGGGACCCCCCGTCCGATAGAAGTGGACGAATCTGTTTGATGTTTTTGAAAATAAGGACCTACGCGGTTTGTGACGTAGACCCCGCCCGCTGAAGGTGGCGAACCTGGTCCGCTGAGGGTGGACACCCCGTACGCTGAAGTGGACGAATTTGTTTAAAAGTTTTTTTAAAATAAGGACCTACGCAGTTTGTGACGTAGACCCCGCCCACTGAAGGTGGCGAACCTTGTCCGCTGAGGGTGGACACCCCGTCCGCTGAAGTGGACGAATCTGTTTTGAAATTTTTTGAAAATAAGGACCTACGCGGTTTGTGACGTAGACCCCGCCCACTGAAGGTGGCGAACCTTGTCCGCTGAGGGTGGACACCCCGTCCGCTGAAGTGGACGAATCTGTTTTGAAATTTTGTTTTGTCTTTTTTGAAAATAAGGACCTACGTGGTTTGCGCCGTAGACCCCGCCCACTGAAGGTGGCGAGCCTATTTTAAATTTGAAGTTTTTATTCCTTTCGAAAACTAAGGACCTGCGCGGCTAGTGACGCAGACCCCGCCCGCTGAGGGTGGGCGAGCCCATTTTGAATTTCTTATTTTGCCTATGTAGAAGGGCTTTTGTGATTACAACCTATTGGTGGGTCGTAATTTTTCCTGATTAGATGTGTCCTGTAAGTGGGTCCACATTGTATATTTTTGTTTAACAATATTTTTTGAGATATCCAAACATGTTATGGTGCGTGGCGCAGTCTGTGAATGTGTTTTTGATTGGCGCTCCCTGTTGGAGTCCACCTTTTGCGAGCCTCCAAGTGTTGGGGCTCGTCGGTTGTTTTTCGCGTTTTGTAATCATGTTTGGGGTCAAGCTCGTATGTGCGAGCGACCTCCTATAGTAGTGTGCTATTTTAGTGAAGTCGTGGAGTGCGACTTTAGCTTTCAGGTGACATCCGGTTTTGGCTTGGCCCGGATTATCCCTTTGACAAACAAACATTTTCTATTTGGAAAACCAATGACTTGACGACACATATTTTTGGTGTTTCGAAGAATGACCATGATATTTTAACTTGCTTTTTTTTGAAAAGTGTACATGAGCGCTTTCTGAGACGAGTCTAAGTTTTGACCAAGTTTCGTTATTATTTTTGCTTATTTGGGAGCTAAAGGTGCTTTGGGGCTTGATCTTATTTGTAATAGGGCCTCGTGTTTTAGCAACACGGTCTTAAGTCCTTTCCTGTTCCGTGTTTTTGTGAAATCTGGGCTTTGGGCTGCATTTTCAGCGCCCAAGCTCAGGCGCTAAAAATTTCGGCCCCCAGAGGTGGGCGCTGAAATTTCTTTCCTGGTAATATTTGATTTTCGGATTTCTAAACACGTTTCCGAATGGGATCAGGATGTTTATTGGGTGCGTTCAGCTATATATAGGGGGTTGGGTACGTCCTTATTTTCCACCACTCTCAAATTCTTTCTCTCTTTTTTGCTGTGCTCTAATTATTTACTGTTTTTGTCATGTCGATCCCTACTTTCTCACTCCAACGGACTGTTAGGCGTTGGCTACGAGCCCTTACTCCTACAGAAAAAGCGTTGTTAAAAGAATACCACTTAGAGGCACTTTTAGGCTTACAACAAATTAATATTGATTATAATTTTCTGCATGCTGCCCTAAACTTTTGGGACTCCGATCATCATGTTTTTTCCTTTCGGGGCAATGAAATATGTCCTTTGCCTGATGAATTTGCTGCCATCCTTGGTTATCCTACTAATGCTACTCCTGTTACCCCTGACACTATTGAAGACGGTAAAACAACCATAAGGGCTTTCCTAGGGCTAGATGATAACATGTTTGCTGAACTTGTTGTGGATGATAAGGTTAACTTGGCAAAACTCGTAAAACATCATTTTAGGCCTAGTAAGAATATGACCGAACAAAAATGGAACATTCGAGCCCTTGTATTTTGCTTGTTGAATCATTATTTGCTGTCGAATAATAATGGTGAGTTCGGTGACATAAGGCTGATCCCCTTGATTAGCCAGATGGAAAGTTGCTATTCTATTATGCCGTTGGTTGTTGCTGAGACTTTGCTGAGTGCGGATGAGCTGAAGAAGGATGCCAAATCCGAAATTTTTAAGGGAAGCCCCCTATTACTGCAGGTAATCTACTTTTCTTTTTTCTTGCCTGGGGCTGAGTTTCAGCGCCCAGGGCTGGGCGCTGGAATATTCGGCGCCTGGTCCTGGGCGTTGAAACTGCGCCCCAGGAACCTTTTTGCTTTCTTTTCATTCTTTTGATTCGATCGTACCTGTTTTTGCAGATTTGGCTTGCGGAACGGCTTAGACTTTTGGAAGCTCCTGCCGATCCTAAACATTATCGCCCTATAGCTTTGGGTAACCGAAAATACTTGCACCAAGGCCAGGACGAGGCCGAATGGACCTCCTTTTTTACTTACGGCATTTGTTCTATTAAGTGGGTGGTACCATGGTGGGGTTTGACTACTATGACAGGGGGGTCTGATGTATCGGTTTATATTTCTTTGTTGGGGCTATCTTGTCCCATTTATATTTTCCCTTACCGAGTCATGGGTCAATATGGTTTAAGGCAGACTATCCCCTTTTCTGATACGGTACCACCTAAGGTAGCGACCTTTGCACAAACACGGGTCTTAGCGTGGGCTAGGTATTATGATGGTCTCCCGCGTTGGGCTGTAGCTACAAATGGGTTTGTGGGTCTTTTTGAAAACTATAAGTTGTGGATGAGTTCCGATGACAAGGATGTGAGGACCGAGGCTCGTAATGGAGAGCCGGCTGAGCTTTTGATACCCCGTATTCGTGTTAAATATGAGGGTCCTGATTTTGCCAGACCTCGTACCTATAGTTTTAAGACTGTGAAAGCTCGTCCTGATCGAAAGCGAAAGGAAGTTCTTCCCTGTTCCAGTGTCAGGTCTAAAAAGGTGCCTAACATGAAGGGGCCTGCTGTTGTTAAAAGAAATGCAAGCTCTCGCGGAGATCGTCGCCGGAACAATGTATGGGTTAGGAAGGCTCAGCCGCCTGTAGAAACAGTGGCTGGTCCAGTCGATGATTGTAATCCTTCTCCCACCACTGTTTGTGCCCCTGAGGCTGAGCTGGCTATAACTGAGAATGTTTCTAAAGCTTTGGCATCTTTTGAAGTTAGTGTCCAGGAGCCAGTTCTTATGGAGATTGATATTGGGGCAGTGCAGAAGACTGTGGGCGTGGATCCTGCGAACATTGCTCTCTTCAAGACTTTATTTGATGATCTGGAAGAACTAGAGTAGTGTAGTTCTTGCTAGGGTGTAGGTGCCCTTTATTTATTTCAGTTGTGTTTGTTTTTATTCTTAGCACTTTGTTTTCCTTCTTATTATATTTTAATAAAGGCATATTTTTAGTTCCCATTCAATTTTGTTTATATGTCTAACACTTTTTACACAAAGAATATAATTTTTTATTATTAATTGGACC
The DNA here is from genome assembly GCF_020520425.1 of Spinacia oleracea. Taxonomy (NCBI): domain Eukaryota; kingdom Viridiplantae; phylum Streptophyta; class Magnoliopsida; order Caryophyllales; family Amaranthaceae; genus Spinacia; species Spinacia oleracea. The sequence continues at coordinate 39,929,346 of NC_079488.1, forward strand.
GAATCCTTGGTAAGGATTGCCTACGTATCTTGTCAAAATCAGGTCGCGCGTAGTTCTTAGCTTTAGAATAAGTTCTAGTATGCCGGATCTCGGTAGATATGTCCTGAAGTGGAAACATATCACTTAATCGGTCAAATGAGTGAAGTATTTGCCATTATTTTCATCTGCCGTTTTCCATAGGCTGCGTAAAATACAACGCGTAAAATTCGACCAATTTGTTGGTAAACTTACTTGGATACGTACTGTACCCCCCAAGTGTTCGTTATTTTTCCGTTGTGTGCGGATAAAATGACGAGCACTTTTGAAAAAAGGAAAACTTTGGTAGGCAGAGAGTTTCAACGCCCAGGCTGGGGCGTCAGAAATTTCGGCGCCCAGCCCTGGGCGCTGAAAATAGCTTGGGCGGTCAATTTTGACGTTTTGCTTCACATATTCTTGCGTTTATTTCTATTTGGTTTTTTTTGCTTCATAATTAAAGTTAATTTTGAGGCTGTTTTGGAGGTTTTTTTACTGTTAGCGTGAAACGCATTTTTGTCCAGATTAATTTTTTCTATTGGTGACTCAAAACAGTTTTGAAAATGGAGTTAGGGTGCGGAACTTATGAAGATCTTTGTGGAGGGTATGATGGGGTCTTATGTGAAAGCTGTCGGTGGGTTCTACGTTTTATGAATTTATTTTTTGGTAACATTTGCATTTGTTTTAAATTTTTGATTTCTTTTTTGATTTTGGGTTGCATGGATTGGCTCTTATGATGACATTGGTTGGATTTTTGGGTTTTGAGGATGGGGTAGTGTGGTTTATTTTGTGGGTTTCGGGAACTGGTTCACATGGCATATTTCAAAACCGAGTGGGCTTTGTTTGTTGGGCCTGTAGTGGGCCGCTTCTTTATTTTTTTATTTTGCAAGTACATTTGGTGTTTATTTAGTGTTAGAATAAAATTTTTAGGAGAAATATTACCCCTTTATTGATTTGGAAAGTAAGGAAAACACACTGAAATAAAACTGACCTATATTCTAAAGGGCCTTAGGACCATCTAAAGTCTCTATTATTTTTTCTATCAATCTAAAGAACTATTAGGCGCTTTTTTACTAATGGTTCCCTATGTGGCTCAAGCCTGGGGTTTAGTCTCATAAAACTTTGGTCCTTCACCGGTACTCATCCTGTATTCCATTCCTTTTGCGTTGACCCACTGATATTTCTTCACCCATCCGTTCTCGACCTCTTCTAGTGTTGATGCAGGAGAGATTAACCGGGTTGGATCGAAACTTTCATTTTGTAAAGCTAGGGTAGTCATTGCAGTCTCGTTCTCCATAAGCCTCGATTCGTTAAACAATGTCCATAGAGCCTGGTTGTCCAATATTTCAGCTGTTTTAGTCTTGGTGGGGTGGGGTGAATATCCGGTTGGTATATCCTTCCGGATCGGGTGAGGTTGTCGACCTCGGGCTCCTGAGGGGTGGTGTCAATGAGAGCATTCCCGGGCCAAGTTTCAGTGAAGAGGTCCTGGCCCGAGACTTGAGATAGGTAAATATCTTCAGCATCATCGTTCCACACACCGCATACTTCCCCCCGATTCGATCCATAGGTACCACAGCGAGTGGTGCACCTTGAGGTGTAATATACACCGTGGGGTCGAAATTCTCTGGTTGGTCGAGAGAGATGTGACAAGAGCCGAGTGGGCTCTTGTTGTTGTTGGGTTTGCCAACGTTAGGGAGAGGTATTACTTCATCCTCTATCATGTCCTGGATCGTATTTTTTAGATGCCAGCAGTTTTCAGTGTCATGCCCATTTCCTTGATGGAATTTGCAGTAAGTACCTTCGACCCAATATTTGTTTTTGACAGGAGGGTCACGGGTGGGGCCCATAGGTCTCAGCTTTCCTTGATTAGTTAGTCTTTCAAAGGCTTGTACCAAAGTTTACTCGAGTGGGGCAAACTTTCGGTCTCGGACCCATCTTACAGGGTATCTTCGGGCGGGAGCCTCTTCTACAGCATGGACTTCTTGGGTTTGGGGTGTGTTACCCCGATTATAGGTGTTGGTCTTATATGCAAGTTTGCTCTGTATGGTTTTGGCGAGGTCATCCTCGATTTTTATTCCCACATCATAAACCCCTTTGAAAGTGTCGAGTCCTAGATACCTAAGGTGTTGCCTGTAGGCCGGGTCTAAGTTGTCAATAAATTTTTGGACCAATTCTGTTTCGGGAGGCCTATTGATTAGCTGGGCCGCCTGGTCCCTCCATCTAGCAAAGTAGGGTGTGAAACCCTCATTTTTCTTTTGGAAGAGAACTTCCAGCTCGCGCATGCACTACTACAAAAATGTCCAAAGAGACCTAAAAAAACAGATCCATTAGAGTACTTAACGGGTCTCTTTACTTAATAAGACCTCATAATACAAATTAGAGGTCTCTTATGTTATCTGGGCGCAAAAAAGAGACCCGTTAGCTTAGAAAAGAGATTTCTCGTAGAGGCGGGGTCCCACTAATAAAAAATGAAGAGACCCATTTTCTCCTATAACAGGTCTGCTCCTCAATTAAATTATCATAACCCCTACTTCTCTCTCCCTTCCCTGTACAGCGAAAATAAAACCCCAAATACCTCAATTTCAGATCTGATTGAACTTCTCACTCCGTTATTCTCAATCAAAATCCCCAATTTATATTCTTGCAGATCACCAATTTCTGCAGCTCATCGAAATTGAATAAAAGAACCCTAATTTTCGAAATCTAAATTTCAATTTCCGACTTTAATTCATACAATAGTTTCCAATTTTTCCATTGTAAAATTTATCAACCTTAGAGGTTTCGTATGGTGAGTAAGTCGCGGAGCTCAAACAACAACTAACAGAGCAAGGTATATCTGCACTTTATTTTTCATGTTTTTTTTTCCGCCATAAATTTGATTTGGTTTCTAAGGTTTTTTACATATATTATTTAGTAATTAGTTTGTTCTTGAACGTGTTTGCTTGATAATCTGATTTTTATACGGGCGTATGAAATTTGGTTGATTGGTAGCTATTGTACAGACATGTTAATTTGATTTGGAATTTTGAAGTGAGGTAAAAATTAGATATTTTTTCGTATAATTTGGTATCATTGAAGATTGTAAATTTGTATATTTTTAATTGGATTTGATATTGACTTTGTATGGTAGGGTTTTCGTTTTGGTTTTTGTTCATGACGATGCTTATGATAAGATTACGAATGATGTTCTTGCTTGATTTTGTGTGTTAAAATGGTTTTGGTACAATCAGCCCAAGTTGTGCAGCTTCTAAAGACTTGAGATTAGTCAGAATTCTTTGTTACTTGAGTCTCATATGATAGAGATCATTCGGGCATAATTAAAATCTCTTAGACTTCAGCGCGTCCCTTCTGTTTACACCAGTATATAACATTCTCATAATTAACAGAAATTAGTTTACTTTCTTTTTGTATCTTTTTTAAAAAAGTGGAAAAGTTAATGAGCAATAAAAATAAACCTTAAGTTGAGCAGATTGATGTTCAGTTTTAGTTTTCAGGAACCAGGTATAATCAAGCTGAAATAGCTGGATTGGGCAGAATGATGTTCAGTTTTAGTTTAATCAAGCTGAAGTTTGATCAGTTTCAGTAAAAATAACATCACAAGTAGACATTCCCATAGAGTGGTCGTAACTCAGAGCCTTACAGCCGCAGGTATTTGTTTTTTCATTAATTTTTTACGAGTATTTGATTATGCCTTGTTTGGAAAATTACATTGTTAATGTCACCATTGCTATTGGCATACTTGAATGCCAAAATTTTGTTAGAGAAGGAGCTTCCCTTAACATCAGAAATTGTAGTTGCCTAGTTGGCATTCATCTTGGTCTTTCTTTCTTGAGCATTGGTGTAACAAGGAATTCATCAATTGAACAATATCACAACTGCGGAGTGCAGAGCCTGTTGTTGATATATATTTATAATAAATGTCTGGATCTACTTTTTATAAGAAGTCTTATTAGTTACTTCAATTCATTGGTATTGAGTTTTGCTCCTAGAATAGTCTTATTCTTAAGAACTTTATAACTTTCTAGGCCTTGAGTCAAAGTAAATCTATGTTGCTTTCAGTTGTTTAGACTTTAGAGGGCTTAGTTTATGCTGGGGTTTATTTTGTGTTGTTTTTTCCTGCGTTTATTCTTTATTCAGTACACGAATGAATGTAGAGTCTTGGGTTTCTGTAAACAACTATGTGTTTGGAACTGGTTCTGTTGGTGGTAGTGTATAGGTCTGATTGCTTGAGGTGTTAGCACTTAGCAGCAGTTTTGTGCATTGCGCCTTAGAAGTAGAAGTATCCTTTTGTGGCAATAATGGTTCTGACTCTTATTTTGTCTACTTTCTTCATGAAAGCGATGCATGTCATTTAGAATTTTAGCAATAACTTCAATTTGGCAAAACTGAAGGAACAATTCTGCATTGTGAAGGATTGTGGACCACTGGACCTTGACATATCTCATTAGCTTGCATGGATCAATGGATCAACATACTTTCCAAGTAATTATATACTCTCCATTGGAACGATATATAGCCTCGAACCTGGTATGCAAAGTCCTGATTTGAAGTTCTGGTTTGAAGAGCTTACTGGGAGTCTGGGGCTGATAGCTTGATGTCTGCTTTGCTACTTTATGTTGTGAACTTGTGATCACTGTTTTTGTACAAAAAACTGATGGTTCATCGCTTGTTATCATCATAAGTTCCTGCTTGATTCACTGTGGTTGTTGATATTCATGAGATCATAATTTTGAACAATCGTGTTAAGGGTTCAGACAGAAATTGTCTTTCATAAGTTGTAACTTTGATTATCTAGATAAAATTTGGTTGAAATAAAATGAAGTTTTGTTCGTTAATTTTCTGTTTTTACTGTGCTGTCTGAAATTTAATCTTCTGAAATTTAAGTCCTGCAAGATATATCTGCTATTCAGAGTAAATTCTGTGGTGGTCAAAATAGTGTTGGTTCTTGCTGATTTGCCGTTCATGGGCACTTTTGTGCTTATCAGCTTGTCTTGTTCTGCGTTCTTAATCCGAGTTTCTTCATGTTGTTTTGCACAACTTTGACTTGTGAATTAGTGATATTATGCTTTGTGATTATGACTTGTAAAGTTGTTATCCTTGGGCTCTCTCTCACGTGCTTTAGTTGTCTTGTAGTTATTTCTTCGAGCTCCCGGTGCCTACTCCAACTAATATTGATGAGATCAAGGGCGTGATGTGGATTTGACACATATGTTGGAGCGTGTTACGTTAGAATCTTGCTTTGGGTGATTTTTTTTTTTGAGGGGATGCTTTGGGTGATATTTCACGGAGCATAAAGACACAACTTAGAAAAATGTAGGTGGTCGTATGAAATGGTTTAATGCTATAGTTGTAGCAGGACTTAATTTTATATGTGTTTAGTTCTAAATTTTTGTTGTAAAATATTGTATACAATACTAATTATTATGGTAATTTCGTTTTGATGCTTCCCTTTTGGTGTGTGTGCTACTGTTTTTTTTTATTTAAAATATAGCTGAAAAGAGACCCGTTATCTATAAACATAGGTCTTTCCATTTTCAAAATAAAAAAAATGTTTAAATGTCAAAAAGACCCCCTTTCTTCAATATAGGGTCTAAATTTTTTTAACAAAGAGACCCCATTTCTCTGATGGTGGGTCTTTTTTATTTATCAAAGAGACCCCATTTCTTTAATGATGGGTTGTTCTTCTATTAAATTATTTTTAGAGTTGCTAGGAAAACAGACCCCCTTTCTCTGATAAAGGGTCTTTTCTTTATTAATAAGAGATCCCCTTTAATGAGGGGGTCTCTTTATCAAAGAGACCTCTGAGATAGAGACCTGTCGAGAGGAGGTCTCTTATGCATATTTGGACGGGTCTCTTTGCCTATTTTTGTAGTAGTGATGGTGACTTGGAAATCCCTGTTCGACGAGTATTGCTTGATGAAGACATTGACAAAGTCTTCCCAAGTGGGGAAGAGCTTAGGGTCCTGGTGATAGTACCATTTGAGTGGCACAGGTTCCAAGGACAAAGGAAAGGCAGGTAGGTACATGGACTTGTCCACGCCTTTCAAGTTCATGGTGTTCACAAAGCTCAGTAGGTGAGCACGGGGGTTATCCGTGGCCTTTAACTTTGGTAAGTCAGATGAACTGAACTTTTCTGGCAATTTGCCAGAAAAAGGTTCAGGCTCGAGGGAGAAGTATTTGCTCCCCATGGTTTGCTGTAGGACCCTTTTTTCGATCCTCTTCTCGTTTTCGAGGTCATTTTTGGCTTGCGCAGCCGCTAAGGCTTCATTTTCCATTTTCAGTCGGCCCATGAGTTGGGTCATTTGGACCATCTGGTCTCACAAATCTTCGATGGACATGTTTGGAGGTGCGAATCGAGGTTGGGGAAGCGGAGATCCTTGAAATGAGGGACGACGGACGGAGCTTGGGGTTACTAAACCTGATGTTGGTGATGTATCTTCGAGACGTACTAGCCGTTGATTCCCTGATCGGCACCAAGTGGCAGGACCGGTCCTAGGCATAAGATAAGCTAAAGTTTAGGTTCCCAGAGTTTCAAGCATTACTTAGTCTAGACTTTGACTCTCTAAATTGGTTTTTCACTTTTTCGCTCTTTCTTCTGTCGGTACACTTTTTGGGGGTTTTTTTTTATTTTGGTCATTCTTTGGATTTTCGAAACACTTGCCTGTGTGACATTCATAGTTGTTAGCATGTTCGGTTTTGGTGCCGAGCATTGCCGTCGTAGGAGGCCTAACGACGACACAAAGAGTTATTAATTTTTCGCGAGTCGCTTTTGAAATCGAGTGCTTTTCTTACGCCCTCGTAGCAATTCTTTTGACGAACATTTTTTGTGCTACGTATTTTCTTTTTGCTTGGGCATCGAGGCTGCTGCGCCTGACCAGAAAGCCAAGCAGCAACTTCAGCGCCCAGCAGTGGGCGTGAGAAATTTTGGCGCCCAGCCAGGGGCGTTGAAAATGCGTCCCTGGCTGGTTCTCGTTTTCCGTTTTCTGTTTATGCGACTTCGATTTGCGTGCTTTCCTAATAACGTCCTTTACGCGTAACAGCGTTCGTGGGATTCGTTACAGGCCATCCCGAGCGTCGCTTATTTTGTGGCGATCATTCGGGTTTGCGGAACACGTGTTTCGGTATAACTCTTTGGCAAATCAGTCTATGAATGTTTGGGCAATTTTTAAGGTCATTGGTTTTCTAGGATAGTTTGTCACACACAATCACATATTTCGCTACACATAACTACATTACAAACATGGATTTGAAAATTAAATATGCCACGTAGTTTATGATAGGCTTCTATGGGTAGTATTTGCGCCTGGCTTGGTACCGCTTCTATCGTAGATCCAACACATGCCCCGGTCGAGGTAGTGTCTTCAACAGACGAATTTCGCTCAAGAGGCCAACCCGCAAGTGCAAGCCAAGGGGGCATGCAGGCGAGAGGGACCTAATGAGCGAGCGATTGGGTTCGGGATAGGTGTACTACCTGCACAAGTACCGAGTGGAAAACATGCGCGGCGTATGCACCCCCCTATTGGCGAAAAAAGGTATCCTTAGTCCCAACTCCCGAGGGAGCCGAGATTCGTTATGATGTTCTGCCCGTTCACATTAATATGCTGATTTTCAGGTCGTCCCAACTTGATGGGGAAATAAACGCGGGGTAGGATCGTTTCACCCTTCGGCTACTTTGATTACCTACAAGCACGAGTATTTCCTTCACTATCCCCAGTGGAGTCGCCACTATGAGGGGGTCGAAAAAGCGCGGGGCTAATGCGTGACCTGTCCCTCGTGGGTGTGACGATTCTTTTTATTCAATCAAGTGTAATTGGGTTTCCTGTGAGTATACACCCAATTGACTAGTAATATAGGAGCCATTCAGTTTTTAAAGACGATGAGAAAAACTGACAAAACCCGGTTATCGTGACATAAAGGGAGTGCAATTATGTTTGACCACGATGGTCGTAGGTTCCCTTGTGATCCCTGGTGTGGGGATCTCTCAATATACAACCGCAAGGTAGAGATTGAGGGTTCGGGGGACTGTAACTACCGAGAGGAGTAATTCGCTCGTCGATAACTCCAGAGGCAGGATATCCTTACTAGCTCAGCATAAATAATTGAAGGGACATGCGTTAACTATTAAACTAATCTGAATTGATTTTAGCAATATGCAGCATATAATACTAATTCGATCGTGATTATCTGATTTAAATAGCATTAAGGGACCTAGCATGATAATCTGATTTCCCAAAAATATTATACTTATTAGGCGTGATAGAACAATCATATTAGGTTAGTTTAACAGTTCATAAAAAGGGTGAGGAAAGCAGTTAAATCATCGAAAAGGGACACATTACGACGCACCCTTGAGAGGTGCGCCAGGGTTCTCAGAAAACTAACCACTTTGACTTTGCTATTTCTCCTTTTTATTTAACGAATCTCGATTATGGGACAGGATACGTTATGTTCGATTTATGGATCGATTGCGACAGAACGCGTGAACAGTTTCGCAGCGAGAGGCTTAGGCTAAGGGGTTTTGAGTCAATACTCAGAGCATATTATGTGTTGTTGTGTGTTGTTTCACGTCGAAACTAGGGGTCTATTTATAGGGAAGAGTTCGTGGAAAGATAGAATTGCAGAGTTCTAATCCGCAAAGAATTAGGAAAAGAAACGTACCCAGGTATTTTCAGCGCCCAGGCCCCAGAGCCAGGCGTTGAAAATAGGGTCTGGGCAGTTTTTGTTTAGTCAGATTCGGATTCTAAAATCCGTAGAGTTTGAGATTAATTTGAGTCTTTTAGCGCGTATCAATTTGTGACGGAATGCGTCTGGGCCCGTTACGAACTCTAGGCTCGTTAGGATTTAAATTAATACGTAACTCTTATTTCCGAACCCTATTAGGAATAGGATTCTCGCGGTTTTCTATCTCATTTAGGATTTATGTTGGAATGCAACACCTAATTCTGACAGGTTTCTATCTTTTATGATTTTGCCACTTTTAGAAGCTACCTTTTACGGCAATTACTATTTTTAGCAGGTTTCCATAAATAGCAGGTTTCAGGTGAAATGAAATGGGGAATCGAGATTCGTTTATTTTATAGGAGATGCGTTGTCAAGTGGAGTTTTTATGCTTTCATCATCGAACCTTTCCCTTGCGGGAATGGGGACAAAAGTAGGTGTCTACAGTGACCTTTGATTCTGAGCTGACGTGGCGCTCGGCCGCTGCCAGGGACTTGCACGACCCTGTTGTTGATTTGTCAGAGGACGACTCCCACGCTTCTGTGACGGTGCTTGTGGATGCTATCTGTGGCGAGGGTGTGTCCGCGGAGCAGAGGGTTAGGCTCTTCCTCCTTGTCTTGGTTAGCAGAGTGATTGCCCCGAGTAGGAACAGTCGGGTGCATATTAGCTTCTTGTCCTCTCTAAGGGACTTGAGAGCTGTCTCGAGTTATAACTGGGGTGGTTTGGCATATAGCCACCTCTTGTATGAAATGGGGCGGGCCTCCCGGACTGCACTGGGGAGTGACCCGAGCATGGCTGCTCTGTTGAGCGTCTTGGAGGTATTCGAGACTCCTTGTACTTTGTACATTGAATTTGTATGCTTGTATCTTGAACTTGACTGATGTTTTGTTTGTTCCTTGAAAGATTTGGATCTATGAGCAATTTCCGACCTTGGCGCCGGAGCGTACTAGAGATGCGGCTTACCCGTATGCTGCCTCTTGGATAAGAGCGGTGCGCGTTGGTTCGTCCCTGGCGGCTTCTCGCAGAGCTTGGAGAGTTTTACCTGCTGATGGGGTAATATTCTTGTACTGTTTTGCTTTCTAGTATTTTTATTTGTACTGTTACCTGAGTTGTCTGCTTTGTAGGTGGTATGGCGTGCTTTTGCCAACGCGGGTGTACCTGCCTCAGCTGCTCGTGCCCATTTCCTGTCTGGGCGGCGGGTTTTGCTTCCAGGAGTGCACCGCCATATGTGGTATCTGGGGGAGCGGGTGTCCCCTGAGCACAATTCGGGGGAGAGACTTATCCCCAAGGACCCACCAGGGCCCATGCTGGCATTGGATGAAGAGTTGGCCCGGTTCTATGTGGAGGCTAGGGGCGATGCTGCTTGCCGCTCTTAAAGGGATTTTGTACACAGGAAGGGGAGCTATGATGACTTCCTGAGGAGGCTGGCTCCACCAGTACGCTTTGTAATGCCGGTGAGATTTTGAACCTTGTATTCTTGTATTCTTGTATTGATGTATTGATTAGATGATTGTATGATTGTATGATTGTATGTAGGAGGAGGAGGTTGATCCTGAGGACATTCCTCATGCTGATAGGATCCTCCGCTATGAGAATTCAGACGGGGAAGAGGTGGTGGAGACCATTCCTTGGGCTTCTCCTCCGCACCGAAAATCATATGATGCTGTACCCGAGCATTACGCCCCTGTAAGTACTGTTGCATTTTTGAAACTGTTTGTAACTTGTATTTGAAAATTGATTTTGAATTTTGTATGCAGGCGCCTCGGGTGAGAGTGCATCACTGGATGCTCTTGCTTGATTCTTGGATGAGGCAGTGCGCCAAGCTGACCCGGAAGCTTTCTAGCCGGAACAGAGAGGTACCTCACTTGATATTGAAACTTGTATACTGGAAATTCCAACTGGGAAATTGATTCTTGAAATTGTATCTTGTATAGGAGCGCCGTCGAGACCGTAGAGACTCTGTTGACAGGGAGCCTCAGGCGGAGACGTCCTTGGGACAGGAGGGACCAAGCTTAGAGCTGGGACAGGGGTCCGGTGCTGGTGCCCATCAGAGGCATTCTGATGCTGAGTGGAGAGCTTCCCCTTTTGTACATGTTGACCCCACCAGGCATTCATTTGGAGGTGCTAGCGGTTCACGGCCCTTTGTTCCTCCTTCCGACTACTACTTCGGAGGAAGTGGTCCTCAGCCTTGGGGTGCAGGTTCATGGGCTTGCTATGCAGAGATGGAGAGGATGCGCCAGGCTAAGATGTTTGGGTCGTTATGACGCCGTTGGATTGCATTTTGAACTTGGAACTTGGAATTTTGATTCGAAAATCCGGCATTATGACGCCGTTGGATTGATTTTGATTTTGTAGCTTGGAATTTGGACTCGAAAATCCGGCATTATGACGCCGTTGGATTGAACTTGAATTTGTCATTTGTGCGTGAGGCGTGTTTAAGGGTTTTGAATCAAGTGGACTGACACTCCTAAAGACCCTAAAATCGGCGATTTAGATGCATGAGGTTTGAATGATGCTCCTAGGGGTTTGGTTTCCTAGTTGGAGGCTAATTGGTTTTGGCAAGCTAGAACTCGAGGTTAGCCATTCACGCGTGCAAAGACGCCCACACAATGCACAAGTAGCACGTTGTCACACTAATCATGAATATGAATGCGACATGCAAAGTTCTCAACCTAAGGTCGGTCTAAGTTTTGTATGATGCAAGTGGTCGGCTTTGGGTGTCAAAAAGGTACTTGGCTAAGAGACGGATCCGGGGACAAGCATTCACATCCGCCTAAGGGATGTGTGTGTCAGCAGACGGCCTCCATACTTGACATCGGGAATGTCAAGCAAATGCCAATTTTCGGTAGGCGCGGAAATGGTCACACACTTTGGTCGTGAACCGTATGGAGAGTCACCATTTTGTTGCCCCCGGGGCTAGCCCGAATGTAGAACACATCCGTTTGGGCAAAGGTAGAAATTCATTTTGCACAATATAGTTTTCGAAAAATGCATGAAATGCCTAGAAATTGAAATTGAAATCGTACTTAAATTTGTATTTGTAAAGCCCGTTTTTCGGCACTCGTTCACGAGGCTTGGGAGCGTCCTTCCAGATGCAAAAACAGACTAACTCCCAACACGAAAAGTTGAGCAAAAGTGGGCGACAAGCCACTCTGAGCCACTCTCCTGGATGCAGGCAGTGGCGTTGGGCGCAGGGGCTGCGCCTGGCTCCAATGCTGGCATCCAGTACTTCAACAGATCAGTGGCTGGTTGCTCAAAATCTGCTCTCATTTTCGAAATTGTAGGGGGGTATTTTTTTCCCGTTTCCTACAAGGGGGGTTGGCACGCGGCGGCTCGTTTAGAGAACCGTTGAATTGTTTTTGCACCTCGAAGGAGTCGCCACCAAACTTTATTTTAGGTCCCGTTTGGGAAGACCGCAAAATGACTCTATTTTTGGATGCCTTGAATCCTTGAAACGGATGGGTGAGATCCGGGATCGGGAACGAAAATGCTTATTCGGCGAGCTTTAGAAATATTCAAGTACGTTGGCACACCATTAGTTCAAAAATAAACCCTAAGATTAGACTATGTGGGTTTGAAATTTAGAGCAAAATAGAAGTTTTGATTGTACGGTGGTCACTTTACTTTAAAGATTAATTTAAGGAACCTAAGGCCGGTTTGTCCAAAAATATCTTCGTTAATTAAGCGTGATGTAACCTTTGTATTTTGTTGTGTTTAGCATGTTGGTGATGAAAGTGATAAAGCACATAAAGCAACATCACAATACTAAATAAAGTGCGGAATTAGTAAATACAAGACCCCCTGAAAAAGGACTAGGGAGTAGGTCCACATTGCCTAGAAATGGACTAGGCAAGTAAAGGTGCGGAATTGAAATTGCGAAATTGAAATTGCGATGTTGAAATTGCGGTATTGAAAATGCGATATTGAAAGTGCGATATTGAAAGTGCGATATTGAAAGTGCGATATTGAAATTGCAATATTGAAAGGTGCATAATTGAAATTTGTACTTGGGCACATGAGATTCGAACGCCAAGCGGCTCCTTAAAAATAAGTGCGCCCGACACGAATTCAAACCAAAAATCTCAACTTGGGAGAGGTTGCTCCACCCAAATGTCCTAGATTTTGCATATTGAACTTGAAATTGAAAGTTTGAATATTGGAAGGTTTGAACTTGAAAAGATTGAAACTTGAACTTGAAATGATTGAAATTTGAACTTGAAATGATCCTGGTTTAGGGAAATGACTATGAATAACCCTAAACATGGCAAGATCTTTGAAAATTGAAGACTTGAACTTGTATATTGAAAGTGGAGTTTTGAATCTCAAAGACTAAACCTTTAAATGTTAAAAGGTGTTTATCTTTGATTACCCCATGTTTGATGGTGATTCTAGCCCAAGACATGATTGTTAACAACTTGGACATCCTTGAATCTTCGAAAATTTGTATTTTGTATTTTGAAAAAGTTTGTATTTTTGAAAAACATGTGTGATTGTTGCAAGTGGTGTTTTTTATGGCAAAAAACACCAACTTGCTAATCATTTGAAATCAAAATAGCATGATTGATTGAAATGGGATTCGGGTTTACCTAGTTAGGCTTAGGCACGAGCTCCCAATTGCTTTTGAATTTTAGGAATTTTGTATGTGTTTTTGAGGAGTTTTTGAGTTTGTATTGTGAGGAGTAATGTCGAAATTACGACGTTGTATGTGTTGTGCTCCCCCTTTTTTTTATGGAAATGAGGGGTATTTATAGGAGGGAATGGTGCAAAACGCCAGCACACGCTAGCGCCTGGCTCCAGGCCAGTGCTGTGCGCTACTGACGTGGCCTGAATGCCGCCAAAAAGGACGGAAAGATGCCGTCCTTGATTTGTCTTGTATGGGTGTACCTTCGTACGAATAGTACGATGTTTGGCGTGGAGTTTTTGCTTGGAGATTAAGACTTGAATTTGCGTCTAAAAACAAGGCTTTCTCGGTTTTTTGAATTCCGGTTTTACGGGACGGGGCCCGGCATGCTCGGTTTTGTGGGTCGGCGCCCGAATTTGACTTGCCTTATATGATTTTGAGTGGAAAAGGCCTAGTAAAACCAATGGGATGGTCCACTAATTGAGATTGTACTCGAATCTTGAAGTTGGATTTTGGAAGTTGTATTTTGTACCGAGTTCCGGGAGGGGAACGGCCTCGGGGATGGGATTTTGGACTTAGTATTTTGGAGGTGTTCTTAGCAATTGGGATTTTCGCCTGGAGTTACTCCAATCGCCTAACAAGGATAATGGTATTGTCATAATCCCAAAGTGGAGACACAAATTAGGTGTCTACAATTAGGAATAGGAATTTAATCATTAAACGAATCCTACACGATTTAGGTTTCGTACGGAAGCACAAACACTACACGAGCACGACCCGCATGCGCGCAGGCCATGCCCGCGCACAGCCCACGCAGCCGCTCAGCACGCGAGCTACGCAGCCCACTGCTCGCAGCCTGCTCGCAGCCACGGCCTGTTGGGCCTGGCCTTGCGCTGGGCCTGGCGTGGCCTTGGCTGTTTGTGTGGTGCGCGGGCTTGCGGACACGGGCCTGGCTTCGTGTTGGGCCTTCGTCTAGCAAGCAGGCCCGATACTAATTCGTACGACGCGCTTCCGATTAATTACCCGATTTCGGAATTCATTTCCGATACGAACAATATTTAACATTTCCGATTCCGGAATTATTTTCCGTTTCGAACAAATATTTAATATTTCCGTTTCCGGAATTATTTTCCGATTCCGATAATATTTCCGATTCCGACAATATTTCCGTTTCCGGCAATATTTCAGATTTCGGCAATATTTCCATTTCCGATAATATTTTCCGATACGTATCATGTTTCCGTTTCCGGCAACATCTACGACTTGGATAATATTTATATTTCCGATACGATCCATATTTCTGTTTCCGGCAATATCATCGTTTCCGGAGTATTCATTTATTTGCCTTTGACGATCTCAGCTCCCACTGAAACCAAGATCCGTCGATTCCGAATATCCATAGATGGAGTATTTAATGCCATTAAATACTTGATCCGTTTACGTACTATTTGTGTGACCCTACGGGTTCAGTCAAGAGTAAGGTGTGGATTAATATCATTAATCCACTTGAACTGAAGCGGCCTCTAGCTAGGCATACAGTTTACTTGATCTCACTGAATTATTAACTTGTATAATTAATACTGAACCGCATTTATTAGACTTACCATTAAATGCATACTTGGACCAAGGGAATTATTTCCTTCATTAACTTCAAAAATAAAAGATCATCTCATGACAAACATGTTGGGGACTCATTCAGTCCACCTTAACGATTTCTGAAAGATATAATTCACCAAAGCAAGAGGCAACTTGAAACCTACAAATAAACAATGAACCACTTTATTGTTAGCCATGTTCAACCTCATCTGAAGGAGCCTTTTTTGTTCAACCCACACTAATCCGAACCTAGGGATGGGAATGCACCATGACAATAAAATGGCCAAAAAGAAGGAACTAATCAAGTGAAAAGGGCTACACATCAAGGATTATTCCAAAAAGAAAAAAAACTAAGAATGCTGCAAAGTAATCGGTCAAGCCAACAACACTTTAACTAAAATGTAAAGAATAAACAACGATGAAGTTTTACCAAGAAAAAACAAGGTTAAATGCCAAGTCCAGTTGTCAATTTAACTAAGGGTATGATGGGGAATTTTGAGCCTTAACCATTTTTCTTCACCCCAAGCCTGACCACGTTACAACCCCGGAAAAGCCCTCCTTGAAGGAAATAGTGAAGGAAATAATGCCCTTGGTCCAAGTATGCATTCTATGTTAAGTCTAATAAATGCGGTTCAGTATTAATTAACAAGTTAATAATTCAGTGAGATCAAGTGAGCTGAATGCCTAGCTAGAGGCCGCTTTAGTTCAAGTGGAATTAATGATATTAATCCACAGCTTACTCTTGACTGAACCCGTAGGGTCACACAAATAGTACGTAAACGGATCAAGTATTTAATAGCATTAAATACTCCATCTATGAATATTCGGAACCGACGGATCTTGGTTTCAGTGGGAGCTAAGATCGTCACAGGCAAGGAATGAATACTCCGGAAACGATGATATTGCCGGAAACGGAAATATGGATCGTATCGGAAATATAAATATTATCCAAGTCGTAGATGTTGCCGGAAACGGAAACATGGTACATGTCGGAAAATATTATCGGAAATGGAAATATTGCCAGAATCGGAAATATTGCCGGAAACGGAAATATTGTCAGAATCGGAAATATTACCGGAATCGGAAAATAATTCCGGAAACGGAAATATTAAATATTTGTTCGAAACGGAAATTAATTCCGGAATCGGAAATATTAAATATTGTTCGTATCGGAAATGAATTCCGGAATCGGAAAATTTAATCGGAAGCGCATCGTACGAATAAGCATCGGACGAGGCCTGCCGGACGAGGCCCAGCACGAAGCCAGGCCATCGCCCAGCAAGCCAAGCGCGCCGCACAAACAGCCACGCCAGGCCCAGCGCAAGGCCAGGCCCAGCAGGCTGCGCGCAGCGCGCAGCGCGCACAGCGCGCACAGCGCGCACAGCGCGCACAGCACGCGCAGCGCGCAGCGCGCAGCGCGCGCGGGCGCTGAGTGGGCTGCTGCTCGCGCGCACGCATGGGGCCCATCGTGGCTGCCGTGCGTGTGTGTGCAAGTGTTTGTGTTCGTGCACGTTTCCTAAAACATGCAGAGTTCGGTTAATGATTAAATTCCTAATTCTATTTGATAAATTAATTAAATTAGAGTTCTTGTAGGATTCTAGGTTTAATTAATTTGTATCTGAATAGGATTTCGATTCCCTTTCCATACCGCTATAAATATGAGGCTAGGGCTCACAATTTATAACACAAGTTTCAAAGTATTCAAAGTGAGTTTTTGAGAGAAAAATTCAGTCACACATTTGCCTATAAAGTGCCGAAAATAATAGTACCTTAAGGGCGATTCTAGTTGGTCAATCTTAAGGCGGATCCGGACGTGCTGTGGACTATCTACGGAGGGACGACACTTGGAGTCCTAAAGACTTGTTCTTGTTCGGTTCGGGCGCAGCTAGGGAAGGCACGCAACAAAGAGTATGCATCTAATCTATGCTAAATGATTATGTGTAAATAATATGTTTTCCTGGGTTTATGGTTTTTCCGCATGATTTATGAATTGTCATATGTATCATAACCTAACAGTGGTATCACGAGCCCCTTATTATTTTCATAATCTAAATTGCATGAACATGGTTAAATATTACAAATTTGCAAGAATTAAAAGGGGTGATTAATTTTCGTAATTGTTAATTAATTGCAAATTGCGTTTATTTAATTATACGTACGTAGTTTTTCGGCAGTTTCTTCGTTACTCATCCGAATTGAGTGATTTTTGTGTCAATTCCGCATGTAAAAAGCATTCTAAAATTTTGACAAAAATAGTATTTTTCTGCCGAACCCAGAATTCTCAAATTCGAAGCCTAACTATGACTTTTCGAAGGTTTTAGTTTTTCGAATGCAAAATTTCGTAAATTTAAGATGTTAAATTAAATATTTGCGATTCTTGTTGATAAATCTTGAATTTTTGATTGACCTACTGCATATGTTTAACAAGTTTGAATGCCTAGTCTTGTTAATTATGCAATCTAATTTGTAATTATGATTAATTTGTTGAAAATTAGAATAATTTAGAATTAATTTGATTTTCATAATTAATTGTAATTTAATTAGAAACCTATGATTAAAAACCACCATAAAAATTGTAAATTTACGATAAATTTTATGACCTAGACTTGAATCCATAACAATCGGAAATCAATTGGATAATAAATTTTCGATTTTTCGCCCTAAAATTATGAAATTAATATTATTTATTAATTTGTCATTAATTTTAAATATAAAATTTAAATTTTATGCGATTCGTTCATATAACTTGCACGCACGAAGCAATGGACGCTTCGTGTTACCCTTAAGGGGTGTTGTATAATGCGGGCATGCGACGACGAGCAAGGGAGCTCGTCGCCCGTGCGGCACGAATGCAATGAGCAAGGGCGTAGTGCACGAGCACAAGGCAGCAGCCCTGCCTTGTGTCGTGTGCCACGACCAATGGACGAATGGGCATGGGCGTAGGGCGAGCCAAGGCAGTCGCGTGTGGGCAGCAAGCGAGCTGCGCCACAACGCGCGCTGCCTCGCACAAGAGCGCGCAGCCTCGCGCGCAGCGAGCGCAAGCTCGCGTGCCTCGAGCGCTGCGCCTAGCATTGCTCGCGCGCACAACAAGCGATGTCGCCCGCCCAGCGAGCGATGTCGCGCGCCCAGCGAGCGATGGCTCGCGCGCCCAGCGAGCGATCTCGCGCGCCCAGCGAGCGATGTCGCGCGCCCAGCGAGCGATGTCGCGCGCGCACTGCGAGCGATAGCCCGCGTGCGATGAGCGCTGGCGCGCGCAGCGAGCACCAATGCGTGCGGAGGCTTGCGATAGGGATGCAGCAGCTATGCGACGAGCGCATGGGCTGCGCGCGCATGGCCAGCGATGGCTGTGTGCGTGCGGCCCATGGGCGTGCTACGCGTAGGGTGTTTGCGTTACGATTAGATCGTTTTGAATGTTTAATTTGAAAATTTCAGTTCACGTAATTTTAATTAATTTTAAAATTAATAATTTAAATTATTTTCTTGGATTTTAATTTTGAATATTATAATTATAATAAATGTTATTTATTCTAATTATTTTACTAAAATTAAAATCATGAATTAATTTAAATGCGACTGAAATTAAATTAAACTTTTTGGATTCAATTATAAATTTATATGAGCTTTAAATTTTAATTATATTTTTATGTTTCCGGTTAGACTAGAAATACATTTTTATGTTTAAAATTGGTAAAGCATATGAATTTATTGGTTTAAGTGGGAGCGCTTTTTAGTCATAAACTCTTGATTAGGTCTACAAATCCTTAAGGTTAAAACAACTTGATTAGAATTAATAAGGACTGAATAATTGGTAGATTATTGGTGCCCTTGATTAATTGCTGCAAATGTTTACGTGATGCATAATGTGTTTTACTAACCAGCTATGTGGGCCATTCATGATAATGAATGGGTGAATGGTATATATTGTATATGTACTGTTTTGCAGGTTATGAAGTGACTAGTATGGCCAAATAGGATAGAAAATATGGTCTGCGTACCATTAATTTGAATGTAATTGGTCTAAAGTACCAAAGTTATTTTTCAATTCAAATATGGTCTGCGAACCATCAAATAGTTGTAATTAGTTATAGCTTATCCTATTTGAAGAAAATGGTGCCTCCCACGGAGATTTTCAAGACGGACTTTGAAGTCAAAGCTTCAAGATGAAGTCGGGCCATACTAGATCACAAATATCTTATGCATGTTTTAAGTTATTTATTGTTTTAAATATGTCTTAAAATGCATGAGATCAAAAGCTTGATTATGTTGCATGATTAAGGATTTTAGTTCACTTAAAATCTAACCAACATAGTAAGAGCCTTAAGTTCCAAACTTAAAAATTGAGTTAAAAGGTGCCATGCCAAAATATACACTTGCTTGGATATCCTTTACATCAATCTAGTAATAGTTTTCGCTCAGCGAGGTGTTACTTATTGGTCCTAAAGGGGCAAGGTACACAAATAATTGTGAGTACATGTTAGTTTTGGTGAAACTCAACGATATAAGTAAGGAGTCCTTTTATGTCGTGGCAAATTCGATAGGTTTACCTAATAAGTTCTTAGACGTACCTATCAACCAAGAGTAGTTTCTAGACTATTAGCAAAAGGCTTTTGCTTACCTAAGATGCTTTAGGATTAAGTCGACAAACTGTGCTTAATTCTTCAATGATTTTAGGGTCTTGGAATCATTTTATTCACACCTGCCGGAACAATAAAATCGAATAAAATGCTAATAACTTGTTTGAATTGCATGGTTGCTTTAATTTCAAGTTATTATTCATGATAAATGTTTAGACTTTGCATGCTTCAATGTATGTTTTAATTATTGTTTATAATTAAATATCTTGCACTGCAATAAATCCTTTTAGAAAGGTAACAGTAAATTTCCTCGATTGGTAGTGAATCCAAGAACGATTCACGGAAATGAGAGAAAGTGAGCAATTTAAAGTGTACGTTTCTTATAGCGACTTTTATGGTTGTTTTCGAATATCAAAATCGAATGGCAAACCAATTGGTGCTTGTGAATTCAAAATACAATGTAGTTTTGAGATCGTAAAGCATTGAGTTTAAACGCTCAGCCTTACCAATGGTTAACAACCTAATATCGTTGTCCATTTAATTCTCGAATGAGTCTAGTCCCTAGACATTCGAATAGATCGATGCTTAGAGAACTTTAGAAGCTTCTGGTAAGATCATCTAGTTGAAACAAAATATTCAACATAAATTAAAATGGTAAAGAACCTTGTTGGTGACATTGGACATGTCTAACAAAGTATAAAAGTCAACACTAAAGAATTCAATTCTTAAGACTATAAGAAAGGGTACAAGAAATAGGAAAACGAGGAACAAATGAAAGGAATTTACGATTCCGTTTCTACCTATAAGTTTATGTTTAAAGAGAAGTGACCTAGCAATCAAACTTCCTTGGTATCATATACCGCTTGAGGTTCTTACTTCGGTAATAACTCAAACAATGGAAGCTAGGATACACTAATGACCTACAAGTGGGAAATGAAGCATGGCAATGCTACATTAATTGTAGGGTCATCTAAGTTTGTTTTAAGTCCTTTCAAAGGCTGGAACTTAATGGATATTTTGTTCCATAATCAACATACCTAAATTTCTGTTTTCAAACACAGAAAGACTCACATTCAAGAAAAACAAAAACAATGTTTGTTTGTTTATTTGAATGAAATGGTCAATTACAGGTTGAGTCAATATGCTTGATTAAAACAAACAACTCTTTAAAGAACTTTACTAGGTTCAAATCAATCCCTTGATTTGAGTTCCACTAATCTTTGGCATTGTTGCTTAGACCATATCAACAAGTTAACATTCATAAGCTCTATTTTGCTGGACTTTTGAAAGTTGATTGATTTCTAGATCATTTTAAGACAGCTAGTCTTACTTGTTGAAAGTAACAAAAGATATGAACTATTGTTAGAACGCCTAGACAATAGAGTTCAAAGCTAAAGAAAGATTTTATGACTTTATTATTTCACATGGATTCGAGTGAATATAGGTATATTTACTCAAATGTGATATAAGTTGAATCTGTTTGGCTAGTTCAAAGATTCAGAAGTATAAAATCCACTTGGCAAGAAATCATAAAGATCTGGGGTAGATCATGTTGATGATTACTTGAGACCAAATATGATCATCAATGATTGTGTGTTGTAATTTCACAATCTAGCTCCATAAGATATGGCATATCTACGTTGGAATGATCGAAGTCAATTAGTACTTGATTCGATCAATGATGAATCATAAAGACTTTTCCTATAATTTCTAAAACAAAATGCTCAACTACCACCAAACTAAACCAAATTCGTCAAAGCTATTGAAAAGTAATTTCAGAATATCTTTTCATAATATATCTAAAGAGTTCCTAAACTCAGTGGGAGCTTAGTGTTTGTGATTCAACAAACTAAGGCCCAAGTATAGATATATGTTTCATTGTGATTTATTCAAATGAGACACAAGGGTATTGTTTCTACCACGAATTTTTGAGAACATAATGTTTGTTTGCTCGAAATAATGTCCTTTTGGAGATTCGTTTCCAAAATGACAAGTGGGAGAAAATAGACCTCGAAAATCTTCGAGGCGAACAACAAACATAAACGGACATTCCGGAGGCTTTTCGAAGTGCTTCAGAAAATCCGAACTTATTCTGTAAGGACTTTACAAGTGGCTTTAAAGAATAGACATCTCTTAGAAGACTTTACAAGTGCTTCAAGGAGAACAGAATATTCAAAGGACTTTCAAGTGGCTATTGATATTCTATTGTTTGATGTTCTATACCCTAGTAGGCATAGAGTTCAAGTCACTGGAACTATGAGATTCTTCTATTAGATAGTGAAGAAACATGGAGTTCAGGTCACTGAAACTATGCAATTCTTCCATTAGATGGTGAAGAAACCTACAACTTGCAGTCAAACTATTATCATGTAGATTAATGAGTTTGTGACTTGTAAGAAAGCTATGACGAAACCCAGATTCCCTAAAATGGTTAGAGGCCATATATAGACTCAAATGTTTTAAATGGTTAGAGGCCATAAACCATACTCAATGTTTTGATGACAAAATTGAAATTTTGTTGATTTGCAAGAATAGTTTCACACCTATTGGTTGCAAGTTTGTTTTAAGGATAAAAACCATCAAACAAGAATTGTGTTCACACACAAAGCTAGATTAGTTGCTAAAGGTTACAAGCAAATTCATGGCATGGATTGTGTTGAAACCTCATGCATAATCGTAATGCTCAAGTCTATAATTCAAGCAATGATTGCATATTGGTACATATAGCAATTGGATGACAAAACGTATTCCTCAATCAAATGTTGGAATAAACTATGTACATGGTATGTCATAGGATTTGTGGATCCAAATAAATGCTTGAAAAAGAAAGCTAGCTTATGAAATCTAAAGTACAGATTTAAGCAAGCAATTGGGAATTAGAAATGTATTTTAGTGAAGCTAATAAGTATGTTAGTTTCATAAAATGTACATGATTCTTATAGATATATAAGAAGTTTAGTGGGAGTACATAAAAACTTATTTGGTCCTATGTGTATCACACACATATCTCTCTATTGTGAAATAACATTCAAATGCTAAATACTTAGATTTGAGATTATTCATCAATGACGGACCAAGGCGAAACTTAGTACATACTGGGTATTAAGATCTATTCACAAAGATCTTATGATATTGTTTTGGATTAAGTAAATGGCATTTACTAAATCAAACACGAAAGTCTCCATTGGAGATATTCGACCCATGTGAATAAATCTAAGTAAAGGATGTTTG
This sequence comes from Spinacia oleracea, assembly GCF_020520425.1. Classification (NCBI taxonomy): domain Eukaryota; kingdom Viridiplantae; phylum Streptophyta; class Magnoliopsida; order Caryophyllales; family Amaranthaceae; genus Spinacia; species Spinacia oleracea. The sequence goes on from NC_079488.1 coordinate 39,952,098, forward strand.
AACTATGTATAAGCATTTACTAAGTTAAACATCAAAGGATCTAAATAAGATTCTTAACCTATATTATATGTCAAAGAATTTAGCTGGATTTAGTATCTACTGAAACTAGATAAGCTAAAGTTACATGAATAGAATTCAATTGGGAATTATTCTGCAAAAGAATTTATCATGTATGATATAATATGAGGATCGCCAAAAACGTATCGTATGACTTTAGCCATAATGAACATATACCAATCTCTATTGATCTAAGTGAAGATCAACTAGATTGAGATCAAGAATACTTATGGTACTTGAAAAGGTACATAGGAATAGTTCTTGATTCAAGGAAATAAAGATATGCTAAATATTGATGCTACACGCAGAAACACTGGCAAAGGATCAAGCAAGACCCCTTTGGAGTTAACCATTGGCAAGGACGAGCTATAGAGCATCGTGTTTTGAAATGGCAACATGGGTTGGAGACCATGAGTTGTTGCGTGGGAAATTAAAATAATGATTTCTATGTTCTAAGATATAGTTGAGAGTATTCCACATATCTGTGAACTGCTTGGATAAGTAATTCCAAACAAAGCATCACTAGCAACCTATAAAGTTGAAGTAAAAGTAATTATTGCCTAAGAAGCAATAAAACAGGGTTGTTTAAAGTTCTTCACTGAACTTGGGTAGATCACCTATCTGCTGGCTTGATGGTTCTTCATTGAAAAATGCGTAGAACCACTCTTGAAGCAAGAAAAACGTCTGCTAACTTGATGGTTCTTCATTGCAAAATGAGTAAAACCACCATCGAAGTAAGAAAGACTAGATCACATAATAAACAAACTCGAAAAGATCTTATCATCATATCTCGAAGAACATTCGATGAAAAGGATATTAAGATTGGCAAAACATGATAACTAAACCTATGCAATAAGTGAGAAGCAACACTCACGTTGTAGCACTGGAAATCAAGCATAGCTTTGAATTCCATGAATTGTTTTATAAGATGGGTTTGAGGCCCATGGTTATAAAACACTGGGGTTGAACATTTATCATATATGAAATGTATTTTCATATTCCATTTAATCTTGGTTTAGTATTAAATGATGAGTCCCTTCAAATTTGACGATATATTCAAGATAGACTGTCAGGACCAGTCCTGTGACTAAGAAATGTCTATCAAGTGAACTTGAATGTCAAAGGTTGAAAATGGTCCCTAGTCGGAGTTTTCTATAAAATTGGACGCATAGAAAACGTTAGACGATTAGAATGCAAGATGACTAGTAGTTCTGTTTCTTGAACTATGTGGACATGGCAATGTCATAATCATTTGCATAGATACTTACTTTGGGAAGACTAGTATCGGACAAGACCTATGAAACTTTACTGTAAGAGATGAAAATCTGTCATAAGTAAATTTCATTAAAATTATTAGACACTAAATCCTCAATACCTGAGTGATTTGAGATTACTTGTTTGAGAACTGGTTGCTTTGACGTTGACCAACCGTCGCACCGTAAAAGGAGGCTATAAAGGCAACGCTCAGGTAATCACCTATCAAACGAAGTCTAATCTCAAGATCGCAAGATTGGGATTGTCCTCCCATAAATCGGGATGAGATGCTTAAAAGTTGTACAAGGCCACTCGGAGAGCTAGAAACTGTGAAATGCATGGCCGTGCTCGGATGAATCATAGGCTATGATTATCTGTTTATTTGATCAGTTGAACTCTGAAACCGAGGAACACCTCTGGACATAATAAGGATGACAACTCTTACCTTATGTTCAAGAGCAAGCATCGAGCGACAAAGGAATTAGGAAATGCACACTTGTCCCTAAGGACAAGTGGGAGACTGAAGGAAATAATGCCCTTGGTCCAAGTATGCATTCTATGTTAAGTCTAATAAATGCGGTTCAGTATTAATTAACAAGTTAATAATTCAGTGAGATCAAGTGAGCTGAATGCCTAGCTAGAGGCCGCTTTAGTTCAAGTGGAATTAATGATATTAATCCACAGCTTACTCTTGACTGAACCCGTAGGGTCACACAAATAGTACGTAAACGGATCAAGTATTTAATAGCATTAAATACTCCATCTATGAATATTCTGAACCGACGGATCTTGGTTTCAGTGGGAGCTAAGATCGTCACAGGCAAGGAATGAATACTCCGGAAACGATGATATTGCCGGAAACGGAAATATGGATCGTATCGGAAATATAAATATTATCCAAGTCGTAGATGTTGCCGGAAACGGAAACATGGTACATGTCGGAAAATATTATCGGAAATGGAAATATTGCCAGAATCGGAAATATTGCCGGAAACGGAAATATTGTCAGAATCGGAAATATTACCGGAATCGGAAAATAATTCCGGAAACGGAAATATTAAATATTTGTTCGAAACGGAAATTAATTCCAGAATCGGAAATATTAAATATTGTTCGTATCGGAAATGAATTCCGGAATCGGAAAATTTAATCGGAAGCGCATCGTACGAATAAGCATCGGACGAGGCCTGCCGGACGAGGCCCAGCACGAAGCCAGGCCATCGCCCAGCAAGCCAAGCGCGCCGCATAAACAGCCACGCCAGGCCCAGCGCAAGGCCAGGCCCAGCAGGCTGCGCGCAGCGCGCAGCGCGCACAGCGCGCACAGCGCGCACAGCACGCGCAGCGCGCAGCGCGCGCGGGCGCTGAGTGGGCTGCTGCTCGCGCGCACGCATGGGGCCCATCGTGGCTGCCGTGCGTGTGTGTGCAAGTGTTTGTGTTCGTGCACGTTTCCTAAAACATGCAGAGTTCGGTTAATGATTAAATTCCTAATTCTATTTGATAAATTAATTAAATTAGAGTTCTTGTAGGATTCTAGGTTTAATTAATTTGTATCTGAATAGGATTTCGATTCCCTTTCCATACCGCTATAAATATGAGGCTAGGGCTCACAATTTATAACACAAGTTTCAAAGTATTCAAAGTGAGTTTTTGAGAGAAAAATTCAGTCACACATTTGCCTATAAAGTGCCGAAAATAATAGTACCTTAAGGGCGATTCTAGTTGGTCAATCTTAAGGCGGATCCGGACGTGCTGTGGACTATCTACGGAGGGACGACACTTGGAGTCCTAAAGACTTGTTCTTGTTCGGTTCGGGCGCAACTAGGGAAGGCACGCAACAAAGAGTATGCATCTAATCTATGCTAAATGATTATGTGTAAATAATATGTTTTCCTGGGTTTATGGTTTTTCCGCATGATTTATGAATTGTCATATGTATCATAACCTAACAAATAGTGCCCTTGGTCCAAGTATGCATTCAATGTTAAGTCTAATAAATGCGTTTCAGTATTAATTAACAAGTTAATAATTCAGTGAGATCAAGTGAGCTGAATGCCTAGCTAGAGGCCGCTTCAGTTCAAGTGGAATTAATGATATTAATCCACAGCTTACTCTTGACTAAACCCGTAGGGTCACACAAATAGTACGTAAACGGATCAAGTATTTAATGGCATTAAATACTCCATCTATGGATATTCGAAATCGACGGATCTTGGTTTCAGTGGGAGCTGGGATCGTCACAAGCAAGAAATGAATACTCCGGAAACGATGATATTGCCGAAAACGGAAATATGGATCGTATCGGAAATATAAATATTATCCAAGTCGTAGATGTTGCCGGAAACGGAAACATGGTACGTATCAGAAAATATTAATGGAAATGGAAATATTGCCGGAATCGGAAATATTGCCGGAATCGGAAATATTGCCGGAAACGGAAATATTGTCAGAATCGGAAATATTATTGGAATCGGAAAATAATTCCGGAAACGGAAATATTAAATATTTGTTCAAAACGGAAATTAATTCCGGAATCGGAAATATTAAATATTGTTTGTATCGTAAATAAATTCCGGAACCGGGAATTTAATCGGAAGCGCATCGTACGAATAAGCATCGGACGAGGCCTGCCGGACGAAGGCCCAGCACGAAGCCGGGCCATCACCCAGCAAGCCAGCGCGCCACAAACGCCCCAAGCCAAGGCAGCGCCCAGGCCCACCGCAAGGCAGGCCCAGCGCGCGCCAAGGCCACAGCAGCGTGTGGGCCTCGTGGCATGGGCTGCGAGCTCGCAGGCCGCGTGCGCATAGGCGCCCCTCGTGGGCTGCCGTGCGTGTGTGTTTTTGTGTTCATACACGAATCCTAAAACTATTAGGATTTGATATATGATTAAATTCCTACTCCTAAAAGAGTAAATTAATTAATTAGAGTTCTAATAGGATTCTAGTTTAATGAATTCGTATCCTAGTAGGATTCCAGTTCCCTTTCCATACCTCTATAAATAAGTGCCTAGGGTCATTATTTAGAGATACAATTGAAGTATTCTAAAGGTAAGATTTTAAAGAAAAATCAGCCACTCTCTTGCCCCTAACCAGCTGAAAATCTATACTACCTTAAGGGCGATTCTAGTTGGTCAAGCTTAAGGCGGATCCGGACGTGATGTGGACTATCTACGGAGGGACGACACTTGGAGTCCTAAAGACTTATTCTTGTTCGGTTCGGGCGCAGCTAGGGAGGGCACGCAACAAAGTGTATGCACCTAAACTATGCTAAATGATTATGTGTAAATAATATGCTTTCCTGGCTTTATGGTTTTTCCGCATGATTTATGTTTTGTCATATGTATCATAACCTATCAGTGGTATCACGAGCCTCTTATTATTTTCATAATCTAAATTGCATAAACATGGTTAAATATTACAAATTTGCAAGGAATTCAAAGGGGTGATTAATTTTCTTAATTGTTAATTAATTGCAAATTGCGTTTATTTAATTATATGTACGCAGTTTTTTCGGCAGTTTCTTCGTTACTCATCCAAATCGAGTGATTTTTGTGTCAATTCCGCATGTAAAAGGCATTCTAAAATTTTGACAAAAGAATTATTTTTCGGCCGAATCCAGAATTCCCAAATTCGAAGCCTAACTATGACTTTTCGCAGGTTTTAATTTTTCGAACGCAAAAGTTTGTAAATTTAAGATGTTAAATTAAATATTTACGATTCTTGTTGATAAATCTTGAATTTTTGATTGACCTACTGTATATGTTTAACAAGTTTGAATGCCTAGCCTTATTAATTATGCAATCTAATTTATAATTATGATTAATTTCCTGAAATTCGAATAATTTAGAATTGATTTGACTTTCATAATTAATTAATAATTTAATTAGATACCTATGATTAAAAAACCACCATAAAAATTGTTAATTTGTGTTAAATTTTAAATTTTTATTACCTAGATTGAATCCATGTTAAACGGAAATTAATTGATTTATAAATTTTCGATTTTTCGCCCTAAAATTATGAAATTAATATGTTTTATTAATTTGTCGTTAATTTTGAATTAAAAAATTTAAATTTTTATGAAATTCTCTCAAAAACTTGCACGCACAAAGGAATGGACGCTACGTGTTACCCTTAAGGGGTGTTGTATAGTGCGGGCATGCGACGACGAGCAAGGGAGCTCGTCGCCCATGCGGTACGAATGCAGCGAGCAAGGCGAGTGGCGCGCGAGCACAAGGCAGCAGCCATGCCTTGTGTCGAGTGCTGCGCGCATGTGGGCGATGGGCGAGCAGCGATGGCATGGCACGAGCAGAGGTGCGCGCGCGCGAGGGAGAGAGCTGGTCGCCCAGCGATCGCATCTCAGCGCACCAACACGCGTGGCCTCGAGCGCTTCCTTGAGCGAGCGAGCGAGCGAGCACCATCGTAGCTGCTGCGATGCTATGGGCAGGCAGGCTGCGTGCAAGCGTAGCTTGGCATGATGCGTTTGTGCGTGGCTGCTGCGATGATGTGCCATGGGCCAGCGATGGTCGTGCAATCGATGGGGCTTGGGCGCAAGCCCAAGTGCTCGTCATGTTACGATTGTCGGGCTTTAAATTTTAATTTGAAATTTTCAGTTCATGTAATTTTAATTAATTTTAAAATTAATAATTTAAATTGTTTTCTTGGATTTTAATTTTGAATATTATAATTATTATAAATTTTATTTATTCTAATTATTTTACTAAAATTAAAAACCTTGAATTAATTTAAATTCGAGTGAAAATAAATTAAATAAGTGGATTCAATTATAAATTTATATGAGCTTTAAATTTTAATTAAATTTATATGTTTCCGGTTAGACTAGAAATACATTTTTATGTTTAAAATTAGTAAAGCATATAAATTTATTGGTTTAAGTGGGAGCCCTTTTTAGTCATAAACTCTTGATTAGGTCTACAAATCCTTTAAGGTTAAACAACTTGATTAGAATTAATAAGGACTGAATAATTGGTAGATTATTGGTGCCCTTGATTAATTGCTGCAAATGTTTATATGTTGCATACAATGTGTTTTAACTAACCAATTATGTGGGCCATTCATGATAATGAATGGATGAATGGTATATATTGTATATGTACTGTTTTGCATGTGATGAAGAGACTAGTATGGCCCAAATAGGATAGAAAATATGGTCTGCATACCATTAATTTGAATGTAATTGGTCTAAAGTACCAAATTTGTTTTTCAATTTAAATATGATCTGCGTACCATCAAATAGGTGTAATTAGTTTTAATTATAGCTTATCCTATTTGGAGAAAATGGCGCCTCCCACGGTGAAATTCAAGACGAAGTTTCCATTTTCGAGACGGACTTTGAAGTTGAAGCTTCAAGATGAAGTCGGACCATACTAGATCACATTTATCTTATGCATGCTTTAAGTTATTTATTGCTATTAAATATGTCTTAAATATGCATGAGATCAAGGCTTGATTATGTTGCATGATTAAGGATTTTAGTTCACTTAAAATCTAACCAACATAGTAAGAGCCTTAAGTTCCAAACTTAAAAATTGAGTTAAAAGGTGTCATGCCAAAATACCACTTACTTGGATATCCTTTACATCGATCTTAGTAATAGTTTTCCGCCATAGCGAGGTGTTACTTGTCGATACTAAAGGGGTAAGGTACACAAATAATTGTGAGTACATGTTAGTTTTGGTGAAACGCAACGATATAAGTAAGGAGTCCTTTTATGTCGTGGTAAAATCGATAGGTTTACCTAATAAGTTCTTAGACGTACCCATCAACCAAGAGTAGTTTCTAGACTATTAGCAAAAGGTTTTTGCTTACCTAAAAGATTTTAGAATTGAGTCTAAATACATAATGTGCTTAATTCTTCAATGGTTTTATGGTCTTGGAATCATTTTATTCACACCTGCCGGAACAATAAAATCGAATAAAATGCTAATAACTTGTTTAAATTGCATGATTGCTTTAATTTTCAAGTTATTATTCATGATAAATGTTTAGACTTTGCATGCTTCAATGAATGTTTTAATTATTGTTTATAATTAAATATCTTGCACTGCAATAAATCCTTTTAGAAAGGTAACAGTAAATTTCCTCGATTGGTAGTGAATCCAAGAACGATTCGCGGAAATGAGAAAAAAAAAATTGAGCAATTTAAAATGTACGTTTCTTATATCGACTTTTATGGTTGTTATCGAATATCAAAATCGAATGATAAACCAATTGGTGCTTGTGAATTCAAAATACACTGTAGTTTTGAGATCATAAAGCATTGAGTTTAAAACGCTCAGCTTTACCAATGGTTAACAACCTAATATCTTTGTCCATTTAATTCTCGAATGAGTCTAGTCCCTAGACATTCGAATAGATCGATGCTTAAAGAACTTTAGTAGCTTCTGGTAAGATCATCTAGTTGAAACTTAATATTCAACATAAATGGTAAGAACTTTGTTGGAGTGATATTGAACATGTCTAAACAAAGTATAAAAGTCAACACTAGAGAATTCAATTCTTAGGGCTATAAGAAAGGGTATAAGAAATAGGAAAACAAAGGAACAGATGAAAGGAATTTACAATTCCTTATCTACCTGTAATTTTATGTTTAAAGAAAGGTGACCTAGCAATCAAACTTCCTTGGTATCATATACCGCTTGAGGTTCTTACTTCAGTAATAACTCAAACAATGGAAGCTAGGCTACACTAATGGCCTACAAGTGGGAAATGAAGTATGGCAATGCTACATTAGTTGTAGGGTCATCTAGTTTGTTTTAAGTCCTTTCAAAGGCTGGAACTTAATGGCTATTTTGTTCCATAATAAGCATACCTAAATTTCTGCTTCAAACACAGAAAGACTCACATTCAGAAAAACAAAAACAATGTTTGTTTGTTTATTTGAAAGAAATGGTATTTTACAGGTTGAGTGAATATGCTTGATTAAAACAAACAACTCTTTAAATAAAAACTTTACTAGGTTCAAATCAAACCCTTGATTTGAGTTCCATTAATCTTTGGCATTGTTGCTTAGACCATATCAACAAGTTAACATTCATAAGCTCTATTTTGATGGACTTTTGAAAGTTGATTGATTTCTAGATCATTCAAGACAAGCTAGTCTTACTTGTTGAAAGTAACAAAAGATATGAACTATTATTAGAACGCCTAGACAATAGAGTTCACAGCTAAAGAAAGATTTTAGGACTCTATTATTTCACATGGACTTGAGTGAATATAGGTTTATTTACTCAAATGTGATATAAGTTTGAATCTGTTTGGCTAGTTCAAAGATTCAGAAGTATAAAATCCACTTGGCAAGAAATCATAAAGATCTAGGATAGATCATGTTAATGATTACTTGAGACAAAAAATGATCATCAATGATTGTGTGTTGCAATTTCACGATCGAGCTCCATAAGATATGGCATATCTAAGTTGGAATGATCGAAGTCAATTAGTACTTGATTCGATCAATGATGGATCATAAAGACTTTTCCTATAATTTCTAAAGCAAAATGCTCAACTACCACCAAACTAAACCAAATTCGTCAAAGCTATTGAAAAGTAATTTCAAAATATCTTTTCATAATATATCTAAAGAGTTGCTAAACTCAGTGGGAGCTTAGTGTTTGTTATTCAACAAACTAAGGCCCAAGTATAGATATATGTTTCATTGTGATTTATTCAAATGAGACACAAGGATATTGTTTCTACCACGAATTTTTGAGAACATAATGTTTGTTTGCTCGAAATAATTTCCTTTTGGAGATTCGTTTCCAAAATGACAAGTGGGAGAAAATAGACCTCGAAAGTGTTCAAGGCGAACAACAAACATAAACAGAATATTCAAAGGACTTTCAAGTGGCTATTGAAGGAAATAATGCCCTTGGTCCAAGTATGCATTCTATGTTAAGTCTAATAAGTGCGGTTCAGTATTAATTAACAAGTTAATAATTCAGTGAGATCAAGTGAGCTGAATGCCTAGCTAGAGGCCGCTTCAGTTCAAGTGGAATTAATGATATTAATCCACAGCTTACTCTTGACTGAACCCGTAGGGTCACACAAATAGTACGTAAACGGATCAAGTATTTAATGGCATTAAATACTCCATCTATGGATATTCGGAATCGACGGATCTTGGTTTAAGTGGGAGCTGAGATCGTCACAGGCAAGAAATGAATACTCCGGAAACGATGATATTGCCGGAAACGGAAATATGGATCGTATCGGAAATATAAATATTATCCAAGTCGTAGATGTGGCCGGAAACGGAAACATGGTACGTATCGGAAAATATTATCGGAAATGGAAATATTGCCGGAATCGAAAATATTGCCGGAAACGGAAATATTGTCAGAATCGGAAATATTATCGGAATCGGAAAATAATTCCGGAAACGGAAATATTAAATATTTGTTCGAAACAGAAATTAATTCCGGAATCGAAAATATTAAATATTGTTCGTATCGGAAATGAATTCCGGAACCGGGAATTTAATCGGAAGCGTATCGTACGAATAAGCATCGGACGAGGCCTGCCGGACGAGGGCCCAGCACGAAGCCAGGCCATCGTCCAGCAAGCCAAGCGCGCCACACGAACAGCCAAGGCCACGCCAGGCCCAGCGCAAGGCCAGGCCCAGCAGGCCATGGCAGCGCGCGCAGCGCGCGCAGCAATGGGCTGCGAGCATTTCTGCAGCTCGCGTGGGCTTGTAGCTCGCGTGGGCCGAGCGGCCGTGTGGGCTGTGTGCGGGCATGGCCTACACGCTTGCGGGTCATGCTCGTGTAGAGTTTGTGTTCACATACGAAACCTAAAGAGTATAGGATTTGTTTAATGATTAAAATTCCTAATCCTAAAAGATAAATTAATTAAATAAGAATTCCACTAGGATTCTAATTTAATTAATTCGTATCCTAGTAGGATTCGATTACTTATTCCATGGTCTATAAATATGAGTTAAGGGCTCACAATTTATATCGAGTATTCAAGTATTCAAAGTGATTTTTGAGAGCAAAAATTCAGTCATATAATTGCCTACAATAGCCGAAAATTCTAAGTACCTTAAGGGCGATCCTAGTTGGTCAAGCTTAAGGCGGATCCGGACGTGCTGTGGACTATCTACGGAGGGACGACACTTGAAGTCCAAAAGACTTGTTCTTGTTCGGTTCGGGCGCAGCTAGGGAGGGCACGCAACAAAGTGTATTCATCTAAACTATGCTAAATGATTATGTGTAAATAATATGCTTTCCTGGCTTTATGGTTTTTCCGCATCATTTATGTTTTGTCATATGAATCATAACCTTACAGTGGTATCACGAGCCTCTTATTATTTTCATAATCTAAATTGCATAAACATGGTTAAATATTACAAATTTGCAAGAATTAAAAAGGGGTGATTAATTTTCGTAATTGTTAATTAATTGCAAATTGCGTTTATTTAATTATACGTACGCAGTTTTTCGGCAGTTTCTTCGTTACTCATCCAAATCGAGTGATTTTTGTGTCAATTCCGCATGTAAAAGGCATTCTAAAATTTTGACAAAAATAATATTTTTTTCGGCCGAACCCAGAATTCTCAAATTCAAAGCCTAACTATGACTTTTCGGAGGTTTTAGTTTTTCGAATACAAAATTTCATACATTTAAGATGTTAAATTAAATATTTGCGATTCTTGTTGATAAATCTTGAATTTTTGATTGACCTACTGTATATGTTTAACAAGTTTGAATGCCTAGCCTTGTTAATTATGCAATCTAATTTGTAATTATGATTAATTTGTTGAAAATTGGAATAATTTAGAATTAATTTGATTTTCATAATTAGTTATAATTTAATTAGATACCTATGATTAAAAACCACCATAAAAATTGTAAATTTATGTTAAATTTTAAATTTTTATGACCTAGACTTGAATCCATGTTAATCGGAAATCAATTAAATAATAAATTTTCGATTTTTTGCCCTAAAATTATGAAATTAATATTATTTATTAATTTGTCATTAATTTTGAATATAAATTTTTAATTTTTATGCGACTCACTCATATAACTTGCACGCACAAAGCAATGGACGCTACGTGTTACCCTTAAGGGGTGTTGTATAGTGCGGGCATGCGACGACGAGCAAGGGAGCTCGTCGCCCATGCGGTACGAATGCAGCGAGCAAGGGCATGGTGCACGAGCACAAGGCAGCAACCCTGCCTTGTGTCGTGGGCTGTGAGCAATGGGCGTGTGGGCAGGGGCGAGAGCAAGGCACGAGCAGTCGCGTGTGGGCAGCAAGCGTGCTGCGCCACAGCGCGCACTGCCTCGCGCAAGCATGCGGAGCCTCGCGCGCAGCGAGCGCAAGCTCGCGTGCCACGAGCGCTACGCACAGCGTCGATGGCTCGCGCGCAGCGAGCGCCAGCTCGCATACTGCTGCCTCGTGCGATGAGCGCAAGCTCGCGTGCGGGAAAGGCAGGCGCGCAGCGAGCGATGGCTCGCATAAATCGAGCGTTAGGGCGCGCAGCGAGCGATGGCTCGCGTACATCGAGCGCTGGCGCGCGCAGCGAGCACCAGCTCGCGTGTTCGATTGATGCCTTGCGATGGTGAGCAGCAGCGATGCGACGCAGCGCATGGGCTGCGCGCACATGGCCAGCGATGGCTGTGTGCGTGTGGCCCATGGGCGTGCGTTGCGTGGGATTGTTGCGTTGTGATTAGATCGTTTTGAAATTTTAATTTGAAATTTTCAGTTTACGTAATTTTAATTAATTTTAAAATTAATAATTTAAATTATTTTCTTGGATTTTAATTTTGAATATTGTAATTATAATAAATTTTATTTATTCTAATTATTTTACTAAAATTAAAATCATGAATTAATTTAAATACGACTGAAATTAAATTAAAATTTTTGGATTCAATTATAAATTTATATGAGCTTTAAAATTTAATTAAATTTGTATGTTTCCGGTTAGACTAGAAATACATTTTTATGTTTAAAATTAGTAAAGCATATGAATTTATTGGTTAATGTGGGAGCCCTTTTAGTCATATACTCTTGATTAGGTCTACAAATCCTTAAGGTTAAAACAACTTGATTAGAATTAATAAGGACTGAATAATTTGTAGATTATTGGTGCCCTTGATTAATTGCTGCAAATGTTTATGTGATGCATAATGTGTTTTACTAACCAGCTATGTGGGCCATTCATGATAATGAATGGGTGAATGGTATATATTGTATATGTACTGTTTTGCAGGTTATGAAGTGACTAGTATGGCCCAAATAGGATAGAAAATATGGTCTGCGTACCATTAATTTGAATGTAATTGGTCTAAAGTACCAAAGTTGTTTTTCAATTCAAATATGGTCTGCGTATCATCAAATAGTTGTAATTAGTTTTAATTATAGCTTATCCAATTTGAAGAAAATGGTGCCTCCCACGGAGATTTTCAAGACGGACTTTGAAGTTAAAGCTTCAAGATGAAGTCGGGCCATACTAGATCACATTTATCTTATGCATGTTTTAAGTTATTTATTGCTTTTAAATATGTCTTAAAATGAATGAGATCAAAGCTTGATTATGTTGCATGATTAAGGATTTTAGTTCACTTAAAATCTAACCAACATAGTAAGAGCCTTAAGTTCCAAACTTAAAAATTGAGTTAAAAGGTGCCATGCCAAAATATACACTTGCTTGGATATCCTTTACATCAATCTAATAATAGTTTTCGCTCAGCGAGGTGTTACTTATTGGTCCTAAAGGGGCAAGGTACACAAATAATTGTGAGTACATGTTAGTTTTGGTGAAACTCAACGATATAAGTAAGGAGTCCTTTTATGTCGTGGTAAAATCGATAGGTTTACCTAATAAGTTCTTAAACGTACCTATCAACCAAGAATAGTTTTTAGACTATTAGCAAAACGCTTTTGCTTACCTAAGATGTTTTAGGATTAAGTCGACAAACTGTGCTTAGTTCTTCAATGATTTTAGGATCTTGGAATCATTTTATTCACACCTGCCGGAACACATAACTTGAATAAAATGCTTAATGAACATTGAATTATGCATGTATGCTAGAATTTAAGTTTATTAAGAGAAACTGTGAATGGTTATTTATTTGTTTATTCTTTTCAATTGTAGTTTTAACTATGGAAAACAACAATCAAAACATCATCATGGGTTCTGAGCTTATGGTCAAGCTGAACCTAGCAAATTTTCTTGAATGGGAAGCTAAGCTAGTTGAAATAGTCAGACTCAATGGACTTGAGTATGTACTGACCAATCCCATGCCAAGCTACTATGCCAGAGACATGACCTCTGAGAGATTTTACGCTTGGGATGCGGATCTCAAAAAGGTTATGAGTCTCATGCTGAACAATATCCCTGATGATTGGGCTAGAAGGTTTGTAGCCTATGAACCTTTTACGCTCATCAAGAATCTGAGGGAAATCTGTCGTGGAAGCACGGAGGACAGGGACCTGAACGTCCATGAGTTGATTGAATCAATGTCTGGTCTAAAGGTTAGTTCTCCCAACAGGTGTTATAGGATGGAAGTCCAAGAAACACATGTTCAGCTCCTTCGCACTAAACAGAGGGTAGGCGTCCCACTAAGGTTCCATGTGGATCTTATGCGTTCATACTTTGATCGCCTAAGTCTACTAGGAACACCAATAAGCGAAAGGATGGCAGTCTCTATCTTGCTCAATTCACTACACAGTGGGTTTGGTGGCTTCAAGCAACTATACGTAAGTGAACCAAGAGAAGAAACAGTTGCGGAATTTGTTCACCTTGTCAGAAAGGCTGAAATAATACTGGACTGTGAAGCCAAAGATTTACTCAAGGCTAGAAGGAGACCGTTCAAGAAAAGTGGAAAGTCCAATGGCGATGCTAAATCAAAGCAGGACAAGTCCACATCAAGCTGTCTTTATTGTGATGGAATAGGCCATTACAAAAGAGAATGTCCAAAGCTAAAGGAAGATCAGAAGAACGGAACAGTCGTTCCATCTTCAGGTATTTTCGTTATAGACTGTATACTTGCTAATTCAACTTCTTGGGTATTAGATACAGGTTGTGGCTCACACTTATGTTCCAATCCACAGGGACTAAGAAGAAGTAGAAAGTTAAGCAAGGGAGAAGTCGACCTACGAGTGGGAAATGGAGCACGGATTGCTGCATTAGCTGTAGGAACTTATTATTTGTCGTTGCCCTCCGGGCTAGTTTTGGAACTGGAAGAGTGTTTCCATGTTCCAAGTCTTACTAAAAACATCATTTCTGTTTCTTGCTTAGATGCTAAGGGATTTTCCTTTTTAATAAAAGACAATAGTTGTTCGTTTTATTTTAAAGAGATGTTTTATGGATCTGCTAGATTAGTCAATGGACTTTATTTATTAGATCACGACAAACAAGTATATAACATAAATACCAAAAAGGCCAAAAAGGATGATTCAGATATCACCTATCTGTGGCATTGTCGATTAGGCCATATAAACTTGAAACGCTTAGAAAGACTTCAAAAGGAAGGAATTCTAGAACCATTTGACTTAGAGGATTATGGTAAATGCGAATCATGTTTACTTGGCAAAATGACAAAGCAACCTTTCTCTAAAGTTGGAGAAAGAGAAAATGAACTATTGGGTTTAATCCATACAGATGTATGTGGACCAATGAGTACAAATGCTAGAGGTGGTTTCAGCTACTTTATCACTTTCACTGATGACTTCAGTAGATATGGTTATGTCTACCTAATGAAGCATAAGTCTGAATCCTTTAACAAATTTAAGGAATTTCAGAGTGAAGTAGAGAATCAATTAGGCAAGAAGATTAAGGCACTGCGGTCTGACAGAGGCGGTGAATATCTGAGCTATGAATTTGATGACCATCTGAAAGAATGTGGAATTCTATCAGAATTGACTCCTCCTGGAACACCACAATGGAACGGTGTGTCGGAACGGAGGAACAGAACCTTGCTAGACATGGTCAGGTCAATGATGGGTCAGGCCAAACTTCCATTAGAATTTTGGGGACATGCACTAAATACAGCTGCACTCACTATAAATAGAGCTCCGTCTAAAGCTGTCGAAAAGACTCCATATGAGTTATGGTTTGGAAAGCCTCCAAATGTGTCTTTTCTTAAGATTTGGGGATGTGAAGTATACGTCAAACGATTAATTTCAGACAAACTTCATCCAAAATCTGACAAATGTATCCTTGTGGGCTATCCAAAGGAAACAAAGGGGTATTACTTCTATAATACATCTGAGAACAAGGTGTTTGTTGCTCGAGATGGTGTCTTTTTGGAGAAAGATCACATTTCCAAAATGACAAGTGGGAGAAAAGTAGACCTCGAAGAAATTCGAGTCGAACAACAAACTCTAGAGAATGCTCAAGATGACATTCAGGATGAAACTCAGAGATCTTTAGAAGAATCTGGTGAGAATCATGGTCAATCTAGAAATGTTACCCCGCGTAGATCGCAAAGATATAGATCTCAACCGGAAAGGTACTTAGGTATTTTGACGAACGAGAGCTATGATGTTCTATTACTTGAAAGTGATGAACCTGCGACTTACAAACAAGCTATGACGAGCCCTAGCTCCAAGCAATGGCAAGAAGCCATGCAATCTGAATTAGACTCCATGTCTGAAAACCAAGTATGGGATTTGGTCGATTTGCCAGATGGCTACCAAGCCATTGGAAGCAAATGGGTTTTCAAACTGAAAAAGGACAAGGATGGGAAACTTGAAGTTTTCAAAGTTAGATTGGTTGCAAAAGGTTATAGGCAAGTCCACGGTGTGGATTACGATGAAACTTTTTCACCAGTTGCAATGCTAAAGTCTATTCGGATAATGTTAGCAATCGCTGCATATTACGATTACGAAATATGGCAGATGGATGTCAAAACTGCTTTCTTAAAACGGCGTTTTAACAGAAACTGTGTTTATGACACAGCCTGAAGGTTTTGAGGATCCAAAGAATGCTAAAAAGGTATGCAAGCTAAAGAAATCAATCTACGGATTGAAGCAGGCATCCAGGAGCTGGAATATACGTTTTGATGAAGCAGTCAGTGACTTTGGTTTCATCAAGAACGCAGACGAATCTTGTGTATACAAGAAGGTCAGTGGGAGCAAAATTGCTTTCCTAGTATTATATGTCGACGACATATTACTTATCGGAAATGACATTCCTATGTTGAACTCTGTCAAGATTTGGCTTGGGAAATGTTTTTCGATGAAAGATCTAGGAGAAGCACAGTACATATTGGGCATCAAGATTTACAGAGATAGATCTAAAAGGATGATTGGACTTAATCAAAGCACTTATATCAATAAGGTGCTTGATAGGTTCAAGATGGCAGACTCCAAGCGAGGCTACCTACCCATGTCTCATGGAATAACTCTAAGCAAGACTCAGTGCCCAAAAACACTTGATGAGCGTAGACGAATGAATGGGATTCCATATGCATCATTGATTGGTTCAATAATGTATGCTATGATATGTACACGCCCGGATGTTGCGTACGCACTCAGTGCTACGAGCAGATACCAGTCAGACCCAGGAGAGGCGCATTGGACTGCTGCCAAGAATATTCTGAAGTACCTGAAAAGGCACAAAGATGACTTCCTGGTCTATGGTGGAGATGATGAATTAATTGTTAAAGGCTATACGGACGCAAGTTTCCAAACCGACAAAGATGATTTCAGATCACAGTTTGGGTTTGTCTTCTGCCTCAACGGAGGTGCAGTAAGCTGGAAAAGTGCTAAGCAAAGCACCATTGCGGATTCTACAACTGAAGCGGAGTACATTGCTGCACATGAAGCAGCAAAGGAAGCTATATGGCTAAGGAAGTTCATAGGTGAACTTGGTGTAGTCCCCTCCATTAAAGGACCAATAGCCCTGTATTGTGATAATAACGGAGCTATTGCACCGGCAAAGGAGCCTAGACACCACCAGAGAGTCAAGCATGTACTTCGTAGATTTCACCTTCTACGAGAGTTCGTTAAAAGAAAAGAAGTCGAGATAAACAAGATTGGAACTGATGACAACATATAAGATCCATTGACTAAACCTCTCCCGCAGGCGAAGCACAACTCGCACACTGCAGCTATGGGAATCAAGCATATTGGAGAATGGCTTTGATATCCCTGTTTAATGTTTTAAAGTTTTAGAGTTTAAATCTTTGTAAAACATTATTGGTTAATCATTCACAATAAATGAAAAGAATTCATTTTTCCATTTAATTTGTGGTTTATTAAATGATGAGTCCCTTCAATTTGACGATATATTCAAGATAGACTGTCAGGACCAGTCCTGTGACTAAGAAATGTCTATCAAGTGAACTTGAATGTCAAAGGTTGAAAATGGTCCCTAGTCGGAGTTTTCTATAAAATTGGACGCATAGAAAACGTTAGACGATTAGAATGCAAGATGACTAGTAGTTCTGTTTCTTGAACTATGTGGACATGGCAATGTCATAATCATTTGCATAGATACTAACTTTGGGAAGACTAGTATCGGACAAGACCTATGAAACTTTACTGTAAGAGATGAAAATCTGTCATAAGTAAATTTCATTAAATTTATTAGACACTAAATCCTCAATACCTGAGTGATTTGAGATTACTTGTTTGAGAACTGGTTGCTTTGACGTTGACCAACCGTCGCACCGTAAAAGGAGGCTATAAAGGCAACGCTCAGGTAATCACCTATCAAACGAAGTCTAATCTCAAGATCGCAAGATTGGGATTGTCCTCCCATAAATCGGGATGAGATGCTTAAAAGTTGTACAAGGCCACTCGGAGAGCTAGAAACTGTGAAATGCATGGCCGTGCTGGGATGAATCATAGGCTATGATTGTCTGTTTATTTGATCAGTTAAACTCTGAAACCGAGGAACACCTCTGGACATAATAAGGATGACAACTCTTACCTTATGTTCAAGAGCAAGCATCGAGCGACAAAGGAATTAGGAAATGCACACTTGTCCCTAAGGACAAGTGGGAGACTGAAGGAAATAATGCCCTTGGTCCAAGTATGCATTCTATGTTAAGTCTAATAAGTGCGGTTCAGTATTAATTAACAAGTTAATAATTCAGTGAGATCAAGTGAGCTGAATGCCTAGCTAGAGGCCGCTTCAGTTCAAGTGGAATTAATGATATTAATCCACAGCTTACTCTTGACTGAACCCGTAGGGTCACACAAATAGTACGTAAACGGATCAAGTATTTAATGGCATTAAATACTCCATCTATGGATATTCGGAATCGACGGATCTTGGTTTCAGTGGGAGCTGAGATCGTCACAGGCAAGAAATGAATACTCCGGAAACGATGATATTGCCGGAAACGGAAATATGGATCGTATCGGAAATATAAATATTATCCAAGTCGTAGATGTTGCCGGAAACGGAAACATGGTACATATCGGAAAATATTATCGGAAATGGAAATATTGCCGGAATCGAAAATATTACCGGAAACGGAAATATTGTTAGAATCGGAAATATTATCGGAATCGGAAAATAATTTCGGAAACGGAAATATTAAATATTTGTTCGAAACAGAAATTAATTCCGGAATCGAAAATATTAAATATTGTTCGTATCGGAAATGAATTCCGGAACCGGGAATTTAATCGGAAGGGTATCGTACGAATAAGCATCGGACGAGGCCTGCCGGACGAGGGCCCAGCACGAAGCCAGGCCATCGCCCAGCAAGCCAAGCGCGCCACACGAACAGCCAAGGCCACGCTAGGCCCAGCGCAAGGCCAGGCCTAGCAGGCCATGGCAGCGCGCGCAGCGCGCGCAGCAATGGACTGCGAGCATTTCTGCAGCTCGCGTGGGCTTGTAGCTCGCGTGGGCCGAGCGGCCGTGTGGGCTGTGCGCGGGCATGGCCTATACGCTTGCGGGTCATGCTCGTGTAGAGTTTGTGTTCACATACGAAACCTAAAGAGTATAGGATTTGTTTAATGACTAAAATTCCTAATCCTAAAAGATAAATTAATTAAATAAGAATTCCACTAGGATTCTAATTTAATTAATTCGTATCCTAGTAGGATTAGATTACTTATTCCATGGTCTATAAATATGAGTTAAGGGCTCATAATTTATATCGAGTATTCAAGTATTCAAAGTGATTTTTGAGAGCAAAAATTCAGTCATATAATTGCCTACAATAGCCGAAAATTCTAAGTACCTTAAGGGCGATCCTAGTTGGTCAAACTTAAGGCGGATCCGGACGTGCTGTGGACTATCTACGGAGGGACGACACTTGGAGTCCTAAAGACTTGTTCTTGTTCGGTTCGGGCGCAGCTAGGGAGGGCACGCAACAAAGTGTATGCATCTAAACTATGCTAAATGATTATGTGTAAATAATATGCTTTCCTGGCTTTATGGTTTTTCCGCATGATTTATGTTTTGTCATATGAATCATAACCTTACAGCTATTGATATTCTATTGTTTGATGTTCTATACCCAAGTAGGCATAGAGTTCAAGTCACTGAAACTATGGGATTCTTCTATTAGATAGTGAAGAATCATGGAGTTCAGGTCACTGAAGCTATGCGATTCTTCTATTAGATGGTGAAGAAACCTACAACTTGCAGTCAAACTATTATCATGTAGATTAATGAGTTTGTGACCTGTAAGAAAGCTATGACGAAACCCAGATTCCCTAAAATGGTTAGAGGCCATATATAGACTCAAGTGTCTTAAATGGTTAGAGGCCATAAAACATACTCAATGTTTTGATGACAAATTTGAAATTTTGTTGATTTGCAAGAATAGTTTCACACCTATTGGTTGCAAGTTTGTTTTAAGGATAAAAACCATCAAACATGAAATTGTGTTCACACACAAAGTTAGATTAGTTGCTAAAGGTTACAAGCAAATTCACGGTGAGGATTGTGTTGAAACCTCATGCAAAATCGTAATGCTTAAGTCTATAATTCAAGCAATGATTGCATATTGGTACATATGGAAATTGGATGACAAAACATATTCCTCAATCAAATGTTGGAAGAAAACTATGTACATGGCATGTCATAGGATTTGTGGATCCAAATAATGCTTGAAATGAATGCTAGCTTATGAAATATAAATACAGATTTAAGCAAGCAATTGGGAATTAGAAATGTATCTTAGTGAAGCTAATAAGTATTTTAGTTTCATAAAATGTACATAATTCTTATAGATATATAAGAAGTTTAGTGGGAGTACGTAAAACTTAATTGGTCCTATGTGTATCACACACATATCTCTCTATTGTGAAATAACATTCAAATGCTAATG
This sequence comes from Spinacia oleracea, assembly GCF_020520425.1. Classification (NCBI taxonomy): domain Eukaryota; kingdom Viridiplantae; phylum Streptophyta; class Magnoliopsida; order Caryophyllales; family Amaranthaceae; genus Spinacia; species Spinacia oleracea. The sequence goes on from NC_079488.1 coordinate 39,972,670, forward strand.
ACTTAGATTTGAAATTATTCATCAATGATGGACCATGGCGAAACTTAGTACATACTGGGTATTAAGATCTATTTACAAAGGTCTTATAATATTGTTTTGGATTAAGTAATGGAATTTACTAAATCAAACACGAAATACTCCATTGGAGATATTCGACCCATGTGAATAAATCTAAGTAATGAATGTTTAAACTATGTATAAGCATTTACTAAGTTAAACATCAAAGGATCTAAGTGAGATTCTTAAACCTATATTATATGTCAAAGAATTTAGCTATATTTAGTATCTACTGAAACTAGACAAGCTAAAGTTACATGAATAGAATTCAATTGAGAATTATTCTGCAAAAGAATTTATCATGTATGATATCATGTGAGGATCGCCAAAAACGTATCGTATGACTTCAGGCATGACGAACATATACCAATCTCTATTGATCTAAGTGAAGATCAACTAGATTGAGATCAAGAAAAACTTATGGTACTTGAAAAGGTACATAGGAATAGTTCTTGATTCAAGGAAATAAAGGTATGCTAAATGTTGATGCTACACGCATAAACACTGGCAAAGGATCAAGCAAGATTCCCTTGGAGTTAACCATTGACAAGGACGAGCTATAGAGCATCGTGTTTTGAAAATGGCAACATGGATTGGAGACCATGAGTTGTTGCGTGGGAAATTAAATATTAATTTCTATGTTCTAAAGATACAGCTGGAAAGTCTTCCACATATCTGTGAACTGCTTGGATAAGTAAATCCAACCAAAGCATCACTAGCAACCTAAACAGTTGAAGTAGAAGTACTTATTGCCTAAGAAGCAATAAAACAGAGTTGTTTGTATTAATGAGTTCTTCATTGAACTTAGGTAGATCACATGTCTGCTGACTTGATGGTTCTTCATTGCAAAATGCGTAGAACCACTATCGAAGTAAGAAAGACTAGATCACATAATAAACAAACTCAAAAGATCTTATCATCATATCTCGAAGAACATTCGATGAAAAGGATATTAAGATTGGCAAAGCATGATAACTAAACCTATGCAACAAGTGAGAGACAACACTCACATTGTAGCACTGGAAATCAAGCATAGCTTTGAATTCCATGAACTGTTTTAAAAATGGGTTTGAGGCCCATGGTTGTAAAACATTGGGGTTGAACATTTATCATATATGAAATGTATTTTCATATTCCATTTAATCTTGGTTTAGTATTAAATGATGAGTCCCTTCAATTTGACGATATATTCAAGATAGACTGTCAGGACCAGTCCTGTGACTAAGAAATGTCTATCAAGTGAAGTTGAATTTCAAAAGTTGAAAATGGTCCCTGGTCGGAGTTTTCAATAAAATTGGACGCATAGAAAACGTTAGACGACTAGAATGCAAGATGACTAGTAGTTCGGTTTCTGGAACTATGTGTACATGGCAATGTCATAATCATTTGCATAGATACTTACTTTGGGAAGACTAGTATCGGACAGACCTATGAAACTTTACTGTAAGAGATGAAAATCTGTCATAAGTAAATTTCATTAAAATTATTAGACACTAAATCCTCAATACCTGAGTGATTTGAGATTACTTGTTTGAGAACTGGTTGCTTTGACGTTGACCAACCGTCGCACCGTAAAAGGAGGCTATAAAGGCAATGCTCAAGTAATCACCTATCAAACGAAGTCTAATCTCAAGATCGCAAGATTGGGATTGTCCTCCCATAAATCGGGATGAGATGCTTAAAAGTTGTACAAGGCCACTCGGAGAGCTAGAAACTGTAAAATACATGGTCGTGCTCGGATGAATCATAGGTTATGATTATCTGTTTATTTGATCAGTTGAACTCTAAAACCGAGAAACACCTCTGGACATAATAAGGATGACAACTCTTACCTTATGTTCAAGAGCAAGCATCGAGCGACAAAAGGAATTAGGTAATGCACACTTGTCCCTAAGGACAAGTGGGAGACTGAAGGAAATAGTGCCATTGGTCCAAGTATGCATTCAATGTTAAGTCTAATAAATGCGGTTCGGTATTAATTAACAAGTTAATAATTCAGTGAGATCAAGTGAGCTGAATGCCTAGCTAGAGGCCGCTTCAGTTCAAGTGGAATTAATGATATTAATCCACAGCTTACTCTTGACTGAATCCGTAGGGTCACACAAATAGTACGTAAACGGATCAAGTATTTAATGGTTTTAAATACTCCATCTATGGATATTCGGAATCGACGGATCTTGGTTTCAGTGGGAGCTGGGATCGTCACAAGCAAGAAATGAATACTCCGGAAACGATGATATTACCGGAAACGGAAATATGGATCGTATCGGAAATATAAATATTTTCCAAGTCGTAGATGTTGCCGGAAACGGAAACATGGTACTTATCGGAAAATATTAATGAAAATGGAAATATTTCCGTAATCGGAAATATTGCCGGAAACGGAAATATTGTCAGAATCGGAAATATTATCGGAATCGGAAAATAATTTCGGAAACGGAAATATTAAATATTTGTTCGAAGCGGAAATTAATTCCGGAATCGGAAATATTAAATATTGTTCGTATCGGAAATAAATTCCGGAACCGGGAATTTAATCGGAAGCGCATCGTACGAATAAGCATCGGACGAGGCCTGCCGGACGAAGGCCCAGCACGAAGCCGGGCCATCACCCAGCAAGCCAGCGCGCCACAAACGCCCCAAGCCAAGGCAGCGCCCAGGCCCACCGTAAGGCAGGCCCAGAGCGCGCCAAGGCCACAACACCGTGTGGGCCTCGTGGCATGGGCTGCGAGCTCGCAGGCCGCGCGCGCATAGGCGCCCCTCGTGGGCTGCCGTGCGTGTGTGTGTTTGTGTTCATACACGAATCCTAAAACTATTAGGATTTGATATATGATTAAATTCCTAATCCTAAAAGGATAAATCAATTAATTAGAGTTCTAATAGGATTCTAGTTTAATGAATTCGTATCCTAGTAGGATTCCAGTTCCCTTTCCATACCTCTATAAATAACTGCCTAGGGTCATTATTTAGAGATACAATTGAAATATTCTAAAGGTAAGATTTTGAAGAAAAATCAGCCACTCTCTTGCCCCTAACCAGCCGAAAATCTATACTACCTTAAGGGCGATTCAAGTTGGTCAAGCTTAAGGCGGATCCGGACGTGCTATGGACTATCTACGGAGGGACGACACTTGGAGTCCTAAAGACTTGTTCTTGTTCGGTTCGGGCGCAGCTAGGGAAGGCACGCAACAAAGTGTATGCATCTAAACTATGCTAAATGATTATGTGTAAATAATATGCTTTCCTGGCTTTATGGTTTTTCCGCATGATTTATGTTTTGTCATATGTATCATAACCTATCACTCCTTGAGGTGAAGTAATAAACATAATTCTTTCTTAAGTCTCAAAAAATAAGAGAAATCCCCACTTGGGAATACATGAAAACCGAGAACCAATTACTCGGCAATAAGAAGTTAATAAACTTTGTAAAACTAACTAGAAAACGAAACGTGAAAATAAATCGAATCTTGTGAAAACCGCGTGTACCAACCGCCTGGCACTAGAAATTACCAGAGCTTACCATGTAAGCGCTAATAAATTATAGCGCGTGCAAGCTGCGCGGTGGATTTTTCCAACGCCTGTGCTTAAGTGTTTGGAATTTTTGCTGCACTTTTACAGAAAAATCTGAACACTTGGGGGGTACATCCGTGCACAAACCGATTATTTTTTATGCAATTTCACGCAAATCAAGGTGAATATATAATAAAAAAATGACTTAGAATAAAGAAAACATAACTATGTAAGGCCTGATTCCAACCTGGATACGTATGCAACCGCTAAAGGCGCGACCACTTTAGTCAAAATTCATTACGGACGTTTATTCTGAACAAAACGAACTCCGCCCACTCCGTCTAAAAGTGACTAAAACATGGATCCATAACATTCAACTTAATCCATTAAATGCAAAGTGCTAAAAATATTTTTAATTAGGCACACGATTCTATTATCAACCTAATTACTTTTCCAAAAATAGAAGCAACTCGCCGCTTTAAGCATAACTTCCAAAAGGAAGCATCCACTTCCTAAAATAACTTGTTTCCTGCCATTAGAATACGTAAATAATTTCCTTAAATAAATGATGCTCCTACGTCTTCTTAAACATTGCCATAAAACTAAGTAAGACAATCAAGCATTCTTTATGAACAACAAAGGGTAGCACTTACTATCCTTATCATCTCTCGACATCTCTTCATGCAAGAATATCCTTCACCTTCTTCAACTTTGAGCATCTATACTTCATCCTGAATCGAGCAACCAATACTTCTTACAAGTAATCTGCAAGTACCACAGCCAACAACCCAAGTGAAAGCTTCTGAATCCGATGCAATAAAAAAAAGACTGTTTGATTTCAGACTATGCTAAACCATGTGACCGCATTGTCAAATGATTTCCTTGAACATTCTCAAATGTGTTTTTTTAAATAAGGTTCCTACCTCTTCCTTTCCGTTTTCAAAATCTCTTATTTTCTCCTTTTTTCAAAAACTATTTGGATATGTCTTCTATCTTAGTCAATCTGTTCATTCCCTTGTTAAGCAACCGAGTCTGGATGCACCTTCCCATGTCTAGTTCAAAAGAGGTAAAAACATTGCTCTACTTTATACTGGGGGCTAGCCTAGCCAACACGTCCGGTGTCTTCCTTAACAACTGATTGAACATACAAGACTTCCTCATTACGAGTAATTTGGAACCAAATCTGCAATCTTTAACTGATATCTTTCTACAGACTTAAAACCGCTAAACCCGCAAAAAAAAAGACGTTGTTGACCTTAAACCTAAGTTGTGCATGCTGTTATTTCATGTCTGTTTCTTCAAAGTACAGGTTGGAGCCTCACTCTGGCTAAAAAGAGTCACTCGATCCTTGGTCCGGGAAAACTTCAACTTATTGACCACCTTGACCATGGCTCTGTCGCCTAACACGACACCTACAAAGAAAAACGACAAGTAAAAACTACTACTCGTTCTTTGAACATACCTTGCATTAAACAAGTATGCTTCAAACTGTTCATGAACTATTGGTAGCCAGACAATTTCAGTTCACCCTGGATGTCACGAACATGCAAAACATATGCCAAGCATCATAGCACAAAGTCAATCCCATAGCTATGCTTGGGGGCTTGGAGAAAGCACCTCAAAACTGGTCTAGACGTCTATTTTATCGCAAATTCTCGATGCTAATGCTATACATATGTTACAGGGAGAAAATCCTAGTGTACAGTCGTGTGAAACAAGCCTGGATTTTCTAATACCTTGTCCCAGCTCTAAGCAAGGTTAACTACTTAGAACTTAAAAGTTGCTCCACACTAATAGGGCAATAAGCATCGCGAGTTCATGAGAACTCCGATCATCTAGCTGCATCGAACATACATGATAATTGCCCTGTACATATCCGTTCGTACAGATCAACCGTTGCTGCAGAAGACTCTGGAAAGCCATAAGAAATTTCTACTACAAGAGAAGAAAGCAAAGGTTAACACTCGGGGGCTGAAAACCCCAAATTCCTCTACAAAAATGGGGCAGCTGCGGCAAGTCCTTTCCGCAATCCCCAAGTACCCATGAGGCAGACCCCTCATGACGCTGCATCTTACAGATGCTCTTCGCATTTACATAGAGCTGACAATTTCAACCGAACCCGAGGGATATACATCCACCAAATCCAGATTATGCGAACGAAAACCCAAAAATTAGCGGATGGTGGATGGATCAGATAACTGGTGGGTCGGATATGGATGAAAGTGCATCCAACCCACCACCCGAACCATCAACCTATTACACTAGTCGTATGATTTAATTTATCATCATTTACTTTCACAATATATTTATTATTGTAAATAAAACTATACTAGACATAAGCGTAACACACAATATTGCGGTCCCTTGCTAGGATAACACATGCAAAGATAAATCTAAGCTTTGTAAAAGTTATGCAATGGTTTTCAAAAAGAAAAATAGTCATGTGGACTAATTATTCCTAATTGCAATATGTGTCACTTTCACTTGTTTTTTTTATATCGTGAAATATATTTCACCCGATTCTCACCCGACCAACCCGATTCACCTGTGGATCATGGATGGATTGGATGTGGATGAAGAATGTTACAGAAGCTGGATGGGTTGGATGACGGATGAAATGTCATGGAAGGATGGGAATTGAGCCTCACCCAATCCAAACCCGATCCATTTCCACCCCTACATCTACAACAATGAAAAAAGACAAAACAAACAGTTAAAATCTCGCATGAAACGAGATGGCACAAAGCAAGCAAATCCTTATACTTACCTGAGTAGGACTCGTAGTCCCAAACATCTCCTGCAACACCAACAGCTTAGGCTGCCGCTTTAGTTGCCTCGCGACATCCCCAACAAGTAGCGAGGAGATATTCGAGGCTCTCCCTCCCCAACCAAGAGGTGAGCAAAGGCAAACACTCAAAGTCCGCAACTAAGGCCGGAAAGAACAATCTACAGATTAGCATTTCTAAAAGTAGAGAGGCATCATACTTCAACCCAGCGATTAACACATACTATTTCTAAATTCTAAGTATTCAAATTCATAACAAGTTTGTCTTGCTTGGCAGAGTCAAACAATTTTGTTCTCTGAGTATGAACATACTGCTAAGTACAAATCGATAGCAAAATAAGTACCTGCAAAGTGATCAAAATAACTCCAAAGTGAAAATTCATGCATAGACCATGTAAACCGCAAGCAACAAGCCAAGAACACCTACATTGTGTCACGACATCAATTCATAGGCACACTTGGGGGCTAGTTTTGAGCAAGCCCAAAATTACCCAAAATCAACAAACTTGTGAAAATCAACATGCAAGTGTTTATACATGTTATAAACATCGCATGCAAGCAAACAATTGCAAGAAATTGGGGAAAAATCAAGAAACCCCAAATCAATTTGAGCATAAACTTCTACGCGAATTTTACTCGAAATTAAACCAAAGGCTCAAGCAAAATCTGAATTACTTACATACTAGTGATCCAGTGACTTGGGAACGAATTTGGTAAAGACATCGGTGAAATCCAAGAAACTGGGCAGCAAGAGTTAAGAGAAAATGCGAAATCACGAAGTACAACAGCGAAATAGCTGACAAGATCATGAAGCCTATATTCCCGCTTTTAGTAACTGCCATTTATAGTAGCTAAACAACTACCAGAAATAGTAACCGTACAAGGCAAATATTCAAAGTGATTACATTGCATTACAATAAATCCTTGAGGAAAGATAAAGGTTGCACTCCAACCGATATCCTTAAAAGAGATAAAACCGTGGATGAGATGTAAGATTCGGAATAAAACCGAATAAGTCTGGAAAAGTTGAATTAAACACGCGCCACTAATATTCCAGCACACCAAAGCCAGTGCCAGGAAGTTCTGGCGCTATAGTTTCGTTCTCACCTAATCACGGCAAAGATAAATTTTTAAACAGCTCAGCATGAATAAATAGCTGGCGCCCATCTAGCTAGCGCCGGGAAATAATAAGTGCTCCTGATCAGAGCGCTATAATATTCTGGCGCTGCTAGTTGTTTCACAAAAAACCTCAATCTCTTCAAACATCACTCTTATTCGGTCTGTTACACCTCAACCCTTATATAAACGGAAAATAAACTGCCGCTACTGCCCGTATTTAGAAAATGCACACGCTGGAAAATTCAAGTGCAACGAATGCACGCGCCAGAAAATTCTGTCGGGCCACCTTACCCTTTGTATACTGCAAATAACCGTCAACTTTACTCTATTTTCTTCCCGCAGAAAGAGCTAGTAATGGTTTTTTCAAATTATTATTTCTTATAATAATAAGTTATTCCATTGGCTCACCGACAGGCAACGACACTTCGAGAAATAACTGTGGCCCACTGTAGGTAACAGTTTTCTAAAAAATACTCCTCATTTTCAAATTCAAGTTAGAAATCCTGATATTCTCAAAAATTAAAGACCCCGATCCTCAAAAATTAAAGGACCGAGCTAAAGTCCCTAAGAATCTTGTGAATTTATCTACAGTCTTATCATCGGGACCAATAGGCTTTCCCATTTCATTAAGAACGATAGGCTTACGCTCTTCTAATATCCATTCATGGACATCTTTACACATAGTTGGTCCTCTGGTTCGCTTCCTTTTTGAAAGTGCTACATGAACATTAACTCAACAAGGTCATTAAAATTATATATGACTCTTAACATATCTATCTTAAAATATTTAGGACGAAAATACAGTGATCCTTACCTATTTGCTCACTTTCGTGCTCTTGATTCATTAGTTGTTCATCTTGCATACCTGGTATCTCGCCCTTAAGAATATTCAATCCATCTCTAAACTCGGCTTCTTCATCGACATTTTGTTCCAAATTGCATTCATTTGAACTCACATGATTCTCGTATTCTTCTTGTAAGTCAGGTCCAAATCTTTGTGGTTGTGAAAAACTTTATGCTTGTGAACTCCCTAAAAGCACTTGTGAACTAGCCATGTTAACAGGTTTTAGTTGTCGTTACTATTGTAAAAAATCACTTTGTTTTGCTCTCCTCTGTTTTTATATCAATTGTGTTTTCATTTGCCTGTAAGCATTGAGTGAACCAGGAGCAACCATTGCCTTACTCTGCCCTATCTTAGTCTGGACACCATTCCCAATCTCAACCTCTTTCTCTTGCTGACTATGGAATGATAATTTTTTCTGTGCAATAGACTTGCCTAATCTCACTTGAGAATTTTCTAATATAGAAGAGCCTGCATTCCTCTTAGATTGTTGTGGTACTTTATCTTGATGTTGGTCGAGTCGTGTTCCAATTTGCTGTTGTGTCGTCTGCATCAAATCCAAATCCAATCCCAGTTGGATTTTTCTTTGCGTTGAATCTCTCCCTTGCAACCCTTGATCTAAGTGTTGTTTTTCGGTGTTTGGATGCTTCACTTAATTTCGTCGGCCGTATTGGGCTTTGGCATCTTAACTAGATTTTCCATTGGTACTGAAGAGACATCTGACGTGTCCTTAATGTTTGTGGGAATCTTCCCTCTCAATGCCAAAACCTGAAATAAATGTTTCATGGAAATTATTAAAAGTATTACATGATTTTTTAACAATTATGATTCACAAAATTAAGTTGTCAGAAAAAGGAACCACCTTCTTTGAAGGAGACCTCAAGTTTACACCATTTTTCCTTATCTCATTTTCATCCTCTTCACTTGAGTGGTTCAGTTCACCCTCTTCATCAGGTGTATACTCGTCACTATCTTTAGTCACCTTCTTACTTTTTTTCGTTTGTTTTGATCCCTTCATCGATTGTTTCATTTGATAAGCCATGGACGTAACCCCCAAATCCTTCATTCTTATTCTATTTTCTTCTATCCTTGCATGTCTAAGGTTCTCATAATCTGCCATCTGGATTTTGATTCCTACAAAGAAGAATACACAAGAATATAAAAATAGATTAGTTTTAGTTCTGATGAGAAACAAACGGAAATATGGCGCTTAGCAAACTGGTCAGTGACATCATCTAGTATGTATTTTATTGCTTGCTCATAAACCTTATTGTTCTCTACAAAATGCTGATTTTTTCATCCCTGTATCTAAACCTGTGAATGGCAATGGTAAGCTCACTTAAACTTTGACAAGTTCCAAGACTTATAATAAACAATAAGAAAAAAAGTGAAGAAAAAAGCTCATAAGGGAAAAAATGTAAATATTGCTATACTGAATGTAGCATTACAAAAATAGACACTTATGAACTGTGCAGATCAGTTCTGTTCTGCACAGAACAGTTCTGATCTGTGCAGAACTGAACTGAACTTTACAGAACAGTTCTGTTCTGCAGAGATCAGTTCTGTTTTGCACAGATCAGTCCTGATCTGTGCAGATTCAGTTCTTTGCAAAAGTGTTACTTTTTCTAACCAACTTGTTCCTGTTAGAGTTCTTGAGACACATGGAAATACAGGAACGGGTCAAGGGTTGGATCAAAGTACTCACAAATCAAAACACTGAGAACTACAGCTCGACTAACATGTTTTTTGCAGGTTTATGGGCCATATGGAAATACAGGAACGAAGTCATATTCAGAAATGAAAAGCCAAATCCTTTGACCCTAATGGAAATAATGAAGGGATGGAGGGACAAGAAAAATGAGGTAGTAAACAATAGGATCGGCAAGCACCGCATGAAGAGCCAAAGACATGAGAAGGAGCAACAAGACCGAAACATTACCAATACACATATCTCAATAGGGAAACGTAACGCTACAAGCTCTGGAATTATAGCGAATGGGGATGGAGCATGGAAAACGGACAATAAAAACCAGAAAAGAAGCTTCAGTGGTGTTGGTTGGAGTATTTTTGAAAACAATAACAGCAACACCACAACCACTATGAGCATGTCAATCAGAGGGAACTCGGCTTTGGATACGGAGGCAAGAGGTGTGTACCTGCTTATGAAATGGTGCAATGACAACAATCTCAAGGACATCACAATTCAAACGGACTATAAATTTCTAATCGAGCACCTACACAAGGAAGATACAAGGCCGATAGAAATATCCGGGGTGATTAGAGATATCCTTTTTCTGGGAAAAAAATTTAATTTCTACAATATTGTGTATGTTAGTAGACATACCACTTTGGATGCCGACAAACTTGCGATAGAAGCAAGGATAAATGGTTTCCAAGTTGGTCCTTAGGATTTTATGTTTAGTGAGTGTCAAAAAAAAAAAAACTTGAAATACGGAATCAATAAATTAAAAGCCGATAATATCACATCAAACACAAAATCAATAAACATACACAATTCTATCAAGAAAAATAAACACTATAATCTATAAATCTTGAAAATTCATAGACATCAAAACACCAAATCATATAAATCTTGAAATCAATAATTAAACAACCAAAAAATTTAAAAACACCTAAAACAAATCAGAAATTACCTGAAATCGGAAGCGCGCGCGAATTGGTAAAACCCAATACCAAAGAAGACAACTAGCTTGTTTTTCTGACGAAACCCAATACCACGGCAGCAACTAGAACAAACCAAAACACACAGACTTACGATCAACAACCAGACCAAACCAAAACATACAGAATCAAAATACCGAATCAAAAAATCAAAAACATTAACACTGCATCAAACACAAAATCAATAAACTTCTCAAACCAATCAAAAAATATTAAATACTAATCTATATTGTACCAATTCATATACATCTTTTCAGTTTATTAAATTCGATAAAGTCCGAATGCTCGAATATAATATCCTATACTCGAATACAATATCAGTTCATAGCACACAAATTAAATAAGAACATACCTGAAATTAAAAGGGGGAATTTGATAAATTCCAACCAAGAGAACGATCGAGACAACGATTAAGACCAAGAGATTGGAAGCACGAATTCAATGAAACCTGAAACTGAAATTGAAATTCAAATTGGGAACGTGAATTAATACCGAGCGAAAATTCAATGAAACTAGAAATTGAAAGTGCGATTTTGTGAATCAATACCGCGACTCAGACGAATTTTCTGATAAATTGCGTTGTTGCGGCATGATGAAGAGGAAAGTTTAGAGATCGATTTTCTGAAAATTTAACCTAAGGTCGATTGTTTGCAGTTTCAGAAATTTCAGAAAAAGGAAATCCACATTCTTCTTTTCATTTTGGCGGCAATACTTATTTTGGGAATTAGCCCTTATTTTTATTGCAAATATTTAATTTCTTTCTTAAAAAATAAGGTAACACTTCTTAGTGTTACCATAAAATGTTACCTATTTCAAAAGTGTTACCGTAAATTGTTACCTATTTAAAAAGTGTTACCATAATGTGTTACCTATTTTAAAAACTGTTACCATAAAATGTTACCTATGTTAAAGGTGTTACCTTGAGTGTTACATTTTTTAAAAAATGTTACCAAAGTGTTACTTAATAATCTAGTTAACACCTTTATTAAGTAACACTTTGGTAACACTGTCGCCTCATTTTCATTTAAGGATGACCAGAAGTCCCAGATCGAGGTACTAGACATTTCATTTTCATTTAAGGATGACCAGAAGTCCCAGATCGAGGTACTAGACGCCTCATTTTCATTTAAGGATGATTAGAAGTCCCATATCGAGGTTACCAGATGCCTCATTTTCTTTTTAGGATGACCAGAAGTCCCAAATCGAGGTTACCAGACGCCTCACTTAAGGATGACAAGAAGTCCCAGATCGAGGTTACCAGAAGCCTCATTTTCATTTAAGGATGACCAGAAGTCCCAGATCAAGATACTAGACGCCTCATTTTCATTTAAGGATTACCAAAAGTCCCATATCGAGGTTACTAGATATCTCATTTTCATTTAAGGATTACCAGAAGTCACAGATCGAGGTTACCAGACCCCTCATTTTCATTTAAGGATAACTAGAGTCCCAGTTAGAGGTCACCAGATTTCTCATTTCCAGTTTAAAAGACCATCCAAAACTATAACTGTTAGAAATAGTAAAAGATCAGAAATGAAGACATGTAATGAAAAACGACCCTCAACTGACTAAAAAGACCATCCAAAACAGTAACTATTAAATATAGTAACTTCCATAAATAGAAAGCCTCCTAAAATAGACTGGATACATATTTAGTCGCATTTGCATCCCGGTACGGCTTAATATGTGGTTGCATCGATAGAAAGATAGAATATCATTGTCCGCATCACAACACACCTATACATGCCACAATGTTCTAGTGCTTGCCTTCAGGCTCTAGAATAACATAGCTCAAACAAAAAGCACTTCTTAAACTCATACTTATTGGGCACAAGACATGTAAATGTTAACCCAATTCACTTAAAAATGCTTACGAGTGCCTAGAATACGTTGGTTAGCCCGTTTAGCAAGTGATACGTCCTTACAAAGTCAAATTTATAAATTATGATTTGGTTCATGCATATCACATGATTTAATATGCCTTGGAATAAGATTTCCATATACATATCATAAGCCCAAATCCGATTAAAAACGAATAAGTTATAAGGCTTTTACTTGGGCTTCGCCAAAACGGACCGACCTCCACTCTTTTGGCCATAACACGATATTTACGAAGCCCATTAATGCAAAACTGGCGGCATTGGAAAGCTGGATTCAATACCTTTCCAACAAGATATTATTTTCAAGAATCCAAGTTGATATGAAGAAGTTATGAGCTGTTAGAGATCGAGTTTTCTGGAATTCCGCAGATCTGCATGCGCTGGAATTTTCTAGCGGTGGCATAGCATGCGTTGGAAAATTCCAGCGCTCTCAATTTCAATGCCTACTTTTCTAGCGCTACTATATGATTCTGACTAAAACTCAAACTCTTCAAATCCTACCGTATGCGCGCTAGAAATTTCCAGTGCTCCCATGTCGAGCGCTACTTTTTTCTGGCGCTCGAACTCTTCAAATATCTATCTTATTTCGACTACCTACACTATAAATACATCCCTTCTACACCCCGTTTTCAATCATCAATTCAGTCTCACTCCTCTGATATTCTGAATTCTCTCTTCCCCATCTGGTATACTAAAATTCTGTTGACGTCCCGCCCCGTTTTCGTAATAGTTCTCCCGTATTTACTCTTGTTTAGAAGAACTTGTTAGGGGGGAAAATACCCTCTTGGTGACATGTCCAAATGTGCCACCATGGAGCACACGTGGTTGCCAACATAGCAGGACGATACATCACTAGTACATAATTGAGTTTATGTAACACGCGTTGATAACACTTTTTGAAATGCAAAAATTCTAGATTTATAAGTAACACCTTGGTAACATTTTTTTTAGAATGTTACACTTAATGTAACACTTTTAACAAAGTAACATTATAAAGTAACACTTTTAAAATAGGTAACGTTTAAAGGTAACACTAAAAGGTGTTACCTTATTTTTAAGAAGAAATTAAATATTTACAATTAAAAAAAGTAAGCACTATCCCAAAAGTCTCAATTTTCCTTATTTGCCGTCAAAGAAAAAAAAATGAATTTGGGTTTAACTTTGTGAAATCTGTGAAACCGCCAAAGACCAAAAGAAAAAAAAAAGGAAAAAGTTAGAAAAAGTCGTATTACAAAACTTCCTTTTCCCAAATAGAGGTAACTATTCATCCTTAGGTTTAATTTATCAGAAAATCGTCGTCTCGATCCCAAGTTCTATCGAATGCGCACTTTCAAATTCAGGTTTCATCGAATTCGCGATTCCAATTTTCTGGTCTTAATCGTCGTCTCCATCGTGGTGTTGATCGGGATTTATCGAATTCACGGGCTTCCAATTGTAGGTATTTTCTGATTTAATTTGTGGTGGGTTTTCTTAATTTTTTTTTTTTGTTATTTTATCTTGATTTTCAAGATTTCTATGTATTGTTGCATTCTCTATTGTAGTGTTTTATTTGTTTTGATTGGATTCTGAACATTAATTATTTTGTGTTTGATGCAATGTTATTTTTTTTTTTGATTTTTTGATTAGATATTTCGAATGTCTTCACCTTGAATTGGGTATTTCGAATTTCTTCACCTTGGATTGAGTATTCGAGATGGTATAATTTGTGGGTTCTTCTTCAAAATTACATTTCCTGGTATAATTTGAGGATGAGTATAGTTCGTGGGTTCACTTTTCCCGGTTGCTGACTGTGAGTCTGTGTTTTGGTATGTTCTGATTGATGAATGTGAGTCTGTGTGTTTGGTTTTGCAACTGCTATTTCAAGATTTTTAGGTTGATGTATGTATGATGTTCCTTCTCTATGCTTGGGGTTTTTTTTTCTGTTTCTTAAAAGATATATTTCAAAGATGAAGATATTGTCCGATGACAAGTGATCAATGGACTTGAAACATTGGGGATGTTCCAGGAAGAATAGTAGCGTATTTACCAGTAAGAGTATTTTCAGATGTACTTAGTTTTCTAAGATGCAATATGCATACTTTTTCTTACTGACTTATTGGTGGGTTTGAGGCAAAGACAATGGTAAATATCCCTACTAAAGGCACCCTGCACCTGTGTCTTTATCAACCACCACACCCTTATGTTATTCACGGTTGCCAACATAACAAACATTTTCTGAGAGAACTGTGAAGGGAAGCTCAATGTATTTTCTAAGAGAAACACAAACTGCTTGTATTAAATTATGTTAGCAAATGATTCTACTGATCATAAATTACCCTTCAAATTCCCGCTTAAATGGAAGGATCCCAAGTGGAAATTAAGCGATTTTGATTTCAGATGTCTTGAATTTAAAACTTAATTAATTTTGGTATTTCTAGATTAATGTGAAATTATGAACAAGGTATAGAATTTGTAGAGTTTTTAGTGTGTTGAATTGTGATGGAGAAGTTGTTAGGGTTTAAAATTGCGTGTTTGATAATCTTTTTAATTGATGAAAAGGCAGTTTGTTGGGTGGACAACAGATTGGTGGCGTAGTTTATAAGTAAGATAATGATAAACTTGATGAAAATATTGATGATGATTAACATCGATTTTGTTCGAAACTGCACTGTAATTGTGCTTTTAGCAACATTGAATTGGAGCTGCATAAACAAATACGTACGGAATTGAGATGAGGGATGTAAATGTTGCAAATTAGAGGAGTTTAGAGTTTGAATTGCTTTTTCTTAGGCCAAATGAACTGGGTCAGTGTAGAGTGCGCTCATACAGAGGTATTCACTTCATGTAGTTCTGGTGATATGCTATAGATATTGTTGGATGCATTCTTGTTTGGTGTGTTGTATAATTAGTTGGAATCCCTAAAATTTGGACATAAGGATGTGAAAATGCCTCCTAATTACACTTCTAATCAGCTTCACAAATGTGGTCATATTTGATAAACTATAGTGAGTAATAGTTCACGTTTTTATAGTAGTTTTCTATTATGTGATCTCATCCTTAGTTAAATGCACAAAGGACTTTCATCTGCTTCTTACAGACTTTCTTAAAGAGCATAATCTTGTTCTGACTTGGTGTTTTTACCTTACAATTTTAACCAAATGCGTAACTTCCTCTTCGCTTTGTTGTTTCTGGGTACTACGCAGGAATGCGGCTTGTGGTTTGTTCACTGGATTGACTCGTGTTAGGAGATTCCAGCAGGTACCTTTTAACTATTCTGCTACTTTATGGTGTTAGGGTGAAGGAATTGAGTTCCCACTAAGTTGGGTGTTTCACAACTGAATGTTATGTTAAAGGCTGTCAAGTTTGCAAGATATAGGTTAGTATGCATATATAATAGAAATGCGTTCTCATTTCTTCGTGGTGGCTGGAAAAGGCATCCTAACACTTGTGAATGTTGCTTGTATTATAATATGCTTTAATTTCTTATCAATTTGTTTCTCGTGCGTTATTTTAGCACTTGTGTAGGATCCTTTGTATGATTATCAGCTCATGAATACATGAGCTGCTTTGAGCTCCGGTTGACTTCTGTTAATTTTCTGACTCAAAAGAACTATGCTGCTAGTTTGTTTATTTCAGTATGTGATTTATGTCAGTCATTGGTAGTCAAAATGATTGAAGATACGTTGTTTCTTATGTGAATGGCTGACTGATTTTGATGTTGACGTAAATAGCAGCTAGAGACCGGAGATAAAAGACATTTTGGTCGAAGGTTCTTTGGAAGATTGGGTAGTTTCAAATTGGGCTGACATATAGGTGTAAGAAACTAAGCATGCTTATGACATTGTCTTCTTACCTAGTTTGATGTTTACATGTTCTATAATAATAGATCGATGATTCATGAAGCAGAACACTGAAGGTTCGCTTTTACTTCTGAATCTGCTGCTCCTAGCTGTCTGAATGGTTATCAAGATGCGAAAATATCCTTTAGAGACAAAACCTTAAGGACAGAAATGGGTAACCAATGAAAGAAGTTTCAAGATGTTAAGGCATATGAATAATCTGTATATTTTCTTGAGTTGTCTTTGTTAATCTAACCTTATTGTTTTTGTTGTTATATATTCACAAATTTGATATAACCATAGACTACAGGTGACTAGACGGGACGATTTGTTGCCTTCTTTTCAGGGTTTATGCTCAACACTTACTGTAAGTTCCTGGACTAGATAAACAAACATGAAATAAACTACCTTTGTGACATTGATGACATTTGATAAATGTTGCTTATTTTAGATTTTGCTTGATATGTTGGTTTTTAATTTGTACCCAAGTATTGGTTGAAATTCATAAGAAGACCTATTGTTTACAGGAGCTTCTCAAATACCCAAGTGTTGGTTGAAAGTCATAAGAAGATCTATTTGTTCATTGTAGAGTTTTTTTACAAAATACTTTTGAAGTTGCAGGGTCTATTTTCTGGTTGTCGCTAATGTCGTGTTTATATTTTATACCATAATCTTCTTTGGTTTTCTCTACTTATTTTTTTTGTTTTATAGAAATATCTTTTATTCGACATGTTTTTTAATTAATTTTTTGTAGGAGTAAGGTCAAGGTGTCAGAGAATAGAAGACTTAACGCAAAAAAGGATATAAGATAATTACTCTTAAGAATTATATTTTTTTTGCTTTTCTTGATTATGGATATTAGATCTTACTAATTTTATACTTTTTATAGGATCAAGATGACGGATCAGATTTGATAGGAAATGAAGATTGAGTTGACATTGAGAATCATGCGCATATAAGGGAAAACAGATGAAGATGGAAACATAGAAGACATTGAGTTTTGGATTTACATTTTATTTTTATATACAACCAGTTGGTTTTATTTTGAACGAATGTAATTTTCATAGACCGTACATCAAATACATTAGAATGTTAGATTTACCATCAAAATGACATTGGCATATTCGTGTAACTAACAATTTCGGATTCCAATTATTATCACTATTCTTCTTTTATGGTTAATAAATTTTTTTCTTATAATAACTTTACCATTGTTACTACACACTTATAGTTATTGTATTTAATATATGATTTATTATAAATATTATTATTATTTGTGAACCAATTTTGTAATATTTGTTAAATTATTATATTCAATTAAAAGCATCTCTTTGAAGTGTAACAATAGATATTAAAAAGTGTTAAATACGTAGTGTTACCTAATAGCATAAAAGTGTTGCTTAATATTGAACAAGATGTTACGTTATATAGTGAAAAGTGATACCTATGATTCAATAAAGTACTACTATAAATCAAAAGATGATATAAAAAAGTGATACTAATGGTTAAAAAGTATTACCTAAGATATCATGAGTAACACTTTTAAAGTGCTACAATAGGAACGAAAAAGTGTTACGTAAAATTATTTTTAGTAACACTAGTAAAAGTGTTATCATATGTTACTAAAGGTGTTACCTAAAATAATAGGTAGCACAAGCAGATGTATCACCCACAAAGTGTTACTTATAATCTATGGAAACACTTTACCCCCTTTATGTAACAGTTTATTGGTGTTACCAATGTTAATTATGTACTAGTGCATCTTCCAACTTGCTCCCAACGGTTGAGAAGGCAATAGCGGTTACACAACCAATTGAAGTACGACCTTAAGTACTTACTTTAAGTTTATTTATGTGTATTAATAATTTATACGTTACACTCATTATGTAACGCCTATAAAATGGCTTAGACAACTCCCTTTATACATAAGAAATTCCCCTTGCTAATAATACTCTCACTTATGCTCTTACGACTTACTCTTGTCAATTTGCATTATCTAGCTCAATCGATTGTTACAAGTTCGGCTCTAAGCTGAATTTTTCCAAAACAATTTGGCTCCCACCGTGGGGCAGAAATCAAGAGCAGCTCGATAATCTCAACCCAAACACCATGGCTGGAAATGCTAGCTCATCCAATGACATCACTCGTCGCGTTGAGGCCATGGAACAGCGCATCAGCCTCCTCCAAAAGGAGAACGAAGCTTTGCACTCCCAAGTCAGATCTGCCGCCTCCATCGCCACTGGGTCCAGGTTCCAGTATCGTCGAGATACCTCTTGGCTGAGCCTCCACCTGGACCTCGATGTCGCTCCTGACCATCCCCTCCATATACCTTTTGGCGAACCCAGAGGCCCAATCATTGAACAAATCCTTGAATTCGAGCCGCTTCCAAACCAGCCTCGCTCAAATCCAAGTTGGCTGCCTCCCCCTCCAACTCAAACATCTTCTGCAGGTACATCAACGACCGTTGCTGCCTCAACGGCCGCCCAAGTCACCTTATCCCAAGTCGGCATGACGACATCCACCCCGGTGTCGGCACCCGTCTCCAATCTGGTATCCCGTCCATTACCTCCCCCAATGGTAACCATGTCGATGTCATTCCCTGTCTCAGCACCACCACAGAGGCCGACTCCAACACCAACGGCCCAAGTACCCTGAGATCAGCTCTTCTCCCAGCAAGTCGTCCAACCCGTTGTAAACCTAGTCACTTCGGCACCAGGAGTACCTCCTCAGATAATGGCGGTTCCCTTAGCCAGCCAAGCAGCACAAGCAGCATTCCCACACATTCCGCTGCGCCCAGATTCCTCTCGGAAATATTCCATATACAATACTCCTACCAGGTCAATTGTTCCGGTTAGTCATGGTTTCGTAACTCCTTTCCCTTATGTTGCAGGTACCAGCGCTACCCTGGGAACACTTCCCTTCATGCAACAAGTCGTGCCGCAGTTCACCCATCATCAACCCCACAATATGTATCCACAAAATACCTACTACCAACACCTTCAAGCTAGCCTTCCCGAAACGTTTAGCCCCCTCGTCCCGGTGCTTAACAACATCTGCGACAATACCAACCACCAACTCCAAAAAATCATGACCATGAAAAATAAAATCCCCGGAGTACCTACAACAATCAAAGAAGCCAGCCTGGATACTTATGGTGATTCACCATATGTCGACCCCATCGATGCGATTGACATCCCGAAGCGGTTCAGCCCACCTATTATACTCGTGTATGATGGAACCACTGATCCTCGAGAGCACATCTTAACCTACAAGCAGCGGATGATGACAATCCCAGTCCCCAAGCACATGAGAGAGGCCAGTTTGTTTAAAGGTTTCGGCTCGACGCTGATCGGACCCGCCCGGAAGTGGTTTACCAGCTGGCCAAATGGATGCATCACTTCCTTTGCCCATCTTGGCAATATGTTCAACCAGCAGTTTGCGAGTAGCAGAGGGTTAGAGAAGCAGACAAGTGATCTATACCGTGTGGTCCAACGTCCAAACGAACCTTTGAAGGATTACATAGCTTGATTCATCAGGGAAAAGGTCACAGTTCCAGAATGTGACGTCCCACCTGCAATCGAGGGATTCAGACAAGGGTTGTATGGAGAGACCAACCTGTGGAGAGATCTCATTAAATATCCTTGCAAGACGTTCGAAGATGCCCAAGCCAAAGAAATGGCCCAAGTCAGGCTCGAAGAAACTCTCTACTCCAGAAAAGGATCCAATGACTACAACAAGACGGACATGCGACTAGCCTACCCCAAGAGAAGCAATGATCGTCCTGCCCCTTACTCCCGACCTCGACAAGTAGCAATGGTGGAACAGGATGACGACTCTAGTAATAGCCCTGTTTTTAAGCTGGTTTTAATTAAATACTAGTAATATTTTATTACTTTAATTACATTTAAAACAATTTTGATAAAAGATGATTGTTTTGACTAACTAATGGTACTTATACTTCTAAGGTGACACTGAAAAAAAAAAGATTTTAATTTAGTAAACAAAATTACTAGAATACCCTTATTAGTGCAAGATGAGACGTCTAACTCCTCTCTTATTTCTTTCTTACTGATTCGTGTCAAATGGGTGGAAGGCCACCACTTTCATTTGTTGTCAATGTCTAAATAAAACTAATCTATTTAACTTGTAAAACTAGTTCTTTATCCTCACAAAAAAATAAAAATCAGATTCCAAATAACTCTATTTCTTTCACATAACCTCTGTTCTCTAGGATGGACGCTGCTTCTAGATGCTCCAATATCTTCATGATTCAGTTTCTTTTTACCCATAATGCCTTCAAAAAAGTTGTAGTTCTTGAAACGTATTCAGTTTAGCTTCAAAAATCACTCAATTTGGAGCCGTATTCTAGGAGATATGCCCTTCTGAAACTAAGCCTTGCTGATGTTGCTGTGATGTCAGCACCAGCTTCTGTTTCTCTTATTTCACCGATCTTCAGATCATTTTGAGCTTCTGTTGTCTTCACAATAATTGTTTATCTCTTTGATATAATGAATTTAGGCTCAAGAATTACTAAAATCAAAACCCTGAGGTAGGAGATACGGTATTTCGAAGTTGACAGTTGTTGCTACTAGCGTGATGTTGTAAACCTGCAAAATCACTACATAAGAAACTTCCCCCACCAGGACAGGTTCAAAGAACAAAGTCAGAGAAACTGAGTACACACTGTCCAACCCGAAACTCATTTTGGTGGCTTAAAACATGATCATGATTTATTTATTTGTATGGTAAAACTGATTTAATACGATCAAAATTCATATTTCAAATCAAGCTCAGTAAACAAAATGCAAGAACTCAAGTCATTTCACATAACATCTTTAAATCATAACTGTAATATTCATAATGGATTAAATAAATTAAGCAAAGGCTTCAGACTCTTTCACTAGGTGTTCAAAAGATGTTCATATTATAAGAATTCTTCAAATCCACTATCCAACATAATCAAACCTTAACATATACTTTGAAAAATATCCCTCATGGATTTACAATTCGTCTCTCATGATTTTTAATTACGTACCTAAGCTAAGTACAAACACATCTCGAACCATAGTAGCCACTAATGATTCTTCATACTGAATCTCTCATACCAATACACATATATATTCCCTCAAAGACATTGAAACTTCGATTCTTATCGATCTCGATAATTTATTTTTGAAATAGTATCATAAGACTAGCATAAACTTATGAAAAGAGTAACAATAAGTATACACCAAAACTATAATTTTTCCAAAAATACCCTTACAAATGATAATCAACGTATCAAAATCACACTTCCAATTCTACAAACAATATATGTTCGATATTTCATAACACATAAACACACTAATTGTTTCACAATATTTGCTGATTCTAGCAAATTCAAACACATTTTGTCTTTGAAACATATAAACTAACTAGGGGAAGAGAACACGAATAGAGAAGGGTTGAATAACCACTGTCTCCAAACTTTTAGGGTCGTCACCCACCTTTTCACACATGCTTGCAAGACTTTCAGGACATGTTCCCACACATATGTACATATGTACATTTACACAGATGCACAGATGTGCATTTACACAAATCACACACAAATACACCAGTGTTGTTCATGACCGTTGTTAACGGTTTCTTCCCCAGTAAAACACATTTGAAAACTCATTTAACAAATTTAAGAAATATATACATATAATTATTCAAAAGCTTGTATCACAAACCAAATCACGTCTGAATTAAACACAGTTGGAAATATTGTCACAATGATACTTATTCAATTTGACAAATCCATTCAAAAGATTTGATTAAAGATCATAATAGCTTATCCAAAGCTTTTCACAAACTTTGTATACATAAATCTTGAAAACAAGATAACTTAAGCACCTATATGTCATTCGGTTCGCTCGAAAGCACTCGTATAAAGTTAAAATCCAAGATATTGCTGAAATCCTTAAGCTTGTCTGGAATTATACTCACGAATGTAAAGTAGTAAACTCAATATTAATCTATTGATATATTCTCGGTCCCGAAATGCAAATAGTTAGTTTGTAGCACAAAGATCACCCTTCCAAATTACTCCAACCTTTAGTCACAATAGTATAATAAACTCAAACCCTTATTATACTATGAAACCTTCATAACTCCAGATACATATAGGTTATACCCAAGTTAGCTTAATAGCTCAATTAAGACTAGTCAACTTAATTTTCTCTTGATCGTACGTGGTTACATACCCAACACTGTAATTAAGATCTTAAAAATAATTCTCATTAAGAACAAAGTATAAAATGATGTGTAAATTACACAATCTAATCGTATCAAAATATATATCATTTATATTATTTTATCTTAGTCAAAGAACAATCTTAAACTTTTAAACTCAAACATACTCTTTACAGAAACCATGTAAGATCTCAAATGAAATAATTTAATAAACATTGAGCTTCACAACTCGATAAAGGATAACTTGGTAAATATAGGCCATAAATCATATATTGAGTAGCTCAAAACAGAATTTTTTAGAAGATCAATTAGTTTATTTTTATGGTTACCCAATTCATAAAACTTATTTCAAAAAGCCATTTACGTTGTAACCAATCCTTATCGTCATATTCGAGTTAGAATTATACAATAACTAATATGTTGTTAAACTACCGTTTAGTGATAACGTTAACTATAACATAAAGAAAATAATTATCTTATAGATCTTATAATAAAATTATATCTCTCAAATAAAAGTTAAAAAAAAAACAAAAGAATACAGAGGAATATATTTATCGCTTATGATTCAACCGATAGTCCATACTATACCTTATTAATCCAAACATAGGTTAATATTTATGAGTCACACTCATAGTTCTCTAATCATATACTCCGTACCTTATTTCAAAAAAATCCATATTTATAGCTTGATTACCCATAATTATATTCAACTGTATTTTCCGAAATGCACTAAATCTAATGAAGCTAACATAAGCCGACTCAGAGTATGGAATTCCGATTACATTACAACCCATACCATTCTTAACAAATATATGTATCTTTATAAATCTCACATGGGTCACATCCCCCAAATATGTAACCAAACCTTAATAAATCTCGCTACCAAATCTTCACAAGTCTCACAATCGAATTGGCACAAGTCTCACAATCGAATTAGCACAAGTCTCATGTTCAAATCTATCAAAATGTCTCTAAATCAAAATTCCATGTCTCAAAAATTGAACTTTCACAATCCTCATGTTTAAATCAATTGAGATATATAAATTAAAAGCACAAATATTAAAATCATTGAAATTCTAAAGAAATTTCATATTCAGATCTTATTTGGGCTTTCCAAATCACAATAGTATAAGTAAAACTTAAATCGAAATTCATATTGTTAAACGTAAATCACATTCTTAAAATAAAGGTAACACAAGACATAAATTTTCATCAAAGTGGATGGAAAATGTGTACCTTCATCCAGCACACCTAACCTCCAAGAATCTCATTTCTCGATCTCCATCAATCGCTTTAATCCGAATTCAATCTTTCAGAACACATCGTTATACTTTAATCTCCAACGATAACCCATAATCTAAACCACCAATTTAATCTTGCCCTTTAGAAGACAACAACCCATTTAAGAAGTTGGGAAGTGAGAATTAACAAGGAAGAAGAGCAACAACAACAACATCACGTTGGTAGCAACAACTGTCATCTTCGGAATACCGTATCTCTTACCTCAAGGTTTTGATTTTAGTAATTCTTGAGCCTAAATTAATTAGATCAAAGAGATAAACAATTATTGTGAACACAACAGAAGCTCAAAATGATCAGAAGATCGCTGAAATAAGAGAAACAGAAGCTGGTGCTGACATCACAGCAACAGTAGCAAGGCTTAGTTTCAGAAGGGCATGTCTCCTAGAATACGGCTCCAAATTGAGTGATTTTTGAAGCTAAACTGATTAATTTTTCAAGAGCTACAACTTTATTGAAGGAAGTATGGGTAAAAAGTAACTGAATCATGAAGATATTGGGGCATCCAGAAGCAGCGTCCATGATAGAGAAGAGAGGTTATGTGAAAGAAATAGAGTTGTTTGGAATCTGATTTTTATTTTTTTTGTGAAGATAAAGAATTACTTTTACAAGTTAAATAGATTAGTTTTAATTAGATATTGAGAACAAATGAATGTGTTGGCCTTCCACCCATTTGACACGAATCAGTAAGAAAGAAATAAGAGAGGAGTTAGACTTCTCATCTTGCACTAATAAGGGTATTCTAGTAATTTTGTTTACTAAATTAAAATCTTTTTTTTAGTATCACCTTAGAAGTATAAGTACCATTAGTTAGTCAAAACACTTATCTTTTATCAAAATTGTTTTAAATATAATTAAAGTAATAAAATATAACTAGTATTTAATTAAAACCAGCTTAAAAAAGGGATATTACTTACTACCACCCTTAAAATAAATTTCGTCCTCGAAATTTCAGAATGCAGACTTTAGAACATTTGAATAATATATTACTTTGAAATCTTACCTTGAAACCACAGTGTAGGAAATAAACTAACATATCTATATTCCCCTGACAGATATGGGTTGAATATGAATATCGGATTTGAGAACAATTGATGGATTGGTTAGAGCCACTGAAGAAAGAGTTACCTTGCATTCTATGTCGATCTACGATACTCATTCCAGTTTAAGAGGAAGGTGACGAGATGGATTGATGATGACAATATACTGAAACTCTTTATCCGAGATAGCGAATGTAACTATAGATATATATATATATATATATATATATATATATATATATATATATATATATATATATATATATATATATATATATATATATATATATATATTAATGAGCCCAATCTTTACATTAAAACTCTAATTACTCATATCAAACAATCTATTCCAGACTCAAATTCCCGTAATTCAAAACAAGAAATAAATTCTAAAATCTTGAACCCATCAACTCTAAGTGCATAACCACACTACTATCCATAAATCCAATTTCAATCCTCGACACTTCTTCCAACAAGATTAAAATGAAGTTTCACTAACTCCCAAAACATATGTTTTATATTTCCAACCTTCATATTCCAAAGACATTTCACAAACAAACATCATCACTTAAAATCTTTCTCTCAATTCTCGATTCCTCGGTTTAAGGGATAAGACTTTTGAGCTTTAACATCCCAAATATAACTCACATACTTACTCACTATAAATAATCTAGTAAACCAATTTCCAACTCATATACTATGATATGATGATCATAGCATACCATAAATCAACCTGGCTCTGATACCACCTGTAACAGCCCGCTCTTTACAAGCTGCTAATTAGAAAAGCTTATTAAACATTAATCAAACTTAAATCTTAATCCACCAAGAATTAAATCAATCTCATCGATAACTCTTATAATTAACTTAAGAATATTCACAAATAAAACTATTACAACCTTATTCAATTTATACAATCCAGCTAGCACATCTCTTTCCCCCGTTCACGATACTTGATTCAACTTCGACATTTACTAAACCTGCAAAATCACTAGATAAGAAACTTCCCCCACCAGGACAGGTTCAAAGAACAAAGTTAGAGAAACTGAGTACACACTGTCCAACCTTAAACTCATTTTGGTGGCTTAAAACATGATATCGTGATTTATTTATTTGTATGGTAAACCAGATTTAATACGATCAAAATTCATATTTCAAATCAAGCTCAGTAAACAAAATGCAAGAACTCAAGTCATTTCACATAACATCTTTAAATCATAACTGTAATATTCATAATGGATTAAATAAATTAAGCAAAGGCTTCAGACTCTTTCACTAGGTGTTCAAAAGATGTTCATATTATAAGAAGTCTTCAAATCCACTATCCAACATAATCAAACCTTAACGTATACTTTGAAAAATATCCCTCATGGATTTACAATTCGTCTCTCATGATTTTTAATTACGTACCTAAGCTAAGTACAAACACATCTCGAACCATAGTAGCCACTAATGATTCTTCATACTGAATCTCTCATACCAATACACATATATATTCCCTCAAAGACATTGAAACTTCGATTCTTATCGATCTCGATAATTTATTTTTGAAATAGTATCATAAGACTAGCATAAACTTATGAAAAGAGTAACAATAAGTTATTTATACACCAAAACTATAATTTTTCCAAAAATACCCTTACAAATGATAATCAACGTATCAAAATCACACTTCCAATTCTACAAACAATATATGTTCGATATTTCATAACACATAAACACACTAATTGTTTCACAATATTTGCTGATTCTAACAAATTCAAACACATTTTGTCTTTGAAACATATAAACTAACTAGGGGAAGAGAACACGAATAGAGAAGGGTTGAATAACCACAGTCTCCAAACTTTTAGGGGTCGTCACCCACCTTTTCACACATGCTTGCAAGACTTTCAGGACATGTCCACACACATATGTACATATGTACATTTACACAGATGCACAGATGTGCATTTACATAGATCACACACAAATACACCAGTGTTGTTCATGACCGTTGTTAACGACTTCTTCCCCACTAAAACACATTTGAAAACTCATTTAACAAATTTAAGAAATATATAAATATAATTATTCAAAGGCTTATATCACAAACCAAATCACATCTGAATTAAGCACAATTAAACACAGTTGAAAGTATTGTCACAATGATACTTATTCAATTTGACAAATCCATTCAAAAGATTTGATTAAAGATCATAATAGCTTATCCAAAGCTTTTTCACAAACTTTGTATACATAAATCTTGAAAACAAGATAACTTAAGCATCAATATGTCATTTGATTCGCTCGAAAGAACTCGCATATAGTAAAAATCCAAGATATTGCCGAAATCCTTAAACTCTGAGGAATTATACTCACGAATATAAAGTAGTAAACTCAATATTAATCTATTGATATATTCTCGGTCCCAAAACGCAAATATTTAGTTTGTAGCACAAATATCACCCTTCCAAATTACTCTAACCTTTAGTCACAATAGTATAATAAACTCAAACCCTTATTATACTATGAAACCTTCATAACTCCAAGTATAATAACCCAAAATCTTCCTTATAAGTAACTCCAGATGCATATAGGTTATACCCAAGTTAGCATAATAGCTCAATTAAGACTAGTCAACTTAATTTTCTCTTGATCGTACGTGGTTACATACCCAACACTGTAATTTAGATCTTAAAAATAATTCTCATTAAGAATAAAGTATAAAATGATGTGTTAATTACACAATCTAATTGTATCAAAATATATATCATTTATATTATTTTATCTTAGTCAAAGAATAATCTTAAACTTTTAAACTCATACATACTCTTTACAGAAACCATGTAACGATCTCAAATGAAATAATTTAATAAACATTGAGTTTCACAACTCCATAAAGGATAACTTGGTTAATATAGGCCATAAATCATAATTCAAAAAATTAAAATACATTATAGATTGAGTAGCTCAAAACTGATTTAATTTTTTTAGAAGATCAATTAGTTTATTTTTATGGTTACCCAATTCATAAAACTTATTTCAAAAAGCCATTTATGTTGTAACCAATCCTTATCGTCATATCCGAGTGAGAATTATACAATAACTAATATGTTGTTAAAACTACCGTTTAGTGATAACGTTAACTATAACATAAAGAAAATAATTATCTTATAGATCTTATTATAAAATTATATCGCTCAAATAATAGTTCAAGAAAAACAAAAAAATACAGAGGAATATATCTATCGCTTATGATTCAACCGATAGTCCCTACTAAACCTTATTAATCCCAACATAGGTTAATATTTATGAGTCACACTCATAGTTCCCTAATCATATACTCCGTACCTTATTTCAAAATTTGTCATATCTATAGCTTGATTACCCATAATGATATTCAACTGTATTTTCCGAAATGCACTAAATATAATGAAGCTAACATAAGCCGACTTAGAGTATGGAATTCCGATTACATTACAACCCATACCATTCTTAACAAATATATGTATCTTTATAAATCTCACATGGGTCACATCCCCCAAATATGTAACCAAACCTTAATAAATCTCGCTACCAAATCTTCACAAGTCTCACAATCGAATTGGCACAAGTCTCATGTTCAAATCTATCAAAATGTCTCTCAATCAAAATTTCAAGTCTTAAAAATTGAATTTTCACAATCCTCGTGTTTAAATCAATTGAGATATATAAATTAAAAGCACAAATATTAAAATCATTGAAATTCTAAAAAAAATTCATATTAAGATCTTATTTGGGCTTTCCAAATCACAATAGTATAAGTAAAACTTAAATCGAAATTCATATTGTTAAACGTAAATCACATTCTTAAAATAAAGATAACACAAGCCATAAATTTTCATCAAAGTGGATTCGATGGACAATGTGTACCTTCATCCGACACACCTAACCTCCAAGAATCTCATTTCTCGATCTCCATCAATCGCTTTAATCTGAATTCAATCTTTCAGAACACATCGTTATACTTTAATCTCCAACGATAACCCATAATCTAAACCACCAATTTAATATTTACCTTTAGAAGCCAACAACCCATTTAAGAAGTTGGGAAGTGAGAATTAACAAGGAAGAAGAGCAACAACAACAATGTCGAAGTTGAATTAAGTATCGTGAACGGGGGAACGAGATGTGCTAGCTGGATTGTATGAATTGAATAAGGTTGTAATAGTTTTATTTGTGAATATTCTTAGGTTAATTATGAGAGTTGTCGATGAGATTTGATGTGTGTAAAAATACCCCGCCTACGTGGCCCAATCGTGGCGTGACACGTGGCACGAAATTGCTTATTTGACAGCCACCTAGGAGTCAGCAAATGATGATGTATGGCTGAGTTTAATGTACAAATCCCTTTAAAGGCCCATGGCCCATAGGGAATGTTATGATAGTGACACTTGTTATTATAGTAAGCTAGCCAATCATGTTAAACCCTTCTAAGTTTTCCCCCCAAAAGGGGGAGACTATAAATACACTCGATTCCCAAGGAATTGGGACACAAGTTCCTAGATAGAGAAACACCCTTCAATTTCATGTAGTTAATTCTTTCTTTTCATTAAGTATTTTTCTTCCTTAAAACCCTAATCTTACTTAAGCATCGGAGGGAATATTCCTCCGGGAATATTCTTGTTTTGTAGGTAAGCCGCCAACGTGGACTGGACTCGACTCTACGTGGAACCTGATACCTCCTCGTCATCGACCATTGGAAAAACTCCCACAACATTTGGCGCCGTCTGTGGGGAGGTAAGGTAACATGGTAGACGTCCAGCATTTCGGAGACGCGCCCATCACCTGAAACGAAATCGACGAGACCACGATGAATGGTGACCGTCCTCCTCGAGGGAGGGACGAGAGAAGTAACCAATATGTGGGGCAGGATGGCCGTCTTGAGCCTCCTCCTAAACCACAACCTGAGCAAGTCCAGGTGGAAGATGAGACGGGTCAGCCTTCATTTCCTCCAGGTGGTCACTTGAGGGCTGACGCCGATACAGTCATGGAAGAGAACCCAGACCTGTCGGTGTCTACTGGGCAACTCAAAGATATTCTAGCCGGATTTAAGGCGCAGATGGACACACTCCAGGATGAGATCAAGACCATCCGCTCTCAGTCTAATGGGACGGGGATGCATGCCATTCTTTAATGGACTTCTTTCCAGCCTATGGCTCCGCGTCGTATTCTAACAACTGCTCGGCCTGAACCTGGACCATCCAGAAGAGTACCAGTTATTCAGCTAGACAGGCCTCAAGAAACTGAGCTGTCAGATACAGGTTCCACCCCTGTCATGCAAGATTCACCCCTTGCTGCTCCTTCGCACCGTCTTACCAGGACCCATGTCAGTCGCGCGGACAACGAGCGGCGTAGAACATCCCAGGGAAGAAGGCAAGATCCGATATGCCATATTCAACAAGGGGTAGCCGACCTGATCCTCGACTACACCACCCCATTCTGTGCTGTGAATGCTCCTAAGGAACCTCTGGTGAAGCCACCAGATATGGACGCCTATGATGGCACCTCTGATCCTGACGTACACCTTTTGGCCTATCGTCATCACATGTATGTCCAGGGGACTACTGATGAAACTTCGTGCAAATACTTCCCGTCCACTCTGAAAGGGGTTGCCTCGAAATGGTTTGAGAAGTTGCCCGCTGGAACGATCAACACTTATGAAAAACTGGATATGTTGTTTTCTGCAAGATTTATGGCTTATAAAGAGGAAAAGAAGACAAGCATGCATCTGGGCCAAATACAGCAAGGGAAAGACGAATCTTTGCCTAGCTACGTGCAACGCTTTAATTTAGAGTCAGGACAGATTCCAGACCTACCTGATGTGGTGGCCTTTGATAACTTCTTTAGGTGACTTAAGAAGGGTTCCTTTAAGTTTGACTTGGTAAAGAAGAGTGTGAGAACTATGGCCGATGCTCTAGATGAGTCCGAGTCCTTTATCCATGCCACCGAAATCTGTTCCGTCCCCAAGGAATCCAAGGGAACTGAGACTACAGACCATCCTCAGCGCAAGGACAAGACAGATAAAAAGACCAACCGTCCGAATGGGACGTGGGCTATTGAAAAGAAGGGATATCAGGCTAACACCTCCCAAGGGCAGAAGAGAGGACGACCCTACGACAAAGAGAGGTTTGAGTATAACACTGACTTGTATATGATACTGCTAGACGTCAGTGATAGATATGATATTGATCGTCCGTTCCCTATGAAGTCGCCGGTAGAAACCAGGGACAACTCCCTTTACTGTAAGTTCCATTGTGATGTATGGCACAAAATAAAAGATTGCAAGAGTCTGCGTAGAGATCTTGATGGATTAGCCACTAAAGGATTTCTGAAATCATATCTCAGCACGAGCACATGGGGAAGTGGTAAAAAGTTCTACAAGAAAAGTAAGTCACCGTCATATCGGCGTGATGACAATGACACTGATCCATAATTTGTGGCCGTCATCTCAGGAGGCCTAGCCGCTGGGGGCCCAACAATGAGAGGGAAAAAAGATTATGCAAGCCGATTGGGGCAGGTAATGTTGTCAGGAAAAGCCCCAATGGATCACTTTCCCAAAGTAGAGATTTGTGAGGCTGACAGAGGAAAGATAGCCACCCCTCATGACGATCCCTTGGTCATTGAGCTAAAGTGGCAAATCTCAAAGTAAGGCGTATCTTAGTAGACACGGGGAGTTCGTCAGACATTATCAGTACAGCTTGTCTGAATCATCTCGAACATGATCCTAAGACGATTGAAAAGATACATTATCCCATCATTGGATTCGGAGGCGACATAATACATCCCCAAGGGATAATCACTCTGCCCTTACGAGTGGGAGGCCGGCATCAGAGTAAGAACTTGAACGTCCAATTTTTGATTGTGAAGGATCTCACTGCTTACAATATCATCTTGGGACATCCCATTTTGAATCAGGAAAAAGCAGTGGTCGTCACTCATCCTATGCTTATGAAGTATGTCTGTGATAAAGGCCAAGTTGGCACTATTCATGGTGATCAACAACTAGCAAGATATTGTTATCTCACTACACTAAGTCCTGAGGCTTGGGGAGGCAGCAAGACTGATGAGGTCAGAGCAAGTTCAAAAAGAAAATTAGACGAGATAGAAGATAAAGTCAAGAAAGAAACCTTTACCATAGCCACGGCCCACATGGAGACAAGACGGCCTGAGCCGGTTGGCGGTCATTATGAAATCATCCTTGATGAAGCACGTCCAGATAGGACGGTGCTAGTGGGACTCTCTCCTGACGATCAGCTTGGGGCACATCTGGTCACCCTCTTGAGAGAATTCCAGGACATCTTTGCTTTCACTGTGGAGGAGATGTCGGGCATCGATCCAAGTATAGCCGTCCACAAGCTCAATGTAGACGAGTCCTCAAAATCTATCCGTCATAAGAAGAGAAATCATGGGGAATCTAGAAATAAAGCCGCAGTTGAGGAAGTTCAGAAAGTTGTTAGATGCTGGGTTCATTCGGCCAAGCCAATATCCAGATTGGGTAGCAAATGTAGTGTTGGTGCCGAAGCCCAATGGATCTTGGAGAATGTGTGTGGACTATACGGATTTAAACAAGGCCTGCCCAAAAGACAGCTTCCCTCTGCCCAAGATAGACCGGTTGGTAGTCTCGGCGGCTAGTCATGCTATGATGTCCTTCATGGATGCCTATTCTGGCTTTCACCAAATTCCCTTATGGCCAGATGATCAGGAAAAAACATCATTTGTTACTGAGAAAGGCTTGTACTGTTACAAAGTGATGCCGTTTGGCTTAAAGAATGCGCCGACCACATTTCAGCGCCTAGTCAACACTGTCTTCTCCAACCAGTTGGGACGAAAAATTGAAGCCTACATTGATGATATGATAGTAAAAAGCAAGCAACGAGAAGACCACCTGGCTGATTTGAGAGAAACTTTTGAGACGCTTCGAAAATACCAGATGAGGTTGAATCTAAAGAAGTGTGTTTTTGGGGTAACGGCTGGGAAGTTCTTGGGATTCCTTATTGATGAAAGAGGAATTGAGGCCAATCCTGACAAAGTACAAGCGGTAATAGATATGACATCTCCGAAATCTGTAAAGGAAGATCAACGCCTGACAGGATGCTTAGCAGCCCTGGGACGGTTCTTATCAAGAGCAGGCGATAAGTGTCATTATTTCTTTGGCACAATCAAGAAAAAGAGCAAATTTAAATGGACTGAATCTGCAGAAATGGCCTTCGTTCGATTAAAGAAACATCTCCACACCTTACCACGACTCGTCAGTCCTCTTCAAGGAGAAACTTTGTATGTATACTTGGCCATCTCCGAGTGGTCCCTGAGTGCTATGATGTTGACAGAAAGTGAGGGTGTGCAACTCCCCGTCTACTTTGTGAGTCATGTCCTGAAAAATGCCGAATTGAGACACTCTCCAATTGAAAAATTTGCACTTGCACTGTTTATGGCAAGCAAGAAGTTGCGTCCTTATTTTCTGGCACACAAACGCTTAAATGGGAAATTGAGTTAAATGCATTTGATATCTCATATGAACCTCGAAAAGCTATCAAGGGGCAAGCATTTGCCGATTTCATTGCAGAAATGACAAGGCCAACCTTTGTGAAGAATGTGGCGACCCGTTGGACGGTATATGTAGATGGATCATCCACTCAGAACGGATGTGGAGCTGGCATAATATTGTGAGGGGGTCGAAAAAGCACGAGGCTAATGCATGACCTCGTCCCTCGTGGGCGTGACGTTCTCAGATCAAGTGTAATTGGATTTCCTGTGAGTTTACACCCGATCGACTAGTAATATAGGAGTCGCCATTCAGTTTTTAACGACAATGAGAAAAACTGACAAAACCCGGTTATCGTGACATAATTGCATTTATGTTCGACCACGACGGCCATAGGTTCCCTTGTGATCCCTGGTGTGGGGATCGCTCAACGTACACCCGCAGGGCAGAGATTGAGAGTTCGGGGGACTGTAACTACCGAGAGGAGTGCTCATCGATAACTCTAGAGGCAGGTTATCCTTACTAGCTCAGCATAAATAATTGAAGGGACATGCGTTAAACTATTAAACTATTCTGAATGGATTTTAGCAATATGCAACACATAATACTAAATCGATCGTGATTATCTTATTTAGATTGATTTAAGGTACCTAGCATGATAATTCAATTGTCCAAGGTATTATCTTATTAGGCGTGATAGATCAATCAAGTTAATAGTTCGACAATTTTATAAAAGGGCGATGAAAGCGATTAAATCATATGAGAGACACATTACAACGCACCCCTGAGAGGTGCGTCACGGTTCTCAGAAAACTAACCACTTGGCTTTGCTATTTCTCCTTTTATTTAACGAATCTCGGGTTTCCAAGCAATGTTCCAGTATTTAGGCTTAATTCATCAGCTACAAGGGACAGGATGCGTCCTGTTCGACTTTTGGGTCGATTGCGACAGAACGCCGGATCAATTTCACAGCGTGAGGCTAGGCTTAAGGCTAGAGTCAAAACTCAGGTTATGGAATTGTGTGTTGTGTGTCGTCGGTTTTTAGGCTGTATTTATAGGGAAAAAGTGGCGTAGAAAGATAGATTTTCAGGAATATGAATACGAAACGGATTAGGAAAAGAATCCGTCCCAGGTATTTTCGGCGCCCAGCACTGGGCGTCCAAGATTTCGGCGCCCATGGCTGGGCGTTGAAAATAGGATCTGGGCAGAATTCTTTGTCAGATTGGACTCTAGAGTACGGAGTCCATTAAGAGACTTAATCCGAGTTATTTGGTGCGTATCAATTTACGAAGGAATGCGTCTGGGCCCTTTACGAACTCTAGGTTCGTTATGAGTTTAATTAATACGTTAACTCTTTTATCGTATTGTGATTGGAATAGAATTCCTTTTACAGTTTCTATCTCTTTTAGGATTTATGTTGGAGTGCAACACCTAATTCTGACAGGTTTCTATCTTTTTATTCTTACTACTTTTAGCAATTACCTTTTACGGCAGCTACTATTTTTAGCAGGTTTCTATAAATGGAAACTTTGGCTGAAATGAAAGGGTGATTTGAGATTCGTTATTTTATAGGAGATGCGTTGCCAAGTGGAGATTTATGTTCTCATCATCGAACCTTCCCTTTCGGGAATGGGTACAAAAGTAGGTGTCTACAGTTAGCCCGCACTTTAACTGAGTCTCGAGATGAGACGATGGTCAAAGTACTGGACGGAGTGCGTCATACATGCCATGGTGTATGTGACCTGTTTTGCGAGGGTTTCACGAGCCCCCTAGTGATAACATTTGACTTAAGGGTCATCACTTAAAGTGTTAACACATTCCTCACGTGTCATTGGAATCTGTTAACCAATAGTATAGAAACTCCCTCACTTTGTCATTGGAAGTATCTAAAGATGTATAGAAACTCCATCACTTTGTCATTGGAAGTATCTACAGATGTTTTCGAAATCAAAGCTATAAAGTGTAACCAGGCCTGGCCAAGCCCAATCACGAGGTAAAAATGTTTTTAAAGATTCTCATTTTCAGGGTTAGCTAAACGAGAAAACCCCCTTGTTTTTATAGGACGTAAAACGAAGGAAAATCCAGCACATCACTCTCTTTGGAAAAGCGGAAAACCAATTTTTTGATTTTTTGAAAAGAGAAACGGTCCTTTGATTTTTGTAAAAGGGAAATAATCCTTTGATTTTTGGAAAAGGGAAACCATCTTTTGATTTTTGGAAAAGATAAACCATTCTTTGATTTTTGGAAAAGGGAAACCAGGAAAAGTTATCGCTACAGCGACTAAGGACCTGCGCAGTTAGTGACGCAGACCTCGCCCGCTGAAGGTGGGCGAGCCTGTCCTGCTGAGGGTGGACGCCCCGTCCGATAGAAGTGGACGAATCTGTTTTGATGTTTTGAAAATAAGGACCTACGCGGTTTGTGATGTAGACCCCGCCGGCTGAAGATGGCGAGCCTGTTTTGTGTTTTTGAAGATTTCATTTTCGATAACTGAGGACCTGGGCAGTTAGTGACGCAGACCCCGCCGGCTGAAGATGGCGAGCCTGTTTTTGTTTTTTGAAGAATTTATTTTCTTTCGAGGGATGCTCGGATTTAGTGGCAACCTGAATGTGGGTTGACAACGTGCTTAGACGGACCATTGTCTCGTGGTCATCATCTTTCATGGTTTTGAGCTAGTCTTTACGGCTCAATTTTGCCACTACCTGGGTCCTTGATTAGGGGACTATGTATAAGTATCAACGGCGACCTTTGTCTTGAGGTCGTAATCTGGTTTTATCTTTTGAGATTATCCAAACACGGGACTTCGTACAGCGTAGTCTGGGAATATTGTTTTAACTTTGCATACTCTCTTTCGAGCCCCCAAGCACTCGTGCTTGACGGTCATTTCTTGTCAAAGAGGTTCCTTAGGGATACGCATTTTCTAATGTCCCTGATCGTGTTTGGGATCGTGCTCGTAAGTGCGAGCGATCTTTGTAGTGATGTGCTACTCTTAACAAAGCCGTGAGGTGCGACTTTTAGTAAAAAAATCGGCAATTTTCGAGTCGAATGGATACGGCAGGACCCTATAGAAGTCAGGGCTTCTTTTGGGCCTGGGCTCATTTTCGGCGCCCAGGCCTGGGCGTTGAAATAATTCACGCCCAGGTGGGGCGTTAACAATGTTGTTTGGGCTGGTCTTTTGATGACACAGTTGGCCTCTTGTTCGTTCGTTTATTTCACTTGGAAATTCTACGTATTCTCTTCTCTTTTGTTTTTCTTTATATTTTGGAACGTAGAATTAGAGATCACAATGAGTTGAGCTGGTTATCAGCGCCCGGAGCTGGGCGTCGGAATATCTGGCGCCTGGTCCTGGGCGTTGAAAGTGC
This sequence comes from Spinacia oleracea, assembly GCF_020520425.1. Lineage (NCBI taxonomy): Eukaryota > Viridiplantae > Streptophyta > Magnoliopsida > Caryophyllales > Amaranthaceae > Spinacia > Spinacia oleracea. Next base: position 40,009,782 of record NC_079488.1, read on the forward strand.
GTCCCAGGCAGGACTTTCTCGTGATGATTTCTGAAGAAGCCGTAGCCGATTGGTGGACTACGGTGTTTGTCGCTTTGGGGCGATTATTTAGAGGAACTGTTGCTCTTAAGGCGTACAGTTATTGCAATAGTCGGGCGAGTCCATATGGCCCGAGGAACATACTTTGAGGCGTAAGACTTTGATCGCTCTTGTCGTTATTTTGAACGTATATTTTTTTCTCTTGAACATGTTCGTGATTGTTCGATACTTAGAATGTATGTGCGAACGAGCGTTCATAGAATGGCCGTTGCGTGCGGTCCATTAATCAGTTCGCTTGAATCATTTTTTTTTGAGCAATGACTGATGTTGAATAATTTGCTTAGACGCTTGATAGGGTTCAGGCCCATTCCTGAAGTGGGATCAAGCATCGTGCCCTTTTGATCGTTCACACATTTGCTTTGAGACTTTTTTTTAATTTTATTTCGCTATGGTCGTTTCGTAGCTTGGAGCCCCCAAGTATGCATGTTGGGATGCATCCTTTTGGCGTACGATTTTGTAGGTTCTTTTGAGAAAGATGCCTTGGGGTTCCGCTCGTGTAGGTGCGAGCTATCCCTTCCGTGGTAGGTAATATTTTGCTACCTTTAATCCTTAATGTAGAAGTCGTGTGGCTTGCATTTTGAATTTGGGCGATAAGTAGTCTTTGCCTTTTTTACACATGGTCGTGCCCGCATTAGTGCAATATGCCTTACTCCTTTTTTTTTAGACTTGTACCGTGGGATGGTTGAACTTATGGTGCGACGTAGGCTTGTGTGGCCTAAAATCGTGTCTTAGAACATTCCTCCAGGTGTTGGGATATCATTATTATTTTTTGCATTGGAGTACTTCATCACGCCTCGTTCAGGTGCTCGAACAAGTGTAGCACCTTCTGCGTGGGTGTGCACGGCTCATTACTTCGTTCGATGCGAGGATTCATAGATGTTTCTTTCTTTTTATTTTCTTATCCTTGATTTTTCTTTCGCTTTTGCTTTGGAACGACGTAGACTGTGTAACGGGCGCTTGTAGGGCGAGCGTTATGTGCAGTAGTTGGATCAGAGTTTTGGTGACTCGCGATTTTCAGTTACCCTTGTTAGTGGGGTAACTTTATATATTCTAAGTAACGCTTAGAACTTGGGAGGGGTTGTAGCCATTCTAAAGTTCATTTTACACGATCAAACCTTAGGATTGTGCCCCTATGATGTGTGTATAGCATTAGCGTCGAGAATTTGCGATAAAATCGTCATTTCGAGCATTTTTAGAGTGTTTTTCTCAAGCCCCCAATTGTAGCTACGGGATTGGCTTGGTGCTATAATGCTTGGCATACGTATTTATGCATTCATGGTGACATGGATCATGAATAGTTTGAACCAGACTCGTTTAGTACGAGGTACGTTCAGGTAGTGATTTGCTACTTCTCTTGTAAATATCGTATTGTGTGACATTGCCAAGGTCAAGGTAGTCACATGTTGAAGTGTGCCTTGACCAAAAGCTAGGTGCCTTTCTTTACCCATAATCATATTTAGAAATCTTTGTGACTCACTTGCAACATCGAGATAAGTGCATACTTAGCTTAAACCAAACGACACTTTATTATGTTCGAAGAAATCTTTGAAAATTATTTGAAATCCGAGTCCTACTGTGTACAATCCGAGGTGTCCCAAGTAAGTTGACTTATAGAAGGGTTCGTACATGATTACATGAGGGAATCAAAATACTGTTTCGATTTTTGGAATGTTGTCTAAGGATTTGCTGGAAGCCAGGGTGCGGGCGTCAAGATATTACTTGTGCCCGTGTGGCACATGTTTTAGGCTTTTAGGGCCATCTTTTCTAGAATTGTGGGAATATAAACCTCTTTCAAATTGACTTAGATTTACTTGGTGTATGTCTGCACAAAAGGTCAAGGTATACTTAGTTCTTTACCTAGCTCTTTCATTTCAATTTTTAGCCCCCAGTTGCTATTATGTCTTCTCATTATTGATTCTTTCAGATTTCGATTTTAGATGCCCGCGTCATATGTCTGAGTAGGGTGAGCCTTGGTTAAGTGCCAAGTCCTATTGACAATGTCTGATTTTTTCAAAGGGGATTCGCAAGTATTTGAATTACCATGAACGGGTGCCCTGAGTTCGAAGGAACGATGGGGCGATGCCGTAGAACAATCCTCTGTTTGGTTATGATACATATGACAATTCATAAATCATGCGGAAAAACCATAAAGCCAGGAAAGCATATTATTTACACATAATCATTTAGCATAGTTTAGATGCATACTCTTTGTTGCGTGCCCTCCCTAGCTGCGCCCGAACCGAACAAGAACAAGTCTTTAGGACTCCAAGTGTCGTCCCTCCGTAGATAGTCCACAGCACGTCCGGATCCGCCTTAAGCTTGACCAACTAGGATCGCCCTTAAGGTACTTAGAATTTTCGGGACTTATAGGCAATTGTATGACTGAATTTTTGCTCTCAAAAATCACTTTGAATACATGAATACTCGATATAAATTGTGAGCATTGATCTACTATTTATAGGGCATGGGTATCGGATATTAGAATCCTACTAGGAAACGATTTAGTGAATCTGAATTAATCTAAAATTCAATCACTTAATTTATCTAGTAGACTTAGGAAATCAATCTTATACGAATCCTAACCGATCAAGGTTTCGTACGCAAGCACAAACACACACGCAGGCGCGGCAGCCCACGAGGGGCGCCATGCGCGCGCGCGCGCGCTGAGCCCAGGCCCAGCAAGTGCTCGCAGCCCACGAGGGGCGCGCGCCTGCTGGCCTTGCTCTCGCGTTTGGTCTTTGCTTGCTTTGGTCGCGCGCGGGCTTTGCTAGGCGTTGGGCCTAGCTTCGTGCTAGGCCTTGCGTCTAGCAAGCTCGTCCGATGTTTATTCGTACGATACGCTTCCGATTAAATTCCCGGTTCCGGAATTCATTTCCGATACGAACAATATTTAATATTTCCGATTCCGGAATCAATTTCCGTTTCGAACAAATATTTAATGTTTCCGTTTCCGGAATTATTTTCCGATTCCGATAATATTTCCGATTCTGACAATATTTCCGTTTCCGGAAATATTTCTGATTCCGGCAATATTTCCATTTCCGATAATATTTTCCGATACGTACCATGTTTCCGTTTCCGGCAACATCTACGACTTGGATAATATTTATATTTCCGATACGATCCATATTTCCGTTTCCGGCAATATCATCGTTTCCGGAGTATTCATTTCTTGCCTGTGACGATCTCAGCTCCCACTGAAACCAAGATCCGTCGATTCGGAATATCCATAGATTGAGTATTTAATGCCATTAAATACTTGATCCGTTTACGTACTATTTGTGTTACCCTACGGGTTCAGTCAAGAGTAAGCTGTGGATTAATATAATTAATTCCACTTGAACTGAAGCGGCCTCTAGCTAGGCATTCAGCTCACTTGATCTCACTGAATTATTAACTTGTTAATTAATACCGAACCGCATTTATTAGACTTAACATTGAATGCATACTTGGACCAAGGGCATTATTTCCTTCAGTCTCCCACTTGTCCTTACGGACAAGTGTGCATTTCCTAATTCCTTTGTCGCTCGATGCTTGCTCTTGAACATAAGGTAAGAGTTGTCATCCTTATTATGTCCAGAGGTGTTCCTCGGTTTCAGAGTTCAACTGATCAAATAAACAGATAATCATAGCCAATGATTCATCCGAGCACGGCCATGCATTTCACAGTTTCTAGCTCTCCGAGTGGCCTTGTACAACTTTTAAGCATCTCATCCCGATTTATGGGAGGACAATCCCAATCTTGCGATCTTGAGATTAGACTTCGTTTGATAGGTGATTACCTGAGCGTTGCCTTTATAGCCTCCTTTTACGGTGCGACGGTTGGTCAACGTCAAAGCAACCAGTTCTCAAACAAGTAATCTCAAATCACTCAGGTATTGAGGATTTAGTGTCTAATAATTTTAATGAAATTTACTTATGACAGATTCTCATCTCTTACAGTAAAGTTTCATAGGTCTTGTCCGATACTAGTCTTCCCAAAGTAAGTATCTATGCAAATGATTATGACATTGCCATGTCCACATAGTTCAAGAAACAGAACTACTAGTCATCTTGCATTCTAATCGTCTAACGTTTTCTATGCGTCCAATTTTCTAGAAAACTCCGACCAGGGACCATTTTCAACTTTTGACATTCAAGTTCACTTGATAGACATTTCTTAGTCACAGGACTGGTCCTGACAGTCTATCTTGAATATTTCGTCAAATTGAAGGGACTCATCATTTAATACTAAACCAAGATTAAATGGAATATGAAAAATACATTTCATATATGATAAATGTTCAACTCCAATGTTTTACCACCATGGGCCTCAAACCCATCTTCTAAAACAGTTCATGGAATTCAAAGCTATGCTTGATTTCCAGTGCTACAATGTGAGTGTTGTTTCTCACTTGTTGCATAGGTTTAGTTATCATGCTTTGCCAATCTTAATATCCTTTTCATCGAATGTTCTTTGAGATAGGATGATAAGATCTTCTGAGTATGTGTATTTTGTGATCTAGTCTGTCCAGCTACAAGAGTGGTTCTACGCATTTTTCAATGAAGAATCATCAAGTCAGCAGACATGTGATCTACCTAAGTTCAATGAAAAACTCATTAATACAAACAACTCTGTTTTATTGCTTCTTAGGCAATAAGTACTTCTACTTCAACTGTTTAGGTTGCTAGTGATGCTTTGTTTGGATTTACTTATCCAAGAAGTTCACAGATATGTGGAAGACTTTCCAGCTGTATCTTTGAACATAGAAATTAATATTTTAATATCCCACGCAACAACTCATGGTCTCCAATCCATGTTGCCATTTCAAAACACGATGCTCTATAGCTCGTCATTATCAATGGTTAACTCCAAAGGGTCTTGCTTGATCCTTTGCCAGTGATTATGCGTGTAGCATCAATATTTAGCATATCTTTATTTCCTTGAATCAAGAACTATTCCTATGTACCTTTTCAAGTACCATAAGTATTCTTGATCTCAATCTAGTTGATCTTCACTTATATCAATAGAGATTGGTATATGTTCGTCATGCCTAAAGTCATACGATACGTTTTTGGCGATCCTCATATTATATCATGCATGATAAATTCTTTTGCAGAATAATTCCCAATTGAATTCTATTAATGTAACTTTAGCTCATTCAGTTACAGTAGATACTGAATCCAACTAAATTCTTTGACATATAATATAGGTTAAGAATCTCATTTAGACTCTTTGATGTTTAACTTAGTAAATGCTTATACATAGTTCAAACATCCTTTACTTAGATTTATTCACATGGGTCGAATATCTCCAATGGAGACTTTCGTGTTTGATTTAGTAAATGCCATTACTTAATCCAAAACAATATCATAAGATCTTTGTAAATAGATCTTAATACCCAGTATGTACTAAGTTTCGCCATGGTCCATCATTGATGAATAATCTCAAATCTAAGTTATTAGCATTTGAATGTTATTTTACAATAGAGAGATATGTGTGTGATACACATAGGACCAATTAAGTTTTTATGTACTCCCACTAAACTTCTTATATATCTATAAGAATCATGTATATTTTATGAAACTAAAATACTTATTAGCTTCACTAAAATACATTTCTAATTCCCAATTTCTTGCTTAAATTTGTACTTAGATTTAGCTATTCTTTTCAAGCATTTATTTGGATCCACAAATCCTATGACATACCATGTGCATAATTTCTTCCAACATTTGACCGAGGAAGATGTTTTGTCATCCAATTGTCATATGTACCAATATGCAATCATTGCTTGAATTATAGACTTGAGCATTACGATTATGCATGAGGTTTTAACACAATCCACACCGTGAATTTGCTTGTAACCTTTAGCAACTAATCTAGCTTTGTGTGTGAACACAATTTCATGTTTGATGGTTTTTATCCTTAAAACAAACTTGCAACCAATAGGTGTGAAACTATTCTTGCAAATCAACAAAATTTCAATTTTGTCATCAAAACATTGAGTATGTTTTATGGCCTCTAACCATTTAAAACATTTGGGTCTATATATGGCCTCTAACCATTTTAGGGAATCTGGGTTTCGTCATAGCTTTCTTACAGGTCACAAACTCATTAATAGTTTGACTGCAAGTTGTAGGTTTCTTTACTATCTAATTGAAGAATTGCATAGCTTCAGTGACCTGAACTCCATGTTTCTTCACTATCTAATAGAAGAATCTCATAGTTTCAGTGACTTGAACTCTATGCCTATTTGGGTATAGAACATCAAACAATAGAATATCAATAGCCACTTGAAAGTCCTTTGAATATTCTGTTCTCCTTGAAGCACTTGTAAAGTCTTCTAAGAGATGTCTATTCTTTAAAAGCCACTTCTAAAGTCCTTAAAGAATACGTGTTCGGATTTTCTAAAGAACTTCGAAAAGCCTCCAGATTGTCCGTCTATGTTTGTTGTTCGCCTCGAAGACTTTCGAGGTCTATTTTCTCCCACTTGTCATTTTGGAAACGAATCTCCAAAAGGACATCATTTCGAGCAAACAAACATTATGTTCTCAAAAATTCGTGGTAGAAACAATACCCTTGTGTCTCATTTGAATAAATCACAATGAAACATATATCTATACTTGGGCCTTAGTTTGTCGAATGACAAACACTAAGCTCCCACTGAGTTTTGCAACTCTCTAGATATATTTTATGAAAAGTTATTCTGAAATTACTTTTCAATAGCTTTGACGAATTTGGTTTAGTTTGGTGGTAGTTGAGCATTTTGTTTTAGAAATTATAGGAAAAGTCTTTATGATTCATCATTGATCGAATCAAGTACTAATTAACTTCGATCATTCCAACGTAGATATGCCATATCTTATGGAGCTAGATTGTGAAATTACAACACACAATCATTGATGATCATATTTGGTCTCAAGTAATCATCAACATGATCTAACCTAGATCTTTATGATTTCTTGCCAAGTGGATTTTATACTTCTGAATCTTTGAACTAGCCAAACAGATTCAACTTATATCACATTTGAGTAAATAAACCTATATTCACTCAAATCCATGTGAAATAATAAAGTCATAAAATCTTTCTTTAGCTTTGAACTCCATTGTCTAGGCGTTCTAACAATAGTTCATATCTTTTGTTACTTTCAACAAGTAAGACTAGCTTGTCTTGAATTGATCTAGAAATCAATCAACTTTCAAAAGTCCATTAAAATAGAGCTTATGAATGTTAACTTGTTGATATGGTCTAAGCAACAATGCCAAAGATTAGTGGAACTCAAATCAAGAGTTTGATTTGAACCTAGTAAAGTTTTTATTGTTAAAGAGTTGTTTGTTTTAATCAAACATATTGACTCAACCCGTAAATGACCATAAACAAACAAACAAGCATTGTTTTTGTTCTTCTGAATGTGAGTCTTTCTGTGTTTGAAGCAGAAATTTAGGTATGCTGATTATGGAACAAAATAGCCATTAAGTTCCAGCCTTGAAAGGACTTAAAACAAACTAGATGACCCTACAACTAATGTAGCATTGCCATGCTTCATTTCCCACTTGTAGGTCATTAGTGTAGCCTAGCTTCCATTGTTTGAGTTTTTACCGAAGTAAGAACCTCAAGCGGTATATGATACCAAGGAAGTTTGATTGCTAGGTCACTTCTCTTTAAACATAAACTTATAGGTAGAAACGGAATCGTAAATTCCTTTCATTTGTTCCTTGTTTTCCTATTTCTTGTACCCTTTCTTATAGTCTTAAGAATTGAATTCTTTAGTGTTGACTTTTATACTTTGTTAGACATGTCCAATGTCACCAACAAGGTTCTTTACCATTTTAATTTATGTTGAATATTTTGTTTCAACTAGATGATCTTACCAGAAGCTTCGAAAGTTCTCTAAGCATCGATCTATTCGAATGTCTAGGGACTAGACTCATTCGAGAATTAAATGGAAAAAAGATTTTAGGTTGTTAACCATTGGTAAAGCTGAGCGTTTAAACTCAATGCTTTATGATCTCAAAACTACATTGTATTTTAAATGCACAAGCACCAATTGGTTTGCCATTCGATTTTGATATTCGAAAACAACCATAAAAGTCGCGAAAAGAAACGTACATTTTAAATTGCTCATTTTCTCTCATTTCCGTGAATCGTTCTTGGATTTACTACCAATCGAGGAAATTTACTGTTACCTTTCTAAAAGGATTTACTGCAGTGCAAGATATTTAATTATAAACAATAATTAAAACATACATTGAAGCATGCAAAGTCTAAACATTTATCATGAGTAATAACTTGAAAATTAAAGCAATCATGCAATTTCAACAAGTTATTAGCATTTTATCCGAATTTATTGTTCCGGCAGGTGTGAATAAAATGATTCCAAGATCCTAAAATCATTGAAGAATTAAGCACAGTTTGTCGACTTAATCCTAAAACATCTTAGGTAAGCAAAAGCCTTTTGCTAATAGTCTAGAAACTATTCTTGGTTGATAGGTACGTCTAAGAACTTATTAGGTAAACCTATCGATTTTGCCACGACATAAAAGGACTCCTTACTTATATCGTTGAGTTTCACCAAAACTAACATGTACTCACAATTATTTGTGTACCTTGCCCCTTTAGGACCAATAAGTAACACCTCGCTGAGCGAAAACTATTACAAGATTGATGTAAAGGATATCCAAGCAAGTGTATATTTTGGCATGGCACCTTATAACTCAATTTTTAAGTTTGGAACTTAAGGCTCTTACTATGTTGGTTAGATTTTAAGTGAACTAAAATCCTTAATCATGCAACATAATCAAGCCACAATCTCATGCATAATTAAGACATATTTAAAGCAATAAATAACTTAAAGCATGCATAAGATAAATGTGATCTAGTATGGCCCGACTTCATCTTGAAGCTTTAACTTCAAAGTCCGTCTTGAAAATCTCCGTGGGAGGCACTATTTTCTTCAAATAGGATAAGCTATACTTAAAACTAATTACAACTATTTGATGGTACGCAGACCATATTTGAATTGAAAAACTACTTTGGTACTTTAGACCAATTACATTCAAATTAATGGTACACAGACCATATTTTATGTCCTATTTGGGCCATACTAGTCACTTCATAACCTGCAAAACAGTACATATACAATATATACCATTCACCCATTCATTATCATGAATGGCCCACATAGCTGGTTAGTAAAACACATTATGCATCACATAAACATTTGCAGCAATTAATCAAGGGCACCAATAATCTACAAATTATTCAGTCCTTATTAATTCTAATCAAGTTGTTTTAACCTTAAGGATTTGTAGACCTAATCAAGAGTTTATGACTAAAAAGGGCTCCCACTTAAACCAATAAATTCATATGCTTTACTAATTTTAAACATAAAAATGTATTTCTAGTCTAACCGGAAACATACAAATTTAATTAAAATTTAAAGCTCATATAAATTTATAATTGAATCCATAAATTTAATTTAATTTCAGTCGTATTTAAATTAATTCATGATTTTAATTTTAGTAAAATAATTAGAATAAATAAAATTTATTATAATTACAATATTCAAAATTAAAATCCAAGAAAATAATTTAAATTATTAATTTTAAAATTAATTAAAATTACGTAAACTGAAAATTTCAAATTTAAATTTCAAAACGATCTAATCGCAACGCAACAATCCCACGCAACGCACGCCCATGGGCCACACGCACACAGCCATCGCTGGCCATGTGCGCGCAGCCCATGCGCTGCGTCGCATCGCTGCTGCTCACCATCGCAAGGCATCACGCGAGCTGGTGCTCGCTGCGCGCGCCAGCGCTCGACGCACGAGCATGCTGTCGCAGCCCATCGCTGGGCGCAGCGCTCGTCGCACGTCGCAACAAGCAAGCTGCTTGCCATCGCTGGGCGCAGCGCTCGTCGCACGTCGCAACAAGCACGCTGCACGCCATCGCTGGGCGCAGCGCTTGTCGCACGCACAATAGCGCTCGCTGCGCGCGAGCGATCGATGCTGGGGCGTAGCACTCGTGGCACGCGAGCTTGCGCTCGCTGCGCGCGAGGCTCCGCACGCTTGCGCGAGGCAGTGCGCGCTGTGGCGCAGCTCGCTTGCTGCCCACACGCGACTGCTCGTGCCTTGCTCTCGCCCTCGCCCATTCGCCCATCGCACACAGCCCACGACACAAGGTAGGGCTGCTGCCTTGTGCTCGTGCACCATGGCCTTGCTCATTGCATTCGTACCGCATGGGCGACGAGCTCCCTTGCTTGTCGTCACATGCCCGCACTATACAACACCCCTTAAGGGTAACACGTAGCGTCCATTGCTTTGTGCGTGCAAGTTATATGAGCGAATCACATAAAAATTTAAAATTTATATTCAAAATTAATGACAAATTAATAAATAATATTAATTTCATAATTTTAGGTCGAAAAATCGAAAATTTATTATTCAATTGATTTCCGATTAACATGGATTCAAGTCTAGGTCATAAAAATTTAAAATTTAACATAAATTTACAATTTTTATGGTGGTTTTTAATCATAGGTATCTAATTAAATTATAACTAATTATGAAAATCAAATTAATTCTAAATTATTCCAATTTTCAACAAATTAATCATAATTACAAATTAGATTGCATAATTAACAAGGCTAGGCATTCAAACTTGTTAAACATATACAGTAGGTTAATCAAAAATTCAAGATTTATCAACAAGAATCGCAAATATTTAATTTAACATCTTAAATTTACGAAATTTTGCATTCGAAAAACTAAAACCTTCGAAAAGTCATAGTTAGGCTTCGAATTTGAGAATTCTGGGTTCGGCCGAAAAAACTTTTTTTGTCAAAATTTTAGAATGCCTTTTACATGCGGAATTGACACAAAAATCACTCGATTTGGATGAGTAACGAAGAAACTGCCGAAAAACTGCGTACGTATAATTAAATAAACGCAATTTGCAATTAATTAACAATTACGAAAATTAATCACCCCTTTTAATTCTTGCAAAATTGTAATATTTAACCATGTTCATGCAATTTAGATTATGAAAATAATAAGAGGCTCGTGATACCACTGTTTGGTTATGATACATATGACAATTCATAAATCATGCGAAAAAACCATAAAGCCAGGAAAGCATATTATTTACACATAATCATTTAGCATAGTTTAGATGCATACTCTTTGTTGCGTGCCTTCCCTAGCTGCGCCCGAACCGAACAAGAACAAGTCTTTAGGACTCCAAGTGTCGTCCCTCCGTAGATAGTCCACAGCACGTCCGGATCCGCCTTAAGCTTGACCAACTAGGATCGCCCTTAAGGTACTTAGAATTTTCGGCACTTATAGGCAATTGTATGACTGAATTTTTGCTCTCAAAAATCACTTTGAATACATGAATACTCGATATAAATTGTGAGCATTGATCACCTATTTATAGGGCATGGGTATCGGATATTAGAATCCTACTAGGAAACGATTTAGTGAATCTGAATTAATCTAAAATTCAATCACTTAATTTATCTAGTAGACTTAGGAAATCAATCTTATACGAATCCTAACCGATCAAGGTTTCGTACGCAAGCACAAACACACACGCAGGCGCGGCAGCCCACGAGGGGCGCCATGCGCGCGCGCGCTGAGCCCAGGCCCAACAAGTGCTCGCAGCCCACGAGGGGCGCGCGCCTGCTGGCCTTGCTCTCGCGTTTGGGCTTTGCTTGCTTTGGTCGCGCGCGGGCTTTGCTAGGCATTGGGCCTAGCTTCGTGCCTAGGCCTTGCGTCTAGCAAGCTCGTCCGATGTTTATTCGTACGATACGCTTCCGATTAAATTCCCGGTTCCGGAATTCATTTCCGATACGAACAATATTTAATATTTCCGATTCCGGAATAAATTTCCGTTTCGAACAAATATTTAATATTTCCGTTTCCGGAATTATTTTCCGATTCCGATAATATTTCCGATTCTGACAATATTTCCGTTTCCGGCAATATTTCTGATTCCGGCAATATTTCCATTTCCGATAATATTTTCCGATACGTACCATGTTTCCGTTTCCGGCAACATCTACGACTTGGATAATATTTATATTTCCGATACGATACATATTTCCTGTTCCGGCAATATCATCGTTTTCGGAGTATTCATTTCTTGCCTGTGACGATCTCAGCTCCCACTGAAACCAAGATCCGTCGATTCCGAATATCCATAGATGGAGTATTTAATGCCATTAAATACTTGATCCGGTTACGTACTATTTGTGTGACCCTACGGGTTCAGTCAAGAGTAAGCTGTGGATTAATATAATTAATTCCACTTGAACTGAAGCGGCCTCTAGCTAGGCATTCTGCTCACTTGATCTCACTGAATTATTAACTTGTTAATTAATACTGAACCGCATTTATTAGACTTAACATTGAATGCATACTTGGACCAAGGGCATTATTTCCTTCATCCTCTTTATTGCAAGCTTACTGCCTTTACTACTTGTTGGCGATTATGACTGTGTCTAGTGGTGAAAGAAGGTCTTTAAGTGAGTTACTTTGCTTTAGGGAAGGTCAAGTCGAGTACTTTAGAGGTCATGGACGCTCGCGCTAGCCCCCATTCAATTGAGGCAAAGCGATCTTTTGAGTATTCAAGTGCCTGGGAGTGTGAGTGCTCCTTCTGGCAAGGGTACGTGCCCTTATTATTTTTCGATGTGTGCTCATTTTGGCATCTTGATGACTTGGATTGCAAGTAATTAAATTTCAATAAGGGACTCTATTTTTAATTCTTGTTATTCTATAGGTTTTAACATTTTTTGCAAATTGGTTGGACCGAATCATGGATTGCCTACGTATCCGCTTTAAATAGATTTAATTTGGAATCAGGTCTTGCTAGTTCTTATCCAGAAAATGGTTTCTTAGAATGCCGATTTTAAACAAGTACGTTCGAGTGGAATCGTAATGTTTCAAATAGGATGAAATAAGTGAAGTTTATTATTATTTTAATCTGCTGCTTTGCCGTAAGCCAAAAATTTGTTTTATTTTTTAAGTACATGTATTTGCACAAAAATCTTTTCATGTGTTTTTTGGTACGTATATCTGAATACGTGTTGTATCCCTCCAAGTGTTCGTTATTGTTCCGTGTATGTGCGGATAAAATGACGAGCACTTCTGGACAAAATTTGGCAAGCAGAGAGATTCAGCGCCCAGGCTGGGGCGTTAAAGATTCCGGCGCCCAGCTCTGGGCGTTGAAAGTGACTTCTGGGGAGATTTCTTGGTGCGTTGCTTCTTTTCGTTTTGTGCCAAATATTTGCGAATCTTTTTTGTGCGCTAAATGCTCTTTTTCTTTTTAGACGAACTTTAAAGGCGCTTTGCAAAGTTTCTTTTTTTATTATTTTTTTTACGTTAAGCATAGAATGTACTTTTCATTTGTCTTTTTTTTGGATCGTGACTCAAGACGGCTTGAAAGATGGGTTGAACGAGATAGGATAATTTGTATAGGTATTAGTCAAGCATGAGGATTGGAAAGGGTAGACATCGTAGAACTTTATGTAGTTTTTGTGGTATGATTTGGATTGGTTAACTGAATTCTTTTCCTTCGTTTTACTTGGGTAAATTTCGCACTTTGGGAGGTACGGGCTAAGTCTTTCATGGCTCTCTCTTTTCGCTCTCCCTTTTCTCTTTCTCTTTTTTCCTTTTTGCTTGGGATTTCTCCCTTTTTTAATTGGGCTAAAAGGTAGATGGTTGTGGTCTTTGAGTCACGAGGCGAGACTGAGTGAGCCTCGTTTGGTAGGCCTATAGTGGACCTTTAATTTTAGTAGGCCTAGGGTGGACCTTTAAATTGTCTTACTTTGCAAGCGTATTTAGTCGTTTCTTAAAATGTGCAAATAGCGTAGATACGAAATGTTGTTTTTACTTTATTGAAATTTAACGAAAGAATTACATCGAAAATAATTTTTTTTTGCTTCTTTTCAGATTCCAGTTTCCGGGATTTAATTGGAAGTTGTGATTTAGACTCGAACCTTCATAAACGTTTCTGATTATAACCCGTGTATGAATACAAGGAGGTGGCCTAGACTCAAAATAATGACATGGCGTAAGCCTACAATACTTGACCAAGTGACTCTCAGACTTAGGCTAATTGGACCATAACTTTTGTTGGTTGACACTTTAGATTTTAACCCTTGGGTGTTCATTTGTCATGCGCCATTTTGCTTAATGTTGGCAAGGTAGTTAGTTGGGGAGATCGAATTTTCATTTTTGCGAGGCTAGAATCATTAGTGCGGCTCCCCTCTTAGTGTGTATTGCTTTACCCCAATGGTAGCCTTATGGAATGCCAATTCTGGTATTTTCATGGTTCGTCATGTTGCATTCATGGAAAATCTTTTAGTCCGTACTTAGGAGTATTTCAAGGAGCGAGTGGCTCGAGAGGACTATGATAGTCGTGACCCAATGTGATCATAAGCCTTGAGGCCATTAATTTTTTTTGCCAATGGTATTGACACCTTAGGTTCACTTTGGGGGTTGTGCGACTATGGAGGAATGATTTTCAGAATGTGACTGTTTCCATTTTGCAAATACTTGAATTACATAATATATTCTTTTTATTGGTGAGAGAGAGTATTGAGGCCGTAGATTCTTAGCAAGGGATGACAATTACATATGGGTGCTTTTTGATTTAAATGTTAGGAAGGGAGACTCAATATGGTTTAACCTTTTAACTTGCAGAACGACACCAAGCATTAGGACCGATTCTATGTATAAGACAACAAAGACTTAGGATTTAGATTGTACTTTGGCATAGCCTAGTCTAGACTCAGATTTATTTATTTTTTTATTCGAACATTATTTGTCCTTGAGGACTCTATTTGAACATTGTTTTTTGAATACCATGCCCATGTGGCATTCAAGGTTATTTTAATTAGCATGCTCGGTTTTGGTGCCGAACATTGTCGTCATAGGAGGCCTAATGACGACACAAGGAGTTATTTATTTTATAAGCCGTTCTTAGAATCGATTGCCTTTTCCATACGTCCTCGTAGAAACTTTGTTACGAATTTTTTCATTGCCACGTATATTTGTGCGCGGGTACCGAGGCTGCGGTGCCTGGCCAAAATGCCAAGCAGCAACTTCAGCGCCCAGCAGGGGCGTTGAAATAATTGGCGCCCAGCTAGGGGCGGTGAAAATGCGTCCTTGACTGGAACTCGTATTATGTTCGTCTATTTTTTCCGTACATACGACTTAATTTTGCGTGCTTGCCCAACAACGTCCTTTGCGCGTTATGCAGCGTCGTGGGATCTGTTACAGGCCGTCCTGGGCGTCGCTTATTTTTGTGGCGATCTCCCGGGATTGCGGTACACGTATTTAGGTATAACTCTTTGGCCAATTGTTGTTTATGAATGTTTGGGCAATTTTTAGGGTCATTGGTTTTCTAGCGTTATTTGTCACACACAATCACAACACTATCACGTAATTCGCTACACATAACTAACATTACAACATGAAGCAAAAATAATATGTCACGTAGTTTATGATAGGCCCATGTGGGTAATATTTGCGCCTGGCTTGGTACCGCTTCTATCGTCGATCCAACACATGCCCCGGTCGAGGTAGTGCATTCAACAGACGAATTTCGTCCCAAGAGGCCAATCATGATGTAAGCCAAGGGAGCATGCACCAATGAGAGGGACCTTAGTGGGCGAGCGATTGGGTTTGGGACGGGTGTACTACTAGCGAAAAGTGCCGAGTGGTTAACATTCGAAGCGTATGCACCCCCCGGTTGGCGATGGGTTTTCTTAGTCCCAACTCCCGAGATGAAACATGCCAAGGGAGCTGAGATTCGTTATGCGGTTCTGTTCGTTCACATTAATATGCTGATTTTCAGGTCGTCCAAACTTGATAGGGATATAAACGCGGGGTAGGATCGTTTCACCCTTCGGCTATTTTGATTACCTACGAGCACGAGTATTTCACTAACGCTCCCCAGCGGAGTCGCCACTGTGAGGAGGTCGAAAAAGCACGAGGCTAATGCATGACCTCGTCCCTCGTGGGCGTGACGTTGTCAGATCAAGTGTAATTGGATTTCCAGTGAGTTTACACCCGATCGACTAGTAATATAGGAGTCGCCATTCAGTTTTTAACGACAATGAGAAAAACTGACAAAACCCCGTTATCGTGACATAAAGGGAGTGCAATTATGTTCGACCACGACGGCCATAGGTGCCCTTGTGATCCCTGGTGTGGGGATCGCTCAACGTACACCCGCAGGGCAGAGATTGAGAGTTCGGGGGACTGTAACTACCGAGAGGAGTGCTCATCGATAACTCCAGAGGCAGGTTATCCTTACTAGCTCAGCATAAATAATTGAAGGGACATGCGTTAAACTATTAAACTATTCTGAATGGATTTTAGCAATATGCAACACATAATACTAAATCGATCGTGATTATCTTTTTTAGATTGATTTAAGGTACCTAGCATGATAATTCAATTGTCCAAGTATTATCTTATTAGGCGTGATAGATCAATCAAGTTAATAGTTCGACAATTTTATAAAAGGGCGATGAAAGCGATTAAATCATATGAGAGACACATTACAACGCACCCTTGAGAGGTGCGTCACGGTTCTCAGAAAACAAACCACTTGGCTTTGCTATTTCTCCTTTTATTTAATGAATCTCGGGTTTCCAAGCAATGTTCCAGTATTTAGGCTTAATTCATCAGCTACAAGGGAGAGGATGCGCTCTGTTCGACTTTTGGGTCGATTGCGACAGAACGCTGGATCAATTTCGCAGCGTGAGGCTAGGCTTAAGGCTAGAGTCAATACTCAGGTTATGGAATTGTGTGTTGTGTGTCGTCGGTTTTTAGGCTGTATTTATAGGGAAAAAGTGGCGTAGAAAGATAGATTTTCAAGAATATGAATAAGAAACGGATTAGGAAAAGAATCCGTCTCAGGTATTTTCGGCGCCCAGCACTGGGCGTCAAAGATTTCGGCACCCAGGGCTGGGCGTTGAAAATAGGATCTGAGCAGAATTCTTTGTCAGATTGGACTCTAGAGTACGGAGTCCATTAAGAGACTTAATCCAAGTTATTTGGTGTGTATCAATTTACGACAGAATGCGTCTGGGCCCTTTACGAACTCTAGGTTCGTTATGAGTTTAATTAATACGTTAACTCTTTTATCGTATTGCGATAGGTATAGAATTCCTTTTACAATTTCTATCTCTTTTAGGATTTATGTTGAAGTGCAACACTTAATTCCGATAGGTTTCTATCTTTTTATTCTTACTACTTTTAGCAATTACCTTTTACGACAGCTACTATTTTTAGCATGTTTCTATAAATGGAAGCTTTGGCTGAAATGAAAGGGTGATTTGAGATTCGTTATTTTATAGGAGATGTGTTGCCAAGTGGAGATTTATGTTCTCATCATCGAACCTTCCCTTTCAGGAATGGGGACAAAAGTAGGTGTCTACAAATATGCCAATCTCCTGAAGGGGACAAGTACGAGTATGCCATGAGATTCAACTTCCAAACATCTAACAATGAGGCTGAATACGAAACTTTGCTAGCCGGCATAAAAATGTGCAAAGCTACCGGAGCTCAAGAAATACTTGCTTTTTCTGACTCACAGCTCATTGTAAGTTAAGTAAACGGGAACTACGAGGCAAGAGACCTCAACATGATCAAATACATGCAAGTTGTGCGTCAAGAAATAGAACATTTGAAGTGTTTCGAGGCTAGGCAGATTCCCAGAATAGAGAACAATCAGGCTGACGCCCTGTCTAAACTAGCTAGCTCAGCTTCCTGTGATACTCCACGGCATGTGTTTTGGGAAGTGAAAGAAAAACGAAGCATTGAACAAGAGTTATGCGCTCATGTGGTAGCTATCCTTGACCGGTCGTCAACTTGGATGGACCCTATCATTGCATATAAAGTAGACGGCTTGCTTCCAGAGGACTCAATTCTAGCCGCCAAAAATTAGAAGAAAAGTTCTTGGTTTGAATGGTGGAATGGAGTTTTGTATAAGAAGTCATTTTCCAGACCCCTCCTGCGGTGCGTCACTCCTGAGAAAGGGAAGGAGATTCTGGACGACCTACATTAGGGATTATGAAGCTCCCATATCGGAGGACGAGCTTTAGCTGAAAAAGCCCTACGAACTGGTTATTACTAGCCCACTCTGAGAGAAGACGCCTTGGCCCTGGTGCAGAAGTGTGACAAGTGCCAACGATTTGCTCATCTCATTCACAGGCCGGCTCACCCTCTCACCCCTATTCTGAGCCCCATTCCGTTTGCAAAGTGGGGAATGGACTTGTTAGGACCATATAAAGCAGCCCTTGGAGGCCGACGCTACGTAATTGTAGCCGTTAAATACTTCACCAAGTGGGTGGAAGCAGAAGCCCTCAAGAATATTAGGACTAGTGATGTAAGGGAGTTTATCTGGAAAAATATTATGACTCACTTTGGAATACCACAAGCTATCGTCTTTGACAATGGGCCTCAGTTTGAGACGCCAAAGCTGAAGGAATGGTTAACAGACCACGACATACACAGCTGCTTTGCTTCTGTAGGACGACCCCAAGCCAATGGCCAGGTCGAAGCATTTAACAAGATAATCTCCGAGGGGATCAAAAAGACACTGGACGAAGCTAAGGGTCTGTAGGCTGATGAGCTGCCAAATGTCTTATGGTCAATCCGTACCACGGCTAAGAACTCCACCGGCGAAACCCCATTCTTGCTAGCCTATGGTGCCGAGGCCGTACTACCCATATAAATGTGTGAACCTACACTGAGGGTCATGCTATATGACGAGAATTCCAATTGGGAAATGATGAAGTTGGCCCTGGACCTTTTACCTGAAGTAAGAGGAAATGCGGCATTGAGGCAACAGTTGTACAAGATAAGGATGGCAAGGGAGTACAACAAGAAAGTTTCTAAGAGAGTGCTCAAGGTAGGGGACTTTGTTCTCCGGAAAATGAAGTCTGTGGGACGAGCCAATGAACAAGGCAAGCTGACGCCCACTTGGGAAGGACCCTATGAGAACTATGATGAAGTCAGGGATGGAACCTATCGCATGCAAGATATGCAAGGCCGACCTATTATGCGCACCTGGAATGCAGACAATCTCAAGAAATATTTTTTCTAAGATGTATTTTGATTTCATCTTTTATGGAAGAATCCGTTGCCTAGAAAATGACCTCTAACGGTCCTGATAGAGTAGTAACCTCTCTTGTAACCGGCTAAATTTTCCTTACAAAGTATAAATAATACAACTCTACTTGTTTCGTACTATTTATTACTCGCACGTCAAATACTAATTTATCTAACATATGCATGCAAAAAGCCTAATCGAATAAAGGCCTAAGAAGTGGCCCCAGATTAGCAAAACGTTTCCAAGCCTAATTGATTGAAGCCTAAGGAGTGGCCCAGATTAGCATAAATATAGGCTGATCACCTATCAAAATTATGGAAATCGTTCTCTTAAAACGAACGTCTACTATTCTAAGGAAAATAGGATTACTCCTATATGCCGCGACATAAAACATGCCGCGTCCATTTTACGACGGGGGCAAACCCCCAAAGCAATCACCATTCTTGAAACGATGGTTTATTTTTCTAAAGCAAATAGGATTACTCCTATTTGCCGCGGCATAAAACATGCCGCTTCCAATTTAAGACGGGGGCAAACCCCCAATACTGTCGTCGTTTTCTTAAAACGATGGTTTATTTTCCTAAGGCAAATAGGATTACTCCTATTTCGCCGCGGAATAAAACATGCCACTTCCAATTTAAGACGAGGGCAAACCCCCAATACAGTCATCGTTTTCTTAAAATGATGGTTTATTTTTCTAAGGCAAATAGGATTACTCCTATTTCGCCGAGGCATAAAACATGCCGCTTCCAATTTAAGACGGGGGAAAACCCCTAATACAGTTGTCGTTTTCTTGAAACGATGGTTTATTTTTCTAAGGCAAATAGGATTACTCCTATTCGTCGCGGCATAAAACATGCCGCTTCCAATTTAAGACGGGGGCAAACCCCCAATATAGTCGTCGTTTTCTTAAAACGATGGTTTATTTTTCTAAGGCAAATAGGATTACTCCTATTCGCCGCGGCATAAAACATGCCGCTTCCAAATTAAGACAGGGGCAAACCCCCAAAACAATCATTGATTATTCTAAATCTGCTGCGGCATATAACATGCCGCTATCATTTTAAGACGGGAAAATCACCCAAGCAACAATTGTTTTCCTTAAAACAAATCATTATTTTTCTAAGGCACATAGGATTACTCCTATCTGCCACGGCATAAAACATGTCACCACCAAAAACCGCTCAACATTCCCCATACCCAAGTTCAGCGGCAATCATACTGATTGATATACTTGCGTCAATCAATCAACTTAAATAAACTTGGGCAGGGGAGTCCTGCTTAAAGACTTACAAACGCGTGCTCTGGGGCACAAGGGTAGACGTCCATCAACATATAAAACATACACAAATAACAGAGAAGGTATTTAAAAGTCTCAAATGATAACATAAAAAGGGTGACGAATCACCACTTGTCTGCGCTCAAAATGGCGCCAAATCCAGCAAAAATAAAACAAAAAAAAATATTATCCAAACAGACGCCCTAGGCGTCAAACACAAATAAAAATTATTCATTACAGACGCTCGCAGCGCAAATAAAAACTGATTTTGATTTTGATGAGGAGAAGTGGAGTTAGGGTCTAGCAGGACGAGCAGCGGTAGAGGTGGCAGAGGTCGACGCGCCCGCACCATCTGGACCGTCGACAGCAGGCTTGGAGGTTGGCTGAGCCGAAGTCCCCTCCTCCTGAGCCGGTGAGTTCACCTCCTCACTTTCGGCATCATAATCCTCGAACACGGGAGGGGGAAGACCTTGTTTCTCTATTTTCCATTCAAACCAGGCAAATGAGAAGTCCTCCATGGAGGCGTGCCAAGCTCGGCGAGTCTTTTCTATCATCTCGTCCGCAGCCAACTTAGCCTCAGCCTTGACCTGAGAAATCTCAGCCTGAGAAGCCGAAACCATCTCCTCAAGACTAGCCACCTGCTGACGCAATCTTGCAGCTTCCTTCACCTTGGCCTCGGCCTCCTGGAGGAACGACTGGGCAGAAAGGGCTTCGGCATTGAGAGTCTCAATAGCAAGTACTTGTTCATTAATTTTGATCAAGCACTACTTCTTGTCTCTCCTCAAGACGGCCAGCTCTTTTCTCTGAGCCTCAATGGTCTCCTGCATCTCTAGCCGAACTTTCTCCACCGTCGCCATGGCGTAGTCGCCGGCGTTGGTGGCCCTATGCACCTGCCGCTGAAGCTGACTGGTGACGTCAGCTCACCAGCGTTTAAAGCCCTCGGTCTTAATAAGCAGCTGCGAGAAAAATATAAGTTAAAAAAGATAATAACCGCAAAGTACAAAAAGAAACAACAACAAAAGTTGGACGCTTACATCCAGGAGAACCGCCTGCATAGCCCCAAACTGCGCATCCGCCGCCAGAGGGAATTGCTCCACACACTCCTTCGGTACGGCTTTAATCACCGACGAGATGATCTTAGCCTTATCTCGGGACGAGAAATGCCGAGACGGAGGAATATTGCGGATTTCCTCATCTAATGCCGCCTGCCTGCCAGAAGCTGTACAAAAGAAAAGTGGGAGTTTACAAAAAGAACTTAACTAGGAAAACAACTAAACTTGAAGAATCCAACACCCACCTGGATCATCGCTCCCCCGGGGACAAGGCGCTTCCGGAGTCTGGCCCGCCCGAGCCGTTGGCTGATCGTCCTCACCGTCGAGGATCTCAACCGGCGTAGGTGAAGCAGCCCTCTTGCTGGGGCCGGCTCCTCCTCTAGCGTCCCCCTTCCTGGTCGAACCCTCCGAAGGACGATGCTGCCGCAAAGGATTCACATCCATAGGAACGACTTCCACCGGAGAATTAGTCGACTTCTCCGCTACGTCCTCCTTTTTGGGACGCCTGATCCCCGCCTTAACCTTGGGACGCTTCCCCGCAGTAGAGGTATCCTTATCTTCAGACTTGCGCTTCGGGCTGGCCTGACCCTTCTCGCCCTTCTACAATAACAGAACAGGCAACATAAAGAAAAATCCCGAGCCAATATATTAAAATTAATAAAAATAGACAGCTTACTTTTGTCGGGGCACCTCCGACGATCCCTTTCAGCTTCTGGTCAACCATCTGAGTCAACCACTCCTTGGTGCTAATTCCTCCTTTTTCCTGGGCCGGGAGCTTAGACATGGCAACGGCTGCAAAAGAACATTTTTACACCAATTAATTAGCAAATAATATCTAACACACAAAAGCAGTAATGCCTCGATACCTTGGTACCCATGATCTAGACCAGCCGCCGCCAAGAACACTGGGTCCTTGAACCGAGAACATGACGGGAGCCAGGATTTAGGGATGTTCAAATTTTTAGTCTGCAGCTTCACAGACTCAGCTTGGAAGTGGACAGCGATCTGATCCCACTCCTGCGCCGTTAAAGCTGGCAACTCCTCATTCCCCCCAGCAAAGTGAGGCTCCAACTGCCAGCGGCTAAACCTCAGTTCCGCCTCCTCGTCCGCGGTCCACATAACCACTCATCTCATCCTCTAGAAATGATGTTTTGACGGCTTGTCAAAGGTAGTAGCATACTCACCTTTGTTAGCCAATTGGAACCAACCTTCGGCTCCTTTTACCTTTTGAAAGCGCACCAGCCTAAGAAAAGCATTAAAAGACGGCCTCAGGCCCAACAATTCACACTTAGCAACGTACCCAAGTACGTTCGTCGAAGAATTTGCTGACAATTGGCAAAGACCAACGCCGAACCCATCCAACACTTCCTCCATGAAAGGGTGGACAGGAAACCGTAAACCACTCTTGAAATCCCCAGCATACACAGGAAATTCACCTGGGCCAACGTCAAAAATAGTGGATGCCTCGCTCTCAGGAAACCTCATCTCATAGCCGGGGCTAGTATTCATGGAAGCGGCATAATTCTCCCCATGTTTCTCCAACCACTTTAACCACTTTGGATCAGCCCCAATCTGATCCGCAGCAATTTGAGCATTTTCCCCCTGTACACCAGCAACAACTTGAGGCACTCCAGTCGCCTCCTCTTCGGCCTCTACACCCACAGCCTCGTCGTCGCTCTCATCCTGCTCTGAGTCCTCGAACGAGTCGGCGGGCTGTCCTGATGGACCAGCGTCCTCTATCTCCTCCATCCAGAACTCATCAAAGTATGTAACCCCTTGAAGAGCACTTTTAGCCTCGCCCGGTGGAGTCCGGCTTATCTCCCCCATCGGCACTCTGATGGATCTCCCCCCTGAGAAAGAAGGGTCCATCTGCTGACCTCTTAGCCGCAAGTCAGCAATGTTTGCCGTCTTTTTCGTCCTCGCCATCGTGTCCTGCATAAGACGCAATGGGAGGCCGAACTTAACGACGGGCTTAAAAAATGAGGGATATTGGTGCGGCGTAGATCAGACCACCATACCCAGAAGTTCCAACCTTAACGGCTCGAGAACCTTAAAAACTTCGACCAAAATAATTGACGGTACAAAAATTGACGAATGGCAAAAGTAATGCAAACATTACTGACATACATAAAAATTATAAGACGAAATGGTTAGAAAATTACCTTAAAAATGTCGGAGATAATGGCGTCAAAAGCAGGCGTCCCAGAAAGAAGACGAAGGGCTCGCCCTATCCTTCTTCGTCCTACGAAATCAGCCGAGTCGAAGAATGCGTCCGAAATCTCTCTGTAACTTCTCTCTCTAGAAAGCAAGGAGGTTAATTTTCGAAAAGTAAAAATCGAAAATTTTTACCCTCTTTCATATATATAGGAGGGATAGAATGGGAAGAGTCGCCACTTGGCGCGCTCTCTTCGGTTCAAAGAACCTGATTAAGAGATCAATGATCAAGAATGGGCATTATACAAACTGTTTTACTCTACTACCCTTCTTGAGGGGCAAATGATGTGGGTAAAGATACCCCGCCTACGTGGCCCAATCGTGGCGCGACTGTAGACACCTAATTTGTGTCTCCCCTTTGGGATGATGACGAAACCATTATCCTTGTTAGGCGATTGGAGTAACTCCAGGTGGAAATCCCAATTGCTAAGAATACCTCCTAAATCCAAAGTCCAAAATCCAATCCCCGAGGTCGTTCCTCTCCCGGAACTCGGTACAAAATACAATTTCCAAAATACAATTTCAAAATCCAAGTTCAATCTCAACTAGTGGACCATCCCATTGGTCTTACTAGGCCTTTTCTACTCAAAATCATATAAGGAAAGTCAAATTCGGGCGCCGACCCACAAAACCGGGCATGCCGGGCCCCGTCCCGTAAAACCGGAATTCAAAAACCCGAGAAAGGTTTGTTTTTAGACGCAAATACAAGCCTTAACCTCCAAGCAAACACTACGTGCCAAACATCGTACTATTCGTACGAAGGTACACCCATACAAGATAAATCAAGGACGGCATCTTTCCGTCCTTTTTGGCGGCATTCAGCCCACGTCAGCAGCGCCCAGCGCTGGCGTGTGCTGGCGTTTTGCACCATTTCCCTCCTATAAATACCCCTCATTTCCTTCGAAAAAGGGAGCACAATAGACATAACGTCGTAAATTCGACATTACTCCACACAATACAAACTTCAAAACTCTTCAAAACACATACAAAAAGTCCTAAATTCAAGAGCAATTGGAAGCTCGAGCCTAAGCTTAACTAGGTAAATCCCAATCCCATTTCAATTAATCATGTTATTATGATTTCAAATGATTAGCAAGTTGGTGTTTTTTTTGTCATAAAAAACACCACTTGCAACAATCATACATGCTTTTTCAAAAATACAAACTTTTTCAAAATACAAAATACAAACCATCAAGATTCAAGGATGTTCAAAGTTGCTTGCATTCATCTCTTTGAACTAGAATCACCTTCAAGTATGGAGTAATCAAAGATGACACCTTTTATCATTTAAAGGTTTAATCTTTTGAGATTCAAAACTCCATTTTTCAATATACAAGTTCAAGTCTTCAAATTTCAATATACAAGTTCAAGTCTTCAAATTTCAACATACAAGTTCAAGTTTTCAAATTTCAATCATTTCAAGTTCAAAGTTTCAATCTTTTCAAGTTCAAACCTTTCAATATTCAAGCTTTCAATTTCAAGTTCAATATGCAAAATCTAGGACATTTGGGTTGAGCAACCTCTCCCAAGTTGAGATTTTTGGCTTTGAATTCGTGTCGGGCGCACTTATTTTTAAGGAGCCTCTTGGCGTTCGAATCTCATGTGCCCAAGTACAAATTTCAATATCGCACTTTCAATATCGCACTTTCAATATCGCACTTTCAATACCGCAATTTCAATACCGCAATTTCAATTCCGCACCTTTACTTGCCTAGTCCATTTCTAGGAAATGTGGACCTACTCCCTAGTCCTTTTCTAGGGGGTCTTGTATTTACTAATTCCGCACTTTATTTAGTATTGTGATGTTGCTTTATGTGCTTTATCGCTTTCATCACCAACATGCTAAATACAACAAAATACAAAGGTTACGTCACGCGTAACGAAGATATTTTTGGACAAACCGGCCTTAGGTTCCTTAAATCAATCTTTAAAGCAAAGTGACCACCGTACAATTAGAAATTCTATTTTGTTCTAATTTGCAAACCCACATAGTCTAATCTTAGGGTTTATTTTCGAAACAATGTTGTGCCAAAGTACTTGAATATTTCTAAAGCTCGCCGAATAAGCATTTTCATTCCCGAGCCCGGATCTCACCCATCCGTTTCAAGGATTCAAGGCCTTATCCAAAAATAGAGTCATTGTGCGGTCTTCCCAAACGAGACCTAAAATAATTTGGTGGTGACTCCTTCGAGGTGCAACAACAATTCAACGGTTCCCTAAACGAACCGCCGCGTGCCAAACCCCCCCATTGTAGGGAACGGGAAAAAAAACCCCCTATAGCGACACGTGGCACAAAATTGCTTATTTAACAGCTACCTAGGAGTCTGCAAATGATGATGTATGGCTGAGTTTAATGTACAAATCCCTTTAAAGGCCCCTGGCCCATAGGGAATGTTATGATAGTGACACTTGTCATATTATAGTAAGCTAGCCAATCATGTCAAACCCTTCTAGGGTTTCCCCCCAAAAGGGGGAGAATATAAATACACTCGATTCCCAAGGAATTGGGACACAAGTTCCTAGATAGAGAAACACCCTTCAATTTCATATAGTTAATGCTTTCCTTTCATTAAGTATTTTTCTTCTTAAAACCCTAATCTTACTTAAGCATCGGAGGGAATATTCCTCCGGGAATTTTCTTGTTTTGTAGGTAAGCCGCCGACGTGGACTGGACTCGACTCTACGTGGAACCTGATACCTCCTCGTCATCGACCATTGGAAAAACTCCCACAACAAGATTGATTTAATTCTTGGTGGATTAAGAGTTGAGTTTGATTAATGTTTAATAAGCTATTCTAATTAGCAGCTTGTAAAGAGCGGGCTGTTACAACTCTGAATGGAAGAACAGTCCCGACCTGCCCCCAGGATTAACGAATATTCTTTTTGTGTTGACATTGTAGGTCTGATGAACCACCTCTCAAAGATGGGGAAAGCAGTGCAATGGCCACCGAAGTCCAGCAAACCCCGACTCAAAGAAAGATCCTTCGAAGTGGTGTGATTTCCATGCCGACATCGGCCACACCACCAATGAGTGCGTAGCATTGAGGAGAGAAGTTTCCCTACTTGCTGAAGAACGGATATCTCAAGGACGTCATGTCTGACAAAGCTCGTGGCGTCATCAACAAAGACAATTCCAATTCTCCATCTCGACCTCCTCCACCTCCCCCTCATACTAAAACTGTTAACTTTATTGCTGGAGGTTCTGACATTTGTGGTTTGACTTATTCTGCAGCAAAAAGGCATGCTCGAGAGAACGAGATCGACAGACCAACCAGGGTTGTAGCCGCGAAACACCTAACCCCCATATCCTTTGACGAATCTGATGCAGGTGACATCCCCTACAAACATCATGACGGTTTGGTAATATCTATTCCCGTTGGGAACTGTATGATCAGACGGGTCCTTGTCGACAACAGTAGATCTACCAACATTATGATGCTCGATGCCCTCAAAGAGATGGGGCTAGACCCAGACACCGACGTCGTCAAGAAGTCTACGGTTTTGATAGGATTCAGTGGCAAAGCGAAAACTACCTTCGGAGAAGTCACTTTGCCCGTCTACGCCCAGGGAGTCAACCAACAGGTAAAGTTTTGTGTTATTTATTGCCCTTCATCTTACAACATTATCTTGGGCAGGCCATAAATCCACGACTTGAAGGCCATCCCATCGACCTATCACCAAACCATCAAGTTCTCCACTAAATGGGGGGTCCAGGAAATCAAAGGAAATCAGCAGAAATCCAAATAATGTTATGAAGCAGCCCTGAAGCCTTCGACCACCAACAAGTCCTCATTATAGCAAATACAGACCAGTTCTGACCCCACATGCTACAAGGAACCTAAGTCTGAATAGCTCGACGAAGTCATCTTAGATCCTGCCAAACCAGAGCAAGTCGTCTTCATTGGGTGTGATGTACCAGACAACATCAGGTCGGAGCTCATAGCATTCCTCAAAGAAAATGCAGATTGTTTTGCATGGTCCCACGAAGACATGCCGGGAATATGTCCAGACATCATCACTCACAAGCTCAGTGTTGATCCACATCACAAACCTGTCAAACAGAAACGATGGAAGTTTGCCCCAGAACACAACCAGATCATCAATGAGGAGGTCTAACATCTACTAGACACAGGGAAAATTAGAGAAATCAAATACCCAGATTGGTTGGCCAACGTTGTAGTGGTCAGAAAGAAGAACGGAAAGTGGTGTGTTTGCATAGACTTCACCGACATCAACAAAGCATGCCCTAAAGACTCCTTCCCATTACCTCACATTGATGCCATGGTTGATGCCACTGCTGGGCACGAAATGCTCACCTTTATGGACGCCTTCAATGGGTATAATCAGATCTTGATGCACCAGACGATCAGGAGAAAACCGCCTTCATCACAGAGCGAGGAATTTACTGTTATAAGGTCATGCCTTTCGGCCTAAGGAACGCCGGCTCGACCTATCACCGTATCGTCAATAAGATGTTCAGGAAACAGTTAGGAGATACCATGGAAGTTTACATTGACGACATGCTAGTCAAGTCCAAAAAGCTTCGGATCACATTTCACATCTCCAACAAGCCTTCGACGTCTTACGTGAATATAACATGAAACTCAACCCCACTAAGTGTTCATTCGGAGTCTCCGGGAAATTTCTGGGCTATATGGTTACTCAAAGAGGCATCGAGGCCAGCCCCGACCAGATCCCATCAATCATTCACTTACAGACACCGCGGAGCCAGAAAGATTTACAAAAGTTTTTGTTAGCAGGACGAGTAGCTGCCCTCAATCTCTTCATCTCCAGGTCGTCAGACAAATACAAATTATTTTATGATATCCTCAGGAAAAATGAGAAGTTCAGATGGACCGACCAACACGAAGCTGCACTTCAACAACTCAAACAGTACTTATAAGAACCCCTATTGCTGTCAAAGCCGAAGGGCAAGGAAGAATTGCATGTGTACCTTGCAGTCACAGAGTCGACCATTAGTGCAGTCTTAGTACGAGAGGAAGACGACAAATATTTACCCATCTACTATGTTAGTAAGTCTTTACTTAGCGTCGAAACAAGGTACTCACATCTTAAAAACTCGTACTTGCATTAATTATCGCATCTATTAAGTTATGTCCTTATTCGAATGTCATCCTATAACTGTTAGAACTAACTATCCCATGAACTCAATCATGAGGAAGCTTGAGTTATCTGGCAGGATGTCTAAGTGGGAAATAAAACTAGGATGCTACGACATCAGGTATGAACCTCGCACAACCATCAAGTCGTAAGCTCTTGCAGATTTTGTGGCTGACTTCAGCCCAAGTATCCAACATGAAGTCGACAAAGAAGTCAACATGTTAACCGATGATGGGCTCTCGTCGACATGGACTCTATACACTGATGGCTCCTCCAACATACGGGGGACATGTCTAGGTATTGTGCTAAAGTCGCCACAAGGGGACACTATTGTACAGTCTCTTTGTTGCGAGTTCAAGGCCACCAAGAACGAGGTGGAATACGAAGCCTTGATCTTAGGACTATCACTATCACTCGACATGAATATCCGCCGACTTGAGGTACGTTGTGATTCGTTACTAACTACCAGTCATATTAATGGTTCACACGCAGCAAAGGATTCCAAGATGCAGGCCTACCTAGAAGTAGCCAAAAGACTTGTCGGCAAATTCGACTCATGCACCCTGAAACAAATACCAAGAGATCAAAATACCCAAGCTAATGCCTTAGCTAATCGTGGCTCAAAGACCACACCATCCCACCTAAAATTACTCATGAAAAATCCTTCCGTATGAGAGCCTCCAGATTCATCTTGATCCATGGGGTACTGTTCAGGAAATCAGTTGCAGGACCGTACCTTAGATGCCTAGACCACGACGAGATTGAGTCGACACTGAGGAATATCCATGATGGTGAATGTGGAAATCATGCCGGAGGACGAAGCCTAGCCCACAAAACCCTAACCATGGGATACTTTTGGCCAACCATGAAGAAAGATGCAATCACCTTTGCCAAAAAATGCGACTCATGTCAATGGTTCACATCCATCTCTCACCAACCTTGTGAAAAGCTTCGCCCCATCTTGTCCCCATGGCCCTTCATGAAGTGGGGGGTGGACATAGTGGGCCCTTTGCCACAAGCTTCAGGACAACGCGTCTTCATGTTGGCAATGACATATTACTTCTCTAAATGGATCAAAGCAGAAGCGTTCAAACGCGTAAGAGACACTGAGGTCATATCATTCATCAAGAGAAATGTCCTCAGTCGTTTCAGAATCCCATCCGAGATCGTCAATGACAACGGTTGTCATTTAATTAGCAACAAGAGAAGGGAATTTTGCGCCAGATACAACATTACTTTGCATACTTCAACACCAAGGTACCCCCAGGCCAACGGACAGGCCGAATCAAGTAACAATATCATCATCAACAATTTTAAGAAACGTCTCGATGACGCGAAAAGAAGATGGGCATACGAACTACCTATGATTCTTTGGGCTGACAGGACGACACCCAAGACGGCAACCAACCATACTCCTTTCTCTCTAGTTTTCGGGAGTGAGGCATTCATCCCTCCCGAAGTCGAGCTTCCTACAGCAAGGAGCAGCTTCATGTCGCCAGGAATGAACGACTCAGTCTTGTCATATGACATTGATATGTGTGTTTTATATAGATTTTTTACCCCCGTCCCTTAGTACTTTTCTGCATCAAATGGGCTCTTAGGAGCCGTTTTTAGTACTAATATGTGTTGTAAGTATGCCTTGAGTTGCAGAATTTGTTCGATGAGAAATTATCCTTTTTAGGCTTGTTTCGCTATGATATAGGCCACTACACGTACCCCAAGTAGGTTCGGGATAATTACGGTCGACCCTTGGGAGCCTAGGATGCCTATGTTCGAGCCCCGAGAGTTAGACTTGGTGCTTTGAGTGAAGGACGATGCATTCTATAAATCGCCCTTTGAGTGGAGGGCAAAATGAGAAGACCGGGCGAAGAAAAAGACTTCTGAAGCTTTCAACACACGCCCGATCGGGCGGCCATCCTGGGAGCTGTATAGTGCAATTCTTGAAGGAAATAATGCCCTTGGTCCCAGTATGCATATAATATTAAGTCTAATAAATGCGGTTCAGTATTAATTAACAAGTTAATAATTCAGTGAGATCAAGTGAGCTGAATGCCTAGCTAGAGGCCGCTTCAGTTCAAGTGGAATTAATGATATTAATCCACAGCTTACTCTTGACTGAACCCGTAGGGTCACACAAATAGTACGTAAACGGATCAAGTACTTAATGGCATTAAATACTACATCTATGGATATTCGGAATCGACGGATCTTGGTTTCAGTGGGAGCTGAGATTGTCACAAGCAAGAAATGAATACTCCGGAAACGATGATATTACCGGAAACGGAAATATGGATCGTATTGGAAAAATAAATATTATCCAAGTCGTAGAAGTTGCCGGAAACGGAAACATGATACGTATCGGAAAATATTAATGGAAATGGAAATATTGCCGGAATCGGAAATATTGCCGGAAACGGAAATATTGTCTGAATCGGAAATATTATCGGAATCGGAAAATAATTCCGGAAACGGAAATATTAAATATTTGTTCGAAACGGAAATTAATTCCGGAATCGGAAATATTAAATATTGTTCGTATCGGAAATGAATTCCGAAATCGGGAAATTAATCGGTAGCATATCGTACGAATTAGCATCGGACGAGGCATGCCAGACGAAGGCCCAGCACAAAGCCGGGCCATCGCCCAGCAAGCCAGCGCGCCACAACGCACCAGCCAAGGCTGCGACCAGGCCCGCCGCAAGGCAGGCCCAGCGCGCGCCAAGGCTGCGGCAGCGTGTGGGCCTCTTGGCAATGGGCTGCGAGTGCTCGCGGGCTGCGCGCGCGCGCATGGCGCCCCTCGTGGGCTGCTGTGCGTGTATGTGTGTGTTTGTGTTCATATACGAATCCTAAAGCTATCAGGATTCGATATATGATTAAATTCCTAAACCTAAAAGGATAAATTAATTAAATAAGAGTTCTACTAGGATTCTAGTTTAATTAATTCGTATCCTAGTAGGATTCCAGTTCCTTTTCCATAACTCTATAAATAGGTGTAGACACCTACTTTTGTCCCCATTCCCGCAAGGGAAAGGTTCGATGATGAAAGCATAAAAACTCCACTTGACAACGCATCTCCTATAAAATAAACGAATCTCGATTCCCCATTTCATTTTACCCGAAACCTGCTATTTATGGAAACCTGCTAAAAATAGTAACTGCCGTAAAAAGTAGATTCTAAAAGTGGCAAATCATAAAAGATAGAAACCTGTCAGAATTAGGTGTTGCATTCCAACATAAATCCTAAATGAGATAGAAAACCGCGAGAATCCTATTCTAAATAGGATTCGGAAATAAGAGTTACGTATTAATTAAAATCCTAACGAGCCTAGAGTTCGTAACGGGCCCAGACGCATTCCGTCACAAAATTGATACGCGCTAAAAGACTCGAATTAATCTCAAACTCTACGGATTTTAGGAATCCGAATCTGACTAAACAAAACTGCCCAGATCCTATTTTCAACGCCTGGCTCTGGGCGCCGAAATCTTCGTCGCCCAGGCCTGGGCGCTGAAAATACCTTGGTACGTGTTTTTTCCTAACTCTTTGCGGATTAGAACTCTGCAATTCTATCTTTCCACGAACTCTTCCCTATAAATAGGCCCCTAGGTTGACGTGAAACAACACACAACAACACATAATATATTCTGAGCATTGACTCTAAACCCCCTTAGCCTAAGCCTCTCGCTGCGAAACTGTTCACGCGTTCTGTCGCAATCGATCCATAAATCGAACAGAACGTATCCTGTCCCATAATCGAGATTCGTTAAATAAAAAGGAGAAATAGCAAAGTCAAAGTGGTTAGTTTTCTGAGAACCGTGACGCACCTATCAAGGGTGCGTTGTAATGTGTCCCTTTTCGATGATTTAACCGCTTTCCTCACCCTTTTTATGAACTGTTAAACTAACCTAATATGATTGTTCTATCACGCCTAACAAATATAATATTTTTGGGAAATCGGATTATCATGCTAGGTCCCTTAATGTTATTTAAATCAGATAATCACGATCGAATTAGTATTATATGTTGCATATTGCTAAAATCAACTCAGATTAGTTTAATAGTTAACGCATGTCCCTTCAATTATTTATGCTGAGCTAGTAAGGATATCCTGCCTCTGGAGTTATCGACGAGCGAATTACTCCTCTCGGTAGTTACAGTCCCCCGAACCCTCAATCTCTACCTTGCGGGTGTATATTGAGAGATCCCCACACCAAGGATCACAAGGGAACCTACGGCCGTCGTGGTCAAACATAATTGCACTCCCTTTATGTCACGATAACCGGGTTTTGTCAGTTTTTCTCATTGTCGTTAAAAACTGAATGGCGACTCCTATATTACTAGTCAATTGGGTGTATACTCACAGGAAATCCAATTACACTTGATTGAATAAAAAGAATCGTCACACCCACGAGGGACAAGGTCACGCATTAGCCTCGCGCTTTTTCGACCCCCTCACAGTGGCGACTCCACCGGGGATAGTGAAGGAAATACTCGTGCTTGTAGGTAATCAAAATAGCCGAAGGGTGAATCGATCCTACCCCGCGTTTATTTCCCCATCAAGTTGGGACGACCTGAAAATCAGCATATTAATGTGAACGGCAGAACATCATAACGAATCTCGGCTCCCTCGGGAGTTGGGACTAAGGATACCTTTTTTCGCCAATAGGGGGGTGCATACGCCGCGCATGTTTCCCACTCGGTACTTGTGCAGGTAGTACACCTATCCCGAACCCAATCGCTCGCCCATTAGGTCCCTCTCGCCTGCCTGCCCCCTTGGCTTGCACTTGCGAGTTGGCCTCTTGAGCGAAATTCGTCTGTTGAAGACACTTCCTCGACCGGGGCATGTGTTGGATCTACGATAGAAGCGGTACCAAGCCAGGCGCAAATACTACCCATAGAAGCCTATCATAAACTACGTGGCATATTTAATGTTCAAATCCATGTTTGTAATGTAGTTATGTGTAGCGAAATATGTGATTGTGTGTGACAAACTATCCTAGAAAACCAATGACCTTAAAAATTGCCCAAACATTCATAGACTAATTTGCCAAAGAGTTATACCGAAACACGTGTTCCGCAAACCCGAATGATCGCCACAAAATAAGCGACGCTCGGGATGGCCTGTAACGAATCCCACAAACGCTGTTACGCATAAAGGACGTTAGTAGGCAAACACGCAAATCGAAGTCGCATAAACAGAAAACAGAAAACGAGAACCAGCCAGGGACGCATTTTCAACGCCCCTGGCTGGGCGCCAGAATTTCTCACGCCCCTAGCTGGGCGCTGAAGTTTCTGCTCGGCCTTCTGGTCAGGCGCAGCAGCTTCGGTGCCCGCACGAAAGGAAAATACGTAGCCAAAAATGTTCGTAAAAAGAATTGCTACGAGGGCGTAAGAAAATCATTCGATTTCAAAAGCGACCCGCGTAAAATTAATAACTCTTTGCGTCGTTGTTAGGCCTCCTACGACGGCAATGCTCGACGCTAAAAGTCGACCACGCAAATAATCATGAATGTCACACGGGCAGAGATTTTCAAAAATGTAAAGAGTTCAAAGTGCACGCATAACATCTAAATATACTGGTCCGACTTAAGGGTAGCCATAGAATGCCTAAAAAACAGACTCACGAAACAAACTAATGTGTCTCCTACTCCACAACAATAATGCAGGGCCCCTGAGTACTTGCCCGTGATAGCCATCAAGAAACGCGATGGAAGAAGCATATCCCGAACATCTGTACCTAGAGGTCGCACAAACCCAAGAGATGCATGCTCTGGGACACGACCCTTTACGTTCTCAAAGGCCACTCTCCCCAAAGAACCATGCTATGCCAAAAACGCTCCCCAACTCCCATGCTTTCGGGCTATTGTTTGGGTTAGAAAAGGAAAGAGCGAAGAAAGAAACAGAAATTATGGCACTAGCTCTCCAAGATGAAGTGTTCGATCCTACTAAATTGATCGCTCCATCACCCTCAAAAGATGACCAAATCCAAGAAGGTGGCGCAAGACTTTCAAATGGACTAATGCTCGTGGGATGAAGTTCAAGATATCGGCGGGAGAGGGTCCGATGTACGAAGAATTAGAGTCTGAATCCGAGTCCGACTCCGAGTCCGAACCTAGCAAAATTGTAACCCCTCCTAAAAATAGTTTAGACCCGGAAATCTCTACTCCGGGAGATCTTTTTGATGTAATGCTTCATGACTTTAATAAGATAAACAAAACCTTTGAGTATGTGCCGCTTAAAAATCAGAGTAATAATGCAGAATGCCTCGCCACTAATGAGCACGAAAAAGAGCCAGAAGAGGAATATACCAAACTAATAAAAGCTGTAAATGAACAAGAACTCAAAACTCCTATAATTGAGGACACAGAATCGGTAAATATTGGAACAGAAGAAAATCCTAAAATTATTAAAATTGGACTCACCTTAACTCCCACTGAAAAGGCCGATCTAATCTCCACTTTGCGGGAATTCGAGGGTGTCTTTGCTTGGTCCTACAAAGACATGCCGGAAATAGATCGAGAAATCGCTGAGCATAAAATTCCGCTAGATCCCAAAATGACACCAGTAAAACAAAAGCTACGGCGGCTCAAACCAGAGATAGCCTTGAAAATAAAAGAAGAAGTCACTAAACAATTAGACGCCGGCTTTATAAAAGTCTCCAACTACCCAGAATGGGTGGCCAATATTGTCCCCGTAGCTAAAAAAGATGGACGAGTGCGAATGTGCGTAGACTTTCGAGACCTCAACAAAGCCAGTCCTAAAGATGACTTCCCCCTACCTCACATTGACATACTAGTAGACAACACCGCAGAACACGCGCTCCTCTCCTTTATGGACGGGTACGCCGGATATAACCAAATACTAATGGCAGAAGAAGACATGGAAAAACAACTTTCATTACCCCTTGGGGAACATATTGTTACACTGCAATGCCTTTTGGTTTGAAAAACGCGGGGGCCACCTATCAAAGAACAGCCACCACATTACTCCATGACATGATACATAAAGAAATCGAGGTCTACGTGGACGACATGATCGTCAAATCTAAAGACCGGCGCGGTCACCTCCCGGCACTTAAAAAATTCTTCACTCGAATCTTGAAATATAACATGAGACTAAATCCACAAAAATGTGTGTTTGGGGTAACCTCGGGAAAATTGCTAGGATATTTTGTTAGTACGCGAGGAATCGAGATTGACCCATCTAAGATCAAAGCCATTACCGAAATGCCCCCACCAAAAACTGAAAAACAGATAAGGGGCTTCCTAGGAAAGCTGCAATACATTAGTAGGTTCATTTCCAAGCTTACTATGACTTGTGAGCCAATATTCAAAAAATTAAGAAAAGAGGAAAAGGCCGAATGGGATGAACAATGCCAAACTGCCTTCGATAAAATTAAAGAATACATAAGCAAGCCACCCGTCCTTTGCCCACCTTTGCCTGGAATCCCTTTACGCCTATACCTAACCGTCACGGATACTGCAGCAGGAGCTATGCTCTCACAGTGTGTACATGGATCCGAGCGAGCCATTTACTACTTGAGCAAGAAGTTCATACAGTACGAGACGAGATACACAGAACTTGAGAAAACCTGTCTCGCCCTCGTCTGGGCATCCAAAAAACTCAGACATTACCTATTGGCCCACACTGTTCATATAGTGTCACAACTAGATCCCTTAAAATACGTGTTCGAAAAGCCCGCCCTGAGTGGTCGCCTGTCCAGGTGGCTAGTCATGCTCTCTGAATTCGACCTAAAATTCATGCCGGAAAAAACAATCAAAGGAAGAGCGGTAGCCGAATTCCTGGCCGAGCATGCCACGAATGAGGAAACCCCGGAAGCTTACCTCCTCCCCGATGAGGAACTTCTGATGATACAAGACGACTATTGGACACTATACTTCGATGGCGCGTCCAACCAAAAAGGATGCGGCGTCGGAGTTCTCCTAGTCAGTCCCGAAGGAGCCCATATACCAATTTCCGTCAAACTTGACTTCGAAGCCACAAACAATGCCGTCGAATACGAGGCCTGCATAGTTGGGCTAGAGGCCGCAGTTAGCCTCGAAGTCAAATACCTACAAGTCTTCGGGGATTCTTCCCTAATAATCAACCATATATCCAAAAGATGGAAGGTCCGAAGCACTAGTCTCTCAAAATATCAAGTTCACTTGGACCAAATAGTCGAGCAGTTTGAAAAATCGAGTATACGTACTTGCCAAGAGACGACAACCAATTCGCGGATGCACTAGCGAAGCTAGCTTCAATGCTCAACATCCCGAATGAATGGGACGGAATGACCCTTCAGGTCGAGCGAAGGAAAGAGCCGGCTTATTGTTGTGCCATAGACTCCGAACCTGAAAACACCGAAGAAGAACCATGGTACACGGACATCCTTCGTTACAAAACAAGTGGGGAATTCCCCCCAAACATTTCCCCGCGAGCACAAAAGGCCCTACGCCTCCTCGCTTCACAATATAGCATAATTCTGGGAGAACTGTACAAATACACGCCGAATAAAATCAAGTTACTTTGTGTCCATCAAAACCAAGCCCAAAGACTAATAGAAGAATACCATAACGGCGTGTGCGGACCCCATATGAACGGAAAAATGCTATCCCGAAAAATATCCCGCTCAGGGTACTATTGGACCACTATGGAAACCGATTGCCATCATTTTGTAAAAACTTGCCCAAAATGCCAAATCTTCAGTAACCTTAACCATTTACCTCCCTCAGAACTATACACCTTCACTTCTCCATGGCCCTTTTCCACCTGGGGTATAGATATAATCGGCAAGGTAACACCAACAGGCGTAGGGGGACACGAGTACGTTTTAGTTGCAATTGATTACTTCACTAAATGGGTAGAGGCAGTCTCCTATGCAAAGTTAACAGCCAAACATGTCGCTCGATTCCTAGAAAAGAACATATTCTGTCGATACGGGGTTCCACATGAAATCATAAGTGACCAAGGTTCCCACTTCAGGGCCGAAGTCCAAGACCTGCTCAAAAAATATCATGTCAAACACCATAAATCCTCTCCCTACAGGCCACAAATGAACGGCGCGGTAGAGGCGGCCAACAAAAATATTAAAGTCATAATCGAAAAAAAGGCCGAAAATTATAAGGATTGGCCCAATAAATTACACTTCGCATTATGGGGCTATCGAACCTCAATCCGCACCTCCATTGGAGTAACACCCTACTCCTTGGTATACGGAATGGAAGCAGTCCAACCGGCCGAGTTGGAGATTCCTTCCCTCCGGATCGTCCTAGAAAGCAAGCTACCCGAAGCTGATTGGGTTCAAGCTAGGTACGACGAACTCGTCCTTTTAGACGAATGGAGGTTGAGAGCTCTACATCACGTGCAAGTGTATCAAAAGCGCATCGCAAGGCAATTCAACAAAAGAGTCAAACCTCGAAACATCAAAGAAGGCGATTTTGTTTTAAAAGAAGTCCGCGCACCTACTACGGACCCTCGAGGAAAATTCCGTCCTAACTGGACAGGACCATATTTTGTAAAGACCATCCTACCTGGTGGAGCAGTCCAACTAGCCGACATAGATGGAGCGGAATTCGCTAACCTCACGAACTTAGACCAATTGAAAAAGTACTATATTTAATAAAATTCATTCCGGAGTTAAGGCATCTAATAAAACATATTGAGACTCATAAGAAAACATTCTGCGTATTACTCTAAACAAACGGCATAAAACTCGATAAAATAGAAAAAGCGAAGGACAAAACTTCAACGCCCAGGACTGGGCGCTGTTATTTCTCACGCCCAGGCCTGGGCGCCGATATTTCCTTCGCCCTAAATCGGGCGTCATTCTCTCTTGCCACCTACCCTCCCGCTTCTACAAAGTGTTCGTACTCCTTTTTTCTAACCCTCAAAAGAACCACGAACACTTGGGGGGGAAGCAGACGAGTAATGAATACCCTTTCAAAAATTTTTTTTTCAAAAAACCTAGAACTACGCGCGACCTGATTCTGACAAGATACGTAGGCAATCCTTCTCAAGGATTCGGTCCAATAAAAAATTAAAAAATAATAAAGTCACGCAACGCATCAAGAAGAAAAGATATTGCAAAGGGCACTCTACCCTAACCCATGCACATGCAAGACCAAATAAAATTTTCCAGGAACAAGCCCAACAAAGGAGTATGACACGAGTCGGGAAAAAACAAAAATAGTGAACATGCATATGTAATACCCCAAGTAGTCGGTTAGTCTAAAAATATATGTGCACTTTATATGAACTCATTATTTTTACGAAAGTCTTTTCCTTTTCGAAATTCGTCGTTGGTTTAGGAAGCTAATATTGCTATAATATGTTAAAACAAAGCCCACGGAAGGCAAGAATGAATATGTATAAAACAGGAGGTAAGCCTAAGACTCGTCATCAGGCTCCATGTCTCCAAGCCTCGCCGGTCCATCCACTCCACTCCCCGTGGTATGAGGGACCCCAGCCAGAGTCACCCCAAAAATGAGGTTGCGACTGCAACTCAGGGCTAGGCTCTCGGGCCACCGACACGGAACGCCGCCTACGCTCCGGATCGGACCTCTCCCCGGAAGAACTCACCCCCGCGTCAGAACGACGATGCCGTAGGGGCGAGTGCTGTGCTCTCTCTCTCTCGCGACGACCGTGTCCCCCGCCCGAGGGACCCGCGTCGTCGGCCCCAGCACGCCCAGTAGCCGTCTGCAAAAAGGGACAAAAAAAAGAGAGTGAATAACCGAAAGCCAAACCAAAGGTACATATCAAAAGAAAAAAAGAGAGGGCACATTACCCGAGTAGAGTGGGGGCTCCTGCAAGAAAGTGCAGACCGAGCTCGAACCAACGCGGACTTCAACCGGTTGATCACCCCCACCATCGCATTGGCCGTACGGGCCGGAACCTAAAACAAGAATGTCAGTAAAAAAGAAAGAAAAAAAATATAAAGAAGAGTACACAAATGAAAGGTGCATACCGCCTCTACTCCCTCAGGGAGCGGAGCATGGAAAACCCGGTCTTCCGGGAAAGTCTCCACAATCTCGGATCCACTCTCTCCGGTATACGAGATCCGAGCATCGGGAAGCACCCATCCCCCCAACAAAGGGTCAGGACCCTCCTGCACAAAACACAGTAGGCATAAACACA
Organism: Spinacia oleracea; assembly: GCF_020520425.1. Taxonomy (NCBI): domain Eukaryota; kingdom Viridiplantae; phylum Streptophyta; class Magnoliopsida; order Caryophyllales; family Amaranthaceae; genus Spinacia; species Spinacia oleracea. The sequence continues at coordinate 40,049,765 of NC_079488.1, forward strand.
TGGGCACGAACATGAAAACACTAAAATCAATACAAAGAGAGGAAGCAACTTACAGCGCCAGGCTCCGGGAGACGAAGAGAATCCTGGATAAACTGGTAATAGCTAGCTCCCTCTATCACCAACTCTGTCGCCGGCACACCAGTCCTCGAGTGGACCCTCCACGACTCGCCTATCGAGCGAGTAGACAGCATGGTCGCAGGCGGAGGCCTGGGCACCGAAAAAACCCCGACCGTCTGCATACGTACCCGCTCTCCTAGGTACCAAACAGCGTCCCGGCGGCCAACGAACAAGACCCGCATCTGGCTCAGGGCATAACTCTCCCTGACCGAAGCATGGGTACCCCTAAAAGAGAGACATGGGGTCAAAATCACCTGTTTTCGTAGAAAACGCAGTCAGATCTCGTACATGAAAAGAATGACGAAATACGAGATAGAGGATAAGATTCTGTACATGCTCAGGGTTCCCGTCCCGGATAAGATCCCACACGGTATCGGGCGGTGGACGCACTGTCAGCTTCTTCTTCCAACCCCAACGACGACCGGCAGGGAACTCCAAAGGCCTCTGCCCCTTTCGGGGAGCCAGCCAGGGTAAGTGCTCAAAGGCCCACAGCTGCAAAAAGAAAAGGATAATAAAACGTTTAAAAAAAGAGGCCGGGTAAAAGCGAGAAAAACAAAAGAAAGTCTAGGCACATACCTCGATCAAACGCGGCACTCCCGCTAATGTAATCACAAAGTGACGTATACTCGGGTCCGAGACGCGCACCGACAAACTCATCTGGCCGACAAGCGTCGCATAGCCCAAATCGCCCCAGCGATAGTCACCCAGTGTAGACACGTCCTCCACCATGCCTATCCACCTCGGGTCAAAGGTGTCAGTCGGACCCGATAGAAAAGTGGAAGTAATAAAATGGAGGTAGAACAGCCGAGCCTGTCTCGAAGGCGACTCCTCTACCCCGTGCTCCAAAGCCCACATCAGGTCAGCGAAAGGTATCCCACGGGGCTGGTACGAAGGTAACCTACTACCCATCCACGAGCCCAGGAGCCTGGTACCCTCAGCAACAGTCGGTGATGGGCCGTCCGACCTCAGACGAACATGGTTCCCTGTAAAGGTCAAACCCGTCAAAGCTGTGTAGTCCTCAGGAGTGATCGTCATCTCGCCCCAAGGAAAATGGAAGGTGTTGGTGGTATTCCACCACCACCTCATGAACGACCGCAGAAAGGACAGGGAGATGTTGAGCCGCAGTATCTCCCAAAAGGTCTCAACCACCGGAAACAGTGAGCTCGCCCTCACCAAGGCCTGGGCGTCCGAGCTCAGATAGCTAAAAATGGTCTCGCTCGTCGCGGCGCCATAGCCGCGAACCGTAGTCTCTCTCCTCGCGTGAAGGCGGGGAGTCACATGGTGCTCTAGGTCGTAGTGCAGATCACGACCATCGTAAAGCTCAGGGCCCACCAATAGGGGACCCGGGCCAGTCGACTGACGCGTCATGCCACGCACCTCGTGGCCACCAGGAGGGGGTAACGACTCGTCAGACATGCTGATCAACAATACAACAAGGCATTATACCTTTGACAAAATCGGCACTCATAGCGATCCCTAAAAAGTGCATTTCACTCATGAAATGGAGTCATACAATTTTTGTTCCCTAAAAACATGATACTAAGTTCATACTTAGCAAAAGTCCCTAAGTAAAAATTAACTCCAGCAAAATCATAATTCTCCCATAATTTGTCATTCATGAATTATGAGGTAAGCAAGCAATATACCAAGAACACCTACATTATAAGAAAATACTAGATTCGTAGGTATACTTGGGGGCTAGCATGAAAATGCCCAAATTCAACAAAAATCAACATACTTGCAAAAATTAACATGCAAAAACTAATTAACATGTTATGTGGAACATTTCCAACTATCTAATTGAAGAAAAGGGGCACAAAATCAAAAACCCCCAAATCAATTTCATGCACAAAAATACTTGACAAAATACTGAAATTGACAAAAAAAGCTCGAAATTATTGAAAATTACTTACATTGGGAAGGTTAGGAAGTGATTTGGAGTAGAACTCGTGAAGAAAAGTGAAAGAAACGAGCAAAGATCAGTAGAGAGAAGTGGAGAGCTTGGGCGAAAATGGTGGAAATGGGAAAGGAAGGAGACGGTCCGCGAATTTAAAGACCAGCCCCCTTTTTCGCATTTTCAACGCCCAGCTCTGGGCATTAGAAATTCTCGCGCCCAGGCCTGGGCGCTGAAAATGCTTCCCAGACAGCGAATATTCGCTGTCGGGCACGCGTACTCCCCTATTTTTGTGTAAAGATATCCGTTATCTTGATATTTCTATTCCAAAAAAAACGGTATTTTGAAAAAAGAAAAAAAAAATATAAAAAAATAATAAAATATCGTTAAAAAAAAAATATACACAATGTGGACCCACTTATAGGATACATCTAATCAGGTAATATTACGACCCACCAACAGGTTGTAATCACCAAAAGCTCTTCCACATAGGCAAAATAAGAAATTCAAAATGGGCTCGCCCACCCTCAGCGGGCGGGGTCTGCGTCACTAGCCGCGCAAGTCCTCAGTTTTCGAAAAAATAAAGTCTTCAAATTTAAAATAGGCTCGCCATCTTCAGCCGGCGGGGTCTACGGCGCAAACCACGTAGGTCCTTATTTTCAAAAAAAACAAACAAAATAAAATTTCAAAACAGATTCGTCCACTTCTATCGGACAGGGGGTCCACCCTCAGCGGACAGGCTCGCCATCTTCAGCCGGCGGGGTCTACGTCACAAACCGCGTAGGTCCTTATTTTCAAAAAAAACATCAAAACAGATTCGTCCACTTCTATCGGACAGGGGGTCCACCCTCAGCGGACAGGCTCGCCCACCTTCAGCGGGCGGGGTCTGCGTCACTAACAGCGCAGGTCCTTAGTCGCTGCAGCGATAACTTTTTTCGGTTTTCCCTTTTTCCGAAAATCAAAGGATCGGTTTTCCCTTTTTCGGAAAATCAAAGGATCGGTTTTCCCTTTTTCCGAAAATCAAAGGATCGGTTTTCCCTTTTTCCGAAAATCAAAGGATCGGTTTTCCCTTTTTCCGAAAATTAAAGGATCGGTTTTCCCTTTTTCCGAAAATTAAAGGATTGGTTTTCCCTTTTTCCAAAAATTAAAGGATTGGTTTTTCGTTTTTCCAAAAAAGAGCGATGTGTTGGATTTTCCTTCGTTTTACGTCCTATAAAAACAAGGGGGTTTTCTTGTTTAGCTAGCCCTGAAAATGAGAATCTTTAAAAACGTTTTACCTCGTGATTGGGCTTGGCCAGGCCCAATTACACTTTATAGCTTTGATTTCGAAAAACTCTGTAGCTACTCCCAATGACAAAGTGAGGGATTTCTACGCATCTTTAGATCCTTCCAATGACAAAGTGAGGAAGTTTCTATACTATCAGTTGACAAATCCCAATGACACGTGAGGGATATGTCGACACTTCAAGTGATGACCCTTAAGTCAAATGTTATCACTCGGGGGCTCGTGAGACCCTCGCAAAACAGGTTACATACACCATGGCTTGTGTGACGCACTACGTCTAATACTTTTACCATCGTCTTACTCCAAGACTCAGTGAAAGTGGGGGCTAACTGTAGACGCCTACTTTTGTCCCCATTCCCGCAAGGGAAAGGTTCGATGATGAAAGCATAAAAACTCCACTTGACAACGCATCTCCTATAAAATAAACGAATCTCGATTCCCCATTTCATTTTACCCGAAACCTGCTATTTATGGAAACCTGCTAAAAATAGTAACTGCCGTAAAAAGTAGCTTCTAAAAGTGGCAAATCATAAAAGATAGAAACCTGTCAGAATTAAGTGTTGCATTCCAACATATATCCTAAATGAGATAGAAAACCGCGAGAATCCTATTCCTAATAGGATTCGGAAATAAGAGTTACGTATTAATTAAAATCCTAACGAGCCTAGAGTTCGTAACGGGCCCAGACGCATTCCGTCACAAAATTGATACGCGCTAAAAGACTCGAATTAATCTCAAACTCTACGGATTTTAGGAATCCGAATCTGACTAAACAAAACTGCCCAGATCCTATTTTCAACGCCTGGCTCTGGGCGCCGAAATCTTCGGCGCCCAGGCCTGGGCGCTGAGAATACCTGGGTACGTGTTTTTTCCTAACTCTTTGCGGATTAGAACTCTGCAATTCTATCTTTCCACGAACTCTTCCCTATAAATAGGCCCCTAGTTTCGACGTGAAACAACACACAACAACACATAATATATTCTGAGTATTGACTCTAAACCCCTTTAGCCTAAGCCTCTCGCTGCGAAACTGTTCACGCGTTCTGTCGCAATCGATCCATAAATCGAACAGAACGTATCCTGTCCCATAATCGAGATTCGTTAAATAAAAAGGAGAAATAGCAAAGTCAAAGTGGTTAGTTTTCTGAGAACCGTGACGCACCTATCAAGGGTGCGTTGTAATGTGTCCCTTTTCGATGATTTAACCGCTTTCCTCACCCTTTTTATGAACTGTTAAACTAACCTAATATGATTGTTCTATCACGCCTAACAAATATAATATTTTTGGGAAATCGGATTATCATGCTAGGTCCCTTAATGTTATTTAAATCAGATAATCACGATCGAATTTGTATTATATGTTGCATATTGCTAAAATCAACTCAGATTAATTAGTTTAATAGTTAACGCATGTCCCTTCAATTATTTATGCTGAGCTAGTAAGGATATCCTGCCTCTGGAGTTATCGACGAGCGAATTACTCCTCTCGGTAGTTAAAGTCCCCCGAACCCTCAATCTCTACCTTGCGGGTGTATATTGAGAGATCCCCACACCAGGGATCACAAGGGAACCTACGGCCGTCGTGGTCAAACATAATTGCACTCCCTTTATGTCACGATAACCGGGTTTTGTCAGTTTTTCTCATTGTCGTTAAAAACTGAATGGCGACTCCTATATTACTAGTCAATTGGGTGTATACTCACAGGAAATCCAATTACACTTGATTGAATAAAAAGAATCGTCACACCACGAGGGACAAGGTCACGCATTAACCTCGCGCTTTTTCGACTCCCTCACAATAGGTGCCTAGGGTCATAATTTATAGACATAATTGAAGTATTCTAAAGGTAAGATTTTGAAGAAAAATCAGCCATACACTTGCACCTAATAGCCGAAATTCCTAAGCTACCTTAAGGGCGATTCTAGTTGGTCAAGCTTAAGGCGGATCCGGACGTGCTGTGGACTATCTACGGAGGGACGACACTTGGAGTCCTAAAGACTTGTTTTTGTTCGGTTCGGGCGCAGCTAGGGAGGGCACGCAACAAAGTGTATGCATCTAAACTATGCTAAATGATTATGTGTAAATAATATGCTTTCCTGGCTTTATGGTTTTTCCGCATGATTTATGTTTTGTCATATGAATCATAACCTAACAGTGGTATCACGAGCCTCTTATTATTTTCATAATCTAAATTGCATGAACATGGTTAAATTTTATAAATTTGCAAGGAATTAAAAGGGGTGATTAATTTTCGTAATTGTTAATTAATTGCAAATTGCGTTTATTTAATTATATGTACGCAGTTTTTCGGCAGTTTCTTCGTTACTCATCCAAATCGAGTGATTTTTATGTCAATTCTGCATGTAAAAGGCATTCTAAAATTTTGACAAAAATTATAATTTTTGGCCGAACCCAGAATACCCAAATTCGAAGCCTAACTATGACTTTTTGGAGGTTTTAGTTTTTCGAACGCAAAAGTTTGTAAATTTAAGATGTTAAATTAAATATTTGCGATTCTTGTTGATAAATCTTGATTTTTTGATTGACCTACAATATATGTTTAACTAGTTTGAATGCCTAGCCTTGTTAATTATACAACCTAATTTGTAATTATGATTAATTTGTTGAAATTCGAATAATTTAGAATTAATTTGATTTTCATAATTAATTAATAATTTAATTAGGTACCAGTGATTAAAAACCACCATAAAAATTGTTAATTTATGTTAAATTTTAAATTTTTATGACCTAGATTTAAATCCATGTTAATCGGAAATCAATTAATTAATAAATTTTTGATTTTTCGCCCTAAAATTATGAAATTAATATGATTTATTAATTTGTCATTAATTTTGGAAATAAAATTTTTAAATTTAATGAAATTCGCTCATAAAACTTGCATGCACAAAGCAATGCACGCTACGTGTTACCCTTACGGGGTGTTGTATAGTGCGGGCATGCGACGACGAGCAAGGGAGCTCGTCGCCCATGCGGTGCGAATGCAGCGAGCAAGGCGAGTGGCACGCGAGCACAAGGCAGCGGCCCTGCCTTGCGTCGAGTGCTGCGATGATGCATGGGCGGATGGGCGAGGAAGCAAGGCGAGCGAGCATGGCAGGCGCGCGCGCGCGGGCAGCGAGGGGTGCCTCGCAGCACGAGCGCTGCCTCGCCCAGCCTCGCCAAGCAACTGTTGTGCTACGAAGCAGCGAGCGATGCTGCGTGCAAGCGTGGCTCGGCTTGCTGCGTTTGCGCGTGGCAGCTGCTCGTGCCTTGCTGTGCGATCACTCGTGAAGGGCAATGCTGCCTCGTGGACACGACGGGGGATGGGCGCAAGCCCATGGCCTCGTCTTGACCCGATTGATGCGCTTTGAATTTAATTTTTTATTTTCAGTTCGGAAACGATTTTAATTAAATTTTAAAATTCGTAATTTAAATTGTTTTCTTGGATTTTAATTTTGAATATTAAAATTATTATAAATTTTATTTATACTAATTATTTTACTAAAATTAAATCTTGAATTAATTTAAATTCGTTTAATTAAACAGAAATAAATTAAATTAATGGATTCGATTATAAATTTATTGAGCTTTAAATTTTAATTAAATTTGTATGTTTCCGGTTAGACTAGAAATACATTTTTATGTTTAAAATTAGTAAAGCATATGAATTTATTGGTTTAAGTGGGAGCATTTTTAGTCATAAACTCTTGATTAGGTCTACAAATCCTTTAAGGTTAAACAACTTGATTAGAATTAATAAGGACTGAATAATTGGTAGATTATTGGTGCCCTTAATTAATTGCTGCAAATATTTATGTGATGCATAACGTGTTTTACTAACCAGCTATGTGGGCCATTCATGATAATGAATGGGTGAATGGTATATATTGTATATGTACTGTTTTGCAGGTTATGAAGTGACTAGTATGGCCCAAATAGGATAGAAAATATGGTCTGCGTACCATTAATTTGAATGTAATTGGTCTAAAGCACCAAATTTATTTTTCAATTCAAATATGGTCTGCGTACCATCAAATAGTTGTAATTAGTTTAATTATAGCTTATCCTACTTGAAGAAAATGGCGCATCCCACGGTGAAATTCAAGACGGAGTTTCCAATCCATTTTCAAGACAGACTTTGAAGTTGAAGCTTCAAGATGAAGTCGGGTCATACTAGATCACATTTATCTTATGCATGCTTTAAGTTATTTATTGCTATTAAATATGTCTTAAATATGCATGAGATCAAAGCCTGATTATGTTGCATGATTAAGGATTTTAGTTCACTTAAAATCTAACCAACATAGTAAGAGCCTTAAGTTCCAAACTTAAAAATTGAGTTAAAAGGTGCCATGCCAAAATAACACTTACTTGGATATCCTTTACATCGATCTTAGTAATAGTTTTCCGCCATAGCGAGGTGTTACTTATCGATACTAAAGGGGTAAGGTACACAAATAATTGTGAGTACATGTTAATTTTGGTGAAACTCAACGATATAAGTAAGGAGTCCTTTTATGTCGTGGCAAAATCGATAGGTTTACCTAATAAGTTCGTAGACGTACCTATCAACCAAGAGTAGTTTCTAGACTATTAGCAAAAGGCTTTTGCTTACCTAAAATATTTTAGAATTGAGTCAAAATACATAATGTGCTTAATTCTTCAATGATTTTAGGGTCTTGGAATCATTTTATTCACACCTGCCGGAACAATAAATTCGAATAAAATGCTAATAACTTGTTTAAATTGCATGATTGCTTTAATTTTCAAGTTATTATTCATGATAAATGTTTAGACTTTGCATGCTTAAATGAATGTTTTAATTATTGTTTATAATTAAATATCTTGCACTGCAGTAAATCCTTTAGAAGGTAACAGTAAATTTCCTCGATTGGTAGTGAATCCAAGAACGATTCACGGAAATGAGAGAAAATGAGCGATTTAAAATGTACGTTTCTTTTAGCAACTTTTATGGTTGTTTTTTAGTATCAAAGTCGAATGGCAAACCGATTGGTGCTTGTGAATTCAAAATACAATGTAGTTTTGAGATCATAAAGCATTGAGTTTAAACGCTCAGCTTTACCAATGGTTAACAACCTAATATCTTTTTCCATTTAATTCTCGAATGAGTCTAGTCCCTAGACATTCGAATAGATCGATGCTTAGAGAACTCTAGAAGCTTATGGTAAGATCATCTAGTTGAAAAGAATATTCAACATAAAATAAAATGGTAAGAACTTTGGAATGACATTGGACATGTCTAACAAAGTATAAAAGTCAACACTAAAGAATTCAATTCTTAAGACGATAAGAAAGGGTACAAGAAATAGGAAAACAAGGAACAATAAAAGGAATTTACGATTCCGTTTCTACCTATAAGTTTATGTTTAAAGAGAAGTGACCTAGCAATAAACTTCCTTGGTATCATATACCGCTTGAGGTTCTTACTTCGGTAATAACTCAAACAATGGAAGCTATGCTACACTAATGGCCTACAAGTGGGAAATGAAGCATGGCAATACTACATTAGTTGTAAGGTCATCTAGTTTGTTTTAAGTCCTTTCAAAGGCTGGAACTTAATGGCTATTTTGTTCCATAATCAGCATACCTAAATTTCTGTTTTCAAACACAGAAAGACTCACATTTAAGAAAAACAACAACAATGTTTGTTTGTTTATTTGAATGAAATGGTCATTTACGGGTTGAGTCAATATGCTTGATTAAAACAAACAACTCTTTAACAATAAGAACTTTACTAGGTTCAAATCAACCCCTTGATTTGAGTTCCACTAATCTTTGGCATTGTTTCTTAGACCATATCAACAAGTTAACATTCAAAGAGCTCTATTTTGATGGACTTTTGAAAGTTGATTGATTTCTGGATCATTCAAGACAAGCTAGTCTTACTTGTTGAAAGTAACAAAAGATATGAACTATTGTTAGAACGCCTAGACAATAGAGTTCAAAGCTAAAGAAAGATTTTATGACATTATTATTTCACATGGATTTGAGTGAATATATAGGTTTATTTACTCAAAGTGATTTAAGTTTGAATCTGTTTGGCTAGTTCAAAGATTCAGAAGTATAAAATCCACTTGGCAAGAAATCATAAAGATCTAGGTTAGATCATGTTATTGATTACTTATACCAAAAATGATCATCAATGATTGTGTGTTGAAATTTCACGATCTAGCTCCATAAGATATGGCATATCTAAGTTGGAATGATCGAAGTCAATTAGTACTTTATTCAATCAATGATGAATCATAAAGATTTTTCCTATAAATTCTAAAACAAAATGCTCAACTACCACCAAACTAAACCAAATTCGTCAAAGCTATTGAAAAGTAATTTCAGAATATCTTTTCATAATATATATCTAAGGAGTTGCAAAACTCAGTGGGAGCTTAGTGTTTGTTATTCAACAAACTAAGGCCCAAGAATAGATATATGTTTCATTGTGATTTATTCAAATGAGACACAAGGGTATTGTTTCTACCACGAATTTTGAGAACATAATGTTTGTTTGCTCGAAATGATGTCCTTTTGGAGATTCGTTTCCAAAATGACAAGTGGGAGAAAATAGACCTCGAAAGTATTCGAGGCAAACAACAAACATAAACGGACATTTCGGAGGATTTTCGTAGTTCTTTAGAAAATCCGAATACGTATTCTTTATGGACTTTAGAAGTGGCTTTAAAGAATAGACATCTATTAGAAGACTTTACAAGTGCTTCAAGGAGAACAGAATATTCAAAGGACTCTCAAAGTGGCTGTTGATATTCTATTGTTTGATGTTCTATACCCAAGTAGGCATAGAGTTCAAGTCACTGAAACTATGAGATTCTTCTATTAGATAGTGAAGAAACATGGAGTTCAGGTCACTAAAGCTATGCAATTCTTCTATTAGATAGTGAAGAAACCTACAACTTGCAGTCAAACTATTATGTAGATTGATAAGTTTGTGACTTGTAAGAAAGCTATGACGAAACCCAGATTCCCTAAAATGGTTAGAGGCCATATATAGACTCAAATGTTTTAAATGGTTAGAGGCCATAAAACATAACCAATGTTTTGATGACAAAATTGAAATTTTGTTGATTTGCAAGAATGGGTTAACACCTATTGGTTGCAAATTGGTTTTAAGGATAAAAACCATCAAACATGAAATTGTGTTCACACACAAAGCTAGATTAGTTGCTAGAGGTTACAAGAAAATTCACGATGTGGATTGTGTTGAAACCTCATGCATAATCGTAATGCTTAAGTCTATAAATCAAGCAATGATTGCATATTGGTACATATGGCAATTGGATGACAAAACAATTCCTCAATCAAATGTTGGAATAAACTATGTACATGGTATGTCATAGGATTTGTGGATCCAAATAAATGCTTGAAAAGGAAATCTAGCTTATGAAATCTAAGTACAGATTTAAGCAAGCAATTGGGAATTAGAAATGTATTTTAGTGAAGCTAATAAGTATTTTAGTTTCATAAAATGTACATGACTCTTATAGAAATATAAGAAGTGTAGTGGGAGTACATAAAACTTAATTGGTCCTATGTGTATCACACACATATCTCTCTATTGTGAAATAACATTCAAATGCTAATGACTTAGATTTGAAATTATTCATCAATTATGGACCAAGGCGAAACTTAGTACATACTGGGTATTAAGATCTATTTACAAAGATCTTATGATATTGTTTTGGATTAAGTAATGGCATTTACTAAATCAAACACGAAAGACTCCATTGGAGATATTCGACCCATGTGAATAAATCTAAGTAAAGGATGTTTGAACTATGTATAAGCATTTACTAAGTTAAACATCAAAGAGTCTAAATGAGATTCTTAACCTATATTATATGTCAAAGAATTTTGCTGGATTTAGTATCTACTGAAACTAGAATGAGCTAAAGTTACATGAATAGAATTCAATTGGGAATTATTCTGCAAAAGAATTTATCATGTATGATATAATATAAGGATCGCCAAAAATGTATCGTATGACTTTAGACATGACGAACATATACCAATCTCTATTGATCTAAGTGAAGATCAACTAGATTGAAATCAAGAAAAACTTATGGTACTTGAAAAGGTACATAAGATTAGTTCTTGATTTAAGGAAATAAAGATATGCTAAATATTGATGCTACACGCATAAACACTGGCAAAGGATCGAGCAAGACCCTTTGGAGTTAACCATTGACAAAGACGAGCTATAGAGCATCGTGTTTTGAAATGGCAACATGGATTGGAGACCATGCGTTGTTGCCTGGGAAATTAAATATTAATTTCTATGTTCTAAGATATAGTTGGAAAGTCTTCCGCATATCTATGAACTGCTTGGATAAGTAAATCCAAACAAAGCATCACTAGCAACCTAAACAGTTGAAGTAAAAATACTTATTGCCTAAGAAGCAATGAAACAGGGTTGTTTACGTTAAAGAGTTCTTCTCTGAACTTGGGTGAATCACATGTCTGCTGACTTGATGGTTCTTCATTGAAAAATGCGTAGAACCACTATCGAAGTAGAGAAAGACTAGATCACATAATAAACAAACTCAAAAGATCATATCTTCATATCTCGAAAAACATTCGATGAAAAGGATATTAAGATTGGCAAAGCATGATAACTAAACCTATGCAACAAGTGAGAAGCGACACTCACATTGTAGCACTGGAAATCAAGCATAGCTTTGAATTCCATGAACTGTTTTTAAAATAGGTTTAAGGCCCATGGTTGTAAAACATAGGGGTTGAACATTTATCATATATGAAATGTATTTTCATATTCCATTTAATCTTGGTTTAGTATTAAATGATGAGTCCCTTCAATTTGACAATATATTCAAGATAGACTGTCAGGACCAGTCCTGTGACTAAGAAATGTCTATCAAGTGAACTTGAATGTCAAAAGTTGAAAATGGGTTTCTATAAAATTGGACGCATAGAAAATGTTAGACGACTAGAATGCAAGATGACTAGTAGTTCTGTTTCTTGAACTATGTGGGCATGGCAATGTCATAATCATTTGCATAGATACTTACTTGGGGAAGACTAGTATCGGACAGACCTATGAAACTTTACTGTAAGAGATGAAAATCTGTCATAAGTAAATTTCATTAAAATTATTAGACACTAAATCCTCAATACCTGAGTGATTTGAGATTACTTGTTTGAGAACTGCTTACTTTGACGTTGACCAACCGTCGCACCGTAAAAGGAGGCTATAAAGGAAACGCTCAGGTAATCACCTATCAAACGAAGTCTAATCTCAAGATCACAAGATTGGGATTGTCCTCCCATAAATCAGGATGAGATGCTTAAAAGTTGTACAAGGCCACTCGGAGAGCTAGAAACTGTAAAATGCATGGCTGTGCTCGGATGAATCATAGGCTATGATTATCTGTTTATTTGATCAGTTGAACTCTGAAACCGAGAAACACCTCTGGACATAATAAGGATGACAACTCTTACCTTATGTTCAAGAGAAAGCATCGAGAGACAAAGGAATTAGGAAATGCACACTTGTCCCTAAGGACAAGTGGGAGACTGAAGGAAATAATGCCCTTGGTCAAAGTATGCATATAATATTAAGTCTAATAAATGCGGTTCAGTATTGATTAACAAGTTAATAATTCAGTGAGATTAAGTGAGCTGAATGCCTAGCTAGAGGCCGCTTCAGTTCAAGTGGAATTAATGATATTAATCCACAGCTTACTCTTGACTGAACCAGTAGGGTCACACAAATAGTACATAAACGGATCAAGTATTTAATGGCATTAAATACTCCATCTATGGATATTCGGAATCAACGGATCTTGGTTTCAGTGGGAGCTGAGATCGTCACAAGCAAGAAATGAATACTTCGGAAACGGAAACATGGTACGTATCGGAAAATATTAATGGAAATGGAAATATTGCCGGAATCGGAAATATTGCCGGAAACGGAAATATTGTCTGAATCGAAAATATTATCGGAATCGGAAAATAATTCCGGAAACGGAAATATTAAATATTTGTTCGAAACGGAAATTAATTCCGGAATCGGAAATATTAAATATTGTTCGTATCGGAAATGAATTCCGGAATCGGGAAATTAATCGGAAGCGTATCGTACGAATTAGCATCAGACGAGGCATGCCAGACGAAGGCCCAGCACGAAGCCGGGCCATCGCCCAGCAAGCCAGCGCGCCACAACGCACCAGCCAAGGCTGCGACCAGGGCCACCGCAAGGCAGGCCCAGCGCGCGCCAAGGCTGCGGCAGCGTGTGGGCGTCGTGGCAATGGGCTGCGAGTGCTCGCGGGCTGCGCGCGCGTACGGCGCCCCTCGTGGGCTGCTGTGCGTGCGTGTGTGTGTTTGTGTTCATATACGAATCCTAAAGTTATCAGGATTCGATATATGATTAAATTCCTAAACCTAAAAGGATAAATTAATTAAATAAGAGTTCTACTAGGATTCTAGTTTAATTAATTCGTATCCTAGTAGGATTCCAGTTCCTTTTCCATACCTCTATAAATAGGTGCCTAGGGTCATAATTTATAGACGCAATTGAAGTATTCTAAAGGTAAGATTTTGAAGAAAAATCAGCCATACACTTGCACCTAATAGCCGAAATTCCTAAGCTACCTTAAGGACGATTCTAGTTGGTCAAGTTTAAGGTGGATCCGGACGTGCTGTGGACTATCTACGGAGGGACGACACTTGGAGTCCTAAAGACTTATTCTTGTTCGGTTCGGGCGCAGCTAGGGAGGGCACGCAACAAAGTGTATGCATCTAAACTATGCTAAATGATTATGTGTAAATAATATGCTTTCCTGGCTTTATGGTTTTTCCGCATGATTTATGTTTTGTCATATGAATCATAACCTAACAATTCTCATCCGCCCGATCGGGCGGAATTTCGCCTGATCGACCTGCTTGTCGAGCAGAATGCTCGATCGGGCGGCCGTCTGCCCAATCGGACAACGCCAATCTCTGCGCCTTTTTCGCGAGTTTATTTCCGGTTTTTGAGTTGTATTTTGGGCAAACTATAAATACTAGGCCCTTTTATTTTTAGTGACATCTTATTTTTCTAGTTTCAAACTCTTAGTTTATTTTCCTTAGCTTATTTATTCTCTCAATTTGTTCCAACACTTAGTGTAATACCTCGTATTTTTCTGTATTTATATATTTTATTATATTTATAAAATATTTTGTTATATTTATAAAGTTTTTTATGAATTTAATTTCATTTAATGAGAATTAAATGTGTTTTTATTTTTATTAATTAATTACGAAAACCGTATTTTTATTAAATAAATTCAACGAATTTATTTAATCGGGATTTGTTGGGTAGTATTTTGAAAACGAGTTTAATTTAATCAAAGCCCAGTTAAATTCCATGATCAAACCCAACAAGGCTTGCAAGGAATTAATATTAAACAAGTCCGTAAGCAAGCCCAACCTTAAACCCTTAAACCTAGCCCATGAAGGGATGAGAACCTATAAATACCCCTCCCCTTCATGAGATCCCCAAACTTTAATTTCTGAAATTTTTCTCTCTCTCTCTCTCTCTCCTTTTTTGTCCGCCCTTTTCTTCAGCCACAAGGCACGAGCCTCGTGCTCGAGTGCCCAGCCGCGCCTCACGCGCACCACACCCCTCGCTGCCCTCTCGCCTTCGCATCCTGCAGCGCCTAGCGTTCGTGCTCCTACTGCTGTTGTGTGCGCGCACCTCCGCGTGCCCTCGCCCTCGCCCAGCGCCCTCGCCCTCGCCCACACAGTGCTGCTCGTTGCTGTGTTGTGCGCTGCCGTGCGCTGCTGTGCCATGTGTTGTTGTTGTTGCTCCGTCGCTCCCACACACACAACACATCAATTGTTGTGTGTGTTTGTGTGTTGTTGATTGGTGATAATCTAATTGTATACTTTCAAACTTTTCAATTTTCAGTTTTTTTAAATTGATTTAATTATGTAATAGTGATTATTTAATTATTTGGGGTATTTAAATTGATTGGAACGGTTATGAACACCGTGTTTTAATATTTAGTATTCGAATTGATGAGATTGGCTTTGATTCAAAAGAATTATAATGTTCAGATTTCAAGGTTAATTAAAGTGTCAATTTTTAAGGTCAAAACATGATTTTATTAATAATCTATTAGTAGGATTTTAATTCCGATTGTTCAATAGATTGATTCACATAATTTAATGACGATTTAAATTATGGGAATCAACTTAAATTTTCAGATTTGTTATTAGGCATTAAAGAGTTGATTTTAATGATATTAAAGCTAAAAAGTCAATGTTTTTATGCTAGGACTTGAGTTGACTATTTGAGACTATTAAATTGACAAATAACGATTAATTTCTAATTAAACTAAGGGTTTTAGTTTCTTAAAGCTGGAAATTTAGTAAACATGATTAGTAATTAAGTTTCTTCTTTGTGTGTATAGGAGTAGATTTCTAGTGAGTCGTGATTCGCACAGTGGACCCCGTACTTAGGTATTCCAGGTACGTACAAGACTAGGGTGACCACCCATCCCTTGAGGACTTTGTGAAGTGTATTTAATGCGAATCATGTGAACTTATGTGTTGGTAATTCATGGTTGATGTGTAGACAAGCATGTGAGAATTATTTTTGAATCTATGTAAACGAGCATGTTATGAATGGAATTATGCTTTATAGATTCTGTTGAACTATCATGTTATGGACTTTTATAATCGTTGAATTATGTCAAGCATGTTGTTCAAGTTGGTATGCATGTATGAGTATTGCGCATGCAAGTTATTATGGTTATGCTATAGTAAGGGATGTCTAGCATATGTTGAGCCTATTGAATATTGTCGGAGTGCATTGTTTATTCTACCACAGGGGTAGAATATGTTTAGAGAGTCTATGTGAATTGAACTAAGGACAATTCGTGCTTAGGGCACAGTCCGCTTGTTAATGGGCAATGTCGGGTTATCTCAAACAGTGTTTTTGAGAAGGAACAATGGGAGTAATTTCACTTGAGTCTACGTTTGATCACAAGTCCTAAAGGATTAAAATGAAGTGTCATTGTTGAGTTGTTAAATTGTTAAATTGTTTGCATGTTATGTCTTGTGTAGAGTCTTGAGTCGCCTTGAACATAACATACTAATTAACGTAAAGTGTAACCCGAATGAGCTTCAAAACTTTTGCAACGTATATACCTTGAGTATGGACAATGGGGGGAGTCTTGCCGGAAAACTTATACTCCTTGAATGATACAAGACGTTGCTTCATTCTTTCTTTTAGGCCGTTGTGCATTGGAATTCCTTCGGTATAGTCCGACTATCGGTTGGAGTCCGACTTATTATTATTTGGTGTATGGTGGGCTCCCATCACCCTTTTCTTTCCTTTTGAGGATACTTTATTTTACCCGTTCTAAGCTACTTCTTTATTAAACTGTGAGTCAAGAATCGTGTCAAGTGTCGAGTCTTGTCTCCATGTTTACTTGTTTATTAATTGGCTTTTGCATGTGGATTATTAATTCGTTGAGTGAAGCATGTTAGGATAGAATGTTATTATAGCTTGTTCGTACTCAGTGTTTGCTGACTTCGTGCTTCATGTCTTTTGGTCATGGCCTTCGCCTTAATGACCCTATGATGATCCATCATTGCATTTGCGTTGTTGGGGAGTAGATTTTAATAAAGCAGGTTTGTAGAGATAACTTGCGGGAGAAGTTATCATGGGATTCGTGTTGAGAGTTGTTTCTTCCGTATTTTATAAACTCTATTTAACTTATAGTCATGACTATCGTTACTACTACTACTTAATTTATTTGAACTATAGTTAATGGAATTTAAATGGTTTAATACTTTGGTTTTAGGCCTTTGTGGTTCCAAGTTGAAAGTTAGTTAAATTCCGCTGCGTAATTCTGGTAAATAGCCTTAACCATTATCACGGTGGTGGTAATATCTTGGTAATTCATTCGTTTTAAGTTGGAAAATGTTTTATAAAAAGTAAGGAATTATTTGGGTGTTACAAAGTGGTATCAGAGTTTAGTTTCATTCCTTCTTTGTAGTAAGTAATACTACAAAGTGGTAATCGGAGACTAAGGCTGTCTTGTAGTAATCTATACTACAAAGTGGTATTTGCGAAACTTTAGGATTTTTGAAAATTGTTTTCCTAAAGTCAAAATGTATACTCAATTGAAAAGCCAAATACTAATTATTTTAAGTTATTTGAAAATTTATTGATTTTTTTCGGATTTATTAAATTCGAATAAGGTCGAATTAAATTTTCGAAATTTCCGAATTTCTTTTTCTTTTTCGGATTGTTTATATTTTCGGACTTTCCGAAATTTTCAAAAAAAAATAAAAAATTCGGATTTTCCGAATTTAAAAAAAAAAAAAATTCTCCTTTTATTTCCTTTTATTGATTTATCATTTTCGGAAAATAATCGAATTAACTAATTAAATTATTCGATTAATTATTTTAATTTTCGATTTTAATTTTAATAATTTCGCTTATATTTTAAGTTATTTATTTAAATTAATTTCGAAAATTATTATTTACCTTAAGTGAGGAAAGGGTAGATTAAGAAGGGCATATTTAGACTAAGTATGCATTTAATCTAAGTATGCATTTTAATCAAGTGCTTATGTGGTTATGTCTTTATTATGTGATCTTTATTTAAAGTTGATCATGTTCATGTTGCTTTATTTGATTAATTGCATCACGATTCATGATTAAGCATTTATATGTGCATTGAGATTGTATGGCTCCACGAACTTACTTTGTTTTTGGAACACTTTAGTAAGACTTTTTAGTTGTTGATTTTCAGGATTTAAGATGATGCTTTCAAAGTACGCAAACCTAGGACACCTACGTGCAGAAGATTGAGTTTGCTTGCAACTATTTTGCGGCAGTGCAAAATCTGCCTGAACTAAGGAAAAAGGATGTCATGGCCGAAATGGTTATTCATTGTTTGCCCCATAGGAACCCATACATAAGTCTGAAGCAACGATTTAAGGATATGCATTCTGCCAATGGCCTTCCTAATTACTATAAGTATGGTACTCCAGATGGTAGGTGGAGGTATGACATGGAGATTATGACAACTATTCTAGAGATGGCGGAAGATAGTTTTTAGGATGGTAAGATGGTGGCAAGTGTGCACAACACACAGTTTGGTAGTGATACGGAAACCCAGATGGATGAGGATAGTGATGATGATGTTGTTGAGATTGAAAACCCTAATCCTATCATTCCTGAACCTACTATTGAGATCTCTACTGGCACAGAAATTGAGTCTAAGACTAATGATGAGATGAACAGTGAGCTACAACAGAATAACGAGGATATGGAGTATGAATCTGATCCGGAGGAAGACTTGGATGACTTTGATGATCCTAATGATCAAGACTTTATCCCGGAGCACTACAAGGAGAGAAATGATCGTCAAGATGACTCTAGCATTTAAAGACTTTTCTAATGTAATTCTAGTGCTTAAATTTTAGTGAAGTAATAAAGTAGCAAGCTACTATTTTTGGTTTTAGTATTTCATTTTGTGGTTTCTCGAATAAAGTACGATCCAAAGGATGTATTATTTTCTCATTGAAGTAATAAAAGTTTAGAGTTCTTTCTTTTACCTCTAATTCTAAGTTTTACGTTCTCTTTCAGCGATTATCGCAAAAGAATTTCATATATTTCTTCAATGAAATTGTACTTGTAAGGTGGTTCAATTCTTCACCACTTAAACGTTATGGTACGGATTAAAACGGGAATTGGCCCAATAGTAGGCGCTAATCTTGCCTTAAGGGTCCGAAATTTTCATGCATGTTGCGCTAATTTTGTGACTTGTTAGTACAATGCTTCAGCAAGGCAGTGTCCAAACCCAGTTGTTAAAGTTAGTCTCTTGTTTTATTCAGGAGAAGGGAAATTACTACCCAAGGGATTGCCTATGTGGTTAGGCAACTAGCTGAAGTAATGCAGAACATAGCACAGAATAGGAATAATCAGAGACTTGATCCAGCTAGTGATATGTTTAAGAAGGTGGCAGAGAGTAAGCCTCTTTTGTATCAAGGGGAAGTAGATCCAACTGTACTGGATGTCATGGCCGAAATGGTTATTCATTGTTTGCCCCATAGGAACCCATACATAAGTCTGAAGCAATGATTTAAGGATATGCATTCTGCCAATGGCCTTCCTAATTACTATAAGTATGGTACTCCAGATGGTAGGTGGAGGTATGACATGGAGATTATGACAACTATTCTAGAGATGGCGGAAGATAGTTTTTAGGATGGTAAGATGGTGGCAAGTGTCCACAACACACAGTTTGGTAGTGATACGGAAACCCAGATGGATGAGGATAGTGATGATGATGTTGTTGAGATTGAAAACCCTAATCCTATCATTCCTGAACCTACTATTGAGATCTCTACTGGGAAATTGAGTCTAAGACTAATGATGAGGTGAACAGTGAGCTACAACAGAATAACGAGGATATGGAGTATGAATCTGATCCGGAGGAAGACTTGGATGACTTTGATGATCCTAATGATCAAGACTTTATCCCGGAGCACTACAAGGAGAGAAATGATCGTCAAGATGACTCTAGCATTTAAAGACTTTTCTAATGTAATTCTAGTGCTTAAATTTTAGTGAAGTAATAAAGTAGCAAGCTACTATTTTTGGTTTTAGTATTTCATTTTGTGGTTTCTCGAATAAAGTACGATCCAAAGGATGTATTATTTTCTCATTGAAGTAATAAAAGTTTAGAGTTCTTTCTTTTACCTCTAATTCTAAGTTTTACGTTCTCTTTCAGCGATTATCGCAAAAGAATTTCATATATTTCTTCAATGAAATTCTACTTGTAAGGTGGTTCAATTCTTCACCACTTAAACGTTATGGTACGGATTAAAACGGGAATTGGCCCAATAGTAGGCGCCAATCTTGCCTTAAGGGTCCGAAATTTTCATGCATGTTGCGCTAATTTTGTGACTTGTTAGTACAATGCTTCAGCAAGGCAGTGTCCAAACCCAGTTGTTAAAGTTAGTCTCTTGTTTTATTCAGGAGAAGGGAAATTACTACCCAAGGGATTGCCTATGTGGTTAGGCAACTAGCTGAAGTAATGCAGAACATAGCACAGAATAGGAATAATCAGAGACTTGATCCAGCTAGTGATATGTTTAAGAAGGTGGCAGAGAGTAAGCCTCTTTTGTATCAAGGGGAAGTAGATCCAACTGTACTTGAGAACTGGCTAAGGGAGTTCGATAAGCTTATCCTAGCTGTGAATTGCCCAGAAAACCTTAGGGTTAATAGTGTTGTGTATTACTTTATGGGAGAAGCTGATTTGTGGTGGCAAAGGTGTGAGAATGCCTTAAGAGCTTCACCTGGATTTGGATGGGAATCATTCAAAGTAGCCTTGAGAAACAAGTGTTATCCACCATATCTGAAGAATTTGAGTGTTGGGCCAAGAATGCGAAACCCAACCAAGGAAAATGCCAGAACAACAACCGGAATAACCAGAACCGGAATGGAGGAAACAATGGTGGCAATAATGGCCATAGTAATGGAAAGCCTGGGGGAAACTATCAGCATAATGGGAACCGAAATACCAATGGAAATGCCAATGGAGGTGGCTATAACAAAGGAGTTTCCCAAAGAAAGCTGAATCTAATCATTAGGCAAGAAGCTGAAAACTTGTCTGACGTCATAGCTGTGAAGGAAATAATGCCCTTGGTCCAAGTATGCAATCAATGTTAAGTCTAATAAATTAGGTTGAGTATTAATTAATTATACAAGTTAATACTTCAGTGAGATCAAGTGAATTGTATGCCTACCTAGGGGCCGCTTCAGTTCAAGTGTAATTAATAATATTAATCCACAACTTACTCATGACTGAACCCGTAGGATCACACAAATAGTACGTGAACAGATCAACTATTTAAGTAAATTAAATACTCCATTTATGGATATTCGAAATCGACGGATCTCGGTTCCAATGGGAGCTGAAATCGTCAAAAGGCAAATTATGAATACTCGGGAAACGATGATATTGCCGGAAACGGAAATATGGATCATATCGGAAATATAAATATTATCCAAGTCGTAGATGTTGCCAGAAACGGAAACATGGTACGTATTGGAAAATATTATCGGAAATGGAAATATTGCCGGAATTGGAAATATCGCCGGAATCGGAAATATTATCGGAATCGGAAATAAATTCCGGAATCGAAAATATTAAATATTTGTTCGAAACGGAAATTAATTCCGGAATCGGAAATATTAAATATTGTTCGAATCGGAAATGAATTCCGGAATCGGAAAATTAATCGGAAGGCTCGACGTACGAAATAAACATCGGACGAGCTTGCTAGACGCAAGGCCCAGCACGAAGCCAGGACTGCGCCTAGCGAAGCCCGCGCACAACAGGCTAGCCAGCAGCCCGCCAAGGCAAGCAAGGCCCAGCCAAGCAAGCACGCAAGGCCAGGCCCAGCATGCGGCAAGTCCTGCAAGCTGGCGCGCCCCTCGTGGGCTGCGTTGCAGCTGCTGGGCCGAGCCAACCCACCGCGCGCGCGGGCAGGCCCCTTGCGGGTTGTTCGTGCGTGTTAGTGTGTTCGTGCATGTTACGAATTCTTAAGCTTCTAGGATTTATCCAATTATACTATTTTCGTGAAACTACTAGAATTAGTTATTAAGTCAAACACTAAAATAAATAGATTTAATTAGAATCTAATTCTAATAGAATTAGATAAGTTGAATCCTGGTAGGTTTCTACTTCCGATAATCCTACCCTATATATAGGTGATGGCAATCACAATTTATAATACATCAATTCAAGTATTCATGTAGTTTTAAGTTAAAAACTAAAGGTTAATAATTTGCCATAAAATTATAAACGTAAAACATAATACCTTAGGCTAAATTCTTGTTAATTGAATCTAAGCCGGATCAGAACGTGCTGTGGACTATCTACGGAGGGATTACACTTGGATTCCTAAACTTGTTCTTGTTCGGTTCGGGAGCAGCTAGGGAAGGCATGCTTCGAAGTATTCATCCTAAATTATGCTAATTGTTATGTGGCAATTAATTTGGATTCCTGGCTTTATGGTTTTTCCGCATGAAATGTATGTTTTATATTTCTCATAACCTAACAGTGGTATCACGAGCCTCTAATTAATTCCATAATCAATTATAGTTAACATGGTTAAATTTTATAAATTTGCAATGAATTAAAGGGGTGATTAATTTCGTTGATTGTAATTAATTGCAAATTCATGCGATTATTTAATTATATGTTCGCGGGATTTTCGGCAGTTTAGTCAATAATAGTCGGAATCGTATAATTTTATAGTGAATTTCGCATGTAAACAGCGTTTTAAAATTTTGACTAAAATCGAAGATTTGATGCCGGATCCAGAAATCCCAAATTCAAAGCCTAACTATGACTTTTCTGAGGTTTTAGTTTTTCGAACGCAAAATTTATAATTTTTTGGATGTTAAATTAAATCTTTGCGATTCTTGTTTGTAAATCTTGAATCTATGATTGACCTACTATATATGTTTAACAATTTTAATGCCTAACCTTGTTAATTATACAACCTAATTTCTAATTGTAATTAATTTGTTGAAATTCGAATAATTTAGAATTTGATTTGATTTTCATAATTAATTAGCAATTTAATTAGGAATCCATGATTAAAAACCACCATAAAATTTGTTAAAATTGAAAAGTTTTAAAATTTTATGACCTAGATTTGAATCCATATAATCGGAAAATAATTTTAATAATAAATTTTCAATTTTCGCCCTAAATTTAAGAAATTAATATGATTTATTAATTCGTCTATAAATTTAAATAATAAAGTTTTGATTTTTATAAAATCCGTTCACGAATCTTGCACGCAAGAAGCAATGGAAGCTTAGTGTTACCCTTACGGGGTGTTGTATAGTGCGGGCATGCGACGACGAGTAAGGGAGCTCGTCGCCCATGCGGTACGAATGCAGCGAGCAAGGGCGTGGCACGAGAGCGCAAGGCAGCAGCCCTTCCTAGCGTCGAGTGCTGCGAGCAGTGGGCGGGTGGGGCGAGAAGAAAGGCAGCAAGCAAGACGAGGCCGCGCGTGCGGACAGCGAGAGCTGGCTCGATCAACGAGCGCTGCTCTACACCAGCGAGCGCTGCCTCGCCCAGCGAAGGATGCCTCGCCACAGCGAGCGAGCTGCTGCGCGTAGGCATGGCTGCTCGGCTTGATGGTGTCTACGCGTGGATGCTTGTTCATTGCTATACGATCAGTCAAGTGGCATGGGCTGCTGCTAGTTGGACTCGACGAGGCATGGGCGCAAGCCCATGGCCTCGTCTTGATCCGATTGGTTCGTTTTAATTTAATTTTGATTGTCAGTTGGGAAAACGATTTTAATTAAATTTAAAATTCGTAATTAAATTTTTTCTCGGAATTTAATTTTGAATAATTTAATTATTATAAATTTTATTTATACTAATTATTTTACTAAAATTAAAATATTGATTAAATTTAAATTAATTAATTTAATAAACTGGAAATAAATTAAAGGATTTAAATAATAATTTATATGAGCTTTAAATTTTAATTAAATTTGTATGTTTCCGGTTGGACTAGGAAATACAATTTTATATTTAAAATTAGTAAAGCATGTAAATTTCTTGGTTTTAGTGGGAGCGTTTTAGTCATAAACTTTTGATCAGGTCTACATTCCTTTAAGGTTAAAACAACTCGATTAGAATAATTTGTAGATTATTGGAAGCCTTGATTAATTGCTGCAAATATTTATGTGATGCATAATATGTTCTACTAACCAGCTATGTGGGCCATTCATTGATAAATGAAAGGGTGAATGGTATATTGTATAAATGTATTGTTTTGCAGGCTATGGAAAGTGACTAGTATGGCCCAAATAGGATAGAAAATATGGTATGCGTACAATTAATTTGAATGTAAAATTGGTCTAAAGTACCAAAGTTTTATTGCTTTAAACATGGTCTGCGTACCATCAAATAGTTGTAATTAGTTTCAATTATAGCATATCCTATTTGAAGAAAATGGCACCTCCCATGGTGAAATTCAAGACAGAGTATCCAATCCATTTTCAAGACGGAGTTTGAAGTTGAAGCTTCAAGATGAAGTCGGGCCATACTAGATCACATTTATATCTTATGCATGCTTTAAGTTATTTATTTCTATAAATATGTCTTAATTATGCATGAGATTGTGGCTTGATTATGTTGCACGATTAAGGATTTTAGTTCACTTAAAATCTAACCAACATAGTAAGAGCCTCAAGTTCCAAACTTTTTTAAAAAATTGAGTTAAAAGGTGCCGTGCCAAAATAACACTTACTTGGATAACCTTTACATCAATCTTAGTAATAGTTTTCCGCCATAGCGAGGTGTTACTTATTGATCCTAAAGGGGTAAGGTACACAAATAATTGTGAGTACATGTTAGTTTTGGTGAAACTCAACGATATAAGTAAGGAGTCCTTTTATGTCGTGGCAAATAAAATAGGTTTACCTAATAAGTTCTTAGACGTACCTATCAACCAAGAGTAGTTTCAAGACTATTAGCAAAGGCTTTGCTTACCTAAAATATTTTAGAATTCAGTCTAAATATATAATGTGCTTAATTCTTCAATGATTTAAGGATTTTGGAATCATTTTATTCACACCTGTCGGAACACATAACTTGAATAAAATGCTTAATAAATAATAAATTATGCATATATGCTAGAATTTAAGTTTATTAAGACAAACTGTGAATGGTTATTTATTTGTTTATTGTTTTTCAATTGTAGTTTTTACTATGGCAAACAACAATCAAAACATCATCACGGGTTCTGAGCTTATGGTCAAGCTGAACCTAACAAATTTTCCTGAATGGGAAGCTAAGATGATTGAAATAGTGAGACTCAATGGATTTGAGTATGTACTGTTCCATCCCATGCCAAGCTACTATGCCAGAGACATCACCCCTGAAAGACATTCCGCTTGGGATGCGGATCTCAAAAAGGTTATGAGTCTCATGCTGAACAATATCCCTGATGAATGGGCTAGGAGGTTTGTAGCTTACGAACCTTTTACGCTCATCAAGAATCTGAGGGATATCTGTCGTGGAAACACGGAGGACAGGGACCTAAATGTCCATGAGTTGATTGAATCAATGTCTGGCCTGAAGGTTAGTTCTCATAACAGATGTTTTAGGATGGAGGTCCAAGAAACACATGTTCAGCTCCTTCACACTAAACAAAGGGTTGGTGTTCCACTAAGGTTCCATGTAGACCTTATGCTTTTATATTTTGATCGCCTAAGTCTGCTAGGAACATCAATAAGTGAAAGGATGGCAGTCTCTATCTTGCTCAATTCAATCCACAGTGGGTTTGGTCGCTTTAAGCAACTATACATGAGTGAACCAAGAGAAGAAACAGTCGCAGAATTTGTTCACCTGGTCCAAAAGGCTGCGATAATACTCGACTGTGAAGCCAACACTAGTAGAAAAAACCCCTGTTGCAGCCCCCTTGTTGCAGCGTACATGTATAAATACGCTTCAACAACCAGTCGGTCAACGCGGGGCAAACCCTTTAAAGGGTTTTTGCAGCGTACATTTTAATTGTTCGCAGCAAATGTGTTTGTTGAAGCGTACAAAATAAAAGCCCGCAGCAACAACCCGACTTTATCGCAGCGTACATGCTATTGCCCCCTGCAACAAGTCCGCGTTTCAAAATTTTTTGCTGCAATAACGTACGTCAATAGTTTTGCCCTTTAACAATATTTTGAAACCGCGCTCAAACTCTCTCCAAGCTTTTTCCCTTAAACAAATATCCAAGCAAGCCGTCGAACTCAGCCGTCGAGCTCAGCCCTGCGTCGCCGTCGAACTCAGCCGTCGAACTCAGCCCTGCGTCGCCGTACAAGCGTTGCTCAGCCCTGCGTCGCTGTCTTCGCCGGTGTGTCTGTGTTCTCGCCTCATCTCCCCCATCCCGTTCTGTTCTCGCGCGGCCTATCACTGAAAGGTTATATTCTTGGTCGGCCGGGGGTTCAGCGTCCCCCCATCGCATCGTGGTTCCGGTGGTTGCTCGGCGTCGTGGTTCCGGTGGTTTCGCTATGGTTTGTTCAATTTTTATTTTCGTTTTTTATTTTCGTTTTCAAATTAGGGTTCAATTTTCGTTTTTGATTTTCTTTTGGATTATTGTTTTTTATTTTCGTTTTTGATTTTCGTTTTGATTTTCATTTTCAATTTTCGTTTTTGATTTTCGTTTGTTCAACTTTTATTTTTATTTTGATTTTTTTGATTTTTTTGGCTGTTTTTCAATTATTTCTTTAATTTGCAGTTAATTGTGAAGATGGGTAGATACGCATATGGTTGAAGAGAGGGGCGATGATCGTACTGCCAGCATAATCTATCATCGTGCTTGTTCGAATTTCAACAATTGCATAAGGTATTGATATATCTAATTATCTTCATAAAATTTCTCTTTTCCTCTTTTGAAAGTTGAAATCAGTAGTACAGTAAGTGCATATCATTTTTACGATAAATAAAATTTGGATAAGTACAGTAAGTGTAATAATAAAACGTGTACATTAGTATTCTATGCTTAAGTATCCATTCCGTTTTACTTATTAGGATTGTTTTTGGACTTCTAATATCACTTCAGTGAAGCATTGATAAACTTAAATGATGTAATCAATGATTTGCGGAACTTCTTAATGATTTTGTGACTTCTTAATATATGTGTTTATGTGTGGAACCTTTTGTTGTTGTTATTAGTAATGAGTCGTCGTTGGATGTATGGTGACCATACTACGGTAGAATACTTGAGTGGGGTCGCAGAGTTCATTAGATGTGCTTTAGCACACCAACGGAGTACAAAAGCCGAAAAAATCTATTGTCCCTGCCGTGATTGTAACAATATCAAGCGGTTAGGTGACATTGATGAAATTGAGGATCATTTATTTCGCCGTGGGTTTAAGAAAGATTACCATGTTTGGTTTTGGCATGGTGAAACAATACCTGGTCGTCCAAGTTCTAGTGTCCATGAATTTGATGTTCAGAGTAATGAGAGTGATGATGATATTTATGAGAATAATGAGACGGATGATGATGAGGAAGAAGATGATGAAATAAATGAGATGATGGATGGGCTGAAAGATCACTTGGAGGAACGACCTCAGATGTTCGAACAAGTATCAAAGGCTGCTGAAACTCCTTTGTATCCCGGTTGTACAAAATTCAGCAAGTTGGAATGTGTGTCAATACTTTACAACCTCAAATGTAAAGGTGGTTGGAGAGATGAACACTTTGACACCTTATTGGAGTGGGTAGGTGAATTTTTGCCGGAAGGGAATGATATCCCCACCTCTACCTATTATGCCAGGAAATTGATGTGTCCCTTAGGCTTAGAGGTCGACAAGATAGATGCTTGCCCAAATGATTGTATGCTTTACAGAAAAGAGCATGAACATTTGGATGAGTGTCCAACATGCGGCGCATCTCGTTACAAACGCAAAGGGGCAAATTCAGCTAAGAGGGGCCCGCCTGCTAAGTCTTTGTGGTATCTTCCAATCATACCTAGGTTTGAGCATATGTTTTCATTGAAGAAACAAGCAAAAAACTTAAGGTGGCATGCGGAAGTGAGGAAGAAAGATGGACTCCTTCGACATCCTGCAGATTCTGTTCAATGGAGAAATATTGATAAGAAATATCCTGAATTTGGTAAGGAGGTTAGAAATCTAAGGCTTGCTTTATGTGCAGATGGTGTGAATCCATATGGAACTCTAAGCAGTCAACATAGCACATGGCCGGTTCTTCTAGCAATTTATAATCTTGCTCCATGGCTGTGTATGAAGCGGAAGCATATCATGTTATCACTCCTCATCTCGGGGCCTAAGCAACCTGGAAATGACATAGATGTGTACCTGGCTCCACTCATAGATGATTTGAAATTATTGTGGAATGAAGGTGTTTCAATGTTCGATGCACACACCAATTCAAGCTTTACATTGCGAGCTATGGTTTTTTGTACCATAAATGATTTTCCGGCATATGGAAACTTGTCTGGATACAAAACCAAAGGAGAACACGCATGCCCTATATGTGAAGAGGACATGAAGCCCACATGGTTGCATAATTTCAAGAAAAATGTTTACCCAAATTTCAGGAAGCACCTCAGTCGATATCACCCTTATCGTAAGAAGAAGAAAGAATTCAATGGGTTCACCGAGGAAAGAGTAGCTCGTACGCCTTTGACAGGATCACAGGTTTATGAACGAATAAAAAATGTTGAAACCAAATACGGCAAGTGCTACAAGTCCAAGTCTAAAAATGGTGTTTTTTGGAAGAAAGTATCTCCATTATGGGATCTTCCCTACTGGAGAGATTTGTCGGTTAGGCATTGTCTCGATGTAATGCACATTGAGAAAAATGTGTGCGATGCTATCATTGGGACTTTGCTAAACATGCCTGGAAAGACTAAGGACAATGAGAATGTGCGGAAAGATATGAAAAAGAGGAATATTCGACCAGATTTGTGGCCTGTTGAAAAATCTGGTGCGGGTGGTACTAAGACTTATCTGCCTCCAGCGTGTTACACAATGTCAAGAAAGGAGAAGAAGCAGTTTTGTGAGTGCTTACATGGAATTAAGGTTCCCTCGGGATATTCGTCGAATGTAAAGCGTCTAGTATCTCTCTCGGACCTTAGGTTGGTTGGTATGAAGTCTCATGATTGCCATGTAATGATTAATGTGTTTTTGCCAATTGCACTTCGTGGGATATTGCCGAAACACGTGAGACATGTTATAACAAAACTTTGTGTGTTTTTCAATTCTATATGTGCTAAAGTGATTGATCCGGAGAAATTAGATTCTTTGCACAATGATATTGTTGAAACTTTGTGTCGATTTGAAATGTACTTTCCACCATCTTTCTTTGATATTATGGTGCACTTAATTGTCCATTTAGTTCGAGAAATCAAGTTATGTGGTCCGGTGTTCTTAAGATGGATGTATCCTTTTGAGAGATTTTTTGGGCATTTGAAGGACAAAACAAAGAATCGGGCAAGGCCGGAGGGTAGTATCATTCGGGGAGTCCTTGAGGAAGAGATATCTCAATATGTAGCTGAATTCTTATCAAGGCTTGAGCAAATAGGTCTTCCAAAATCTCGTCATGCAGGGAGGCTTGAAGGGCATGGGGTAATTGGTAAAAATGTGATCTCGCCTCCATCTGAAAGGAAGAATAAGGCACATCTTTGTGTGTTGCAGCATCTTACCAAGGTCAATCCTTACATAGATAAGCATTTGCTAGAATTGCAACAAAAGAATCCTAAGTTGAAGGAAAGAGCGTTGATGCAAGAACATAATCGCACATTTGTTGATTGGTTTAAGAAGGAAGTAGCCGAGGAAATGAAAAAAAATCTAGATGTTTCTGAAATGGTCCAGTGGTTAGCTCGAGGTCCTCGACTATGTGTTCTGTCTTATGAAGGGTATGATATCAATGGGTTCACATTCTACACTAGAGGACAAGATGAAAAGAGTGTGGTGCAGAATAGTGGAGTGAAGCATATTGCAGCATCTAGGGTCTATGCAAGCGCCAAGGATAGAAGACCGGTTGATGCGACACAATCATATTATGGTGTTATCGAAGAAATATGGGAGCTTGATTACAACAAATTTACGATCCCTGTATTCCGGTGCAAGTGGGCCAACAACCATAATGGGGTGAAACAAGATGAAATTTTTCCTGGTTTAACATTGGTTAACTTTGATCGATTAAGTGATAGTGACGAGCCATTCATTCTAGCATCACAAGCTAAGCAAATTTTCTATGTGGTAGACAATGTTGATCCTATATGGCGTGCAGTTGCCCAAGGCAAGAGAAATATTCTGGGTATTGATGATGTTGTGGATGAAGATGAGTATGACAAGTACGATGAAACACCCCTGTTACCAACGGATGTTCAACCGTTACCGGAGGAGGAAGATGCAAATAACACTAATCATATGCGTACAGATCATAGGGAAGGAATTTTGGTTATAAACCGTAAATGAATAAGATGAGTTGGCTTCTGGGAATAGGTAATTCTAGCTAACTGAATATCAGATTAAATGTATCTTTTCTAGCATTTAGGAAGGTGTAGTTTGTACTTCCACATCTTTAATTCTTATTGTATACTTCCATTGTGTTCATGATTATACTTTTCTAGCTTTCTTTAATTCTTACTGTACTTCCACATCTTACTTTTGTTCCTGACCGAAGTTTTCTAACTTTCTGTGCAGATGACTTGAGATCTCCGAGTCAGAAATTTTCAGAAGCTTTCGATGATTTGTGTCTTTTCAGAAGTTCTCAGAATCGGAAAATAACGCACGTATTTACTTTTGGTGAGTTGTGCGTTTTCTCCTAGTGTTGCGCTAATTAACATGTCTCCTAATCTTGAGCTAGAATGACCTAAATCAAAACGAGCGGGCTTAAATTGACCTTAGTTGAATAAATTGACCTAAATTGACCTTAGTTGACTAAATTAGCATAAATATGAACCATAACTACCAAACAAGTCTCAAATGGCATAAATTGATTGGATTGAGTCTAGGTAAGTTAAAACTAATCATATTAATCATTTAAAAGGATTAAAATGAGTGTTTAGGTTCTTTAGTTCAAAGTTGGGAGCGGAAATGTCATTTTAGCTCTATATATGACATATAACGACCCAACGAGCCATAAATGTGCATAAATAGGTTGGAATGAGTTTTAGAAACTTAAAACTATGCATATTAGTCATGTAATAAGAATAAAATGAGTCATTAGGTTCTTTAGTTCAAAGTTGGGAGCGAAAATGTCATTTTAGCTCTATATATGACCTATAACGACCCAACGAGCCATAAATGTGCATAAATAGGTTCGAATGAGTTTTAGAAACTTAAAACTATGCATATTAGTCGTGTAATAAGAATCAAATGAGTCCTTAGGTTCTTTAGTTCAAAGTTGGGAGCGGAAATGTCATTTTAGCTCTATATATGACCTATAACGACCCAACGAGCCATAAATGTGCATTAATAGGTTCGAATGAGTTTTAGAAACTTAAAACTATGCATATTAGTCGTGTAATAAGAATCAAATGAGCCCTTAGGTTCTTTAGTTCAAAGTTGGGAGCGAAAATGTCATTTTAGCTCTATATATGACCTATAACGACCCAACGAGCCATAAATGTGCATAAATAGGTTCGAATGAGTTTTAGAAACTTAAAACTATGCATATTAGTCATGTAATAGGATTAAAATGAGTGTTTAGGTTCTTTAGTTCAAAGTTGGGAGCGGAAATGTCATTTTAGCTCTATATATGACCTATAACGACCCAACGAGCCATAAATGTGCATAAATAGGTTCGAATGAGTTTTAGAAACTTAAAACTATGCATATTAGTCGTGTAGTAAGAATCAAATGAGTCCTTAGGTTCTTTAGTTCAAAGTTGGGAGCGGAAATGTCATTTTAGCTCTATATATGACCTATAACGACCCAACGAGCCATAAATGTGCATAAATAGGTTCGAATGAGTTTTAGAAACTTAAAACTATGCATATTAGTCGTGTAATAAGAATCAAATGAGTCCTTAGGTTCTTTAGTTCAAAGTTGGGAGCGGAAATGTCATTTTAGCTTTATATATGACCTATAACGACCCAACGAGCCATAAATGTGAATAAATAGGTTCGAATGAGTTTTAGAAACTTAAAACTATGCATATTAGTCGTGTAATAAGAATCAAATGAGTAAATGGGTTCACATTCAAAGTTGGGAGCGAAAATGTCATTTTAGCTCTATATATGACCTATAACGACCCAACGAGCCATAAATGTGCATAAATAGGTTCGAATGAGTTTTAGAAACTTAAAACTATGCATATTAGTCGTGTAATAAGAATCAAATGAGTCCTTAGGTTCTTTAGTTCAAAGTTGGGAGCGGAAATGTCATTTTAGCTCTATATATGACATATAACGAGCCAACGAGCCATAAATGTGCATAAATAGGTTGGAATGAGTTTTAGAAACTTAAAACTATGCATATTATTCATGTAATAAGAATCAAATGAGTCCTTAGGTTCTTTAGTTCAAAGTTGGGAGCGAAAATGTCTTATTTTAGCATAAATATGAACCATAACGACCAAACAAGTCTCAAATGGCATAAATTGATTGGATTGAGTCTAGGAAAGTTAAAACTAATCATATTAATCATTTAAAAGGATTAAAATGAGTGTTTAGGTTTGTTAGTTCAAAGTTGGGAGCGAAAGTGTCATATTAGCCTAAAAATGAGTTCTTAGGTTCTTTAGTTCATAGTTGGGAGCAAAAATTCCTCATTTTATCATAAATATGAACCACAACGACCAAACAAGTCTCTAATGTGAATAAATAGATCGGATCGAGTCTTGGAAAGTTAAAATTAATCATATTAATCATTTAAAAGGTTAAAATGAGTCCTTATGTTCGTTAGTTCATAGCTGGGAGCGAAAATGCCTCATTTTAGCATAAATGGTGTTTTCTAGACTTATCTCATATGAGTATATGATTTCATGATATAAGAGAAGTGAGATTGTCAGATTTCCTCATTAAGTTTCTTAATCATTGTTGCTTGAGTTTAAGTGAAACTCAATCAAGTAATTTCATTTTACGATCTAACTTACATACTACTCCGTACTATACTAGATTAATAGAACTTGTTTATAGAATGAGTTAGCTGCCCTGCATTCTCATATTGCCTCAACAAACACACCAAGAATGACAAAGAACATTGCAGATCAGATCAGCACAGATCAGTGCAGATCTGATCAGCACAGATCTGTGCTGATCTGTTCTGCACTGATCTGTGCTGATCTGATCTGCACAGATCAGTGCAGATCTGATCTGCACAGATCAGTGCAGATCAGATCAGCACTGATCTGTGCTGATCTGTTCTGCACTGATCAGATCAGCACGGATCAGTGCAGATCAGATCAGCACGGATCAGTGCAGATCAGATCAGCACAAATCAGTGCAGAACAGATCAGCACAGATCAGTGCTGATCTGATCTGCACAGATCAGTGCAGATCAGATCAGCACAGATCTGTGCTGATATGATCTGCACTAATCTGTGCTGATATGATCAGTGCAGATCAGATCAGCACAGATCAGTGCTGATCTGATGTGCACTGATCTGTATCTGTTCGGTACATTTTTTATCACCTCACCCTGATAGCACTGATCTTTGATATCTGCACTGATCTGATATCCTTCTGTATGCTAGTGCACTAATTTGCTGCCCTGCATTCTCATATTGCCTCAACAAACACACCAAGAATGACAAAGAACAGTGCAGATCAGATCAGCACAGATCAGTGCTGATCTGATCAGCACAGATCAGTACAGAACAGATCAGCATAGATTAGTGCAGAACAGATCAGCACAGATCAGTGCTGATCTGATCTGTGATATCTGCACTGATCTGATATCCTTCTGTATGCTAGTGCACTGATTTGCTGCTGCGCGCACATTTTGTAACCACCCTTCTGTATGTTTTACTTGATGCAGGAACAACATAGGTACGATGAATGAAAACCAAATTGTTGTTAGGCATGAATCAGAAGGTGGCAAGACTCCCACAACGGGTGACGAATCACAAGATGTTAGTACGATTACAAAGACCATTAAAGGCCGTGGTCCGTCAAAAGGTGTTAAAGTCGCTAAGCCTATGTTCCTTGAGTATAATGTATATAATGTCCCCGATGGACAATGGTCTCATGAATACGGGAAGCAAGTTGGGAGTTGTGCTATTAGAATTAATATTAACGTCCCATTATATCCAACGGTAGATGAGAAAACCAAGAAGGGGTTTTGGGAGGAGACTAAGGTAAGCATTGGATATTAACTTGATTTGTATATTTTAGGGATTATTTAATTTGATTTAAATACTATTTTTATAATCTAACTTTTTTTAATTATTAACAGCTTATGTTCCACATTACTGATGATTCTAATCATTTGAGGGAGAAATATTTTCATTCTTGTGTGGCGAAACGATTTAGTTGTTTCAAGAGCAAGTTGGTGCGCCGATGGATAACTATGAAGGAAAAGAAGCCAAAAAATCAAACAAACAAGATGCCTTGGGATGTCTACAACCATATCACAGAGGATGATTGGAAGACTTTTGTTAAACATTATTTCCTGCCAGAGTCATTGGTAATGATAATATTTCTTTAACTTGTCCTTAAAGAGTTTTTCATGTAGCAAACTGACATTGGTTCTAGGACAAAAAGTTATCAGAAAAAACATTTATTTCCATCTTTTTATGTTGTCTTTAACAGCTTCGTAGTGAAAAGGCGAGGAAAAGTGCATCATGCAACAAGAACCCACATCGCACCGGCCAAAAGGGTTATAATAGAAAGCGACTAGATTGGATAAAAGATGGACGACTTCCACCAGATGCAGCTTTACCTATCTCGAGTAGCTCCTCGGTGAACTCATCAGTGACCTCAAATGTTGATAGAGTTAGAAAATACAGATCACAGGAGTGGATTTTGGCCCATCAAGTACAAAATAAAGAGGGAAAGTGGGAAATTGACCCGAACGATACAGAAGTTGTTGAAATCGCAACAAAAGCTGTAAGTAGTGATAATTAATTAATATTTACTTGCTTTGATTAGAGAATATAAAGTAATTTTACTTTCCTAATTGGCAGTTAGAGTACATCGCAGAAGAGGAAAAAGGAAATCTTTCTTTCGAACAGGGTGAGGATGCCCTCACTAAAGCTATAGGGAAAACAGATCATCGTGGGCGTGTCAAGGGAACGGTGGCATGGTTGGTATCAAAAAGGCTTTCGGTCTGTGTAATCGACATAGTAGAAGTGACCATGGTGAAGCTTCATCAGAAAATTACGAATCAATCAGAGCTTCTGTGAAAAAGGAGTTTGAAGGTGAATTAGAGAAAAGGGTAGAGAAAAGGGTGGCAGAGGCCCTCCAAAAGCAACTAAGCACCATGTTAAAAACAGGACAACTAAACTCCATTTCTACCCCGATACTTGATGACCTCCACTTAAATGATTCTGCCAGAGTTGACCTTGATTTTAGTGCTACAAGAACCACTCGTCACATCTTAGTGCCGCAACCACGCGAGCTAAAGGTACGACGTAGTCACTCTTTTTTAACATAGTTGCTTGATCCTTTTATGTTTTTAGTTGACATTTACTTAATAATCTGTATCACTTACAAAGTTGCATTGAAACCTTTGTTTACGAAGGAAAGGACTCCATGTCGTCTTGCCCTTGAGGATAAATTTTCAGGCAACAACATTGTCGTGGCGGATGGTATGGTACAACCCTCAGATGGTGCGTTGCCCCAACATTTTACATAGATGAAGCCTGGTCACTATAAAGTCCAAGTTGATTTTGTTTACGACGGACATGTTGATGATATTCTTCCGGTACCTACGGGAGATGGTTTCACTAACTTAGGCGGTGCTCTGGGTAGTTTTGTTCAATGGCCCATACATTTAGTGATTTTCGAAGACGGCGAGGTATATATATTTTATTGTTTAGAATGTATATGTTCATGCAAGCACATTCGACATCTTACCTACTCTTGTTTTTGTTGAATTTTAAAGGATTGTACTTCACCTCCTAAAAAGAAGTCCAAGTCTAATGTTTCTAAAGAGAGGGATGGTAGCTCCAAGAAAAAGACAACGGTATTAGCGGCCCAAAAGAAGACAACAGACTTAGCATTCAAGGTAAACCCTCTAAAACTCATTCGAACCTAAAATGACATTTCCGCTCCCAACTTTCAACTAAAGAACCTAAGGACTCATTTGATTCTTATTACATGACTAATATGCATAGTTTTAAGTTTCTAAAACTCATTCGAACCTATTTATGCACATTTAAGGCTCGTTTGGTCGTTATAGGTCATATATTGAGCTAAAATGACATTTTCGCTCCCAACTTTGAACTAAAGAACCTAAGGACTCATTTGATTCTTATTACATGACTAATATGCATATTTTTAAGTTTCTAAAACTCATTCGAACCTATTTATGCACATTTAAGGCTCGTTTGGTCGTTATAGGTCATATATTGAGCTAAAATGACATTTTCGCTCCCAACTTTGAACTAAAGAACCTAAGGACTCATTTGATTCTTATTACACGACTAATATGCATAGTTTTAAGTTTCTAAAACTCATTCGAACCTATTTATGCACATTTATGGCTTGTTGGGTCGTTATAGGTCATATATAGAGCTAAAATGACATTTCCGCTCCCAACTTTGAACTAAAGAACCTAAGGACTCATTTGATTCTTATTACACGACTAATATGCATAGTTTTAAGTTTCTAAAACTCATTCGAACCTATTTATGCACATTTATGGCTCGTTGGGTCGTTATAGGTCATATATAGAGTTAAAATGACATTTCCGCTCCCAACTTTGAACTAAAGAACCTAAACACTCATTTTAATCCTATTACATGACTAATATGCATAGTTTTAAGTTTCTAAAACTCATTCCAACCTATTTATGCACATTTAAGGCTCGTTGGGTCGTTATAGGTCATATATTGAGCTAAAATGACATTTTCGCTCCCAACTTTGAACTAAAGAACCTAAGGACTCATTTTATTCTTATTACATGACTAATATGCATAGTTTTAAGTTTCTAAAACTCATTCCAACCTATTTATGCACATTTATGGCTCGTTTGGTCGTTATAGGTCATATATTGAGCTAAAATGACATTTTCGCTCCCAACTTTGAACTAAAGAACCTAAACACTCATTTTAATCCTATTACATGACTAATATGCATAGTTTTAAGTTTCTAAAACTCATTCCAACCTATTTATGCACATTTAAGGCTCGTTGGGTCGTTATAGGTCATATATTGAGCTAAAATGACATTTTCGCTCCCAACTTTGAACTAAAGAACCTAAGGACTCATTTGATTCTTATTACATGACTAATATGCATAGTTTTAAGTTTCTAAATCTCATTCGAACCTATTTATGCACATTTAAGGTTCGTTGGGTTGTTATAGGTCATATATAGAGCTAAAATGACATTTTCGCTCCCAACTTTGAACTAAAGAACCTAAGGACTCATTTGATTCTTATTACATGACTAATGTTAATTGACTATTGTTATAGGAATTTTCGCATCCAAAGAAGTCGAATTCTAAGCCTAAGTCCAACTTAGAGGTCGTGGGTAGTTGTGATCGTAAAACACAAGAATCAACCACCAAAAGCAAGAAAGCGGGACTTGTACACGATGCAATTCAAGGTCTTGGCCCGTCATGCAAATACTTGCAGTTTATCATGACTTCGGCGCCTGATGATATATATGATAATACTACCATCCCATTGGCGGCCTCAGTTTGGCACTCGGATTTTGATCAAGAAACATACATAACTGCGTCTGATATAGGAGAGTTCCTTCGCGGGGCGTGCTTAAACATTTCAGCGATCCAAGTCTACATATTGTAATTAAATGTTTTATTGTTGTTAATATAACTATTATTTCTTTGAAGTTTTTTCTCTTTATCGATCTTAATAGTGTAATCTTGTTTATTTTGTAGGTGTTTATTGCACGATCATGCCAAATCATTTGAAATGTCTCGGATTTTGTTCATTTGTCCCGAGATTATGTGAAGCACTAGAATCAAGGCCGATCCTGGAGCGCCAACAATGTATTTGAAAAAAAAAATCCAAGCTGAAATTGAAAAGGAGAAGATGGGTAATCCTAACCTAACTAATTGGTTTTTAATCCCATATAATCAAGAGTAAGTGTGTTATATAAGTTTCATATAAAATATTAATTATTATTGTTATTAAATATTTACTATATCATTTATAAATTATACAGAAATCATTGGAATTTATACGTGATGGACCTACGTAGAGGTTATGTATATATTTTCGATTCTGCTAGAGATCCACGTCGAACAGACTATGCATGGGGAATCTTGAGTTTGTAAGTTCTTTTGCTTACAAATTACATTAGTCTTTAAGAAACCTAAGCCAAAATCATATTCATGAGTACCCGTGTTTCGTTAATTTTCTAGGGCATACCAAGTGTACAAGTGCAATGGTGGGAATTGTCCGAATAAAACGAGTTTTAAGTCGTGTAAACCCATTCATATAGAGGTATAACATGTTTCTTAATTAGCTTTTTGCTTTGTTTTTATTAACTATTGGCCTTGCAAGATAAAGTATTATGTTTCTTAATCAGTGTGCTCAACAAATCGGCGGAACTGAGTGTGGCTATTACGTTATGAAGTTCATGTTAGAGATAGTCACGTTACAACATGACTATGAAGGCCGGCTAGATGAGGTAAGTAACTAATTGATTCGTATTCTAGACTATTAATACATTGTCATTAGTTTCTTGAATGTTAAAATGTGACATTTCATTTGCATTTAATCGATCTAATGCTCCATCAAATTTTTGTTTTTGTAAGGTCTATACTCCGAGGACTGCGCCTTATGCTAGTGAGGAAATTGATGTGGTTCGTGAGAAATGGGCGAAGTTTTTTACCACCAAGTATTTATTATTGACCTGAGGGCGCTTGATCGTGTTGGTTTAGATGTTATAGAACAATCTTTTATGTTAAAATGTATGCGTACGTTGAAATTGGAACGTAAATATATTTAAATGTATCGGTATGTGCACTTTTGGTTTTGGGATATATACAAAACTCCAGTTGTTGTTTTTATATTTGTTATACAGGTTGCGTTATTCTATTATTGTTTTGACAGGTTTCTATATTTGGTGCAAGGCACTCTAGGTATCCCTAAACAAAATTAGAATTTTCCCGCCAAAAGTGCTTTGTTGCAGCGTACATATATGTTGTACGCTGCAACAAGAGAAAAAAATTTCGCAAAATTCCAGACTTGTTGCAGCGTACAAATAAATGCACGCTGCAAAAAGTTGAGTCTTTTGCAGCGTACATATATATGTACGCTGCAACAAGTCCAATTTGCCAATTTTTTGGCACTTGTTGCAGCGTATATAAACCCCTTTTATCAGCGAACATTGTACGCTGCAACAAGTTCAGACTTGTTGCAGGCCCCCCAGTTGCAGCATACGATGTACGCTGCAACAGGGGTCTAAAAGCCCGCTGCAATAAGGGTTTTTTCTACTAGTGCAAGGATTTACTCAAGGCTAAAGGGAGACCCTTCAAGAAAGGTGGAAAGTCCAAGGGCAATGCTGAGTCAAGAAAAAAGACAAAGTAGGACAAGTCCACATCAAGCTATACGTCTTTATTGTGATGGAATTGGCCATTACAAGAGAGAATGTCTAAAGCTTAAGGAAGATCAGAAGAACGGAACAGTCGTTCCATCTTCAGGTATTTTCGTTATAGACTGTATACTTGCTAATTCAACTTCTTGGGTATTAGATATAGGTTGTGGCTCACACTTATGTTCCAATTCACAGGGACTAAGAAGAAGTAGAAGGTTAAGCAAGGGTGAAGTCGACCTACGAGTGGGAAATGGAGCACGGATTGCTGCATTAGCTGTAGGAACTTATTATTTGTCGTTGCCCTCTGGGCTAGTTTTGGAACTGGAAGAGTGTTTCCATGTTCCAAGTCTTACTAAAAACATCATTTCTGTTTCTTGCTTAGATGCTAAGGGATTTTCCTTTTTAATAAAAGACAATAGTTGCTCGTTTTATTTTAAAGAGATGTTTTAT
Source organism: Spinacia oleracea (assembly GCF_020520425.1). Taxonomy (NCBI): domain Eukaryota; kingdom Viridiplantae; phylum Streptophyta; class Magnoliopsida; order Caryophyllales; family Amaranthaceae; genus Spinacia; species Spinacia oleracea. Next base: position 40,089,739 of record NC_079488.1, read on the forward strand.
GGATCTGCTAGATTAGTCAATGGACTTTACTTATTAGATCACGACAAACAAGTTCATATATAAATACAAAAAAGGCCAAAAAGAATGGTTCAGATCTCACCTATCTGTGGCATTGTCGATTATGCCATATTAACATGAAGCGCATAGAAAGACTTCAAAAGGAAGGAATTCTAGAACCATTTGACTTAGAGGATTATGGTAAGTGAGAATCATGTTTACTTGACAAAAATGACAAAGCAACCTTTCTCTAAAGTTGGAGAAAGAGAAACTGAACTATTGGGTTTAATCCATACAGATGTATGTGGACCAATAAGTACAAATGCTAGAGGTGGTTTCAGCTACTTTATCACTTTCACTGATGACTTCAGTAGATATGGTTATGTCTACCTAATGAAGCATAAGTCTGAATCATTTGACAAATTCAAGGAATTTTAGAGTGAAGTAGAGAATCAATTAGGCAAGAAGATTAAGGCACTGCGGTCTGATAGAGGCGGTGAATATCTGAGCTATGAATTTGATGACCATCTGAAAGAATGTGGAATTCTATCAGAATTGACTCCTCCCGGAACACCTCAATGGAACGGTGTGTCAGAACGGAGGAATAAAACCTTGCTAGACATGGTTAGATCAATGATGGGTCAGGCCGAACTTCCAATAGAATTTTGGGAACATGCACTAAACACAGCTGCACTCACTATAAATAGAGCTTCGTCTAAAGCTGTTGAAAAGACTCCATATGAGTTATGGTTTGGAAAGCCTCCAAATGTGTCTTTTCTAAAGATTTTGGGTTGTGAAGTATACGTCAAACGATAAATTTCAGACAAACTTAAACCAAAATCTGACAAATGTATCCTTGTGGGCTATCCAAAGGAAACAAAGGGGTATTACTTCTACAATACATCTGAGAACAAGGTGTTTGTTGCTTGAGATGGTATCTTTTTGGAAAGAGATCACATTTCCAAAATGACAAGTGGGAGAAAAGTAGACGTCGAAGAAATTCGAGTCGAACAACAAACTCTAGAGAATGCTCAAGATGACATTCAGGTTGAAACTCAGAGATCTTTAGGAGAATCTGGTGAGAATCAAGGACCATCTAGAAATGTAACACCGCGTAGATCGCAGAGATATAGATCTCAACCGGAAAGGTACTTAGGTATTTTGACGAACCAGAGCCATGAAGTTCTATTACTTGAAAGTGATGAACCTGCGACTTACAAACAAGTTATAACGAGCCCTAGCTCCAAGCAATGGAAAGAAACCATGTAATCTGAATTAGACTCCATGTCTGAAAACCAAGTTTGGGATTTGGTCGATTTGCCAGATGGCTACCAAGCTATAGGAAGCAAATGGGTTTTTAAACTGAAAAAAGACAAGGATGGGAAACTAGAAGTTTTCAAAGCTAGATTGGTTACAAAATGTTACAGGCAAGTCCACGGTGTGGATTACGATGAAACCTTTTCACCAGTTGCAATGCTAAAGTCTATTCGGATAATGTTAGCAATCACTGCATATTACGATTACGAAATATGGCAGATGGATGTCAAAACCGCTTTCTTAAACGGCGTTTTAACCGAAACTGTGTTTATGACACAGCCTGAGGGTTTTGAGGATCCAAAGAATTCCAAAAAGGTATTCAAGCTTAAGAAATCCATCTAGGGATTGAAGCAAGTATCAAGGAGCTGGAATATACGTTTTGATGAAGCAGTCAGTGACTTTGGCTTCGTCAAGAACGCAGACGAATCTTGTGTATACAAGAAGGTCAGTGGGAGAAAAATTGCTTTTCTAGTATTATATATCAACGACATATTACTTATCGAAAATGACATTCCTATGTTGAACTTTGTCAACATTGCGAAATATTTTTCGATGAAGGATCTAGGAGAAGCACAGTACATACTGGCATCAAGATTCACAGAGATAGATCTAAGAAGATGATTGGACTCAATCAAAGCACTTATATCAATAAGGTGTTTGAAAGGTTCAATATGGCAGACTCCAAGCGAGGCTACCTACCCATGTCTCATGGAATGACTCTAAGCAAGACTCAGTGCCCAAAAACACTAGATGTTGCGCACGCAATCAGTGCTACGAGCAGATACCAGCCATACCCAGGAGAGGCACATTGGACTACTACCAAGAATATTCTGAAGTACCAGAAAAGGCACAAAGATGATTTCCTGGTCTCTGGTGGAGATGATGAATTAATTGTTAAAGGCTATACGGACGCAAGTTTCCAAACCGACAAGGATGATTTCAGATCACATTATGGGTTTGTCTTCTGCCTCAACGGAGGTGCAGTAAGCTGGAAAAGTGCTAAGCAAAGCACCATTGCGGATTCTACAACTGAAGCGGAGTACATTGCTGCAAATGAAGCAGCAAAGGAAGCTATTTGGCTAAGGAATTTCATAGGTGAACTTGGTGTAGTCCCCTCCATTAAAGGACCAATAGCTCTATATTGTGATAATAACGGAGCTATTGCACAGGCAAAAGAGCCTAAACACCACCAAAGAGTAAAGCATGTACTTCGTAGATTTCACCTTCTACGAGAGTTCGTTGAAAGAAAAGAAGTCGAGATAAGCAAGATTGGAACTGACGACAACATCTCAGATCCATTAACTAAACCTATGCCGCAAGCGAAGCACAACTCGCACACTGCAGCTATGGGAATCAAGCATGTTGGAGAATGGATTTGATGTCCTGATTTAATGTTTTAAAGTTTTAGAGTTTAATACTTTGTAAAACGTTATTGGTTAACCATTCATATAAATGAATAGACTTCAACCATTTAATTTGTGGTTTATTAAATGTTGAGTCCCTTCAATTTGACAATATATTCAAGATAGACTATCAGGACCAGTCTTGTGACTAAGAAATGTCTATCAAGTGAACTTGAATGTCAAAAGTTGAAAATGGTCCCTGGTCGGAGTTTTATATAAAGATGGATGCATAGAAAACACTAGACGACTAGAATGCAAGATGACTAGTAGTTCTGTTTCTTGAACTATGTGGACATGGCAATGTCATAATCATTTGCATAGATGCTTACTTTGGGAAGACTAGTATCGGACAAGACCTATGAAACTTTACTGTAAGAGATGAAAATCTGTCATAAGTAAATTTCATTAAAATTATTAGACACTAAATCCTCAATACCTGAGTGATTTGAGATTACTTGTTTGAGAACTGGTTGCTTTGACGTTGACCAACCGTCGCACCGTAAAAGGAGGCTATAAAGGCAACGCTCAGGTAATCACCTATCAAACGAAGTCTAATCTCAAGATCGCAAGATTGGGATTGTCCTCCCATAAATCGGGATTAGATGCTGAAAAGTTGTACAAGGCCACTCGGAGAGCTAGAAACTGTAAAATGCATGGCCGTGCTCAGATGAATCATAGGCTATGATTATATGTTTATTTGATCAGTTGAACTCTGAAACCGAGAAACACCTCTGAACATAATAAGGATGACAACTCTTACCTTATGATCATGAGCAAGCATCAAGCGACAAAGGAATTAGGCAATGCACACTTGTCCCTAAGGACAAGTGGGAGACTGAAGGAAATAATGCCCTTGGTCCAAGTATGCATTCAATGTTAAGTCTAATAAATGCGGTTCAGTATTAATTAATTATACAAGTTAATAATTCAGTGAGATCAAGTGAACTGTATTCCTTGCTAGAGGCCGCTTCAGTTCAAGTCGAATTAATAATATTAATCCACAGCTTACTCTTGACTGAACCCGTAGGGTCACACAAATAGTACGTGAACGGATCAAGTATTTAAGTAAATTAAATACTCCATTTATGGATATTCGGAATCAACGGATCTCGGTTCCAGTGGGAGCTGAAATCGTCAAAAGGAAAATTATGAATACTCCGAAAACGATTATGTTGCCGGAAACGAAAATATGGATCGTATCAGAAATATAAATATTATCCAAGTCGTAGATGTTGCCGGAAACGGAAACATGGTACGTATTGGAAATGGAAATATTACCGGAATCGGAAATATTGTCGGAAACGGAAATATTGCCGGAATCGGAAATAAATTTCGTAATCGGAAATATTAAATATTTGTTCGAAACGGAAATTAATTCCGGAATTGGAAATATTAAATATTGTTCGAATCGGAAATGAATTTTGGAATTGGAAAATTAATCGGAAGTGCGACGTACGAAATAAACATCGGACGAGCTTGCTAGACGCAAGGCCGAGCACGAAGCCAGGCCTGCGCCTAGCGAAGCCCGCGCACAACAGGCGAGCAAGCAGCCCGCCAAGGCAAGCAAGGCCCGGCCAAGAAAGCACGCAAGGCCAGGCCCAGCATGGGGCAAGGCCAGCAAGCTGGCGCACCCCTCGTGGGCTGCGTTGCACCTGCTGGGCCGAGCCAGCCCACCGCGCGTGGGGGCAGGACCCTTGCGGGCTGTTCGTGCGTGTTGGTGTGTTCGTGCATGTTACAAATCCTTAAGCTTCTAGGATTTATCCGATTATACTATTTTCCTGAAACTACTAGAATTAGTTATTGAGTCAAACACTAAAATAAATAGATTTAATTAGAATCTAATTCTAATAAAATTAGATAAGTTGAATCCTAGTAGGTTTCTAGTTTCGATAATCCTACCCTATAAATAGGTGATGGCAATCACATTTTATAATACATCAATTCAAGTATTCATATAGTTTTAAGTGAAAAACTAAAGGTTAATAATTTGCCACAAAATTATAATTGAATAACATAATACCTTAGGCTAAATTCTAGTTAGTTGAATCTAAGGTGGATCCGAACGTGCTGTGGACTATATACGGAGGGACTAAACTTGGAGTCCAAAACTTGTTCTTGTTCGGTTCGGGAGCAGCTAAGGAAGGCACACTTCGAATGTATGCATCCTAAATTATGCTAATTGTTATGTGGCAATTAATTTGGATTCCTGGCTTTATGGTTTTTCCGCATGAAATATATGTTTTATATTTGTCATAACCTAACAAGCTGGTTCTTTTTCTATTAATTCCATTTTAGTTAAAGTACTGTTTGATTCTGGTGCGACTTATTCATTTATATCGAAGGGTATCTTAGAGAAGTTAGAGTTGAAAGAACCAGAATGGATCGAAGTACCCATAGTGATACCAACCGGTGAGATTGTTAAGTGCACTAAGATCCATAGAAATGTACCTTTAACCATAGCCAAGACTATATTCTTGTCTAGCCTAATTGAGTTTGAGTTAGGATATTTAGATGTGATTTTGGGAATGGATTGGTTGGCAATGTTCAAAGCCAAGATTGATTGTGAGAAGCAGAAGATCCACCTGAAGTCTAGTCTGGGAAAGGTTGTATCATATCGCCGTTTTGGGAAACCTAGAAGTGTAGGAATCATCACGGCAATGGAGCTCGTGAAGTTAGTACATAAAGGGAACCCCATTTTCTTATGCAATGTAAGAGATATAGAACATGTGATGAAAGAGCAACCAGAGGACATCGCAGTGGTAAACGAGTTCCTGGACGTGTTTCCGGAGGAGATCCCGGGAATGCCGCCCAATCGACCAATTGACTTTACCGTAGACCTATTACCCGAAACTGCACCTATCTCGAAAGCCCCATGACGGATGGCTCCGGCGGAAATGAGTGAGTTAAAAGGCCAACTTGAGGAATTACTAGGGAAAGGTTATATTAGACCAAGTGCATCGCCTTGGGGAGCGCCAGTCTTGTTTGTGAAGAAGAAGGACGGAAGTATGAGGCTCTGTATAGACTACAGGGAGCTCAATAAGGTCACAATCAAGAATAAGTATCCTTTGCCTAGGATAGATGATCTATTTGATCAGTTGAAAGAAGCGGGAATGTTTTCAAAGATTGATTTGAGATCAGGTTATCATCAGTTGAGAATCGCAGAGCACGATATACCAAAGACTGCATTTAGGACTAGATACGGTCATTATGAGTTCACAGTTATCCCCTTCTCTTTGTTTCTATGCCGTAAATTGGGGTTGTGTAATGGAAACATTGCATCAATCTAGCTTGGGGATGAGTACTTCACTATCCATTTACCCCTTTTTAGTGTACTCTAATTTTCCTTTTATTTCTTTTGTGTGTTTTTGAAGGAAATATGTCCTTCACCCAAGGTGCATTAAGTCTAATACAAAGGTTTAGATTAATTGCGAACAATTAATTCAGTGAGATCAAGTGGTCGGAACAGCTAGCTGAAGCAATGCTTCCGATCAGTGAGTTCTAATGAATATTAAGCTCACAACTTACTCTTGACTGAACCTACAAGGTCACACCAATGGCATGTAACAGATCACCGGATTAAATGAATCGGAAATTCATTTTATAGATTTTCGGGAATTGGTTTTGGAAAACGTAATATACGATACAACCTTGCATCGGAATTGTATATCGTATCGTGAATATTTGTAAGCTGGGCGAAACGAATAATCGTATCGTATGACGGTGATTCATCGTATATGATACGATAAATAATAGCCGTAAGGTATTAGTGCCGAATACGAGAAGCATCGGAGCTGCCGGCCCGACGAGCCAAGCGCGCAAGCGCGCAAGGCCCCAACGAGCCAGTGAGAAAAGCGAGCAGGCCAGCCCGTGGCGTGGCACAAGCGCGCAACAACACAACAACGCAGCAGCAAGCACGCGAGGCCCACAGCCCGGCTGCTCGGCTGTGCGCGCTGTGGGCTTCGGCATGCAGCGTGTTGCATGTGCGCGGGTCTGTGTGGCCGTGTGTGCAAGTGTGGCCGGTCAAGGCCTTGTATTGGCCGGTTACACTAATATAATATTAAGGTTATTATATTTTTACACACACTACATAACAATCAGTTTTCCTGAAACCCTAAACCTAATTCTAATATTACGTTCTTCATTTTTCTCTCTGTGAAAACTGTTCATCCCGAAAAGTAAAACTCTTGAGTGATTGTCTAAGCTACGATTATCAAGACGGATCTGAACGTGTCGATGAACCACGTAGAGGAACGACAAGTGGAGTTCTTTGTTCGTGTTCGTTGACAGATTACTTAGGAAAACACGCTTCGAATGTAAGTTTGCCTAATCTGTGCTTTATACATGTTTCCTGGCTTTGGGGATTGTTCCGCACTTGTTATGTATTCAAAGCATATTTTAGCATGATTTTATTGTTTTTGCTGTTGTCGAAATTTTGGGATTTTTTTTTTATTTTTCGGAATTTTTTATGAATTATTGGATTAATTGCGTAATAGGTTCTGAAATAAAAAGATTCGGTTTTTCGACTTTTCTGACCCTAATCTGATTGAAAACGATTTTCTAAGATCAACTTATGAGAACGGAATTGCAAAAACAGGCCTCGAAGTATGTGTTTTTGGGCGTTTTTTGTTAATTTTCGTATTAAAATTAATAAAGTCGGAAAGTTTTTCAATTAATTGGTCGACCTAAACTACTCGGAATTGATTGAAATTTTGACACGATGCTCTTGGGTATATTCTTGAATTATGGTAAATTTTCAGCCGTTTTTGATAAGTATAAACCCTAATTTTTCTTTCCCCAAATTCTTAAATTTTAGATCGCTAATTGATTTTTTAAATAATTTAGATATAGTAATTTGGTTAATTGGGAAAGGGAATATAATTTCATGGTCAGTGGAAAATTTTAAAAATTATTGGATTAAAATTTTGAATAGTTTCGTTAATTTTAATCGACACTTAAACCAAATTGATTAAAATCTGAAATTTAAATGTTTAGAACGATTTAAAATTTTAGATTTGATTATTTAAAAGTTCAACTTTTCAGTTGAAATTGTTCGTTCTGAAAATTTGAATAATGTTAGCATTGATTTAATAATGTTAACGAAATTGGATTGTTGTTAAATTAATTAAATCTTAAAAATCGTTATTTTTCGAAAAAGAAAATACCGTAACCTTTTTCAATGAAAATTAACTTAATGCAAACGTTCGTGAAATTAATTTTTATTTTTAATTAAGTTGGTCCGTAGGCACGAACCAAAGGCACGAACCAAAGGCACGAACTTGAGGTTGGGTGGACGTGTGGCTCGTCGAGCCACGCGGGCTGCCACGCCTATGCCGAGCCAAAGCAACGCGAGGAGCAGCAGTGTGCTGCGTGCCGCGCGCGCTGGGCGAGGAAGGGGCGAGCATGCCTTGGCTTGCCATAGCTGCGAGCAAGCAAGGCACCTGCCTTGCTCTGCACACCGACGAGCGCACAGGGGCAGCAGCATGTTGCGGGTACGTGGGCGCGGCTGCGAGGTGCATGGGCTTTGCTCGTGTGCCTCATAGGCCACAACGTGCAATGCTGGGCTGGGCGCAAGCCTAGCCCGCACATGCACACGAACAAATTTTTTTTGTTTTCGTTGGGCTTGACTTTTATGTTTACATTAATTTGGGCTAACGGGATAATAAATAATTATTTTATTTACTTAGACCAGGCCGCGAGTTTTAATTTAATATTTAAATAATTAATTATGCGGAATAATTATTGGTTTGAGTGGGAGCCACTAAATGAAATTAAAAATGAAATAATTATTTTGATTATTTTCGTAGGTCGCATTATTTTAATTAAATTCAATTTTAATTAGAATAAAGTCTAAAGATTAATAATTTGAAAATTGATTAATCTTTTAGGACGCGTTTATGTGAACGTGAATTTTAATTAATTCATGTAAATACTTGCATAATTAATTGGGCCATTCGTTTTAGCAAACGGGTGGGTGAATAATGCATAGAATATATATATTTTATGTAATGCTGGTACTCCAAGTGACTACTATGGCCATTTTAGGATAGTTAAATACGTTCTGCGAACCGTTCTATATTTGAATGTAATGTTTTAAATATGGTCTGCGTACCATGGAAATTTTGAGGTAATTTTATTATTTTAAAGTATTTCTAAGTTTAGAACTTTAAGTTAGCATTGAATGAAGAATCAAGACGATGCCAAGCTAACAAGATGGTGAAGAAGATTGGATGCTTCAAGACAAAAGTTTTGGGCCATACTAGTTCACCAATTTATTTATGCAGTTTTTATATATTATGCTTGAATGAATGTATATTATTCATGAATAGGTCGTTTGTATGACTCGATTAGATTTAGTTCACTAAATAATCGAACCAACATAGAAACAACTAGGTCCAAAGTAATATTGAGTTCAAAAGTTGCCTTCCAAATCAAGCACTTACAAAAATCTAAGGATCTAACGTAGTAGGTTTACGCCAAAGCGAGGTGCTATATTAGTTGACTTTGATGGTAAGGCGTCCCAAAGGAGCACGTTGATTGTGGTTTCAACTCAAACAACAATGGCATTATGTTGTGGCAATGGGATAAATTATGGTATTAGTTTATTAACCAAGAGTAATTTGGAGATTACTAGCAATAGGTTTTGCTTACCTAGAATTTTAAAATACTTAAGACATGCCAAAGCTGCTTAAGGGTTTAGGACTTTTAGGATCTTGGAATCGTTTCATTCATTTTGGACCATGTTTTATGATTGCATGAATTAAATGTTTAATAGCTTTGATTATTGCATGAATGCTTTTATTTCAAGTTACTAAAGTATGATAAATGTTTTCTTTGCTAGTTCATTTTGTAGAATCGTAAATCTTCAACTTTGTTGCGTTCGGACAATAGAACTACGATATTTCCTCGATCGATTGGTAACTAACTTTGAGAGCGATTCTCAAAGAAAAGGAGAATGAGAGCGTATCTTGAATGCTATTTTCTTATAATGATCTTCATGGTTGTTTTCAAACTAAAATTTGAATGGTAGACCAATTGGACCTCATATATTCAGAATACTGGGTAGTTTTGGAATAATGAAGTATTGAGTTAAAGACTCATGTATAACCAATGGTTAACAACCAGTTTTCTTTTGATACAATAAATGAACTAGACTCATTGGATGTTGTCATTCAAAGTGAATAAAATAAAGGGACTTTTTAAGCATAACAAAGTAAGAAGATCAAGCAAAGAGTAAAATCTTTTGGACTATAAGAAAACGTGCTAGAAAGGATAGGGAAGGGGAACAAAAGAAATGAATTTAGATATTCTATTTCTACCTTGAGGTTTATGTTAAAGTGAAACGACTTAGCAAATAAACTCCCATGGTATTAGATTACCGCTTGGATTCTAACTCTTGTTAAGAACTCAAATCCCGGGAGCTAAGTCTGGTTATTGACCTACAAGTGGGAAATGAATCAAATTTGTGCTACATTAATTGTAGGGTCATCATGTTTGTTCTAAAGTCCTTCTAAAGGCTGGAACTTAATGGTATTATGTTCCATTAATCATCATAATCAATTTTTGTTTTGACAACGGAAGGACTCACATTCAAAGTAAACAAAAACATTCGTTGAGTGTTTATTTGAATGAAATGGTCATTTAAAGGTTGAGTCATATGATTGATTAATAAACAAACGAATCTCTTCACACTCAAACTTCAGAAGGTTAACATCAAACACTTTGATTTGTGTTCCACATATATTTGGCAATGTCATACGACCATATCAACAACACAACATTCCAAGATTCCATGGCATGAATTTCAGAAAGTTGGTAAATTTAAGACACGTGGGTCTTGCTTGTTGAAAATGATATGGAAATGGACTATTGTTAGAAGTTTCTAGACAATAAAGTTCATGGGCCAAAGATGGATTTTATGACTTACCTATTTCACAAGAATTTGAGAAAATATGGCTATATTTACTCAACGTGAAATATGTGAAATGCTTCAATGCGATTCACAAAAGGGTATAAAATCACCTTGGCAAGAATTTTGGAACATCTAGGCTGGGTCAAAGTGATGTTTGCATGAGCCAAGAAATATTATCTAGATTGTTTATATGGCATTATGACAATCGAAGCTCCATAAGAATATGGTATGTCCAAATGGAGAAGTCGGAATCTATTCTATTAACGATAATCACGACTATTTTCCTATACAGTTTCTAAATGATACACTCAAGTGACTATCACACTAAACAAAGTTGTCAAAGCTAAGGATAAGATGTCACAACGATTGAACTTCGTTTCAGTACATCTTTTCAGTACATATATATATCTAGGGTTGTCAAACCCAGTGGGAGTTAGTGTTTACATCAAACAAACTCAAGAATAGATATATGTTTCTTTCTCAGCGACTCATAGAAACAAAAGGTATTGATTCTACCACAAATCTGAGAACATATGGTTGTTGCTCTAGATAATGTCTTTTAGGAAACCATCATATTTCCAAAAAGGCAAGTGGGAGAAAATGACCTCGAAGTGACCTCAAAAGGACTTCAAGTCAAGCAACAAACAAATGTAGGATACTTAGGAGTCTTTGGAAAAGCTCCGTACTTAGAAGCCTTTGAAAGAGCTTCAAGAAGACATTAGAAGTGCTTCAAGAGAATCCTAATACTCAAAGGACTTGAGTAATGTCTTTATAAACACTAAAGTTTGATGTTCAATACCTAGGTAAATCGTATAAGGAATATAATTCAACCAAGATAGATACATAGATATCTTGAGGAATGAAAGATATGAAGACTTTGGAAGTGCTTCAAAACATACAACTTACAGGTTAGCTACGACGAATTAAAATTCCCAAGTATGGTTTGAGGCCATCAGAAACATTATTATGGTTCGAGGCCATATAAAATGGTTTGAGGCCATTTTATCCAAAGTACATTCATCTTAAAGAATCAAATATATGATTTGGTTAATTTGCATGAAGGGTTTACTCCCATTAGTTACAAACATGTTTTCTAGTGATAGAACGTTGATTTGCATAAAGGGTTCACTCCCATTAGTTGCAAACATGTTTTCTAAACATACAACGTTTATTTGCATAAAGGGTTCAGTCCCATTGGTTGCAAACATGTCTTCAAAACATACAAAGATTATATTGTATACACATACAAAAGAAAAGCTAGATTGGTGGTTAAAGATTATAAACAACTTCACGGCGTTGATAATGTTGAAATCTTTTTCACCAGGTCAGAATGCTTGAACTATTTTGGATAAATCTAGCAATCATTGCGTATTGCAATATGGCTATTGAAAAACGAAACACCTTCCTCAATTGGACTTGTAGAACGGAATTGTGTACATCACACAATGAAAAGTTTTGGATGCTAGATAAAAGAGCAAGCTTAAGAAATCTATTTGTAGATTAAAGCATGCATGTGGGAATTGGACTATAGTTTTCAACAAGGCTATTGAGCAATCATAGCTTTATGAAAACATGGATCATCTTGTAGATGATGAGTTTAGTGGGAGCTAAGGCAAGTTTATTGGTTTTACATATAAGATACATATCTCTCTATTGAAAATGACATTCAAATTATAATTGGTTAGATTTGAAAGTGTTTGTCAATATTAGAACCATGGCGAAACTTAGAACTGTTAGGTTATGATACATATGACAATTCATAAATCATGCGGAAAAACCATTAAGCCAGGAATACATATTATTTACACATAATCATTTAGAATAGTTTAGATGCATACTCTTTGTTGCGTGCCTTCCCTAGCTGCGCCAGAACCAAACAAGAACAAATCTTTAGGACTCCAAGTGTCGTCCCTCCGTAGATAGTCCACAGCACGTCCGGATCCGCCTTAAGATTGACCAACTAGAATCGCCCTTAAGGTACTATTATTTTCGGCACTTTATAGGCAATTGTGTAATTGAAGTTTGCTCTCAAAAACTCACTTTGAATACTTGAATGCTCTATGTAAATATGTGACCCTGGGCACTTATTTATAGAGTTTATGGAAAGGAATTATAATCCTATTAGAATACAAATCTATTTAATTATAATCCTACTAGGACTCTAATTAAACAAACTTTATCTATTAGGATTAGATTTAATCATATTACGAATCCCGGTAGCCTTAGGATTCGAGTAGCACACACGAGTGGCGCACAAGAATCGCACACCCGCACGCAGGCCTTGCGGCCCACACCGAGCGCACAGCGCAATGCCCACTGTCGCAGCCTTGTCCGCGCGCGCGCCCAAGCTTCGGCTGGGCCTGGCTTTTGCGCTGGGCCAGGTCGTATGCTTGGCGTGTGGTTGTTGCGCTTGGCTTGCTGGGCGATGGCCCGACTTCGTGCTGGGCCTTCGTCTGGCAGGCCTCGTCCGATGCTAATTCGTACGATACGTTTCCGATTAAATTCTCGATTCCGGAATTCATTTCCGATACGAACAATATTTAATATTTCCGATTCCGGATTTAATTTTCGTTTCGAACAAATATTTAATATTTCTGTTTGCGGAATTATTTTCCGATTTCGATAATATATCCGATTCTGACAATATTTCCGTTTCCGGCAATATTTCCGATTCCGGCAATATTTCCATTTCCGATAATATTTTGGAAAAATTGATATTATCGGTCCCAACTATGGCCGATTTACTTTAAAAGGTCCCAACTTTTGATTATGTCAGGGTGGTCCCAACTATAGAGAGTGTTTTCCAAAAATGGTCCCTTAGTTAAAATTAAGTGCTAAATAACTTAATTAACACTCATATCTCTCGTGCAATAATCATATTTTTTAATTAAATGAAGTAAATGGAACAGTATGATATGCTTAAATCAACTTAATTAATAGTTTAATAAACCAAAGGACCATTCTTGGAAAACACACCTTAAAGTTGAGACTACTCTAGAATAATCAAAAGTTGGGACCTTTAAAAGTTAAACGGCCATAGTTGGAACTGTCAATATCAATTTTTCCTAATATTTTCCGATACGTACCATGTTTCCGTTTCCGGCAACATCTACGTACGACTTGGATAATATTTATATTTCCGATACGATCCATATTTCCGTTTCCGGCAATATCATCGTTTCCGGAGTATTCATTTCTTGCCTGTGACGATCTCAGCTCTCACTAAAACCAAGATCCGTCGATTCCGAATATCCATAGATGGAGTATTTAATGCCATTAAATACTTGATCCGTTTACGTACTATTTGTGTGACCCTACGGGTTCAGTCAAGAGTAAGCTGTGGATTAATATCATTAATTCCACTTGAACTGAAGCGGCCTGTAGCTAGGCATTCAGCTCACTTGATCTCACTGAATTATTAACTTGTTAATTAATACTGAACCGCATTTATAAGACTTAACATTGAATGCATACTTGGACCAAGGGCATTATTTCCTTCAGTCTCCCACTTGTCCTTAGGGACAAGTGTGCATTTCCTAATTCCTTTGTCGCTCGATGCTTGCTCTTGAACATAAGGTAAGAGTTGTCATCCTTATTATGTCCAGAGGTGTTTCTCGGTTTCAGAGTTCAACTGATCAAATAAACAGATAATCATAGACTATGATTCATCCGAGCACGGCCATGCATTTCACAGTTTCTAGCTCTCCGAGTGGCCTTGTACAACTTTTAAGCATCTCATCCCGATTTATGGGAGGACAATCCCAATCTTGCGATCTTGAGATTAGACTTCGTTTGATAGGTAATTACCTGAGCGTTGCCTTTATAGCCTCCTTTTACGGTGCGACGGTTGGTCAACGTCAAAGCAACCAGTTCTCAAACAAGTAATCTCAAATCACTCAGGTATTGAGGATTTAGTGTCTAATAATTTTAATGAAATTTACTTATGACAGATTTTCATCTCTTACAGTAAAGTTTCATAGGTCTTGTCCGATACTAGTCTTCCCAAAGTAAGCATCTATGCAAATGATTATGACATTGCCATGTCCACATAGTTCAAGAAACAGAACTACTAGTCATCTTGCATTCTAGTCGTCTAACGTTTTCTATGCGTCCAATTTTATAGAAAACTCCGACTAGGGACCATTTTCAACTTTTGACATTCAAGTTCACTTGATAGACATTTCTTAGTCACAGGACTGGTCCTAACAGTCTATCTTGAATATATCGTCAAATTGAAGGGACTCATCATTTAATAAACCACAAATTAAATGGAAAAATGAATTCTTTTCATTTATTGTGAATGATTAACCAATAATGTTTTACAAAGATTTAAACTCTAAAACTTTAAAACATTAAACAGGGTCATCAAAGCCATTCTCCAATATGCTTGATTCCCATAGCTGCAGTGTGCGAGTTGTGCTTCGCCTGCGGCAGAGGTTTAGTCAATGGATCTGATATGTTGTCATCAGTTCCAATTTTTCTTATCTCGACTTCTTTTGTTTCAACGAACTCTCGTAGAAGGTGAACTCTACGAAGTACATGCTTGACTCTCTGGTGGTGTCTAGGCTCCTTTGCCTGTGCAATAGCTCCGTTATTATCACAATACAGGGCTATTGGTCCTTTAATGGAGGGGACTACACCAAGTTCACCTATGAACTTCCTTAGCCATATAGCTTCCTTTGCTGCTTCATGTGCAGCAATGTACTCCGCTTCAGTTGTAGAATCCGCAATGGTGCTTTTCTTAGCACTTTTCCCGCTTACTGCACCTCCGTTGAGGCAGAAGACAAACCCAGACTGTGATCTGAAATCATCTTTGGCGGTTTGGAAACTTGCGTCCGTATAGCCTTTAACAATTAATTCATCATCTCCACCATAGACCAGGAAGTCATCTTTGTGCCTTTTCAGGTACTTCAGAATATTCTTGGCAGCAGTCCAATGCGCCTCTCCTGGGTCTGACTGGTATCTGCTCGTAGCACTGAGTGCGTACGCAACATCCAGGCGTGTACATATCATAGCATACATTATTGAACCAATCAATGATGCATATGGAATCCCATTCATTCGTCTACGCTCATCAAGTGTTTTTGGGCACTGATTCTTGCTTAGAGTCATTCCATGAGACATGGGTAGGTAGCCTCGCTTGGAGTCCGCCATCTTGAACCTATCAAGCACCTTATTGATATAAGTGCTTTGACTAAGTCCAATCATCCTTTTAGATCTATCTCTGTAAATCTTGATGCCCAATATGTACTGTGCTTCTCCTAGATCTTTCATCGAAAAAAATTTCCCAAGCCAAATCTTGACAGAGTTCAACATAGGAATGTCATTTCCGATAAGTAATATGTCGTCGACATATAATACTAGGAAAGCTATTTTGCTCCCACTGACCTTCTTGTATACACAAGATTCGTCTGCGTTCTTGATGAAACCAAAGTCACTGACTGCTTCATCAAAACGTATATTCCAGCTCCTGGATGCCTGCTTCAATCCGTAGATTGACTTCTTTGGCTTGCATACCTTTTTTAGCATTCTTTGGATCCTCAAAACCTTCAGGCTGTGTCATAAACACAGTTTCTGTTAAAACGCCGTTTAAGAAAGCGGTTTTGACATCCATCTGCCATATTTCGTAATCGTAATATGCAGCGATTGCTAACATTATCCGAATAGACTTTAGCATTGCAACTGGTGAAAAGGTTTCATCGTAATCCACACCGTGGACTGCCTGTAACCTTTTGCAACCAATCTAGCTTGAAAACTTCAAGTTTCCCATCTTTGTCCTTTTTCAGTTTGAAAACCCATTTGCTTCCAATGGCTTGGTAGCCATCTGGCAAATCGACCAAATCCCATACTTGGTTTTCAGACATGGAGTCTAATTCAGATTGCATGGCTTCTTGCCATTGCTTGGAGCTAGGGCTCGTCATAGCTTGTTTGTAAGTCGCAGGTTCATCACTTTCAAGTAATAGAACGTCATAGCTCTCGTTCGTCAAAATACCTAAGTACCTTTCCGGTTGAGATCTATATCTTTGCGATCTACGCGGGGTAACATTTCTAGATTGACCATGATTCTCACCAGATTCTTCTAAAGGTCTTTGAGTTTCATCCTGAATGTCATCTTGAGCATTCTCTAGAGTTTGTTATTCGACTCGAATTTCTTCGAGGTCTACTTTTCTCCCACTTGTCATTTTAGAAATGTGATCTTTCTCCAAAAAGACACCATCTCGAGCAACAAATACCTTGTTCTCAGATGTATTGTAGAAGTAATACCCCTTTGTTTCCTTTGGATAGCCCACAAGGATACATTTGTCAGATTTTGGATGAAGTTTGTCTGAAATTAATCGTTTGACGTATACTTCACATCCCCAAATCTTAAGAAAAGACACATTTGGAGGCTTTCCAAACCATAATTCATATGGAGTCTTTTCGACAGCTTTAGACGGAGCTCTATTTATAGTGAGTGCGGCTGTATTTAGTGCATGTCCCTAAAATTCTAATGGAAGTTTGGCCTGACCCATCATTGACCTGACCATGTCTAGCAAGGTTCTGTTCCTCCGTTCCGACACACCGTTCCATTGTGGTATTCCAGGAGGAGTCAATTCTGATAGAATTCCACATTCTTTCAGATGGTCATCAAATTCATAGCTCAGATATTCACCGCCTCTATCAGACCGCAGTGCCTTAATCTTCTTGCCTAATTGATTCTCTACATCACTCTGAAATTCCTTGAATTTGTCAAAGGATTCAGACTTATGCTTCATTAGGTAGACATAACCATATCTACTGAAGTCATCAGTGAAAGTGATAAAGTAGCTGAAACCACCTCTAGCATTTTTACTCATTGGTCCACATACATCTGTATGGATTAACCCCAATAGTTCATTTGCTCTTTCTCCAACTTTAGAGAAAGGTTGCTTTGTCATTTTGCCAAGTAAACATGATTCGCATTTACCATAATCCTCTAAGTCAAATGGTTCTAGAATTCCTTCCTTTTGAAGTCTTTCTAAGCGTTTCAAGTTTATATGGTCTAATCGACAATGCCACAGATAGGTGAGATCTGAATCATCCTTTTTGGCCTTTTTGGTATTTATATTATATACTTGTTTGTCGTGATCTAATAAATAAAGTCCATTGACTAATCTAGCAGATCCATAAAACATCTCTTTAAAATAAAACGAACAACTATTGTCTTTTATTAAAAAGGAAAATCCCTTAGCATCTAAGCAAGAAACAGAAATGATGTTTTTAGTAAGACTTGGAACATGGAAACATTCTTCCAGTTCCAAAACTAGCCCGGAGGGCAACGACAAATAGTAAGTTCCTACAGCTAATGCAGCAATCCGTGCTCCATTTCCCACTCGTAGGTCGACTTCACCCTTGCTTAACTTTCTACTTCTTCTTAGTCCCTGTGGATTGGAACATAAGTGTGAGCCACAACCTGTATCTAATACCCAATAAGTTGAATTGGCAAGTATACAGTCTATAACGAAAATACCTGAAGATGGAACGACTGTTCCGTTCTTCTGATCTTCCTTTAGCTTCAAGCAATCTCTCTTCCAATGCCCCTTCTTCTTGCAGTAAAAGCATTCGGATTCAGAAGTGGGTTGACTGACCTTCCTCTTTACAGATTTGGCGCCAGTTTCCTTAGTTGGGCTGGCCTTGTTGCCACCTTTCTTAGCATTCCTCTTCTTTCCAGATTTCTTGAACTTGCCCCCACGCACCATAAGCACATCCTGCTTATCACTTTTGAGCGTCTTTTCAGCGGTCTTCAGCATACCGTGAAGCTCAGTGAGCGTTTTGTCCAGACTATTCATACTGTAGTTCAGTTTGAACTGATCATACCCGCTATGAAGAGAATGGAGGATGGTGTCTATAGCCATTTCCTGAGAAAATTGCTGATCCTGCCGACTCATATTCTCAATGAGTCCAATCATTTTGAGAACATGTGGACTTACGGGCTCGCCTTTCTTAAGCTTGGTCTCAAGAATTTGCCTATGAGTCTCGAATCTTTCGACTCGAGCCAGATCTTGGAACATGTTCTTCAACTCACTGATGATTGTGAAAGCATCTGAGTTGATGAACGTTTTCTGCAGATCCGCACTCATGGTGGCGAGCATTAGACATTTCACATCCTTGTTGGCATCAATCCAACGATTGAGGGCTGCCTGAGTGACCCCGTCGCCTGCGGCTTCGGGCATCGCCTCTTCTAGGACATACTCCTTTTCTTCCTGCATAAGAACTATTTGCAAGTTCCTTAGCCAGTCAAAGAAGTTCTTCCCGTTCAACTTCTCCTTTTCGAGAATTGATCGAATGTTGAATGAATTGTTGTTTGCCATATTTAAAACTACAATTGAAAAGAATAAACAAATAAATAACCATTCACAGTTTCTCTTAATAAACTTAAATTCTAGCATACATGCATAATTCAATGTTTATTAAGCATTTTATTCAAGTTATGTGTTCCGGCAGGTGTGAATAAAATGATTCCAAGATCCTAAAATCATTGAAGAACTAAGCACAGTTTGTCGACTTAATCCTAAAACATCTTAGGTAAGCAAAAGCCTTTTGCTAATAGTCTAGAAACTATTCTTGGTTGATAGGTACGTCTAAGAACTTATTAGGTAAACCTATCGATTTTGCCACGACATAAAAGGACTCCTTACTTATATCGTTGAGTTTCACCAAAACTAACATGTACTCACAATTATTTGTGTACCTTGCCCCTTTAGGACCAATAAGTAACACCTCGCTGAGCGAAAACTATTACTAGATTGATGTAAAGGATATCCAAGCAAGTGTATATTTTGGCATGGCACCTTTTAACTCAATTTTTAGGTTGGGAACTTAAGGCTCTTACTATGTTGGTTAGATTTTAAGTGAACTAAAATCCTTAATCATGCAACATAATCAAGCTTTTGATCTCATGCATTTTAAGACATATTTAAAAGCAATAAATAACTTAAAACATGCATAAG
The DNA here is from genome assembly GCF_020520425.1 of Spinacia oleracea. Lineage (NCBI taxonomy): Eukaryota > Viridiplantae > Streptophyta > Magnoliopsida > Caryophyllales > Amaranthaceae > Spinacia > Spinacia oleracea. The sequence goes on from NC_079488.1 coordinate 40,109,334, forward strand.
ATAAATGTGATCTAGTATGGCCCGGCTTCATCTTGAAGCTTTAACTTCAAAGTCCGTCTTGAAAATCTCCGTGGGAGGCACCATTTTCTTCAAATAGGATAAGCTATAATTAAAACTAATTACAACTATTTGATGGTACGCAGACCATATTTGAATTGAAAAACAACTTTGGTACTTTAGACCAATTACATTCAAATTAATGGTACGCAGACCATATTTTCTATCCTATTTGGGCCATACTAGTCATTTCATAACCTGCAAAACAGTACATATACAATATATACCATTCACCCATTCATTATCATGAATGGCCCACATAGCTGGTTAGTAAAACATTTATGCATCACGTAAATATTTGCAGCAATTAATCAAGGGCACCAATAATCTACCAATTATTCAGTCCTTATTAATTCTAATCAAGTTGTTTTAACCTTAAGGATTTGTAGACCTAATCAAGAGTTTATGACTAAAAGGACTCCCACTTAAACCAATAAATTCATATGCTTTACTAATTTTAAACATAAAATTGTATTTCTAGTCTAACCGGAAACATACAAATTTAATTAAAATTTAAAGCTCATATAAATTTATAATTGAATCCATAAAGTTTAATTTAATTTTAGTCGTATTTAAATTCATTCATGATTTTAATTTTAGTAAAATAATTAGAATAAATAAAATTTATTATAATTACAATATTCAAAATTAAAATCCAAGAAAATAATTTAAATTATTAATTTTAAAATTAATTAAAATTACGTAAACTGAAAATTTCAAATTAAAATTTCAAAATGATCTAATCGTAACGCAACAACCCCACGCAACGTACGCCCATGGGCCACACGCACACAGCCATCGCTGGCCATGTGCGCGCAGCCCATGCGCTGCGTCGCATTGCTGCTGCTGCTCTCCTTCGCAAGGCTCCACGCGAGCTGGTGCTCGCTGCGCGCGCGCCAGCGCTCGATGCACGCGAGCCATCGCTCGCTGCGTTCGCTCGCCAGCGCTCGCTGCGTTCGCTCGCCAGCGCTCGCTTCATGCGAGCCAGCGCTCGCTGCGCGCGCTCGCCAGCGCTCGCTTTATGCGGGCCATTGCTCGCTGCGTGCGCTCGCCAGCGCTCGCTGCGCGTGCTTGCCAGCGCTCAATCCTGCGAGCCATCGCTCGCTGCGCGAGGCATCGACGCTGGGCGTAGCACTCGTGGCACGCGAGCTTGCGCTCGCTGCGCGTGAGGCTCCGCACGCTTGCGCGAGGCAGTGCGCGTTGTGGCGCAGCTCGCTTGCTGCCTACACGCGACTGCTGTGCCTTGCTTTCGCCCTCGCCCATTCGTCCATTGCTCATAGCCCACGACACAAGGCAGGGCTGCTGCCTTGTGCTCGTGCACCATGGCCTTGCTCATTGCATTCGTGCCGCATGGGCGACGAGCTCCCTTGCTCGTCGTCACATGCCCGCACTATACAACACCCCTTAAGGGTAACACGTAGCGTCCATTGCTTTGTGCGTGCAAGTTATATGAGCGAATCGCATAAAAATTTAAAATTTATATTCAAAATTAATGACAAATTAATAAATAATATTAATTTCATAATTTTAGGGCGAAAAATCGAAAATTTATTATTCAATTGATTTCCGATTAACATGGATTCAAGTCTAGGGCATAAAAATTTAAAATTTAACATAAATTTACAATTTTTATGGTGGTGTTTAATCATAGGTATTTAATTAAATTATAATTAATTATGAAAATCAAATTAATTCTAAATTATTCTAATTTTCAACAAATTAATTATAATTACAAATTAGATTGCATAATTAACAAGGCTAGGCATTCAAACTTGTTAAACATATACAGTAGGTCAATCAAAAATTCAAGATTTATCAACAAGAATCGCAAATATTTAATTTAACATCTTAAATTTACGAAATTTTGCATTCGAAAAACTAAAACCTCCGAAACGTCATAGTTAGGCTTCGAATTTGAGAATTATGGGTTCGGCAGAATAATACTAATTTTGTCAAAATTTTAGAATGCCTTTTACATGCGGAATTGACACAAAAATCACTCGATTTGGATGAGTAACGAAGAAACTGCCGAAAAACTGCGTACGTATAATTAAATAAACGCAATTTGCAATTAATTAACAATTACGAAAATTAATCACCCCTTTTAATTCTTGCAAATTTGTAATATTTAACCATGTTCATGCAATTTAGATTATGAAAATAATAAGAGGCTCGTGATACCACTGTTAGGTTATGATACATATGACAATTCATAAATCATGCGGAAAAACCATTAAGCCAGGAATACATATTATTTACACATAATCATTTAGCATAGTTTAGATGCATACTCTTTGTTGCGTGCCTTCCCTAGCTGCGCCCGAACCGAACAAGAACAAGTCTTTAGGACTCCAAGTGTCGTCCCTCCGTAGATAGTCCACAGCACGTCCGGATCCGCCTTAAGATTGACCAACTAGAATCGCCCTTAAGGTACTATTATTTTCGGCACTTTATAGGCAATTGTGTAATTGAATTTTGCTCTCAAAAACTCACTTTGAATACTTGAATGCTCTATGTAAATATGTGAGCCTAGGCACTTATTTATAGAGTTTATGGAAAGGAATTATAATCCTATTAGAATACAAATCTATTTAATTATAATCCTACTAGGACTCTAATTAAACAAACTTTATCTATTAGGATTAGATTTAATCATATTACGAATCCCGGTAGCCTTAGGATTCGAGTAGCACACACGAGTGGCGCAAAAGCACCGCACACCCGCACGGAGGCCTTGCGGCCCACGCCGAGCGCACAGCGCAATGCCCACTGTCGCAGCCTTGTCCCCGCGCGCGCCCAAGCTTCGGCTGGGCCTGGCTTTTGCGCTGGGCCTGGTCGTATGCTTGGCGTGTGGTTGTTGCGCTTGGCTTGCTGGGCGATGGCCCGGCTTCGTGCTGGCCCTTCGTCTGGCAGGCCTCGTCCGATGCTAATTCGTACGATACGCTTCCGATTAAATTCTCGATTCCGGAATTCATTTCCGATACGAACAATATTTAATATTTCCGATTCCGGATTTAATTTTCGTTTCGAACATATATTTAATATTTCCGTTTGCGGAATTATTTTCCGATTTCGATAATATTTCCGATTCTGACAATATTTCCGTCTCCGGCAATATTTCCGATTCCGGCAATATTTCCATTTCCGATAATATTTTCCGATACGTACCATTTCTCCGTTTCCGGCAACATCTACGACTTGGATAATATTTATATTCCGATACGATCCATATTTCCGTTTCCGGCAATATCATCATTTCCGGAGTATTCATTTCTTGCCTGTGACGATCTCAGCTCCCACTGAAACCAAGATCCGTCGATTCCGAATATCCATAGATGGAGTATTTAATGCCATTAAATACTTGATCCGTTTACGTACTATTTGTGTGACCCTATGGGTTCAGTCAAGAGTAAGCTGTGGATTAATATCATTAATTCCACTTGAACTGAAGCGGCCTCTAGCTAGGCATTCAGCTCACTTGATCTCACTGAATTATTAACTTGTTAATTAATAATGAACCGCATTTATTAGACTTAAAATTGAATGCATACTTGGACCAAGGGCATTATTTCCTTCAAGAACATACTGGGTTAAAGATCTATTGGATAGGATCTAAAGCGCTGTTTGGATTCTGTAAAAGTAGTTACTAAATCAAACACAATTGAGACACTCAAAAGAAACTCTCAACCCATATGAGTAAGTCTATGTAATGAATGCTTTAACTAAGTATAAAACTAGGCTGTTATCACTAAAGTTAAACATGAAGGACCTTGAAGAGGTGCCTTCACCTTATTTCACATGGCAATGCCAAGATTTTAGCAAGATTCAGTATCTCTTGAAACAGAATAAAGCTAAAAATTACATGGATAGATTTTAAAATGCGAATGGTTTTTTCATTACAATCAATCATGTATGATGTGATATATAGATCGCCAAGATAACTCGTGAACATTGGATCGTGACGAGTTTATACCAATCTATATTGATCTAGATCAAAGATCATTAGAACCATATCAAGAACATCTAATACATTTGCATATGTACGATGAGCACTTGATAAGAGGAAGTGAATATGAACTAATGTTTTGATGCTACATGCATTTTCCTAAGCAAAAGTTGAATCTTGTTGTTAGGCAAACCACAAACAGTCACGGGCAATTAGGCGTCGTGATTAAAAGGTGGTAACATAGGTTCTGAACCATATGTGATGCATGGGAAACTGAATCAATGATTAGTTTCCAAGTTCTAAGTTGAAAGATGTATCTCCCACATCTCTCTGAACTGGTTGGAGTATTCCAAAAGGATGGCATCATTTGCAATTCTACATAAATGAAATGAATTCATAATTGCCTAAGAAGCAATGAAAGGGAATTGTTTCTAGTGGGAGTTCTTCAATAAACTCAGGTTGATCACAAGTCTTCTATCTGAATAATTTTCTATTTTGAAAATGAGAATCATTCTAACAGCAATGAAAGACTAGATCATTCTATAAACATATTCAAAGATCTTTTCATCTTACATCGAAAGGATTTCGATAGAAAGGATGCTAAGAATAGCAAAGTATGATAAACTAAACCTCTACATTGAATGAGACACAACATTTATATGCAGAAATGGAATCAAGTTTGAGTTCCATGAATGTTTTAAGTATTGGGTGAAAGTCCTATATCTGTAAAACATTAAATGCTTGATTTTGGGTTAGAGGCCCACAAATTGGTAAGCATTTGGTTTAAACATTTATCATTTATGAAATTACATTTCATAGATCATTTAATCTTGGTTTAGTAATAAATGATAAGTCCAGGTTATTCAAATCATTCAAATGGGATGTCAAGATGGATTCTTCGATAAAGAAACACCCATAAGTGAACTTGAATATTGATGTCACAAAGAATCCCTAATCATTGAAAGGTTGGACGACCAATGACTAATGAAGATTAGATTGCAAGGTGATTTATACTTCTGTTTCTTGAACTAGATGGACTGGATGTCAGAAATCATTTGCATAGATACTTATTGGATCTTGTATCGGATTGACCATGAGGACACTTTAAGAGATTAAAGTCATGTCATAAGTAGTTCTCATTAATGGTGATTAGAACCATTCCTCAGAACATGAGCTATTATGTTTGCTCGTTTGAGAATTAGTTCGCTTTGATGCTAGCTAAACGTCGCACCGTAAAAGGAGGCTATAAAAGCAGTTATTGGGCGTACTATGAATCAAAGTGAGTGTTCATAGATTGCAAGAATGGATTGTCCTCCTATCTTTGATAGGATATGGTGTTGTTGTATAACAAGGCCTCTCGGAGAGTTAGATAATGTAAAATGCATGGTCGTGCTTAGAATGGTTAAGGGTTAACCTTCTGTAAAAGTTTAAAAATTGAGCTCTGTAATCCGAGAAACACTTCTGGACCTAATAAGGATGGCTTGGATCTTACCTTATGTTCAATAAGTAGCACTAAGCGACAAAGGAATGTGAATGCACACTTTTCTGAATGACAAGTGGGAGACTGAAGGAAATATGTCCTTCACCCAAGGTGCATTAAGTCTAATACCAAGGTTCAGATTAATTGCGAACAATTAATTCAGTGAGATCAAGTGATCGGAACAGCTAGCTGGAGCAATGCTTCCAATCAGTGAGTTCTAATTAATATTAAGCTCACAACTTACTCTTGACTGAACCTACAAGGTCAAACCAATGGAATGTAACAGATCACCGGATTAAATGAATCGGAAATTCATTTAATAGCTTTTCGGGAATTAGTTTTGGAAAACGTATTATACGATACGACCTTGCATCGGAATCGTATATCGTATCCTGAATATTCAGAATCGTATATCGTATCGTATATCGTACAACGGTGATTCGTCGTATACCATACGATAAATAATAGCTGTAAGGTATTAGTCGTGAATACGAGGAGCATCGGAGCTGCCGGCCCGTCGAGCCAAGAGGGCCAGCGCGCAAGGCCCAACGAGCCAGCGAGCTCGCGAGCAAAGCGAGCAGGCCAGCCCGTGGCGTGGCACAAGCGTGCAACAACACAGCAACGTAGCAGTGAGCACGCGAGGCCTACGGCCAAGCTGCTCGGCTGTGCTCGCTGTGGGCTTCGGCCTGCAACGTGTTGGCTGTGCGCGGGTCTGTGTGGCCGTGTGTGCAAGTGTGGTCGGTCAAGGCCTTGTCTTGGCCGGTTTCACTAATATAATATTTAGGTTATTATATTTTTACACACACTACAACACAATCAGTTTTCCTAAAACCCTAAACCTAATTCTAATATTACGTTCTTCAGTTTTCTCTCTGTGAAAACTGTTCATCGCAAAAAGTAAAACTCTTGAGTGATTGTCTAAGCTACGATTATCAAGACAGATCTGAACGTGTCGGTAAACCAAGTAGAGGAACGACAAGTGGAGTTCATTGTTCGTGTTCGTTGACAGATTACTTCGGAAAACACGCTTCGAATGTAAGTTTGCTTAATCTGTGCTTTATACATGTTTCCTGGCTTTGGGGATTGTTCCGCACATGTACGTTATGTATGTTTATCTGTACTTCCCTACAGTTTTTAGTATAATTCTTGGCATTGGAGAGGTGAGATGACAGAATTTTACTGTTCGGGTGTTTAGTGGTGTACAGGCTTAAGGCTCCAAGTTCGAAAAAAGCGAAAAATAGCTGATCGGGCGAGGACCGCCCGATCGGGCGCGCATCGAAAGAAGAAAAGAACTTTAATTTCGCCTGACCGGGCGAAAGAGGCCCAATCGACCAGATTGGCGAGTAGAAAGCCCGATTTGGCGAACTTCTGCCCGATCGGGCGGATGGTGATGACGCCACAGTGGAGTTCGAGGATGAAATCTGGGTTGAAGAGGAGGTTAAGGCACGATATCGCAACTGCCCGATCCGGATCGGGCGAGCTGCGCCCGATCGGGCGATTTGCGATTTCACGGGCATATTACACGGATTCCCCTCCTTCCTTCATTTTATTTTTCATCTTCTTCTTCAACTCTCTCTCTCTCTCTTTCTCCATTAAACCCCAAACTCCATAAACTTCAAACCTCCATATAAACTCTCGGTCTCCACTCCTTTAGGCCAATGAGGATATTGCCTGATTTAGCTTGGGGGGGTGTTTCATTTCCCTGTACATATCAGGTATGTTTTCTTTTCGTATTTTGTGTTTTTTCTTATTTTGGTGTGTTTACTACTTTATAGGTTAGTTTTACCACGTTAAAAAAAAACACAAAAGTACGTTCCGATGAATGCAAAATCATGCTTCCCTGTCCCCTTTAATTTAAAATTGTTTTGATTCTTGGTATTTGATGACGAGCAATGTGGATATGTTAGCCATGATTTGATATTTGATTACTTTGATGCCTTGACATGAGTCAACTCTGACCAACTATTTATGGACTTGGTGCTTGGCTAGTTGACTTGGTTAGGAATGTGTGATAGCTTCCTGGCGTGTCGTTGATTTTGAGTATTGGTTTGCAACTGTTAGGAATGTTTTATGACTCATATACATGCACATTGAGGAGGAAGAAGGCATTTTTTCTATTAAGGTGGCCTTCAGATGAAATTAGATACATTTGTTCCCTCCTTTTCTACCCATGTTGTTGCTTGTGCCCTTTATTCGGTGACTAGCCATATTACAAGCCCATGAAAGCCCCATTGGTTACTTGTCCCAAGCCTAGCTTGGGGGAGCTAATAGTAAGTGAGGTGAGGGAGTTGTAGTGTGCTACATTTTTAGCACAAAGTGAGTGTTGAAAAAAAGGGAGTTCTTCTTATCTTGTTTGTTGTTTGAAAAGGAAAATAATTTCTAATGAAGAGTGAAAGAGATGAGAAGATATGAAGGTTTTCCAAAAAAAAAAAAAAAATATATTTGAGCAAAAAAGAGAGAAAATTTTCATTATTTTCAGAAAAATTCAAAGCATTGTTTCACTCAAGTATTGTAATTTCTTATCTTTATGAGTGATTGGTTATAATTGTGAAAGAAGGGCAAGAAAGTATGGTATGGTTTATTTGTTGTTTCATCATGTGTTGAGTGGGAGAGTTGTGGTCATCATTTGTGGTTGATCATGGGTTTTGCTAGGATTTATGCTCCCCAAAGCCAAGGCTTTAAGCTCACATTTTACCCAAATCTACCACACCCTTACCTAAGCCTATCATTGCAAGCTTTGAAGACCTTCCGACCTTTGTGCATAGAGTCATACTAATATAAAATTAGTTGTTTATCAATGCAAGTTATGACATGAAACATTTCGAGTCGACTACTAGGTTGAGTGCATGTTCTTTTAGAAACACGAGTGTTGTGAGTTTGGGAGGGCATTGTTCACATATATGTTGGGAAGAGAGCGAACGGGTACATCTTTTACCCGCCACATAAATGAGTGACGAGTGTGTGAGCACTAGTCTTGAATTCCATTCTGCACTTGTGGTTCGCTTTGCGTGACGATTGTTAGGGAGGATTTGTGGTTGGATAGATTTGATTGGTTGACATTGATGCATGCTCGTTGAATTTTGCCTTGAATTGTATCCATTTTTTTGAAATATGGTTGGGGTGAAGTTGATTCTTGTATTCATCGATGATTTCTTTGCTTAGGGACAAGCAAAGATCTAGCTTGGGGGAGTTTGATATGTGTGTTTTATATAGAGTTTTTACCCCAGTCCCTTAGTACTTTTCTGCATCAAATGAGCTCTTATGAGCCATTTTTATTACTAATATGTGTTGTAAGTGTGCCTTGAGTTTCAGAATTTGTTCGATGAGAAATTAGTCTTTTTAGTCTCGTTTCGCGATGATATAGGCCACTACACGGACCCAGGGTAGGTTCGAGATAATTACGGTCGACCCTTGGAAGCCTAGGATGCCTATGTTCGAGCCCCGAGAGTTAGACTTGGTGCTTTGAGTGAATGACGATGCATTTTGAGTGGAGGGAGGAATGAGAAGACCAGGCGAAGAAAAAGACTTCTGAAGCTTTCAACGCGCGCCAGATCCGGATCGGGAGGCCATCCTGGGAGCTGTATAGTGCAATTCTCATCCGCCCGATCGGGCGGAATTTCGCCTGATCGACCTGCTTGTCGAGCAGAATGCCCGATCGGACGGCCATCTGCCCGATCGGACGACTCCAACCTCTGCGCCTGTTTTGCGAGTTTATTTCCGGTTTTTGAATTGTATTTTGGGCAAACTATAAATACTAGGCCCTTTTATTTTTAGTGACATCTTATTTTTCTAGTTTCAAACAATTAGTTTATTTTCCTTAGCTTAGTTTATTCTCTCAATTTGTTCCAACACTTAGTTTTTAATTTCTATCAAAATTCAAGCTTTCATTATTCATTGTTCTTCATTTAGGTATTGATTCTTACTCTGATTTATTATTTTGCTTTGACTATGTTTTCATTGATTAATATTGCCTTAGTTATTTCAATCATGTGTGAGTAGTCTATTTTCTAGGGTTTTGGGGATCCATAAATTAATATGAAGGGATGATTGGACGTTGTTGATTGTTGGTATTGTGGTTAATTCCTATTGATTGATTCCATTTACTATGCAATTAGATTTGCGCAGGTTTAGTTGTATTAGTCAAGCAATATCAAGTTAAGATTCAAGAGATGCAATTTGATGTTTAGGCTTGTGTCAATAGGTAGAATTGGAATTAATACGTAGCGAGAGCCCGTTAATTCTAAGTCTACGATTAGTATCGATTCGAGAGAGCATGCTAGTCTAATTAATTGCTTTATTGATTATTGTTGATTGTTTATCATCGTGGATTGTTGTTCATCGGTGAACCTATTCCCTAGACCTTTTTATATCTGAATTACCCTTATTTTATTATTGTCGTAGTTTTAGTATCAAAACCAACCAAACTCTTGTTCGCAATAGTCTAGACCTTAGCTTTAGTAATAGAAAGAGGGTCGTTTCCCTGTGGATTCGATCCTTACTTCTGATAGGGTGTTTTTCCGTCGTTGAATAGAAATTCACCTCACCAAACAAAATTTATAAAACCACTAAACTAACCGGCTATATGGACTATAGCGGCAAGTATAGGGATCGTACCATAGAAACGGTGGTTATCGAGTTGAGATATTAAGCTAGTTCGAACAAGAATTGGTTTGAATTATCACTAAGAAAATAAAACTAACAATTAAGAGAAATTGAATCAAGATTGGGAAACGTTAGGGAGTCGGGGATAGGCTAGGGAAATCGGGGGAAATGAACTAAACTATCTAGCAATGATGATCATGCAACGACTTGGCAAATAGGCAAATAGCATCAAATGACGAACCCGCCACCTCTCGGATGGGGTACGCTAAGCGTCTAATCTACGGAAGAGCTTTCGCCTAATCCTAGACTAAACTAACTTGCATATAATAGGCGCAACTATTTGCTTACACAAAATAGGCTCACAATCTCTTGCCAAACCTAACCTATGCTTCCAATTGAATATAATCGAATAGCATTTGCAACTACCACTCAATTAGGCATGGATATCCTATCACCAAATCATATTTAATCACATTAATCAATCAACAATCAATCATCAATTTCCCCTAATTAAGCCCCTAGATTCTCCCCTTTCCCTAACCTAATTCTAAAAATTAAGAAATCCCTTAATTCTAGGATAGCAAGCATGAAATTGAAAGATTAGAAAGAGAGAATCAAAGAGTAGAACAACCAATTGAGAAATCAACTAGAAAATTAAGAATCAAAGTAACTAGAGTCAAGGCAAAGAAGAACTCAAGAATTAAAGGAATTAAAGAACAATCAGCAATCATAACAAGAGCAAGAAATAAGAAATTGAATTGAATTGCAAGAAATTAGAAGAAGAGTTTAAGAAATTACAACTTGATGCTTCAATGGAGGAGAGTTTCTCTCTCTAGAAATGCTGAAAATCTATTTTGGGAATTCTCAAATGTTAAACTAAAATTCTACAATAAAATAAAAATGAAAAATCTATTTATAAGTTTCCCCAAATAGAAGCCGAAATTCGAAAATATGCAGCCCGCGCAGCCATTCGGTCGCATATACCCTCTGTGCGACCGAACATAAGAGACCCATTCGAGCAAACATTAAGCTCTGTGCGAGCAAACGCAGCGAAGAACCATTCCTTCGTCATATACGACCGAACAAGAAAGCATGTTCGGTCGAATGGTGTTTTCTTGGCCTTTGTCTCCTTTGAGCTTTGATTTGGACGAACAGAAAAACCTGTGTGGGTGCACAAACTCTTGTGCGGTCGAGCCAAAACCTGTGCGGTCGTTTACCAATTTTGAGGCATTCTGTCTCCAAAAATCCATTTTAAGCGACCGAACAAGAAGGAACGTTCGGTCGCACAAAACTGCAGATTCCTTGATGCCATCAGCCCTCCTCTGTTCGGGCGCACAAGTAACAACTCGATCGCACAAGCCCTGTTTTGGCTCAATTCTACTTGTTTTCCATCACTTTTCATCATAATCACCTATAAAGCACAAGATGGAAAGAAAATTATAAAAATCACCCAAAAAGCTATAAAAACCATAAAAAGACATAACAAACTAACATGAAATCCTATCCTATGAGCGACATATATTTCGCTCATCAACTTCCCTTGCTATTTAGGTAGTGATTTTAGGTTTATGTTTTATTAGGTGATACGACTTAAGCCTGTCAGACATCGACACTGTTGCCGAGCTCAGGGAAGAAGCACTAGTTAGGATGGCATCCTACCAACAAGCAGTTGCTAACAGTTACAACAAGAACATATGAGCTCGAGTTTTCCGACAAGGAGATTGGGTACTGCGAAAGGTCTTTCCAAACAAGAAGGATCCGTGACATGGGAAACTAGCCCCAACTTGGGAAGGACCCTATCAAATCGTAAGACGAACAGGTCATGGCGCATACGAACTGGTCGACAGAGATGGAAGTCCAATTCCAAGAAGTTGGAACGCGACGCACTTGAAGTTGTATCATTTCTAAACACCTTGGAAATCTATTCTTTTTAGTTTTTCTTTAACATGCAGGAAAGACAGATGTCCGCGGCATCATGGCGATATCCCCAAACTGGGGACAACACGACACGATCTCGGGTCGAGACGAACTCGGATATACTCAAACAGGACAACAACCTTGGCGATAACAAATAAAGCTAAGTCCCCTATCTTTTTCTTTTTCTTTCTTTACTTATGATTTTTTCTTCATTATCATTATTGACTTAGGCATCGGAGGGCCGTTGGCCACACCAACAGCCAACCGTGACGCCATCATCTTTTTTTGCAGATCACCACTCGAAACAATTGCATACAACATCTCGAAGCTCAACAAGGACATATATACAACATGATCTCGGCTAGTGCTCCTTCAACTCTTTCTTTTCTTCTTCTTGTCGTAATTTCGTTTTATTTCATGCCGCTCTATAATGACTTAAGCATCGGAGGGCCGTTGGCTACACCAACGGCCAATCCTCACGCTCTGCTATGTTGACAGTATGAGGCCAACATGATGATGAATTCGACAAGAAGAAGGCATGATGGAAAAAGATCAAATGCAACACAAAGAAGACATATTTAGAAAGGGGAATGCAAAACAACTTTGTCATTTTATTAATATTTTCAATGTTACAAACTACTTGTACGAATTACATATTAAAAACTTTACAATCTAGAAAACTACAATTTAGGCCATACAAAAATCCTGACACATTACATTGTACATTACACACGAACAGGAATACAGATCTACATTTTTGCAGTTTACATCTCTTACGTACTTTGCAGCTCCACTCTTGACAAGCTGAAGGCGTCGCCAAGTCAAATGCAAGGTACGCACACCAAAGTTTCCTGCACACAAAACAAACACAAACCAAACACATTTTTCCAAACATAACAGTTCACACAAACCAAGCATAAAAATTAAAACCAGAAATCCACAAATATTTACATGACTTGTCCCCATGGACAAGCCTAAAAAAACACCAAAGACTGCTGCCTAAAGGAGAAACACAACAACAGTATTTTTTGACCTCACTAAGGCCAACCAAAAAACCATTGTTTAAAAAGTAACCACAATTATATTGGTCCCACCTTCTCCTCTTGCTCGCCATTGCCTGGTGCCGCCGCCATCTCGGTGTTGGGCCTGGTTGCAGTTGCACCCTCCTCAACATCCTCATCATCATTAACGGCACCAAGGGGAAATACTCCCCGGGGAATGCGGTGTTTAAATGGGCTATATCCTTCTCTGGAGTCCAGTCCGCATGCATGCCCGCCAAGAAGTCCTCCATCATCTTAGCCCGCATTTTCCAAGTGTAATAACCAGCACAATCGTAAATCCTTGCCTTGACCTTGGCAAGGGACGTCTTCAGCTCGTTAACTTCAGCAGCCAGCGCCTCCTTCTCGGCATTCAACACAGCAATCTCAGCAGCCCCCTTTGCTTGCTCTGCCTCCAGCATCTCAGCCTTAGCCGTCACCTCTTTGGCGACTCTACCAAGTCGACCGACCTCCTGCTTTTCTTTTTTCATGTCGTTTTTCATTTTTACTAACTGATCTTCCAATGTTATGACATGATGGCGAGTAGTCAAAGCAGATTGCAGGGCCTTTTTTCAAGATGAAGAAAAAAAAAAGACATTTCAGTTAGCAATGTCAACCTAAGGATGGAAATACAAACAAAAGCTAAAGCACAAGAGCAGAACATACCTTCCAGGCATCCGAGACGCTCTCGACAGTTGCAGCAACTGGGGACAGGGTCTCTTGACGCTCACGGCTGGACGACATCCACAGGCGGTCCACTTCTGGCCATAGCTGGTGCAGAGGAGCATCAGCCGACTCGAAGTCGTCGGGAAACTCGACAGAGAGTTTTCTCTTACGAGATGGCCGGAGGCGGCATCTTGAATTCCGCAGCCGAAGACGTTCCCATCTCCCCAGTTACGGTAGTGTCATGAGAAGCCTTTGGATGTTTCCGTGGTGACACCACGATGATGGGTTTAGGCCGGGCTACACTCCCCAATGTCTCCAGCCTTCTCCTTAGCAACGCCTCCTCGGATGGGGCCATACCAGAGCGTGCCGACGGACCAGTTCCTGCACCACAACATTATATAGACGACTCAGTCTCGTCAAACAAACATGTATTCTTTTTTTAAAAAAAAAGGGCAACGACCCCGACTTGTAAACTAACGCTAACCCGTTTACCTGTTGAAGTCGACATGTTTGCAGGTTCGGAGTATTCCTCTTCCAGTGAGAGTTCTTCACGCTCAAACCTCACGCCACAAAAAGCCCTGTCCTTTAAAGGAATCCCCAAAAGAACATCAGTCTTCTCGACCGCTTCGGCACCGACCCCGACCCCGACGGTGTCGAATGATGCCCCTACAAAAACAAACAAGTAAGACAAAGTCAATAAACAAGTATCCCAAAACACAAAATAAAACAAATTATACCTCTAGCCATCCATTCCCCGTCGAGAAATCGGAGTCGGGACCCAGGCTAGCCAACTCCACAAAGAAGAAATGACCCATCCACCCGCGGTCGTTCGACTTGTCCAAACCCAGGAGAGCCTCCCTGTGTTAAGTTATGATACATATGAATAACATAAATCATGCGGAAAAACCTTAATGCCAGGATACATATTAATTGAACATAATCATATAATTAGTATAGGATGCATATACTTTGTAGCGTGCCCACCCTAGCTGCGCCCGAACCGAACAAGAACAAGTCTTTAGGACTCCAAGTGTCGTCCCTCCGTAGATAGCCCACAGCACGTCCGGATCCGCCTTAAGATTGACCAACTACAATCGCCCTTAAGGTACTATTATTTTCGGCTAAATAGGCAAGTAATATGGCTGATTTTTCTGCTTAAAAATCCTAGCTTTTATTTTTTGAATACTTATTAAACTCCCGTGTATAAATTTGTGACCCTAGGCACATATTTATAGAATCATGGAAAAGGATTTCGAATCCTATTAGAATACCAAATTACTTAATTAGAATCCCTTTAGAACTTTATTTAATTAATTTCTATCTTCTAGGATTAGGATTTAATCATAGCACGAATTCCGATAGCTTTAGGATTCGTATAGCACACGACCGCACATGAGCACGAGCACCGTACAGCCCGCGCGCACGGCTTGCGGCCCACGCGAGCTGCATGGTGCGCAGCCCATTGCTCGGAGCCCACTTTGTTCCGCGCGCGCGCCATGCCTTGCTGGGCCTAGCCTTGCACTGGGCCTGGCGAGGCTTTGGCGTGTGGTTTGATGCGTATGGCTTGCTGGGCGAGGGCCTGGCTTCGTGCTAGGCCTTCGTCTAGCAAGTTTCGTCCGATGCTAATTCGTACGATACGCTTCCGATTAATTTCCCGATTCCGGATTTCATTTCCTATACGAACAATATTTAACATTTCCGTTTCCGGAATTAATTTCCGTTTTTGAACAAATATTTAATATTTCCGTTTCCGGAATTATTTTCCGATTCCGATAATATTTCCGATTCTGACAATATTTCCTTTTCCGGCAATATTTCCGATTCCGGCAATATTTCCATTTCCGATAATATTTTCCGATACGTACCATGTTTCCGTTTCCGGCAACATCTACGTCTTGGATAATATTTATATTTCCGATACGATCCATATTTCTGTTTCCGGCAATATCATCGTTTCTCGAGTATTCATTTACTTGCCTTTGACGATCTCACCTCCCACTGAAACCAAGATCCGTCGATTCTGAATATCCATAGATGGAGTATTTAATGCCATTAAATACTTGATCCGTTTACGTACTATTTGTGTGACCCTACGGGTTCAGTTAAGAGTAAGCTGTGGATTAATATCATTAATTCCACTTGAACTGAAGCGGCCTCTAGCTAGGCATTCAGCTCACTTGATCTCACTGAATTATTAACTTGTTTAATTAATACTGAACCACCTTTATTAGACTTAACATTAAATGCATACTTGGACCAAGGGCATTATTTCCTTCAGTCTCCCACTTGTCCTTAGGGACAAGTGTGCATTTCCTAATTCCTTTGTCGCTCGATGCTTGCTCTTGAAGATAAGGTAAGAGTTGTCATCCTTATTATGTCCAGAGGTGTTTCTCGGTTTCAGAGTTCAACTGATCAAATAAACAAATAACCATAGCCTATGATTCATCTAAGCACGGCCATGCATTTTACAGTTTCTTGCTCTCCGACTGGCCTTGTACAACTTTCAGCATCTCATCCTGATTTATGGGAGGACAATCCCAATCTTCCGATCTTGAGATTAGACTTCGTTTGATAGGTGATTACCTGAGCGTTGCCTTTATAGCCTCCTTTTACGGTGCGACGGTTGACAACGTCAAAGTAAGCAGTTCTCAAACAAGTAATCTCAAATCACTCAGGTATTGAGGATTATTGTCTAATAATTTTAATGAAATTTACTTATGACAGATTTTCATCTCTTACAGTAAAGTTTCATAGCTCTATCCGATACTAGTCTTCCCAATGTAAGTATCTATGCAAATGATTACGACATTGCCATGTCCACATAGTTCAAGAAAAAGAACTACTAGTCATCTTGCATTCTAGTCGTCTAACGTTTTCTATGCGTCCATCTTTATAGAAAACTCCGACCAGGGACCTTTTTCAACTTTTGACATTCAAGTTCACTTGATAGACATTTCTTAGTCACAGGACTGGTCCTGACAGTCTATCTTGAATATATCGTCAAATTGAAGGGACTCATCATTTAATACTAAACCAAGATTAAATGGAATATGAAAATACATTTCATATATGATAAATGTTCAACCCCAACGTTTTACAACCATGGGCCTCAAACCCATCTTTAAAACAGTTCATGGAATTCAAAGCTATGCTTGATTTCTAGTGCGACAATGTGAGTGTTGCTTCTCACTTGTTGCGTAGGTTTAGTTATCATGCTTTGCCAATCTTAATATCTTTTTCATCGAATGTTCTTCGAGATAGATGATAAGATCTTTTGAGTATGTTTATTTTGTGATCTAGTCTTTCTTGCTACATTAGTGGTTCTACGCATTTTGCAATAAAGAACCATTAAGTCAACAGACATGTGTGAAGGAAATAATGCCCTTGGTCCAAGTATGCATTCAATGTTAAGTCTAATAAATGCGGTTCAGTATTAATTAACAAGTTAATAATTCAGTGAGATCAAGTGAGCTGAATGCCTAGCTAGAGGCCGCTTCAGTTCAAGTGGAATTAATGATATTAATCCACAACTTACTCTTGACTGAACCCGTAGGGTCACACAAATAGTACGTAAACGGATCAAGTATTTAATGGCATTAAATACTCCATCTAAGGATATTCGGAATCGACGGATCTTGGTTTCAGTGGGAGCTGAGATCGTCAAAGGCAAGCAAATGAATACTCCGGAAACGATGATATTGCCGGAAACGGAAATATGGATCGTATCGGAAATATAAATATTATCCAAGTCGTAGATGTTGCCGGAAACGGAAACATGGTACGTATCGGAAAATATTATCGGAAATAGAAATATTGCCGGAAACGGAAATATTGTCTGAATCGGAAATATTATCGGAATCGGAAAATATTCCGGAAACGGAAATATTAAATATTTGTTCGAAACGGAAATTAATTCCGGAATCGGAAATATTAAATATTGTTCGTATCGGAAATGAATTCCGAAATCGAGAATTTAATCGGAAGCGCATCGGACGAGGCCTGCCAGACGAAGGCCCAGCACGAAGCCGGGCCATCGCCCAGCAAGCCAAGCGCAACAACCACACGCCAAGCATGCGACCAGGCCCAGCGCAAAAGCCAGGCCCAGCCGAAGCTTTGGCGCGCGCGCGGGGCTGCGATGAGTGGGCTGGCGAAGTGCGTGGGCCGCAAGGCCTGCGTGCGGTGCTAGCGTATTACTCGAAGTGTGTTACTCGAATACTAAAGCGTATAGAATTCGTTTAATGATAAAATTCCTAATCCTAAAAGATAAATTAATTAAATAAGAGTTCCACTAGGATTCTAATTTAATTAATTCGTATCCTAGTAGGATTCCAATTCTCTTTCCATACCCCTATAAATATGTGGCCTGGGTTCACAATTTATAATGAGTTTTCAAGTATTCAAAGTGAGTTTTTGAAAAAAAAAAATTCAGTCACATACCATGCCTAAAAGTGCCGAAATTATTAGTACCTTAAGGGCGATTCTAGTTGGTCAATCTTAAGGCGGATCCGGACGTGCTGTGGACTATCTACGGAGGGACGACACTTGGAGTCCTAAAGACTTGTTCTTGTTCGGTTCGGGCGCAGCTAGGGAAGGCACGCAACAAAGAGTATGCTTCTAGACTATGCTATATGATTATGTGTAAATAATATGTATTCCTGGCTTAATGGTTGTTTCCGCATGATTTATGAATTGTCATATGTATCATAACCTAACAATGTGATCTTCCCAAGTTCAATGAAGAACTCATAAATATAAACAACTCTGTTTTATTGCTTCTTAGGCAATAAGTACTTTTACTTCAACTGTTTAGGTTGCTAGTGATGCTTTGTTTGGATTTACTTATCCAAGCAGTTCACATATATGTGGAAGACTTTCCAGCTGTATCTTAGAACATAAAAATTAATATTTAATTTCCCACGCAACAACTCATGGTCTCCGATCCATGTTGCCATTTCAAAACACGATGCTCTATAGCTCGTCCTTGCCAATGGTTAACTCCAAAGGGATCTTGCTTGATCCTTTACCAGTGTTTATGCGTGTAGCATCAATATTTAGCATATCTTTATTTCCTTGAATCAAGAACTATTCCTATGTAACTTTTCAAGTACCATAAGTATTCTTGATCTCAACCTAGTTAATCTTCACTTAGATCAGTAGAGATTGGTATATGTTCGTCATGCCTAAAGTCATACGATACGTTTTTGGCGATCCTCATATTATATCATACATGATAAATTCTTTTGCAGAATAATTCCCAATTGAATTCTATTCATGTAACTTTAGCTCATTCTAGTTTCAGTAGATACTAAATCCAGCTAAATTCTTTGACATATAATATAGGTTAAGAATCTCACTTAGATCCTTTGATGTTTAACTTAGTAAATGCTTATACATAGTTCAAACATTCATTACTTAGATTTATTCATATGGAACGAATATCTCCAATGGAGTCTTTCGTGTTTGATTTAGTAAATGCCATTACTTAATCCAAAATAATATCATAAGATCTTTGTAAATAGATCTTAATACCCAGTATGTACTAAGTTTCGCCTTGGTCCATCATTGATGAATAATTTCAAACCTAAGTTATTAGCATTTGAATGTTATTTCACAATAGAGAGATATGTGTGTGATACACATAGGACCAATTAAGTTTTTATGTACTCCCACTAAACTTCTTATATATCTATAAGAATCATGTACATTTTATGAAACTAAAATACTTATTAGCTTCACTAAAATACAGTTTTAATTCCGAATTTGCTTGCTTAAATCTGTACTTAGATTTCATAAGCTAGCTTTCCTTTTCAAGTATTTATTTGGATCCACAAATGCTATGACATACCATGTACATAGTTTCTTCCAACATTTGATTGAGGAATTCGTTTCTGTCATCCAATTCCCATATGTACCAATATGCAATCATTTCTTGAATTATAGACTTAAGCATTACGATTATGCATGAGGTTTCAACACAATCCACGCCGTGAATTTGCTTGTAACCTTTAGCAACTAATCTAGCTTTGTGTGTGGACACAATTCCATGTTAGATGGTTTTTATCCTTTTTAACCAATTTGCAACCAATAGGTGTTAACCCATTCTTGCAAATCAACAAAATTTTAATTTTGTCATCAAAACATTGGTTATGTTTTATGGCCTTTAACCATCTAAAACATTTGAGTCTATATATGGCTTTTAACCATTTTTGGGAATCTAGGTTTCGTCATAGCTTTCTTACAAGTCACAAACTTATTAATCTACATGATAATAGTTTGACTGCAAGTTGTAGGTTTCTTCACTATCTAATAGAAGAATCGCATAGCTTCAGTGACCTGAACTCCATAATTCTTCACTATCTAATAGAAGAATCTCATATTTTCAGTGACTTGAACTCTATGCCTACTTGGGTATAGAACATCAAACAATAGAATATCAATAGCCACTTGAAAGTCCTTTGAATATTTTTTTTCTCCTTGAAGCACTTGTAAAGTCTTCTAAGAGATGTCTATTCTTTAAAGCCACTTCTAAAGTCCTTAAGAATATGTGTTCGGATTTTCTGAAGAACTTCGAAAAGCCTCCGGAATGTTCGGTTATGTTTGTTGTTCGCCTCGAAGACTTTCGAGGTCTATTTTCTCCCACTTGTCATTTTGGAAACGAATCTCCAAAAGGATATCATTTCGAGCAAACAAACATTATATTCTCAAAAATTCGTGGTAGAAACAATACCCTTGTGTCTCATTTGAATAAATCACAATGAAACATATATCTATATTTGGGCCTTAGTTTGTTGAATAACAAACACTAAGCTCCCACTGAGTTTAGCAACTCTTTAGATATATAATTATGAAAAGATATTCTGAAATTACTTTTCAATAGCTTTGACGAATTTGGTTTAGTTTGGTGGTAGTTGAGCATTTTGTTTTAGAAATTATAGGAAAAGTCTTTATGATTCATCATTGATCGAATCAAGTACTAATTGACTTCGATCATTCCAACGTAGATATTTCATATCTTATGGAGATCGATCGTGAAATTACAACGCACAATCATTGATGATCATATTTGGTCTTAAAATAATCATCTTCATGATCTAACTTAGATCTTTATGATTTCTTGCCAAGTAGATTTTATACTTCTGAATCTTTGAACTAGCCAAACAGATTCAAATTTATATCACTCAAATCCAGGTGAAATAATAAAGTCATAAAATCTTTCTTTAGCTTTGAACTCTATTGTCTAGGCGTTCTAACAATAGTTCATATCTTTTGTTACTTTCAACAAGTAAGACTAGCTTTTCTTGAATTGATCTAGAAATCAATCAACTTTCAAAAGTCCATAGAAATAGAGCTTATGAATGTTAACTTGTTGATATGGTCTAAGCAACAATGCCAAAGATTAGTGAAACTCAAATCAAGGGGTTGATTTGAACCTAGTAATGTTTTTATTGTTAAAGAGTTGTTTGTTTTTAATCAAGCATATTGACTCAAACCGTAAATGACCATTTCATTCAAATAAACAAATAAACAAGCATTGTTTTCGTTCTTCTGAATGTGAGTCTTTCTGTGTTTGAAGTATAAATTTAGGTATGCTGATTATGGAACAAAATAGCCATTAAGTTCCAGCCTTTGAAAGGACTTAAAACAAACTAGATGACCCTACAACTAATGTAGCATTGCCATGCTTCATTTCCCACTTGTAGGCCATTTGTGTAGCCTAGCTTCCATTGTTTGAGCTATTACCGAAGTAAGAACCTCAAGCGGTATATGATTCCAAGGAAGTTTGATTGCTAGGTTACTTTTCTTTAAACATAAACTTAGAGGTAAAAAGGAAATCGTAAAATTTCTTTGATTTGTTCCTTGTTTTCCTATTTCTTGTACCCTTTCTTATAGTCTTAGGAATTGACTTCTCAAGTGTTGACTTTTATACTTTGTTAGACATGTCCAATGTCACTCCAACAAATTTCTTACCATTTTATGTTGAATATTCTGTTTCAACTAGATGATCTTACCAGAAGCTTCTAAAGTTCTCTAAGCATCGATCTATTCGAATGTCTAGGGACTAGACTCATTCGAGAATTAAATGGACAAAGATATTAGGTTGTTAACCATTGGTAAATCTGAGCGTTTAAACTCAATGCTTTATGATCTCAAAACTACATTATATTGTGTTGTTCCTAAGTTTTGGTTGATGACACACACATATTGCAAACTTCCTGATTATGGTTGCTAAATGACTTTGAACAGGCATATGCCCAAGTTTCTATTAGGATAGGAACTTGAATAAACTGGTGAAGTTCCTGAGGTACACTTAGAACAGTCAATGGAGTTTCAGAGCTGGAAGTTGTATCTGTTCCAGTTTGAAGTCACAAGAGGAGCAACACAGTTACATATCAAGAGTTCCGAATATCCACAAGAACTATTACAGACTCATAGCCAAGAGTTCCTGTGTTAGCAAGAGAGGAACTCATCAATGTTCCTTAGCTGGAACGTCTGAAGCTTCTGAGTTGCAAGTTCCAGACAAAGGGAAGACATAAAGTCTAGGTAGTCCACTGTACTTAGAATTTTATGTAAATATTAATTATGCAAATGGTATATAGAGTACTCAAGGAACTTATGATTTAATTAGGCCATTTATTTTATTGGAAGCGATTTTTATGGAAAACATTTTCATAAATAAAAACAAGTTTTACATATTTAATATAAAATAGATTTACGTTTTATTTTATTTAAACAAAACTTATTTTCCTAAATATTCTCCTAAGTTTTTGTAGATAAATAAAATCTGTTTTAAAGAAATATTTTAGGGTTTGATTGAGTCAAACCACCAACTGCTTTGTGGCTGAACGTGGGAAGTGGTCTTCCCCTTGTTCCTCAAGTCAAGGGACGTGGAGACCAAAGTGTTGGCAGTTAGCAGTTGAGGTTTTGAAGGGAACTAACCCTAAGGATAAACACTATAAAAGGGAAATCGTTTTTGGTTTAAAGCACACAAACATTCTGAGAGTTTTTGCTTTCCTAAAAACGTTTTGTCTAAGATTTTCTAAAACAGTTTGTGTCCTAGTTAATTCAAAGTTCCTAAGTTCCTTATATCCACACAAAAGCATTATTAATATCTAGAGTTATCCAAACACGAATTATATTTTGTATTAGTAAGGATAGAGTTATCCTGGTTAGACTTAGAGTTTAAGTCTGAGAGAGAGAAGTCAAGGAGTTGTAATCGAAGTAGATTACTGTGAGGAACACGAGTTTGAGAGGAACTTGTGTTGGAGAGATTATTGTAATCGAGGCATTACCATAATAAAAGAATTCTCTTCTTGATTAGTATCAAGAAGTTTTCACAATTATTGTTATTGTCTTCTCTATTCTCAGTTTCTTGATTGTTTCTTAAGTTCCGCAAGAAACTTTATCAAAGTTCTAATTACAATTCACCCCCCCCTCTTGTGCGTGTTCCTACTGGAATAACAGTTGGTATCAGAGCCAGTACTCACTAAAACACAGGAAACCCTGTTTGAGTCAAGTTCCTGAAAGTATGAACTCACAAGAGAAACTGGAAGAAGGTTACTCGACACAAAGGCCACCTATGTTCAATGGCAAGTTCTACTCATACTGGAAGAATAGAATGGAGATATTCATCAAAGCTGAAAATTACCAAGTTTGGCGTGTAATTGAAGTTGGAGACTTCGAGGTAACAAAGACCAATGCTGAAAACGAGGTAGTTCCTAAACCAATGTCTGAATTTTCTAAAGAAGACTTTGATAAATATGAGATGAATGCCATGGCTGTCAAAATCTTGCATTGCGGGCTTGGACCTCATGAACACAACAGAGTCATGGGGTGCAAGAACGCAAAACAGATTTGGGAACTACTTCAAGTAACCCACGAAGGAACTAATGAAGTTAAGCGTTCCAAAATTGACCTTTTGATGTCTAAATATGAAAGATTTGAGATGCTTCCAAAAGAAACTATTCAAGAAATGTTCACTAGATTTACTAACATAACCAATGAATTAGTTTCTCTTGGTAGAATCATTCCCACAGATGAACAGGTAAGAAAAATACTAAGAAGCATGCCACAAGATGATCGCTGGAGAACAAAGGTCACTGCACTGTTTGAGACCAAGGACTTCACCAAGTTCAACATTGAACAACTTGCTGGTTCCTTGATGACACACGAACTGCATCTTGGAGCTGCTGTTCCCGAGAGCTCAAGAAGTCGAGGACTTGCTCTAAAGGCTGAGGAACTCGATGAATCTGAACCAGATGAAGAAGAGGCTGCCATGCTGGTCAGAAGAATGAGAAAGCTCTATAGGAACTTCAAACCAGGAAACCAGAAAGGAAGGAACTTTGCCAAGAAAATCACTAGTTCCAAAACTGAGCAAGGTTGCTTCAAATGTGGAGAAACTGATCATCAAATTCGTGAATGCCCTCTGTGGGAGAACGACAAGACCAGAGGAAAAGGGAAGGAACAGGTCAAAGATCGCTTTAACAAGTCTACCTTCAACAGACCAAACTTCAAGAAGGCCATGATAGCTGCATGGGGCGAAGCAACAGACTCAGAAGACGATGAGGAACAACCAAATGAAGAAACTGCAAATCTCTGCCTTATGGCTAGAACAGAAGGAACTGATCAAGTTCCATCAGAAGAAGTAAGTTCCTCCACTCTTCAGTGTCTCTCAAAGTCAAAACTAATTGAACTGTTGCTAGAAACTCTAGATGATTACAAAAAGCTAAGTATATTAAAAGCACAAAGTGATAGAGCCTTGGAACTCAGTAAAGACCACATAAATTATCTGAACAATATTAGATCTGATGTCCAAGGCAGGTTCTTTGAATTACTAGATAGAAATACCTCTATTAATGAGTCATTCGAAAAAATTAGAAATGAAAACATCCTTCTACAAGTTCAACTCAGTCAATATAAAATGTTTAATTTAAGTTTAGATCCTACAAAATCCTTGGAAATCAACATGGGAGTTTTTAACATCGACTTAGAAAATTTAAACAAAGATCTGATCACCACAAAGGAACAAAAAGAGAAACTGGAAAGGGAACTATCCATGGCCAGGGCACAGAGACAACCACCTAAAGTTCCTCCCAAATGGATTGAGAATGCTCAATCTAAGAGAACAGAAGGATTGGGCTTTAACCATAAAAATAGTCATAAGAAGAAGTATGTGGATCTTCCCAGTGTAAAAGTCTGCTTCTCATGTGGAAGTGGAAGTCACATAAGTACTGAGTGTTCCAAGATGAAGGAACAGGATCAAAGAAACATAAATTATGTAAAGCAAAAATGGGTTAAGAAGTCTGAAGTTATAGTTGAAAAGGAACTCGAGGAAACCCGAGTTCCTGTAACTAACCTTTGATCTCTTTACAGATTCTAGTGAAGGGGAACAGCTCGTGGTATCTCGACAGCGGGTGTTCCAAACACATGACAGGAGACAAATCTAAATTCCTCTCACTAGAAGCCTACAATGGAGGAACTGTGACCTTTGGAGACAACATGAAAGGAGAAATTATTGGAATTGGAAAAGTTGGAAGGTCAAGTTCCTACGCCATTGAAAATGTATTTTTAGTCGAGGGTTTGATGCACAGTCTACTAAGCATCTCTCAATTCTGTGACAAAGGAAACTCTGTAAGTTTTACTTCTGAAAACTGTCAAATCATAAACAATAACACTGGGAAGGTTATTTTGGAAGGAACTCGTAAAGGGAACACATATTCTGTGGATCTCAATACAGTTCCCAGGAACAATCTAACCTGCCTCAGTGCCCTTGAAGAAAATTCCCTACTATGGCACAGGAGGTTTGGACATGCTAGTTTCTCGCTGCTTGACAAACTAAGATCAAAGGAACTGGTTCGAGGACTCCCCTCAATCAAGTTCCTAACTGATAAAGTGTGTGATGCATGTGCAAAAGGCAAGCATGTCCGAAGTTCCTTTAAATCTAAGAAATTGGTAAGCACCACAAAACCATTGGAACTCATCCATATGGACTTATGTGGACCAATGAGAATTCAAAGCAGAAGTGGGAAAAAATATGTATTAGTTATTGTTGATGATTACTCTCGCTTTACTTGGGTCATATTTCTAACAAGCAAGGATGAAACGTTTGATGAGTTTGTTACATTTTCAAAGAAAATCCAGAAAACCACAGGTCACCAACTGATCCATATAAGATCAGATCATGGAACAGAATTTGAAAACTACAAATTCGATGAATACTGCAAGGAACAAGGTATGGCACTTGGAACCCAAACCAAAGCACCAGAAGGTGATAGGGCTAAAATGGGTGTTCCGGAACAAGAAAGATGAACATGCAACAATCATAAGGAACAAAGCAAGGTTAGTGGTCAAAGGTTATAATCAACAGGAAGGCATTGTCTTTGAAGAAACATTTGCACCTGTTGCTAGATTAGAAGCCATTAGAATCTTAATTGCTTTTGCTGCTTTCATGGGTTTTAAACTTTATCAAATGGATGTTAAATGTGCTTTCTTAAACGGTTTCTTAGAGGAAGATGTTTATGTGGAACAGCCCCCTGGATTTGAAAATCCCGAATTTCCAAATCACATTTACAAATTAGATAAGGCTTTCTATGGACTAAAACAAGCCCCTAGATCTTGGTACGAGAGATTATCAAAGTTCCTCCTTCAAAATGATTTTAAAAGAGGTAGAATAGACAAAACCTTATTCTTAAAATCTAGAGGAACTGACTTGTTAGTAGTTCAAATTTATGTTGATGATATATTATTTGGAGCAACTAATGAAAATTTGTGCAAGGATTTTGCAAGCTTGATGAGCAGTGAATTTGAAATGAGTATGATGGGGGAACTCAACTTCTTCCTTGGTTTACAAATCAAGCAAACCGAGGAGGGAATCATGATACACCAACAAAAGTATGTGAAGGAACTCCTAAAGAAATATGAGCTAGAATCAGCCAAAGTAAATCACACTCCCATGGGAACTGCTACCAGATTAGACACTGATCCAAATGGGAAAAGTGTGAATCAAACAAAATACAGAGGTATGATTGGATCTCTATTATATTTAACAGCCAGTAGACCTGACATTTCTTTTAGTGTAGGACTATGTGCAAGATTTCAATCAAATCCAAAGGAGTCCCATCTAACTGCGGTGAAAAGAATACTAAGATATCTCAAAGGAACTGATGACCTATGCCTTTACTATCCAAGAAGTGGATCCTTCGAGCTAAGAGGATATGCAGATGCTGATTATGCAGGTGACTTAGTGAATAGAAAAAGCACATCAGGTATGGTACAGTTCCTAGGTCCATGCATGGTTTCTTGGGGTTCCAAGAAACAGAATACTGTTGCTCTATCCACAGCTGAAGCTGAGTATGTAGCTGCTGCAGCTTGTTGCTCACAAATTCTATGGATAAAACAACAGCTAAGAGATTTTGGTATTATCTATGATTGTGTTCCTATCTATTGTGATAACACTAGTGCTATTTGTATTTCAAAAGATCCGGTTCATCATTCCCGAGTCAAACACATCCACATCAGACACCATTTCCTTAAAGATAATGTTGAGAAAGGTTTGATCAAATTAGATTTTTGCCAAACTGATCACCAAATTGCTGATATTTTAACTAAGCCTTTGAACAGAGAGAAACATGAGAAAATGAGAATGGAACTCGGAATGATCAAGCTAAGGTAATTGCCAAATTGGAGTTCCTCTAAGGCAAAAGCAAAAATCATGGTACATATAGACTATTACAAACACAAAATCTTGTGTGCAAACATAGTTGAAGCTTACCATCGTGGCAAATTCACTCACACTTCAAATGAGCAAGGTAAGCAGTTCCTTTCAAACTAGTTAAGTCAAAGATACGAAATTAAGCAAGTCAAAGTCAAACACAATTTTTTTACATTTTCCTTTTATTTTTATCTATTTATTTTTTAAATTAAAAACCGAATACCCATATTCAAAGAATGTTTGGAACGGTTCCATTGGCAATAAATAGGAGAAACTCTTCACTTTCCAAAATCAATCCATGCAACCCCCTTTCTCTCTCTCACACGCCTTCTCCACTGACATCACCTCTCCTTCCACCTATAAAAACCCCCACCATGGTTCTCACAAGCAACAACACTGATCTCACATCCCTCAAACGAAAGAGAAACCCTTCATCTCCTGTTCCCATGGATACCTCACCCATTCAATCGCCAATTCCTCTTCGATCCCACAATCCAATGCTCGCAATCACTCAGGGGGAACAAACCAACACTGACATCGAAATGAAATCCCCAATCTCAAACCCTAGATCCTCCACAAGAAAATCCAAAAAACGACGAGTGGAAGCTTCTGGTGAAAACATCGAGGAAACAGAGGAGAATGCTCAAACTCAGGGGGAAGCAAAAGGGTCCAAGAAACTCACTGCAAAAGAAAACAATTTGGTCGAGGGGTTCGCAATCAACTCAACATGGTGTGAAGCCACGAAATTTAAAGAGTTGATGGAAATCCTTGAACAACAAAAGTGGGTAAGTCTGTTGAGTACCTATGCCAAATCCCCCTTAATTCCTGAAGCTATGAAAGAATTCTGCAAGAACTTTGCATGTGTTGATAATGTATGTTCAAGTAAAGTGAATGGAACTCGCATCGAATTTGATGCCTCTTATCTGGAACAGCTGTTTGGTACACCCAATAGGGGTTTTGATATGTGGCTCAAAGGTCAAATCACAGTGACCATAGATAATGTAGATGAGAAAGATATAGTTGGTTCCATTGGAGGAGATTCTAAAGTATCCACCTCCACCTCACACAACTGCTTTTCACCTCTTCAAAAATTACTGTTTAATATTGTGTGGAGAGGTGTAGTTCCTCGAACTCAGAAGAGGAACATAGCAAGTCTGTTTGATGCATGTCTCATGTATTGTCTTGAAAGGAAAATTCCCATAAACTTCCCTGCAATCATGATCAAACACTTATCCACCTGTATCCCCAAATTCAAAATTCCATACTCCTCCCTTCTTACAGAAATCTTCAAAAGCTTCTCAGTTGACCTTAGCCCATACTTTGTGATTCCCTTAAAATCCACCCAAATCCTTCAACTTGAAATGCTCCATCTATTAAATCTTAAAGTGGTTCAGGGTAAAGTCATTAGGACTGGAAAGGAAGAGAAACAAGATGAGGAAGATCAGGAAGGAACTGTAGTTAAAGAAGAAGTGGAGGAGGAGGAGGAACTCGAACAAATAGAGGTCCCTTTACCTCGAGGGAACAGGAAGAGTGTAGGAAAAAGAAAGAGCATGAGGGTGGCAATGAAGGAGAACAAGAAAAGAGGGCCTGTCTTCATGGAAATAAATGAGGAAGGGGATGTCAAGGAGATGCCCATAGAGGAGGATGCTGTTCCACTGAATCAAGAGGAACTGCCTGAAACTGTTGGGCCAAGAAAAAGGACACCCAGATCCTCCAAAAAGTCCAAAGCTCGTCGTGTTCCATCTGAACAGGAACATGTTCAAGATCATGGGGGTGCCTGGAACACAAAGGATGATCAGATATTGGAGCTAAAGGCAACAGTTGCTCGTCTGGTGGAACTACAGGAGGGAACAGATCACAGGATTAGCTCAATGCAGGCCCACATAGGTGCATTGGTTACAAGTGTCAAGACTCTCCAAAACGATCTTCACCACTACTCAGAACAAGCCAATGCAACTCGTGCCACAATCCTCACCAAGATCAACAATCTGGAATCTTTTGAGGAGACTGTGATAGAAGAAACTGCTGGTTCTGGTTCCCCATCCCAAGCCTAAATCACCCTATCCCATGTTTCCTTTATCTTTTGCCATGGAACAATCTTTTTAATTTGCTTTCGGTTTGTATAATTTTTAAACTTGGGTATTTGTTCCATCTTATTTTGACTTGCTTGGTTACACATATCTATGCTTTCTAGTCTTGATCATTACTGCTTGCTTTCCATTTATTGTATGAGTTGGTTTAATACTTTGAGGCTAGCTTAACTTGCCAAACGTTGATCGTGGGGCACTGTGTTTGGAATGGCTATATTTCGTGCTATGCTTTTTGTTGATGTCAACAGGGGGAAGTCATGGGTGCAAACTTCCAAGGCACACTCAATCCAGTTCCTGAATCAATCTCTCTGAATCTCTCTGTAAGCCAAGGGTGCTCCTCTTTCTTCTCTCTAATCTTTCTCTTTTGTTTTTCAATTTTTATGTTCTGTTTCACAATAGTCTGTATAAGTTCTTGTTTGTTTGTACTTACTCTCTTTGTAAAAAGTTTGCAAGTGTTGTCATCACCAAAAAGGGGGAATATTGTTGTTCCTAAGTTTTGGTTGATGACACACACATATTGCAAACTTCCTGATTATGGTTGCTAAATGACTTTGAACAGGCATATGCCCAAGTTTCTATTAGGATAGGAACTTGAATAAACTGGTGAAGTTCCTGAGGTACACTTAGAACAGTCAATGGAGTTTCAGAGCTGGAAGTTGTATCTGTTCCAGTTTGAAGTCACAAGAGGAGCAACACAGTTACATATCAAGAGTTCCGAATATCCACAAGAACTATTACAGACTCATAGCCAAGAGTTCCTGTGTTAGCAAGAGAGGAACTCATCAATGTTCCTTAGCTGGAACGTCTGAAGCTTCTGAGTTGCAAGTTCCAGACAAAGGGAAGACATAAAGTCTAGGTAGTCCACTGTACTTAGAATTTTATGTAAATATTAATTATGCAAATGGTATATAGAGTACTCAAGGAACTTATGATTTAATTAGGCCATTTATTTTATTGGAAGCGATTTTTATGGAAAACATTTTCATAAATAAAAACAAGTTTTACATATTTAATATAAAATAGATTTACGTTTTATTTTATTTAAACAAAACTTATTTTCCTAAATATTCTCCTAAGTTTTTGTAGATAAATAAAATCTGTTTTAAAGAAATATTTTAGGGTTTGATTGAGTCAAACCACCAACTGCTTTGTGGCTGAACGTGGGAAGTGGTCTTCCCCTTGTTCCTCAAGTCAAGGGACGTGGAGACCAAAGTGTTGGCAGTTAGCAGTTGAGGTTTTGAAGGGAACTAACCCTAAGGATAAACACTATAAAAGGGAAATCGTTTTTGGTTTAAAGCACACAAACATTCTGAGAGTTTTTGCTTTCCTAAAAACGTTTTGTCTAAGATTTTCTAAAACAGTTTGTGTCCTAGTTAATTCAAAGTTCCTAAGTTCCTTATATCCACACAAAAGCATTATTAATATCTAGAGTTATCCAAACACGAATTATATTTTGTATTAGTAAGGATAGAGTTATCCTGGTTAGACTTAGAGTTTAAGTCTGAGAGAGAGAAGTCAAGGAGTTGTAATCGAAGTAGATTACTGTGAGGAACACGAGTTTGAGAGGAACTTGTGTTGGAGAGATTATTGTAATCGAGGCATTACCATAATAAAAGAATTCTCTTCTTGATTAGTATCAAGAAGTTTTCACAATTATTGTTATTGTCTTCTCTATTCTCAGTTTCTTGATTGTTTCTTAAGTTCCGCAAGAAACTTTATCAAAGTTCTAATTACAATTCACCCCCCCCTCTTGTGCGTGTTCCTACTGGAATAACATATTGGTTTGCCATTCGACTTTGATACTCGAAAACAACCATAAAAGTCGCTAAAAGAAATGTACATTTTAAATTGCTCATTTTCTCTCATTTCCGTGAATCGTTCTTGTATTCACTACCAATTGAGGAAATTTACAATTACCTCTCTAAAAGGATTTATTGCAGTAAAAGATATTTAATTATAAACAATAATTAAAGCATACATTGAAGCATGCAAAGTCTAAACATTTATAATGAATAATAACTTGAAATTAAAGCAATCATGCAATTTAAACAAGTCATTGGCATTTTATTCGAATTTATTGTTCCGGCAGGTGTGAATAAAATGACTTCAAGACCCTAAAACCGTTGAAGAATTAAGCACATTATGTATTTTGACTCAATTCTAAAATATTTTAGGTAAGCAAAATCCTTTTGCTAATAGTCTATAAACTACTCTTGGTTGATAGGTACGTCTAAGAACTTATTAGGTAAACCTATCGAATTTGCCACGACATAAAAGGACTCCTTACTTATATCGTTGAGTTTCACCAAAACTAACATGTACTCACAATTGTTTGTGTACCTTACCCCTTTAGAATCAATAAGTAACACCTCGCTATGGTGAAAAACTATTACTAAGATTGATAAGGTTATCCAAGTAAGTGTTATTTTGGCATGGCACCTATTAACTCAATTTTTAAGTTTGGAACTTAAGGCTCTTACTATGTTGGTTAGATTTTAAGTGAACTAAAATCCTTAATCATGCAACATAATTAAGCCACAATCTCATGCATATTTAAGATGTATTTAAAAGCAATAAATTACTTAAAGAATGTATAAGATAAATGTGATCTAGTATGGCCCAACTTCATCTTGAAGCTTCAACTTCAAAGTCCGTCTTGAAAATGGATTGGAAACTCCGACTTTGAATTTCACCGTGGGAGGCGCCATTTTCTTCAAATAGGATAAGCTATAATTAAACTAATTACAACTATTTGATGGTACGCAGACCATTTTTGAATTGAAAAACAAACTTTGGTGCATTAGACCAATTACATTCAAATTAATGGTACGCAAACCATATTTTCTATCATATTTGGGCCATACTAGTCACTTCATAACCTGCAAAATAGTACATATACAATATATACCATTCACCCATTCATTATCCTGAATGGCCCACATAGCTGGTTAGTAAAACACATTGTAATGCATCACATAAATATTTGCAGCAATTAATCAAGGGCACCAATAATCTACCAATTATTCAGTCCTTATTAATTCTAATCAAGTTGTTTTAACCTTAAAGGATTTGTAGACCTAATCAAGAGTTTATGACTAAAAATGCTCCCACTTAAACCAATAACTTTATATGCTTTACTAATTTTAAACATAAAAATGTATTTCTAGTCTAACCGGAAACGTACAAGTTTAATTAAAATTTAAAGCTCATATAAAATTATAATCGAATCCATTAATTTAATTTATTTTCAGTTGAATTAAACGAATTTAAATTAATTCAAGGTTTAATTTTAGTAAAATAATCAGT
Source organism: Spinacia oleracea (assembly GCF_020520425.1). Lineage (NCBI taxonomy): Eukaryota > Viridiplantae > Streptophyta > Magnoliopsida > Caryophyllales > Amaranthaceae > Spinacia > Spinacia oleracea. The sequence goes on from NC_079488.1 coordinate 40,142,143, forward strand.
ATAAATTAAAATTTATAATAATTATAATAATCAAAATTAAATCCCGAGAAAACAATTTAAATTATTAATTTTAAAATTAATTAAAATTATTTCCGAACTGAAAATTCAAAATTAAAAACAAAACGTATAAATCGTCGCAAGACGAGGCACTTGGGCTTGCGCCCAAGCCCCATCGAGCCACGAGGCCGCATCGCCCCTCGACTGACCATTGCACAAGGCACGAGTAGCAGCAGCCGCGCGCAAACGCAGCAAGCCAAGCCACGCTTGCGCGCAGCCTGCTCGTCTGCATCGCAACGCAGCAGCTCCCTTCGCGAGGCATCGCTCGCTGCACGCGAGCCATCGCTCGCTGCACGCGAGCCAGCGCGCGCTGGCGCAGGGCAGTGCGCGGTGTGGCGCAGCACGCTTGCTGCCCACACGCGACTGCTCGCAGTGCCTTGCCTGTCGCCCATCGCCCATCGCATAGCACACACGGCCAGCTCCCTTGCTCGTCGTCGCGTGCCCGCACTATGCCACTGTAGGGGAATACAGTTAAACATAATAACATGTGCGGAACGATCCCCAAAGCCAGGAAACATGTATAAAGCACAGATTAAGCAAACTTACATTCGAAGCGTGATTTCCACAATAATCTGTCAACGAACACGAACAAAGAACTCCACTTGTCGTTCCTCTACTTGGTTCACCGACACGTTCAGATCCCTCTTGATTATCCTAGCTTAGACAATTGATCAAGATACTTTGCCTTTTGGGATGAACACACTATGGAGGCACAGAGAGAATTAGGGTTCTCTGTTTTCTCCTAGGGTTGTGTGTAATCTGAATTGTGATTGTACTAAGTTTGAAAAATTACGTTGTAAGGTTATTTAGATAACCTTACTAACCGACCAAGCTAAGAGGCAAGGCCGGCTAGCAAGCTTGCACGCCAAGTCACACGGACACGCACATCGAAGGGTCGTGGGCCGCGCTGCTGCTTGTGTCGTGGTCTCGGTCAGCTCGCACGCGCACAGCCCTCGCCTCTTGGGCCTCGCTGCTGCCGCGCTTTGCTTGCTCGCCTATGCGTGCGCCCATGGGCCTCGAGTGTTTCGTGCACTCGGCTCGTGGGCCGCTCCTCGTATTCGTGATTAAATATATTTATCGTTTCGTATACGACGAATCACCATCGTACGATACCATTTATTCGTCTCGCCTACCTTACGAATATTCGCGATACGATATACGATTCCGATGCAAGGTCGTATCGTATAATACGTTTCCAACTTAAATCCCGAAAAGCTATTAAATGAAATTCCGATTCATTTAATCCGGTGATCTGTTACGTGTCATTGGTGTGACCTTGTAGGTTCAGTCAAGAGTAAGTTGTGAGTTCAATATCCATTAGAACTCACCGATCGAAAGCATTGCTCCAGCTAGCTGTTCCGATCACTTGATCTCACTGAATTAATTGTTCGCAATTAATCTGAACCTTGGTATTAGACTTAATGCACCTTGGGTGAAGGACATATTTCCTTCAATCTCCCACTTGTCATTCAGACAAGTGTGCATCCACATTCCTTTGTCACTTAGTGTTACTTACTGAACATAAGGTAAGATCCAAGCCATCCTTATTAGGTCCAGAAGTGTTTCTCGGATTACAGAGTTCAACTATCAAACTTTTGCAGAAGGTGAAGCCTAACCATTCTGAGCACGGCCATGCATTTTACAGTATCTAACTCTCCGAGAGGCCTTGTTACACAACAACACCATATCCTATCAAAGATAGGAGGACAATCCATTCTTGCAATCTATGAACACTCACTTTGATTCATAGTACGCCCAATAACTGCTTTTATAGCCTCCTTTTATGGTGCGATGTTTAGCTAGTATCAAAGCGAACTAATTCTCAAACGAGCAGACATAATCGCTCATGTTTTGAGGAACAGTTTCTAATCACCATTAATGAGAACTACATATGACATGACTTTAATCTCTTAAAGTGTTCTCATGGTCAATCCGATACAAGATCCAATAAGTATCTATGCAAAAGATTCTAACATCCAGTCACTCTAGTTCAAGAAACAGAACTAAGTAATCTACTTGCAATCTAATCTTCATTAGTCATTGGTCGTCCACCTTTCAATGACCTGGATTAGGGATCCATTGTAACTTCAATATTCAAGTTCACTTATGGGTGTTTCTTTGTCAAAGAATCCATCTTGACATCCCATTTGAATGATTTGAATCACATGGACTTATCATTTAATTCTAAACCACAATTAAATGAATATGAAATAAATAAATTTCATAAATATGTAATGGTTAAACCAATTGTTTTAAACATAGATCTAATAGATGTTCTAAAACAATACTTAGAAAATTAAAGCCATTCTCCAACATGCTTGATTCCCATGGTTGCTACATGTGCGTTGTGTTTCACTTGTGGCAACGGTTTAGTCAATGGGTCCGCAACGTTGTCGTCAGTTCCAACCTTGCAAATCTCGATTTCCTTTCTTTCAACGATCTCTCGAAGTATATGAAATCGCCGCAGTACGTGCTTGGACTTCTGGTGGCTCCTAGGCTCCTTTTCCTGGGCAATGGCTCCACTATTGTCGCAATACAAAGCCACTGGTCCTTTAATGGAGGGGACAACACCAAGTTCTTCGATGAACTTCCGAATCCAAACAGCTTCCTTTGCTGCTTCTGAGGCAGCAATGTACTCGGCTTCAGTTGTAGAATCCGCAATAGTGCTTTGCTTAGCACTTTTCCAGCTTACTGCTCCGCCGTTGAGGCAGACCACAAACCCAGACTGTGATCTGAAATCATCTCTGTCGGTTTGAAAGCTTGCGTCCGTATAGCCCTTAACAATCAACTCATCTGTACCACCATAAACCAGAAACTGATCCTTAGTCATTTTCAGGTACTTTAGGATGTTCTTGGCAGCATTCCAATGCGCCTCACCTTGTTCTGACTGGTACCTGCTCATTGCACTGAGTGCGAACGAAACATCCGGCCTTTTACAAACTACAGCATACATGATGGATCCAATAGCCGAAGCGTATGGAATTCCAATCATCTTTCTACGCTCATCAGATGTTCTGGGACACTGATTCTTGCTTAGATATATGCCATGTGACATGGGTAGATGGCCTCTCTTAGCTTCCATCATATTGAACCTTGCTAGCACTTTGTCAATGTAAGTGCTTTGGCTTAGTCCAATCATCCTCTTAGATCTATCCCTATAGATCTTGATGCCCAATATGTACTGTGCCTCTCCTAAGTCCTTCATTGAGAAACACTTCCCGAGCCAAGTATTTACAGACTCCAACATAGGAATGTCGTTTCCAATAAGCAGTATGTCGTCAACATACAAGACTGGGAATGCAACTTTACTCCCACTGACCTTCTTGTATACACAAGATTCGTCCTGATTCTTGATGAAGCCAAACTTATTGACTGCTTCATCAAATCGTTTATTCCAACTCCTTGATGCTTGCTTTAGTCCGTGGATGGACATCTTAAGCTTGCATACCTTTCCTTGGTTCTTTTGATCGACAAAACCATCCGGCTGTATCATGAACAAAGTCTCTTCAAGAACACCGTTCAAGAAGGCAGTTTTGACCATATTTGATAGTCATGAAAAGCGGCAATCGCAAGGATTATCCGAATAGACTTAAGCATCGCGACTGGAGAAAAGGTTTCATCGTAGTCAACGCCGTGAACTTGCCTGTAACCTTTTGCTACCAATCTAGCCTTGTATATGTATACAATTCCATCTTTGTCTTTCTTCAATTTGAAGACCCATTTGCATCCGATAGGTGTGAACCCATCCGGCAAATCAACCAAATCCCAGACTTGATTTTCATACATGGAGCCTATTTCAGATTGCATGGCCTCTAACCATTTAATGGATCTTGGGCTCGTCATAGCTTGCTTGTAAGTCAAAGGTTCATCACTATCCAATATGAGAACGTCTAAGTTTTTAGTCAAGAGGACGCCTGTCCATCTGTCCGGCTGAAAAATAGTTCTATACGAGGGGCACCAACGTTTTGAGGAACTACTCCCACTGGCTCTTCTAAAGACCTTGGAGGTTCATCAACTTGAACTCCTTCTAAAGAGTTCTGAGTTCGTTGTTAGTCTCGAATCTCTTCGAGGTCTATTATTCTCCCACTTGTCAATTTCGAAATATGATTTCTTTCCAAAAAGACACCGTCACGAGCAACGAATACCTTGTTGTCTGACTTATTGTAGAAATAATACCCCATAGTTTCTTTTGGATACCCAACGAAGAAACATTTGTCAGATTTAGGTTGTAGCTTGTTCGAAATTAATCGCTTGACATATGCTTCGCAACCTCAAATCTTCAGAAAAGACAACTTTGGAAGTTTCCCAGTCTATAATTCGTATGGAGTCTTTTCAACAGCTTTTGACGGAGCATGATTCAGTGTGAGTGCTGCAGTTTGCAACGCATGTCCCCAGAACTGTAAAGAAAGTTCGGCCCGACCCATCATTAACCTGACCATATCGATTAAGGTCCTATTTCTCCGTTCTGACACTCCATTCCACTGAGGTGTCCCCGGAGCAGTCAATTCAGAAAGAATACCGCATTCTTTTAGATGGTCATCAAACTCGTGGCTAAGATATTCACCTCCTCGATCCGATCTTAGAGCTTTTATTTTCTTGCCATGTTGATTCTCTACTTCATTTTGAAATTCTCTGAATTTCTCAAACGATTCAGACTTGTGCTTCATTAAGTAAATATACCCATATCTACTGAAGTCGTCCGTAAACGTTATGAAATAGCTGAACTCACCTCTAGCTTTCATACTCATAGGCCCACATACGTCCGTATGTATTAGCCCTAGTAGTTCGCTTGCTCTTTCTCCCACCTTTGAGAAAGGTTGCTTTGTCATTTTGCCAAGTAAACAAGATTCGCATTGATCAATCTTCTCTAAGTAGAATGATTCTAGAATTCCTTTCCGTTGAAGTAATTCCATGCGCTTTAAGTTTATATGGCCTAATCGACAATGCCACAGAGATATGAGATCCGAATCACCAGTTTTAGCCTTTTTGGTATTTATGTTATAAATGTGTTTGCTCGTATCTAGCACATAAAGACCGTTTTCTTGTTGTGCTGAACCATAAAACATTCCATTTAAAGAAAAAGAACAACTATTGTCTTTAAATTGAAAACTAAAACCTTTAGAATCCAAACATGAAACGGAAATGATGTTTCTGGTGATACTAGGAACGTAGTAACAGTTTTCTAGTTCCAAAACAAACCCACTAGGCAAAGAAATAAAATAAGATCCTACGACTAATGTAGCAATCCGTGCTCCATTTCCCACGCGTAGATCCATCTCGCCTTTATCAACCTTTCTACTTCTCCTTAGTCCCTGCGAATTGGAATATAAGTGTGAGCCACAACCAGTATCTAATACCCAAGAAGTAGAATTAGCAAGATTACAATGTATAACATACATACCTGAAGGAGAAGCAACGTTTCCGTCCTTCTTCTATTCCTTTAGTTTGGGGCAATCTCGCTTGTAATGACCAATTTCATTACAATTGAAGCATTGCGATGTGGAAGGAGAAGCATTCCTCTTCATCTTGTTCTTGGAAGGCGCCAGATGCCCTCCGGGAGTGGACGAAGATGCAGCCTTGCTTTTCTTCCCCTTGCCTACTTTCTTGAATTTAGTGCACCTCACATTCAAAGGGTCTTGATTGAACTTAAGGATTTTCTCGAATTTCACGAGCAATTCCACAAGTTCACAGAATGTGCTCTCTTTCTGATGAAAGAGATAGTGCATCTTGAAACCCTCATAATCCTTATGAGGAGAATTTAGCACTAGTGCAATAGCTATTGACTCTTTGATGGAACCACCAAGTCTCTCAATTGTGAAAATTAATCCAGACATCATATCCACATGAGACCGAATTTATGTGTTTTTGTCCATCTTGACAGAGTAAATGCGCCTTTGTGCCTCCAGAAGTTCGATTTCTAGGCACGACTTGCGTGGGGTTATGAGCTTGAGATCGCTCGTCGAATTAGCCAATTCGTCAACCCCATTGCTACCACTTTGGCACAAGGGTCGAAAACCCGCACACTTATCCTCGAGGCTACTTAGGAGAGCTTGAGGTTCAAAAGTAATGAACCTCCCTCTCCAACTCTCAGGGATAGACTTAAGGATGAACTCCGTGACAAGGTACTTGTGAAGTGCCCAACTTCTGTACCTTTCAGGAGTCATGCCTCGCGCATCATAGCTAGGGAAAGGTTGTTCAATGACATAGTGTATGCCATTAACTTTCAAAACTTCGACAAGTTTCTCTTTCCATTCAAGAAAATTAGTCAAGTCTAACTCGACATCCAGAATTTCAGCTGATATGATTGTTGTTATGTTTGCGACCATTTTGATTACTACAATCGAAAAGAATTTGCAATAAATAACCATTCATACAATTCAATAATTTTGAAATAAAAGCAAAAACATGCAATCATTAAAGCTATTAAAACCTTTCATTCATGCAAAAAGAAAAAACATGGTCCAAAATGAATGAAACGATTCCAAGACCCCAAAAGTCCTAAATCCTTAAGCAGCTTTAGCATGTCTTATAAGATTTTAGGTAAGCAAAACCTATTGCTAGTAATCTACAAATTACTCTTGCTTAATAAATTAATGCCACGGATAAATCGAGAAATACAGAGAAGATTAGCATGGCCCCGGCGCAAGGATGACACGCACAAATCGAGAAATGGTCCAAATTTTAAGTTTAACTAGGGTTCGCGCGTTTCTCTCTCTAGCTCTCCTCTCCTGCTTTGTTAGCTTAGCAGTGACGCCATGGCAAGGAGGGCTAAGGCTCGGACGAAAGCATCAAAATCGAACCAAGGAAAAGCTAAAACAAAGAGCACTGATCACTCTGCAGTGGAATTAGGTCAATCGGACACAGAAAATGGGGATTTGGCTACTTTGGGTGTTGATACCCAGATTGTTGGAGATGATGGTTTTGGTGTTATTTTGTCGCCGACGGATTCTCTGTGTGATTTGCAACACCAAGCTAGAACTCGACGATCATTCTCGGAGTGGTTATCTGCGATTCATTCTAAATCATCTCCAATTCCATGGGATGATGAGATTGAAGGTAATTCTACTTCTCCTAAGAACTTGCGATTTGGTAGTGTTAGGGGAAATTTGAATACGGACTTTGAAATTGCTGCTAATCATACTCCAAATAGAAATAATGCGATTAATATGAATAATTTGGTGAATGAGAATAATCCGGAAAACAGAGCATTGACAAGTGAAACAGGGGATCTTGCTGTGATTGAGTTGGAGGATATCCAGGAGGAAATTGACTTCTGGAATTCTGCTATAATGTGCTATGTTGTTGGTGCTAATCCCCCTATTCATGTGATGGAGGGTTTTGTTCGTCGTATTTGGAGGAATAAGGGGGTGGATAAGGTGGTGGTTGCTGCGAAGGGGGTGTTCTTAGTCAGGTTCACAACCATGGAGAGGAGGGATGAGGTGTTGGCTGATAAGAGGCCTTTCTTTGATAGTAAACCTGTTGTTCTCAAACCATGGACACAGGATATGGACTTCTCGAAGGAGGATCTGAGATCAGTTCCCATTTGGGTTAAGTTGCATCAACTTGACTTCAAGTATTGGGGGGAGAAAAGTCTCACCAAGATTGTAGGGAAGCTTGGCATTCTTAAACATGTTGATAGTGCCACTGCAAAGAGAGATAAACTTCTGTTTGCAAGGGTCCAAGTTGAAGTTTCTGTGGAGCAGGAATTCCCAAAAATAATTCAGTTTATAAATGAGAAAGGGGTAGTGGTTGAGATTGGGGTTGAATATGAGTGGAGGCCAATGGTGTGCTCTCAGTGCAAGGGTATGGGTCATGAGTTGGCAAATTGTAGGAAGGGTAATGGTAGAAAGGTGTGGATGCCTAAGGTGACTGTGGTACCTCCTCTTGTAAGTAGTGTTGGTGGAGTACAGGTGCAGAATGATTTTCAACCTGTTCTGAACCCTAACAGAAGGGTGTGTTCTGGAGCTGCTAAGGTTTGTATAGATAACCATTTTCAGGTGCTGGGAGAGGATCATGGAGATGATGGGGGTGGGGGTAATACAGTGAATGGTGTTTCAGGGGGAGGGGACTCCTCTGATAGCCATGGATAGTATCATTGCTTGGAATGTGAGTGGGATCAACACTCAGAAAAAACAAAGTGAGGTGAGTGCTTTCATTCACTCTCACAAAGCTGGGTTGGTTGGTCTCTTGGAAACTAAGGTCTCTCAGTCTAAACTGGGGGATCTGTATATCAGAATGTTTAGTGGTTGGTGTTTCACAACAAATAATAGTGTGTGCAAGGGTGGTAGAGTTATGGTGGCTTGGAACCCAAACACCTTTACTGTGAATGTGTTAGGTGTTTCTAGTCAGATGATACACTGCCTTGTTTGTCCCAGAAATAGTCAAAAAGAGTTTTACTGCACTTTTGTCTATGCTTTTAATCATAATAATGAGAGGGAGGATTTATGGAAGGATTTGTGTGGTATTGGAGGGAGTATGATCAAGCCCTGGGTGGTGTTAGGTGACTTTAACTGTGTTCTAAATGTGGAATAGAGGGTGGGTGCCCCTGTAAGACATCAATCTATGGTGGATTTTAGAACTTGTGTTAACTATTGTGGGCTAGAGGATGTTAAGTCAGCTGGCCATTTTTTCACCTGGAACAATAAGCAGGAAGGTAGTAAGAGGGTTTTCTCCAAAATTGATAGGGTCATGGCTAATGACCAATGGATGCAGCTGTTCCCTAGTGCAGAAGCTGGTTTTCTTTCTGAAGGTTTGCTTGACCACTGTCCTATGGTGCTGTCTGTTTACCCTAGGAGCAATATGGCAAAGAAACCTTTTAGATACTTTGATATGTGGAAACATGCTGATGGGTATACTGAGTTAGTTAAAGCTAACTGGTCCAGGAGTGATGTGGGTACTAGGATGTACCAAGTGGTGAAGAAGCTGAGAAGGTTGAAGGGAGTGTTTAAGCAGCTGAATAAAGATGGTTTCAGTGACATTCACGCAGCAGACTTAAGAGCTATGCAGGAGTTGTATCTATGCCAGAGAGAATTGCACTTGAATCCTCACAATGGTGAACTTGCTGATAAAGAAGTGGTAGCTGCTAACCAGTACAGAAGTGTACATGCTGCATATTTGTCTTTCTTGAGACAGAAAACTAAGGAGGCCTGGGCTAAGGGGGGGGGGGGGGGGGGGGATGAAAATAGTGCTATCTTTCATAAGGGCATTCGAGCTAGAACTATGCACAACTCAGTGTATGCCATTCATGATATGGAGGGAAGATGGGTGTGTGATGAAAACTCAGTGGCTAATGCTTTCCTGCAGTATTATCAGAAGCTTTTGGGTTCAAATACTACAAATAGATGCTGTATTATGCCAGATATTGTTGCTGTTGGCCCTATGTTGACTTTGGATCAAGGCCAAGTGTTGACTAAGCAGTTTACTACTGAGGAGGTTAAAGCTGCCATGTTTTCCATTGATGGGGATAAGGCACCTGGGCCTGATGGGTTTGGTAGCCACTTCTTTAAAGAGAATTGGCACATTGTGGGTGGGGATATCACTAAAGCTGTGTTGGACTTTTTCAAAACTGGTAAGCTTCTGAAAGAGATTTACTCTACCACTATTACTTTGATTCCAAAAACTAAATGCCCTAATAGTGTTACTGAGTTTAGACCAATTTCATGCTGCAATGTCATTTATAAATGTATCACTAAGATGCTTTGTGAAAGAATGAAGGTGGTGCTACCTGAGTTGATTGCTGAGAATCAGGGGGCTTTTGTCCATGGCAGATTTATTATGCACAATATTATGATCTGTCAAGAGATTGTGAGACAGTATGGAAGGAAAAATGCATCTCCTAGTTGTTTACTCAAATTAGATATGCAGAAGGCTTATGACACCATTGAGTGGGAGTTCTTGGAGGAAATGCTTCTTGCTTTGGGTTTTCCTGCTCATTTTGTTAACTGGGTGATGGTGTGTGTTACCACTCCTAAGTTTTCCCTCATGATCAATGGGAATATCCATGGTTTCTTTGCTTCAAAGAGGGGGTTGAGGCAAGGGGATCCCCTCTCTCCTTTGTTGTTTGTAGTTTGCATGGAATACCTGTCCAGAATTTTGATTAAGTTGGGTCAAGAAAAGGGGTTCAAGTACCACCCTAGATGTAAATCAACCAAGCTCACTCACCTTTCTTTTGTAGATGATCTGATTCTTTGCTGCAAGGGTGATTCTCAGTCTATTCTCATGTTGCTTCAAAGTTTTAAAATGTTTTCTGACACTTCTGGTCTAAAAGCTAATATACAGAAGTCAGCTATTTATGCTGCTGGTATGAAACAGGATGAGTTTAGGAGAGTGGTGGAGATATCTGGGTTCACTGCAGGGAGTTTTCCTTTTAGATATCTGGGGGTGCCAATTTATTTCAAAAGAGTGTCAAATGCAGACTTTGAGTGTTTGGTTGATAAAATGTTGGCTAGGATCAAAATTTGGAGCTCTAGAAACCTATCTTTTGCTGGCAGAATCACTCTTATCAATTCTGTTCTGATGAGTGTGCACACATATTGGGCACAGGTGTTTGTCTTGCCTAAAAATACTCTCAAAACCATAGAATCTATCTGCAGGGCTTTTCTCTGGCATGGCACTTACTTCAGCTCTAAGCCTGGGTATATTTCTTGGGATAAAGTATGTACTGATAAGAAAGAGGGTGGTTTAGGCATTAGAAATGTCCAACTGTGGAACATAACAGCTTTGGGGAAGTATGTGTGGGCTCTAGCTAGAAAACAGGACATTATGTGGGTAACATGGGTGAATGCCATATATGTAAAGGGAGAGAATTGGTGGAGTTATCAGCCAAAAGCTGATAGTGGGTGGTATTGGAGGAAAATCTGTGCTGTTAAAGAAACTCTGAAGCAACTCTATGATGAGAGCAGTTTTGCTCAAGTGCCTAAGTATTCTGTCAAAAAAGTTTATCAGAAATTGGTGGTGCATCACCAAAAAACACATTGGTGTCATGCAGTGTGGAATAGAGCTGTTGTCCCAAAGCACAGGGTCATCTGTTGGCTCATGGTGCATGGTAGATTGCAGACAAGGTCTAGACTGAAGAAAATGGGGGTTTGTGACAACTCAGTGTGTCTGATCTGTGACAGTCATGAGGAATCTCATCCTCACCTTTTCTTTGAATGCTGCTATAGTAGGGCTTGTTTAATGGAGGTCAAGAAGTGGCTTGGAATCCTTGTGCATATTGTGCATTATATGGGACTGATAAGATGGATTCAGTGGAAGAGCAAGGGCTGTAGATTTCAGAAAATTGTTTATTACACTGCTGTGAATGCTGTGGTGTATGCTATTTGGAGAGTGAGAAATGATGCTCTATGGAACAACAAAGTCCCCACTGTGCTGCACACTTACAAGTGGGTGAAGCAAAGTGTTATAGATAGGATCAGTTGTATAGGTATACCAGATAGAAATGATGTACAGCAATGGTGGCAGGAGAGAACTTAGTGCTCCTGGTTTTTTTGTGTAGTTAGGTAGCTTACATGGTTGATGCCATGTTTTTTGGTTTGTGCCTGTGTCTGTGTGTTAGAGTCCTTCCTAGAAGGTTTGTAACTCAGACACTAGAGCATTCTGTTTTGTAATGGTGTTTCTTCATTGCTAATGAAATGCATTCTGATTTATCAAAAAAAAATAAAAAAATTAATGCCATAATTTATCCCATTGCACAACTTAATGCCATTGTTGTTTGAGTTGTAACCACAATCAACGTGCTCCTTTAGGACGCCTTACCACCTAAGTCAATTAAAATAGCACCTCGCTTTAGCGTAAACCTACTATCTTAGATCCCTAGATTTTTGTAAGTGTTGATTTGGAAGTCAATTTTTAAACTCAATATTACTTGGACCTAGTTGTTTCTATGTTGGTTCGATTATTTAGTGAACTTAAAACTAATCGATTCATAGGAAACAACCTGTTCATGCAAAGCATACATACATTCATACATTCACGCATAATATATATATATATATATATATATATATATATATATATATATATATATATATATATATATATATATATATATATATATATATATATATATATATATATATATATATATTGAAGTGCATAAATAAATGGTGATCTAGTATGGCCCAAAACATCTTGTCTTGAAGCATCCAATCTTCATCACCTCCTTGTTAGCTTGGCATCGTCTTGAATCTTCGTTCAAATGCTAACTTAAAGTTCTAAACTTAGAAATACTTGAAAATAATAAATTACATCAAAATTTCCATGGTACGCAGACCATATTTAAAACATTACATTCAAAGATAGAACGGTGCGCAGACCGTATTTAACTATCCTAAATTGGCCATACTAGTCACTTGGAGTACCTGCATTACATAAAATATATATATTCTGTGCATTCACCCATTCGTATGCTAAAACGAATGGCCCATATTAATATGCAAGTATTTACGTGAATTAATTAAAATTCACGTTCACATAAACGCGTCCTAAAAGATTAATCAATTTCCAAATTATTAATCCTTAGACTTTATTCTAATTAAAATTGAATTTAATTAAAATAATGCGACCTACAAAAATAATTAAAATAATTATTTCATTTTAATTTCATTTAGTCGCTCCCACTCAAACCAGTAATTATTCCGTATAATTAATTATGAAATATTAAATTAAAACTCGCGGCCCGGCCCAAGCAAATTAAATATTAAATTAAATATCCCGTTAGGCCAAATTAATGCAAATATATGAAGCCCAACGAATTAAACGATTTTTAACAAAAAGGTCCAATTACTTAGTCGGGCTAGGCTTGCGCCCAGCCCCATGCCTTGCGTGAGGCCCAAGAGCGCACGAGCAAGGCTCGCACACCCAGGCCCCATCGCGCGCGCGCACCGCGTCCCCGCAGCTACGCTGCCCCTGCGTGCGTGTTGTGCTCGTGTGTGTGTTGGACGTCACACGGCTCGCGCCTTGCTTCGTAGCAGCCCCGCAAGCATACCCGCCAGCCCCTTCCTCGCCCAGCGCGCACGAGGCACGCAGCGTAGCTGCTGCTGCCCGTGTCGCATGCGGCTCGGTCATAGGCACAATAGCCTCGTATGGCTCGACGAGCCATACGTCCACCATGCTCATGTTCGTGCTTTTGGTTCGTAATACGGACCAACTTAATTAAAATTTAATTTAATTCACGAACTTGCATTAATTTTATTTTTCAAAAAAGTTACGATTTTTATTTTCGAAAAACAACGATTTTTAACGATTCAATAAACTTTAACGACAATCCAATTTCTTAAAATCATTAAATCACGGGCTAAAAATATTAAAACTTTTAAGAACGAACGAATCAACATTTAAAGTTTGATCTTTTAATTAATAAAATCCGAATCTTTAAATCGTTCATAAACAATTAAATTTCAGATTTTTAATAATTTGCTTTAAGTGCGATTAAAATTAACGAAACCATTCAGAATTTTAATCCAATAATTTTTAAAATAAGCCACTGACTCATGAAATTATATCCCCTTTCCCAATTAACCGAATTATTAAACCAAAATTAATTAAAATTCAATTAGGGTTTGAAATTTTACGAATTGGGGAAAGGAAAAATTAGGGTTTATACTTATCTGAAACATCTGAAATTTTTATCATAGATCAAGCATGTACCCAACAATATTGTGTCAAAATTTCAAGAAATTCCGAGTAGTTTAGGTTGACCTTTTAATTGAATTACTGTCCGACACTTTTAATTTTTAATAAAAAATTAACAAAAACGCCCAAAAAACGATACTTTCAGGCCTGTTTTCGCAATTCTATTCTCATGAGTTGATCTTAGAAAATCGATTTCCATAGATTAGGGTTTTAAAACTCGAAAAAACGAAAATTTTTGATTTCGGACCTGATTATTACGCAATTCATCCAATAATTCGTAAAAATTCCGAAAAAATCAACAAAAAATCCAAATTTTCGACAGATGCAAAAACAATAATAATAATGCTAATTCATGCTTTGAATACATAAGGCTCATGATACCAATGTAGGGGAATACAGTTAAACATAATAACATGTGCGGAACAATCCCAAAAGCCAGGAAACATGTATAAAGCACAGATTAAGCAAACTTACATTCGAAGCGTGTTTTCCACAATAATCTGTCAACGAACACGAACAAAGAACTCCACTTGTCGTTCCTCTACTTGGTTCACCGACACGTTCAGGTCCGTCTTGATTATCGTAGCTTAGACAATTGATCAAGATACTTTGCCTTTTGGGATGAACACACTATGGAGGCACAGAGAGAATTAGGGTTCTCTGTTTTCTCCTAGGGTTGTATGTAATCTGAATTGTGATTGTACTAAGTTAAAAAAATTAGGTTGTAAGGTTATTTACATAACCTAAAACCGACCAAGCCAAGAGGCAAGGCCGGCTAGCAAGCTTGCACACCAAGTCACACGGACACGCACAACGAAGGGCCGTGGGCCGCGCTGCTGCTTGTGTCGTGGTCTCAGCCCGCTCGCACGCGCACAGCCCTCGCCTTTTGGGCCTCGCTGCTGCCGCGCTTTGGTTGCTCGCCTATCCGCGCGCCCATGGGCCTCGAGTGTTTCGTGCACTCGGCTCATGGGCCGCTTCTCGTATTCGTGATTAAATATATTTCCGATATATTTATTTATCGTTTCGTATACGACGAATCACCGTCGTACGATACGATTTATTCGTCTCGCCTAGCTTACGAATATTCGCGATACGATATACGATTCCGATGCAAGGTCGTATCGTATAATACGTTTCCAACTTAAATCCCGAAAAGCTATTAAATGAATTTCCGATTCATTTAATCCGGTGATATGTTACGTGTCATTGGTGTGACCTTTTAGGTTCAGTCAAGATTAAGTTGTGAGTTCAATATCCATTAGAACTCACTGATCGGATGCATTTCTCGAGCTAGCTGTTCCGATCACTTGATCTCACTGAATTAATTGTTTGCAATTAATCTGAACCTTGGTATTAGACTTAATGCACCTTGGGTGAAGGACATATTTCCTTCAACAACACCCCTTAAGGGTAACACGTAGCGTCCATTGCTTTGTGCGTGCAACATTTATGAGCGATTTTCATAAAAAAATTAAAAAAAAAATTAATTCAAAATTAATGACAAATTAATAAATCATATTAATTTCATAATTTTAGGGTGAAAAATCGAAAATTTATTAATCAATTAATTTCCGATTAACATGGATTCAAATCTAGGTCATAAAAATTTGAAATTTATCATAAATTAACAATTTTTATGGTGGTTTTTAATCATGGATACCTAATTAAATCATTAATTAATTAAGAAAATCAAATCAATTCTAAATTATTCGGATTTCAACAAATTAATCATAATTACAAATTAGGTTGCATAATTAACAAGTCTAGGAATTCAAATTTGTTACACATATACAGTAGGTCAATCAAAAATTCAAGATTTATCAACAAGAATCGCAAATATTCAATTTAACATCTTAAATTTAAAAACTTTTGAGTTCGATAAACTGAAACCTCCGAAAAGTCATAGTTAGGCTTCGAATTTGGGAATTCTGGGTTCGGTCGAAAAAAAATATATTTTTGTCAAAATTTTAGAATGCCTTTTACATGCGGAATTGACACAAAAATCACTCGATTTGGATGAGTAACGAAGAAACTGCCGAAAAACTGCGTACATATAATTAAATAAACGCAATTTGCAATTAATTAACAATTACGAAAATTAATCACCCCTTTTTAATTCTTTGCAAATTTGTAAAATTTAACCATGTTTAAGCAATTATGGATCATGCAATTAATAAGGGGCTCGTGATACCACTGTCAGGTTATGATACATATGAACAACATAAATCATGCGGAAAAACCTTAATGTCAGGATACATATTAATTGCACATAATCATATAATTATGTTAGGTTATGATACATATGATATTACATAAATCATGCGGAAACAACCATTAACCCAGGAATACATATTATTTACACATAATCATATAGCATAATTTAGATGCATACTCTTTGCTGCGTGCCCTCCCTAGCTGCGCCCGAACCGAACAAGAACAAGTCTTTAGGACTCCAAGTGTCGTCCCTCCGTAGATAGTCCACAGTACGTCCGGATCCGCCTTAAGATTGACCAACTAGAATCGCCCTTAAGGTACTAGAATTTTCGGCACTTTTGAGCAAGATGTGTTATTGAATTTTTTCTCTCAAAAACTCACTTTGAATACTTTTAAACTCGTTATAAATTGTGCACCCAGGCCACATATTTATAGGGGTATGGAAAGGGAATTGGAATCCTATTCAGATACAAATTAATTAAACCTAGAATCCTACAAGAACTCTAATTAATTAATTTATCTAATAGAATTAGGAATTTAATCATTAACCGAACTCTGCATGTTTTAGGAATCGTGCATGAACACAAACACTCACGCACACACACACGGCAGCCACGATGGGCCGCCCATGCGCGTGCGTGCGAGCAGCAGCCCACGCAGCGAGGCCTACGCGAGCTACAAGCCCACGTAGCTCCTGCGCGCGCTGTGCGCGCTGCCACGGCCTGCTGGGCCTGGCCTTGCGCTGGGCCTGGCGTGGCTGTTTGTGTGGCGCGCTTGGCTTGCTGGGCGATGGCCTGGCTTCGTGCTGGGCCCTCGTCCGGCAGGCCTCGTCCGATGCTTATTCGTACGATACGCTTCCGATTAAATTTCCGATTCCGGAATTCATTTCCGATACGAACAATATTTAATATTTTCGATTCCGGAATTAATTTCCGTTTCGAACAAATATTTAATATTTCCGTTTCCGGAATTATTTTCCGATTCCGGTAATATTTCCGATTCTGACAATATTTCCGTTTCCGGCAATATTTCCGATTCTGGTAATATTTCCATTTCCGATAATATTTTCCGATACGTACCATGTTTCCGTTTCCGGCAACATCTATGACTTGGATAATATTTATTTTTCCGATACGATCCATATTTCCGTTTCCGGCAATATCATCGTTTCCGGAGTATTCATTTCTTGCTTGTGACGATCTCAGCTCCCACTGAAACCAAGATCCGTCGATTCCGAATATTCATATATGGAGTATTTAATGCCATTAAATACTTGATCCGTTTACGTACTATTTATGTGACCCTACGGGTTCAGTCAAGAGTAAGCTGTGGATTAATATCATTAATTCCACTTTAACTGAAGAGGCCTCTAGCTAGGCATTCAGCTCACTTGATCTCACTGAATTATTAACTTGTTAATTAATACTGAACCGCATTTATTAGACTTAACATAGAATGCATACTTGGACCAAGGGCATTATTTCCTTCAGTCTCCCACTTGTCCTTAGGGACAAGTGTGCATTTCCTAATTCCTTTGTCGCTCGATGCTTGCTCTTGAACATAAGGTAAGAGTTGTCATCCTTATTATGTCCAGAGGTGTTCCTCGGTTTCAGAGTTCAACTGATCAAATAAACAGATAATCATAGCCTATGATTCATCCGACCACGGCCATGCATTTCACAGTTTCTAGCTCTCCGAGTGGCCTTGTACAACTTTTAAGCATCTCATCCCGATTTATGGGAGGACAATCCCAATCTTGCGATCTTGAGATTAGACTTCGTTTGATAGGTGATTACCTGAGCGTTGCCTTTATAGCCTCCTTTTACGGTGCGACGGTTGGTCAACGTCAAAGCAACCAGTTCTCAAACAAGTAATCTCAAATCACTCAGGTATTGAGGATTTAGTGTCTAATAATTTAATGAAATTTACTTATGACAGATTTTCATCTCTTACAGTAAAGTTTCATAGGTCTTGTCCGATACTAGTCTTCCCAAAGTAAGTATCTATGCAAATAATTATGACATTGCCATGTCCACATAGTTCAAGAAACAGAACTACTAGTCATCTTGCATTCTAATCGTCTAACGTTTTCTATGCGTCCAATTTTATAGAAAACTCCGACTAGGGACCATTTTCAACTTTTGACATTCAAGTTCACTTGATAGACATTTCTTAGTCACAGGACTGGTCCTGACAGTCTATCTTGAATATATCGTCAAATTGAAGGGACTCATCATTTAATAAACCACAAATTAAATGGAAAAATGAATTCTTTTCATTTATTGTGAATGATTAACCAATAATGTTTTACAAAGATTTAAACTCTAAAACTTTAAAACATTAAACAGAGACATCAAAGCCATTCTCCAATATGCTTGATTCCCATAGCTGCAGTGTGCGAGTTGTGCTTCGCTTGCGGCAGAGGTTTAGTTAATGGATCTGATATGTTGTCATCATTTCCAATTTTGCTTATCTCGACTTCTTTTCTTTCAACGAACTCTCGTAGAAGGTGAAATCTACGAAGTACATGCTTGACTCTCTGGTGGTGTCTAGGCTCTTTTGCCTGTGCAATAGCTCCGTTATTGTCACAATACAGGGCTATTGGTCCTTTAATGGAGGGGACTACACCAAGTTCACCTATGAACTTCCTTAGCCATATAGCTTCCTTTGCTGCTTCATGTGCAGCAATGTACTCCGCTTCAGTTGTAGAATCCGCAATGGTGCTTTGCTTAGCACTTTTCCAGCTTACTGCTCCTCCGTTGAGGCAGAAGACAAACCCAGACTGTGATCTGAAATCATCTTTGTCGGTTTGGAAACTTGCGTCCGTATAGCCTTTAACAATTAATTCATCATCTCCACCATAGACCAGGAAGTCATCTTTGTGCCCTTTCAGGTACTTCAGAATGTTCTTGGCAGCAGTCCAATGCGCCTCTCCTGGGTCTGACTGGTATCTGCTCGTAGCACTGAGTGCGTACGCAACATCCGGGCGTGTACATATCATAGCATACATTATTGAACCAATTAATGATGCATATGGAATCCCATTCATTTGTCTACGCTCATCAAGTGTTTTTGGGCACTGAGTCTTGCTTAGAGTCATTCCATGAGACATGGGTAGGTAGCCTCGCTTGGAGTCCGCCATCTTGAACCTATCAAGCACCTTATTGATATAAGTGCTTTGACTAAGTCCAATCATCTTTTTAGATCTATCTCTGTAAATCTTGATGCCCAATATGTACTGTGCTTCTCCTAGATCCTTCATCGAAAAACATTTCCCAAGCCAAATCTTGACAGAGTTCAACATAGGAATGTCATTTCCGATAAGCAATATGTCGTCGACATATAATACTAGGAAAGCAATTTTGCTCCCACTGACCTTCTTGTATACACAAGATTCGTCTGCGTTCTTGATGAAACCAAAGTCACTGACTGCTTCATCAAAACGTATATTCCAGCTCCTGGATGCCTGCTTCAATCCGTAGATTGACTGCTTAAGCTTGCATACCTTTTTAGTATTCTTTGGATCCTCAAAACCTTCAGGCTGTGTCATGAACACAGTTTCTGTTAAAAAGCCGTTTAAGAAAGCAGTTTTGACATCCATCTGCCATATTTCGTAATCGTAATATGCAGCGATTGCTAACATTATTCGAATAGACTTTAGCATTGCAACTGGTGAAAAGGTTTCATCGTAATCCACACCGTGGACTTGCCTGTAACCTTTTGCAACCAATCTAGCTTTGAAAACTTCAAGTTTCCCATTCTTGTCCTTTTTCAGTTTGAAAACCCATTTGCTTCCAATGGCTTGGTAGCCATCTGGCAAATCGACCAAATCCCATACTTGGTTTTCAGACATAGAGTCTAATTCAGATTGCATGGCTTCTTGCCATTGCTTGGAGCTAGGGCTCGTCATAGCTTGTTTGTAAGTCGCAGGTTCATCACTTTCAAGTAATAGAACGTCATAGCTCTCGTTCGTCAAAATACCTAAGTACCTTTCCGGTTGAGATCTATATCTTTGCGATCTACGCGGGGTAACATTTCTAGATTGACCATGATTCTCACCAGATTCTTCTAAAGATCTCTGAGTTTCATCCTGAATGTCATCTTGAGCATTCTCTAGAGTTTGTTGTTCGACTCGAATTTCTTCGAGGTCTATTTTTCTCCCACTTGTCATTTTGGAAATGTGATCTTTCTCCAAAAAGACACCATCTCGAGCAACAAACACTTTGTTCTCAGATGTATTGTAGAAGTAATACCCCTTTGTTTCCTTTGGATAGCCCACAAGGATACATTTGTCAGATTTTAGATGAAGTTTGTCTGAAATTAATCGTTTGACGTATACTTCACATCCCCAAATCTTAAGAAAAGACACATTTGGAGGCTTTCCAAACCATAATTCGTATGGAGTCTTTTCGACAGCTTTAGACGGAGCTCTATTTATAGTGAGTGCAGCTGTATTTAGTGCATGTCCCCAAAATTCTAATGGAAGTTCGGCCTGACCCATCATTGACCTGACCATGTCTAGCAAGGTTCTGTTCCTCCGTTCCGACACACCGTTCCATTGTGGTGTTCCAGGAGGAGTCAACTCTGATAGAATTCCACATTCTTTCAGATGGTCATCAAATTCATAGCTCAGATATTCACCGCCTCTATCAGACCGCAGTGCCTTAATCTTCTTGCCTAATTGATTCTCTACTTCACTCTGAAATTCCTTGAATTTGTCAAAGGATTCAGACTTATGCTTCATTAGGTAGACATAACCATACCTACTGAAGTCATCAGTGAAAGTGATGAAGTAGCTGAAACCACCTCTAGCATTTGTACTCATTGGTCCACATACATCTGTATGGATTAAACCCAATAGTTCATTTGCTCTTTCTCCAACTTTAGAGAAAGGTTGCTTTGTCATTTTGCCAAGTAAACATGATTCGCATTTACCATAATCCTCTAAGTCAAATGGTTCTAGAATTCCTTCCTTTTGAAGTCTTTCTAAGCGTTTCAAGTTTATATGGCCTAATCGACAATGCCACAGATAGGTGAGATCTGAATCATTCTTTTTGGCCTTTTTGGTATTTATGTTATATACTTGTTTGTCGTGATCTAATAAATAAAGTCCATTGACTAATCTAGCAGATCCATAAAACATCTCTTTAAAATAAAACGAACAACTATTGTCTTTTATTAAAAAGGAAAATCCCTTAGCATCTAAGCAAGAAACTGAAATGATGTTTTTAGTAAGACTTGGAACATGGAAACATTCTTCCAGTTCCAAAACTAGCCCGGCGGGCAACGACAAATAGTAAGTTCCTACAGCTAATGCAGCAATCCGTGCTCCATTTCCCACTCGTAGGTCGACTTCACCCTTGCTTAACTTTCTACTTCTTCTTAGTCCCTGTGGATTGGAACATAAGTGTGAGCCACAACCTGTATCTAATACCCAAGAAGTTGAATTAGCAAGTATACAGTCTATAACGAAAATACCTGAAGATGGAACGACTGTTCCGTTCTTCTGATCTTCCTTTAGCTTCAAGCAATCTCTCTTCCAATGCCCCTTCTTCTTGCAGTAGAAGCATTCGGATTCAGAAGTGGGTTGACTGACCTTCCTCTTTGCAGATTTGGCGCCAGTTTGCTTAGTTGGGCTGGCCTTGTTGCCACCTTTCTTAGCATTCCTCTTCTTTCCAGATTTCTTGAACTTGCCCCCACGCACCATAAGCACATCCTGCTTATCACTTTTCAGCATCTTTTCAGCGGTCTTCAGCATACCGTGAAGCTCAGTGAGCGTTTTGTCCAGACTATTCATACTGTAGTTCAGTTTGAACTGATCATACCCGCTATGAAGAGAATGGAGGATGGTGTCTATAGCCATTTCCTGAGAAAATTGCTGATCCAGCCGACTCATATTCTCAATGAGTCCAATCATTTTGAGAACATGTGGACTTACGGGCTCGCCTTTCTTAAGTTTGGTCTCAAGAATTTGCCTATGAGTCACGAATCTTTCGACTCGAGCCAGATCTTGGAACATGTTCTTCAACTCACTGATGATTGTGAAAGCATCTGAGTTGATGAACGTTTTCTGCAGATCCGCACTCATGGTGGCGAGCATTAGACATTTCACATCCTTGTTGGCATCAATCCAACGATTGAGGGCTGCCTGAGTGACCCCGTCGCCTGCAGCTTCGGGCATCGCCTCATCTAGGACATACTCCTTTTCTTCCTGCATAAGAACTATTTGCAAGTTCCTTTGCCAGTCAAGGAAGTTTTTCCCGTTCAACTTCTCCTTTTCGAGAATTGATCGAATGTTGAATGAATTGTTGTTTGCCATATTAAAAACTACAATTGAAAAGAATAAACAAATAAATAACCATTCACAGTTTCTCTTAATAAACTTAAATTCTAGCATACATGCATAATTCAATGTTTATTAAGCATTTTATTCAAATTATGTGTTCCGGCAGGTGTGAATAAAATGATTCCAAGATCCTAAAATCATTGAAGAACTAAGCACAGTTTGTCGACTTAATCCTAGAACATCTTAGGTAAGCAAAAGCCTTTTGCTAATAGTCTAGAAACTATTCTTGGTTGATAGGTACGTCTAAGAACTTATTAGGTAAACCTATCGAATTTGCCACGACATAAAAGGACTCCTTACTTATATCGTTGAGTTTCACCAAAACTAACATGTACTCACAATTATTTGTGTACCTTGCCCCTTTAGGACCAATAAGTAACACCTCGCTGAGCGAAAACTATTACTAGATTGATGTAAAGGATATCCAAGCAAGTGTATATTTTGGCATGGCACCTTTTAACTCAATTTTTAAGTTTGGAACTTAAGGCTCTTACTATGTTGGTTAGATTTTAAGTGAACTAAAATCCTTAATCATGCAACATAATCAAGCTTTTGATCTCATGCATTTTAAGACATATTTAAAAGCAATAAATAACTTAAAACATGCATAAGATATTTGTGATCTAGTATGGCCCGACTTCATCTTGAAGCTTTAACTTCAAAGTCCGTCTTGAAAATCTCCGTGGGAGGCACCATTTTCTTCAAATAGGATAAGCTATAACTAATTACAACTATTTGATGGTACGCATACCATATTTGAATTGAAAAATAACTTTGGTACTTCAGACCAATTACATTCAAATTAATGGTACGCAGACCATATTTTCTATCCTATTTGGGCCATACTAGTCACTTCATAACCTGCAAAACAGTACATATACAATATATACCATTCACCCATTCATTATCATGAATGGCCCACATAGCTGGTTAGTAAAACACATTATGCATCACGTAAACATTTGCAGCAATTAATCAAGGGCACCAATAATCTACCAATTATTCAGTCCTTATTAATTCTAATCAAGTTGTTTTAACCTTAAGGATTTGTAGACCTAATCAAGAGTTTATGACTAAAAAGCGCTCCCACTTAAACCAATAAATTTATATGCTTTACTAATTTTAAACATAAAAATGTATTTCTAGTCTAACCGGAAACATACAAATTTAATTAAAATTTAAAGCTCATATGAATTTATAATTGAATCCAAAAGTTTAATTTAATTTCAGTCGTGTTTAAATTAATTCATGATTTTAATTTTAGTAAAATAATTAGAATAAATAAAATTTATTATAATTACAATATTCAAAATTAAAATCCAAGAAAATAATTTAAATTATTAATTTTAAAATTAATTAAAATTACGTGAACTGAAATTTTCAAATTAAACATTCAAAACGATCTAATCGTAACGCAAACACCCTACGCATTGCACGCCCATGGGCCGCTCGCACACAGCCATCGCTGGCCATGTGCGCGCAGCCCATGCGCTCGTCGCATAGCTGCTGCATTTCCATCGCAAGCCATCGCACGCTGTGGTGCTTGCTGCGCGCGCGCCAGCGCTCGTCGCACGCGAGCCATCGCTCGCAGTGCGCGCGAGCCATCGCTCGCTGGGCGCGCGACATCGCTCGCTGTGCGCGCGACATCGCTCGCTGGGCGCGCGACATTGCTCGTTGTGCGCGCGAGCCATCGCTCGCTGGGCGCGCGACATCGCTCGCTGGGCGCGCGACAACGCTCGCTAGGCGCGCGACATCGCTCGCTGTGCGCGCGAGCAACGCTGGGCGCAGCGCTCGTGGCACGCGAGCTTGCGCTCGCTGCGCGCCAGGCTGCGCGCTCTTGCGCGAGGCAGTGCGTGTTGTGGCGCAGCTCGCTTGCTGCCCACACGCGACTGCCTTGGCTCGCCCTTCGCCCATGCCCATTCGTCCATTGCTCGTGGCCCACGACACAAGGCAGGGCTGCTGCCTTGTGCTCGTGCACTACGCCCTTGCTCATTGCATTCGTGCCGCACGGGCGACGAGCTCCCTTGCTCGTCGTCGCATGCCCGCATTATACAACACCCCTTAAGGGTAACACGAAGCGTCCATTGCTTTGTGCGTGCAAGTTATATGAACGAATCGCATAAAAATTTAAAATTTATATTTAAAATTAATGACAAATTAATAAATAATATTAATTTCATAATTTTAGGGCGAAAAAATCGAAAATTTATTATTCAATTGATTTCCGATTGTTATGGATTCAAGTCTAGGTCATAAAAATTTAAAATTTATCATAAATTTACAATTTTTATGGTGGTTTTTAATCATAGGTTTCTAATTAAATTATAATTAATTATGAAAATCAAATTAATTCTAAATTATTCTAATTTTCAACAAATTAATCATAATTACAAATTAGATTGCATAATTAACAAGGCTAGGCATTCAAACTTGTTAAACATATACAATAGGTCAATCAAAAATTCAAGATTTATCAACAAGAATCGCAAATATTTAATTTAACATCTTAAATTTACGAAATTTTGCATTCGAAAAACGAAAACCTTCGAAAAGTCATAGTTAGGCTTCGAATTTGAGAATTCTGGGTTCGGCAGAAAAATATTACTTTTGTCAAAATTTTAGAATGCCTTTTACATGCGGAATTGACACAAAAATCACTCGATTTGGATGAGTAACGAAGAAACTGCCGAAAAACTGCGTACGTATAATTAAATAAACGCAATTTGCAATTAATTAACAATTACGAAAATTAATCACCCCTTTTAATTTTTGCAAATTTGTAATATTTAACCATGTTTATGCAAATTAGATTATGTAAATAATAAGGGGCTCGTGATACCACTGTTAGGTTATGATACATATGATATTACATAAATCATGCGGAAACAACCATTAACCCAGGATTACATATTATTTACACATAATCATATAGCATAATTTAGATGCATACTCTTTGTTGCGTGCCCTCCCTAGCTGCGCCCGAACCGAACAAGAACAAGTCTTTAGGACTCCAAGTGTCGTCCCTCCGTAGATAGTCCACAGCACGTTCGGATCCGCCTTAAGATTGACCAACTAGAATCGCCCTTAAGGTACTAGAAATTTTCGGCACTTTTGAGCAAGATGTGTGGCTGAATTTTTCTCTCAAAAACTCACTTTGAATACTTTGAAACTCGTTATAAATTGTGAACCCAGGCCACATATTTATAGGGGTATGGAAAGGGAATTGGAATCCTATTCAGATACAAATTAATTAAACCTAGAATCCTACAAGAACTCTAATTTAATTAATTTATCAAATAGAATTAGGAATTTAATCATTAACCGAACTCTGCACGTTTTAGGAAACGTGCACGAACACAAACACTTACGCACACACACACGGCAGCCACGATGGGCCGCCCATGCGTGCGTGCGAGCAGCAGCCCACGCAGCGAGGCCTGCGCGAGCCACAAGCCCACGCAAGCACCCGCGCGCGCTGCGCGAGCTGTGCGCGCTGCCACGGCCTGCTGGGCCTGGCCTTGCGCTGGGCCTGGCGTGGCTGTTTGTGTGGCGCGCTTGGCTTGCTGGGCGATGGCCTGGCTTCGTGCTGGGCCCTCGTCCGGCAGGCCTCGTCCGATGCTTATTCGTACGATACGCTTCCGATTAAATTTCCGATTCCGGAATTCATTTCCGATACGAACAATATTTAATATTTCCGATTCCGGAATTAATTTCCGTTTCGAACAAATATTTAATATTTCCGTTTCCGGAATTATTTTCCGATTCCGGTAATATTTCCGATTCTGACAATATTTCCGTTTCCGGCAATATTTCCGATTCTGGTAATATTTCCATTTCCGATAATATTTTCCGATACGTACCATGTTTCCGTTTCCGGCAACATCTACGACTTGGATAATATTTATATTTCCGATACGATCCATATTTCCGTTTCCGGCAATATCATCGTTTCCGGAGTATTCATTTCTTGCTTGTGACGATCTCAGCTCCCACTGAAACCAAGATCCGTCGATTCCGAATATTCATAGATGGAGTATTTAATGCCATTAAATACTTGATCCGTTTACGTACTATTTGTGTGACCCTACGGGTTCAGTCAAGAGTAAGCTGTGGATTAATATCATTAATTCCACTTGAACTGAAGCGGCCTCTAGCTAGGCATTCAGCTCACTTGATCTCACTGAATTATTAACTTGTTAATTAATACTGAACCGCATTTATTAGACTTAACATAGAATGCATACTTGGACCAAGGGCATTATTTCCTTCAGTAATATGGCTGATTTTTCTGCTTAAAAATCCTACCTTTTATTGTTTGAATACTTATTAAACTCTCGTGTATAAATTTGTGACCCTAGGCACATATTTATAGAATCATGGAAAAGGATTTCGAATCCTATTAGAATACCAAATTACTTAATTAGAATCCCTTTAGAACTCTATTTAATTAATTTCTATCTTCTAGGATTAGGATTTAATCATAGCACGAATTCCGATAACTTTAGGATTCGTATAGCACACGACCGCACATGAGCACGAGCACCGCACAGCCCGCGCGCACGCCTTGCAGCCCACGCGAGCTGCACGGCGCGCAGCCCATTGCTCGCAGCCCACTTTGAACCGCGCGCGCGCCATGCCTTGCTGGGCCTGGCCTTGCGTTGGGCCTGGCGAGGCTTTGGCGTGTGGTTTGATGTGTATGGCTTGCTGGGCGAGGGCCTGGCTTCGTGCTAGGCCTTCGTCTAGCAAGTTTCGTCCGATGCTAATTCGTACGATACGCTTCCGATTAATTTCCCGATTCCGGATTTCATTTCCGATACGAACAATATTTAACATTTCCGTTTCCGGAATTAATTTCCGTTTTCGAACAAATATTTAACATTTCCGTTTCCGGAATTATTTTCCGATTCCGATAATATTTCCGATTCTGACAATATTTCCGTTTCCGCCAATATTTCTGATTCCGGCAATATTTCTATTTCCGATAATATTTTCCGATACGTACCATGTTTCCGTTTCCGGCAACACCTACGTCTTGGATAATATTTATATTTCCGATACGATCCATATTTCCGTTTCCGGCAATATCATCGTTTCCGGAGTATTCATTTTCTTGCCTTTAACGATCTCAGCTCCCACTGAATCCAAGATCCGTCGATTCCGAATATCCATAGATGGAGTATTTAATGCCATTAAATACTTGATCCGTTTACGTACTATTTGTGTGACCCTACGGGTTTAGTCAAGAGTAAGCTGTGGATTAATATCATTAATTCCACTTGAACTGAAGCGGCCTCTAGCTGGGCTTTCAGCTCACTTGATCTTACTTAATTATTAACTTGTTTAATTAATACTGAACCGCATTTATTAGACTTAACATTCAATGCATACTTGGACCAAGGGCATTATTTCCTTCACCCTGTCATCCTTCACATGCAGCAAGTACCGGCCGGCCCCGTAATTTTGGACTTTGTAGGTGTAAACCAAGTCCTCCACCCGGAATTCCATATCCAGTTGGCCGGCCAAATGATCAACGAGGTGCATGACCCGCTAGACCTGCGGCATCAGTTGCGCCGGCGGCACCATTAGGGGTAGCAAAACCCCCCTTACCAGCGACTTGAAAGGGTAAGTGTACCCGATCTTGAAGGGGTACTTGTAGAAGCACACCCAACCGTCCGATACCCAATCCGCCCGTTCTTCGGGCTGCGGAAGGCGAATTACCGCTGACGGAGGAAAGCCACACTCAGCCTTGAGCGCCGCTGCATCCTGGTTCCCCCAGGTGGCCGCTCGAGCATTTTTCTTGTCTAGAATGTTGGTCGAACTAAAACCCAGACCCTAATCCAGATCACACTCCACCACCACTCTCTTGTTTTTTGCACGAGTTAATTTTATCCCCATTCTTTGCGACATATGGAATGAAAAAGTAAGAAGAAGGAAGATAAAGAGGAAGCGGTTACCTGGAAACATGAAAGAGGAAACCACCGACTTCTTTTTGCAGTTGAGAAGAGAGAGAAAGAGGAAGTGTGAAGAAGTGGGTAAGAAAGGGTGATGTATATATGGAAGGTTGGGGCGGTTGGATTATCAAAAATCATCATTGCTCGACGCCGTGAGTTAATGGGGGAATAAGAGGTCATTTCCACCCCTTTCTCGTAACCAAGGAAACCCATTTCTCCTTTGAACTTCGCGGAAAACATTCAAAATGGGTTTGGGGATAATTGTAAGGGGGGAAAATACCCTCTTGGTGACATGTCCAAATGTGCCACCATGGAGCACACGTGGCTGCAAGCAAGGCAGGACGATACATCTACCAACTTGCTCCCAACGGTTGAGAAGGCAATAGTGGCTACACAACCAATTGAAGTACGGCCTTAATTACTTACGTTAAGTCTAATCATGTGTATTAATAATTTAGACGTTACACTCATTATGTAATGCCTATAAAATGGCTTAGACGGCTCCCTTTGTACATAAGAAATTCTTATTGCTAATAATACTCTCACTTATGCTCTTACGACTTACTCTTGTCACTTTGCATTATCTAGCTCAATCAATTGTTAGCACCATCCTCAAGACAAGTTCGGCTCTAAGCAGAATTTGTCCAAAACAGAACTATGTCCGTACAAGTATTCGAACCATCCCAATTACTATCGAAGTTATAGCCAATTCATAAGCCAAAACCAAGGAATCTAAGAGGAAACCCTGCCGGGATTTAAGGAAGGATAAGGATCTAAAAATCAGTATAAAGGTTGTTCTAAAGCTAAAAGGAGGCTCTGCTAAGGCGAGTGGTAAGTGTTCTTGATAACCACAGTATACCCTACGCTAAACTGCAACCTGAAGTCTACCTTTTTATTACTTTCACCACCTTTATGAATTTGTTCACTTAATCTGTTTATTTAATCACGCCTAATAAGATAATCTCTGGACAAATCTGATATTGCTAGGCTTGTGAAACTAACCTAAATCACACAATTGGAGAGATATTAATTATCTGTGCATTAAAATTAACTCAGATTAGTAATGTAGCATAACGCATGTCCCATCGTCGTCACAATTGAACTAGTAAGGACTGCGCCGAGTGGGCAAATGCTAGGCACTCCCCATATTAGTAAACCTCCCCCGAATTCTCAATCTCAGCTCTGCTTCGCTTGATGTACGTTGAGGGATCTCCACACCAGGGATCACAACGGAACTTATGGCCATTGTAAGTCAAATATGCTTGCACTCCAGGCATATCACGATAACCGGGTTTTGTCAATTTTCTAAAACTGAATGGCGACTCCTACATACTACTCCCTCCGTCTCTTTTTGTTTTTTACGTTTGATATTTTTCACGCGTTTTAACGATTAATTAATTTGCATCGAGATTCCTCAATTTTTTTATTTAAACAAGATAAATTACGTTTATTTATAATGTTTTCACTTTTATCAAAATTCTGATATTGGGAAATGAGAAAAATTTAATGTCCCAATGGAAAAGTGTGAGAGATTAAATGATCCATGAATTTAATTGGTTAAAATAATAATTGGACACAAATTTTGATAGAATACTAAGTCATTTATGCGATAATATAAAAGGAAATGTAAAGAACATTTTGAAATACCCAAAAAGGAAAACGTAAAAAACAAAAAGAGACGGAGAGAGTAGTAAAAAGAGGCTAACGCCCACAGTTAGTTCCTATTTATTTAATATGCTAACCACATCCAGAGGGGAAAGTCGGGCGGGCCATACACTCTTTTAGAGGCGCCCCGTCGTGTTTTTTTACCCCCTCACATTATGCACTTGGGACAATATTGAAATAATTTGTGCAAGTAGTGCGTCGGTGAGGAAGCCGTATATCAGAAACCGAACGCTACGCCACAATTATTTCCTTATTAAGTTGGGACGACCTGAAGTATTCAATGTGACGAATGATCGCGACAAAATCGCATACCGAATCTCTGCTTCCTTGGCATGCATGTTTCATCTCAGAAGTCCAGACTAAGGACACATATCATCCCGGGGGTACACACGCTTCGGATGTTATCCACTAGATGCATTCTCAATGTAGCACATCCACCAAAATTGAACCGCTTATCTCCTAGGTCCATTCACATTATATGCCACTCCAGCACGTACCAGATATGCCTTGATAAAATACGTCATGAACCTGGCAACTCTGACAAGGGCCTGTTAGGGGATTGGCGATAGGTTTGGTACACTTTGACACCCAAGCCAATTTAACCTTAGAGACTAGTATAAACTAAATGCGCATTATACTTGAAATCATGCTTGTTGTTCGTTTCATGTACAATTCTTATGTGCTATGTGAAACTAACCGACCAACGCTTTCAAAATTCAAAAAATGCTTCAAAACATCTAAATAATAACAAAGCTACGAATCAGAATAAAAATTCCGCACCAGGAGCCAAGCGCCAGAATAAACCAGCGCTGGCCTGGCCAGCGTTAGAAAATTCCA
This sequence comes from Spinacia oleracea, assembly GCF_020520425.1. NCBI lineage: Eukaryota > Viridiplantae > Streptophyta > Magnoliopsida > Caryophyllales > Amaranthaceae > Spinacia > Spinacia oleracea. The sequence goes on from NC_079488.1 coordinate 40,172,845, forward strand.
GCGCGCATACCTTATGCGATAGAAATTTCTAACACCTGCGATGAGGAAGCCAAAAAGCCAAAATGGCCAGCGCCAGAAACTTCTACGCTGACTTTTTAGCGCAAGCCTGCTTATTCCTCGCATTTAAGCCTACAAAAAAGAACTTGAGTGTTAAGGGTCCAGTCTTTCGTGCAACCAATTCGAAAGACCAAAATACGCATCTACTTTAAGCATTAAATAGGTATGGCTGAAAATACCCATTACGTAACGCCTATTCAAAATTGCGCCAAAGGTATTCTCACGGAATTAAGCCTCATTAAGTCAAAATTAACCAAAATTTGCCCTAGATTTTACCAATAGCCCAAAGGCCAGTACGCGCAAATTACTTTTTGTTTGCGTCGGAATGCTAAAATTTTGAGTGCACAAACACTCCAACGAAGGGGACAGTTTGGTAACATTCAGGCCACGGAACAAAATTGACTAAAAGAGGCACACTGCACAAATACCTGCAGGCGCTGGAAATTTCCAGCGCACCACAGGCAAGCGGTAGAAAATTCCCACGCTGCACTCTCCAGCGCTGGAAATTCCTGGCGCCACTGGTTCCACTCTCGACAACTCTCACCTACTCCTGGCTTAAAATAAAAAATGATTTGTAAAGTAGTTGTTAGTCCTCTAATAACACTAATGTCCGGCATAACGCCGTCCATGCTAAAATAACCTTTGACGTTCACTAAAAGCAAAAGTTTCTAAAAAGCAAAGAAAATAGTCTGTTTTCTAAAATTAGTTAATAAAGTTTGATTTATACCAAATTCCTCATTGTAATCGCTTAATAATATTCGAGGCAAAGCACGATTCAAATCAAGTCAAAAACCCTAGCCAAGTCTGTCATCATTTATGTGAGTCTTCCCTTGAGTCCATCATTCGCCTAGTCTAAACCAAAATTATTTCCTAAGGGTCTAAACCAAGTTAAGGTCTACCGTTAGAGTTATCATCCATCTAGAATTACCTTCCATAGAGTCTTCACACAGTTAGAGTCCTTCCCCTAGAATCCACTTACACCTAAGATATTTCCCTCAATTCCCATCTCGTAACTTAAAATCAAACTCATATAGCCAAAAGTAAAAACACTAAAACGGCCATAAAAAGAATTGTAGGCCCATACCCTATCAATCCGTAGGTCTAACCTTAGTCCATCATCCAGAGTCAGTTTCACCCTTAAACAGTTACAGATTAAAAGTTATAGCTATTGCAGTCTAACAGTTTTGTAAAAATCCGGTTTTGTGTTTTGAGTCAAACCCATGCCCTGTAGGGGAATACAGTTAAACATACATAACATGTGCGGAACAATCCCCAAAGCCAGGAAACATGTATAAAGCACAGATTAAGCAAACTTACATTCAAAGCGTGTTTTCCCAAGTAATCTGTCAACGAACACGAAGAAAGAACTCCACTTGTCGTTCCTCTACTTGGTTCACCGACACGTTCAGATCTATCTTGACAACCGTAGCTTAGCCAATCAATCAAAAGTTTTTAGCTTTTTGGGAAGAACAGTTTTCACAGAGAGAAACCTGAAGAATGTAATATTCAGAATTAGGTTTTGGGTTGGAAAACTGATGTGTGCTGAGTTGTGTGAAAATACAATAACCTAATTCTATTAAATGATGTTACCGGCCAATACCAAAAGGCCTTGACCGGCGTCACTACACACACAGACACCCACCCGCGCACATCCCATACTACAGGCCGAAGCCCACAGCGCGCAGCCGTGCAGCATGGGCCATGGGCCTCGCTGCCTTGTTGTTGTGCTGTTGCGTGTTAGTGCGCGCGCTGCCACGCCCCGCGGGCTGGCTTTCTCGCTTGCTCACGAGCTCGCTAGCTCGTTGGGCCTTGCGCGCTTATGTGCTCGGCTCGACGGGCCGGCAACTTCGATGCTCTTCGTATTCGCGACTAATGCCTTAAGGCTATTACTTATCGTATCGTATCCGACGAATCACCGTCGTACGATACGATTATTCGTTTCGCCCAAATTACAAATATTCGCGATACGATATACGATTCCGATGCAAGGTCGTATCGTATAGTACGTTTCCTAAAACTAATTCCCGGAAAGCTATTAAATGAATTTCCGAATTCATTTAATCCGGTGATCTGTTACATGTCATTGGTGTGACCTTGTAGGTTCAGTCAAGAGTAAGTTGTGAGCTTAATATTCATTAGAACTCACTGATCGGAAGCATTTCTCTAGCTAGCTGTTCCGATCACTTGATCTCACTGAATTAATTGTTCGCAATTAATCTGAACTTTGGTATTAGACTAAATGCACCTTGGGTGAAGGACATATTTCCTTCAGTCTCCCACTTGTCATTCAGACAAGTATGCATTCACATTCCTTTGTCACTTAGTGTTACTTACTGAACATAATGTCAGATCCAAGCCATCCTTATTAGGTCCAGAAGTGTTTCTCAGATTACAGAGCTCAACTGTTAAACTTTTACAGAAGGTTAAGCCTTAACCATTCTGAGCACGGCCATGCATTTTACAGTATCTAACTCTCCGAGAGGCTTTGTTACACAAGAACACCATATCCTATCAAAGATAGGAGGACAATCCATTCTTGCAATCTATGAACACTCACTTTGATTCATAGTGCGCCCAATAACTGCTTTTATAGCCTCCTTTTACGGTGCGACGTTTAGCGAGCATCAAAGCGAACTAATTCTCAAACGAGCAGACATAATCGCTCATTTTCTGAGGAATGGTTCTAATCACCATTAATGAGAACTACTTATGACATGAATTTAATCTCTTAAAGTGTCCTCATGGTTAATCCGATACAAGATCCAATAAGTATCTATGCAAATGATTTCTGACATCCAGTCCATCTAGTTCAAGAAACATAACTATAAATCAACTTGCAATCCAATCTTCATTAGTCATTGGTCGTCCAACCTTTCAATGACCTAGATTAGGGATCCTTTTGTGATTTCAGTATTCAAGTTCACTTATGGGTGTTTCTTTGTCGAAGAATCCATCATGACATCCCATTTGAATGTTTTGAATCACTTGGACATCATTTAATACTAAACCAAGATTAAATGATCTATGAAATGTAATTTCATAAATGATAAATGTTTAGACCAAATGCTTACCAATTTGTGGGCCTCTAACCCAAAATCAAGCATTTAATGTTTTACAGATATAGGCCTTTCACCCAATACTTAAAACATTCATGGAATTCAAACTTGATTCCATTCTGCATATGAATGTTGTGTCTCATTCAATGTAGAGGTTTAGTTTAACATACTTTGCTTTTCTTAGCATCCTTTCTATCGAAAGCCTTTCGATGTAAGATGAAAATATCTTTGAATATGTTTATAGAATGATCTAGTCTTTCATTTCTGTTAGAATGATTCTCATATTCAAAATAGAAAATTATCCGGATAGCAGACTTGTGATCAACCTGAGTTCATTGAAGAACTCCCACTAGAAACAATTCCCTTTCATTGCTTCTTAGGCAATGATGAATTCATTTCAATTATGTAGAATTGCAAATGATGCCATCCTTTTGGAATACTCCAACCAGCTCACAAAGATGTGGGAGATACATCTTTTAACTGAGAACTTGGAAACTAATGATTGATTTAGTTTCCCATGCATCACATATGGTTCAGAACCTATGTTACCATCTTTTAATCACGACGCCTAATTGCCCCTGTATGTTTGTGGTTTGCCTAACAACAAGATTCAACTTTTTCTTAGGCAAATGCATGTAGCATCAAAACTTTAGTTCATCTTCACTTCCTCTTATCAAGTGCTCATCGTACATATCCAAAAGTATTAGATGTTCTTGATATTGTTCTAATGATATTTTATCTAAATCAATAGAGAGTGGTATAAACTCGTCACGATCCAATATTCACGAGTTATCTTGGCAATCTACATATCACATCATACATGATTGATTGTAATGCAAAAACCATTCACATTTTAAAATCTATCCATGTAACTTTTAGCTTTATTCTGTTTCAAGAGATACTGAATCTTGCTAAAATCTTGGCATTGCCATGTGATATAAGGTGAAGGCACCTCTCCAAGGTCCTTCATGTTTAAATTTAGTGATAACAGCCTAGATTTATACTTAGTTAAAGCATTCATTACTTAGACTTACTCATATGGTTTGAGAGTCTCTTTTGAGTCTCTCAATTGTGTTTGATTTAATAATTACTTTTACAAAATCCAAACAACGCTTTAGATCCTATCCAATATATCTTTAACCCAGTATGTTCTAAGTTTCGCCATGGTTCTAATATTGACAAATACTTTCAAATCTAACCAATTAGAATTTGAATGTCATTTTCAATAGAGAGATATGTATCTCATATGTAGAACCAATAAACTAGACTTAGCTCCCACTAAACTCATCATCTACAAGATGATCCATGTTTTCATAAAGCTATGATTTCTCAATAGTCTTGTTGAAAAAATATGGTCCAATTCCCACTTGCATGCTTTAATCTACGAATAGATTTCTTAAGCTTGCTCTTTTATCTAGCATCCAAAACTTTTACATTGTGTGATGTACACAATTCCTTTCTACAAGTCCAATTGAGGAAGGTGTTTCGTTTTCAAATTGCCATATTTCCATATGCAATGATTGCTAGATTTATCCAAAATAGTTCAAGCATTCCGACTTGGTGAAAAAGATTTCAACATTATCAACGCCGTGAAGTTGTTTATAATCTTTAACCACCAATCTAGCTTTTCTTTTGTATGTGTATACAATATCATCTTTGTATGTTTTGAAAACATGTTTGCAAGCAATGGGAGTGAACCCTTTATGAAAATCAACGTTGTATGTTTAGAAAACATGTTTGCAACTAATGGGAGTGAACCCTTTATGCAAATCAACGTTCTATCATTAGAAAACATGTTTGCAACTAATGGGAGTAAACCCTTTATGTAAATCAACCAAATCATAGATTTCATTCTTTAAGATGAATATACTTTGGATAAAATGGCCTCAAACCATTTTATATGGCCTTGAACCATAATAATGTTTCTGATGGCCTCAAACCATACTTGGGAATTTTAATTCGTCGTAGCTAACCTGTAAGTCGTATGTTTTGAAGCACTTCCAAAGTCTTCATAGTTTTCATTCCTCAAGATATCTATGTATCTATCTTGGTTGAATTCTATTCCTTATACTATTTACCTAGGTATTGAACATCAAACTTTAGTGTTTATAAAGACATTACTCAAGTCCTTTGAGTATTAGGATTCTCTTGAAGCACTTCTAATGTCTTCTTGAAGCTCTTTCAAAGGCTTCTAAGTACGGAGCTTTTCCAAAGACTCCTAAGTATCCTACATTTGTTTGTTGCTTGACTCGAAGTCCTTTTGAGGTCACTTCGAGGTCATTTTCTCCCACTTGCCTTTTTGGAAATATGATGGTTTCCTAAAAGACATTATCTAGAGCAACAACCATATGTTCTCAGATTTGTGGTAGAATCAATACCTTTTGTTTCTATGAGTCGCTGATAGAGAAACATATATCTATTCTTGAGTTTGTTTGATGTAAACACTAACTCCCACTGGGTTTGACAACCCTAGATATATATATGTACTGAAAAGATGTACTGAAACGAAGTTCAATCGTTGTGACATCTTATCCTTAGCTTTGACAACTTTGTTTAGTGTGATAGTCACTTGAGTGTATCATTTAGAAACTGTGTAGGAAAATAGTCGTGATTATCGTTAATAGAATAGATTCCGACTTCTCCATTTGGACATACCATATTCTTATGGAGCTTCGATTGTCATAATGCCATATAAACAATCTAGATAATATTTCTTGGCTCATGCAAACATCACCTACTTTTGTCCCCATTCCCGAAAGGGAAAGGTTCAATGATGAAAGCATAAATCTCCACTTGACAACGCATCTCCTATAAAATAAACGAATCTCAATTCCCCTTTTCATTTCACCCGAAACCTGATATTTATAGAAAACTGCTATTTATGGAAACTTGTTAAAAATAGTAACTGCCGTAAAAGGTAGCTTCTAAAAGTGGCAAATCATAAAGGATAGAAACCTGTCAGAATTAGGTGTTGCATTCCAACATAAATCCTAAATGAGATAGAAAACTGCGAGAATCCTATTCCTAATATGATTCAGAAATAAGAGTTACGTATTAATTAAAATCCTAACGAGCCTAGAGTTCGTAACGGGCCCAGACGCATCCCGTCGCAAGGTTAATACGCACTAAAAGACTCGATTAAGTCTCAAACTCTACGGATTTCAGGAATCCGAATCTGACTAAGAAAACAGGCCAGACCCTATTTTCAACGCCTGGCTCTGGGCGCCAAAATCTTCGGCGCCCAGGCCTGGGCGCCGAAAATACCTGGGTACGTGTTTTTTCCTAATTCTTTGTGGATTAGAACTCTGCGATTCTATCTTTCCACGAACTCTTCCCTATAAATACAGCCCCAAATTCGACGTGAAAAGGACACACAACACACAATTATATTCTGAGTATTGACTCCAACCCTTAGCCTAAGCCTCACGCTGCGAAACTGTTCACGCGTTCTGTCGCAATCGATCCATAAATCGAACAGAACGTATCCTGTCCCATAATTGAGATTCGTTAAATAAAAAGGAGAAATAGCAAAGTCAAAGTGGTTAGTTTTCTGAGAACCGTGACGCGCCTCTCAAGGGTGCGTCGTAATGTGTCCCATTTCGATGATTTAACTGCTTTCCTCGCCCTTTTTATGAAATGTTAAACTAACTAAATCTGATTGTTCTATCACGCCTAACAAATATAATATTTTCGGGAAATTGGATTATCATGCTAGGTCCCTTAATACTATTTAAATCAGATAATCACGATCGATCTAGTATTATATGTTGCATATTGCTAAAATCAACTCAGATTAGTTTAATAGTTAACGCATGTCCCTTCAATTATTTATGCTGATCTAGTAAGGATATCCTGCCTCTGGAGTTATCGACGAGCGAAGTACTCCTCTCGGTAGTTACAGTCCCCCGAACCCTCAATCTCTACCTTGCGGGTATATGTTGAGAGATCCCCACGCCAGGGATCACAAGGGAACCTACGGTCGTCGTGGTCAAACATAATTGCACTCCCTTTATGTCACGATAACCGGGTTTTGTCAGTTTTTCTCATTGTCGTTAAAAACTGAATGGCGACTCCTATATTACTAGTCAATTGGGTGTAAACTCACAGGAAATCCAATTACACTTGATTGAATAAAAAGAATCGTCACACCCACGAGGGACGAGGTCACGCATTAGCCTCGTGCTTTTTCGACCCCCTCACAGTGGCGACTCCACTGGGGATAGTGAAGGAAATACTCGTGCTTGTAGGTAATCAAAATACTCCTACCCCGCGTTTATTTCCCCATCAAGTTGGGACGACCTGAAAATCAGCATATTAATAAGAACGGGCAGAACCGCATAACGAATCTCGGCTCCCTCGGGAGTTGGGACTAAGGATACCTTTTTCCGCCAATAGGGGGTGCATACGCCGCGCATGTTGCCCACTCGGTACTTGTGCAGGTAGTACACCTATCCCGAACCCAATCGCTCGCTCATTAGGTCCCTCTCGCCTGCATGCCCCCTTGGCTTGCACTTGCGGGTTGGCCTCTTGGGCGAAATTCGTCTGTTGAAGACACTACCTCGACCGGGGCATGTGTTGGATCTACGATAGAAGCGGTACCAAGCCAGGCGTAAATAAACTACCCATAGAAGCCTATCATAAACTACGTGACATATTTAATTTTCAAATCCATGTTTGTAATGTAGTTATGTGTAGCGAAATATGTGATTGTGTGTGACAAACTATCCTAGAAAATCAACGACCTTAAAAATTGCCCAAACATTCATAGACTAATTTGCCAAAGAGTTATACTGAAACACGTGTTCCGCAAACCCGAATGATCGCCACAAAAATAAGCGACGCTCGGGATGGCCTGTAACGAATCCCACAAACGCTGCTACGCGTAAAGGACGTTATTACGCAAGCACGCAAACCGAAGTCGCATAAACAGAAGACAGAAAACGAGAACCAGCCAGGGACGCATTTTCAACGCCCCTGGCTGGGCGCTAGAATTTCTCACGCCCCTCGCTCGGCGCTGAAGTTGCTGCTTGGCCTTCTGGTCAGGCGCAGCAGCCTCGGTGCCCGCGCGAAAGGAAAATACGTAGCGCAAAAAAATGTTCATAAAAAGAATTGCTACGAGGGCGTAAGAAAAGCACTCGATTTCAAAAGCGACTCGTAAAAAAATTAATAACTCTTTGTGTCGTTGTTAGGCCTCCTACGACGACAATGCTCGGCACCAAAACCGAACATGCTAATAACTATGAATGTCACACGGGCAAGTGTTTCGATAATCCAAAGAATGACCAAAATAAAAAAATAAACCAAAAAGTGTACCGACAAAAGAAAGAGTGAAAAACCAATTTAGAGAGTCGAAGTCTAGACTAAGTAATGCTTGAAACTTTGGGAACCTAAACTTTAGCTTATCTTATGCCTAGGACTGGTCCTGCCACTTGGTGCCGATCAGGGAATCAACGGTTAGTGCGTCTCGAAGATACATCGCCAACATCAAGTTTAGTGACTCCAAGCTCCGTCCGTCATCCCTCATTTCAAGGATCTCCGCTTCCCCAACCTCGATTCGCACCTTCAAACATGTCCATCGAAGATTTGCAAGAGCAGATGGCTCAAATGACCCGACTCATGGGCCAACTGAAAATGGAAAATGAAGCTTTAGCGGCTGCGCAAGCCAAAAATAACCTCGATAACGAGAAGAGGATTGAAAAAATGTTCCTACAACAAACCATGGGGAGGAAATACTTCTCCCTCGATCCTAAAACTTTTCCTGGCAAACTACCAGAAAAGTTCAGTTCATCTGACTTACCAAAGTTCAAGGCCACGGACAACCCCCGTGATCATCTACTGAGCTTCGTGAATGCCATGAACTTGAAAGGCGTGGACAAGTCCATGTATTTACCTGCCTTTCCTTTGTCCTTGGAACCTGTGCCTCTCAAATGGTACTATCACCAGGACCTTAAGCTCTTCCCCACTTGGGAAGACTTTGTCAATGTCTTCATCAAGCAATACTCGTCGAACATGGATTTCCAAGTCACCATGCGCGAGCTGGAAGTTCTCTTCCAAAAGAAAAATGAGGGTTTCACGACCTACTTTGCTAGATGGAGGGACCAGGCGGCCCAGCTAATCAATAGGCCCCCCGAAACAGAATTGGTCCAAAAATTCATTGACAACCTGGACCCGGCTTACAGACAGCACCTTAGGTACCTGGGACTTGACACTTTCAAAAGAGTTTATGATGTGGGAATAAAGATCGAGGACGACCTCGCCAAAACCATACAAAGCAAACCCACATATAAGAACAACACCTATAATCGGGGTAACACATCCCAAGCCCAAGAAGTCCATACTGTAGAAGAGACTCCCGCCCGAAGAAGCCCTGGAAGATGGGTCCGAGACCGAAAGTTTGCCCCACTCGGGTCGACTTTGGTTCAAGCCTTTGAAAGACTAACCAATCAAGGAAAGTTGAGACATATAGGCCCCACCCGTGACCCTCCTGTCAAAAGCAAATATTGGGTCGAAGGTACTTAATGCAAATTCCATCAAGGAAATGGGCATGACACTGAAAACTGCTGGAATCTAAAACATACGATCCAGGACATGATAGAGGATGAAGTGATAGCTCTCCCTAACGTTGGAAAACCCAACAACAACAAGAGCCCACTCGGCTCTTGTCACATCTCTCTCGACCAACCAGAGAATTTCGACCCCACGGTGTATATTACACCTCAAGGTGCACCACTCGTTGTGGTCCCTATGGATCGAATCGAGAGAGAAGTGTGCGGTGTGTGGAATGATGATGCTGAAGATATTTACCTATCTCAAGTGTCGGGCCAGGACCTCTTCACTGAAACTTGGCCCGGGTATGCTCTCATTGACACCACCCCTCAGGAGCCCGAGGTCGACAACCTCACCCGATCCGGAAGAATATACCAACCAGATATTCACCCACCTCCAATGGACGACATCCCAGTTAGGCAAACTCCTGAGAATGGACGGCACGCCACCGTCGCAGAAGTGATTGAAAATCCTCTCCTGAAACAACTAAAAGAACCAAGGCCGAGATTACCATCTGGGATCTCATGTGTACCTCAAAGGAACATCGCGAAAAGCTTATTCGCTCACTTGACCTCATCTCAGTACCTACAGATATCACACCTGACTCATTGGTTAGCCATGTCACGAGAGATGCCGGAGAAAAGGCCATAGTTTTCACTGATAAAGACTTACCCAAAGAGGGGGGTGCTCACAATAAAGCCCTTTACCTAGTGGTTGGATGCAAAGGACAAAACATCCCCCTAGCGCTCATAGATAATGGTTCGGCGGTTAATGTCTGCCCATTGCGAACCGCCCATTGCTTGGGGCTAGGAAACGATGACTTCCAAACCTCCACGCAAGGGGTACGAGCTTATGATAACTCCCGAAGGCCTGTATTGGGAAAAATCAACCTTACCATACAAACCGGGCCTGTGGCACGCACCACGGAGTTTCAAATAATCGACATCAAGCCCACTTTCAACCTCCTCTTGGGGTGACTTTGGCTCCATGACTTAGGAGGTGTGGCTTCTACCTTGCACCAAATGGTTAAACTTAACCATAACGGGGTAATACTAGAAATCCGCGCCCCTCCTCTCGACGTCAGTTGCACTATGGTTGGAACGGCCGAAACTGCAGACGACCTTTACGGGTTTCAAATGGAAGAAACAATCCAGTTCATCGAAGATTATGACCCAGCATTCCTAGACCCGCATGCATCCCGAGTCATCCCTAGAATGCTGTTAGCTCAAGGTTATTTCCCAGGAACCCCATTCGGCATAAGGAAGAAGGAATACACATTCCATCATTTTCCCAACAAATCTACTCCCTTTGGCTTAGGCTATGAACCAACGGAGGAAGATATTGCTGACCGCCTGTCTAGGCTACGCCTTAAAAAAGCCAAACAAACCACCCTCCTTCCCCCGTATCAAAGGACCCTTAACGGGATGTTCGTTCGGGAAGGAGAAAAACACCCATGTTGTGATTTCCCTGAACCCTTCGTTCAGGATGGCTTGCTAAAACCCGGATTTGAAATTTTCCATGACTGCCACACCTTGGATGAGGCACCCCACCTCACCAAGACTAAAACAGCTGAAATATTGGACAACCAGGCTCTATGGACATTGTTTAACGAATCGAGGCCTATGGAGAACGAGACTGTGATGACTACCCTAACTTTACAAGATGAAGGTTTCGATCCAACCCGGTTAATCTCTCCTGCATCAACACTAGAAGAGGTCGAGAACGGATGGGTGAAGACATATCAGTGGGTCAATGCGAAAGAATGGAATTCAAGATGAGTACCAGTGAAGGACCGACGTTTTATGAGACTAAACCCCAGGCTTGAGCCATATAGAGCACCATTAGTAAAAAGCGCCTAGTAGTTCTTTAGATTGATAGAAAAAAAAATAGAGACTTTAGATGGTCCTAAGGCCCCTTAGAATATAGGTCAGTTTTATTTCAGTGTATTTTCCTTACTTTCCGAATCAATAAAGGCGTAATATTTCTCCTAAAAATTTTATTCTAAGATTAAATAAGCACCAAATGTACTTGCAAAATACTAGAATAAAGAGGCGGCCCACTCTAGGCCCAACAAACAAAGCCCACCCGGTTTTGAAATAGTGCCATGGGAACCAATTCCCGAAACCCACAAAATAAACCACACTATCCCATTCATATCCCCAAAACCTAAAAAGCCAACCAGTGTCATCATAAGAGTCAATCCATGCAACCCAAAATCAAAGGAAGTCAAAATCCAAAACAATGCAAATGTTACCAAAAAACAGATTCATAAAACATAGATTCCATCATACCCTTCACTAACAACACGCACTTCAACCCACCTCAAAAGCCTACACAAAGATCTTCATAACTTCCGCACCCTAACCCCATTTTCAAAACTGTTTCGAATCACGAATAGAAAAAATTAATCCGGACAAAAACGCATTTCACGCTAACAGCCAAAAAAGCCTCCAAAATTAGCCTCAAAATTGACTTTAAATACGAGCAAAATATCAAGGCACAAAAAAGAAATAAATGCAAGAACATGTGAAGCAAAGCGTCAAAATTTGACCGCCCAAGTCATTTTCAGCGCCCAGGGCTGGGCGCCGAAATTTCTGCCGCCCCAGCCTGGGCGTTGAAACTCTCTGCCTGACAAAAATTTTCTTTTCAGAAGTGCTCGTCATTTTATCCGCACACAACGGAAAAATAACGAACACTTGAGGGGTACAGTACGTATCCAAATAGGCTTACCAAGAATATAGCCATACAAATTAGTCGAATTTCGAATTTCATATTTTACGCGACTTATGGCAAAAAAAAACGGCAGATGAAAATAATGATAATACTTCACTCGTTTGACCTATTAAGTAATATGCTTCCACCTTAGGGCATATCTACCGAAATCCGGCATACTAGATCTTATTCTAAAGCTAGAACTACGCGCGACCTGATTCTGACAAGATACGTAGGCAATCATTACCAAGGATTCGGTCCAATAAAAAAATACAAATATTCTTTGTGCAAAAAGTGTTAGACATATAAAATACATAAAAAAGAGGAGAAACAAAAATAAATGAAAATGAAAAATAAAAATACGCCTTTATTGAGAAATAATAAGAAGGAAAATAAAGTGCTAAGAATAAAAACAAACACAACTGAAATAAATAGAGGGCACCTACACCCTAGCAAGAACTACACTACTCTAGTTCTTCCGGATCATCAAATAAAGTCTTGTAGAGGGCAATGTTCGCAGGATCCACCCCCACAGTCTTCTGCACTGCCCCAATATCAATCTCCATAAGAACCGGCTCCTGGACACTAACTTCCAAAGATGCCAAGGCTTCAGAAACATTCTCAGTTATAGCCCGCTCAGCCTCAAGGGCACAGACAATGGTGGGAGAAGGATTATTATCATCAACTAGACTAGCCACTGTTACTACAGGCGGCTGAGCCTTCCTGACCCATACATTGTTCCGGCGACGATCTCCGCGAGAGCTTGCATTTCTTTTAACAACAGCAGGCCCCTTCATGTTAGGCATCTTTTTAGGCCTAAAACTGGAACGGGGAGGAACTTCCTTTCGCTTTCGATCAGGACGAGCTTTCACAGTCTTAATACTATAGGTACGAGGTCTGGCAGAATCAGGACCCTCATACTTAACACGAATACGAGGTATCAAAAGCTCAGCCGACTCCCCATTACGAGCCTAAGCCCTCACATCTTTATCATCGGAGCTCATCCACAACTTGTAGTTTTCAGAAAGACCCACAAAACCATTTGTAGCTACGGCCCAACGCGGGAGACCATCATAATACTTAGCCCACGCTAGAACCCGTGTTTGTGAAAAGGCCGCTACCTTAGGTGGTACCGTATCAGAAAAGGGGATAGTCTGCCTTAAACCATATTGACGCATGACTCGGTAAGGGAAAATATAAATGGGACGAGATAGCCCCAACAAAGAAACATAAACCGATACATCAGAACCCCCTGTCATAGTAGTCAAACCCCACCATGGTACCACCCACTTAATAGAACAAATGCCATAAGTAAAAAAGGAGGTCCATTCGGCCTCGTCCTGGCCTTGGTGCAAGTATTTTCAGTTACCCAAGGCTATAGGGCGATAATGTTTAGGATCGGTAGGAGCTTCCAAAAGTCTAAGCCGTTCCGCAAGCCAAATCTGCAAAAACAGGTACAATCGAATCAAAAGAATGAAAAAAAAAACGGTCCCTGGGGCGCAGTTTCAACGCCCAGGACCAAGCGCCGAAAACTCCAGCGCCCAGCCCTGGGCGCTGAAACTCAGCCCCAGGCAAAAGAAATATATGCAAAAGGGACGTATACATGCGCAAGGAAAAATCGATTACCTGCAGTAATAGGGGGCTTCCCTTAAAATGTTCAGATTTGGCATCCTTCTTCAGCTCATCCGCACTCAGCAAAGTCTCGGCAACAACCAACGGCATAATAGAATAGCAACTTTCCATCTGGCTAATCAAGGGGATCAACCTTATGTCACCGAACTTACCATTGTTATTCGACAGCAAATAATGATTCAACAAGCAAAATACAAGGGCTCGGATATTCAATTTCTGTTCGGTCATATTCTTACTAGGCCTAAAGTGATGTTTTACAAGTTTTGCCAAGTTAACCTTATCATCTACAACAATTTCAGCAAACATGCTATCATCTAGTCCTAGGAAAGCCCTTATGGTTGTTTTACCCTCTTCAATAGTGCCAGGGGTAACAGGAGTAGCATTAGTAGGATAACCAAGGATCGCAGCAAATTCATCGGGCAAAGGACATATTTCGTTGCCCCAAAAGGCAAAAACATGATGATCGGAGTCCCAAAAGCTTAGGGCAGCATGCAGAAAGTTATAATCAATATTAATTTGTTGTAAGCTTAAAAGTGCCTCTAAGTGGTATTCTTTTAACAAAGCCTTTTCTGTGGGAGTAGGGGCCCGTAGCCAACGCCTAACAATCCGTTGGAGTGAGAAAGTAGGGATCGACATGGCAAAAGCAATGAGTAATTAAAACACAGCAAAAAGAGAGAAAGAATTTGAGAGTGGTGGAAAATAGGGACGTATCTAGCCCCTATATATAGCTGGACGCACCCAGTAACATCCTGATCCCATTCGGAAACGTGTTAGGAAATCCGAAAGTCAAATATCACCAGGAAAATACTTTCAGCGCCCAAGGCTGGGCGCCGAAATGTTTAACGCCTGGCCTTGGGCGCTGAAAATGCAGCCCAAGGCCCAGATTTCAAAAAATGCGGAACAGGAAAGGACTTAAGACTGTGTTGCTAAACACGAGGCCCTATTGCAAGTAGGATCAAGCCCAAAGCACCTTTAGCTCCCAAATAAGCAAATATAAACATTAAAACTTGGTCGAAACTTAGACTCGTCTCAGAAAATACTTATGTACACTTTTCAAAAAAAAAACAACAAGTTAAATATCATGGTCATTCTTCGAAACACCAAAAATATGTGTCGTCAAGTCGTTGGTCTTCCAAATAAAAAATGTTTGTGTGTTAAAGGATTAACCCGGGCCAAGCTAAAACTGGATGTCGCCTGAAAACTAAAGTCGCACTCCACGGCTTCGCTAAAGTAGCACACTACTATAAAAGGTCGCTCGCACATACGAGCATGACCCCAAACATGATTACAAGATGCGAAAAACGACCGACGAGCCCCAGTGCTTGGGGGCTCGCGAAAAAATAGACTCCAACAAGGAGCGCACGATCAAAATCACATTCCCGGACTGCGCCATACACCATATCATGTTTGGATATCTCAAAAAAGGAACAACAACAGGTTCGACCTCATCGAAAGGTCGTCATTGACACTTGTGCACGGTCCTCTGATCGAAGACCAAGTCGAGCCGTAAAGACTAGCTCAAAATCACGAAAGCAGACGGTCGCAAGACAAAGGTCCGTCTGAACACGTTGTCAGCCCGCGTTCAGGTTACAACTAAATTCGAGCATCCCTCGAAAGAATTCGCTCTTGCAAGAATGAATAAAAAGAAATTCTCAAAAGAAATCACAAAGAACCAAAGAAATAGGAACTTGCCCATCTTCAGTCGGCAAGATTGCGTCACAAACCGCGCGAGTTTCCAAATCGAAAAAAACGAATTCAGGGACGTCCACCCTTAGCGGACAGGGATCGCCCACCTTCAGCGGGCGGGGTCTGCGTCACTAGCCGCGCAGGTCCTCAGTTTTCCAAAAATGAAGTCTTCAAAAACAAAATGAAACAGGCTCGCCATCTTCAGCCGGCGGGGTCTACGGCGCAAACCACGTAGGTCCTTATTTTCAAAAAAAACACAAAACAAATTTCAAAATAGATTCGTCCACTTCTATCGGACGGGGTGTCCACCCTTAGCGGACAGGTTCGCCATCTTTAGCCGGCGGGGTCTACGTCACAAACCGCGTAGGTCCTTATTTTTAAAATTCAAAAACAGATTCGTCCACTTCTATCGGACGGGGTGTCCACCCTTAGCGGACAGGCTCGCCATCTTTAGCCGGCGGGGTCTGCATCACTAACCGTGCAGGTCCTTAGTCGCTGCAGCGATAACTTTTGCTGGTTTTCCCTTTTCCAAAAATTATAAGGATTGGTTTTCCGTTTTTTTCCAAAAAAAAGAGCGATGTGCTGGATTTTCCTTCGTTTTACGTCCCATAAAAACAAGGGGGTTTTCTCGTTTAGCTAGCCCTGAAAATGAGAATCTTTAAAAAACATTTTTACCTCGTGGTTGGGCTTGGCCAGGCCCAATTACACTTTATAGCTTTGATTTTGAAAATATCTGTAGCTACTCCCAATGACAAAGTGAGGGAGTTTCTACGCACCTTTAGATCCTTCCAATGACAAAGTGAGAAAGTTTCTATACTATCAGTTGACAAATCCCAATGACACGTGAGGGATATGTCGACACTTCAAGTGATGACCCTTAAGTCAAATGTTATCACTCGGGGGCTCGTGAGACCCTCGCAAAATAGGTCACATACACCATGGCTTGTGTGACGCACTCCGTCTAATACTTTGACCATCGTCTTACTCCAAGACTCAGTCAAAGTGGGGGCTAACTGTAGACACCTACTTTTGTCCCCATTCCCGAAACGGAAAGGTTCAATGATGAAAGCATAAATCTCCACTTGACAACGCATGTAATCCCCCGTAATTTTATATATTTTGTTTATATATTTTAACGTATATTAATACATTTAAATATAATTTACGGATTTCAGAAATGAATATGTAATTAAAATATAATTATTTTATTTCATTTTGAATAATTTTAATGATTTATGAAAGCAAAATGTATTTTTGAATTTTACGTTAAAACGAATTCGAATTTCGAAATCACGTTCGATTGAAATTAGCAAGCAATCCTAACCATTTTGGATTCAATAACCTAAATCCTACTCCTAGCCCAATTGGGTAAAGCCCAGACCAAATAAACCCAAAGCAAATACTCCCTCCACTTTTCTAATGCACGTGAAACCAAAGAGGAAAAAAAAAAAAAGAGAAAAAGCAAACCCTCCTTCTTCAAACTCACGTACGGTACAAACACCAAACACTCATCCTCTCTTCTCGCCGTTTATCCCTCCCGCCTCCACTTCTGTTGCTGCAACTTCCCTCGCCGTCGGACCACCGCCAGCCGTCGCCACTGGTAAGGTTTCGACCCCCTTCTCCTTCGTTCTTCTTCTCCTTCGTTCCTTGCCTCTAATTCTTGCGTCCCTTCCTTCTTGATTTGGTTTCCGTTCGACTCCAAACAGCAGCCCCTTGCTGTAACCACCGTCCGGCAACCGCTCCTCGTGCCGCCGTCCACCTTGCACGGTAGCCTCCTCTTTCCTCCTCCCTTTTTCTTTATAACTTTTGTTTCTATCATTGTCTTCTCTCTTCTTTAATCATGGCTTTGAACTCGAACAATACCTTGGTTGCGCCCAGCCGTCTCCAACCTCCGCAAGCCACCACCTTGCCGCCGTCGTGCCCTGTCCGCCGGCCTGCCCTCCTTTCTCCCCCTTGAATGGGTTCTTTCTTAAACCCTAAGTAACTAATTATTTTAATTAATTATAGTTGTTATTTTAAATTATGTTCTTTATATTAAATTTATAATTATTATGGTTTGAACAAGAATTTCAGATTTGGGTTGAGATTAAAAACGAATTAATTTTCAGTTTTGATTAATTAAAAATAAGTTAGGGCTTAATCATGTTTTATTAATTCGAATTATGTTTTCGCGAATTTAAGTTATGGTTTTTGTGATTAAATTATAAATTTCAGATTATGCAAATTATAAAATAAAGTTATTAATTTTCAGATTATCAAATTACTTTGAAATATTAATTTTGATTGTTTAAAGTATGAAATTTAAGGTTTTTATGATTATTAATCATGGTAGGTTGAGTATGGAGTATTGAATTTGTTGTTTTGAGATACTAGGGACTTAGATTGACCTTGGTGAAGCTTTTAAATGAATTTATATTGCAGAAAATTTATAGTACGATGTTTGCAAAAGTTTTCAACGAATTTCAATCACTAGTTCAATAATTATGATGCTAGGAAATCAAATGTTTAAGTTTTGATATTGGGGAAGGGTCTAAATATGCTTAGGATGCATTTAGAATGCTTTATTATGGTTGTCAATGATTAGAAATTGATTGAGATTATTTATTGGTTGTTTTAGGCGGAGAATTCTCTTTAGGCGACTTTTGAAAGTGTTAAAGTGGCCTATCAGTTTGTTTACACAAGGTACCTACATACCTACGTGCTTGGAATGTATGCTAATTGTTGAAATCATGTTGAATTTGTTGTTGAACTTGGTGATGTTGATATTATGGACGAACTTGGTTATATGGAATGTGCATGTTTAATACTGTTGGACAAACTCATTGAACTTATTTTGCACTATGAGAACTGTAACATGTTAGTATGGATGATTGATACAAACATGTTGGTTGGGAACACTAGATTATTCTATATGATTGGTTTGGATCGATTTGTTGTTGTTCCCTTTCTATCTTTTCACTACTTTATGAGGGCAGTGGACCTTGTTTAGTAAGTTGAAACTTTATGCCCATATACAGGGTTGCTCATGGTTAAAGGAAAGGTTGGATAAATTGGATTGAGTCTTGATTGATGCTTTTATGATCACTTACTTAATTCCAAGATAAAAACAGTTGTGAACAAATGTGAATTGTATGTCTTATGTGATTGTTGAGTCATAACGAAATCTCAATTGTAAATCATGTAAAGTGAAACAGAGTAGCAATAGCTTTAGACTGTGCACGTCTAAAGTGACGGACAAACAGGAGTTGGGGTTCATGGTGGTAGCCCATGGCCTTTTCTGGGACCGGATTGATCACCGTGTTCTATTTTTATTTAAACGTTCCTCGATATCGCAGGTCACTGAGGTTACGGAGTCGCGCCCGTACCTCGTCTTCCTTAGTGAAGACTTCTGGATGGACAACTCGGTCCATTGTCTATTTCAACCAAAAATAATATTATTGTCATAAGTCTAGCCTAGTCTAGTCAAGTATGGTCGTCAAATTATCATGTTTTGTCTGCCCTTACTTATGTTTAATAGTATCATGTTAGGATTATTATTATTTTAGTATGTAGTACTCAGCTTTGCTGATTACGTGCTTTGTTTGTGTGTGTTGATCATGGCTATGCCTTATTGATCCTATGATGACCCAACTTTGGTGAGCAGTCTCTAAGGATCAATAAGCGTTGCCCATCTACAAGTTTGAAGATGATGCATCATTGGGGATCGGGATTAGAGAGCTTGTAGTTATATTTGCTTTATTAAGTGATTTGGTTTGTTAACTTAAATTTGAAATTTGTCGTACTATTCGTATTTCCTTATTTCAGTTAATTGGTTTTGGACCTAATATGTAATAAGATTAATTATGAACCTACAAGTTAGTTTTATGTTTTCCGCTGCAAAATTCTGAATAAGCCGTTACGTTTTCACACGGGCGATAATACTTTGATAATTCCCTACAGTTATGTTTAGAAAGCGGTATTTTAGAAAATGGGAATTGTCGGGGTGTTACAAAGTGGTATTTTTGAGCTAAAGGTTTTACAACATTTCGTGTCTACCTTTTAAATTTTAGGCGCCTAACTAACTAATTAGTTACGTAAAAAGAATTTCGTTGAAGTAAACTACAACTAGTGAATAAATTGAAAGTTATTAGTTAGAAATGTTTGAATTTATTTTAAAATTAACTCTTGAATTACGTGCTTTGAAATACGTTCTTGTTTATGTGACTTAATGTATTTCGTTTCTTTTTTGAAATTTAAATTAATATTTTCGTAATTATTAAAAAAAAAATTAAAAAAAAATACTGCTGCTACAGTACCGTAAAAAAAATATATATATATTGTATTTATTTGTTAATTATTTGTCGTTTAAATAATTATTCGTTTAAACAAATTAATTCTTATAAATCATTCTCGTTTTATTCTTTTATGCTTCAATGTTTGATATACCATGTTTATTTTGAGAGATGGGTAGCATAGGAAAGGGCATATAAAATAGAAGCATTGTGTCTGCATTATGTTAACATGATTGTACTTTCTCTGCCTGCTAACTGTCGTGTATTTCCTATGCTTTGCCATTGATACATATTCTTACTTGTTGTGTATTATGGGATCATAAGGTAAGCGAGAGTACTAATTACTAACATAGAAACTATGTTTAATTGTTATAGATCATTAATCATGTCTGGCATACAAGGAAATAGAATAGGGAGCAATTCTAACCCTATTGTTCTAAGCGATGATGAAAATGAAATGGATTACGAGTCTGACATTAACAGTTACACCAGCCATGAACTTGTTCTGCGTCAAGTTTTAAGAGCAGGAGAACCTGATAGTGATGATGAAGCCCTTCGTGAATTTGATCATGCTAGAGGGCAAACTAGGGTCGATATTTATCAAGCTGTTTTGAGACCTGAAAGCGATTCGGAGCCTGAGTTTGAGCATGAATTTGGGTATGAGTTCGAACATGAATTTGAATTTGAGTTCGAGCATGAATTGGAGGTTGAGCCTGAGTTTGAGTTTGAGCCTGAACTCGAGCCTGAACATGAACCTGAACCTGAGCCTGAGCCAGAGGAAGCTAATCATCAACTTCAAGGTCTACGAAGATCCTCTAGGCCAAGAAAGGAAGCTTATTATTTTGATATGGATGATGATGATGAACTTAAATATGAGTTATTCACCCTAGAAGGTTATAGCGAATCAAAGGACAAGTCTGATGATGTTTCCCTTTAGCTTTGCTTACATATCTAGTTGTGTGAGAAAAAAAATGTTGGACAATCCGCCCAACCATAGTTTATGTTTATATCGTAGAACCTTTTTACTTTATTTTGAGAACAGGTGTGTGTTAATATTTAGGATTGTTATTGACATTCTTCTGAGGAATAAAGGCTAGATTATTGACTATCTAAAAGATCAAGGTTTATTACGGGCACGCAAGGGGGAATGTTTTATTCTTTTATTCTACCTTATTATTCGTGATGTTTGAAGTTATTCCTTGTCTCTCGGTTGAATGTTCTGCATGATTGTTCATTTTGTGTGAATTTTGAATGTTGATGTGATATTGCATTACTAGAGGATAATATCAGTAAAATTTGAACCTGAATTAGAGTATATGAATTTCAGGTCGCGCTCTAGGATGGCCAATAATAGTGACCTGGCTGCTGCTATTCGCCTCTTGGCGGAAAAACTAACCCAGGAAAGAACTGAGCGCCCCGATTCTGCAGGGGACATGTTTGAAAGGCTTGCGAAAGTTAAGCCACCATACTTTAAGGGGCAGGCAGACCCCACCTTCCTTGAAAACTGGATCAGGGAATTTGAGAAACTATTTGGGGCGGTAAACTGTCATGAGCATATGAAAGTAGGCCAAGCTGTCCTCTACCTGAAAGATGAGGCCGGCCTTTGGTGGAGGGAAAATGGGACTAGACTAAGTGCTGCTGAGGGATTCAATTGGGATTCTTTTATTGTTGCCTTGAGGGAGAAGTTTTATCCTCCTTTTATGAGGAAGCAGAAAGCACAGGAGTTTATCAACCTTAGGATGGGGAATATGACCATTGTTGAATACTACAGTAAGTTTATAGCTTTGTCGAGGTTTGCACCTGAGGTAGTAGCTACTGAGGAACTAAAGGCTCAGAGGTTTGAGCAAGTGTTAACCGATGAGATCCAACTGGGATTAGGCGGGGAAACCTTTACGTCCTTAGACATTGTGTATGGGAGAGCTGCTCATATTTATGGCCTGCAGACTAGGAGAGACAAGAAGAATGTTATTGTTGGGGATAAAAGGAAAGAGTTTAATGCTGGGGGAAGTCAGGGGAACTTCAAAAGGAATAGAAATGGGAATGGTAATGGTAATGGTAATTTCCAGGGAAGAAACAACCAGGGGAATAACTATAACAACAGAAACCAAACTGACAGAGTGTACCACTGCAAGAGGTGCAACAACAACCACCCTGGGAAGGATTGTAAGGGGGAATTGGTAATTTGCAACTATTGTCATAAGAAGGGACATAGGGAGTTTGAGTGCTTCACAAAGCAGAAGAAAGAGCAGAATGGTATTGGGAGTAGTAACCAAGGGAAACCAGGGTTTAACCATTCGGGGAACCAAAGTTCGAAGCGTGCTGGGGCACCAAATAACCAGGGAAACCAAAACAAACCTGCCAATGGAAACAACAATAACAACAAGGCTCCTGGAAAGCTGTTCGTAATGAGTAGAAATGAAGCTGAACGTTCTGCAGATGTAGTTTCGGGTACTTTCTCTGTTCACTCCTTACCTGTTAAAACGTTGTTTGATTCAGGGGCAACTTATTCTTTTATTTCGTCCTCTATTGTTAAACGTTTGAAGCTAGTAGATTTTGAGGCAATTGATTTACTTGTTAGTATTCCTACTGGTGCAACCATAAGGTGTACAAAATTATTTAAGAACTTGCCCTTGAAGATAAAAGATTGCACTCTTCCATCTAATTTGATAGAATTTAGCTTGGGGGACCTAGATGTGATTCTGGGGATGGATTGGCTAAGCTTATACAAGGCCAGGATAGATTGCGAGATTCAGAAAGTAAGCCTAAAGAACCCTACTGGGAAATCAATATCATATAGACGTTTTGGGAAGTCTGGGAACTTTGGGGTGATCTCCGCATTGCAAGTGAGGAAATTGGTCAATAAAGGGTGTGAACTATTTTTCTGTAGTGTCCAAGATGTGAGTAAGAAAGTTGGGATAAAGATAGAGGATGTCCCAATAGTAAGAGAATTTGTAGATGTATTTCCAGATGAGATCCCGGGTATGCCACCGGCTAGAGCCCTCGAGTTTACCATAGAGTTAAATCCCGGAACCGCACCTATATCCAAAGCACCTTATAGGATGGCACCCCCAGAAATGAGTGAGTTAAAGACACAATTGCAGGACTTGTTCGACAAGGGGTACATTAGGCCTAGTGCCTCACCATGGGGAGCTCCAGTATTGTTTGTCAAAAAGAAAGATGGGAGTATGCGGCTATGTATTGATTATAGGGAGTTTAACAACGTAACAATCAGTAACAAATATACCTTGCCTAGGATAGATGACCTGTTTGACCAGTTGAACGGGGCAAGTGTATTCTCAAAGATTGATTTGCGTTCGGGATATCACCAATTGAGGGTAGCTGAAAAAGACATTCCTAAGACTGCATTTAGGACTCGTTATGGCCATTATGAGTTTACAGTAATGCCTTTTGGGTTGACCAATGCACCCGCCATATTTATGGATCTGATGAATAGGATTTTCCATGAGTTCCTAGATAAGTTTGTGGTGGTATTCATTGATGATATTCTGATCTATTCGAGGAATGAAAAGGAACATGATGAGCATTTGAGGGTTATCTTGGAGACGCTTAGGAAAAACCAGTTGTATGCAAAGTTCGCTAAGTGTGAGTTTCGTCTGGGAAAGGTAGCATTTTTGGGACATTATGTGTCAAAGGAAGGAGTCTCTGTGGATCCTGCCAAGATTCAAGCTGTGAGTGAGTGGCCTACTCCGAAGAATGTGTCTGATATTCGGAGTTTCTTAGGTCTAGCTGGGTATTATAGGAGATTTGTGAGAGACTTCTCAAAGATAGCAAGACCCATGACCAACTTGATGAAGAAAGAATCAAAATTTGAGTGGAGTGAAAAATGTGAGGAAGCCTTCCAAATTCTCAAAGAGCGTTTAACCTCAGCACCTGTTTTAACCTTGCCTGATGGGAATGAAGGGTTTGAGGTATATAGTGATGCGTCGAAGAATGGGTTGGGGTGTGTATTACAGCAAAATGGGAAGGTGATTGCGTATGCGTCGCGTCAATTGAAACCATATGAGGCTAATTACCCTACCCACGATCTAGAGCTAGCTGCGATTGTTTTCGCTTTGAAAATTTGGAGACATTACCTCTATGGGGCAACATGTAAGATCTTCACAGACCACAAAAGCCTAAAATACATTTTCACCCAGAAAGATCTCAACATGAGACAAAGAAGATGGTTAGAGTTGATCAAGGACAATGATTTGAACATTCAGTATCATGAGGGGAAAGCAAATGTAGTTGCCGATGCATTGAGTAGGAAATCTAGCCATAGTATGAATGTCTTGGTAGTGCCTGAAGAGTTGTGTCGAGACATGCAGAGACTTAGCCTGGAAATAGTAAATCCTGGGGAAACCAAAGCAAAACTGAGTGCATTATCGTTGGGGTTGTCTATATTCGAGGAGATTAGAGAAAGTCAAGCTGGGGATGAGTTCTTAGAGAAAATCAAAGAAAAGATGGGTCAAGGGAAAGAAGTAGATTTCAAGATTCATGAAGATGGTAGTTTGAGGTTCAAAGGGAGATGGTGTGTACCACAGAAGTGTGAAGAACTCAAGAGACGTCATATGGAGGAGGGGCATAATACTCCATATTCTGTGCACCCTGGGGGTGACAAGTTGTACAAAGACCTGAAGCAAATCTATTGGTGGCCTAATATGAAACGGGAAGTTGCCGAGTTTGTGTCTAGATGCCTAACCTGTCAGAAAGTCAAAATAGACCACAAAAGACCCATGGGGAAAGTTCAACCTTTAGAAGTGCCTGGATGGAAGTGGGATTCCATTTCTATGGATTTTGTTACTGCCTTGCCTAGATCAAAGAACGGAAATGATACCATTTGGGTTATTGTGGACCGCCTAACAAAATCAGCCGTGTTTATTCCGATTAAAGAGACATGGAAAAAGAAACAGCTTGCAAAGACTTACATTAAGCATGTAGTGAGGTTGCATGGGGTCCCAACCGATATTATCTCAGACCGTGATTCAAGATTCCTCTCGAAATTTTGGCAGAAGGTCCAGTTGAACCTTGGGACAACTTTGAAAATGAGCACTGCTTTCCACCCTGCAACCGATGGTCAGACTGAGAGAACTAACCAGACTATGGAAGATATGTTGAGAGCTTGTGCAATTGACTTTAAGGGTAGTTGGGAAGACCATCTAGACTTGATCGAATTTTCATACAATAATAGTTACCATGCAAGCATTAAGATGGCACCTTTTGAGGCACTATATGGGAAAAAGTGTAGAAGTCCCACCTGCTGGAATGATTTCAGTGAAAATATAGTTTTGGGAACAGAATTCATTGAGGAGACTGTCAGGAATGTAAAAATGATTCAGGCTAGAATTCAAGCTGCCCAGGATAGACAAAAGAGTTATGCTGATTTGAAAAGAAGAGATGATGAATTTGCAGTAGGTGATAAAGTGTTCTTGAAAGTATCACCAACCAAGGGTGTGATGAGATTTGGGAAGAAGGGCCAGCTAAGTGCCAAATATGTAGGCCCATATGAGATTCTGCAACGAATAGGGAAAGTAGCATACAAGTTAGCCTTGCCAATGGAGTTCGAAAAGATGCACGACGTGTTTCACATTTCCCAACTAAAGCGCTATATCCCTGATGAGCGTCATATCTTAGAGCCTGAGAGAATCCAGATCGATAGTAGCCTCACATACGAAGAAAGGCCTGTGAAAATCCTTGATAGAAAAGTGCGTAGTACACGCAATAAGGACGTCAGCATAGTGAAAGTGCTTTGGTCAAACCACGAGTACGAAGAGGCAACGTGGGAAGCCGAAGCTGAAATGAAAATCAAGTATCCAGAGTTATTTCCTGAGGTGAGTTACGAGGGCGTAACTCGTTTTCTTTAAGGGGGGTAGAATGCGATAGAAATTCGCGCTTTTTACCTATTTTTATGGTATTTTTATGCATTTTATGCTTATTTTTAGCCACTTTTACATGTTGATGCAAGTAAATAGATTCTCCGCATAAGAAAATGTGTTCTTGAATATTACAAGTAACTCTTAGTTGGCAAAAGAGTGCACAAGAGTGGCACAAAGTACTTCTACAATAAGAATAAGTTGAAAAGTTTGGAAAGATATGTGAATTTTCGTGTCAAGTTTCGGGACGAAACTTCTTTTAAGAGGGGTAGATTGTAATCCCCCGTAATTTTATATATTTTGTTTATATATTTTAACGTATATTAATACATTTAAATATAATTTACGGATTTCAGAAATGAATATGTAATTAAAATATAATTATTTTATTTCATTTTGAATAATTTTAATGATTTATGAAAGCAAAATGTATTTTTGAATTTTACGTTAAAACGAATTCGAATTTCGAAATCACGTTCGATTGAAATTAGCAAGCAATCCTAACCATTTTGGATTCAATAATCTAAATCCTACTCCTAGCCCAATTGGGTAAAGCCCAAACCAATAAAACCCAAAACAAATACTCCCTCCCCTTTTCTAATGCACGTGAAACCAAAGAGGAAAAAAAAAGAGAAAAAGCAAACCCTCCTTCTTCAAACTCACGTACGGTACAAACACCAAACACTCATCCTCTCTTCTCGCCGTTTATCCCTCCCGCCTCCACTTCTGTTGCTGAAGCTTCCCTCGCCGTCGGACCACCGCCAGCCGTCGCCACTGGTAAGGTTTCGACCCCCTTCTCCTTCGTTCTTCTTCTCCTTCGTTCCTTGCCTCTAATTCTTGCGTCCCTTCCCTCTTGATTTGGTTTCCGTTCGACTCCAAACAGCAGCCCCTTGCTGTAACCACCGTCCGGCAACCGCTCCTCGTGCCGCCGTCCACCTTGCACGGTAGCCTCCTCTTTCCTCCTCCCTTTTTCTTTATAATTTTTGTTTCTATCATTGTCTTCTCTCTTCTTTAATCATGGCTTTGAACTCGAACAGTACCTTGGTTGCGCCCAGCCGTCTCCAACCTCCGCAAGCCACCACCTTGCCGCCGTCGTGCCCTGTCCGCCGGCCTGCCCTCTTTTCTCCCCCTTGAATTGGTTCTTTCTTAAACCCTAAGTAACTAATTATTTTAATTAATTATAGTTGTTATTTTAAATTATGTTCTTTATATTAAATTTATAATTTTTATGGTTTGAACATGAATTTCAGATTTGGGTTGAGATTAAAAACGAATTAATTTTCAGTTTTGATTAATTAAAAATAAGTTAGGGCTTAATCATGTTTTATTAATTCGAATTATGTTTTCGCGAATTTAAGTTATGGTTTTTGTGATTAAATTATAAATTTCATATTATGCAAATTATAAAATAAAGTTATTAATTTTCAGATTATCAAATTACTTTGAAATATTAATTTTGATTGTTTAAAGTATGAAATTTAAGGTTTTTATGATTTTTAATCATGGTAGGTTGAGTATGGAGTATTGAATTTGTTGTTTTGAGATACTAGGGACTTAGATTGATCTTGGTGAAGCTTTTAAATGAATTTATATTGCTGAAAATTTATAGTACGATGTTTGCAAAAGTTTTCAACGAATTTCAATCACTAGTTCAATAATTATGATGCTAGGAAATCAAATGTTTAAGTTTTGATATTGGGGAAGGGTCTAAATATGCTTAGGATGCATTTAGAATGCTTTATTATGGTTGTCAATGATTAGAAATTGATTGAGATTATTTATTGGTTGTTTTAGGCGGAGAATTCTCTTTAGGCGACTTTTGAAAGTGTTAAAGTGGCCTATCAGTTTGTTTACACAAGGTACGTACATACCTGCGTGCTTGGAATGTGTGCTAATTGTTGAAATCATGTTGAATTTGTTGTTGAACTTGGTGATGTTGATATTATGGACGAACTTGGTTATATGGAATGTGCATGTTTAATACTGTTGGACAAACTCATTGAACTTATTTTGCACTATGAGAACTGTAACATGTTAGTATGGATGATTGATACAAACATGTTGGTTGGGAACACTAGATTATTCTATATGATTGGTTTGGATCGATTTGTTGTTGTTCCCTTTCTATCTTTTCACTACTTTATGAGGGCGGTGGACCTTGTTTAGTAAGTTGAAACTTTATGCCCATATACAGGGTTGCTCATGGTTAAAGGAAAGGTTGGATAAATTGGATTGAGTCTTGATTGATGCTTTTATGATCACTTACTTAATTCCAAGATAAAAACAGTTGTGAACAAATGTGAATTGTATGTCTTATGTGATTGTTGAGTCATAACGAAATCTCAATTGTAAATCATGTAAAGTGAAACTGAGTAGCAATAGCTTTATACTGTGCACGTCTAAAGTGACGGACAAACAGGAGTTGGGGTTCATGGTGGTAGCCCATGGCCTTTTCTTGGACCGGAATGATCACCGTGTTATATTTTTATTTAAACTTTCCTCGATATCGCAGGTCACTGAGGTTACGAAGTCGCGCTCGTACCTCGTCTTCCTTAGTGAAGACTTCTGGATGGACAACTCGGTCCATTGTCTATTTCAACCAAAAATAATATTATTGTCATAAGTCTAGCCTAGTCTAGTCAAGTATGGTCGTCAAATTATCATGTTTTGTCTGCCCTTACTTATGTTTAATAGTATCATGTTAGGATTATTATTGTTTTAGTATGTAGTACTCAGCTTTGCTGATTACGTGCTTTGTTTGTGTGTGTTGATCATGGCTATGCCTTATTGATCCGGTGATGACCCAACTTTGGTGAGCAGTCTCTAAGGATCAATAAGCGTTGCCCATCTACAGGTTTGAAGATGATGCATCATTGGGGATCGGGATTAGAGAGCTTGTAGTTATATTTGCTTTATTAAGTGATTTGGTTTGTTAACTTAAATTTGAAATTTGTCGTACTATTCGTATTTCCTTATTTCAGTTAATTGGTTTTGGACCTAATATGTAATAAGATTAATTATGAACCTACAAGTTAGTTTTATGTTTTCCGCTGCAAAATTCTGAATAAGCCGTTACGTTTTCACACGGGCGATAATACTTTGATAATTCCCTACAGTTATGTTTAGAAAGGGGTATTTTAGAAAATCGGAATTGTCGGGGTGTTACAACGCATCTCCTATAAAATAAACGAATCTCAATTCCCCTTTTCATTTCACCCGAAAACTGATATTTATAGAAAACTGCTATTTATGGAAACCTGTTAAAAATAGTAACTGCCGTAAAAGGTAGCTTCTAAAAGTGGCAAATCATAAAGGATAGAAACCTGTCAGAATTAGGTGTTGCATTCCAACATAAATCCTAAATGAGATAGAAAACTGCGAGAATCCTATTCCTAATATGATTCGGAAATAAGAGTTACGTATTAATTAAAATCCTAACGAGCCTAGAGTTCGTAACGGGCCCAGACGCATCCCGTCGCAAGGTTAATACGCACTAAAAGACTCGATTAAGTCTCAAACTCTACGGATTTCAGGAATCCGAATCTGACTAAGAAAACAGCCCAGACCCTATTTTCAACGCCTGGCTCTGGGCGCCGAAATCTTCGGCGCCCAGGCCTGGGCGCTGAAAATACCTGGGTACGTGTTTTTTCCTAATTCTTTATGGATTAGAACTCTGCGATTCTATCTTTCCACGAACTCTTCCCTATAAATACAGCCCCAAATTCGACGTGAAAAGGACACACAACACACAATTATATTCTGAGTATTGACTCCAACCCTTAGCCTAAGCCTCACGCTGCGAAACTGTTCACGCGTTCTGTCGCAATCGATCCATAAATCGAACAGAACGTATCCTGTCCCATAATTGAGATTCGTTAAATAAAAAGGAGAAATAGCAAAGTCAAAGTGGTTAGTTTTCTGAGAACCGTGACGCACCTCTCAAGGGTGCGTCGTAATGTGTCCCTTTTCGATGATTTAACTGCTTTCCTCGCCCTTTTTATGAACTGTTAAACTAACTAAATCTGATTGTTCTATCACGCCTAACAAATATAATATTTTCGGGAAATTGGATTATCATGCTAGGTCCCTTAATACTATTTAAATCAGATAATCACGATCGATCTAGTATTATATGTTGCATATTGCTAAAATCAACTCAGATTAGTTTAATAGTTAACGCATGTCCCTTCAATTATTTATGCTGAGCTAGTAAGGATATCCTGCCTCTGGAGTTATCGACGAGCGAAGTACTCCTCTCGGTAGTTACAGTCCCCCGAACCCTCAATCTCTACCTTGCGGGTGTATGTTGAGAGATCCCCACGCCAGGGATCACAAGGGAACCTACGGCCGTCGTGGTCAAACATAATTGCACTCCCTTTATGTCACGATAACCGGGTTTTGTCAGTTTTTCTCATTGTCATTAAAAACTGAATGGCGACTCCTATATTACTAGTCAATTGGGTGTAAACTCACAGGAAATCCAATTACACTTGATTGAATAAAAAGAATTGTCACACCCACGAGGGACGAGGTCACGCATTAGCCTCGTGCTTTTTCGACCCCCTCACAGTATGACATTGCCAAAGATATGTGGAACACAAATCAAAGTGTTTGATTTGAACCTTCTGAAGTTTGAGTGTGAAGAGATTCGTTTGTTTAATAATCAATCATATGACTCAACCCTTAAATGACCATTTCATTCAAATAAACACTCAACGAATGTTTTTGTTTACTTTGAATGTGAGTCCTTCCGTTGTCCAAACAGAAATTGATTATGATGATTAATGGAAAATAATACTATTAAGTTCCAGCCTTTAGAAGGACTTTAAAACAAACATGATGACCCTACAATTAATGTAGCACAACTTTGCTTCATTTCCCACTCGTAGGTCAATAACCAGACTTAGCTCCCGGAATTTGAGTTCTTAACAAGCATTAGAACCTCAAGCGGTAATCTAATACCATGGGAGTTTATTTGCTAAGTCGTTTCTCTTTAAAATAAACCTCAAGGTAGAAATAGAGTATCTAAATTCATTTCTTTTGTTCCCCTTTCCTATCCTTTCTAGCACGTTTTCTTATAGTCCAAAAGATTTTACTCTTTGCTTGATCTTCTTACTTTGTTATGCTTATAAAGTCCCTTTCTTTTATTCACTTTGAATGACAACATCCAATGAGTCTAGTTCATTTATCGAATCAAAAGAAAATTGATTGTTAACCATTGGCTATACATGAGTCTTTAACTCAATACTTCATTATTCCAAAACTACCCAGTATTTTGAATATATGAGGTCCAATTGGTCTACCATTTAAATTTTAGTTTGACAAAAACCATGAAGATCATTATAAGAAAATAGCATTCAAGATACGCTCTCATTCTCCTTTTCTTTGAGAATTGCTCTCAAAATTAGTTACCAATCAATCGAGGAAATATCGCAGTTCTATTGTCCGAACGCAACAAAGTTGAAGATTTACGATTCTACAAAATGAACTAGCAAAAAAAAATTTATCATAGTTTAATAACTTGAAATAAAAGCATTCATGCAATCATCAAAGCTATTAAATATTTCATTCATGCAAAAATAAAACATGGTCCAAAATGAATGAAACGATTCCAAGATCCTAAAAGTCCTAAATCCTTAAGCAGCTTTGGCATGTCTTAAGTATTTTAAGATTCTATGTAAGCAAAACCTATTGCTAGTAATCTCCAAATTACTCTTGGTTAATAAATTAATACCAAAATTTATCTCATTGCCACAACATAATGCCATTGTTGTTTGAGTTGAAACCACAATCAACGTGCTCCTTTGGGACGCCTTACCATCTAAGTCAACTGATATAGCACCTCGCTTTGGCGTAAACCTACTACGTTAGATCCTTAGATTTTTGTAAGTGCTTGATTTGGAAGACAACTTTTGAACTCAATATTTCTTTGGACCTAGTTGTTTCTATGTTGGTTCGATTATTTAGTGAACTTAATCTAATCGAGTCATATAAACAACCTATTCATGCATAATATACATTCATTCAAGCATAATATATATGAACTGCATAAATAAACTGGTGAACTAGTATGGCCCAAAACCTTATTGAAGCATCCAATCTTCCTCACCATCTTGTTAGCTTGGCATCGTCTTGAATCTTCGTTCAATTGCTAACTTAAAGTTCTAAACTTAGAAATACTTGAAAATAATAAAATTACATCAAAATTTCCATGGTTCGCATACCATATTTAAAACTTTACATTCAAAGATAGAACGGTTCGCAGACCGTATGTAACTATCCTAAATGGCCATACTAGTCACTTAGAGTACCTGCATTACATAAAATATACATTCTATGCATTCACCTATTCGTATGCTAAAACGAATGGCCCATGTTAATTGCGCAAGTATTTACGTGAATTAATTAAAATTCATGTTCACATAATCGCGTCCTAAAAGATTAATCAATTTCCAAATTATTAATCCTTAGACTTTATTCTAATTAAAATTGAATTTAAATAAAATAATGCGACCTACGAAAATAATTAAAATAATTATTTCATTTTTAATTTCATTTAATGGCTCCCACTCAAACCAATAATTATTCCGGATAATTAATTATTTAAATATTAAATTAAAACTCGAGGCCCGGCCCAAGTAAATAAAACAATTATTAATTATCCCGTTAGCCCAAATTAATGCAAACACAGTCAACCCAACGAAATAAACAAAAAAAATTGTTCGTGTGCATGCGCGGGCTAGGCTTGCGCCCAGCCCGGCACAGCACGGTGTAGCCTACGAGGCACACGAGCAAGGCCCATACACCCCGCAACCTCGCATACGTGCCTGCAGCAAGCTGCTACCCCTGTGTGCTTCGTCGCTGCTCGTCGCTGCGCAACGCAAGGCGAGGTGCTTTGATTGCTCGCAGCCATCGCAAGCAAAGGCCCTGCCTTGCTCGCCCTTTCCTCGCCCAGCGTGCGCGCCGCACGAAGCGCCCATGATGCTGCCCACGTCGCTGCGGCTCGGCATGGATGTGGCAGCCCGCGTGGCTCGACGAGCCACACGTCCACCCCACCCTTGTGTTCGTGCCTTTGGTTCGTACTACGGACCAACTTAATTATAAAAAAAATCATGAACATTTGCATTTAACTTATTTTTCATAAAAAGTTACGATTTTTATTTTCGAAAAACAACTATTTTTACGATTTAATTAATTTAACGACAATCCTATTTCGTAAAATATTAAATCAAGGCTAACATTATTCAAATTTTAAGAACGAACGATTTCAACTCAAAATTTGAACTTTTAAATAATTATATCTAAAACTTTAAATCGTTCTAAACATTTAAATTTCAGATTTTAATCAATTTGGTTCAAGTGTCGATTAAAATTAACGAAACTATTCAAAATTTTAATCCAATAATTTTTAAAATTAGCCACTGACCATGAAATTATACTCCCTTACCCAATTAACTGAATTATTAGATCTAAATTATTTAAAAAATCAATTAGCGATCTAAAATTTACGAATTTGGGGAAAGAAAAATTAGGGTATATACTTATCGAAAACGGTCGAAAGTTTTCCATAGATCAATAATATACCCAGCAACATTTTGTCAAAATTTCAATCAATTCCGAGTTGTTTAGGTCGACCAATTAATTGAAAAACGTTCTGACATTATTAATTTTTATTCGAAAAATAACAAAAACGCCCAAAAAATACAACTTCGAGGCCTGTTTTTGCAATTCCGTTCTCATGAATAGATCGTAGAAAATAGTTTTCAATCAGATTAGGGTCAGAAATATTGAAAAACCGAATCTTTTTTATTTCAGAACCTATTACACAATTAATCCAATAATTCATAAAAAATTCCGAAAAATCAACAAAAATTCCCAAAAAAATTCGACAATAGCAAAAACAATAAAATCATGCTAAAACATGCTTTGAATACATAAGGCTCTGATTCCACTGTAGGGGAATACAGTTAAACATACATAACATGTGCGGAACAATCGCCAAAGCCAGGAAACATGTATAAAGCACAGATTAAGCAAACTTACATTCGAAGCGTGTTTTCCCAAGTAATTTGTCAACGAACACGAACAAAGAACTCCACTTGTCATTCCTCTACTTGGTTCACCGACACGTTCAGATCCGTCTTGACAACCGTAGCTTAGACAATCAATCAAGAGTTTTTAGCTTTTTGGGAAGAACAGTTTTCACAGAGAGAAAACTGAAGAACGTAATATTCAGAATTAGGTTTTGGGTTGGAAAAATGATGTGTGATGAGTTGTGTGAAAATACAATAACCTAATTGTATTAAATGATGTAACCTGCCAAGACCAAAAGGCCTTGACCGGCCACACCACACACACGGACACCCACCCGCGCACAGCCCACACTGCAGGCCGAAGCCCACAGTGCGCAGCCGTGCAGCATGGGCCATGGGCCTCGCTGCCTTATTGTTGTGCTGCTGCGTGTTAGTGCGCACGCTGCCACGCCCCGCGGGCTGGCTTGCTCGCTGGCATGTTCGGCCTAGCGCGCTCGGCTCGACAGGCCGGCATCTCCGATGCTCTTTGTATTCGCGACTAATGCCTTACAGCTATTATTTATCGTATCGTATCCGACGAATCACAGTCGTACGATACGATTATTCATTTTGCCTAGCTTACGAATATTCGCGATACGATATACGATTCCGATGCAAGGTCGTATCGTATAATACGTTTTCCAAAACTAATTCCCGGAAAGCTATTAAATGAATTTCCGATTCATTTAATCCGGAGATCTGTTACATGCCATTGGTGTGACCTTGTAGGTTCAGTCAAGAGTAAGTTGTGAGCTTCATATTCATTAGAACTCACTGATCGGAAGCATTGCTCCAGCTAGCTGTTCCGATCACTTGATCTCACTGAATTAATTGTTCGCAATTAATCTGAACCTTGGTATTAGACTAAATGCACCTTGGGTGAAGGACATATTTCCTTCATGCCCAACCTTTTATTCCAAGTCGTCCGAGACAACGTGCTAACATATTCCAAAGAATTAGTACGTTTGTTATAGATGGTATTCACCATCTAAAAGGATTATTAGGTAAGTCCATACCTTGAAATTAATAAATTAGAGTGATTATTACATTCCGTTCAAATCACCTAGATCTTAAAAGTATAGATCATTAGAGCACTATAACGCTCACTTGACTAATAGACAGAGAACTATTGCCCAAAATACAAGTTTGACACTTACTCAATTTGTCATTTTGATTAAATCCCGAGACGATCATGACAACCCAATTTCTAATCGCCCTGATTTTAGAACAACCTATTTCTCGAGTCTAATATTTAATAAAAAAAAACTAGGTGATCATACAACTTTTCAAAATTAGTTCTACTTTCTTTCTAGTTTTCAAAAACAATTCATTAAGTCTTCTCTAAGGGTCCTAACTAATTCGAGAATAATTCAAGGAATGGTCGCTCAGCAACATAAGCTCTAATCCTTCAGGAAAGTCTTCATCAAATCCGTACTCCTTTGACTTCTAGTCTAAACATGAGTAGCATTCAAGAGCAAATCCATCTAATAAAGATTACTCTTGTGGAGCTTAATTCTCGTCTCATCATCTCTTTAGAAGAAAAACAAAAGGAAGTTCCTCAATTTGAGCACGGCCCAAATGATCATCTCGATTGCCTAATCCACCGAATAGATTACAACCCTTCGGAGCACCCTACTCCGGAGAAAGTCAACCATCAAAGGAAAAACGAACTAACCTCTCTCACGAGACGGAGTTCCCTCTTCAAAAAACGGGAGACAATTAATGAACTTTCTTGCCAACCAAAAAAAGTTAAAAGATGGATTAAAGAAAGAAAATTCATTCCGGTAGGCGAGTCATACACAAAAATGCTTGCAAAACACAAAACTTGAGGAATACTATGTCCAATAGCTCCCACCCCAGACCCTCGTGTTAAAAGCAAGTACTAGAACACTAAATCATATTGCGAGTATCATCAAGGAAAAGGTCATCTTATCCAACAATGCTGGCACCTAAAGAATGCAATACAAGATCTAATTGAGGACGAAGTCTTGACCCTTCCCATATAAGATATGAAGTTAGGAGAATTACACTCCAATTAAGATCAAACACTCACCTTCAGTGTTTTAAAACTTAATTGACTTCGCATAGCATTCCTTTACTACCAAAAAACATTTGGGGAAACTATGACATGACTACCCTCTACGATATCGAACATTCCACCACCAGAATGTTGAGAATGACGAGCTCATAAGCAAATCTCTCCTGGACTGGAAACGCGAATCTACGAACTAGACTGTTTGCTACACTGAAGACTAAATATTATCCAAGGCTCGAAGATGCAGACTCAAAGTTCAAAGAAGCTCAGACTTAGAATATAGCACTACAAACTAATTCTATGTCATTCTCCCTTTCATTTCGTTCCTAAAATAGAATAAGAGGCTAAATTGATGTCAAGCCTTCTTATCATGTACTTTTATCCAAGATCAATAAAGTTCCTCTTTAAAGTACATCCTTGATTGTCTTACCATAAAAGTTTTAAAAAAGCAATAAACAAACAAAAGGAAAATTATTCAATGCATGAAACAAATGGCAAAACTTATTCTGCACTTTACATAAAAGAGTTCGCAATTAGTCACTCACCTGGGCTCAACATAGCCCATTAACTTCAAAAATAAGATATCACCTCATGGCCAACATGCTCGGGACTAACTCAGTCCACCTTAACGAATTCTGAAAGATATAATTCACCAACACAAGAGGCAACTTGCAAACTATAAAAATGGCCTTCCCCTTGACCAAGAAACAATGAACCACTTTATTGTTAGCCATGTTGAACCTCGTCAGAATGAGCCTTTTTTGTTCAACCCACACTAATCCGAACCTAGGGATGGGAATGCACCATGACAATAAAATGGCCAAAAAGAAGGAACTAATCAAGTGAAAAGGGCTACACATCAAGGATCATTCCGAAAAGAAAAAATAACCAAGAATGCTGCAAACATTACTACAAAAAGGGCATAGAGTACTGTTGAAATACACTTTATAGGACGCCTTAGAGGCGTTCTCCAACTCAACGCGCTATAAAGTTTATAAAACGGGTAAAAGAAGCGTTTTATATACCTAGTTATAAAGTACAGTGATGAGAGATAAGCGTCCTCTATTCCCTTCCTAAAATCAGGAAATGAAGAAGGAATATAGAACGGTTAACGTACATAACCGTCTCCTATACTCTATAATAAAGCGCGCCTCCCGTACATAACCGTCCTCTATTCTTCCTATTAAATATTGAGATACAGAACATCTTCCGTACATAGGCGTACTATATACTTCATGTTTAATATTAAGACATAAAGCTGTTTCCTTACACAAACGTTCTATATTCTACCTTTTTCTTTAAAAAAATATTATTTAAAAACAGCCCACGCATTTTTATTAATATTATTTAAAAAGAGGATATTACGATTCTAGTATGTAAAGCAAATATAAAACGATAAAACAAAAATTATATCGACACGATCTTTCCAAAAAATCATTCTATTCAATAACAAAATAATATTGTTCATTCAATAACAAAATCCTATTGTTCATTGATAAAATAAAAATAAAATCACTGTAAAAAATCCAATATCACTGTGAAGAAAAAAACAAAAAAAAAAAAACTCAACAGCAACCGCAGGAACTCAACAGCAAGAGCACGAACTGAACATCAACAGACAGGAACCGCAAGAACTCAACAGCAACAGCAAGAACTCAAAAGCAACAGCAGTGTCTGCAGCAGGAACAGACTACAGCAACAGCAGCGTCTACAGCAGAAACAACAACAACCATCTCCTTGATGAGCTAGCTTAAGTCACACTAGATCATCGTCATCGTCATCATCATCTTCATCGTTATTTGGTTGTGGATATTCGGTAACATATGAGATTCACCTCTCCCTTAGCTCGTCAATCGTAGTTTGAGAATACGTGGGAGTTTTGGCAAAATACTACAAGACAAGTATTTATATGGTCAGTATTTATTACAGTATAACTCTTGCAAATACATTAGATAAAACTTAATCCACTCCATCAGTCCAATGAAACTGATTAAGAAAGTCTCATCATCCACTGTTACGAAACTGGGTACTTTTAGTTCACTGCTAACACAGACAGGAGGTAAGCTGCAAAACATGAGCTGGGCTTTGAGTGCGTGAAACATTCCCCCATATGAACAATCCTGGTCAGCATCAAGTTTGATAGTGTCAAGTCAAAATGTGATATAAGAGAGCTATAATAGCCCTCTTTGATCGTATCTTATCCATCAATGGCATGTGAACTATGTGCAAGCTCTTGAGTCTATTGCTACTTAAGTAGCTGTGGGACTTTTTCACTTTGATGGAACTTGGGAGAGGAGGATGGACTGAAGGAGATTTACAGGAGAATCACTAGTACAAGAACCATGAATACTAAATCATGGAATAGAGTTTGCAATATCACAATATACCAGTGCTCTACTATTCTGTATCACAGTGAGCTTACCTGTCATAGTCATGTTGTGCTTACGATTCAAGTTCCACTTTGCCCACGGCTTTTGCTGAAGGAATGGTGTGCTAAAAGTCTATCATGATATTTATGATGTCACAAGAAATCATAGCTTTTTTACTTCACTCTTACTGATCATAATATAGACTAGGAAATTTGGTTGCAAATTACATTTCAGAACTGGAAGACATATTGCTAGTCATACAAACCTCATCATGTTTCTATGATTAAGTTTCTGTTCTCCATAGAAAAAGATAGTTACAACTTTGGCATATTTGGTTTTTTTAAAACGCTTCAATTGTATTTTAGGAACAAACTTGTAGGAAAGTAATGAAAATCAAATGGCAGCAGCAAAGACCACTAGTGACAGTAGCCAAACTACCTTGTGGACAAATGCAACTACACCAGACGATTAACTTATCAAATCCGAATTGCTAATTACCAAATGAACCATCTAGAGTTCTTCAGTTCCTCAATTTCGGAAAATTCCCACCTTAATATTGACTATTGCTAATTCACTAATGCTTTTATCACATGATCAACTAATTTTAATGGAACTGATTTGATTTCACATAAGCTGAAAAGAATGGCCCCTACTATATTATCAGAAGATCAATTTACTATTTCAGAAAAGATGTCAAGACATTAAAAGCCAAGCACATTGTCCACAACCAAACAACAGTGCTTTATTCCAGAATAAAAAAAAAAAAATCCAGCAAACAATCCAAATACCCCCAAAATGTTAGGTTATGATTCATATGACAAAACATAAATCATGCGGAAAAACCATAAAGCCAGGAAAGCATATTATTTACACATAATCATTTAGCATAGTTTAGATGCATACACTTTGTTGCGTGCCCTCCCTAGCTGCGCCCGAACCGAACAAGAAAAAGTCTTTAGGACTCCAAGTGTCGTCCCTCCGTAGATAGTACACAGCACGTCCGGATCCGCCTTAAGCTTGACCAACTAGAATCGCCCTTAAGGTTGCTTAGGAATTTCGGCTATTTAGGTGCAAGTGTATGGCTGATTGTTTCTTCAAAATCTTACCTTTAGAATACTTCAATTGTATCTATAAATTATGACCCTAGGCTCCTATTTATAGAGTTATGGAAAAGGAATTATAATCCTACTAGGATTTGGATTTATTAATTAGAATCCAACTTGAACTCTAAATAATAAACTTAATCTATTAGGATTAGGATTTAATCAAAACACGAATTCCGATAGGATTAGGATTCGTTACGAACATGAGCATCGTATGGCCACGAGCATCGCACCACCCGCGCAGGCCTTGCGGCCCACACGAGCAGCCGCTGCTCGCAGCCCAACAGCACGCCTAGCGTGCGCGCGCCAAGGCCTTGCGCTGGGCCTGGCGAGGCTGTAGCACCTCCATGTTGGGCGCTCGACTTGCTGGGCGCGGGCCTGGCTTCGTGCTGGGCCTTCGTCTAGCAAGCCTCGTCCGATGCTAATTCGTACGATGCGCTTTCGATTAAATTCCCGGTTCCGGAATTCATTTCCGTTACGAACAATATTTAATATTTCCGATTCCGATTCCGGAATTAATTTCCGTTTCGAACAAATATTTAATATTTCCGTTTCCGGAATTATTTTCCGATTCCGATAATATTTCCGATTCTGATAATATTTCCGTTTCCGGCAATATTTCCGATTCCGGTAATATTTCCGTTTCCAATAATATTTTCCGATACGTACCATGTTTCCGTTTCCGAAATCATCTACGACTTGGATAATATTTATATTTCCGATACGATCCATATTTCCATTTCCGACAATATCATCGTTTCCGGAGTATTCATTTCTTGCTTGTGACAATCTCAGCTCCCACTGAAACCAAGATCCGTTGATTCCGAATATCCATAGATGGAGTATTTAATGCCATTAAATACTTGATCTGTTTACGTACTATTTGTGTGACCCTACGGGTTCAGTCAAGAGTAAGTTGTGGATTAATATCATTAATTCCACTTGAACTGAAGCGGCCTCTAGCTAGGCATTCAGCTCACTTGATCTCACTGAATTATTAACTTGTTAATTAATACTGAACCGCATCTATTAGACTTAATATTATATGCATACTTGGACCAAGGGCATTATTTCCTTCAGTCTCCCACTTGTCCTTAGGGACAAGTGTGCATTACCTAATTCCTTTGTCGCTCGATGCTTGCTCTTGAACATAAGGTAAGAGTTGTCATCCTTATTATATCCAGAGGTGTTCTCGGTTTCAGAGTTCAACTGGTCAAATAAACAGATAATCATAGCCTATGATTCATCCGAGCACGGCCATGCATTTAACAGTTTCTAGCTCTCCGAGTGGCCTTGTACAACTTTTAAGCATCTCATCCCGATTTATGGGAGGACAATCCCAATCTTGCGATCTTGAGATTAGACTTCGTTTGATAGGTGATTACCTGAGCTTTGCCTTTATAGCCTCCTTTTACGGTGCGACGGTTGGTCAACGTCAAAGCAACCAGTTCTCAAACAAGTAATCTCAAATCACTCAGGTATTGAGGATTTAGTGTCTAATAATTTTAATGAAATTTACTTATGACAGATTTTCATCTCTTACAGTAAAGTTTCATAGGTCTGTCCGATACTAGTCTTCCCAAAGTAAGTATCTATGCAAATGATTACGACATTGCCATGTCCACATAGTTCAAGAAACAGAACTACTAGTCATCTTGCATTCCAGTCGTCTAACGTTTTCTATGCGTTCAATTTTATAGAAAACTCCGACCAGGGACCATTTTCAACTTTTGACATTCAAGTTCACTTGATAGACATTTCTTAGTCACAGGACTGGTCCTGACAGTCTATCTTGAATATTTCGTCAAATTGAAGGGACTCATCATTTAATAAACCACAAATTTAATGGAAAAATGAATTCTATTCATTTATTGTGAATGATTAACCAATAATGTTTTACAAAGAATTAAACTCTAAAACTTTAAAACATTAAATAAGGACATCAAAGCCATTCTCCAATATGCTTGATTCCCATAGCTGCAGTGTGCGAGTTGTGCTTCGCCTGCGGCAGAGGTTTAGTCAATGGATTTGATATGTTGTCATCAGTTCCAATCTTGCTTATCTCGACTTCTTTTCTTTCAACGCACTCTCGTAGAAGGTGAAATCTACGAAGTACATGCTTGACTCTTTGGTGGTGTTTAGGCTCCTTTGCCTGTGCAATAGCTCCGTTATTATCACAATACAGGGCTATTGGTCCTTTAATGGAGGGGACTACACCAAGTTCACCTATGAACTTCCTTAGCCATATAGCTTCCTTTGCTGCTTCATGTGCAGCAATGTACTCCGCTTCAGTTGTAGAATCCGCAATGGTGCTTTACTTAGCACTTTTCCAGCTTACTTCACCTCCGTTGAGGCAGAAGACAAACCCAGACTGTGATCTGAAATCATCTTTGTCGGTTTGGAAACTTGCGTCCGTATATCCTTTAACAATTAATTCATCATCTCCACCATAGACCAGGAAGTCATCTTTGTGCCTTTTCAGGTACTTCAGAATATTCTTGGCAGCAGTCCAATGTGCCTCTCCTGGGTCTGACTGGTATCTGCACGTAGCACTGAGTGCGTACGCAACATCCGGGCGTGTACATATCATAACATACATTATTGAACCAATCAATGATGCATATGGAATCCCATTCATTCGTCTACGCTCATCAAGTGTTTTGGGCACTGAGTCTTGCTTAGAGTCATTCCATGAGACATGGGTAGGTAGCCTCGCTTGGAGTCTGCCATCTTGAACCTATCAAGCACCTTATTGATATAAGTGCTTTGACTAAGTCCAATCATCTTTTTAGATCTATCTCTGTAAATCTTGATGCCCAATATGTAATGTGCTTCTCCTAGATCCTTCATCGAAAAACATTTCCCAAGCCAAATCTTGACAGAGTTCAACATAGGAATGTCATTTCCGATAAGTAATATGTCATCGACATATAATACTAGGAAAGCAATTTTGCTCCCACTGACCTTCTTGTATACACAAGATTCGTCTGTGTTCTTGATGAAACCAAAGTCACTGACTGCTTCATCAAAACGTATATTCAAGCTCCTGGATGCCTGCTTCAATCCGTAGATTGATTTCTTTAGCTTGCATACCTTTTTAGCATTCTTTGGATCCTCAAAACCTTCAGGCTGTGTCATAAACACAGTTTCTATTAAAACTTCGTTTAAGAAAGCGGTTTTGACATCCATCTGCCATATTTCGTAATCGTAAAATGCAACGATTGCTAACATTATCCGAATAGACTTTAGCATTGCAACTGGTGTAAAGGTTTCATCGTAATCCACACCGTGGACTTGCCTGTAACCTTTTGCAACCAATCTAGCTTTGAAAACTTCAAGTTTCCCATCCTTGTCCTTTTTCAGTTTGAAAACCCATTTGCTTCCAATGGCTTGGTAGCCATCCGGCAAATCAACCAAATCCCATACTTGGTTTTCTGACATGGAGTCTAATTCAGATTGGATGGCTTCTTGCCATTGCTTGGAGCTAGGGCTCGTCATAGCTTGCTTGTAAGTCGCAGGTTCATCACTTTCAAGTAATAGAACATCATAGCTCTCGTTCGTCAAAATATCTAAGTACCTTTCCGGTTGAGATCTATATCTCTGCGATCTACGCGGGGTTACATCTCTAGATTGACCATGATTCTCATCAGATACTTCTAAAGATATCTGAGTTTCATCCTGAATGTCATCTTGAGCATTCTCTAGAGTTTGTTGTTCGACTCGAATTTCTTCGAGGTCTACTTTTCTCCCACTTGTCATTTTGGAAATGTGATTCTTTTCCAAAACGATACCATCTCGAGCAACAAACACCTTGTTCTCAGATGTATTGTAGAAGTAATACCCCTTTGTTTCCTTTGGATAGCCCACAAGGATACATTTGTCAGATTTTGGATGAAGTTTGTCTGAAATTAATCGCTTGACGTATACTTCACATCCCCAAATCTTAAGAAAAGACACATTTGGAGGCTTTCCAAACCATAACTCATATGGGGTCTTTTCAACAGCTTTAGACGGAGCTCAATTTATAGTGAATGCATTTGTATTTAGTGCATGTCCCCAAAATTCTATTGGAAGTTCGGCCTGACCCATCATTGACCTAACCATGTCTAGCAAAGTTCTTTTCCTCCGTTCCGACACACCGT
This sequence comes from Spinacia oleracea, assembly GCF_020520425.1. Lineage (NCBI taxonomy): Eukaryota > Viridiplantae > Streptophyta > Magnoliopsida > Caryophyllales > Amaranthaceae > Spinacia > Spinacia oleracea. The sequence goes on from NC_079488.1 coordinate 40,216,399, forward strand.
TCCATTGTGGTGTTCCAGGAGGTGTCAATTCTGATAGAATTCCACATTCTTTCAGATGGTCGTCAAATTCATAGCTCAGATATTCAGCGCCTCTATCAGACCGCAGTGCTTTAATATTCTTGCCTAATTGATTCTCTACTTCACTCAGAAATTCCTTGAATTTGTCAAAGGATTCAGACTTATGCTTCATTAGGTAGACATAACCATATCTACTGAAGTCATCAGTGAAAGTGATAAAGTAGCTGAAACCACCCCTAGCATTTGTACTCATTGGTCCACATACATCTGTATGGATTAAACCCAATAGTTCAGTTGCTCTTTCTCCAACTTTAGAGAAAGGTTGCTTTGTCATTTTGCCAAGTAAACATGATTCGCACTTACCATAATCCTCTAAGTCAAATGGTTCTAGAATTCCTTCCTTTTGAAGTCTTTCCATGCGTTTCAAGTTAATATGGCCTAATCGACAATGCCACAGATAGGTGAGATTTGAATCATCCTTTTTGGCCTTTTTGGTATTTATGTTATAAACTTGTTTGTCGTGATCTAATAAATAAAGTCTATTGACTAATCTAGCAGATCCATAAAACATCTCTTTAAAATAAAACGAACAACTATTGTCTTTTATTAAAAAGGAAAATCCCTTAGCATCTAAGCAAGAAACAGAAATGATGTTTTTAGTAAGACTTGGAACATGGAAACACTCTTCCAGTTCCAAAACTAGCCCAGAGGGCAACGACAAATAATAAGTTCCTACAGCTAATGCAGCAATCCGTGCTCCATTACCCACTCGTAGGTCGACTTCACCCTTGTTTAACTTTCTACTTCTTCTTAGTCCCTGTGGATTGGAACATAAGTGTGAGCCACAACCTGTATCTAATACCCAAGAAGTTGAATTAGCAAGTATACAGTCTATAACGAAAATACCTGAAGATGGAACGACTGTTCCGTTCTTCTGATCTTCCTTTAGCTTCAAGCAATCTCTCTTCCAATGCCCCTTCTTCTTGCAGTAGAAGCATTCAGATTCAGAAGTGGGTTGACTGACCTTCCTCTTTTCAGATTTGGCGCCAGCTGGTTGCTTAGTTTGGCTGGCCTTGTTGCCACCTTTCTTAGCATTCCTCTTCTTTCCAGATTTCTTGAACTTGCCCCCACGCACCATAAGCACATCTTGCTTATCACTTTTGAGCGTCTTTTCAGCGGTCTTCAGCATACCGTGAAGCTCAGTGAGCGTTTTGTCCAGACTATTCATACTGTAGTTCAGTTTGAACTGATCATACCCGCTATGAAAAGAATGGAGGATGGTGTCTACAGCCATTTCCTGAGAGAATTGCTGATCCAACCGACTCATATTCTCAATGAGTCCAATCATTTTGAGAACATGTGGACTTACGGGTTCGCCTTTCTTATGCTTGGTCTCAAGAATTTGCCTATGAGTCTCGAATCTTTCGACTCGAGCCAGATCTTGAAACATGTTCTTTAACTCACTGATGATCGTGAAAGCATCTGAGTTGATGAACGTTTTCTGCAGATCTGCACTCATGGTGGCGAGCATTAGACATTTTACATCCTTGTTGGCATCAATCTAACGATTGAGGGCTGCCTGAGTGACCCCTTCGCCTGCGGCTTCGGGCATCGCCTCTTCCAGGACATACTCCTTTTCTTCCTGCATAAGAACTATTTGCAAGTTCCTTTGCCAGTCAAGGAAGTTTTTCCCGCTCAACTTCTCCTTTTCGAGAATTGATCGAATGTTGAATGAATTGTTGTTTGCCATAATTGAAACTACAATTGAAAAGAATAAACAAATAAATAACCATTCACAGTTTCTCTTAATAAACTTAAATTCTAGCATACATGCATAATTCAATGTTTACTAAGAATTTTATTCAAGTTATGTGTTCCGGCAGGTGTGAATAAAATGATTCCAAGACCCTAAAACCCATTGAAGAATTAAGCACATTATGTATTTAGACTCAATTCTAAAATCTTTTAGGTAAGCAAAAGCCTTTTGCTAATAGTCTAGAAACTACTCTTGGTTGATAGGTACGTCAAAGAACTTATTAGGTAAACTTATCGATTTTGCCACGACATAAAAGGACTTCTTACTTATATCGTTGAGTTTCACCAAAACTAACATGTACTCACAATTATTTGTGTACCTTACCCCTTTAGGACCAATAAGTAACACCTCGCTGAGCGAAAACTATTACTAGATTGATGTAAAGGATATCCAAGAAAGTGTTTATTTTGGCATGGCACCTTTTAACTCAATTTTTAAGTTTGGAACTTAAGGCTCTTACTATGTTGGTTAGATTTTAAGTGAACTAAAATCCTTAATCATGCAACATAATCAAGCCACAATCTCATGCATAATTAAGACATATTTAAAGCAATAAATAACTTAAAGCATGCATAAGATAAATGTGATCTAGTATGGTCCGACTTCATCTTAAAGCTTCAACTTCAAAGTCCGTCTCGAAAATGGTAACTTCGTCTTGAATTTCACCGTGGGAGGCGCCATTTTCTTCAAATAGGATAAGCTATAATTAAACTAATTACAACTATTTGATGGTACGCATACCATATTTAAATTGAAAAACAAATTTGGTGCATTAGACCAATTACATTCAAATTAATGGTACGCAGACCATATTTTCTATCCTATCTGGGCCATACTAGTCACTCCATAACCTGCAAAACAGTACATAAACAATATATACCATTCACCCATTCATTATCATGAATGGCCCATATAGCTGGTTAGTAAAACACGTTATGCATCACATAAATATTTGCAGCAATTAATTAAGGGCACCAATAATCTACCAATTATTCAGTCCTTATTAATTCTAATCAAGTTGTTTAACCTTAAAGGATTTGTAGACCTAATCAAGAGTTTATGACTAAAAATGCTCCCACTTAAACCAATAAATTCATATGCTTTACTAATTTTAAACATAAAAATGTATTTCTAGTCTAACCGGAAACATACAAATTTAATTAAAATTTAAAGCTCATATAAATTTATAATCGAACCCATTAATTTAATTTATTTCAGTTGAATTAAACGAATTTAAATTAATTCAAGATTTAATTTTAGTAAAATAATTAGTATAAATAAAATTTATAATAATTATAATATTCAAAATTAAAATCCAAGAAAACAATTTAAATTACGAATTTTAAAATTAATTAAAATCGTTTCCGAACTGAAAATTAAAAAATTAAATTCAAAACGCATCAATCGGGTTAAGACGAGGCCATGGGCTTGCGCCCATGCCCCGTCGAGTCCTCGAGGCAGCATCGTCCCTCACGAGTGATCGCACAGCAAGGCACGAGCAGCAGCGACGCGCAAACGCAGCAAGCCGAGCCACGCTTGCGCGCAGAATCGCTCGCTGCTTCGTAGCGCAGCAGTTGCTTGGCGAGGCTGGGCGAGGCAGCGCTCGTTGCTGCGAGGCACCCCTCGCTGTCCGCGCGCGCGCGTCTGCCTTTACTCTTTTCGCCTTGCTTCTTCGCCCATCCGCCCATGCATCATCGCAGCACTCGACGCAAGGCAAGGCTGTTGCCTTGTGCTCGTGTGCTACTCGCCTTGCTCGCTGCATTCGTACCGCATGGGCGACGAGCTCCCTTGCTCGTCGTCGCATGCCCGCACTATACAACACCCCTTAAGGGTAACACGTAGCGTCCATTGCTTTGTGCGTGCAAGTTTTATGAGCGTATTGCATAAAAATTAAAACTTTTATTTCCAAAATTAATGACAAATTAATAAATCATATTAATTTCATAATTTTAGGGCGAAAAATCGAAAAATTATTAATTTATTAATTTTCAATTAACATGGATTCAAATCTAGGTCATAAAAATTTAAAATTTCACACAAATTAACAATTTTTATGGTGGTTTTTAATCATTGGTACCTAATTAAATTATTAATTAATTATGAAAATCAAATTAATTCTAAATTATTCGAATTTCAACAAATTAATCATAATTACAAATTAGGTTGTATAATTAACAAGGCTAGGCATTCAAACTTGTTAAACATATACTGTAGGTCAATCAAAAACTCAAGATTTATCAACAAGAATCGCAAATACTTAATTTAACATCTTAAACTTACAAACTTTTGCGTTCGAAAAACTAAAACCTCCGAAACGTCATAGTTAGGCTTCGAATTTGAGAATTCTGGCTTCGGCCGAAAAATACTATTTTGTCAAAAATTTAGAATGCCTTTTACATGCGGAATTGACACAAAAATCACTCAATTTGGATGAGTAACGAAGAAACTGCCGAAAAACTGCGTATATATAATTAAATAAACGCAATTTGCAATTAATTAACAATTACGAAAATTAATCACCCCTTTTAATTCCTTGCAAATTTGTAATATTTAACCATGTTTATGCAATTTAGATTATGAAAATAATAAGAGACTCTTGATACCAATGTTAGGTTATGACTCATATGACAAAACATAAATCATGCGGAAAAACCATAAAGCCAGGAAAGCATATTATTTACACATAATCATTTAGCATAGTTTAGATGCATACACTTTGTTGCATGCCCTCCCTAGCTGCGCCCGAACCGAACAAGAACAAGTCTTTAGGACTCCAAGTGTCGTCCCTCCGTAGATAGTCCACAGCACGTCCGGATCCGCCTTAAGCTTGACCAACTAGAATCGCCCTTAAGGTTGCTTAGGAATTTCGGCTATTTAGGTGCAAGTGTATGGCTGATTTTTTCTTCAAAATCTTACCTTTAGAATACTTCAATTCTATCTATAAATTATGACCCTAGGCTCCTATCTATAGAGGTATGGAAAAGGAATTATAATCCTACTAGGATTTGGATTTATTAATTAGAATCCAACTTGAACTCTGAATTATAAAATTAATCTATTAGGATTAGGATTTAATCAAAACACGAATTCCGATAGGATTAGGATTCGTTACGAACATGAGCATCGTATGGCCACGAGCATCGCACCACCCGCGCAGGCCTTGCGGCCCACACGAGCAGCCGCTGCTTGCAGCCCAACAGCACGCCTAGTGTGCGCGCGCCAAGGCCTTGCTGGGCCTGGCCTTGCGCTGGGCCTGGCGAGGCTGTGGCAGCTCCATGTTTGGCGCTCGGCTTGCTGGGCGCGGGCCTGGCTAAGTGCTGGGCCTTCGTCTAGCAAGCCTCGTCCGATGCTAATTCGTACGATGCGCTTTCGATTAAATTCCCGGTTCCGGAATTCATTTCCGATACGAACAATATTTAATATTTCCGATTCCGGAATTAATTTCCGTTTCGAACAAATATTTAATATTTCCGTTTCCGGAATTATTTTCCGATTCCGATAATATTTCTGATTCTGACAATATTTCCGTTTCCGGCAATATTACCGATTCCGGTAATATTTCCATTTCCAATAATATTTTCCGATACGTACCATGTTTCCGTTTCCGGCAACATCTACTACTTGGATAATATTTATATTTCCGATACGATCCATATTTCCGTTTCCGGCAATATCATCGTTTCCGGAGTATTCATTTCTTGCTTGTGACGATCTCAGCTCCCACTGAAACCAAGATCCGTCGATTCCGAATATCCATAGATGGAGTATTTAATGTCATTAAATACTTGATCCGTTTACGTACTATTTGTGTGACCCTACGGGTTCAGTCAAGAGTAAGCTGTGGATTAATATCATTAATTCCACGTGAACTGAAGCGGCCTCTAGCTAGGCATTCAGCTCACTTGATCTCACTGAATTATTAACTTGTTAATTAATACTGAACCGCATTTATTAGACTTAATATTATATGCATACTTGGACCAAGGGCATTATTTCCTTCACAAAATACATCAAATACAACAAATATGGTAGAAATAGGAAGAGAGTTTCGATGCAATAGATTCTAGAATAAAAAATAAGCATGAGTTTCAATGCATCAGAAGCAAGAAATACCTTTTCAGGAATGAACATTTGCCTCAAAGCTATTGTTTCAATCATGTAGCGACCAACATAATATCCACTTTCCTTGGAGCCTGGAGGTTGGCGAGGGCACTATTACACAAGAAAGTTTACATCATAATTAAGCACCTAAGAATACAACGTATTAACAAACTAATATTGTTACGAAATTGGGCTCTTAACCAAACCAAATGTCGAGGCACATCAGTGAGTTGGACTCCTTGTTCCTGAAGCTCTTCGGCCTAACAATATAAAATAATAATCATAAGAATAAGAATCATATGTTTAAGTTTTCAGTGTTAGATTATATGTGATCGTTCTGAACTTACAATCTCTTCTTCATAATACAAGTACCCTTTTCGACCTCCACGATATCTTGAAGTATTCTGTTTTGCCCTTTCTCGATTCAAGTCACTTAGTTCCTATCCATATGATGTACATAAAAGTTAGTGCACAAAATTCTTTTGAATGTGTAGTAACTATGCATTAGTGACATGGAGTATTGAAAGTACCTTGAACTTAGGATCAGTGTATGTTGCAATGAATTTGTCCCAATCAGTTTGTGTTATCCATCCATACAACGGAGGTGGAGTCCTTATTATCACATTTTCATTCTCTCCCTTAGACTCGTACATGAATACTTTCCTTAATCTAGCCTTGAAACATCTCCACCGAATTGAAGCTCGCCCTAACACGTAACTTCTACGTTCTTCAAGCACTGTGAATCCCTTCTGCACAATTCAAGAGAAACTATAAGGCTGTTGCAACAACATAAGCAGGCAGCAAACAAAATATACATGTAAATATCAGCAAGATCTATGCTTCTAACTTCTAAGCGATCACATACAAGATTTGCTCATCTATGGTTGAGAGATCATTATTTGTATAGTTCAACAAAGTATGTAACAGAAATTACAAGCAGCAATTTGCTATTTGGCTATACTTAACAATGTGTATATGCTACACACTCACCTCACCCACCTGATGTTTTCTGTACATATGAAAGGAGGCGACAGAAAGGACAACTGGGCACTGGGAACACTGAAGCAGCAGATACTCTAGCAAAGGGAGGCACCACTACGCTGGGTGGCAACGAACACAATGCTCATTAAGCCTGCTGTCTTATACACTAGCTGCTGTTTTAATTGCTTTTGCCTTATTATTCCAAATTGTAAATAAAAGGGAAGGGAGGACAGAAAGGAAGGCATCTTGAGAGTATTGGGTAGATGGGAGAGCTGAGACCTCTCGAAAGTCTCTGGGAAAACTCTATTTTGTAAACAACATCATAATTAACCCACAAACAAAAAGAGACGTCATATAAGCCAGTTTCACGAACACTTGTTTTCAAGGGGGCATGAAAGAAAAATTCCATTTTAGAAAAGAGAAGTCAAGTCTCCTAAACATATGCTATACAATTTCTAGAACACAAATAATTTATCTCGGGAATATAGTTTCCTTGTTCTGAAATCATAAATAAGATCCACAATAAACATTTAGTAATATTTGCAAACAGCAACAGAACCATACGACAATCAGTGCAATTGTTGGATAGCTCGGACAAACAACTACCAGTCTAAAAGGCAGGATTCTTACACTTGCACAGTTAAACTACCTGAATCCATAAACTTGCAGAGTTTCTTTCTATGAAAGAAGCGGATTCAGTCACGAAACCTTAAGATTTACATACTACTAGTCTACTACTACACTGCTAAACAGAAAATTCCTTAGTCATCATTGAAATTTACCCCGTAGCACTTAGATAGACGCTTTGAGGTGCCATCACCTAAAGTAGAATATATGACCCACAGCCTTATAGTTTCTCTTGAATTGTGCAGAACACGAGAGACAAGTGAGAGGGCGAGAACACACGACAGTTAGTTTTGATCAGTTCTAATGTTCTGTTCTGATCAGTTTTGATCAGATCGGTTCTTATCAGTTCAGTACTGACCGGTTCTGTCTCTAGGATTTCAGTTAAATAACTTAATATTTTAGTTGATTTGGCATCAGTTCTGGTTGGCAACCTAAAGACATAAACAAACACCCTGCATCCCTGCTACTAATCCAAGCAGCAACACAGAACCACGAGATGCAATACTCTTCATCACACAACAACACAGAACCAAGAAGCCTGACTGCAGGCTGATTAAACAATTAACTAACAAAAATCTGCATCTCAACTGAAAAAACTGAAGAAGAAAAAAAACGAAATTCAAATGGGAGAGAAAAAAACTAGAAGTGATATCCTTCTTACTGTAATGTAGTCATAAACTTCATTGATGACTTCTTTAGGAACTTCATCCCACATAGTGTAATTGATATTCACACGTTCACGAACAACAACACCAATGTAAGATGCGAAGTAATCTTTGTTATTCCCAACCGGCACTTTGTTGCGATTCCATTCTAAGGGGAGCTTAATGCCCTAAACAATCCTAGGCTGATCAATCGTGATTGAAAACTAAACAATTTCTTACTCTATTTTATTTTGGCAATTAAAAAACTGAATTCTTAAAGAGCTAAAATTAGGCAAATAGAACTTGGGTCACAGAGAAACCATAATACAGAGTACTAAGCAAACGAAAGATTGCTAATGTTAAATAAATCAATTAAAGCCTCTAACAAGGCAGAGACAAATCCAAAATCATAATCATCTCTTAGAAGAGCATTAATATTAACACCAACACATCCTATTGATACGAGAAAATAGCTAGTCATCAAAATTCAATTGTAAAATTCAAGACACGGTTCCAAATTAAATTCAGGTCAAAGAAAACACCAATTAGGCCAATAAACATATTCAACGCTGATCAATCGTGATTGAACTAAACAATTTCTTATTCTTTTTTATTTTGGCAATTATCAAACTGAATTATTTAATCATATATTACAAACAAACAAATATTCATAATCCCTAGGTTATAGGTTAAATAAAATTAATGAGAAACATAATTAAGCACATACTAACCCTGGAAATTGAAGGCAGCGGTGGGGCAGCTGGGGTTTACCGGAGGTTGGGAGGAGGACGGAAAGCAGTGAAAGGGAGAGGGGGTGCAGCGTGAGGAGGGGCGGTGCAGAGCGGCGGTGCAGAGGAGTTGCGGGTTTTCTTCCGAGCAGAGGTTGGAGTGTTTTTCTGAGGGTTTTACCGGCGGTTGGGAGGCGGCCGAAAAGGGGTGCAAGAGAGCGACGGTGCAGAGTGAGGAGTGGCGGTGTAGAGGTTTTCGGTTTTTCTTGCGAGTAGAGGTAGAGGTTGGAGTACGTGCAGGGTTAATTTTCTAAATTCCCCGCGCCTAACTCATAACTTTTGGGAATTCATTTTCGATCTGCCGCCTAACTTTTGGGAGTACTGCTTAAAATTTTAATTGCTTTGTTATTTTTTTTATTATTTTAAAATAAATGGTTCACTTGGTTTAATTAAGGTTTTTTTTTATTGTAAAAATAGTTTTGTAAAAGAATATGAAACGGTTATCTTGAAAACAGTTTTATATTTTATTAAGTATTTTTATATTTTATATATTTTTTTATTATGGTAAAAAATATAAGACGGTTAGGTAAGGTAACCGTACTCCATTCTTTTTTCACACAACTGTTATGAGAGAAATGCGTACTCTATACTCCTAGATAACGCTTAACAAACTTAACCGTCCTCTATTTAGCGTTTTCTATTCTCTATTTTATAGTAGTGAAAGTAATCGGTCAAGTCAAAAGCCCTTTAACTAAAATGTGAAGCAACAAATATTCATTACTTTTTGGTTAATTTCAAGCATAACGGGTTGTTGAAGAAATTTCCCTTACGTTATGCAATTTAGTTAATTCATTACGTTATGCTGGAAATTAACTAAAATGTGAAGCTACAAATATTCACCTTTATAAATCACACGGTTGCTATACGCAACCTTCAATTATTTTGGCGCACCCCTGTAAAAAACCAGAAATACCCTTTTTAATTCTTTGGTTTCTGTAAGAAATAGTTAACTATATTTTGTTCAATCTGTATGAAATAGTTAACTCTGTTTTGTTCAATCTGTACGAAATAGTTAGTTCCACTATGTTCAATCTATACGAAATGGCTAATTCATAAGCCAAAACCAACGAATCTAATAGGAAACCCTGTCGGAATTAAAGGAAGGATAAGGATTTAAAAGTCATTATAAAGGTTGTTCTAAAGCTAAAAGGAGGCTCTGCTAAGGCGAGTGGTAAGTGTTCTTGAGAACCGCAGTATAGCCTACGCTATACTGTAACATGAAATCTACTTTTTTATTGCTTCCACCACCTTTATAAATTTGTTCACTTAATCTGTTTATTTAATCACGCCTAATAAGATAATCTCTGGACAAATCTGATAATGCTAGGTTCCTTAAATCAACCTAAATCATTCTTTTGACGTGGTTTAAATAATTATTTGTGCATTAAAATCAACTCAGATTAGTAATGTAGCATAACGCATGTCCAGTCATCCTCACAATTGAACTAGTAAGGACCGCGCCGCGTGGGCTAATGATGGGCACTCCCCGTATTAGTAAACGTCCCCCGAATTCTCAATCTCTGCTCCGCTGGATGTACGTTGAGGGATCTCCACACTAGGGATCACAAGGGAACCTATGGCCGTTGTGAGTCAAATATGTTTGAACTCCATGCATATCACGATAACCGAGTTTTGTCAGTTTTCTTAAATTGGATGGCGACTCCTACAGACTAGTAAAAAGAGGCTAACGCCCACAGTTAGTTCCTATTTACTTAATATGCTTGCCACATCTAGAGGGGAAAGTCGTGCGGGTCGTACACTCTTTTAGAGGCTTCCCGTCGTGTTTTTCGTCCCCCTCACAGTATGCACTAGGCATTAATTCAAGTCCACAAGACATTAGTACTTGTAAAACTAAGTATCTCTTGCTCTAAATATTTTTCATAATCAAGTCGTTCGCGGGTGAGGGTTAGGGTAAGGGTGGGGTTCCTTTGGGGGAATGCTGGAATTGGTTCTTCCAAAGTTATGCTTCAAAAGAAAGAAATCGCCTTTGTCCCACATTGATAGAAAAACCACATGTTGCCTTCTTTAAATATACCACTTCACTCTAATGATTTGTTAAAAGAGTAGAGAGGTGGGACTAGCAACCAAACACGCGCGTGCGCCAGGCCGGGCCGGGCTCAGGCGAGGGAGAGTGGCGCGACGCGTTCGCGGGTGAGGGTTAGGGTGAGGGTGGGGCTCCTTTTTCCCAACCGTTATTTTTTAGGGTCTTGTAACCTTTGCAAGATTTACGTAACGGTTAATTGATTTTTTTGACGATTTGATTTCCGTCAAAAAATTTATCCTCATTTTTTGCTTCAGTTACGAAATCAATCAAAGACTAATTGATTGTGTTTCCGTTTTTGTGGCTTGACCATTTTTTCTATAAAACACCATCTTCTCTTCTAGAAAAAAGAATTGAAAAATAATCTCTTCTTCTTCTCCGAAATGTAAACACAAAACCACCATTGTTAACCATTGTTCCGGGCATTACTTATGGGTGTTCTCAATCTAGTTTTTCGCCGTACACCGAAGGATTGGAGTCGTGTATCCTGAGGTCGGTTGCTACGAGTCCGCGTGTACTTAGCGGGGAATATTAGATTTTAGGGCAGTGATTGGTGTCATGCCCAGTGGCGGTGCCAGAAAAATCGTACTACGGGTTCGAAATTTAAACTCAAGTCATCTTTTTATACAAAATATTGAACAATACTTTTGATACCGTATATAAGATACATTGAAATTTTAGCAACACGATTTATAGTCAAAAATCCATTTAGAACGCAAAAAAATGGGAACAAAATATGCTATGGTTGCATTTAGCAAATTTTCATATTTTAAAAGTAACTTTATATAGGAATTAGTATAAAAAATATATACTGTTTTAGAGAACCAAACAAAAAAGAGCAGAAAAAGCCGAAAAAAGGAGGAATTAGTATAAAAATTATTCACTGTTTTAGAAAACCATATAAAAAAAAGCAGGAAAAGCCGAAAAAAGAGCAGAAAGAGATTCGATCTCATGACCTTTAGTTTGGTGAGTAGAGCAAATACCACTGCATCGCCTCAATTGTTTATGTAATATATCGCGATTAGTAATACTTGACCTTATTTTGTTTTGTAAACATGCTAGACTTTTGTTTACTCCGTAGCTAGTAAGGGTTCAGTTGAACCCACTGAACCCTTACTAGCACCGCCCCTGGTCATGCCACGACATTATTACAGATAAGCTCGCTTTAATTATTGTTGTTATTAGTCATATTTCCTACACATATTACTCGCTTTTGAGCTCTGACTCGTGTATTAGAGTACTAATTAGTAAGCATGATATGACAATTAAGTAAACAAAAACGAAAATCTGGTGAACAACCAAGGATTGTGTGGACGATAAAGTATCTTCTACTTCGTATTATGACTTGTGGGCTTGTTCCATGTGCATGCATCATCAAATCACACTAGGGGGGACTCGGGCGAAGGGCTCTTCGCTCATGGCCGAAGAACAACATGCTACAAGGACAAAAAGGAAATATTTAGCATATCGGAGTACAATATTTTTCTATTTTTCTTTATTTTCAATTTTCATACTATGTCCATGCGATTTATTTAATGGCTTATGTATTTTGAAAGTTATACTTTATCTCTTCTAGTATGGCCCCGTGCTAATGCACGGGATTTCTATAAAATTAGAAAGTAAATAAAAAAATGCATTAGATTTTAAACTCTTACTCTGTATATTATAATGGTATTAATACAAATAGGGAGTAGTTATGAAATTAATAAATCAAGATGTCGGTCTATATGGGATTTTTTTTTCCTTTTTCGTAAATGTTTAGTTTTCCTTTTATTGCTAGTTCGAATTCTCCATTTTTCTTGCTTAATTAGTGCTTCATTGAAGCATTAATGTTGTGAAATGATTATTTGTCTTTTGAGTTGGTATGATGTGTCATATGATGTAGCATAGTTGAGAGGAGAGTATTGGGGGTTTGTTCACCTCTAATGGTCCAACACTTTACTTTAACTATGTAGATTGTATAAGGAAATACATGCGGTTATTTTAATAAATATACTTTTGGTATCTCCTATGGAAAAGACTAACATGCCTGTACTAATTATAAATTATATTAACAATATGTATTAAATACAATAAAAGGAAAAAATAAAATCAGTCAATAGCTACTATAAATAACGTCATAAAGGGAAAAAAGTCATAATTAAATAAGGAAAACTACAAAAAAATAACTTAATCACAGTAAACATTACGTAAGCCCAACCACAAATTACGCCACTAATGAAACAACAAGTAAGAACTGGCAAAAAGTCAAAATTAGAAAAGGAATTTTTTTTTTTTTACCAAATACTTAATTAAAGCTAACCAAAACCAGGCCATGAATTAAAAAATGATTTTTTTAACCAAATAATTATTAAATACAGAAAACTAACCCACCTTAATGACACAAAAATAATAAAAGAAATACAAACAAAAAATCAATCAATTACTCCATAATATATGTTCTTCCTCCATAATGTATGTTTGTTAATGTTAAATGCTAATAACTTGGAAAAAGATGACAAAATCCCTTATTTCTCTCCAATTTAATTCATAATCCCTTAATTCTCTTTATTTAAATTCATAAAAAAAAATAGAAAACTATGCTGCAGTCTAAATGGTGGAACAACGCTCAATGCTACAGTCCAGATAATGCACTCAACGACATTCTTTATCTACTCGCTATCAAAATCTAATTTCCGAAATTCTTTTTTCCAATTTATCTAAGAAACACACTATTTATATGTTAATTTTCTTTACTTAATTAAGTTCTACATTTTAGAATTTTTTGTCATATAATATGTGTATTACGGAGTACGTTGTTTAACTATGTAAATGCTTTTAACTAGAGAATATATATAACTAGATTAGATCCCGTGCACCCACGGATTTTGATTTTTTTTTTCACAAAATATTTAAATAAATATCTCCAAAACTACTGCATAGTTATAACATTTTTAACATACTCGTTTAAATTTATTCATCTAATATGCATATTTAAAATGCTAATATAGTAATTTGACTAAAGTATTGAGTGATATATTTTCCATGATTAATATAGCGATTTGACTAAAATATTACCAATTTAGAATAATTATTATTATGTCGTATCTAACTATCTATTATTGCCATAATTTATAAACTAAATTTTGTTTCCATACATAAATAGTTTATAAAAAAGGTAGAGAATAAAAATAAAATAAAACATATACACTTTTTTGGGAAAGTGGTTTTTGGCGGGGAAAAATCGCACCAAGAATTGACACATGTCATTCTTGGTGTCTGTTTTAGTATATAAAGTAATAGATAATAGATAGATTTTTCTTCATATGAACTTTTTGAACAATTTTTCTAGCATACTCCGTATTATTTATTGAGATTAGTTGTTATTACGCAGTTTTTAGTTTTTATATAATGTCGCACGCATAGCGTGCATATAAGACTAGTACTTCATGTCCCAGCAGATTATGTTGCAGCTACTGGTCACTATATTTCGATCCACCAAGATAGAGACATGTATATACATAGTAGGTTTTCATAGTTTATTACTTTAGATAAATTAGGATAGTCTCCAGAGAAATCTATCCTAATTTTTGTGTACTTTTCTTTTAAAAATATAATAAAAAGAATGTAATTAACTTTTTTTAAACCTATTACTATCCATTGTTTAAAAATATCTACCATCTACTTACATAATTAATTAAGAAGTATTATGTTAATTTACATACCAAAATGACATACTAACAAGGTTTTGACCATGTGATTACTGATTAACACCGATGACCTATATACTTGGACATTAATCTTGCATATATAATGAACAAGATGAAGTAATGGATAAAATATATGTTACCTTAATTTGTGTCCTCTTGTAAGTGTAAGTAATGTGAATAAGCCCATTGCTGGCTTGAATAACGGCTGGGTAAGAGAATTCCAATCCTTGCGTGTCTTCTAAAGTCAAAATTTCAAGCCATGAATCACCATCATCATACGAGATGCCAACCTTGAGAGTTCCTCTAGATGTGGTATTGTAAACTATCACTAAACGACCATCACGTAATTTGATTGCATCGATCGCTGATATATGCATATATGTATAAATTAATCAAGTTTCAATTGGGCCCAAGTAGTCGGGCAGGGTGGTACTAGCTTAGGTTCTCTTCACCTTATTTTTATTGTTTATTACTTATTTTTCTTAATTCATATCATATATGACCTGACCAAACCCTATCATACCATAAAAAATAAAAAAACACTAAAAATAAAAAGTGAAACCAGATCAGACTATACCTTACCACACGAGAAAAACAAAAAACACTTACTACATTCAAACCAGACCAGACTAGAAACATTCAGACCATAACAAACCAGGAATAATCAGGCTAGACCAGAAACTAGAAAAATCAGATTACACCAGGTGAAGAAAACATAGCCTTATTAGTCAAGTCTTTTACACCCTCTGTTTTTTATTTAATGCATTACTTGGGCCGACACACTTGCCAATGCATCATTTGACAACTGAATATCCCTATATATCTATTTGTTAAAATTACTCTCTTTGTCCCGCAATATTCGAATCGGTTTGGCCGACACATAGTTTAATGCAATTTAATTGACTTATTATTTAATTAGGTGGTAGTTTATATTGGATTTTTTTTAATATAGTTAGTGAGAATAATTTTCTGAGGGTGGTGGGGGTGGGGGTGATTTTTTTTTAATATTTTTTAGATGTTAGGAATACAAGTGGAACATTAGGTAAGGAGGAAGTAAAAATCGCATGTTGTGAGGTATTTGCAAAAATATAACAACCACAAAGTGAAAAAATAATCAATTGTTTGTTGGTTTAGTGGTGATTGGGGTTGAATTTGGTATGGAAAACCCGTGTTCTATCCCCGGCAACAACAATTGGAAGGGGACTGGAACCTATCTACCCAAAATTTCGCCCCGAATCCGGATTAAACCTAAGGGTGAACCGGGTGCTAACACCAAAAAAACAAAGTGACAAAATAGGAAAAATGACAAAACTTGTTGATATAAATGGTGTTTTGTTAAAGGTAAATGGTATGTTTTGAATAAGAATGGTACTTATTAAACAAAAATGGTACTTGTTTCTTAAAGAAATGATACATTTTTAAAAAATGGTACTATTTTAAAGAAAATGATATTGTTTAAAAGAAAATGACACTTTTTTATTAAAAAATGCTACCTTATGTCACTTTCTCTCTCCTCTTTTTCTGTCATTTTCCTCTCTTTTATTCATTACTTTTTGTCCTTTTCCGTTTGTCCTGTTCATTTTATCCTATTCTAAGTTTGTACTTTGTATGTTTGTTGGTGGAAAATTACGAAAATACCCCTGTTATGTGTGACCAAATAGCTCACAGCATGCCGCCTCTCCGTTCTCGTAAGGTAAGTGAGTGAAACAATATAAAATTAGAAAAAATATGTCATTAATAGAAAACTTTGTCAATATTGTGGGACAGAGGGAGTAAAAAAGTTGTTAACATAGAAAATATGTATTGTCATTTGTCACTAATCAAACAATATTTTACATAATAACATTTAATTTTTATATATTGATAAAAAAATTCACGTCAAACTTATTATAAGAATAGCATCAAAGTCAAAAAGATGGAGGGAGTACCAAATTAGTGGAGTAGTACCTGCGTTAGGATCTGGGAGCTGAGTAGGCACTGCATCGCTCCAAGTACGTCCACCATCTCGAGATTCAGCCATGCAAACTCTACCAATGCTTTGGTGAGATTTCATTAGAACACGTATATGTCCGTTCTTAGTCAGATAAGGCACTGGTTGAAGCACACTCATATTATGATTTGGAACCACTATAGGTCCATATTTCTTCCATGTTCTTCCTAAATCTGGAGTGACCTAAATGTTCGGATTACATTCATAAATTATATATAAATTAACTAAATAGATAGACTCGTCTCTAAGAAAAATCTCAATTAAATGCTTTTTGGTGTTACAAAGTCACAAAATCATATATATAATGTGTTAATATTAAACCCCATTTTTTTTTTTTTGGTCGCTTAGGGGTTTCGAAGGAGCAACCTCTCTTCGACGCCATGGTCAGGCCTCGAAAGCATGCCAAAAACTCTGCGAAGAAGACGAAGAACAGTGACAATCAAGTTCAACCTAAGCCTAACACTCGCGCACAAGCTAAAGGACCATCTACTGTAGCAATGGTGGAGAAAGACGCCATTGATTCCCCTTCTGAAGCTTCTGAAATTTCATACCCAGATGATGAAATTTTGATTGAGAACCAGATTCTTACCCCGAAATCTTCACTCAGGGAGTTGCAGCATCGCTTCAATGTCCGTGATGATTTCAATGCCTGGATCAATGGATTAAGCCAAGGTAAACCCATCATACCCATTTTTTAAATTCTGGCGGGAGACCTGTTGGAGGGGATAACTCTGTGATTGCAACTGATCTGAATGTGAATATGAATGTATTGCGATCTGTTCGGCCTGTGATTGCAAATAATGTGAATAATGTTGTACCCCAACCTGCTTCCCCTGTTTTGCTTGATGATTTACCTGTTAAACCTCCTGTGCAAATTGATTTTGAGGATATTGAAGATGAAATTGTATACTGGAAATCAGCTATTATTTGCTATGTGATTGGAGCTAACCCACCTCAACATGTAATGGAGGGGTTTGCTCACATAATTTGGGGGAAAATGGGGGTTGACAAAGTTTTATTGGTAGGGAAAGGCATTTTTCTGGTTAGATTCACAACCATGGAGAATCGTTCTAAGGTACTTCAAGGGGGTACTCAGTTCTTTGATTCCAAACCTGTTATTTTGAAACCATGGTCACCTGATATCAATTATGCTAAGGAGGCTGTCAAGACCCTCCCAATTTGGATTAAACTGCCTGATCTAGATGTGAAGTATTGGGGTGACAAAAGTCTGTTTAAGATTGCTGGCCAAGTAGGTACTCCTATTAAGGTAGACCAAGCAACAATGCATAGAGACAAGCTGATGTTTGCTAAAATTCTGGTTGATGTGAAGATTGACCAACACTTTCCTTCGGTGATCCAGTTTGTGAATGAGAAGGGAGTCACTGTGAATCAAAAGGTTACTTATGATTGGCTGCCACATTCATGCACTAATTTCAAAGGAATTGGTCATACAGCTGAGGTGTGTAAACAAGCTAAAAAACAGCCTAAAACAAAGAAAATATGGGTGCAGAAGGCTGCACCACCTAGCTCTCAGAATAACATTGTCTCAGTACCTGGTGGGGCAGCTGTGGAGGGGGATGATGGGTTTGTTATGGCTACTGGGTTTAGCAATCAGAGGTGTAGAGCATTGAGGCCAGTTCAGACTAGAAATAGCTATCAATTACTGTGAGGGGGTCGAAAAAAGCGCGAGGCTAATGCGTGACCTCGTCCCTCGTGGGTGTGACGATTCTTTTTATTCAATCAAGTGTAATTGGATTTCCTGTGAGTTTACACCCAATTGACTAGTAATATAGGAGTCGCCATTCATTTTTTAACGACAATGAGAAAAACTGACAAAACCCGGTTATCGTGACATAAAGGGAGTGCAATTATGTTTGACCACGACGGCCGTAGGTTCCCTTGTGATCCCTGGTGTGGGGATCTCTCAACATACACCCGCAAGGTAGAGATTGAGGGTTCGGGGGACTGTAACTACCGAGAGGAGTACTTCGCTCGTCGATAACTCCAGAGGCAGGATATCCTTACTAGCTCAGCATAAATAATTGAAGGGACATGCGTTAACTATTAAACTAATCTGAGTTGATTTTAGCAATATGCAACATATAATACTAGATCGATCGTGATTATCTGATTTAAATAGCATTAAGGGACCTAGCATGATAATCCAATTTCCCAAAAATATTATATTTGTTAGGCGTGACAGAACAATCAGATTTAGTTAGTTTAACAGTTCATAAAAAGGGCGAGGAAAGCAGTTAAATCATCGAAAAGGGACACATTACGACGCACCCTTGAGAGGTGTGTCACGGTTCTCAGAAAACTAACCACTTTGACTTTGCTATTTCTCCTTTTTATTTAACGAATCTCAAATTATGGGACAGGATACGTTCTGTTCGATTTATGGATCGATTGCGACAGAACGCATGAACAGTTTCGCAGCGTGAGGCTTAGGCTAAGGGTTGGAGTCAATGAAGGAAATAATGACCTTGGTCCAAGTATGCATATAATATTAAGTCTAATAAGTGCGGTTCAGTATTAATTAACAAGTTAATAAATTCAGTGAGATCAAGTGAGCTGAATGCCTAGCTAGAGGCCGCTTCAGTTCAAGTGGAATTAATGATATTAATCCACAGCTTACTCTTGACTGAACCCGTAGGGTCACACAAATAGTACGTAAATGGATCAAGTATTTAATGGCATTAAATACTCCATCTATGGATATTCGGAATCGACGGATCTTGGTTTCAGTGGGAGCTGAGATCGTCACAGGCAAGAAATGAATACTCCGGAAACGATGATATTGCCGGAAACGGAAATATGGATCATATCGGAAATATAAATATTATCCAAGTCGTAGATGTTGCCAGAAACGGAAACATGGTACGTATCGGAAAATATTATCGGAAATGGAAATATTGCCGGAATCGAAAATATTGCCGGAAACGGAAATATTGTCAGAATCGGAAATATTATCGGAATCGGAAAATAATTCCGGAAACGGAAAGATTAAATATTTGTTCGAAACGGAAATTAATTCCGGAATCGAAAATATTAAATATTGTTCGTATCGGAAATAAATTCCGGAATCGGGAATTTAATCGGAAGCGTATCGTACGAATTAGCATTGGACGAGGCCTGCCAGACGAAGGCCCAGCACAAAGCCGGGCCATCGCCCAGCAAGCCAAGCGCGCCACACGAACAGCCAAGGCCACGCCAGACCCAGCGCAAGGCCAGGCCGTGGCAGCGCGCGCAGCTGCGAGCAGTGGGCTGCGAGCATTGCTGCAGCTCGCATGGGCTTGTAGCTCGCGTGGGCCGAGCGGCCGTGTGGGCTGTGCGCGGGCATGGCCTGCACGCTTGCGGGTCATGCTCGTGTAGAGTTTGTGTTCACATACGAAACCTAAAGAGTATAGGATTTGTTTAATGATTAAAATTCCTAATCCTAAAAGATAAATTAATTAAATAAGAATTCTACTAGGATTCTAATTTAATTAATTCGTATCCTAGTAGGATTCGATTACTTATTCCATGGTCTATAAATATGAGTTAAAGGCTCATAATTTATATCGAGTATTCAAGTATTCAAAGTGATTTTTGAGAGCAAAAATTCAGTCATTTAATTGCCTACAATAGCCGAAAATTCTAAGTACCTTAAGGGAGATTCTAGTTGGTCAAGCTTAAGGCGGATCCGGACGTACTGTGGACTATCTACGGAGGGACGACATTTGGAGTCCTAAAGACTTGTTCTTGTTCGGTTCGGGCACAGCTAGGGAAGGCACGCAACAAAGTGTATGCATCTAAACTATGCTAAATGATTATGTGTAAATAATATGCTTTCCTGGCTTTATGGTTTTTCCGCATGATTTATGTTTTATCATATGAATCATAACCTAACAGTGGTATCACGAGCCTCTTATTATTTTCATAATCTAAATTGCATGAACATGGTTAAATATTACAAATTTGCAAGAATTAAAAGGGGTGATTAATTTTCGTAATTGTTAATTAATTGCAAATTGCGTTTATTTAATTATACGTACGCAGTTTTTCGGCAGTTTCTTCGTTACTCATCCAAATCGAGTGATTTTTGTGTCAATTCCGCATGTAAAAGGCATTCTAAAATTTTGACAAAAATAAGTTTTTTTTCGGCTGGACCCAGAATTCTCAAATTCGAAGCCTAACTATGACTTTTCGGAGGTTTTAGTTTTTCGAATGCAAAATTTCGTAAATTTAAGATGTTAAATTAAATATTTGCGATTCTTGTTGATAAATCTTGAATTTTTGATTGACCTACTGTATATGTTTAACAAGTTTGAATGCCTAGCCTTGTTAATTATGCAATCTAATTTGTAATTATGATTAATTTGTTGAAAATTGAAATAATTTAGAAATAATTTGATTTTCATAATTAGTTATAATTTAATTAGAAACCTATGATTAAAAACCACCATAAAAATTGTAAATTTATGTTAAATTTTAATTTTTATGACCTAGACTTGAATCCATGTTAATCGGGAATCAATTAAATAATAAATTTTCGATTTTTCGCCCTAAAATTATGAAATTAATATTATTTATTAATTTGTCATTAATTTTGAATATAAATTTTTAATTTTTATGCGACTCGCTCATATAACTTGCACGCACAAAGCAATGGACGCTACGTGTTACCCTTAAGGGGTGTTGTATAGTGCGGGCATGCGACGACGAGCAAGGGAGCTCGTCGCCCATGCGGTACGAATGCAGCGAGCAAGGGCATGGTGCACGAGCACAAGGCAGTAGCCCTGCCTTGTGTCGTGGGCTGTGAGCAATGGGCGTGTGGGCAGGGGCGAGAGCAAGGCACGAGCAGTCGCGTGTGGGCAGCAAGCGTGCTGCACCACAGCGCGCACTGCCTCGCGCAAGCATGCGGAGCCTCGCGCGCAGCGAGCGCAAGCTCGCGTGCCACGAGTGCTACGCACAGCGTCGATGGCTCGCGCGCAGCGAGCGCCAGCTCGCATACTGCTGCCTCGTGCGATGAGCGCAAGCTCGCGTGCGGGAAAGGCAGGCGCGCAGCGAGCGATGGCTCGCATAAATCGAGCGCTGGGGCGCGCAGCGAGCGATGGCTCGCGTACATCGAACGCTGGCGCGCGCAGCGAGCACCAGCTCGCGTGTTCGATTGATGCCTTGCGATGGTGAGCAGCAGCGATGCGACGCAGCGCATGGGCTGCGCGCACATGGCCAGCGATGGTTGTGTGCGTGTGGCCCATGGGCGTGCGTTGCGTGGGATTGTTGCGTTGCGATTAGATCGTTTTGAAATTTTAATTTGAAATTTTCAGTTTACGTAATTTTAATTAATTTTAAAATTAATAATTTAAATTATTTTCTTGGATTTTAATTTTGAATATTGTAATTATAATAAATTTTATTTATTCTAATTATTTTACTAAAATTAAAATCATGAATTAATTTAAATACGACTGAAATTAAATTAAGCTTTTTGGATTCAATTATAAATTTATATGAGCTTTAAATTTTAATTAAATTTGTATGTTTCCGGTTAGACTAGAAATACATTTTTATGTTTAAAATTAGTAAAGCATATGAATTTATTGGTTTAAGTGGGAGCATTTTTAGTCATAAACTCTTGATTAGGTCTACAAATCCTTAAGGTTAAAACAACTTGATTAGAATTAATAAGGACTGAATAATTTGTAGATTATTGGTGCCCTTGATTAATTGCTGCAAATGTTTATGTGATGCATAATGTGTTTTACTAACCAGCTATGTGGGCCATTCATGATAATGAATGGGTGAATGGTATATATTGTATATGTACTGTTTTGCAGGTTATGAAGTGACTAGTATGGCCCAAATAGGATAGAAAATATGGTCTGCGTACCATTAATTTGAATGTAATTGGTCTAAAGTACTAAAATTGTTTTTCAATTCAAATATGGTCTGCGTACCATCAAATAGTTGTAATTAGTTTAAATTATAGCTTATCCTATTTGAAGAAAATGGTGCCTCCCACGGAGATTTTCAAGACGGACTTTGAAGTTAAAGCTTCAAGATGAAGTCGGGCCATACTAGATCACATTTATCTTATGCATGCTTTAAGTTATTTATTGCTTTAAATATGTCTTAATTATGCATGAGATTGCGGCTTGATTATGTTGCATGATTAAGGATTTTAGTTCACTTAAAATCTAACCAACATAGTAAGAGCCTTAAGTTCCAAACTTAAAAATTGAGTTAAAAGGTGCCATGCCAAAATATACACTTGCTTGGATATCCTTTACATCAATCTAGTAATAGTTTTCGCTCAGCGAGGTGTTACTTATTGGTCCTAAAGGGGCAAGGTACACAAATAATTGTGAGTACATGTTAGTTTTGGTGAAACTCAACGATATAAGTAAGGAGTCCTTTTATGTCGTGGCAAAATCGATAGGTTTACCTAATAAGTTCTTAGACGTGCCTATCAACCAAGAATAGTTTCTAGACTATTAGCAAAAGGTTTTTTGCTTACCTAAGATGTTTTAGAATTAAGTCGACAAACTGTGCTTAATTCTTCAATGATTTTAGGATCTTGGAATCATTTTATTCACACCTGCCGGAACACATAATTCGAATAAAATGCTAATAACTTGTTGAAATTGCATGATTGCTTTAATTTTCAAGTTATTACTCATGATAAATGTTTAGACTTTGCATGCTTCAATGTATGTTTTAATTATTGTTTATAATTAAATATCTTGCACTGCAGTAAATCCTTTTAGAAAGGTAACAGTAAATTTCCTCGATTGGTAGTGAATCCAAGAACGATTCACGGAAATGAGAGAAAATGAGCAATTTAAAATGTACGTTTCTTTTAGCGACTTTTATGGTTGTTTTCGAGTATCAAAGTCGAATGGCGAACCGATTGGTGCTTGTGAATTCAAAATACAATGTAGTTTTGAGATCATAAAGCATTGAGTTTAAACGCTCAGCTTTACCAATGGTTAACAACCTAAAATCTTTTTTTTCCATTTAATTCTCGAATGAGTCTAGTCCCTAGACATTCGAATAGATCGATGCTTAGAGAACTTTAGAAGCTTCTGGTAAGATCATCTAGTTGAAACAAAATATTCAACATAAGTTAAAATGGTAAAGAACCTTGTTGGTGACATTGGACATGTCTAACAAAGTATAAAAGTCAACACTAAAGAATTCAATTCTTAAGACTATAAGAAAGGGTACAAGAAATAGGAAAACAAAGGAACAGATGACAGGAATTTACAATTCCGTTTCTACCTATAAGTTTATGTTTAAAGAGAAGTGACCTAGCAATCAAACTTCCTTGGTATCATATACCGCTTGAGGTTCTTACTTCGGTAATAACTCAAACAATGGAAGCTAGGATACACTAATGACCTACAAGTGGGAAATGAAGCATGGCAATGCTACATTAGTTGTAGGGTCATCTAGTTTGTTTTAAGTCCTTTCAAAGGCTGGAACTTAATGGCTATTTTGTTCCATAATCAACATACCTAAATTTCTGTTTTCAAACACAGAAAGACTCACATTCAAGAAAAACAAAAACAATGTTTGTTTGTTTATTTGAATGAAATGGTCAATTACAGGTTGAGTCAATATGCTTGATTAAAACAAACAACTCTTTAAAAAAAACTTTACTAGTTTCAAATCAACCCCTTGATTTGAGTTCCACTAATCTTTGGCACTGTTGCTTAGACCATATCAACAAGTTAACATTCAAAACCTCTATTTTGATGGACTTTTGAAAGTTGATTGATTTCTAGATCATTTTAAGACAACTAGTCTTACTTGTTGAAAGTAACAAAAGATATGAACTATTGTTAGAACGCCTAGACAATAGAGTTCAGAGCAAAAGAAAGATTTTATGACTTTATTATTTCACATGGATTTGAGTGAATATAGGTTTATTTACTCAAATGTGATATAAGTTGAATCTATTTGGCTAGTTCAAAGATTCAGAAGTATAAAATCCACTTGGCAAGAAATCATAAAGATCTAGGTTAGATCATGTTGATGATTACTTGAGACCAAATATGATCATCAATGATTGTGTGTTGTAATTTCACAATCTAGGTCCATAAGATATGGCATATCTTAGTTGGAATAATCGAAGTCAATTAGTACTTGATTCGATGAATCATAAAGACTTTTCCTATAATTTCTAAACAAAATGCTCAACTACCACCAAACTAAACCAAATTCGTCAAAGCTATTGAAAAGTAACTTCAGAATAACTTTTCATAAAATATATCTAGAGAGTTGCAAAACTCAGTGGGAGCTTAGTGTTTGTCATTCAACAAACTAAGGCCCAAGTATAGATATATGCTTCATCATGATTTATTCAAATGAGACACAAGGGTATTGTTTCTTCCACGAATTTTTGAGAACATAATGTTTGTTTGCTCGAAATAGTGTCCTTTTGGAGATTCGTTTCCAAAATGACAAGTGGGAGAAAATAGACCTCGAAAGTCTTCGAGGCGAACAACAAACATAAACGGACATTCCGAAGGCTTTTCGAAGTGCTTCAGAAAATCCGAACTTATTCTGTAAGGACTTTACAAGTGACTTTAAAGAATAGACATCTCTTAGAAGACTTTACAAGTGCTTCAAGGAGAACAGAATATACAAAGGACTTTCAAGTGGCTATTGATATTCTATTGTTTGATGTTCTATACCCAAGTAGGAATAGAATTCAAGTCACTGAAACTATGAGATTCTTCTATTAGATAGTGAAGAAACATAGAGATCAGGTCAATGAAACTATGAGATTCTTCTATTAAATAGTGAAGAAACCTACAACTTGCAGTCAAACTATTATCATATAGATTAATGAGTTTGTGACTTGTAAGAAAGCTATGACGAAATATAGATTCCCTTAAAGGCCATATATAGAATATATGTTTAATTGGTTAAAGGCCATAAAACATACTCAATGTTTTGATGACAAAATTGAAATTTTGTTGATTTGCAAGAATAGTTTCACACCTATTGGTTGCAAGTTTGTTTTAAGGATAAAAACCATCAAACATGGAATTGTGTTCACACACAAAGCTAGATTAGTTGCTAAAGGTTACAAGCAAATTCATGGCATGGATTGTGTTGAAACCTCATGCATAATCGTAATACACAAGTTTATAAATCAAGCAATGATTGCATATTGGTACATATGGCAATTGGATGACAAAACATCTTCCTCAGTCAAATGTTGGAAGAAACTATGTACATGGTATGTCATAGGATTTGTGGATCCGAATAAATGCTTGAAAAGAAAAGCTAGTTTATAAAATCTAAGTACAGATTTAAGCAAGCAATTGGGAATTATAACTATATTCTAGTGAAGCTAATAAGTATTTTAGTTTCATAAAATGTACATGATTCTTATAGATATATAAGAAGTTTAGTGGGATTACATAAAACTTAATTGGTCCTATGTGTATCACACACATATCTCTCTATTGTGAAATAACATTCAAATGCTAATGACTTAGATTTGAAATTACTCATCAATGATGGACCAAGGCGAAACTTAGCACATACTGGGTATTAAGATCTATTTACAAAGATCTTATATTAATGTTTTGGATTAAGTAATGGAATTTACTAAATCAAACACGAAAGACTCCATAGGAGATATTCGACCCATATGAATAAATCTGAGTAATGAATGTTTGAACTATGTATAAGCAGTTACTAAGTTAAACATCAAAGGATCTAAATGAGATTCCTAACCTATATTATATGTCAAGGAATTTAGCTGGATTCAGTATCTACTGAAATTGAATGAGCTAAAGTTACATGAATAGAATTCAATTGGGAATTTTTTTGCAAAAGAATTTATCATGAATGATATAATATGAGGATCGCCAAAAATGTATCGTATGACTTTGGGCATGACGAACATATACCAATCTCTATTGATCTAAGTGAAGATCAACTAGATTGAGATCAAGAAAAACTTATGGTACTTGAAAAGGTACATAAGATTAGTTCTTGACTCAAGGAAATAAAGATATGCTAAACTTTGATGCTACACGCATAAACACTGGCAAAGGATCAAGCAAGATCCCTTTGGAGTTAACCATTGGCAAGGACGAGCTATAGAGCATCGTGTTTTGAAAATGGCAACATGGATTGGGGACCATGAGTTGTTGCGTGGGAAATTAAATATTAATTTCTATGTTCTAAGATACAGCTGGAAAGACTTCCACATATCTGTGAACTGCTTGGATAAGTAAATCTAAACAAAGCATCACTAGCAACCTAAATAGTTGAAGTAAAAGTACTTGTTGCCTAAGAAGCAATAAAACAGGGTTGTTTATGTTGATGAGTTCTTCATTGAACTTGGGTAGATCACATGTCTGCTGACTTGATAGTTCTTCATTGCAAAATGCGTAGAACCACTCTTGTAGCTAGAAAGAATAGATCACAAACTAAACACACCCAAAAGATCTTATCATCATATCTCGAAGAACATTCGATGAAAAGGATATTAAGATTCGCAAAGCATGATAACTAAACCTATGCAACAAGTGAGAAACAACACTCACATGGTAGCACTGGAAATCAAGCATAGCTTTGAATTCCATGAACTGTTTTACAGATGGGTTTGAGGCCCATGGTTGTAAAACACTGGGGTTGAAACATTTATCATATATGAAAAGTATTTTCATATTCCATTTAATCTTGGTTTAGTATTAAATGATGAGTCCCTTCAATTTGACGATATATTCAAGATAGACTGTCAGGACCAGTCCTGTGACTAAGAAATGTCTATCAAGTGAACTTGAATGTCAAAGGTTGAAAATGATCCCTAGTCGGAGTTTTCTATAAAATTGGACGCATAGAAAACGCTAGACGATTAGAATGCAAGATGACTAGTAGTTCTGTTTCTTGAACTATGTGGACATGGCAATGTCATAATCATTTGCATAGATACTTACTTTGGGAAGACTAGTATCGGACAAGACCTATGAAACTTTACTGTAAGAGATGAAAATCTGTCATAAGTAAATTTCATTAAAATTATTAGACACTAAATCCTCAATACCTGAGTGATTTGAGATTACTTGTTTGAGAACTGGTTACTTTGACGTTGACCAACCGTCGCACCGTAAAAGGAGGATATAAAGGCAACGCTCAGGTAATCACCTATCAAACGAAGTCTAATCTCAAGATCGCAAGATTGGGATTGTCCTCCCATAAATCGGGATGAGATGCTTAAAAGTTGTACAAGGCCACTCGGAGAGCTAGAAACTGTGAAATGCATGGCCGTGCTCGGATGAATCATAGGCTATGATTATCTGTTTACTTGATCAGTTGAACTCTGAAACCGAGGAACACCTCTGGACATAATAAGGATGACAACTCTTACCTTATGTTCAAGAGCAAGCATCGAGCGACAAAGGAATTAGGAAATGCACACTTGTCCCTAAGGACAAGTGGGAGACTGAAGGAAATAATGCCCTTGGTCCAAGTATGCATTCTATGTTAAGTCTAATAAGTGCGGTTCAGTATTAATTAACAAGTTAATAAATTCAGTGAGATCAAGTGAGCTGAATGCCTAGCTAGAGGCCGCTTCAGTTCAAGTGGAATTAATGATATTAATCCACAGCTTACTCTTGACTGAACCCGTAGGGTCACACAAATAGTACGTAAATGGATCAAGTATTTAATGGAATTAAATACTCCATCTATGGATATTCGGAATCGACGGATCTTGGTTTCAGTGGGAGCTGAGATCGTCACAGGCAAGAAATGAATACTCCGGAAACGATGATATTGCCGGAAACGGAAATATAGATCGTATCGGAAATATAAATATTATCCAAGTCGTAGATGTTGCCAGAAACGGAAACATGGTACGTATCGGAAAATATTATCGGAAATGGAAATATTGCCGGAATCGAAAATATTGCCGGAAACGGAAATATTGTCAGAATCGGAAATATTATCGGAATCGGAAAATAATTCCGGAAACGGAAATATTAAATATTTGTTCGAAACGGAAATTAATTCCGGAATCGAAAATATTAAATATTGTTCGTATCGGAAATAAATTCCGGAATCGGGAATTTAATCGGAAGCGTATCGTACGAATTAGCATCGGACGAGGCCTGCCTGACGAAGGCCCAGCACGAAGCCGGGCCATCGCCCAGCAAGCCAATCGCGCCACACGAACAGCCAAGGCCACGCCAGACCCAGCGCAAGGCCAGGCCCAGCAGGCCGTGGCAGCGCGCGCAGCTGCGAGCAGTGGGCTGCGAGCATTGCTGCAGCTCGCATGGGCTTGTAGCTCGCGTGGGCCGAGCGGCCGTGTGGGCTGTGCGCGGGCATGGCCTGCACGCTTGCGGGTCATGCTCGTGTAGAGTTTGTGTTCACATACGAAACCTAAAGAGTATAGGATTTGTTTAATGATTAAAATTCCTAATCCTAAAAGATAAATTAATTAAATAAGAATTCTACTAGGATTCTAATTTAATTAATTCGTATCCTAGTAGGATTCGATTACTTATTCCATGGTCTATAAATATGAGTTAAGGGCTCATAATTTATATCGAGTATTCAAGTATTCAAAGTGATTTTTGAGAGCAAAAATTCAGTCATATAATTGCCTACAATAGCCGAAAATTCTAAGTACCTTAAGGGCGATTCTAGTTGGTCAAGCTTAAGGCGGATCCGGACGTGCTGTGGACTATCTACGGAGGGACGACATTTGGAGTCCTAAAGACTTGTTCTTGTTCGGTTCCGGCGCAGCTAGGGAAGGCACGCAACAAAGTGTATGCATCTAAACTATGCTAAATGATTATGTGTAAATAATATGCTTTCCTGGCTTTATGGTTTTTCCGCATGATTTATGTTTTGTCATATGAATCATAACCTAACAGTCAATACTCAGAATATAATTATGTGTTGTGTGTTGTTCTTTTCACGTCGAATTTGGGGCTGTATTTATAGGGAAGAGTTCGTGGAAAGATAGAATTGCAGAGTTCTAATCCATAAAGAATTAGGAAAAAACACGTACCCAGGTATTTTCAGCGCCCAGAGCCAGGCGTTGAAAATAGGGTCTGGGCTATTTTCTTAGTCAGATTCGGATTCCTGTAATCCGTAGTGTTTGAGACTTAATCGAGTCTTTTAGTGCGTATTAATCTTGTGACGGGATGCGTCTGGGCCCGTTACGAACTCTAGGCTCGTTAGGATTTTAATTAATACGTAACTCTTATTTCCGAATCATATTAGGAATAGGATTCTCGCAGTTTTCTATCTCATTTAGGATTTATGTTGGAATGCAACACCTAATTCTGACAGGTTTCTATCCTTTATGATTTGCCACTTTTAGAAGCTACCTTTTACGGCAGTTACTATTTTTAGCAAGTTTCCATAAATAGCAGTTTTCTATAAATATCAGGTTTCGGGTGAAATGAAAAGGGGAATTGAGATTCGTTTATTTTATAGGAGATGCGTTGTCAAGTGGAGATTTATGCTTTCATCATCGAACCTTTCCCTTTCGGGAATGGGGACAAAAGTAGGTGTCTACAGTTAGCCCCCACTTTGACTGAGTCTTGGAGTAAGACGATGGTCAAAGTATTAGACGGAGTGCGTCACACAAGCCATGGTGTATGTGACCTGTTTTACGAGGGTCTCACGAGCCCCCGAGTGATAACATTTGACTTAAGGGTCATCAGTTGAAATGTCGACATATCCCTCACGTGTCATTGGGATTAGTCAACTGATAGTATAGAAACTTCCTCACTTTGTCATTGGAAGGATCTAAAGGTGCATAGAAACTCCCTCACTTTGTCATTGGGAGTAGCTACAGATGTTTTCGAAATCACAGCTATAAAGTGTAATTGGGCCTGGCCAAGCCCAACCACGAGGTAAAAATATTTTTTTAAAGATTCTCATTTTCAGGGCTAGCTAAACGAGAAAATCCCCTTGTTTTTATGGGACGTAAAACGAAGGAAAATCCAGCACATCGCTCTTTTTTGGAAAAAGCGGAAAACCAATCCTTTTAATTTTGGAAAAGGGAAAACCAGAAAAAGTTATTGCTGCAGCGACTAAGGACCTGCACGGTTAGTGATGCAGACCCCGCCGGCTAAAGATGGCGAGCCTGTCCGCTAAGGGTGGACACCCCGTCCGATAGAAGTGGACGAATCTGTTTTGAAGTTCGTTTTCTTTTTTTGTGAAAATAAGGACCTACGCGGCTTATGACGTAGACCCCGCCGGCTAAAGATGGCGAACCTGTCCGCTAAGGGTGGACACCCCGTCCGATAGAAGTGGACGAATCTATTTTGAAATTTGTTTGTGCTTTTTGAAAATAAGGACCTACGTGGTTTGTGACGTAGACCCCGCCGGCTGAAGATGGCGAGCCTATTTTAAATTTGAAGACTTTATTTTTTCGAAAACTGAGGACCTGCGCGGCTAGTGACGCAGACCCCGCCCGCTGAAGGTGGGCGAGCCTTGTCCGCTAAGGGTGGACGCCCCGCTCGCTGGAGGTGAGCGAACCTGAATTCGTCTTTTCGATTTGGGATTCGTGTGCCGCGATCTTGCCCGATTGAGGTGGGCAAGTCCCTATTTCATTTTTTTTTTCTTGTGATTTCTTTTGAGAATTTCTTTTCATTTATTCTTGCAGGAGCGAATTCTTTCGAGGGATGCTCGGATTTAGTTGCAACCTGAATGTGGGTTGACAACGTGCTTAGACGGACCATAGTCTCGTGGTCATCACCTTTTCATGGTTTTGAGCTAGTCTTTTCGGCTCAATTTTTCCATTACCTGGGGTCCTTGATTAGGGGACTATGCATAAGTATCAACGGCGACCTTTGTCTTGAGGTCGTAAAGTGGTTTTATTTTTTGAGACATCCAAACACGGGACTTCGTACAGCGTAGTCGGGGAATACCGTTTTAACTTTGCATACCCCCTTTTTTTTGAAATATATATTTTCTTTCGAGCCCCCAAGCACTCGTGCTTGACGGTCATTTTTTGTCAAAGAGGTTCCTACGCATTTTGTAATGTCTTTGATCGTGTTTGGGATCGTGCTCGTAAGTGCGAGTGATCTTTGTAGTGGTGTGCTACTTTGACAAAGTCGTGAGGTGCGACTTTCAGTAAGGAAATCGGCAATTTTCGAGTCGAATGAATGCGGCAGGGCCCACTAGAAGTTAGGGCCTTTTTTGAGCCTGGGTACATTTTCGGCGCCCAAGCCTGGGCGTTAAAGATTTCGGCGCCCAGCGCTGGGCGCTGAAAATAATTTCTGGCGAGGTTTCTTGGTGACACAGTTGGCCTCTTGTTCATTCGTTTATTTCACGAGGAAGTTCTATGTATTCTCTTTTCTTTTGTTTTTTCTTTGTTTTTAGAACGTGATGATTTTCTTGAGAAGCCGTAGCCGATTGGTGGACTACGGTGCTTGTTGCTTTGGGGCGATTATTGTAAGGAACTGTTGCTCTTAAGGCGTACAGTTATTGAGATAGTTGGGCGAGTCTATATGGCCTGAGGAACATACCTTGAGGCGTAAGACTTTGACCGCTCTTGTTGTTGTATATTTTTTCCTTTTGAACACGTTCGTGAATGTTCGATACTTAGAATGATGATATGTATGTGCGAACGAGCGTTCATAGAATGGCCGTGGTGTGCGGTCCATTAATCAGTTTGCTTGAATTGTTTCATTTTTTTTTAGCAACGACTGATTTTGAATAGTTTGCTTAGAAGCTTGATAGGGTTCAGGCCCATTCATGAAGTGGGCTCAAACATCGTACCCTTTCGATTGTTCAAACATTCGCTTCGAGATTTTTTATTTTGCTATGGTTGTATCGTAGCTTGGAGCCCCCAAGTAGGCATGTTGGGATGCTTCCTTTTGGCGTACGATTTTTGTAGGTTCTTTCGAGAAAGATGCCTTGGGGTTCCGCTCGTGTAGGTGCGAGCTATCCCTTCTGTGGTAGGTAATGTTTTGCTACCTTTAATCCTTAATGTAGAAGTAGTGTGGCTTGCATTTTGAATTTGGGCGATAAGTAGTTTTTTGCCTCTTTTACACATGCTCTTGGTCGTGCCTACATTAGTGCAATATGCCTTACTCTCCTTTTTTAGACTTGTACCGTGGGATGGTTGAACTTATGGTGCGACGTAGGCTTGTGTGGCCTAACGGCGTGTCTTAGAACATTCCTCCAGGTGTTGGGATATTATTATTTTTTGCATTGGAGTACTTCATCACGCCTCGTTCAGGTGTTTGAACAAGTGTAGCACCTTCTGCGTGGGTTTGCACGGCTTATTACTTCGTTCGATGCGAGGATTCATAGGTGTTTCTTTCTTATTTTTCTATCTGGGCAAAACTTGGCTAACAGAAAGATTCAGCGCCCAGGCTGGGGCGTTGAAAATGATTTCTGGGTATATTTTGACAGTTCTTATCCTTGATTTTTTTTTCTTTCGCTTTTGCTTTGGAACGAGGTATACTGTGTAACAGGCGCTTGTAGGGCGAGCGTTATGTGCAGTAGTTTGATCGGAGTTTTGGTGACTCGCGATTTTCAGTTACCCTTGTTAGTGGGGTGACTTTATATATTCTAAGTAGTGCTTTAGAATTTGGGAGGGGTTGTAGCCATTCTAAGGTTCGTTTTACACGATTAAAGCTTAGGATTGTTCCCCTATGATGTATGTATAGCATTAGCGTCGAGAATTTTCGATAAAATCGTCATTTCGAGCATTTTTAGAGTGTTTTTCTCAAGCCTCCAACTGTAGCTACGGGATTGGCTTGGTGCTATAATGCTTGGCATACGTTTTTATGCATTCATGGTGACACGGATCATGAATAGTTTGAACCAGACTCGTTTAGTGCGAGGTACGTTCGGGTAGTAATTTGCTACTTCTCTTGTAAATGTCGTATTGTGCGACATTGCCATGGTCAAGGTAGCCCCATGTTGAAGTGTGCCTTGATCAAAAGCTAGGTGCCTTTCTTTACCCATAATCCTATTTAGAAATCTTTTGATTCACTTGCAACATCGAGATAAACGCATACTTAGCTTAAACCAACGACACTTTATTATGTTCGAAGAAGTCTTTAAAAATCATTTGAAAATTATTTAAAATCCGAGTCCTACTATGTAAAATCCGAGGTGTCCTAAGCAAGTTGATTTATAGAAGGGTTCGTACAGGATCACATGAGTGAATCAAAATACTGTTACGATTTTTGGAATGCTGTCTAAGGATTTGCTGGAAGCCAGGGTGCAGGCGTCAAGATATTACTTGTGCCCGTTTGGCATATGCTTTGGGCTTTTAGGGCCATCTTTTCTAGAATTGCGGGAATATAAACCGTTTTCAAATTGACTTAGATTTACTTGGTGTATGTCTGTACAAAAGGTCAAGGTATATTTAGTTCTTTCCCTAACTCTTTCATTTCAATTTTTAGCCCCCAGTTGCTGTTATGTCTTCCCATTAATAATGCTTTCAGATTTCGTTTTTAGATGCCCGTGTCACATGTCTGAGTAGGGTGAGCCTCGGTTAAGTGCCAAGTCCTATTGACAATGTCTTATTTTTTCCAAAGGGGATTAGCAAGCATTTGAATTACTATGAACGGGTGCCCTGAGTTCGAAGGAACGATGGGGGTGATGCTGTAGAACAATCCTCTTTATTGCAAGCTTATTGCCTTTACTACTTGTCGGCGACTATGACTGTGTCTAGGGGTGAAAGAAGGTCTTTAAGCGAACGACTATGTCTAGTGGTGAAAGAAGGTCTTTAAGTGAGTTAGTTCGCTTTAGGGAGGGTCAAGTCGAGTATTTTAGAGGTCATGGACGCTTGCGCTAGCCCCCATTCAATTGAGGCAAAGCGGTCTTTTGAGTCTTGGCTAAGTGCCTAGGAGTGTGAGTGCTCCTTCTGGCAAGGGTACGTGCCCTTTATTATTTTTCGATGTGTGCTCATTTTGTCATCTTGACGACTTGGATTCTTTCCTTGACTTAAATTTTTCTTTCGACTTGGATTGCGAGTAATTAAATTTCAATAAGGGACTCTATTTCTTATTCTTGTTTTTCTATAGGCTTTAATATTTTTGCGTTGGTTGGACCGAATCATGGATTGCCTACGTATCCGCCTTAAATAGATTTAATTTGGAATCAGGTCTTGCGTAGTTCTTAGCCTAGAAAATGGTTTCTTAGAATGCCGATTTTAAACAAGTATGTTCTGAGGTGGAAACATATTATTTGAAACGGTAGAATAAGTGAAGTTTATTATTATTTTAATCTGCTGCCTTGCCGTAAGCCAAAAATTTGTTTTATATATTTTTTGAGTACATGTTTTTTTTGGTGGTACGTATGTCTGAATACGTGTTGTACCCCCCCCCCCCAGTGTTCGTTATTGTTCCGTGTATGTGCGGATAAAATGACGAGCACTTCTGGACAAATTTTAGCAAGCAGAGAGATTCAGCGCCCAGGCTGGGGCGCTAAAGATTTCGGCGCCCAGCTGTGGGCGCTGAAAATGACTTATGGGCGGATCTTTTTTGGTGCGCTAGATGCTTCTTTTCCTTTTTAGACTAACTTTAGAGGCGCTTTGCAAAGTTTGCTTTTGTATTATTTACATTTTTGTACTTTTCATTTGTCTTCTCTTTTTTTTTATATTCGTGACTCAACACGATTTGAAAGATGGGTTGAATGAGATAGGATAATTTGAATAGGTATTGGTCAAGCATGAGGATTATATTTGCTAGGGCTCACAATTTGCAGCCTCGAACTAGTGTCATGAGTTTACATCAACCAAGGCCAATGAGTAGCATGGGGACGGCTCAAGGGAATATCAACAGGATGCATTCAAACAAGTTATATGGTCATTATGCTAACGGTGGTGTAATAATGGGTTTGGGCTTTGGAAATAACGGGTATGACGCACGTGTCAATGGCCGTGCGTGGTTTGCGGTAGACAACAAGTTCAAGAACAAGAGTCGAGGTAATGGTTTCTTGGGTTATGGCAATAAGAACATGGATGGGTTAAATGAGCTGAACAGGGACCCCAGAGCGAAGGCGTCTAAGAGCATAAGGATTGGAAAGGGTAGATATCGTAGAATCTTATGATTTGGATTGGTTGACTCGATTCTTTTCCTTCGTTTACTTGGGTAAATGTTGCACTTTGGGAGGTACGGGATAAGTATTCCATGGCTCGCTCTTTTCGCTCTCCCTTTTCTCTTTCTCTTTTTTCTTTCTTTGCACTTTGGGAGGTACGGGCTAAGTATTTAATGGCTCGCTTTTTTCGTTCTCCCTTTTCTTTTTCTCTTTTTTCTTTTTGCTTGGGATTTCTCCCCAACATAAATCCTTCAATTTTTTTTATTTGGGCTAAAAGGTAGATGGTTGTGGTCTTTGAGTCACGAGGCGAGACTGAGTGAGCCTCGTTTGGTAGGCCTATAGTGGACCTTTAATTTTAGCGGGCCTAGGGTGGACCTTTAGCTTTAGTAGGCCTAGGGTGGACTTTTAAATTGTCTTACTTTGCAAGCGTATTTAGTCGTTTCTTAAAATGTGCAAATAGCGTAGATTCAAAATGTTGTTTTTACCTTATTGAATTTTAACGAAAGAATTACATCG
Source organism: Spinacia oleracea (assembly GCF_020520425.1). Lineage (NCBI taxonomy): Eukaryota > Viridiplantae > Streptophyta > Magnoliopsida > Caryophyllales > Amaranthaceae > Spinacia > Spinacia oleracea. The sequence continues at coordinate 40,252,642 of NC_079488.1, forward strand.
AAAACAATTTTTTGCTTCTTTTCAGATTCCAGTTTCCGGGATTTAATTGGAAGTTGTGATTTAGAATCAAACTTTCATTAATCTTTCTGATTATAACCCGTGTATGAATACAAGGAGGTGGCCTAGACTCAAAATAATGACATGGAGTAAGCCTATAATACTTGACCAAGCGACTCTCAGACTTAGGCTAATTAGACCATAACTTTCGTTGGTTGACACTTTAGATTTTAACCCTTGGGTGTTCATTTGTCATGCGCCATTTTGCTTAATGTTGGCAAGGTAGTTAATTGGGGAGATCGAATTTTTATTTTTGCAAGACTAGAATCATTAGTGCGGCTTCTCTCTTAGTGTGTATTGCTTTACCCCAATGGTAGCCTTATGGTATGCCGATGTGGGTATTTTCATGGTTGGTCATGTTGCATTCATGGAAAATCTTTTAGTCCGTACTTAGTAGTATTTCAAGGAGCGAGTGACTCGAGAGGACTATGATAGTCGTGACCCATGTGATTATAAGCCTTGAGGCCATTTAATTTTTCTTGCCAATGGTATTGACACCTTAGGTTCACTTTGGGGATTGTGCGACTATGTGGGAATGATTTTCAGAATGTGACTGTTTCCATTTTGCAAATACTATAATATATTCTTTTTATTGGTGAGAGAGCGTATTGAGGCCGTGGATTCTTAGAAAGGGATGAAAATTACATATGGGTGCTTATTAAATGTTAGGAAGGGAGACTCAATACGGTTTAACCTTTTAATTTGCAGAACGACACCAAGCATTAGGACCGATTCTATGGATAAGACAACTAAGACTTAGGATTTAGATTGTATTTTGGCATAGCCTAGTCTAGACTCGGATTTATTTGAACATTTATTTTTTTCTTGAAGACTTTATTCGAACATTATTTTTTGAATATTTTGCCCATGTGACATTCAAGGTCGTTTAATTAGCATGCTCGGTTTTGGTGCCGAGCATTGTCGTCGTAGGAGGCCTAACAACGACACAAAGAGTTATTTATTTTTATTTTTTTTAGTCGCTTTTAGAATAGAGTGCCTTTTCATACGCCCTTGCAGCAATTTTTACGAAAGTTTTTTTTTTTTGCTACGTGTTTTTTTTTTTGCGCGGGCACCGAGGCTGCTGTGCCTGACCAAAAGGCCAGGCAGCAACTTCGGCGCCCAGCGTAGGGCGTGAGAAATTCTGGCGCCCAGCCAGGGGCGTTGAAAATGCGTCCCTGGCTGGTTCTCGTTTTTTGTTTGCGTATATTTTTGTTTTTGCGACTTCGATTTTGCGTGCTTGCCTAATAACGTCCTTTACGCGTTGTGCAGCGTTTGTGGGATTCGTTACAGGCCATCCCGAGCGTCGCTTATTTTTGTGGCGATCATTCGGGTTTGCGGAACACGTATTTCGGTATAACTCTTTGGCAAATTAGTCTATGAATGTTTGGGAAATTTTTAAGGTCGTTGGTTTTCTGGGATAGTTTGTCACACACAATCACATATTTCGCTACACATAACTACATTACAAACATGGATTTGAAAATTAAGTATGTCACGTAGTTTATGATAGGCTTCTATGGGTAGTTTATTTGCGCCTGGCTTGGTACCGCTTCTATCGTAGATCCAACACATGCCCCGGTCGAGGTAGTGTCTTCAACAGACGAATTTCGCCCAAGAGGCCAACCCGCAAGTGCAAGCCAAGGGGGCATGCAGGCGAGAGGGACCTAATGAGCGAGCGATTGGGTTCGGGATAGGTGTACTACCTGCACAAGTACCGAGTGGGCAACATGCGCAGCATATGCACCCCCCCTATTGGCGGAAAAAGGTATCCTTAGTCCCAACTCCCGAGGGAGCCGAGATTCGTTATGCGGTTCTGCCCGTTCACATTAATATGCTGATTTTCAGGTCGTCCCAACTTGATGGGGAAACAAACGCGGGGTAGGATCGTTTCACCCTTCGGCTATTTTGATTACCTACAAGCACGAGTATTTCCTTCACTATCCCCAGCGGAGTCGCCACTGTGAGGGGGTCGAAAAAGCGCGAGGCTAATGCGTGACCTCGTCCCTCGTGGGTGTGACGATTCTTTTTATTCAATCAAGTGTAATTGGATTTCCTGTGAGTTTACACCCAATTGACTAGTAATATAGGAGTCGCCATTCAGTTTTTAACGACAATGAGAAAAACTGACAAAACCCGGTTATCGTGACATAAAGGGAGTGCAATTATGTTTGACCACGACGGCCGTAGGTTCCCTTGTGATCCCTGGTGTGGGGATCTCTCAACATACACCCGCAAGGTAGAGATTGAGGGTTCGGGGGACTGTAACTACCGAGAGGAGTACTTCACTCGTCGATAACTCCAGAGGCAGGATATCCTTACTAGCTCAGCATAAATAATTGAAGGGACATGCGTTAACTATTAAACTAATCTGAGTTGATTTTAGCAATATGTAACATATAATACTAGATCGATCGTGATTATCTGATTTAAATAGAATTAAGGGACCTAGCATGATAATCCAATTTCCCAAAAATATTATATTTGTTAGGCGTGACAGAACAATCAGATTTAGTTAGTTTAACAGTTCATAAAAAGGGCGAGGAAAGCAGTTAAATCATCGAAAAGGGACACATTACGACGCACCCTTGAGAGGTGCGTCACGGTTCTCAGAAAACTAACCACTTTGACTTTGCTATTTCTCCTTTTTATTTAACGAATCTCAAATTATGGGACAGGATACGTTCTGTTCGATTTATGGATCGATTGCGACAGAACGCGTGAACAGTTTCGCAGCTTGAGGCTTAGGCTAAGGGTTGGAGTCAATACTCAGAATATAATTATGTGTTGTGTGTTGTTCTTTTCACGTCGAATTTGGGGTTGTATTTATAGGGAAGAGTTCGTGGAAAGATAGAATTGCAGAGTTCTAATCCATAAAGAAAGGAAAAAACACGTACCCAGGTATTTTCAGCGCCCAGGCCTGGGCGCCGAAGATTTCGGCGCCCAGAGCCAGGCGTTGAAAATAGGGTCTGGGCTGTTTTCTTAGTCAGATTCGGATTCCTGTAATCCGTAGTGTTTGAGACTTAATCGAGTCTTTTAGTGCGTATTAATCTTTTGACGGGATGCGTCTGGGCCCGTTACGAACTCTAGGCTCGTTAGGATTTTAATTAATACGTAACTCTTATTTCCGAATCATATTAGGAATAGGATTCTCGCAGTTTTCTATCTCATTTAGGATTTATGTTGGAATGCAACACCTAATTCTGACAGGTTTCTATCCTTTATGATTTGCCACTTTTAGAAGCTACCTTTTACGGCAGTTACTATTTTTAGCAGGTTTCCATAAATAGCAGTTTTCTATAAATATCAGGTTTCGGGTGAAATGAAAAGGGGAATTGAGATTCGTTTATTTTATAGGAGATGCGTTGTCAAGTGGAGATTTATGCTTTCATCATCGAACCTTTCCCTTTCGGGAATGGGGACAAAAGTAGGTGTCTACAATTACTGGAGGAAGAAGAAGGGGAACTATCGGGGGGGGTACTGCATCTGCCACTGTTGGTAGTCCATTGGCTCAGGGGGTGATCACCCCTGAAGCTCATGGATAACATTCTTTGCTGGAATGTAAGGGGACTAAACAGGAAAAGCAAGCAACATGAGGTGAGAAGATTCCTTCAAACTCACAAAATCAAGCTGTTTAGTCTCCTTGAAACCAGGGTGAAGTCTCCTAAACTAGGAGATCTTTACCTTAACCTATGCCCTGGGTGGTGTTTCACCACCAATTTGTGTCATGCTCCAGGAGGAAGAATCATTCCGGGTTGGGATCCAGATGTGTTTGAGGTAGATATTCGATGTATGAGTGCTCAGTTGATCCATTGCAGCATTACCCCTAAGGGAACAACTCTCAACTTTGTTGGTTCCTTCATCTATGGTATGAATGCCAGAGCAGGTAGGAGAGTTTTGTGGGATCACTTAGCCTCTCTTGCCACTAATATTACTCAACCCTGGGTCATTATGGGCGACATTGACTCTATAATGAACTTGGAAGACAGGATTGGCTCTACTGTCAGGTTTTCTGAAATTCAGGATATGAGAACATGTATGTTGCAATGTAATCTTAATGAGATTAAGACTGTGGGAAGGCAGTATACTTGGTATAACAAACAAGAAGGGGCTTACAGTGTTTTCACCAGAATTGATAGAGTGTTAGCCAACACTCAGTGGGAAGATCTCTTTCCTACACCAGAAGCTGCTTTCCTTCTTGAAGGTGAATATGATCACTGTCCCATGGTACTTAGTTGTTACAGAGATCAAGCTCAAAAGAGGCCATTTAGATTTCAGAACATGTGGACTACAGCAGAAGACTTCTTACCAATAATGCAGACTGGTTGGGATAGGAGTGTGAGGGGCTGTCATATGTTTAGGGTGGTCCAAAGACTCAAATGGATCAAGGGGGAGTTAAAGCTTCCCAACAAGAAAGGGTTCTCTAACATTGAAGCCACTAACATTCAATGCCACCATGATCTCCTTTTGGCACAAAATCTACTTCACAGTGATCCCACCAATCTCAACTTAGCAACTGCAAAAAAGGAAGCTAATACTAAATACAGAGTTGTTCATGCTCAATACCTCACCTTTCTTCAGCAAACTGCAAAAATTCACTGGCTTGAACTGGGAGATGAGAATTCCAGGTTGTTTTATATGAGTATTAAACACAAGAGGAAGAAAAATAAGATCAACTCCATTCAGAATGCTGATGGTGTGTGGGTCCAGTCAACTGCTGGGGTCCAACAAGCCTTCACCCAGTTCTACTCCTCTCTTTTTGGGGTTAAAATGGAAAATAGAACACCAGTAAAACCTATTATAATTGATCAGGGGCCTAGACTCTCTATGGCTCACAAGAACATCTTGTAGTGTAGCTTTCAAGATGCAGATATTAAACAAATGTTAGATTCTATCCCTGTAACCAAAGCTCCTGGGTTAGATGGCTTTAATAGCCAGTTCTTCAAGTCCGCTTGGCCTATTGTCAAAGATGATTTCTGTCTTGCTATCAAAGATTTCTTCACCACTGGGAAATTAAAGAAATCAATGTTACCTCAATTTCTCTGGTGCCTAAACTTCCTGTTTCTGCTTCAGTGGGTGACTTTAGGCCTATTGCATGTTGTTCTGTTCTGTAAAAGTGTATCTCCAAATTGATTTACTCCAAACTTAAGCTGGTACTACCTGACATCATCTCCCCCAATCAGGGTGCCTTTGTTGCTGGTAGATCCATTCTTCACAATGTTCTCATGTGCCAAGACATTATCAAATTGTACAATAGGGGTATGGCTAGACCTTCTTGCTTTATGAATTTGGACCTGAGGAAGGCTTATGATACAGTAGAATGGAGCTTTATTGAGGAGGTAATGGTGGAGTTGGGATTTCCTTCTCACTTTATTCAGTTGGTGATGACTTGCTTATCCACTACTCAGTACTCTATTCTAATCAATGGGGTTCCGTCTTCCATTATCCATCCAATGAGGGGGTTGAGACAAGGTGATCCCCTTTCCCCCCTATTGTTTACACTCTGCATGGAATACTTGTCCAGAACTATGAAACTGATTGCCTCACATGAGTCTTTCAAGTTCCATACCAGATGCAGATCCATGTCTCTAAACCACCTAGTTTTTGCTGATGATCTGTTGTTGTTCTGCAATGGTGATACTACCTCTGTGAAGCTCCTACTTGAGGGCTTGAATTTGTTTTCTACCACTACTGGGTTGCAAGTTAACCCAGGCAAATCTTTCATCTACAGTTGTGGTCTTGATCAACACACCAAGGAGGAAATTGCTACCTTGTCTGGTTTCAACTTTGGTCAACTTCCTTTCAACTTGGAGTGCCCATCAGTACTGGAAAGATTAAAGCTGGTGGCTGCAGTATGTTAGTGGAGAAAATGGTGGCAAAAATTAAGGTGTGGAGTTCAAGACACCTGTCATTTGCATGAAGAATGCAACTCATTAACTCTGTCCTGATGAGTATTAGTGTCTATTGGGGGCAAATCTTCCTTATCCCCCATTCAATCATCAAGGAAATTAATGCAATATGTAGAGCTTACCTTTGGCATGGAGTGTATGATGATAGTAGGCCAGGTAGTGTCAAATGGGATAACTTGTGTTTGGACAAGGATCAGGGGGGTCTTGGGTTCAGAAACTTGGCTTTGTGGAATCAGGCAGCTGTGGGAAAGTTGGCTTGGGCTATAGAACAAAAGCAAGATAATCTCTGGGTGAAGTGGATGCATACAGTCTACATCAAAAATAGGAACTAGATGCAATAGCAGGCTCCACTTGCAGCCAGTTGGGCTATAAAATGCATATGCAAAGCTAAGCAGACATGTAATGATACTTTGGGTTCTTCTTCTTGGCTTACAAAAAGAAGATTCTCTATTAAGGAGGTGTACAACCTGATCAAGACCCAAACAGGAAAGATTCAATGGCCAAGATATGTGTGGAATAGGCTTACCATTCCCAAACACAGGTTTACTTTATGGGTGCTGTTATTGGAGAGACTCAAAACCAGAGACAGATTATTCCAGTATGGGGTGTGTGCTGATAACTTATGTCCTCTCTGTGGCAATACTGTTGAGACATGTGCACACTTGTTCTTTGAATGTGTGTACAGTAGAAGATTCTTGGCTAACCTCCTGGCTTGGCTGGGACTTAACACCCACAGAACCTCCGTGGGTTTGATCATGCAATGGATTAGAAGGAACTGCAAATCAGTTTTCAAAAGGAAAGTCTTTTATGCTGCCTTGGCTGGTGGTGTATATCAAATCTGGAAAGCTAGGAACTCTGCAGTTTGGGATCACTCAGTTCCTACTATTGTGAGCATACTGCATTCCTTGCAGTTTGATATTAAGCATAGAATCCTAAGAATCAGTAGCAAAAAAAACTCAGTGATTTAGATAGGGAGTGGTTAGTAGCTTTGTAACTCTCTAGTTTGGTTTGATTCCTGCTGGAATCTGTTGGTGTTGCTGAGTTGCCTTGGGTCTCTCCCTTGGTTTCTCTTGCTTAGGTTGTAATACTGTTGTTTGAGCTTAATATATTCTCCCTAGCTTGCTTGCCAAAAAAAAAAAAAATTTAAACCCAATATGGCAATGAGTTTCAGTTATGGTATATTACTAGATATTTATTTAGGAGATATATTATGTTATTGTATTCCTATTTTACGAGTTGTATTTTAGGGATAGATTTGTTAGTATATTGGTTTCTCCTAAATTGTAATATTCTAGTAATATTGTGTTTCCTAATACTAGGGCTAGGGTTAGGAAGTTGGGGTATATAAATAGGGATTTATATACCATTATAATTGACATGCTTGAGATCCTGAGCTTGAGCAAAGTTTGATAGAAACACCTATGAGGTTGGTTGATTGTATTATTAATAACGATTTTGATTAATAATACAAGTTGGGACGTGGGTATACCACGTTATTAATATTGTGTGTGCTTTTTCTAGATTGTTATCTCGCACTATTCCTAACAAGTGGTATCAAGAGCTAAGGTTCGTGATGGAGAAATTTGGTGGAAGGTTCGAGATTCAATTTTTCAATGGAAGGAACAATTTTGCCTTATGGCAGAGCACGGTGAAAGATCTCCTAATCCAACAAGGGTTGTATGGAACATTTGAAGACAAGAAGCCTACCGAAATAGAAAAGGTAAAGTGGGAAGACATGAAGTTACGTGCGGCATCGACAATCCGGTTGGCCCTTGCACCGGAAATTAAGTATGATGTTCTTGAGGAAGATAACCCTAAAAGTTTGTGGGAAAAGTTGACAAAGACATATCAGTCCAAGTCTTTGGCCAACAAGTTATTTCTCAAGAAAGATTTGTTCGGACTCGAGATGGAAGAAGATGGAGATTTGAGAGATCATCTGAATCGTTTCAATGGCTTGATAAACCAACTTAATAATTTGGATGAAAAATTAAAGGATGAGGACAAAGCTATTCTTCTACTTGTGTCTCTACCAAAGAAGTATAATACTGTGATTACTTCTTTGTTGGTGGGGAAAACGAAGTTGGCTTTGGAAGAGACTATTGTTGTTCTTCTAGAGAACGAAAAATTGATGAAGCAAGGATCGGATGACTCATCGGATGGAGGAGCATTCGTGGTAGATGTACGTGACAAGAGAAAGAAATTTGGTAAGAAACATAACCCTAATATTAAGTGTTTCTATTGTGGAGAGTTAGGTCATATACAAACTATGTGTCCTAAAGCAAAAGAAGACTTGAAGGAGTTGAAGAAAACTCGCGAGAAGGGACGTGTTTCGTATGCGGAAGGAGATGATGATGATGTTGGTGATGCTCTTTTGGTTCAAGAAGATAAGGGGCCAAAAGACGGTTGGCTGCTTGACTCGGGAAGTTCTCATCACATATGTGCTAGGAGGGAATGGTTCTCATCCTATGAAGAGTGTGAAGGGAAGATGGTTACTTTACCGGATGGTAAGAAGGTAAAAGTTGACGGCATTGGTGAGGTTGCGGTAAAACTTTGCAATGGTCGTGTTTGAAGGTTAGCTGAAGTGAGGTACGTACCAAAGATAGAAAGGAATCTAATTTCATTGGGTAGATTAGATGGTTTGGGTTATACTGTTATGGTGAAAACAGTAGTTTGGAGGTCACTAAAAAGGGTTCGGTGATACTCAAAGGTTGGAAGAATAAAAGAAATCTATTTGTGTTAGATGGAGATGTTCTTGTTCGAGGGGAGGCATTGTCGGATGGACGACGGTGTTTCAATAGTGACCGTTAAATCGGTTGTATTGGGTTGAAGGGGAGGAATTGTTAATATTAAACCCAATATGGCAATGAGTTTCAGTTATGGTATATTACTAGATATTTATTTAGGAGATATATTATGTTATTGTATTCCTATTTTACGAGTTGTATTTTAGGAATAGATTTGTTAGTATATTGGTTTCTCCTAAATTGTAATGTTTCTAGTAATATTGTGTTTCCTAATACTAGGGTTAGGGTTAGGAAGTTGGGGTATATAAATAGGGATTTATATACCATTATAATTGACATGCTTGAGATCCTGAACTTGAGCAAAGTTTGAGAGAAACACCTGTGAGGTTGATTGATTGTATTATTAATAACGGTTTTGATTATTAATACAAGTTGGGACGTGGGTATACCACGTTATTAATATTGTGTGTGCTTTGTCTAGATTGTTATCTCGTACTATTCCTAACATAATGTAGAAAGAATTCGACTCTCGATCTTTTGAACGTAACCATGACATGTTATAGAAAATGTTGGTTACCTCCACCCAAGACGCCCAAGCATTCCAGGTTTGCATCGAGGATCCACATATAAGTTCTCCATTTTTCAGTAAAAGAGGCTGAATATGTATCAAGGAAAAAAATACATGTAGTTAAAAATCTTGCAAATTAAAATTAGGAAATTTTGTGAAACACTACCTTAATGTTTGGACGTTTTGTGAATTACTACCTTATAAAAACTTTTTTATATTTTACTACGTTATAAGTTTCATTTGTTTGAATAACACTAGCAATTAACGTTTGTTGTTTATATTCTCCGTTTGTGGGCCCCACCCCTGCGGATTTCTTTCAACAGATTTATATCTCTTCCCCCTTGTTTAAACACAGCTAAGAACCACATTCATAACTTCAAAAAAATCTCTCAACAAATGGGTAATTGTTTTAAAGGAAATTGCGCAGGATATATTGGATTCGAGTAACCAAAAGGTAAATGAAATCAATATGTTCATCAAGAACAATTTCTGAGTTTTTTTTCTTTTCAAATTAGGGTTTTTTTTGTTCTTGTTGGATTTAAGTAAAAATCGAAGCAATTTGTTAAATTAATGCTACAAACCTTTTGATTCAGTTGTGAAACAACTTATTTACAAAATTAAGTTTCTGGATTGGATAAAAATTGTGTGATTTCATGTTTTGACTTTTTAATTAGGGTCTTTAATTTCAATTTGGGGGTTTTCGATTGAATAGTTGTATAACAAAAATTTGGGGGTTTTCGATTGTGTAGTTGATCGATGAATTGGGGATGCTCAATTGGTCTTTGATGAAATGCTAGGACAGTCTACTGTTAGGTGGAACAGGTTCATTGCGGGCTATGCACTTCATGGTTACCGTGAGGAAACTTTGACTTTGTATTATGAAATGCAAGATGTTGGTGTGCCAATGGAGGAAGCTGCTTCTATCATTTACATATTGAAGCAACAAGGTTTAAGAATGCTACCGTGTGTACTTAGATTTAAATTAAGGAAGACTCCCATGTAGTTTTGTGCGGTTGAAGATAGCTCAGGGGTACAATATCATCATTAAAGGATTCTTCAGTTTGTGGTGAGAGTAAAGGAGAAGACATAGAAGAATGGAGGGAACAAAGATTCATGAGGGGACAGGGAATGAGAAAGAGAAGTGAGAAGAGAGAAGGTCGTTGGTAGGGAAGCAAAGGGAGGACTTAAGGGTAAATTCAAGTTCATAAATGGAGAGAACCTTTTGGGGTGGAGCCCACAAACGAATAATGTTAACAGAAAACGTTAACTGGTAGTGTTACTCAAACAAATGAAACTTATAAGGTAGGAAAATATAAAAAAGTTTTTATAAGGTAGTAATTGACAAAACGTCTAAACATTAAGGTAGTGTTTGACAAAATATCCTTAAAATTAATAAACAAAACCAGAATTAGACGAGGAAGATGAATTAATATGATGTTAATTAACCTTGTCTTTGACAGGTCCGATAATACCAGCAGGGAGCTGTTCTCGCGCTGACCAAGTTACTCCTCCATCCATTGAACGCCTCATAGCTCCTGTCCAAAAAATTACCCTTCTCAACCTACAAATCAAACATTTTCTTTAGATCTTCGAAAAATGATGAGTGAACTACTCAACCACATATTACCTATTTTCCTGAAAGTTCTTTACGCTTTAAAATATTACGGAGTACTAGTAAGTACAAGTACCTCAACAATTGTAGAAGCATGGCACATGTTGAATGAGCGCGAAACTTGAGAAAATGTGAAGTGCTCTTTCACCAGTTGTAACATGGATGAGTTTGTTTTAACTCCCTCAACCGAAAGAACGAGAAAGAGAAGTAATATGATGGTATATGAATAAACTTTTCCTCCATCCCAAATCCGACTGAAAAGCATGCTGTAACTTCAAATATTTACCCTGCTCTTTCAGCTCAACAATCTCTGCAATGGTTGTACTAGTTACATAATGAACATGCAAATTTACATACATTTCAATTACAATTTACAAACATGGGAATTTATACATACACAAAAATGAAAACTTCAATCTAACAGGCATTAGTTCGATCATTACCGCCGGGCTTTAATAGTGCAGTAGAGTAATTAAAACCCAACTAATGAAGAAGCTAAGATAAGCTCTTCTTCTATATAACATATAAGATTGTTTATAAACATGGCCGGTCAATCATCATTCTAATTGACTTTCCCATTGCCCATTTTTATAATAATATAATTATTTTTTTAGCACAATAACCAATTTTATTGCCATTTTCTGCATTAGCTAATTACAGATTCCTGCAAACTTAATTAAGCTTTCATCTCTTCATTGAATTCTGCAATACTCTAAGCATGTTACAAATTGCAATTGTAGGGATAAATATTTTGCCAATTGGGCCCAATTGATACTTTAGCTTGAGGTTTTGAGCAGCGTATGCAAACTAATCGCGACATTATGACTTTACATTTGAGAATACACAACTTTAACCATTAACATTAATGTAGTTAACTTATCTTTTAGTAAATGTTATAAATTTTAATTCATATTTTGAAAGTATACATGAAGATTAATTTAACAACTTTCAACAATTTAACATTAGTAGGAGAAAAAAAAAATGTCATTGTAGTAGGGCATGTGTTGTAGTGCAAAAGTCAAAATATTGCGATTAGAAGATAGTGGGACTAGTAGTTCGGATTGTCAACCATTAGCATTGTATTTCAGACAAAGCCATGTGCATTGTGCATTGACATTCCCTATTTCAGAGTTCAGACCATTTCCTAAATCTTTGAGGAGTCAACCCATGTTGTCCCAGTAAATTCCTAGAAGCACGGGGAGTATAGTGGGACAACATGTGGGCTGCCCAAGCCCGTTGTAAGCCCGGAACAATGTTGGGCCACATGGACATCAATTTAGAATGGGACACGAGCACGACAAACCAGCCCCCACACACTTATTTTTTAAGTAATCAACAAAACATCATAAAATTAATAAGAGGGTCCGCTAACACGGCACGATCTGACCCGACACATCACATGGGATTGACAGTGCACTAATCTCATTTGTGGAAGAGAAGCAAGAAGCCGACACGACTTTTCCTTGACTTGTACTAGGCCCAGCTCGTTAGGGTACGAGGAGGCACGTGCCCAACTCTAACGAGGAGACTAAAACCTTAAATTGCTGAAATAAGTTGCAACTTTAAACTTACAAGCTGGTACAGAATCTTGTCTATAGCTGGTACAGAATCTTGTCTAGCAAGTGACAATTAACTTGCTTATTACTCGCTAGTGGACGGCGAATTAGGCACTGAATATATTCCTAATGATTCACATTTAACATAAACACTGACATAAGTTTGGATGCACCGAAGCATACTCCGTACTTGTAACTACGAAGAACGAGTTCCTGTCAGTTTTTGCATAGTTATTATCGTATCCATACTGGTATCTGTGTCTATTTGTAGCGTAATTTAGCCGCCTCATAACCAGCAATACAGCATGGAACACGATCTGAGTAGACGGACAAGTTTACAAGCACTGAGCATCAACTGTCAAGAAAAAGAATTATTCCGTAACAGAAGCAGATTTCAACTTAATACCAAATGATTTGAAATGCGACAAGAGAAAAACAAGTCGGAGGCACCAAAATACAGGACCTGAAAATCTGATATCAAATAAACATATTCATGTACCTGGAAAAGGCTAGCAGAGGTTGCCACAGAAATACAAGTTTCACCGAGTCAATTGAGTTGAACTACAACGTGCTGGACCAAAAACAAGATAAAGAGTTATGCTGAATGCATCCCCCAATTATAACAAATTTTACATGATCTATTACTGTACTATTAAATTAGTACATATTTTCTTTACATTATTTATTTCCTCTTCTTATTAAGAATAGTAATTTACCTGTAAAACAAAATGAAAACTAAACCTTCTACAAGTTCTGCTTTTAAACAAAAAAATCTGACTGTCAAGATTATATACGCTCTGTAATTAAGAAGATTACATAAAGATTACGTTTAACATTTTCCTTCAAATTTTTTAAATCAACTTCATTGTTTTGGATTGTCCTAATTTTAACTCCTTAATTGAACCGTCACTCTCCTCGTTTGTCATGCATCGTCTTGAAGTATTACCACATCAAACCAGTTGCGTACTCAAAACACATTAGTAGACTAAACGAAAAGTCTGTTTCATGCATGCTACTCCAAATTAATTAGGGATGTTGCCAATTATCAGACTATTTAGTGATTAAAAACAAAAACCGAGCTTAAGTTTGTTTGTTTTTCTTTCAACCAGCTCTTGATTACTCGAACTTGACCACTTGTTTTGATTAGCAATTTAGCAGAATTAACGGGGAACTCCATAGAGATAAGATAATACAAGGTGAAGAAGATTATCACACCTTAATTTGTGTCCTTTTGTAAGTGTAAGTGATGTGGACGGATCCATCGCTGGCTTGGATGACAGCTGGATACGAGAATTCCATTTCTGAAGTATCTTCAAGAGTCAAAGCATCAATCCACGAGTCACCATCATCACAAGACACAGCAACCTTGAGTAATCCTCGCGAGTCAATATTGTAAGCAAGCACAACACGACCATCCTTTAGCTTCACCCCATCAATTCCTAGTTAGTGATAATTTGTGTAAGTCAGAGGAGACGCAATCAAACTACATGGAAACCCTAGAACTCTAGCGACCCATTTGATAACCGGTAAGAAATTGTGGGAATGAGAATAAATCAAAGTGTTATTGAACAAGGAAAATAACATCAAATGTCTATGGTAATGAAACCTTATCTGAAAAATTGGTGTTTCTTCGTAAATTTTCATTACCATTCCCCAGATGGTAATGAAATTTATAAAGGAAAATAAATAATTTTGAGTGAACCATGAGAATGAATATTGATTTTCCATACAAATTTACATATAAATTCATTCCCATAGACACCATTTATGGCCGGCTACCAAACGGGCCGTAAATCTAAGAGAATGTTTTCTTGTCAAACTAAAATGAAGATACAAGTGCAGAAGGTTGACAGAATATATAGTAAGATGTATATTTAGTTATTTACAGTTCGATATGTTCTATAAATCTTAATATCTTCTCTTATTTACAAAATGCAAGGTGTAATCTTAATACTGAGATTAAGGAGTTGAGCAGCTGCGTGTATAAAATGAAGACATTGAGTCATAATATTCACATAAATTAATTGCTGCTAAAAGATTAAAGATATCACAATAGAAAAATGCTTTCTGAAAAGAACCTGAATTAGGATTTGGGAGTACAGTCGGCTGTGCGTGGCTCCAGGTAAGTCCTCCATCTAAGGATTCCGACATACAAACTCTGCCAATAGCAGACCTCAAAAGAACCCGTAAACTCCCATTTGCTGTCTGGTAAGGTACAGGTTGAATCACACTCAGTCCCTCACCAGGGATATATATTGGTCCATTTTTTCTCCAAGTTTTACCTAAATCCGATGTTACCTAGAAAAGTGAAAAGGAAAAAAAGGAGTCAAAATCAAAGTAAAAGAAGAATGTTCAATTTTGTATATGCTCTTAAAATGTCAGACCTCAACCCAAGCTCCCCAAGAGTTCCAGCTTTCTACAGAAGACCCACAGATCATCTGCCCATCGTCCAACAGAATAGGCTGAAGAGATGACAAAAGAAAACATCTAAGAATGAATGTATGGTTCAAATCATGCTATCAAAGGGGAAAAAGGTACAGGGGCTTATCTAAACCTTATTTTTTATTGGTCCTAATACACCAGGAGGAAGCTGTTCTCTATTAGTCCAAGTATAACCTTCATCGAATGAGCGCATCATGCATCCAGTCCAACTGAAGTTCATTTACCAAATAATGAGAACAAGTAACATAATTACAATAAATAATATCACTGATTGCTACAGTCATTGATCCTCAACGAATTCAAAGTACTCATCATTCGTATTAACTGTGCTTCTAGTGACAATATATAGAATAGATGTGGCTGGATTTAGTACTCATGTTGGATTAGAGGCAACTCTTATAGATTAAGGCTCCGTTTGGTAGGGCGTAAAACGTTTTCATGGAAAACGATTTTCCCCTTTTCAATCATTTTACGTTGTTTGGTTGGGTAAGGGATGTAAAACAATTTTCCATGACTCCTTCAAAGGTGGAAAACCCTTTTCCATTTGAAAGGGAGGGAAACCACTTTTCCTTCTTTCCTCCTTACCTCCCTCTCCTTTTTTTCCCCTCAATCTTCACCATCTTCTCCCATTTTCCTTTAAGTTACCAAACAAAGGAAAACTAGTTTGGAATTGTGTTTTCACTTGAAAAATGTTTTCCATGGAAAATCATTTTACAATGAAAACGTTTTACGCCCTACCAAACGGAGCCTAACTTTCACAGCATTAATGTCATTTTAATGGGAAACGAGTGACTTGTAAAAAGATGTGGGCTGAATTAGTCCATCTTAAATTCTTAATGACTACGCTTGTTATAAAGCTTGTTTAGAGATGAGGCTTCGGTAAAAACTTTCAAAGTGAACATTAGGGTGGAAATAAACTATACAAACACCTTAGATGGAACTAAGTACACGAAAAAATGATCCTTAGAACAATACTCTTTTACTTCAATGTTCTTGGTTTTATTCAGGTCAGTTATCTGTTCTCTAGGAATGATCTAGTCCATCAGCTGCTTTTTCGAGCACTTAGTTTTTTCCCCTTTGAAATAAGCATGTAAGAACTCCATAACTTCCAATAAAATATAAGAGAGGCAAGAGTAACTGAACAATTGAAAACAAATTCGCATCTGAACACAATCAAGGGTTTTACTCGTTTCATTCTTCAATACATTTATCAGAAGGCATATTATCAATATCATGTTATAAGACAGAATTTTTTGTCAGCTTAAGAACGAAAAACAGAAAAGCATCCACACAATTGCACCATTGTCGATATTACAACTAAGGTATCCGACAAACCACCACTGCACTTAAATAGAGTATATTCCTCATTTCTATCAAGTTTAATTGGGTGCAAAAAAACCTTAACATTCCATGAATCAGAAAATGTTCTAAGATATTCATTCCAAGCAAGAAAAATACAAAGCCAACAAGAGCAAACTAAGGAACTTACTTCTGAACACCTTGACCAACTCTGTAAAACAAAAGCAACTGATTGCATGCTTTAAAGAGTACAGGATTCCACATTGGAACCGAAGGCTCTTCATCGACAACAATAGGTTTACTCCAAGAACCATCCTACAAAATATCAAACCAGTACCCTAAGCAAAATGACTGCATCAATAAATTTGTAACTTATAAAAGTTCACTACCTTATATCTTTGCAACCAAATCTTAACATCCGGGGCACCTTCCTCAGTTCCCCCGAAAAAAGCAACCAAAAAATGATCCTTCTCAACCTACAAGTTACAAAACTCTAGTGTTCAGCTACAAACTCTACAACAATGTCAAGTAACCAATTCACCAAACAATCTAAATTAGTCACCTCAACAATGGTAGAAGCATGGCAGTTCTTAAACGGGCACGAATCGACAGGAAATGTGAACTCTTCTTTCAGAACTGTCACCATGGTATTGTTTTTGAGCAATTCAGCTGTTCCCCTACTGTAATTTACTACTAATTAGTGCATATTTAAGGAAAAAAATCACAAACAATTACACAAACTTCCATCATTCACACTTCAATTCAAAACAGTCAATTTCTCTAAACCCTAAACCCTAAAAAAACCAAGAAATGATTCAAAAATATGCCAAAAAAATGCCCACCTGCTAAAATTGGAATGCAAATTTAAATGAGCATTGATAGAATTAGCCGCAAAGAAGTAAAAAGAAAACAAAATGATAAGTAGTAGAAATTGAACTGATTTCAACATTTTATTCAGTGACAAATCTGCATTAACATCAAAGAGGAAGAATGTAAATCAGAAATGTGCTAATTAAGCCCACATTATTGAAAGAATGAATCTTGGAAATTGGAGTACATTCTCTTACCTTAAATACTCTTGCACCAAAAAAGATTCGAACTTTCAGTTATGTTACTTCACTTGTACTCCAATTATCTGTATTGAAAAAGGAGAAATTAAAAGTTGAAGGGTAGCTTCTTTTCTGGTTGAATCTAGAGCTTTCATTAGTTTGGTGTGTGCTAATGAGTTTAATTAATCAATTTTTTGGTACCAGGATGTGTTTGTTTAGAGTGTTGTCCGGAATTTTTGTGATACTATGCTCTGTGCGAGGAAGTTTTGGCCACAAGTGGATTATGTAATATAAATCGAAAAAATAAAGAAAAAATTACGGTTTTTTCATGAAATGCCCCTGAGGTTTGCAATAATGCACCAAATACCCCTGCGCGTTTCAAAATTCATAGAATACCCCTATTTTTTCCGTACTGTTCACCAAATACCCCTATTATGGTTTTCCGTTAGTCCTCCGTTAAGTCATGTTTATAATTCACCAAATACACCTATATATAAAATTTTTGCATATTATACATCTATTTATAAAAAAAATTGCACCAAATACCCAAACTCCTATTAAACTGCAGAATTTGAATCTAACGGCTAGTTTTATTACAATATAGCCGTTATGTTCTTGCTGCTTATAAGTAAGGCTAGTGTTCACTCGAATTGCTGCATGTTTACCCTTTCATTTCCTAATTAGACATGAGTTCTAATTCAAAAAACGAATCATCTTTCATCCCTAATTGATCATATGTAAGAGTCATATCTATTGTCATCCCAAACCGAATCAAAAACTTGAATCCTTCAACAATGATTCCGACAACAAAATTCTAAACCCAAGGCCTTCGCATCGCCTTTCCTATGCGTCATATCTAGGTCTATTTCTTCTCACTCCTGCAACTAATAGTCTAACACTCATTCCCCATTTCCTAAGTGAATTTTTTTTGATAAGTTTGGCTGCATTTTTATTGAAGGCTCGTGGCCAATGTGATGAATAGGCCCAATTACAGACTTTTTCTTTTACAAAATGATCAGAATGAAAGAAACAGTGTTATTTTTTATTTACAGCCAATCAACATTGAAGGAAACTATTGTAGTTTATCGAGTACGGAGTGATAATTCAAAGCCAAACCACTGTCTTCTAAACACTTCGAGCTTAATTGTTTATGTCAGAAAGTTTCCTCCAGAAAAACCAGTCAGACCAAAAGAACTAACGAAAAATAAATCAAATTCATTATACACATTGAAGATTATGTACAAAATCAATTTGAGCTAAATCAATTCGAAAAATTGAATAAGCTGGATATACTTCAATCGACAAAATTAAACAAATAAAGAATTTCACTCCTTTAACATACAAAATAAAACGCAAAAAATTCAAGCAAAATCAGGAATTTTTTTAAAAAAATAAACGCACAAAATCGCAAGTCCTAATGTTAGCAACCAAAATTGTTAAATTTTTAACACATAATCAAGAACGCGTTTTATCAGTCCCTTTTCGGGCTCAAACTCGTTCTCAAATTGGTTTAAGATCAAAATCACCCTCTCCATGGCACATTGGTCATTCAAGCTGACCTCAATCTTCGATTTCCGAGATTGTTTTACAAGTAATTCTAGCAGTTCCTCACTTCATAGTGAATTAAAGTAATTATATCAAGGGATGTAGCAATTGATATATGAGCTCAATCAGTCCAATCACCTCCCCCTCCACCAACAACCACAACAAGATCAAACCGCTCTCAAAGCCCTAATTTCTCCCTCCGAAACCGCCGTCGAATTCGCCCACCATGACCTCTGCCCGCGTCAACAACGGAAGTTTCGGGTGTTGTCCCTCCTCCGTCATCTCCGCCCAACGACGGTCACTCCTCTTTCTACGTTACCCAATTTGTTCTACTTCTCTCTCATTAGCTCCGGCGAGGTAGGCAAAGGCCGTGAGGAGTGGTAGGCGACAGAAGCGGGGTTGAAGATGGTGACGGCGGTGAGGTGAGGAGTGGTGTTGGTTCAGTGGGAGGAGAGAGAGAGTTTTGGTAGGTGGGTTGAGTGGGAGGAGAGAGAACGTTTGCAGATGAATGGGGAAGAAAGCCATATAAGGGCAAAAACGTAAAATCCTGCTAACGGAAGACTAACGGACGTTAAATCCAAGTGTATTTTATGAACTGTACGGAAAAATAGGGGTATATTATGTATTTTGAAACACGCAGGGGTATTTGGTGAATTTCGTGAAACCTCAGGGGCATTTCATGAAAAAACCGAAAAAATTAATGGGTATAACGGATTCCGTTAGGAAAAAAAGGGGGAAAGGGAGTGAGAGGGAAACTTCCTAACCTAACCAACCCAAACAACAAGCGCATAAGAGAGAAACGCATGCCTCCTCTCCTCGTCATTTCTGCAGAATATCAAACTCTTCAAGGTAAGGTCTCATCCCTATTTCTTGGTGTTTTTACAAAGTTTTGTAATTAGGTGTTAACATTTAGGGCAAACAAAAATTGGAATCATAATTGTTGAAATTATCAGGATTTATTGTTATTGATTATTGAAATTAGAATCATAGTTTATGCTTACATATGACCATTTGCGTGTTTAGGCTTATAATTTGGTGTTGAAAAATATGGCAATTGGGATTTTTATTGAAATTTAGGCTTTAAATTTTTGTAGATTGGATATGTTACTTTCCATTTATTAGAAATAAGAATTCAGGAAGAGAATTATCATAGATAATTTTTATTGAGAGTGAGGGATAGCTCAGTTGGTTAGAGCTTTCATCCCGGTTCCAGGTGATCCTGGGCTCGATTCTCATTCCTGCCCCTATGGCTCACTCGCACCAAAAAAAATTAGATAATTGTTATTAATTTACACCATTCTAAATGTTTAACTCGGCTCGGCTCTGCTTTGCTTTGCTTATGTATTGGTACTGAAATGTTATGAGTACTCTATAATGTTGTATTGGTATTGAATACATGCAGAGAAAAAAAACAAGGACTTGATTTTGTGAAATATTGCAATTCATCTCAGCTCAGCTTTGCTTATGTATTGGTACTTAAACGTTATGTGTTAGTACTTTATAATGTTGTATTAGTATTGAATATATGAGAAAAAAAACAAGGACTTGATTTTGTGAAATATTTCAACTCGACTCTGCTCTGCTTTGCTTATGTATTGGTACTGAAACGTTATGCATTAGTACTATATAATGTTGTATTGGTGTCGAATATATGCGAAAAAACATGGATTTGATTGAATACGTTTCTTCATGGATTTGATTGAATACGTTTCTTCATTAACTTCTCTTCTTTTTTGGAACCAGGAAGAGAAAGACGGATCCTTATACTCCCTGGAAGTTCATGATGACACTTTCTTTGAGGTGATTTATTATCTCTTCCTACATCGGAGTGGGACATTTTGGCGCTTATGACGTTTATTACCATGTTGTATGGTTGGATTCTCCTTTTTGGGGGGCAGTTATGTTATTCTCGCTTTTGGATTCTCCTTTCTTGGGCACTTTATATTGTATTCTTATTAAGTATTATGATGTTTTAGTAAGTCTTGAATTTAACAGTAATCAATATTGTATTTTTGCTTTTGGATTCTCCCTTTTTATGGACTAATGAGTTCAAATAACTATAGGAGTAATCACATAATGTTGTCAATTACCTCATGAATGTGACTTTAACCCATTGAAGTTTAAAAACCTATAAACATGATTTTAACTCATTCAAGTTGGAATACAATATTGTGTTGGTACTTATTGTAAAGGAAGTGATGCATTTACAAGAAAAAAGATCTCAATCAGTACCCTTGGCAATCATAATAGTACCAAAATTTGTTGTATTGGTATGTATTTTTAAGGGTTTGTCATGAGTTGGAACTCTCGCATCAGCTGGATCAGCTTACGCTACAATTTGAAATAAATATTGGTAATATTAATTGTGCGACATTAGAAAAGGTAAATATTGATATAAGAATATAATAAAGAAAAACAATAATAATGAAAAGACATAACCACTCCTTCTAGTTTTGTTTGAAGTTACACATCCTCTTCCTTCAATAAGATGAACTACTAATATTTTTGGATCTCGTATGATCTTAGCTTATGTTCAATTTGGTTTGTCATCCAATATATTTCTTGTATCTCATGTGTATATTATATGATAACCATATGTTACATTTAATTTATTTGTTACACAGTATCCTAGTTCAATCCTATGTATTTTATAAAGTGATATATGTGTTTTTGTAAAATGATTCACTTCATATAATTCATGTTAGTTAAGTATTACGATTAATCACACTCATATGTTTCTAATACAACTTTACCTCTCAATGTGAATTTGACCCATTGGCCATTGGACACTTATTGCATTGGTACTTGTTTTTGTAGCAGGTAATACATTTACATGGAAAAGGGAGCCCTTGAACACTAAGTTGGAACTCTTTGGGACGGGAAATGTACCCTCCTTTTTTGTATTTGCATTCATTTTTTTTTTCAAAGGCTTTTCTTATTAACAATTAAATAAATTTGGATAATGTTGAACGTCGCCTTAGAAAAAGCTAATATTGTATAAGATTATAATAATAAAAATTAACGTTATTCATAACTCATACTATTCCTTTTTGGTTTGGTTGTAGTTACTAAACCTCCTTCATCAATAAGGCGAACTATTGATACTTTTGAATCTCATATTAGCTAGCATGATATATGGAACATACTATACAAATTAGTTAAAGGTTGGTTTGTCACATAATATATTCCTTAAGTTTCATGTGTATTTTATGAATAATATTGTCTTTGATTCTTGGATTATTGAAATAAAAAAAGTATTGATATTTGCGAATTTTGCTTTAATAAATACTATAATAATTAACATTGTTATGTAACAATAGGTTATGTATAATTTATTTGAATTTCCTTCTTCAACCTTCATATGAATTTTATGAAATGATTCACTTCATATACTTCATATAGATAAATGTTACGATTAATTGCAATCATATGCCATTTAATTATATTATTTGACCCATTATCCATTGAAGTCGGAACACCCGTTTTGTATTTGTACAGGTTCTACATGATATAATACGTTTACATGTCAAACAGAGACCCTTGATCTCAGAGTTGGTACCCTTTACTATTAGAAACTTATCAATCTTTAATGTATTAGAACTTAGTTTTAAAATCAAAGGCTTAGCCAAGTTTAAATTAAATACCGATAATTTTGAATCTCGCGTTAGAAAAGGCTAATATTGTATAAGAATATATAATAATAATAATAATAATAATAATAATAATAATAATAATAATAATAATAAGTTATAACCCCATTCCATTTAGTTTGTTTGTAGTTACACAACCTTCGTTTTCAGTAAAATGAACTATATGTGGAACATACTATAATAGATTTCTTTTTATTTGGGTTGTCAATATTATATTCTTTAAGTCTCATGTGCATTTTAAGAATCGACTATGTTCTTGATGCTTAAAATAGATAAGGATTTGACTATAATAACATTGTTATGTTGTTAATTAACTTGATAGCAATAATTCATTTAAATTTCCTTTTCCAATCCTCGTTTTGTTGATAGCAATAGGTTATTTATATTTTATTTGAATTTCTTTCTTCAATCCTCGTATGTATTTTATGAAATGTTCACTTCACTTCATTTTGTATTAGATAAATTTTACGACTAATTGTAAATCATATGTCCTTTAATTATGTTATTTGACCCATTAGCCATTGAAGTTGGAACACCCTTTATGTATTTGCACATATTCTACATGATATAATACGTTTACATGTCAAAAAGGGACCATTGGACACTGGGTTGGTGCCCTTTACTATTAGAAAGATGTCGATCTTTAATGTGTTAGAACTTAGTTATAAATTCAAAGGCTCAGCCGAGTTTAATCTTGCATATAAAAGGCTAATATGTGTGCAGGAGAACATAATAATAATAATAATAATAAAAATAATAATAATAATAATAATAATAATAATAATAATAATAATAATAAAGTTATAACCCCATTCCGTTCAGTTTTGTATTTAGTTAAGCAAAACAAAAAACACTTTGATTATATCATAGGAAAGTTTCCGGCATTGACAGAGTTTTTCCGGCCATTGACTTACACGTGAGCTACACGTGTGGCTTCATTTTACATGTTAACTTGTGAAAACAAATATGTTTAGTGAATACGAAACAACTTCCCACCAACACGACACAATATATCAAAATTGAGCATTACCAAAATAAATATCACGTCACTCTAACAATGTGTTTTGCCGGAACAATTCAATGAAAGATTTACATTAAAGTATGATTTCACAAAATAAATAAATTATATAGGCTTCTCGTAAAATTTGGATTATAATTTTTTGTTTTTTTCTTTTCAAATTTGCCTAAAATGAAAGAAACATTTGCTGAAGCAACTCACGAAAACAAATATTCTTTGCATAAAATCTGGGTTAAGCTAAAGGTCGGGGTCCAACCTTTTGGTTTTTTCACCCTTTAGGACCTCAACTTTTTTTTTTCACCTTTTGGGGACTCATTCATTTTCCGGCCAGTTAACCATAGTTTAACTCACCGTTAACCATACTATCACTCAAATACTAAATTAAGAAAAAGGTTAGGGTCTAACTTTTTGATTTTTTCACCGTTTAGGAACCGAATATTTTTTTTCACCTTTTGGGACCTCATATCCATTTTTTTTTATACCAACGTTATTTACTATAAAAAAAAAATCAGAAAATGCAAAAGAAAAGTTAGCGCTCAAATTAATAATTATAATAATAGTTATTAATATATTTAACAACAACAATAATAATAATAATAATAATAATAATAATAATAATAATAATAATAATAATAATAATAATAATAACATTCGTTCTTTGTTTTTTTCATCGTTTGTGTTTTGCTTTGAATAAGGGTGTTGGAGCCCAATTAGTGGCTAGGCTCCCATCCAACTTTGTGTAATCGCTTCTTCATAATAATAATAATAATAATAATAATAATAATAATAATAATAATAATAATAATTCATCTTCCCCAAACCCCATCATACAATTAAAACTACATAGTACTCTTCTCCAAACATTATAGATTATCTTTACTCATTCATAAGACCTTTAATAGTTGAAACTTAATTTACGTAATCCAATAACAAAGGATTTGAATATGTTTATAGAAAATTTGAGGTCATAAATTTTAATTCGGAAATTGCTGATTAATTTTGATCGAGTTAAGCATAAATCATTTAAATACCTCATCAAATATGAGCATAAATAATCCAATTGTCTTTACTCTCATAAAACAATCAAGAACTAGTATGATATATTAACTTGTGATCAAAATCAGAATTCGTTTAAAATTAACCTATTTTTATTATTTTTACGTTTTTGTGTGGACATTATTAATATTCTTCAAACAAACCACAAACAATTATGAGGATATACCATCAATGGCGGATCTTCCTAACAACTTGGGTCCCGGACGGAAAATTTCGTAGTGTATTTTTAGTTCCACCATCCCCGTAAACCTTTGAGTATAATTGTATGAATATCGTACTCTACTATATAAATTGCTTAATTCTTCTATTGTCATTGGACACCATACCGAATTTATAAAATATGATCCGCTTGTAAATAATTATTTGCTTCTTTATTCATTAGATTATTTGATACCCAAATCAATTTATATATGGGCTAAGTTTATGAATTAAGTTACATATTATTTCAATTTGAGCTTATTATATGTTAATGATTAGAAACTTTAATAATTGAATTGGAATTACATGAAAACTTAAATGAGGTCTCAAAAGGTGAAAAAAGAAAGTTCAGGTCCTGAAAGGTGAAAAAACGAAAAGATTAGTCCTCAAACTTTTGATGTAC
This sequence comes from Spinacia oleracea, assembly GCF_020520425.1. Lineage (NCBI taxonomy): Eukaryota > Viridiplantae > Streptophyta > Magnoliopsida > Caryophyllales > Amaranthaceae > Spinacia > Spinacia oleracea. The sequence continues at coordinate 40,277,745 of NC_079488.1, forward strand.
TTTAACCTTTTAACCCAATGACCTAACCTTTTAATGTACTCTAGTTAAATTTGGCCGGAAAAGGGAAATAAAGTCCCAAACGGTGAAAAAAAAAGGTATGAATCCTAAACGGTGAAAAGTTTAAAAGGTTAGACCCATTTATTAGCTTAACTCCACAAAACCCTGAACCCTTTCTGAGTTCATGGGCGATTCCACAGCAACATCGCCATGGCTACCCACCACCTTCATTGTTGCAGCCATTACTGGTATTTCTCTCTCTTCAAGATTGCATTTTTAATGTGTTCTTCTTACTTATTCATTCATTTGATTATTATTTTTGAATAATGAGCAGCTTATTTTATACTGGGAAAGAAATGGAGAGCCATTGAATCAAAGGTTCGAGATTTAGAGACCTCTCTTAAATCTTCTCTTGATAAATGTGCTGCTGAACGACAGGGCCGCATTAGAGCTCAACAGGTTAATCTTACACAACTTTCAGAAGTTTAGATTATAAATTTGTTGTCTTTCTTGGTTTTATTAATTGATTATTTCAATTAGGAATGAAACTTCGTATTTTCCATTGCGTAAAAGACGAGACTGAACCCAAATCCACACAGTGACTGGAACATAGGGATTTTTCATTACTGTATTGTTCATTACTGTGTTGCTACGCATTTGATAGCTCCACTGGAATGATTTTAGACCTTTTAGTAGCTTTATATGCAATGATTAGGAATATCGTAATGATTTTGGATGAAATTCTATGCTTTCCGATTGCATACAAGACCGCGACCCCCTTGATTGTATTGCAGTTACCCAGTCTAATGTTGGTTTTAGTAGCTTTGTTGGTGAGAATGTGAAATGGGTTTAAATTTTCGTTCTTTTGTGGATCACACGATTAACAAAGGAAGATGAAAAAGGAAGCTAGTAAATGAATACAAAATTTCACAATGATGCATTTGTTCAATAAATTGGGGCGTGAAATAATTTATAACAAAAGGGGGTGAAGCATTTTGTACAATGTGGCTCTTGTCATTCATCTATTGACTTGCTTGATTAATGATTGTGTTTATCAAAAGATCTGCTGTTTATGAAATGCACTGATTAGAAGGTGTTAGAATATCCCCGTGCAACACCCCACCACGGGGATCTGCTGACCGGGTATCTATTATTGTACACTAGGGTTATCTTTCTTGGGCCTATTTTCTGGGCTATTCCACATCTGTCTAAAGAGTACTATATGCACTCCCTAGGTCATAATCTAGTTGTATTATGTAATCTGTATTCCTCAAGATCAATAAACTTTTCTCTCCTCTGACTGTGGACGTAACTAACATACTGTTAGTGAACCACGCTAAATCTCCGTGTTCTTTATTTACCTTACTTATAGTGTTTCTTGCTTCCGTTATAACAGAAGGGTTATCTTCATTACATAGTTTCTGGTTGATTGATGCATAGAATATTAGCTTAGTGCTTGAATATTTTCCTCTCTTAAGTCAAAAGGTCGTTGATGTTTCATTGTATATACCAGGAATTGAGAAAGGCATTGCTGCAACCAAACACAGATAATCTGGAGCCAACATCTTATCCCATGATTCCAATTGGTACGGTCCAATCTTGCTTCTCGACCAGGTACTTTGCGGTTCTGTGCTATGAGACACTGTTTGAGGCAGAATAGGCGATATGTAGGTTAAACATAAATATGCAACTAGCTTATGGGATAAAAATTGAAGGAGCGTACATGATAAGGGAAAAATGTAATCAGGCTTGCATAATTATCCTTTTAATAACTGCTACAGGAAATTTCAACTTGCATATAGAGTTATGTTTTGGATTTTGGAGCCTGGAAAATTGAATTATCTGAGCTGGATTATTAAAAAAAATCCAGTTTTCGTGATTAAGATAGTGATCCTGTATCTTGAAATATTGTAGGCGACTTCTTATTGTCTGTAATCTACTTGTTTTGTTAATTTTCTAAGGTAAAGTAACATGTTATTCTCCAAAGACTTAGAACTTATATTCTTACCAGCTGATGAACTTTGTAAAAAATTGTGCAAGAGCAAGGGGAGCTATATGCTTAGCAACTGGTGAGTGTTTGAAGATATTGGTTGATACAGTACTATTGAATCCCTAACGAACCACCTATTAGGCTATGATCAAAATGAAACCGTGTTAGATATATGCTGTCTTTTAAGGTTGAAATAATGCAACCAAACTTAGGAACTTATTAGGGAAAACAAGTCTGTTTTTATGCTGTATCAGAATTGTACAATCACACTGAATAAAGCCAGGTCATCAACCGAATGCTAAGAGTATGCTATTTCCCAGGTGAAGTGGTTTTTTTTAAATATTTCATCTATCCTGCTGTTTGCTTGCTTTTTGTGAATTTGTGTCTTAGTTGTTTGAACCTATATTGTAATTTATGAATGCATAGCTCTTTTGAGCAGTTGATTGAGAAGACATTATAACTATTTTAAGGCGTGAAATTATTTCCAATGGGCCCAGTGGCGGAGGGAGAGGGGGGCAAGCAGGGGCGGCCACCCCCCCCCCCCCCCCCAACATTTTACAAATAAGTACATATAGAGATAAGTAGTAATTAATACATAAATATATCACTAAATGCTCCTTGCCGTAGTGGTAGCTAGTTGTTGTTTTAGTAAGTGTGGAACCTAAGATCAAGGGTTTGAATCCTACCCTTTGCCATATATCTATTTTTTAGCTTCATTTTTTTCCTCGCCCCCCCAACGTACAATTCCTGGCTCCGCCACTGAATGGGCCATGGCTCTCAGCTCTCTTATGTGTGATGCCACATTTACTGGAAAATAGCTGCCATCTTGGGCTAACTGCTTATTTGAATTTGTTGGTGTTGAAAACCTGTATGAAATAGTTTGTTAGTTACTTGTAAGTGGAAATCGACATAGCGTTTGGTAAGTCTTTAAGTGTTTGTACTTTGCTTTGTACTATGTAAACTTCACTACTCATCAATATTGTCGTCTACCTTGGCCTGACAGTAGATGAACTGATGATGGTATAATTCGTCTACCCTGTACTTTGTTTGGACTAAAGTGGCATTGCACCATTCTTTCATTTTTAACTGGTGATCAAGTATTAACTTAGGGTGTAGGGAAAACTTGAGATGTTCTTGTATTCGACTTATCATTAGTTTGATTAGTTATTAAGTCCTTGTTCTAATTTATGTAGGAATGGTACGCCCAGACAACCTTTGTTGGTGCCACTTGCTAGAGCATGTCTGATGTTTGATCCAACGAGGGTTCCTCCGGCATCGTTGGAAGGTCTTGAAGAGTATTCTCATATTTGGATTATATACGTATTCCATTTAAACACTGATTTGGATAAGTTATGGTTAGAACCTTCCAGATCGAAGATCAAGGCCAAGGTTTGCACTATTCTTATTTCTTATACCTTGTTGTTTATGGCTCCCCCCCAAACCCTAACATAGTTTTTGACAAATGTCTATGAACGAATAGGTGAGGGTGCCACGGCTGAAAGGAGGCAAAAAAGGAGTATATGCAACAAGAACCCCCCATCGTCCCAGTCCTATTGGTCTAACTGTTGCTAAGGCATGTAGTTCCTGGCCTTATCGTTAATTTTAGAGGGTCATGAATAGTATTGAGATTAGAAGTATGAATGTCATTCAGAGAAATTACCTCACAAATTGTCAGGAAATAAAATATACAGGGAGGGTTGGTTTCAAACCATTTCAAGAGTATTATTGTCAATTTATCATTGGCCAAAGAGATGTATAGACAATGTGAAATGGAGGTTTGAAGAATTGTACTCTTCTCAAGATAAAAGTTACATGGTGTCTCTTTATTCCTTTTCCTGTTTTGCATTCATACATCTTAATGATCTTGAAAGATTAAGCATGGTAACAAACACGATACTCGTGGTGGAGTGAAAAGAATAGGACGCATCTTCATGCACTTAACATCATTCAATCCTGCAAGTTTTGGAAAGTAGTTGACTTGACTGCTAATTTTAGGCAATAATCAATTTCATTCTCCAGATTGAGGCTGTTCAAGGGCACATGATTTTACTTTCTGGTGTGGATTTGGTTGATGGAACAGTAAGTGCTACATTCCTCACATTTTCTGCCATGTCTGAGATGGTGGTTAGAATTTTTTATGGCTTTAAGTATGGCATGTAATCTTTGTTCTTAAATTTTCGCAGCCGGTACTGGATGTGAAGCCTTATCTTCCATATTGTGACAGTATCCAAGAGTCAATGGTGCCAGAATGGGTTAAGGTAATCTTATCAGGCTTTTTACTTACAATTTTTTTTAAAATATTACGATATAATTGACTTCCAGAGTGGAATTAGAAATTTGTATATGATCTTCGGGTCCTGCTTTGGAAGATGATAATTTTGTCTTATTGAGGGCGCAATCCTGCTTCTCCTGCCTCTTTTCCTACTTTTGATTTGTTTGATTATGTCTGTTCTTGTCCTTAATAAGGTAAAATTAGGTTTTGTAACTATGAAATCCTTAATTATGTAAAGATGCAGTTGCCTTTTTTCAGACTGTAATCTCTGAAATGATATTGTAATATTAGAGGCGTAATAAACATATGGATTTGTTTTGTTTAAGTTGTCTGTCCTCCTCCCATCATTATATAAATTTGTCAATCATTTAAATTCCTGATTCTCTTTTTGGTCTTGCAGGAGGACAGCTTATTAGCCGTGGCTTCTGTCATTTTCTCAGACGGCTTCCACTCTCTTCTTGCATATTGTTGGGATTCAGTGGTACGTATATCCATCATCTCTACTAATTTAGTATTCTTATGTTGGTGGTCTTATGTTGGTTAATAAATATAGTCCGTCAAGATAGTAAAAGGTTCTTTACAATTTGAGAACCTTTTGATCAAGAAGATGTTGACGCATGTTAGTTCAAAGAGATGTAGAATGTGCCTGTCTTTGTGTTTGGTAGTGCTGTAGTCCCTTTATTGGTTAGAACATTCAATACTGTCCCATATGGATCTCAGCAAGGTATAGAGAGTCACATGGAGTCTTCCTTAAGTCCTTAACCAATCAAGTTTAGCAAACTGTATGTGTTAGGAACTAAATTTACATAGATAATTCACATACTAATTTGATTGGAGGTAACACGTAATTGCCCCCTTTGTCTCATTGATAACTTTTTCTAAAATCGACTTTCAAAATCAAAACATGGCTGAAGTTACCATAATTGAATGGCATTTTTATGTCAAGGATATATGAAACACTTTATAAAAACAATGGTATAGCATCACCATTGATGAGCCTTCACTTGCTCAAAACCTTTAATAATTGCTTTTTTTCTACAATGGTGAGTTCTTATTTTTGAAACTCCTTTTGAACTCAAACATCCAATGGTGAGACTATTAAAAAGTAAACTTAAGTAAACTTTCATTTATGTATGAAGGCATTTTTTTTTTCACAAACCCTTTGGGAAGAGTTGTAAAAAATGAGAACTGTTTTCATTTTTGATAACTCGTCCGATGGGAGGCTCTTCTTTCACCATCTTCTCCCATTTTCTTTTCAGGAACCAAACAAAGGAAAATTAATTTGGAATTGTGTTTTCCTTTGAAAAATGTTTTCCATGGAAAATCATTTTACACTGAAAACGTTTTACACCAAACCAAATGCAGCCTTATAGCAGATAGGAATGCTGGAAACTTCCAGAATTGTAATGGTTTTGCCTACATGATCTTCAGTGTGAAAGTTTTCATTGACTTTTTGTTAACATTGACTTTTTCTTTTCTCAGGAGAGAACTAGTTTGTATTCATCACCCAGTGAGATGAAGAAATTGATCGAGCAGGTTCTTTCATGGGACATACGCTCATCATCACAGAGACATCGACCTCATAAATCCCTACCAACAGCTAATATTTCCTCGTGTGGAGAAGACTGTGAAGGTGAAGAAAGCTTTAATCCTGTAAGCGAAAAATGTGATCCTACTCTTATTGTTTATCATCTTATTTTAGAAGACTTAGACATATCTTATATGATAGACTATAATGGCAATGTTCTTGTAGACAGCGTAGCGCCTGTATCCCGTGTTCCTAAAAGTAATCAGAACAGATCCAATTACACAGCATGGAAACACAAACTTGGATAATTAACTCATTCTAATGATCAATCATGCTTTTCAATCTAAAACTAGTTACTCTATGTTTGGACAACCCTGTATGATACTGCAGAAGGCATATCATAGGCCGAGTTAGATCGTGGTTAGGTTATTAAGTACACTTTGCATATTTAACTGCTGTAAATATATTATTACAGTTGGTACACTTTGATTCTAGGAAGGTTTTTTATGAGTTAAGGAAACGTTTAGGGTCTAAGTTTTTAGTTTTTTCACCTTTTGGGGTCTATGTTTTTTTCTTTCACCTTTTGGGGTCTAGCTTTAGTTTTCAAGTAATTTAACTAACCCTTAACTCATCCTTAACCATACTTCAAATAAAAATTATAAAATTTTATTTCAATTGACAAAAAAGTCAAATACTAAATATAATATTTAGAACACAATTTAACCGTCAATTCTCCTCAAAACAGAAATCAAAATATAAAGAAAAATTCTCTCTATAATAATTGCTCTTCTCTCACTCCATTGCCTACCTCTTCCCTTATCGGAAATTTAGGAGCTCTCCTAATCAGAGTTTTCATGTCGTGAAGTATTTTTTTCGGCGAGTACTGTTTTTTTTTTTTCCCGTGAATTTCCTTGTTCGAATTAGGTTATATTTTTGTGTATTTTCTATTTCAATTCGTATTATATTATATTCATTACTTTATTGCTAATAACAAAAGATTTTCCAGATAATGCATTAACAATATTAATATAAATTTAGGGAAGATTTTATTTAGTTTGGAGGCTATTCATACAATCAAAAAAATTCCAATAGAAAAAAGTGAAATAGTTTTTAATCATAATTTTAAACAATATATTTTTCTTTTTACTTTTGTATGTTTTAGTCAAACATATGTGTAGACACTAAAAATTTATAGTGTATTACAAATTAATTAAATTAATTAATTTGGACCGAAATCATATTATAATCCATTTTTAATTATTTAAGCCCACCTAAACTAAATGTCCGAACCAAGCAAATACAATTTGGGTCGTGAACATTTGGTCTAGTCCATGTTATTAGCCCAAAAATAAACAAATCAAGTGGACCAGGGTAAAGACTCTCAAGTAACAAAATAGGCCCGAGCCCAAACCTATCAAGTCCAATAAAGGAGTCTCCATCTCCTATAAATACTACTCTTCTACTTCAGTAGCGGGGACCAGAAATTCATTATTCTCAAGAGCCCATAAATTCTCTGGGAATTCTCTCTGAAAGTAGTCAATATACACACCAAATTTGTGCCGACTGCTTAGCCAAACTCAAATCAGGTTGACATCATCAGAGGTTTGTCACCCTTAACTCAAACTCGGGTTGACGTCATCAAACGACTGTCACCCTAAAACCAAATCCAAACTCAAATCAGGTTGACATCATCAGAGGTTTGTCACCCTTAACTCAAACTCGGGTTGACGTCATCAAACGACTGTCACCCTAAAACCAAATCCAGGTGTCATACACGTGTCACCGTCAGCCGCGGAACAGAAGCAGAGGACTTAGTTTATTTTCTTGTAAATTGTCAAATACAGAGATTGTACCCAAACATTCAAATATCAATAAAATTACTTTATTACATTATTTTCTATCTTATTTACCTAGACTAGAAAATTTGTGTAAACAATATGAATGGACAATATTAATCCAAAAAAAAATTGGACAAGATATAATGGGTTTACGTTTTTAGTCAAGTATCTATATTTTTAAGTGTCAACTAGTTAAATTTGGCTGGAAAATACATACTATATGCACCCAAACGGTGAAAAAAAGAAAGTTGAAACCCAAGCGGTAAAAAACTTAATAACTTAGATCTCATGTGCTTTCTTAACTCCGAAAAAAACTACTCGCCGGGAAAGAAACTTCGCGACGTGAAAACTTTGGTGAGGAGATCTCCTAAATTTCAACAGGAGAAGAGGTACAATGGAGTGTGAGAAGAACAATTATTTAGAGAGATTTTTTCTTTATATTTTTATTTCATTTTTGAGGGGAATTTACTGTTAATATGTGTTTTAAAAGTATATTTCCTCCGTCTTTTAATACTCGCAACGTTTGGACTTTTGCCACTATTCATATAATCTACTTTGACTATTCTTAGTGCTTTTTATATTAGATAAAACATAGTCATGTGGGATCTTGTTAGATTCCTCTCAATGTGTATTTTCAAAATATCAACTTTTTATAATTTTTGCATAAAGAGAATTTAAGATATAAATGATCAAAGTTATGCATTGGCATGCGTGAAACTAACAAACGTTGCGAATATTAAAAGACGGAGGAAGTATTTAGTATTTCACTGTTTTTTTGCCATTGAACTAAATTTTTATACTTTTTTAATTTGAAGTATGGTTAAAGATGAGTTAAAGGTGAGTTAAATTATTTGAAAATTGAACCTAGACCCCAAAAGGTGAAGGAATAAAACTTTGACCCAATAGGTGAAAGAAAAAAACTTAGACCCCAATAGGTAAAAAAACTAAAAACTTAGACCTCAAATGTTTTCTTAACTCGTTTTTTTACAGTTCTTGCTGATGTAATCACACTGATGTAATCTTGCTGATGTAATACTTGAGTAAAAATCATACAGGACACAGCCACACCACACATAGTGGGTAGTGGGACAAGTAATTGGGACATAGGACTTCTACCCCTTGTATAAAAGAAGGAACCCTGTTAAGTGTCAACCCAACCCAACCCAACCCAACCCCCTTTGCATAAGCAGTAAGCAGTAAGCAGTAAGCAGTAAGCCGTAAGCACCCATGTCTAGCTCAGGTGAAGCTAAATGGATCCAACACAACAAACACACAAAACATCCATTAAAGGAAGTCTACAAATACGCAGCATTCGTGTGCAAATCCTGCAACTGCGAGGGAGAAGGCTCTCGATACCAATGTGAGAAATGCAATGTGAATATCCATCCCACCTGCGGGACTTGCCCAGACACAATCTCTTCCTTTGCACACCCACAACACGTTCTCCAACTAATGGAGAAACCAAAACTTCCTTTCCACAAATGTCACCTTTGTCAAAACCATATCAAAGGGGTGGTTTATCGGTGTAAAGAATGCGGCTTTTTCGTGCATCCTGTTTGTAGTCAGTTACCTGAGTATTTGCCAAATCATACCATTCATCCTCCTCATACATTGAAGCTTCAACTAATGGTATCTAGGAAATGTGATGTTTGTGACAAATCATGTAAACGTTGGAGGTATGTTTGTGAAATTTGTAATGTTCATCTTCATGTTGGGTGCTTGTCAGGGAAGAGTACAAGTCATGATGATGATGAAGGTGGTTTTGGTCGGTTTTTGGGTGGTGTTATTGACATTGTTCTTATTGCTACTAGTTAACCTGCATTTGCTTCTGAAGTTAGCTAGTCATTTTCTTGCCATCTACATAATCATGTTTGAAAATTATGTCGATTCCCCCCACCCCTTTTATGTCCTACCAAGTTATGCTGATTATGGTTTTAGGTTTATCCTTTTTTTTCTTTAAGGTTTTTAGGTTTGTGTTGTATAAGTGTTGTATGACTTCAAATTAATGAATTCGTTTTAGTGTTAAAAAAAAAATCTATAATTGTCCTTGTTCTATTATTATCTTCTTATATGACTATTAGTTGATTTTAAGTTATGTGATATTTGTATTTAATTTAAATCAGATCATTATTATATGACTTGTGTTTTAAAATTATTTTTACACTTTCAGTTTTAGTCCGTTTCATAGTGTTCTTTACGTTGTGCTTTATAATGTTTTTGGACATGAAAATTACTACCTCACCCCTCTTATCTCACGACATTTACAAATTTTCACTCATTTTCTCTTAATTTATTCATTTTTTATTAACTTGTACAAAGTAAGTACTAATGTTTATTGTTTGTTGTTATTGTTATGGAATTAGTTGATTAATACGAAGTATAATTTAAGTTAGCTCATTAAGTTATGATTATTTATTTGTATATTTTTGTTATGTGTCTTTTAACTTGTTTATTCTTTATTTTTAATTTTATATGGATGTCTTTTGAGTTGTCTCTATTTTAATTATAAAAAATGGAGAAAAAGGTAGATTGATGAGGTGCAGACACATGTCATATTGTCACCTATGGTTACAGTTTTTAAATACTATGGAGTACTAGGTATAGATAGGCTAGGTATAGATAAGATTGGAGTAGGAAACATAATGTACCAATTGACAATTGTCTTCTAAACTCAATAAGGGTGAGTTTATCCCCGTACTCACCTCCAATATTCAGACTCTGCCACATCAGCTTTCCACTAACTTTTTTTATTATCCAGACTCGCACAAAACTCATCATATTTTTACACATTATCCCTAGACTCATCTCAAACTCACCTAACTCCTAAAATAATATTTTATGTATATATTTTTTTTGGCTACATTTTCTAAATAATATTGAATTTTTTTTTTCTTATATACAAACAAAGTAATTTATAATCCGAGAAAAAAATGAAAAATAAAACAGAAAATGTTAATTTTGAAATTGACATATATTCCGTACAAATTAGAAACAATAATACAATATATTAAATTAAAAAGATCTAGAACATAAATTTAAATGAAAATGAAACAAAACAATATATAAACCATTAATAATTTAGTTGGGTGAAATAAGATAAATTAAGTTTGATGATGTATCATGATTTGATTGGTGGGAGAAAAAAGTGGAGTCTTAAATGAGTCTTGAGTAAGTTTTGGATTTTCAAACTCACATTCAAGACTTGGTATAGTCTTTTACTGCATTATTCCAAGATTTAGACTTAAAACTCACCTTAAGGCTTCATTCAAGACGAGAGATAAACTCACCTTAAGTAATAACCCCTTGATAAAATAAAGACACAAAACGTAGAGAGAAGGGCATAAAAAAGTTGACAACTTGTGTACTGTGACTAATTAACGTACAACTTGATAACTTTAGGGGACAATTATAAAGAAAATGACAATAATGTTCATCTGGCACCTTTTCAGGGTGGCCACACTTCTTGTCAAGAAAACATCAAGTCATCGACTAGTAAAAACTATGATTATTTGTTGTCTTTTGTCCAATTGGAAGGATTATTTGTCTTTGCATAATGAAAACTATGTATAATTGGATATATCAAATATGTACAGATTTATTCTGGAGGAAATAAAAATCCAATGTTGTGATGTATCACCAAAAATATAACACCAACAAAGAGATAAAATAGAGAAAAGACAAAAGTGCTTGTTGTCATATTTTTTTGGACCGATTATGGATCGAACAAATGATGTAATGGTACAAAAAATGAAATGAAATGGTATTTTTTAAGTAAGAATGACATTTTGTAAAAAACAAATGGTGTTTTGTTAAAAAATGGTACTTATTTTTTAAAGAATGGTACATTTTAAAAGAAAATGGTACTTGTTTTTTAAAAAAATGGTACATTGTAAAAGAGAAATGGTACTTCATGTCACTTTCTCTCTCCTCTTTTTCTGTCATTCTCTTCTCTTTTATTTATTAATTTTGTCCTTTTCCTATTGTCCTACTCATTTTGTCATATTCCTAATTTGTTTGATATTGGTGTAAATTTACGAAAATAACCCTGTGAGGTATTATGAAATACCTCACAGACTGCCGCTACGCCAACCTCTTCATTCTGTGCCACATGAACACAAGTGCATCCCAGATAGTCTTACAATATACTTTGGTATATATTTCTTTTTACCATGGTAGAAATTTAGTATCAGTAAGACCCTATTCTTTAGAGCTGAATTGAACTGAATTGAATTGAACTTACCTTAACATAAATAATAAATAATAAATAAAGAATAAAAAATAAAAAATAAAAAATAATAAGTAATAAGTAATAAGTAATAAATAAAAAATAAAAAATAATAAAAAATAAATAATAAATAATAAAAAATAAATAATAAATAATTAATAATTAATAATTAATAATTAATAATTAATAATTAATAATAAATAATAAATATTTAATTAATAACAAATAGTTATTAATTAATAATTAATAATTAATGATGAATAAATAATTAATAATTAATAATTAATAATTATAATAAACTATTAATTACTAATTATTAATAATTAGTAATATCTACTTAATTACAAAATATTTATAAAAATGTTAATTAATAATTAAACAATAAATAATTAATAACTAAAGAATATTAATAATTAATTACTAAATAACTATATAATAAATAATATTAATCTGTAATTAATTACTAAATAATTATAATAAATATACTCATAATTAATACTTGAATAATAAATAACTAATTAATTAATAATGAATAACTAATAATCCATAATTAATTGAATTATTATTTTTAAGTTGAATTGAATTGAATTGAATTAAACTTAACTTAATTGAACTGAACTGAACTGAACTGAACTGAACTGAACTGAATGCTCCTAAACTGAACTGAACTGAAATGAACTGCAAAATAAGTCTTGAAGCTGAAATTAAGCTAAAAAGAACAGGGCCTAAGATGTACGTAGTAATCGCAGTACCAGAGTTATCCATGAGAATCAGCAAACAAATTTAAAGGTTAAGGCCAAACATTGTTTTTCAAGTAACGAGGCACCTTAGGCCAAATAATTTTTTTTTTTATTGAGTATTTCCATTTTTTAACCGGAGTTGCTATTAGGCCTCGATTGAGTAAATGACAAAAAAAATTAGTTCGGAGTCCATATTTAACTGTAATTAATTGCAAAGCAAAAAAAATTAAAAATTAAGTAGAAAAATGTAGTAGACCTGGGATTGGAGGTGGTTGAAAAGATGGTGTGGATCGGGCCGGGATTCAGACTGGGCCCACTTGGCTTCGTGGCGGGTCAAGCTGAAAAGTTCAAACCACGGCCCACGGGCTTTCGTATCGGGTCTGGTCGGGCTGTTGTGTCGGGTCTGGTGGGCCATCGCCTAAGCCTAATTTCACTAAATTTAGCGTGCTTCGTCGTGTCGGGTCGAGTCGTATCGTGCTTTTTCCTAAAATAATCGGCCCTGCGCACAGCCCACGACTTCGTGCTCGTGTCGGGCCGTGCTTATTTCTTGCCCGTGCCGGGTCGGGCTATTTTCGTGCTGGGTCAGCTCGGGCCTCAGGCCGGCCCGGCCACAACCATATTTAGGTGGTTGCTTGTGGTCTCGCTTGTAGATTTCAGTTAGACCTGATCATCATGAGCTCAGCCTGAAAATTATCGGATTTTGGACGGAATTTTAAGGCCAGTTTATCAAGCCCGACCCGAATTTTATTTTTTGGGTGGCCTTTGAACAACTAAAAATTGTCTCGGCACGAAAACGGCTGAGCCTGCTATTTTTGGCCCAAATTGTGGGTTTTGGACAGAAAATGTCGACCCAAGTCTAGCCCGGCCCGAGCTAATGGCCATAATCTATTACTGTATACTAAAACAGACACCAGGAATGACACATGTCACTTCCTGGTGTAAAATTTTCCCGCCTAAAATATTTTCCTAAAATATGAAGTATATCTTATTTTATTTTATTTTATTCTCTATCCTTTTTACAAACTATCTATGTATGAAAAAAAATATTAGTTTATAATTTATGGAAATAACAGATACCACGTAATAATAATTACGGATATTTCATGAAATACCCCCGAGGTTTAAGTTAATTCACCAGGTACCCTCGTTGTTTCAGTAATCTACCAGGTACCCCTCAGGTTTCATTTTCTCGCATGACTTAACCCTGCCGTTAAGTGGCCGTTAGAAACTTTTTTTCACCAGGTACCCTCGTAATTTATTTCACCAGGTACCCCTGAGGTTTTTTAGATTTTCACTAGGTGCCCATGTGCTTTATGGTAATTTCACCAGATACCCCTGCTCACCAACGGCTAGTTTTTTTTAAAAAAACTAGCCGTTGGTAAGCCTTCTCTATTTAAAGGGGGAGCCGCTGCAACTCTTCACTACAAATTTCAGTTCTTCCCCTTAACCAACTCATATTTTCCCTAATTCCCAACTCACCTTCAAATGAGCTCATATTCTCAATCCCAATCTTCTTCTACAACGTATGAATCCTCATGCGTTGTAGTTCCAAACAAAACATGCAACATATGTGGGAAAAAATTTGCAATAAGAAGTTCTGAAACAATGAAAAATCCTCAAAGACTATATTACAAGTGTGACTTATGTGACAACTTCAAGTGGTGCAAGGGAAGCATTGAGCAACCACTGCCAATCAGAAACAACAGAGGTAGCACAAAGGAAGGAGAAATTGAAGAAAACAGAAGCTTGGATGAAGAAATTCACCAAATGAAGAAGAAACTCAAGCAGCAAAAGAAATTAATGCATGGAACTATCAAAATTGGCATTGTAATGTTTTTTATTCTAGTATTTGTAATGAGAAAGTGAATGATGACATTTCATCAATAATATGATATTTCATTTCCGAATTAAGTAGCTTTACAAAAGTGTGCCCCCGACACGCAAAAACTTTAAGTGTAGCTCTACAAAAACTTGCTCCCATTGGCAAAAGATATACATGATAAGTTTAGCAAAAAGTTATGCATAAATCACAAAATCAAGTACGCTTCCTTTTTCCCTTACTTGATGCATTACGTTGTTGCTGTGAACTGGAAGCACCTTGATCTCCCCCTTGCTGTGAACCAGCTGCACCAGAACCAGCTGCACCAGCAGAACCAAAAGCACCACCACCAGCAGCAGCAGCCTTCTTTTGCTTTGCAGTGGCCCCACCTCTGCATGTCCTTGCATTGTGTCCCACCTCCTTGCACTTACCACACCTCACAGTGCTATTTCTCTTTCCCCTTTTTGGATCATGTTTACCTCTTTTTCTCAGGTTAGGAGGTCTACCTGATGCTCTCTTCATGGGTGGTGGGAGGATAATAGGAAGGTCAAAAGAAGGCCATTGGGTTGGGTCACGCATGGGGTGTATGTGCTCTGAGTAAGTTAACTTGTATGCTTGCCCTTTGAAGTAGTGAGACACAAAATCAGTAGCCTCAAGTCTTTGGTGGTAAATAACCCTAAGGCCATGTCTGCAAGGTATGCCAGATATTTGTCATACTCCACAACCACAAGTCCTTGCATCAAACTTAATAGGGTATTTGACAGCCCCCTCTTTCACTTCATATTCCCCTCCCCCAGCAACTGTTACAGAACAAAACCTGGTGAAACTAGCCGTTGGTGAGCAGGGGTATCTGGTGAAATTACCATAAAGCACAAGGGCACCTGGTGAAAATCTAAAAAACCTCAGGGGTACCTGGTGAAATAAATTACGAGGGTACCTGGTGAAAAAAAGTTTCTAACGGCTACTTAACGGCAGGGTTAAGTCATGCGAGAAAATGAAACCTGAGGGGTACCTGGTAGATTACTGAAACAACGAGGGTACCTGGTGAATTAACTTAAACCTCGGGGGTATTTCATGAAATATCCGTAATAATTATGCTAAATACGTTTTTTTTATAATATTTTAGTCAAATCGGTACATTAATAATGGAAATTATATTCACTCGATATGTCGGTCAAAGTATCATATTACACGTATATAGTATGCATATTAGATGAATAAATATAAATGAGTATGTTTAATTTTTTATATATAATTATGCATTAATTTAGGGATATTTAGTTAAATATTTTGTAAAAAAAATTATCATAATTCGTGCGTGCACGGGATCTAATCTAGTTTTGACTGAGATCGATATTCTTGGTAGGGCAGTAGGGAGTGACATTGACGTACTAGTAACTTTATAAAGTTAATGTTAATCTTTGATCAAATTCAAGGAAGAATCATACATTCACAACACTACAACGGTTCCCACCATTATCAGCCATACAACGTTGAAACTTTTTGTTTTTTTACGGGAATGTTTGAAACTTAACTTAAATTGTTTTAACAAATCAACTACGGAGTATTAGTCTATTAGTGCTTGTTAGTGTTTCACAAATTAGGCGGTTGTATTCGGTTATATGTAGCTTTATGTGCAGTCGGGTTAAAGCACATTTTTATGATTTAAAATCATATTTTTGAGGTTTAAAAGCACAATTTTACAATGTAAAAGCACATTGTTACAACTAAAACACATACTTACTTTTTTCCAGAAAAAATCATTTTATTTTAGTGATTGTATTGCACTTAACAATATGTTCTTTTAAAGCGAATGTGTTTTTTGTTTGTAACTGTATTTTTATATATAAATATATGTTTTAAAACAATAAAATATACTTTTAAAATAATTAAAAATACAAAACGATAAAAGTAGGGCGACAACTTTCAAGTTTCAACACGTTTTTTTATTTATCTAACTTTATCATGTTTCTTAGGTGTTGGGGTTCCACAATGTAACCCATTAGGTAGCATTAATATGTGGAAAAGTTTTGAAGATGACACACTATCACCTTCTAATAAAAGGTTGGATCAATATCTCTGTTATTGTGAGAGTGGGGATAGTTCAGTTGGTTAAAGTTTCCTTCCCGATTTCAGGTGATCCTGAGATTGATTCTCATCTATGTCATTAGAACTTATTTGCAACCAAAAAAAAAAAAATTCATTGTTTTATACTACTTTCTCAGTCCCTTTTTGTTCTTTATGTATTTTATTTCGGTTATTCCATTTTGTTCTTTACATTTTCTTTTATTTTGTCATATAAATGTCTTGATATTCTATCGAAATTTGTGTCCACAAATTAGTTAAACCAATTAAATTCATTAGAGCATTTAATCTCTCACACTTTTCCATTGGAGAACTAAAATCTTTCTCAATTTTCCAATGTCACTTTTTTTATAAAAGTGAAAATATTATAAATAAACGTAATGTTCCTTGTTTAAATAAAAAAATAGAGAAATCTTAATGCACATTAATTAGTCGTTAAATCGGGTGCATAATACCAAACGTAAAGAATAAAAATGGACGAAAGGGGTAGCACATAAAAAAAATTGTCATAATACGGTATGGGAAATAGGTCATTTGATATTGATTACACAAAAACTTCAAATATTAAAAAAAAAGTTGGATTAAAATTCATCATAAATTAAACATGGTCAACAGTTGGGGAAATGACCAGAAGTTTTATAACTTCTTAAGAGGTAACTCAATCAAGGTTTTACAGTGGTTGCATTTGCCTATTACATATTGGTTTTTTAAAATTTACAGAACATAGAGGTGCAGTTCAAAAGTAATGGTGTTAAACACCAATTGTGTAGGATGGTTGTTGTACGTAGCTGCAATTTACTTGATTTAGCAAGAAAAGAATCATCGAAGATTTCAGAACTGTTGTAGCACAACTCAAAGCATTTTTAAGCAGATTTAAGCGATGGTTTACAATAGGTGGTATTTTAGCTCTAAGAAACGCCAGGGATTTGGAGCTTCCTTGTAATTTCAAATTTTGTTGTTTTTTGCTGTCACTTTTGAGGTGCCTTCTTAGAAGTTAGAAGGGATGTCATATAGATTTGCTCTATTGCTTTCTTGTTTTTGTTGTTTAGCATTGTACATAATTTTTGTTGCTAATATAATCATTCATTTATATATACAAAAAATACTTGTTATGTTTTTTTGGTTCTACTACGAGGAGTTCCCATCGCCTTTGGCGAGTGGACTAATCTCTCGCGGGAGTTTGCATGAGTATCTCGATGGGCAGCATCCCTCCCAGTTGAGGTTTTTTCCATACCCAAGGCTCGAACCCGAGACCTTGGTTAAAGAGCAAGAGGCCCTTAACCACTCATGCCAACGTACCTCGATCAATTAGTAAAATACTTGTTATGTCTCTTTATGTTATTTACGTATTGCGTTTAAGGTGTTCGATTTTGTTCTTTATATCGAATATTTATTAGAGCATTAAATCTTTCACATTTTTCCATTGTAACATTAATTAGCTTCTCACACTTTTCCAATGTCATATTTTAGAGAAGAGTGAAACCACTATAAATAAACCTAATTTAAATAAATAAATTTATAGAACAAACTTTTGTTGATAGAGATTCTCTTATTCAGCTACTCCCTCTGTATTTTATTATGAGTCACGCTTATAATTTCAGACCGTATTTTATTAGGAGTCACAGTTCCATTTTTAGTAACTTTTCTACCCACCATTTAATTAAATAATAATCCGTATATCCAATTTATTCTTTAACCCACCGCCACATTAATTAAATTAAAAAAAATGTTTTTGTTATTTAAAATTAAATTTGGTGGACTGTTGACTGGTGAGAGTTGGGCATGCGAGGTTGGTGAAGTATCTAATGCGCTGGGTATTAAAATTTAAAATTGGATTGACGATCCAAGATTCCAAGATACAGTTGCGGCGTACAATCACCCAAATAGCCAATAAAGTTTGACGTGGCCACGTGGGCACTAACTAACTTGTTAATAAATAATAATACTGGCAACTAACTAACCAACCAATGCCCATTTCACTACCCGACTACCGCTTTTATGTCATATAAACTGGAACCACTACGTCTACCATAAACATACACGGAATACAGTAGAGTTGATCATCTTCGAGATGGATGGTAGTCTTGCGGTATTGCGGTAGGTTACAACTTACAGTGAGTGAGTATAGGTCAAGGGTATACTAATTTATTGGAGGGTATTTTCGTACATTTAAATGTTAATCACGGTTAATTAAACTGGATATATCATCATTAATATTATGGTTTAATTATATATAGAAACTTAAGGCTACCAAAAGAAGTTCTTATTTTTAATTTATCAAAGAAAAAAACAAGAGACTTAAGGTTACCAAAGAGAATTTCCCTAGTATTATTGCATGTTATATATTTTCTCTACTACGGTCTTATTTGATGTTTTTTATACATATGGAGATAGGTTGGGTTGGATCAAGCCTGGGGGATTTAGGCATCGCGAGAACGGTCGAGTGACCCGCCTATGCATTAAGCTCGGTAAATTGGGTCATGGTATAACTGGTTCAGTGGACAAAACAAATAGTCGATTTGAAATGAAATAACAGAGATATGAGAACCGGACCTTGACTACATAATACGAATATTAAAGGCCACCCCTCAATAAATTACCCTCCAACATTGCAATAAGTCCTTTTAACTAATGACCACTCATCAAAATATTAGAATGAGCCCTTTTCTATTACACGAGTTATTTTTATTTTTATTTTTTGCAAATCTTTTTCTTGTTCTGGATGGGGGAGGTTCAATTCGCACAGTTGGAGGATTAAATGAGTAATACGAAGTACGGAGCACTCCATCTTTTGTCCCCATCTCTGCATCACAATTCACAAAGACCATCCCTTTTGAGTACATGTCTTGATTAGGACCTTCGAGAAGAAAGGGTAACCATGCAACAAAAGACTAGTTCAATATACCAATGATGTCTTGGCCTAGTGGTTAAGGCTGAGGGCCTGTGTACAATAGGTCTCAGGTTCGAATCCCCCCACCCCCATTTGTAATTTATATTGCCCTTGTGGCTCATACGCACCAAAAAAAAAAAAAAAAAAGACTAGTTCAATATCGTACATGGGAAGCATGTTCTAAACTTCTAATCCCATTCGAATTGACATATATTAGAATCAATCGTAATCTTATATTTCTCGCATTATATTTTTTATTACAAAGTTGCTCATTAGTTGAGTACAATACATTGTAGCTCCCTATAATATTTAATTAATGCTCGAATGCACTTTTGTTTATTTAATCCCAAACAAATTATTCAATATTCAATATAAAGAGTTATAAGAAAGTTACAATATTTTGATAGCTGATTACGTAATTTATGCACCAACAGTTGGCTACTCGCTCATATATATTTACCTTTTATGACCAATAGAATTTATCTAAATAGCTTAATGAATGCTTTAAATTTTTATAATAATATGATATAGGAAATTCATCATAAATTAATAGTTATATTATATTATATTTACAATGAAGAGATGTCCTTAATGTAGTACTAGTCTTGTTGTGGGCAAAATTACCGTAGGCAAAAACCATACGATGTCTATTCCGTAGAATAAGTATCAGTCCATGTATCTCTTAAGTATATGTATTTGTATTTATGTACGTATAATTACATGTATTGTATCTATACCTGATGGGCATATGTAGCAAGTACCCTATGATGGGCACAAAGGCCCAAACAGCCCACTTATGCCAAAAGGCCAAAAAACTGTAAAAGGGAAGGACATGTGTCCTCCACCCATAGCTTAGCCAATCAGGTGAAGGGAATGTTAGGTTATTCCTACAATAACCTAGTACTATAAATAGCCCCATTTCCCTAGAAAAAAGGGGTCACGATCAATACAATCAAGAACAATTACTGCTCTGCCTTCTCTCTACTTTCTCTCTCTAAAAATAGATTCTTGCTTAAACATTAACTACCGGAAACCTCCAAGTCTAAATCTCCCGGAAAAACCCCACAACATTTGGCGCCGTCTGTGGGGAGGTACCGTAGTATGGAAGGGCAACAACAGGAGAACGATGCTGGGAGGCCTCTACGGGTGGAGCGACCACCGCTGGAAAGGGAAACGCCGACCGAGCAGCAGTATACGCCGGCTCCGAGAATCACTGGAGAAGCCGCCCGGATTTTCGCAGCAGGGCACACACCTCGTCATGCCGCCGAGGTGGAAGTGCTCAGTGAGGAGGACGAGCAGGCGAACCGCACTCCCTCTGGTGGGCACCTAAATCCTCAAGCGGATACAGTCATGGAGGAGAATCCAGACCTGCCCGTGTCTGTGGGCGCCCTGCGAGCCATTTTGGCCGAGTTCCAAGCTGATATGGGCAAGACGGTCAACGCTGAGATGCAGAAGAGCATGATGATTTACACCTCCACTGCAGCTGCCAATCATGAGAGACCGGCGGATACCAGGCCGTCCTTGTCCCTACGGCCTACCAACGTCTAGACCAGACAAACAGGCGGGGATGTTAGGAGTCGGCTGCCAGCAAATCAGGCCTTGTCTTACCTACCGCGCCGACTGCCTCAACGGCTGGTCGGCGAAACGTCTCGAGGACGTGAGCAGCCACACGCAGAGCAGGTGCCTGATTCAGAGTCTGAACTTTCTGATACCGGGTCAACCCCCGTCATGCCGGATAGACCTCTCCCTCACCCAACTTACACGCACTTGAGCCAAGCGCGCCCAGGGGCCACTCGTCCAACTCTTCAAACTCGTCGACGTGAGTCTTCTCGGCGGGAACCGTACTCAAGGCGTCAGGATCCTGTGTATCACATTCAGGAGGGAGTGTCCAACATGGTCCTGGGACACTCCACCCCTTTTGCAGATAACATCATGAGAGCCCCGAGGGAGCACAAAGTTAAGCCGCCCAAAATTGATGCCTATGATGGGACCACAGATCCAGACATGCATCTCTTAGTTTACCAGCATCACATGTATGTTCAAGGAACAACTGACTCAACTTGGTGTAAGTATTTTCCAGGTACACTCAAAGGAGTAGCATCTAAGTGGTTTGAGAGGCTTCCAGCTGGAACTATTCGCTCTTTTTATTTTCTGCCCGGTTCATGGCCCACAAGGAAGAAAAGAAGACGAGCATGCATTTGAGTAGAATTCAGCAAGGGAAAGACGAGTATCTGAGGAGCTATGTGAAGAGATTCAATTTAGAGGCTGGGCAAATTCCAGATTTGCCGGATGGTGTTGCATTTGATAACTTCATTAGAGGGCTTAAGAAGGGCTCCTTCAAGTTTGATCTGGTAAAGAAAAGCGTCCGAACCATGGCAGAAGTGCTAGACGAGGCCAAGGCCTTCATCCACGCAACAGAAATTTGCAGTGTCCCAAAAGATCCCAGGGGAAGTGATACCGCTGAGCCGGCAGCAAAAAAGGAAAAATTTGAGAAGAAGAGCCGGCCTAACGGGACGTGGGCTATTGCAAAAGAGTCAGACAGGGCTCCCGGGGCGGCAGGCCAGAAGAGGTCCAGAACTTATGACTGGGAGCGATTTGAGTATAACACAGACATGTACACAATCCTGATGGACGTTGGGTCCAAGTATGAGATTGACCGTCCATTTCCCATGAAGTCGCCACCAGAAAGCAGGGATCCCAAGTTGTACTGTCACTTTCATAGTTACATTGGACATGACACCAAAGAATGTAAGAGCCTAAAAAGGGCACTGGACGACCTAGCCGCTAAGGGATTCCTAAAGAGTTATATCAGCAGGAACACGGGAGGTTCTGGCAAACCGTTCTACAAAAAGAACAAATCACCTCCCTCGGAAGAGGATGGGAACCGTACTGACCCAGAGTGTGTGGCAGTCATCTTAGGAGGATTGGCCGCCGGTGGTCCGACCATGAGGGGTCAGAAAGATTATGCCAAGCGGCTGGGGCAAGTGATGCTGTCAGGCAAGGCCACAGCCGACCCATTTCCAAAGGTAGAAATCGGCGAGACCGACCGTGGGAAAATAGCCACCCCGCATGACGATCCGTTGGTGATTGAGTTAAAGGTTGCTAATCTGAGGGTTAGGCGTATCTTGGTTGATACAGGAAGTTCGTCAGACATAATTAGTCTAGAGTGCTTGAACCGGCTGCAGCATGATTCCTCAAAGATTGAGAAAATCCACTATCCCATTATAGGCTTCGGAGGTAGTATCATCCATCCAGTCGGCATCATTTCTCTTCCTCTGCGAATGGGAAGTAAAAAAGAATCTCGTCAAATGGACGTCCGTTTCCTCATAGTGAAAGATCTGACGGCATATAATATCATCTTGGGGCGTCCTACCTTGAATAGGGCAAAGGCTGTTATTGTGACTCACTTGATGCTTCTTAAGTTTGTCTGTGATGATGGGAGCGTCAGCACCATACATGGTGATCAGCAACAAGCTAGAGACTGCTATTTAACCATCTTGAGTCCGGAAGTGTGGGGGTCAGGTGAAGAGAAAGACACGGTGGGAAACAAACGAAAATGTGGCGACACACAACCCAAAGTCGTTAAAGAAACATTAACTAGTTTGGTAAGTGCCTCGGCTGCTGAGGTTAAACCACCCCTCGGCGGCCTTGGGAGAGCGGGAGATGGAGACCAAATGCAAGAAGGCATTGAAAGACGATTGCACATTGTTCAGCGCGCATTTGGCTATGTAGCCGAATATGTCCGCCCAGGAATTGGGGGTCAGTTGGGCCTCCCCAATGTTGAATCCATCTAACACCTCCACAACAAATGGATGTGGAGGGAACCTCATACCCAGCTTGATGGTGGAAGCATAAACGGGGAACTCCCCCTCGGCAAGCAGGCTGACCGTCGAGTGCATGCCGGCCGGCACCCACATCTCGTACCCCTCACCAACGCATAGGTCGTCTCTCATTTTGGCCCCTTTCTTCTCCAACCATCTCATCCAGCCGACGTCTGGATGAATCTCTGAAGGAAGAAGCTGAGCTTCTTCTCGACCTCGCGGCCTAACCATAGTTTCAGCAGCTGCCGGCTCCTCGGCAACCAAAGGCAGTAAAGCTACGCTCGACTCCCCGACTTCCCGGCTCGCTGTATGCTCGGACGAGCTTGCTGTATGATCCCCCTCAGACTCTGCATACTCGTCGATCTCTTGAAAGAGGTCGGCATACTCATGGTCGATCGCCGGGTCGGTAGAAGAATACCTCTCCATCGGAGGTGTAGCCGGCCCTTCTCGCAAACGCAGACGAGTGGGGTCTGCTGTCTGCTTAGTTCTTGCCATGCTCTCTGCATAGTGAACAGGGCACGGCTTAGGGGTGACCAACAATGAAGAAAAAGATGAGACTGGGCGGTCACCCTGAAAAAAGACGAGCGGCATAAAAGGCCCATTTGAACCCTAAGAATCTTTACCAATTACTAATATGCCGGCTACTAACGAGGATAAAAATGACGAGGCGATAGACAAAAACATAAAAGAAAGGTGAAAACTAACCTTGAAAGATCTGGGAAATAGTCGGTGAAGAACAGGATGAGTTTCACGAAGAACAGGATGAGTTTCACGAAGAACAGGTTGAGTCCTACGGTGGCCGGAAATCGCCTGCTGGTCGTGGAAATGCGCCGGAAATCGCCTGTCTTGAGCTCTGTCAAAAAGGGCAGAAAACTGTAAAAGGGAAGGACATGTGTCCTCCACCCATAGCTTAGCCAATCAGGTGAAGGGAATGTTAGGTTATTCCTACAATAACCTAGTACTATAAATAGCCCCATTTCCCTAGAAAAAAGGGGTCACGATCAATACAATCAAGAACAATTACTGCTCTGCCTTCTCTCTACTTTCTCTCTCTAAAAATAGATTCTTGCTTAAACATTAACTACCGGAAACCTCCAAGTCTAAATCTCCCGGAAAAACCCCACAACAAGTATAATATGCACGCGATGCGTGCGAAATTATTAAAAACCGAAAATGGTGTTGTCACAACTAATATATTACAACAGAAAATTAAAATTTCATTACTGAAGTGGAAAATATTCGCAATTGTTCTAACAAATCGAATTCGGAAACGGAAAATGTTCAACGGATTCGTTAAATTATCCCAGTTCCCTCTCAAATCTATGAGGGGTCGTTTGGTTCGCTAAGGTGGAATGGATTGGTATGGAATCTCATACTTGGATGGTGTGGGTTCCATTTCCCAAACCAATCTGAAACTGTTTGGTATGTTCCTGGAATGGATTCTACAACCCAATTATACTGTTTGGTTCATTTTGGAATGGATTTTGTATCCACATTTACTTTTTATTAAATATTTTTTTTACTAATAACTAGTGCTCCAATTCAGTAAACTATGTGATTAACTATCGATAATGATTGAGGCCTACTAATAAAAATGGAATCTTGTTGTTTTCTCCAAATACTTTTTTTTAAATGGCTAAATGTGTCCTTTGTTTTGATTGATGATTAAAAACAGCTCACTTGAACAATCAAGAGTAATGATGGAAGCTCAATCATCAACATCAACACCATCTTCTTCGTCAATAGGCGGTCGTTATGCCAGCGGAGCTTCGACTCCACCACCAGAGGTTCCAAAACAATTTTTTGCGATACCCCTCATTTTGAGTGTCAATCTCGTTGTTAGAGGTTTGTTTTTGCTGCTCCAAAATCGTTGATGATGATTAAAGGGTCTTCGGCGATGATTAAATTTGAAGGTCGCCGATGATGATTAAAGGGCTGAAGGCCCCGTGATGGTCGCCGTATTGAAGATTTAAAGGTCGACGATGATGCTCCATGATTGAAGGTCACCGGTGATGACCACGATCGAAGATGGTGGACGACTGCACTTTTATCTCTTTATGATTTAGGGTTTGTTAGGTTATGATTCATATGACAATTCATAAATCATGCGGAAAAACCATAAAGCCAGGAAAGCATATTATTTACACATAATCATTTAGCATAGAATAGATGCATACATGTTGTAGCGTGCCTTCCCTAGCTGCGCCCGAACCGAACAAGAAGAAGTCTTTAGGACTCCAAATGTCGTCCCTCCGTAGATAGTCCACAGTACGTCCGGATCCGCCTCAAGTTAGACCAATTAGAATCGCCCTTAAGGTTACTAGGAATTTCGGCTAGTGTTTGCAAGTGTATGGTTAATTTTATTTCAAAAAACTTACCCTTTGAATACTTCAATCGTTCCTGCAAATAATAACCCTAGGCCCTTATTTATAGAGGTATGGAAAAGGAACTGGAATCTTATTAGGATAATGGTTAGTTAAACTAGAATCCTAGTAGGACTCTAATTAATTAATTTTATCCTTTTAGGATTAGAAATTTAATCATCAAACAAATCCTACACAATTTAGGTTTCGTATGTGAACACAAACTCTACACGAGCATGACCCACGAGCGTGCAGGCCATGCCCGCGCACAGCCCACACGGCCGCTCGGCCCACGCGAGCCGCAAGCCCACGCGAGCAGCAGCACAGCTCGCAGCCCATCGCTGCGCGCGCTGTGCGCGCTGCCATGGCCTGCTGGGCCTGGCCTTGCGCTGGGCCTGGCCTTGCGCTGGGCCTGGCGTGGCCTTGGCTGTTCGTGTGGCGCGCTTGGCTTGCTGGGCGATGGCCTGGCTTCGTGCTGGGCCCTCGTCCGGCAGGCCTCGTCCGATGCTTATTCGTACGATACGCTTCCGATTAAATTCCCGGTTCCGGAATTCATTTCCGATACGAACAATATTTAATATTTCCGATTCCGGAATCAATTTCCGTTTCGAACAAATATTTAATATTTCCGTTTCCGGAATTATTTTCCGATTCCGATAATATTTCCGATTCTGACAATATTTCCGTTTCCGGCAATATTTCCGATTCCGGCAATATTTCCATTTCCGATAATATTTTCCGATACGTACCATGTTTCCGTTTCCGGCAACATCTACGACTTGGATAATATTTATATTTCCGATACGATCCATATTTCCGTTTCCGGCAATATCATCGTTTCCGGAGTATTCATTTCTTGCTTGTGACGATCTCAGCTCCCACTGAAACCAAGATTCGTCGATTCCGAATATCCATAGATAGAGTATTTAATGCCATTAAATACTTGATCCGTTTACGTACTATTTGTGTGACCCTACGGGTTCAGTCAAGAGTAAGTTGTGGATTAATATCATTAATTCCACTTGAACTGAAGCGGCCTCTAGCTAGGCTTTCAGCTCACTTGATCTCACTGAATTATTAACTTGTTAATTAATACTGAACCGCATTTATTAGACTTAACATAGAATGCATACTTGGACCAAGGGCATTATTTCTTTCAGTCTCCCACTTGTCCTTAGGGACAAGTGTGCATTTCCTAATTCCTTTGTCGTTGGATGATTGCTCTTGAACATAAGGTAAGAGTTGTCATCCTTATTATGTCCAGAGGTGTTCCTCGGTTTCAGAGTTCAACTGATCAAATAAACAGATAATCATAGCCTATGATTCATCCGAGCACGGCCATGCATTTCACAGTTTCTAGCTCTCCGAGTGGCCTTGTACAACTTTTAAGCATCTCATCCCGATTTATGGGAGGACAATCCCAATCTTGCGATCTTGAGATTAGACTTCGTTTGATAGGTGATTACCTGAGCGTTGCCTTTATAGCCTCCTTTTACGGTGCGACGGTTGGTCAATGTCAAAGCAACCAGTTCTCAAACAAGTAATCTCAAATCACTCAGGTATTGAGGATTTAGTGTCTAATAATTTTAATGAAATTTACTTATGACAGATTTTCATCTCTTACAGTAAAGTTTCATAGGTCTTGTCCGATACTAGTTTTCCCAAAGTAAGTATCTATGCAAATGATTATGACATTGCCATGTCCACATAGTTCAAGAAACAGAACTACTAGTCATCTTGCATTCTAATCGTCTAACGTTTTCTATGCGTCCAATTTTATAGAAAACTCCGACTAGGGACCATTTTCAACCTTTGACATTCAAGTTCACTTGATTGACATTTCTTAGTCACAGGACTGGTCCTGACAGTCTATCTTGAATATATCGTCAAATTGAAGGGACTCATCATTTAATAAACCACAAATTAAATGGAAAAATGAATTCTTTTCATTTATTCTTTAGGGCAGGTGCAGTAAGCTGGAAAAATTAAAATTTCATTACTGAAGTGGAAAATATTCGCAATTGTTCTAACAAATCGAATTCGGAAACGGAAAATGTTCAACGGATTCGTTAAATTATCCCAGTTCCCTCTCAAATCTATGAGGGGTCGTTTGGTTTGCTAAGGTGGAATGGATTGGTATGGAATCTCATACTTGGATGGTGTGGGTTCCATTTCCCAAACCAATCTGAAACTGTTTGGTATGTTCCTGGAATGGATTCTACAACCCAATTATACTGTTTGGTTCATTTTGGAATGGATTTTGTATCCACATTTACTTTTTATTAAATATTTTTTTTACTAATAACTAGTGCTCCAATTCAGTAAACTATGTGATTAACTATCGATAATGATTGAGGCCTACTAATAAAAATGGAATCTTGTTGTTTTCTCCAAATACTTTTTTTTAAATGGCTAAATGTGTCCTTTGTTTTGATTGATGATTAAAAACAGCTCACTTGAACAATCAAGAGTAATGATGGAAGCTCAATCATCAACATCAACACCATCTTCTTCGTCAATAGGCGGTCGTTATGCCAGCGGAGCTTCGACTCCACCACCAGAGGTTCCAAAACAATTTTTTGCGATACCCCTCATTTTGAGTGTCAATCTCGTTGTTAGAGGTTTGTTTTTGCTGCTCCAAAATCGTTGATGATGATTAAAGGGTCTTCGGCGATGATTAAATTTGAAGGTCGCCGATGATGATTAAAGGGCTGAAGGCCCCGTGATGGTCGCCGTATTGAAGATTTAAAGGTCGACGATGATGCTCCATGATTGAAGGTCACCGGTGATGACCACGATCGAAGATGGTGGACGACTGCACTTTTATCTCTTTATGATTTAGGGTTTGTTAGGTTATGATTCATATGACAATTCATAAATCATGCGGAAAAACCATAAAGCCAGGAAAGCATATTATTTACACATAATCATTTAGCATAGAATAGATGCATACATGTTGTAGCGTGTCTTCCCTAGCTGCGCCCGAACCGAACAAGAACAAGTCTTTAGGACTCCAAATGTCGTCCCTCCGTAGATAGTCCACAGTACGTCCGGATCCGCCTCAAGTTAGACCAACTAGAATCGCCCTTAAGGTTACTAGGAATTTCGGCTAGTATTTGCAAGTGTATGGTTAATTTTATTTCAAAAAACTTACCCTTTGAATACTTCAATCGTTCCTGCAAATAATGACCCTAGGCCATTATTTATAGAGGTTTGGAAAAGGAACTGGAATCTTATTAGGATACTAATTAGTTAAACTAGAATCCTAGTAGGACTCTAATTAATTAATTTTATCCTTTTAGGATTAGGAATTTAATCATCAAACAAATCCTACACAATTTAGGTTTCGTATGTGAACACAAACTCTACACGAGCATGACCCACGAGCGTGCAGGCCATGCCCGCGCACAGCCCACACGACCGCTCGGCCCACGCGAGCCGCAAGCCCACGCGAGCAGCAGCACAGCTCGCAGCCCATCGCTGCGCGCGCTGCGCGCGCTGCCATGGCCTGCTGGGCCTGGCGTGGCCTTGGCTGTTCGTGTGGCGCGCTTGGCTTGCTGGGCGATGGCCTGGCTTCGTGCTGGGCCCTCGTCCGGCAGGCCTCGTCCGATGCTTATTCGTACGATACGCTTCCGATTAAATTCCCGGTTCCAGAATTCATTTCCGATACGAACAATATTTAATATTTCCGATTCCGGAATCAATTTCCGTTTCGAACAAATATTTAATATTTCCGTTTCCGGAATTATTTTCCGATTCCGATAATATTTCCGATTCTGACAATATTTCCGTTTCCTGCAATATTTCCGATTCCGGCAATATTTCCATTTCCGATAATATTTTCCGATACGTACCATGTTTCCGTTTCCGGCAACATCTACGACTTGGATAATATTTATATTTCCGATACGATCTATATTTCCGTTTCCGGCAATATCATCGTTTCCGGAGTATTCATTTCTTGCTTGTGACGATCTCTGCTCCCACTGAAACCAAGATCCGTCGATTCCGAATATCCATAGATAGAGTATTTAATGCCATTAAATACTTGATCCGTTTACGTACTATTTGTGTGACCCTACGGGTTCAGTCAAGAGTAAGATGTGGATTAATATCATTAATTCCACTTGAACTGAAGCGGCCTCTAGCTAGGCATTCAGCTCACTTGATCTCACTGAATTATTAACTTGTTAATTAATACTGAACCGCATTTATTAGACTTAACATAGAATGCATACTTGGACCAAGGGCATTATTTCCTTCAGGGTTAGTAACCTTGGTGGAATGGAATGTGAATCTTGGGGTAAGGGGTGGGTATGAGATTTTAGGAGTATGGAATGGAGATATAACCCCTATGGTATGAGATTCCATTCCAAAAAAGCTCAACCAAACAATAAAGTGGATGGAATGGACTCTAATTTCATTCCAATCCATTCCAAAATGCCTAACCAAACGACCCATGAATGTATTTCAATGAATTTTCAATCTTTGAGATGACATTGGTCAATTCTGGAGCCTTGAACTACTCTGCGGCCTGAGTTTGAAGTTGTGGGCTCAAATCTTCAATCTTTGCTTCACCAAAGATAACATATGTAATTGACGTGGGCTCTTGAATACATTAGACTTTGAGATGACAAACAAAAACATCGTTGAGCGCTCTCATTTTAAGTCTTGAACGCCACTAAAATATCCAAAGGCCAAATATAACTAATGATCAGAGGTTAAAAACAATGATAATGTTCTACAAATTCATTATAGGTCGGTCTGGTTGTTACAAGACAGTAATTCTAAAGTTTGTCAAGAAAATATGGAATATCAGCAAACATGAGCAAGTTGGAGGAAAAAATAGCTATGATGGCCGACTATGCAAGTATATGAAGGCATGTATTATTTCAGATTTATGTGAAGCCAAGCTGCCAAGCGCTTGAATTGAGTCGTGTGGGTGAGGAGCAAGTCTTTTACAAAGAGTGTAGTACTCGAAGTTTTTGATTTGATTAATTATTGTAATTCATACAATGCAATAACATTCAATACGGGTCCTTCATGTTTCCATGTTTGTCAAAAATTCGTTAACTATTTATACAAATGGGTGGTAAAGGTGATTTTTTTAAGACAACTGAGAAAATTAAGCATGTACGTTTTCCTTAAACTTCCATACCCAATTCCACTTAGTAATTTAAAAAAAATTAACATCAACTTAACATATACTACTCACTGATATATACAATTTACTGCAAACAGTTTTCAATACCTTCTTAAACATAGCACTTACCTTGGGTCTTCTTTGGCTAACTAATGTAGTTTGAGATTTTCCTTCTACTTCCATATGTAGAGAGGACTGGCCACAGGAATTTTGTGTTCCCTTCAAGATACGTTTTCCAGAGGCAACCATTGATGCCACAGTCTCAGCTTGAAACTTTAATCAATCCTCAAGGCATGATACTCGAAAGTAGCAACCACACTTTAAAGCGTACCAGAAGTAGAACTATCCAAACCCCCTGCATACACCAAAACAAATAGCAACACCGTAGTCCAGAAACAACCAAAAGAAGAAGTTGTGCTCGATCTGAAAACAATAAACCAGATCCAAGCTACCAGCCTACACGCGGCAAAAAAACCAGCAGCAAGCCAACAGGCTCCCAACACACCTGTTGCAGATTAAAGCAGAAGCACCACCACGTACTCACTATTAAGGGACTAAAACAACTAATTTATCCCTCCGAAGACACCCCAGGTAATTCACCTAATACTTCAAAGAAGGTGAAGTATGTTGGTAATACAATACGGAGTATCTAAAAAGGATGGTAGCGTAGACTATTGGTCTGAACTGATTTTGTTGACATACCCAACATCAGATACTGAATCGCGATTTGAAGTTAAAGCTTTACAGTAAAACTTAATTGTATTGAGTTATTCTTATTACAATACAACACGTTGTTGGTTAAACGATAGTTGAATACTAATCTCACTTTAATTGATGTGAATCATGGTAGAAAATGGAAGTTACCTATACATTAGCAGGTTTGCTTTACTATTTTGTTCAAGGAAATGTATTGCATATAGTTTGTTTGTCTTCTTTGCTTCAAATAATCAAATGGTATACACCATATTACTCCCTAATGTCTCCCTATGTTCCCCAAGCAAGTTGCATTTTTTTTTTGTTAATTTACAAAAAGTTCAAACCAATTTAACCCAATTAAATTTCCATAAGTTCAGCAACGAATTTGGGTAAGAAAATCAACAAATAAAATCAATCAACAAATTAGAAAGAGAAAAGATATGATATACCTGTAAATTCTTGAGATAAATGTTGACGCTTGGCCAAATCAATTTTAACCTCCTCGAATTCGATATTATTAACCCTGCAACAAAACATTCATGCCAAAAAAAGTAACCAATTAAACAACAAATTAAAGAGAAATAGCAGAACAAACGCAACAAAGTAAACCCAGGAAAAAATATAAAATGCAAAAAATAAAAAAATAAAAATTTGATGGCCAGATCAAACAAAATTTATCCCTAATTAAAAACCCCTAGAATTAATTTTATTTAAATAAAAGGATTTTTTGTCATTTAACACCTTAAAAAAATTAGTTTTTGTAATTAAACACCTTACTTATTTTTTATTATATTTAAACACCTTAAAAATCTAAAAATTTATAAATCAACACCGCTTAACGATTTCCATAAGAAAAAAACGTTGATTTTTAATCATGCTATAACTTCCAAAGCATAATTTGATGGTAGAAGGAGTTGTTACCACCATATCATGCCTTGGGAACTTTAGCATAGTTAAAAACTAATGTTTTTTCTAACAAAAATTGTCAAGTGGTGTTGATTTCTAATTTTGTTTTTGTTTTTTAAGGTGTTTAAAAACAATAAAAAATAAGTAAGGTTTTAAATTACAAAAACTAGTTTTTTTAAGGTGTTAAATGACAAAAAAATCCTAAATAAAATTATAAAACTAAAAAAATATAACATTTTCTCAAGAGTTGAGTACTCTTTTATCATGGAACCATAAGAATTCCTAATGTAATCAAGAAAAAATATTCCAAACTTCAATTTAGAAGATTATTTATGAGATTTCCATCATTAAGCTACCCGAATATAGTTCAATATCTTCCATGATGAAGACAAAATGCAGTTAAAATGATAGGATACAAATTAGGTATTTACCTAATCATATTTGCATTTTCCGTCTGAAGTATCTGAGGCTGCAATAGTTCCAACAAGTTGACCATGAAAGTAAACCAAAGAAAGTCTCAAAAGCATCCCAGGCTTCACCAACAATTGGGTGAGGCTCAAAGCTAGAGCATGATCTAGGGGTACTAAAACCAGACCTCCGAGTGTTGATACTAGATCGACGGCCATATCAAACAATATTTTCTAGATGATCCGTTAAGCGGCTCTTTACTACCCTAGGCGACATAAGAAAGTCATTAAGAGACTTTCATCAAGGGATCTTTCTCTATTCATAAGATACAATTTATCATATGAAATCAAATACTGATTATCAATTCATATTAGATTGTCAAACAAAAACCCAGAATTCAAAACAAAGAACCCAGAAATCAAAACAAAGAAAACACGAACGTAGAAATCCGAGTCTACAAAGAAAACCTAGAAATCCAAAGCTAAGAAAACCTTAAAATAGAAATGCAAGAAGAAAACAAATGAACCTACAATTTCGAATTGAAAAACATATAAAATGAATCGAATAGCCAACTAACCGTAGCAGACGTTTTATAAACCGAAAGAAGTACTAAATAGGTAACCAAAAGATGTTTCCCGCACACATATATACTTCTCTGATTCCATTGTAACATTGTTAAATGTGGTGAATTGTTGATTAATTCTAATTCTTGGCAACTGCATCATCAAAACAAAGTAATTACCACTTCGATCAATTCTCTAATATCAAATTAGAAGAAAATCACCTCACGGATCCACAATCAATACTCAGAAAACTCGCAATTCATCAAATCGTCCAATTTAAATTCATAAAATAAAATTCAATCCAGATCTAGCTCATTTTTCACATTGTATAAGCATTAATCAATCCAAAACTTCACAACATGAACGAAATAATACAACGCAAAATCAAATCAAAGCACGGATCCGAGGAGAATGAGAAATCCAACCGTAAGAACTTCTTTCATTACGATAGGTGCACTTGCTGCCACCGCCATTGTTACCAGATCGAAGCGTCGAAGAAATTCAAAAGAATCTGCAAAATAAACAAAAAAAGCGTTGAATTGAATGTGGAATTGAATTGATTATATAGAGAGAGCAAATAAAGTCAAAGTGGAAGAGTTGATCGTTGTTCTCACTTGATTTTCAGCGGAGAAAGAAAGCTAATAGAAGATCAACAATGGCGATATTTTTTTGGCAGCACACAACAGTGTCGATTGAAATTCTGATCTCACTTGAGTTTCAACGGGCAGAGAAAGCTAGAGCGTGACCTAGGGGTACTAAAATCGAGGGTATATTAGGCTATTCCTAGAGGGACACGAAAAGTGTGATTACTGAAATGCCCCTCCCCTCTTCCCTTATATAATAAAGATAATATCTCCTTTTGTGCATTAAAAAAAAACAATGAAGAGATGTCGATTTAAGGAAATACGACTCTAATACTTGAACTAACTCAAATATCATTACCTTCACTAAACATATGTTCTCTTCATCTTATTCTCAATACTTATTCCTATAAAAATAAGATTAGATCAAACTATATGTCCTTAATGTTAGGTTATGATACATATGACAATTCATAAATCATGCGGAAAAACCATAAAGCCAGGAAAACATATTATTTACACATAATCATTTAGCATAGTTTAGATGCATACTCTTTGTTGCGTGCCTTCCCTAGCTGCGCCCGAACCGAACAAGAACAAGTCTTTAGGACTCCAAGTGTCGTCCCTCCGTAGATAGTCCACAGCACGTCCGGATCCGCCTTAAGATTGACCAACTAGAATCGCCCTTAAGGTACTATTATTTTCGGCACTTTATAGGCAATTGTGTAATTGAATTTTGCTCTCAAAAAACTCACTTTGAATACTTGAATGCTCTATGTAAATATGTGACCCTAGGCACCTATTTATAGAGTTATGGAAAAGGATTTGGAATCCTATTAGGATACTAATTTATTTAATTACAATCCTACTAGGACTCTAATTAAATAAACTAAATCTTTTAGGATTAGATTTAATCATATGACAAATCCCGGTAGCTTTAGGATTCGAGTAGCACACAAACACACACGCACGCACAGCAGCCCACGAGGGGCGCCATGCGCGCGCGCTCGCAGCCCACTTCCGCAAGCCCACACGCTGCCGCAGCCTTGGCGCGCGCTGGGCCTGCCTTGCGGTAGGCCTGGCGCAGCCTTGGCTGGTGCGTTTGTGGCGCGCTGGCTTGCTGGGCGATGGCCCGGCTTCGTGCTGGGCCTTCGTCTGGCATGCCTCGTCCGATGCTAATTCATACGATACGCTTCCGATTAATTTCCCGATTCCGGAATTCATTTCCGATACGAACAATATTCAATATTTCCGATTCCGGGATCAATTTCCGTTTCGAACAAATATTTAATATTTCAGTTTCAGGAATTATTTTCCGATTCCGATAATATTTTCGATTCTGACAATATTTCCGTTTCCGGCAATATTTCCGATTCCGACAATATTTCCATTTCCGATAATATTTTCCGATACGTACCATGTTTCCGTTTCCGGCAACATCTACGACTTGGATAATATTTATATTTCCTATACGATCCATATTTCCGTTTCCGGCAATATCATCGTTTCCGGAGTATTCATTTCTTGCCTGTGACGATCTCAGCTCCCACTAAAACTAAGATCCGTCGATTCCGAATATCCATAGATGGAGTATTTAATGCCATTAAATACTTGATCCGTTTACGTACTATTTGTGTGACCCTACGGGTTCAGTCAAGAGTAAGCTGTGGATTAATATCATTAATTCCACTTGAACTGAAGCGGCCTCTAGCTAGGCATTCAGCTCACTTGATCTCACTGAATTATTAACTTGTTAATTAATACTGAACCGCATTTATTAGACTTAACATTGAATGCATACTTGGACCAAGGGCATTATTTCCTTCAGTCTCCCACTTGTCCTTAGGGACAAGTGTGCATTTCCTAATTCCTTTGTCGCTCGATGCTTGCTCTTGAACATAAGGTAAGAGTTGTCATCCTTATTATGTCCAGAGGTGTTCCTCGATTTCAGAGTTCAACTGATCAAATAAACAGATAATCATAGCCTATGATTCATCCGAGCACGGCCATGCATTTCACAGTTTCTAGCTCTCCGAGTGGCCTTGTACAACTTTTAAGCATCTCATCCCGATTTATGGGAGGACAATCCCAATCTTGCGATCTTGAGATTAGACTTCGTTTGATAGGTGATTACCTGAGCGTTGCCTTTATAGCCTCCTTTTACGGTGCGACGGTTGGTCAACGTCAAAGCAACCAGTTCTCAAACAAGTAATCTCAAATCACTCAGGCATTGAGGATTTAGTGTCTAATAATTTTAATGAAATTTACTTATGACAGATTTTCATCTCTTACAGTAAAGTTTCATAGGTCTTGTCCGATACTAGTCTTCCCAAAGTAAGTATCTATGCAAATGATTATGACATTGCCATGTCCACATAGTTCAAGAAACAGAACTAGTAGTCATCTTGCATTCTAATCATCTAACGTTTTCTATGCGTCCAATTTTATAGAAAACTCCGACTAGGGACCATTTTCAACCTTTGACATTCAAGTTCACTTGATAGACATTTCTTAGTCACAGGACTGGTCCTGACAGTCTATCTTGAATATATCGTCAAATTGAAGGGACTCATCATTTAATAAACCACAAATTAAATGGAAAAATGAATTCTTTTCATTTATTGTGAATGATTAACCAATAATGTTTTACAAAGATTTAAACTCTAAAACTTTAAAACATTAAACAGGAATATCAAAGCCATTCTCCAATATGCTTGATTCCCATAGCTGCAGTGTGCGAGTTGTGCTTCGCCTGCGGCAGAGGTTTAGTCAGTGGATCTGATATGTTGTCATCAGTTCCAATCTTGTTTATCTCGACTTCTTTTCTTTCAACGAACTCTCGTAGAAGGTGAAATCTACGAAGTACATGCTTGACTCTCTGGTGGTGTCTAGGCTCCTTTGCCTGTGCAATAGCTCCGTTATTATCACAATACAGGGCTATTGGTCCTTTATTGGAGGGGACTACACCAAGTTCACCTATGAACTTCCTTAGCCATATAGCTTCCTTTGCTGCTTCATGTGCAGCAATGTACTCCGCTTCAGTTGTAGAATCCGCAATGGTGCTTTGCTTAGCACTTTTCCAGCTTACTGCTCCTCCGTTGAGGCAGAAGACAAACCCAGACTGTGATCTGAAATCATCTTTGTCGGTTTGGAAACTTGCGTCCGTATAGCCTTTAACAATTAATTCATCATCTCCACCATAGACCAGGAAGTCATCTTTGTGCCTTTTCAGGTACTTTAGAATATTCTTGGCAGCAGTCCAATGCGCCTCCCCTGGGTCTAACTGGTATCTGCTCGTAGCACTGAGTGCGTACGCAACATCCGGGCGTGTACATATCATAGCATACATTATTGAACCAATCAATGATGCATATGGAATCCCATTCATTCGTCTACGCTCATCAAGTGTTTTTGGGCACTGAGTCTTGCTTAGAGTTATTCCATGAGACATGGGTAGGTAGCCTCGCTTGGAGTCTGCCATCTTGAACCTATCAAGCACCTTATTGATATAAGTGCTATGACTAAGTCCAATCATCCTTTTAGATCTATCTCTGTAAATCTTGATGCCCAATATGTACTGTGCTTCTCCTAGATCTTTCATCGAAAAACATTTCCCAAGCCAAATCTTGACAGAGTTCAACATAGGAATGTCATTTCCGATAAGTAATATGTCGTCGACATATAATACTAGGAAAGCAATTTTGCTCCCACTGACCTTCTTGTATACACAAGTTTCGTCTGCGTTCTTGATGAAACCAAAGTCACTGACTGCTTCATCAAAACGTATATTCCAACTCCTGGATGCCTGCTTCAATCCGTAGATTGACTTCTTTAGCTTGCATACCTTTTTAGCATTCTTTGGATCCTCAAAACCTTCAGGCTGTGTCATAAACACAGTTTCTGTTAAAACGCCGTTTAAGAAAGCAGTTTTGACATCCATCTGCCATATTTCGTAATCGTAATATGCAGCGATTGCTAACATTATCCGAATAGACTTTAGCATTGCAACTGGTGAAAAGGTTTCATCGTAATCCACAACGTGGACTTGCCTGTAACCTTTTGCAACCAATCTAGCTTTGAAAACTTCAAGTTTCCCATCTTTGTCCTTTTTCAGTTTGAAAACCCATTTGCTTCCAATGGCTTGGTAGCCATCTGGCAAATCGACCAAATCCCATACTTGGTTTTCAGACATGGAGTCTAATTCAGATTGCATGGCTTCTTGCCATTGCTTGGAGCTAGGGCTCGTCATAGCTTGTTTGTAAGTCGCAGGTTCATCACTTTCAAGTAATAGAACGTCATAGCTCTCGTTCGTCAAAATACCTAAGTACCTTTTCGGTTGAGATCTATATCTTTGCGATCTACGCGGGGTAACATTTCTAGATTGACCATGATTCTCACCAGATTCTTCTAAAGATCTCTGAGTTTCATCCTGAATGTCATCTTGAGCATTCTCTAGAGTTTGTTGTTCGACTCGAATTTCTTCGAGGTCTACTTTTCTCCCACTTGTCATTTTGGAAATGTGATCTTTCTCCAAAAAGACACCATCTCGAGCAACAAACACCTTGTTCTCAGATGTATTGTAGAAGTAATACCCCTTTGTTTCCTTTGGATAGCCCACAAGGATACATTTGTCAGATTTTGGATGAAGTTTGTCTGAAATTAATCGTTTGACGTATACTTCACATCCCCAAATCTTAAGAAAAGACACATTTGGAGGCTTTCCAAACCATAATTCGTATGGAGTCTTTTCGACAGCTTTAGACGGAGCTCTATTTATAGTGAGTGCAGCTGTATTTAGTGCATGTCCCCAAAATTCTAATGGAAGTTTGGCCTGACCCATCATTGACCTGACCATGTCTAGCAAGGTTCTGTTCCTCCGTTCCGACACACCGTTCCATTGTGGTGTTCCAAGAGGAGTCAATTCTGATAGAATTCCACATTCTTTCAGATGGTCATCAAATTCATAGCTCAGATATTCACTGCCTCTATCAGATCGCAGTGCCTTAATCTTCTTGCCTAATTGATTCTCTACTTCACTCTGAAATTCCTTGAATTTGTCAAAGGATTCAGACTTATGCTTCATTAGGTAGACATAACCATATCTACTGAAGTCATCAGTGAAAGTGATAAAGTAGCTGAAACCACCTCTAGCATTTGTACTCATTGGTCCACATACATCTGTATGGATTAAACCCAATAGTTCATTTGCTCTTTCTCCAACTTTAGAGAAAGGTTGCTTTGTCATTTTGCCAAGTAAACATGATTCGCATTTACCATAATCCTCTAAGTCAAATGGTTCTAGAATTCCTTCCTTTTGAAGTCTTTCTAAGCGTTTCAAGTTTATATGGCCTAATCGACAATGCCACAGATAGGTGAGATCTGAATCATCCTTTTTGGCCTTTTTGGTATTTATGTTATATACTTGTTTGTCGTGATCTAATAAATAAAGTCCATTGACTAATCTAGCAGATCCATAAAACATCTCTTTAAAATAAAACGAACAACTATTGTCTTTTATTAAAAAGGAAAATCCCTTTGCATCTAAGCAAGAAACTGAAATGATGTTTTTAGTAAGACTTGGAACATGGAAACACTCTTCCAGTTCCAAAACTAGCCCGGAGGGCAACGACAAATAGTAAGTTCCTACAGCTAATGCAGCAATCCGTGCTCCATTTCCCACTCGTAGGTCGACTTCACCCTTGCTTAACTTTCTACTTCTTCTTAGTCCCTGTGGATTGGAACATAAGTGTGAGCCACAACCTGTATCTAATACCCAAGAAGTTGAATTAGCAAGTATACAGTCTATAACGAAAATACCTGAAGATGGAACGACTGTTCCGTTCTTCTGATCTTCCTTTAGCTTCAAGCAATCTCTCTTCCAATGCCCCTTCTTCTTGCAGTAGAAGCATTCGGATTCAGAAGTGGGTTGACTGACCTTCCTCTTTACAGATTTGGCGCCAGTTTGCTTAGTTGGGCTGGCCTTGTTGCCACCTTTCTTAGCATTCCTCTTCTTTCCAGATTTCTTGAACTTGCCCCCACGCACCATAAGCACATCCTGCTTATCACTTTTGAGCGTCTTTTCAGCGGTCTTCAGCATACCGTGAAGCTCAGTGAGCGTTTTGTCCAGACTATTCATACTGTAGTTCAGTTTGAACTGATCATACCCGCTATGAAGAGAATGGAGGATGGTGTCTATAGCCATTTCCTGAGAAAATTGCTGATCCAGCCGACTCATATTCTCAATGAGTCCAATCATTTTGAGAACATGTGGACTTACGGGCTCGCCTTTCTTAAGCTTGGTCTCAAGAATTTGCCTATGAGTCTCGAATCTTTCGACTCGAGCCAGATCTTGGAACATGTTCTTCAACTCACTGATGATTGTTAAAGCATCTGAGTTGATGAACGTTTTCTGTAGATCCGCACTCATGGTGGCGAGCATTAGACATTTCACATCCTTGTTGGCATCAATCCAACGATTGAGGGCTGCCTGAGTGACCCCGTCGCCTGCGGCTTCGGGCATCGCCTCTTCTAAGACATACTCCTTTTCTTCCTTCATAAGAACTATTTGCAAGTTCCTTTGCCAGTCAAGGAAGTTCTTCCCGTTCAACTTCTCCTTTTCGAGAATAAACAAATAAATAACCATTCACAGTTTCTCTTAATAAACTTAAATTCTAGCATTCATGCATAATTCAATGTTTATTAAGCATTTTATTCAAGTTATGTGTTCCCGCAGGTGTGAATAAAATGATTCCAAGATCCTAAAATCATTGAAGAACTAAGCACAGTTTGTCGACTTAATCCTAAAACATCTTAGGTAAGCAAAAGCCTTTTGCTAATAGTCTAGAAACTATTCTTGGTTGATAGGTACGTCTAAGAACTTATTAGGTAAACCTATCGATTTTGCCACGACATAAAAGGACTCCTTACTTATATCGTTGAGTTTCACCAAAACTAACATGTACTCACAATTATTTGTGTACCTTGCCCCTTTAGGACCAATAAGTAACACCTCGCTGAGCGAAAACTATTACTAGATTGATGTAAAGGATATCCAAGCAAGTGTATATTTTGGCATGGCACCTTTTAACTCAATTTTTAAGTTTGGAACTTAAGGCTCTTACTATGTTGGTTAGATTTTAAGTGAACTAAAATCCTTAATCATGCAACATAATCAAGCTTTTGATCTCATGCATTTTAAGACATATTTAAAAGCAATAAATAACTTAAAACATGCATAAGATAAATGTGATCTAGTATGGCCCGACTTCATCTTGAAGCTTTAACTTCAAAGTCCGTCTTGAAAATCTCCGTGGGAGGCACCATTTTCTTCAAATAGAATAAGCTATAACTAATTACAACTATTTGATGGTACGCAGACCATATTTGAATTGAAAAACAACTTTGGTACTTTAGACCAATTACATTCAAATTAATGGTACGCAGACCATATTTTCTATCTATTTGGGCCATACTAGTCACTTCATAACGTGCAAAACAGTACATATACAATATATACCATTCACCCATTCATTATCATGAATGGTCCACATAGCTGGTTAGTAAAACACATTATGCATCACATAAACATTTGCAGCAATTAATCAAGGGCACCAATAATCTACCAATTATTCAGTCCTTATTAATTCTAATCAAGTTGTTTTAATCTTAAGGATTTGTAGACC
Organism: Spinacia oleracea; assembly: GCF_020520425.1. Lineage (NCBI taxonomy): Eukaryota > Viridiplantae > Streptophyta > Magnoliopsida > Caryophyllales > Amaranthaceae > Spinacia > Spinacia oleracea. The sequence goes on from NC_079488.1 coordinate 40,319,292, forward strand.
TAATCAAGAGTTCCCACTTAAACCAATAAATTCATATGCTTTACTAATTTTAAACATAAAAATGTATTTCTAGTCTAACCGGAAACATACAAATTTAATTAAAATTTAAAGCTCATATAAATTTATAATTGAATCCAAAAGTTTAATTTAATTTCAGTCGTATTTAAATTAATTCATGATTTTAATTTAAGTAAAATAATTAGAATAAATAAAATTTATTATAATTACAATATTCAAAATTAAAATCCAAGAAAATAATTTAAATTATTAATTTTAAAATTAATTAAAATTACGTAAACTGAAAATTTCAAATTAAAATTTCAAAACGATCTAATCGCAACGCAACAACCCCACGCAACGTACGCCCATGGGCCACACGCACACAGCCATCGCTGGCCATGTGCGCGCAGCCCATGCGCTGCGTCGCATCGCTGCTGCTGCTCTCCTTCGCAAGGCATCACGCGAGCTGGTGCTCGCTGCGCGCGCCAGCACTCGATGCACGCGAGCCATCGCTCGCTGCGTTCGCTCGCCAGCGCTCGCTTCATGCGAGCCAGCGCTCGCTGCGCGCGCTCGCCAGCGCTCGCTTTATGCGAGCCAGCGCTCGCTTTGTGCGGGCCATTGCTCGCTGCGCGCGCTCGCCAGCGCTTGCTGCGCGCGCTTGCCAGCGCTCGATCCTGCGAGCCATCGCTCGCTGCGCGAGGCATCGACGCTGGGCGTAGCACTCGTGGCACGCGAGCTTGGGCTCGCTGCGCGCGAGGCTCCGCTCGCTTGCGCGAGGCAGTGTGCGTTGTGGCGCAGCTCGCTTGCTCCCCCACGCGACTGCTGTGCCTGCTTTCGCCCTTGCCCATTCGTCCATTGCTCACAGCCCACGACACAAGGCAGGGCTGCTGCCTTGTGCTTGTGCACCATGGCCTTGCTCATTGCATTCGTGCCGCATGGGGGACGAGCTCCCTTGCTCGTCGTCACATGCCCGCACTATACAACACCCCTTAAGGGTAACACGTAGCGTTAGAACTGTCAAAAATCGACCCGACCCGAAAACCGACCCGAACCCGACCCGAAAATAATGGGTCCTGAACAAGATTTTGTGACCCGTAACCCGATTTTATCCGAACCCGAGCAACCCGAAATGTAATGGGTCAAAACCCGACCGAACCCGTTTTGGACCCGACCGATTGAAAATCATTGTATTTATACTAAAAAATGAGATTATGAGAAAATTTAAGCATAATAAACACGTTGTTTTTACTATTGTTGTGTGTAATATAATTTTAATTTGAATTATACGCCATTTTATGGTTGAATTTGACTAAATATAAACTTGTGTAGGAAAATTTGTTAATTTTTGCTCATATTTTGTATATTTATCACCTAAATTAATGAAAATATAATGCGCGTTTTAAAATCTCTCAACCCCTTGGGTCGACCCGAACCCGAAAGTTCTGGGTCTTGAACAAGCATTTGCAAACCCGAACCCGAAAGTGACCGACCCGATTCAACCCGAACCCGGAAATAATTTTTTACAACCCGACCCGACCGACCCGTTTGACAGGTCTACGTAGCGTCCATTGCTTTGTGCGTGCAAGTTATATGAGCGAATCGCATAAAATTTAAAAAATTTATATTTAAAATTAATGACAAATTAATAAATAATATTAATTTCATAATTTTAGGGCGAAAAATCGGAAATTTATTATTCAATTGATTTCCGATTAACATGGATTCAAGCCTAGGTCATAAAAATTTAAAATTTATCATAAATTTACAATTTTTATGGTGGTTTTTAATCATAGGTATCTAATTAAATTATAATTAATTATGAAAACCAAATTAATTCTAAATTATTCTAATTTTCAACAAATTAATCATAATTACAAATTAGATTGCATAATTAACAAGGCTAGGCATTCAAACTTGTTAAACATATACAGTAGGTCAATCAAAAATTCAAGATTTATCAACAAGAATCGCAAATATTTAATTTAACATCTTAAATTTACGAAATTTTGCATTCGAAAAACTAAAACCTCCGAAAAGTCATAGTTAGGCTTCGAATTTGAGAATTCTGGGTTCGGCAGAAAATTACTATTTTTGTCAAAATTTTAGAATGCCTTTTACATGCGGAATTGACACAAAAATCACTCGATTTGGATGAGTAACGAAGAAACTGCCGAAAAACTGCGTACGTATAATTAAATAAACGCAATTTGCAATTAATTAACAATTACGAAAATTAATCACCCCTTTTAATTCTTGCAAATTTGTAATATTTAACCATGTTCATGCAATTTAGATTATGAAAATAATAAGAGGCTCGTGATACCACTGTTAGGTTATGATACATATGACAATTCATAAATCATGCGGAAAAACCATAAAGCCAGGAAAACATATTATTTACACATAATCATTTAGCATAGTTTAGATGCATACTCTTTGTTGCGTGCCTTTCCTAGCTGCGCCCGAACCGAACAAGAACAAGTCTTTAGGACTCCAAGTGTCGTCCCTCCGTAGATAGTCCACAGCACGTCCGGATCCGCCATAAGATTGACCAACTAGAATCGCCCTTAAGGTACTATTATTTTCGGCACTTTATAGGCAATTGTGTAATTGAATTTTGCTCTCAAAAAACTCACTTTGAATACTTGAATGCTCTATGTAAATATGTGACCCTAGGGACCTATTTATAGAGTTATGGAAAAGGATTTGGAATCCTATTAGGATACTAATTTATTTAATTATAATCCTACTAGGACTCTAATTAAATAAACTAAATCTTTTAGGATTAGATTTAATCATATGACAAATCCCGGTAGCTTTAGGATTCGAGTAGCACACAAACACACACGCACGCACAGCAGCCCACGAGGGGCGCCATGCGCGCGCGCGCGCAGCCCGCGAGCTCGCAGCCCACTGCCGCAAGCCCACACGCTGCCGCAGCCTTGGCGCGCGCTGGGCCTGCCTTGCGGTGGGCCTGGCGCAGCTTTGGCTGGTGCGTTTGTGGAGCGCTGGCTTGCTGGGCGATGGTCCGGCTTCGTGCTGGGCCTTCGTCTGGCAGGCCTCGTCCGATGCTAATTCGTACGATACGCTTCCGATTAATTTCCCGATTCCGGAATTCATTTCCGATACGAACAATATTCAATATTTCCGATTCCGGGATCAATTTCCGTTTCGAACAAATATTTAATATTTCAGTTTCAGGAATTATTTTCCGATTCCGATAATATTTTCGATTCTGACAATATTTCCGTTTCCGGCAATATTTCCGATTCCGGCAATATTTCCATTTCCGATAATATTTTCCGATACGTACCATGTTTCCGTTTCCGGCAACATCTACGACTTGGATAATATTTATATTTCCGATACGATCCATATTTCCGTTTCCGGCAATATCATCGTTTCCGGAGTATTCATTTCTTGCCTGTGACGATCTCAGCTCCCACTGAAACTAAGATCCGTCGATTCCGAATATCCATAGGTGGAGTATTTAATGCCATTAAATACTTGATCCGTTTACGTACTATTTGTGTGACCCTACGGGTTCAGTCAAGAGTAAGCTGTGGATTAATATCATTAATTCCACTTGAACTGAAGCGGCCTCTAGCTAGACATTCAGCTCACTTGATCTCACTGAATTATTAACTTGTTAATTAATACTGAACCGCATTTATTAGACTTAACATTGAATGCATATTTGGACCAAGGGCATTATTTCCTTCACTTAATTACATATAAAAGTTATGAAAATTAAATATTATGTATTTGAAAAACACACATTAAGACAAATTTAACAAAAGCACATTTTTATCATGCTTTTGGTATTTTTTAACGTACAAACATATCAAACTTAAGTAAAATCACGAAATCAGACCACTCGAAAAAATTCAGACCAGACTAGCCCAAATAATTAAAGAGCACTTTTTTTACACAAACGCTCTCGTAGTCACGCGACTCAAGCGCAAGCCTCATGTCTATTAAAAATTACAGTACAATACACCGTTTTATGTTTCATGTCTGTGAGTTTAGGCTCTGCTCTATTCACCTTATTTTCACTTATTTCAGGTCTAATAAGATAAGATAAAATAAGGGCCAATAAGTTCAGATAAGATATGACAAGATAAGATAAGTTCAGGGTCAATAAGATAAGATAAGATAAGATAAGATAAGTTCAAGGCCAATAAGATAAGATAAGATAAGATAAGATAAGGTAAGAGAAATATTAGATAAGGTCATTCTATAAGTTTCAATAAGATAAAATAAGATAATTATTTGTCTAATTAGCCAATCAATGAAGTACATTTTTTTTCTCTCTTCCTCTTTCAAAACCCTAATTTTCTAGGGGCTACCACCAATTAACCATTAGGTTGATGGTAAGCCCCATTTTTCTTGTTTTTCATAGCTTTTGATTTCATGTTCGGAATAAAAACTCCATTCTCTCCCTTTTGGAGAGTTTTTTTACTCATTTATTGGGTTATATGTACCCATTTATTGGGTTTTATCTCTCTCCCTGTGAGAGTTTGGGGTCATGTTTTTAATTTCGCAGGAAAAGTTGATTTATTGATGAAGATTTGTGCGGGGCTACAACGGATGACATTCTTACGTCTACAATCAATTGAATCAGATTTAATTCAATACAAAAGCTACAACAGATCGAAAGACCCCATCGTTGAAGGCTGTATCAAACAACGATGTGAAAGAGGGTATTTATTATTGTCAGATCTCATCTACAACGATCTTGATTTTGCCGGATTAGAATTTTGTTTGATCCAAATTATTTTGTATTTCTTAGTTTTGATTTCTATTGTAAATGTCGTATGACTATTTTATCCATGAACTAATTTTAGTTCAAAAAATAAAAATAAGATAAAGATCAATAAGTTCAGATAAGATAAGATTAGATAAAATAAGAGATCAATAAAATAAGATAAAATAAAATAAGTTCAAAACAATAAGATAAGATAAGTGAAATTCAATTAAAAAAGTGCTTAAGCATAATTCTTTCCACATTAATTTCAACGAAACCTTTTTCTTTTACGGGAAATTTCAAACAAACTTAAGGATGAATGGCCCACTGCCACTCAAAACTGTAGCTGGATTCCCTCCAATATTAAATGTTCAACTAACACTAATCAATTCCCAAAGTAATAATGTCCAACACTACAGGGCAAAAGTGTAATTACCCTACCCCACACCCCAAACTAAAAAACAATAAAATAAAAGAAAAAAACAAATTTCGAAACCAAATTTAAAAACTGAAAGTGAAACCTCCATAACCATCTTCATCAATCATCATCTTCCTTCTCCTCTCACCGGGCTGTTACACAACCCACCATCACAACCCAATAACAGCCCGGTAATTCTAAACCCCCTTACACCACCAACTTTTTTTTTTAAAATTCACCAAAACCGCGGCGTTTGGAGGAGAGAGAATGGAATCATCCTCGTCGACAACCACAACCACAACCACCACGACGTCGTTGGCTTCCGGCGAAGGTGGTTCAACATCAGAATCAAGCAGCAGAACATCAAATACAACAGCAGCAAGATCATCAATGATTGATTCATTAAGGGGTTGCGGATTATCAGGGATTAGGATTGATAAAGAGGACCTCCGCCGTCGTATTTTAATCCCTAAATATTTACGGCTAGCAATGCGCCGTGCAATTAACTCTAAGGATATTTCTTCTGGGGTCGATTCGGCGGATCTTGTGGCGGCGGAGGAGGTTCATCTTCCGCCGGAAAGTCCGATGGTTGTGTTTATTAATTCCAGGAGTGGTGGAAGACATGGCCCTGACCTTATGTTGAGGCTTCAACAATTAATGGGTGAAGAACAGGTCTATTACTAAACTATTCTTTTCTCTCTCCTCTAATTTTTTGCTGGGGTTTTGATTTTCTGACTTGGGTTTGGCTTATTTTTTGGTTAACTTGTTGTTTTTGATTAATGGGATTAATGGGGGGTTTTGGATAATTTGTGTACTCTACCCGTTTCAGTATAAATGCAATACTTTTCGTTTCGCTTTCTGTGCCCGTGTTCCAAGTATCGTGGAATGGGGGAGTATTTTCTTTAATATATGAATGGAAATGAGCAATGTGGTTTGGAGTTTTTTTTTGGAGTGTGGTTGAAATTTTAAGATTGGAGGGAAGAGAAAGTTTCATTTTTTTGAAAGTTTGTATTTGGTTGGTGGGTGTCGGTGGTGGTGTTTTGAGAAGATGGTTGACGAGTGAATGAGTGATGACATGGGTGAATTTATGAATTTTTGGGGGATTTTTGGGGGGTGTAATTTTGGTTTCATAGGATGGCCCTTTTCATGAGTTTTGAGTGTTCATGTGTTACCTATGAAGTTTTGAGTGATTTTGGGGTGCTTTTTTTTTCGAGTTCTAGAGACGTTTAGGGGTTTTGTGGGTATTTTGTGAGAAGTTGTTCCAAGTTAGGATTTTGGAGTGAATGGGAGTGGGGATGGGGATCTAATCACTGAATGTGGGTTTACCAGAGGTTTTATAGTGTTTTATTGATTCTATTTCTATGGGGTCTATATGTTGAACCACTAGCTACCTAACCTGTCATGAATTTGTGGCTGTTTGACTGATGATTTGGTTTACCCCTACTATGCAACTTTGTGACTGAGCTACATTTTTTCATATGTTTGGCATTCATTTTGCATATGCGTGGTACTAATCACTGATCGGTTTTTGAAAGTACTAATGCTTGAACTTTATGTTGGCATCTGAGAAAAACATGTCTGGAGTCTCCTGCAGTACAAAAAACTTCAGAATTCGGAGATAGGGGAGTTGTATGCGTCTGCAGCTAATTGAGAATCTGTAGTTTTGCTGAACAGCTATCTTTTCTGCCTGTCACTTATCCCCCCTGGATGAATCAGAATACTTGAATCATTTTATCTTTGTACCTCCTTCTTGGCTGTAAAAAAGCTCACTGTGATTTACTGCAGTGCACCATAGGAGCCTAGGTTTCTTTTTGTGGAAAAGATATTGGCTATAATTTCATATTTGATGATTTTGGTGTCTAGAATAAAGCTTCACTCTGACGACAGATGCTTAGGAGTTGGATTTATTCGTCTATTTTGGGTGGAAACTAAATTTATTTCTGCTGAATTCATGCTGTAGAGACTGATTGTTGTGAATTGTGATTAACCTACACTGTGCTGGCAAGACAACTAAACAGACCAATGAGTAGTACTCCTATTTTTGTTCTCCGGGGTGTTTGGATTTGGAGATTTCACTAGTTCTACATTCAAATCTAAGCACTAGATTGCCTTGTTAGATTGTTTATCGAGCAGACAAAGTTGTCTATTTGCTTTAAATCTTTAATGTATAGTATGCACTTTTCCGTCCTTTGGCACAATTTATTCCTCTGTCGGTCAGGAAGCTGCGCTGTGAGCTTAACTTCATTAGTTTATTCCTCCGACTTTCTTGCATCTAAAATCATGTATTTTCTATGCTGTGCATAGGTTGAAACTTGAATCAATACTTGCACTTTACCATTAAAGTTTTGTCTATACATCACCTTGGCCCTTTTAGGCTGTATAGTTGTTTGAAAACATTTGTTTGGATTTGTTAGCATAGATACAACTATGCAAGTGATGATTGTTACGGCATTAAACATCATTGTTTTGCATTTGAAGATTTTTTTCGTAGTGTTCTCTTTTGTAATCAGGAAAATTGCAATATGAGTAACCTTTGTCTATTTTTTGTTTTTTTGGTTACTTCAGGTGTTTGATCTTTCAGATGTCAAGCCTAATGAGTTTGTACAGTATGGATTGGCTTGCCTTGAGCAATTCGCTAGCGAGGGTGATCCTTGTGCAAAAGAGGTTCGGGATAAGATCAGAGTAGTGGTATGTTTACTTGTGAAGTTTTCTTGCTTTCTCAAATTTGGCTCTTTGTTGTCTGTACTACAACACCTTTGGTGTGGCTCACAGGAAGAAATACGGAGGGGGGGGGGGGGGGGGGGGACGGAGTAATTAGTTACGATTGGACTGATTGATTCAATTTAGTAAACTGGACATTTTTACTTTTAACTTCTCACAACTTATTTCTGATTTTGGTAACAAGAGTTTTCTCTTTAGTCTTAATAATTTTTGTGTACAAGGTAGTTTATGGCAGTAGGTTCTTAGCTGATTTTAAACTCTTCATTTATTGAACGAATGACTGTTGACTAGAATCTAGGTACTATTTAGAGAGACATGCACAGTAAGTAACATGTCTTAAGTTCGATTACAACCTGCTTCATTTTTCCTTTGCAAAGGGTTGGCTATTTTTTCATTGTTTAAAATTTAAATATATGAAATATTTCTAGGATTTTATTTTCCTTTTTGAATCTTTTTGGCCTGGTTGAGTTCTGGCATTTATACTTGTGATTTAATGATCTACTGTATATAATAAATGTGACAGTAGAAGGATTAGAAGACTAGCAAGTTAATGAAAACGTAAAAAATAAAGGAGTTCTTTTAACTTTACACTATTTTGGGAAGGAATGGTGCAGTGTTCATGGATACCACATGTTTGTTTGGCAGGTTGCTGGGGGAGATGGTTCAGTTGGTTGGGTACTTGGATGCCTGGGTGAACTTCACAAAGAATCTAGAACTCCGATTCCTCCTGTAGCAATCATTCCCCTTGGCACAGGGAACGATCTTTCCAGGAGTTTTGGCTGGGTAGATCTCTCTTCCTTCCCATTTTCTACTTCGTGATGATTCATTTTCTAAAAGTTGTTCAATAATAATAATAATAAAAAAGAGTATCTTGTTGATTGTGCCCTCTTTTATGGGTTTGGATCAACTGTTAACAGGGTGGTTCGTTTCCATTTGCTTGGAAGTCAGCTGTCAAAAGGTCTCTTCATAAGGCTAGTACTGGCACCGTTTGTCGTTTAGACAGGTAATTATTTTCCACTTTTAATTCCTCGCTCATGTTTTGATATCTACTAATTATGCTTACATTATGTACCCTGCTCTCCTTTGACTTTCCCCCACTCTTTTCTTATTCAATATTTTCAAGCTGAAAGCTGGTAGTCATTTTCTTGGCCATCTTTATTTCTTTCATGTCTTATGTTTATGTGTTTGTAGTCTATGTGTGTGAGACCAGTGGGCCAAGAGGGCTCCATCAATGTGCTGGGTTACAATAATTGTGATCCCACTTTGTGACGTTCTGTCACAAACTTCTTAGTACTTTCCTGTATGTTGATTTTCAGCCTATGTTTGGAAGCAACTTGTAAGTTTCCCTATTTCTGTCTGCAACTCAATAACATATGAGTGTGACACTGTCAATTGGTTATGGACTAATTTGTTAGCGATCAACTCTAAGGCCCATCTAGAAAGCACAAACCTGAAGTTACTGAAATATACATACATTATGAATTATCTATTATTGTCTAACCTTACGTAACTGAAGTACTTGTTTTATCGGTACAAAAGTTCTTGCACGCACAAGGTGTACCATAAATTTATTGTACACTAGGATAACTTTTACCCTGTTTTTTTTTGTAACTTTTAATATGTTTTTATTAACTTTTATCATCCATTATCATTATCATTACCCCATTGCCTCAATGAGTCTCCCGCAAAAAGCGGGGTAAGGGGTGGTCGGACGTATGCAACCTTACCCATGCAATTGCAGAGTGGTTGTTTCCAATTGACCCAAAAGCGATAACGGGACAACAACGGGACAACCATCTTCTACTTCATGGAAAGGAAGCGAAGAGGTATTAAGAGCCATTTTGATTTAGTCCATTACATCGCACAACCAAAAGAACAAATGAATCTTTGGCTCCATCGAAAATGAACCGTTTTTATATACTTATATATTATGAAAAAAAAAAGTTGATGGATAAACATTTTAAAAGGTTAAATACGGAGTAGTTACTTTTATACATTATTAGTGATTTTGAAGAAATATTTTTTATTAAAATGATAAAAACTTATCACTAAAAAATAGATAACTTTAACATATATCCGGGTAACTTTTAAGTATTTTATTGTACACCACTTGCAAATAAGAATGTGCGCTATCGGTAACCTTGAAATCCCGTTTAGCTGTTCTATTGAAAAATATCATTTTTTTCTTTCCACATAATGTCATGCTATTGAAAGTTGAAACAAGCTTGTAGATGTAAGAGTACCAGAAATTACCTGAGATATGGTGCGCTGGTTTCTTGGCAGGAATGCTTGATACATGGTGATTCATTAATGCATGATGGTGTATCCGTGATTGTTAATTACTGATTAGTACTTGATATAAACCATGCATGATTAAGGAATTGAATAAGAATTTCTTTATGAATAATTGTTAGAAATGTACCAATCTGTTGTGTTTAGTTAGTCTACTAAGATCTGGCAATAGATATATCGTTGATATACCTGAAAAAGGAATTAATTTGTTGCCTGTGGCTATGTTGGATACTTGGATATGTACTGATTAAGGAACATGGGCAACCCAATCGAATGTGTGTGTGTGAGAGAGAGAGAGAGCAAGATGGGGTGGAAGCGGGGAAGACTGAATTGGTAGGCGTTGTACCGTTGTATATTTAAGATGCTATGATTTGTGATAAGGCTTTACTTGCTTGGTGACTAGTCAACTAAGGAATATAAATGACCGTAGGGTTCTGAGAGAGAGAGAGAGAGAGATAGAGAGAGAGAGAGAGAGAGAGAGAGAGAGAGAGAGAGAGAGAGAGAGAGAGAGAGAGAGAGAGAGAGAGAGAGAAAGATGGGGTGGAGGCGGGGAATAGTGAATTGGTAGGCGTTGTACCTTTTTAGTTTTAAGATGCTATGCTTTGTGATAAATCTTTATTTTTTTGGTGACTAGTCAACTAAGGAATATAAATGACCGTAGGGTTCATAGAGAGAGATAGCAAGAAGGATGTGAGGGCGGGGAAGAGTCAATTGATTGGTATTGTACCGTTGTAACCTTTAAGATGACATGATTTGTGATAAGGAGGTAATTTATGAACGCTAACATGGAAGATATAATGAATTTTTTTTTTCAAGTATACAAACTATCTGCATTTTAGTTTCTTTTGCAGTCCCCTTTTTTTGTTTATTTATTAATTTTCTTTTAATATGTTGCAGTTGGCATGTGTCAATAACAATGCCAGCTGGAGAAGTTATGGAGCTTCCTCATTCGTTGAAGTCAACAGGAGAATGTACTCTTGATCAGGTTTGCAAATCAGCTATACAGAGTAGTTGCATCACCAGCTGCTTGCACACTTCTTTTTCGTTTGTTTTGATTGCTTCTTTGCCTCTTCGGCAATGATTTCGCAGGGATTCTTGCTTGCTGGCCGGCTTCCCGAGAAAGTGACTTGTTACGATGGAGTGTTCTATAACTATTTTAGCATTGGTAAATACTTCTTTTGGCTATGATGAGTGCAGTTATAAGTTTGTTTTTAATGTGCAATTACTTAGAGCGTGTTTATCAAACACCTTGGTTTTGGTCTTCAACCTAATAAAATATTTTTTTCCATTGCTCTCTCCTCAACACCAAACTCAACACCAACAACATTTAACAACATTTATCAAACACCAAAAATATCACATCTCTCTTACATCATCTATACCCCACCTACACTTATATCTCATGATATTATTATGGATAAGTATATAATCAAATTATTAGTGGCATAATTAATCGTTATTAATTAAGTTAGTGACATATTAATTGTTTATTAATTAAATTTTATAACCGGCTAATACATAGTAAATAAAAAAATACTTAAAAATTAGACTAAGTAAATTTCACTTTTTAAGTATATAATTTATATCAATAATAAACTTAACTTGTTACCTAAAAACTCGATCATTACAACCTTTAAATTAGTGATATTGCATACTAGTATACTACTAACATATATGATATAACTAATTAATCACTAGTTTGTCTACATTTTTGCCATACATTTTCAATAAGGTCTTCCTTGACAAATTTGTGATCTAAAGTTAAACAAGAGAGGAGAAAATTAAGATTTTTTTTGTGGTTTAAAAGTGGATCAATATTGGTGTCTATTTATAGAGCATAAAAAATTAAAGACATTTATATATATTTTTTTTCCTCTTATTATTTTTTTTTTTTATTCACTTCTCTCTCATAAACGCCAAACCAAGGTGTTTGATAACTATAGTCTTAGTAGTTCTTTTTGGTGTCTTCTTACCTTTTTTTCTAGAGGTGATCTTTGCGGGCTTGGACGGGTAGCGGGGCCTAAGCTTATTATTTTTTTGTCCAAGAGGTCTAGAATAGAAAAATCAAGCCTTTTTTTGCGGGCTTGACTCTTGTCCGTACCCGCCTATTAAACGGGCCGAGCTTGCCCGGCGGGTTATCGGGTCTAGAAATATTTTTAATTTTTTTGTTGAATATAATTAATTTATTTTATGTTTATGGTTAAAATTTTTATTTCGCTTAAATTATCTCTAAATTTTTGAGTTCCATCCTTTATGATATTCTTGTAAGAATGTGAGAAATAATAAAGTCTTAAATAGATAAGTTAATAATGAGAGTCAAAAGTTTTATCCACTAAAAAGTCAAGAATACAATGTTTTTCTATTACTTACAAAATAAAAAATACAAGTACAACCGACTAACTAAAAAAATTATAAAATAAATTTACATATTTTTAGTAAACAGGCGGGCCGCGCGCGACAAATATCATCTTGTCCCGTTGACATTAACAGGCTGAGCTTAGCCCGCCAATTTTTTTTTTACTTTTTTCAAAATTGTTGTCAAAGCCCGCTATTTCAACGGGCCGGATAGACCAGGCTTAGCGGGCCGTCCCGCCCATGATCAGGTCTACTAGTAGTAGTTTTTTCCCCTTCTTTTCTTCTATGCTTGTACCTTCTACTCTCCACTTTGTTTTCTCAAGCTAAGTCTGAAGTTCTGAACCTGAATGTGAGGCACTATACACTAAATATTCAAGTAATCAAGTTTGTTGCTTGGTTACATATCCTTCACTCCTTTTCTTGTCTAAATTAGCTGATTATGGAAAAGTTGTACCAAATTAGGTAGTTGAGGACTTTCTATAGGCATGTGTTTAGATAACGATGAGGAATGAAGTTGTAAGCCTAATTAATAACTTTTGTTGTGAACCTTTGTGATTTCCATTAGTTGAGCGCTTTTAGTTAGAAATTCTTAATTATCCGAGAAATTGCAGAAAGTGGCAATCAAATGTGATAAATAGCTCAAAACTCTAAAATTAGCATCTGAATATGTAAGATGGAAAAGTGATGTAAAAATAATTGGGTGCGGTGAAAAACAATCTTTTTTTGGGTCTAGTTAATCCCTAAGTGTGATTGCGTGCAATTTTCATAACTGCATGCGATATTCAATTTGAGAGAGCTGAATATGACTTGAAAACAAGTCACACTACTGGAATATTCAGTATATTTGGCACCGTTGGCTGTTTGACGGTATACTTTTTGTTACTAATCTCCGAAATAAACCCAGTATGTAAGTTACACTATTTGTAAGCTATCTTCAAATATGTTTTCCCTTCATGGTCATGCATCAAGATCACAACATCATATTTCATCTTACAGGATAACATATATATTACACCCTTTTGATGACAGCCTTACACTATTATTCCCAGTCGAATGTGCGCAAGATAGTATTTCTGGTGAAATTTACTATACCCTTGGTCATATGGATTCATATCTAACATAGTTTGAGGAACTTTTTTAAACCCAACGCATGGAGGTTATTATTCCAAGAAGGTCTAGCTCCTCTGTGGCTAAAATGGAAATGCATATGAATGTAATGAACTCTTACGTGTATATTCTTGCAAGTTGCAATTCAAGGAAAATATGGCTTTCTTGATGTGACCCCTGTAGAAAAATTTGAGAATGGCATAAGCGGGTCCTTTCACGGAAATGGAAGCTGACACAACGAAAAATCTTATAGGAATTATTGGAGTTGGTTGAAAATCAAGTCAGTTGATTAAACCCTTTTGTGCAAATTTATGGCTTGCTTCTCCAGTCAGGGGGGATTAGGACTGCTTGCTTAATAATCAATGGGAACACGTGAAAAACAGACTGAAATAATTAATTTGAAAAGGATGTTTATATAAGGCGAAGACCAACAATGGTGGGTGCATCATATGTTGTGTTGTTCTGCTTGTTCATCTGGAGGAAGCCTGTTATATTTTTTCTCTGTAGAAACTGTCTTGTGACAAAATGTCCAAAATTTAAATGTTCATCAGGGTTGCTGTAGAGATTTAACATTTTTTTAATCACCTTGCATAAAACATGTCAGCAACGTGGCTAAATTCTGTCGTTTGGCTTTTACAGGTATGGATGCACAAGTTGCCTATGGTTTCCATAACTTGCGTAATGAAAAGCCATATCTTGCACAGGGTCCAATTGCAAATAAGGTATGAATAAAATTTTAATGCCATATATATAATTTACAGATTTCACAACTGTGTTTTAGCTTTTCGTTCTCATTTTTCTCTTTCTTGTCTTCACCATGCTCACCTATATTCTTGGTTGTGTTTGCATCACCATGTTTGACTAGGAATTCTTGTAGTAATTGCCATTGCATGTCCATTTGTATATCTATATCTCAATTTCTGAATCCAATTCTTTAAATTTTACACTGTAAAAGAGAAGGCAAGTTTATTTTTAGGGAATCTGTTTGTTAACTTCTCTGATAAGTATCATGAAACATTAGTTGTTTTTATCTTTACTCAAGTAGTCCATTTGATCCTTTTAGATGTCATTTACCTAACTATGTTGGATCAATTTCTTTGCATATACATATTGCACGTGCGTCAGACATGGGTGTAATGATTAAAAAATAATAGAGAAAGTAGGAAATCCTAAACGTATCCATGTACGACACCATATCTGAGCCCCACGCTTTTGTCGAGTCCACATAACAGAGATTCAATCAGGAAAGTTGTCCTACCCACATAGAATGATCAGCAGCCAGCTTGAATGTACATGTCATGGCTCTGTTCAGCCTTATTTGGTCCATGCAAAGCCAGACTGTTGGAGTTTATAGCCCTTTCTGTTTAATTAATGTTTCTCAGAATCTCAGCTGTACCCTTGCCTAAGCAAAGCCTCCCAGCCAATTTGTTATTGAGGTCCTTTTTTCTTCCCCAATATTTTAAAATCTTAAAATGTGCTGTTACAATAAATAAAGGAACACAATTTCATTAGAAAAGTTGCATGTGCTACTTAGAGTGGTTTGTTGGCAAAATGGTTTCCTTCATTTGGGTTGCAATACTTGTAAATGGGTGGAAAGTAGTTTTCCCAAGGGTGGAAAACATATTTTTTTTGCTAGGAAGGAAAGCCACCTTTTCTTCTATATTCCTTACCTTCCACTTTCTCTCCTCCTTTCCGTCCCCTTGCATCCATTTCCATTTTCCCTTCTGCCCCTCAGCATTTCTTTCAACAAAAGAAAGGAAAAAATTGTTCTTCTATAGTTTTATTGCATTTTCCCTTTGAAAACCAAATTCCAAGAATGGTAACAAACTTGGGAGTCTGATATCCAGCCATTATGTAGTTAAAGTTGTGTACTTTTCTGATTATCACCTAAAGCTTTATATGTTGATGTATCTTTGGCTGCCTGCTTTAATGCTGATTTAGGTTAACACAGTACCTGCGTTTTTTCTTCTGCTTGATAAAAATTCTTTATGTTGCAGTTGATCTATTCTGGATACAGCTGTACCCAGGGTTGGTTCTTCACGCCTTGTGCAAGTGATCCAAGCTTAAGGTACAAATATATTGTTCTGGTATATTATTAATATGTTAATGTTTTTCTGTTGTCGTTTTCCTAGTTTGGCACTTTGGCACTTTGGCCTTCCCTAATTTGTAGTCCACACTATCCTTGTCAACTTGCAAAAAACCTTAAAACTCTTTAGGTTTTTCATAACCTACTACTCTGTGTAAGGTAGATGTATTACTGCCTTAAATTGCGGATGAGATTGTTGAACATTTTGATAATTATATCATAGTTGCCATTTTTGGAAATCTAGCTATCTCATTTTCTTTAGCCTATATCCCTTGACTGATCAGCTTTGAGTGTGTCTTTGTCTTGAATGCCATTTTTTTTATTCTTACCATTGCTCACAGTAGATCATCAATCTTTGAGGTGACAGAACATTATGCTTTTCTAATGTAAACTTTTCTTATATGCGAGATTATTTGTCTGATTGCAGGGGGCTCAATAACATCTTAAGAATTCATATAAAAAAGGTCAACTGTTCAGAATGGGAGCAAGTACGAGTCCCGTCAAAGTAATGAGTTTGTATGATGCTTTTGTTTTTTCAAGCTTTTAGTTTACTGTACATATCATTCTGCCGTATTGCTGTTCAGTGAAAGTATGTGGCTCGTTGTTTGTCTTTAGGACCTCTATTTTGTGCTCTTACTAGTATCTTTTTTTTCTACAGTGTGAGATCAATAGTTGCATTGAATCTTCATAGTTATGCAAGTGGAAGACAACCATGGGGTAATTTGAGACCTGAATACTTGGAAAAGGTAATTTTCCCTCTTCCTCTGTCATTCATTTGTCCTTTGTTCTGGACGTCTACATGGCCAACATTACTTGGCTAGTTGCACCTTTTGACATGAAATCAAATTATAGGATAGAACCTTGGTACTTGGACAATATATGGGAAAATGCAAATCACTAGTTTATGAAAGGATGACGAAATTGTGAATAGTTTGATACCAACAGTACTGTAATCCATGCCTGCATTTTCACATTGTTCATGTATAAAGATGTGTCTGAAATACGTACTGTGTAACTTGGTCATGCCTTTCATTGATAATACGTTTGTTGCATGGTTCACAAGTATCTGTTAGCTTCTTTCAATTGATTAGTTTTCAAAAAAATTAAATATTGCTGAAAATCTAGTTTCTGTCATATAATTTTTCCTGAAGAATATATGGATAAATATTAAATAGGGTATGAATCTTCAGGCATGCTCTTGTGTACTCTGTAGTGAATAACTGAATACCTAAGGCTGCCGTGAAGCCTTACTCTGCTGTTCATGGCAGAGTATGGGATTCGGTGTAGGGATAACTGGATAAGTGCATGCATATGTTTTCCAAGTATCAAGGTTCAATCCTAAAAACTCGATATCACAACCAATTTATATTTTAACAAATGTGACAGTTTTTCTGAAAATTTCAAAATAGTGTATGGGAATGACTATTTTAATTTTGGACGAAGGGATATTTTAGCTGACCCCTCAATCTTCATTTTGAAGTTTCTTTGGTTTTAACTACTATCTTAATCTAATACGTGGCTACATGTGAATATTGCGTTAATTCTGCAGAGAGGTTTTGTTGAGGCAAATGCTGATGATGGTCTTCTTGAAATTTTTGGTCTAAAGCATGGGTGGCATGCGTCTTTCGTGATGGTAGAACTAATATCAGCGAAGCACATTGCCCAGGTCAGTAATGTTAATATTTTCTGAATTTCGCACCAAATTGATTGTTTATTGGTGAAGTAAGAAAGTGGTGACTTTACTCCGAAATATTTGGTTTAGTTTGTTCTGTTTTAGACCTAAGGATGTAAAAGATTTAGCGTTTAGCCCAACCATGCATATAGCTTGGGCTTAGCGGCTCAAAGCTTACAAGATAACCAGAAATATATATACCAAAAACAATATGTTAATAAGTATTATTATTGAAAAAATTACAAGAAAATGGCAACAAAAAAGTGTTGTATTTCAGGCAGCTGCAATTAGGTTTGAAGTAAGAGGTGGTGAGTGGAAACAGTCATATATGCAGACAGATGGGGAGCCATGGAAACAACCACTAGATAAAGAATATTCAACATTTGTGGAGATCAAGCGGGTGCCATTTCAGTCCCAAATGATTAGAGGCGAATAATAATAATACTCTTTATTTGCAATTTTCGTGTAAAGGCATTGTTAGAAGTTGTAATCTAAAATAGAGATGCAGTTAGCTGTATTCTGTAACGATTGTTGTATATGTAAATTATTCAACCAGTGTAAGCTCCCTGCTGACTCGTGGGAAACAGAGTTGATGAGGAGTGAGATTTCCAGGATGAGATGTTGAGGAGTGTGTATTGACAAGTTGTAAAAACATTTGTATGTATCAATCAATGTATGGGATGAGATGTTGAGGAGTGTGAATTAAGGGGCTCATTTCACTGCTTAGGGAAAATCTGAACTCTGAAGAGATGGCAAAAGTAGCACCGAATGTGGCGGACGAGAACCCTCTTGGGCTGTGTTGACACATCATTGCAGGGGCATGTCGTAGTACTCCGGCATCGGTGTATGAACTGTTTGGACTATTTCGTGAATGTATGAAGCATATTCTTAGTCTTTCATGGTGGTTAATTCTTAACTCCAGGTACATTTAGGGGTGCTAATGAGTCGAGTCGAGCTCGAGTTTGGCTAAGCTCGATTCGAACTCGAAAACTCATAGTCAAACTCGACTCGACTCGAAAACTCGCGAGATTAAAAATTTCAAACTCGACTCAAACTCGAAAACTAAACCCGAGCTCGAACTCGACTCGAAATCAGCTCGAAAACTCAAACTCGAGCTCAAAAACTAAACTCAAACTCGAAGTCAACTCAAAAACTCAAGCTCAAACTCAACGCGAAAATTGACTTGAAAACCCAAAATTGAGCTTGAACTCGACTCAAATCAAATTCAAATCTTATAAAAAGTAAGTTTATATCCCAAATCAATATGTCCATTAGCCCAAATGAAAGTCCAATGGAAGTGATTTGTACACTTTCACACTCAGTAATACTTATAACCCTTTCCTCCTCTCCTCACTCACTTATTTACCCATGTGTTACAAAATGAATATACTTATTTCTTTCTTTCCTCCCTCATTTATGTACCAACGTTGGAGTAACTGTAGAAAACATTTTGACTGCCAAATAGTGTAATGTAGATGGACGATTTAGGTTTTTTCTTTTTTTGTCCTTAATAATTTATTCATCCATTTTAGGAAGAAAAATAAAATATATTTTTATTAAGGAATAAAAAAACATAAAATGATGAATAAAAATGATAAAATAAAACATTTATATTTTTATAAAAGTTCATATTAGGTATATATAATTCGAGCTTCTCGATTTTTTCGAGTCGAGAATCAAGTTGCTCGACTCGACTCGTTAAATTTTCGAGTCGAGTTCGAGTAGCTCGCAAGTTCGGTGAGCTCATAAACACCCTTAGGTACGTCAAAGTTATGGGATTTGTCATCAATGGCACTTTATCAATACGTGGATATTACTAATATTTAGGAAAATACAAACTCTTATAATAGACCATTTTATAGTTACCACGTACAGAGTATTAAACAGTTGGACCATCACATCATTCTCCTCCTATCTGGATAACATATTGCGAAATGTATTCAGGATTTGCCAATTAAATACTTCGTAAGTGTTAGACAATGTGATATGAGATTAATTGGCAAGAAAGATATGTAGAAAAGAATTATCCCCTTATTTATTTTTAAGGTATTGTAATCCGTTGCAATGCTAGAGTAACTTTTTTTTTTTTTGGCAATTCTAGTTTAGAATATGGAGCATTGTTTACTTTGAAACTATTTAGAATCTATGTTAGATCTTCGTTTGTGATTTATACATGAGCAAAATATAACGACATGAGATCTTATTAAATTCGTGTCTTATTATGTATTTTCGAAATATCAAATTTCTATATTTTTTACAAATACATTAGAGAAATGGATGCTCAATGATTAATTATTGTCATACATAAAAAATAAAGTGTAACTATTATGTCTAAATAGGATGAGTATTGAGTAGCGTACGTTATTTTGTACGATGTCCTTGTAAACTAGTCCTTTTTGATACGATGATATCACCGTACAATTTATTTATATAGTTTTACTCCTATTAGAATTATTTTTGTTAATGAAGGAAATCCAAGAAGAGTGGAGGGCATTTATCCACTAGGGAGTAGGGAGAGGAGTCAAGTGGAAGAGAGCAGTTTTGCAGGTGCTAGAAAGAATGTTGACAGCACAAAGAAAAAGGATCCCAGGGTGTTTTCTTGAAAATGACTTGTGACTTGTGAGGAATTTTAATGTTTAATTTGAGAAAGAAACTCTTACTCATTTTCAACAACTTGTTGAATTTGTTTCATCGTTATCATGGTTAGTAGGACCTTTTAAGGGAATGATGGAATATAGAACTAGGAGTTTATCTAATTACTCCCTTTGTTACTAAAATGTTGTCGTATAGAATAAAATTTACTTTATTAATATTTGGGCGTAAGATGTGCACATTGATAGGTTAAGTGCACCATCAGGCTACTATGGTAGAGTCAATAGAACTTTCTGCTTTCGAGAACTGCAAGTGAAAGTCATAACCTTGATTCCCTTTATAAGCACGTGCCAATCTTGATAAATCTTCTAGAATTTCCTACAGTTTCGTTCTCTCAAAATGATACTCCCTCATGTTATGCCACTTGACGTTTCAGGGAGAATTTGGAAAACACCAACCAAATCCAAAAACTTCGCTTTAGCTCGTATTTTATTAAGTGGTGCACTTTAACCGACACATATATACTTCAATGAAGGTGAGTTGATTTTATTAAACAAAGAAACAAGTGAGGTCAGTGTAGATTAAACAATTGGAGTAAAGATACTGGAAGTATTATAAATATTTAAGTGTAACTAGTGTGAGTAAAAAAGTATAATTAGTGAGGTCCGTGGGATAAAAAGAAAATAATAAAATAAAAGAAAAGTTTCCATAAATGAAGTATACCCCTTAATTAAACATGGTCGATTATAAAAATGTATCACTTAATAAAATACGAATGTAGTATAAATAAAGATGCTCAACACCATTCTGTAAGCTTGATGCAAACCTTAGTCTTTGCTTCGAATTAGACCATGCTTCGAATGAGCTTATTTTACCCAAAATATCAGATAGTGGAAATAAAAAATTTGGCTTCGCCCAGGCTCGAACTGGGGACCTTCAGTGTGTTAGACTGACGTGATAACCAACTACACCACGAAACCGTTGTTGTTTGGAGTTGTACGTATACATATATATAGATATCCAATAGAAAAAGGCCGTTATTGGTATTGACGGACCAATTAATCTTTTATTCCCAAGAGTGGTGTTAAGTGGAGAAACCAGTGTGTAGTACGACAAGTACTTGTAAACTACTACCCACCACAAATTGAGGGGTGACTCGTTTTCCACAAACCATACTCGTATTAAGAATTAAGATTGATCATATAAAGTTGTTTGCGTAAGCTCTATCTTTATTCAATAATGTTAATCATATATACTATCTTAAGTTTCTAACCACTAAATGGGGTGTTTGGTTTGTGTGTTTTGGATATGAGGTACAGATCTAGAATGAACAAAACTCATACATACTGATTGTTTTACAAAAAATAATTTCTAAAATCATAATTCAAACCCAGGAAAGAGGTGGGTATGACTCATACCAAATCCTTAGTTATTACCCCTTCGCTATTTTAAAAAGAGATACACTTTCCTTAAACGATTATATTTTAAAAAGAGATACACTTTTCTTTTTTGACATGTTTTGGTCTCCACTTCCAATTATATTACTCCCTCCGTTCCATAATTATAGTTCCGTTTGATCAAAAATACGGATTTTAAGAAAAATGGAATATAGTACATGGAAAAGTAGAATAAAGCACAAATGATGATTGAGTTGGATGAAAAAGTGGAATAAAGTACATGGAAAAGATAATATAGTACATAGAAAAATAGAATATAGTACATGGATGGGATTTTCAATAAATTTTTAATTAATATAGTACATGAGAAAGTGAGACCTTAATAGCCAAAATTAGAAACGGGACTATAATTTTGGGACGTCCGATTTAGAAAACAAGACTATAATTTTGGGACGGAGGGAGTAATATTTTTCTCTTTCTTGTGGTCCTCATATTTACTCACCTCTTCTTTTTACTATGATAAATAAATCACCCACTAACCCACTTACATCTTATTTAAATAAATTCAACTCACTCTCCTAAAACAAACTGCCGATCAAAATGTATCTCTATTTAAAATACGGATGGAGTAAATAAAAGAAAAAAAATTATTGGATAAAACCAAACACATGGTATTAAGATTCAAGTACGAATTCAATACTTGTCTGGTTTCATTCCTGATTCTAAACCCACACCATTATGCGAACAAATATTATTCCATTGCTTAAAGATTTGTTCGCTTGAACTAATTTTAACTTGTTTTGACTGAATTATTCTATAAAAAAAATTATGATAAGGCCAGATAAGTTCATATAAGTTCATATAAGTCTTTGTTCTCCTCATGTTTTTCTTATTCTTTATTACTTATTTTATCAGACCAGATAAGAAAAAATAAGACCAGACCAAACCAGAAGAGAAAAAACACTAATATAAAACATTCATATCAGACTAGGGCAGATCAACCTAAACCAAACCAGACACGAAACTAAAAAAATTATACCACATCGGGTGAAGAGAGCATATCCTAATTTCAGATAAATTCAATCAGGAAAAATAATATTCTCAAACAATCACTACAAGAATTTGTATCTTTAACGACAACCTAATTACGACGGGTCGAAAATCCCGTCGCAAAAGCCTTTTGCGACGGGGCTAACAACCAAACAATGACGGGAATAACCGTCGCAAATGTCTTTTACGACGGGTTTACAACAAATTTACGACGGGATTTCTATTAACGACGGCCCCCTTTTATGACGGGTTCGCGACAGAAAATCCCGTCATTAATCAACGATTATTAGCCTTTCGCGAGGGGATTTCCCGTCGTTAATAGTACCATTTCTTGTAGTGAATTATCCACATAATGGATAAGTTAATTTCATCAGATTCAGTTAATCTAACAAAAAACTAAGATTGAGATATATGTTAAAATTCCTTTATGAATTATATTGCCTTTATAGATTGAGAGCATGTCAGTTAAAACATATGTTAAAATTCCCTATTTATAACTTATATTGCCTTTATCCTTAACCCTATTAGCTCATTCACAACCAAAAAATAAGGTTAAATTTGTAACTAAAATAGTAAACACTAATTAAAAAAAAAAAAAAAAAAAAAAGGCAGTGAACACATATGATTGAAAATGAAAATAATAGTGATGACGTGAGCTGTAATTTGTTTGGTCGTGGCGTCCGACAACATGATTACAATAAATGGTCCACATAATAGGATAATTTGGTGAGCATCAATTGTTTCCATAGTGGGATATCATCGTTTATTCATTTATGCAACTTCCATGCATTTTGCTGGGACCTACACGCAAATAGCCGTAAATGGCGAGGTCCATAAATAGCGCCCAAAAATTAAGGAAAATGACGTGTAAAAGGAAATAAGTAAACTAAGGTAAAAAAGAGGGGATAAAGGGAAAACATAATGGTGAAAATTTGTAACATAATGGTGAAAATTTGTAACGGGGATGGTGTTTGATGAGCGAGAAAATATGAGTAAACATTTCACCTCGTTTCTCGTGAATTCCTCTTCTCCTTCCTCAAACCCTAGAGAGAGAAACAAACCGAAATTGTTGAGAAATCAATTACATGATGAACGACCCGTACTGGCCGGACTATTCGATAATGCCGGCGATAAGGAGATTAGAGATGGTCGACGAAGATGATGAGTTCGTCGGCGGAGGATATGACGGCGGCGGGGATATGACGGCGGTGCCAGAGAATTTGAAGAGGTCAGTTTGAGTTTTGATTTAAAATTGACTGTAATTACTTGGTAATTGACTGTAATTGACTCTATTTACTTGGTAACTAGTTAAGTTTGATTGGTTATTGAATTAGTTTCTAACTAGTTATGTGATTGCAGTATATTATATTGCATTTTAGTTTAACTGGTTAGATTATATTGCATTTTAGTTTAATTGGTTATTTAATCGGATATTTCATGAGATACCCCCGAGGTTTAAGTTTATTCACCAGGTACCCTCGTTGTTTCAGTAATCCACCAGGTACCCCTCAGGTTTCATTTTCTCGCATGACTTAACCTTGCCGTTAAGTGGCCGTTAAGTGGCCGTTAGAAACTTTTTTTCACCAGGTACCCTTGTAATTTATTTCACCAGGTACCCCTGAGGTTTCATAGATTTTCACCAGGTACCCTTATGTTTTTATGGTAATTGCACCAGATACCCCAGCTCACCAACGGCTAAAAAAACTAGCCGTTGGTGAGCCTTCTCTATTTAAAGGGGGAGCATCAGCAACTCTTCACTACAACTTTCTGTTCTTCCCATTAACCAACTCATATTTTCCCTATTTCCCAACTCACTTTCAAATGAGCTCATATTCTCAATCTCAATCTTCCTCTACAACGTATGAATCCTCATACGTTGTAGTTCCAAACAAAACATGCAACATATGTGGGAAAAAATTTGCAATAAGAAGTTCTGAAACAATGAAAAATCCTCAAAAACTATATTACAAGTGTGACTTATGTGACAACTTCAAGTGGTGCAAGGGAAGCATTGAGCAACCACTGCCAATGAGAAACAACAAAGGTAGCACAAAGGAAGGAGAAATTGAAGAAAATAGAAGCTTGAATGAAGAAATTCACCAAATGAAGAAGAAACTCGAGCAACAAAAGAAATTAATGCATGGAGCTATAAAAAATGGCATTCTAATGTTTTTTATTCTAGTATCATGTTTACCTCTTTTTCTCAGTTTAGGGGGTCTACCTGATGCTCTCTTCATGGGTGGTGGGAGGATAATAGAAAGGTCAAAAGAAGGCCATTGGGTTGGGTCAGGCATGGGGTGCATGTGCTCTGAGTAAGTTAACTTGTATGCTTGCCCTTTGAAGTAGTGAGACACAAAATCAGTAGCCTCAAGTCTTTGGTGGTAAATAACCCTAAGGCCATGTCTGCAAGGTATGCCAGATATTTGCCATACTCCACAACCACAAGTCCTTGCATCTAACTTAATAGGGTATTTGACAGCCCCCTCTTTCACTTCATATTCCCCTCCCACAGCAGCTGTTACAGAACAAAACCTAGACTGTTGACTCCTCTCTTCTAATACCCCAGCAGCATATTCAGTCAATTGGTTTGGTCCCATTTCTATAGCCTTGCCAAATCTAGACCCAATCTTCTTCATACACCAACTCCCAGCCTCTATTAGATCCAAGCATCCAAGCACAAACAAAATAAAGCAGCAAAACAGAAAATGTATTAATAAAAAGGACAGGGGTGGTGTAAAACATATGCAACCACAGTGTAAAAAGCAGTAAAGATAGAACATTTACCTTCCATCAGAGTGTACACTGGCATGTCTCTAAAAGGCTTGGTACAAACGTTGAAAGATTCAACAAAATTGGTGGTGTTGTGATCATAAACCACTTGTGGTTCAAACTTGTGCCTTGACCACTGCTTTGGCACTTGGGACAGATAATCAACAACCTTTGGATCAATTTTGGCAATCTTCTCCATTGCCTTGTTGTACACATATGGGTTGTATGCATTTGCAGCAACCCAGAAAGACTTATGGACTTATGGAATGCAGTTCCATACCAGCCAGTTTTTTTTAAAAAAAGTAGCCGTTGGTGAGCAGGGGTATCTGGTGAAATTACCATAAAACATAAGGATACCTGGTGAAAAACTAAGAAACCTCAGGGGTACCTGGTGAAATAAATTACGAGGGTACCTGGTGAAAAAAAGTTTCTAACGGCCACTTAACGGCAGGGTTAAGTCATGCGAGAAAATGAAACCTGAGGGGTACCTGGTGGATTACTGAAACAACGAGGGTACCTGGTGAATAAACTTAAACCTCGGGGGTATCTCATGAAAAACCCGTTATTTAATTAGTATTATATTAGTTATTTAGTTTAATTGGTTAATTGATAATTAGTTATGTGATTGCAGTATTGCGATGATCACCATGATGATAATGCTGAGTGTAATGTATTTCGTGTTAATGATGATGATGGTGATGACCTTCATGAGGAAGATGGTGATAATGCTGTTAATGAATTTGCTGTTAATGATGATGATGATAATGTTGTTAATGAATTTCCTGGTATGAGGAAGATGATGAGTGTAATGAATTTCCTGATGATGATAATTACAATCCGTGGACTATGGACCATGGTGCACATAGAGCATGGTGCACCATGTACACCAAAAGAACACATGCGCATAAACAAAAGAACATGACACTACGACAAAAGAACATGCAATATAATGTTTTACTTTTTTGTTACAAAAAATCACAATTAATTAAAAATAATAAAAATATATATCCATGTTCTTTTTACGTAACCAGATGTTCTTTTAACTATATACTAATGTTCTTAAAGTGCACCATGCTCTATGTGCACCATGGTCCACCCTCTAAATTGCGTGATAATTATGATTGTAATGGCGATAATGAGGATTGTAATGAGGATGAGATTGTTGGGCTAATTAATGAGGATTATATTTATGAGGAGATGGTTGAACCTTATCGGACTCCAAAGAAGAAGTTTGTGAAAACAGGTTTTGGGGATCAAGAAGAAATTTCTCCTCTAAAGAAAAACATGCGATTTACTACATATCAAGAAGTGGATGAATATTTCTTTAGCCATGCAAAGCAAAAGGGATTTGAAATTTGCAGAACCGCTAGTAGTTTGAAAAGGGCGTCGAAGGGTAGTGATATAAAAGTGAGGTGTCGTGGGACTTGGACTTGTGAGTGCGCTGGACAACCAGCTCCACCAAAGCAATACAAAGATCGAAGCAAATTACCAAAGAAAATTTAGAGTGCCATGGCTAAGACACGGAGATCCAAAAAAGTAGGATGTCCAATTGAAATTTATGCCAGTGTAGATGACAAGGGTGATTGGATTATTAGGAGAGTGATGTTGGACCATCAGAATCACCAACCCACACCGATGAAATCCAAGGATGTGCCTGCTTTCAGGAAACGCAATTTACTGGATAAAGAGAAAAACTTAGTACGTTTCATTAAGAATAACTCTAAGGCGGGTATCATTAATAGTGATATAATAAAAATCCTGGCCGAGGATAGGGACAGAGTGGAAAATCTTCCCTTAAATTCAAGGGACATTCAAAAGAGAATAAGGAAGAGGTGATGTTGAATCTAAGTGGTGGTGATGCCCGAGCAATGGTTGATTACTTTAACAAGTTGACAGCTGATAATCAGAACTTCTTCCACATGGAAAGGTACGCGGAACGAGGTGGTCTTCAAGACATAGTTTGGGTTGATGCGAGGAGCAGGGCAGCGTTCGAAGAGTTTGGAGATGTAATAGTCTTTGATGCCACGTACTTAACCAATAAGTACCGTCTTCTGTATGCAAACTTTTGCGGTGTGAATCATCACATGCAGACGATACTCTTTGGTTGTGCACTACTTTCTCGCGAGACTGCAGAGACTTACTCGTGGCTGTGTACCACCTGGTTAAACTGCATATCAGGCAAAGTTTCTAGTGGGAAATTAACTAATCAGGATCCTGCAATGAGGAGAGCATTGAAGGAGACCATGAAAGATACAACACATAGGTGGTGTCTATGGCATATTCTCCAAAAGTTCCCCAAATACTTGAATAAGCATGAGAACTATGAAGATTTGAAGGCTGATCTAGAGAATGTAATATATGACAGCAGTGATCCCGTTACTTTTGAAATGGGTTGGAATGATGTTATTGTTCACTACGCCGTCAAAGAAAATGCCAATTACAAATGGTTGGAAGGTATAAATTTCAAAATACGCTTTCTGTTGTTTAATAATAATGATTTATGTTGTTTAATAATAGTGATAACTAACTAGAATTTTTTGTGTGTGAAGATATGTATGATGAGAGGCATGGCACAAAATAGATAATCCTAGTAGAATGACATATACCGTTAAGTTCGGAGGCGGTGCCCCAAACCCCATCGGAGACCATGTTGCGCCCCCAAACCCTTAAACCAGGGTGCGTTAATCTGTCTATTGTATTTGTCACCCAAGAACATACATCACCGATAAAACTTGCTAACTGAATGTAATTGGCCACCATACACATTTTGGTGCATGCTTGAGGCCATATTCAGCAAGCACTTGCAACATAGGAATAATATTCTGAGTAGCTAGGATGATAGGAAAACTTGCTATTTTACGGCTCCATTAGGTACAGCGTCAAACGTTTTCATGGAAAACGATTTTTTCCTTTTCAATTATTTTACGTTGTTTGGTTGGGTAAGGGATGAAAAACAATTTTTCATGACTCCCTCCAAGGTGGAAACCCCTTTTCCATTTGAAAGGGAGGGAAACTACTTTTCCTTCTTTCCTCCTTATCTCCCTCTCCTTTCTTCTCCTCAATCTTCATCATTCTCCCATTTTCCTTTAAGGTACCAAACAAAAGAAAAGTAGTTTGGAATTGTGTTTTTCCTTGAAAAATGTTTTCCATGGAAAATCATTTTACAATGAAAATGTTTTACGCCCTACCAAACGGAGCCTACATCAACTTCCGTATATAATTCCGGAATGTACATGATAATTTTCCCTGATTGGCTACATTCTTATATTTAATACGGCAAATTTTATTATACGGAATACAATGGATTATACCTTGTACGAGCTGACATTAAACTCATCCTTTTAAGTATGTTTAACGTACAGAGATTCTACCCTATATGAGCTGAGATTTAAATCATCCTATTAATTGTGTTTAAACATAAACATGTTATATGTGAAAAGTGATAGGACCCTAGTAGTATAATAACTACCCACAAGGATCACCTCCAAGACAATCAACCAAACAATACAACTCCAATTCACCACAAATAATCCACCAAATAAATAACCTAATAACCTAACAATCAACCAATAATGGACAGCAACAACAATCAAATGCGGAAGAATAAAATGCAATCAACAACACACGAATTATACATGGAAAACCCCTTTCGATGTGAAGAGTAAAAACCACGGGACTTGTGAGGAGTCCACCCTTGTCACCTTCTCTTATTATGATAAAATTGAGAGCAAAAGAACCCAAATCAGATATACAAAGGTTCACAACCCACCAACACTTCCATACATAAGAGATCAGCAAGTAAGAGACAAGAGATGAAGAATATCACCTAAAAATGTAGGTTATGTCCATCAGCGACCACGGACAAACCAGAATTCAAAACGACGATCCAACCGTTCAAAATGAGGTCCTATGTATCCTCAACAAGCTGACCAAACATCAGCACGATCTGACCGTTCAATCTCCGGCAAACAGAAGTTTTCTGATGGCTGCCCTGAAAACTACGAACACTCTCTTCTCTTTCTCTCCCCTTTTTTTTGAGTGTGGTTTTAGATCTGATTTTCTCACTCAGCTAACCTAACTCCCTATAGATCATAACTAAACATCAAAAATACTCCAAGTCTTATAAGATAATCCAACCAATTTATCCCAAGTGGGCAAAAACATAACCCAATATTTTGGGCTCACAAACACAAGATAAATGACTTACTTGTGCAACAAGTGGGCTGGACCCACAACAATCTCCCCTCTAGCCCATCACGGGGAAGACACGATCATACCATGATCACTTGAACCTTATCCCGGCAAGCTTACTACAAAGCTCAGCCTTGCTTCCGGGAACTACATTTGTCAATGTATCTGCACCATTCTTGTCGGTGTAGACTTTCTCCAGTTTCATTCTCTTTTCTTCAATTACATCTCGCAACCAATGATATCTAATGTCAATGTATTTGGTGCGAGCATGATACATTGAATTCTTGCTCAAATCCATAACACTCTGACTATCACATAATACTACATACTCACCTTGCTTCAAACCCAACTCTTGGAGGAACCTCTTAAGCCAAAGCATTTCCTTGCTTGCTTCCACTGCTGCAATATACTCTGCCTCAGTTGTGGACAAAGCTACACATTTTTGTAGCTTGGATTGCCATGAGATGGCTCCCCCTGAAAATGTAAACACATAACATGAGGTAGACTTTCTATTATCAAGCTCACCAGCCATGTCTGCATCAGTATAGCCTTCAAGTATAGGTTTGCCACCTCTATAACATAGACTCAATTTGGAGGTGCCTTGCAAGTATCTGAAGATCCACTTCACTTCTTCCCTGTGAGCCTTACCCGGATTGGATAAGAAACGGCTCACCAAATTGACCGCCTGTGCAATATCAGGTCTAGT
This sequence comes from Spinacia oleracea, assembly GCF_020520425.1. NCBI lineage: Eukaryota > Viridiplantae > Streptophyta > Magnoliopsida > Caryophyllales > Amaranthaceae > Spinacia > Spinacia oleracea. Next base: position 40,349,395 of record NC_079488.1, read on the forward strand.
ACACACCGTAACATACATCAAAGAACCAACAACAGAAGAGTAAGGAATGGATGACATAACTTCTTTCTCCTTCTCTGTTGTAGGACAAGCTCTCTTACTTAGCTTGAAGTGAGTAGCTAGTGGTGTACAAACAGACTGAGCATGCTTCATATTGAACCTTTCAAGCACCCGTTCAATATATTTCTCATGGGATAACCACAATTTCCCAGCTTTTCTGTTACGAGCAATCTCCATGCCTAAGATTTGCTTTGCAGAACCCAAGTCTTTCATGTCAAATGACTTGGACAATGCTTTCTTCAAACTTTGAAGCATATCTGCATCTTGTCCAATTATCAGCATATCATCTACATATAGAAGAAGGATGATGAAATTACCTCCAGGGAACTTTCTGAAATACACACAAGGATCGGCTGTAGTACGTTTATAACCATTGCTTGTCATAAACGAATCAAATTTTCGGTACCACTGCCTTGTTGCCTGTTTGAGCCCATAAAGACTATTCTTCAACTTGCAAACAATTTTATCGTTCCCTTTTTCTTCAAAACCTTCAGATTGCTCCATGTAGACCTATTCATGCAAGTCACCATGTAAAAATGCAGTTTTTACATCAAGTTGCTCCAACTCAAGATCAAGACTTGCTGCTAAACCCAACACAGTTCTGATAGATGTCATTTCCACCGGAGAGAAGATCTCATCAAAGTCAATGCCCTTTTTCTAGTTGCATCCCTTTACCACCAATCTGGCTTTGCGCTTCACTATCTTCTCACCATCTTTCTTGTTCTTGAAAATCCATCTGTTTCTCAAGACTTTCTTGCCCTTGGGAGGCTTCACTAGCTCATAGTGTCATTCTTTTCCAAGGAATCCATCTCCTCCTTCATTTCATCGAGCCATTGCTTTTTCTCATCGTGAGACAACACCTCTTTATAGTTCTCTGGCTCTCCATCTTCACTAACTAGAATGAACTCTGAGCTTGGATACTTTGTTGAAGGTTTCCGCTCTCTAGTGGACCTTTGAACATGTGTATCCTTCACTTGAGGGGTAGGTTGCTCCCCCTGCTCAGGAACTGCTTCATGAACCACTTCCTCATGTGCATCTTCCTCATGGATTTCTTCATCAGATAAAGACTCATCAAGATCATCATCAACATGATCTGGTACATTGTCATCAGGTTGTACTTCACCAACATCATAATGTACATCATCAAGTACATCCTCGACATTCTCATTTGTTGGCTGAATAACAAGAGGAGTAGAAGTAGAGCCATTAGTATCAAAAGACAAATATGAAGTAGAAGTATACCTTGTACTCAGAAGATCTGCACCCTTCTCGTGCTCAAAGAATACTACATCTCTTCTTCTCACTACCTTCTTCTTCTCTGGATCGTAGAGTCCGAAACCATACTCTACATCCCCATACCCAACAAACACACATGGATTGGATTTCGAATCAAGCTTTGACCTCTGTTCTTTAGGCACATGCATGTATGCCTTGCTGCCAAAGACTCTCAAATGCGAATAAGTGGGATCACGTCCCTTCCACGCTCTCTCTGGAATGTCAAGACTAAGAGGAATCGATGGAGATCGATTAATAAAATACAGGCACATTGCACTGCTTCGGTCCAGAATGTCTTAGGAAGATCAGACATTCTAAGCATGCACCTCACCTTCTCTACAATAGTTCTGTTCATCCTCTCAGCAACTCCATTGTGTTGTGGTGTGCCGGGCTCTGTCTTCTCATGTCTAATGCCATTTTGTGAGCAATAATACTTGAACTCATTCGAAGTATACTCACCACCATTGTCAGATCGAAGACACTTCAACTTTCTTTCGGTCTCCCTTTCTACCATGGCATGAAACTTTTTGAAAATCTCGAACACTTGGATTTTTGTCTTCAACATATACACCCAAGTTATTCGAATAGAATCATCAATGAAAGTGACAAAATATCTATTGCCACCAAGTGACTCCACCTCAATAGGACCACAAACATCGGAGTGAACTAACTCCAACTTTTCTTGCCTTGTGGTGGACTTCCTAGAAAAGGAAGCTCTATGCTGTTTACCTGCCAGACAATGATCACAAGGGTCAAGAGAAACTGATTTATCAACAGGAATAAGAGATTTACCTGCTAACAGTTTAATCCCCTTGTCACTCATATGCCCTAGCCTTCGATGCCACAAATTTGGAGAATTCTTTTCTTCAACTGCATTCAGCTCACCAGAACATACACTCAAGTATGTCTTATACAAAGAGAAACACAACTCTCCACGAGCAACTGTCATCGAACCCTTAGACAATTTCCACTTACCATCACCAAAGGTGTGTCGGTACCCTTCTAGATCAAGGACATTTGCAGACAACAAGTTAAGACGTAAATCAGGAATATGGCGCACATTCTTCAATGTAAGCATGCACCCAACACTTGTCTTCACACGGATATCACCCAACCCAACAATGCTAGCTGAGCTCTTGTTCCCCATCTTTACAATACCAAAATCACCAGATTGATAGTCCGTGAAATACTCCCTCTTAGGAACACAATGATATGAAGCACCTGAGTCTACAAGCCACTCTGTGTCTGAACTCCCTACATGATGACACTCACTAGTTGCACAAATCAAAGCAACATCATCATCACTCTTAGAAGCGGTTGCTGCAGTATTTTTATCATCTCCCTGCTTTTGTGAGTCTTGGTTCTTACCTTGTTCTCTCTTCCAACGGTAGCAAAACTTTTTGATATGGTCAGGCTTGTTGCAGTAATGACATGTCCTAGTCTCTCTTTCTCTACACTTCGACCTCCCCTTTGAGTTATCACGACCTTTGGAACCCTTACTGTTGTTTCTTCCACGATTCTCAACAACAAGAGCATGTGAATTATCAACTCCCATCTCCTTTCTTCTAACCTCTTCATTGAACATGCTTTCTTTGATCACATCCAAAGATAGAACACCTTCTGGAGCAGAGTTACTAATAGTCACAACCAAGGTTTCCCAACTATTTGGCAAAGAACTCAACAAGATCAAAGCCTGCAATTCATCATCAAGAACAATTTTCATAGGAGTCAGCTTGTTAATAATATCCTGAAAGTCACTCAAATGCTCAGAAATAGACTTTTCACTTTTCAATTTCAAATTAACAAGTCTCTTAATTAATGAAGCTTTGTTATGTGCGTTCTTCCTTTCATAAAGACCTTCTAATTTCTTCAACAAATCATATGGCCGGGTCGGACTCCTGAGACACATGGTTGAAAATGCTAATATCAACCCACTGCCTAATAGTCCCCAAAGTTTTTCTCTTTAACTTTCCCCAATCTTTCTCTTCCATTTTTTCTGGTCTTTCAGGTTTAGAAATTGTGCCATCGGCTTTTGTGGTTGTTTCAATTGGATCATACAAATCTTTGCAATATAGCAAATCCTCCATCATCGGTCTCCAAATTGAATAATTGATTGATGTCAATTTAACCATTGAACTACCTCAACTACTACTAGTAGACTCCGTAACAATGATCAAATTAAACCCCGCTCTTGATACCAACTGATAGGACCTTAGTAGTATAACAACTACCCACAAGGATCACCTCCAAGACAATCAACCAAACAATACAACTCTAATTCACCACAAATAATCCACCAAACAAATAACCTAATAACCTAACAATCAACCAATAATGGACAGCAACAATAATCAAATGCGGAAGAACAAAATGCAATCAACAACACACGAATTATACGTGGAAAACCCCTTCGATGTGAAGAGTAAAAAGCACGGGACTTGTGAGGAGTCCACCCTTGTCACCTTCTCTTATTATGATAAAATTGAGGGCAAAAGAACCCAAATCAGACATACAAAGGTTCGCAACCCACCAACACTTCCATACATAAGAGATCAGCAAATAAGAGACAAGAGATGAAGAATATCACCTAAAAACGTAGGTTCTGTCCAGCAGCAACCACGGACAAACCAGAGTTCAAAACGACGATCCAACCGTTCAAAATGAGGCCCTATGTATCCTCAACAAGCTGACAAAAAATCAGCACGATCCGACCGTTCAATCTCCGGCAAACAGAAGTTTTCTGATGGCTTCCCTGAAAACTACAAACACTCTCTTCTCTCTCCTCTCTTTTTTGAGTGTGTGTTTAGATCTGATTTTCTCACTCAGCTAACCTAACTCCTTTTAGGTCATAACTAAACATCAAAAACACTCCAAGGCTTCTAAGATAAGCCAACCAATTTAGCCCCAAGTGGACTAAAAACATAACCCAACATTTTGGGCTCACAAACACAAGATAAATGACTTACTTGTGCAACAAATGGGCTGGACCTACAACAAAAAGTTTGATTTTGTGCAAAGTAATATTAATAGAGTTAAGGGGAATCCACAACACAAGTTACGTGCATTTAGTAACTTATATTATATTTCGTCTGATTATTGGGTTACTCTACGTATTCACATAATCGCAACGAGGCATATTTTTTTTTTTTGGAAATGCAAGTATATTCTATCAATATGAAATCGACACGAGATGATCGATCTCCACTGCCATCACTTCTGATGTGATGAATCTAAGCCATTATATATTATCCATGTAACTTTAAGTTGGGTGCACCAATTAATTATTTCAATTGAACGATAAATGTGTCATCATTAGCAATTAGCATTATTTGTATGTGCTGCTTTCATTTATAGACAGACAAGACATATTCTCATTTCTCATTATATGGAAACATAAAATATCTTACAACGTACGACTTCATGTTAATATCTATCACTAGTTGTGCTCTAGCTCTAGCTGCTAATATACATATGTCCACTTGCTATAAGATCGAATACCCCCCCCCCCCCCCCATCCCCCACACACACACAAACGGAGGACGTACTCTGTGTAGGAGATATGACTAATAGTAGATGAAATTAGAATGACTTATCTTAAATTATGTCGTGGCGTGACACTAATCACTGCCCTAAAGTTGAATTTTCCCCGTTACACACACGGACTAATGACAATCAACCCCGGGGCCCCAAGGTTACACGACTCTTCATTTCCGGTGTGGACGGATACGAAGATTGAGAACGCCCTTAAACAATGCCCAGAATAATGGTAGATTTTGTGTTTTCATTTTCGGAGAGGATGAAGAGGTTAATTTTCTGTGTCTCTGGAGGAAGAATCAATAGCCTTTAAATAGGTCGAAAAGATCAACAAGAATATAAGGTTATTAATTGGTCATCAATTAGGCCATAAATGGAAGAAGCAATTAAGGTAATAACGGTCAACAAATCAATTAGTTGACCACAATCAATCCAATAATTACACTCCAAAATTGATGATTAATAGTAAGAAGACCACATTGTATTTATGGGAACTTTAATTCTTTTGAAGCAACATAATTTGGAGTTTTCAACATATACTGAAAGGGGTAAAACTCCAACATTCCCCCACATAATTCAAAAGAACATAGGCTTATTATGAAAGGATGTTCTTGGCAAAGGATGCTTAGTTTTACAAGTATCAATGTCTTGTGGACTTGAATTGATACCTACTGCATACTAGTATGTTATACAACCATGTAAGGTGGAATTACCCTTGAACAACGCACCAAACTTTTCACAAAACAAGTAGTGTTCTCGCGAACTTTGATAGTACGTCGATGCCCCACAAATGCCTGTTTATTTTCATGAACGCTCTAGAGGTCCTAGCCTAAGGAACCTCATAGGAGATTGGGCGTAACCCCCACATTCACATAGGTAAGCTCATCAAGTTTGTACTGTCACAAACCACCTTCACAAGGCTATGAACTTATTAAGAGTTTTGGCTCAACCTTATATCACATATGACAGTAGGAAAAGTACTACATAACTTTTATTAACAGGAATGGTTGTAGCACAATACTTGAGCTCTTTTGTTACTTCGCTTGACCCATTGAACTTAGTTATTTCTAAGACGGGTATCAATCACAATTCAATCCGCATAGGCTTTAAACTCATTCCTTAAGGCAGACTCCAACACACAATTTCTACAAAGGCCTTTGATGAGGGAATCTCAATATTCCTCTCACATTCACATGATATCACATTTTTTTGTGATCAATATCCATGCCTCAAGCATAAATATATCCATTCTTTTACATAACAAGCTTCATAAATTATAGCTTGTAAGCCACAAGGCATGGAACTAATGGAGTTGGCTTCACCAACAATGGATCTCCCATTTTCCAATTAACTCATTGTACCTAACAACCCACATACATAGTAATTTGTAAATAACAATGTGGAGAAAAAATTCACCTTACCCCCATGATAGTTCAGTAGGAACACTTGACAGGGGGGGGGGGTGAATTGTTTCTTGGGAACTTAGGTAAGTTTCTTGCAGAATTTAAACAATAAAGAAACTGTAATCAATAAGCGAGGAAAGATATGAAACTGAGGAAATTTCTTGACACTAATCAAGAAGAACCTCATAACTCTTTTGTATTGATGTAATACCTCTATTACAAATACGCTCTTTAACTCTAGTTCCTCTCAAATACGAGTTCCCCACAACAATCCCCGTCGATTACTGTGCTCCTCTTTCTCTCTCTGACTTAACTCTAAGTCACTCAAGTATCACTCAACCCTTAAACCCAAAATACAATTTGATAGCAAACTCTAGTACGTAATAACGTTTATAGCAATAAGGAACTCAAGGAACACTCTTTTTGTAAACTGATTCTCTTAAAACGTTTAAGTTCTCTTAGGATATATTTTGCAAAGATCAATTGTGTATCTGAAAAAGTGAAAACTCTTTTCCTTTTATAGAGGAGTTTTACCTAGGGTTGGATACCCATGTTTCCCTCAACTTTCCACTAACTGTTATTGCTCAATAACATGGGCATAGTTGGAGAGAAACAAGAGAGACCAATTCCAAACACTACTTGCACGTTTAAATGAAAATACTGGGGAGAGTTTTAAGGATCATGGGAAAATCCTTTGTTTGGTAAACAACGAAAATATAAATTAGAATCCTATGTTTAAATTTATTAAATTCATTTTATTTATTAACAAAGATTTTCTTATTAAAACTCTTTTATAATTACAGTTAATATTTTCAATTAAAAACGTACCAGAATACTCCTTTCGTTCCAAATTACGTATAAACAATATTAAATACTTACATAAATCCTAAACATAATCTCATATGTTATAGTCTTCATGCTTGCACCTTTAGGAAGCTTCACTCGAAGTCTTCACAATTTGTTCCTTCTCTGGAACATCGAGGACCCACATAATATATGAGGATCTCGCCTCAGGAACCACTAGAGGAAAAAACATCATAAGTTGCGCTTAAAATAGGCTTATAAGTTGCCCTTTATAAGGGCAACATATGGCATGGTCACATTTGGAAAATTATCAAAAGTTGCCCTGGACAAGCGCAACTTATAAGCTCATAAGTTGCTCTTGTTTGCAACAAGAGCGACTTATGTGAAGCTTATAAGTTGCGATGGTTGCAAACAAGCGCAACTAATTATGAGCTTATAAAAGTTGCTCTTGTTTGTAACAAGAGCAACCTATAAGCTTCACATAGGTTGCTCTTGTTGCAAACAAGAGCAACTTTTGAGTTTTTTTTTTTTTTTAAAAAAAAATCTGCAATATAATTCCTAATTCTACAATATATTTTCTGATTTTGCAATATAAAATTCTACATTATAATTTATAGAATACTGTTTCACCAAAAATCAGCTTGACATTCCTCAAAAATGATATAAATTTCAAATATACAATAATATTACCGAATTAATTCAAATGTAATTAATTAAATCAATAAATAACAAAGTAATGTAAGAGTCACGGATAACTACAAGCCTGCTCTATTTACACTAAGGGTAGTTCACAATCGTTGAAGTAAGTAGCCCATTTTTCTCGAACTTCATCCAACTCCTCTTTGGTAAAGGGCCCCTCCCTTGGAGTTTTGAAAACCTTTAAAAGAACAACGTACATGCAAACTAATAAATTAAATTAAGTTTCGTACGCGAAAACAAAAATTATATTGGTAGCGAAAACAACTTTCTGAGGTTACTAAGATTCATTTTAAGTTCTTTATGCACATCTAAGGCTCATTTGGTTCGATATAGGTCATATTTGGCCAAAAATGGCATTTTCGATCCCAAAAATCAACAAATGAACCTAAGGAAACTTTTTAAATATTTTTTATGTTTTATATGCTTAGTTAGAGGTTACTAAGATTCATTTCAAGTTCGTTATGCACGCCTATGGGTCCTTTGGGTCGATATAGGTCATTTATGGCCAAAAATGGCATTTTCGATCCCAACTATCAACAAACGAACTTATATTCAAATTCTACACATTTTTCATGATTCATGTGATTTTTTATATGTTTATAAGTCTCATTTCAAGTTCGTTATGCACGCCTATGGGTCATTTGGGTCGATATAGGTCATTTATGGCCAAAAATGGCATTTTCGATCCCAACTACCAACAAACGAACCTATTTCCACATTCTAACCCTGTTTCATGATTCATATGATTATTTATATGTTTATAAAACTCATTTCAAGTTCTTTATGCACGCCTGTGGGTTATTTGGGTCGATATAGGTCATTTATGGCCAAAAATGGCATTTTCGATCCCAACTACCAACAAACGAACCTATTTACACATTCTAAACCTTTTTAATGATTCATATTATTAGTTATATGTTTATAAAACTCATTTCAAGTTTGCTATGCACGCCTATGGTTCATTTGGGTCGATAGAGGTAATTTATGGCCACAAATGGCATTTTCGATCCCAACTATCAACAAACGAACTTATATTCAAATTCTAAACATTTTTCATGATTCATATTATTAGTTATATGTTTATAAGACTCATTTCAAGTTCGTTATGCACGCTAATGGGTCATTTGGGTCGATATAGATCATTTATGGCCAAAAATGGCATTTTCGATCCCAACTACCAACAAACGAACCTATTCCATATTCTAAATGTTTTTCATGATTCATATGATTAGTTATATGTTTATGAAACTCATTTCAAGTTCTTTATGCACATCTAAGGCTCATTTGGCTCGATATAGGTCATATTTGGCCCAAAATGGCATTTTCGATCCCAAATATCAACAATTGAACCCAATGACACTTTCTAAATCTTTTTAATGTTTCATATGCTTAGTTAGAGGTTACTAAGATCCATTTAAAGTTCTTTATGCACACATAAGGCTCATTTGGGACGATATAGGTCATATTTGGCCCAAAATGACATTTTCGACGGTTCGTGCCAATTATAGGCGAATAGTTTTTTGTCACTAATTTCTAGCCTAATAATACATCATAAATATACTATTTTATGTACCTTTTCCAGATCTTGAATTTCCTTGCAACTTTTGAATATGTCATGCATGAATTTCGTCACGTAATAGCCACACTCGACCCCACCCTCTTGTTGGGCGCACTAGATTAAAGAGAACATAAATTAGACAAGGAAATGTATTTGTGAAAGTTGGGAGAAAAAATGTCATTTTAGGCTACATATGACCTATAACGACCCAAACGAGCTTTAGATGTGCATAAATGGCTTGGAATGAGTCTTATAAACCTTACACTAATCATATTAAACATGTAAATGAAGGAAATAATGCCCTTGGTCCAAGTATGCATTTAATGTTAAGTCTAATAAATGCGGTTCAGTATTAATTAACAAGTTAATAATTCAGTGAGATCAAGTGAGCTGAATGCCTAGCTAGAGGCCGCTTCAGTTCAAGTGGAATTAATGATATTAATCCACAACTTACTCTTGACTGAACCCGTAGGGTCACACAAATAGTACGTAAACGGATCAAATATTTAATGGCATTAAATACTCCTGCTATGGATATTCGGAATCGACGGATCTTGGTTTCAGTGGGACCTAAGATCGTCAAAGGCAAGTAAATGAATACCCCGGAAAACGATGATATTGCCGGAAACGGAAATATGGATCGTATCGGAAAAATAAATATTATCCAAGTCGTAGATGTTGCCGGAAACGGAAACATGGTACGTATCGGAAAATATTATCGGAAATGGAAATATTGTCGGAATCGGAAATATTTCCGGAAACGGAAATATTGTCAGAATCGGAAATATTATCGGAATCGGAAAATAATTCCGGAAACGGAAATATTAAATATTTGTTCGAAACGGAAATTAATTTCGGAATCGGAAATGTTAAATATTGTTCGTATCGGAAATGAATTCCGGAATCGGGAGTTTAATCGGAAGCGTATCGTACGAATTAGCATCGGACGAGGCTTGCTAGAGGAAGGCCCAGCACGAAGCCAGGCCGTCGCCCAGCAAGCCACACGCATCAACACACGCCAAAGCCTCGCCAGGCCCAGCGCAAGGCCAGGCCCAGCAAGCATGGCACGCGCGCTCAGCGAATGGGCTGCGAGCATTGGGCCAATGCGCCGTGCAGCTCGCGTGGGCCGCGAGGCATGCGCGCGGGCTGTGCGGTGCTCGTGCGGTGCTCGTGTGCGTGCTATACGTATCCAAAAGCTATCGGAATTCGTGCTATGATTAAATCCTCATCCTAAAAGATAAAATTAATTATTTATAGTTCTAAAGGATTCTAATTAATTAATTAGTATTCTAACAGGATTAGAAATCCTTTCCATGGTTCTATAAATATATGCCTAGGGTCATAAATTTATACAAGAGTTTTTTTTAACAAGTATTCATACAATAAAAGCTGTGATTTTTGAGCAGAAAAATCAGTCACATTACTTGCCCATTTAGCCGAAAATAATAGTACCTTAAGGGCGATTCTAGTTGGTCAATCTTACCCGGATCCGGACGTGCTGTGGACTATCTATGGAGGGACGACACTTGGAGTCCTAAAGACTTGTTCTTTTTCGGTTCGGGCGCAGCTAGGGAGGGCACGCTACAAAGTGTATGCATCTGAATTATGCTAATTGATTATGTGTAAATAATATGTTTCCTGGCATTAAGGTTTTTCCGCATGGTTTATGTTTTCATATGTATCATAACCTAACAGTGGTATCACGAGCCTCTTATTATTTACATAATCTAAATTGCATGACATGGTTAAATTTTAAAAATTTGCAAAGAATTAAAATGGGTGATTAATTTTCGTAATTGTTAAATAATTGCAAATTGCGTTTATTTAATTATATGTACGCAGTTTTTCGGCAGTTTATTCGTTACTCATCCAAATCGAGTGATTTTTGTGTCAATTCCGCATTCTAAAAGGTATTATATGTACCCAAATTTTCGGTAGTTTTTTCGGCCGAACCCAGAATTCCCAAATTCGAAGCCTAACTATGACTTTTCGGAGGTTTTAGTTTTTCGAACGCAAAAGTTTGTAAATTTAAGATGTTAAATTAAATATTTGCGATTCTTGTTGATAAATCTTGAATTTTTGATTGACCTACTGTATATGTTTAACAATTTTGAATGCCTAGACTTGTTAAATATAAAACCTAATTTGTAATTATGATTAATTTGTTGAAATTCGAATAATTTAAAATTGATTTGATTTTCATAATTAATTAATGATTTAATTAGGTATCCATGATTAAAAACCACCATAAAAATTGTTAATTTATGATAAATTTCATATTTTTATGACCTAGATTTGAATCCATGTTAATCGGAAATTAATTGATTAATAAATTTTCGATTTTTCGCCCTAAAATTATAAAATTAATATGGTTTATTAATTTGTCATTAATTTTGAATAAAAAAATTTAAATTTTATGAAAAACGCTCATAAACGTTGCACGCACCAAGCAAAGGAAGCTACGTGTTACCCTTAAGGGGTGTTGTACAGTGCGGGCACGCGACGACGAGCAAGGGAGCTCGTCGCCTGTGCGGTACGAATGCAGCGAGCAACAAGCTAGGCGGCACGCAAGGCTCGTAGCCTAGGCGTGCATGCTGGGCGATGGGCGAGGGCAATGGGCAAGCACATGCGACGAGCAAGATGCGTGTGGGCAGCTGTAGACACCTACTTTTGTCCCCATTCCCGAAAGGGAAAGGTTCAATGATGAAAGCATAAATCTCCACTTGACAACGCATCTCCTATAAAATAACGAATCTCGATTCCCCTTTTCATTTCACCCGAAACCTGCTATTTATAGAAACCTGCTATTTATGGAAACCTGCTAAAAATAGTAACTGCCGTAAAGGGTAGCTTCTAAAAGTGGCAAGTCATAAAAGATAGAAACCTGTCAGAATTAGGTGCTGCACTCCAACATAAATCCTAAATGAGATAGAAAACTGCGAGAATCCTATTCCTAATATGATTCGGAAATAAGAGTTACGTATTAATTAAAATCCTAACGAGCCTAGAGTTCGTAACGGGCCCAGACGCATCCCGTCGCAAGGTTAATACGCATTAAAAGACTCGATTAAGTCTCAAACTCTATGGATTTCAGGAATCCGAATCTGACTAAGAAAACAGCCCAGACCCTATTTTCAACGCCTGGCTCTGGGCGCTGAAATCTTCGGCGCCCAGGCCTGGGCGCTGAAAATACATGGGTACGTGTTTTTTCCTAATTCTTTGTGGATTAGAACTCTGCAATTCTATCTTTCCACAAACTCTTTTCTATAAATAGGGCCTTAAGTTCGACGTGAAAAGGACAACACACAATTCATATTCTGAGTATTGACTCCAACCCTTAGCCTAAGCCTCACGCTGCGAAATTGTTCACGCGTTCTGTCGCAATCGATCCATAAATCGAACAGAACGTATCCTGTCCCATAATTTGAGATTCTTTAAATAAAAAGGAGAAATATCAAAGTCAAAGTGGTTAGTTTTCTGAGAACCGTGACGCACCTCTCAAGGGTGTGTCGTAATGTGTCCCTTTTCGATGATTTAATTGCTTTCCTCGCTCTTTTTATGAACTGTTAAACTAACTAAATCTGATTGTTCTATCACGCCTAACAAATATAATATTTTTGGGAAATTGGATTATCATGCTAGGTCCCTTAATGCTATTTAAATCAGATAATCACGATCGATCTAGTATTATATGTTGCATATTGCTAAAATCAACTCAGATTAGTTTAATAGTTAACGCATGTCCCTTCAATTATTTATGCTGAGCTAGTAAGGATATCCTGCCTCTGGAGTTATTGACGAGCGAGTACTCCTCTCGGTAGTTACAGTCCCCCGAACCCTCAATCTCTACCTTGCTGGTGTATGTTGAGAGATCCCCACACCAGGGATCACAAGGGAACCTACGACCGTCGTGGTCAAACATAATTGCACTCCCTTTATGTCACGATAACCGGGTTTTGTCTGTTTTTCTCATTGTCGTTAAAAACTGAATGGCGACTCCTATATTACTAGTCAATTGGGTGTAAACTCACAGGAAATCAAATTACACTTGATTGAATAAAAAGAATCGTCACACCCACGAGGGACGAGGTCACGCATTAGCCTCGTGCTTTTTCGACCCCCTCACAGTGGCGACTCCACTGGGGATAGTGAAGGAAATACTCGTGCTTGTAGGTAATCAAAATAGCCGAAGGGTGAAACGATCCTACCCCGCGTTTATTTCCCCATCAAGTTGGGACGACCTGAAAATCAGCATATTAATGTGAACGGGCAGAACCGCATAACGAATCTCGGCTCCCTCGGGAGTTGGGACTAAGGATACCTTTTTTTCGCCAATAGGGGGGTGCATACGCCGCGCATGTTGCCCACTCGGTACTTGTGCAGGTAGTACACATATCCCGAACCCAATCGCTCGCTCATCAGGTCCCTCTCGCCTGCATGCCCCCTTGGCTTGCACTTGCGGGTTGGCCTCTTGAGCGAAATTCGTCTGTTGAAGACACTACCTCGACCGGGGCATGTGTTGGATCTACGATAGAAGCGGTACCAAGCCAGGCGCAAATAACTACCCATAGAAGCCTATCATGAACTGCATGACATATTATTATTGCCTCATGATGGAATGTTAGTTATGTGTAGCGAAATATATGATTGTGTGTGACAAACTGTCCTAGAAAAACCAACGACCTTAAAAATTGCTCAAACATTCATAAGCCAATTGGCCAAAGAGTTATACCAAGATACGTGTTCCGCAAGCCCGAACGATCGCCACAAAAATAAGCGACGCTCGGGATGGCCTGTAACGAATCCCGCAAACGCTGCACAACGCGTAAAGGATGTTATTAGGAAAGCACGCAAATCGAAGTCGCATAAACAGAAGTAGACGCAAACAGAAAACGAGAACCAGCCAGGGACGCATTTTCAACGCCCCTGGCTGGGCGCCAGAATTTCTCACGCCCCTCGCTGGGCGCTGAAGTTGCTGCTTGGCCTTCTGGTCAGGCGCAACAGCCTCGGTGCCCGCGCAAAAGGAAAATACGTAGCACAAAAAAAATGTTCATAAAAAGAATTGCTACGAGGGCGTAAGAAGAGCACTCGATTTCAAAAGCGACTCGTAAAAAATTAATAACTCTTTGCGTCGTTGTTAGGCCTCCTACGACGACAATGCTCGGCACTAAAAACCGAACATGCTAACAATTATGAATGTCACACGGGCAAGTGTTTCGAAAATCCAAAGAATGACCAAAAGAAAAAAAAAAAACTAAAAAGTGTACCAACAAAAGAAAGAGTGAAAAACCAATAGAGAGAGTCGAAGTCTAGACTAAGTAATGCTTGAAACTTTGGGAACCTAAACTTTAGCTTATCTTATGCCTAGGACTGGTCCTGCCACTTGGTGCCGATCAGGGAATCAACGGTTAGTGCGTCTCGAAGATACACCGCCAACATCAGGTTTAGTGACTCCAAGCTCCGTCCGTCGTCCCTCATTTCAAGGATCTCCGCTTCCCCAACCTCGATTCGCACCTTCAAACATGTCCATCGAAGATTTGCGAGACCAGATGGTCCAAATGACCCAACTTATGGGCCAATTGAAAATGGAAAATGAAGCTTTAGCGGCTGCGCAAGCCAAAACTGACCTCGATAACGAGAAGAGGATTGAAAAAATGGTCCTACAGCAAACCATGGGGAGCAAATACTTCTCCCTCGATCCTGAACCTTTTCCTGGCAAACTAGCAGAATAGTTTAGTTCATCTGACTTACCAAAGTTCAAGGCCACGGACAATCCCCGTGATCATCTACTGAGCTTTGTGAATGCCATGAACTTGAAAGGCGTGGACAAGTCCATGTATTTACCTGCCTTTCCTTTGTCCTTGGAACCTGTGCCGCTCAAATGGTACTATCACCAGGACCCTAAGCTCTTCCCCACTTGGGAAGACTTTGTCAATGTCTTAATCAAGCAATACTCGTCGAACATGGAAGTTCTCTTCCAAAAGAAAAATGAGGGTTTCACGACCTACTTTGCTAGATGGAGGGTCCAGGCAGCCCAGCTAATCAATAGGCCTCCCGAAACAGAATTGGTCCAAAAATTCACTGACAACCTGGACCCGGCTTACAGACAACACCTTAGGTACCTGGGACTTGACACTTTCAAAAGAGTTTATGATGTGGGAATAAAGATCGAGGACGATCTCGCCAAAACCATACAAAGCAAACCCACATATAAAAACAACACCTATAATCGGGGTAACACATCCCAAGCCCAAGAAGTCCATGCTGTAGAAGAGACTCCCGCCCGAAGAAGCCCTGGAAGATGGGTCCGAGACCGAAAGTTTGCCCCACTCGGGTCGACTTTGGTACAAGCCTTTGAAAGATTAACTAATCAAGGAAAGTTGAGACCTATAGGCCCCACCCGTGACCCTCTTGTCAAAAGAAAATATTGGGTCGAAGGTACTTACTGCAAATTCCATCAAGGAAATGGGCATGACACTGAAAACTGCTGGAACCTAAAGAATACCATCCAGGACATGATAGAGGATGAAGTGATACCTCTCCCTAACGTTGGCAAACCCAACAACAACAAGAGCCCACTCGGCTCTTGTCACATCTCTCTCGACCAACCAGAAAATGAGAACTTCGACCCTACGGTGTACATTACACCTCAAGGTGCACCACTCGCTGTGGTCCCTATGGATCGAATCGAGAGAGAAGTGTGCGGTGTGTGGGATGATGATGCCGAAGATATCTACCTATCTCAAGTGTCGGGCCAGGACCTCTTTACTGAAACTTGGCCCGGGTATGCTCTCATCGACACCACCACTCAAGAACCCGAAGTCGACAACCTCACCAGATCAGGAAGAATATACCAGCCTGACATTCGCCCACCTCCTATGGACGATATCCCAGTCAGACAAGCTCCTGAGAATGGACGGCACACCACCGTTGCAGAAGTCATTGAAAATCCTCTTTTAAAACAATTGAAAAGAACCAAGGCCGAAATTACCATCTGGGATCTCATGTGTACCTCAAAAGAACATCGCGAAAAGCTTATTCGCTCACTTGACCTCATCTCAGTGCCTACAGATATCACACCTGACTCATTGGTTAACCACGTCACGAGAGATGCTGGAGAAAAGGCCATAGTTTTCACTGACAAAGATTTACCCAGAGAGGGGGGTGCCCATAACAAAGCCCTCTATCTAGTAGTTGGATGCAAAGGGCAAAACATCCCCCTAGCGCTTGTAGATAACGGTTCGGCGGTTAACGTTTGTCCGTTGCGAACCGCCCATTGCTTGGGACTAGGAAGCGATGACTTCCAAACCTCCACACAAGGGGTACGAGCCTATGATAACTCCCGAAGGCCTGTGTTGGGAAAAATCAACCTTACCATACAAACCGGGCCTGTGGCACGCACCACGGAGTTTCAAATAATCGACATCAAGCCCACTTTCAACCTCCTATTGGGGCGACCTTGGATCCATGACTTAGGAGGTGTGGCTTCTACCCTGCACCAAATGGTTAAACTTAACCATAGCGGGGTGATACTAGAAATCCGCGCCCCTCCTCTCGACATCAGTTGTACTATGGTTGGAACGGCCGAAACTACAGACGACCTTTATGGGTTTCAAATGGAAGAAGCAATCCAGTTCATTGAAGACTATGATCCAGCATTCCTAGACCCGCATGCATCCCGGGTCATCCCTAGAATGCTGCTAGGTCAAGGTTATTTCCCAGGAACCTCATTGGGCATAAGGAAGAAGGAATGCACATTCCATCCTTTACCCAACAAATCTACTCCCTTTGGCTTAGGCTATGAACCGACGGAGGAAGATATTGCAGACCGCCTGTCTAGGCTACGCCTTAACAAAGACAAACAAACCACCCTCCTTCCCTCGTATCAAAGAACCCTTAACGGGATGTTCGTTCGGGAAGGAGAAGAACACCCATGCAGCGATTTCCCTGAACCCTTCGTTTAGGATGGCTTGCTAAAACCCGGATTTGAAATTTTCCATGACTGCCACACCTTGGATGAGGCACCCCACCTCACCAAGACTAAAACAGCTGAAATATTAGACAACCAGGCTATATGGATATTGTTTAACGAATCGAGGCCTATAGAGAACGAGACTGTGATGACTACCCTAGCTTTACAAGATGAAGGTTTCGATCCAACCCGGTTAATCTCTCCTGCATCAACACTAGAAGAGATCGAGAACGGATGGGTGAAGACATATCAGTGGGTCAATGCAAAAGGAATAGAATTCAAGATGAGTACCGGTGAAGGACCGAAGTTTTATGAGACTAAACCCCAGGCTTGAGCCACATAGAGCACCATTAGTAAAAAGCGCCTAGTAGTTCTTTAGATTGGTAGAAAAAATAATAGAGACTTTAGATGGTCCTAAGGCCCCTTAGAATATAGGTCAGTTTTATTTCAGTGTGTTTTCCTTACTTTCCGAATCAATAAAGGCGTAATATTTCTCCTAAAATTTTTATTCTAACACTAAATAAGCACCAAATGTACTTCCAAAATACAAAAATAATGAGGCGGCCCACTCTAGGCCCTACAAACAATAGCCCACTCGGTTTTGAAATAGTGCCATGAGAACCAATTCCCGAAACCCACAAAATAAACCGCACCATCCTGTAGACACCTACTTTTGTCCCCATTCCCGAAAGGGAAAGGTTCGATGATGATAGCATAAATCTCCACTTGACAACGCATCTCCTATAAAAATAAACGAATCTCAATTCCCCTTTTCATTTCACCCGAAACCTGATATTTATAGAAAACTGCTATTTATAGAAACCTGCTAAAAATAGTAACTGCCGTAAAGGGTAGCTTCTAAAAGTGGCAAGTCATAAAAGATAGAAACCTGTCAGAATTAGGTGTTGCATTCCGACATAAATCCTAAATGAGATAGAAAACTGCGAGAATCCTATTCCTAATATGATTCGGAAATAAGAGTTACGTATTAATTAAAATCCTAACGAGCCTAGAGTTCGTAACGGGCCCAGACGCATTCCGTCATGAAATTGATACGCACTAAAAGACTCGATTAAGTCTCAAACACTACGGATTTCAGGAATCCGAATCTGACTAAGAAAACAGCCCAGACCCTATTTTCAACGCCTGGCTCTGGCGCCGAAATCTTCGGCGCCCAGGCCTGGGCGCTGAAAATACCTGGGTACGTGTTTTTTCCTAATTCTTTGTGGATTAGAACTCTGCAATTCTATCTTTCCATGAACTCTTCCCTATAAATACAGCCCCAAATTCGACGTAAAAAGGACACACAACACAATTATATTCTGAGTATTAACTCCAACCCTTAGCCTAAGCCTCACGCTGCGAAATTGTTCACGCGTTCTGTCGCAATCGATCCATAAATCGAACAGAACGTATCCTGTCCCATAATTGAGATTCGTTAAATAAAAAGGAGAAATAGCAAAGTCAAAGTGGTTAGTTTTCTGAGAACCGTGACGCACCTCTCAAGGGTGCGTCGTAATGTGTCCCTTTTCGATGATTTAACTGCTTTCCTCGCCCTTTTTATGAACTGTTAAATTAACTAAATCTGACTGTTCTATCACGCCTAACAAATATAATATTTTTGGGAAATCGGATTATCATGCTAGGTCCCTTAATACTATTTAAATCAGATAATCACGATCGATCTAGTATTATATGTTGCATATTGCTAAAATCAACTCAGATTAGTTCAATAGTTAACGCATGTCCCTTCAATTATTTATGCTGAGCTAGTAAGGATATCCTGCCTCTGGAGTCATCGACGAGCGAAGTACTCCTCTCGGTAGTTACAGTCCCCCGAACCCTCAATCTCTACCTTGCGGGTGTATGTTGAGAGATCCCCACACCAGGGATCACAAGGGAACCTACGGCCGTCGTGGTCAAACATAATTGCACTCCCTTTATGTCACGATAACCGGGTTTTGTCAGTTTTTCTCATTGTCGTTAAAAACTGAATGGCGACTCCTATATTACTAGTCAATTGGGTGTAAACTCACAGGAAATCCAATTACACTTGATTGAATAAAAAGAATCGTCACACCCACGAGGGACGAGGTCACGCATTAGCCTCGTGCTTTTTCGACCCCCTCACAGTGGCGACTCCGCTGGGGATAGTGAAGGAAATACTCGTGCTTGTAGGTAATCAAAATAGCCGAAGGGTGAAACGATCCTACCCCGCGTTTATTTCCCCATCAAGTTGGGACGACCTGAAAATCAGTATATTAATGTGAACGGGCAGAACTGCATAACGAATCTCGGCTCACTCGGGAGTTGGGACTAAGGATACCTTTTTCCGCCAATAGGGGGGTGCATACGCCGCGCATGTTTCCCACTCGGTACTTGTGCAGGTAGTACACCTATCCCGAACCCAATCGCTCGCTCATTAGGTCCCTCTCGCCTGCATGCCCCCTTGGCTTGCACTTGCGGGTTGGCCTCTTGGGCGAAATTCGTCTGTTGAAGACACTACCTCGACCGGGGCATGTGTTGGATCTACGATAGAAGCGGTACCAAGCCAGGCGCAAATAAACTACCCATAGAAGCCTATCATAAACTACGTGACATACTTAATTTTCAAATCCATGTTTGTAATGTAGTTATGTGTAGCGAAATATGTGATTGTGTGTGACAAACTATCCTAGAAAACCAACGACCTTAAAAATTGCCCAAACATTCATAGACTAATTTGCCAAAGAGTTAAACCGAAACACGTGTTCCGCAAACCCGAATGATCGCCACAAAAATAAGCGACGCTCGGGATGGCCTGTAACGAATCCCACAAACGCTGCTACGCGTAAAGGACGTTATTAGGCAAGCACGCAAATCGAAGTCGCATAAACAGAAGATAGAAAACGAGAACCAGCCAGGGACGCATTTTCAACGCCCCTGGCTGGGCGCCAGAATTTCTCACGCCCCTCGCTGGGCGCTGAAGTTGCTGCTTGGCCTTCTGGTCAGGCGCAGCAGCCTCAGTGCCCGCGCGAAAGGAAAATACGTAGCGGAAAAAATGTTCATAAAAAGAATTGCTACGAGGGCGTAAGAAAAGCACTTGATTTCAAAAGCGACTCGCGAAAAAAATTAATAACTCTTTGCGTCGTTGTTAGGCCTCCTACGACGGCAGTGCTCGACACTAAAAGTCGACCATGCAAATAATTATGAATGTCACACGGGCAGAGATTTTCGAAAATATAAAGAGTTCAAAGTGCACACATAGCAGTCCAAATATACTTGTCCGACTTAAGGGTAGTCATAGAATGTCTAAAAAACCGACT
Organism: Spinacia oleracea; assembly: GCF_020520425.1. NCBI lineage: Eukaryota > Viridiplantae > Streptophyta > Magnoliopsida > Caryophyllales > Amaranthaceae > Spinacia > Spinacia oleracea. Next base: position 40,370,002 of record NC_079488.1, read on the forward strand.
CACGAAACAAACTAATGTGTCTCCTACTCCACAACAATAATGCAGGGCCCCTGAGTACTTGCCCGTGTTAGCCATCAAGGAACGCGATGGAAGAAGCAATCCCGAACATCTATACCTAGAGGTCGCACAAAACCAAGAGATGCATGCTCTGGGACACGACCCTTTACGTTCTCAAAGGCCACTCGCCCCAAAGAATCATGCTATGCCAAAAACGCTCCCCAACTCACATGCTTTCGGGCTATTGTTTGGGTTAGAAAAGAAAAAAGCGAAGAAAGAAACAGAAATTATGGCATTAGCTCTCCAAGACGAAGTGTTCGATCCTACTAAATTGATCGCTCCATCACCCTCAAAAGGCGACCAAATCCAACGAGGGTGGCGCAAGACTTTCAAATGGACTAATGCTCGTGGGATGAAGTTCAAGATATCCGCGGGAGAGGGTCCGATGTACAAAGAATTAGAGTCTGAATCCGAGTCTGACTCAGAGTCCGAACCTAGCAAAATTGTAACCCCTCCCAAAAATAGTTTGGACCCGGAAATCTCTACTCCGGGAGATCTTTTTGATGTAATGCTTCATGACTTTAATAAGATAAACAAAACTTTTGAGTATGTGCCGCTCAAAAATCCGAGTAATAATGCAGAATGTCTCGCCACTAATGAGCACGAAGAAGAGCCAGAAGAGGAATATACCGAATTAATAAAAGCTGTAAGTGAACAAGAACTCAAAACTCCTATAATTGAGGACATAGAATCGGTAAATATTGGAACAGAAGAAAATCCTAAAATTATTAAAATTGGCCTCACCTTAACTCCCACTGAAAAGGCCGACCTAATCTCCACTTTGCGGGAATTCGAGGGTGTCTTTGCTTGGTCCTACAAAGACATGCCAGGAATAGATCGAGAAATCGCTGAGCATAAAATTCCGTTAGATCCCAAAATGAGGCAGTCTCCTATGCAAAATTAACGGCCAAACATGTCGCTCGATTCCTAGAAAAGAACATATTCTGTCGATACGGGGTTCCACATGAAATCATAAGTGACCAAGGTTCCCACTTTAGGGCCGAAGTCCAAGACATGCTCGAAAAATATCATGTCAAACACCATAAATCCTCTCCCTACAGGCCGCAAATGAACGACGCGGTAGAGGCGGCCAACAAAAATATTAAAGTCATAATCGAAAAGATGGCCGAAAATTATAAGGATTGGCCCAACAAATTACACTTCGCATTATGGGGCTATCGAACCTCAATCCGCACCTCCATTGGAGTAACACCCTACTCCTTGGTATACGGAATGGAAGCAGTTCAACCGATCGAGTTGGAAATTCCCTCCCTCCGGATCGTCCTAGAAAGCAAGCTACCCGAAGCTGATTGGGTTCAAGCTAGGTACGACGAGCTCGTCCTTTTAGACGAACGGAGGTTGAGAGCTTTACATCACGTGCAAGTGTATCAAAAGCGCATCGCAAGGCAATTCAACAAAAGAGTTAAACCTCGAAATATCAAAGAAGACGATTTTGTATTAAAAGAAGTCCGCGCACCTACTACGGACCCTCGAGGAAAATTCCGGCCTAACTGGACAGGACCATATTTTGTAAAGACCATCTTACCTGGCAGAGCAGTCCAACTAGCTGACATAGATGGAGCGGAATTCTCTAACCTCACGAACTTAGACCAATTGAAAAAGTACTATATTTAAAGTCCAGTCCGGAGTTAAGGCATCTAATAAAACACGTTAAGACTCATAAGCAAGCATTATGTACATTATTCTAAGCAAACGGCATAAAACTCGATAAAGTAGGAAAAGCGAAGGACAAAACTTCAACGCCTAGGTCTGGGCGCTGTTATTTTTCACGCCCAGGCCTGGGCGCCGATATTTCTTTCGCCCTTGAACGGGCGTCATTCTCTCTTACCACCTATCCTCCCAATCCTGCAAGTGTTCGTACTCCTTTTTCGAACCATCAAAAGAACTACGAACACTTGGGGGGGAAGCAGACGTGTAATGAACACCCTTTCCAAAATTTTTTCAAAAGCTAGAACTACGCGCGACCTGATTCTGACAAGATACGTAGGCAATCCTTATCAAGGATTCGGTCCAATAAAATTAAAAAAATAATAAAGTCATGCAACACATCAAGAAGAAAGGATATTGCAAAGGGCACTATACCCTAACCCATACACGGGCAAGACCAAATAGAAGCCACAAGAACTTTCAGGAACAAGCCCAACAAAGGAGTATGGCACGAGTCGGCAAAAAACAAAAAAATAGTGAACATGCATATGTAATACCCCAAGTAGTCGGTTAGTCTAAAAATATGTGTGCACTCTTGTATGAACTCATTATTTTTACGAAAGTCTTTCCCTTTTCAAAATTCGTCGTTGGTTTAGAAAGCTAATATTACTATAATATGTTAAAACAAAGCCCACGGAAGGCTCAAAACATTCTTGCACCAAAAATCGCAAAAAATATATATACATGCGGAATACAAGAATGAATATGTACAAAACAGGAGGTAAGCCTAAGACTCGTCATCGGCTCCATGTCTCCAAGCCTCGCCGGTCCATCCACTCCACTCCCCGTGGTATGAGGGCCCCTAGCCAGAATCACCCCAAAAATGAGGCTGTGACTGCAGCTCGGGGCTAGGCTCTCGGGCCACCGACACGGAACGTCGCCTACGCTCCGGCTCGGACCTCTCCCCGGAAGAACTCACCCCCGCGTCGGAACGGCGATGCCGTAGGGGCGAGTGCCGTGCCCTCTCTCTCTCACGACCGTGTCCCCCGCCCGAGGGACCCGCGTCGTCGGTCCCGGCGCGTCCAGCACCCGTCTACAAGAAAAGACAAAAAAGAGAGTGAGTAACCGAAAGCCAAACAAAAGGTACAGATCAAAAGAATAAAATAGGGCACATTACCCGAGTAGAGTGGGGGCTCCTGCAAGAAAGTGCAGATCGGGCTCGAACCAACGCGGACTTCAACCGGTTGATCACCCCCACCATCGCGTTGGCCGTACGGGCCGGAACCTGAAATAGGAATGTTAGTAAAAAAAAAAGAAAAAAAAAAATATAAGAAGAGTGCACAAATAAAAGGTGCATACCGCCTGTACTCCCTCAGGGAGCGGAGCATGGAAAACCCGGCCTTCCGGGAAAGTCTCCACAATCTCGGATCCACTCTCTCCGGTATACGAGATCCGAGCATCGGGAAGCACCTATCCCCTCAACGAAGGGTCAGGACACTCCTGCACAAAACACAGTAGACATAAACACATGGGCACGAGCATGAAAACACTAAAATCAACACGAAAAGAGAGGGCAACTTACAGCGCCGGGCTCCGGGAGACGAAGAGAATCCTGGATAAACTGGTAATAGCTAGCTCCCTCTATCACCAACTCCGTCGCCGGCACGCCAGTCCTCGAGTGGACCCTCCACGACTCGCCTATCGAGCGAGTAGACAGCATGGTCGCAGGCGGAGGCCTAGGCACCGAAAAAGCCCCGACCGTCTGCATACGTACCCGCTCTCCCAGGTACCAAACAGGGTCCCGACGGCCAACGAACAAGACCCGCATCTGGCTCAGGGCATAACTATCCCTGACCGAAGCATGAGTACCCCTTAAAGAGAGCCATGGGGTCCAAACCACCTGTTTTTGCACAAACACGGTCAGATCTCGCACATAGAAAATAAAAAAGAATGACGAAATACGAGATAGAGGATAAGATTCTGTACATGCTCAAGGTTCCCGTCCCGAATAAGGTCCCACACGGTATCGGGCGGTGGACGCACTGTCAGCTTCTTCTTCCAACCCCAACGGCGACCGGCAGGGAACTCCAGAGGCCTCTGCCCCTTTCGGGGAGCCAGCCAAGGTAAGGGCTCAAAGGCCCACAGCTGCAAAAAGAAAAGACAATAAAACATCAAAAAAGGAGGCCCGCTAAAAGCGAGAAAACAAAAGAAATCTAGGCACATACCTCGATCAAACGCGGTACTCCCGCTAATGTAATCACAAAGTGACGTCTACTCGGGTCCGAGTCGCGCACCGCCAAACTCATCTGGCCGACAAGCGTCTCATAGCCCAAATCGCCCCAGCGATAGTAACCCAGTGTAGACACGTCCTCCACCATGCCTATCCACCTCGGGTCAAAGGTGTCAGTCGGACCCGATAGAAAAGTGGAAGTAATAAAATGGAGGTAGAACAGCCGAGCCTGTCTCGAAGGCGACTCCTCTACCCCATGCTCTAAGGCCCACATCAGGTCAGCGAAAGGTATCCCACGGGGCTGGTACGAAGGAAATCTCCTACCCATCCACGAGCCTAGGAGCCTGGTACCCTCAACAACAGTCGGCGATGGGCCATCCGACCTCAGACGAACGGGGTTCCCTGTAAAGGTCAAGCCCGTCAAAGCCGTGTAGTCCTCGGGAGTGATCGTCATCTCGCCCCAAGGAAAATGGAAGGTGTTGGTGGTGTCCCACCACCACCTCATGAACGACCGCAGAAAGGACAGGGAGATGTTAAGCCGCAGTATCTCCCAGAAGGTCTCGACCACCGGAAACAGTGAGCTCGCCCTCACCAAAGCCTGGGCGTCCGAGCTCAGGATGCTAAAAACGGTCTCACTCGTTGCTGCGCCATAGCCGCGAACCGTAGTCTCTCTCCTCGCGTGAAGGCGGGAAGTCACGTGGTGCTCTAGGTCGTAGTGCAGATCATGACCGTCGTAGAGCTCAGGGCCCACCCATAGGGGACCCGCGCCAGTAGACTGACGCGTCATGCCACGCTCCTCGTGGCCACCGGAAGGAGGTGACGACTCGTCAGGCATGCTGATCAATAATACAATAAGGCATTATACCTTTAACAAAACTGGCACTCACACCAATCACTAAGGGAGTGCATTCCGCTCATAAAATGGAGTCATACAATTTTTTGTTCCCTAAGACATGATACTAAGTTCATATCGAGCAAAAAATTCCTTAAGTGAAAATTTTTAATTAACTCCAACAAAATGAAAATTCTTCCATAATTTGTCATTCATGAATTATGAGGAACGCAAGCAATATACCAAGAACACCTACATTGTAAGAAAACACTAGAGTCGTAGGTATACTTGGGGGCTAGCATGAAAATGCCCAAATTCAACAAGAATCAACATACTTGCGAAAATTAACATGCACAAACTAATTAACATGTTATGTGGAACATTTCCAACTATCTAATTGAAGGAAAGGGGCACAAAATCAAAAACCCCCAAATCAATTTCATGCATAAAAATACTTGACAAAAATATTGAAATTGACAAAAAAGCTCAAAATTACTGAAGATTACTTACATTGGGAAGATTAGGAAGTGATTTGGAGTAGAATTCGTAAAGAAAAGTGAAGAAACAAGCAAGAAATCAGTTAAAAGAGATGAGGAGCTTGAGCGAAAATGGTGGAAATGGGAAAGGAAGGAGACAGTCCGCGAATTTAAAGACCCGTCTCCCCTTCGCATTTTCAACGCCCAGCTCTGGGCGTTAGAAATTCTCGCGCCCAGAGCTGGGCGCTGAAAATGCTTCCCAGACAGCGAATATTCGCTGTCGGGCACGCGTACTCCCCTATTTTGTGTAAATTATCTGTTATCTTGATATTTCTTTCCCAAGAATGGTATTTTGCGATATCGTTAAAAATATACACAGTGTGGACCCACTCATAGGACACACCTGATCAGGAAATATTACGACCCACCAACAGGTTGTAATCACAAAAGCCCTTCTACATAGGCAAAATAAGAAATTCAAAAGGGGCTCGCCCACCCTCAGCGGGCGGGGTCTGCGTCACTAGCCGCGCAGGTCCTCAGTTTTCCAAAAATGAAGTCTTCAAAAACAAAATGAAACAGGCTCGCCACATAGCTCCTTAATTTCAAAAAAAAAAACACAAAACACGTAGGTCCTTATTTTCAAAAAAAAAACACAAAACAAATTTCAAAATAGATTCGTCCACTTCTATCGGACGGGGTGTCCACCCTTAGCGGTCAGGTTCGCCGCCTTTAGCCGGCGGGGTCTACGTCACAAGCCGCGTAGGTCCTTATTTTCAAAATTCAAAAACAGATTCGTCCACTTCTATCGGACAGGGTGTCCATCCTTAGCGGACAGGCTCGCCATCTTTAGCCGGCGGGGTCTGCATCACTAACCGTGCAGGTCCTTAGTCGCTGCAGCCATAACTTTTTCTGGTTTTCCCTTTTTCAAAAATTAAAAGGATTGGTTTTCCGTTTTTTCCAAAAAAAAAGAGCGATGTGCTGGATTTTCCTTCGTTTTACGTCCCACAAAAACAAGGGGGTTTTCTCGTTTAGCTAGCCCTGAAAATGAGAATCTTTAAAAACATTTTTACCTCGTAGTTGGGCTTGGCCAGGCCCAATTACACTTTATAGATTTGATTTCGAAAACATCTGTAGCTACTCCCAATGACAAAGTGAGGGAGTTTCTACGCACCTTTAGATCCTTCCAATGACAAAGTGAGGAAGTTTCTATACTATCAGTTGACAAATCCTAATGACACATGAGGGATATGTCGACACTTCAAGTGATGACCCTTAAGTCAAATGTTATCACTCGGGGGCTCGTGAGACCCTCGCAAAACAGGTCACATACACCATGGCTTGTGTGACGCACTCCGTCCAATACTTTGACCATCGTCTTACTCCAAGACTCAGTCAAAGTGGGGGCTAACTGTAGACACCTACTTTTGTCCCCATTCCCGAAAGGGAAAGGTTCGATGATGAAAGCATAAATCTCCACTTGACAACTCATCTCCTATAAAATAAACGAATCTCAATTCCCCTTTTCATTTCACCCGAAACCTGATATTTATAGAAAACTGCTATTTATAGAAACCTGCTAAAAGTAGTAACTACCGTAAAGGGTAGCTTCTAAAAGTGGAAAGTCATAAAAGATAGAAACCTGTCAGAATTAGGTGTTGCATTCCGACATAAATCCTAAATGAGATAGAAAACTGCGAGAATCCTATTCCTAATATGATTCGGAAATAAGAGTTACGTATTAATTAAAATCCTAACGAGCCTAGAGTTCGTAACGGGCCCAGACGCATTCCGTCATGAAATTGATACGCACTAAAAGACTCGATTAAGTCTCAAACACTACGGATTTCAGGAATCCGAATCTGACTAAGAAAACTGCCCAGACCCTATTTTCAACGCCTGGCTCTGGGCGCCGAAATCTTCGGCGCCCAGGCCTGGGCGCTGAAAATACCTGGGTACGTGTTTTTTCCTAATTCTTTGTGGATTAGAACTCTGCAATTCTATCTTTCCACGAACTCTTCCCTATAATTACAGCCCCAAATTCGACGTGAAAAGGACACACAACACAATTATATTCTGAGTATTGACTCCAACCCTTAGCCTAAGCCTCACGTTGCGAAATTGTTCACGCGTTCTGTCGCAATCGATCCATAAATCGAACAGAACGTATCCTGTCCCATAATTGAGATTCGTTAAATAAAAAGGAGAAATAGCAAAGTCAAAGTGGTTAGTTTTCTGAGAACCGTGATGCACCTCTCAAGGGTGCGTCGTAATGTGTCCCTTTTCGATGATTTAACTGCTTTCCTCGCCCTTTTTATGAACTGTTAAATTAACTAAATCTGACTGTTCTATCACGCCTAACAAATATAATATTTTTGGGAAATCGGATTATCATGCTAGGTCCCTTAATACTATTTAAATCAGATAATCACGATCGATCTAGTATTATATGTTGCATATTGCTAAAATTAACTCAGATTAGTTTAATAGTTAACGCATGTCCCTTCAATTATTTATGCTGAGCTAGTAAGGATATCTTGCCTCTGGAGTTATCGACGAGCGAAGTACTCCTCTCTGTAGTTACAGTCCCCCGAACCCTCAATCTCTACCTTGCGGGTGTATGTTGAGAGATCCCCACACCAGGGATCACAAGGGAACCTACGGCCGTCGTGGTCAAACATAATTGCACTCCCTTTATGTCACGATAACCGGGTTTTGTCAGTTTTTCTCATTGTCGTTAAAAACTGAATGGCGACTCCTATATTACTAGTCAATTGGGTGTAAACTCACAGGAAATCCAATTACACTTGATTGAATAAAAAGAATCGTCACACCCACGAGGGACGAGGTCACGCATTAGCCTCGTGCTCAAATGGTACTATCACCAGGACCCTAAGCTCTTCCCCACTTGGGAAGACTTTGTCAATGTCTTCATCAAGCAATACTCGTCGAACATGGATTTCCAAGTCACCATACGCGAGCTGGAAGTTCTCTTCCAAAAGAAAAATGAGGGTTTCACGACCTACTTTGCTAGATAGAGGGACCAGGCGGCCCAGCTAATCAATAGGCCTCCCGAAACAGAATTGGTCCAAAAATTCATTGACAACCTGGACCCGGCTTACAGACAACACCTTAGGTACCTGGGACTTGACACTTTCAAAAGAGTCTATGATGTGGGAATAAAGATCGAGGACGACCTCGCCAAAACCATACAAAGCAAACCCACATATAAAAACAACACCTATAATCGGGGTAACATATCCCAAGCCCAAGAAGTCCATGTTGTAGAAGAGACTCCCGCCCGAAGAAGCCTTGGAAGATGGGTCCGAGATCGAAAGTTTGCCCCACCCGGGTCGACTTTGGTACAAGCCTTTGAAAGACTAACCAATCAAGGAAAGTTGAGACCTATAGGCCCCACCCGTGACCCTCCTGTCAAAAGCAAATATTGGGTCGAAGGTACTTACTGCAAATTCCATCAAGGAAATGGGCATGACACTGAAAACTGCTGGAATCTAAAACATACGATCCAGGACATGATAGAGGATGAAGTGATACCTCTCCCTAACGTTGGCAAACCCAACAACAACAAGAGCCCACTCGGCTCTTGTCACATCTCTCTCGACCAACCAGAGAATTTCGACCCCACGGTGTACATCACGCCTCAAGGTGCACCACTCGCTGTGGTCCCTATGGATCGAATCGAGAGATAAGTGTGCGGTGTGTGGGATGATGATGCTGAAGATATTTACCTATCTCAAGTATCGGGCCAGGACCTCTTCACCGAAACTTGGCCCGGGTATGCTCTCATTGACACCACCCCTCAGGAGCCCGAGGTCGACAACCTCACCCGATCCGGAAGAATATACCAACCGGATATTCACCCACCTCTTATGGATGACATCCCGGTTAGGCAAACTCCTGAGAATGGACGGCACGCCACCGTCGCATAAGTCATTGAAAATCCTCTCCTGAAACAACTAAAAAGAACCAAGGCCGAGATTACCATCTGGGATCTCATGTGTACTTCAAAGGAACATCGCGAAAAGCTTATTCGCTCACTCGACCTCATCTCAGTACCTACATATATCACACCTGACTCATTGGTTAGCCATGTCACGAGAGATGTCGGAGAAAAAGCCATAGTTTTCACTGACAAAGACTTGCCCAAAGAGGGGGGTGCTCACAATAAAGCCCTTTACCTAGTGGTTGGATGCAAAGGACAAAACATCCCCCTAGCGCTCGTTGATAATAGTTCGGCGGTTAATGTCTGCCCATTGCGAACCGCCCATTGCTAGGGGCTAGGAAACGATGACTTCCAAACCTCCACACAAGGGGTACGAGCTTATGATAACTCCCGAAGGCCTGTATTGGGAAAAATCAACCTTACCATACAAACCGGGCCTGTGGCACGCACCACGGAGTTTCAAATAATCGACATTAAGCCCACTTTCAACCTCCTCTTGGGGCGACCTTGGCTCCATGACTTAGGAGGTGTGGCTTCTACCCTGCACCAAATGGTTAAACTTAACCATAGCGGGGTGATACTAGAAATCCGCGCCACTCCTCTCGACATCAGTTGTACTATGGTTGGAACGGCCGAAACTACAGACGACCTTTATGGGTTTCAAATGGAAGAAGCAATCCAGTTCATTGAAGACTATGATCCAGCATTCCTAGACCCGCATGCATCCCGGGTCATCCCTAGAATGCTGCTAGGTCAAGGTTATTTCCCAGGAACCCCATTGGGCATAAGGAAGAAGGAATGCACATTCCATCCTTTACCCAACAAATCTACTCCCTTTGGCTTAGGCTATGAACCGACGGAGGAAGATATTGCAGACCGCCTGTCTAGGCTACGCCTTAACAAAGACAAACAAACCACCCTCCTTCCCTCGTATCAAAGAACCCTTAACGGGATGTTCGTTCGGGAAGGAGAAGAACACCCATGCAGCGATTTCCCTGAACCCTTCGTTTAGGATGGCTTGCTAAAACCCAGATTTGAAATTTTCCATGACTGCCACACCTTGGATGAGGCACCCCACCTCACCAAGACTAAAACAGCTGAAATATTAGACAACCAGGCTATATGGACATTGTTTAACGAATCGAGGCCTATAGAGAACGAGACTGTGATGACTACCCTAGCTTTACAAGATGAAGGTTTCGATCCAACCCGGTTAATCTCTCCTGCATCAACACTAGAAGAGATCGAGAACGGATGGGTGAAGACATATCAGTGGGTCAATGCAAAAGGAATAGAATTCAAGATGAGTATCGGTGAAGGACCGAAGTTTTATGAGACTAAACCCCAGGCTTGAGCCACATAGAGCACCCGTAGTAAAAAGCGCCTTGTAGTTCTTTAGATTGGTAGAAAAATAATAAAGACTTTAGATGGTCCTAAGACCCCTTAGAATTTAGGTCAAGTTTGTTTCAGTGTGTTTTCTTTACTTTCCAAATTAATAAAGGCGTAATATTTCTCCTAAAGATTTTATTCTAACACTAAGTAAACACCAAATATACTTGCAAAATACTAAAATAAAGAGGCAGCCCACTCTAGGCCCAACAACCGAGGCCCATTCGGTCTTGAAATAGTGCCATGGGAACCAGTTCCCGAAAACCCACAAAATAAACCACACTATCCCATTCATACCCCCAAACCCTAAAAAGCCAACCAGAGTCATCATAAAAATCAATCCATGCAACCCAAAGAAATCAAAAGGAAATCAAATTCAAACAATACAAAGGTTGCTCAAGAAAAAAACTCATAAAAAATAGACACCGCCCCCCGCATCAACACGCACCTCAACCCACCCAAAAGCCTACACAAAGATCTTCATATCTTCCACACCCTAACTCCATTTTTAAAACCGTTTCGAGTCACGGATAAAAAAAAATAATCCGGACAAAAACGCATCTCACGCTAATAGTAAAAAAAGCCTCCGAAATAGCCTTAAAATTGATTTTAAATACGAGCAAAAGTCAAAGCACTAAAAAAGAGAAAAAGAAATAAATGCAAGAACATGTGAAGCAAAGCGTCAAAACTTGACCGCCCAAGTCATTTTCAGCGCCCAGGGCTGGGCGCCGAAATTTCTGACGCCCCAGCCTGGGCGTTCAAACTCTCAGCCTGACAAAAATTTTCTTTTCAGAAGTGCTCGTCATTTTATCCGCACACAAACGGAAAAATAACGAACACTTGGGGGGTACAGTACGTATCCAAATAGGCTTACCAAGAATATAGCCATACAAATTAGTCGAATTTCGAATTTCATATTTTACGCGACTTATGGCAAAAAAAAAAAACGGCTGACGAAAATAACGATAATACTTCACTCATTTGACCGGTTAAGTAATATGCTACCACCTCAGGGCATATCTATTAAAATCTGGCATCCTAGAACTTATTCAAAAAGCCTAGAACTACGCGCGACCTGATTCTGAAAAGATACGTAGGCAATCCTTACCAAGGATTCGGTCCAATAAAAAAAATATATTCTTTGTACAAAAGTGTTAGACATATAAAAACATAAAAAAGAGGAGAAACAAAAATAAATGAAAATGAAAAATAAAAATACGCCTTTATTGAAAAAATAATAAGAAGGAAAACAAAAGTGCTAAGAATAAAAACAAACACAACTGGAATAAATAAAGGGCACCTACACCCTAGCAAGAACTACACTACTCTAGTTCTTCTCGATCATCAAATAAAGTCTTGTAGAGGGCAATGTTCGTAGGATCCACTCCCACAGTCTTCTGCGCTGCCCCAATATCAATCTCCATAAGAACCGGCTCCTTGACACTAACTTCCAAAGATGCCAAGGCTTCAAAAACATTCTCAGTTATAGCCCGCTCAGCCTCAAGGGCACAGACAATGGTGGGAGAAGGATTATTATCATCAACTAGACTAGCCACTGTTTCTACAGGCGGCTGAGCCTTCCTAACCCATACATTGTTCCGGCGAAGATCTCCGCGAGAGCCTGCATTTCTTTTAACAACAGCAGGCCCCTTCATGTTAGGCATCTTTTTAGGCCTGAAACTGGAACGGGGAGGAACTTCCTTTCGCTTTCGATCAGGACGAGCTTTCACAGTCTTAATACTATAGGTACGAGGTCTGGCAGAATCAGGACCCTCATACTTAACACGAATACGAGGTATCAAAAGCTCAGCCGGCTCCCCATTACGAGCCTCGGCCCTCACATCTTTATCATCGGAGCTCATCCACAACTTGTAGTTTTCAGAAAGACCCACAAAGCCATTTGTAGCTACGGCCCAACGCGGGAGACCATCATAATACTTAGCCCACGCTAGGACCCGTGTTTGTGAAAAGGCCGCTACCTTAGGTGGTACCGTATCAGAAAAGGGGATAGTCTGCCTTGAACCATATTGACGCATGACTCGGTAAGGGAAAATATAAATGGGACGAGATATCCCCAACAAAGAAACTTAAACCGATACATCAGAACCCCCTGTCATAGTAGTCAAACCCCACCATGGTACCACCTAGGGATGCTAATGAGCCGAGTCGAGCTCGAGTTTAGCTAAGCTCGACTCGAACTCGAAAACTTATAGTCAAGCTCGACTCGACTCGAAAACTCGCGAGCTTAAAATTTTCAAACTCGACTCGAACTCGAAAACTAAACCCAAGCTCGAACTCGACTCGAAATCGGCTCGAAATCAGCTCGAAAACTCAAACTCGAGCTCAAAAACTAAACTGAAGCTCGAAATCAGCTCGAAAACTCAAGCGCGAGCTCCAAACCCGATTCGAAAATCCAAAATTGAGCTCAAACTCGACTTGAATCACGTTCAAATCTTATAAAAAATAAGTTTATACCCCAAATCATTATATCCATTAGCCCAAGTGAAAGCCCAATGGAAGTGATTTGTACACTTTCACACTCAAAGAGTAATACTTATAACCCTTTCCTTCTTTCTTTCTTCACTTATTTATCAATGTGGGACAAAGATAATATAACCTTTCTTTCTTTCCTCCCTCACTTATTTACCTATGTGGGACAAAATGAATATAATTATTTCCTTCTTTCCTCCCTCATCTATATACTAATGTTGGAGTAACTATAAAAAATTTTTTGGCTGCCAAATAGTGTAATTTAGATGGACGATTTCGATTTTTTTTTTGTCCTTAATAATTTAGTCATCCATTTTAGGAAGAAAAAAACAAGTATATTTTTTAAGGAACAAAAAAACATAAAATGATGAATAAAAATGATAAAATAAAAAATTTCTATTTTAATAAAATATTATATTATATATATATAATTCGAGCTTCTCGAGCTTTTCGAGTCGAGTATCAAGTTGCTCGACTCGACTCGTTAAATTTTCGAGTCGATCTCGAGCTCGAGTAGAGCTGATTCGAGTCGAGTTTTGACCGAGCTTTGACCGAGTCGGGTTCGAGTAGCTCGCGAGTTTGCTGAGCTCATAAGCACCCCTAGTACCACCCACTTAATGGAACAAATGCCGTAAGTAAAAAAGGAGGTCCATTCGGCCTCGTCCTGGCCTTGGTGCAAGTATTTTCGGTTACCCAAGGCTATAGGGAGATAATGTTTAGGATCGGCAGGAGCTTCCAAAAGTCTAAGCTGTTCCGCAAGCCAAATATGCAAAAACAGGGTACGATCGAATTAAAAGAATGAAAAGAAAACAAAAAAACGGTCCCTGGGGCGCAGTTTCAACGCCCAGGACCAGGCGCCGAAAACTCCAGCGCCCAGCCCTTAGCGCTGAAACTCAGCCCCAGGCAAAAGAAATATATGCAAAAGGGGCGTATGCGTGCGCAAAGAAGAAAATCGATTACCTGCAGTAATAGGGGGCTTCCCTTAAAATGTTCAGATTTGGCATCCTTCTTCAGCTCATCCGCACTCAGCAAAGTCTCGGCAACAACCAACGGCATGATAGAATAGCAACTTTCCATCTGGCTAATCAAGGGGATCAACCTTATGTCACCGAACTCATGATTGTTATTCGATAGCAAATAGTGATTCAACAAGCAAAATACAAGGGCTCGGATATTCAATTTCTGTTCGGTCATATTCCTACTAGGCCTAAAATGATGTTTTACAAGTTTTGCCAAGTTAACCTCGTCACCTACAACGATTTCAGCAAACATGTTATCATCTAGTCCTGGGAAAGCCCTTATGGTTGTTTTACCCTCTTCAATAGTGCCAGGAGTAACAGGAGTAGCATTAGTAGGATAACCAAGGATCGCAGCAAATTCATCGGGCAAAGGACATATTTCGTTGCCCCGAAAGGCAAAAACATGATGATCGGATTCCCAAAAGCTTAGGGCAGCATGCAGAAAGTTATAATCAATATTAATTTGTTGTAAGCCTAAAAATGCCTCTAAGTGGTATTCTTTTAACAAAGCCTTTTCTGTGGGAGTAAGGGCCCGTAGCCAACGCCTAACAGTCCGTTGGAGTGAGAAAGTAGGGATCGACATGGCATAAGCAATGAGTAATTAAAACACAGCAAAAAAGAGAGAAAGAATTTGAGAGTGGTGGAAAATAGGGACGTATCTAGCCCCTATATATAGCTGAACGCACCCAATGACATCCTGATCCCATTCGGAAACGTGTTAGGAAATCCGAAAGTCAAATATCACCAGGAAAAGACTTTCAGCGCCCAAGGCTGGGCGCCGAAATGTTTAACGCCTGGCCTTGGGCACTGAAAATGCAGCCCAAGGCCCGGATTTCACAGAACGCGGAACAGGAAAGGACTTAAAACCGTGTTGCTAAACACGAGGCCCTATTGCAAGTAGGATCAAGCCCAAAGCACCTTTAGCTCCCAAATAAGCAAAAAAAAAATAAACATTAAAACTTGGTCGAAATTTAGATTTTTCTCAGAAAATGCTTATGTACACTTTTCAAAAACAAATAAAATATCATGGTCATTCTTCGAAACACCAAAAATATGTGTCGCCAATTCGTTGGTTTTCCAAATAAAAATGTTTGTGTGTCAAAGGATTAACCCGGGCCAAGCTAAAACCGGATGTCGCCTAAAAACTAAAGTCGCACTCCACGGCTTCGCTAAAGTAGCACACTACTATAAAAGGTCGCTCGCACATACAAGCATGACCCCAAACATGATTACAAGATGCGAAAAACGACCGACGAGCCCCAGTGCTTGGGGGCTCGCGAAAATTAGACTCCAACAAGGAGCGCACGATCAAAATCACATTCCCGGACTGCGCCATACACCATATCATGTTTGGATATCTCAAAAAAAAAACAACAGGTTCGACCTCAGGGAAAGGTTGTCATTGGCACTTGTGCATGGTCCTCTGATCAAAGACCATATGGTGGCAAAAATCGAGCCGTAAAGACTAGCTCAAACCACGAAACCAGACGGTCGCAAGACAAAGGTTCGTCTGAACACGTTGTCAGCCCACGTTCAGGTTACAACTAAATTCGAGCTTCCCTCGAAAGAATTCGCTCTTGCAAGAATAAATAAAAAGAAATTCTCAAAGAAATCACAAAAAACCAAAGAAAAAGGAACTTGCCCATCTTCAGTTGGCAAGGCCGCGGCACGCGAATCCCAAATCAAAAAGACAGATTCAGGTTCGCTCACCTCCAGCGAGCGGGGCGTCCACCCTTAGCGGTCAGGGCTCGCCATCTTCAGCTTTCGAAAAATAGAATCTTCAAAAATCAAAATGAAACAGGCTCGCCATCTTCAGCTGGCGGGGTCTACGGCGCAAACCACGTAGGTCCTTATTTTCAAAAAATACAAAAACAAATTTCAAAATATATTCGTCCACTTCTATCGGACGGGGTGTCCACCCTTAGCGGACAGGTTCGCCATCTTTAGCCGGCGGGGTCTACGTCACAAACCGCGTAGGTCCTTATTTTCAAAATTCAAAAAACAGATTCGTCCACTTCTATCGGATGGGGTGTCCACCCTTAGCGGACAGGCTTGCCATCTTTAGCCGGCGGGGTCTGCGTCACTAACCGCGCAGGTCCTTAGTCGCTGCAGCGATAACTTTTTCTGGTTTTCCCTTTTCCAAAAATTAAAAGGATTGGTTTTCCGTTTTTTCCAAAAAAAGAGCGATGTGCTGGATTTTCCTTCGTTTTACGTCCCATGAAAACAAGGGGGTTTTCTCGTTTAGCTAGCCCTGAAAATGAGAATCTTTAAAAAACATTTTTTACCTCGTGGTTGGGCTTGGCCAGGCCCAATTACACTTTATAGCTTTGATTTCGAAAACATCTGTAGCTACTCCCAATGACAAAGTGAGGGGGTTTCTACGCACCTTTAGATCCTTCCAATGACAAAGTGGGGAAGTTTCTATACTATCAGTTGACAAATCCCAATGACACGTGAGGGATATGTCGACATTTCAAAGTGATAACCCTTAAGTCAAATGTTATCACTCGGGGGCTCGTGAGACCCTCGCAAAACAGGTCACATACACCATGGCTTGTGTGACGCACTCCGTCTAATACTTTGACCACCGTCCCATCCCGAGACTCAGTCAAAGTGGGGGCTAACTGTAGACACCTACTTTTGTCCCCATTCCCGAAAGGGAAAGGTTCGATGATGAAAACGTAAATCTCCACTTGACAACGCATCTCCTATAAAATAACGAATCTCAATTCCCCTCTTCATTTCACCCGAAACCTGCTAAAAATAGTAACTGCCGTAAAGGGTAGCTTCTAAAAGTGGCAAGTCATAAAAGATAGAAACCTGTCAGAATTAGGTGTTGCATTCCAACATAAATCCTAAATGAGATAGAAAACTGCGAGAATCCTATTCCTAATATGATTCGGAAATAAGAGTTACGTATTAAATTAAAATCCTAACGAGCCTAGAGTTCGTAATGGGTCCAGACGCATCCCGTCACATAGTTAATACGCACTAAAAGACTCGATTAAGTCTCAAACACTATGGATTTCAGGAATCCGAATCTGACTAAGAAAACAGCCCAGACCCTATTTTCAACGCCTGGCTCTGGGCGCCGAAATCTTCGGCACCCAGGCCTGGGCGCTGAAAATACCTGGGTACGTGTTTTTTCCTAATTCTTTGTGGATTAGAACTCTGTAATTCTATCTTTCCACGAACTCTCCCCTATAAATACAGCCCCAAATTCGACGTGAAAAAAAACACACAATTCATATTCTGAGTATTGACTCCAACCCTTAGGCTAAGCCTCACGCTGCGAAATTGTTCACGCGTTCTGTCGCAATCGATCCATAAATCGAACAGAACGTATCCTGTCCCATAATTGAGATTCGTTAAATAAAAAGGAGAAATAGCAAAGTCAAAGTGGGTAGTTTTCTAAGAACCGTGACGCACCTCTCAAGGGTGCGTCGTAATGTGTCCCTTTTCGATGATATAATTGCTTTCCTCGCCCTTTTTATGAACTGTTAAACTAACTAAATCTGATTGTTCTATCACGCCTAACAAATATAATATTTTTGGGAAATTGGATTATCATGCTAGGTCCCTTAATGCTATTTAAATCAGATAATCATGATCGATCTAGTATTATATGTTGCATATTGCTAAAATCAACTCAGATTAGTTTAATAGTTAACACATGTCCCTTCAATTATTTATGCTGAGTTAGTAAGGATATCCTGCCTCTGGAGTTATCGACGAGCGAAGTACTCCTCTCGGTAGTTACAGTCCCCCGAACCCTCAATCTCTACCTTGCGGGTGTATGTTGAGAGATCCCCACACCAGGGATCACAAGGGAACCTACGGCCGTTGTGGTCAAACATAATTGCACTCCCTTTATGTCACGATAACCGGGTTTTGTCAGTTTTTCTCATTGTTGTTAAAAACTGAATGGCGACTCCTATATTACTAGTCAATTGGGTGTATACTCACAGGAAATCCAATTACACTTGATTGAATAAAAAGAATCGTCACACCCACGAGGGACGAGGTCACGCATTAGCCTCGTGCTTTTTCGACCCCCTCACATCATCCCTAGGTACATTTCAGTGATTAATGGAGAACACTTCACATTCTCCACTTGCAACACAAGATTGTCTACATATTTTGCTTATCACATAAGCAACATCAAGTTGAGAACCAAAAGTAAATCATTAGACCTTCAAACATGTTAGCATATTTAATCATGGAAGACTATTTCCACATAAATTTCAACAACAATATGCTAGGAATATACTATAATGCTAGGAATATACTATATAATGAAGGCAACTCGATCAATAGGAAATTGGTTCTTACCAAACACCCGTTCTACGTATTCATTTTAGTTGGGTAGCAGCTTTACCAACCTATTTGTCCCATTTTGTCTTTCATCTTGTTTGTGAAAAATAAAGACTATAGTCTCATTCGAAGCATTAACGGTGTACAATGCAACAAAATATGATCCACGCAAGCCATATGAACACGATCAAAGCCAATCATATTTGAACACACACACATCCATCAAATCCACTTACGATAAATTAGAAGTAACTATGATAGTTAAACACTAAGGTTTTAGAGAACCCATTTATCACCAACCTTGTCCTTAGCCTCAACAAAGCCACCTCTCAAAATAATTTTAAAGGTTGTGATTAGAGATTGACTCCTTCATGGTTTTACAATTCTCAAGGATAATAGATCATATATAACTCATTCATATATCCAATTTAATTGGTTTCTCTCAAGAAATTAGCGCCAAATATACTCATGAAATCATCATACAACATATGAGTCACATTTACTATTAGGAAACACCTCATGACCTATTAGTCCCGTGACATAAATGTAACTTGCTTCTGCGCTTAATAAACAAAGGAAAAATTAAATCCACCTCAACTATGTATAACCAAATTTAAGTTCCTCATGAATTTACTCTTATAAATCAACTTTCCCTTTAGTCCCACACTAATAGGGTTCCTCGTGACATAAAATTAGCAAATGCGACACAAGCACCACATCCATCGATAGCATAATTAGGAAATAACACCATAACTCATACTCCTTTAGTTATGACTGGATAAGCAACGAGTA
Source organism: Spinacia oleracea (assembly GCF_020520425.1). NCBI lineage: Eukaryota > Viridiplantae > Streptophyta > Magnoliopsida > Caryophyllales > Amaranthaceae > Spinacia > Spinacia oleracea. Next base: position 40,389,230 of record NC_079488.1, read on the forward strand.
ATCAGAGGACAAAGATTGAATGCATAAAACAAAAACTATCAAGTAAAGATTTTACTAAAAGCGATAAGTAAGATTTTAAAAGTATTTCATAAATGCCATCCTCTCTTGGAATTGCAAGAATGTTAATCATTTCCAGCATATTACCTCTCAAACACTCCCAAAGTCCCAATAAATGTCCAAGGAAAAACCTTTTTCAACATCTCAGTTAGAGACTAACAAAAAATGCTAACAGTAAAACTCACTGTACAAAACTTAGCTCAAGTTAAAATACTGTTGAAAGTTCAGACGGTTAAGTAACCAGGATTTTATCAAAGAAATTCTTCATTCAGACCATCTATAACCCTTTTGATATATCATCAATCATACTTCAGCAAAGAGAGTACAATCCACAAGTCATTAAACAATAATCAATCCCCAGAATAATGGTAGATTTTGTGTTTTCATTTTCGGAGAAGATGAAGAGGTTAATTTTCTGTGTCTCTAGAGGAAGAATCAATAGCCTTTAAATAGGCCGAAAAGATCAACAAGAATAGAAGGTTATTAATTGGTCATCAATTAGACCATAAACGGAAGAAACAATTAAGGTAATAACGGTCAACAAATCAATTAGTTCACATTACACAATCAATCCAATAAGTACACTCCAAAATTGATGATTCATAATAAGAAAGACCACATTGTATTTATAGGAACTTTAATTCTTTTGAAGCAACATAATTTGGAGTTTTTAACATAGACCGAAAGGGGTAAAACTCCAACACTCTGTACTGTACAAGTACTCCTTATTATGTAGTACGAGGTACGGGTACTCCGTATAATATAAGGACGTAAAAAAGGAGAAATTATTAAGGCACGTACGTATACAATGTACCCTCGTATTTACATTTAATTTTATGATGGACGTGATTTTTTACAAGTGTTGGTGACTTGGCGGTGTAATACCTCGTATTTTTCGTAATATATAAATATATTTTATTGTATTTATAAAGATTTTTACGAATTTAATTGCATTTAATAAGAATTAAATGTATTTTATTTTTAAATAATTTAATTATTAATTATTTACGAAAATCCGATTTTTATTAAATAAATTCAACGAATTTATTTAATCGGGAATTGTTGGGTCATATTTGGAAAACAAATTTAATTTTAATCCAAGCCCAGTCCAATTTCATGATCAAACCCAACAAGACTTGCAAGGAGTTAATTTTAATTAAGCCCGTAAGCAAGCCCAACCTAAAACCCTAAAACCTAGCCCGTGAGGGAAGGAAAAACTATAAATACCCCCTTTCCTTCATTAAATCCCCACTTAAAATTTTCAGCAATCTCTCTCTCCCTCTCTCCCTCTTCTTTTCGTCCTCCCTTCCCTTCGGCCCCAAGGCAACGAGCGTTCCCCTTGCTCGCTGCCAGTCCCGGCCTCGTGTGTGCCTTGTGCGCGCACCGTTCCTGCCTTGCCGCGCCTCACGCGCACCCTCACCCTCGCTCACTCTCTCGCTCTCGTGCACTCGCCCTCGCAGCCCAGCGCGCACACGCTGTGCGTTGCTGCTGCCTGTGCCGAGCTCCCGCAGCGCCCAGCCCTCGCCTCCCCGCAGCGCCAGCCCTCGCCCGCAGCGCACGAGTGCTGCTGCTTCGTGCCGCTGCTGTTGCTTCGTGTGCTGCTGCTGCTTCAACGTCGCTGCCCCACACGCAACACATCAATTGTTGCGTGTGAATGTGTTGTTGTTGTTATTGTTGTTGTTAATCTCCGTATACTTTTAACTTTCCAATTTCGTTTTAAATTATATAAGTACGATTATTTAATTGTTTTGGATTATTTAAATTGCTGGGAACCGTTGTGAACACCGTGTTTTTTATATTTCGTATTTGAATTGATGAGATTGATTTTAATTCAAAAGAATTATAATTTTCAGATTTAATGGTTAATCAAAGTGTCAATTTTTAAGGTCGAAACATGGTTTTATTAAAGACTATTAGTAGGATTTTAATTCCAATTGTTCAAGAGATTGATTCACATAATTTAATGACGATTTAAATTATGGGAATCAACTTAAATTTTCAGATTCATAATAAAGCTTAAAGTGTTGATTTTTTAATGATTTTTAAGGCCAAAAGTCAATGTTTTTATGCTAGGGCTTGAGTTAACTATTTGAGACTATTAAATTAACGAATAACGATTAATTTCTAAATAAAACAACGGTTTTAGAATCTTAAATAGTTGCTGGAAATTTAGTAAACATGAATAATAATTAAGTTTCTCCTTTGTGTTTATAGGAGTTGATTTCTAGCTTGAGTAGTGATTCACACAGTTGCCCCCGTACTTATGTATTCCAGGTACGTACAAGACTAGGGTGACCACCTATCCCATGAGGACTTTATGAAGTATATTGATTGTGAATCATGTGAATTTAAGTGTTGTGAATTCATGTTTGATGTGTGAACAAGCATGTGAGAATTGTTATTGAATATATGTGAATGAGCATGTTATGGATTGATTAATGCTTTATAGATTCCATTGGACTATCATGTTATTGACTTTTATAATCGTTGAATTATGTCAAGCATGTTGTTCAAATTGGTATGCATGTATGAGTGTTTGACATGCAAGTTATTATGATTATGCTATTGTACGGGATGTCTAGCATACAATGAGCCTATTGAATATTTCCTCAGTGCATCGTTTATTCTACCGCAAGTATAGAATACATATAAAGAGTTTGTGTAAATTGAACTAAGGACTATTCGTGCTAAGGGCACATCCAGCATGTTAAAAGGACAATGTTGGGTCGTCTCAACAGTGTTTTGAGGTGGAACTATGGAGTAAATTCACTTGAGTCCTATGCTTGATCACAAGTCCTAAAGGATTAAAATGAAGTGTCATTGTTTAATTGTTTAATGGTTTAATTGTTGAATTACTTGTGAGTTGTGTTTTTGGGTTGAATCTTGAACTTAACATACTAAGTCACGTAAAGTGTAACCCGAATGAGCTTCAAAATTTTTGGAACGTATATACCTCGAGTATGAAAAATGGGGGGAGGCATGTCGGAGAAACTCGTACTCCTTGAATGATACAAGACGTTGTTTCATTCTTTTGGTTATTGGCTTATAAAATGCGGTGGAATTCCTTCGGTATGGTCCGACTGTCGGTGGAATGTCCGACTCTATATTATTTGGTGTTTGGTGGGCTCCCAACACCCTCAGTTTCCCTCAGTGGGTTTTGTTATTATATTTTACCCGTTCGAAGCTGAATTCTTATTAACCAATAAGTTAAGAGTCGTGTCAAGTCTTGAGTATGTCTTCATGACTAATTGGTTTATTTGAATGACTTTTGCATGTGGATTATCGTTATTGTTGAGTGAAGCATGTTAGACTAGGATTTCATTCTAGCTTGTCCGTACTCAGCTTTTGCTGACTTCGTGCTTCATGTCTTTCGGTCATGGCCTTCGCCTTAATGACCCTATGATGATCCATCATTTCACTTGCATTGTTGGGAGTAGATTTCAATAAGCAGGTTGGTAGAGAGAACTTGCGGGAGAAGTTATCACGGGAATAGTGATGAGACACTAATTTCCTCTTTCGCATTTATAAACTCTATTTCTGAAATATAGTCATGACTATTATTACTACTACTTTTATTATTAAACTATAGTTAATGGATTTTCTAAACAATATATTTAATGTTGGTTTTGGGCCTTGATGGTTCCAAGTTATTTTATGACCATTAACTATTTAATATGTTTGAAAGTTAGTTAATTTCCGCTGCGTAATTCTGGTAAATAGCCTTAGCCGTTATCAGGGTGGCGGTAATATCTTGGTAATTCTTTTATTTTAGTTGGAAAAAGGTAATTATAAATATAAGGAATTATCAGGGTGTTATAAAGTGGTATTTGCAGAGCTCTAGTTTGAGAGCCGCTTTGCATTAATTAATAGTGAAAAGTGGTAAATCCTTAAACTACAATTTTAAAAACTACTTGATAGTAATTCATACTATTTGAGTAGGATTTGCGAAACTTTAGGATTTTCAAAAATTGTTTTCCTAAAGTCGAAATGTTATCTTTGAGTACTCAATATTTCGGAAAGTCAAATACCAAAAGTTATTTGAAAACCTAATGATTTATTTAAATATTTTTTTTCGAATTAAATTCGAACAATTTGAATTAAACTTTGAATTTTGGAAATTCTTTTTTTTTTTTGTTTTTTTTTTTTTTTTTCTATTAGGTTTTGTTTCGAAATTAAAAAAAAAATATCAATTTATTCTGATTTTCAGAATTTTCAAAAAAAAAAACAAAAAAAAATCTTTTTCTTTATTACTTATTTATTTATTTATTTATTTTTGGAAAATGATCAGATTAATTAATTTAATTCTTCGATTAATTATTTTAATTTTCGATTTTAATTTTTAATAATTTCGCTTATATTTGGAGTTATTTATTTAATTAAGAAAGGTATATTTAGGTTAAGTACGCATTTAGTATGAGTATGCATGTGATTAAGTGCTAAGTGTTGAGTATTAATTGTATGCTTATGCCTTTAAGTTTAATCATGTTTTATGTTGCTTCATATGATTAATTGCATCACGATTCATGATTAAGCATGTATGTGTGCATTGAAATTGTATGGCTCCACGAACTTACTTTGCTTTGGAACGTATTGGCAAGACTTCTAGTTATGTACTTTCAGGATTAAGATGTTGCTTTCAAAGTGCGTGAACCTAGGACACCTAGAGAAGCTAGAGTGTGAGATCCCGTACATTTACGTACAGAAGATTGAGTTTGCTTGCAACTATTTTGCTACGGTCAAGAAATGGCCTGAACTAAGGAAAAAGGATGTCATGGCCGAGATGGTTATTCACAGTTTTCCCAATAGGAACCCATATATAGGTCTGAAACAACAATTATGTGATATGCATACTAGCAGTGGTCTTCCTAATTACTTCAAGTATGGTACTCCAGATGGTAGATGGAGGTATGACATGGAGATTATGACCACTATTCTAGAGATGGCGGAGCAATGCTTTGAGGATCGTAAGATGGTGGAAAGTATCAACCACATAGAGTTTAGTAGTGATACAGAAACCCCTATGAACGAGGATAGTGATGATGATGTTGTTGAGATTGAAAACCCTAATCCTATCATTCCTGAACCCATTATTGAGATTTCTAGCGACACTGAAGTTGAGCCTGAAACAAATGAGGAAGTGAACAGTGAGCTACAACAGAATAATGAGGATATGGAGTATGAATCCGATCGCTCTCCACAAGTCTGTAGGGGAGGTTGGCTAGTAGAGTAGCATTTAAAAAATTTCTAATGTAATAGCTAATGCTTATCTTAGTGGAGTAATAAAGTAGCAAGCTACTACTTATGGTTTTAGTAATTCGTTTTGTGGTTTCTCAAATAAAGTACTATCCAAAGGATGTATTATTTTCTCATTGAAGCAATAAAAGTTTAGAGTTCTTTCTTTTACCTCTAATTCTAAGTTTTAAGTTTTCTTTGAGCGATTATCGCAAAATAATTTCATGTATTTCTTCAATGAAATCTTACTTGCAAGGTGGTTCAATTCTTCACCACTTAAACTGTGTGACGCGGATTAAAAGCGAGAATTGGCCCAATAATAGGCGCCAATATTGCCTTAAGGGTCTGAAATTTTTGGTGCACAATTTGTGATGTTGTGTGACTTGTTAGTGCAATGCTTTAGCAAGGTAGTGTCCAACCCAAGTTGTTAAAGTTAGTCTTTTGTTTTATCCAGGAGAAGGGACATGACTACCCAAGGGATTGCCGATGTGGTTAGGCAACTAGCCGAAGTAGTGCATAACTTAGCACATAATAGAAACAATCAAGGACTTGATCCAGCTGGTGAAATGTTTAAGAAGGGGGCCCAAAGTAAGCCTCCTTTGTATCAAGGGGAAGTAGACCCAACTATACTTGAGAGCTGGCTAAGAGAGTTCGATACGCTTATACTAGCTGTGAATTGCCTAGAAGACCTTAGGGTTAACAGTGCTGTGTATTACCTTAAGGGAGAGGCTGATTTGTGGTGGGAAAGGTGTGAGAATGCTTTGAGAGATACACCTTGATTTGGATGGGAATCATTCAAAGTTTCCTTGAGGAACAAGTTTTATCCCCCATATATGAAAAAGCAGAAAGCCCAAGAGTTCATCGAGCTAAGGATGGAAGGGGTGTCTGTAACGAAATACTATTCCAAGTTCATAGACTTGTCTAGGTTTGCACCTGAAGTGGTGGCAACGGAGGAGCTTAGGGCTCAGAGATTTGAGAGTGGATTAACTATGGATTTGCAAATGATGCTTGCTGGAGAGACCTTTACCTCTCTTGACACCCTGTACGGGAAAGATGCCCATCTGTATGGTCTGCAGCAAAGGAGAAATGGAGTTGGTGAAAAGAGGAAGGATGTTGGTAACCAAAATCAAGGTGGTGGCCAACAGCATCAGGGAAACTTTAAGAAGAATAAAGGGAATAATCACTTCTAGTTCAAGGGAAATCATGGTGGACACAGAAACAATTTCCACAACAACAATGGGAATAAGAACCGGTCTGCAGGGAATGGAACAAGAGTCTATGAATGTAGACGTTGCCGTAATAATCACCTAGGTCAGGACTGTAATGGAAACCCAGTTGTTGTAGGTTATGTGAGAAACTAGGCCATAGAGAATATGAGTGTTGGGCCAAGAATGGGAAACCTAACCAAGGCAACCGGCAGAACAACAACCGGAATAACCAGAACCAGAATGGAAGGAATAATGGTGGAAACCAAAAGGGCTACCAGAATGGTAACGGTGGCAACAATGGCCAGAGTAATGGGAAGTCTGGGGGTGTGAGGGGGTCGGAAAAGCACGAGGCTAATGCATGACCTCGTCCCTCGTGGGAGTGACGTCGTCAGATCAAGTGTAATTGGATTTCCTGTGAGTTTACACCCAATCGACTAGTATTATAGGAGTCGCCATTCAGTTTTTAACGACAATGAGAAAAACTGACAAAACCCGGTTATCGTGACATAAAGGGAGTGCAATTATGTTTGACCACGACGGCCATAGGTTCCCTTGTGATCCCTGGTGTGGGGATCGCTCAACATACACCCGCAGGGCAGAGATTGAGAGTTTGGGGGACTGTAGCTACCGAGAGGAGTGCTCATCGATAATACTCCAGCGGCAGGTTATCCTTACTAGCTCAGCATAAATAATTGAAGGGACATGCGTTAAACTATTAAACTATTCTGAATTGATTTTAGCAATATGCAACACATAATACTAAATCGATCGCGATTATCTTATTTAGATTGATTTAAGGTACCTAGCATGATAATTCAATTGTCCAAGGTATTATCTTATTAGGCGTGATAGATCAATCAAATTAATAGTTTGACAATTTTATAAAAGGGTGATGAAAGCGATTAAATTATATGAGGGACACATTACAACGCACCCTTGAGAGGTGCGTTGTGGTTCTCAGAAAACTAACCACTTGGCTTTGCTATTTCTCCTTTTATTTAACGAATCTCGGGTTTCTAAGCAATGTTCCAGTATTTAGGCTTAATTCATCAAGCTACAAGGGGCAGGACGCGTTCTGTTCGACTTTTGGGTCGATTGCGACAGAACGCCGGATCAATTTCGCAGCGTGAGGCTTAGGCTTAAGGCTAGAGTCAATACTCAGGTTATGGAATTGTGTGTTATTTTCACGTCGGTTTTAGGCTGTATTTATAGGAAAAGGGTGTGTGGAAAGATAGATTTTAAGATACGAATCCAAAAAGAATCCGGAGATAAAACGGCCCCAGGCATTTTCAGCGCCCAGGGCTGGGCGCCAAAGATTTCGGCGCCCAGATCCAGGCGTTGAAAATGGGATCTGGGCCGAGTTTTTTGTCAGATTTGGACTCTTAGAATACGGATCTTTTGAGATTTATCCTAGTCTTTTAGTGCGTATTAACTTATGACGGAATGCGTCTGGGCCCGTTACGAACTCTAGGTTCGTTAGGAATTTAATTAATACGTAACTCTTATTTTCGAATTATACCAGGAATGCAAATTCTATCTCTTTTAGGATTTATGATGGAGTGCAACACCTAATTCTGACAGGTTTCTATCTTTTATGACTTTGCCACTTTTAACAACTACCTTTTACGGCGGTTACTATTCTTAACAGGTTTCTACAAATAGCAGTTTTGGGTGAAATGAAAGGGTGATTGAGATTCGTTATTTTATAGGAGATGCGTTGCCAAGGAGAGATTTTTGTTCTCATCATCGAACCTTCCCTTTCGGGAATGGGGACAAAAGTAGGTGTCTACAGTTAGCCCCCACTTGGACTGAGTCTCGAGATGAGACGATGGTCAAAGTACTAGACGGAGTGCGTCATACAAGCCATGGTGTAGGTGACCTGTTTTGTGAGGGTCTCACGAGCCCCCGAGTGATAACATTTGACTTAAGGGTCATCACTTGAAGTGTTAACACATTCCTCACGCGTCATTGGAATTCGTTAACTGATAGTATAGAAACTCCCTCACTTTGTCATTGGAAGTATCTAAAGATGTTTTCGAAGTCATAGCTATAAAGTGTAACTAGGCCTGGCCAAGCCCAATCACGAGGTAAAACGTTTTAAATATTCTCATTTTCAGGGTTAGCTAAACGAGAAAACCCCCTTGTTTTTATAGGACGTAAAACGAAGGAAAATCCAGCACATCGCTCTTTTTTTGGAAAAGCGGAAAACCAATCCTTTGATTTTTGGAAAAGGGAAACCATCCTTTGATTTTTGGAAAAGGGAAACCATCCTTTGATTTTTGGAAAAGGGAAACCATCCTTTGATTTTTGGAAAAAGGAAACCAGAAAAAGTTATCGCTGCAGCGACTAAGAACCTGAGTGGTTAGTGACGCAGACCCCGCCCGCTGAAGGTGGGCAAGCCTGTCCGCTGAGGGTGGACACCCTGTCCGATAGAAGTGGACGTATCTGTTTTGATGTTTGAAAATAAGGACCTACGCGGTTTGTGACGTAGACCCCGCCGGCTGAAGATGGCGAGCCTGTTTTGTTTTGAAGATTTTAATTTTCTTTTCATTTCGCCTATATATATTTTATTAATAAAAGGATTTTATGATAACAACCTGTTGGTGGGTCGTAATATTTCCCAATTGGTTGTGTGAGGGGGTCAAAAAGCACGAGGCTAATGCGTGACCTCGTCCCTCGTGGGTGTGACGATTCTTTTATTCAATCAAGTGTAATTGGATTTCCTGTGAGTATACACCCAATTGACTAGTAATATAGGAGTCGCCATTCAGTTTTTAACAACAATGAGAAAACTGACAAAACCCGGTTATCGTGACATAAAGGGAGTGCAAGTATGTTTGACCACGACGGCTGTAGGTTCCCTTGTGATACCTGGTGTGGGGATCTCTCAACATACACCCGCAAGGTAGAGATTGAGGGTTCGGGGGACTGTAACTACCGAGAGGAGTACTTCGCTCGTCGATAACTCCAGAGGCAGGATATCCTTACTAACTCAGCATAAATAATTGAAGGGACATGTGTTAACTATTAAACTAATCTGAGTTGATTTTAGCAATATGCAACATATAATACTAGATCGATCATGATTATCTGATTTAAATAGCATTAAGGGACCTAGCATGATAATCCAATTTACCAAAAATATTATATTTGTTAGGCGTGATAGAACAATCAGATTTAGTTAGTTTAACAGTTCATAAAAAGGGCGAGGAAAGCAATTATATCATCGAAAAGGGACACATTACGACGCACCCTTGAGAGGTGCGTCACGGTTCTTAGAAAACTACCCACTTTGACTTTGCTATTTCTCCTTTTTATTTAACGAATCTCAATTATGGGACAGGATACGTTCTGTTCGATTTATGGATCGATTGCGACAGAACGCGTGAACAATTTCGCAGCGTGAGGCTTAGGCTAAGGGTTGGAGTCAATACTCAGAATATGAATTGTGTGTTTTTTTTCACGTCGAATTTGGGGCTGTATTTATAGGGGAGAGTTCGTGGAAAGATAGAACTACAGAGTTCTAATCCACAAAGAATTAGGAAAAAACACGTACCCAAGTATTTTCAGCGCCCAGGCCTGGGTGCCGAAGATTTCGGCGCCCAGAGCCAGGCGTTGAAAATAGGGTCTGGGCTGTTTTCTTAGTCAGATTCGGATTCCTGTAATCCGTAGTGTTTGAGACTTAATCGAGTCTTTTAGTGCGTATCAATTTTATGACGGAATGCGTCTGGGCCCGTTACGAACTCTAGGCTCGTTAGGATTTTAATTAATACGTAACTCTTATTTCCGAATCATATCTCATTTAGGATTTATGTTGGAGTGCAACACCTAATTCTGACAGGTTTCTATCTTTTATGACTTGCCACTTTTAGAAGCTACCCTTTACGATAGTTACTATTTTTAGCAGGTTTCCATAAATAGCTGGTTTCGGGTGAAATGAAAAGGGGAATTGAGATTCGTTATTTTATAGGGGATGCGTTGTCAAGTGGAGATTTATGCTTTCATCATCGAACCTTCCCTTTCGGGAATGGGGACAAAAGTAGGTGTCTACAGTTAGCCCCCACTTTGACTGAGTCTTGGAGTAAGACGATGGTCAAAGTATTAGACGGAGTGCGTCACACAAGCCATGGTGTATGTGACCTGTTTTGCGAGGGTCTCACGAGCCCCCGAGTGATAACATTTGACTTAAGGGTTATCACTTTGAAATGTCGACATATCCCTCACCTGTCATTGGGATTTGTCAACTGATAGTATAGAAACTTCCTCACTTTGTCATTGGAAGGATCTAAAGGTGCGTAGAAACCCCCTCACTTTGTCATTGGGAGTAGCTACAGATGTTTTCGAAATCAAAGCTATAAAGTGTAATTGGGCCTGGCCAAGCCCAATCACGAGGTAAAAATGTTTTTAAAGATTCTCATTTTCAGGGCTAGCTAAACGAGAAAACCCCCTTGTTTTTATGGGACGTAAAACGAAGGAAAATCCAGCACATCGCTCTTTTTTGGAAAAAACGGAAAACCAATCCTTTTAATTTTTGGAAAAGGGAAAACAAGAAAAAGTTATCGCTGCAGCGACTAAGGACCTGCGCGTCTTGTGACGCAGACCCCGCCGACTAAAGATGGCGAGCCTGTCCGCTAAGGGTGGACGCCCCGTCCGAAAAAGTGGACGAATCTTGTTTTTGAAAATAAGGACCTACGCGGCTTGTGACGTAGACCCCGCCGGCTAAAGATGGCGAACCTGTCCGCTAAGGGTGGACACCCCGTGCGATAGAAGTGGACGAATCTATTTTGAATTTTGAAAATAAGGACCTACGCGGCTTGTGACGTAGACCCCGCCGGCTAAAGATGGCGAACCTGTCCGCTAAGGGTGGACACCCCGTCCGATAGAAGTGGACGAATCTATTTTGAATTTTGAAAATAAGGACCTACGCGGCTTGGGACGTAGACCCCGCCGGCTAAAGATGGCGAACCTGTCCGCTAAGGGTGGACGTCCCTGAATTCGTTTTTTCGATTTGGGAACTCGCGCGGTTTGCGAAGCGATCTTGCCAACTGAAGGTGGGCAAGTTCCTATTTCTTTGGTTCTTTGTGATTTCTTTTGAGAATTTCTTTTTATTCATTCTTGCAAGAGCGAATTCTTTCTAGGGATGCTCGAATTTAGTTGTAACCTGAGCGTGGGCTGACAACGTGTTCAGACGGACCTTTGTCTTGCGACCGTCTGCTTTCGTGATTTTGAGCTAGTCTTTACGGCTCGACTTGGTCTTCGATCAGAGGACCGTGCAGAAGTGTCAATGACGACCTTTCCCTGAGGTCGAACCTGTTGTTTTTTTTTGAGATATCCAAACATGATATGGTGTATGGCGCAGTCTGGGAATGTGATTTTGATCGTGCGCTCCTTGTTGGAGTCTATTTTTCGCGAGCCCCCAAGCACTGGGGCTCATCGGTCGTTTTTCGCATATTATAATCATGTTTGGGGTCATGCTCGTATGTGCGAGCGACCTTTTATAGTAATGTGCTACTTTAGCGAAGCCGTGGAGTGCGACTTTAGTTTTCAGGCGACACCCGGTTTTAGCTTGGCCCAGATTAATCCTTTGACAGACAAACGTTTTTTATTCGGAAAACCAACGACTTAAAGATACACATTTTTGGTGTTTCGAAGAATGACCATGATATTTAACTTGTTTTTTTGAAAAGTGTACATAAGCATTTTCTGAGACGATTCTAAATTTCGACCAAGTTTTAATGTTTATTTTTTTGCTTATTTGGAAGCTAAAGGTGCTTTGGGCTTGATCCTACTTGCAATAGGGCCTCGTGTTTAGCAACACGGCTTTAAGTCCTTTCTGTTCCGCGTTTTGTGAAATCTGGGCCTTAGGCTGCATTTCCGGCGCCCAAGGCTAGGCGTTAAACATTTCGGCGCCCAGCCGTGGGCGCTGAAAGTCTTTTCCTGGTGATATTTGACTTTCGGATTTCCTAACACGTTTCCGAATGGGATCAGGATGTCACTGGGTGCGTCCAGCTATATATAGGGGCTAGATACGTCCCTATTTTCCACCACACTCAATTTCTTTCTCTCTTTTTTGCTGTGTTTTAATTACTCATTGATTTTGCCATATCGATCCCTGCTTTCTCACTCCAACGGACTGTTAGGCGTTGGCTACGGGCCCTTACTCCCACAGAAAAGGCTTTGTTAAAAGAATACCACTTAGAGGCACTTTTAGGCTTACAACAAATTAATATTGATTATAACTTTCTGCATGCTGCCCTAAGCTTTTGGGACTCCGATCATCATGTTTTTGCTTTTCGGGGCAACGAAATATGTCCTTTGCCAGATGAATTTGCTGCGATCCTTGGTTATCCTACTCCTGTTACTCCTGGCACTATTGAAGAGGGTAAAACAACCATAGGGACTTTCCTAGGACTAGATGATAACATGTTTGCTGAAATTGTTGTAGGTGACGAGGTTAACTTGGCAAAACTTGTAAAACATCATTTTAGGCCTAGTAGGAATATGACCGAACAGAAATTGAATATCCGAGCCCTTGTATTTTGCTTGTTGAATCACTATTTGCTGTCGAATAAAAATGGCGTGTTCGGTGACATAAGGTTGATCCCCTTGATTAGCCAGATGCAAAGTTGCTATTCTATTATGCTGTTGGTTGTTGCCGAGACTTTGCTGAGTGCGGATGAGCTGAAGAAGGATGCCAAATCTGAACATTTTAAGGGAAGCCCCCTATTACTGCAGGTAATCGATTTTCTTCTTTGCGCACGCATACGCCCCTTTTGCATATATTTCTTTTGCCTGGGGCTGAGTTTCAGCGCCCAAGGCTGGGCGCTGGAGTTTTTGGCGCCTGGTCCTGGGCGTTGAAACTGCGCCCCAGGGACCGTTTTTTTCTTTTCATTCTTTTAATTTGATCGTACCCTGTTTTTGAAGATTCGGCTTGCGGAACGGCTTAGACTTTTGGAAGCTCCTGCCGATCCTAAACATTATCGCCCTATAGGCTTGGGTAACCGAAAATACTTGCACCAAGGCCAGGACGAGGCCGAATGGACCTCCTTTTTTACTTACGGCATTTGTTCCATTAAGTGGGTGGTACCATGGTGGGGTTTGACTACTATGACAGGGGGTTCTGATGTATCGGTTTATGTTTCTTTGTCGGGGCTATCTCGTCCCATTTATATTTTCCCTTACCGAGTCATGCGTCAATATGGTTCAAGGCAGACTATCCCCTTTTCTGATACGGTACCACCTAAGGTAGCGGCCTTTTCACAAACACGGGTCCTAGCGTGGGCTAAGTATTATGATGGTCTCCCGCGTTGGGCCGTAGCTACAAATGGCTTTGTGGGTTTTTTCTGAAAACTACAAGTTGTGGATGAGCTCCGATGATAAAGATGTGAGGGCCGAGGCTCGTAATGGGGAGCCGGCTGAGCTTTTGATACCTCGTATTCGTGTTAAGTATGAGGGTCCTGATTCTGCCAGACCTCGTACCTATAGTATTAAGACTGTGAAAGCTCGTCCTGATCGAAAGCGAAAGGAAATTCCTCCCCGTTCCAGTTTCAGGCCTAAAAAGGTGCCTAACATGAAGGGGCCTGCTGTTGTTAAAAGAAATGCAGGCTCTCGCGGAGATCGTCGCCGGAACAATGTATGGGTTAGGAAGGCTCAGCCGCCTGTAGAAAGAGTGGCTAGTCTAGTTGATAATAATCCTTCTCCCACCATTGCCTGTGCCCTTGAGGCTGAGCGGGCTATAACTGAGAATGTTTCTGAAGCCTTGGCATCTTTGGAAGTTAGTGTCCAGGAGCCGGTTCTTATGGAGATTGATATTGGGGCAGCGCAGAAGACTGTGGGGGTGAATCCTGCAAACATTGCCCTCTACAAGACTTTATTTGATGATCCGGAAGAACTAGAGTAGTGTAGTTCTTGCTAGGGTGTAGGTGCACTCTATTTATTTCAGTTGTGTTTGTTTTTATTCTTAGCACTTTGTTTTCCTTCTTATTATTTTTCAATAAAGGCGTATTTTTATTTTTCATTTTCATTCATTTTTGTTTCTCCTCTTTTTTATGTTTTTATATGTCTAACAGTTTTTGCACAAAGAATATGTTTTTTTTATTGGACCGAATCCTTGGTAAGGATTGCCTACGTATCTTATCAGAATCAGGTCGCGCGTAGTTCTAGCTTTAGAATAAGTTCTATTATGCCGGATTTCGGTAGATATGCCATGAGGTGGTAGCATATTACTTAACCGGTCAAATAAGTGAAGTATTATCATTATTTTCGTCTGCAATTTTTTTTTGCCGTAAGTCGCGTAAAAAATGAAATTCGACTAATTTGTATGGCTATATTTTGGTAAGCCTATTTGGATACGTACTGTACCCCCAGAGTGTTCGTTATTTTTCCGTTGTGTGCGGATAAAATGACGAGCACTTCTGAAAAGAAAATTTTTGGCAGGCAGAGAGTTTCAACGCCCATGCTGGGGCGTCAAAGATTTCGGCGCCCAGCCCTGGGCGCTGAGAATGACTTGGGAGGTCAATTTTTGACGCTTTGCTTCACATGTTCTTGCATTTTTTTTTTTGTGCCTTGATTTTTGCTCGTATTTAAAGTCAATTTTGAGGCTATTTTGGAGGCTTTTTGGTTGTTAGCGTGAAATGCATTTTTGTCCGGATTAATTTTTTCTATTCGTGACTCGAAACATTTTTGAAAATGGAGTTAGGGTGTGGAAGTTATGAAGATCTTTGTGTAGGCTTTTGAGGTGGGTTGAAGTGCGTGTCGTTTTTGAAGAATTGGTGGGGGTTATATTTTGTTAATTCCCCTTTTAAGCAACATTTGCTTTCGTTTTGGATTTTGATTTCCTTTGACTTCTTTGGGTTGTATGGGTTGATTTTTATGGTTACACTGGTTTTTATGTTTTGGGGATATGAATGGGATGGTGCGGTTTATTTTGTGGGTTTTCGGGAGCTGTTTCCCATGGCACTATTTCAAGACCGAATGGGCCTCGTTTATTGGGCCTAGAGTGGGCCGCCTCTTTATTTTAGTATTTTGCAAGTACATTTGGTGCTTATTTAACGTTAGAATAAAATTTTTAGGAGAAATATTACGCCTTTATTGATTCGGAAAGTAAGGAAAACACACTGAAATAAAACTGACCTATATTTTAAGGGGCCTTAGGACCATCTAAAGTCTCTATTATTTTTTCTATCAATCTAAAGAACTACTAGGAGCTTTTTACTAATGGTGCTCTATATGGCTCAAGCCTGGGGTTTAGTCTCATAAAACTTCGGTCCTTCACCGGTACTCATCTTGAATTCCATTCCTTTTGCATTGACCCACTGATATGTCTTCACCCATCCGTTCTCGACCTCTTCTGGTATTGATGCAGGAGAGATTAACCGGGTTGGATTGAAACCTTCATCTTGTAAAGCTAGGGTAGTCATCACAGTCTCGTTCTCCATAGGCCTCGATTCGTTAAACAATGTCCATAGAGCCTGGTTGTCCAATATTTCAGCTGTTTTAGTCTTGGTGAGGTGGGGTGCCTCATCCAAGGTGTGGCAGTCATGGAAAATTTAAAATCCGGGTTTTAGCAAGCCATCCTGAACGAAGGGTTCAGGGGAAATCACAGCATGGGTGTTCTTCTCCTTCCCGAACGAACATCCCGTTAAGGGTCCTTTGATACGGGGGAAGGAGGGTGGCTTGTTTGGCTTTGTTAAGGCGTAGCCTAGACAGGCGGTCAGCAATATCTTCCTCCGTTGGTTCATATGAAGGAAATAATGCCCTTGGTCCAAGTATGCATTCAATGTTAAGTCTAATAAATGCGGTTCAGTATTAATTAACATGTTAATAATTCAGTGAGATCAAGTGAGCTGAATGCCTAGCTAGAGGCCGCTTCAGTTCAGGTGGAATTAATGATATTAATCCACAGCTTACTCTTGACTGAACCCGTAGGGTCACACAAATAGTACGTAAACAGATCAAGTATTTAATGGCATTAAATACTCCATCTATGGATATTCGGAATCGACGGATCTTGGTTTCAGTGGGAGCTGAGATCGTCACAGGCAAGAAAAGAATACTCCGGAAACGATGATATTGCCGGAAACGGAAATATGGATCGTATCTGAAATATAAATATTATCCAAGTCGTAGATGTTGCCGGAAACGGAAACATGGTACGTATCGGAAAATATTATCGGAAATAGAAATATTGCCGGAATCGGAAATATTGTCGGAAACGGTAATATTGTCTGAATCGGAAATATTATCGGAATCGGAAAATAATTCCGGAAACGGAAATATTAAATATTTGTTCGAAACGGAAATTAATTCCGGAATCGGAAATGTTAAATATTGTTCGTATCGGAAATGAATTCCGGAGTCGGAAAATTAATCGGAAGCGCGTCGTACGAATTAGCATCGGACGAGCTTGCTAGACGAAGGTCCAGCACGAAGCTAGGCCCACGTCCAGCAAGGGAAACGCGCGCCACAACACGCCAGCCCAAGGCTGCGCCAGGCCCACCGCAAGGCAGGCCCAGCGCGCGCCCAAGGCTGCGGCAGTCGTGGGCTGCGTTGCTCGGGCTGTGCGCACGCGCGCATGGCGCCCCTCGTGGGCTGCTGTGCGTGCGTGTGTGTTTGTGTTCACATACGAAACCTAAAACGTACAGGATTCGTTTAATGATTAAATTCCTAATCCTAAAAGATAAATTAATTAAATAAGAGTTTCACTAGGATTCTAATTTAATTAATTCGTATCCTAGTAGGATTCCAATTCTCTTTACATACCCCTATAAATATGTGGCCTGGGTTCACAATTTAAAAAGAGTTTTTTCAAGTATTCAAAGTGAGTTTTTGAGAGAAAAATTCAGTCACATATCTTGCCTAAAAGTGCCGAAAATTATTAGTACCTTAAGGGCGATTCTAGTTGGTCAATCTTAAGGCGGATCCCGACGTGCTGTGGACTATCTACGGAGGGACGACACTTGGAGTCCTAAAGACTTGTTCTTGTTCGGTTCGGGCGCAGCTAGGGAAGGCACGCAACAAAGAGTATGCATCTAAACTATGCTATATGATTATGTGTAAATAATATGTATTCCTGGCTAAATGGTTTTTCCGCATGATTTATGAATTGTCATATGTATCATAACCTAACAGTGGTATCACGAGCCTCTTATTATTTTCATAATCTAAATTGCATGAACATGGTTAAATATTACAAATTTGCAAGAATTAAAAGGGGTGATTAATTTTCGTAATTGTTAATTAATTGCAAATTGCGTTTATTTAATTATACGTACGCAGTTTTTCGGCAGTTTCTTCGTTACTCATCCAAATCGAGTGATTTTTGTGTAAATTCCGCATGTAAAAGGCATTCCAAATTTTCGGCCGAACCCAGAATTCTCAAATTCGAAGCCTAACTATGACTTTTCGAAGGTTTTAGTTTTTCGAATGCAAAATTTCGTAAATTTAAGATGTTAAATTAATTATTTGCGATTCTTGTTGATAAATCTTGAATTTTTGATTGACCTACTGTATATGTTTAACAAGTTTGAATGCCTAGCCTTTTTAATTATGCAATCTAATTTGTAATTATGATTAATTTGTTGAAAATTAGAATAATTTAGAATTAATTTGATTTTCATAATTAATTATAATTTAATTAGATACCTATGATTAAAAAACACCATAAAAATTGTAAATTTATGATAAATTTTAAATTTTTATGACCTAGACTTGAATCCATGTTAATCGGAAATCAATTGAATAATAAATTTTCGATTTTTTCGCCCTAAAATTATGAAATTAATATTATTTATTAATTTGTCATTAATTTTAAATATAAATTTTTTAAATTTTATGCGATTCGTTCATATAACTTGCACGCACAAAGCAATGGACGCTACGTGTTACCCTTAAGGGGTGTTGTATAGTGCGGGCATGCGACGACGAGCAAGGGAGCTCGTCGCCCATGCGGCACGAATGCAATGAGCAAGGCCATGGTGCACGAGCACAAGGCAGCAGCCCTGCCTTGTGTCGTGGGCTATGAGCAATGGACGAATGGGCATGGGCGAAGGCAAGGCACGGCAGTCGCGTGTGGGCAGCAAGCGAGCTGCGCCACAACGCGCACTGCCTCGTGCAAGCGCGCGCAGCCTCGCGCGCAGCGAGCGCAAGCTCGTGTGCCACGAGTACTGCGCCCAGCGTCGATGCCTCGCGCAGCGAGCGCTGGCTCGCACAAAGCAAGCGCTGGCGAGCGCTGGCTCGCATCAAGCGAGCGCTGGCGAGCGCGCGCAGCGAGCGCTGGCTCGCATCAAGCGAGCGCTGGCGAGCGCGCGCAGCGAGCGCTGGCTCGCATGCAGCGAGCGCTGGCTCGCATGCAGCGAGCGCTGGCGAGCGAACGCAGCGAGCGATGGCTCGCATGCATCGAGCGCTGGCGCGCGCGCAGCGAGCACAAGCTCGCGTGGAGTCTTGCGAAGGAAAGCAGCAGCAGCTATGCGACGCAGCGCATGGGCTGCGCGCACATGGCCAGCGATGGCTATGTGCGTGTGGCCCATGGGCGTGCGATGCGTAAGGTTGTTGCGTTACGATTAGATCGTTTTGAAATTTTAATTTGAAATTTTCAGTTTACGTAATTTTAATTAATTTTAAAATTAATAATTTAAATTATTTTCTTGGATTTTAATTTTGAATATTGTAATTATAATAAACTTTATTTATTCTAATTATTTTACTAAAATTAAAATCATGAATTAATTTAAATACGACTGAAATTAAATTAAACCTTTTGGATTCAATTATAAATTTATATGAGCTTTAAATTTTAATTAAATTTGTATGTTTCCGGTTAGACTAGAAATACATTTTTATGTTTAAAATTAGTAAAGCATATGAATTTATTGGTTTGAGTGGGAGCCCTTTTTGGTCATAAACTCTTGATTAGGTCTACAAATCCTTAAGGTTAAAACAACTTGATTAGAATTAATAAGGACTGAATAATTGGTAGATTATTGGTGCCCTTGATTAATTGCTGCAAATGTTTACGTGATGCATAATGTGTTTTACTAACCAACTATGTGGGCCATTCATGATAATGAATGGGTGAATGGTATATATTGTATATGTTCTGTTTTGCAGGTTATGAAGTGACTAGTATGGCCCAAATAGGATAGAAAATATGGTCTGCGTACCATTAATTTGAATGTAATTGGTCTAAAGTACCAAAGTCGTTTTTCAATTCAAATATGGTCTGCGTACCATCAAATAGTTGTAATTAGTTTTAATTATAGCTTATCCTATTTGAAGAAAATGGTGCCTCCCACGGAGATTTTCGAGACGGACTTTGAAGTTGAAGCTTCAAGATGAAGTCGGGCCATACTAGATCACATTTATCTTATGCATGTTTTAAGTTATTTATTGCTTTTAAATATGTCTTAAAATGCATGAGATCAAAAGCTTGATTATGTTGCATGATTAAGGATTTTAGTTCACTTAAAATCTAACCAACATAGTAAGAGCCTTAAGTTCCAAACTTAAAAATTGAGTTAAAAGGTGCCATGCCAAAATATACACTTGCTTGGATATCCTTTACATCAATCTAGTAATAGTTTTCGCTCAGTGAGGTGTTACTTATTGGTCCTAAAGGGGCAAGGTACACAAATAATTGTGAGTACATGTTAGTTTTGGTGAAACTCAACGATATAAGTAAGGAGTCCTTTTATGTCGTGGCAAAATCGATAGGTTTACCTAATAAGTTCTTAGACGTACCTATCAACCAAGAGTAGTTTCTAGACTATTAGCAAAAGGCTTTTGCTTATCTAAAATGTTTTAGAATTGAGTCGACAAACTGTGCTTAATTCTTCAATGGTTTTAGGGTCTTGGAATCATTTTATTCACACCTGCCGGAACACATAATTCGAATAAAATGCTAATGACTTGTTTAAATTGCATGATTGCTTTCATTTTCAAGTTATTATTCATGATAAATGTTTAGACTTTGCATGCTTCAGTGTATGTTTTAATTATTGTTTATAATTAAATATCTTGCACTGCAGTAAATCCTTTTAGAAAGGTAACAGTAAATTTCCTCGATTGGTAGTGAATCCAAGAAGGATTCACGGAAATGAGAGAAAGTGAGCAATTTAAAATGTACGTTTCTTTTAGCGACTTTTATGGTTGTTTTCGAATATCAAAATCGAATGGCAAACCAATTGGTGCTTGTGAATTCAAAATACAATGTAGTTTTGAGATCATAAAGCATTGAGTTTAATACTCTCAGCTTTACCAATGGTTAACAACCTAATATCTTTGTCCATTTAATTCTCGAATGAGTCTAGTCCCTAGACATTCGAATAGATCGATGCTTAGAGAACTTTAGAAGCTTCTGGTAAGATCATCTAGTTGAAACAAAATATTCAACATAAATTAAAATGGTAAAGAACCTTGTTGGTGACATTGACATGTCTAACAAAGTATAAAAGTCAACACTAAAGAATTCAATTCTTAAGACTATAAGAAAGGGTACAAGAAATAGGAAAACGAGGAACAAATGAAAGGAATTTACGATTCCGTTTCTACCTATAAATTTATGTTTAAAGAGAAGTGACCTAGCAATCAAACTTCCTTGGTATCATATACCGCTTGAGGTTCTTACTTCGGTAATAACTCAAACAATGGAAGCTAGGATACACTAATGACCTACAAGTGGGAAATGAAGCATGGCAATGCTACATTAGTTGTAGGGTCATCTAGTTTGTTTTAAGTCCTTTCTAAGGCTGGAACTAAATGGCTATTTTGTTCCATAATCAGCATACCTAAATTTCTGCTTCAAACACAGAAAGACTCACATTCAGAAGAACAAAAACAATGCTTGTTTGTTCGTTTATTTGAATGAAATGGTCATTTACGGGATGAGTCAATATGCTTGATTAAAACAAACAACTCTTTAAAGAACTTTACTAGGTTCAAATCAACCCCTTGATTTGAGTTCCACTAATCTTTGGCATTGTTGCTTAGACCATATCAACAAGTTAACATTCAAAAGCTCTATTTTAATGGACTTTTAAAAGTTGGTTGATTTCTAGATCAACTTAAGACAAGCTAGTCTTACTTGTTGAAAGTAACAAAAGATATGAACTATTGTTAGAACGCCTAGACAATAGAGTTCAAAGCTAAAGAAAGATTTTATGACTTTATTATGGATTTGGGTGAATATAGGTTTATTTACTCAAATGTGATATAAGTTGAATCTGTTTGTCTAGTTCAAAGATTCAGAAGTATAAATTCCACTTGGCAAGAAATCATAAAGATCTAGGTTAGATCATGATTACTTGAGACCAAATATGATCATCAATGATTGTGTGTTGTAATTTCACAATCTAGGTCCATAAGATATGGCATATCTTAGTTGGAATAATCGAAGTCGATTAGTAATTGATTCGATCAATGATGAATCATAAAGACTTTTCCTATAATTTCTAAAACAAAATGCTCAACTACCACCAACTAAACCAAATTCGTCAAAGCTATTGAAAAGTAATATCAGAATATCTTTTCAAATATATATATCTAGAGAGTTGCTAGACTCAGTGGGAGCTTAGTGTTTGTTATTCAACAAACTAAGGCCCAAGTCTAGATATATGTTTCATTGTGATTTATTCAAATGAGACACAAGGGTATTGTTTCTACCACGAATTTTTGAGAACATAATGTTTGTTTGCTCGAAATAATGTCCTTTTGGAGATTCGTTTCCAAAATGACAAGTGGGAGAAAATAGACCTCGAAAGTCTTCGAGGCGAACAACAAACATAAACGGACATTCCGGAGGCTTTTTCGAAGTGCTTTAGAAAATCCGAACACGTATTCTTTAAGGACTTTAGAAGTGGCTTTTAAAGAATAGACATCTCTTAGAAGACTTTACAAGTGCTTCAAGGAGAACAGAATATTCAAAGGACTTTTAAGTGGCTATTGATATTCTGTTGTTTGATGTTCTATACCCTTGTAGGCATAGAGTTCAAGTCACTGAAACTATGAGATTCTTCTATTGGATAGTGAAGAAACATGGAGTTCAGGTCACTAAAGCTATGCGATTCTTCTATGAGATAGTGAAGAAACCTACAACTTGCAGTCAAACTATTATCATATAGATTAATGAGTTTATAACCTGTGAGAAAGCTATGACAAAACCCTGATTCCCTAAAATGGTTAGAGGCCATATATAGACTCAAATGTTTTAAATGGTTAGAGGCCATAAAACATACTCAATGTTTTGATGACAAAATTGAAATTTTGTTGATTTGCAAGAATAGTTTCACACCTATTGGTTGCAAGTTTGTTTTAAGGATAAAAACCATCAAACATGGAATTGTGTTCACACACAAAGCTAGATTAGTTGCTAAAGGTTACAAGCAAATTCATGGTGTGAATTGTGTTGAAACCTCATGCATAATCGTAATGATCAAGTCTATAATTCAAGCAATGATTGCATATTGGAACATATAGCAATTGGATGACAAAACGTATTCCTCAATCAAATGTTGGAATAAACTATGTACATGGTATGTCATAGGATTTGTGGATCCAAATAAATGCTTGAAAGAGAAAGCTAGCTTATAAAATCTAAGTACAGATTTAAGCAAGCAATTGGGAATTGGAATTATATTTTAATGAAGCTAATAAGTATTTTAGTTTCATAAAATATACATGATTCTTATAGATATATAAAAAGTTTAGTGGGAGTAAATAAAAACTTATTTGGTCCTATGTGTATCACACACATATCTCTCTATTGTGAAATAACATTCAAATGCTAATGACTTAGATTTGAAATTATTCATCAATAATGGACCATGGCGAAACTTAGTACATATTGGGTATTAAGATCTATTTACAAAGATCTTATAATATTGTTTTAGATTAAGTAATGGCATTTACTAAATCAAACACGAAAGTCTCCATTGGAGATATTCGACCCATGTGAATAAATCTAAGTAAAGGATGTTTGAACTATGTATAAGCTTTTACTAAGTTAAACATCAAAGAGTCTAAATGAGATTCTTAACCTATATTATATGTCAAAGAATTTAGCTGAATTTAGTATCTACTGAAACTAGATAAGCTAAAGTTACATGAATAGAATTCAATTGGGAAATATTCTGCAAAAGAATTTATCATGTATGATATAATATGAGGATCGCCAAAAACGTATCGTATGACTTTAGGCATGACGAACATATACCAATCTCTATTGATCTAAGTGAAGATCAACTAGATTGAGATCAAGAATACTTATGGTACTTGAAATGGTACATAGGAATAGTTCTTGATTCAAGGAAATAAAGATATGCTAAATATTGATGCTACACGCATAAACACTGGCAAAGGATCAAGCAAGACCCTTTGGAGTTAACCATTGATAAGGACGAGCTATAGAGCATCGGGTTTTGAAATGGCAACATGGATTGGAGACCATGAGTTGTTGCGTGGGAAATTAAATATTAATTTCTATGTTCTAAGATACAGATGGAAAGTCTTCCACATATCTGTGAACTGCTTGGATAAGTAAATCCAAACAAAGCATCACTAGCAACCTAAACAGTTGAAGTAAAAGTAATTATTGCCTAAGAAGCAATAAAACAGGGTTGTTTAAAGTTCTTCACTGAACTTGGGTAGATCACCTATCTGCTGGCTTGATGGTTCTTCATTGAAAAATGCGTAGAACCACTCATGAAGCAAGAAAAACGTCTGCTAACTTGATGGTTCTTCATTGCAAAATGAGTAAAACCACCATCGAAGTAAGAAAGACTAGATCACATAATAAACAAACTCGAAAAGATCTTATCATCATATCTCGAAGAACATTCGATGAAAAGGATATTAAGATTGGCAAAGCATGATAACTAAACCTATGCAACAAGTGAGAAGCAACACTCACGTTGTAGCACTGGAAATCAAGCATAGCTTTGAATTCCATGAAATGTTTTAAAGATGGGTTAGAGGCCCATGGTTGTAAAACATTGGGGTTGAACATTTATCATATATGAAATGTATTTTCATATTCCATTTAATCTTGGTTTAGTATTAAATGATGAGTCCCTTCAAATTTGACGAAATATTCAAGATAGACTGTCAGGACCAGTCCTGTGACTAAGAAATGTCTATCAAGTGAACTTGAATGTCAAAGGTTGAAAATGGTCCCTAGTCGGAGTTTTCTATAAAATTGGACGCATAGAAAACGTTAGACGATTAGAATGCAAGATGACTAGTAGTTCTGTTTCTTGAACTATGTGGACATGGCAATGTCATAATCATTTGCATAGATACTTACTTTGGGAAGACTAGTATCGGACAAGACCTATGAAACTTTACTGTAAGAGATGAAAATCTGTCATAAGTAAATTTCATTAAAATTATTAGACACTAAATCCTCAATACCTGAGTGATTTGGGATTACTTGTTTGAGAACTGGTTGCTTTGACGTTGACCAACCGTCGCACCGTAAAAGGAGGCTATAAAGGCAACGCTCAGGTAATCACCTATCAAACAAAGTCTAATCTCAAGATCGCAAGATTGGGATTGTCCTCCCATAAATCGGGATGAGATGCTTAAAAGTTGTACAAGGCCACTCGGAGAGCTAGAAACTGTGAAATACATGGCCGTGCTCGGATGAATCATAGGCTATGATTATCTGTTTATTTGATCAGTTGAACTCTGAAACCGAGGAACACCTCTGGACATAATAAGGATGACAACTCTTACCTTATGTTCAAGAGCAAGCATCGAGCGACAAAGGAATTAGGAAATGCACACTTGTCCCTAAGGACAAGTGGGAGACTGAAGGAAATAATGCCCTTGGTCCAAGTATGCATTCAATGTTAAGTCTAATAAATGCGGTTCAGTATTAATTAACAAGTTAATAATTCAGTGAGATCAAGTGAGCTGAATGCCTAGCTAGAGGCCGCTTCAGTTCAGGTGGAATTAATGATATTAATCCACAGCTTACTCTTGACTGAACCGGTAGGGTCACACAAATAGTACGTAAACGGATCAAGTATTTAATGGCATTAAATACTCCATCTATGGATATTCGGAATCGACGGATCTTGGTTTCAGTGGGAGCTGAGATCGTCACAGGCAAGAAAAGAATACTCCGGAAACGATGATATTGCCGGAAACGGAAATATGGATCGTATCGGAAATATAAATATTATCCAAGTCGTAGATGTTGCCGGAAACGGAAACATGGTACGTATCGGAAAATAGTATCGGAAATAGAAATATTGCCGGAATCGGAAATATTGCCGGAAACGGAAATATTGTCTGAATCGGAAAAATTATCGGAATCGGAAAATAATTCCGGAAACGGAAATATTAAATATTTGTTCGAAACGGAAATTAATTCCGGAATCGGAAATGTTAAATATTGTTCGTATCGGAAATGAATTCCGGAATCGGAAAATTAATCGGAAGCGCGTCGTACGAATTAGCATCGGACGAGCTTGCTAGACGAAGGCCCAGCACGAAGCTAGGCCCACGTCCAGCAAGGGAAACGCGCGCCACAACACGCCAGCCCAAGGCTGCGCCAGGCCCACCGCAAGGCAGGCCCAGCGCGCGCCCAAGGCTGCGGCAGTCGTGGGCTGCGTTGCTCGGGCTGTGCGCGCGCGCGCATGGCGCCCCTCGTGGGCTGCTGTGCGTGCGTGTGTGTTTGTGTTCACATACGAAACCTAAAACGGACAGGATTCGTTAAATGATTAAATTCCTAATCCTAAAAGATAAATTAATTAAATAAGAGTTTCACTAGGATTCTAATTTAATTAATTCGTATCCTAGTAGGATTCCAATTCTCTTTCCATACCCCTGTAAATATGTGGCCTGGGTTCACAATTTAAAAAGAGTTTTTTCAAGTATTCAAAGTGAGTTTTTGAGAGAAAAATTCAGTCACATATCTTGCCTAAAAGTGCCGAAAATTATTAGTACCTTAAGGGCGATTCTAGTTGGTCAATCTTAAGGCGGATCCGGACGTGCTGTGGACTATCTACAGAGGGACAACACTTGGAGTCCTAAAGACTTGTTCTTATTCGGTTCGGGCGCAGCTAGGGAAGGCACGCAACAAAGAGTATGCATCTAAACTATGCTATATGATTATGTGTAAATAATATGTATTCCTGGCTAAATGGTTTTTCCGCATGATTTATGAATTGTCATATGTATCATGTTGTTCCTAAGTTTTGGTTGATGACACACACATATTGCAAACTTCCTGATTATGGTTGCTAAATGACTTTGAACAGGCATATGCCCAAGTTTCTATTAGGATAGGAACTTGAATGAACTGGTGAAGTTCCTGAGGTACACTTGGAACAGTCAATGGAGTTTCAGAGCTGGAAGTTGTATCTGTTCCAGTTTGAAGTCACAAGAGGAGCAACACAGTTACATATCAAGAGTTCCGAATGTCCACAAGAACTATTACAGACTCATAGCCAAGAGTTCCTGTGTTAGCAAGAGAGGAACTCATCAATGTTCCTTAGCTGGAACGTCTGAAGCTTCTGAGTTGCAAGTTCCAGACAAAGGGAAGACATAAAGTCTAGGTAGTCCACTGTACTTAGAATTTTATGTAAATATTAATTATGCAAATGGTATATAGAGTACTCAAGGAACTTATGATTTAATTAGGCCATTTATTTTATTGGAAGCGATTTTTATGGAAAACATTTTTATAAATAAAAACAAGTTTTACATATTTAATATAAAATAGATTTACGTGTTATTTTATTTAAACAAAACTTATTTTCCTAAATATTCTCCTAAGTTTTTGTAGATAAATAAAATCTGTTTTAAAGAAATATTTTAGGGTTTGATTGAGTCAAACCACCAACTGCTTTGTGGCTGAACGTGGGAAGTGGTCTTCCCCTTGTTCCTCAAGTCAAGGGACGTGGAGACCAAAGTGCTGGCAGTTAGCAGTTGAGGTTTTGAAGGGAACTAACCCTAAGGATAAACACTATAAAAGGGAAATCGTTTTTGGTTTAAAGTACACAAACATTCTGAGAGTTTTTGCTTTCCTAAAAACGTTTTGTCTAAGATTTTCTAAAACAGTTTGTGTCCTAGTTAATATCAAAGTTCCTAAGTTCCTTATATCCACACAAAAGCATTATTAATATCTAGAGTTATCCAAACACGAGTTATATTTTGTATTAGTAAGGATAGAGTTATCCTGTTTAGACTTAGAGTTTAAGTCTGAGAGAGAGAAGTCAAGGAGTTGTAATCGAAGTAGATTACTGTGAGGAACACGAGTTTGAGAGGAACTTGTGTTGGAGAGATTATTGTAATCGAGGCATTACCATAATAAAAGAATTCTCTTCTTGATTAGTATCAAGAAGTTTTCACAATTATTGTTATTGTCTTCTCTATTCTCAGTTTCTTGATTGTTTCTTAAGTTCCGCAAGAAACTTTATCAAAGTTCTAATTACAATTCACCCCCCCCCTCTTGTGCGTGTTCCTACTGGAATAACAGTTGGTATCAGAGCCAGTACTCACTAAAACACAGGAAACCCTGTTTGAGTCAAGTTCCTGAAAGTATGAACTCACAAGAGAAACTGGAAGAAGGTTACTCGACACAAAGGCCACCTATGTTCAATGGCAAGTTCTACTCATACTGGAAGAATAGAATGGAGATATTCATCAAAGCTGAAAATTACCAAGTTTGGCGTGTAATTGAAGTTGGAGACTTCGAGGTAACAAAGACCAATGCTGAAAACGAGGTAGTTCCTAAACCAATGTCTGAATTTTCTAAAGAAGACTTTGATAAATATGAGATGAATGCCATGGCTGTCAAAATCTTGCATTGCGGGCTTGGACCTCATGAACACAACAGAGTCATGGGGTGCAAGAACGCAAAACAGATTTGGGAACTACTTCAAGTAACCCACGAAGGAACTAATGAAGTTAAGCGTTCCAAAATTGACCTTTTGATGTCTAAATATGAAAGATTTGAGATGCTTCCAAAAGAAACTATTCAAGAAATGTTCACTAGATTTACTAACATAACCAATGAATTAGTTTCTCTTGGTAGAATCATTCCCACAGATGAACAGGTAAGAAAAATACTAAGAAGCATGCCACAAGATGATCGCTGGAGAACAAAGGTCACTGCACTGTTTGAGACCAAGGACTTCACCAAGTTCAACATTGAACAACTTGCTGGTTCCTTGATGACACACGAACTGCATCTTGGAGCTGCTGTTCCCGAGAGCTCAAGAAGTCGAGGACTTGCTCTAAAGGCTGAGGAACTCGATGAATCTGAACCAGATGAAGAAGAGGCTGCCATGCTGGTCAGAAGAATGAGAAAGCTCTATAGGAACTTCAAACCAGGAAACCAGAAAGGAAGGAACTTTGCCAAGAAAATCACTAGTTCCAAAACTGAGCAAGGTTGCTTCAAATGTGGAGAAACTGATCATCAAATTCGTGAATGCCCTCTGTGGGAGAACGACAAGACCAGAGGAAAAGGGAAGGAACAGGTCAAAGATCGCTTTAACAAGTCTACCTTCAACAGACCAAACTTCAAGAAGGCCATGATAGCTGCATGGGGCGAAGCAACAGACTCAGAAGACGATGAGGAACAACCAAATGAAGAAACTGCAAATCTCTGCCTTATGGCTAGAACAGAAGGAACTGATCAAGTTCCATCAGAAGAAGTAAGTTCCTCCACTCTTCAGTGTCTCTCAAAGTCAAAACTAATTGAACTGTTGCTAGAAACTCTAGATGATTACAAAAAGCTAAGTATATTAAAAGCACAAAGTGATAGAGCCTTGGAACTCAGTAAAGACCACATAAATTATCTGAACAATATTAGATCTGATGTCCAAGGCAGGTTCTTTGAATTACTAGATAGAAATACCTCTATTAATGAGTCATTCGAAAAAATTAGAAATGAAAACATCCTTCTACAAGTTCAACTCAGTCAATATAAGATGTTTAATTTAAGTTTAGATCCTACAAAATCCTTGGAAATCAACATGGGAATTTTTAACATCGACTTAGAAAATTTAAACAAAGATCTGATTACCACAAAGGAACAAAAAGAGAAACTGGAAAGGGAACTATCCATGGCCAGGGCACAGAGACAACCACCTAAAGTTCCTCCCAAATGGATTGAGAATGCTCAATCTAAGAGAACAGAAGGATTGGGCTTTAACCATAAAAATAGTCATAAGAAGAAGTATGTGGATCTTCCTAGTGTAAAAGTCTGCTTCTCATGTGGAAGTGGAAGTCACATAAGTACTGAGTGTTCCAAGATGAAGGAACAGGATCAAAGAAACATAAATTATGTAAAGCAAAAATGGGTTAAGAAGTCTGAAGTTATAGTTGAAAAGGAACTCGAGGAAACCCGAGTTCCTGTAACTAACCTTTGATCTCTTTACAGATTCTAGTGAAGGGGAACAGCTCGTGGTATCTCGACAGCGGGTGTTCCAAACACATGACAGGAGACAAATCTAAATTCCTCTCACTAGAAGCCTACAATGGAGGAACTGTGACCTTTGGAGACAACATGAAAGGAGAAATTATTGGAATTGGAAAAGTTGGAAGGTCAAGTTCCTACGCCATTGAAAATGTATTTTTAGTCGAGGGTTTGATGCACAGTCTACTAAGCATCTCTCAATTCTGTGACAAAGGAAACTCTGTAAGTTTTACTTCTGAAAACTGTCAAATCATAAACAATAACACTGGGAAGGTTATTTTGGAAGGAACTCGTAAAGGGAACACATATTCTGTGGATCTCAATACAGTTCCCAGGAACAATCTAACCTGCCTCAGTGCCCTTGAAGAAAATTCCCTACTATGGCACAGGAGGTTTGGACATGCTAGTTTCTCGCTACTTGACAAACTAAGATCAAAGGAACTGGTTCGAGGACTCCCCTCAATCAAGTTCCTAACTGATAAAGTGTGTGATGCATGTGCAAAAGGCAAGCATGTCCGAAGTTCCTTTGAATCTAAGAAATTGGTAAGCACCACAAAACCATTGGAACTCATCCATATGGACTTATGTGGACCAATGAGAATTCAAAGCAGAAGTGGGAAAAAATATGTATTAGTTATTGTTGATGATTACTCTCGCTTTACTTGGGTCATATTTCTAACAAGCAAGGATGAAACGTTTGATGAGTTTGTTACATTTTCAAAGAAAATCCAGAAAACCACAGGTCACCAACTGATCCATATAAGATCAGATCATGGAACAGAATTTGAAAACTACAAATTCGATGAATACTGCAAGGAACAAGGTATGGATCACAATTTCTCAGCTCCCAGAACTCCACAACAAAATGGAGTTGTTGAGAGGAAAAATAGAACCCTAGAGGACATGGCAAGAACCATGCTAATAGCCAGTTCCTTGCCTAGGAACTTCTGGGCTGAAGCAGTCAATACTGCTTGTTACATTATAAATAGAGTTATGATTCGAGCAATCCTAAACAAAACCCCCTATGAGCTACTAAAAGGTATAAAACCCAACATCTCTTACTTTAGAGCCTTTGGGAGCAAATGTTTTGTCCATAACAATGGAAAAAGGAACTTGGGGAAGTTTGATGAAAGAAGCGACGAGGCAGTGTTCCTAGGATATGCCTTAAATAGCAAGGCTTATAGAGTTTATAACAAAAGATCTATGTGTGTTGAGGAAAGTGTACATATAATATTTGATGAATCTAACAAAACTGACATAGTACAGGAACAAGAATTTTTCGAGATTGGTTTATCTCGTGCTGCAGAAAATGATGAGGAGTTCCAAATAAGCAAACACACAGCAAGAGGAACTGCTCAACAAAATCAAGAAGTTCCCGTACTAGAGGAACAAGCAGAAAACCAAGAAGATCCAGAAATAACACCAGAGGAACCCCAACAGGGAACTCAGGTCATAGAAGGAACTGACGAAAATGCCACAACACCAGTAGCTCAATTTCAACCTAAACCTTGGAAGCATCTAAAGTCCCACCCAATGGAACTCATTGTGAGTGACATCAGAAAAGGAACTCAGACAAGGTCACAACTAAGGAACTTTTGCGCATTCCACGCGTTCCTCTCCATATTTGAGCCAAGAAATCACACTGAGGCTCTGGAAGATGCTGACTGGATCATTGCCATGCAAGAAGAATTAAATGAATTCAGAAGAAACAAGGTATGGCACTTGGAACCCAAACCAAAGCACCAGAAGGTGATAGGGCTAAAATGGGTGTTCCGGAACAAGAAAGATGAACATGCAACAATCATAAGGAACAAAGCAAGGTTAGTGGTCAAAGGTTATAATCAACAGGAAGGCATTGACTTTGAAGAAACATTTGCACCTGTTGCTAGATTAGAAGCCATTAGAATCTTAATTGCTTTTGCTGCTTTCATGGGTTTTAAACTTTATCAAATGGATGTTAAATGTGCTTTCTTAAACGGTTTCTTAGAGGAAGATGTTTATGTGGAACAGCCCCCTGGATTTGAAAATCCCGAATTTCCAAATCACATTTACAAATTAGATAAGGCTCTCTATGGACTAAAACAAGCCCCTAGATCTTGGTACGAGAGATTATCAAAGTTCCTCCTTCAAAATGATTTTAAAAGAGGTAGAATAGACAAAACCTTATTCTTAAAATCTAGAGGAACTGACTTATTAGTAGTTCAAATTTATGTTGATGATATATTATTTGGAGCAACTAATGAAAATTTGTGCAAGGATTTTGCAAGCTTGATGAGCAGTGAATTTGAAATGAGTATGATGGGGGAACTCAACTTCTTCCTTGGTTTACAAATCAAGCAAACCGAGGAGGGAATCATGATACACCAACAAAAGTATGTGAAGGAACTCCTAAAGAAATATGAGCTAGAATCAGCCAAAGTAAATCACACTCCCATGGGAACTGCTACCAGATTAGACACTGATCCAAATGGGAAAAGTGTGAATCAAACAAAATACAGAGGTATGATTGGATCTCTATTATATTTAACAGCCAGTAGACCTGACATTTCCTTTAGTGTAGGACTATGTGCAAGATTTCAATCAAATCCAAAGGAGTCCCATCTAACTGCGGTGAAAAGAATACTAAGATATCTCAAAGGAACTGATGACCTATGCCTTTACTATCCAAGAAGTGGATCCTTCGAGCTAAGAGGATATGCAGATGCTGATTATGCAGGTGACTTAGTGAATAGAAAAAGCACATCAGGTATGGTACAGTTCCTAGGTCCATGCATGGTTTCTTGGGGTTCCAAGAAACAGAATACTGTTGCTCTATCCACAGCTGAAGCTGAGTATGTAGCTGCTGCAGCTTGTTGCTCACAAATTCTATGGATAAAACAACAGCTAAGAGATTTTGGTATTATCTATGATTGTGTTCCTATCTATTGTGATAACACTAGTGCTATTTGTATTTCAAAAGATCCGGTTCATCATTCCCGAGTCAAACACATCCACATCAGACACCATTTCCTTAAAGATAATGTTGAGAAAGGTTTGATCAAATTAGATTTTTGCCAAACTGATCACCAAATTGCTGATATTTTAACTAAGCCTTTGAACAGAGAGAAACATGAGAAAATGAGAATGGAACTCGGAATGATCAAGCTAAGGTAATTGCCAAATTGGAGTTCCTCTAAGGCAAAAGCAAAAATCATGGTACATATAGACTATTACAAACACAAAATCTTGTGTGCAAACATAGTTGAAGCTTACCATCGTGGCAAATTCACTCACACTTCAAATGAGCAAGGTAAGCAGTTCCTTTCAAACTAGTTAAGTCAGAGATACGAAATTAAGCAAGTCAAAGTCAAACACAATTTTTTTCATTTTCCTTTTATTTTTATTTTTATTTATTTTTTAAATTAAAAACCGAATACCCATATTCAAAGAATGTTTGGAACGGTTCCATTGGCAATAAATAGGAGAAACTCTTCACTTTCCACAATCAATCCATGCAACCCCCTTTCTCTCTCTCACACGCCTTCTCCACTGACATCACCTCTCCTTCCACCTATAAAAACCTCCACCATGGTTCTCACAAGCAACAACACTGATCTCACATCCCTCAAACGAAAGAGAAACCCTTCATCTCCTGTTCCCATGGATACCTCACCCATTCAATCGCCAATTCCTCTTCGATCCCACAATCCAATGCTCGCAATCACTCAGGGGGAACAAACCAACACTGACATCGAAATGAAATCCCCAATCTCAAACCCTAGATCCTCCACAAGAAAATCCAAAAAACGACGAGTGGAAGCTTCTGGTGAAAACATCGAGGAAACAGAGGAGAATGCTCAAACTCAGGGGGAAGCAAAAGGGTCCAAGAAACTCACTGCAAAGGAAAACAATCTGGTCGAGGGGTTCGCAATCAACTCAACATGGTGTGAAGCCACGAAATTTAAAGAGTTGATGGAAATCCTTGAACAACAAAAGTGGGTAAGTCTGTTGAGTACCTATGCCAAATCCCCCTTAATTCCTGAAGCTATGAAAGAATTCTGCAAGAACTTTGCATGTGTTGATAATGTATGTTCAAGTAAAGTGAATGGAACTCGCATCGAATTTGATGCCTCTTATCTGGAACAGCTGTTTGGTACACCCAATAGGGGTTTTGATATGTGGCTCAAAGGTCAAATCACAGTGACCATAGATAATGTAGATGAGAAAGATATAGTTGGTTCCATTGGAGGAGATTCTAAAGTATCCACCTCCACCTCACACAACTGCTTTTCACCTCTTCAAAAATTACTGTTTAATATTGTGTGGAGAGGTGTAGTTCCTCGAACTCAGAAGAGGAACATAGCAAGTCTGTTTGATGCATGTCTCATGTATTGTCTTGAAAGGAAAATTCCCATAAACTTCCCTGCAATCATGATCAAACACTTATCCACCTGTATCCCCAAATTCAAAATTCCATACTCCTCCCTTCTTACAGAAATCTTCAAAAGCTTCTCAGTTGACCTTAGCCCATACTTTGTGATTCCCTTAAAATCCACCCAAATCCTTCAACTTGAAATGCTCCATCTATTAAATCTTAAAGTGGTTCAGGGTAAAGTCATAAGGGCTGGAAAGGAAGAGAAACAAGATGAGGAAGATCAGGAAGGAACTGTAGTTAAAGAAGAAGTGGAGGAGGAGGAGGAACTCGAACAAATAGAGGTCCCTTTACCTCGAGGGAACAGGAAGAGTGTAGGAAAAAGAAAGAGCATGAGGGTGGCAATGAAGGAGAACAAGAAAAGAGGGCCTGTCTTCATGGAAATAAATGAGGAAGGGGATGTCAAGGAGATGCCCATAGAGGAGGATGCTGTTCCACTGAATCAAGAGGAACTGCCTGAAACTGTTGGGCCAAGAAAAAGGACACCCAGATCCTCCAAAAAGTCCAAAGCTCGTCGTGTTCCATCTGAACAGGAACATGTTCAAGATCATGGGGGTGCCTGGAACACAAAGGATGATCAGATATTGGAGCTAAAGGCAACAGTTGCTCGTCTGGTGGAACTACAGGAGGGAACAGATCACAGGATTAGCTCAATGCAGGCCCACATAGGTGCATTGGTTACAAGTGTCAAGACTCTCCAAAACGATCTTCACCACTACTCAGAACAAGCCAATGCAACTCGTGCCACAATCCTCACCAAGATCAACAATCTGGAATCTTTTGAGGAGACTGTGATAGAAGAAACTGCTGGTTCTGGTTCCCCATCCCAAGCCTAAATCACCCTATCCCATGTTTCTTTTATCTTTTGCCATGGAACAATCTTTTTAATTTGCTTTCGGTTTGTATAATTTTCAAACTTGGGTATTTGTTCCATCTTATTTTGACTTGCTTGGTTACACATATCTATGCTTTCTAGTCTTGATCATTACTGCTTGCTTTCAATTTATTGTATGAGTTGGTTTAATACTTTGAGGCTAGCTTAACTTGCCAAACGTTGATCGTGGGGCACTGTGTTTGGAATGGCTATATTTCGTGCTATGCTTTTTGTTGATGTCAACAGGGGGAAGTCATGGGTGCAAACTTCCAAGGCACACTCAATCCAGTTCCTGAATCAATCTCTCTGAATCTCTCTGTAAGCCAAGGGTGCTCCTCTTTCTTTTCTCTAATCTTTCTCTTTTGTTTTTCTTTTTTTTCTGTTTCACAATAGTCTGTATAAGTTCTTGTTTGTTTGTACTTACTCTCTTTGTAAAAAGTTTGCAAGTGTTGTCATCACCAAAAAGGGGGAATATTGTTGTTCCTAAGTTTTGGTTGATGACACACACATATTGCAAACTTCCTGATTATGGTTGCTAAATGACTTTGAACAGGCATATGCCCAAGTTTCTATTAGGATAGGAACTTGAATGAACTGGTGAAGTTCCTGAGGTACACTTGGAACAGTCAATGGAGTTTCAGAGCTGGAAGTTGTATCTGTTCCAGTTTGAAGTCACAAGAGGAGCAACACAGTTACATATCAAGAGTTCCGAATGTCCACAAGAACTATTACAGACTCATAGCCAAGAGTTCCTGTGTTAGCAAGAGAGGAACTCATCAATGTTCCTTAGCTGGAACGTCTGAAGCTTCTGAGTTGCAAGTTCCAGACAAAGGGAAGACATAAAGTCTAGGTAGTCCACTGTACTTAGAATTTTATGTAAATATTAATTATGCAAATGGTATATAGAGTACTCAAGGAACTTATGATTTAATTAGGCCATTTATTTTATTGGAAGCGATTTTTATGGAAAACATTTTTATAAATAAAAACAAGTTTTACATATTTAATATAAAATAGATTTACGTGTTATTTTATTTAAACAAAACTTATTTTCCTAAATATTCTCCTAAGTTTTTGTAGATAAATAAAATCTGTTTTAAAGAAATATTTTAGGGTTTGATTGAGTCAAACCACCAACTGCTTTGTGGCTGAACGTGGGAAGTGGTCTTCCCCTTGTTCCTCAAGTCAAGGGACGTGGAGACCAAAGTGCTGGCAGTTAGCAGTTGAGGTTTTGAAGGGAACTAACCCTAAGGATAAACACTATAAAAGGGAAATCGTTTTTGGTTTAAAGTACACAAACATTCTGAGAGTTTTTGCTTTCCTAAAAACGTTTTGTCTAAGATTTTCTAAAACAGTTTGTGTCCTAGTTAATATCAAAGTTCCTAAGTTCCTTATATCCACACAAAAGCATTATTAATATCTAGAGTTATCCAAACACGAGTTATATTTTGTATTAGTAAGGATAGAGTTATCCTGTTTAGACTTAGAGTTTAAGTCTGAGAGAGAGAAGTCAAGGAGTTGTAATCGAAGTAGATTACTGTGAGGAACACGAGTTTGAGAGGAACTTGTGTTGGAGAGATTATTGTAATCGAGGCATTACCATAATAAAAGAATTCTCTTCTTGATTAGTATCAAGAAGTTTTCACAATTATTGTTATTGTCTTCTCTATTCTCAGTTTCTTGATTGTTTCTTAAGTTCCGCAAGAAACTTTATCAAAGTTCTAATTACAATTCACCCCCCCCCTCTTGTGCGTGTTCCTACTGGAATAACATATCATAACCTAACATCATAGCCTAAGCCAAAGGGAGTAGATTTGTTGGGAAAAGGATGGAATGTGTATTCCTTCTTCCTTATGCCCAATGGGGTTCCTGGGAAATAACCTTGAGCTAACAGCATTCTAGGGATTACTCGGGATGCATGCGGATCTAGGAATGCTGGATCATAATCTTCGATGAACTGGATTGTTTCTTCCATTTGAAACCCGTAAAGGTCGTCTGCAGTTTCGGCCGTTCCAACCATAGTGCAACTGACGTCGAGAGGAGGGGCGCGGATTTCTAGTATTACCCCGTTATGGTTAAGTTTAACCATTTGGTGCAAGGTAGAAGCCACACCTCCTAAGTCATGGAGCCAAGGTCGCCCCAAGAGGAGGTTGAAAGTGGGCTTGATGTCAATTATTTGAAACTCCGTGGTGCGTGCCACAGGCCCGGTTTGTATGGTGAGGTTGATTTTTCCCAACACAGGCCTTCGGGAGTTATCATAAGCTCGTACCCCTTGCGTGGAGGTTTGGAAGTCATCGTTTCCTAGCCCCAAGCAATGGGCGGTTCGCAATGGGCAGACATTAACTGCCGAACCATTATCTACGAGCGCTAGGGGGATGTTTTGTCCTTTGCATCCAACCACTAGGTAAAGGGCTTTATTGTGAGCACCCCCCTCTTTGGGCAAGTCTTTGTCAGTGAAAACTATGGCTTTTTCTCCGGCATCTCTTGTGACATGGCTAACCAACGAGTCAGGTGTGATATATGTAGGTACTGAGATGAGGTCGAGTGAGCGAATAAGCTTTTCGCGATGTTCCTTTGAAGTACACATGAGATCCCAGATGGTAATCTCGGCCTTGGTTCTTTTTAGTTGTTTCAGGAGAGGATTTTCAATGACTTCTGCGACGGTGGCGTGCCGTCCATTCTCAGGAGTTTGCCTAACCGGGATGTCGTCCATAGGAGGTGGGTGAATATCCGGTTGGTATATTCTTCCGGATCGGGTGAGGTTGTCGACCTCGGGCTCCTGAGGGGTGGTGTCAATGAGAGCATACCCGGGCCAAGTTTCGGTGAAGAGGTCCTGGCCCGATAGTTGAGATAGGTAAATATCTTCAGCATCATCATCCCACACACCGCACACTTCTCTCTCTATTCGATCCATAGAGACCACAGCGAGTGGTGCACCTTGAGGCGTGATGTACACCGTGGGGTCAAAATTCTCTAGTTGGTCGAGAGAGATGTGACAATAGCCGAGTGGGCTCTTGTTGTTGTTGGGTTTGCCAACGTTAGGGAGAGGTATCACTTCATCCTCTATCATGTCCTGGATCGTATGTTTTAGATTCCAGCAGTTTTCAGTGTCATGCCCATTTCCTTGATGGAATTTGCAGTAAGTACCTTCGACCCAATATTTGCTTTTGACAGGAGGGTCACGGGTGGGGCCTATAGGTCTCAACTTTCCTTGATTGGTTAGTCTTTCAAAGGCTTGTACCAAAGTCGACCCGAGTGGGGCAAACTTTCGGTCTCGGACCCATCTTCCAGGGCTTCTTCGGGCGGGAGTCTCTTCTACAGCATGGACTTCTTGGGCTTGGGATGTGTTACCCCGATTATAGGTGTTGTTTTTATATGTGGGTTTGGTTTGTATGGTTTTGGCGAGGTCGTCCTCGATCTTTATTCCCACATCATAAACTCTTTTGAAAGTGTCAAGTCCCAGGTACCTAAGGTGTTGTCTGTAAGCCGGGTCCAGGTTGTCAATGAATTTTTGGACCAATTCTGTTTCTGGAGGCCTATTGATTAGCTGGGCCGCCTGGTCCCTCCATCTAGCAAAGTAGGTCGTGAAACCCTCATTTTTCTTTTGGAAGAGAACTTCCAGCTCGCGCATGGTGACTTGGAAATCCATGTTCGACGAGTATTGCTTGATGAAGACATTGACAAAGTCTTCCCAAGTGGGGAAGAGCTTAGGGTCCTGGTGATAGTACCATTTGAGCGGCACAGGTTCCAAGGACAAAGGAAAGGCAGGTAGATACATGGACTTGTCCACGCCTTTCAAGTTCATGGCATTCACAAAGCTCAGTAGATGATCACGGGGGTTGTCCGTGGCCTTGAACTTTGGTAAGTCAGATGAACTGAACTTTTCTGGTAGTTTTCCAGGAAAAGGTTCA
The DNA here is from genome assembly GCF_020520425.1 of Spinacia oleracea. NCBI lineage: Eukaryota > Viridiplantae > Streptophyta > Magnoliopsida > Caryophyllales > Amaranthaceae > Spinacia > Spinacia oleracea. The sequence goes on from NC_079488.1 coordinate 40,428,345, forward strand.
GGATCGAGGGAGAAGTATTTGCTCCCCATGGTTTGCTGTAGGACCATTTTTTCAATCCTCTTCTCGTTATCGAGGTCATTTTTGGCTTGCGCAGCCGCTAAAGCTTCATTTTCCATTTTCAATTGGCCCATAAGTTGGGTCATTTGGACCATCTGGTCTCGCAAATCTTCGATGGACATGTTTGAAGGTGCGAATCGAGGTTGGGGAAGCGGAGATCCTTGAAATGAGGGATGACGGACGGAGCTTGGAGTCACTAAACCTGATGTTTGTGATGTATCTTCGAGACGCACTAACCGTTGATTCCCTGATTGGCACCAAGTGGCAGGACCAGTCCTAGGCATAAGATAAGCTAAAGTTTAGGTTCCCAAAGTTTCAAGCATTACTTAGTCTAGACTTTGACTCTCTCTATTGGGTTTCCACTCTTTCTTTTGTTGGTACACTTTTTGGTTTTTTTTTTCTTTTGGTCATTCTTTGGATTTTCGAAACACTTGCCCGTGTGACATTCATAGTTGTTAGCATGTTCGGTTTTTTTTAGTGCCGAGAATTGTCGTCGTAGGAGGCCTAACAACGACGCAAAGAGTTATTAATTTTTTTACGAGTCGCTTTTGAAATCGAGTGCTTTTCTTACGCCCTCGTAGCAATTCTTTTTACGAACATTTTTTTTTGTGCTACGTATTTTCCTTTTGCGCGGGCACCGAGGCTGCTGCGCCTGACCAGAAGGCCAAGCAGCAACTTCAGCGCCCAGCGAGGGGCGTGAGAAATTCTGGCGCCCAGCCAGGGGCGTTGAAAATGCGTCCCTGGCTGGTTCTCTTTTTCCGTCTTCTGTTTATGCGACTTCGATTTGCGTGCTTGCCTAATAACGTCCTTTACGCGTAGCAGCGTTTGTGGGATTCGTTACAGGCCATCCCGAGCGTCGCTTATTTTTGTGGCGATCATTCGGGTTCGCGGAACACTTATTTCGGTATAACTCTTTGGCAAATTAGTCTATGAATGTTTGGGAAATTTTTAAGGTCGTTGGTTTTCTAGGATAGTTTGTCGCACACAATCACATATTTCGCTACACATAACTTACATTCATCATGAGGCGATAATAACATGTCATGTAGTTTATGATAGGCTTCTATGGGTAGTTATTTGCGCCTGGCTTGGTACCGCTTCTATCGTAGATCCAACACATGCCCCGGTCGAGGTAGTGTCTTCAACAGACGAATTTCGCCCAAGAGGCCAACCCGCAAGTGCAAGCCAAGGGGGCATGCAGGCGAGAGGGACCTAATGAGCGAGCGATTGGGTTCGGGATAGGTGTACTACCTGCACAAGTACCGAGTGGGCAACATGCGCGGCGTATGCACCCCCCTATTGGCGAATAAAAGGTGTCTTTAGTCCCAACTCCCGAGGGAGCCGAGATTCGTTATGCGGTTCTGCCCGTTCACATTAATATGCTGATTTTCAGGTCGTCCCAACTTGATGGGGAAATAAACGCGGGGTAGGATCGTTTCACCCTTCGGCTATTTTGATTACCTACAAGCACCAGTATTTCCTTCACTATCCCTAGTGGAGTCGCCACTGTGAGGGGGTCGAAAAAGCACGAGGCTAATGCGTGACCTCGTCCCTTGTGGGTGTGACGATTCTTTTATTCAATCAAGTGTAATTGGATTTCCTGTGAGTATACACCCAATTGACTAGTAATATAGGAGTCGCCATTCAGTTTTTAACAACAATGAGAAAAACTGACAAAACCCGGTTATCGTGACATAAAGGGAGTGCAATTATGTTTGACCACGACGGTCGTAGGTTCCCTTGTGATCCCTGGTGTGGGGATCTCTCAACATACACCCGCAAGGTAGAGATTGAGGGTTCGGGGGACTGTAACTACCGAGAGGAGTACTTCGCTCGCCGATAACTCCAGAGGCAGGATATCCTTACTAGCTCAGCATAAATAATTGAAGGGACATGCGTTAACTATTAAACTAATCTGAGTTGATTTTAGCAATATGCAACATATAATACTAGATCGATCCTGATTATCTGATTTAAATAGCATTAAGGGACCTAGCATGATAATCCAATTTCCCAAAAATATTATATTTGTTAGGCGTGATAGAACAATCAGATTTAGTTAGTTTAACAGTTCATAAAAAGGGCGAGGAAAGCAATTAAATCAAAGAAAAGGGACACATTACGACGCACCCTTGAGAGGTGCTTCACGGTTCTCAGAAAACTAACCACTTTGACTTTGCTATTTTTCCTTTTTATTTAACGAATCTCAATTATGGGACAGGATACGTTCTGTTCGATTTATGGATCGATTGCGACAGAACGCGTGAACAATTTCGCAGCGTGAGGCTTCGGCTAAGGGTTGGAGTCAATACTCAGAATATGAATTGTGTGTTTTTTTTCACGTCGAATTTGGGGCTGTATTTATAGGGGAGAGTTCGTGGAAATATAGAATTGCAGAGTTCTAATCCACAAAGAATTAGGAAAAAACAGGTACCCAGGTATTTTCAGCGCCCAGAGCCAGGCGTTGAAAATAGGGTCTGGGCTGTTTTCTTAGTCAGATTCGGATTCCTGAAATCCGTAGTGTTTGAGACTTAATCGAGTCTTTTAGTGCGTATCAATTTCATGACGGAATGCGTCTGGGCCCGTTACGAACTCTAGGCTCGTTAGGATTTTAATTAATACGTAACTCTTATTTCCGAATCATATTAGGAATAGGATTCTCGCAGTTTTCTATCTCATTTAGGATTTATGTTGGAGTGCAACACCTAATTCTGACAGGTTTCTATCTTTTATGACTTGCCACTTTTAGAAGCTACCCTTTACAGCAGTTACTATTTTTAGCAGGTTTCCATAAATAGCAGGTTTCGGGTGAAATGAAAAGGGGAATTGAGATTCGTTATTTTATAGGGGATGCGTTGTCAAGTGGAGATTTATGCTTTCATCATCGAACCTTCCCTTTCGGGAATGGGGACAAAAGTAGGTGTCTACAGGTTGTGTCCTATAAGTGGGTCCACACTGTGTATGTCCCTCGTTAATAAATAACGAGATTTTTGCAATACCGTTGTTTTTCCGCGGGAAAGGAATATTAAGACAACAGATAATTCTCACAAAAGAAAACTCACGCATGCCCCGACAGCGAATATTTGCTGTCTGGGGAAGCACTTTCAGCGCCCAGCACTGGGCGCGAGAATGTTTAACGCCCAGGGTTGGGCGTTGAAAATGCAAGGGGAGGCTGTCTTTTAAAAGACGCGATCCGTCTCCTTCGTCCCCCATTCTTTCGCCATTTTCGTTCAAACTTCCTCCTCAACTTACTTATTTTTCACTTGTTTCTTTCATTTTTCTTCACGAATTCTACTTTAAATCACTTCCTAATCCTCCCAATGTAAGTAATTTTCAGTAATTTTAAGCTTTTTGTCAAATTTGAGTTTTTTTGCTGAGTGTTCTTGAACTTGAAATTGATTTGGGGGTTTTTGATTTCGTTCCCCTTTCTTTCAATTAGATAGTTGAAAATGTTCTATATGACATGTTAATTAGTTTGTGCATGTCAATTTTCGCAAGTATGTTGGTTTTTGTTGAATTTGGACATATTTATACTAGCCCACAAGTGCACCTACGATTCTAGTGTTTTCTTGCAATGTAGGTGTTCTTGGTATACTTCTTGCGTTCTTCATAATCCATGAGTGACAAATTATGAAAGAATTTTTTATTTTGTTGGAGTTAATTTTGTAATGGAAGGTATTTGCTCAATTTGAACTTAGTACCATGTTTTTAGGGAACAAAATTGTATGACTCCATTTTATGAACGGAATGCACTCTTTTGGAGATGGTGAGGGCCATCTTGTTAAGGGTATAATGCCTTATTGTTGTGTCGTTGACCAGCATGTCTTGCGAGTCATCACCGTCTTCTGGCGACCACGCGGAGCGCGGTATGACACGCCAGTCCATCGGCGCGGGACCCCTGTGGGTGGGTCCTGTGTATTACGACGGTCGGGACTTACATTACGACCTGGAGCACCACGTGACTACCCGTCTTCACCCGAGGAGGGATACTTCAGTCCGTGGTTACGGTGCGGCGATGAGTGAGACCGTTTTTGGCTATCTGAGTTCGGACGCCCAGGCTTTGGTGAGGGCGAGTTCGCTGTTCCCGGTAGTTGAGACTTTCTGGGAGATACTGCGACTCAACATCTCCCTATCTTTCTTGCGGTCATTTATGAGGTGGTGGTGGGACACTACCAATACCTTCCATTTTCCTTGGGGCGAGATCACGATTACTCCCGAGGACTACACCGCTTTGACGGGCTTGACCTTTACAGGGATTCCCGTTCGACTGAGGTCTGGTGGCCCGCTGCCGACTGTTGTTGAGGGTACCAGGCTCATGGGCTCGTGGCTGGGTCAGAGATTGCCTTCGTACCAGGCCCGTGGGATACCTTATGTTGATTTAATGTGGGGCCTGGAGCATGGGGTGGAGGAGTCGCCTTTGAGACAGGCCCGACTGTTTTACCTCCACTTCATCACTTCCACTTTTCTGTCGGGTCCTACTGCCACCTTTGACCCGAGGTGGATAGACCTAGTGGAGCACGTGTCTTCGCTAGGCGCGTACCGCTGGGGCGACTTGGGCTATGCGTCGCTCGTAGGCCAGATGAGCTTGGCGGTGCGAGACTCGGATCCCCGTAGAAATCATTTCGTCATTGCCTTGGCGGGGGTGCCGCGCTTGATTGAGGTATGTGCCTCGCTCCTTCTGTTGCTTTCTTGCCTTATTGGGCTTTTTGATGCACATTTGTTTTACTGCCCATTCTCTCTCTTTTTTTTTGTAGCTTTGGGCCTTTGAGCACTTACCTTGGCTGGCTCCCCGAAAGGGGCAAAGGCCTTTGGAGTACCCTGCTGGTCGTCGTTGGGGCTGGAAGAAGAAGCTGACGGCGCGTCCGCCGCCTGATACCGTGTGGGATCTCATTCGGGACGGGAACCCCGAGCATGTAAAGCACCTTTCCTTATCTCGTTTCTTACTATATATATTTTTTTTTGTGCGAGATCTGATTGTGTTTGTATTCACAAATAGGTGGTCTGGACTGAAGGAAATAATGCCCTTGGTCCAAGTATGCATTCTATGTTAAGTCTAATAAATGCGGTTCAGTATTAATTAACAAGTTAATAATTCAGTGAGATCAAGTGAGCTGAATGCCTAGCTAGAGGCCGCTTCAGTTCAAGTGGAATTAATGATATTAATCCACAGCTTACTCTTGACTGAACCCGTAGGGTCACACAAATAGTACGTAAACGGATCAAGTATTTAATGGCATTAAATACTCCATCTATGAATGTTCGGAACCGACGGATCTTGGTTTCAGTGGGAGCTAAGATCGTCACAAGCAAGAAATGAATACTCCGGAAACGATGATATTGCCGGAAACGGAAATATGGATCGTATCGGAAAAATAAATATTATCCAAGTCATAGATGTTGCCGGAAACGGAAACATGGTACGTATCGGAAAATATTATCGGAAATGGAAATATTGCCAGAATCGGAAATATTGCCGGAAACGGAAATATTGTCAGAATCGGAAATATTACCGGAATCGGAAAATAATTCCGGAAACGGAAATATTAAATATTTGTTCGAAACGGAAATTAATTCCGGAATCGGAAATATTAAATATTGTTCGTATAGGAAATGAATTCCGGAATCGGAAAATTTAATCGGAAGCGCATCGTACGAATAAGCATCGGACGAGGCCTGCCGGACGAGGCCCAGCACGAAGCCAGGCCATCGCCCAGCAAGCCAAGCGCGCCGCACAAACAGCCACGCCAGGCCCAGCGCAAGGCCAGGCCCAGCAGGCTGCGCAGCGCGCACAGCGCGCACAGCACGCGCAGCGCGCAGCGCGCGCGGGCGCTGCGTGGGCTGCTGCTCGCGCGCACGCATGGGGGCCCATCGTGGCTGCCGTGCGTGTGTGTGCAAGTGTTTGTGTTCGTGCACGTTTCCTAAAACATGCAGAGTTCGGTTAATGATTAAATTCCTAATTCTATTTGATAAATTAATTAAATTAGAGTTCTTGTAGGATTCTAGGTTTAATTAATTTGTATCTGAATAGGATTTCGATTCCCTTTCCATACCCCTATAAATATGAGGCTAGGGCTCACAATTTATAACAAGTTTCAAAGTATTCAAAAGTGAGTTTTTTGAGAGAAAATTAAAACACACATCTTGCTCATAAAGTGCCGAAATTTTCTAGTACCTTAAGGGCGATTCTAGTTGGTCAATCTTAAGGCGGATCCGGACGTGCTGTGGACTATCTACGGAGGGACGACACTTGGAGTCCTAAAGACTTGTTCTTGTTCGGTTCGGGCGCAGCTAGGGAGGGCACGCAACAAAGAGTATGCATCTAAATTATGCTATATGATTATGTGTAAATAATATGTTGTCCTGGGTTAATGGTTGTTTCCGCATGATCTATGTAATGTCATATGTATCATAACCTAACAGTGGTATCACGAGCCCCTTATTATTTTCATAATCTAAATTGCATGAACATGGTTAAATATTACAAATTTGCAAGAATTAAAAGGGGTGATTAATTTTCGTAATTGTTAATTAATTGCAAATTGCGTTTATTTAATTATACGTACGCAGTTTTTCGGCAGTTTCTTCGTTACTCATCCGAATTGAGTGATTTTTGTGTCAATTCCGCATGTAAAAGGCATTCTAAAATTTTGATGCCGAACCCAGAATTCTCAAATTCGAAGCCTAACTATGACTTTTCGAAGGTTTTAGTTTTTCGAATGCAAAATTTCGTAAATTTAAGATGTTAAATTAAATATTTGCGATTCTTGTTGATAAATCTTGAATTTTTGATTGACCTACTGCATATGTTTAACAAGTTTGAATGCCTAGTCTTGTTAATTATGCAATCTAATTTGTAATTATGATTAATTTGTTGAAAATTAGAATAATTTAGAATTAATTTGATTTTCATAATTAATTGTAATTTAATTAGAAACCTATGATTAAAAACCACCATAAAAATTGTAAATTTGTGTTAAATTTTAAATTTTTATGACCTAGACTTGAATCCATAACAATCGGAAATCAATTGGATAATAAATTTTCGATTTTTCGCCCTAAAATTATGAAATTAATATTATTTATTAATTTGTCATTAATTTTAAATATTAATTTTAAATTTTTTATGCGATTCGTTCATAAAACTTGCACGCACGAAGCAATGGACGCTTCGTGTTACCCTTAAGGGGTGTTGTATAATGCGGGCATGCGACGACGAGCAAGGGAGCTCGTCGCCCGTGCGGCACGAATGCAATGAGCAAGGGCGTAGTGCACGAGCACAAGGCAGCAGCCCTGCCTTGTGTCGTGTGCCACGAGCAATGGACGAATGGGCTTGGGCGAAGGGCGAGCCAAGGCAGTCGCGTGTGGGCAGCAAGCGAGCTGCGCCACAACGCGCGCTGCCTCGCACAAGAGCGCGCAGCGGCGCAAGCTCGCGTGCCACGAGCGCTGCGCCCAGCATTGCTCGCGCGCACAGCGAGCGATGTCGCCCGCCCAGCGAGCGATGTTGCGCGCCTAGCGAGCGATGGCTCGCGCGCCCAGCGAGCGATGTCGCGCGCCCAGCGAGCGATGTCGCGCGCCCAGCGAGCGATGTCGCGCGCGCACTGCGAGCGATAGCTCGCGTGCGATGAACGCTGGCGCGCGCAGCGAGCACCAATGCGTGCGGAGGCTTGCGATGGGGATGCAGCAGCTATGCGACGAGCGCATGGGCTGCGCGCACATGGCCAGCAATGGCTGTGTGCGTGCGGCCCATGGGCGTGCAACGCGTAGGGTGTTTGCGTTACGATTAAAGATCGTTTTGAATGTTTAATTTGAAAATTTCAGTTCACGTAATTTTAATTAATTTTAAAATTAATAATTTAAATTATTTTCTTGGATTTTAATTTTGAATATTGTAATTATAATAAATTTTATTTATTCTAATTATTTTACTAAAATTAAAATCATGAATTAATTTAAATACGACTGAAATTAAATTAAATTTTTGGATTCAATTATAAATTTATATGAGCTTTAAATTTTAATTAAATTTGTATGTTTCCGGTTAGACTAGAAATACATTTTTATGTTTAAAATTAGTAAAGCATATAAATTTATTGGTTTAAGTGGGAGCGTTTTTTAGTCATAAACTCTTGATTAGGTCTACAAATACTTAAGGTTAAAACAACTTGATTAGAATTAATAAGGACTGAATAATTGGTAGATTATTGGTGCCCTTGATTAATTGCTGCAAATGTTTACGTGATGCATAATGTGTTTTACTAACCAGCTATGTGGGCCATTCATGATAATGAATGGGTGAATGGTATATATTGTATATGTACTGTTTTGCAGGTTATGAAGTGACTAGTATGGCCCAAATAGGATAGAAAATATGGTCTGCGTACCATTAATTTGAATGTAATTGGTCTAAAGTACCAAAGTTATTTTTCAATTCAAATATGGTCTGCGAAGCATCAAATAGTTGTAATTAGTTATAGCTTATCCTATTTGAAGAAAATGGTGCCTCCCACGGAGATTTTCAAGACGGACTTTGAAGTCAAAGCTTCAAGATGAAGTCGGGCCATACTAGATCACAAATATCTTATGCATGTTTTAAGTTATTTATTGCTTTTAAATATGTCTTAAAATGCATGAGATCAAAAGCTTGATTATGTTGCATGATTAAGGATTTTAGTTCACTTAAAATCTAACCAACATAGTAAGAGCCTTAAGTTCCAAACTTAAAAATTGAGTTAAAAGGTGCCATGCCAAAATATACACTTGCTTGGATATCCTTTACATCAATCTAGTAATAGTTTTCGCTCAGCGAGGTGTTACTTATTGGTCCTAAAGGGGCAAGGTACACAAATAATTGTGAGTACATGTTAGTTTTGGTGAAACTCAACGATATAAGTAAGGAGTCCTTTTATGTCGTGGCAAATTCGATAGGTTTACCTAATAAGTTCTTAGACGTACCTATCAACCAAGAATAGTTTCTAGACTATTAGCAAAAGGCTTTTGCTTACCTAAGATGTTCTAGGATTAAGTCGACAAACTGTGCTTAGTTCTTCAATGATTTTAGGATCTTGGAATCATTTTATTCACACCTGCCGGAACACATAATTTGAATAAAATGCTTAATAAACATTGAATTATGCATGTATGCTAGAATTTAAGTTTATTAAGAGAAACTGTGAATGGTTATTTATTTGTTTATTCTTTTCAATTGTAGTTTTTAATATGGCAAACAACAATTCATTCAACATTCGATCAATTCTCGAAAAGGAGAAGTTGAACGGGAAAAACTTCCTTGACTGGCAAAGGAACTTGCAAATAGTTCTTATGCAGGAAGAAAAGGAGTATGTCCTAGATGAGGCGATGCCCGAAGCTGCAGGCGACGGGGTCACTCAGGCAGCCCTCAATCGTTGGATTGATGCCAACAAGGATGTGAAATGTCTAATGCTCGCCACCATGAGTGCGGATCTGCAGAAAACGTTCATCAACTCAGATGCTTTCACAATCATCAGTGAGTTGAAGAACATGTTCCAAGATCTGGCTCGAGTCGAAAGATTCGAGACTCATAGGCAAATTCTTGAGACCAAGCTTAAGAAAGGCGAGCCCGTAAGTCCACATGTTCTCAAAATGATTGGACTCATTGAGAATATGAGTCGGCTGGATCAGCAATTTTCTCAGGAAATGGCTATAGACACCATCCTCCATTCTCTTCATAGCGGGTATGATCAGTTCAAACTGAACTACAGTATGAATAGTCTGGACAAAACGCTCACTGAGCTTCACGGTATGCTGAAGACCGCTGAAAAGACGCTCAAAAGTGATAAGCAGGATGTGCTTATGGTGCGTGGGGGCAAGTTCAAGAAATCTGGAAAGAAGAGGAATGCTAAGAAAGGTGGCAACAAGGCCAGCCCAACTAAGCAAACTGGCGCCAAATCTGCAAAGAGGAAGGTCAGTCAACCCACTTCTGAATCCGAATGCTTCTACTGCAAGAAGAAGGGGCATTGGAAGAGAGATTGCTTGAAGCTAAAGGAAGATCAGAAGAACGGAACAGTCGTTCCATCTTCAGGTATTTTCGTTATAGACTGTATACTTGCTAATTCAACTTCTTGGGTATTAGATACAGGTTGTGGCTCACACTTATGTTCCAATCCACAGGGACTAAGAAGAAGTAGAAAGTTAAGCAAGGGTGAAGTCGACCTACGAGTGGGAAATGGAGCACGGATTGCTGCATTAGCCGTAGGAACTTACTATTTGTCGTTGCCCTCCGGGCTAGTTTTGGAACTGGAAGAATGTTTCCATGTTCCAAGTCTTACTAAAAACATCATTTCAGTTTCTTGCTTAGATGCTAAGGGATTTTCCTTTTTAATAAAAAACAATAGTTGTTCGTTTTATTTTAAAGAGATGTTTTATGGATCTGCTAGATTAGTCAATGGACTTTATTTATTAGATCACGATAAACAAGTATATAACATAAATACCAAAAAGGCCAAAAAGGATGATTCAGATCTCACCTATCTGTGGTATTGTCGATTAGGCCATATAAACTTGAAACGCTTAGAAAGACTTCAAAGGGAAGGAATTCTAAAACCATTTGACTTAGAGAATTATGGTAAATGCGAATCATGTTTACTTGGCAAAATGACAAAGCAACCTTTCTCTAAAGTTGGAGAAAGAGCAAATGAACTATTGGGTTTAATCCATACAGATGTATGTGGACCAATGAGTACAAATGCTAGAGGTGGTTTCAGCTACTTTATCACTTTCACTGATGACTTCAGTAGGTATGGTTATGTCTACCTAATGAAGCATAAGTCTGAATCCTTTGACAAATTCAAGGAATTTCAGAGTGAAGTAGAGAATCAATTAGGCAAGAAGATTAAGGCACTGCGGTCTGATAGAGGCGGTGAATATCTGAGCTATGAATTTGATGACCATCTGAAAGAATGTGGAATTCTATCAGAATTGACTCCTCCTGGAACACCACAATGGAACGGTGTGTCGGAACGGAGGAACAGAACCTTGCTAGACATGGTCAGGTCAATGATGGGTCAGGCCGAACTTCCATTAGAATTTTGGGGACATGCACTAAATACAGCTGCACTCACTATAAATAGAGCTCCGTCTAAAGCCATCGAAAAGACTCCATACGAATTATGGTTTGGAAAGCCTCTAAATGTGTCTTTTCTTAAGATTTGGGGATGTGAAGTATACGTCAAACGATTAATTTCAGACAAACTTCATCCAAAATTTGACAAATGTATCCTTGTGGGCTATCCAAAGGAAACAAAGGGGTATTACTTCTACAATACATCTGAGAACAAAGTGTTTGTTGCTCGAGATGGTGTCTTTTTGGAGAAGGATCACATTTCCAAAATGACAAGTGGGAGAAAAGTAGACCTCGAAGAAATTCGAGTCGAACAACAAACTCTAGAGAATGCTCAAGATGACATTCAGGATGAAACTCAGAGATCTTTAGAAGAATCTGGTGAGAATCATGGTCAATCTAGAAATGTTACCCCGCGTAGATCGCAAAGATATAGATCTCAACCGGAAAGGTACTTAGGTATTTTGACGAACGAGAGCTATGACGTTCTATTACTTGAAAGTGATGAACCTGCGACTTACAAGCAAGCTATGACGAGACCTAGCTCCAAGCAGTGGCAAGAAGCCATGCAATCTGAATTAGACTCCATGTCTGAAAACCAAGTATGGGATTTGGTCGATTTGCCAGATGGCTACCAAGCCATTGGAAGCAAATGGGTTTTTAAACTGAAAAAGGACAAGGATGGGAAACTTGAAGTTTTCAAAGCTAGATTGGTCGCAAAAGGCTACAGGCAAGTCCACGGTGTGGATTACGATGAAACCTTTTCACCAGTTGCAATGCTAAAGTCTATTCGAATAATGTTAGCAATCGCTGCATATTACGATTACGAAATATGGCAGATGGATGTCAAAACTGCTTTCTTAAACGGCGTTTTAACAGAAACTGTGTTTATGACACAGCCTGAAGGTTTTGAGGATCCAAAGAATGCTAAAAAGGTATGCAAGCTAAAGAAGTCAATCTACGGATTGAAGCAGGCATCCAGGAGCTGGAATATACGTTTTGATGAAGCAGTCAGTGACTTTGGTTTCATCAAGAACGCGGACGAATCTTGTGTATACAAGAAGGTCAGTGGGAGCAAAATTACTTTCCTAGTATTATATGTCGACGACATATTGCTTATCGGAAATGACATTCCTATGTTGAACTCTGTCAAGATTTGGCTTGGGAAATGTTTTTCGATGAAGGATCTAGGAGAAGCACAGTACATATTGGGCATCAAGATTTACAGAGATAGATCTAAAAAGATGATTGGACTTAGTCAAAGCACTTATATCAATAAAGTGCTTGATAGGTTCAAGATGGCGGACTCCAAGCGAGGCTACCTACCCATGTCTCATGGAATGACTCTAAGCAAGACTCAGTGCCCAAAAACACTTGATGAGCGTAGACGAATGAATGGGATTCCATATGCATCATTGATTGGTTCAATAATGTATGCTATGATATGTACACGCCCGGATGTTGCGTACGCACTCAGTGCTACGAGCAGATACCAGTCAGACCCAGGAGAGGCGCATTGGACTGCTGCCAAGAATATTCTGAAGTACCTGAAAAGGCACAAAGATGACTTCCTGGTCTATGGTGGAGATGATGAATAAATTGTTAAAGGCTATACGGACGCAAGTTTCCAAACCGACAAAGATGATTTTAGATCACAGTCTGGGTTTGTCTTCTGCCTCAACGGAGGAGCAGTAAGCTGGAAAAGTGCTAAGCAAAGCACCATTGCGGATTCTACAACTGAAGCGGAGTACATTGCTGCATATGAAGCAGCAAAGGAAGCTATATGGCTAAGGAAGTTCATAGGAGAACTTGGTGTAGTCCCCTCCATTAAAGGACCAATAGCCCTGTATTGTGATAATAACGGAGCTATTGCACAGGCAAAAGAGCCTAGACACCACCAGAGAGTCAAGCATGTACTTCGTAGATTTCACCTTCTACGAGAGTTCGTTGAAAGAAAAGAAGTCGAGATAAGCAAAATTGGAACTGATGACAACATATCAGATCCATTAACTAAACCTCTGCCGCAGGCGAAGCACAACTCGCACACTGCAGCTATGGGAATCAAGCATATTGGAGAATGGCTTTGATGTCTCTGTTTAATGTTTTAAAGTTTTAGAGTTTAAATCTTTGTAAAACATTATTGGTTAATCATTCACAATAAATGAAAAGAATTCATTTTTTCCATTTAATTTGTGGTTTATTAAATGATGAGTCCCTTCAATTTGACGATATATTCAAGATAGACTGTCAGGACCAGTCCTGTGACTAAGAAATGTCTATCAAGTGAACTTGAATGTCAAAAGTTGAAAATGGTCCCTAGTCGGAGTTTTCTATAAAATTGGACGCATAGAAAACGTTAGACGATTAGACTGCAAGATGACTAGTAGTTCTGTTTCTTGAACTATGTGGACATGGCAATGTTATAATCATTTGCATAGATACTTACTTTGGGAAGACTAGTATCGGACAAGACCTATGAAACTTTACTGTAAGAGATGAAAATCTGTCATAAGTAAATTTCATTAAATTATTAGACACTAAAATCCTCAATACCTGAGAGATTTGAGATTACTTGTTTGAGAACTGGTTGCTTTGACGTTGACCAACCGTCGCACCGTAAAAGGAGGCTATAAAGGCAACGCTCAGGTAATCACCTATCAAACGAAGTCTAATCTCAAGATCGCAAGATTGGGATTGTCCTCCCATAAATCGGGATGAGATGCTTAAAAGTTGTACAAGGCCACTCAGAGAGCTAGAAACTGTGAAATGCATGGCCGTGCTCGGATGAATCATAGGCTATGATTATCTGTTTATTTGATCAGTTGAACTCTGAAACCGAGAAACACCTCTGGACATAATAAGGATGACAACTCTTACCTTATGTTCAAGAGCAAGCATCGAGCGACAAAGGAATTAGGAAATGCACACTTGTCCCTAAGGACAAGTGGGAGACTGAAGGAAATAATGCCCTTGGTCCAAGTATGCATTCTATGTTAAGTCTAATAAATGCGGTTCAGTATTAATTAACAAGTTAATAATTCAGTGAGATCAAGTGAGCTGAATGCCTAGCTAGAGGCCGCTTCAGTTCAAGTGGAATTAATGATATTAATCCACAGCTTACTCTTGACTGAACCCGTAGGGTCACACAAATAGTACGTAAACGGATCAAGTATTTAATGGCATTAAATACTCCATCTATGAATGTTCGGAACCGACGGATCTTGGTTTCAGTGGGAGCTAAGATCGTCACAAGCAAGAAATGAATACTCCGGAAACGATGATATTGCCGGAAACGGAAATATGGATCGTATCGGAAAAATAAATATTATCCAAGTCATAGATGTTGCCGGAAACGGAAACATGGTACGTATCGGAAAATATTATCGGAAATGGAAATATTGCCAGAATCGGAAATATTGCCGGAAACGGAAATATTGTCAGAATCGGAAATATTACCGGAATCGGAAAATAATTCCGGAAACGGAAATATTAAATATTTGTTCGAAACGGAAATTAATTCCGGAATCGGAAATATTAAATATTGTTCTTATCGGAAATGAATTCCGGAATCGGAAAATTTAATCGGAAGCGCATCGTACGAATAAGCATCGGACGAGGCCTGCCGGACGAGGCCCAGCACGAAGCCAGGCCATCGCCCAGCAAGCCAAGCGCGCCGCACAAACAGCCACGCCAGGCCCAGCGCAAGGCCAGGCCCAGCAGGCTGCGCAGCGCGCACAGCGCGCACAGCACGCGCAGCGCGCAGCGCGCGCGGGCGCTGCGTGGGCTGCTGCTCGCGCGCACGCATGGGGGCCCATCGTGGCTGCCGTGCGTGTGTGTGCAAGTGTTTGTGTTCGTGCACGTTTCCTAAAACATGCAGAGTTCGGTTAATGATTAAATTCCTAATTCTATTTGATAAATTAATTAAATTAGAGTTCTTGTAGGATTCTAGGTTTAATTAATTTGTATCTGAATAGGATTTCGATTCCCTTTCCATACCCCTATAAATATGAGGCTAGGGCTCACAATTTATAACAAGTTTCAAAGTATTCAAAAGTGAGTTTTTTGAGAGAAAATTAAAACACACATCTTGCTCATAAAGTGCCGAAATTTTCTAGTACCTTAAGGGCGATTCTAGTTGGTCAATCTTAAGGCGGATCCGGACGTGCTGTGGACTATCTACGGAGGGACGACACTTGGAGTCCTAAAGACTTGCGATTGTTCGGTTCGGGCGCAGCTAGGGAGGGCACGCAACAAAGAGTATGCATCTAAATTATGCTATATGATTATGTGTAAATAATATGTTGTCCTGGGTTAATGGTTGTTTCCGCATGATCTATGTAATGTCATATGTATCATAACCTAACATGGACCCCATGGATCTCTTTCAGGGGTGCCTACGCTTCGGTCAGGGATAGTTATTTCCTGAGCTAGATGCGGATTTTATTCATTGGTCGCCGTGACCCCGTCTGGTATCTGGGGGAGCGGGTATGTATGCAGACCGTTGGAGTCTTCTCATTGCCTCATCCTCCACCTGCGACCATGTTGGCCACCCGCTCGATAGGCGAGGCCTGGAGGGTTCATTCGAGAGAGGGCGTCCCGGCGACTGAGTTGGTGATAGCTATCATCAGTTCATCCTGGATTCTCTTCGTCTCCCTGAGCCTGCCGTTGTAAGTCGCTCTTTTTTTTTTTATTTCTTGCTGCATTCCCATGCTCGTACCCATATATTTATGTTATCGTTTTTCGTGCAGGAGCATCATGATCCTGCGTTAGGGGGGTGGGTGCCTCCCGATGCTCGGATCTCATATATTGGGGAGGGTGGATCTGAGTTTGTGGAGATTATCCCGGAGGGCCGGGTTTTCCATGCTCCGCTCCCTGAGGGAGCACAGGCGGTATGCCCCTTTCATATATGCATCTTTCTTTATTCCCTTTTTGTTTTCTCTTGTTACTGACATTCCCATTTCAGGTCTCGGCCCGTACGGCCAATGCGATGGTGGGGGTGATCAACCGGCTGAAGTCCGCGTTGGTTCGGGCAGTACTTTCTTGCAGGAGCCCCCACTCTACTCAGGTAATGTGCCTGCTTTTTGAGATGTACATTTTCTTTGGTTGTCTCATTTCTGTCACTTACTTTTTTCTTTTTGTTTTTACAGACGGAGACAGGGAGAGCCGGGGCCGATGACGCGGGGCCGTCGGTGTTCGGGTGGACGCGGCCCCGAGGAGAGGGAACGGGAACGGTACTCGCCCCTACGGCATCGTCGTTCTGACGTGGGGACGAATAGTGCTGGGGAACGACCTAGGCCGGAGCGTGGGCAACGTTCCATGTCAGTGTCTCGTGAGCCTAGCTCCGAGTTGCAGCCGCAGCATTGGTGAGGTTAAGCCTGGGGATCCTCGCACCTTCATAAATTCCTGTGGCTACCTTTTGTTCTATTTGGACTTTTAGCCTTACTCGTGCATGGGTCGGGGTATAGTGCCCTTGTAGTGTCTTTTCTTCTTGATGTGTTCCATGACTTTATTATTCTTTTTTTGATCGGACCGAATCCTTGATAAGGATTGCCTACGTATCTTCGTCAGAATCAGGTCGTGCGTAGTTCTAATTATATATATTTTTTGAAAAGGGTGTTTATTACACGTCTGCTACCCCCCTAAGTGTTCGTGATTCTTTTGATAATTCGAGAAAGAAGTACGAACACTTGCAGAAGCGGGAGGACTGGTGGCAGAAGAGAATGACGCCCAGGTATGGGCGTTGGAAAAGATAGGCGCCCAGGTCTGGGCGTGAAAAATAATGGCGCCCAGCCCTGGGCGTTGAAACTAAGTTCTTGCGAGCTTTTTCGTTTTTTTTATTTTAGTGAGTCTTATGCCGTTTTGTTAGAGTAGTGTGCAGAGTGCTTGCTTATGAGTTTAATGCGTATTATTAAATGCCTTAACTCCGGACTGATCTTTATTAAATATAATACTTTTTCATTTAGTCTAAATTCGCGAGGTTAGCAAATTTCGCTCCATCTATGTCAGCCAGTTGGACTGCACCACCTGGTAGGATGGTTTTTACAAAGTATGGTCCGGTCCAATTAGGCCGGAATTTTCCTCGGGGATCCGTGGTAGGTGCACGGACCTCTTTTAACACGAAATCACCTTCTTTGATATTTCGAGGTTTGACTCTTTTATTAAATTGCCTTGCGATACGCTTTTGATACACTTGCACGTGATGTAAAGCTCTCAACGTCCGTTCGTCTAAAAGGACGAGCTCGTCGTACCTAGCTTGAACTCAATCGGCCTCGGGTAGCTTGCTTTCTAGGACGATCCGGAGGGAGGGAATTTCCAACTCGATTGGTTGGAATGCTTCCATTCCGTATACCAAGGAGTAAGGTGTTACCCCAATGGAGGTGCGGATTGAGGTTCGAAAACCCCATAATGCAAAGTGTAATTTGTTGGGCCAGTCTCTATAATTTTCGGCCAGTTTTTCAATTATGACTTTAATGTTTTTATTGGCCGCCTCTACCGCGCCGTTCATTTGCGGCCTGTAGGGAGAGGATTTATGATGTTTGACATGATATTTTTCGAGTAGGTTTTGGACTTCGGCACTAAAGTGGGAACCTTGGTCGCTTATGATTTCCTGTGGAACCCCATATCGACAGAATATGTTCTTTTCGAGAAAGCGACCTACATGCTTGGCCGTTAATTTCGCGTAGGAGACTGCCTCTACCCATTTAGTGAAGTAATCAATTGCGACTAAAACGTACTCATATCCCCCTACACCCGTGGGTGTTACTTTGCCAATTATGTCTATACCCCAGGTAGAAAAAGGCCATGGGGAAGTGAATGTGTATAGTTCTGAGGGAGGTAAGTGGTTAAGGTTACTGAAAATTTGGCATTTTGGGCAGGTTTTCACAAAGTGATGGCAATCAGTTTCCATGGTGGTCCAATAGTATCCTGAGCGGGATATTTTTCGGGATGGCATTTTGTCGTTCATATGAGGTCCACACACGCCTTTATGGTATTCTTCCATTAGTCTTTGGGCTTGGTTTTGGTGAACAGAAAGTAACTTGGTTTTATTCGGCGTGTATTTGTACAATTCACCCAAGATTATGCTATATTGTGACGCGAGGAGGCGTAGGGCCTTTTGTGCTCGCGGGGAGGTGTTTGGGGGGAATTCCCCACTTGTTTTATAACGAAGGATGTCCGTATACCATGGTTCTTCTTCGGTATTTTGAGATTCGGAGTCTATGGTACAGCAATAAGCCGGCTCTTTTATTCGTTCGACCCGAAGGGTCATTCCGTCCCACTCACTCGGGATGTTGAGCATCGAAGCTAATTTTGCTAGTGCATCCGCGAATTGTTTGTCGTCTCTTGGTAAGTATGTATACTCGATTTTTTCGAATTGCTCAACTATTTGGTCTAAGTGGGCTTGATATTATGAGAGACTAGTGCTTCGGACTTTCCATCTTTTGGATATCTGATTGATTATTAGGGAAGAATCCCCAAAGACTTGTAAATGTTTGACTCCGAGGCTAACCGCGGCCTCTAGCCCGACTATGCAGGCTTCGTACTCGGCGGCGTTGTTTGTGGCCTCGAAGTCAAGTTTGACGGAAATTGGTATATGGGCCCCTTCGGGACTGACTAGGAGAACTCCGACACCGCATCCCTTTTGATCGGATGCACCGTCGAAGTATAGTGTCCAATAGTCGTCTCGTATCATCAGAAGTTCCTCGTCAGGGAGGAGGTAAGCTTCCGTGGTTTCTTCATTCGTAGCATGTTCGGCCAGAAATTCGGCTACCGCTCTTCCTTTGATTGTTTTTTCTGGCATGAATTTTAGATCGAATTCTGAGAGCATGACTAGCCATCTGGATAAGCGACCGTTTAGCGCGGACTTTTCGAACATGTATTTTAAGGGGTCTAGTTGTGACACTATATGAACGGTGTGGGCTAATAGATAATGTCTGAGTTTTTTGGACGCCCAAACGAGGGCGAGGCAAGTTTTCTCAAGTTCTGTATATCTCGTCTCGTACTGTATGAACTTCTTGCTCAAGTAGTAGATGGCTCGCTCGGATCCATGTACACACTGTGAGAGCATAGCTCCCGCTGCAGTATCCGTGACGGTTAGGTATAGACGTAAAGGAATTCCGGGCAAAGGAGGGGAAAGGACGGGTGGTTTGGTTAGGTATTCTTTGATTTTATCGAAGGCAGTTTGGCATTGTTCATCCCATTCGGCTTTTTCTTCTTTTCTTAATTTTTTAAATATTGGCTCGCAAGTCGTAGTAAGCTTGGAAATGAAACTACTAATGTATTGTAGTTTTCCTAGGATGCCCCTTATCTGTTTTTCAGTTTTTGGTGGGGGCATTTCGGTAATGGCTTTAATCTTGGATGGGTCAATCTCGATCCCCCGTGTACTAACCACATATCCTAGTAATTTTCCAGAGGTTACCCCGAACACACATTTTTGTGGATTTAGTCTCATGTTATATTTTAGGATTCGGGTGAAGAATTTCCTAAGTGCCGGGAGGTGACCGTGCCGGTCTTTAGATTTGACGATCATGTCGTCTACATAGACCTCGATTTCTTGTGTATCATGTCATGAAGTAACGTGGTGGTTGTTCTTTGATAGGTGGCCCCCGCTTTTTCCAAACCAAAAGGCATCACAGTGTCACAATAAGGGGTAATGAAGGTTGTTTTTTCCGTGTCTTCTTCTGCCATAAGTATTTGGTTATATCCTGCGTACCCATCCATAAAGGAGAGAAGCGCATGTTCCGCTGTGTTGTCTACCAATATGTCAATGTGAGGTAGGGGGAAGTCATCCTTGGGACTGGCTTTGTTGAGATCTCGAAAATCTACGAACATTCGCACTCGTCCATCTTTTTTAGCTACGGGGACAATATTGGCCACCCATTCTGGGTATTTGGAGGCCTTTATGAAGCCCGCGTCTAATTGTTTAGTGACTTCTTCTTTTATTTTCAAGGCTATCTCCGGCTTAAGCCATCGTAGCTTTTGTTTTACTGGCGTCACTTTGGGATACAGCGAAATCCTATGCTCAGCGATTTCTCGATTTATTCCGGGCATGTCTTTGTAGGACCAAGCAAATACACCCTCGAATTCCCGTAAAGTGGAGATTAGATCGGTTTTTTCAGTGGGAGTTAAGGTGAGGCCAATTTTAATAAATTTAGGATTTTCTTCTGTTCCAATATTTACCGATTCTGTGTCCTCGATTATAGGGGTTTTGAGTTCTTGTTCTTTTACAGCTTTTATTAATTCGGTATATTCATCTTCTGGCTCTTTTTCGTACTCATTAGTGGCGAGGCATTATGCATTACTACTCGGATTTTTAAGCGGCATATACTCAAAAGTTTTGTTTATCTTATTAAAGTCGTGAAGCATTACATCAAAAAGATCTCCCGGAGTGGATATTTTCGGGTCTAAAGAGTTTTGGGAGGGATTACAATTTTATTAGGTTCAGACTCGGATTCGGACTCGGATTCAGAATCGAATTCTTCACACATTGGGCCCTCTCCCGCAGATATCTTGAACTTCATTCCACGAGCATTAGTCCATTTGAAGGTCTTGCGCCACCCTTGTTGGGTTTGGTCGACCTTTAGGGGTGATGGAGCGATCAGTTTAGTGGGATCAAATAATTCATCTTGAAGGGTCAATGCCATGATTTCTGTTTTGTTCCTTGTTCTTTTCTTTTCTAACCCAAACAATAGCCCGAAAGCATGTGCGTTGGGGGAGGCTTTTGGCATTGTGCAGTTCTTTGACGCGAGTGGCCTTTTGGCATTGTGGTTAGTTTTCTGAGAACCACAACGCACCTCTCAAGGGTGCGTTGTAATGTGTCCCTCATATGATTTAATCGCTTTCATCACCCTTTTATAAAATTGTCAAACTATTAATTTGATTGATCTATCACGCCTAATAAGATAATACCTTGGACAATTGAATTATCATGCTAGGTCCCTTAATGCTATTTAAATCAGATAATCGCGATCGATCTAGTATTATATGTTGCATATTGCTAAAATCAACTCAGATTAGTTTAATAGTTAACGCATGTCCCTTCAATTATTTATGCTGAGCTAGTAAGGATATCCTGCCTCTGGAGTTATCGACGAGCGAGTACTCCTCTCGGTAGTTACAGTCCCCCGAACCCTCAATCTCTACCTTGCGGGTGTATGTTGAGAGATCCTCACACCAGGGATCACAAGGGAACCTACGGCCGTCGTGGTCAAACATAATTGCACTCCTTTTATGTCAGGATAACCGGGTTTTGTCAGTTTTTCTCATTGTCGTTAAAAACTGAATGGCGACTCCTATATTACTAGTCAATTGGGTGTAAACTCACAGGAAATCCAATTACACTTGATTGAATAAAAAGAATCGTCACACCCACGAGGGACGAGGTCACGCATTAGCCTCGTGCTTTTTCGACCCCTCACAGTGGCGACTCCGCTGGGGATAGTGGAGGAAATACTCGTGCTTGTAGGTAATCAAAATAGCCAAAGGGTGAAACGATCCTACCCGCGTTTATTTCCCCATCAAGTTGGGACGACCTGAAAATCAGCATATTAATGTGAACGGGCAGAACCGCATAACGAATCTCGGCTCCCTCGGGAGTTGGGACTAAGGATACCTTTTTTCGCCAATAGGGGGGTGCATACGCCGCGCATGTTGCCCACTCGGTACTTGTGCAGGTAGTACACCTATCCCGAACCCAATCGCTCGCTCATTAGGTCTGCATGCCCCCTTGGCTTGCACTTGCGGGTTGGCCTCTTGAGCGAAATTCGTCTGTTGAAGACACTACCTCGACCGGGGCATGTGTTGGATCTACGATAGAAGCGGTACCAAGCCAGGCGCAAATAACTACCCATAGAAGCCTATCATAAACTACGTGACATATTTAATTTTCAAATCCATGTTTGTAATGTAGTTATGTGTAGCGAACTATGTGACTATGTTATGATTGTGCGTATGAATAATGCTAGACAAATAATGCTAGAAAACCAGCGACCTTAAAAATTGCCCAAACATTCATGAACCAATTGGCCAAAGAGTTATACCAAAATACGTGTTCCGCAAGCCCGAATGATCGCCACAAAAATAAGCGACGCTCGGGATGGCCGTAACGAATCCCAGAAACGCTGCACAACGCGTAAAGGACGTTATAAGGCAAGCACACAAAATTAAAGTCGCAAAAACAAAAGAAGACGCCAACAGAAAACGAGAACCAGCCAGGGACGCATTTTCAACGCCCCTGACTGGGCGTCAGAATTTCTCACGCCCTACGCTGGGCGCTGAAGTTGCTGCCTGGCCTTTTGGTCAGGCACAGCAGCCTCGGTGCCCGCGCATAAAAAAATATACGTAGAAAGAAAAACTTTTCGAAAAAAATTGCTGCGAGGGCGTATGAAAAGGCACTCGATTCTAAAAGCGACTTGTAAAAAAATAAAATAACTCTTTGTGTCGTTGTTAGGCCTCCTATGACGACAATGTTCGGTTCCAAAACCGAACAGGCTAATTAAATGACCTTGAATGTCACATGGGCAAAGTATTCAAAAAATGATGTTTGAATAAAGTTTTCAAAGAAAAGAAAAATAATGTTCAAATGAAAAATAAGTAAATCCGAGTCTAGACTAGGCTATGCCGAAGTACAATCTAAATCCTAAAGTCTTAGTTGTCTTATCCATAGAATCGGTCCTAATGCTTGGTGTCGTTCTGCAAGTCAAAAGATTAAACCATATTGAGTCTCCCTTCCTAACATTTAAATCAATAAGCACCCATATGTAATTGTCATCCCTTGCTAAGAGTCTACGGCCTCAATACTCTCTCTCACCAATAAAAAGAATATATTATAGTATTTGCAAAATGGAAACAGTCACATTCTGAAAATCATTCCCCCATAGTCGCACAACCCCCAAAGTGAACCTAAGGTGTCAATACCTTTGAAGCAAAAAATTAATGGCCTCAAGGCTTATGATCACATTGGGTCACGACTATCGTAGTCCTCTCGAGCCACTCGCTCCTTGAAATACTCCTAAGTACGGACTGAAAGATTTTCCATGAACGCAACGTGACAAACCATGAAATACCCAAATCGGCATGCCATAAGGCCACCATTGGGGTAAAGCAATACATACTAAGAGAGAAGCCGCACTAATGATTCTAGTCTTGCAAAAGTAAAAATTCGATCTCCCCGACTAACTACCTTGCCAATATTAAGCAAAATGGCACATGACAAATGAACACCAAAGGGTTAAAATCTAAAGTGTCAACCAACGAAAGTTATGGTCCAATTAGCCTAAGTCTGAGAGTCGCTTGGTCAAGTATTATAGGCTTACGCCACGTCATTATTTTGAGTCTAGGCCACCTCCTTGTATTCATACACGGGTTATAATCAGAAAGATTAATGAAAGTTCGAGTCTAAATCACAACATCCAATTAAATCCCAGAAACTGGAATCTGAAAAGAAGCAAAAAATTATTTTCGATATAATTCTTTCGTTAAATTTCAATAAGGTCAACATAACATTTTGAATCTACGCTATTTGCACATTTTAAGAAACGACTAAATACGCTTGCAAAGTAAGACAATTAAAAGGTCCACTATAGGCCTACCAAACGAAGCTCACTCAGTCTCGCCTCGTGACTCAAAGACCATAACCATCTACCCTTTTAGCCCAAATAAAAAATTTATGTTGGGAAGAAATCCCAAGCAAAAAGGAAAAAAGAAAGAGAAAAGGGAAGCGAAAGGAGCAAGCCATGAAATATTTAAAAAGAAAGAAAAAAGGGAGAGCGAAAAGAGCGAGCCATGAAGTACTTAGCCCGTACCTCCCAAAGTGCGGAATTTACCAAGGTGAACGAAGGAAAAGAATTGAGTCAACCAATCCAAATCATGCCACAAAAACTACATAAGGTTCTACGATGTCTACCCTTTCCAATCCTTATGCTCTTAGACGCCTTCGCTCTGGGATCCCTGTTCAGCTCATTTAACCCATCCATGTTCTCATTGCCATAACCCAAGAAACCATTACCCCAACTCTTGTTTTTGAACTTGTTATCAACCGCAAACTACGTACGGCCATTGACACGTGCGTCATACCATTATTTCCAAAACCTGCTCTTACACCACCATTAGCATAATGACCATATAACTTGTTTGGATACATCCTGTTGATATACCCTTGAGCCGTCCCCATGCTATTCATTGGCCTTGGTTGATGTAATCCTCATGCTTGACCAATACCTATACAACTTATCCCAACTCATTCAACCCATCTTTGAAGCTGTCTTGAGTCACGAATAAAAAAGAAGACCAATGAAAAGTACAAAAAATAATAAATAATAAAAAAGCAAACTTTGCAAAGCACCTTTAAAAGTTAGTCTAAAAAGAAAAAGAAGCATTTAGCGCACACAAAAAAACCCGCCCAGAAGTCATTTTCACCGCCAAGAGCTGGGCGCCGAAATCTTTAGCGCCCCTGCCTGGGCGCCGAATCTCTCTGCCTGCTAAAATTTGTCCAGAAGTGCTGGTCATTTTATCCGCACATGCACGGAAAAATAACGAACACTTGGAGGGGTACAACACGTATTCAGATATACGTACCACCAAAAAATACATGTACTCAAAAAAAAATATAAAACAAATTTTTGGTTTACGGCAAAGCAACATTTAAAATAATAAAAAACCTCACTTATTCTACCGTTTCAAATAATATGTTTCCACCTCAGAACATACTTGTTTAAAATCGGCATTCTATGAAACCATTTTCTAGGCTAAGAACTACGCAAGACCTGATTCCAAATTAAATTTATTTAAAGCGGATACGTAGGCAATCCATGATTCGGTCCAACCAATTTGCAAAATGTTAGAGCCTATAGAATAACAAGAATAAGAAATAGAGTCCCTTATTGAAATTTAATTACTTGCAATCCAAGTCGAAAGAAAAATTTAAGTCAAAGGAAGAATCCAAGTCATGAAGATGCCAAAATTAATGAGCACACATCGAAAAATAATAAGGGCACGTACCCTTGCCAGAAGGAGCACTCACACTCCTAGGCACTTAGCCAAAACTCAAAAGATCGCTTTGCCTCAATTCATGGCACCCATTCATGGTAATTCAAATGCTTGTGAATCCCCTTTGAGGAAAGAACAGACATTGTCAATAGGACTTTGCACTTAACCAAGGCTCACCCTACACAGACATATGACACGGACATCTAAAATCGAAATTTAAAAAGCATCGTTAATGGGAAGACATAATAGCAACTGGGGGCTATAAGATTGAATGAAAGAGATAGGGAAGGAACTAAGTATACCTTGACCTTTTATACAGACATACACCAAGTAAATCTAAGTCAATTTGAAAACGGTTTATATTCCCGCAATTTTGGAAAAGATGGCCTTAAAAGCCTAAAACATATGCCAAATGGGCACAAGTATATCTTGACACCTGCACCCTGGCTTCCAGCAAATCCTTAGACAGCATTCCAAAAATCGTAACAGTATTCTGATTCACTCATGTAATCCTGTACGAACCCTTCTATAAGTCAACCTACTTAGGACACCTCGGATTGTACACAGTAGGACTCGGATTTTAAATAATTTTCAAATGATTTTTAAAAGACGTTTTCGAACATAATAAAGTGTCGTTGGTTTAAGCTAAGTATGCGTTTATCTCAATGTTGCAAGTAAGTCAAAGGCTTTCCAAATATGATTATGGGTAAATAAAGGCACCTGGCTTTTGGACAAGGCACACTTCAACATGTGACTACCTTGACCATGGCAATGTCGCACAATACGACATTTACAAGAGAAGCAGCAAAATCACTACTCGAACATACCTCGCACTAAACGAGTCTGGTTCAAACTATTCATGATCCGTGTCACCATGAATGCATAAAAACGTATGCAAAGCATTATAGCACCAAGCCAATCCCGTAGCTACAATTGGAGGCTTGAGAAAAACACTTTAAAAATGCTCGAAATGACGATTTTATCGCAAATTCTCGACGCTAATGCTATACATACATCATAGGGGCACGATCCTAAGGTCTAATCATGTAAAACGAACCTTAGAATGGCTACAACCCCTCCCAAATTCTAGGCTCTACTTAGAATATATAAAATCACCCCACTAACAAGGGTAACTGGAAATCGCGAGTCACCAAAACTCCGATCAAACTATTGCACATAACGCTCGCCCTACAAGCGCCCGTTACACAGTCTACCTCGTTCCAAAGCAAAAGCAAAAGAAAAAAAAATCAAGGATAAGAACTGTCAAAATATACCCGGAAACCATTTCCAACGCCCAGAGCTGGGCGCCGATATCTTTAACGCCCCAGCCAGGGCGCTGAATCTTTCTGCTAGTCACGTTTTGCCCAGATATAAAAATAAGAAAGAAACACCTATGAATCCTCGCATCGAACGAAGTAATAAGCCGTGCAAACCCACGCAGAAGGTGCTACACTTGTTCAAGCACCTGAACGAGGCGTGATGAAGTACTCCAATGCAAATGATATCCCAACACCTGAAGGAATGTTCTAAGACACGCCGTTAGGCCACACAAGCCTACGTCGCACCATAAGTTCAACCATCCCACGGTACAAGTCTAAAAAAGAGAGTAAGGCATATTGCACTAATGCAGGCATGACCAAGAGCATGTGTAAAAGAGGCAAGGACTACTTATCGCACAAATTCAAAATGCAAGCCACACGACTTCTACATTAAGGATTAAAAGTAGCAAAATATTACCTACCATAGAAGGGATAGCTTGCACCTACACGAGTGGAACCCCAAGGCATCTTTCTTGAAAGAACCTACAAAAATCGTACGCCAAAAGGAAGCATCCCAACATGCATACTTGGGGGCTCCAAGCTACGAAACAACCATAGCAAAATAAAAAATCTCGAAGCAAATGTTTGAACAATCGAAAGGGCACGATGTTCTAAGCAAACTATTCAAAATCAGTCATTGCTCAAAAAAAATGATTCAAGCAAGCTGATTAATGAACCGCACACAACGGCCATTCTATGAACGCTCGTTCGCACATACATATCATCATTCTAAGTATCGAACATTCACGAACGCGTTCAAAAGGAAAAAATATATTCAACAACAAGAGCGGTCAAAGTCTTACGCCTCAAGGTATGTTCCTCGGGCCATATAGACACGCCCAACTATCGCAATAACTGTACGCCTTAAGAGCAACAGTTCCTTAAAATAATCGCCCCAAAGCGACAAGCACCGTAGTCCAACAATCGGCTACGGATTCTCAAGAAAATCATCACGTTCTAAAAACAAAGAAAAAACAAAAGAAAAGAGAACACATAGAACTTCCAAGTGAAATAAACGAATGAACAAGAGGCCAACTGTGTCATCAAAAGACCAGCCCAAACAACACTTTCAACGCCCCACCTAGGCGTGAATTATTTCGACGCCCAGGCCTGGGCGCCGAAAATGAACCCATGCTCAAAAAAGGCCCTAATTTCTATTGGGCCCTGCCGCATCCATTTGACTCAAAAATTGCCGAGTTCTTTACTGAAGTTCGCACCTCACGACTTTGTTAAGAGTAGCACACCACTACAAAGATCGCTCTAACTTACGAGCACAATCCCAAACACGATCAAGGACATTACAGAATGCGTATCCCCAAGGAACCTCTTTGACAAGAAATGACTGTCAAGCACGAATTCTTGGGGGCTCGAAAGAAAATATATATTATGCAAAGGAAAAACAATATTCCCAGACTACACTGTACAAAGTCCCGTGTTTGGATAATCTCAAAAGAAAAAGAACCGGTTTACGACCTCAAGACAAAGGTCGCCGTTGATACTTATACATGGTCCCAGGTAGTGGCAAAATTGAGCCGTAAGGACTAGCTCAAAACCATGAAGGAAGATGACCACAAGACAATGGTCCGTCTAAGCACGTTGCCAACCCACATTCAGGTTACAACTAAATCCGAGCATCCCTCGAAAGAATTCGCTCCTACAAGAATGAATAAAAAAGAAATTCTCGAAAAAAATCACAAAGAACAAAAAATAGGAACTTGCCCATCTTCAGTTGGCAAGATCGCGTCACGCGGCACGCGAATCCCAAATCAACAAGACGAATTCAGGTTCGCTCACCTCCAGCGAGCGGGGCGTTCACCCTTAGCGGACAGGGCTCGCCCACCTTCAGCGGGCGGGGTCTGCGTCACTAGCCGCGCAGGTCCTCAGTTTTCGAAAATGAAAAGAAAATAAAATCTTCAAAATAAAACAGGCTCGCCATCTTCAGCCGGCGGGGTCTACGTCACAAACCGCGTAGGTCCTTATTTTCAAAAAAGCACAAACAAATTTCAAAATAGATTCGTCCACTTCTATCGGACGGGGTGTCCACCCTTAGCGGACAGGTTCGCCATCTTCAGCCGGCGGGGTCTACGTCACAAACCGCGTAGGTCCTTATTTTCAAATTTCAAAAACAGATTCGTCCACTTCTATCGGACGGGGTGTCCATCCTTAGCGGACAGGCTCGCCATCTTTAGCCGGCGGGGTCCTTAGTCGCTGCAGCGATAACTTTTTCTGGTTTTCCCTTTTCTAAAATTTAAAAGGATTGGTTTTCCGTTTTTTCCAAAAAAGAGCGATGTGCTGGATTTTCCTTCGTTTTACGTCCCATAAAAACAAGGGGGTTTTCTCGTTTAGCTAGCCCTGAAAATGAGAATCTTTAAAAATATTTTTACCTCGTAGTTGGGCTTGGCCAGGCCCAATTACACTTTATAGCTTTGATTTCGAAAACATCTGTAGCTACTTCCAACGACAAAGTGAGGGAGTTTCTACACTTCTTTAGATCCTTCCAATGACAAAGTGAGGAAGTTTCTATACTATCCGTTGACAAATCCCAATGACACGTGAGGGATATGTCGACACTTCAAGTGATGACCCTTAAGTCAAATGTTATCACTCGGGGGCTCGTGAGACCCTCGCAAAAAACGGGTCACCATGGCTTGTGTGACGCACTCCGTCTAATACTTTGACCATCGTCTTACTCCAAGACTCAGTCAAAGTGGGGGCTAACTGTAAACACCTACTTTTGTCCCCATTCCCGAAAGGGAAGGTTCGATGATGAAAACATAAATCTCCACTTGACAACGCATCTCCTATAAAATAACGAATCTCAATTCCCCTTTTCATTTCACCTGAAACCTGCTATTTATAGAAACCTGCTATTTATGGAAACCTGCTAAAAATAGTAACTACCGTAAAGGGTAGCTTCTAAAAGTGGCAAATCATAAAAGATAGAAACCTGTCAGAATTAGGTGTTGCACTCCAACGTAAATCCTAAATGAGATAAAAAACTGCGAGAATCCTATTCCTAATATGATTCGGAAATAAGAGTTACGTATTAATTAAAATCCTAACGAGACTAGAGTTCGTAACGGGCCCAGACGCATTCCGTCATGAAATTGATACGCACTAAAAGACTCGATTAAGTCTCAAACACTACGGATTTCAGGAATCCGAATCTGACTAAGAAAACAGCCCAGACCCTATTTTCAACGCCTGGCTCTGGGCGCCGAAATCTTTGGCGCCCAGGCCTGGGCGCTGAAAATACCTGGGTACGTGTTTTTTCCTAATTCTTTGTGGATTAGAACTCTGCAATTCTATCTTTCCACGAACTTTTCCCTATAAATACAGCCCCAAATTCGACGTGAACACAACACACAATTCATATTCTGAGTATTGACTCCAACCCTTAGCCTAAGCCTCACGCTGCGAAATTGTTCACGCGTTCTGTCGCAATCGATCCATAAATCGAACAGAACGTATCCTGTCCCATAATTTGAGATTCGTTAAATAAAAAGGAGAAATAGCAAAGTCAAAGTGGTTAGTTTTCTGAGAACCGTGACGCACCTCTCAAGGGTGCGTCGTAATGTGTCCCTTTTCGGTGATTTAATTGCTTTCCTCGCCCTTTTTATGAACTGTTAAACTAACTAAATCTGATTGTTCTACCACGCCTAACAAATATAATATTTTTGGGAAATTGGATTATCATGCTAGGTCCCTTAATGCTATTTAAATCAGATAATCGCGATCGATCTAGTATTATATGTTGCATATTGCTAAAATCAACTCAGATTAGTTTAATAGTTAACGCATGTCCCTTCAATTATTTATGCTGAGCTAGTAAGGATATCCAGCCTCTAGAGTTATCGACGAGCGAGTACTCCTCTCGGCAGTTACAGTCCCCCGAACCCTCAATCTCTACCTTGCGGGTGTATGTTGAGAGATCCCCACACCAGGGATCACAAGGGAACCTACGGCCGTCGTGGTCAAACATAATTGTACTCCCTTTATGTCACGATAACCGGGTTTTGTCAGTTTTTCTCATTGTCGTTAAAAACTGAATGGCGACTCCTATATTACTAGTCAATTGGGTGTAAACTCACAGGAAATCCAATTACACTTAATTGAATAAAAAGAATCGTCACACCCACGAGGGACGAGGTCACGCATTAGCCTCGTGCTTTTTCGACCCCCTCACAGAAAGATAGATATTAAGATACGAATCCAAAAAGAATCCGGAGATAAAACGGCCCCAGGCATTTTCAGCGCCCAGGGCTGGGCGCCAAATATTTCGGCGCCCAGATCCAGGCGTTGAAAATGGGATCTGGGCCGAGTTTTTTGTGAGATTTGGACTCTTAGAATACGGAGCTTTTGAGATTTATCCGAGTCTTTTAGTGCGTATTAACTTATGACGGAATGCATCTGGGCCCGTTACGAACTCTAGGTTCGTTAGGAATTTAATTAATACGTAACTCTTATTTTCGAATTATACGAGGAATGCAAATTCTATCTCTTTTAGGATTTATGTTGGAGTGCAACACCTAATTCAGACAGGTTTCTATCTTTTATGACTTTGCCACTTTTAACAACTACCTTTTACGGCGGTTACAATTCTTAACAGGTTTCTATAAATAGCAGTTTTGGCTGAAATGAAAGGGTGATTGAGATTTGTTATTTTATAGGATATGCGTTGCCAAGTGGAGATTTATGTTCTCATCATCGAACCTTCCCTTTCGGGAATAGGGACAAAAGTAGGTGTCTACAGGGGGAAACTATCAGCAAAATGGGAACCGAAACACCAATGGAAATGCCAATGGAGGTGGCTATAACAAAGGAGTTGCCCAAGGGAATTCGAGCTGAATGTAATCACTAGGCAGGAAGCTGAAACCTCGTCTGACGTCATAGCTGGTACTTTTTCTATTATCTCCATTTTAGTTAAAGTACTCTTTGATTCTGGTGCGACTTATTCGTTTATACCAAAGGGTATATTAGAGAAGTTAGAGTTGAAAGAACCAAAAAGAATTGAAGTACCCATAGTGATACCAACCGGTGAGATTTTGAAGTGTACTAAGTTCCATAGAGATGTACCTTCGGCCATAGCCAAGACCATATTCTTGTCAAGCCTAATCGAGTTTGAGTTAAGAGATTTAGATGTGATTTTGGGAATGGATTGGTTGACAATGTTCAAAGCTAAGATTGATTGTGAGAAGCAGAAGATTCACTTGAAGTCTAGTTTAGGAAAGGTAGTATCCTATCGTCATTTTGGGAAACCTAGGAGTGTAGGAATCATCACGGCAATGGAGCTCGTGAAGTTAGTCAGTAAAGGGAACCCTGTTTTC
Source organism: Spinacia oleracea (assembly GCF_020520425.1). Taxonomy (NCBI): domain Eukaryota; kingdom Viridiplantae; phylum Streptophyta; class Magnoliopsida; order Caryophyllales; family Amaranthaceae; genus Spinacia; species Spinacia oleracea. Next base: position 40,460,126 of record NC_079488.1, read on the forward strand.
TTATGTAATGTGAGAGACTTAGAGCATGTGATGAAAGAGAAACTTGAGGACATTGCAGTGGTAAATGAGTTCTTGGACGTGTTTCCGGAAGAGATCCCGGGAATGCCGCCCAATCGACCTATTGACTTCACCGTAGACCTAATACCCAGAACTGCACCTATCTCGAAAGCCCCATACCGGATGGCTCTGGCAGAAATGAGTGAATTGAAAGGTCAACTTGAAGAATTACTAGAGAAAGGTTATATTAGACCAAATGCATCGCCTTGGGGAGCGCCAGTCTTATTTGTGAAGAAGAAGGACGGAAGCATGAGACTCTGTATAGACTACAGGGAGCTCAATAAAGTCACAATCAAGAATAAGTATCATTTGCCTAGGATAGATGATCGGTTTGACCAGTTGAAAGGAGAAGGAATCTTTTCAAAGATCGATTTGAGGTCAGGTTATCATCAGTTGAGAATCGCAGAGCACGATATACCAAAAACTGCATTTAGGACTAGGTACGGTCATTATGAGTTCACAGTTATGCCTTTTGGATTAACCAATGCGCCTGCAATTTTTATGGACTTAATGAATCGAGTATTCCATGCATTCTTGGACAAGTTTGTAGTGGTTTTCATAGATGATATTCTGGTATACTCCAAGAGTGAGGAGGAACATGCTAAACACTTAAGGTCAGTGTTGAGTACCCTGAGAGACAACCAGTTGTACGCTAAATTCTCGAAGTGTGGATTTTGGCTGGAGAAAGTTGCATTCTTAGGACATTTTGTGTCTAAGAAAGGAGTTGCAGTGGATCATGCAAAGATAAAAGCTGTTAATGAGTGGCCTACACCTAAGAGTGTCACCGATATTCGGAGTTTTCTTGGTTTAGCGGTTTATTATAGATGCTTTGTGCAAGACATTTCTAGAATCGCTAAACCAATGACAGCCTTGATGAAAAAGGAAGCGAAGTTTGAGTGGAATGACCAGTGTGAAGAGGCATTCCAAGCTTTGAAGACGCGATTGACAACCGCGCCGATGCTAACCTTACCAGATGAGAGTGGTACCTATGATGTGTACAGTGATGCCTCTAAGAATGGCTTAGGGTGTGTACTGATGCAGAACGGGAAGGTGATTGCGTATGCATCAAAGCATTTGAAACCATATGAATCCAGTTACCCTATCCATGACTTAGAGCTAGCCGCCATAGTGTTTGCATTAAAGATATGGAGACACTATCTGTATGGTGTGAAATGTAGGATATTCAAGGATCATTAGAGTTTGAAATACGTTTTCACACAGAAGGATTTGAATATGCGCCAACAAAGGTGGTTGGAATTGATCAAGGATTATGATCTGGATATTCAATACCACGAGGGAAAAGCCAATGTAGTCGCGGATGCCTTGAGCAGGAAATCAAGTCATAGTGTGAATGCGTTAGTAGTTGCTAACGAGCTGTGCAAGGACATGCATCGATTGAATCTATGAGATAGTGAATGGAGAATGCCTTGAGGGAATGATGAATGCCTTAACTATCCAACCGTCTGTATTTGATGAAATCAGGGAGAATCGGGCTGGAGATGTTAAGCTAGAGCGAATCAAGGAAAAGATTTCGCAAGGAAAGGAGATGGATTTTAAGATCCACGATGATGGAAGTTTGAGGTACAAAGGACGATGGTGTGTGCCTCAAAAGTGTAGTGAGCTAAAGGAAAAGTTGATGAGAGAAGGTCACAATACACCATATTCTTTTCACCCGGGAGGTGATAAGCTGTATAAGGATCTGAAGAAGGTCTATTGGTGGCCAAGAATGAAGAATGAAGTGGCTGAATTTGTGGCAAGATGCTTGACTTGTCAAAAGGTTAATATTGAGCATAGGAGACCTCAAGGAAAGGTCCAACCCTTAGAAATTCCGAGTTGGAAATGGGACTATATCTCAATGGACTTCGTCACTTGTTTACCCAAGTCGAAAAGTGGAAATGATGTCATTTGGGTAGTAGTAGATAGGTTGACTGAGTCGGCAGTGTTCATACCAATGAAAGAAACCTTGAAAATGGAACAACTTGCCAAATCTTACATCAAATATGTAGTGAGATTACATGGAGTTCCTAAGGATATCGTATCAGATAGGGATTCTAGGTTCCTTTTGAATTTCTAGAAGAGTGTACAGAAGAACTTTGGTACAACATTGAAAATGAGTACAGCATTCCATCCAGCCACAGATGGACAAACCGAAGGACTATCCAAACCTTAGAGGATATGCTAAGAGCTTGTGTGGTTGATTTTCAAGGTGGATGGGAAGATAGCCTAGATCTAATTGAGTTTTCATACAATAACAACTATCATGCCAGCATTGGAATGGCACCATTCGAAGCCTTGTATGGGCGAAAATGCAGAAGTCCCTTATATTGGAGTGACATCAGTGAAACCGTTGTACTAGGTCCCCAAATGATAGAGGACACAATGAATCAGGTTAGGGCTATTCAATCCAAAATCCAAGTCGCACAAGATCGTCAAAAGAGTTATGCGGACTTGAAACGTGGGGATGAAGAGTTCCAAATAGGTGACAAAGTGTTATTTAAGGTTCCACCAATGAAGGGTGTAATGAGATTTTGGAAGAAAGGAAAGCGAAGCCAAAAGTATATAGGCCCATATGAGATCCTGGAAAGGATAGGAAAGGTGGCATATAGATTAGCCTTACCCATGGACTTGCATAGAGTGCACAATTTGTTCCATGTATCTCAGTTTAGAAAGTATGTCCCGGACAAGTCGCATGTACTGCAACCGGAGACCATAGAGTATACCAAAGGTTGACATTTGAGGAAAGACCTGTCAAAATCCTTGATAGCAAAGTGCGTAGTACACGAACTAAGGATATTAAGATTATTAAAGTGTTATGGTCTAACCAAGAATTTGAGGAAGCTACCTGGGAAGCCTAGGAAGAAATCAGAAAGGAATATCCCGAGCTTTTTCCCGAGGTTAGTTGAGTTACGGGGCCGTAACTCGTTTTCTTGAAGGGGGGGTAGAGTGCTGTAGAATTTCGTGCTTGTTACCTTATTTACCTAATTTTCCCCTTACGGTATGCCTAATTTAGTGTTTTCAGTGAAGTTTCACTCTATATTGTCATGTTGAATTACTTAAAGAGTATAACAACTAAAACTTTCTACAAAGAAAACACACTAAAGTCTCATAAAGTCTCAAGTCTAGATTTTTGAATTGTGATTTCCGTGCCCAAGTTTCGGGACGAAACTTCCTAATTTATAAATATATTTTATTGTATTTATAAATATTTTTACGAATTTAATTGCATTTAATCAGAATTAAATGTATTTTATTTTAAAATAACTTAATTATTAATTATTTACGAAAACCGGATTTTTATTAAATAAATTCAACGAATTTATTTAATCGGGAATTGTTGGGTCATATATGGAAAACGAATTTAATTTTAATCCAAGCCTAGTCCAATTTCATGATCAAACCCAACAAGGCTTGCAAGAAGTTAATTCTAATTAAGCCCGTAAGCAAGCCCAACCTAAAACCCTAAAACCTAGCCCATGAGGGAAGGAAAAACTACAAATACCCCTTCCCTTCATTAAATCCCCACTTAAAATTTCAGCAATCTCTCTCTCCCTCTCTCCCTCTTCTTTTCGTTCGCCCTTCCCTCCGTCCCAAAGGCAACGAGCTTTGCCCTTGCTCGCTGCCAGCCCCGGCCTCGTGTATGCCTTGTGCGCCCACCGTTCCCTGCCTTGTCGCGCCTCACGCGCACCCTCACCCTCGCTCACTCTCTCACTCTCGTGCACTCACCCTTGAAGCCCAGCGTGCTCACGCTATGCGTTGCTGCTGCCTGTGCCGAGCTCCCGCAGGGCCAGCCCTCGCCTGCCCGCAGCGCCCAGCTCTCGCCCGCAGCGCACCGAGTGATGCTACCTCGTGCCGCTGTTGTTGCTTCTTGTGCTGCTACTACTTCAACGTTGCAGCCCCACACGCGACACATCAATTGTTGCGTGTGTATGTTGTTGTTGTTGTTGTTAATCTCCGTATACTTTTAACTTTCCAATTTCGTTTTAAATTATTTAAGTACAATTATTTAATTATTTTGGATTACTTAAATTGCTGGGAACGGTTGTGAAGGAAATAATTCCCTTGGTCCAAGTATGCATTTAATGCTAAGTCTAATAAATGTGGTTCAGTACTAATTATACAAGTTAATAATTCAGTGAGATCAAGTGAACTGTATGCCTAGCTAGAGGCCGCTTCAGTTCAAGTGGAATTAATAATATTAATCCACAACTTACTCTTGACTGAACCCGTAGGGTCACACAAATAGTACGTGAAGGGATCAAGTATATAAAGGAATTAAATACTTTATTTATGGATATTCAGAATCGACGGATCTCGGTTCCAGTGGGAGCTAAAATCGTCAAAAGGCAAATTATGAATACTCCTGAAACGATGATATTGCCGGAAACGGAAATATGGATCGTATCGGAAATATAAATATTATCCAAGTCGTAGGTGTTGCTCGAAACGGAAACATGGTACGTATCGGAAAATATTATTGGAAATGGAAATATTGCCGGAATCGGAAATATTGCCGGAAACGGAAATATTGTCCGAACCGGAAATATTATCGAAATCGGAAAATAATTCCAGAATCGGAAATATTAAATATTTGTTCAAAACGGAAATTAATTCCGGAATCGGAAATATTAAATATTGTTCGAATCGGAAATGAATTCCGAAATCGGAAAATTAATCGGAAGCGCGTCGTACGAAAAAACATCGGACGAGCTTGCTAGACGAAGGCATAGCACGAAGCCAGGCCCACGCCTAGCAAGCCCAGCGCGAAAGGCATGAGCAGCAAGCAGCCAAAGGCACGCAAGGCCCAGCGCAAGGCCAGGCCCAGCGCACCCATGGGCTGCGAGCAAAGACGGGGGTTGCGAGCAGACGAGACTGCGAGCACTCGTGGGCTACGAAGCCACTCGTGGGCTTCTCCGCGCGCGCGGGCATGGCCTGCACTCTTGTGGGCCGTGCTCGTGTGTGTGTTGATGTTCGTGCATGCATCGAATCCTTAAGCAAATAGGATTAGATCAAAAATATTAATTTCCTAAAGTTACTAGTTTCAATTAAACTCTAATTCTAATAGATTTAGATTACTTGAATCCTGGTAGACTTATAAATTCCAGTATTCCTACCCAATAAATATGTGATGCCTTTCACAATTTATGAACACATAATTTCAAGTATTCACCTAGTTTTAAGGATTAAAACTAACGATAATATTGCCTCAAATATTCGAATATTCATAATACCTTAGGTGCAATTCTAGTTAATTAAATCTAAGGCGGATCCGAACGTGTTGTGGACTATCTACGGAGGGACGACATTTGGAGTCCTAAACTTGTTCTTGTTCGGTTCGGGAGCAGCTAGCGAGGGCACGCTACAAAGTGTATGTATCCTAAATTATGCTAATTGTTATGTGGCAATTAATTTGGATTCCTGGTTTTATGATTTTTCCGCATGAAATATATATGATTTATATGTATCATAACTTAACAGTGGTATCACTAGCCTCTAATTAATTCCATAATAATTAGTTAACATGGTTAAATTTTTTAAATTTGCAATGAATTAAAAGGGGTGATTAATTTCGAAATTTTTGATTTTTTTTGTAATTAATTGTATATTCGTGCGATTATTTAATTATATGTTCTCAGAATTTTCGGCAGTTTAGTCAACAATGGTCGGAATCGTATAATTTTATAGTGAATTTCGCATGAAAATGGGTTTTTAAAAGTTTGACTGAAATCAAAGATTTGATGTCGAACCCAGAATTCCCAAATTCGAAGCCTAACTATGACTTTTCGGAGGTTTTAGTTTTTCGAAAGCAAAATTTGTAATTTTTAATATGTTAAATTAAATATTTGCGATTCTTGTTTGTAAATCTTGAATTTTTGATTGACCTACAGTACATGTTTAACAAACTTAAATGCCTAAGCTTGTTAATTATACAACCTAATTTGTAATTGTAATTAATTTGTTGAAATTCGACTAATTTAGAATTTGATTTGTTTTTCAAAATTAATTGACAATTTAATTAGGTATCCATGATAAAAAAAACCACCATAAAAATTATTAAATTTGATAAATTTTATATTTTTATGACCTAAACTTGAATCCATGATAATCGAAAATTAATTTGAATAATAAATTTTCGATTTTTCGCCCTAAATTTATGAAATTAATATGTTTTATTAATTTGTCTATCAATTTGAATTAAAAAGTTTTGATTTTTAGATAATCCGCTCATAAATCTTGCACGCACAAAGCAATGGACGCTACGTGTTACCCTTAAGGGGTGTTGTATAGTGCGGGCATGTGACGACGAGCAAGGGAGCTCGTCGTCCATGCGGTACGAATGCAGCGAGCAAGCAAGCGTGGCATGCGCGCAAGGCAGTGGGCCTGCCTAGGCGCTGTGTGCTGCGAGCATGGACGGATGGGGCGAAGGGGCAAGGCACAAGCGAGCAGGCAGGCGCGCTCGGGTAGTTAGGGATGCTTCGCACCAGCGAGCGCTGCCTCGCCCAACGAGCGCTGCTGCGCCACAGCGAGCGAGCAGCTGCTGCGCCTAGGCGTGGCTCGGCTTTCTGCGTCTGGGCGTGGCTACTGCTCGTGCCTTGTTGTGCGATCAGTCGAGGGGCGCTGCTGCCTTGTGAACTCGACGGGGCATGGGAGCAAGCCCATGGCCTCGTCTTGATCCGATTGATGCGCTTTGAATTTAATTTTAAATTTTCAATTGGAAAACGTTTTTAATTAATTTTAAAATTCGTAATTTAATTTTTTCTCGGAATTTAATTTTGAATAATCTAATTATTATAAATTTTATTTATACTAATTATTTTACTAAAATTAAAACCTTGATTAAATTTAAATTAATTAATTTAATAAACTGAAAATAAATTAAAGGATTCAAATAATAATTTATATGAGCTTTAAATTTTAATTAAATTTGTATGTTTCCGGTTAGACTAGGAAAAACAATTTTATGTTTAAAATTAGTAAAGCATGTAATTTATTGGTTTAAGTGGGAGCGTTTTAGTCATAAACTCTTGCTTAGGTCTACATTCCTTTAAGGTTAAAACAACTTGATTAGAATTAATAAGGATTGAATAATTGGTAGATTATTGGAACCCTTGATTAATTGCTGCAAATATTTATGTGATGCATAATATGTTCAACTAACCAGCTATGTGGGCCATTCGTTGATAAATGAATGGGTGAATGGTATATTGTAAATGTACTGTTTTGCAGGTTATGGAAAGTGACTAGTATGGCCCTAATAGGATAAATATGGTCTGCGTACCATTAATTTGAATGTAAAATCGGTCTAATGCACCAAAGTTTTTAGTTTAAATATGGTCTGCGTACCATCAAATAGTTGTAATTAGTTTAAATTATAGCTTATCCTATTTGAAGAAAATGGCGCCTCCCATGGTGAAATGCAAGACGGAGTTTCCAATCCATTTTCAAGACGGAGTTTGAAGTTGAAGCTTCAAGATGAAGTCGGGTCATACTAGATCACATTTATATCTTATGCATGTTTTAAGTTATTTATTTCTTTAAATATGTCTTAATTATGCATGAGATTTTGGCTTGATTATGTTGCATGATTAAGGATTTTAGTTCACTTAAAATCTAACCAACATAGTAAGAGCCTTAAGTTCCAAACTTTAAAAATTGACTTAAAAGGTGCCATGCCAAAATAACACTTACGTGGATAAACCTTTACATCAATCTTAGTCATAGTTTTCCGCCTAAGCGAGGTGTTACTTATTGGTCCTAAAGGGGTAAGGTACACAAATAATTGTGAGTACATGTTAGTTTTGGTGAAACTCAACGATATAAGTAAGGAGTCCTTTTATGTCGTGGCAAATGAGATAGGTTTACCTAATAAGTTCTTAGACGTACCTATCAACCAAGAGTAGTTTCTAGACTATTAGCAAAGGCATTGCTTACCTAAAATATTTTAGAATTGAGTCTAAATACATAATGTGATTTAAGGATCTTGGAATCATTGTATTCACACCTGCCGGAACACATAACTTGAATAAAATGCTTAATAAATGATAAATTATGCATATATGCTAGAATTTAAGTTTATTAAGAGAAACTGTGAAAGGTTATTTATTTTATTTATTCTTTTTCAATTGTAGTTTTTACTATGGCAAACAACAATTCATTCAACATCCGATCAATTCTCGAAAAGGAGAAGTTGAACGGGAAAAACTTCCTTGACTGGCAAAGGAACTTGCAAATAGTTCTTATGCGGGAAGAAAAGGAGTATGTCCTGGAAGAGGCGATGCCCAAAGCCGCAGGCGACGGGGTCACTCAGGCAGCCCTCAATCGTTGGATTGATGCCAACAAGGATGTAAAGTGTCTAATGCTTGCAACCATGAGTGCAGATCTACAGAAAACGTTCATCAACTCAGATGCTTTCACGATCATCAGTGAGTTAAAGAACGTGTTCCAAGATCTGGCTCGAGTCGAAAGATTCGAGACTCATAGGAAAATTCTTAAGACCAAGCTTAAGAAAGACGAGCCCGTAAGTCCACATGTTCTCAAAATGATTGGACTCGTTGAGAATATGAGTCGACTGGATCAGCAATTTTCTCAGGAAATGGCTATAGACACCATCCTCCATTCTCTTCATAGAGGGCATGATCAGTTCAAGCTAAACTACAATATGAATAGTCTGGACAAAACGCTCACTAAGCTTCACGGTATGCTGAAGACCGCTGAAAAGATGCTCAAAAGTGATAAGCAAGATGTGCTTATGGTGCGTGGGGCAAGTTCAAGAAATCTGGCAAGAAGAGGAATGCTAAGAAAGGTATCAAGAAGGCCAGCCCGACTAAGCAAGCTGGCAGCACCAAGTCTGAAAAGAAGAAGGTGAGCCAACCCACTTCTGAATCTGAATGCATCTACTGCAAGAAGAAGGGGCATTGGAAGAGAGATTGCTTGAAGCTTAAGGAAGATCAGAAGAACGGAAAAGTTGTTCCATCTTCAGGTATTTTAGTTATAGACTGTAAACTTGCTAATTCAACTTCTTGGGTATTAGATACAGGTTGTGGCTCACACTTATGTTCCAATTTGCAGGGACTAAGAAGAATTAGAAGGTTAAGCAAGGGTGAAGTCGACCTACGAGTGAGAAATGGAGCATGGATTTCTGCATTAGTTGTAGGAACTTATTATTTGTCGTTTCCCTCTGGGCTAGTTTTGTAAGTGGAAGAATGTTTCCATGTTCCAAGTCTTACTAAAAACATCATTTATGTTTCTTGCTTAGATGCTAAGGGATTTTCTTTTTTAATAAAAGACAATAGTTGCTCTTTTTAATTTAAAGAGATGTTTTATGGATCTACTAGATTAGTCAATGTACTTTATTTATTAGATTACGACAAACAAATTTATAACATAAATACCAAAGAGGCCAAAAAGAATGATTCAGATCTCGCCTATCTGCGGCATTGTCAATTAGGCCATATAAACATAAAACGCATAGAAAAACTTCAAAAGGAAGGAATTCTAGAACCATTTGACTTAGAGGATTATGGTAAGTGTGAATCATGTTTACTTGGCAAAATGACAAAGAAACCTTTCTCTAAAGTAGGAGAAAGAGCAACTAAACTATTGGGTTTAATCCATACAGATGTATGTGGACCAATGAGTACAAATCCTGGAACACCTCAATGGAACGGTGTGTCTGAACGGAGGAATAGAACCTTGCTAGACATGGTTAGATCAATGATGGGTCAGGCCGAACTTCCAAAAGAATTTTGGGGACATGCACTAAACACAGCTGCACTCACTATAAATAGAGCTCCGTCTAAAGCTGTTGAAAAGACTCCATATGAGTTATGGTTTGGAAAGCCTCCAAAAGTGTCTTTTCTTAAGATTTGGGGTTGTGAAGTATACGTCAAACGATTAATTTCAGACAAACTTCAACCAAAATCTAACAAATGTATCCTTGTGGGTTATCCAAAGGAAACAAAGGGGTATTACTTCTACAATACATCTGAGAACAAGGTGTTTGTTTTTTGAGATGGTATCTTTTTGGAAAGAGATCACATTTCCAAAATGACAAGTGGGAGAAAAGTAGACCTCGAAGATATTCGAGTCAAACAACAAACTCTAGAGAATGCTCAAGATGACATTCAGGATGAAACTCATAGATCTTGAGAAGTATCTGGTGAGAATCAAGGACCATCTAGAAAAGTATCCCCGTGTAGATCGCAGAGATATAGATCTCAACCGGAAAGGTACTTAGGTATTTTGACGAACGAGAGCTATGAAGTTCTATTACTTGAAAGTGATGAACCTGCAACTTACAAACAAGCTATGACGAGCCCTAGCTCTAAGCAATGGCAAGAAGCCATGCAATCTGAATTAGACTCCATGTCTGAAAACCAAGTTTGGGATTTGGTGGATTTGCCAGATAGCTACCAAGCCATTGGAAGCAAATGGGTTTTCAAACTGAAAAATAACAAGGATGGGAAACTAGAAGTTTTCAAAGCTAGATTGGTTGCAAAAGGTTACAGGCAAGTCCACGGTGTGGATTACGATGAAACCTTTTCACCAGTTGCAATGCTAAAGTCTATTCGGATAATGTTAGCAATCGCTGCATATTACGATTACGAAATATGGCAGATGGATATCAAAACCGCTTTCTTAAACGGCATTTTAACAGAAACTGTGTTTATGACACATCCTGAAGGTTTTGAGGATCCAAAGAATGCTAAAAAGGTATGCAAGCTTATGAAATCAATCTACGGATTGAAGCAAGCATCAAGGAGCTGGAATATACGTTTTGATGAAGCAGTCAGTGAATTTGGTTTCATCAAGAACGCAGACGAATCTTGTGTATACAAGAAGGTCAGTGGGAGAAAAATTGCTTTTCTAGTATTATATGTCAACGACATATTACTTATCGGAAATGACATTCCTATGTTGAACTCTTTCAAGATTTGGCTTGGGAAATGTTTTTCGATGAAGGATCTAGGAGAAGCACAGTACATACTGGGCATCAAGATTTACAGAGATAGATCTAAGAAGATGATTGGACTCAGTCAAAGCACTTATATGAATAAGGTACTTGAAAGGTTCAATATGTCTCATGGAATGACTCTCAGCAAGACTCAGTGCCCAAAAACACTGGATGAGCGTAGACGAATGAGTGGGATTCCATATGCATCATTGATTGGTTCAATAATGTATGCTATGATATGTACACGCCCAGATGTTGCGTACGCACTCAGTGCTACGACCAGATACCAGCCAGACCCAGGAGAGCCACATTGGACTGCTGCCAGGAATATTCTGAAGTACCTGAAAAGTCACAAAGATGATTTCCTGGTCTATGGTGTAGATGATGAATTAATTGTTCAAGGCTATACGGATGCAAGTTTCCAAACCGACAAAGATGATTTTAGATCACAGTCTGGGTTTGTCTTCTACCTCAACGGAGGTGCAGTAAGCTGGAAAAGTGCTAAGCAAAGCACCATTGCGGATTCTACAACTGAAGCGGAGTACATTGTTGCACATGAAGAAACAAAGGAAGCTATTTGGCTAAGGAAGTTCATAGGTGAACTTGGTGTAGTCCCCTCCATTAAAGGACCAATAGCTCTATATTGTGATAATAACAGAGCTATTGCACATGCAAAGGAGCCTAGACACCACCAGAGAGTTAAGCATGTACTTCGTAGATTTCACCTTCTACCAGAGTTCGTTGAAAGAAAAGAAGTCGAGATAAGCAAGATTGGAACTGATGACAACATCTCGGATCCATTAACTAAACCTCTACCGTAGGCGAAGCACAACTCGCACAATGGAATCAAGCATGTTGTAGAATGGCTTTGATGTCCTTATTTAATGTTTTAAAGTTTTAGAGTTTAATACTTTGTAAAACGTTATTGGTTAACCATTCACATAAATGAATAGAATTTATTTTTCCATTTAATTTGTCGTTTATTAAATGATGAGTCCCTTCAATTTGACGATATATTCAAGCTAGATAGACTGCCAGGACCAGTCCTGTGACTAAGAAATGTCTATCAAGTGAACTTGAATGTCAAAAGTTGAAAATGGTCCCTTGTTAGAGTTTTCTATAAAGATGGACGCATAGAAAACGTTAGACGAATAGGATGCAAGATGACTAGTAGTTCTGTTTCTTGAACTATGTGGACATGGCAATGTCGCAACCATTTGCATAGATACTTACTTTGGGAATTGAAGACTAGTATCGGAAAGACCTACGAAACTTTCCTGTAAGAGATGAAAATCTGTCATAAGTAAATTTCATTAAAATTATTAGACACTAATCCTCAATACCTGAGTGATTTGAGATTACTTGTTTGAAAACTGGTTACTTTGACGTTGTCAACCGTCGCACCGTAAAAGGAGGCTACAAAGGCAACGCTTGGGTAATCACCTATCAAACGAAGTCTAATCTCAAGATCGCAAGATTGGGATTGTCCTCCCATAAATCGGGATGAGATGCTAAAAGTTGTACAAGGCCACTCGGAGAGCTAGAAACTGTAAAATGCATGGCCGTACTCAGATGAATTATAGGCTATGATTATCTGTTTAGTTGATCAGTTGAACTCTGAAACCGAGAAACACCTCTGGACATAATAAGGATGACAACTCTTACCTTATGTTCAAGAGCAAGCATCAAGCGACAAAGGAATTAGGAAATGCACACTTGTCCCTAAGGACAAGTGGGAGACTGAAGGAAATAATGCCCTTGGTCCAAGTATGCATTTAATGCTAAGTCTAATAAATGTGGTTCAGTACTAATTATACAAGTTAATAATTCATTGAGATCAAGTAAACTGTATGCCTAGCTAGAGGCCGCTTCAGTTCAAGTGGAATTAATAATATTAATCCACAGCTTACTCTTGACTGAACCCGTAGGGTCACACAAATAGTAGTGAACGGATGAATTATTTAAAGGAATTAAATACTCCATTTATGGATATTCGGAATCGACGGATCTCGGTTCCAGTGGGAGCTAAAATCGTCAAAAGGCAAATTATGAATACTCCGGAAACTATGATATTGCCGGAAACGGAAATATGGATCGTATCGGAAATATAAATATTATCCAAGTCGTAGATGTTGCCGGAAACGGAAACATGGTATGTATCAGAAAATATTATTGGAAATGGAAATATTGCCGGAATCGGAAATATTGCCAGAAACGGAAATATTGTCAGAATCGGAAATATTATCGGAATCGGAAAATAATTCCGGAATCGGAAATATTAAATATTTGTTCGAAACGGAAATTAATTCCGGAATCGGAAATATTAAATATTGTTCGAATCCGAAATGAATTCCAAAATCGGAAAATTAATCGGAATTGCGTCGTACGAAATAAACATCGGACGAGCTTGCTAGACGAAGGCCCAACACGAAGCCAGGCCCACGCCTAGCAAGCCCAGCGCGAAAGGCATGAGCAGCAAGCAGCCAAAGGCACGCAAGACCCAGCACATGGCCAGGCCCAGCGCGCCCATGGGCTGCGAGAAAAGACGCGGGCTGCGAGCAAAGACGCGGGCTGCGAGCAAAGACGCGGGCTGGGAGCAGACGAGGCTGTGAGCACTCGTGGGCTGCGAAGCCACTCGTGGGCTTCTCTGCGCGCGCGGGCATGGCCTGCACTCTTGTGGGCCGTGCTCGTGTGTGTGTAGAAGTTCGTGCATGCATCGAATCCTTAAGCAATTAGGATTAGATCAAAAAGATTAATTTCCTAAAGTTACTAGTTTCAATCTATATATTATACTAAAAGAGAGGAAATCAATGTGGTGATGACGAATGTCACTCATTTATTAGCCTCTCTTATAGATTCAAAAGAAATTAAACAATTTTTTTTTTGTTAATTTTCACCTTAAAAAGTATTTGATTCTATTTTCCTAAAAAAAAGATGTCATTCTATACATGGAGAATATTTTGTAAAATCTTTTCTATATTTTGTTAACAAATATAAGCAATATGATTATCTTTTTATAAAAAAATTAGTACTTACATAAAATTAGTACTTACGTATTAGGATATTTTTAAAAAAACGTTTACATTAATCCACCGATTTGTACTTACATAATACATTAGAATACAAACAAATTAGAAAATCAATACAATATGAATAAGAGTGTATAAAAAAAAGTTAATGTAGTACTCTATAATATTTTAACAACTAAATTCGATAGCCGCTAATGATTGTACTATCTTATATTTTAGACGAATTATATTTAGCAACTAAATTCGACAATTATCATTGTCATTGATATGATAGTAATATTTTACTACTTTAAAAAAAGTACCAAGTATGTAACTTCCTTAACATGAGAAAAACTTGCGTAATCTAATCTATCTACTACGTAATTCCACAATTTTTTAGATGCAACTCCTTAATTTTTACATTAGCTTTTATATTCACACATTGCTCTACTTTTTCTAATTTTTTGATGATTATTAATACTGTATGATGAACATAGTTATGTATTCCGTAGCATTTTGTTGACTTTGTTTAAATATTTACATAATACTGCCATTTTATCTATTAATCTATATACTAAACTAAAAGAGAAGAAATCAATGTGGAACTGACAAATGCCGCTCTCTAATCTGCCTCTCTTATATATGTACAAAAATACTAAAAAACAATTAAGTGTTTGATTATATAATTATTTTGTTTACTTACACCTCATAAAAATAGTTGATTCTATTTTCCTCAAAAAAAAAAAAAAATTATTCTACACCATGGGAATTATTTTGTAAATTATATTTTCGATCTATAATTTGGTAAAAAAGACCAATATAAGATTATCTTTTTATAAAAAGTTTATCCATTATACGGAATACATGGTAAGATTTTTATAAAAATTTAAAAGTAGTCTACTGATATTGGTAATTAGAATACAAATAAATTTGAAAATCAATCAAGTATATGTGATTAAGAGTGTATAGAAAAAATTAATATAGTACTCTATAATATTTTAACAACTAATTTAATTCGATAATTATAACACACCATTGGTTGTTCGATTTTATACGTAGTATATGTAGCAACTATATTGATATTATCACTGCCATTGATAGTAATATTTTACTATTTAAAAAAAATATGTAACTTCCTTCAACATATATAAACAAAACTTGTGTAATCTAATGTATCTACTACTATACTACTCTACTACTTAGGGTGCGTTCTATTCACCTAATTTTCACTTATTTTTCTCGAACTTATCTGAACTTAACTGAACTTATCTGACTTATCTGAACTTATTAGAACTTATCAAAACTTATTTTAGTTATAAATTATACTTGGTCAACCCTTATTTTTCCTGAACTTATCTTATCTGATCTTATCTGAACTTAACTGAACTTATTTTTCCTAAAATAAATGGAAATAAGGTGAACAAAACATACCCTTAATTCCTCAATTTTTTAGATGCAACTCTTTGATTTTTGTACTATCTATTATAATCACACATCACTCTACTTTTTCTATTTTTTTTGGTGATTATTAATACTATATGATGAACATAGTCATGTACGGAATACCCCGTAATATATTTTGGATTAGTATAAATACTTGCACAATGTTATCATTTTAAAAAAAATAATTTTTACTTATTTGATAGTTTAAGATATTAACAGTTGTTACTTATTAACAACCGTGAAAATAAAATTGGTTAATCCAAAAAAATGGAAGTACTAAACAAGAAAATCAATGTGTAACTAACCCATGGTCCTCTCTACTTAAAAAAGCCCCACCAAATATTTTAGGCTAAACAATTGAATTATATTTTGGTCAATTTTTAACAACATATGTATACGTATTACTATACTAAAATAGAGGCAAATCGATGTGGAGTTTACAAAATGATGTTCTCTGGTGTGCCTCTCTTATAATATAAATAACTATCCTCTGATAAAAATAATTAATATACTTCGTATTTAATTATTTTTCCTACAACATACCTTCTAATTACTTATGGTATCGTTCCTATCGTGGATGGAGGGGATGAAGATGAGAATTATAGACGGATGTGCAGGCCTCGCCTCGCCTCAAAGTAATCTATAACTGTATAAATTAAATGGTGTACCTAGATGTTAAAGGGTCGCGTAATAAAGTTAATGGGGCGAATGAGCGAGTATTAACTGGGTACTACTGTCGAAGTGAAGGGTGGATGAGATCATTAAGTTTATTCTTGATACAAGAGGTGAATGAGAAAGAAAATATATTTATTTATGTACCCTTATTTGTTTTAACTGTTTTAATAAATATGACACCGAATGGGAAATAACAAATCTTTCCATCATTAATTATAATTAGGAGGATAGTTATAAGCTCTATTTTGATGATAATTGTCTACCATATTTCATATAAATTTATGTTTAGATTATAAATCGTGCATCGCACGGGTATTATACTAGTATATTATACTAAAAGAGAGGAAATCAATGTGGTGATGACAAGTGTCACTCATTGATTGCCTCTCTTATAAATATTTAAAAAGACTATAAAAAATAAAATATCTGATTCTATAATAATTTTGTTAACTTTCATCTCATAAAAATATTTGATTCTATTTTCCTAAAAAAAAAAATCATTCTACACAATGGGAGTGTTTTGTAAATTATCTTTTCTATATTAAGGTAATAAATTTAATCAATATAAGATGATCTTTTTTATGAAATATTAATCCATTTGTACGTAGTAGGAATTTTTCAAAACTTTAAGAGTAGTTTACTGATTTTTATAGACTACATATATAATTAGAATACAAATAAATTAGAAAATCAAACAAGTACAAATAAGAGTGTATAGAAAAAAGTACTATAGTACTCTATAATATTTTAACAACTAAATACGATAATTATAACCGCCATGAATTGATTGTACTATTTTATACGTAGTATAGTTATCAACTAAATTAGATAACTATCAGTTAGAGGTGATCAAAATTCAGGTCGGATTGGGCTTTGATACAAAAACTCATGCCCAAATCATAAATTTGGTGCGGGCTTTTCGGGCTTTTCGCATTGATAGTAATATTTTACTACATTTAAAAGAATTATGTAACTTCCTTAAACACATGAGCAAAACTTGTGTAATTTAATCTATTTACTCTTGTGTAAATTCCTCAATTACGTAATTGTTCAATTCTTTAGATACAACTCTTTAATAATTACACTAGCTATTATATTCACATCAATCACACATCTTTCTACTTTTATATGTCTTTTTGGTGATTATTAATACTTTATGATGAACATAGTGATGTACTTCATAGTATTTTGCTGGATTTGTATATATACTTACATAATACTACCATTTCTTTAAAATAATTTATTAATTGATATTAATAGTTGAAGTTACTTATAACTAACAACCGTGAAAATTTAAGTGGTTTAAAAATAATGGAAGAAGTAGTAAACAAAAAAAATTGATGCGCAACTAACAAGTGGTGCTCTCTACTTAAAAAAGATCCTCCGGACATTTTAGGCTAAATATTTTAATTATATTTTAGTCAATTTTTAACAAACATCAGTGTACGTAGTATTATACTAAAAGAGAGGCAAATCGATGTGGAGCTATCAAATGTCGCTCTCTGATTTCTCTTTATTATAATACAAATAACTAACCTATGTTAAAATAATTAATATACTTAGTATATGTTTTACCTAAAACCTTCTTATTACTTATGGTAATAATCGATTATATTACAATACTTATTTGTTTATGTCAATATATTTCTTAATTTAAATCATTTTTATAGCTATATAATCCGTACTATACTAAAAGAGAGGAAAATAGATATGGATAAACTTTTTCATATACTGGATATGTAAAACGAACGTTTACCTTTGATCGTTTATTATTTGTAAACCAATGAAAAATCTTTCCATGAAATTTCTAATAACCGATATAGAAAATCTTAAATAGTTGAACTTTTACTATCAATTAAATTATTATACTATCAAATTTTTAAGAACTTGTGTCATATAATGAATACGGATATGCATAACAAATGTTAACTCTTGATTTAATATATTTAAAAATTTAATATATTTAACAAGGTTGTCTCAAATATTTTATAGGCTATGCTAACTAACGAAATGAGACCCCTAGCCATATTTTTTTTATGGCGAGCCATAGCCTTTGCTTAATCTTAAATATCAAGAATATGTTTTGTCACATTCTCATTATCGTATTCCGTAATATGTTTATACGGAGCACGTATAATATTATTGAAGTATGGCATGTTGATTTAAATTTAAACTAATATATCGTAATCAACTATTTTCAAAACCATAAGATCTAGATGATTCAATTTCTTTATTATTAATATGTTTACAACTAACAAAATATTTTTTACATGTAAATGTCTAGGGGGGTGGATTTGAGGCTGGTGTGGATAAAAGTGCCGTTCTTTTATTTGATTATCTTATAATATCAAAAATTATGCTAAAAGAGTGGAAATCAATGTGGTGATGACTAATGTCACTCATTGATTCGCCTATTCGTTAATATATTTAAACATAAAATAGTTTACAACATCAAATACACGCAAATAGTATACAGATTCCGAAAATATAGGGCCGAGAATCGTAATATCAAATGGTTCATTGCTTTTTCCTAAATATAATAATATGCATAACTAACACTTACTAAAAGTTCTACTATGTTGGTTATGAATATAAAAAGTTACTAATAACTTACTTCTTATAATGTTTTGTTTATTTACTTAAATATTCAAATCAGACAAACGAATTGTCAAATACTTGAGAATAGAGTTTTAATTCAAAAATGTCTAACCAAAAAAAAAAGGTTGAGTATAGCGGTGGTTTGAGGCGGGTGCATGTGGATACACGAGAGAGGGTGATGAAGAGGGGATGCATTTTCTTTTGTACCTCTCAAAACGGGGATTGGAGGGATGAATATCATTCCTATCATTGATGGAGGGGATAGGGATAAGAATTTTAGATGAGTACGGATATGCAGGCTAAAAGTGTTAGTGGGGCAAGTTTTTTGGGGGATCCCCATGTGCATCCTCCCTAAGTGGGCGGAGATGGAGGAAAGTTTGATGGATGATGGGGTTAAAGAATGTATACGTTGTTGGGTGAACGGGTGGTGATGGATTTTATATTTGACCCGCCTGCGTTGCTAATCCTACATATATAGAAAAAAAATACTACTAACTTCGGAGTACATATTATAATGTTTTGTTTATTTACTCTTTTTATCTAATCAGATAAACTATTTGTCAAAGACTTTAGAATAAAGTTTTAAATTAAAAATTGTCTTACCAAAAATAAACATTGAGTCTAGGGGTGAATTTGAGGCGGTTGTGGATACATGGGGGGTGATAAAGCGATGATGAATTTTATTTTGTATCCCTCGAAACGAGGATTGGGAGGGGTGTGTATCAATCCTATCGTGGAAGGCAGGGATGGGGATGAGAATTGTAGGCGGGTACATGTGTGCAGGACCACCCCGCCTTAAAGTCATCTCTAACTGAATAAAGTAAATGGTGTAGGTAGGTATTAAATGATCGGGTAATGAGGTTGATGGGGCGAGTGTGCGAGTATTAAGTGGATATTACTATTGAAGGGAAATGTGGTTGAGATAATTTTATGCTCGACATAAGTGGTAAATGAGAATGGAAATAATTTTATCTTTGTACCCTTATTTGTTTTAATTGTTTTAATAAATAAGACGCGTCAAAAAAATAACAAATTTATACATCATTAATTTTAATTTGGAGAATATCTATAAGCTCTACTTTGATGATAATTGTCTACCAAATTTCATATAAATTTATATTTAGATTATAAACCGTGCATCGCACGGGTACTATACTAGTTAAACTCTTATTCTAATAGATTTAGATTACTTGAATCCTAGTAGACTTCTTAATTCCATTATTCCTACCCTATAAATATGTGATGGCTTTCACAATTTATGAACACATAATTTCAATTATTCACCTAGTTTTAAGAATTAAAACTAACGATTATATTGAAGGAAATAATGCCTTTGGTCCAAGTATGCATTCAATGTTAAGTCTAATAAATGCGGTTCAGTATTAATTAACAAGTTAATAATTCAGTGAGATCAAGTGAGCTGAATGCCTAGCTAGAGGCCGCTTCAGTTCAAGTGGAATTAATAACATTAATCCACAGCTTACTCTTGACTGAACCCGTAGGGTCACACAAATAGTACGTAAACGGATCAAGTATTTAATGGCATTAAATACTCTATCTATGGATATTCGGAATCGACGGATCTTGGTTTCAGTGGGAGCTGAGATCGTCACAAGCAAGAAATGAATACTCCGGAAACGATGATATTGCCGGAAACGGAAATATGGATCGTATCGGAAATATAAATATTATCCAAGTCGTAGATGTTGCCGGAAACGGAAACATGGTACGTATCGGAAAATATTATCGGAAATGGAAATATTGCCGGAATCGGAAATATTGCCGGAAACGGAAATATTGTCAGAATCGGAAATATTATCGGAATCGGAAAATAATTCCGGAAACGGAAATATTAAATATTTGTTCGAAACGGAAATTAATTCCGGAATCGGAAATATTAAATATTGTTCGTATCGGAAATGAATTCCGAAACCGGGAATTTATCGGAAGCATATCGTACGAATAAGCATCGGACGAGGCCTGCCGGACGAAGGCCCAGCACGAAGCCAGGCCATCGCCCAGCAAGCAATGGCGCGCCACAACACAGCCCAAGGCTGCGGCAGGCCTACCGCAAGGCAGGCCCAGCGCGCAGCTAAGGCCGTGGCAGCCTCGTGGGCTGCGGTAGCTCGCATGGGCTTCGTGGGCGTGTGGGCTGTGCGCGGGCATGGCCTGCATGCTTGCGGGTCATGCTCGTGTGTGTGTTTGTGTCCATACATAATTCCTAAAACTATTAGGATTTGATGTATGATTAAATTCCTATTCCTATTAGGATTATTTAATTAATTAGAGTCCTTGTAGGATTCTAAGTTTAATTAAATCGTATCCTACTAGGATTCCAATTCCCTTTCCAAACCTCTATAAATAAGGGCCTAGGGTCATAATTTATACGCACGATTGAAGTATTCAAAGGGTAAGTTTTTGAAAGAAAATTCAGCCACTCTCTTGCACAATAATAGCCGAAAATTCCTAAGCACCTTAAGGGCGATTCTAGTTGGTCAATCTTGAGGCGGATCCGGACGTACTGTGGACTATCTACGGAGGGACGACACTTGGAGTCCTAAAGACTTGTTCTTGTTCGGTTCGGGCGCAGCTAGGGAAGGCACGCTACAAAGTATATGCATCTATACTATGCTAAATGATTATGTGTAAATAATATGCTTTCCTGGCTTTATGGTTTTTCCGCATGATTTATGTATTGTCATATGTAGCATACCCTAACAAATATTGCCTCAAATATTCGAATATTCACAAATATTGCCTCAAATATTCGAATATTCATAATACCTCAAATAAGACCAAGCTTAAGAAAAACGAGCCCGTAAGTCCACATGTTCTCAAAATGATTGGACTCATTGAGAATATGAGTCGGCTGGATCAACAATTCTCTCAGGAAATGGCTGTAGACACCATCCTCCATTCTCTTCATAACGGGTATGATCAGTTTAAACTGAACTACAATATGAATAGTCTGGACAAAACGCTCACTGAGCTTCACGGTATGCTGAAGACCGCTGAAAAGACGCTCAAAAGTGATAAGCAAGATGTGCTTATGGTGCGTGGGGGCAAGTTCAAGAAATCTGGAAAGAAGAGGAATGCTAAGAAAGGTGGCAACAAGGCCAACCCAACTAAGCAAACTGGCGCCAAGTCTGAAAAGAGGAAGGTCAGTCAACCCACTTCTGAATATGAATGCTTCTACTGAAAGAAGAAGGGGCATTGGAAGAGAGATTGCTTGAAGCTAAAGGAAGATCAGAAGAACGGAACAGTCGTTCCATCTTCAGGTATTTTCGTTATAGACTGTATACTTGCTAATTCAACTTCTTGGGTATTAGATATAGGTTGTGGCTCACACTTATGTTCCAATCCACAGGGACTAAGAAGAAGTAGAAAGTTAAGCAAGGGTGAAGTCGACCTACGAGTGGGAAATGGAGCACGGATTGCTGCATTAGCTGTAGGAACTTATTATTTGTCGTTGCCCTCCGGGCTAGTTTTGGAACTGGAAGAATGTTTCCATGTTCCAAGTCTTACTAAAAACATCATTTCAGTTTCTTGCTTAGATGCTAAGGGATATTCCTTTTTAATAAAAGACAATAGTTGTTCGTTTTATTTTAAAGAGATGTTTTATGGATCTGCTAGATTAGTCAATGGACTTTATTTATTAGCCCACGACAAACAAGTTTATAACATAAATACCAAAAAGGCCAAAAAGGATGATTCAGATCTCACCTATCTTTGGCATTGTCGATTAGGCCATATAAACTTGAAACGCTTAGAAAGACTTCAAAAGGAAGGAATTCTAGAACCATTTGACTTAGAGGATTATGGTAAATGCGAATCATGTTTACTTGGCAACCTATCGAAGATCACAAAGAAAGGATGGAACGATTAGAAACCTTTAGCACGATGGTAGCTGAATTAATCAAAGATTCTCAGAAAAAGAAATCGACGAATGCGAACGAAAATGCGTCAATGTTCAAGAAGTTTTCATCCCTGAACCCACCATCTTATGATGGCAAGCCCGACCCTGTAGAATTCGAGGATTGGATTAACCGCATAGATCAGTTGTTTGAAACCTTGCAATGTCCTAAGGAATGGAGAGTCGATTTCGCCGTGTTTTACTTAACGGGTCAAGCAAGTTTATGGTGGAAAGTTAATAAGGAAAGGAAGAATGAGCCTAGATTTGGTTGGACCGAACTGCATAAGTTACTGAGAGATAAGTTTTATCCACCATCTTTGAGGAAACAAAAGGAAGACGAGTTTCTACACTTGCAACAAGGAACAATGAGTGTTATGGAATATGCAAACAAGTTCATGGAGTTGTCAAGATTCGCACCGGAGCTGGTATCGAAAGAGCAATCCAGGATGAACCGTTTTGAGCGAGGTCTTCACTTGAAGTACCAGGATAGGCTGGCAACTCAAAGGTTTACTTCCTATCAAGATATGGTTGATATCGCAGTTAATGTTGAACGAGTTGTACTACTCCGAGAAGCACAAAATGTTGGTGACAAAAGGAAGAATGATAATCAAAATCATGGAGGAGCTAAAAGGCCAAACCAAGGAAACCATAATTATAGATGGAACGATAATAGAGACCAAGGTTATAACGATAGAGCAACTCGTAACGTATGGTGTGCCAAGTGTGGGAAGAGAAACCACACTGAAAACGAATGTCGTGCAGGAACGAAAACGTGTTATCGATGTGGAGGGAAAGATCATTTCGTCAGAGACTGTCCTAAACCACCTCCCACGAATACTGGAAGAGCAACCTCGACCAATCATGAACGAAACAACAACAATGCTAGGGTTAATCATGACCCACCACGACCACCAATATCTGGAAAGGCTTACATGATGAGAGCTGACGAAGAAGATGACGCCAACGCTGATACTATTTCAATTTAGTTCTTATGTACGTTTGAACCTAAGTTTCCTGTTTTAGATTTGAATCATGTTATAGATCTTTTGTCAAGGACATGTTATGAAATGTTTAAGGATCATTAATGTCCTCAAGGAAGTTTATGAAAGAATTAATAAAAGCATGATTTTGTGGATATAAATTATTTTAAGGAACTTTTATGTTTATGAATTATTTAAGGTTGATTTTTAGAGTACCGAAAGAGCATGAGTTTGTATTTAAGGATGAATGATAGAGTACAAGAAGAGTGTGAGTTTGTAAAAGATGAATCATCACTTAAATCAAGGTTATTCAGGGTTCAAAGCGTTTTAAGTTATGGTTAAGGTTGATTTTATGGGTTATTTTCCCCGCACCTTTCATAATGATTGTTTTGTGGTTATAAGCACCTAAGTATATTTCCAGATATGTTAAGGAAGCTAAGCTAGAAATCTTAAAAAAAGTTATGCAAAAATATTATGTGATCGAAACCAAAATATGATTTATGGTGAAAGCATGAGATTGAGTTTGCATATAAGCTTTAAAGATCTTACCAAAATAAGTTATCGAGAATTAGTCTATCTATCAGATTGATGATATCAATGAATGTTATGAAATTCGAAAAGTATTATGAATGATTGAGGAATACGATGGAGTTGAGAATAGAAATCGACAAAATGACATGTCTGTAAAACCAGGTAGTCTGAACTAAGTTTCTGGAAGCTAGATAAAGGCATGCTTGATGTCTTAGAATTTCGGCCAAATCCAAGGTTTGTCGACTTAAAATACTAAGGATGAGTAACAAAGTCTTATGTCTAATGATGAAGTTCTTGTCACGTGATTGGACTCGAACCCCCACAACGAACGTAGTCAACAAAGTTGTTTGACGCATAAGGAAATATCGAAGATCGAAATCAAAACAAATCGAATAACGAAAGTCAACGACAAGAATTCCTGTAGCAAAGAAGGCAAGAGCAAACGAAACCGCGATATCTCCAAATAGTCGCCTGAGAATGATATAATGTATGAACCATGATGTTTTTGTAAACGTGTTATGAATCAACCATGCTCATGTGTTAGATCAAATGTTATGCTTATGTTGAATATGGAATTTTGAATTTATGAACTATGTCTATATGATATGGATTATGCTTATGCTGACATGATTATATTGGTAATCTAATTGTTATACATGGAAGCCATCTCTGATGGAAGTTCTCCTGAGCTCAGAGTACGAGAATGATATAATAAATGACTTTTACAAATTATTCGAGTATTGAAATTGGTTGATAAATATTTATTTTCACTACATATACATATATTTTCAGAATTGTAATTTAATTTGCATTAAAAGTTACTGTTTTCGGTAGAAAATATAAAGTAAAATGGAGCCTAGTCTATGCTAACAAATTTGCCCCTTTAAGTTCTTTGCTCCTCGATCCTATTTTATGAAGTAAAGTAGAGATACGAAAGACGATGGCGGAATGTAATTGACCTTAATGACGATTAAGGATTAATATATAATTTTGCCCCTTTTGTATTCTTTACTCTTCGATTCTAGGTCTCGAGTTGAAGCGGAGTCCTAAAAGATGATGGCGGAATGAAGGCTAGACATTGTCAGAATTGAAATTGTGAAATCTTGGTTTTAAAATAAAACATCATACTTTCATTCGAGTGTTTTCAATTTCATCAATCATTTTCATAAATCTAACTTTAAGTTTCGAGGACGAAACTTTTTCTAAGGGGGTAAGAATGTAATACCCCGCATTTTTAAAACTCGATTAATTATGCTTAATTATTTTTATTTAATTTAAAAACGTTTTAAATTCTAATTTCGAACTTTATTTAATTAACGAAGTTTTATTTCGCTTGAATTTTTAATATTGTTACACGAATTACTATTTCTAGATTTTTTTTAAAATTTTAAATTATATTTTGTAATATGTAAAAGATTTTTAATAATTTCAAAAACGTTCTTATCAACGACTAATTTTATTCGAAAACTAAATTTATTTTATTAGTACTTTATAAAAGAATTATTCTAGAAATTAATTTTATGATTCTATTTTCATCCGAAAATAGCAATAAAATTCTGAAATTTGTCCCACAATGGTAGATTTACCAAAATGCCCTTTTGACCAATTGAAACCAAGTCAACCAATTCTTTTTCTCCTCTTCTTTGTCGTGTAGCTTGGCAACTGGCAGCCATGGTGTTTGCCATCTAATCTATCTAATTTCTCTAGCCTTGCTGATTCACTCCCCTAAATTCCTAGATTCCATTACTCATCACCTTAGTTTCTTACATTTGTCATCTTCAACCTTTGCAAATTGAGATCATCACTTACGTAGATGAGCAAACCCATTGCTATAAATAGCTGTTATGTTAGACTGAAATTTCAAGCAAAAACAACCATCAACAAACAATAAACATCTCAATTTCAATTTCAATTTCAATTTTAAATTTCAATTTCAATTCTTGCACTCACCACCACCACCGACTGCCTCGCCGGAAAACCACCACCAACGCAACCACCAAGCATCACCCTAACCTCCCAACACCACCTTGACCACCCAGAACCACCGTGCCCAACCTTCCCTTCACCGCCTCCCCTTTCGCGGCCATCCCCCTGTCTCCCTCTCCCTCCGCGGCTCCGCGCTCCACCTCCCTCTCCTCCACCACAGCTGCAGCCACCTCCACCACCCACCTCCGACGCGCAGAACCGCCCAGCGCATTGTGCCGCCCCGACCTAGCCGTCACCCTTCCTCCTTCCCTTGTTCCGTCGTTCCTCTTCCTGCCCTCCTCTCTGTTCTTTCTTGCGTGAGTTTTAGGAACTGTGTTCCTATAAACAAGCTTTGGGTTTTATTCTACAATTCAAGTAAGCCCAACTCCTATCTTGGCCCAACTCTCTTTACTAAGTTGTTTTACTCATTCTAATATTATTGGTATCTTTTACTTATTTATTCTAAAATTGTTAATATGTTTTACTTAATATGTATTATTCAAATAAAATTAATATGTTTTACTTATTTATTCTAATACTGTTATTTTATACAGATAAAATTGGTAATTATTCTAGATTTAAATTTTACCTAAAACTTGAATTTAACTATACATTTTATTTAATTATTTCATATTTAATTGATTTATGACTATAAACTAACAATATTATTTAGAAAATATTAACTTTATAGTATTTGTCGTTTTAACATTAATTCAATAATTTAATCTTTTAAAAGAATTCGGACTCGGAGCTCAGGACGAACGAATCAAGGAAAAAGACTTAGCAAATTGCGGAATTGAGGTAACGGTTATTGCTAGTACCCGCAATCCCTTCGAAATGTATTTATGAATGATGTTATGAATGATTGATGTTTTATAATGATGTTTTATGATTTGCGGGATTACAAGCATGATTTGATTGAATTATTTTATGATAATGCAGCTTTATGCAAAGTATTGATTTAACGAATTATTATTCCTGAAAGAATGATTTTATGAAATAACGAGATTTAATGGTTTTGTTGAACCACCCTGAATGAATGAGATTTTCCTGATTAATGTTCTATTAAAAGAAATGTAAACATGATAAATGAAAGTGTAAGAACTGGTCAAGTTCCCCTGATATGGAGCCCAGGCTCCCCCTGATAAGAAGCACTGGCTTCCCCTGATATGGAACCAAGGTTCCCCCTGATAAGAAGCACTGGCTTCCCCTGATATGGAACCAAGGTTCCCCCTGAAATGAAGCACTGGCTTCCCCTGTTATGGAGCATTGACTCCCCCTGTTATGAAGCACTGGCTTCCCCTGTTCGTAGGAGACGTCCTACCATGTTTTCCTGTAAAGTCATGACGACCAGAATAAATACTGTTAAAAGGAAAAAGAGTAATGAAATGACGTTCCTGAAATTATTGTTCCTGAAATGATGTTTTTGAAATGATGCTTCTGAAATATTGATTTATTAAATGTTTTACTATATTCTATTCTCCCTGTTTATTAAATAAAATGAATTGAAATGATGTTACGATGCTAGGGTAACTTGTTACTGAGTCTTCGGCTCACCGTTTTGTTTTCCGTTTTAGGTACTGCTGGGGACCACGGAAACGAGTAGTGGCGAGGATTTCACTATTACCAAGTTCACCTAAGTTAATGTTAAGTTGTAACAAGTTTCAGTAAAGATTCGAGATTAAGTTATGTACTTTGATTAAGGAATTGAGAAGGATGATTATGTGAATTTTGGAGTTTAATAGCTTATGATTGATAGTTGCCTTGTAATTCCCAAGAGGGAGTTACGGCGGGTAATGTCCCGACCGAATTAGGTTAATTCCGCTGCTAATTATGATTAAATAATTGAATTAGAGGTCGGGGTGTTACAATTAATTTCAAACAAACTTCATCCGGAATCTGACAAATGTATCCTTGTGGGCTATCCAAAGGAAACAAAGGGGTATTACTTCTACAATACATCTCAGAACAAAGTGTTTGTTGCTTGAGATGGTGTCTTTTTGGAGAAAGATAACATTTCCAAAATGACAAGTGGGAGAAAAGTAGACCTCGAAGAAATTCGAGTCGAACAACAAACTCTAGAGAATGCTCAAGATGACATTCAGGATGAAACTCAGAGATCTTTAGAAGAATCTGGTGAGAATCATGGTCAATCTAGAAATGTTACCCCGCGCAGATCGTAAAGATATAGATCTTAACCGGAAAGGTACTTAGGTATTTTGACGAACGAGAGCTATGACGTTCTATTACATGAAAGTGATGAACCTGCGACTTACAAACAAGCTATGACGAGCCCTAGCTCCAAGCAATGGCAAGAAGCCATGCAATCTGAATTAGACTCCATGTCAGAAAACCAAGTATGGGATTTGGTAGATTTGCCAGATGGCTACCAAGCCATTGGAAGCAAATGGATTTTCAAACTGAAAAAGGACAAGGATGGGAAACTTGAAGTTTTCAAAGCTAGATTGGTTGCAAAAGGTTACAGGCAAGTCCACGGTGTGGATTACGATGAAACCTTTTCACCAGTTGCAATGCTAAAGTCTATTCGGATAATGTTAGCAATCGCTGCATATTACGATTACGAAATATGGCAGATGGATGTCAAAACCGCTTTCTTAAACGGCGTTTTAACAGAAACTGTGTTTATGACACAACCTGAAGGTTTTGAGGATCCAAAGAATGCTAAAAAGGTATGCAAGCTAAAGAAATAAATCTACGGATTGAAGCAGGCATCCAGGAGCTGGAATATACGTTTTGATGAAGCAGTCAGTGACTTTGGTTTCATCAAGAACGCAGACAAATCTTGTGTATACAAGAAGGTCGGTGGGAGCAAAATTTCTTTTCTAGTATTATATGTCGACGACATATTACTTATCGGAAATGACATTCCTATGTTGAACTCTGTCTAGATTTGGCTTGGGAAATGTTTTTCGATGAAGAATCTAGGAGAAGCACAGTACATATTGGGCATCAAGATTTACAGAGATACATCTAAAAAGATGATTGGACTTAGTCAAAGCACTTATATGAATAAGGTGCTTGATAGGTTCAAGATGGCAGACTCCAAGCTAGGCTACCTACCCATGTCTCATGGAATGACTCTAAGCAAGACTTAGTGCCCAAAAACACTTGATGAGCGTAGACGAATGAATGGGATTCCATATGCATCATTGATTGGTTCAATAATGTATTCTATGATATGTACACGCCCGGATGTTGCGTACACACTCAGTGCTACGAGCAGATACCAGTCAGACCAAGGAGAGGCACATTGGACTGCTGCCAAGAATATTCTGAAGTACCTGAAAAGGCACAAAGATGACTTCCTGGTCTATGGTGGAGATGATGAATTAATTGTTAAAGGTTATACGGACGCAAGTTTCCAAACCGACAAAGATGATTTCAGATCACAGTCTGGGTTTGTCTTCTACCTCAACGGAGGTGCAGTAAGCTAGAAAAGTGCTAAGCAAAGCACCATTGCGGATTCTACAACTGAAGCGGAGTACATTGCTGCACATGAAGCAGCAAAGGAAGCTATATGGCCAAGGAAGTTCATAGGTGAACTAGGTGTAGTCCCCTCCATTAAAGGACCAATAGCCCTGTATTGTGATAACAACGGAGCTATTGCACAGGCAAAGGAGCCTAGACACCACCAAAGAGTCAAGCATATACTTCGTAGATTTAACCTTCTACGAGAGTTCGTTGAAAGAAAAGAAGTCGAGATAAGCAAGATTGGAACTGATGACAACATATCAGATCCATTGACTAAACCTCTGACGCAGGCGAAGCACAACTCGCACACTGCAGCTATGGGAATCAAGCATATTGGAGAATGGCTTTGATGTCCTTATTTAATTTTTTAAAAGTTTTAGAGTTTAAATATTTGTAAAACATTATTGGTTAATCATTCACAATAAATGAATAGAATTCATTTTTCCATTTAATTTGTGGTTTATTAAATGATGAGTCCCTTCAATTTGACGATATATTCAAGATAGACTGTCAGGACCAGTCCTGTGACTAAGAAATGTCTATCAAGTGAACTTGAATGTCAAAAGTTGAAAATGGTCCCTGGTCGGAGTTTTCTATAAAATTGGACGCATAGAAAACGTTAGACGACTAGAATGCAAGAAGACTAGTAGTTCTGTTTCTTGAACTATGTGGACATGGCAATGTCATAATCATTTGCATAGATACTTACTTTGGGAAGACAAGTATCGGACAGACCTATGAAACTTTACTGTAAGAGATGAAAATCTGTCATAAGTAAATTTCATTAAAATTATTAGACACTACTCAATACCTGAGTGATTTGAGATTACTTGTTTGAGAACTGGTTGCTTTGACGTTGACCAACCGTTGCACCGTAAAAGGAGGCTATAAAGGCAACGCTCAGGTAATCACCTATCAAACGAAGTCTAATCTCAAGATCGCAAGATTGGGATTGTCCTCCCATAAATCGGGATGAGATGCTTAAAAGTTTTACAAGGCCACTGCTAGAAACTGTGAAATGCATGGCCGTGCTCAGATGAATCATAGGCTATGATTATCTGCTTATTTGATCAGTTGAACTCTGAAACCGAGAAACACCTCTGGACATAATAAGGATGACAGCTCTTACCTTATGTTCAAGAGCAAGCATCGAGCGGCAAAGGAATTAGGAAATGCACACTTGTCCCTAAGGACAAGTGGGAGACTGAAGGAAATAATTCCCTTGGTCCAAGTATGCATTCAATGTTAAGTCTAATAAATGCGGTTCAGTATTAATTAACAAGTTAATAATTCAGTGAGATCAAGTAAGCTGAATGCCTAGCTAGAGGCCGCTTCAGTTCAAGTGGAATTAATAACATTAATACACAGCTTACTCTTGACTGAACCCGTAGGGTCACACAAATAGTACGTAAACGGATCAAGTATTTAATGCCATTAAATACTCTATCTATGGATATTCGGAATCGACGGATCTTGGTTTCAGTGGGAGCTGAGATCGTCACAAGCAAGAAATGAATACTCCGGAAACGATGATATTGCCGGAAACGGAAATATGGATCGTATCGGAAATATAAATATTATCCAAGTCGTAGATGTTGCCGGAAACGGAAACATGGTACGTATCGGAAAATATTATCGGAAATGGAAATATTGCCGGAATCGGAAATATTGCCGGAAACGGAAATATTGTCAGAATCGGAAATATTATCGGAATCGGAAAATAATTCCAGAAACGGAAATATTAAATATTTGTTCGAAACGGAAATTAATTCCGGAATCGGAAATATTAAATATTGTTCGTATCGGAAATGAATTCCGAAACCGGAAATTTTATCGGAAGCGTATCGTACGAATAAGTATCGGACGAGGCCTGCCGGACGAAGGCCCAGCACGAAGCCAGGCCATCGCCCAGCAAGCAATGGCGCGCCACAACACAGCCCAAGGCTGCGGCAGGCCTACCGCAAGGCAGGCCCAGCGCGCAGCTAAGGCCATGGCAGCCTCGTGGGCTGCGGTAGCTCGCATGGGCTTCGTGGGCGTGTGGGCTGTGCGCGGGCATGGCCTGCATGCTTGCGGGTCATGCTCGTGTGTGTGTTTGTGTCCATACATAATTCCTAAAACTATTAGGATTTGATGTATGATTAAATTCCTATTCCTATTAGGATTATTTAATTAATTAGAGTCCTTGTAGGATTCTAAGTTTAATTAAATCGTATCCTACTAGGATTCCAATTCCCTTTCCAAACCTCTATAAATAAGGGCCTAGGGTCATAATTTATACGCACGATTGAAGTATTCAAAGGGTAAGTTTTTGAAAGAAAATTCAGCCACTCTCTTGCACAATAATAGCCGAAAATTCCTAAGCACCTTAAGGGCGATTCTAGTTGGTCAATCTTGAGGCGGATCCGGACGTACTGTGGACTATCTACGGAGGGACGACACTTGGAGTCCTAAAGACTTGTTCTTGTTCGGTTCGGGCGCAGCTAGGGAAGGCACGCTACAAAGTGTATGCATCTATACTATGCTAAATGATTATGTGTAAATAATATGCTTTCCTGGCTTTATGATTTTTCCGCATGATTTATGTATTGTCATATGTATCATAACATAACAAATATTGCCTCAAATATTCGAATATTCATAATACCTTTGGTGCAATTCTAGTTAATTAAATCTAAGGCGGATCCGAACGTGCTGTGGACTATCTACGGAGGGACGACATTTGGAGTCCTAAACTTGTTCTTGTTCGGTTCGGGAGCAGTTAGGGAGGGCACGCTACAAAGTGTATGTATCCTAAATTATGCTAATTGTTATGTGGCAATTAATTTGGATTCCTGACTTTATGGTTTTTCCGCATGAAATATATATGATTTATATGTATCATAACTTAACAGGTTGTGAACACCGTGTTTTAATATTTCGTATTTGAATTGATGAGATTGATTTTAATTCAAAATAATTATAATTTTCGGATTTAATGATTAATCAAAGTGTCATTTTTTAAGGTCGAAACATGATTTTATTAATGACCTATTAGTAGGATTTTAATTCCAATTGTTCAAGCGATTGATTCACATAATTTAATGACGATTTAAATTATGGGAATCAAATTAAATTTTCAGAATCATTATAAAGCTTAAAGTGTTGATTTTTAAGGCCAAAAGTCAATGTTTTTATGCTAGGACTTGAGTTGACTATTTGAGACTATTAAATTAACGAATAAGGATTAATTTCTAAATAAACCAAGGGTTTTAGATTCTTAAATAGTTGCTGGAAATTTAGTAAACATGAATAATAATTAAGTTTCTCCTTTGTGTTTATAGGAGTTGATTTCTAGCTTAAGTAGTGATTTGCACAGTGGCCCCCGTACTTAGGCATTCCAGGTACGTACAAGACTAGGGTGACCACCCATCCCATGAGGACTTTATAAAGTATATTGATTGTGAATCATGTGAACTTAAGTTTTGTGAATTCATGTTTGATGTGTGAACAAGCATGTGAGAATTGTTATTGAATCTATGTGAATGAGCATGTTATGGATTGATTAATGCTTTATAGATTCTATTGGACTTTCATGTTATGGACTTTTATAATCGTTGAATTATGTCAAGCATGTTGTTCAAATTGGTATGCATGTATGAGTGTTTCGCATGCAAGTTATTATGATTATGTTATTGTACGGGTTGTCTAGCATATAATGAGCCTATTGAATATTGCCTCAGTGCATCGTTTATTCTACCGCAAGTGTAGAATACATTTAAAGAGTTTGTGTGAATTGAACTAAGGACTATTCGTGCTAAGGGCACATCTCGCATGTTAAAAGGAAAATGCTGGGTCGTCTCAACAGTGTTTTGAGATGGAACTATGGAGTAAATTCACTTGAGTCCTATGTTTGATCACAAGTCCTAAAGGATTAAAATGAAGTGTCATTGTTTAATTGTTTAATTGTTGATTTACTTGTGAGTTGTGTCTTTGGGTTGAATCTTGAACTTAACATACTAAGTAACGTAAAGTGTAACCCGAATGAGCTTCAAAACTCTTGGAACGTATATACCTCGAGTATGAACAATGGGGGGGGGAGGCGTGTCGGAGAAACTCGTACTCCTTGAATGATACAAGACGTTGTTTCATTCTTTTGGTTATTCGCTTATAAAATGCGCAGGAATTCCGTCAGTATGGTCCGACTGTGGGTAGAAAGCCCGACTCTATATTATTTGGTGTTTGGTGGGCTCCCAACACCCTCAGTTTCCCTCAGTGGTCTTGTTTCCCTCAGTGGGTTTTGTTATTATGTTTTACCCGTTCGAAGCTAAATTCTTATTAATCAATAAGTTAAGAGTCGTGTCAAGTCTTGAGTATGTCTTCATGACTAATTGGTTTATTCGAATGACTTTTGCATGTGGATTATTGTTATTGTTGAGTAAAGCATGTTAGAATAGGATTTCATTCTAGCTTGTTCGTACTCAGCTTTTGCTGACTTCGTGCTTCATGTCTTTCGGTCATGGCCTTCGCCTTAATGACCCTATGATGATCCATCATTGCACTTGCATTGATGGGATTAGAAAGAAGGTTGGTAGAGATAACTTGCGGGAGACGTTATCACGGGAATAGTGATGAGAGACTATTTCCTCTTTCGCATTTATAAACTCTATTTCTGAAATATAGTCAAGACAATTATTACTACTACTTTAATTATTAAACTATAGCTAATGGATTTTCTAAAGTATTTAATGTTGGTTTTGGGCCTTGATGGTTCCAAGTTGTTTTATGACCATTAACTATTTAATATGTTTGAAAGTTAGTTAATTTCCACTGCGTAATTCTGGTAAATAGCCTTAGTCGTTATCACGGTGGCGGTAATATCTTGGTAATTTTTTTATATTAGTCGGAAAAAGGTAATTATAAATATAAGGAATTATGAGGGTGTTACAAAGTGGTATTTGCAGAGAGCTCTAGTTTGAGAGCCACTTTGCATTAATTAATAGTGCAAAGTGGTAAATCCTTAAACTACGATGTTAAAAACTACTTGATAGTAATTCATACTATTTGAGTAGGATTTGCGGAACTTTAGGATTTTCGAAAATTATTTTCCTAAAGTCGAAACATTAGCAACCCAATCTGCTGCCCTATTAGCCTCCCTGAAGATGTGGTTGATGGTAAAGTTGTCGAAGCTTTGTAATATAATCTGGATGTCTTCAATAATATTATGCAGTTTCCAAGGGGTCTTCCATATGCCTTTTACAGTGTTGTTGACAAGGAGGTTGTCTCCCTCAATTTGAAGGTATCTGGTGTTGAGTTTAGATGCTTCCACGAGACCTTTGTGAAGAGACATGGCTTCAGGCATGTACACTTGAGTAGTGCCAAGGTTGAAAGCTGCTGCTGAAGAAACGTTACCGCTGCTATCTCTGATGATGATGCCCGATGCTGTAGAGTCTGCTTTGCGTGAGCCGTCAAAGTTGAGTTTGAATGCTCCTAGGGTAGGAGGAAACCACCTCACCAGAACCGGGGGGAGGTGGTTGGGGATGAAAAATGGTGATGAATAAGAGGATTTGGAGTATCTGGTGATTGAACAGAGTCCATAAGGACTCTATAATCCCATTCTTTATAATGGTGGTAGGCTTTGAAGTAGCATTTAAGAGGTGAGAAGGTCGTGTATGAGAAGATAACATTATTTCTTCTTTTCAGATAGCCCAAATAAGAAAAATGAACTTAGCCATAGTACGACGGTGGCGTCGAAGTTCTTTTAGAGCAATAAAGATATCCCTAAAAAGAAAAGTGTGACCTAGCCAGTCGCTAGTTTGGTGAGCTCTCCAAACTTGGGAAGAGGAATCACATTCTAGAAAGAGGTGGTTCAGGGATTCAGCATGGGCGTTACAGCATGGACAAGTAGAGGTGGGTAAAATTTTCCTTTGAAAGAGGGTCTGTCTACAAGGTAGGCTTTGATGACAAATTTGCCAGAGGAAGATTTTAAGCTTGGTAGGGATGTCTAGCTTCCATAACCAATGGTATTCCCACTTTAGTAAGCTTTTTGGAATATTGTGTGCTAGCCAGTTAGCTGGTTTTACGGAGAAATCCACCGACTTGGTACATCCCCAAATTGGAGAATCTTCTCTCTCTTTTAAGGGGATGGGAATGCCTTTCACTTTAGTGACCAAAAATTATGGGAGGAGCTGGCAAAGTTTGACCATGTCCCACTATTTAGAAGGTAGGATGAAGTCTGCAACACTCAAATTGTCATTTCTCTCGACTGTGGTGATTTGGGAATAGTCTCTAAGAGTGGTTTGAAGAGCCCAGTTATCATCCCATAAGCTTTTTTTTCTTTTTCCGTTGCCTACTTTCCAACGAACACCTTTTCGAATAAGCTCTCTTTGAGGATATGTTTCTAGATTGCAGAGTCGGTGGGTTTTGCTTTATTAGAGAACAAATTCCTATTTCGTAAATATTTTTTTCGAATTAGGTTAACCCATAGGTTGTTTTCATCTGTCAGCACTTTCCACCCTAGTTTAGCAACGAAAGCATGATTAAGGGGGTTAGTCTTGCGGAGGCCCAAACCCCCTACTGCTTTAGGTCGGCACACTTTGTCCCATGTGATAAGGGGCATATGGTTGATATTAGTATCAGAATTCCAGAAGAAGCGTATGTGGGACGCATTAAGGTTATTAGCTGTTTTCTTAGGAATAAGAAAGGAGGAGCAAATATATGTAGGGAGGGCTTCTAGGTTGCTTTGGATAAGAGTCGATCGGCCAGCTTTTGAGAGGAAGTTGGCTTGCCAAAGTGAAATCCTGGTCTCATTTTTTTGCATGATATTTTTATAGTCTTGTTTACTTGGGGAATAACCTAACACTACTACAGAAATATGCTTTAATAGCGCTTTTAACCTTTTCGCTGTTAAAGGTATCAAATAAGACATTTAATAGCGCTTTTAAAACAACCGCTATCGTACATTATATTATAGCGATTTCAAATAAAACGCTATTAAATATTTTATAAAAAAAATAAAAAATAAATAAAAGAATTAAATCGATGTTACCCATGCTCTGGTCCATTCAATCCATTTAGGAGGGAAGCCGAGTTGGAGAGGATAGCAGATGCGGTCATAGGCTTTTTCCATATCTAGTTTCAGGGCACACCAGCCTATCTTAGATTTTGAATTTTGAAGTAGTTCAAGATCTCCTATACAATTAGGAGGTTGTCATGGATTGATCTGTTGGAGGTGAAGGCACTTTGATAGGGACTAACATGTTCTTGAAGCACGGGAGCAAGTCTAGAGACAAGGAGTTTTGCAATAGCTTTATAGACGGTGTTACACAGGCTTATGGGTCTGAAATGATTTGTAATTAAGTCTGAATTTATTCATATTGGATGTCTAGTGTGGATTGGATTATCCGATCCCCTAATTGTCTTCGATTCAGTGTTCTTTTATAAAACTATATTATATTTAATTACTATATTAGATCCCGTGCACGCACGAATTATGATAAAAAAAAATTACAAAATATTTAACTAAATATCCCCAAACTACTGCATAATTATAAAAAAAATTAAACATACTCATTTATATTTATTTATCTAATATGCATAATATATATGTGTAATATGCTACTTTGACCGACATATCGAGTGAATATAATTTCCATTATTAATGTGCCAATTTGACTAAAATATTATTAAAAAAAGTATTTAGCAAAATTATTATTACGTGGTATCTATTATTGCTATAAATTATAAACTAATATTTTTTTCAATACATAGATAGTTTGTAAAAAGGGTAAAGAATAAAATAAAATAAATAAACAATATATTTTAGGAAAATGTTTTAGGCGGGAAAATTTTACACCAGGAAGTGACATGTGTCATTCCTGGTGTCTGTTTTAGTATATAGTAATAGATACTTCGTATCTATAAATATATTAAAAGGCGTTTCTAAAGAAGTTTACATGACACGTGGCTCTCTGCATATTAGTCACTCACTCTATGCGATTTTCACATACATAAAAAAAATGTGAAATATTGTTTGCATAAGGTTTGAACCCCTAACCTTGTATTTAAACAATAGAACATTTACCACTACGACATGACATGTTTCATGTTATCATTGTGAAAAAAAAATAATTAAATGTAACGTAGTAACCCGGGGCATCGCCCGGGTCCAAAACTAGTTATTTATAAAAGTTGTATAGTCTCATTCCATAATCACTAATTAATGGGCAACATGTAAAATATTGCACCCAAAACTCATGTAACAACAAGTGATTGGAGAAACACCAAATCAAAAGGTAGTGACACCTACCTAATCACTCCTTTTATTATCAAACTAAATATTCACCTTCCATTAAAGCTACATACTTTCCATTGCACTCAATAAACCAAATCATTTCAATAACGGGTCCTTCATTTAAGATTATCCGATTCGTATCATTCCGTAACAAGAAAATTAAATTTCCTCCGAGACTATGTTATGTTCAACTCATTTTTTACTTATAACAAGAAAAATAAGTTCGGATGCAAACGATACACCTCGTGCACCTATGGAGTAAAAAAATTCTCATTATTTTTCTTAAAAAAGGAAAAATAAATTGAAATTATGATAGTCTTCTCTCAAAATTGATTCATAATTTATCTAAGGTAATAAAATATTTCCTCCGTTCCGTAAATATCGCACCATTTGGTTTTTTACACTATTCACACTACGACTTTGGCCATTTTTTGTGATTCATACGTAAAAAAAATTGTAGTCATGTGGGGCCACACTAGATTCGTATCGATATATATTTTCTAAATATCATTTTTTTTTTATATATATATAATTTTACTTACACACGATTTGAGATGTTATGAGTCAATGTAATGTATTAGAGGAGTAAAAGTTAACCATGGTGCGATATCTATGGAACGAAGGAAGTATGAAAATTTACTATCAAGTAAAGGATCTATATCTTGGTTAATTTGTCGGAATGTAGTGAAGCCACATACTATACGTTGTAGCCCGATTAGCTTACCGATAGACACGACATGAAGTGTAACTGTAAAAATGTGTAAGAAGTTGTTTGATGAATTTCATAAGCGCGCAGCTTAATTTTCAATGGACATTGAGCATCCCTGCAAAACCTTAATAACTACTCCCTCCATTCCTTTTTTATCTTCCTGTTTCTATAAATGTCGTTCCTATTTGATGTTCCTGTTTCTATTTTTGGACATGATTTTTTACCATAAATTTCCCCACCAACCCTTATTTAATTCACTCATATTTTCCCATTCACCCACCCAACTCCACTTTTATGATTTTTTATTACTTTAATAAAAATATCTTCTCTCTCAATCATTTCTTTATTACTTTCCTTCATTTATTCATTACTTTCCTTCATTTATTTATTACTTTCTCTTACACCCAATCATTACTCTTACACCCAATCATTACAAGATTCAATTTTCTTATTTTCCACCCCAAACTCCAAATAGAAACATCATTTAGGAATGGAGGGAGTAGTAAATTATCTCTCTCAATAAATTTATGTTTAATATTATTTTAGATTGCTAATATTATATATATATATATATATATATATATATATATATATATATATATATATATAGTAATCCGTTGCGAAAGGCTATAGCTTCTGCAAGAAAGGGTCGAGGGTGTGGCTCCCAGGTTATAGGACCGACTAAAATATTGTTTCCAATGTGATCCCTGATAACTACTCCGGACTAATGCACGAAAATTATGTCGAACAGAACAATATAAAGTTCAGTTTTAGGGTGTTAGGGGTCGAGGGTGTCCAAGCACTCTGAATTAATTAATTGTGTATCTTTAGGAGTATTCATAAATTTATACTACGTACATATCAATAGAGTATTCATTAAAAAAAAAATTAAAAGCTCTAGTGTAAAGTCCAGCAACAGTCAGCAGATAAGAAGGTTTGTTTAAAAATAGATGCGTTCCTTGTTTTCAAGATGCGCACTTGAGCCCCTTCTTTCCTTACGAAAATGATAAAGGTCGTAACATACGACTTTTAAGTTATGTCACAATAATGACATGGCATGTTTACATGTCATAATTTAAATTGGAAACTAAAATATTTAACTTATATATCCTATTATGCATGTTTCAAAAAAAGTTAGGAAAATCTTAATATTCTATTTGTTTCCTTCTTAATATCGACTACCTTATTTACATATTTTCATAGAAAAAATATTACATTGATGGTAAAAATATTATGATGACTCATAGCCTACGTGACGGCTATATGTACCAAATAAACTCTGACACGTGAGATTGCGACAACTAAATATTGTCACAACTTGCGACCTTTATCATCACCCCGTCCTTAAACTCAGGCTCAACCCTGGACATAAGCCGAAAGTGCGACCGCTTAGGGCACAGGGCCGTGAGGGCCCCCAAAATAGTGACTATCCACTGCGTTTATACATATACTAGATTAAATCCCGTGCACGCACGGATATTTGAAAATTATTATTTAATCATCTTTTTTATATGAAATATTACCCCTTACATCTATTGCGTAATTAATAAATCTCAAAACTACTCCTTTTATCATTTTATCTTATAATATACATTGCCCGTCCTACTAAGTATTATACGAAGTATATATTTTAAATGTTTAATATGATGATTTGACCAAAATACTTGATATGGTTAATATGATAATTTGACCAAAATATTGAGTAAAAATATTTTCTGCTATTGATATGAAGATTTGACTAAAATATTACCAAAATTGGCTAATAATGTCATTACATAATCTTATAATTTTTTCCATATATAAACATTTATAAAGGAAAAGGAAAGAAAATAAAAAAAGAACAAAGTAGATTTTTTTTTTAGGAAATGATTTTTTACGGGAAAATTTTACACCAGGAATTGACACGTGTCATTCCTGGTGTCTCTTTTAGTATATAGTAAGTACTCCCTCCGTTTCTTATTGTTGTATCCGTTTCCATTTTAAGCGTTTTATATTGTTGTATCCATTTAGAATCTATTCTATTTTTGGACATATATTTTATCCTAAAATACCCTTACATTTCTATCTAATTACCAAAATACCTAAAGATTCTACCCATATTCCCACCTAATTTTCCCCACCCATAATATTTAATTCTTTTCCCTTCCCCATATACCCACTCTCTCACCTTCTTTATCACCCATCATTATCACTCCTCTCTCTTACCTTATTTCTTTACTAGTCTTATATGCACGCGATGCGTGCGATTTTAAAAAAGCAAATTTGATCTCCTTGAGCCAACATACTGTAAAATCAAGATAAAATCATCAATATTAACAAATAGCACAAAAAATTCATAATTCAATGTAAAGTCAATAGTATTAAAATAAAAACTCTTAATTAGCATTGATAATAGATCGATGTGATTACAAAGCATAAAAGGGAGCATCCTTCTTTTCTATTTATTGATCACAGATCACAATCCCAAAGAGGGAAGCATTTGGTTTATTAAGTGCATGATCGAAATAAAAACGAACTTAAATAATTGCATAAATCAGATGGTAAGTTGTAGCCTGTTAGTCTGTAGCAAGCAAGCTGAAGCTAATTGTAGCACCTTGCAACTGCATAAGTACCAGTAACTTGAGCCACAATCTTGCCTCCAAGAATTGGTTCAGTGGTCTCAGCTTTGCTTCCAGAATGTCGGTCCAGTTTCTAATGGCTTCTGCTCCAAGAATCCTGAAGTTAGAAGGGAGATCATTCACCTTCTGCTCTTCTATGTGTTTGGCGATTGCGTAATGGCTTGATCCATTTCTCTCCTTGAGTGACACCAAGGCCTCGGTAATCATCTGTGAATTAAAATCAGGCAATCAGTTTCAGCAAACCTTCATTTGATTCAAGCATAATATGCAAAAAATTAACAGAACTTAAAAACATATAATTGTTCAGAAGTTCATCAATAATAACCATTAAGCTTCAAATGAGAGAAGTGGCCACAAATTTTAAGCTAAGAATTACGCCATTTCAAGTAATATTCACCAAAACTTCCGTAATTCTATAAATAATAGCAGAAACAGATCGAAATCACAGCGAATATTTCCAAATTTCAACAAACATCATTGGAAAACCTAAAATTACTTCATAACAGATTGTAGGCAGAACTTATTAGGAACCCAAATCAGATTTCTAAAACCTAATAAAAAAACAAAACCTCGTTATAAATACACTTTCAATTGGTAATGAAAATTGCAAAAACAAAAACAATTAGCAATTAAAATCCCTAATTTGTAATTCGGAGTCACAAAACAGAACCAAATCCGAAGAAACAACAAATTTGATGCAAAATCAAGGAGCAAGAGAAAGAGGGGGAGAGAGGTATACAACTTTCTGTGGGTCGCACTTGATTAAAAATAATAATTAGGTAGCTTTAATAAGCCTAAATTTTCCTTATAAGAGGGGAAGAGCTACATATAGCCCTCAATATTGTAATTTTTCCTTAGATAAAATTAATTAGGTAGCTTTAATTAGCCTAAATTCTCTCATTTTGGATTTCAGCAGGGGTCTTTGATTTATCATAGCAAAAAGGCCCAATTACTACCTGAATGAGGTTAATGCGTTTAGAATTGTAGCCATCCAGATACTACTACTTGAATGGAGACCTTGGCTTACATAGATGCGCATGATAATCAAATACCAATTAAAGATTGTAGCACTAATTGCTCTAAATCTTGACCAGAGTGTTGAAAAGGGTATTCACATTAGACTTTCTAGCATCATATGCCTCTCTGCTGCTCCGTCAAATAGTAAAAGCCCAGGATTGTGTTTCCTAATTCTAATTCTAAAATTACAACCTCTGGTTGATTAGAAGACTAATGTTATAATCAATTTGAAACTTATAAAATTTGTGGCAAACAGATTAATTGGTAACAATCAGATTCAAATACGATAGTAGGTATAGTAGGTATAGTAGGAATTAATATACCTAATTTTTTCAAATACCTAATTTGATGGTATAGTAGGAATTAATATACAGCAAACATATTAACATACCAAATTACCAATGACCAATAATTTCATAGACCTTGCCGATGCTGGAGAAGATAATGATTCCAACCTCGGCGTCGCAAAGGATGGAGAGCTCCTTAGCCTTTATCGAAGATTTGAGGGTTTGAGGGAGATCGAAGGAGAGAGAAAGTATGTGATACTGTGAGAGTGATAGGGAAGGGGCGGAGGAATGAAATATGTGTTGTACGCGAGGTGGTTTGACAGTAAAAGATAGAGGGT
Organism: Spinacia oleracea; assembly: GCF_020520425.1. Classification (NCBI taxonomy): domain Eukaryota; kingdom Viridiplantae; phylum Streptophyta; class Magnoliopsida; order Caryophyllales; family Amaranthaceae; genus Spinacia; species Spinacia oleracea. The sequence continues at coordinate 40,502,977 of NC_079488.1, forward strand.
ATTTTCGTCTTTTTTATAGTGGACACGAAAAGTGTGTTTACCGTAATACCCCTCCCCTCTTGGCTTATATAATAGAGATTCGTATATGACTCGATTCAACATCGTTTTAACATTTCATCATACACTAATTGATCTTAATCTGATTTTATGCATCGAATACGAACTGAAACTTTCAAACTTCGTTTCTAATTATACAAAAATTTCAACACATTTGGAGTTCCAAACATTATGATGATAATCAATCAAATTCAAATCTAACAGCTCTTTTAACTTCACCCTACACTCCCATCATCAACATTGCTTTTCCAATTTCCCAAGCCCACAAACAGTACTAAGAATTTTTATGCAATGAGAGAAACTGAACCTGTTATAAGTGTGAGACGATCAAGCACTTCTCCAACATTTCTGCTTGAGCTGTCCATGGCATTTCATTAGTTCCTTCAGCTTCTTTGTGCTGGTTATTCTCCTCACTGTGTCTGCTGCTGGAGGTGGGCCTGCTGGGTATATTGAACCTGACAGTGGTTCTGCTTCCCCACTGCAGCTCTTTGAGGCTCCATGCCATTCTCTGGGTTATTTGTTTCACCATCTGATTCTGTCGGCATCGACTTACTCAAATAGATTTGGCCAAACTTTATCTTGTATAAGTCTGCAATAAAATCGAATTCGGATGTAGTTGGAGTCAAAGCACAACATGAGCAGTCAAAGCATTTAGATTTTACCAAAAATATGTGGCATTTTTTCAGTACAACTAATCAATCCACAACTTATAACCATTGCAAGACGCTGAAAAAAAGTACAAAGTTGGCCTATGAGGAAGAGTGAGAGATAAACAGATGTCAAACCTGTACTGGGGACGCAGCTATTAAAACACCGGCAACACCACCTCCTAAGACCCGCCCATCTGGCCCAGCTAAAGAAACACTTAAACCGCCGCCCCTGCTACGCGGACCACCACCATTTGAAAGCGTGAATGAATCTGAGTGATAAATTTTCGAAACGGCCCTGCAGAAAACAGGAGGATAACTACTCATCTAAATTAAGCAACAACTCAAAGCCTATGCACAGAATGACAGAAGCAACATACACATCAAAGAAACTAACTGAATTAAACCCACCATACATTCAACATTTAGAGTACCACATTAGTCTTTTAAATTGCTGATTAAAATTAAATTGCTATTCCCATAAATATGAACTGCAAAATAATACTGAAAAATCATAGGTTATAAAATCATAGGGTATACTCTACAAACTAAAATAATTCAAAGAAATACTCTGTAATAATTCAAAGAAATACTCTACAATTTAATTAATCAAAGAAATCAATACAAACTCAATATTTCTAATAAATACAAACTCAATACAATAATTATAAGAACAATAAGAAGGAGAATACTTACAGACATCAATTTCATCCTCCATACTACTGAATTTTTTCACATCTTCATTATTCAGCTTCATTTTCTTCAAATTCTGAGGGGCTTTCTTCTGATTATTTCCACGCTTTCCCATTTTCTCAAAAATAAATTGCAGAAACCTCAGCAAACTAAAAATTAACTAAAATCCTGAAGAAAAAAAAATCACAAAATGAAATTAAATTCACCTAAAGGAAATCAGAATATTGCTTGAAAACAAACACAAAACGAAATTAAATTACCAACACCTAATTAAAATCCTAATAATTATCAAAACAGAAGAAAAAAAAATACCCAGAAAAAGAAATGTAATTTAAACAAAACAGAAAAGAAAATGAAGAACTTTTACCCGATAATTGAAGAAGATCGATCACACCCAGGAATTTCACCCAAATTTAAAGAACCCTGGAGCGGACTAATTCCAGATTTGCAATTATGAGAAGATTCAATTAGTCAGAAAATTGAAATCAAATTGAAAAAGGGTAAATTGCGATTGAAATTGTAAAATACTCACCATTATGATTGAAATTGCGATGGAGTTGAGAACGAAGGGCGTAATTTTTGAGGAAGAAGATCGAAGAAGATCGTAGAGGAAGAAGATCGAAGGAGATCGAAGGAGAAAACGGGAGGAAGGAGAGAGAAAACGGTGGAGCAGCCGAGCAGTAAGGGTTTGAACTTTGAATGAATCCTCGTGTAGAATAGAGTAGTGTAAAGGGGTATATTAGTCTTTTTAAAAGGGGACACGAAAAGTGTTGTTACTAAAATGCCCTCAGCTGTTCCTTTATATAATAGAGATTATTTTCTCACTCCTTTATTTATTATAATCTCTTACACTCAATCATTTATCTTACACTCAATCATTACACTTATACCCATACAACCAATATTCCAATTTTCTTAAAAACCACACCAGATTTTAAATGGATACATCAAAAAGAAATGGAGGGAGTAATAGATAGATTATAAAGCGCGCATTACTTAGTGATACGAGTATTTAGATGAAATGATTGTATATGCATTCACATTCCCCAACAACTTGGATTCGACACACGCCTGTTTAGAATTTTTATTATTTTTTATTTTTTTAATTTCTTTGTATGTTTTTTTTTTGTTGCAAATGAGCCACAAGGGCAATATAAATTATAAATGGGGGCGGGGGTATTCGAATCTGAGACCTATTATACACAGGTCTTTAGTCTTAACCACTAGACCAAGACATCATTGGTATGTTAATGTGTGTCCCATTTTTTATCTCAATATCCTCTACTACCACATTTTTTTTTTCGTGCATAGATTTTCAACATTATAAAATAAAAAATCAAAATATATACTAGTAGTAAATATATTTTTTGAATAGAATATTATGACCACATTAGTTGTTTACACTTTTTAACCTTGATATTATTGTGTTAATAGATGAGACTCAACTATATACGAAGAGTAAATTGATAGTAAAAATAAAATATAATTTACCTTAATTTTTTGTATTCAATACTTCGTATTTCCTATTAATGTTTCCGATGGAATTATACTTCCTATTATTTGATTGATGAACATAATTAATCATAGTATGAAATACTTTTATTGGAAAATAAATTAATATATACGAAATTCACTTCGGCAGCAATGACTTGCATATTTAGTAGATATGTTCAAACAAGGGGTCTTTTCTTCTTGTTTCGCCTAGGGCCCATAAAATATAATGTTCTTCCGGTATAGTAGATTTTACTATTTTGATCCGATCCGGTCCGACGTCATTGCTTATCAAGTGAAGTTAAAGAGGTTCGTGAATTAGTTGACTTTCTAGATGCATAAAGTTCATTGTCATGCAATTCTCCAATTAGCTAGGAGCATATAGTTTATAAATTAAGAAGTATATGATTTCGCTAAAGAATAAAAAAAACTACGTAATGTGTATCTTAGTGCTATTTATACTACTCCGTATTATAATCTTAATATATTGTACATTATTTTATAAATAAAGATTGTCATTTTATTCTAATAACTATTACGTAGTATAATATATATGCCTTCTTTTTAATCAACCAACCATTTCAAGCTGCTACCTCTGAATGGATAAGAACTTCAATCTTAGGTTTGGCAGTTGAACACTCTTTTCAAATAAAAAGTTGGAAATTTAGAATCCAATTCAATTCAAGTAAAACGATGGAGAATGATAATATATCAAATTTGTTGAATTGAATGAAGTTGGTTGAATTGAATGGGAAAAGAGAAGAATTTAGTGAATTGAGTACAAATTTGTAGAGTTGAATGAAGTTTGTTGAACTTAAATTTTAATTTGTAGAGTTGAATGAAGTTTGTTGAACTTAAATTTTTTATTTTATTTTTGATAAAATGAACTTAAATTACTTTTGTTGAACTTAAATCCTTTTTACTAAACTTAAATTATTATTCTGTACTTAAAGGGAGTATTATAGGAGTTTTATAAAGTTCTTTTTATGTCTTTACTTTTTTTTTTAACATCAATTTATTAATAAGTAGTCGAGTAGTCATATATCATATACAAGAAAAATTTAGACGGTAATCTAATAAATATGGATACAAAATAAATTGAATCAAATAAAAGTTCATTGATAAAAACTAAGGTCATTTAGTAGATCTTCCATTGTAGAACATCTCTTGTATAATTAATAACATGCACCCTTTTCGAATAAGGGGCTTAATGATTTGTTAGAGCATGATCAGCCCTATATCTTAAGACTTGAGTTATGCTGACATGGCATATGAGTCACCTAGTCTTGAGATTGAACAAAGTAACTTGTAGCATTGAAGTGGATGCGTTTTGCCAAAGTCTTAAACCGAGTCTTAAAAAACTAAGATTCCATTTAAGACTCTTGTGTGAGTTGAGTAAAATAATAAAATAATAAATGGTGCATAAATATACAAGTCTTAAACAAGTTTGAAGGGTGAAGAGCTAAATTTGATTGAATCTTAAAAAGTCTTAATTATAATTTAATTATTTAATAATAGTAAAATGCTAACATAGCATGTAGAAAAAATCTTAAGACAAGACCCCCTTGATCTTGCTCTTATAGTTGGCCACGATGATAGATGATTTTTCACCTGATTCATTTGAGTATTCTTCAAAACATAAATGTTTGTTACAAACTTGCAATCCTGATAAAAGCTAACGAGCCAATATTACAGAAATCTACAACTAAGGAACGAAAAATCAAACATACATATATATACGGAGTACTAAAATTAACTTCATTATAGAGAGAAGAACGAATAATGATGAACCACATCCAAAACGGGAAGGTTTATTGAACTTAAGAGACAAAAACTGACCTACAGTAAGAGGAAGGAGAGGGAGAGAGGAGAGGTCTAAGGCTAGACACCATCACCAAATTTTACTCTTTAAGTGACTGCTGGAATCACCTGAACCATTCTACTGCTGAAAAATAATTTTAATCATATATTAAAAGAAAAGAGGAGGTCATGCAATGAATAATAAAAAAATACTAAAGCATAACCATACCTTTACTTTATTAGTTAAAGACTTAAAGATCGATACTAATTTCTTAACATTTGATATCAACTATGCTACGTACGTACTTCCTCCTTATATAAGGCAATCATCCACCAACTACAAGTCAACAATTTATATATTTATGCCCCAACAAACGATATATAAATGTATGGGGAGGTGATAAATCCAAGGAAAGTCACTAGTATTTAATTAACTAGCTAGCATCATAAATTTATGATTATGTTGTCAATCAAGTTAGCCTATGGAGATTCATGTACTAAGCTAGGCAGGGGCAAAGCCAGACTTAATAGTCGAGGGGATCTGAATAAATCTCAATAATTACATTAAAAAGACAACTTAATTAGTACTCATTGTAGTATTTTTTTTTACTTTAACAAATTTAAGAAACGGATGATATAACTTTTCACAGAAAAATATAGAGTAAACTATTAATTTTAACTTGTGCAAATTCTAATTTTTTTTTTTTGGTAGCTTAGGGTTGAATTTTTTTTTTCTTTCTTTCAATTTTGGACATATTTGATAATGAAATACTCCCTTCGTCCCTTAATACTCGCCGATTTGACCGGTCAGCGTTTAAGACACTTGAATTGAGTTATTAATTTAATGGGTGGTAGTTGATATCACTACAAGAAATTGATTAATTACCAACCGCTAAAATTGGTTGGTAAAACGCGAAAAACGGTTGGTAAAAGATTTTGCGACCGCCAACGGTCGCAAAAAGGCGGTCAGTTTTCACCTGGACGGTAATTTAGGAAACTCCGACTGGAAGGCGGTCGCTAAAATTTACCGACAGGATTAGCGACTTTCTTGACGGTCACTAAATTAGCGACTGCTTTGGCGGTCACTAATTTAGTGACTGCCTAGGCGGACACTAAATTAGTGACTGCCTTGGTGGCGGTCACTAAATTAGTGACTGCTTTGGTGGCGGTCACTAATTTAGTGACTGCCAAGGCGGACACTAAATTAGTGACTGCCTTGGTGGCGGTCACTAAATTAGTGACTGCTTTTGTGGCGGTCACTAAATTTGTGACTGCCTTTGCGGTCGGTAATTATGCAAATATCATTTGCAGCCAATTTTGTAAAATCGCATATATACCTGTATTATATGCCTGTATAAATATAATATATGTACCTATAAATATTATATATGCCTGTATATATACGAATTTATATAAATTCTGTAACATCGTATAAAACCTGCTCGATGTTATAATATTAAACCTGTTCAAAGTCATACAACAAAGATTCATAATACACATAATGTTGTTCAAACATGTTAATACGAAAAGTTGCAACTAGTTCAAACTAATACAAGAATACTAACTACCTAACACAAAGGTATCCCGCCGCCGGTTGGATCTCGAGGGTCCTGCGACTGTGAGAAAGGAAAACCAGTACACTGACTGAACATCCGCTCGTAAGACTCCATTGCCTTTTTCATCTGGGCGGCATGTTCTTCTCTTTCTTGTCTCTCCCTTTCTCTCTCTTGTCTCTCCCTTTCCATCTCCCTTAGGTGCTCTAGTCGCTCTGCTTCTCTTTCTTCTCTCTCCCTTTGCCTGAAAAGTAGATCGTCCTCCATAGCCTTTAACATCTGGTTTTTTGTTGTTTCAAGCTCAATGGATTTTTGGGTCAACTGTTGTTGAGTCTCTTCCAATCGAGATGACATTTGAGAATAAATAGATGGGGTGTATGAGCTAGAAGAACTACCACCCCTTCTAGATGGTGCAAAGTATAGAGAGTCTCCACTCCCCAGCCCGAGGACATTTCCCTTCTTTCTCCCACCTACTGTCTCAAAGTAGATTTGGTTGGGATCTTTAGCAATGCCTTTTTCAACACATTCAGCAACATTTTTTTCATAGTTTTCCTACAAGAATTAAAATGATTATCACCCATGCATAACAAATATATTAAATTGAGCACATTTAAACTTAAAACATATATAGGCTAAATAAGGCATTTTCGCTCCCATTTTTCAACTAAAAGAACTAAGGGCTGATTTTAAACTTAAAACATGTTTCATAAGCTTTGTTTTCACTTGCTAAGTCACATTCAAACGTAGTTACTCACATCTAAGGCCTATTTGGTCGTTATAGGTCATATTTTGCCTAAAATGTCATTTTCTCGCCCAACTTTGAGCTAAAGAACCAAACTTGTCATTTCAAACCATTTACATGTTTTATGTTGCATATTCAAGGTTTCTAAAACCGATTCTAAGCAATTTAAGCACATTTAAGTCATATTTGGTCGATATAGGTAATATATAGGCTAAATAAGGCGTTTTCGGTCCCATTTTTCAACTAAATCACGTAGGGGCTGATTTTAAACTTAAAACATGTTTCATAAGCTTTGTTTTAACTCGCTAAGTCACATTCAAATATATTTACTCACATCTAAGTCTTATTTGGTCGTTATAGGTCATATTTTGCCTAAAATGTCATTTTCTCGCCCAACTTTGAGCTAAGGAACCAAACTTGTCATTTCAAACCATTTACATGTTTTATGTGGCATATTCAAGGTTTCTAAAACCGATTCTAAGCAATTTAAGCACATTTAAGTCATATTTGGTCGATATAGGTCATATATAGGCTAAATAAGGCATTTTCGCTCCCATTTTTCAACTAAAAGAACTAAGGGCTGATTTTAAACTTTGAACATGTTTCATAAGGTTAGTTTAAACTTGCTAAGTCACATTCAAATGTATTTACTCACATCTAGTCTTATTTGGTCGTTATAGGTCATATTTTGCCTAAAATGTCATTTTCTCGCCCAACTTTGAACTAAGGAACCAAACTTGTCATTTCAAACCATTTTCATGTTTTATGTGGCATATTCAAGGTTTCTAAAACCGATTCTAAGCAATTTAAGCACATTTAAGTCATATTTGGTCGATATAGGTCATATATAGGCTAAATAAGGCGTTTTCGGTCCCATTTTTCAACTAAATCACGTAGGGGCTGATTTTAAACTTAAAACATGTTTCATAAGGTTAGTTTAAACTTGCTAAGTCACATTCAAATGTAGTTACTCACATCTAAGGCCTATTTGGTCGTTATAGGTCATATTTTGTCTAAAATGTCATTTTCTCGCCCAACTTTGAACTAAGGAACCAAACTTGTCATTTCAAACCATTTACATGTTTTATGTGGCATATTCAAGGTTTCTAAAACCGATTCTTAGCAATTTAAGCACATCTAAGGCCTATTTGGTCGATATAGGTCATATATTGGCTAAATAAGGCGTTTTCGGTCCCATTTTTCAACTAAATCACGTAGGGGCTGATTTTAAACTTAAAACATGTTTCATAAGGTTAGTTTAAACTTGCTAAGTCACATTCAAAGGTATTTACTCACATCTAAGGCCTATTTGGTCGTTATAGGTCATATTTTGCCTAAATTGTCATTTTCTCGCCCAACTTTGAGCTAAGAAACCAAACTTGTCATTTTAAACCATTTACATGTTTTATGTGGCATATTCAAGGTTTCCAAAACCGATTCTAAGCAATGTAAGCACATTTAAGTCATATTTGGTCGATATAGGTCATATATCGACCAAATAAGGCATTTTCGCTCCCATTTTTCAACTAAAAGAACTAAGGGCTGATTTTAAACTTAAAACATGTTTCATAAGCTTTGTTTTAACATAGTAAGTTACCTTGATTTGCTTTGCTTTGCTACTACAAGGGACTTTCCCTTTACCCGGTACTTCCTTGGTGTGTGTCTTCAAATATAAGTCACCGGCTGTAGGCATCACACCTCCACTTTCCTTTGCCTAATTATACAAGTAATTTGTGTAAATAATCAAATTAGTAACAACGTTAAATGAAATTAAGTTACATTATCAAACTTACCATTTTCTTTGCAGCCTCAGTTGTGGAAATGGAACCTTGGAAATGTGATGGTTCAACTTTGTTGGTTAATGAACCCCCTCTTCTATTTTTCTTAGCCTGCTCAGATCTTTTCTTAAATTCATCATCATCCACGTACTTCATCATTTCTGCATGCACTTCCTCAGGCATCCAATCTGGCTTCTTTCCATTACTCTTTCTTGTTATTTGGTAGTGGATGTACTTAACTCGTTTATATGCATTTGCATGGTAATCATGCACAACAAGGTGATCAAAATCAGGCAACCATTTATAGGTCCTCTACACAAAAGAAAAGAAGGGATATTTTGTTATGTTACAATTATAGCAAGTTGATGAATAAAAAGTGATACATTACATCATATAAAATCGAATATACCTTGAACAGAGTGAACCAATGCTCTTTTGTATCCTTGTCAACTTTGGTATAACACGTCCAAGGGCTCTTGAAATATTTCTGGATGACGTTAGTAATATCCCGCGAAATGGAACTGTGATCAAACCTTACATGGTGGAATAGGAAAAAGCACAAGTAACGTTAGTTTACAAAATTCATACATGAGATAAAATAATTAAAATGTAACTCTAAGTCTTACCAAAGTTCACCCGGTGCCATCCAAATCACTCAAGAATCCTCAGCTTCTTCACTTGCTTGTGAATCAGGTACCACCTCTTCAGAGTATTGACCTTGAGTTTCGTCATCATCAAAGTAGGTATCAAGTGAGGGTTGGGTCACCCGTGTAGTACCTCCACGGCCAGCTCCATGGCCACCTCCATGGCCACCACCATGGCCACCTCCACGACCACCTTCACGACCACCTCCACGTGCACCTAAACGACTGCGGATGGCTGAATTTCCTCCTCGATTGGACATCTTTTTATTTAGTAGAACACAAACCAAGTTTAAATAATTCAAATTTCAATCATAAGTTTACCAAACGACTACATAATTCCTCGATTGGAAATCTGTTTATTTAGTAGAACACAAACTAAGCATTAACATTAATAAACTTACACTACATATATAATTACCTAATGTAGACACCTACTTTTGTCCCCATTCCCGAAAGGGAAGGTTCGATGATGAAAACGTAAATCTCCACTTGACAACGCATCTCCTATAAAATAACGAATCTCAATTCCCCTTTTCATTTCACCCAAAACCTGCTATTTATAGAAACCTCCTATTTATGGAAACCTGCTAAAAATAGTAACTGCCGTAATGGGTAGTTGTTAAAAGTGGCAAGTCATAAAAGATAGAAACCTGTCAGAATTAGGTGTTGCACTCCAACATAAATCCTAAATGAGATAGAAATTGCGAGAGAATCCTATTCCTAATACGATTCGAAAATAAGAGTTACGTATTAATTAAAATCCTAACGAGCCTAGAGTTCGTAACGGGCCCAGACGCATCCCGTCACAAGGTTAATACGCACTAAAAGACTCAATTAAATCTCAAATACTCCGGATTCTAGGAATCCGAATCTGACTAAGAAAAACAGCCTATTTTCGGCGCCTAGGCCTAGGCGCTGAAAATACCTGGTACGTGTTTTTTCCTAATTCCTCGTGGATTAGAGTTCTGCAATTCTATCTTTCCACGAACTCTTTTCTATAAATAGGGCCTTAAGTTCGACGTGAAAAGAACACAACACACAATTATTATTCTGAGTATTGACTCTAAACCCCTAAGCCTAAGCCTCACGCTGCAAAACTGATCACGCGTTCTGTCGCAATCGATCCACAAATCGAACAGAACGTATCCCGTCCCATAATTTGAGATTCGTTAAATAAAAGGAGAAATAACAAAGTCAAAGTGGTTAGTTTTCTGAGAACCGTGACGCACCTCTAAAGGGTGCGTCGTAATGTGTCCCTTTTCCATGGTTTAATTGCTTTCCTCGCCCTTTTATGAACTGTTAAACTAACTAAAATCTGATTGTTCGATCACGCTTAATAAATATGATATTTTTGGGAAAATGGATTATCATGCTAGGTCCCTTAAAACAATCTAAATCAGATAATCGCGCTCGATCTAGTACTATATGTTGCATATTATTAAAATCAACTCAGATTAGTTTAATAGTTAACGCATGTCCCTTCAATTATTTATGCTGAGCTAGTAAGGATATCCTGCCACTGGAGTTATCGAAGATCAAGTACTCCTCTCGGTAGTTACAGTCCCCCGAACCCTCAATCTCTACCCTGCGGGTGTACGTTGAGCGATCCCCACCACCAGGGATCACAAGGGAACCTACGACCGTCGTGGTCAAACATAATTGCACTCCCTTTATGTCACGATAACCGGGTTTTGTCAGTTTTTCTCATTGTCGTTAAAAACTGAATGGCGACTCCTATATTACTAGTCAATTGGGCGTAAACTCAAAGGAAATCCAATTACACTTGATTTGACAAAAAGAAGTGTCACACCCACGAGTGACGAGGTCACGCATTAGCCTCGTGCTTTTTCGACCCCCTCACAGTGGCGACTCCGCTGGGGATAGTGAAGGAAATACTCGTGCTTGTAGGTAATCAAAATAGCCGAAGGGTGAAACGATCCTACCCCGCGTTTATTTCACCATCAAGTTGGGATGACCTGAAAATCAGCATATTAATGTGAACGGACAGAACCGCATAACGAATCTTGGCTCCCTTGGTGTTTCATCTCGGGAGTTGGGACTAAGGATACCCATCGCCAACCGGGGGGTGCATACGCTTCGAATGTTGTCCACTCGGCACTTTCGCTAGTAGTACACCCGTCCCAAACCCAATCGCTCGCCCATTAGGTCCCTCTCGCCTGCATGCCCCCTTGGCTTGCACTTGCGGGTTGGCCTCTTGAGCGAAATTCGTCTGTTGAAGACACCACCTCGACCGGGGCATGTGTTGGATCTACGATAGAAGCGGTACCAAGCCAGGCGCAAATAACTACCCATAGAAGCCTATCATAAACTACATGACATATTATTATTGCCTCATGATGGAATGTTAGTTATGTGTAACGAAATATATGATTGTGTGTGATAAACTATCCTAGAAAAATCAACGACCTTAAAAATTGCCCAAACATTCATAAACCAATTTGCCAAAGAGTTATACCGAAATACGTGTTCCGCAAACCCGAACGATCGCCACAAAAATAAGCGACGCTCGGGATGGCCTGTAACGAATCCCACAAACGCTGCACAACGCGTAAAGGACGTTATTAGGCAAGCACGCAAAATCGAAGTCGCATAAACAAAAGTAGACGCAAACAGAAAACGAGAACTAGCCAGGGACGCATTTTCAACGCCCCTGGCTGGGCGCCAAAATTTCTCACGCCCGACGCTGGGCGCTGAAGTTGTTGTTTGGCCTTCTGGTCAGGCACAGCAGCCTCGGTGCCCGCGCAAAAGGAAAATACGTAGCACAAAAAACCGTTCGTAAAAAGAATTGCTACGAGGGAGTAAGAAAAGCACTCGATTCTAAAAGCGACTCATAAAAAAATAACCCTTTGCGCCGTTGTTAGGCCTCCTACGACGACAATGCTCGGCACCGAAACCGAACATGCCAATAATTATGAATGTCACACGGACAAGTGTTTCGAAAATCCAAAGAATGACCAAAAGAAAGAACTAAAAAGTGTACCAACAAAAGAAAGAGTGAAAAAACCAATAGAGAGAGTCGAAGTCTAGACTAAGTAATGCTTGAAACTTTGGGACCTAAACTTTAGCTTATCTTATGCATAGGACTGGTCCTGCCACTTGGGGCCGATCAGGAAATCAACGGTTAATGCGCCTCGAAGATACATCGCCAACACCAGGTTTAGTGACTCCAAGCTCCGTCCGTCGTCCCTCATTTCAAGGATCTCCGCTTCCCCAACCTCGATTCGCACCCTCAAACATGTCCATCGAAGAATTGCAAGAGCAGATGGCTCAAATGACCCGACTCATGGGCCAACTGAAAATGGAAAACGAAGCCTTAGCGGCTGCACAAGCCAAAAACGACCTCGATAACGAGAAGAGGATTGAAAAAATGGTCCTACAGCAAACCATGGGGAGCAAGTACTTCTCCCTCGATCCTGAACCTTTTCCTGGCAAACTACCGGAAAAGTTTAGTTCATCTGACTTACCAAAGTTTAAAGCCACGGACAATCCCCGTGATCATCTATTGAGCTTTGTGAATGCAATGAACTTGAAAGGCGTGGACAAGTCCATGTATTTACCTGCCTTTCCTTTGTCCTTGGAACTTGTGCCGCTCAAATGGTACTATCACCAGGACCCTAAGCTCTTCCCCACCTGGGAAGACTTTGTCAATGTCTTCATCAAGCAATACTCGTCGAACATGGATTTTCAAGTCACCATGCGCGAGCTGGAAGTTCTCTTCCAAAAGAAAAATGAGGGTTTCACAACCTACTTTGCTAGATGGAGGGATCAGGCGGCCCAGCTAATCAATAGGCCTCCCGAAACAGAATTAGTCCAAAAATTCATTGACAACCTGGACCCGGCCTACAGACAACACCTTAGGTACCTGGGACTTGACACTTTCAAAAGAGTTTATGATGTGGGGATAAAGATCGAGGATGATCTCGCAAAAATAATACAAAGCAAAACCGCATACAAAAGCAATACCTACAACAGGGGCAACACATCCCAAGCCCAAGAAGTCCATGCCGTAGAGGAGACTCCCGCCCGAAGAAGCCCTGGAAGATGGGTCCGAGACCGAAAGTTCGCCCCACTCGGGTCAACTTTGGTACAAGACTTCGAAAGACTAACCAATCAAGGAAAGTTGAGACCTATAGGCCCCACCCGTGACCCTCCTGTCAAGGGAAAATATTGGGTCGAAGGTACTTACTGCAAATTCCATCAAGGAAATGGGCATGACACTGAAAACTGCTGGAATCTGAAACATACGATCCAGGACATGATAGAGGATGAAGTGATACCTCTCCCTAACGTTGGCAAACCCAACAACAACAAGAGCCCACTCGGCTCTTGTCACATCTCCCTCGACCAACCAGAGAACTTCGACCCCACGGTGTACATTACGCCTCAAGGTGCACCACTCGCTGTGGTCCCTATGGATCGAATCGAGAGAGAAGTGTGCGGTGTGTGGGATGATGATGCTGAAGATATTTACCTATCTCAAGTGTCGGGCCAGGACCTCTTTACTGAAACTTGACCCGGGTATGCTCTCATTGACACCACCCCTCAGGAGCCCGAGGTCGACAACCTCACCCGATCCGGAAGGATATACCAACCGGATATTCGCCCACCTCCTATGGACGATATCCCAGTTAGGCAAACTCCTGAGAATGGACGGCACACTACCGTCGCGAAGTCATTGAAAATCCTCTCTTGAAACAACTAAAAAGAACTAAAGCCGAAATTACCATCTGGGATCTCATGTGTACTTCAAAGGAAAATCGCGAAAAACTTATTCGCTCACTCGACCTCATCTCAGTACCTACAGATATCACACCTGACTCATTGGTTAGCCATGTCACGAGAGATGCCGGAGAAAAGGCCATAGTTTTCACTGACAAAGACTTGCTCAAAGAGGGGGGGTGCTCACAACAAAGCCCTTTATCTAGTGGTTGGATACAAAGGACAAAACATCCCCCTAGCGCTCGTATATAACGGTTCGGCGGTCAATGTTTGCCCATTGCGAACCGCCCATTGCTTGGGGCTAGGAAATGATGACTTCCAAACCTCCACGCAAGGGGTACGAGCTTATGATAACTCCCGAAGGCCTGTGTTGGGAAAAATCAACCTCACCATACAAACCGGGCCTGTGGCACGCACCACGGCGTTTCAAATAATTGACATCAAGCCCACTTTCAACCTCCTCTTGGGGCAACCTTGGCTCCATGACTTAGGAGGTGTGGCTTCTACCTTGCACCAAATGATTAAACTTAACCATAACGGGGTAATACTAGAAATCCGCGCCCCTCCTCTCGACGTCAGTTGTACTATGGTTGAAACGGCCGAAACTGCAGACGCCCTTTATGGGTTTCAAATGGAAGAAGCAATCCAGTTCATTGAAGACTATGACCCAGCATTCCTAGACCCGCATGCATCCCGAGTCATCCCTAGAATGCTGTTGGCTCAAGGTTATTTCCCTGGAACCCCATTGGGCATAAGGAGGAAGGAACGCACATTCCATCCTTTACCCAACAAATCTACTCCCTTTGGCTTAGGCTATGAACCAACGGAGGAAGATATTGCTGACCGCCTGTTTAGGCTACGCCTTAACAAGGCCAAACAAACCACCCTCCTTCCCCCATATCAAAGAACCCTTAACGGGATGTTCGTTCGGGAAGGAGAAGGACACCCATGCTGTGATTTCCCTGAACCCTTCATTCAGGATGGCTTGCTAAAATCCGGATTTGAAATTTTCCATGACTGCCACACCTTGGATGAGGCACCCCACCTCACCAAGACTAAAACAGCTGAAATATTGGACAATCAGGCTCTATGGACATTGTTTAACGAATCGAGGCCTATGGAGAACGAGACTGTGATGACTACCCTAGCTTTACAAGATGAAGGTTTCGATCCAACCCGGTTAATCGCTCCTGCATCAACACTAGAAGAGATTGAGAACGGATGGGTGAAGACATATCAGTGGGTCAATGCAAAAGGAATAGAATTCAAGATGAGTACCGGTGAAGGACCAAAGTTTTACGAGACTAAACCCAAGGCTTGAGCCACATAGAGCACCTCAATAAAAAGCGCCTAGTAGTTCTTTAGATTGGTAGAAAAATAATAAAGACTTTAGATGGTCCTAAGACCCCTTAGAATATAGGTCAAGTTTATTTCAGTGTGTTTTCCTTACTTTCCAAATTAATAAAGGCGTAATATTTCTCCTAAAAATTCTAACACTAAGTAAACACCAAATGTACTTGCGAAATACAAAAATAAAGAGGCGGCCCACTCTAGGTCCAACAAACGAGGCCCACTCGGTCTTGAAATAGTGCCATGGGAACCAATTCCCGAAACCCACAAAATAAACCGTACTCTCCCCTTCACATCCCCAAAACATAAAAGTCAACCAGTATCATCATAAAAGTCAATCCATGCAACCCAAAGAAATCAAAGGAAATCAAAATCCAAAACAATGCAAATGTTACCAAAAAAACAGATTCATAAAACATAATTCCATCATACCCTTCACTAACGACACGCACCTCAACCCACCCAAAAGCCTACACAAAGATCTTCATATCTTCCACACCCTAACTCCATTTTTAAAGCCGTTTCGAGTCCCGGATAGAAAAAAATAATCCGGACAAAAATGCATCTCACGCTAACAGTCAAAAAAGCCTCCGAAATAGCCTCAAAATCAATTTTTATACAAGTAAAAAAAGGCATAGCACTAAAACGAAAAAAAGAAATAAATGCAAGAACACGTGAGCAAAACGTCAAAAATGACCGCCAGAAATCATTTTCAGCGCCCAGGGCTGGGCGCCGAAATCTTTGACGCCCCAGCCTGGGTGTTGAAACTCTCTGCCTGCCTAAATTTTTTAGAAGTGCTCGTCATTTTATCCGCACATAACGGAAAAATAACGAACACTTGGGGGGTACAGCACGTATCCAAATAGGCTCACAAAAAAATATAGCCATACAAAAAGTAGTCGAATTTCATTTTTTACGCGACTTACGGCAAACAAAAAACGGCAGACGAAAATAATGATAATACTTCACTCATTTGACCGGTTAAGTAATATGCTACCACCTCAGGGCATATCTATTAAAATCTGGCATCCTAGAACTTATTCTAGCTAGAACTACGCGTGACCTGATTCTGACAAGATACGTAGGCAATCCTTACCAAGGATTCGGTCCAATCAAAAAAAAAAAACATACATAAATTGTGCAAAAAGTGTTAGACATATAAAAATATAAAAAAAGGAGGAGAAACAAAAAATGAAAATGAAAAAATAAAATACGCCTTTATTGAAAAACAATAAGGAAAACAAAGTGCTAAGAAATGAAAAAACAAACACAACTGAAATAAATAAAGGGCACCTACACCCTAGCAAGAACTACACTACTCTAGTTCTTCCGGATCATCAAATAAAGTCTTGTAGAGGGCAATGTTCGCAGGGTCCACCCCCACAGTCTTCTGCGCTGCCCTTATATCAATCTCTATAAGAACCGGCTCCGGGACACTAACTTCCAAAGATGCCAAGGCTTCAGAAACATTCTCAGTTATAGCCCGCTCAGTCTCAAGGGCACAGACAATGGTGGGAGAAGGATTATTATCATCAACTAGACTAGCCACTGTTTCTACATGCGGCTGAGCCTTCCTAACCCATACATTGTTCCGGCGACGATCTCCGCGAGAGCTTGCATTTCTTTTAACAACAGCAGGCCCTTCATGTTAGGCATCTTTTTAGGCCTGAAACTGGAACGGGGAGGAACTTCCTTTCGCTTTCGATCAGGACGAGCTTTCACAGTCTTAATACCATGAGTACGAGGTTTGGCAGAATCAGGACCCTCATACTTAACACGAATACGAGGTATCAAAAGCTCAGTCGGCTCCCCATTTCGAGCCTCGGTCCTCACAACTTTATCATCGGAGCTCATCCACAACTTGTAGTTTTCAGAAAGACCCACAAAACCATTTGTAGTTACGGCCCAACGCGGGAGACCATCATAATACTTAGCCCACGCTTGAACCCGTGCTTGTGAAAAGGCCGCTACTTTAGGTGGTACCGTATCAGAAAAAGGGATAGTCTGCCTTAAACCGTATTGATGCATGACTCGGTAAGGGAAAATATAAATGGGCCGAGATAGCCCCAACAAAGAAACATAAACCGATACATCAGAACCCCCCGTCATAGTAGTCAAACCCCACCATGGTACCACCCACTTAATAGAACATATGCCATAAGTAAAAAAGGAGGCCCATTCGGCCTCGTCCTGGCCTTGGTGCAAATATTTTCGGTTACCCAAGGCTATAGGGCGGTAATGTTTAGGATCGGCAGGAGCTTCCAAGAGCCTAAGCCGTTCCACGAGCCAAATCTGCAAAAAACGGGTACGATCAAAAAATAATAATAAAAAGAAAACGGTTCCTGGGGCGCAGTTTCAACGCCCAGGACCAGGCGCAGAAAATTCCAGCGCCCAGCCCTGGGCGCTGAAACTCAGCCCCAAGGCAGGACGAATAAAAAATATGTATGCAAAAAAAATGTGTACGTGCGCAAGAAAAAAATCGATTACCTGCAGTAATAGGGGGCTTCTCTTAAAATATTCAGATTTGGCATCCTTCTTCAGCTCATCCGCACTCAGCAAAGTCTCGGCAACAACCAACGGCATAATAGAATAGCAACTTTCCATCTGGCTAATCAAGGGGATCAACCTTATATCACCGAACTCACCATTGTTATTCGACAGCAAATAATGATTCAACAAGCAAAATACAAGGGCTCGAATATTCAATTTCTGTTCGGTCATATTCTTACTAGGCCTAAAGTGGTGTTTTACAAGTTTTGCCAAATTAACCTCATCACCTACAACAACTTCAGCAAGCATGTTAGCATCTAGTCCTAGGAAAGCCCCTATGGTTGTTTTACTCTCTTCAATAGTGCCAGGAGTGGCAGGGGTAGCATTGGTAGGATAACCAAGGATCGCAGCAAATTCATCTAGCAAAGGACATATTTCGTTGCCCCGAAAGACAAAAACATGATGATCGGAATCCCAAAAGCTTAGGGCTGTGCGCAGAAAATTATAGTCAATGTTAATTTGTTGTAAGCCTAAAAGTGCCTCTAAGTGGTATTCTTTCAATAAAGCCTTTTTTGTAGGATTAAGGGCCCGTAGCCAGCGCCTAACAGTCCGTTGGAGTGAGAAAGTGGGAATCGACATGACGAAAGCAAGGAGTAATTAAAACACAGCAAAGAAAGAAGGAAATTGAGAGTGATGGAAAATAGGGACGTATCTAGCCTCTATATATAGCTGAACGCATCAAGTGACATCCTAATCCCATTCGGAAACGCGTTAAGAAATCCGAAAGTCAAAATTCGCCAGGAAAGAACTTTCAGCGCCCGAAGCTAGGCGCCGAAATAATTAACGCCCAGCCTTGGGCGCCGAAAATGTAGCCCAAGGCCCATATTCCACAAAACGCGGAACAGGAAAAGGCTTAAAACCGTGTTGCTAGACACGAGGCCCTATGTACAATTAAGATCAAGCCCAAAAGCACCTGTAAGCTCCCAAATAGCAAAAATGAATGGTAAAACTTGGTCGAAACTTAGACTTGTCTCAAGGAAACATATATGTACACTTTTCAAAACAAAAAATATCAAGGTCATTCTTCGAAACACCAAAAAATGTTGTTAAGTCGTTGGTTTCTCAAATAAAAAAATGTTTGTCTGTCAAAGGATTAAATCGGGCCAAGCTAAACCGGCTGATATTAAACCTTGTCGCCCAAAGACTGAACCATGACTTCGCCAAAATAGCACACTACTATGAAGGGTCGCTCGCACATACGAGCACGACCCCAAACATGATTAAAATACGTTATGAAGTATACGAAAAATGACTAACAAAGCCCAAGTGCTTGGGGGCTCGCAAAAAGTATACTCCAACAGAGAGCGCGCAATCAAAATCACATCCCCGGGCTGCGCTATACGCCGTCCCATGTTTGGATGATCTCAAAAGAACAGGTTCTACCTCAGAAAAGGGTCGTCATGGACATTTGTACACGGTCCTCTGATCAAAGACCAAGTAGTGGCAAAAATCGAGCCATAAAGACTAGCTCAAAACCACGAAAGCAGACGGTCGCAAGACAAAGGTCCGTCTGAACACGTTGTCAGCCCACGTTCAGGTTGCAACTAAATTCGAGCATTCCTCGAAAGAATTCGCTCTTGCAAGAATGAACAAAAGAAATTCTCAAAAAAAGAAGTCACAATGAACAAAAAATAGAGACTTGCCCACCTCAATCAGGCAAGATCGCGCCGCAAACCACGCAAGTTCCAAATCAAGGAAAAAACGAATTCAGGGATGTCCACCCTTAGCGGACAGGGCTCACCCACCTTCAGCGGGCGGGGTCTGCGTCACTAGCCGCGCGGGTCCTCAGTTTTCCAAAAATGAAATTTTCAAAATTCAAGATGAAACAGGCTCGCCATCTTTAGCCTCCGGGGTCTACGTCACAAGCCGCGTAGGTCCTTATTTTCAAATTTCAAGAATAGATTCGTCCACTTCTATCGGACGGGGTGTCCACCCTTAGCGGACAGGTTCTCCATCTTTAGCCGGCGGGGTCTACGTCACAAGCCGCGTAGGTCCTTATTTTCAAATTTCAAAAACAAGATTCGTCCACTTTTTCGGACGGGGCGTCCACCCTTAGCGGACAGGCTCGCCATCTTTAGCCGGCGGGGTCTACGTCACAAGCCGCGTAGGTCCTTAGTTGCTGCAGCGATAACTTTTTCTGGTTTTCCCTTTTCCAAAAATTAAAAGGATTGGTTTTTCGTTTTTTCCAAAAAAAGAGCGATGTGCTGGATTTTCCTTCGTTTTACGTCCCATAAAAACAAGGGGGTTTTCTCGTTTAACTAGCCCTGAAAATGAGAATCTTTAAAAACATTTTTACCTCGTGGTTGGGCTTGGCCAGGCCCAATTACACTTTATAGCTTTGATTTCGAAAACATCTGTAGCTACTCCCAATGACAAAGTGAGGGAGTTTCTACGCACCTTTAGATCCTTCCAATGACAAAGTGAGGAAGTTTCTATACTATCCGTTGACAAATCTCAATGACACGTGAGGGATATGTCGACACTTCAAGTGATGACCCTTAAGTCAAATGTTATCACTCGGGGGCTTGTGAGACCCTCGCAAAAGCAGGTCACCATGACTTGTGTGGCGCACTCCGTCTAATACTTTGACCATCGTCTTACTCCAAGACTCAGTCAAAGTGGGGGCTAACTGTAGACACCTACTTTTGTCCCCATTCCCGAAAGGGAAGGTTCGATGATGAAAACGTAAATATCCACTTGACAACGCATCTCCTATAAAATAACGAATCTCAATTCCCCTTTTCATTTCACCCAAAACCTGCTATTTATAGAAACCTGCTATTTATGGAAACCTGCTAAAAATAGTAACTGCCGTAATGGGTAGTTGTTAAAAGTGGCAAGTCATAAAAGATAGAAACCTGTCAGAATTAGGTGTTGCACTCCAACATAAATCCTAAATGAGATAGAAATTGCGAGAGAATCCTATTCCTAATACGATTCGAAAATAAGAGTTACGTATTAATTAAAATCCTAACGAGCCTAGAGTTCGTAACGGGCCCAGACGCATCCCGTCACAAGGTTAATACGCACTAAAAGACTCAATTAAATCTCAAATACTCCAGATTCTAGGAATCCGAATCTGACTAAGAAAAACAGCCCAGATCCTATTTTCAACGCCTGGCTCTGGGCGCCGAAATCTTCGGCGCCCAGGCCTGGGCGCTGAAAATACCTGGTACGTGTTATTTCCTAATTCCTCGTGGATTAGAGTTCGGCAATTCTATCTTTCCACGAACTCTTTTCAATAAATAGGGCCTTAAGTTCGACGTGAAAATAACACAACACACAATTATTATTCTGAGTATTGACTCTAAACCCCTAAGCCTAAGCCTCACGCTGCAAAACTGATCACGCGTTCTGTCGCAATCGATCCATAAATCGAACAGAACGTATCCCGTCCCATAATTTGAGATTCGTTAAATAAAAGGAGAAATAGCAAAGTCAAAGTGGTTAGTTTTCTGAGAACCGTGACGCACCTCTCAAGGGTGCGTCGTAATGTGTCCCTTTTCCATGGTTTAATTGCTTTCCTCGCCCTTTTATGAACTGTTAAACTAACTAAAATCTGATTGTTCGATCACGCTTAATAAATATGATATTTTTGGGAAAATGGATTATCATGCTAGGTCCCTTAAAACAATCTAAATCAGATAATCGCGCTCGATCTAGTACTATATGTTGCATATTATTAAAATCAACTCAGATTAGTTTAATAGTTAACGCATGTCCCTTCAATTATTTATGCTGAGCTAGTAAGGATATCCTGCCTCTGGAGTTATCGAAGAGCGAGTACTCCTCTCGGTAGTTACAGTCTCCCGAACCCTCAATCTCTACCCTGCGGGTGTACGTTGAGCGATCCCCACCACCAGGGATCACAAGGGAACCTACGACCGTCGTGGTCAAACATAATTGCACTCCCTTTATGTCACGATAACCGGGTTTTGTCAGTTTTTCTCATTGTCGTTAAAAACTGAATGGCGACTCCTATATTACTAGTCAATTGGGCGTAAACTCACAGGAAATCCAATTACACTTGATTTGACAAAAAGAAGCGTCACACCCACGAGGGACGAGGTCACGCATTAGCCTCGTGCTTTTTCGACCCCCTCACACCTAATAACAAGTAACAAACAACTACATAATTCAAAGTTCAATCATAAGTTCAATAAACAACTACATAATTCAAAGTTCAATCATAAAAGACAACACACATAATATTTCTTAAACCTAAAATTAAACAACCAAATAGAATCAAAATCAGTCATCGTCATCATCATCGTCATCATCATCGTCATCATCATCGTCATCATCATCATCATCAACGTCATCATCACCATCATCTTCATCCTCATCTTCATCATCCTCATCCTCGTCCTCATCACTCATACTATCAGCATCACCATCATTAATATCGTCATTATCATCATCATTTTCTTGATCTTCATAATCTGGGATCTCATCTGGAGCACAAAGAGCTGAAGAAACCTCATTTGCATCTTCTTGCAGAAAGTCTAAGTCAACCGGAGCATCAATCACAGACCTTGCCTTAGTTTTAAACACAGCCCACCATTGGGCTTTATCCTTCTTCAAACTGGGGTAATGTGCAAGTATACTTGACTAACTTGATAAGACAATATAAACGGGTCATACTTTGGGTATCTCTTAGAATGATTGACCTCAACAAGTTTGTATTGTTCATGAATGTTCATACCCTTCACATAATCCATCCAGCTGCACTTAAACAAGATTTTCTTGTACTCTTGAAGCTTACCACAATAAGAAACTTCAATCACCTCCTCCAAAATGCCAAAGTAGTCAACTTCATCAGGACTTTGTACACACACTCCATAATTCATAGTTGACTTGTGTTTGCGGTAGTCATGAGTTTGAAAATTATATCCATTCACATAGAACCGACTCCATGTCCTTACTTGTCTATAGGGGCCCATCGCAAGCGCCCGTGTCACATTATTAGGACTCAAAGACCGGAGAACCTAATTCGTAGAATTAGTCAGTAAATTTTTTTTCTTTCAATGACTAGTGTAAGTAATTAATATTATATATGAATAAAAGCAAAATACAATCAATCTCACATGTGACTTAAACCATCCAGGGAACTAGGCTTCACATTTACTCCAAATATCCTCCATTACTATGTGAGGTTGATTTTGGAGAATGTGCTCCTCAAATTTCCTATGGTAATTAAGGAAATAATGGTTAAATACGTCTTCAGAAGAGTTTACAATAATTAAATTATAGTTTATTACCTTTCGTATTCACCTAAGATACCACTGTTTGCAAGCACATAAAGATGTGCTCGATCATACTCCATGTCTTGCAAGAAGCGCAAACGACCATTAGTAGGTGCACGACCACAATCAACCCTGAACATCTCGGGGATATTAACGTCATATTGGTTATCAACAACCGAATGGAAGTTTCTTCCTAGATCCCTTGCTTTGGTGTCAACCTCAGGTTGAAAATAGTGGGAACAAAAGTTCTAAATCTCCTCCATTAGGTAAGCATTGCATATGGAGCCTTCTACACGTGCCTTATTCCAACCTTACGCTTCAAATGGTTAAGAAACCTATAAATTATGTAAGTGTGATTAATAGTTACTAGTAAACATATAAGATATTTAAAGTAATTATTTATTTACGCTTATTTGTATTACTTTGATTACCTTTTAAATGGGTACATCCACCTGTACTGGACGGGACCACCAACCTTTGCCTCATGTGGAAGATGAACTGGCAAGTGTTCCATGGAGTTGAAAAATGCAGGTGGAAAAATCTTCTCTAGCTTGCACAAGATCTCAGCTATATTCTTATCCAAGCGATCTATGTCACTCGCTTTGATAGTGGGGGCGCATAAGTCTCGGAAGAATTGACTAATCTCTTTAATTGCCTTCCAAACATGCAAGGGAAGCAACTCCTTCAAAGCAACCGGAAGTAACCTCTCCATGAAGACATGACAATCGTGGCTCTTCATTCCATACAACTTGCATGATTGAAGATTAACACACCTGCTCAAGTTTGAAGCATAAGCATCCGGGAATTTCAAGTCTCGGGCCCATTCACATAACACCTTCTTTTGAGCCTTGTCAAGTGCAAAAGGTGCTTTGGGCATGGTTTGATTTCCATTTTCAAGCTCTAACTGGCGACGTTTACAATACTTAGCCATATCTTTCCTTGCACTAGTGGTGTCCGAGGTGCTGCCTTTCACATCCATCACAGTGTTTATGAGTTGGTCAAAAAAGTTCTTTTCAATGTGCATGACATCCAAGTTGTGACGAATAAGCAAATCCTTCCAATATGGGAGTTCCCATAGAATACTTTGTTTGAACCAACCCTTTTTGGCACTCTTCAACTTCTTAAAAGCTTCAGGACCATCAGTTGATTTTGGCAAGTCCTTCACACATTGCCACAATTCTTCTCCACACATTATATGCGGACCCATGCCATGTTCAACTTTGTTTTTGCAGAAAGCTGTTTTATTCTTTCGAAAAGGGTGATCATGTGGAAGGAATTGTCGATGGCAATCAAACCATGAAACTTTACCTCCATGTTTAAGCCAAAATGACTTGCTTTTTTCCATACAATAAGGGCAAGCCTTCTTTCCAGCAGTGGACCATCCAGATAGCATGCCATATGCAGGGAAATCACTAATAGTCCACAAAACGGCTGCGCAGAGGTTGAAATTCTGCTTGCTTGAGATGTCATAAGTCATAGCCCCAACCTCCCATAACTATTTCAACTCTTCAATGAGTGGTTGCATGTACACATCCAAGTTTCCTTTAGGATTTTTAGGACCGGGAACGAGCAAAGAAAGGAACATGAATGGTCTTTTCATACACATCGATGGAGGCAAGTTGTATGGTGTAAGAATAACCGGCCAACATGAATATTGGGATCCAAATGTACCATGGGGGGCAAATCCATCCGTGCACAAACCAAGCCTAACATTTCGTGGCTCTAATGCGAAATTAGGAAAGGTTGTATCCAAGTGCTTCCACGCTTCACTATCACTAGGATGCGCGAAGGTGTTTTGAACTCGGGGATTCTTGGCATGCCAAGTCATATCCTCTGAAATGTTCTTGGTAGCATACAACCTTTGCAACCTCGGTGTGATTGGAAAATAGATTAGAACTTTTGCTGGAATAAGCTTGCCCTTTTTAGTCTTCTTATACCGATCACTTCCACATACTCTACATTTATCTAAATGTGCATCGCCTTTCCAGAAGAGCAAACAACCTTTAGGACATGTGTGGATCCTCTCATGAGGAAGTTCCAAGCCCTCAAGAACATTCTTTGTGCTATTGAAAGTTCTACCCATTTGGTTGTTATTTGGAATCGCATCATTGAACAAAGATGCAAACCCATCCACACACCTGTGTTGTAAGTTGAATTCACATTTCAAACTTGCAATTCTTGATGCCATCTCCAACACAGATAGTTTGCTCCCTTCACATAATGGATCTTCAGCTGTCTTTAGAAGGTCAATAAACTTCTTAGCTTCATCATTTGGTTCTTCTTCAACTGAATTACTCTCTTCATTCAACAAATGCTCTTGATTATTTCCAAGAGCATCAATAACCATATCCCGATATGGATTTGGCTGAACACGCGAGGACTCTGCTAAGCTTTCCCCTTGACATATCCATTGATAGTAATTACGAACAAACCCCTTCTTGTACAAATGTACTCTAACTGTTTCAGTATCATGGAAACGTCTATTATCACACAGGGGGCATGGGCATCTTATTTTGTCACAATCATTGCAGGTTGAATGCTCTTTGCAAAACTCAATGAACTCTCCAACCCCCTTGAGAAAGTCGGGCTTAAGATTGCGCCCATCAAGTCTATCATACATCCAACTACGCTCTCTTCTTTTCATGATACCAAATTCTACACATCTCACAAAAAACATGTTACTAACCGAATTCAATACAATTACTTACTACTCAAATTCATTCTCTAAATTATTCGTTGTTTCTCTAAAAACCAGAAGCATACAAGCTAAATTTATATAGTCATAGTTACTCTACGTTGCTACCAGCATAGCCTCAATGATAAATTACGCAGTCAATGATATATTGGTATATGCTATTTTTTTTATAATCATTTTCATTCATCTCTAATAATCATTAAGTTATCACTATTTTAAACTTTTTTTTTAATTTCCTGGTTTTGCATCATTACTTTTACAATGCCCTCAGGTTAAACTTATCATTAATAGAATAAAGTATGATGATAATCCATCAAATTATGTCTACGATTAATTTGACTACTGATGTAACTACAGAAAACAAATGCTTAATGAAATATTTCGTTATACTCGTTTTCTTTTATAGTTTCGGTTAATTAATTATGGACCATGTTCAAAGCTACATAATGCCAATTGTCAAGAAGCCTAGTCTACGTCATCCATCCTTCCCCCAAAAAAGACTATGCTTCCACTATAACCAACCAATTTGGAAAAAATTAAAGGCAGACAATAATTAAACAAAATTGAAGGCAGACTATGCTACATCAGTAAGAATAATAAGTCATTAATTCAAATAAATTAGAAAAGAAAAAAGAATACTTACCCTTAAAAGATCGAAGAGTTTACAGAGGCGGAGATTTACGATGAATAAACTACATTTGATATGAACAACAAAATTAGGGTTTGAAAATTTGAACCATTATACCATGAAAAATTAAGAACAAAGGTTACCTGAGGTAGGAAATTCGGTAATCCGGTGGTCATCCGGTCCGGCTGTTGGTAGCTGAGGTATGAAATTCGGCCCAAATCGCCGGTAACTGGATGGGTGGCCTGGACAGCGGGACAGCGCGCGGCTTGGGGGAAGGTACCGCGGCTGCCTGGGTGGGTGACGGTGCGGTTGTGTAGCGCGGGTGGGCGGCGAGCCTGGGTGGCGCGGGTGGGCAGCTGCCTGGGTGGGTACGACTGCTTCTCCTTCTCCTTCTAGCGTTTTTTTTTTTTTGGAATGTTAACGACTGCTTCTCCTTCTAGCAATTAGGAATTGAGTTGTTGGTAAGGCATTAATTGTTTGACCGCTTTTTTTTTAAAAAAAAAAAATCAAATACCGACCGCTAAATGGTGGGAGATCATAAATAAGCGGTTACTAAAATTTTAAATGGCTTTTGGAATTAGTCGGATATTTAGCGACTGCTACGTAGTCGGAACACAGGAAAAAGCGGTCACTAAATTACCGACCGATGTACAAGCGGACGGTAAATTTATAAAATAGCGACCGCTAGTAATTCAGTTGGTAAATTAGCGACTGTTTTTTTAGCGGTTGGTAAATTTTGTTTTACTGACCATTTTTTGGCGGTTGGTAAATTCAGTTGGTAATCAACCGCTTCCTTGTAGTGTATTGGGGTGTTTTTTTAATATAGTTAGTGGGAAATGTGTAATGGGTAGTAGGGGTGTAAATTTTTAAATGATTTTTTTGGAGGGAGTAGGTTAGTAGGTAAGTTTCAGAAATAATATTGGTAAAAAAATTCCATTATATTTGTAGAAGTGTAATATTGGTAAAAAAATTCAATTATATTTGTAGAAGTGGTGCAAGTATTAATGGACGACCCCAAACGAAAAGCGGTGCGAATATTAAGGGACGGAATGAGTATCATATTTAGAAATTCTCAATAACATATGAGATTATGTTTAAGATTTATGTAAGTATTTAATATTGTTTATACGTAGTTTGGAACAAAAGGAACATAAGTATTTTGATACGTTTTAATTGAAAAATATTACTCCCTCCGTCCCAAAATAGTCGTTACACTTACCTTTGCACAAAGTTTTAGGTGATAAGTGGT
The DNA here is from genome assembly GCF_020520425.1 of Spinacia oleracea. Classification (NCBI taxonomy): domain Eukaryota; kingdom Viridiplantae; phylum Streptophyta; class Magnoliopsida; order Caryophyllales; family Amaranthaceae; genus Spinacia; species Spinacia oleracea. The sequence goes on from NC_079488.1 coordinate 40,530,840, forward strand.
TGTTTAGTTATCAATTGTTATTTTATTGAAAAAGTAGATGTGATAGGAGTTAGTGGGGTATTTTTTTTTTAATTGAATGAGAGAGGGCTTGGGGACAAAACAAATTTAGTGGGAAGAGAGAGACAATATAATAATAGTGGGGGTCATTCCTAATTTAGAAGTGTAACAACTAATCTGGGACGGACGAAAAAGGAAAGTGTAACAACTAATCTGGGACAGAGGGAGTAACTGTAATTATAAAAGATTTTTAATCAATTAAGAAAATCTTTGTTAATAAATAAAATGAATTTAATAAATAATAACATAGGATTCTAAATTCCATTTTCCTTGTTTTCCAAGCAAAAGGTTTTCCCATGATCCTTAAAAGGCAAATTTGCAAAATACAACCTAATAAAATTCTCTATTTGCCAATTACAACCTAAAATTTCTAATTTTGCCAATTACAACCTTAAACTTGTACATCTATTTTAAATTACAACCCGAAACCATTTTTCGGCAAAAATCACCGGTAAATGATGTCATAACATTATTAAAAACAATTATGAAGTACAAAAAAAAAACGATTTTTTTTTTGTTTTAATTCTTATTTATCGATTTAATTTTTTTATAAAAAATATGTAACTATTTTTTTAATAACATTATAACATCATCTTCCGGAGATTTTTGCCGGAAAATAATTTCGGGTTGTAATTTAAAATGGATTATAAGTTTATGGTTGTAATTGGCAAAAATAGAAATTTAAGGTTGTAATTGGCAAATAGAAAACTTACTAGGTTGTATTTGACAAATTTTCCTCCTTAAAACTCTTCCCAGTACTTTTCAATTAAACGTGCAATCAGTGTTTGATTTGGTCTCCCCTGTTTCTCTCCAATTATGCCCATGTTACTGAGCAGTAAGAGTTAGTGGGTAGTTGAGGGAAACATGAGTATCCAACCTTAGGTAAAATTCCTCTATAAAAGGAAAAGAGTTTTTGTTTTTTCAAACACAACTGATCTCTGCAAAATATATCTTAAAGAGCTTAAACGTTTTAAAAGAATCAGTTTACAAAATAGAGTGTTCCTTGAATTCCTTATTGCTATAAGTTGTATTACGTACTGGAGTTTTTCTATCAAATTGTATTTTGGGTTTAAGGGTTGAATGATCCTTGAGTGACTTAGAGTTAAGTCAGAGAGAAAAAGAGTGACTTAGAATTAAGTCAGAGTGAGAAAGAGGAGCACAATAATCGACGAGGATTGCTGTGGGGAACTCGTGTTCGAGAGGAACTCGAGTTAAAGAGCGTATTTGTAATAGACGTATTACATTAATACAAAAGAGTTGTGAGGTTCTTCTTGATTAGGATCAAGAAGGTTCCTCAGTTTCATATCTTTCTTCGCTTATTGATCACAGTTTCTTTATTGTTTAAATTTCGCAAGAAACTTACCCAAGTTCCCAAAAAACAATTCACCCCCCTCTTGTCAAGTGTTACTACTGAACTATCATATGCATACGAATAATATAGTTTAAAAAGTGATGCAATTTACTGCTAGCTATTTTGTCAGGCATTTATTTTTTATATAAATAGTGTTTTGATTTTCTCCAAGCGTTAACCTCTATCTAAAATGCTACGCACGTGTATATGCCCATACGTTAACCGCTATCTAAAACGCTACGCACGTATATATGCCTCATTGTTTTTAGTTTAATCCCGTCGTCCTAATTAAAGTAAAACCATGAGTTGGATATTGAATTACAGGTTGCTAAAATAAAAGAGAAACAAACAGAATGAGAAGGTGGAAGCATTTAAATCCAAATCTGTGTACTACACAACTCCTCTTTAATTAGTGAAACTTGACGTGGCAAAACTCAAAAGTAATATACCCTCGATTCAAATCCTTTGGACACTTAAATTAGGTGATCCAGGCTTAGTTACTGACTTAGGGTGCGTTTTTGATCCCGGTGTTGTTATTGGCGAATAAAATAATTGTTATTATTGTCGCGTCGTCGTTAAACTACTGCCATAAAAAATAATTCGATCCGCACTACTTCGATGTAATGCTTGCGGTTTTTTGTGTGATTCATGTTCTAAGAAAACGAAAAGGGAAGATAATATAGTTAGGAATTGTAACAACAATTATCGCGCCGTGGCCAAAATCACTGTTGTAAAAAACAATTCTGCGCTACCCAGTGCAACGCTTGCGGTTTTCTGTGTGATTAATGTTTTCATACTACCCGCTACTTTAATTGACTGTTAATCATGTATTACACGTTACTATTTACTGTACCTGCTACTTTAATTGACTGTTAACCATTACACATTACTATCATCGTTACTCACTACTTTAATTAACTGTTAACCATTATACGTTACAATTCATCGTTACCCGCTAAAAACGCTACCTTACGTAGTCGATCCTAACCTAAAAGTCACTTGTTATGCAAGCATAAATGAAAATGTGACACTATATATTTCCATTCACGAAAAAAACCACCTCTATTTTTTTTTCTCTTCACATCAAACCCACTTTCTTTCCTCTATAAATAACAACCTAAACCCACTAATCACCTCTCAACCAATTCCCATCCTTTACCTCACTCTCTAAAAAAAATTCAACATTATTTTTACACACACAAAAAAGTAAAAATAAAAAATGAGGCCAGGAGTCACAATTCATATAGGAGGTGAATTTGGAGCACGAGAAATACCACCACCACACCACCAACATCAAATGGCACCGCCCGCGGCCGGGTGGAAGTCTCCGGTGCCATACTTATTCGGAGGTTTAGCCGCCATGCTCGGTTTAATAGCGTTTGCGCTACTCATCCTCGCTTGTTCATATTGGAAACTCTCTGGCTACCTCGACGCTGGGGAGGATTCCGGCGAAGTCACCGGCGACGAGAAACCCAAAGATAGTAATAGTAATGCTACAGCGGTGTCATATCCGAGTAGCATACTAGTGATAATGGCGGGTGAGGAGAAGCCTACTTTCTTGGCCATGCCAGCAACTAGTAGAACTTCTTCTCTAGGAGATTATGAACAAAGTGATAAAGCATGTAGTAGTAGTGATGGTGGTGCTGACGGTGGTTCTAGTGGCGGTGGTGGGGAGGAGAAAGTGGCGGAGCTAGAGACCAGCGGGACAATAGGTACAACTCGTGAAGAAGAAAAAAACAGAGAGACGACAACCTGAATATGTTGGTGGAGGTTATAGTAGTGGTGGTGACGTGGGGGTGGTGGTGGGTCAATATTTGTCAATTATTGTTTCTCAGGTATTTTGTCATGGGATGGGATGTACTAGGGAGGGTGGAGGGTCCCATGCAAACATTTTAATTTCAAAAGTTTCTTAATTTTAATTGGGGGAAAATGATGAAAAAAATGGGGGTTAAATGATTAATTAAGGTATGTTATTAGATTTCGGATAAGGATTAGATTAAATTAAGCACATAAGTAGAGGAGGATTAGGTAACTTTTTTTTTGTTTACTCCTTTCATCTGATATGTAAAAACTATATCAGACGGAGGGGTAATTTTGTTAGTTGTTGGGTGCTAAATAGCATTTAGATTTTGGAATTGAAGAGTTGGATTTTCCCTTTCTGCTTTTAAGTGATTGGAAAATGCTAATTGCGATATAGAGATAGAAGTGAAATTAAGAAATTTCATGGAATTGTGTTAAAGTTAAACATGTTTTATTCGTTTACTTCTTTAATTTCTTGCCTTATCTTAGACACGGTTGAGTCGGTTATAAAACAAGACAAATTTGGTTGAACAAAATTGAAAATAACAATGAAGTTTAGGAAGAGAAGAAAATGGAAATACTATACATACATAGTACAAATGTGATTTTTTTTTTTTTTTTTTTTTTGATTAAGAAATAAAATCAGGCATACTACTTGAATTATTGTTTCAGATAGAGTACAAAGACGACCTTGAGATAGAAGAACAAAAGAGGGATCTGAGAGAATACATAGAAACGCATACCCTATCTAGCTTTATATTACTCAAGACCCAGTTCCATGTAAAATTAGTAAATAAACTATAAAAAAAATCGATTAATTGAAAGGTAAATGATAAAATTCTCTCATTTTACAAACGAAAACAAACTCGAAGCCCAAACCATGGTACACATGTACTCCATGGACCATGGTTAGTTCATGACACACTCTATCTAACATAAAAAGAAAAAACAATTAAGAGGAAATTTGGGGGAAAAAAACGGTAAACGTTGTGGTTTTGTGTTGTTGTGAATTAAGGCGGTTGAAAGTTTCCATGTTCACCGCGGCGATCCGAGACTGTCTTACGCCTCACTTCTTCATCCGATTTTACATCGTAGGTTGGATATCATGAACTCCGGGTATCCAGGACTACCCCAGAGCCTTAATTTTTTTTTTTTTTTCCATTTTCTATCAACATTAAATATTCCTTTAAAAAATGTTTCAAAATAATAATTCAGGTGATATGTATGTCGATCACATTCTAAATTTGATAAGAAAAATCAATCCATTACGGAGTACTATATTCATTCTTAACTAGCTTTTGAGCATGTTTAAAGAACGGGCGGTTATATAGTGGTTATTTAGTCTATCTTTTTAAGTTCCAATTTTATTTAGCTTGTGATTTTAGAGATAATATATGATTTAAATATAGTTAAAATTTGAAAGTTGAGAGAATACATAAATTAATTTTTTTTTGAGAGAATACATAAATTAAATAGTGTATTAATATTGAGTGTTAATAGGGGAAGATGGAGTGAAAAATATTGAATGAATAGATTGGTGAATTGATACTGTACGAGGAAGATGGAGTGAACCAGGGGACTGGAGTTGTATAATATATCAAACAACAAAGAAAAAATTAAATAAAATACCAAATTAATGGAGGAAAGAATGAATACACGTGTCATATAATCAAATATGTTGACACATGTCATCTAATAAAATGTGATTTCCCTTTTTAAATAATATAGGTATAGATAACATGGAGTACCATTAACTAAATAATTAAACATGGTGAAGAATAGTCATAGATTAATGGTACTTCAACTAAATTATAAAAAAAAATGGTACTTCAAGTAAAATTTTAAAAAATAACATCAATTTTAAATACTCCCTCCGTCTCGGAACACTTGACCTGTTTTCCTTATCGGGTCGTCCCTTAATACTTGACCTGTTTCTAAAAATGGAAATATTATAACAATATTATATTATTTCTCACTCCACCCCTATTAACCCACCTACCCCTTACTCCATACAAAAAATAATTAAAAATTCAACCCATACTCTCCCCCAACCCCACCTCTTAACCCACCTCCCACTAACTACATTAAAATAATACCCCACTATCAACTACTACCTATTAAATTAAATAAGTCAATTCAAGTCCCTTAAACTCTGTGCCAGTCAAACCGGGTCGAGTATTCCGAGACGGAGGGAGTATTCTTTTGCCCTGTAATAGACACTAGTAATATTATTGTACCATATTTCTATCTCTATATAAAAAAGCCGAAAGAGCATACATCCTTTGTCGTAATTTCTCTACCCATTATACCCCTTCCTTTGATTTGTAATTACTTAATAAAATTATCGGATTTTTCATGAAATACCCCTCAATTTTCACGAAATTCACCAAATGCCCCTCGACTTTCAGAAATTCACCAAATGCCCCTCACCTTTAATATAATACCCAAACTACCCTTACTAATGACGCGCCGTTAGTGCTCCGTTAGCCAACTTTCAAATTCACCAAATACCCCTATTTTAATACTAATTTCACCAAATACCCCTTTGTTGAAAAATATTTCACCAAATACTTATATTTTTAAAGAAAAATTTTGATGCAATTATTTATGCCCAAATTTCTCCGCCTATATGGTTTATGCCCAAGTTCTAACTCTTTCTCTCCCAATTACCTATATCATTTTTTTTTTGTCTTGATTGAAAGCTAGCCAATAATATATAGGGACTAGAGAGTATTAGTGTTTTATATTGATGTACAGAATAACCCAGATCATTCAATTACAAACCAAATACAATAGATCTTAAAAGAGAGTTTAAGCTACTTTATGATACATCCTCAATAGCACCAATGCAAATCTTACTGCTGGAAGGTTTATGAAACCAATCACTGTAATGTTGGTGTGACTTCGATTAATGGAATAAAAGCAACAAATTATATATCAAAAAAAGACTGTAAAGACCCATGAGTTAGGATCTTGATCAAAGTAACTAATTTTTTTTGCGGCAATTGTTCTCAAGAAATCTGAAAACTCGGTGTTTTCAGTCACCAAACCACATAGTCTCTAACGAGCCTCGAAATCTAAGAAAAATAGATAATAGGTGCTCTTTGAAGAGAAAACAATCACCAAAACAAGAATCAACTTTCTCTAACAAAAAATAAACTTCTAGTCCAAATTACTAAACAAACAATCACCAGCTGTAGATTCAATCCCATTTATCCATAGCTACCTCTGTGCAAGGAACCAAAAGCCAAAAAAAAAAGAAAAAAATTTACAGAGCCCTACTGAAAAGATTGAAAGATCTTAATTTACATGAACCTGGTTCAAATGTTGTTCAGATTTGTGAAATAAGAAGTAGAACATTGGGATTCAGCAATTGTAAGATCAGCCACCATCTCGCCATTGTGAATAGGTAAGACCGGGAAATGGTGAACGCTAAAGACCCAACAAAGCCGCCGCATCCGCCACCGTCGATAGGTAAGATCGGTCCATACACCGTCTTCCTCACTCCTCTTGTCACCGCTAAACCCATTTCCGAGCCTCCAGTCGGGAATCACCAGGAATCATAAATTAATTTCTGAAGAAAATTGGGGGATTAAAGATGGGTTTTCCAGAAGTTTGATGTTGGGTTTGGGTTTCAAATGTTTGCTTTGAGGAATAATTGAAGATGGGTTTCAGATGGGATTAGTGGATTGCTGGTTCGGGAGTAAGAATAAGATTTGGAGTTGGGCATTAGTTATTTGGTTATGGAGGTGTGTGGTTCCATCAGAGTCGTTGTTGCAGCACGGGAGATTGAGAAGATAGAGCGGCTATTTAAATGCGGTGGTGGTGATGGTGGATCTGTGGTGGTTCCGAGATAGAGAATTTGTGAACGTTTTGCTATGATTTACCTACTCCGGCTTTACGATGGAGTTCTCCAGTGAAACGGGGGAGATGAGAAGAAATGGGAAGATAGAAGAAAAAAGAAAAAGAAAAATTGGATGCAGTTAAGGTTGATGAATGAGGAAGAAGGCGTAGAGAGAGAGGAGCAGTTGAGGATGCAGTTAAGAGAGGAGCAGTCAGCAGTGGTAGGGAAAGGTTAAGGAAAGGTTAAGGCTCCCAAAAGCAAAATAAGGGTAAAATAGTAAAGTCATGCTAACGGAGACTTAACGTCCGTTAAGTGTAAGGGTATTTGGGGTATTAAGTCATTTGTGAGGGGCATTTGGTGAATTTCTGAAAGTCGAGGGGCATTTGGTGAATTTCGTGAAAATTGAGGGGTATTTCATGAAAAATCCGTAAAATTATTCCTGGTTATTTGAAGACAGCTGGCAATTTTTATTGATGCATGTAAGACACCTACCATTGTTGGATCAAGGATGGTTCTTCATCTACGGAGTATCAAGCTCTTTCAACCATTCTACCCATAAAAATTCCACTATCTCTTTCTCTCTCTTACTTTGTTGTTTTACCCTTTGAAATGTGATATATGGTTTTGAAATTTAAGGCTGATTTCGGAAGAAATTAATTTGTTTTTTGAAATTTGTCTTGATTTCAGATCAGAGACAAAGCTGAAAAGGACGGGCAGAAGAAGAAGCAACAAGGAAGAGACGATTCTAGGTCGATCTGGTTTGATTTCTTTCATAATTTTTGAATTGTGAAATTATGTCACATACTTGGTAGAATGTTCTAGTTGTTGCATAAATTTCTGTTATAATTTCTAAAGTGATTTTTGAATTACGCTTTGATTTTTGAATGTTGATGACCATGAGCTTTCCAACCCAATCTGTTGTTGTAATAATGCCACTCTATTCTTTCATTTTTTTTTTTCTGGGTAAATTAGTACTGGATTTTTTGAAAGATTTTATAAGGTTTTTGTTTGTTCAAGATTTCTGCCTTTTTAGTTAATCCAGAAATAGAAGTATAGAACTGATGATTTATATATTTTTTCTCTATTGTGTTTGCATTTTGACTGGAGTAGAAGGTGGAGAGGTTTGAAGAGCAACCCCAAGTTTTTAAGTTTCAGGTAATTTCTTTGACAACAATTTGCTTATTTTTTTTTTGTGTTTGCATGTTTGGAATTTGAGTTGTAGAATTGAATAGATTATAGTATTGAAGCAAAATCAATTGAATCGGCCGACTGTCAATTGAACTCTTTACAGTATTAAAGCAAAATCAATTGAATCGCCCACAGTGTCAATTGAATCTATTTTCAGTTTTAGATCAAAATCGGAATCGGCTGCACCATCAATTGAACCAATTACACACTAATGATCTTAAATAAATTTCCGATGCATGCTTCAATAATTTGTTTGATTTGACTTTCCCCACCATTTATATTGGATTGGAATTGTTGGTTGCATAATATTTTGCTTTGTTACCTCAAAATTTAATGGTTCTAAAAAGTATTATGCTTGAATAAAGGAGAAATTTCAAGAAGAGTTAATCTTGAAGTTTCTTCTTCAGCTTTACTTAAATGTACTAATTAACTTTATGATTTCTGAGTTATATGTACGTTGTATACAACTATGCACTAATCAGTATACAGTTCAATGTACTTGGAGAACAGTTCCAAAATATTATGAAAATGTACTTGGAGAACAGTTCAGTTAATTAAAGTAAAAACTATTACTACTATGTAAAATTTTGTAAAGCTTATTTCCATGGAGTTATCTTTTTTGAATTTATACATTGGTGTGTGTGATATGTTGTTTTCTAATACTTAAAAAATGAATTTACAAATGGACCTCTCAAATTATTTGCAAGATGAGAGAAATTGTAGTGAACTCGGGCTTTGATCAGCAAGGGACATTAAGTCCTCTTATGTTGTATACTTGTATGTGGAGATGAAATAATTGCATGCATTTTAAATATTTGTTTTGTGCGAATTTCTTATACATATATGCTTTATTTTTGGTGCAGCAAATAGATCCAAGACTTCTTGATACTTTTGGAGAAACAATAGGGAATGGACAGTCACCGAACAATTTGGTTCATATTACTTCATAGCAATTTATAGTTAATATGATTAAATAGGATTGTCGATTAAGGTTCATAATTCTTTTGTTCATATATAATATATAGTTATACTATGTTATTATGAAATTTATCATATACAGAGTAGTACTTTGTAAGTACCAAGTACTAAGTTCAGTTGTATAGCAGACACGTGCAAAGCACGTGCCATTTACTAGTTTTTTTATATAAACATAAGGAAAAGGTACACAAGATCCTCTTCCAACCTTGTACCTACTTGCACCTCCAATTTTTAAGGAAAATAACCACTTGAGCTATATTAGACATGTACTTTTATAGTGCATATTTAATACTTGAACATATCATGGGGGGCATGGCCCCCACCAGGCCGCCAGCCCCCTAATTCCGCCCCTGCTACTATGGAGTACTCCCTCCGTCCCTTAATACTCGCACTGCTTTCCTTTTCGGGTCGTCCCTTAATACTTGTATCGCTTCTATAAATGAAAATTTATACCAATATTATATTATTTCTCACACTTACTTACTAACCCCACCTACACCCCTATTCCCTACAAAAAGTCATTTAAAAATTCACACCCCCACTCACCACATCTTACACATTTACCACTAACTATATTAAAAAAAATACCCCACTATCAACTAACACCTATTAAATTAATAAGTCAATTCAAATGTTTTAAACTCCGCACCGGTCAAATCGGTGCGAGTATTAAGCGAGTATTAAGGGACAGAGGGAGTACTAAGTATATACGAAGTACGAAGTATATTATTATATACTTTCTCAGTTTCGTAAATGTCGCACCATTTTATTTTTTACACTATTCACACTATGAATTTGACCATTTTTTGTGATTCATATGTAAGAAATTGTATTCATGCGGGGTCATGTTAGATTCGTATCAATATATATTTTCTAAATATCAATTTTTTATAATTTTTTACTTACACACGATTTTAGATATTAAGAATCAAAATAATGTGTTAAATTAGTAAAAGTCAACCCATAATGCGATATTTATAGAACGGAGTAAGTATGTCATTTTAGCTTTGGTCGCATTAAGTTCTGTACTTGATCAACCTATTATAAAAGACGACATACAAATAAAGTCTTAAATTATGTTGTAAGTTAGATTTTTGGTAAGTACTTCGTATGATTCTATACCCATTGGTCATATCCCTAATATGATCGAGTAATATCCCATTAATAATTAGTTTGATAATAATTAATGTTATTAAATTAAAGTACAATCATTGGCTAAAGGACGTTTTATAGTGCTTTTACATGTCATTCCACTAAATTTAAACAAAGAAACAAAATACGACTAATTAATTTAATATTTTTTAATTTTTATATACACAACATTGAGATATTTTATTTATTACAATAAACAATTCAGTAGGATATTTTGCTTTTAAAAGTCACCTCAACAACATTAAAACTTCTTTTAAACAAAAAAAATAATCATCAACAACATTAAAACTTCTTTTAAACAAAAATATAATCATAACTTATTTAAAAAAATCAAAATGGTATTTTGAAATATCTTTATAACTTTTAGTTATAATGTTATATGCGTGATAATGAAATTTTCTGGAAAAAAAAGGTACTGGAAGCATATAAGAGCAACTCTAATGGTTGCATTTAGGGACTTGCTTGTAATTTCCAAAACTTTCAAGCAAGTAGCTAAACCATTAGAGCAATTTTGTTAAATTAGCTAGAGAAAGCAAATTAGCTCTACCAAGCTAATTGGCTTGGAAAAACCAACAACCTTTTTTCCTAATTATTAGGAATGTAAACATAAAAATAGAATAAAAAAAATTAAAAAAAAGAAGTTAAACAAAAATCAAGCTACTTGCTAACTATTGGAGCATGTTATAGCTAGAAAATATTGTTGCTTGAAAATTTGATGTGGCATACCAAGCTACAATGATATTAGCTAGCAAGTAAAGATGCTCTAAGTGTTTGAAAGTTAGGACCCCGTTTGTTGTCCCTTTTTTTTCCAGTTTTTTTTTCTTTCACAAAACTAAAAACTAAAATATGAAAATCATAAAAAATAGTTTTCAGTTTTTTGTTGTCAGATTTTAAAATCCATATGATTACTACAAGTATAACTAATTTTATTTCTTGATTCAATCTAAGACCTTGTTTTTTTCGACTTAATTTTAGTTCAATTCAATACAGTTCATTTCAGCTACATTCAGTTCCATTTAGTTCAGTTCAAAAGAACTGCATTGTGTTCATTTCTTCTTTAATGATCTTATTTTATTACCATTTTTATTACTCCATCTTTTCTTGAATGTTAGTCCCCTTTCTTAATTGAGATATTCTTTTTTATTAGTCCCTTTTCGAATATTTTCTTATTTGTCTAACATTTATCCCTTTTACACCCTTATAAGTATCTTAATGGTCCACTTATTTTCTCTCAAGTAAACTTTTATCCCCATTAAATCCTCCCTAATTATTTCTCTCGCCTACCCACATGAGTTATATTCTATTGAAATTCATTTGACAGTTGTACTTTTGTTGGATTGTCTTAGATTCCAAAATGGACTAACATTTAAGAACGGAGAGAGTATTATAATGTTAAATTTTACTATTAATTATATTATAATGTTCATCTTTAATTTTTATTATTTTTATTATTATCATTATTTTATTATTATTATTATTATTATTATTATTATTATTATTATTATTACTATTACTATTATTATTATTATTATTATTATTATTATTATTATTATTATTACTATTATTATTATTATTATTATTATCATCATCAAATGCTAACAAAGTCAAACATTTTACAAATGATTAGTGGGCAACCGAGATACAATATGGCCCCCCACTCCTCTAGCTATAGCAAAACCTATCCTGGTGATAATATGAGCAGCAGCACGAGCCCCAATGTCTTGTGTCCTAGAAAACTTCTGAATCCGCTTCAGCAACGCCACAACATCCTTATCCAGCTCCCCCAAAGAAGAGAAAGAGAACGGAAGAAAGCCATAACCAATGGCCCTGCAATGTGCTTCGTACTTGGCTCGCTTCCGAATAGCTGCATCAGCCACAACCCGGCCTGGGGCAAAGCCAGACAACCCAGACTGTGTCAGAGGAGAAGATCCCGTCAAGTCAACACACACATCGCAGCCCCGATCCCAAGAGTAGAGCAACACGTCTGATGGTCGGAGAGCTCCATCGTTCCCCCCAGATAGACCAATATCAACCTCTTTCCGCGCCGAGATCCCAGACCGATAACAAACATCAACAAGGGTATCCCGAACCACATTATGCCGATGCTTGATACCCACGATGCCAGCACATGAGACCGCATGATCACCAAAGATGTCTCCCGCAAAGACCCTGTAGCAAGCAGAACATGGTACCGTAACAGAGAACAAAGGAACCCCCAATCGGTAACACAACACACATCGATAAGCCTTAGCATTCATCGTCTGTCCCAAACCTGATGTGGGGATCGCACGAAGCCAAGCAGAGGTGTGATCTCCCTGCTGCGATTTCCACAACGCCGACTGCCGAGACGATAAAGAGAAGGTGGATTCTGCGGTTGCAGTAACCTTTGTGAAATATATATCTGCCAATGTCTTCATAAGTTTTGGGGCAGCGACCTCACTAGGGTTACTCAGAATGTCATACTCCACCATTCCACTAAATAGACTCAACGCATCTTCAAATGCCCGACCAGGACCAACAATATCAGCATGCCGTAGAAGCTGTGTCTGCAAACCAAAAGACTGCAGCCGAGAGGCAAGAAAAGCATAATGCCGAACATCACCCGCGGAATAAACACCAAGTTCGCCAAAAGAAAAGGTAACGTGGCAAGTCGCCACTGCTAATCGCCAAAGCCAGGCCCCGAAGCAGTAACAATACGCTCCAAAGAAGATCGAAGAGCCTCATCGAAAGTGCGCTGCGCAGCCTCAAAAATACCAGGAGGACAAGTACGCAAAGCAAAGTAGAGTTTAGAAACTCCTGTACATGCCATAAGCAACAACAACTCACACTGAGGATCATCAAGCTGAGCAACCTTATCTATAAGCCCAATGGTCTTGATTACCCTCTACATCACAAGTTCACCACTAAAAACAGGATCGGAACTAGCGGGACCACCAAGCAACTTAACACAATGCAAAGGACGAGCAATATCAGAGGGAAAGACTCCCACAACCCTGCTACGAGGGTCCTCAGTAAGCCTGAAAACCTCGGTCTTCTCCAAATTAAGATGTAACCCGAGACAAGGCCCGTCCTCCATAATCAACTGGAGAATCTTCCCCACCGCCAAGGTATCACCAATAATAGTACCGTCATCCAAATACCATGCCTGAAGACATACATCAAACGCGTCCCTGATTTTACAAACCAGGGGTTGTAAAACCAAAGAAAAGAGCAGAGGACCAAGGGGATCATCCTGCTGCACACCCTGAGACGACCATAACGTATGCTCCCCATAATACAATCTGGATGGAGTAGAGTAACAGAATTCAACCCATCGCGAAATGCCCGGACAACGAAGACAAACTTTACGCAACATGGCCGCTCGATCAACTAAATTGAAGGCATTTTGGAAATCCACCAACAACATTGAAAGACCCACATCAGAACCCCGATCCTCAATCAACCTGTTCACAGCATGAAGAATTGCCTCACCCCCCGCAGATACCCCGACACCAAATTGAAGACCATCAAAATAACTTTCCAAAGACGGACCAACCATAACAGCACCAATCTTCGAAACCAGACGTCGCCAAACACTTCAACAGCAATAGGACGAATACCACCACTGGGCTTGACAAGAGGGGTGAGGGGAGCACTAGCAACATACTCACCCAAACCGACAGGGCATTTCCCAGCTAAAAATAGATTAACCACCCCAGAAATGGAGTCAACTGACTCATCAGAAACAGCTACAGCAGCCCCACTCAAGCAATCGATAAGGTGCTGAGCTCGTAAAACGTCCCTCCCACAAGATGTGCCACGAGGAAAACTCCTAATCCGGTCCAAAACAACAGCAGAAGTAGCCATGAGATGATGATCATCAACATGAATATCAGGCAAGGATGGAGCTGGAAACGTAGGGTGTTTCGACTACAAATCCGCAAGAGTGGCCTCATTATAAGGCGCAACACCAGAAGAAGAAAGAACACGGACTGCAGCAGTGTAATGGCCATCACCAATCTTCCTACGACACTGCTTGATATTACGCTCTGCTAAATCAAGACCCTCATCAGCATCCATCAAAGTAGGGGATCCAGCTGCCAAAGCTTCCCGCAAAAGAAGCATATCACCACCCGGCTCACTCCAAGTACGAATAGCATTAACAATGCTCTCCTCCTGCCGTTGCCGCCTTATGGCAGATGTGCACTCACGATTACTTCTCGGACTAAAGGTCCTAAGGATACATAGAGGCAACACAAGAAGTTTAACCCAATAAGAGATGTCCTCAGGCCTGCAAATAACCCTATCAAGCGCGCCTCTCAAAATCCGAGAAAAACTCAAACGACATTTAGGAGGGATGGATTTCATTGTGCAAAGCCGTCTAGATAAAAATCTGTCAAGAAGAGTGACGGTAAAACCACAATCATGTTCTTGCACCGCAGTATCCATTTGACCATCAGAAGCAAGAGACGGTTTAGAAAAACCATAGAGCACAAACCGAACAACACCATCCTCAACAACAGGCGGGGCCACAAAATCAGAACCATGACGACATTTAGCACGAAGAGCATGCGTCTTAAAACAATCCCCACAAAGCCAAATCTCCATACGGCGGAAAGTCAACTCAGCCTCAGAATAAATAGCCAAGTCGGTGGTTAGAGAGTTTCGTGTCACCACTTGAGCATCACCCTTAAAATGACGATCACGAAGATGAGTGATCAAAGAGCTCTTAGTAAGCCCATTTCCACCGCCGTCTTGACACCCACTAAGACCCAAAAAGGACAATGAAAACGCACCACACCAGTAGACATTAAAAATAGCAAGCCAACACAACAACACCAATAAACGTTAGACTCCCAAAATGAAAAATCCAAACACAGCCCACAACAACTCCCAATCACAGCAACACCAAAAAAGGAACAAAAGCCACTAACAAGGAACTCGATATTACCACAAAGAAAACATTCACAAACCACTAACAAACTTACTTTGTTTCTGTCTTTATTTTTACCACGGGTATGCCAAGGTGATGGCTGGAGAACACACCAAACTTGCAAGCACCACACAACAACAACGCACAACCTTGCAAGCACCACAGCCGAACCGCAAATAGCAACAAAGTACCACTGAACCAGACACACCAAACCCACAGCAGAACCTATCTCCAAACCGCAACCGCCTGAAAATTTAACTCCAAACCCAACCGCAAATAGCCACACCGCCGGAAAAGACCACGCAACACCGCCGGAAACCGCGCCGTAATCGGCTGAAGACTGCCCCGAAATCCCGACGCCTGAAAAGTCACCTCAAACCACCTGAAAACTGCCTCAAATCCGCCCGAAAACTGCCTGAAAACTACGGCAAAATCGCCTGAAAATTGCACCTAAACTACCGCCTGAAATAGTCACCTGAAACCGCCTCAAAATGCCGCCCGGAATCGCCTTAAACTGCCAGAGATTTCACCGGAATAGCCAGCGACATGGGAGTTGCCCTAATCTCCCATAATCGCCAAATTTGAGAGAAAAAGTCAGCGTTTAAAAATAATTAGTGGGAAGCCGAGATATTATTATTATTATTATTATTATTATTATTATTATTATTATTATTATTATTATTATTATTATTATTATTATTATTATTATTATTATTATTATTATTATTATTATTATTATTATTATTATTATTATTATTATTATTATTATTATAAATCAAATGCTAACAAAGTCAAATATTTTACAAATAGTTAGTGGGAAGCCGAGAATCTGAGCCCCCACTCCTCTTGCTATAGCAAAGCCTATCCTGGTGAAAATATGACCAGCAGCACGAGCCCCAATGTCCTGAGTGAAGGAAATAATGCCCTTGGTCCAAGTATGCATTTAATGCTAAGTCTAATAAATGCGGTTCAGTATTAATTAACAAGTTAATAATTCAGTGAGATCAAGTGAACTGAATGCCTAGCTAGAGGTCGCTTCAGTTCAAGTGGAATTAATAATATTAATCCACAACTTACTCTTGACTGAACTCGTATGGTCACACAAATAGTACGAACGGATCAAGTATTTAAGTGAATATATTATTCATTAAGTACTCCATTTATGAACATTCGGAAACGATGGATCTCGGTTCCAGTCGGAGCTGAAATCGTCAAAAGGCAAAATAAAAAATACTCCGGAAATGATGATATTGCCGTAAACGGAAATATGGTTCATGAGGGAAATATAAATATTATCCAAGTCGTAGATGTTACCGGAAACGGAAACATGGTTCGTATCAAAAAATATTATCGGAAATAGAAATATTGCCGGAATCGGAAATATTGCGGGAAATGGAAATATTACCGAAATCAAAAATATTGTCGGAAAAGGAAATTATTTTCGGAATCGGAAATATTAACGGAAACGTAAATATTTGTTCGAAACGGAAATGGATTCCAGATTCGGAAAACGAATAGGAAGCTCGACGAGCAACAAGACGGCAAGCGAGCCGGCCCATCGCTCGACAAGCAAGAGAGCAAGGCAGCAGCGCAAAGGTCCGCGCCTAGTAAGCTAGCGAGGCAGCAGCACCAATGGGCCGCGCCAAGCCAGCGAGCAAGGCAGCAGCTCCATGGGTCGTGCCAAGCAAGCGGGCAAGGCAGCAGCTCATGGGTCGCGCCTAGCCAACAAGCAATACACTGCAGGCCTGCCGAGGCAAGGCCACAGCGCGCTGGGCCTTCGGCCAGCTGCGGCTGTGGCTGGGCCGAGGCAGCACGCACACCAACGTGGCCCGTTGTGGCTGCGTTGGGTTGTTTCGTCTTGGGCTCCAAGAAAGGTCCGATTTCTTAATTCCCAAGTTGTTAGGTTATGACAAATATAAAACATATATTTCATGCGGAAAAACCATAAAGCCAGGAATCCAAATTAATTGCCACATAGTCAATTAGCATAATTTAGGATACTTACATGTGACGCGTGCCTTCCCTAGATGCTCCCGAACAGAACAAGAAAAAGTTTAGGACTCCAAATGTCTCCCCTCCGTAGATAGTCCACAACATGTTCGGATCCGCCTTAGATTCAATTAACTATGTTATTCGAAAGCTTAATTATATTTTAGGCAAATTATTAAGTTATTCCTTAAACTCAAACTATATGAAAACTTATTGATTGTGGTGTATAAATTGTGATTATGAATCACCTATTTATAGGGAGGAAATATCGGACTTAGATTTCCACTAGGATTCAATTTACTAATTCAATTAGAATTCTAGTTAAATTAATCCATTAGAATTTAATGTTTAATCAAACATTTAATTCTTGTGGAATTAGGAAAATAATTAATCGAGCAATCCTAAACGACCAAGGATTCGTAGCATTGCACAAGCACACACACACGCAGCCCATAAGGCCACGGTGCGCGGCTCGGCCCATGGCAGGCTGGCAGCACGCGGCCCATCCTTGGGTGCTGCTGCTGGGCCTCGCCTGGCTCGCTTGCTGCGGGCTTGGCCACGCCTTGCTCGCTGCTTGTGGGCCTCGCTGGCCTTGCTGCGTGCGGGCTTTGCTAGGCGCGGGCCCAGCTTCGTGTTGGGCCATGCGTCTAGCAAGCTCGTCGGACGATCGTTTCGTACGTCGCGCTTCCGATTCGTTTTCCGATTCCAGAATTCATTTCCGATTCGAACAATATTTAATATTTCCGATTCCGGAAATTTATTTTCGTTTCGAACAAATATTCAATATTTCCGATTCCGGAATTTATTTCCGATTCCGACAATATTTCCGATTCCGGCAATATTTCCATTTCCGGCAATATTTCCGATTCCGACAATATTTCTGTTTCCGACAATATTTTTGATTCCGGCAATATTTCTATTTCCAATAATATTTTCCGATACGTACCATATTTCTGTTTCCGGCAACATCTACGACTTGGATAATATTTATATTTCCGTTACGATCCATATTCTTGTTTCCGGCAATATCATCGTTTCCGGAGTATTCATATTTTGCCTTTTGACGATTTCAGCTCCCACTGGAACCGAGATCCGTCGATTCTGTTCACGTACTATTTGTGTGACCCTACGGGTTCAGTCAAGAGTAAGATGTGGATTAATATTATTAATTCCACTCGAACTGAATCGACCTCTAGCTAGGCATTCAGCTCACTTGATCTCACTGAATTATTAGCTTTCATAATTTATTAATACTGAACCGCATTTATTAGACTTAGTATAGAATGCATACTTGGACCAAGGGCATTATTTCCTTCACAAGTAACCTTGGATTAAGTATTCCTAGTCCTACTAGAATTGGTTTAATTAAGAGTTTAATTAATGTTGCAATTCTAATTGAATAAGAATTTCAATCCTAGTAGGGTTGGTAATTCTATTCCTAGTAAGACTTAAATTCCTTATTTCCTACCCTATAAATATGAGGCTAGACCTTCATAATTATACACATCAATTGAATTGAAAATCATATTCTTTATTCCCATTGTGTTCAAGGGAGAACATAATACAGCCTAGCCCGAATACATAAAACCTTAAGTAAAATCCTAGGTGGTTGAACCTAAGGCGGATCCGAACGTGTTGTGGACTTTCTATGGAGGGGAAACGTTTTGGGCTCTAAAGACTTGTTCTTGTTCGGTTCTGGAGAAGCTAGGGAAGCACGCATCACATTGTATGTCACCTAAATTATGCTAATTAACTATGTGTCAATTAATTTGGATTCTGGCTTTATGGTTTTTCGCATGAGTTATATTATTGTATTATTCATAACCTAACACTGAGTGCTAGAGAACTTCTGAACCCTGTTCTGCAACGCAACAACATCCTTATCCAGCTCACCCAAAGAAGAGAAAAAGAACGAAAGAAAGCCATAACCAATTGCCCTGCAACGTGCTTCATACTTGACCCGCTTCCGAATAGCCTCATCAGTCACAACCCAGCCCGGGATAAAGATAGAAAACCTATATTGTGTCAAAGGAGAGGATCCCGTCAAGTCAACACACACATCACAGCCCCGATCCCAAGAGTAGAGCAACATGTCTGCGCGTCGGAGAGCTCCATTGTTCCCTCCAGATAGACCCATATCAACCTCTTTCCGCGCCGAAATCCGAGACCGATAACAAACATAAATAAAGGTATCCCGAACCACATTATGCCGATGTTTAATACTCACGATGCCAGCACATGACACCGCATGATCACAAAAGATGTCTCCCGCAAAGACCCTGGAGCAAGCAGAACATGCCGATGTTTAATATTATTATTATTGTTATTATTGTTACATAACTATTAATGTTATTATTATTTATTATTTATTATTTCTTCTGCATTATTTATTATTTATTATTCATCCAGTTTCATTCAGTTTAGTTCAATTCAGTTTCATTCAGTTCATCTCAATTTAATTCAATTCAGTCCAGTTCAGTTCAGCAAAAAAAAACTCAGAAGACAGGGCCTAAATCATATACTTTAAAAAACCAAAAAAACAAAAGGTTAAAACTTACAATGATACCGAACGAGCCTTTGACTTCGGACATTTTCATTGATATTTTTTTATGTAGACAATAATCACAAAATATAAATTTATTACTATTAAAGTACAATAGTGTTGTAAGGGCATGGCTCCAAACTTTGCCTAATTAACTACTTCCTCCGTCCCTTTTTCTTCTATACGTCTGGTGTTATGCACGCGATTAAACGACTAATTAATATGCATTGAGATTCATTTTTTTTATTATTTAAAAAGGCAAATTACGTTTATTTATGTTTTAACTTTTATAAAAATCTGACATTGGAAAAAAGAGAAATATTTAATGCCCCAATAGAAAAGTGTGAGCGTTAAACGCCCAAATAAATTTAATTTCTTAAAATAATCCTTGGACACAAATCTTGATAGGATATTATTGAATTTATGTGAGAATATAAATGAAAATGTAAACAACAAAACAAGACACCCACAATGGAATACGTAAAGAACTAAAAGGGACGAAGGGTGTACTATGTATGTTGACCCTAAAGTTTTGATGATGACAAAGCAAACTCCTGACTATTAGTTAAGTTATGTTGCTATTTAGGTCTCGAGATCCTTTTAAGGACAATGCTAAGTTAGGGAGATCCTGAGTTGGATAAACTAAGCAAAGTGGAATATACGCAAGTCATTTGATCAATGTCAGACATTACTTTGAAGAAATAACTATTTGGCAAGTTTAGAAAGGCGAGATCCTTAGGCGAGATCCTTAGGCGAGTTCCTGAGGCGAGATCCTCATATATTATGTGGATCATCGATGTTCCAGAGAAGGAGCAAATTTTGAAGACTTCGAGTGAAGCTTCCTAAAGGTGCAAGCATGAAGACTATAATATATGAGTTTATGTCTAGGATTTATGTAAGTATTTAATATTGCATATGCGTAATTTGGAACGAAGGGAACATGAGTATTTTGGTACGTTTTTAACTGAAAATATAAACTGTAAATATAAAGGAGTTTTAATTAGAAAATCTTTGAAAAATAAATAAAATGATTTTAATAAAAATAAACATAGGATTCTATTTAGATTTTCCTTGTTTTCCAAGCAAAAAGATTTTCCCTTGATCCTAAGATTACTCCCAGTATTTTCTCAATTGAACGTGCAAACTAGTAGTTGGAATTAGTCTCCCTTGTTTCACTCCAACTATTCCCAAGTTACTGAGCAGTAACAGTTAGCGGAAGTTGAGGGAAACATGGGTAACTAACCCTAGGTAAAACTCCTCTATAAAAGGAAAAGAGTTTTCACTATTTCAAACACAACTGATTTTTGCAAATAATATTCCAAAAAGAGCTTAAGCGTTTTAACAAAGTCAGTTTATAAAAAGTGTGTTCCTTGAGTTCCTTATTGCGTATAAGCTTTATTACGTACTAGAGTTTATTATCAAAATTGTATTTTGGGGTTAAGGGGTGAGTGATCCTTGAGTGACTTATAGTTAAGTCATAGAGAGAAAGAGTGAGAAAGAGGAGCCCAATAATCAACGGGGATTCTTGTGAGGAACTCGTGTTCGAGAGGAACTTGAGTTAAAGAGTGTATTTGTAATAGAGGTATTAAATTAATACAGAAGAGTAGTGAGGCTTTCCTTCTTGATTAGTGTCAAGAAGGTTTCTCAGTTTCATATCTTTCTTCGTTATTGATCACTGTTTCTATATTGTTTAAATTCCGCAAGAGACTTATCCAATTTCAAAAGAAACAATTCACTCCCCTCCCTCTTGTCTAGTGTTCCTACTGTACTATCAGTTGGTAATTGAGCAGGATCTCACAAAAATACAGGAAAGCCTGTTGAGAAAAAGTTCCTGGAAAGTATGAACTCTCACGAGAAACTCGAGGAAGGTTATTCCACTCAAAGACCTCCAATGTTCAATGGAAAATTCTACACCTACTGGAAGAACAAGATGGAGATCTTTATCAAGGCATAGAATTATCACGTCTGGCGAGTCATAGAAGTCGGCGATTTCGAGGTAACGACAAATTCCCAAATTGAGGTAGTTCCTAAACCTATGTCTGAATTTGCTAAGGAAGATTTTGAAAAGTATGAAATCAATGCAATGGCTGTGAAAATCTTGCATTGCGGCCTTGGACCTCACGAACATAATAGAGTTACGGGGTGCAAGAGCGCAAAGCAAATTTGGGATCTCCTTCAAATAACTCATGAAGAACTAACGAGGTTAAACGTTCTAAAATTTATTTATTAATATCTAAATATAAACGTTTCGAAATGCAACCAAGAGAAACAATCCAATAAATGTTTACTCGTTTCACTAACATCACTCATGAGCTAGTTTCTCTTGGAAGAACTATTCCCTCTGATGAACAGGTTAGGAAGATCCTAAGGAGCTTGCCTCAGGATGATAGATGGAGAACCAAGGTCACTGCATTGTTTGAAACAAAGGACTTCACCAAATCCAACATTGAACAATTGGCGGGATCCTTGATGACTCATGAATTACATCTAGGAGCAGGTGTTCTTTAGAATCCCAAGAACCAAGGCCTTGCTCTTAAGGCTGAGGAACTAGAGGACTCAAAACTCGATGAAGAAGAGGCTGCTATGTTGGTCAGAAGAATGAAAAGATTTTACCGGAACTCTAAACCTGAAAATCTAAGAGGAAGGAACTCAGTGAGAAAACTAAGTGGTTCCAAATCTGACCAAGGATGTTTCAAGTGCGGTGACCCTGGCCATCAAATCAGAGACTGCCCTCAGTGGAAAAATGAGAAAGGAAAAGGCAAGGGAAAGGATCAACCCAAGGAAAGATTCAACAAATATACCTTTGCCAAATCCAACTTCAAGAAGGCAATGATCGCAGCTTGGGGAGAAGCTACAGACTCGGAAGAAGACGAGGATGAACCAGAAGAAGAAACAGCCAACCTTTGTCTTATGGAAAAGATCGATGGAACAACCCAAGATCCATCAAGTGAAGTAAGTTCCTCAACTCTTCAATCTCTGTCTAAAAATAAATTAGTGGAATTATTGATATAAACTCTAGATAATTTTAAAAAGCTTAGCGTAGTAAAGGCTCAAAGTGACAACTGACAAGACCTTGGAACTTAGCAAGGGACACATGATCTATCTTAATAATGTTAGATCTGATGTACAGGGTAGGTTCTTTGACATGCTTGATAGGATATCGCTCTTCAAAACTTATTTGAGCGAGTCAAAAACAAAAACATTCTTCTCAATGTGGAACAACTGTTTAAGTCTAGATCCTAGTAAATCTACTGAGATTAGCTTGGGGATCTTCAATGTTGATTTAGAAAAATTAAACAGTGAGTTAGTTACAGTAAAGGAACAAAAGGAGAGATTAGTCAAGGAACTTGCTTTAGCTAATGCTTGGAAACAATCTCCTAAAATCACTCCTAAGTGGATTGAGAATGCACAATCTAAAAGAACTGAAGGCCTAGGTTTTTACTATAAAAGGAACAATAGTAAAAAGAAAAATTACGTGGAACTGCCTAGTGTCAAAGTTGTTCCTTTTATGGTATTGGTGATCATGTTGTGACTAAGTGTTCCAAAAAGAAGGAACTGTTCAATATAAACGAGTATATTGTCAGGAAGATATGGATTAAGAAGGTTGGTCCTTTAGTGGTAAAGGAACTCGAGGAAACCCCTGTATCTAATCATTGATAATCTTGCAGGTCCTAGTGAGGAGGAACAACTCGTGGTATCTTGATAGCGGGTGTTCCAAGCACATGACATGAGATAAAACCAAATTTCTCTCACTAGAGGCCTACAATGGAGGAACTGTGACCTTTGGAGACAACAAGAAAGGTGAAATCATCGCCATTGGAAAGGTAGGAAGGTTAAGTTCCCATTCGATTGACAATGTATTCCTGGTAGAAGGTTTAATGACAGTCTGCTCAGTGTTTCACAATTCTGTGACAAGGGAAACTCGGTAAGCTTTACTTCAGAAATTGTCGAATAATTAACAATAACAATAAGGAAGTTATTTTGGAAGGAACTCATAAAGGGAACACATATACTGTGGATCTCAACAAAGTTCCAAGGAATACTTTAACTTGTATTAGTGTTACTGAGGATGATCCACTTTTATGGCACAAGATATTTGGACATGCTAGCTTTACACTGCTTGATAAATTAAGATCAAATGAACTAGTGAGAGGACTACCTTCCATCAATTTCCTTAAATATAAGGTCTGTGAAGCATGTGCCAAAAGGAAAGCATGTCAAGAGCTCTTTTAAGCCTAAGAAAATGGTCAGCACAACCAAACCATTGGAACTCATCCATATGGACTTGTGTGGACCGATGAGAATTCAAAGTAGAAGTGGAAAACGTTATGTCTAGGTTATTGTTGACGATTATTATCGTTTCACTTGGGTTGTTTTTCTAGCAAGTAAAGATGAAATATTTAATGAATTTTTTGCTTTTTCTAAGAAAATATAGAGAACCAAATGACGTCAACTAATACATATAAGGTCGGATCATGGAACTGAATTTGAGAATCACAAGTTTGATGAATACTGCAAGGAACAAGGTATGGATCATAACTTTTCTGCACCTAGGACTCCACAACAAAATGGAGTTGTTGAAAGGAAAAAAAGAACCTTGGAAAACATGGCTAGAATCATGCTAATAGCCAGTTCCTTACCAAGGAACTTATGGGCAGAAGCAGTAAACACGGTTTGTTATATTATTAATAGAGTAATGATCAGGGCCATATTAAACAAGACTCCCTACGAGCTATTAAAAGGAATCAAACCTAATATCTCTTATTTTAGAGCCTTTGGGTGCAAATGTTTTGCTCATAATAATGGCAAAAGGAACTTAGGAAAATTCGATGAAAGAAGTAATGAGGCCGTGTTCCTAGGATACGCCTTAAATAGTAAGCCTACAGAGTTTACAATAAGCGATCGATGTGTGTTGAAGAAAGTGTACATATTATTTTTGATGAGGCTAACAATGTTAATGAAGTTCAGGAAAGAAATATTTTGAAATTGGTTTAATTTGTTTTACAGATAATGATGAGGAAATCTCTCTTGAAAGACAACACAATGGAATCATAGATCCACAAAGTCAAGGAATTGCTACTAACCATGAAGTTTCTGTTCAAAGAGATCCATGAGTTCCTGATCTTGAGGAACTAATAGAAGAATCAGGAGCTGCTGATCCTGAGGAACTAGATCGGAGAAGATCAAGGAAACTCTGATCCAGAGGAACTAATAGAAGTTCCTGTTCAACACAATATCATTCAACAGGAACAAGGTACTCAGGGAACAGAAGGAACTCAAGGAACAGAAGGAACTAAGGAGACTTTAAATGTTCCAGCGGCACAATTTCAACCTAAGCATGGAAACATCAAAGTTCTAACTAATGGAACTAATCATCAGTGACATTAGGAAAGGAACTCAGACAAGGTCTAAACTCAGGAACTTCTGTGCTTTTCATGCGTTCCTCTCCATAACCGAGCCAAGGAACCACACTGAAGTATTGGAAGATGCTTATTAGATCACTTCCATGCAAGATGAGCTAAATGAGTTCCAAAGGAATAAGGTGTGGCATCTGGAACCCAAACCAAAGAATCAGAAGGTCATAGGTTTGAAATGGGTGTTCAGGAACAAGCTCGATGAACATGGAACAATCGTCAGGAACAAGGCAAGGTTGGTCGTCAAAGGCTACAATCAACATGCAGGTATTGATTTCGAAGAAACTTTTGCTCCTGTTGCTAGATTAGAAGCTAATGTATCTTAATTTCTTTTGCAGCCTTTATATGATTTAAATTGTACCAAATGGACGTCAAATGTGCTTTCTTAAATGGATTTCTTGAAGAAGACGTCTATGTGGAACAACCCCCCAGTTTTGAGAATCCTGAATTTCCTAATCACATCTATAAGCTTGATAAAGGTCTTTATGGGTTAAAGTAGGCTCCTAGATCGTGGTACGAGAGATTATCCAAGTTTATTTTAGAAAATGGTTTTAAACGAGGAAGAACTGACAAAACTCTATTTTTAAAATCAAAAGGAACTGACCTATTAGCTGTTCAAATTTATGTTGATGATACATTATTTGGTGCAACTGATGAAAATTTGTGCAAGGATTTTTCAAATCTAATAAGAAGAGAGAAGCACGAGAAAATGAGACTAGAACTCGGAATGATCAAACTGAGATAAGTAAGCAGGAAGTTCCCCTCAAGGTATTTCTTTAATAGATTAATGCATAGCTACTATATACCTTTATGAATTATACGTGCGCAAGTATAGATGAAGTTTACCATTGTTAAGGATCAACCGAAAAACATATATAGAAATAACACATATGATTAATAGGTCAACAATACGAGATACGTAAATTAAAGTTGTTCCACTAAAATAGGATCTTGGATATATTATTCACTCAAAATCTTTTTGTTATATTTTTTTTCTGTTTACATCCTTAGTTTTATTTTTATTTATTTTTCTTCATTATCTTTTTATTTTTCGGTATATATATGAATATATCCAATTTTTCTCAAATTTTATTCTTTCCTCAAATCTTTATCTTTTCCAAAAAATAAAAGCAAATGGATCACACACCTATGGATCTCTCATACCCAAATCCACCAAACACTCAAAACTCACGGCATACTCATGTGGAACAAGCACTCATCCTCTCCACTCCACCTCTCCATCTTCCTTCATCTTCCCCAAATCTTTCAACCATGGTGAAAACTAGTATGAATACAGATCTAAAACACAAAAGAAAGAGAAAATCAATCTCACATGTTTCCATGGAAACCTCACCAATTCAAACATCAGAACCCTTACAAATGCAATCTCCTCAAAAATCAACCACCAACACCATCACAACCTGCACCCACTCTCGCCTAACCGCCGGTCGCGCGCTTTCTCCCCCAAACCCAACCGCCAGCCTCGACCTTCTCAACCCGCCGTGCCCGGCTCTCCCTCCTCCCGTCGAGTCGTCCATCTTGAAACAACCCAAGAACAGTCGCGGGCCACCAGCGAAGGCAACCCATGACCCTTTGTCGGTGGTTCTCGCACCCAACACCACGCCCACCGAGCGCGCATCCTCGAGCGATGACCAGCCTGCCGAGGAGTCACCTCGGCTTGCGAAGAGGCAGTGGCGGTCGAGCAGGGTTCCTAAATCCGACACCCCAACCACCATGGTCGAAGGTGGTGGTCGATCTAAGGGGGAAGTTTACCCAACTCATGTCCTCTCGGCTCGGGATGCAAATTTGGCTAAAGGTTTTGCTATTAATCAGACATGGTGTAAGGCAAACAATTTCGAGGAACTCATGGAAATTCTAAACCATCAAAACTGGGTAAACCTACTTTGTATGCATTTAGAACTCCAATTATTCCAGAAGCTATGAATGAATTTCGTGCAAACTTTAGGTGTGTTGATGGTGTGTGCTATAGTAGTGTCAATGGAACTTTGTTTGAATTTAATGCTGATTATATTGGGTGTGCCAAATGCAGGTTATGATTTGTATGTTAAGGGGAAGACAACCAAAATTAAAGTTGGTGTGGTCACTAATGAGCAACTTGTACAGGTCATTGGTGGTGACCTTTCACAAAGTTCATTGACTAACCAAAACCAATTTCCATCCCCTATTCAAAAACTGCTATTTAATCTTGTTAGGAGAGGATTGTTCCTCGAACACAAAAGAGAACCTTGACAAACCTCTATGATGCTTCACTAATGTATTGTCTTGAACACAAAATTCCTATAAATTTCCATGCTTTAATGATCAAACACCTATTCTATCGTGTTCCTTCTGATTTTAATGTTGGCTATACTTCTATGTTGACCTTGGTGCTTCAGAGTTTTTCTGTGGATTTGCGTGATTATGGAGAATTGCCTCTCAAAAGTGAGAAAATTGTTCAAAGTGATTTATTGAAGAGAATGAAATTAGAAGTAGTGAATGGGAGATTATGTTGGTCCTCGGGTGATGAGGAAGAGGAACAAAGTGAGAAGGAAGAAGAAGTTGTTAAGGAGAAAAAATAAGAGGTGGTAGAAAAGGTTAAAATGGTGATTCCTAAGGTGTCTCCTAAGGGTGTTCCTAAAGGGAAACGTAGGAGCATTAGGATAGCTACTAGGGATCCTAAAGTGATATGTCCTCCGTCTTTTGTTGATATATCTTGTGATAATGGGATGATGAGGAAGTAGAAGATTTAGAAGAAGCAATAGTAATTGGGAAAGAGGAAATGGACCATGCTATGCTTGAAAGAATCTCACCCCCAGTTCCTACACCTAAGGTGGATATCCTAGTTCCTCCCCCTCACATTATTTCTCCAGGCTTTACTGGTTTTGGTGGATTTGCAGCTTTTGGTTCCTCGAGTTCCTTGGGATCAAAGGATCAGAACAAGGAGGAACTCAAGGAATAGGTGATACAGTTAAGGAAAGATATGGATCGTATGGTGCTTCTTCAAGAAACTACAAATGCTAGGGTGCTTCAACTACAGGCACAAGTGAGTGCTTTGGTGTCTGTGGTTCAGAATATGGGTTCAAGTCTTGAGGATCTTGTTGACGAACCTAAACTTACTTCCTCCAAAACTCTTCGCACTGATCATATCCATTGTGTTACATTATGCTTTTTATTTGATGAAACTTTTTCTTTTTCTTTTGGTATGTAACCCTTTGTTGGAATACATTATGCTTTTTATTTCTTTTGTTTAAGTGGAACTTCTAAAAATCATATCTCTAAAATTTGGTTTTTTTAATATTTTGTTTTATACTCAACTTGAGTACATTGACACTTACCTTTGAGGCTAACTTAATTTGCCAACCGTTGATCGGAGGGCGCTATAAATGGTTTATATTAGTATTGTGTTTTTCTACTTTTTGTTAATGCCAATAGGGGAAAAAGAATGAAAACACTCTCAAATGATCCCATGAGTTCATGTCTTACTACTCTCTTCTCAATGTAAGTTACAAATTTACTTAATTAGGTCGTTCTAATTAATTATTATTTCTTTTAACTTACTCTAAATTATTATTTTTCTAAGTTTTAATTTATGTTGGATGGTTATACTTGTGTTTAGTGAAAGTTTTCTTTTGTTGTCGTCACCAAAAAGGGGGAATATTGTTGACCCTAAAGTTTTCATGATGACAAAGCAAACTCCTGACTATTGGTTAAGTTATGTTGCTATTTAGGTCCCGAGATCATTTGAAGGACAATGCTAAGTTAGGGAGATCCTGAGTTGGATAAACTAAGCGAATTGGAATATACGCAAGTCATTTGATCAATGTTAGACATTACTTTGAAGAAATAACTATTTGGCAAGTTTAGAAAGGCGAGATCCTTAGGCGAGTTCCTGAGGCGAGATCCTCATATATTATGCGGATCATCGATGTTCCAGAGGAGGAACAAATTGCGAGGACTTCGAGTGAAGCTTCCTAAAGGTGCAAGAATGAAGACTATAACATATGAGTTAATATTTAGGATTTATGTAAGTATTTAATATTGCATATGCGTAGTTTGGAACGAAAGGAACATGAGTATTTTGGTACGTTTTTAACTGAAAATATAAACTGTAAATATAAATGAGTTTTAATTAGAAAATTTTTGGAAAATAAATAAAATAATTTTAATAAAAATAAACATAGGATTCTATTTAGATTTTCCTTGTTTTCCAAGCAAAAAGATTTTCCCTTGATCCTAAGATTACTCCCAGTATTTTCTAAATCGAACGTGCAAACTAGTAGTTGGAATTAGTCTCCCTTGTTTCACTCCAACTATGCCCAAGCTACTGAGCAGTAACAGTTAGTGGAAGTTGAGGGAAACATGGGTAACTAACCCTAGGTAAAACTCCTTTATAAAAGGAAAAGAGTTTTCACTATTTCAAACACAACTGATCTTTGCAAATAATATTCCAAAAAGAGCTTAAGCGTTTTAACAAAGTCAGTTTACAAAAAGTGTGTTCCTGTTAGGTTATGATACATAAGACAAAACATAAATCATGCGGAAAAACCTTAATGCCAGGAAACATATTATTTACACATAATCATTTAGCATAATTTAGGAGCATACACTTTGTAGCGTGCCCTCCCTAGCTGCGCCCGAACCGAACAAGAACAAGAACAAGTCTTTAAGACTCCAAATGTCGTCCCTCCGTAGATAGTCCACAGTACGTCCGGATCCGCCTCAAGTTAGACCAACTAGAATCGCCCTTAAGGTTACTAGGAATTTCGGCTATTGTGTTTGCAAGTGTATGGCTGATTTTTCTTTCAAAAACTTACCCTTTGAATACTTCAATTGTGTCTATAAATTATGACCCTAGGCTCTTATTTATAGAGGTATGGAAAGGGAATTGGAATCCTAGTAGGATACGAATTAATTAAACTTAGAATCCTATAAGAACTCTAATTAATTAATTTATCCTTTTAGGAATAGGAATTTAATCATATACCAAATCCAAATAACTTTGGGAATCATGCATGAACACAAACACACACACGCACGGCAGCCACGAGGGCCGCCCATGCGCGTGCGTGCGAGCAGCAGCCCACGCCACGAGGCCCACACAGCCGTGGCCTTGGCGCGCGCTGGGCCTGCCTTGCGGTGGGCCTGGGCGCTGCCTTGGCTGGGCGTGTGGCGCGCGTTTGGCTTGCTGGGTGATGGCCCGGCTTCGTGCTGGGCCTTCGTCCGGCAGGCCTCGTCCGATGCTAATTCGTACGATACGCTTCCGATTCCGATAATATTTCCGATTCTGACAATATTTCCGTTTCCGGCAATATTTCCGATTCCGACAATATTTCCATTTCCGATAATATTTTCCGATACGTACCATGTTTCCGTTTCCGGCAACATCTACGACTTGGATAATATTTATATTTCCGATACGATCCATATTTCCGTTTCCGGCAATATCATCGTTTCCGGAGTATTCATTTTTTGCTTGTGACGATCTCAGCTCCCACTGAAACCAAGATCCGTCGATTCCGAATATCCATAGATGGAGTATTTAATTCCATTAATTACTTGATCCGTTTACGTACTATTTGTGTGACCCTACGGGTTCAGTCAAGAGTAAGCTGTGGATTAATATCATTAATTCCACTTGAACTGAAACGGCCTCTAGCTAGGCATTCAGCTCACTTGATCTCACTGAATTATTAACTTGTTAATTAATACTGAACCGCATTTATTAGACTTAACTTTGAATGCATACTTGGACCAAGGGCATTATTTCCTTCAGTCTCCCACTTGTCCTTAGGGACAAGTGTGCATTTCCTAATTCCTTTGTCGCTCGATGCTTGCTCTTGAACATAAGGTAAGAGTTGTCATCCTTATTATGTCTAGAGGTGTTTCTCGGTTTCAGAGTTCAACTGATCAAATAAACAGATAATCATAGCCTATGATTCATCCAAGCACGGCCATGCATTTCACAGTTTCTAGCTCTCCGAGTGGCCTTGTACAACTTTTAAGCATCTCATCCCGATTTATGGGAGGACAATTCCAATCTTGCGATCTTGAGATTAGACTTCGTTTGATAGGTGATTACCTGAGCGTTGTCTTGATAGCCTCCTTTTACGGTGCGACGGTTGGTCAACGTCAAAGCAACCAGTTCTCAAACAAGTAATCTCAAATCACTCAGGTATTGAGGATTTAGTGTCTAATAATTTTAATGAAATTTACTTATGACAGATTTTCATCTCTTACAGTAAAGTTTCATAGGTCTGTCCGATACTAGTCTTCTCAAAGTAAGTATCTATGCAAATGATTATGACATTGCCATGTCCACATAATTCAAGAAACAGAACTACTAGTCATCTTGCATTCTAGTCGTCTAACGTTTTCTATGCGTCCAATTTTATAGAAAACTCCGACCAGGGACCATTTCAACCTTTGACATTCAAGTTCACTTGATAGACATTTCTTAGTCACAGGACTGGTCCTGACAGTCTATCTTGAATATATCGTCAAATTGAAGGGACTCATCATTTAATAAACCACAAATTAAATGGAAAAATGAATTCTATTCATTTATTGTGAATGATCAACCAATAATGTTTTACAAAGAATTAAACTCTAAAACTTTAAAACATTAAATAAGGACATCAAAGCCATTCTCCAATATGCTTGATTCCCATAGCTGCAGTGTGCGAGTTGTGCTTCGCCTGCGGCAGAGGTTTAGTCAACGGATCTGATATGTTGTCATCAGTTCCAATCTTGCTTATCTCGACTTTTTTTCTTTCAACGAACTCTCGTAGAAGGTGAAATCTACGAAGTACATGCTTGACTCTTTGGTGGTGTCTAGGCTCCTTTGCCTGTGCAATAGCTCCGTTATTATCGCAATACAGGGCTATTGGTGCTTTAATGGAGGGGACTACACCAAGTTCACCTATGAACTTCCTTAGCCATATAGCTTCCTTTGCTGCTTCATGTGCAGCAATGTACTCCGCTTCAGTTGTAGAATCCGCAATGGTGCTTTGCTTAGCACTTTTCCAGCTTACTGCACCTCCGTTGAGGCAGAAGACAAACCCAGACTGTGACCTGAAATCATCTTTGTCGGTTTGGAAACTTGCGTCCGTATAGCCTTTAACAATTAATTCATCATCTCCACCATAGACCAGGAAGTCATCTTTGTGCCTTTTCAGGTACTTCAGAATGTTCTTGGCAGCAGTCCAATGTGCCTCTCCTGGGTCTGACTGATATCTGCTCGTAGCACTGAGTGCGTACGCAACATCCGGGCGTGTACATATCATAGCATACATAATTGAACCAATCAATGATGCATACGGAATCCCATTCATTCGTCTACGCTCATCAAGTGTTTTTGGGTACTGAGTCTTGCTTAGAGTTATTCCATGAGACATGGGTAGGTAGCCTCGCTTGGAGTCTGCCATCTTGAACCTAGCAAGCACCTTATTGATATAAGTGCTTTGACTAAGTCCAATCATCTTTTTAGATCTATCTCTGTAAATCTTGATGCCCAGTATGTACTGTGCTTCTCATAGATCCTTCATCGAAAAACATTTCCCAAGCCAAATCTTGACAGATTTCAACATAGGAATGTCATTTCCGATAAGTAATATGTCGTCGACATATAATACTAGAAAAGAAATTTTGCTCCCACTGACCTTCTTGTATACACAAGATTCGTCTGCGTTCTTGATGAAACCAAAGTCACTTACTGCTTCATCAAAACGTATATTCCAGCTCCTGGATGCCTGCTTCAATCCGTAGATTGATTTCTTTAGCTTGCATACCTTTTTAGCATTCTTTGGATCCTCAAAACCTTCAGGCTGTGTCATAAACACAGTTTCTGTTAAAATGCCGTTTAAGAAAGCGATTTTGACATCCATCTGCCATATTTCGTAATCGTAATATGCAGCGATTGCTAACATTATCCGAATAGATTTTAGCATTGCAACTGGTGAAAAGGTTTCATCGTAATCCACACCGTGGACTTGCCTGTAACCTTTTGCAACCATAACCTTTTGCAACCAATCTAGCTTTGAAAACTTCAAGTTTCCCATCCTTGTCCTTTTTCAGTTTGAAAACCCATTTGCTTCCAATGGCTTGGTAGCCATCTGGCAAATCGACCAAATCCCATACTTGGTTTTCTGACATGGAGTCTAATTCAAATTGCATGGCTTCTTGCCATTGCTTGGAGCTAGGGCTCGTCATAGCTTGTTTGTAAGTCGCAGGTTCATCACTTTCAAGTAATAGAACGTCATATCTCTCGTTCGTCAAAATACCTAAGTACCTTTCCGGTTGAGATCTATATCTCTGCAATCTACGCAGGGTAACATTTCTAGATTGACCATGATTCTCACCAGATTCTTCTAAAGATCTCTTAGTTTCATCCTGAATGTCATCTTGAGCATTCTCTAGAGTTTGTTGTTCGACTCGAATTTCTTCGAGGTCTACTTTTCTCCCACTTGTCATTTTGGAAATGTGATCCTTCTCCAAAAAGACACCATCTCGAGCAACAAACACCTTGTTCTCAGATGTATTGTAGAAGTAATACCCCTTTGTTTCCTTTGGATAGCCCACAAGGATACATTTGTCAGATTTTGGATGAAGTTTGTCTGAAATTAATCGTTTGACGTTTACTTCACATCCCCAAATCTTAAGAAAAGACACTTTTGGAGGCTTTCCAAACCATAACTCATATGGAGTCTTTTCGACAGCTTTAGACGGAGCTCTATTTATAGTGAGTGCAGTTGTATTTAGTGCATGTCCCCAAAATTCTATTGGAAGTTTGGCCTGACCCATCATTGACCTAACCATGTCTAGCAAGGTTCTGTTCCTCCGTTCCGACACACCGTTCCATTGTGGTGTTCCAGGAGGGGTCAATTCTGATAGAATTCCACATTCTTTCAGATGGTCATCAAATTCATAGCTCAGATATTCACCGCCTCTATCAGACCGCAGTGCCTTAATCTTCTTGCCTAATTGATTCTCTACTTCACTCTGAAATTCCTTGAATTTATCAAAGGATTCAGACTTATGCTTCATTAGGTAGACATAACCATATCTACTGAAGTCATCAGTGAAAGTGATAAAGTAGCTGAAACCACCTCTAGCATTTGTACTCATTGGTCCACATACATCTGTATGGATTAAACCCAATAGTCCAGTTGCTTTTTCTCCAACTTTAGAGAAAGGTTGCTTTGTCATTTTGCCAAGTAAACATGATTCGCACTTACCATAATTCTCTAAGTCAAATGGTTCTAGAATTCCTTCCTTTTGAAGTCTTTCCATGCGTTTCAAGTTAATATGGCCTAATCGACAATGCCACGGATAGGTGAGATCTGAATCATCCTTTTTGACCTTTTTGGTATTTATGTTATAAACTTGTTTGTCGTGATCTAATAAATAAAGTCCATTAACTAATCTAGCAGATCCATAAAACACCTCTTTAAAATAAAACGAACAACTATTGTCTTTTATTAAAAAGGAAAATCCCTTAGCATCTAAGCAAGAAACTGAAATGATGTTTTTAGTAAGGCTTGGAACATGGAAACACTCTTCCAGTTCCAAAACTAGCCCAGAGGGCAACGACAAATAATAAGTTCCTACAGCTAATGCAGCAATCCGTGCTCCATTTCCCACTTGTAGGTCGACTTCACCCTTGCTTAACTTTCTACTTCTTCTTAGTCCCTGAGAATTGGAACATAAGTGTGAGCCACAACCTGTATCTAATACCCAAGAAGTTGAATTAACAAGTGTACAGTCTATAATGAAAATACCTGAAGATGGAACGACTGTTCCGTTCTTCTGATCTTCCTTTAGCTTCAAGCAATCTCTCTTCCAATGCCCCTTTTTCTTGCAGTAGAAGCATTCGGATTCAGAAGTGGGTTGACTGACCTTCCTCTTTTCAGACTTGGCATCAGTTTGCTTAGTTGGGCTGGCCTTGTTGCCACCTTTCTTAGCATTCCTCTTCGTTCCAGATTTCTTGAACTTGCCCCCACGCACCATAAGCACATCTTGCTTATCACTTTTGAGCGTCTTTTCAGCGGTCTTCAGCATACCGTGAAGCTCAGTGAGCATTTTGTCCAGACTATTCATACTGTAGTTCAGTTTGAACTGATCATACCCGTTATGAAGAGAATGGAGGATGGTGTCTACAGTCATTTCCTGAGAGAATTGCTGATCCAACCGACTCATATTCTCAATGAATCCAATCATTTTGAGAACATGTGGACTTACGGGCTCGCCTTTCTTAAGCTTGGTCTCAAGAATTTGCCTATGAGTCTCGAATCTTTCGACTCGAGCCAGATCTTGGAACATGTTCTTCAACTCACTAATGATTGTGAAAGCATCTGAGTTTGTGAACGTTTTCTGCAGATCTGCACTCATGGTGGCGAGCATTAGACATTTCACATCCTTGTTGGCATCAATCCAACGATTGAGGGCTGCCTGAGTGACCCCTTCGCCTGCTAGAGGTGGTTTCAGCTACTTTATCACTTTCATTGATGACTTCAGTAGATATGGTTATGTCTACCTAATGAAGCATAAGTCTGAATCCTTTGACAAATTCAAGGAATTTCAGAGTGAAGTAGAGAATCAATTAGGCAAGAAGATTAAGGCACTGCGGTCTGACAGAGGCGGTGAATATCTGAGCTATGAATTTGATGACCATCTGAAAGAATGTGGAATTCTATCAGAATTGACTCCTCCTGGAACACCACAATGGAACGGTGTGTCAGAACGGAGGAACAGAACCTTGCTAGACATGGTCAGGTCAATGATGGGTCAGGCCAAACTTCCATTAGAATTTTTGGGACATGCACTAAATACAGCTGCACTCACTATAAATAGAGCTCCGTCTAAAGCTGTCGAAAAGACTCCATATGAATTATGGTTTGGAAAGCCTCCAAATGTGTCTTTTCTGAAGATTTGGGGATGTGAAGTAAACGTCAAACGATTAATTTCAGACAAACTTCATCCAAAATCTGACAAATGTATCCTTGTGGGCTATCCAAAGGAAACAAAGGGGTATTACTTCTACAATACATCTGAGAACAAGGTGTTTGTTGCTCGAGATGGTGTCTTTTTGGAGAAAGATCACATTTCCAAAATGACAAGTGGGAGAAAAGTAGACCTCGAAGAAATTCGAGTCGAACAACAAACTCTAGAGAATGCTCAAAATGAAATTCAGGATGAAACTCAGAGATCTTTAGAAGAATCTGGTGAGAATCATGGTCAATCTAGAAATGTTACCCCGCGTAGATCGCAAAGATATAGATCTCAACCGGAAAGGTACTTAGGTATTTTGACGAACGAGGGCTATGACGTTCTATTACTTGAAAGTGATGAACCTGCGACTTACAAACAAGCTATGACGAGCCCTAGCTCCAAGCAATGGCAAGAAGCCATGCAATCTGAATTAGACTCCATGTCTGAAAACCAAGTATGGGATTTGGTCGATTTGCCAGATGGCTACCAAGTCATTGGAAGCAAATGGTTTTTCAAACTGAAAAAGGACAAGGATGGGAAACTTGAATTTTTCAAAGCTAGATTGGTTGCAAAAGGTTACAGGCAAGTCCACGGTGTGGATTACGATGAAACCTTTTCACCAGTTGCAATGCTAAAGTCTATTCGGATAATGTTAGCAATCGCTGCATATTACGATTACGAAATATGGAAGATGGATGTCAAAATCGCTTTCTTAAACGGCATTTTAACAGAAACTGTGTTTATGACACAGCCTGAAGGTTTTGAGGATCCAAAGAATGCTAAAAAGGTATGCAAGCTAAAGAAATCAATCTACGGATTGAAGCAGGCATCCAGGAGCTGGAATATACGTTCTGATGAAGCAGTCAGTGACTTTGGTTTCATCAAGAACGCAGACAAATCTTGTGTATACAAGAAGGTCAGTGGGAGCAAGATTGCTTTCCTAGTATTATATGTCGACGACATATTACTTATCGGAAATGACATTCCTATGTTGAACTCTGTCAAGATTTGGCTTGGGAAATGTTTTTCGATGAAAGATCTAGGAGAAGCACAGTACATATTGGGCATCAAGATTTACAGAGATAGATCTAAAAGGATGATTGGACTTAGTCAAAGCACTTATATCAATAAGGTGCTTGATAGGTTCAAGATGGCGGACTCCAAGCGAGGCTACCTACCCATGTCTCATGGAATAACTCTAAACAAGAATCAGTGCCCAAAAACACTTGATGAGCGTAGACGAATGAATGGGATTCCATATGCATCATTGATTGGTTCAATAATGTATGCTATGATATGTACACGCCCGGATGTTGCGTACGCACTCAGTGCTACGAGCAGATACCAGTCAGACCCAGGAGAGGCACATTGGACTGCTGCCAAGAATATTCTAAAGTACCTGAAAAGGCACAAAGATGACTTCCTGGTCTATCGTGGAGATGATGAATTAATTGTTAAAGGCTATACGGACGCAAGTTTCCAAACCGACAAAGATGATTTCAGATCACAGTCTGGGTTTGTCTTCTGCCTCAACGGGGGTGCAGTAAGCTGGAAAAGTTCTAAGCAAAGCACCATTGCGGATTCTACAACTGAAGCGGAGTACATTGCTGCACATGAAGCAGCAAAGGAAGCTATATGGCTAAGGAAGTTCATAGGTGAACTTGGTGTAGTCCCCTCCATTAAAGGACCAATAGCCCTGTATTGTGATAATAACGGAGCTATTGCACAGGCAAAGGAGCCTAGACACCACTAGAGAGTCAAGCATGTACTTCGTAGATTTCACCTTCTACGAGAGTTCGTTGAAAGAAAAGAAGTCGAGATAAACAAGATTGGAACTGATGACAACATATCAGATCCATTAACTAAACCTCTGCCGCAGGCGAAGCACAACTCGCACACTGCAGCTATGGGAATCAAGCATATTGGAGAATGGCTTTGATGTCCCTGTTTAATGTTTTAAAGTTTTAGAGTTTAAATCTTTGTAAAACATTATTGGTTAATCATTCACAACAAATGAAAAGAATTCATTTTTCCATTTAATTAGTGGTTTATTAAATGATGAGTCCCTTCAATTTGACGATATATTCAAGATAGACTGTCAGGACCAGTCCTGTGACTAAGAAATGTCTATCAAGTGAACTTGAATGTCAAAGGTTGAAAATGGTGCCTAGTCGGAGTTTTCTATAAAATTGGACGCATAGAAAACGTTAGACGATTAGAATGCAAGATGACTAGTAGTTCTGTTTCTTGAACTATGTGGACATGGCAATGTCATAATCATTTGCATAGATACTTACTTTGGGAAGACTAGTATCGGACAAGACCTATGAAACTTTACTGTAAGAGATGAAAATCTGTCATAAGTAAATTTCATTAAAATTATTAGACACTAAATCCTCAATACCTGAGTGATTTGAGATTACTTGTTTGAGAACTGGTTGCTTTGACGTTGACCAACCGTCGCACCGTAAAAGGAGGCTATAAAGGCAACGCTCAGGTAATCACCTATCAAACGAAGTCTAATCTCAAGATCGCAAGATTGGGATTGTCCTCCCATAAATCGGGATGAGATGCTTAAAAGTTGTACAAGGCCACTCGGAGAGCTATAATCTGTGAAATGCATGGCCGTGCTCGGATGAATCATAGGCTATGATTATCTGTTTATTTGATCAGTTGAACTCTGAAACCGAGAAACACCTCTGGACATAATAAGGATGACAACTCTTACCTTATGTTCAAGAGCAAGCATCGAGCGACAAAGGAATTAGGAAATGCACACTTGTCCCTAAGGACAAGTGGGAGACTGAAGGAAATAATGCCCTAGGTCCAAGTATGCATTCTATGTTAAGTCTAATAAATGCGGTTCAGTATTAATTAACAAGTTAATAATTCAGTGAGATCAAGTGAGCTGAATGCCTAGCTAGAGGCCGCTTCAGTTCAAGTGGAATTAATGATATTAATCCACAGCTTACTCTTGACTGAACCCGTAGGGTCACACAAATAGTACGTAAACGGATCAAGTATTTAATGGCATTAAATACTCCATCTATGGATATTCGGAATCGACGGATCTTGGTTTCAGTGAGAGCTGAGATCGTCACAGGCAAGAAATGAATACTCCGGAAACGATGATATTGCCGGAAACGGAAATATGGATCGTATCGGAAATATAAATATTATCCAAGTCGTAGATGTTGCCGGAAACGGAAACATGGTACGTATCGGAAAATATTATCGGAAATGGAAATATTGCCGGAATCGGAAATATTGCCGGAAACGGAAATATTGTCAGAATCGGAAATATTATCGGAATCGGAAAATAATTCCGGAAACGGAAATATTAAATATTTGTTCGAAACGGAAATTAATTCCGGAATCGGAAATATTAAATGTTGTTCGTATCGGAAATGAATTCCGGAATCGGGAATTTAATCGAAAGCGTATCGTACGAATTAGCATCGGACGAGGCCCGCTAGACGAAGGCCCAGCACGAAGCCAGGCCATCGCCCAGCGAGCCGCACGCAACAACGCACGCCTCGACCAGGCCCAGCCAAAGGCGCGCGCGCACGCAGCACCGCACATGGGCTGTGCGCTTGTCGTGGGCCGCAAGGCCTGCGCAGGTGCACGGCTTGTACGATGCGTGTGCGGGAAATCCTAATTCTATTAGGATTCGTGCGAAGATTAAAATCCTAATCTTATTAGATTTGCTTTGTTATTTAGAGTCCTAATAAAGTTCTAATTAACAAATCCACATCCTAGTAGGATTACAATTCCTTTTCCATACCTCTATAAATAAGGGTCTAGGGTCATTATTTATATACAAGTTTTCAAGTATTCAAAGCTAGGATTTTTAAGCAGAAAAATCAGCCATAACTCTTGCCCATTTAGCCGAAAATAAGTAGTACCTTAAGGGCGATTCTAGTTGGTCAATCTTAAGGCGGATCCGGACGTGATGTGGACTATCTACGGAGGGACGACACTTGGAGTCCTAAAGACTTGTTCTTGTTCGGTTCGGGCGCAGCTAGGGAGGGCACGCAACAAAGTGTATGCATCTAAACTATGCTAAATGATTATGTGTAAATAATATGCTTTCCTGGCTTTATGGTTTTTTCCGCATGATTTATGAATTGTCATATGTATCATAACCTAACACGCACATAGCACATGACACAAGGCAGGGCTACTACCTTGTGCTCGTGCACCATTGCCTTGCTCGCTGCATTCGTACCGCATGGGCGACGAGCTCCCTTGCTCGTCGTCGCATGCCCGCACTATACAACACCCCTTAAGGGTAACACGTAGCGTCCATTGCTTTGTGCATGCAAGTTTTATGAGCGAATTGCATAAAAATTAAAACTTTTATTTTCAAAATTAATGACAAATTAATAAATTATATTAATTTCATAATTTTAGGGCGAAAAATCGAAAATTTATTAATTAATTAATTTCCGATTAACATGGATTCAAGTCTAGGTCATAAAAATTTAAAATTTAACACAAATTAACAATTTTTATGGTGGTTTTTAATCATAGGTATCTAATTAAATTATTAATTAATTATGAAAATCAAATCAATTCTAAATTATTCGAATTTTCAACAAATTAATTATAATTACAAATTAGATTGCATAATTAACAAGGCTAGGCACTCAAACTTGTTAAACATATACAGTAGGTCAATCAAAAATTCAAGATTTATCAACAAGAATCGCAAATATTTAATTTAACATCTTAAATTTACAAACTTTTGCGTTCAAAAAACTAAAACCTCCGAAAAGTCATAGTTAGGCTTCGAATTTGGGAATTCTAGGTTCGGCTGAAAATTATTATTTTTGTCAAAATTTTAGAATGCCTTTTACATGCGGAATTGACACAAAAATCACTCGATTTGGATGAATAACGAAGAAACTGCCGAAAAATTGCGTACATATAATTAAATAAACGCAATTTGCAATTAATTAACAATTACGAAAATTAATCACCCCTTTTAATTCCTTGCAAATTTGTATAATTTAACCATGTTTATGCAATTTAGATTATGAAAATAATAAGAGGCTCGTGACAAAACATATGGCTGATTATGATACATATGACACATATGACAAAACATAAATCATGCGGAAAAACCTTAATTTCAGGAAACATATTATTTACACATAATCATTTAGCATAATTTAGGAGCATACACTTTGTAGCGTGCCCTCCCTAGCTGCGCCCGAACCGAACAAGAACAAGTCTTTAGGATTCCAAATGTCGTCCCTCCGTAGATAGTCCACAGTACGTCCGGATCCGCCTCAAGTTAGACCAACTAGAATCACCCTTAAGGTTACTAGGAATTTCGGCTATTGTGTTTGCAAGTGTATGGCTGATTTTTCTTTCAAAAACTTACCCTTTGAATACTTCAATTGTGTCTATAAATTATGACCCTAGGCTCTTATTTATAGAGGTATGGAAAGGGAATTGGAATCCTAGTAGGATACGAATTAATTAAACTTAGAATCCTATAAGAACTCTAATTAATTAATTTATCCTTTTAGGAATAGGAATTTAATCATATACCAAATCCTAATAACTTTAGGAATCGTGCATGAACACAAACACACACACGCACGGCAGCCACGAGGGCCGCCCATGGGCGTGCATGCGAGCAGCAGCCCACGCCACGAGGCCCACACAGCCGTGGCCTTGGCGCGCGCTGGGCCTGCCTTGCGGTGGGCCTGGGCGCTGTCTTGGCTGGGCGTGTGGCGCGCGTTTGGCTTGCCGGGCGATGGCCCGGCTTCGTGCTGGGCCTTCGTCCTGCAGGCCTCGTCCGATGCTAATTCGTACGATACGCTTCCGATTAAATTCCCGGTTCCGGAATTCATTTCCGATACGAACAATATTTAATATTTCTGATTCCGGAATTAATTTCCGTTTCGAACAAATATTTAATATTTCCATTTCCGGAATTATTTTCCGATTCCGATAATATTTCCGATTCTGACAATATTTCCGTTTCCGGCAATATTTCCGATTCCGGCAATATTTCCATTTTCGATAATATTTTCCGATACGTACCATGTTTCCGTTTCCGGCAACATCTACGACTTGGATAATATTTATATTTTCGATACGATCCATATTTCCGTTTCCGGCAATATCATCGTTTCCGGAGTATTCATTTCTTGCTTGTGACGATCTCAGCTCCCACTGAAACCAAGATCCGTCGATTCCGAATATCCATAGATGGAGTATTTAATGTCATTAAATACTTGATCCGTTTACGTACTATTTGTGTGACCCTACGGGTTCAGTCAAGAGTAAGCTGTGGATTAATATCATTAATTCCACTTGAACTGAAGCGGCCTCTAGCTAGGCATTCAGCTCACTTGATCTCACTGAATTATTAACTTGTTAATTAATACTGAACCGCATTTATTAGACTTAACTTTGAATGCATACTTGGACCAAGGGCATTATTTCCTTCAGTTCCTTGAGTTCCTTATTGCGTATAAGCTTTATTACGTACTAGAGTTTATTATCAAAATTGTATTTGTGGGTTAAGGGTTGAGTGATCCTTGAGTGACTTAGAGTTAAGTCAGAGAGAGAAAGAATGAGAAAGAGGAGCACAGTAATCAACGGGGATTGTTGTGAGGAACTCGTATTCGAGAGTAACTCGAATTAAAGAGTGTATTTGTAATAGAAGTATTACATTAATACAAAAGAGTTGTGAGGTTTTCCTTCTTGATTAGTGTTAAGAAGGTTCCTCAGTTTCATATATTTCTTCGTTATTGATCACTGTTTCTATATTGTTTAAATTCCGCAAGAGACTTACCCAAGTTCCCAAGAAACAGTTCACAACCCCCCTTCCTCTTGTCAAGTGTTCCTACTGAACTATCAATGTATAAAAGTCTGTCTATATTGTAATTTTTTTTTTAAAACATATGATAAACATACAATAATTAAACATGGCAGAAAAGACATCTAAGGGGAAAGTGGGGCGTGGAGACAAAGTTAAGAGTTTTTGTACCAATTTTTTGTTGGTTCAGTGGTTATTGAGACTGAACTTGGTAGGGCGAACTACGTGTTTGATCCTCCGCAACAATAATTGGGAGGGGATAAAACCTATCCACCCTGTGAGGGGGTCGAAAAAGCACGAGGCTAATGCGTGACCTCGTCCCTCGTGGGCGTGACGTTTCTTTTTGTCAAATCAAGTGTATTTGGATTTCCTGTGAGTTTACACCCAATTGACTAGTAATATAGGAGTCGCCATTCAGTTTTTAACGACAATGAGAAAAACTGACGAAACCCGGTTATCGTGACATAAAGGGAGTGCAATTATGTTTGACCACGACGGCCATAGGTTCCCTTGTGATCCCTGGTGTGGGGATCTCTCAACGTACACCCGCAGGGTAGAGATTGAGGGTTCGGGGGACTGTAACTACCGAAAGGAGTACTCGCTCTTCTATAACTCCAGAGGCAGGATATCCTTACTAGCTCAGCATAAATAATTGAAGGGACATGCGTTAACTTTTAAACTAATCTGAATTGATTTTAGTAATATGCAACACATAATACTAGATCGATCGTGATTATCTGGTTTAGATTGATTTAAGGGACCTAGCATGATAGTTCAATTGTCCCAGATATTATCTTTGTTAGGCGTGATAGAACAATCAGATTAATAGTTTAACAATTTTATAAAAGGGCGAGGAAAGCGATTAAATCATGCGAATGGACACATTACGACGTACCCTTGAGAGGTGCGTCACGGTTCTCAGAAAACTAACCACTTTGGTTTTGCTATTTCTCCTTTTATTTAATGAATCTCAAGTTTCCGCGCTTAATGCTTCAGCTACAAGGGACAGGATACGTTCTGTTCGATTTTTGGATCGATTGCGACAGAACGCGGGATCAATTTCGCAGCGTGAGGCTTAGGCTTAGGGGTTGGAGTCAATACTCAGAATATGAATTGTGTGTTGTGTTTTTACGTCGAATGTGGGGCTGTATTTATAGAAAAGAGTTCGTGGAAAGATAGAATTTTAGAGCACTAATCCAAGAAGAATTAGGAGAGAACACGTACCCAGGTAATCTCAGCGCCCAGGGCTGGGCGTTAAAGATATCGGCGCCCAGCTCTGGGCGTTGAAAATGGGATCCAGGCAATTTCAGCGCCCAGGGCTGGGCGTTGAAAATGATGTTTGGGCCTAGTTCTTTGTCAGATTTGGACTCTTAGAATCCGGAGTGTTTGAGACTTATCCGAGTCTTTTAGTGCGTATTAACTTTATGACGGAATGCGTCTGGGCCCGTTACAAACTCTAGGTTCGTTAGGATTTTAA
Organism: Spinacia oleracea; assembly: GCF_020520425.1. Taxonomy (NCBI): domain Eukaryota; kingdom Viridiplantae; phylum Streptophyta; class Magnoliopsida; order Caryophyllales; family Amaranthaceae; genus Spinacia; species Spinacia oleracea. The sequence continues at coordinate 40,575,368 of NC_079488.1, forward strand.
TCAATACGTAACTCTTATTTTCGAATTATACTAGGAATATGATTCCTCTTGCAAATTCTATCTCTTTTAGGATTTATGTTGGAGTGCAACACCTAATTTTGACAGGTTTCTATCTTTTATGACTTGCCACTTTTAACAACTACCCGTTACGGCAGTTACTATTTTTAGCAGGTTTTTATAAATAGCAGGTTCGGGTGAAATGAAAAGGGTGATCGAGATTCGTTATTTTATAGGAGATGCGTTGCCAAGTGGAGATTTATGTTCTCATCATCGAACCTTCCCTTTCGGAAATGGGGACAAAAGTAGGTGTCTACACACCCAAAACTCTTTCCGTATCCGTATTTGTCCTAAGGGTGAATCGGGTGGGAAAAAAAAAACTTTTGCAATACCTATAATTATGTGATTAAAGTACAACGGGATTATATATTTATAGGAACGAATCTATTGACATAAGAAAATCACATAAAACAACAGGTTTTCCACGCCTAAACCCGATTAATAAAATTAAACGGACTTTAATTTAATTAGTCTAAGGAATCACAACCTTGACACTTAGGCCACCAGCTCTTGAAGTAGATATATGAGAAATAACCGGACCAATCGACCATCTACTACAATGGTTTTAAACCATCGTACGTAGTGGCCAAAAATAAGTCAATATTTATCCCATGAAACAAACTAGTAAAACCAGCAAATTTGAATAATACGGACTATGTATGGCAAATAGCGGTTAGCTGTTAGGTGTAGCGGATTGTATTAGCAGTTTTGACTAGCTGTTGGTATTAGCTTGTTTGACTAGCTGATTGTATTAGCTGGTTATGTAAAAGTATTTGGTAAATAGCTGATATATAATAGATGTTTGATTGTGTAAAATTACCAATAAGGACATTAACTTATTTAATTATTGAATTAGTAATTGTTAAATATATGGATATGTATGGTTAGATTTTTATCGGAATAAAATGTACTAACGTGAAAATAATTAAACAACATTTATATAAAATTAAAAATTTGTTAATTCCTCTAAGAACTTTTACGAAAATAAATCATTAAATGTCTAATTTGCAAAATAGGAATAACTAAGAGAAAAAAAAAAAAAGGTTTACATTACACTCTTCTAAGAAACTCAAAATTTTTTCATTATTATATTATACATCTTCTATTTAAGAAATAAATGTCTAGTTAAGTAATATAAAACTAAAAGGTAAGCAAAGTAATAATAAATTTAAGTATTAAAGTGAATAAAGAAAAGGTAAGCACTGTGTTATAATTTTGTGCATGAATTTTTTTTCTTCTAAAATCACTTATTTAATTTCTCATTAAAAGCATTTTGTCTATTATATCTGAACTTATTTGAATTTATCTTCACATTAATTTTTTGGCTATAATAAGTCAAAATAAGTTGAGCATTACAAATCATTCATGATTCATCTAACAAGGTTGTTAAACTCAAATAAGATAAGTTTAACAAATATAAGGAATTCTTAAGCGGTAAAAGAAGGTTCATTGGATGATCAAGATGTTTAAAAGTTCGAGTCCATCTCAATTTTTTTTGACATTTTGTATTTTTCTGTCATTGTTTAGCTTCATCTTGTATGTTGTTACAAGGGTTGTTACCTTCATTGTAATTACTTGATTAAGCTATTGCGAATCGGTGAATCCAATGATAAATGTATGGACATGATTGATACGGGTGTAATTTTTGCAACTTGAGGACTAAATTGTCTTTTATCTTACCTAATACAATCCTCTAATTGAAAAAGCTCATTGGAGCAACTTTTTTGAAATTAGAGGATTCATCCCAATCCTCTATTTCAATCCTCTTACTTCCAAACACCTAGATTAGAGGATTGAATTGGTCGAACCTCTAAATTGGCCAAATCCTCTAATTTTTTATCAATCCTCTAACAACCAAACACCACCAATATTGTTTTAGGGTCTTAACATCACTCTCAACTGACATTCCAGATCACATCACAACAAATTCCTACCTTTCTTTCTTATTTAATAAAAGGGGAAAAGATTGAAAAATATAGATAGGTATTTAAATGGTCTATACCGCCCTTTGGTAAATAACCCAATATTTAGGATTTGTTTGTTTTAACTTATTTTTAAAGTTCCTATAAGTTTAGATGATTAAAGTTCAACAAAAATAAGTTCTTTTTGGATAATTTAAAATGCAAATAAGTTTTAGATAAATTTATTTAGTGAAATTCAGTTAAACCAATAGACTTTTAGAGGCCGTGGTTTTTATTTAAGAAATTTTTTCACTATTGTAATGCATGATTTAGTTGTAAATGCAGGGAAAAATTGTGAAACACCACTTTTTATTTTGTCACTTTTGTAATTTGCTAATCAATAAAATTTATTTATTCATATAAAAAGACCATCAAAACATATTCAAAATTACTTAAAACTGGATAAAAGTTATCAAAATACTGTGCAATAAATTTATTGCACATTGGATATGCGCAAGACTTATTGATCCATTAAAAGTATTACTTGTACGCTCCATATGTAACTTTTTAATTTCTTACGTATGTATTTCTTGTCCCAACCTAAAAGGCACTTGTTAAGCAAAACATAAATGAATAGATGACACTATTTCCATTCACAAAAAAACCATCTCTATATTTTCTATATTTCCATTCATAAAAAAAGCACCTCTATATTTTCTATCTTTTCATCAAACCCACTTTCTTTCTTCTATAAATAACAACCTTCACCCACTATATCACCTCCCAACCAATTCCCATCCTTTACCTCTACTCCATAAAAATCAAAAATCAAAAATCAAAAATCAAAATCCAAAAAGACCCTTAACAATTCAACATTTTTTTACAAAAATAATTCTAAAAATGAGGCCAGGAGTAACAATTCATATAGGAGGTACATTTGGAGCACAAGAACTACCACCACACCAACACCGTCATGTAGCACCACCCGCGGCCGGGTGGAAGTCCCCGGTGCCATACTTATTCGGAGGCCTAGCCGCCATGCTCGGACTAATAGCATTTGCGCTAGTCATCCTCGCTTGTTCATATTGGAAACTCTCCGGCCACCTCGACGCAGGTGAGGATTCCGGCGAGGTCACCGGAGATGAGAAACCTAAAGATAGTAATACTAATGCTACCACGGTGTCGTATCCGAGTAGCATACTAGTGATAATGGCGGGTGAGGAGAAGCCTACTTTCTTGGCCATGCCAGCAACTAGTAGAACTTCTTCTTTAGGAGATTATGATCAGAGTGATAAAGCGAGTAGTAGTAGTGGTGGTGCTGACGGTGGTTCTAGTGGCGGAGCTGGTGGTGGTGGGGTGGAGAAAGTGACGGAGTTAGAGACCAGTGGGACAACTCATGAAGAAGAAAAAAGCAGAGAAAGGACAACCTGAGTATGTTGGTGGAGGTTATAGTGTGGGGTGTGGTGGTGGGTCAATATTTGTCAATTATTTTGCTCAGGTATGTCATGGGATGTACTAGGAGGACCCATGCATAAATTTCTAATTTCAAAATTTTCTTTTAATTGAGGGAGGAAAATTTATGAAAAAAATTGTGCAATAAATTTTAATTAAGATAATTAGATTTGGGTTGAGGATCAGATTAGATTAAGTACATACGTAGAGGAGGTTTACGTAGATTTTTTTTAATATAATTTTGTTTACTCTCTCCGTCTGATGTAAATCAGGCGGAGAGGGTAATTTTGTGAGTTGATGAGTAATAGGTAGCAATTAGGTTTGATGATTAAAGAATTTGAGTGAAATAGGTAACGTTTGTTTTTCCCGATTTTGTGGTTTTAAGTGATTGGAAAATGTTGATTGCGATATAGAAATTGAGCGAAACTGTAAAATTTCACGGAATTATATATGTAAAAATTAGTATACTTTAATTATTTTTGTTTTTCTTTTCTTGCCTAAGAATCGTCGAAGTTGAGTTGGTTACAAAACGCGACAAATTTGGTTGAACAAAAAATGAAAAATCACAATGAAGTTTAGAAAGATAAAAAATTTCTAAAATGAAATGGTAAGTTCATGACACACTAAAAACAATTAAATGAGGAAAATCGGGGAAAACCCAGTAAACATTGTGGTTATGTGGTGTTGTGAATTAAGGCAGTTGAAGATTCCAATGTTTCCCGCGGCGATCCGAAACTGTCTTGCACCACACTTCTTCATCTGATTTTTGTTGGATATCTTAATCTCCAGGTATCCAATTCCTCTATCCTAGACTACCTAGGGATGTGAGCCTTACATTTTTATTTTTTATTTTCTATCAACATTTAATATTGATAAATAAAAATTAATATTGACAATTTTTTTTTATAATAAAATTAATTTCTTAGGGGCTTTGCTCCTCTTAACAACCAAAAAAAAAAAAAAAATTACTTTATGAATTAAATATTGCCTTCCTAACTTGTTGCCTTGTTATACAGAGCACCTTACTCTTAGGTGTGTTCTCTTCACCTTAAATATTCAGTAAAAATAATTCACATTCAGTACTCCCTCTATTCTCGAATATTAGTCTCTTTTGGATTCTTGACACTATTCACAATTGAACATAATCTTCTAATTTCTTTCCAATACGTACTTCAAAACATATTCATTTGAGATCTTATTTTGTTTGTCTTAATGTGTAGTTTAATAATATCAAATTTTATATTTTTCTAACATACGTATTTGGAGATATTTACGTTTAAATATTGAGTTGAAACGAGTTGAAAAGTCAAATCAGGACTTATATTTAAGAACAGAGGGAGTAAAAAAAAGTTAATCAGTTAAGTTTAATAACTTCATCGAGACGGAATATGTTGTGATTAAGTTCCAACATTTTATAAATTTTTTTTAACAATTTTTGTGAGGAAATTATCGATATATTACTTGGACACCTACCTTAGTGTTAAGTAGGGATGGCAATGGGTCGGATCTGGACCGGGTCCGACAGGATCCAGACCCAGACCCGCTTTTTAAGAGGTGGATCCAGATCCGACCCAGATCCGTTGGGTCCAAAAAAATCAGATCCAGACCCAGATCCACTGGGTCTAATGGGTTTAGGGTCAGGTCTGGGTCCTAAATGGGTCTAAGCGTATTTGTTTTCCAAAAAAAATTGTCCCTCATTTTTCTTATAATATGTAATTTTTTCGCCCATTTTTTGTATGTAAACGTAACGTTGCTTTAATAAAACCACTAAATATGGAATATTCGTTAATTTTGTTTAGGAAAAAAAATCATATTAGCCTTGTGATACAATAAGTATTTAAAGTTTCTAATATTATTATTTATATGTCACATCAAACAATTTTTAAATAGTTTAGTATCATAAGAATTGAATAAAGTTTAGCACGCAAAGATTGAATTATATTTAAATTTTAATAATTTTTTTAAAATTATATATATGGGTCTGTGTGTCGGATCTGGACCGGATCTGGATCTTTAATTCTTGGACCCGGACCCAGACCCGCCCCATTGAACAAAGACCCAGATCCGCCCCAGATCCACAGGGTCTAATTTTTTTGGACCCAGACCCTTAAAAATGGACCGGGTCCAACCGGATCTGGGTCGGATCTTGGACCCATTGCCATCCCTAGTGTTAAGTTAGGAAAATAAAGTTTGATCAAAATGAACTAAAATATACTTCAATGATCTTCTTCTCTAAGTTGTTAATTAAAACATAATCCTACATACATGCTACACGTACTTAAAAGTTAACACATGTAAGAATTTATTTAAAATAAAAGAAAAATATTAACATATTTATATGTAACAAAACATGTTTAGGAATTAATGTTCTTTTGATTTTATTAGTTTTGATCATGTGTTTAGAGAGGTGAACAAAGCGGCTAACGCTATAGCTCACATAAGTCTGTTGGATTATTCCACGAGGATATGGGTTGGGGGATGTCCATCTATGCTTGATGATGTTATATATTGCTGCTGATTGCTGTTTATCAATCTAATAAATGAGTTCGTTTGCCATAAAAAGAAAAAAACAAATTAACTAAAATACACGTAAAAGGTTGTGTTTTTTACTTGTTTATTATTTTATTTTATTTTGCGTCTTTGGTACTTGTATATCATATGTAAAATTAGGGGTGATTAAGAGTAAGACTAAGTTTTATTTAGTATACATAAATGCGAGATTGAAGGAATGGATTCCGTTTATTTAACTGCTTTAATACATGGTTTCATGTTTGCTAGACGAATTCAATAAAATTGTTGTTGACTTTTGGTTGTCACATGCATTGATTGTTTTTTTGGCAATATATAATTAACATTAAATAATCAATTTTTAGATTTATTACAATTAATTTTTTTAATTAATTAAATTAAATTATAAACATATATATTAGCTATTATAGCCTATTCTATAGGGGGCACTAAAAGGTCATTTACTAAAATGATCTTAGGAAATCTCTTATAGAGTAGAGATACTAAGTACCATTAGCTATATATGATAAATGTATACATCTCTATTTTATAAAGAAGCGCTTGAGATTTGACTTTTTGGTGTCCTATATGTTTCTTCCTTTTTTTTTTTTTTTTTTTTTTTTTTTTTGACATTGGATGAAGTTACAGAAAAAGAAACAAAAAATACGACAAGCAAATTAACCGTTAGGCATAACTACAAAGGTGACGAGAAATTCAATCATTCCTTCGACGCTCTGTTTGCCAGATCATGAGCCGACTGTATATCACCTCGGTCAACTTTATTAATCATGCAACTCCTAAACCTTTTACCTATGTTAAAAATGGCGTTCACTGTCCAACGAATACGAATGTCGGACATAACTTTTCCCTGTAAGTAGGAGACCAATGTCGCTGAGTCCGTATGAAGTGATATGTCCGTCATTTACCAGGTTGTTGCCCATTGTAAAGCCTGCAGACAAGCCATAGATTCCGCATGTAAAGCTGAATGCCCAAGACCATAGTCACAACCCCCAATGATTCCCGATCCCACTGTATGTGCTTGTTGAAGAACCCATCCCATTCCAGCTCTTAAGGTGACTTTATTCCATGCTCCATCAATGTATATAACAGACCCTTGCATAAAAGCGATCTCCCTACCAATATTTGCAAATAAAAACCCCGGTGGGTAATTTGGCATGTTCTCTGGTGGATGTAAGAAACCCAAACATTCACCTTCTTTCCGCCGGAAGATTACATTCTGTTCCAAAGCTAAAGTAAACCGAGTCTGAACTGTTTGGATGTTCCCAGTCTCGGAACGGAAAACTCTTGCATTTCGTGTAACCCATAATGCCCACAAAATTCCTATAAAAGTAACAACTCGATCACTATCCTTGCCATCCTCGCTTATAAAAGGCTGGATATAGTTGAGAATCCCATTGCTGAAGGGAATGATTCTCATTAAAATTTGAGTGTATGGCTAGAATACAACTCCTCCACACGTCTTGAGCCAAATTACAAAGGCGAAACATGTGTTGCGCATCCTCACAAACATCATTACACAAGTCACAATTGACATTTAACATAATGCCTCTCCGATCCAGATTAGCTTTTACTGGGATCCCGTCAACCATAATCTTCCAAATTAAAAGCTTCCACTTTGGAAGAATTTTCAGAGCCCAGAGTAATTTAAAGAAAGGTACAAATCTATTCTGTCTAAACCCTAAAATAGTTTCCCGATCAATGATTTGCTCTTGTAAAAAAGCATAACTAGTTTTAACCGTGAACTTTCCACCATTGTTATTAGACCAATATAACCGATCTGGAACTGACTCAGATGGAAGCTCAACAGAAAGGATAGCATTTGCATCATTATTATCAAAAGAGCTTCTGATTAGGGCTGCATTCCATCGAAATTCCGAACTCTCAATAAAATGACTGACTGTCCACCACTTAGCATCAGTCAAACGGATATGGGAAGTAAAAACAGGTACCTTACCATGAACCCACCTATCCCTTCCTGCTCTTATATTCTTTCCATCACCAACCTTCCAATCACACCCTTGTAGTAACAAATTTTCTGCTCTGCGAAGACCTCGCATACCCCATGAAAAAACAACCTTTGAGTTCATTATACTTACCAGTAGATAAAACAAATTTTCCTTTTGCAGCATAAACTCTTGAAATTAGTAGCTGCGGATTCTGATGCATTCTCCAAACTTGTTTCATCAAAAAGGATTTATTAAGTGATGATAAATGACGAATACCCAGGCCTCCCATTCCTCGGGGAAGATGTAAAATACTCTTACGAATCCAATGCATTCCCTTATGACCTTGTTTTGCCCAGAAGAAAGTAGCAATCAATGAATCTATCTTATTCACAATTGTTATAGGAATATCCAAGCTCATCATCACATGAGAAACCGTAGCAACAATAACAGTATTAATTAAAACCATTTTTTGCACTTGGGAAATCAAAACCCCATTCCAAGAGGTTATCAGTTCAGAAACCTTGTCGATTAAGTAATTAAAATGAGATCGTTTAGAACCAACACAATCAATAGGAACACCTAGATGTTGTCCAAACTGTGATACCTGTGGCATTCGTAAAATCGATTTGAAAAGTTGTTGTTGAGAGAGAGATGTATTTGGGCTAAACTTGATAAATGACTTTGCAAGATTTAGCTTTTGACCTGAAATTCGGCAGTAGCGATCCAAAATACCACCTATATTTATGCAAGATTTTTCCGTTGCTTGGAAAAAAATCATAGCATCATCAGCGAAGAACAAATGCGATATCTTTGGGGCTTCCCGCGCAAGTTTAATCCCTTGAAATAACCTAATATCCTGACCTAAAGATAACATTCGTCCTAGAATATCCATGCAGAATAGGAATAAATAGGGAGATAAAGGATCCCCTTGCCTTAGCCCACACTTAGGTCTAAATGGCTGCGAAATTCTCCCATTAATAAGAACCTTGAAAGAAACCGTTGAAATGCACTGGTATATCAGATGAATCCAAGATGGAGGAAAACCATAGGCTTTAAGCACCCGCAACAGGAAACCCCAGTGAATTCGATCATAGGCTTTGCTCATGTCAATTTTGATTGCTGCCAAATTCGGACCCTTAGCCCTCCTTCCATTCATAAAATGTAGAATATCATGGCTTAGTAAAATGTTATCACTCATGTAACGTCCCGGTATAAAGGCATGTTGGGATTCATCAATAAGAGCATTGAGACTAACCTTTACACGGTTTACCAAACATTTCGACGCACACTTATAAACCGTGAAATTCGTATATGAAATTCGTATCATGATACCAAATATTAGTGTGTTAAATATTCAAATCATAAATTTTAAATCTTTTCATTTGTCTAAACACCTACTCCGTACATACTTTATACTCCATATATAGTACGTTTGTATTATACGGATCGGAGTATATATGCTATTTTAGTGTTTCGTCCTATTAAGAGAAATTGCTATAATTGATGAACCCATTAATAGTACAAATAAAAAACGACATACAATAAAGTCTTAAATTTTAACATTTACAGAAAGACCCCATAATGTGGTTAGTTAGATTTGTAGGTAACTAATCACTATCGATCTATGCCCATTGTTTCTTATCCCAAACATGAGTAATATCCCATTAATTAAAGGTTGTAGTGGTACTAATAATGTTAGCAAAGTACAATCATTGGCTAAAGGACATTTTATAGTGCTTTTATATGTCATCCCACTAAATTTAAACAAAGAAACAAACAACGACCATTTTTTCATATTTCCTCGATCGTCTTTTTTTGCATTTCTATATATATACACAACCAGGGCCGGCCCTGGGGCAGGGCATAAGGGGCCGTCGCCCTAGGCCCCAGGGAAAAGGCCCAATATCACTTAAACTAATCAAAGTATGGTTCTATAAAATTTCATGCAAATTTGTTTATATTAGGCATTGTAGCCTAGTGGTTTGTATGTGTATGATTTTGATAAACTCACCTGAGTTCGACTCCTACTAGCCTTAATTTTGCTTGGTTTTTTTCTCTTCTTTTTTCTCTTTTTTTTTTTTTTTTTTTTCATTTTTGTTATTTCTCATTTGCTAACAATGAAATCATATTCTATTATCCAATTTGAGTCCAAATGAACACCATAAAGTAGAGCCATATACAATGTTTATAATCATAATATTTTTTTTTTCTTTTGTTAATCTAATCACACTCCTTGTTTTATTTTAGAGTTTAGAAAAAATAATTGATATTTAGCTTATTGTACTTCAAAAATTATTACCGACTTGCTAAATGGTTCGTTACTACATCATCGTCGTTTTCAATTTTAAGTTTCGTTATTTCTTTAATTATTCAAAACATTTCTTTCATCCATTTTGAGATTTGAAGAGGTCAAGTTGTTGTAAGATTTGTCTTATGTTTCCTTGAATGTTTGAAATATTTGAATATAATTCATGTTTAATGGCACAATTTCGAAAATATTCAAGCCTTCATATTTTGTAATAGAGGTAATATTTCTTGGCTAGTTTAATTAGAATAGAGTAGTATTAAGTTTTAAGAAGGTAAATGCCAATTATTTACATACATTTTTTCAATCATAAAGTACATCACATTTATGATAAAAAAAAATTGTCCACGTGCCGTTAAAAGGGCCTCAATTTTTTTTCGCCCATAGGCCACCAAAAAGCCAGGACCGGCCCTGTACACAACACATCTTTTTTTTTTTTTTCTTAAGGGGGAATCAAGCTAGAATATATACGTGTAACACTTGGATGCGACGTGTACAAAAGAAAATAAAAAAATTAACAAATATATATCGAATTGATCGAACAAAATAAAACTCGAACTTGGCAAAACTACGATATGATTATTGTGGATGAGATCTGACAGATGTGCATACCCTCTTTCATATCATTGTTTGATACAACCTAGCTTCAAGGAGGGGTTTAATTAATAGTATGTTGTAATTTTGAGGTGACTTTCGATCTGATTCAATTGATATATTACAATAGCAGCTGAGATCTAGACTCTTTTGCGACACCACATAAAATTTCATCAATTAACCAATTTGAAAACAAAGAAATACTCCCTCTGTCCCTTAATACTCGCACCGGTTTGACCGGTGCGGAGTTTAAGACATTTGAATTGACTTATTAATTTAATGGGTGTTAGTTGATAGTGGGGTATTTTTAATATAGTTAGTGGAAAATGTGTAAGAGGTGAAGAGTGGTGAGTGGGTGTGTGAATCTTTAAATGATTTTTTGTAGGGAATAGGGATGTAGGTGGGGTTAGTAAGTAAGTGTGAGAAATAATATAATATTGGTATAAATTTCCATTTATAGAAGCGGTGCAAGTATTAAGGGACGGTCCGAAAAACAAAGCGGTGCGAGTATTAAGGGACGGAGGGAGTACAACCCTAGACTCTCAAAAAGAGAGAATAAGAAACCCTACACTTGGTCCATATTTTTCTTGATTTTTTTTCCCTTAAACAAATTAAATAGATCAAAATAAGGTGACATATCCCTAACCCAAATTCTTATATGAGACTGTCCTCACCATCAACTGATGGTGAGACCAGTTCACACTTGCGAATTTAGGTATGTTACTTCTATAGTTTAGACATGTTACTTATTTTTATAATTTTAGAGGAGGTACTTTTTTTTAGTTTAGGTAGGTTACTTTTATAGTTTATACATGTTACTTTTTTTTATTTTATACGGAGTAGTTTTAGGGGAGATACCTTCTTAGTTTAGGTATGTTACTTCCATAGTTTAGACATGTTAATTTTTTTTATAATTTTAGACGAGGTACTTTTTTAGTTTAGGTATGTTACTTCTATAGTTTATACATGTTACTTTTTTTATACGGAATAGTTTTAGGGGAGGTACATTTTTAGTTTATGTATGTTACTTCTATAGTTTAGACATGTTACTTTTTTTATATATATAATTTTAGAGGAGGTACTTTTTTAGTTTAGGTATGTTACTTCTATATTTTATATCTGTTACTTTTTTTTATATATAATTTTAGGGGAGGTATGCTATTGGTTTCGCACTCGTCACACCATCAAGTTGATGGTGTGACTGGTCTCACAGGAGACGCGATGTATCCCTAATTAGATAGTAATGAAATTTACGAAGAAAAACACACGTTTTAAAACAAAGGTTCAAAGCATGCAAACCCTTTAGGCTACTATGATCACATGGATGTCGCCTAACACTATAAATCTATAATATAAACAAACTGAACAAAGGTTATTTATATTGCATTTGTAACGGAAAGCAATATGAATAACTAAATGTCCAAATTACATGAACTTTTGAAACATCTTCGTATATCTTTATTATGTGATTAAAGTAGAATAGGAATGAATATATTCATGTAGGAAAATCACATAAAACATAAGTTCCACGACTTTATAAACCCAATCAAGAAAAATAAATAACACTTTAATTAGCTTAAGGAATCATAATCTTAACACTTAGGCTACCTTAAACTATATGCATGGAGCACTAATTTCCAATTGATTATTTAAGTTATGCAAAGGATAACATAGAGCATTATACTCCTCATGTTGTTGGATTCTTCGTGTGACTTTATCATGCTATCTTCTAGAAGTTTGGAATCATCTATTATTGTTGATGGATAAAATGGAACAATAAATAAACAATGAAAGTGTGTTATCAATGATTTCATCATCCCATCATGGGAACCAATGCAATGAAGATACAAATAAATATAATATGTTGTTGCTCTCCTCCATTTTCTTATTTAAAAAAATTATTCCAAGCTTTGATTTTTAAGATAAAGTTGCAAAAAAATATACTTCATCATACCAAGAATTTTATGTTAAGTTTATGTATTCATAAAATATAAAAGTTCATTCAACTCATTAGTTAATGACAAAGTTAGTTACCAGGTCTAATAAGCTAGTTATCTGAATTATTATGTTCCAATCAGGTCTAAGTTTAACTTATTAGACGTGATTGTAACTTAGCTTATTATAATTATTATTATAACTACAATTATTATTATTAAGTTCCAATAAGGTCCTATTATGCAGTTTCATGAAGATAAATTAAATTAGGTTTGATCAATTCTAAAAATTCATATAGGTTCAGGTAAATAAGCTGAATAGAACGCACCCGTAATGTAAAGTTAATTTTACAGCGAAAATAATAAAGGTCGCAGCTTGCTTAAGCTGTGTCACAATGATGACATAGCATGCTTATGTGTCATGAACGTAATTGGAAACTAAAATATTTAACTTACGTTACCTATTATACATGTTACAAAAAAGGTAGAAAAAAATCTTAATATTCTAAGTTATTATAAATATAAAAAATATTTGTTTCCTTCTTGTATCGACTACCTTATTTAGGTATTTTCATAGTAAAAATATTGCATTGATATTAAAAATATTTGGATGACGCATGACCTCGTGACGTCTATATTAGAACCCGACACGTAGAATTGCGACAACTAAATATTGTCGCAACTTGCGACCTTCATCATCACCCATTTTACAGATTGAATTTTACGGATTAATTTTTTTTGCAACCAGCGGATCCTAGTTTTTGCAATACCATAGATTGAAGCGGACATATGAGAAAATTAAAGCCCATCTAGCTCCTACGTAGTACAATGGTATTAATCGTAATGGCCAGAAAGGAGTCAATGACCCTGTTTGGCAATTGGCTGTTGGCTGTTTTAGTTGGCTGGTTTGACTGACTGCTTCTGTTGGCTGTTTGACTATTGATTGTTTACAAACATGTTTGGTAAATTCATTTGTTGGTTGTTTGTTCTAGATATGTAAAATTACATTTAAGGACATTTTATGACTTTTGTTCATTTTTTAATAAATGTTATGCACGGAATAATACGTAATAACAAAAACCCCTGACTTTCTCTCTACGTTTTCTCTCGGGCGTATGGTAGCTTACCATACACCTCCGCCATGGCAAGGAAGTCAAGATCGAAAACTCAGGGGAACAAGGATGGTAATGGGAAAGCGAAACCAAGAGGACCTACTTCGGATTCTCAGGCTCAACGTACGAGATCAATCAATGAAGTTCTTGGAGTGGAGGCAATTGATTTTGGATTTGAGAATGAGGTTTTCACTCCGAAAACGAGTTTGCACCAATTGCAAGTTCGATCAGAAATGAGGCACTCTTTCAATGATTTTATGCAGCATATTCATCAATCAGCTGGAAATGTTGGCAAAACTCAATCCAGAGTAAATTTGGATGTAGGTACTATTCCTATTTTGCACCAAATTGATTCGATGATTGATAATGAATCTGATGATGACTCTAATCATACTGTGAATACGAATGAACTGATTGAATCTGATTTACACATAATTCATGATGAACATGTTTTGATGGAATCCAATAATCCGATTGTAATTGATCTTGAAGATATTCAAGAGGAGGTTGATTTCTGGAATTCTGCAGTAGTATGCTATATTGTGGGAGCAAATCCTCCTTTGAATGTGATGGAGGGTTTCATTCGAAGGATATGGAGGAATTTGAATGTTGATAAGGTGGTTATGGTGAAAAAGGGTATTTTCCTGGTTCGTTTTTTAACAATGGACTCTAGGGATAAAGTTGTAGCAGGACACTACTTTTTTGACAGCAAACCATTGATTCTTAAACCATGGACTGTTGACATGGACATGGAAAAGGATGATGTGAAATCAGTACCCATCTGGTTGCAGCTGCAACTAAACTTCAAATATTGGGGAGAAAGATCCTTATTCAAAATTGTAAGCCAGATTGGAAAACCCATTAAGAGAGACTATGCAACAACATGCAGAGATAAATTACAGTATGCAAGGGTCTTAGTGGATGTGCCATTATCTCAGGAGTTTGTGGATGCTATTTCATTTAGGAATGAGAATGGAGAAATGATAAGAGTTGGGGTTCACTTTGAATGGAGACCAACCTTGTGTTCAGCATGTAAGATGATAGGACACATGGCTGCTGAATGTAGACAAGGGAACACTAAGAAAGTGTGGGTTAGGAAACACACTACTGTGAGTACAATTCAGGAAAATGGAAATGGTGCCACTGAGGTGCCAATCATGGATCCAGAAGGTTTTCAAAGAACCCTCAGACCTATCAGAGTTAGAAACTCACCAGTTGTTCCAACTCATACAACTAATACTTTCCAGTTGTTAGTTGAGATGCAGAAGGAAGGTGATGCTGCCATTGGAGAGGATAGTTTGGTGGAGGTGGAAAATGAGAGCAATGCTAGCGGAAGGGAGGACTCTTCCCACTCTTATGGATAGAATACTCACCTGGAATGTCAGAGGGCTCAATTCATCTCAGAAGAAGAATGAAGTTAGAAATTTCATTCAAAAATATGAGGTGGGATTGGTAGGCCTTATGGAACACAAGGTGAAGGTGCCTAATTTAGGTAAGCTTTACCAAAATATGTTTGTTACTTGGTGTTTCACTAGTAATTCTAGCTATCATGTTGGTGGTAGAATTATTGTAGCTTAGAAGGCTGGGTGTTTTACAGTAAATATTGTAGCAGCATCAAGTCAGTTCATGCATTGTCACATCACCCCTGTAAGTGGTATGCCTAGATTCTACTGCACATTTGTCTATGCTTTTAATGAGAACAGTTTAAGGCAAGTCTTATGGAGAGATTTAGTAATATTGAATGTTCAGAGTCCCTGGATTATCTGTGGGGATTTTAACTGTGTCATGTCAGTGAATGAAAGAATTGGTGCTCCTGTCAGGCATATGGAAATTGTTGACATCAATAATTGTATGCATGGATGTGGAATGGAGGATGTTAAATGTGTGGGAAATCTCTACACTTGGAATAATAAACAACAAGGGGCAGACAAAGTTTTTTCAAAACTTGACAGAATTCTTGGCAATGCTGCTTGGTTTGATTGTTATCCTTCTGCAGAAGCTTGCTTTCACCCAGAAGGCCATTTTGATCATTCTCCTAGTCTTTTGACTGTGTATCCCAGGGTTAATGGAGGAAGAAAACCATTTAAATACTTTACAATGTGGAAAACATCTCCCAGATTCAATACAATTGTGACTGATGCTTGGAACACTCCTATCAATGGTAGTAAAATGTTCTGTGTGGTGAGTAAACTCAAGAAGGTTAAGGGTGTTCTTAAGGATCTAAATAAAACTAGTTTTTCAGATGTTCAAGCTGCTGATCTTAGTGCTTATCATGCAATGATAGCTGCTCAAGAAGCTATGCATTTAGCTCCTACAGATCACACTCTTGCAGATTTGGAATTATAGGCCATTCATTATTATAAGATCAAACACAAGATTTATCTGGACTTTTTGGCCCAGAAGGCTAAGCTGGCTTGGATCAAAGCTGGTGATGAAAATACAGCTTTGTTTCATCAAAGTATAAGAAGCAGACAAGTTCAGAATCAGATTTACAGTATCCATGATATGGAAGGAAATTGGAAAGATCAAGCTGCAGATGTTTCAGAAGCTTTCTTGGATTATTACAAGATGTTATTGGGGAGTGTTCATGAAGGTAGAACTCCTGTTATCACACAGGTTGTTCACACTGGTCCTGTTTGTCAGGTGCATCATAAAACAATTCTCAACTCCCCTTATACTGCTGAGGAAGTGAAAGCAGCTCTTTTCTCTATTCCTGGTATCAAAGCACCAGGTCCAGATGGCTTTGGATCTTTTTTCTACAAGGATGCTTGGCATGTAGTTGGGAGTGAGGTGATTGAGGCTGTCTTGGATGTGTTGAGGAATGGTAAACTGCTGAAGGAGGTGAATCACACAGTTGTTACTTTGATTCCAAAAACTAAATGTCCTAAGAATGTTAGTGACTTTAGGCCTATCTCTTGCTGCAGTACTATCTACAAGTGCATCACTAAAGTTCTTTGTGGTAGGTTGAGGCAAATTCTTCCTGATCTTATTCTGGTGAATCAAGGGGGCTTTGTTCATGGCAGGTACATTGTTCATAACATTATGGTGGTGCAGGACCTTGTGAGACACTATGGAAGAAAAGGTGTGAAACCTAGTTGCTTAATGAAGATTGATTTGCAAAAAGCTTATGACACAGTGGATTGGTCTTTCCTAAAAGAGATGATGGTTGCACTGGACTTTCCTGAGCAATTTGTGAATTTAGTAATGGAGTGTGTCACCACACCAATGTTTTCTCTCATGATCAATGGTTCCATGCATGGGTTTTTCAAATCTCAGACGGGTTTGAGGCAAGGGGATCCTCTTTCTCCCCTTCTTTTTGTTATTTGCATGGAGTATCTGTCAAGAATTTTGCATAAAATGAGTAGTTTGAATCAATTTCAGTATCATCCAAGATGTAAAGATACAAAGCTCACTCATTTGTGTTTTGCTGATGACCTGATTTTGTGCTGTAAAGGTGAATTTCCATCCATCTATCTTATCTTACAAGCCTTCAAATTGTTCTCTGATTCCTCTGGTTTGAAAGCTAATATTCAGAAATCTTCCATCTTCTGTCATGGCATGGTAGAAAGTGAAGTGCAAAGAGTGGTAGAGACTTCTGGTTTCACCAGCAGTAGTTTACCCTTTAAATACCTTGGTGTTCCCATTTGTTCAAAAAGAATCTCTACTGTTCAGTGTGGGGTGTTGGTTGACAAGATGACCAGCAGAATTAAGCTCTGGAGTTCCAGAAATCTATCCTATACAGCTAGAATGCAGCTGGTCAATTCTGTGCTTCTTAGTCTTCACATGTATTGGGCTCAGATTTTTGTTCTTCCTAAGAGTGTGATGTAGAGTATTGTTAAAATTTGTAGAGCATTCATTTGGAGTGGTCAAGCTTTTAGCCATAAGCCTTGCAATATCTCTTGGGATAACATCTGTTGTGATAAGAAAGCTGGTGGATTAGGCTTCAGAGATGTGTTTTTGTGGAATGTTGCCAATTTAGGCACATATGTTTGGGCTTTGGTTACTAAGAAGGATAATGTTTGGATTAAGTGGGTCACTTCAGTGTATTTAAAGAATGGGGAATGGTGGGATTACCAACCTAGCAGCTCTGCTAGTTGGTATTGGAAGTAGATTTGCAATACAAGGGAGAAATTGAAGTTAGTCTACTCTAAAGCAGAACTGGAAGCAATGCCTCATTATTCAGTGAAACAAGTATATCAAAAGCTAGTTGGAGATAGACCTAAGGTCCATTGGGATAAACTTGTGTGGAATAGGCTCAGTACTCCCAAACACAGATTTATTGCTTGGTTGACAATACAATCCAGATTACAAACTACAGCTAAGTTAGCTAGTATTGGCATCAGCAATTCCTCTAGCTGTCTCATTTGTGGACAAGGTGATGAAACTCATCATCATCATCTGTTTTTTGAGTGTTCTTATAGCAGGCAATGCCTGACAGAGTTGAAAACATGGCTGGGTATTAGAACTGCAGCAACTGATCTCTACCTTCTATACAGATCCATCAGACATGGCAGAAGCTCTAAGTTTAGAAAGCAGGTATATCTTGCTGCTATTGTAGCAGTGGTTTATCTCATCTGAAAATGCAGGAACTCAGTGTTTTGGGATTGTTGTATCCCTACTGTCAAGAGTACTATAGGTGCTTTGAAGCAAGCAGTGAGAAGCAGAATTCAGGCAGTTATGCCTAAGTATGTGAAAAGGAAAGATTGTAATTGGTTTGTGAATTTGTAATCTGTGTAAGCCTAGTTGTTTTGGTTTGCTTCTTGGTTGAGATGGTCCAACCTAGTTGGTTTGTCTCTCTTGAAGTGAACTTAGGTTGTACTTGACTGTTTTGAGCTATAATATTATTCTCACTTGCTTAGCAAAAAAAAAAAAAAAAACGTAATAACTAATACAGAGTACATAAATTATTAATTAAAGGTAACTTAGTAATTAGAGTATTATTGTTACCATTTATAAATTAGTGTATACTAATTAAAAAATATAAATTATTAAGTATTTAATATTATTAATTATTATTCATAAATCTAATTAAAATTAATTATTTTTAGTTTTTAAATATTAATTATTAATTATTGTTAATTTTTAGTTATTATAATAAAAAATAAATTATTCATTATTGATTATTCTTTTATTTAATAAATTAATTTTTTATTTAATTATTAATTATTTAATTAATAAATTATTAATTATTATGAAGTAGTTAATTAGTGAAAAACAAGGATAGAAAAGTAGTTTAGGTAGTGAGAAGCCAAAAGCCAACCCTAAAAAACTAATAACACTAGCTTTTCATTTTTGGTGGAAAAGCTGGCTTTTCAGCCATCCAACAAGTCAGTTACCAAACACATTTTTGATTGTTTGACCACATTAAAAAGCCAAAAGCCAAGAGCCAATAAAAAAGCCAGCAAAAAACTAGTTTCCAAACAGGCCCAATATATATTAATTTATACCATAACACAAACTAGATTAACAAGCAAATTTGAATAATACAAATTTGTTTTAGGTCTAACATCATTCTCAACAGACAATATTCCAGATCACTTCACAATAGAGATAGAGAGAGGAATAAGGACGAAGGTAAACAAATGCAGCTAAGGGACTCGAGCTATTGTACCTTCCCTTTTTTTCCTTTTCCTTTTTTCTTTTTCCTTTCTTTTTAGTGTGAAAGGGAAAAGATTATAAAGTAAAGATAGGTACATTTAAATGATAAAAAGTTACGTTAAAGCCCATATAAGGCTAGAAATAATAGCTAGACTAGTACCATATCAATTTAACACATAACTCAGTTGGTAAAGAAGATGGAGTGGTGATCAGTTTGAAAATGTATGATTGGAAATAAGAGAGAGGGTTCGAATCTTGTGAGATATGCTCATGTGAATATATACCTCTTGAAAACTGATCATTTGAGGTATATGCTGCGACTTAACTCCTCCACGATCCTTGAGTGATTAGGAGGTATGGGAGGCAAGGGTTTCGGCTTTTTTTTAGCTTTTGTTAAAATAACTTAATAACCAAATATTTAGAGCCAGTGTTTTTGTTTTATCTTTTTTCGTGGGTAAGCAAATTTTGTACATTTGTACTGCATGATTTAGTTGTAAGTGCTGTTTCATACTCAAAATCACCCAAAAGTGAAAAGGGAGTGTTTGATTGATGATAAATAATAATGCAACTAGTATATGGTTTGTTTTTGCTCTTGATTGATTTTCTTAAAGTTGATAGAGTACGTGACTATTGCCCCACTACCTTTGATTTGTCAAGATTTAAGATTGTCTACGTCTAGATGTGGCTAAATTTTACCCAATCGGAAAATCTGAAATAACACGAAAAAGTAATTCTAAATTATTTAAATTCATAACAATTTGAAAGAACACGAAAAAGGATCCATTGTATGTGTTACCATTAGCTAGCTAGAACAACATATAATACTAATTGTTTGGGCTCCCAATTGATTCTCAATTGGGCCACTAAATCCAAAGCCCAATGGCTCTAAACAAACAGCATCAAACCCACCAATGGCTAGTCAGCCATCCATCAAGGCCCAAGGCCCAAAAGCAATAAATGACCTATGGGCATTTATTATGCAAACACCATAAATAGGCCGCCAAGGCTCACACCTCAAGGTACGTCCAATTTATCACCTTAAGACTACTCTTCTAGAGAACCTCTCTCTAGAATCCGAGCATCGTTCTTACTTAGGCATCGGAGGGGCTTTCCTCGGAAACACCCCCGAGGCTAGTGACTTTGCTCTTGTGCAGGTGAATTCGGACTCTACTCATTCAAACAAGCAAGATCTTCAACACATACAAAAGGGCCTTCATTCGAAGCCCATTGTTTCCATCTTTACAACACCGGAACAATTTGGCGCCGTCTGTGGGGAAGAACACTTCAAAGCCTTTGAAAGACATCAATCACCTCTTTCCGCGAAAATGGTGAATGATGTTGTTAACAACAATGACGACGATATGATGGTGCGGTCAGATTCAGAATCTGACCAAGAGGAGCACCCTCAATCGATGGCGAGGTCACAGCCAAGCAGAGCTACGACCGCCACAAATGCAGGACCTCCGATTCCAACTAGGGAAGAGCTCACTGCGGCCATGACCATCATGCAGAACTTCCTCTTCAATGAGAAGCAGCAAGGATTGGCAAATGACCGCAGAGAAGAGAGGAGGACCAGGCGAAGGCTGAACGAGCCACCCAGTGCGGAAGTGTCCAGACCCGAACAAGAACTCCTTCCCTTGACAGGTACACACTTGACGTCGAGGTGGATGGAAAGCACGTGGGACACCCAAAAAAGGGCACAACAGCAACCAGATTGGTTTGCGAGACCATCGCCTACTCCAACAGCTCTCCAAAGTGAATCGACTACTCGTAACACTCGGGTCCGAAGCTCGGTGCTCAGCAGGTTGAGGCCCTCGGTCCACTCAAGGTTAAGACCCTCGATCCATACGAGACTCGGGGTGGGCGAGCCAAGCAGATCTGGCGAACGACCCGAGGTCAGTAGCCGAGAGAGAAGAAGAGACAGGAGGCATGATCGAACCCCTAGCCCCCATCGTACGCCCGAACGTTCTAATCACAGAACCTCGGCAAACGAAGGCATCAGGGCTAGACTCGGGAAAAGAATCATGACTCCCACGTCATCCCCTTTCTCGGACGAGCTGATCATGGAAGAAATACCGAAGGTAAGACTGCCAGCGCACCTGACCTACAGCGGAATCACAGATCCGAGGGATCATGTCATCTCCTACGAGCAGCAAATGTTCTTGAGTCCCTACTCCGAAGCATGTTGGTGTAAATATTTCCCAACCACGCTAACCGGAGTGGCGGGAGAGTGGTTTAGATCGCTGCCGAAGGGATCGATCAAGAGCTGGAAAAAGCTGAAAAAGAGATTCTGCACACAGTTCGTGAGCAACAATCGCCCCGAGCGAACCACAGCAGAACTGACCTCAATCCAACAAGAAAGAGACGAAAGTCTGAGAGAATTCATGGCCAGATTCATGAAGGAATCAACAAACATACCAAATTTGCAGCCAGACGTGGCCATCTTCGCCTTGAAGCACGCGCTCCAGGAAGGGAAGTTCCGTGACGAACTCTCAATGAAGAACCCCTCCAGAATAGCTGACGTGCTCCAAATGGCTGATGCGTTCATCAGAACCGAAGAGTTCAACAAGGCCGCTGCAAGATTGAAAGGATCGTCGGATCCGAGAGACACAAAGAATACCCAGAGCAAGCCCGAGGGCAGCTCAAGGAAGGGGAAAGAGAAAGTAGGAGCTAGAGAGATGAGCCCGAAGAAAGACGGGAGAAGGGGTGAACTTCAACCCAAGTACACCAACTACACTCCACTAGCTCTACCCCAAAAAGAGATATTTAGCCTCAACAGAAATGACGAAAAGTGGAAACTACCTGGGAAGCTCAAGTCCAACCCAGCTCGGAGAAACAAGAACAAATGGTGCGAGTTTCATGATGACTTCGGTCACCACACCGAAGAATGCAACTCGCTGAAAGACAACATTGAGGACCTCGTTCGCCGAGGCTACCTGAAACAATACTTGTTAGACCGAAGGGAGGAAAAAGAAAAGGCCGCAACCGGCAAACAACACGAGCAACCCCAGAAAAGGGTCTACGAAGCAACAGGGCAAAAGAAGAATGACATCCTAGTGGTGTTCGGGGGACAGAAGTCTGGCCAGGCCAGCAAAAAACACCTAAGAGCCCTCTCCCATCGGGTCAACTTCAGCGCGGTGGGAGACAACCAGCCACACCCCCCGAACATGACCTTCACTGCTGATGATTGCTTCGGAGTCCAGTACAAACATGACGATCCTCTGGTCATTTCCATGGACCTCAATAACCACAACGTACATCGAGTGTTAGTCGACGGAGGAAGTGCCGTCAATATCATCTTCAGAAACTGCTTCGAGCAGCTGATCCTCGAAGAGCCAGAGGAAGCACTGACGAAAGTCAGTTATCCTCTGATCGGATTCAACGGATCCGCAGCTATCCCTCGAGGAAAGATCACCCTGCCAGTCACAGTGGGTGAAGGCCAGGCAGCAAAAACCCTTCGGGACGAATTTTTGGTGATGGACTGCGACTCCGTATACAACGTAATCATGGGGAGAACCATGATTCACAAGATGCAAGCAGTCCCCTCCACATACCACCAGCTGATGATATACGTCTCGGATGCAGGATTCGCCGAACGAATCAGAGGTGATCAAGAAGTGGCGAGAAGAACCTGCCACACTGCTGTCCGAAAGCCCAAACTAGGGGACGACCCCGAGGAAGAAAAAGGAGCTACGGGAGAGGAAAGCGAGGCAAAAAGGAGAAGAGCAAGCACGAGCAGCTTGTCTCCCGCAGAAGTTGATGCCCGCCCCGAAACCCTATCTCCCGAACCAAATCAAGAAATGGAGGATATCTTCCTCGAAGAGGATTCAGACAGGAGCGTCCGAATAGGCAAGGGCCTAAGCTCGGGGCTCCGAATCGATTTGATCCGATTACTCAGGGATCATAAAGACATCTTTGCATGGTCAGCAGCAGATATGCCAGGGATAAATCCGAATCTAATTTGTCACAAGCTAGACGTCAACGCTGAAGCTCGGCCAGTCAAGCAAAAAAAGAGGAACTACTCCTCGGAGAAAAACAAAGCCATCGCCGAGGAGGTGAAAAAGTTGCAAGAGGCCGGATTCATTGAACCCTGCATGTATCCGAAATGGCTGGCCAACGTGGTGATGGTCAAAAAAGCGAACGGCTCCTGGCGAATGTGCGTGGATTTCACAGACCTGAACCGAGCCTGCCCCAAAGACTGCTATCCCCTGCCAAGGATAGATCAATTGGTTGACTCCACCAGCGGCCATGCACTGCTCAGCTTCATGGACGCCTTTTCAGGCTACCACCAAGTATTCATGCACCCCGATGACAGGGCAAAGACAGCGTTCATCACAAGCGCAGGAGTGTTCAACTACAAAATGATGCCTTTCGGCTTGAAAAATGCCGGAGCCACCTACCAGAGGTTAGTTGATCACGTCTTCGCCGACCAGAAAGGGAGGAACGTGGAGGTCTACGTGGATGACTCCATCGTAAAAAGCATCAAAGAACCTCCCCGGGGGAGAAACAGAACCAGTCAAGAAAAAGGGGGTCCCGAGGAAAGTGGATCCCGAACTGATATGGGAACAGGAGCAAAAAGAAGCTTTTCAGCAACTCAGAGCCCACCTAGCTCAACTGCCGACACTGGCCAGACCAAAGGAGGGGGAAACCCTGTACCTATATGTCGCAGTTAGCCCTGGAACCGTCAGCGCAGTGCTTCTTCGAGAAGAAGAAAAGAAGCAACAGCCAATCTACTTCACCAGCCGAACACTCACAGGGGCCGAAACCCGGTACCCACTCATCGAGAAAGTCGCATATGCAGTAGTGGTAGCTGCACGAAAACTGAGGCCATACTTCGACTCCCACCAGATCACAGTGCTAACTGACCAACCGCTCGAGAAAGTACTCGACAAAATAGAGAGGTCAGGAAGATTGGCGGCCTGGGCCTTCGAACTATCAGAGTTCGGCATCAAATATCAGCCGAGGACAGCAATCAAAGCACAAGCATTGGCCGACTTCTTGGCCGAATGCTCATACCAAGAAATGCTGGATGACACGAAAAGCACTTGGGAGGTTTTCACTGACGGATCTTCCACAGTAAACGGCTCAGGAGCAGGAGTTGTACTCATTCCCCCGACGGGGAAAAGCATAGAGTATGCATTGAAGTTCGGCTTCAAAGCAACTAACAACGAGGCCGAATATGAGGCCGCAATCGCAGGGATAGAACTTTGCCTATCCCTGGAAGCCGAGCATGTTCGCCTCAAAACTGATTCCCAGCTTGTAGCCAACCAGATCCGAGGGGAGTATGAGGCCAAATGGCCCAGCATGACAGCTTATTTAGCAAAAATTAAGTCCTTAACGTCAAAGTTAAGATCCTTTGAAGTCATTCTCATTCCCCGAGGACAAAACACGCAAGCAGATGCACTGTCAAAACTCGCAAGCTCAACACTCATCGACCTAAACAGATCGGTCCACGTGGAAGTTCACCAAGAGAGAAGCATTGACCTACTACCCACCACAGTATGCAGCTTACGTACCGAACCCAGCTGGATGGACGCAGTAGTTGCATACAAAGAAAGGGGAGAACTTCCCGAGGATAAGCTGCAGGCAAGAAAACTGAAAAGATTCAACAAGTGGTTCATCATCAGCGCTGAAGGAGAGCTCATGAGGAAATCATTCTCCGCTCCGCTGCTAAAATGTGTGGGTCCAACAGACGCTGACTACATCCTAAGGGAGATCCACCTCGGGATATGCGGAAACCACATCGGAGGCAGGACATTGGCACATAAAGCCCTTCGGGCTGGGTACTGGTGGCCCACTATGGTTTCCGAGGCAAAGCAGATGGCAAGGAAATGCGAGAAATGCCAAAAGTTCGCACCAGCCATCCATCAACCAGCTCAAACCCTACAATCAACACTGTATCCATTACCGTTCGCACAGTGGGGGTTAGACATCATTGGTCCCTTCCCCTCAGCGACGAACCAGAAGAAGTGGTTGATTGTAGGAGTCGACTATTTTAGCAAATGGATCGAAGCCGAAGCTGTCTCCTCCATCACCGAACCTCAGGTCCGCAAGTTCATATGGCAGAACATCATCACAAGGTTCGGCATACCAAGACTGATGGTCTTCGACCACGGGAAACAGTTCGACAACACCCCGTTGCAAAAGTGGTGCAAACAGTTCGACATACACCTAGCGTACTCGGCAGTCTGTCACCCACAAAGCAACGGGCAAGCCGAAGCTGCTAACAAACTCATCCTCAATGCACTCAAGAAAAGAGTCGAGGATGACAAAAACAAATGGTTAGAAGAGCTACCCGGAACGCTATGGTCCCTTCGGACCACCGAGAAAGAAGCTACCGGGCAAACACCGTTCCACCTTGTATATGGATCCGAAGCTGTAATCCCTGTGGAAATCGGAACAGAAAGCCTGAGGATCCAGGCATACAACAGGTATGATGGGCTCCAGGGAGAAAGCAACAACCAACTTTTGTCCGAAACCCTCGATCTACTGGACGAAGCTCGGAACGATGCGAGGACGCTCAACGCAGCCTATTTGCAGAGGGTCAACAAGCACTATAACCGAAGAGTCAACGCCAGACCCCTAAAAGTCGGTGATCTAGTGCTCAGAAACGCCGCCTCGGTTCAGAAAGGACGGATCCATGGCAAACTCTCAGCCACTTGGGAAGGACCATACATCATCCACTCCGAAAAAAGGCCAGGCACGTTTATGCTGAAACAGTTAGATGGAACAATTCTGAAGAACCATTGGAATACCGATGTTCTCAAGAAATATTTTGTATGATCTCTGTCTGTAAACCAAGTAAGTTGTTTAATGAGAAGAGGAAAGCCATTGGCACCATGTGTTTCATTAAACTTATCTCTATATTTATTGTCCCCTTATATATACATGCAGCCTCGGATCTGATCAATCCGAGACTAAAAACAGGTTGACTTTGCCCATTCCTTGATAAAATGCAAGGAATGACCAAATCATACACTTCGGGGAATCGTCCAGAATCCTCGGATTCGCGATAACCAAATTAAACTTGTTCGCCACAAACAGTCGCTCGAATCAAGTTATAAAACTCCGGCTCAGATCCACGGATCGCCGAAGGCATAACTAAGAGGCAGACTAGCGATCTCTTGCCCAGGTTTCCAAACCACAAGAGATCGGAAGAACAATCCAGACCTCTGAGCAGATCGACGGATTTGAAGAGTCTGGAAACTAAAGAGTCTCTTAGCAGATCTACGGATTTGAAGAACTCATAAACTGAAGAGTCTCTTAGCAGATCTACAGATTTGAAGAACTCATAAACTAAAGAGTCTCTTAGCAGATCTACGGATTTGAAGAACTCGCAAAACTAAAGAGTCTCTTAGCAGATCTACGGATTTGAAGAACTCGCAAAGTTAAAGAATCTCTTAGCAGATCTACGGATTTGAAGAACTCGCAAACTAAAGAGTCTCTTAGCAGATCTACGGATTTGAAGAACTCGCAAAACTAAAGAGTCCCCTGGCAGATCTAAGAATTTGAAAAGCTCGAAAGTAGAAAACTGAAAAGCAGCCAAGTAACTAACACTCATTTTTCATTCAATATTTGGGGGAAGTACAAATACATTGAAAACCTCAAAAATTGAAAACAAAATGAAACAGTTAAAATCGGCAGCCATCAACAGACAATACCGGCCTACCGAAGTACTAAGAAAGCAAAAAGAAACGAGTACAACGCAGCGCCGAGGCAAAAGGGGGAAAAGCAAGCACATATTCGGAAGTCCTCAACTGGAACCGACCGACTCTGAAGAAGACGACTGCCCGAATCCCTAACTCTTGGGAGTCTCAGGAGCGGCCCCTAGGGGAGCATCCTTCGAAGAACCCCCAGCAGTAGTATCACCCTCGGAAGTTGCCTTCTGGGCCCGAGCCTCTGCAAGAGCAGCTTGGCGTTCAGCTTCAGCTTCATCTCGATCATCTTGGCATTCCACCAAGTGGTCCTCGGCCTGCATCCATAGGGGAACTTTCTCGTTCCAAGGGAAGTGAGGCATGTGCTTCGCAAACATGCGCCGAGCACCCAGGATGCCGTTCCAGTACTGCTCTCTACACTGATCAGCAGTGTAGAGGTCGACTCGCTCCTGCTCCAACTTCCGAATATAGTCATCCTTTTCCCGAAGCTTCAGCCGAAGGACAGGCACCTTATCAGCTTGCTGCTGGATCAGCTCCCGATGCTGGACAAAATGGTGGAGCCTTAACTCCGCCTCTTTATGCTCCTTGTCGGCCGCTTCAAATTTAGACTTCATCTCCTGGAAGAGTCTATCTTTTTCCTCAAGTTCGCTAGCGAACTTAGCGGCCATATCCTTCTTTTCCTCAGCAAAGGAAGCGATCTTCTCAGCATCCTCTTCAACTCGGAAGATGAGCTGGCCAACCTCGGTCCCGATCTTCTCAGCAGACTCTCTAGCCTCGCGACTATAATGAAGGTATAGCTGCTTGACTTCCGTAAGCTCGGAGAGGAGTTGCCCAGCCTTCTGGTCCAAAATGGGAATATCACGAGCATAAGCCTCACGATATTTCCTCAATTGTTTCTCCTCAACCGAGCTACACTCGGAAGCGAACGAGGACCAGAAAACAGCCTGGGAACGAGAGAAAGATGAGCAAAATAGGAAAAACATAAAACAAAAACACAACTCAAAGAGAAAAATCTAGCAAATTACCTCGTTCAGATAGTACTGGGCCATCATAGCCGGATTCCTCTCTTCGGCCCCAGGAACCCTCCACTGCGGGTTAGCACGAAGCAGATTCTCCCGAGCAGCCTCGGGGCCCACCAAGGATCCCACGTGAGCCAAGGGGTCCTCTCCCAAAATCGGAGCCCTGGCATATCGAGCCATCGCCTCCCTTACTTCTTCGGGGATCCGTTTTAGCGGAACATCCGAACAGGGATCAGCATGGATCAGCCTATCCAGGGCCGAGGTAGAAGTAGAACCCAAAGTTGAGTGGCGCCTCTTCCTCGTCAAACCTTGCTCGGGCTGCTCCTCCTCTCCAGCAGAGGGAACCTCCTTCTGAACCTCGGGGACCGCAGCTTCGGGGCCCGAGAGATCTATCATCTCCTTGTCTGGACTCTTCTCTCTCTCGAAGGGAAGATCAGCAGACTCCTTCTTCTCCCCAGCTACCTCAGGGACATCCGAACCAGGAACAAAATCGGCTTCAATCGCCTCCATCACCTCGGTGATATCCTGGATTTCGATCCCCAAAGCAGCAGATGGTTTCAGTGGAGAGGGGATGATATCTTCCTCGATCAGCGGCTGATCCACGGGCGGCGGTTCAGCAACCACCACACTCTTTAACTTCTGCCCTGGCAAGGGCATGAAGTGAAGAAGATTCTTAGGAGGAGGCATGACTTCCGAAACCGCTTCCTACATAGCAAGCGTTCAAAGATTAGTTTCAGAAAAAGGGAGAAACGAACTACAAAAAACTCCAAGTCAGAACAAATACCTTCTCCGAGGGCTGAGAAGCCTTCGCTTTCTTCGGATGCGTGGAAGGCCTCAAAAGAGTGCTACCCTTCCTTTTGCGTTGATCCTAAAAAGGGGAGACCAAGGGTCAACGAATATAAAAGAAGAAAAAGGAAGAAATAGAGAAAAAAGCGGGAAATACCCAGTTCCTAGATAAAGAGATATCTATCCGAGCCGGAGATGAAACCGAAGGAACGGCACGCGGCACAGCGTCAGTCCCAGGACCCTAAAAAGATGGTCCAGGACCAAGACGTTAGCCGACGGCCAACCGAAAAGAAGAAGACAAACAGAAAATCGAGCCTATAAATGAACACTCACCGGGTCCGAAGTTGTCTTCAACTCAGGAAGCACAACCTTCACAGGAACAGCTTCAACAGAGGAGGCGGAATCCCACGGATCAGCTCGAACTTCGGATATCCGAGCAACCCCCGAAGGAGACAACACGTAATCCTTCAGACGAGGATTACGAGGGTTATCTTTTCCGAACTTGTACTCGGGAGCCGGGTCGTGAATAGTCTTCAAATCCAAAGAAATGCCCAACTTCTTAGGTCAATGCAGCTAAAGCCGTACTCTGCAAAAACAAAGCACAAAACATGTCAGCAAAACGAAGCAGGAAAGAGGACAAACTCACTGAAAAACGGTCTCAGCCGAAAGACACCTACCCCTGTCAAAAATCCTGCTGAGACCGGCAACAGCAAGAATGTCCTCCCTCAAAATGTAATTGAGATTCGGGAGCCAGCTAGACGGTAGTCGATGGTTATCCTCTTGAGCCAAGAACCACTGGAGGAGGTCCACATAGTGGCGATGGTTCCGATCTGGAGCTGCCACACCCCTCATATCAGGATCAGGAGCCACGAACCACTTCGGAGGACGATAAAAGTTGGGATGCTTCGGATCCGTCGGCACACGGACGAGCAACCACTCCGTCTTCCAATTGTGGTCAGAGCTAAGGTAGGGGTACGCCGTGATGTAGTTCGGATCCCCCCTCTTTCGGGACTTCTTGTTGACAATGGTCCACCAACCATACCCATCACCCTTGGAAGCATGGTTGAGAACCAGATCGTGAAGATCCCGAAAAATAGCGACAGAGCAAGGGAAATTGACGAAGTCACACACCCATCTAAATCCGATTATGTGCCTCATAGATTTGGGTGTGAGCTGGGCCAAACTAATGTTGTACGACACCAAAAGCTCGGATACGAACGGATCCAAAGGAAAGCGGAGACCATTCTCCAAATGGTGAGTATACACGGAAATGAACCCCCTCGGTGGATGAGTCACCCGAGGACGCTCTTGTTCAGGAAGCTCGCACCAGTACCCCAAGGCATGCTGAATTCCGTATAGCTCCTCGGCCTTCCGATGATAATTCCCTAACTTCGCTTCCACCAACCAGTCACCGCTGACCGATTTCTCCAACGGACCGTCGATCTGCGTGGTCTCGTGCAAAATTGAGGCATACTTGCCCTTCGGATCAGCTTTCGTCCAATGAACTGGAAACTCGGGGTAACGACGACGAGCACCCGAAAAGCCAGCTCTCTCACCAGAGGTTGCGCGTTCATCTTCGGAAGCATCCCAACCAATCGAACTCTTCTCCAACGGCCTCGCCGAAGGCCGACCCCTCGAAGTTTTCGGTAACCTCCCCGAAGGCACGTTCTCTCTCTCACTAGAGGAGCCAACGACGAACTTGCTTTTGCCCCTATTCTTTGCCATGGTCGCGAAATCTCGATCTAGGGTTTAGATTGAGGGGTAGAAGGAAGAACGAAGAAAAAAGGAGAACTCAGAAACAAATTACCTTTTTCCGAAGCGGAATTCGCCGATAAAGCGAACAACACAAGTTCCCGAAGTCTAAAGTTGGCCGAATTTCGTAGATCTGAAGGAGCAAATTGCACTGCGATCGCCGGAATTTAGAGAGAGAATGGGTTTGAAAGAAGGAGTAAAAAGTTCAAAAAGAGCAAAGCACCCAGTATTTATAGAAAAGAAAAAGGGCGCATCAACTTCCTCAACCCACGATCTCCACGACACAGTACAACTCCCAACACTTGTCATCAATGCAAATCATCCCTTTTCAAAAAAGAGAGGGAACTTTCGGACTTCTGACAGCTGGAAACCCACCCATTTAATTCTAAATGGACCGGGTCTGGGGGGCATGTTGTTTGGGCTCCCAATTGATTCTCAATTGGGCCACTAAATCCAAAGCCCAATGGCTCTAAACAAACAGCATCAAACCCACCAATGGCTAGTCAGCCATCCATCAAGGCCCAAGGCCCAAAAGCAATAAATGACCTATGGGCATTTATTATGCAAACACCATAAATAGGCCGCCAAGGCTCACACCTCAAGGTACGTCCAATTTATCACCTTAAGACTACTCTTCTAGAGAACCTCTCTCTAGAATCCGAGCATCGTTCTTACTTAGGCATCGGAGGGGCTTTCCTCGGAAACACCCCCGAGGCTAGTGACTTTGCTCTTGTGCAGGTGAATTCGGACTCTACTCATTCAAACAAGCAAGATCTTCAACACATACAAAAGGGCCTTCATTCGAAGCCCATTGTTTCCATCTTTACAACACCGGAACACTAATTAAGTTACGTTGTTGAAGAACATTAATAATTTAAGACAAATTTCATAAGATGTTCAAGTTTCCATGTCAATTGTTTCCAAAAAAATAACACGCCGAGATTTTAACTGTATTTATTGGATTAATTACTTCTAATTGTAGAGATATAGAAAAAAATGTGAGTAATTTTAAATCGAGAATGTTATGTCCAATGTATAACTATTACTTCCATGGATTTCTTCTAGATATAATTGTGTTTTTACAAATTCTTATTTAAATTGATGTGGTGTATAATAAATATCGTACATCGAAATAAAAGTTAACTTTATCTACTTTTTAGTGATAAATTTTTTATTTTAATAAAAAAAGAATTCCTCAAAATCACTAATCATGTACTCCGTATAAAGGTAATCAATTAAGCCTTTAAAATATTTATCAATCAATTTTTTTTTCATAATATAAAAGTTACAGAGTATCAAAAGCTGGTTAAAAGTTAGGAAGGTTTTTGAATGGCTACAACAAAATGGTAGCAATTACAGTACACCAAATCTCATCCTTTTATTTTTATTGACTAATCTGGACCAATGATTTAGTTGACTTTTTAATTAAAATTTTGATTAAAAAAAATCATTTATTGAAAATCATCCCACGTTCTTTTCCATTTTTGGTATATTTTCTGTTTCTTAATTAGTCCCTTCTCCTATTTTCCAACCGCTCAACCATGAAATCCGATTGAAATCTTCAATGAAAAACATGAATTTATTTCCCACTCTTCTTCATCTAACACAAAACTATCTTAGATTAGTTAATTAGATTAGAATTGGAAGAAATTTTCCTTCTGCATGGAAACCTGAAATTTGAAAATCGATATCAAAATTGAAATTAACATTGAAATTGGAATTAATTCGATGGGGTCTTCAAATTACAAGGGGTGAGATTTAAAGGCATGCAAATAAATGTATATGAGAATTAAGATATGAAGGCTTGAAAATTAAGAAAAAGAAGGGACATGCCGAGAAAGAGTCATTATCAAACTTTTAGTTTGTAATTATTCTTTGACATTCATCAAATTAAACAAAGACACAACAAATAGTTCCGCAAAATTGCGTGAAAAAGAATGGAACTTGTTCTTGGATTGAAGATTTTAGTATCAAAGTTCTTGATCAAACCACTCCGAAAATGTCGGGCTTTGATTTCGATAGTTTTGATCTACCATGGACTACAGATTATAGGAATGAGAATATCGTTTTTTTAATGCATTATACGACTGAGACTTTGAGAGTGGGTATTTTTATTTAAAAACTTATTTTAATTTCATTATAAACGGGTTTATAAATAAATTAAAAGTCAGCAAAATTGATGGACAAGATTAATCCACTCTTATTCAAAGGCTAAGAATTAATAAATTGTAGTGGCTACCGTTTTGTTGTGGCTATTGTAAAATTGTCCTAAAAGTTAATCAAAATATGTTAAAAGTTATCAAAAACTATATAAAAGTTACCCTAATGTATAATAAATGTATTATACACCGAGCGCGTGCACAATCTTGTTGTTGCCGTTCTTATATATTGGAATTTAAGTTTTGAAAAAATAATGCAAATCAGATGTGATAAGCAGATAAGGTGAGAATGTAGAGACCAAGCATTACATGCATATTGCCAACATCAATGATCGATTGATAATTGAACATCAGAACATCAGAACATCGAAACTCGATCTCGAGAACCTCATCCTATTGATTTACAAGAGCAATGGGAAAATAAATGCAGTACTAAGAAAAATGTCGTTCCATTGCTTTGATATTATTATGCTTCTATTTTTTCGTGTGTTAACATATACGGAGTAATTCTATTACGTTACTGTTAACGTATACGGAGTAAATGCTAACAGTAACGTACTCCGTAATAGAATTACTCCGTACACTACAAGAAAAAGGCAAAATTTCGACCGCTAAAAGTAGTCGAAAAAGAGCATTTTTGGTCGGAAAAAAGTTTTCCGACTAAAAGTAGTTTGAAAAGGGTTGTCGACTTGTCGGTGATGTCCTGGTCGGAGTTTGGCTCCCTATACGTTAACATACGAGAAAATATAAGCAAAGATCTCATAATTAATAATTCTATTAACGTACGCGGAGTATATTTTAGTTACTCATAATTAATAATGGTATAAAGTGTGTTCCGGTGTTGAAATAATGGGTTTCGGATTGAAGACCCTTTCGTTGTTGTGGAAGATCTAGCTTGCTTTAATGAGTTGTGTCCGGAATTACCTGCACAATGAGAAAAGTAACTAGCCTCGGGGGTGTTACGAGAAAAGCCCATCCGATGCCGAAGTAAGAACCATGCTCGGATTATAGAGAGAGTTCTCTAGTGAGTAATGTTAAGGCAATAAATTGGACATACATTGAGGTATGAGCCTTGGCGGCTTATTTATAGTGTTCGTGTAGTAAATGCCCCATAGGTCATTTATTACTTGGTGGGCTTTGGGCCTTGTGATTTGGCTGGTTAGCCTTTGATGGGTAATGACTTATATGTTCTTGTTGTAGCCTTTTTGGCTTATGGGCTACATGCCCAATCGACTCTCAATTGGGCACCCAACAACATGTACCCCAGACCGATCCTATTTACGGGTAAATGAACGGGTATTAGTGTGTAGTTGGAAGTTCAAAAGTCCCGCCCCTTTTTCAAAAAGGTGATTAGAGCTTCTGCATTTGTGCCAAGTGTTGGAGACCCTTGAATTTCTTTTTGGATCGTGTGGTGTAGGGCTAAGTGGATGTTGGGCGGTTTGTTGAGGTGTGAGCCTATTAATACTCGCCCAAATCCATCATTTCAACTTTTAATCACACCTATTTTCTCAAAGATTCTCAAACATCGGCGATCTTGCTTGTTCGAGTTATTCAGATCTTCGCCACTTGGTTGAATTTTCTCCTCGGGAACCCGCTTTGTTTGGTTTATCGGCGAATTCCGCTTCGGAGGAAGGTAATTTGTTTGTGACTTTCGTCATTTTCTGTGCTTTCTCTTCTACTCTACCCTCTGAACCCTAGAATTTAGGACTTCTGACCATGGATGGGGGAAGATGGAAGAACAAGTTCACTGTTGTTTCCTCTTCAAGTGAAAGAGATGACGAGGAGGCTCCTTTGGCTAAAATGCACGTTGTTTCTCGAGATCTCGGCACTCCGGGAAGTGTTGAGGTCGCTGGTAGATCCGAGGATGAAGCTCGGGCTGAGTCAAGCCAAAAGGCCGGCGTCATTGGTCGCGTTCCCATCCGTCGCTTCTTTCCTCGCTTTTTTCAGGATGCGGACCCTGCTAGCCGAGAGACGCCTATCTTGGATGATGTTTTGGGGACAAGGGGTCCAACGAACCGAGCAATTGATGGTACCAGGTTGGTGGAGACAGAGAGGAGTGTTTAACATTGGCTAACCGAGGATTTATATGGCATTCAATATTCGCAAGGGTATTGGTGCGAACTCCCCACCCAAGAAAATGAAAGGGTGACTCGTCCTCCTCCTGGTTTCATCACTGTTTACACTCATCACTTCGATAACATTTTGCTGGCGCAGTTATCGCCGAAGTCGATGCGGCAAATTATTGGCCTGGGTATCGTTGGGTATGCGATTACTTCGGATATCCCCCTTCTCTGTGCGTCTTCAAAGAGATGCATGAGCTTCAGAGGAATGCTAACGCAGAGCACGAGTGGTGGAACATAGTTAACAAGAGGGCTCGCAAAGGCGAGGTTTCGTATTTGACTGCGTATCCGTACTTGACTTTTTGTTCATGAGTGGAAGGGTCAATGGCTTTTGGTCCGGGTAATCCGAAGCATACAAGCTACTATCGGGCCCCGAAGTGGTTTGTGAAGGTGGACCAGGCAATGTCCAGGATTGGCTCCATAAACCCTAAGAATTCGGATCATATTGATCTTCTGAAGTGGTTCCGAGCCAGGACCGCTGGGCTGAGGCATAGCAAACCCAAATTTTGGCTCCCCAACATGCATTACATCACCCGGGAGGTTATCCTTGCTGTTGCCGGTCTCAACAAGATTTTTGCCAAGGATGAGCTTCTCGTGCTGAGATCGTGCCTCGGCTGGGGTATTTGCCTCCCTCTTTCGAGGTTCTGATTTTGATCTCATTCTTTTTCTTGTGCAGAGACTGGGAAAGCTGCTCTTGACCCCAAGGTGCTTGACTACTTCAAGGAGTACAACACGATTCTTCAGCGTGTGCCTCGGTACGATTTCAACAAGCATAATCCTCTTCAGACGAAGTTGGAGGCTCACGTTCTGTCCAAGGATTCTTGCGCTGGGTTGAACGACATCCGAGCTGATCCTTGGGATTCTGCGCATCAAGTGGAAGCGTTTCTATTGCATACCGTTCTTCGTGATTTGGCAACTACCTCTGATCTGGTAACTTTCCCTGTAGATTATTCTGTTCCTGAGTTTTCTGTGTTCTTTTTTGAAAACAGTTCTCAGATTTGTGCTTTGTTTCTTCTTTTCAGGGTCCAGAGGTGGCCGTTGTTGCGCCCATCATCTCTTCGGCCTCGTCTCCTCCTTCTCTTGCCGTGGTTGAGGTAGTCATACCCTCTTCTTCTGAATTATTTTCTTCTTTACGTATGATGTTAATCGTTTTCTCTGCTTTCCCTTAGGAGAGAGGAGAGAAGAAGAAGAACCAGAAGTCTCCTGAGCCGAGGGAGAGAAAGCGACATAAGATTTCTTCTAAGCCGAAGAAGAAGGTTAGCTTTTGTGCAGTAGCTCTGGTTTTTACTTGTTGTTGATCTGTTTTTAACCAGGTTTTTTACCAAGCAGGCAGTTGTTGAGACTCCCAAACTTGTAGAAGTTGGTGAGATGAGTCCTCCAAAGAATCGCCGAAGCTTGATCCCTTTGCCGGGTGCTAAGTTGATGAAGAACGCGGTGGAGGTCGTTGGCCAAGCTTCAGTTGACCAACCTGAGGTAGTTAGGTCAACTGATGTGCCTACACCTCTCCAGGGTGTCGTGTTGGCTCCAACTACCGAGGCCGCTGCTGAGCCAATCCTTCCTTTCGTCGGTCAAGATGTCGATCTGCCTTTGGGCTCCTCTGCTCAGCCTCGCCCTAAAGGGGACTGTTATTGAGTTGGATGCTGAGGAGAACGGTCTTGAAACTGAGGTTGCCATTTAGCAGAATGTTGATGTTCCGCCGACTGCTACCGAAGGTGGAGAAGGTTCGGCTCTGGGAGTCAAAAGGC
The DNA here is from genome assembly GCF_020520425.1 of Spinacia oleracea. Lineage (NCBI taxonomy): Eukaryota > Viridiplantae > Streptophyta > Magnoliopsida > Caryophyllales > Amaranthaceae > Spinacia > Spinacia oleracea. Next base: position 40,612,032 of record NC_079488.1, read on the forward strand.
AACGTTCCTCGCTGGAGTCGACTTCTACTTCTGCTCTGGAGAGGCTGATGAATTTTCACCCCTGCGTTAACGTTCCCTTCAAGCACATCCCCCTTGCTGTTCGGGAGACCATGGGTAGATATGCTTCTTCTACGGCGAGCAGGGAAGTTCCTGTTCATGACTTGGAGTCTATCTTGGGCCCCAAGACTGCACGAGAGCATATGGTGCGCGGCGTTCCTAGCTTCAGGGTGCCCATTGAGACCGAGCCTCATCCTTCTTACATGGCTCAATTCCATCTAAACGAGGTATGTCTTCTTCGTGTTTCTAATCGTCCTTCATCTTCCTCTTTCCTTTGAATTTCTAATCTTTCGGCTTTCTCAGGCTACGTTTTGGTCCACGTTCGCCCATGAGTGCAGCTATTGGGAGGAAGATTTGGTTCGGAAGTTTGATGAGGTCTTCACTTAGGGGCCGTTTGGTTCACACGAGGTAAAGGGAATGAATCAAGAAAGGGTATGGAATGGAATGGGAAGGAAAGGAAATCCCTATATTATCACAAGTTGTTTGGTTTACAAAATCAAAAGGAAACCCATTCTCTCCACCACCCCTTCCCTCAGTCACACCATCGCCACCCCACCCACCGCGCCGCCCATTCCAGATCTTCTCCGTCGCGAACCCCACTCCACCGCCTCCCCACCCACCGTTCCGTCGCAAACTGCCACTCCACCGCCTCCTCACCCACCCACCCACAACGCCCATTCCAGATCTTGCGCCACCCATCCTCAATGAGCGCCGATCTTCAAAGCAGGTAAGCCATCCCACTCCGTCGCCCCCCTTCCCTACGAGCACCGCCACCCCTCTTCGCCGCCTCCCTGTTAGGTTATGATACATATGACAATTCATAAATCATGCGGAAAAAACCATAAAGCCAGGAAAGGATATTATTTACACATAATCATTTAGCATAGTTTAGATGCATACACTTTGTTGCGTGCCTTCCCTAGCTGCGCCCGAACCGAACAAGAACAAGTCTTTAGGACTCCAAGTGTCGTCCCTCCGTAGATAGTCCACAGCACGTCCGGATCCGCCTTAAGATTGACCAACTAGAATCGCCCTTAAGGTACTACTTATTTTCGGCTAAATGGGCAAGAGCTATGGCTGATTTTTCTGCTTAAAAATCCCAGCTTTGAATACTTGAAAACTTGTATATAAATAATGACCCTAGGCCCTTATTTATAGAGGTATGGAAAAGGAATTGTAATCCTACTAGGATGTGGATTTGTTAATTAGAACTTTATTAGGACTCTAAATAACAAAGCAAATCTAATAAGATTAGGATTTTAATCTTCGCACGAATCCTAATAGAATTAGGATTTCCCGCACACGCATCGTACAAGCCGTGCACCTGCGCAGGCCTTGCGGCCCACGACAAGCGCACAGCCCATGTGCGGTGCTGCGTGCGCGCGCGCCCTTGGCTGGGCCTGGCCTTGCGCTGGGCCTGGTCGAGGCGTGCGTTGCTGCATGCGGCTCGTTGGGCGATGGCCTGGCTTCGTGCTGGGCCTTCGTCTAGCGGGCCTCGTCCGATGCTAATTCGTACGATACGCTTCCGATTAAATTCCCGATTCCGGATTTCATTTCCGATACGAACAACATTTAATATTTCCGATTCCGGAATTAATTTCCGTTTCGAACAAATATTTAATATTTCCGTTTCCGGAATTATTTTCCGATTCCAATAATATTTCCGATTCTGACAATATTTCCGTTTCCGGCAATATTTCCGATTCCGGCAATATTTCCATTTCCGATAATATTTTCCGATACGTACCATGTTTCCTTTTCCGGCAACATCTAAGACTTGGATAACATTTTTATTTCCGATACGATCCATATTTCCGTTTCCGGCAATATCATCGTTTCCGGAGTATTCATTTCTTGCCTGTGACGATCTCAGCTCCCACTGAAACCAAGATCCGTCGATTCCGAATATCCATAGATGGAGTATTTAATGCCATTAAATACTTGATCCGTTTACGTACTATTTGTGTGACCCTACGGGTTCAGTCAAGAGTAAGCTGTGGATTAATATAATTAATTCCACTTGAACTGAAGCGGCCTCTAGCTAGGCATTCAGCTCACTTGATCTCACTGAATTATTAACTTGTTAATTAATACTGAACCGCACTTATTAGACTTAACATAGAATGCATACTTGGACCAAGGGCATTATTTCCTTCAGTCTCCCACTTGTCCTTAGGGACAAGTGTGCATTTCCTAATTCCTTTGTCGCTCGATGCTTGCTCTTGAACATAAGGTAAGATTTGTCATCCTTATTATGTCCAGAGGTGTTCCTCGGTTTCAGAGTTCAACTGATCAAATAAACAGATAATCATAGCCTATGATTCATCCGAGCACGGCCATGCATTTCACAGTTTCTAGCTCTCCGAGTGGCCTTGTACAACTTTTAAGCATCTCATCCCGATTTATGGGAGGACAATCCCAATCTTGCGATCTTGAGATTAGACTTCGTTTGATAGGTGATTACCTGAGCGTTGCCTTTATAGCCTCCTTTTACGGTGCGACGGTTGGTCAACGTCAAAGCAACCAGTTCTCAAACAAGTAATCTCAAATCACTCAGGTATTGAGGATTTAGTGTCTAATAATTTTAATGAAATTTACTTATGACAGATTTTCATCTCTTACAGTAAAGTTTCATAGGTCTTGTCCGATACTAGTCTTCCCAAAGTAAGTATCTATGCAAATGATTATGACATTGCCATGTCCACATAGTTCAAGAAACAGAACTACTAGTCATCTTGCATTCTAATCGTCTAACGTTTTCTATGCGTCCAATTTTATAGAAAACTCGGACTAGGGACCATTTTCAACCTTTGACATTCAAGTTCACTTGATAGACATTTCTTAGTCACAGGACTGGTCCTGACAGTCTATCTTGAATATATCGTCAAATTGAAGGGACTCATCATATAATACTAAACCAAGATTAAATGGAATATGAAAATACATTTCATATATGATAAATGTTCAACCCCGATGTTTTACAACCATGGGCCTCAAACCCATCTTTAAAACATTTCATGGAATTCAAAGCTATGCTTGATTTCCAGTGCTACATCGTGAGTGTTGCTTCTCACTTGTTGCATAGGTTTAGTTATCACGCTTTGCCAATATTAACATCCTTTTCATCGAATGTTTTTCGAGATATGATGATAAGATCTTTTGAGTATGTTTATCTGGTGATCTAGCCTTTCTTGCTACAATAGTGGTTCTACGCATTTTGCAATGAAGAACTATTAAGTCAACAGACATGTGATCTACCCAAGTTCAATGAAGAACTCTTTAATATAAACAACTCTATTTTATTGCTTCTTAGGCAATAAGTACTTTTAATTCAACTGTTTAGGTTGCTAGTGATGCTTTGTTTGGATTTGCTTATCCAAGCAGTTCACAGATATGTGGAAGACTTTCCAGCTGTATCTTAGAACATTAATATTTTAATATCCCACGCAACAACTCATGGTCTCCAATCCATGTTTCCATTTCAAAACACGATGCTCTATAGCTCGTCCTTATCAATGGTTAACTCCAAAGGGTCTTGCTTGATCCTTTGCCAGTGTTTATGCGTGTAGCATCAAAATTTAGCATATCTTTATTTCCTTGAATCAAGAACTATTCCTATGTACCTTTTCAAGTACCATAAGTATTCTTGATCTCAATCTATTTGATCTTCACTTAGATCAATAGAGATTGGTATATGTTCGTCATGCCTAAAGTCATACGATACGTTTTTGGCGATCCTCATATTATATCATACATGATAAATTCTTTTGCAGAATAATTCCCAATTGAATTCTATTCATGTAACTTTAGCTTATCTAGTTTCAGTAGATACTAAATTCAGCTAAATTCTTTGACATATAATATAGGTTAAGAATCTCATTTAGACTCTTTGATGTTTAACTTAGTAAATGCTTATACATAGTTCAAACATCCTTTACTTAGATTTATTCACATGGGTCGAATATCTCCAATGGAGACTTTCGTGTTTGATTTAGTAAATGCCATTACTTAATCCAAAACAATATCATAAGATCTTTGTAAATAGATCTTAATACCCAGTATGTACTAAGTTTTGCCATGGTCCATCATTGATGAATAATCTCAAATCTAAGTCATTAGCATTTGAATGTTATTTTACAATAGAGAGATATGTGTGTGATACACATAGGACCAATTAAGTTTTTATGTACTCCCACTAAACTTCTTATATATCTATAAGAATCATGTATATTTTATGAAACTAAAATACTTATTAGCTTCATTAAAATATAATTCCAATTCCCAATTGCTTGCTTAAATCTGTACTTAGATTTTATAAGCTAGCTTTCTCTTTCAAGCATTTATTTGGATCCACAAATCCTATGACATACCATGTACATAGTTTATTCCAACATTTGATTGAGGAATACGTTTTGTCATCCAATTGCTATATGTACCAATATGCAATCATTGCTTGAATTATAGACTTGAGCATTACGATTATGCATGAGGTTTCAACACAATTCACACCATGAATTTGCTTGTAACCTTTAGCAACTAATCTCGCTTTGTGTGTGAACACAATTTCATGTTTGATGGTTTTTATCCTTAAAACAAACTTGCAACCAATAGGTGTGAACCTATTCTTGCAAATCAACAAAATTTCAATTTTGTCATCAAAACATTGAGTATGTTTTATGGCCTCTAACCATTTAAAACATTTGAGTCTATATATGGCCTCTAACCATTTTAGGGAATCTAGGTTTCGTCATAGCTTTCTTACAAGTCACAAACTCATTAATCTACATGATAATAGTTTGACTGCAAGTTGTAGGTTTCTTCACTATCTAATAGAAGAATCTCATAGTTTCATTGACCAGAACTCTATGTTTCTTTACTATCTAATAGAAGAATCTCATAGTACCAGTGACTTGAACTCTATGCCTACTTGGGTATAGAACATCAAACAATAGAATATCAACAGGCACTTTGAGAGTCCTTTGAATATTCTATTCTCTTTGAAGCACTTGTAAAGTCTTCTAAGAGATGTCTATTCTTTAAAGCCACTTCTAAAGTCCTTAAAGAATAAGTTGGTTTTTCTGAAGCACTTCGAAAAGCCTCCGGAATGTCCGTTTATGTTTGTTGTTCGCCTCGAAGACTTTCGAGGTCTATTTTCTCCCACTTGTCATTTTGGAAACGAATCTCCAAAAGGACATTATTTCGAGCAAACAAACATTATGTTCTCAAAAATTCGTGGTAGAAACAATACCCTTGTGTCTCATTTGAATAAATCACAATGAAACATATATCTATACTTGGGGCCTTAGTTTGTTGAGTAACAAACACTAAGCTCCCACTGAGTTTAGGAACTCTTTAGATATATTTTATGAAAAGTTATTCTGAAATTACTTTTCAATAGCTTTGACGAATTTGGTTTAGTTTGGTGGTAGTTGAGCATTTTGGTTTAGAAATTATAGGAAAAGTCTTTATGATCCATCATTGATCGAATCAAGTACTAATTGACTTCGATTATTCCAACTAAGATATGCCATATCTTATGGACCTAGATTGTGAAATTGCAACACACAATCATTGATGATCATATTTGGTCTCAAGTAATCATCAACATGATCTAACCTAGATCTTTATGATTTCTTGCCAAGTGGATTTTATACTTCTGAATCTTTGAACTAGCCAAACAGATTCAACTTATATCACATTTGAGTAAATAAACCTATATTCACTCAAATCCATGTGAAATAATAAAGTCATAAAATCTTTCTTTAGCTTTGAACTCTATTGTCTAGGCGTTCTAACAATAGTTCATATCTTTTGTTACTTTCAACAAGTAAGACTAGTTGTCTTAAAATGATCTAGAAATCAATCAACTTTTAAAAGTCCATCAAAATAGAGCTTATGAATGTTAACTTGTTGATATGGTCTAAGCAACAATGCCAAAGATTAGTGGAACTCAAATCAAGGGGTTGATTTGAACCTAGTAAAGTTCTTTAAAGAGTTGTTTGTTTTAATCAAGCATATTGACTCAACCTGTAATTGACCATTTCATTCAAATAAACAAACAAACATTGTTTTTTGTTTTTCTTGAATGTGAGTCTTTCTGTGTTTGAAAACAGAAATTTAGGTATGTTGATTATGGAACAAAATAGCCATTAAGTTCCAGCCTTTGAAAGGACTTAAAACAAACTAGATGACCCTACAACTAATGTAGCATTGCCATGCTTCATTTCCCACTTGTAGGTCATTAGTGTATCCTAGCTTCCATTGTTTGAGTTATTACCGAAGTAAGAACCTCAAGCGGTATATGATACCAAGGAAGTTTGATTGCTAGGTCACTTTTCTTTAAACATAAACTTACAGGTAGAAACGGAATTGTAAATTCCTTTCATCTTTTCCTTTGTTTTCCTATTTCTTGTACCCTTTCTTATAGCCTTAAGAATTGAATTCTTTAGTGTTGACTTTTATACTTTGTTAGACATGTCCAATGTCACCAACAAGGTTCTTTCCATTTAATTTATGTTGAACATTCTGTTTCAACTAGATGATCTTACCAGACGCTTCTAAAGTTCTCTAAGCATCGATCTATTAGAATGTCTAGGGACTAGACTCATTCGAGAATTAAATGGACAAAGATATTAGGTTGTTAACCATTGGTAAAGCTGAGCATTTTAAGCTCAATGCTTTATGATCTCAAAACTACAGTGTATTTTGAGTTCACAAGCACCAATTGGTTTGCCATTCGATTTTGATATTCGAAAACAACCATAAAAGTCGCTAAAAGAAACGTACATTTTAAATTGCTCATTTTCTCTCATTTCCGTGAATCGTTCTTGAATTCACTACCAATCGAGGAAATTTACTGTTACCTTTCTAAAAGGATTTACCGCAGTGCAAGATATTTAATTATAAACAATAATTAAAACATACATTGAAGCATGCAAAGTCTAAACATTTATCATGAATAATAACTTGAAAATGAAAGCAATCATGCAATTTAAACTAGTCATTAGCATTTTATTCGAATTATGTGTTCCGGCAGGTTTGAATAAAATGATTCCAAGACCCTAAAACCATTGAAGAATTAAGCACAGTTTGTCGACTCAATTCTAAAACATTTTAGGTAAGCAAAATCCTTTTGCTAATAGTCTAGAAACTATTCTTGGTTGATAGGTACGTCTAAGAACTTATTAGGTAAACCTATCGATTTTGCCACGACATAAAAGGACTCCTTACTTATATCGTTGAGTTTCACCAAAACTAACATGTACTCACAATTATTTGTGTAACTTGCCCCTTTAGGAGCAATAAGTAACACCTCGCTGAGCGAAAACTATTACTAGATTGATGTAAAGGATATCCAAGCAAGTGTATATTTTGGCATGGCACCTTTTAACTCAATTTTTAAGTTTGGAACTTAAGGCTCTTACTATGTTGGTTAGATTTTAAGTGAACTAAAATCCTTAATCATGCAACATAATCAAGCCACAATCTCATGCATAATTAAGACATATTTAAAGGAATAAATAACTTAAAGCATGCATAAGATAAATGTGATCTAGTATGGCCCGACTTCATCTTGAAGCTTTAACTTCAAAGTCCGTCTTGAAAATCTCCGTGGGAGGCACCATTTTCTTCAAATAGGATGAGCTATAATTAAAACTAATTACAACTATTTGATGGTACGCAGACCATATTTGAATTGAAAAACAGCTTTGGTACTTTAGACCAATTACATTCAAATTAATGGTACGCAGACCATATTTTCTATCCTATTTGGGCCATACTAGTCACTTCATAACCTGCAAAACAGTACATATACAATATATACCATTCACCCATTCATTATCATGAATGACCCACTTAGCTGGTTAGTAAAACACATTATGCATCACATAAACATTTGCAGCAATTAATCAAGGGCACCAATAATCTACAAATTATTCAGTCCTTATTAATTCTAATCAAGTTGTTTTAACCTTAAGGATTTGTAGACCTAATCAAGAGTTTATGACTAAAAGGGGCTCCCACTTAAAACAATAAATTCATATGCTTTACTAATTTTAAACATAAAAATGTATTTCTAGTCTAACCGGAAACATACAAATTTAATTAAAATTTAAAGCTCATATAAATTTATAATTGAATCCAAAAGTTTAATTTAATTTCAGTCGTATTTAAATTAATTCATGATTTTAATTTTAGTAAAATAATTAGAATAAATAAAATTTATTATAATTACAATATTTAAAATTAAAATCCAAGAAAATAATTTAAATTATTAATTTTAAAATTAATTAAAATTACGTAAACTGAAAATTTCAAATTAAAATTTCAAAACGATCTAATCGCAACGCAACAATCCCACGCATCGCACGCCCATGGGCCACACGCACACAGCCATCGCTGGCCATGTGCGCGCAGCCCATGCGCTGCGTCGCATCGCAGCTGCTCACCATCGCAAGGCATCACGCGAGCTGGTGCTCGCTGCGCGCGCCAGCGCTCGACACAACAAGCATGCTGCCGCAGCCCATCGCTGGGCGCAGCGCTCGTCGCACGTCGCAACAAACACGCTGCTTGCCATCGCTGGGCGCAGCGCTTGTCGCACGCACAACAAGCACGCTGCACGCCATCGCTGGGCGCAGCGCTCGTCGCACGTCGCAACAAGCACGCTGCACGCCATCGCTGGGCGCAGCGCTTGTCGCACGCACAATAGCGCTCGCTGCGCGTGAGCGATCGATGCTGGGCGTAGCACTCGTGGCACGCGAGCTTGCGCTCGCTGCGCGCGAGGCTCCGCACGCTTGCGCGAGGCAGTGCGCGCTGTGGCGCAGCTCGCTTGCTGCCCACACGCGACTGCTCGTGCCTTGCTCTCGCCCTCGCCCATTCACCCATTGCACACAGCCCACGACACAAGGCAGGGCTGCTGCCTTGTGCTCGTGCACCATGGCCTTGCTCATTGCTTTCGTACCGCATGGGCGACGAGCTCCCTTGCTCGTCGTCACATGCCCGCACTATACAACACCCCTTAAGGGTAACACGTAGCGTCCATTGCTTTGTGCGTGCAAGTTATATGAGCGAATCGCATAAAAATTTAAAATTTATATTCAAAATTAATGACAAATTAATAAATAATATTAATTTCATAATTTTAAGGCGAAAAAATCGAAAATTTATTATTCAATTGATTTCCGATTAACATGGATTCAAGTCTAGGTCATAAAAATTTAAAATTTAACATAAATTTACAATTTTTATGGTGGTTTTTAATCATAGGTATCTAATTAAATTATAACTAATTATGAAAATCAAATTAATTCTAAATTATTCCAATTTTCAACAAATTAATCATAATTACAAATTAGATTGCATAATTAACAAGGTTAGGCATTCAAACTTGTTAAACATATACAGTAGGTCAATAAAAAATTCAAGATTTATCAACAAGAATCGCAAATATTTAATTTAACATCTTAAATTTACCAAATTTTGCATTCGAAAAACTAAAACCTTCGAAAAGTCATAGTTAGGCTTCAAATTTTAGAATGCCTTTTACATACGGAATTGACACAAAAATCACTCGATTTGGATGAGTAACGAAGAAACTGCCGAAAAACTGCGTACGTATAATTAAATAAACGCAATTTGCAATTAATTAACAATTACGAAAATTAATCACCCCTTTTAATTCTTGCAAATTTGTAATATTTTACCATGTTCATGCAATTTAGATTATGAAAATAATAAGAGGCTCGTGATACCACTGTTAGGTTATGATACATATGACAATTCATAAATCATGCGGAAAAAACCATAAAGCCAGGAAAGCATATTATTTACACATAATCATTTAGCATAGTTTAGATGCATACACTTTGTTGAGTGCCTTCCCTAGCTGCGCCCGAACCGAACAAGAACAAGTCTTTAGGACTCCAAGTGTCGTCCCTCCGTAGATAGTCCACAGCACGTCCGGATCCGCCTTAAGATTGACCAACTAGAATCGCCCTTAAGGTACTACTTATTTTCGGCTAAATGGGCAAGAGCTATGGCTGATTTTTCTGCTTAAAAATCCTAGCTTTGAATACTTGAAAACTTGTATATAAATAATGACCCTAGGCCCTTATTTATAGAGGTATGGAAAAGGAATTGTAATCCTACTAGGATGTGGATTTGTTAATTAGAACTTTATTAGGACTCTAAATAACAAAGCAAATCTAATAAGATTAGGATTTTAATCTTCGCACGAATCCTAATAGAATTGGGATCCCGCACACGCATCGTACAAGCCGTGCACCTGCGCAGGCCTTGCGGCCCACGACAAGCGCACAGCCCATGTGCGGTGCTGCGTGCGCGCGCGCCCTTGGCTGGGCCTGGCCTTGCGCTGGGCCTGGTCGAGGCGTGCGTTGCTGCGTGTGGCTCGTTGGGCGATGGCCTGGCTTCGTGCTGGGCCTTCGTCTAGCGGGCCTCGTCCGATGCTAATTCGTACGATACGCTTCCGATTAAATTCCCGATTCCGGAATTCATTTCCGATACGAACAACATTTAATATTTCCGATTCCGCAGCCCACTGCCGCAAGCCCACACGCTGCCGTAGCCTTGGCGTGCGCTGGGCCTGCCTTGCGGTGGGCCTGGCGCAGCCTTGGCTGGTGCGTTTGTGGCGCGCTGGCTTGCTGGGCGATGGCCCGGCTTCGTGCTGGGCCTTCGTCTGGCAGGCCTCGTCCGATGCTAATTCGTACGATACGCTTCCGATTAATTTCCCGATTCCGGAATTCATTTCCGATACGAACAATATTCAATATTTCCGATTCCGGAATCAATTTCCGTTTCGAACAAATATTTAATATTTCCGTTTCCGGAATTATTTTCCGTTACCGATAATATTTCCGATTCTGACAATATTTCCATTTCCGGCAATATTTCCGATTCCGGCAATATTTCCATTTCCGATAATATTTTCCGATACGTACCATGTTTCCGTTTCCGGCAACATCTACGACTTGGATAATATTTATATTTCCGATACGATCCATATTTCCGTTTCCGGCAATATCATCGTTTCTGGAGTATTCATTTCTTGCCTGTGACGATCTCAGCTCCCACTGAAACCAAGATCCGTCGATTCCGAATATCCATAGATGGAGTATTTAATGCCATTAAATACTTGATCCGTTTACGTACTATTTGTGTGACCCTACGGGTTCAGTCAAGAGTAAGCTGTGGATTAATATAATTAATTCCACTTGAACTGAAGCGGCCTCTAGCTAGGCATTCAGCTCACTTGATCTCACTGAATTATTAACTTGTTAATTAATACTGAACCGCACTTATTAGACTTAACATAGAATGCATACTTGGACCAAGGGCATTATTTCCTTCACTCCCCTCCCCTACGAGCGCCGCCCATTCCCCTCTTTCTCTCTCCTCTATTTTTCGTCTTTCTTTAAGATCTAATTTTCCGGCGAGACTAGGGTTTATTTTGGGTAGTTGGGGTCAATTTCGGCGGTTCGATGCTTGATGTTTGTGATGGGTAAGATGATTTCGGTGGTATTAGGGTTATTTTGGTTGTGGTATGGTGATTTCGATGGTTGTAGAGGGATGTTGACTGGTGGTATGGTTGTTTCGTGGTGGTGTTGGGTGGTTTCGTGGTGATTTCGGTGATGTTGGGTGGTGGTACGGTGATTTTATGATGGTTTCGGTGGTGTTGGGTGGTGGTACGGTGGTTTGGCGGTGCTGGGTGGTGGTTCAGCGGATTTTGGGGGGTTTTGGTGAGGTGGTTGGGACCTTGGATAGGTGGTGGTGTGGTGGTCAAGGATGGTCAAAGTGGTAGTTAAGTTGGTTGGATGAAGAGGAGTTTGGGGGTTAGGGTGATTCCTTGAGGGGGGGGGGGGGTGGGGAATCATGGTAGAGGGATGTTGGGTAATCAAGTGGGTAAAGGGAATAATTGAATTGGTCTAACAAACAACAAGAAAGGGAATAAAGGTAGTTGATTACCTTTATCTTTCCTGAAGACCCCCAACCAAACTCCCCCTTATGATATTAACTTCCTCAATTCCGAGCTCCAAACCCTTCGAACCCATGTTGCTGAGCTGTGCTCTAGCATGGATGTGGCCAAGGCCGAGATCGAGGGGCTCTTCAGAAATTGGTTGAGCAGAGTCATGCCGAGGCTGAGGAGGCTCGTCAAGCTCAGTAAGATTACAAGCTTGTTCAAATGAGGTTGGCGGATCAGGAAGGTCGCAATGTTCGCCAACGTGAGATCTTTCTGAAGGTTGAGGCTGAAGCTCAGAAGGTGCCCGTGCTTAATGAGAAGCTGAAGCTGAGCGTTGAGAAGTGCCAAAGGCTCGAAAGGGAGCGAGTCGATCTTTGTACTGCTGAACAGTATCAAGATGAGTACTGGAATGACATCCTCGGGGCTCGTCGGATGTTTTCTAAAAACATGTCTAAGTTCGACTGGAAGAAGAACGTGAAGGCTTGGCTTGAGGCTAGAGATCACATGGTTGAGTGTCAAGCTGATCGTGATGATGCCAAGAAGGATGAAGAAGAAGCTGCTGAGGAAGCACGCCGAAGGAAGGTTTCCTCTGAGGGCAATACCAATGTGGCTAGTTCTTCTAAGCCGATCTTTCCCGATTCCGAGCCTGACTCTTCGGTCCCTTAGGAACTCGGGCAGTCGTCTTCTTAAGAGTCGGTCGGTTCCAGTTGAGGACCTCCGAATTTGGGCTTTAAACCTCTCTTTCTTTTTGCCTCAGCGCTGCGTTGTACTTTAATAATTTCATTTTCAGTAGGCTGATATCATCTGTTGATGGCTACCGATTTTAGCTCTGCTCCATTTTCTTTTTAATTTTTGAGGAACTCTTGGTTGTTACCAAGTTTTGCTGATGTTGTACTCGTGTATGCCTCCCCTCAGATATTGAATAGAAAATCTCTTCATTTTACTAAGTGTCATTTTGCATTATTGATTGTTTTCTTCGTTTATGTTTTTCGGATATTACCCAATAATTCTCTTGTTCCGAAGATATGTCAAAGTTCTTCAAATCCGAAGATTTTTTTGAGAGCTTGCTTTGTCCAAGTTCTTCAAATTCGAAGATCTGTTTAAGAGCTTGCGTTGTCCAAGTTCTCCAAATCCGAAGATTTGTTTAAGAGCTTGCTTTGTCCAAGTTCTTCAAATCCGAAGATCTGTTTAAGAGCTTGGTTTTCCAAGTTCTTCAAATCCGAAGATCTGTTTAAGAGCTTGCTTTTCCAAGTTCTTCAAACCCGAAGATCGGTTTAAGAGCTTGCTTTGTCCAAGTTCTTCAAATCCGAAGATCTGTTTAAGAGCTTGCTTTTCCAAGTTCTTCAAATCCGAAGATCTGTTTAACAACTTATTTTTCCAAGTTGTTCAAATTCAAAGATCTGTTTAAGAGCTTGCTTTGTCGAAGTTATTCAAATCCGAAGATTTGTTTAAGAACTTGCTTGTTCTTCCAGTTTCTTATGATCTAGGCAAGAAACTGCTAGTCTTTCTCTTAGTTATGTGACCTCGGATACCCGGGGGTATTTTTTTCGATTTTTAGTCTATGTTCTGTGGTTCGAGGACCTGTCGAGAGCTTGTTAACTTATTTTGAGCGACTTTTTTTTCGAACAGAGTTTGTTCAGGGAACCGCTAATCCGAGGATTTCGGACGGGATCTTGCTTGGTTATCTTGAGTTAACTATTTCTTGGACTTTGACCGAAGGAATGGTTAACCCATGTTGATTTTAGGCTAGGTGACCCGAAGATCATTTCCAAAGCGACATTCATTTAATTTAATGGTGATAAAATACAATACAAGGAGATATGTTTAATGAAACATATAGGGCCAGCAGCTTTTTCTTCTCACGAAACAACTTACTTGGATAACAAAGGATGGTGCTTTTACAAAGTACTTCTTGAGAACATTGGCATTCCAATGGTTCTTCCAGATTTGTCCATCTAGTTTCCTGAGCATATAAGTGCCAGGTCTTTTTTCAGTGTGGATAATATAAGGTCCCTCCCAAGTTGCCGAGAGCTTTCCATGGATCCTCCCTTTCTGAACTGCTGTAGCGTTTCTGAGCACCAAATCTCCGACCTTCAAAGTTGTGGCATTGACTCTTCGATTGTAGTGCTTCCTAACCCTTTGTTGATAGGCTGCGTTCAGCGTTCTGGCATCATCCCGAGCTTCATCCAGCAGGTATAGATCTTTGGAAAGAAGTTGATCGTTGCCTTCTCCATGAACTTCATCGTACTTGTTGTACGACTGGATTCTTAAGATTTCTGTGCTGATGTCTATAGGGATGACAGCCTCGAATCTGTATACTAGGTGGAAGGGTGTCTTCCCAGTGGCCTCTTTTTGGTGGTTCGAAGGGACCAAAGTGTTCCTGGTAGCTCCTTCAACCACTTTCTCTTTTCATCCTCCACTCTCTTCTTGAGTGCATTGAAGATCAGCTTGTTTGCAGCTTCGGCTTGTCCGTTGCTTTGAGGGTGGCACACTGCTGAATAGGCAATGTGTATGCTAAATTGCTTGCACCAGCTCTGCAGCGAAGTGTTATCAAACTGTTTCCTATCGTCAAAGACCATCAGCCTCGGTATGCCGAACCTTGTGATGATATTTTGCCAGATGAATTTTCGGACTTGGGCTTCTGTGATGGCCGAAATTGCTTCGGCTTCGATCCATTTGCTGAAGTAATCAACTCCCACAATCAGCCACTTTTTCTGGTTTACAGCCGAGGGAAATGGACCAATGATGTCCAATCCCCAGTGTGCGAATGGTAAGGGGTAGAGTGTTGTCTGTAGGGTTTGAGCTGGTTGATGGATAACCGGTGCAAATTTTTGGCACTTCTCGCACTTCCTCGTCATTGCCTTTGCCTCGAAAACCATGGTGGGCCACCATTAACCGGCCCGGAGTGCCTTATGTGCTAGGGTTCTTCCTCCGATATGGTTTCCGCAGATGCCCAGGTGGATTTCTCTCAAAGTGTAGTCGGCATCGGTTGGCCTGACGCATTTCAGTAGTGGGGTTGAGAAAGATTTCCTCATGAGATCTCTGTTGGCGTCGATGACGAACCATTTGTTGAATCTTTTCAACTTTCTAGCTAGCAACTTGTCATCGGGAAGTTCTCCCCTTTCCTTGTATGTTATGACTATGTCCATCCAGCTCGGCACGAGGTGCAGGTTGCATACTGTAGGGGGTGGAAAATCAATGCTTCTTTCTTGATAAGCTTCCACATGAACCGACCTATTCAGGTCGATGAGCGTGGAGCTTGCAAGCTTTGACAATGCATCAGCTTGTGTATTTTGGCCTCGAAGAATTAGGATGACTTTGAAGGATCTTAGCTTTGACGTTAAGGATTTGATTTTGCCAAGTAGGTTGTCATACTTGGCCATTTGGCCTCATATTCCCCTCGGATCTGGTTGGCTATTGTGAATCAGTTTTGAGGCAAACATGTTCGGCTTCGAGAGATAGGCAAAGTTCTATCCCTGCGATTGCAGCCTCATATTCGGCCTCATTGTTGGTTGCTTTGAACCGAAACTTAAGGCATATTCGATGCTTTTTCCTGTGGGAGGTATCAATACGACCCCAGCTCCCGAGGCATTGACTGTGGAAGATCCATCAGTGTAGACCTCCCAAGTTCTCTTTGTATCGTCTAATACCTCCTTATATGAGCACTCGGCCAAGAAATCAGCTAGTGCCTGTGCCTGTGCCTTGATGGCTGTCCTCGGCTGATATTTGATGCCGAATTCTGAAAGTTCGAAGGCCTAGGCGACCATTCTCCCCGATCTCTCAATTTTTTCCAGCACTTTTTCTAGTGGTTGGTCAGTTAACACCACGATTTGATGAGAGTCGAAGTAGGGTCTTAGTTTCCTTGAAGCTACCACCACTGCATAAGCCACTTTCTCGATGATGGGGTACCGAGTTTCTGCACCTGTTAAGGTTCGACTAGTAAAGTAGATTGTATATTGTTTCTACTCTTCTTCCCCAAGGAGAACTGCGCTCACAGTCCCTCGACTAGCTGCCACGTACAAGTATAGGGTTTCCCCTTCTTTTGGTCTGGCCAACGTCGGCAGTTGTGCTAGGTGGGCTCTGAGCTGTTGGAACGCATCTTTTTGTTCTTGCTCCCACTTAAGCTCGGGTCTAACTTCCTCGGGACGCCTTTCTTCTTGATTGGTTCTGCTTCTCCTCTTGGGAGGGTTTTTGGTTTGAGAGCTTTGAAAAAGGGTTCCCCTTTATCCGAAGATTTCGAGATGAATCTTGACAGGGAGGCTAACCTGCCGGTTAGTCTTTGCACGTCTCTTTTTTTCTTCGGCTCGGGCAGATCTATTGCTGCCTGGACCTTGTCCGGGTTTGCATCAATTCCCCTTCACAATGAATCCGAGGAATTTCCCTGATTTCACCCCGAAGACACACGTCTTCGGGTTCAACTTCATTTTATATTTCCTCAGATTTCCGAGGGTTTCAGCCA
The DNA here is from genome assembly GCF_020520425.1 of Spinacia oleracea. Lineage (NCBI taxonomy): Eukaryota > Viridiplantae > Streptophyta > Magnoliopsida > Caryophyllales > Amaranthaceae > Spinacia > Spinacia oleracea. The sequence continues at coordinate 40,628,525 of NC_079488.1, forward strand.
GGTCTTTGATGTAGTCTTCTTCTTTGATGCTTTTCACTATGGAATCGTCCACATAAACCTCGACGTTCCTTCCCTTATGATCGGCAAAGACGTGGTCAACTAGCCTCTGGTAGGTTGCTCCGACATTTTCAAGCCGAAGGGCATCATTCTGTAGTTGAACACCCCTGCACTCGTGATGAATGCGGTATTTGCTCTGTCGTCAGGGTGCATGAATACTTGATGGTCTCCTGAAAAGGCATCCATGAAGCTTAGCAGCGCGTGGACACTTGTTGAGTCTACCAATTGATCTATCCTCGGGAGAGGGTAGCAGTGTCTGGGGTAGGCTCTGCTAAGATTTTTGAAGTCTACGCATATGCGCCATGAACAGTTCGCTTTCTTGACCATCACCACATTGGCCAGCCACTTGGGGTACATGCATGGCTCAATGAAACCTGCTTCTTGCAGCTTCTTAACCTCTTCGGCAGTGTTCTTTTGGAGGAGTAATTCCTCTTCTTTTGCTTGATTGGTCGGGCTTCGATGCTAATGTCCAGCTTGTGACAGAACATCTTTGGATCTACCCTGGTATGTCAGCTGTCGACTATGTGAAGATGTCCTTGTGATCTCTCTGCAGTTGTATGAGATCAATTCGGAGTCCCGAGTTTAGGCCTTTGCCTATTCGGACGCTCCGGTCTGAACCAACTTCCAGGAAGACATCTTCCATCTCTTGATCTGGCTCGGGAGAAGGATTTTCGGGCCGAACATCGACCTCCGCGGGGTTCACCAGACTGCTCGGTCCGCACTTTCTCCTTTTAGCCTCTTGTTCCTGCAGTGAGGGGTCTTTTTTCTCATCTTCATCATCTTCGGAACCATCTCCAAGTCTCGACTTTCGAATGGCAGTATGGCAACTTCTCCTTGCGACCTCTTGATTTCCTTTTACCCGCTTAGCAAAGCCTGCACCCGAGGCGTACATCATCGTTTGATGGTATGTCGATGGAATGGCTTGCATCTTGTAGATCATGGTTCTTCCCATGATGACATTGTATACTGAGTCGCTTGGCCTTTGCCGATTGTGACTGGTAAGGTGATATTTCCTCAGGGAATTACCGAGAAACCATTGAATCCGATAAGCGGGTAGCTGAATTTTGTTATTGACTCCTCTTTTTCCTCGAGGATCAGCTGTTCAAAGCAATTTTTGAACATGATGCTGACGGCGCTTCCCCCATCGACCAGTACTCTGTGCACATTGTGGTGGTTTAGATCCATGGAGATTATCAGTGGATCTTCGTGTTTGTACTAGACCCCGAGATAGTCATCAGCGGTGAAAGTCATGTTGGAGGATGGGGTTCCTTCTCTCCTACAAAGCTGAAGTTGACTCGGTGGGAGCAAGCTCTTAGATGCTTTTTACTGGCGTGGGTGGACCTCTGCCCCCCGAATACTACCAGGATGTAATTTTTCGTGTGCCCTGCGACTTCGTGGATTCTCTTTTGGGGTTGCTCCTGTGGCTTGCCACTTGAGGCTTTTTCTTTTTCCAGCGCTCCTTTCCTTCGGTCAGCTAGGTACTGCTTGAGATACCCTTGGCAGACGAGGTCCTCGATGTTATCCTTCAGCTGGTTACAATCTTTGGTGTTATGGACGAAATCGTCGTGGAACTCGCACCACTTGTTTCTATTTCGATGGCTGGGATTGGATCTGAGTTTGTTCGGCTTCTGCCACTTCTCATCGTGCTTATAGAGGCTGTAGACTTCCTTTCGAGGAAGCGTGAGAGGGGTGTAGTTGGTGTATTTGGGTTGAAGTTCACCCTTTCTCCCATCTTTCTTCGGGCTGGCATCTCTCGCACCCTGTTTCTCCTTCCCCTTTCTTGAGTTTCCCTCGGGCTTACTCTGGTTTGCTTTTGTGTTCCTCGGCTCTGAGGAACTTTTCAGTTTGGCCGCAGCCTTGTTGAACTCTTCGGTTCTGATAAATGCGTCTGCCATTTCCAGCACGTCGGCTATCTTGGTGGGATTTTTCATGGACAACTTGTCACGAAATCTTCCTTCATGGAGCGCATGTTTCAGCGCAAAGATTGCCACGTCGGGCTGTAAGTTGGGAATGTTGGTTGACTCTTTCATGAATCTGGCCATGAAGTCCCGAAGGCTTTCGCCTCTTTCTTGCTGTATTGCGGTGAGTTTTGCGGTAGTTCTCTCAGGCCGGTTGCTACTGACGAACTACACTTTGAATCTCTCACTCAGATCATCGAAGTTGACGACTGACCCCTTCGGCAGCGACCTGAACCATTCTCCCGCCACTCCAGTCAGCGTGGTTGAGAAGTATATGCACCAACATGCTTCGGATTGGGGGCACATGGACATCTGCTGCTCGTACGAAGTTTTGTGGTCTATGTCGGGGAATACAGTTAAACATACATAACATGTGCGGAACATCCCCAAAGCCAGGAAACATGTATAAAGCATAGTTTAAGCAAACTTACATTCGAAGCGTGTTTTCCCGAGTATTGTATCAACGAACACAAACAAAGAACTCCACTTGTCGTTCCTCTATTTCGTTCACCGACACGTTCAGATCTGTCTTGATTATTGTAGCTTAGAAAACGCACAAGATTTTTGCTTTTCGAGATGAACAGTTTTGCAGAGAGAAAAACTGAAGTACATAATTTAGGAATTAGGTTTAGGTTAGATGGAAAACTGATTGTGTGCTGTGTGGGAAAAATATAATAACCTAATTATATTAATGATGTAACCGGCCAAGACCAAAAGGCCTTGACCGGCCACATCCCCACGTAAGCAACAACCCGCGCACAGCCACACTGCAGGCCGAAGCCCACAGCGCGCGCAGCCGAGCAGCATGGGCCGTGGGCCTTGCGTGCTCGCTGTTGCGATGCTGTGCGGTGATGCGCGTTGTGCCACGCCCTGGGCTGGCTAGCTTGCTGCGTTGCGAGCTTGCTGGCTCGGTGGGCCTTGCGCGCTTGGCTCGACGGGCCGGCAGCTCCGATGCGGCTCGTATTCGCGACTAACGCCTTACAGATATTATTTATCGTATCGTATACGACGAATCACCGTAGTACGATACGATTATTCGTTTCCCCCAGCTTACGAATATTCGCGATACGCTATACAATTCCGACGCAAGGGCGTATCGTATAATACGTTTTCCAAACTAATTCCCGAAAAGCTATTAAATGAATTTCCGATTCATTAAATTTGTTGATCCGTTACATGCCATTGGTGTGACCTTATAGGTTCAGTCAAGAGTAAGTTGCGAGCCTAATATAGATTAGAACTCACTGATCGGAAGCATTGATCCAGCTAGCTGTTCCGATCACTTGATCTTATTGAATTAATTGTTCGCAATTAATCTGAACCTTGGTATTAGACTTAATGCACCTTGGGTGAAGGACATATTTCCTTCAGTCTCCCAATTGTCATTCAGACAAGTGTGCATTCACATTCCTTTGTCGCTTAGTGTTACTTGCTGAACATAAGGTAAGATCCAAGCCATCCTTATTAGGCCCAGAAGTGTTTCTCGGATTACAGAGCTCAACTGTTAAACTTTTACAGAAGGTTAAGCCTTAACCATTCTGAGCACGGCCATGCATTTTCACAGTATCTAACTCTCCGAGAGGCCTTGTTACACAACAACACCATATCCTATCAAAGATAGGAGGACAATCCATTCTTGCAATCTATGAACACTCACTTTGATTCATAGTACGCCCAATAACTGCTTTTATAGCCTCCTTTTACGGTGCGACGTTTAGCTAGTATCAAAGCGAACTAATTCTCAAACGAGCAGACATAATCACTCATGTTCTGAGGAATGGTTCTAATCACCATTAATGAGAACTACTTATGACATGACTTTAATCTGTTAAAGTGTTCTCATGGTCAATTCGATACAAGATCCAATAAGTATCTATGCAAAAGATCTTGATATCCAGTCAATCTAGTTCAAGAAACAGAACCAAAAATGTACTTGCAATCTAATCTTCATTAGTCATTGGTCGTCCACCTTTCAATGACCTGGATTAAGGATCCTTTGTGACTTCAATATTCAAGTTCATTTATGGGTGTTTCTTTGTCGAAGATTCCATCTTGACATCCCATTTGAATGTTTTGAATCACATGGACTTATCATTTAATACTAAACCAAAATTAAATGAATATGAAATAATAAAATTTCATAAATGTGAAATGGTTAAACCAATTGTTTCAAACACATATCTAACAGATGTTCTAAAACAAATCTTAGAAAATCAAAGTCATCCTCCAATATGCTTGATTCCCATGGTTGCTACATGTGCGTTGTGCTTCGCTTGTGGCAATGGTTTAGTCAATGGATCCGCGACATTGTCGTCAGTTCCAACCTTGCAAATCTCGATTTCTTTCCTTTCAACGATTTCTCTAAGTATATGAAATCGCCGAAGTACGTGCTTGGACTTCTGGTGGCTTCTAGGCTCCTTTTCCTGGGCAATGGCTCCGCTATTATCGCAATACAAAGCCACTGGTCCTTTAATGGAGGGGAAAACCCCAAGTTCTTCGATGAACTTCTGAATCCAAAGAGCTTTCTTTGCTTCTTCTGAGACAACAATGTACTCGGCTTCAGTTGTAGAATCTGCAACAGTGCTTTGCTTAGCACTTTTCCAGCTTACTACTCCGCCATTAAGGCAAAACACAAACCCAGACTGTGATCTGAAATCATCTCTGTCGGTTTGAAAGCTTGCGTCCGTATAGCCCTTAACAATCAACTCATTTGTACCACCATAAACCAGAAACTGATCCTTAGTCCTTTTCAGGTACTTTAGGATATTCTTGGCAGCAGTCCAATGTGCCTCGCCTGGTTCTGACTGGTACCTGCTCGTTGCACTGAGTACGAACGAAACATCTGGCCTTATGCAAATCATAGTATACATGATGAATCCAATAGCCGAAGCGTATGGAATTCCACTAATCTTTCTACGCTCATCAGATGTCTTGGGACACTGAGTCTTGCTTAGATATGTGCCATGTGACATGGGTAGATGGCCTCTCTTGGCTTCCATCATATTGAACCCAACTAGCACTTTGTCAATGTAAGTGCTCTAGCTTAGTCCAATCATCCTCTTAGATCTATCCCTATAGATCTTGATGCACAATATGTAATGTGCCTCTCCCAAGTCCTTCATTGAGAAACACTTTCCAAGCCAAGTCTTTACAGACTCCAACATAGGAATGTCGTTTCCAATAAGTAGTATGTCATCTACATACAAGACTAGGAATGCAATTTTACTCCCACTGACCTTCTTGTATACACAAGATTCGTCCTGATTCTTGATGAAGCCAAACTTATTAACTGCTTCATCAAATCGTTTATTCCATCTCCTTGATGCCTGCTTTAATCCATAAATGGGTTTCTTAAGCTTGCATACCGTTCCTTGATTCTTTTGATCGACAAAACCCTCCTGCTTCTTCATAAACACAGTCTCTTCAAGAACACCATTCAAGAAGGCAGTTTTGACATCCATTTGCCAAATTTCATAGTCATGAAACGCGACAATCGCAAGGATTATCCGAATAGACTTAAGCATTGCGATTGGAGAAAAGGTTTCATCGTAGTCAATACCGTGAACTTGCCTGTAACCTTTTGCTACCAATCTAGCCTTGTATACGTATACAATTCCATCTTTGTCTTTCTTCAATTTGAAGACCCATTTGCATCCGATAGGTGTGAACCCATCCGACAAATCTACCGAATCCCAGACTTGATTTTCAGACATGGAGTCTATCTCGGATTTCATGGCCTCTAATGATACGAGTTTAAAAACTCGTTGTATAATTAAGGATAGTTGATTAACAAGCTAGACCCTTAGCTCGTTGATCGTGATTGCAAGACAAGACCTATTGACTCACAATCGGCTCTTTGAGTAGGAAACACGTCCAAAAACAAAGCAAAGGCAGAATTATAATCAATAATTCAAAGTAAACTGAAAACAAGTGTTTATTCTTCCAATTGGTTGTTTACTCCATTCAGCAAGCTGGCTATAAATAGCCTAAAACAGCAGCCAAAGAACGACAGTTACAAAGCTTTAAACAGCCATTTAAAAGCCATTGAAGGGCCTTTAAATTCGGTGGTTACAAAGCAATGAGAGCCTCCCTAATACAGTCACTAATTTGCAGTTACAAAGGGCTTAAAACCCTCCTTACAATCAGCAACCTTTAAAGCTATTGAAATGAATGAATTTAAATGGGATTAAAACAATTGTCCCCTTATTAAACTGAATTAAACAAAAGAAAATAACAATAAGATTTTAACCAACGAACCACCTTGATTAAACGGACCATCTTAATTAAGTGCAACGTACCACCTTGATTAAACGGACCATCTTAATTAAGTGCAACGTACCACCTTGATTAAACGGACCATCAAACGAACTCATTCAATCCAAGTCACCATTCACACAAAATGAGCCATTGAACCTAAATCAGCTTTGGTTCCAATTGTTAGCATAAGACCGTCACCTTGACCATCAACTTCATCCATAACCGTATCATCCGTGCTAAAGGTCTAGCTTGTTAATCAACTATCCTTAATTATACAACGAGTTTTTAAACTCGTATCATTAGTGGTATCAGAGCAAGGTTCGTGATTCTTACGAGCAAAAAAAAAAAAAAGGATTTTGACGATCCAGACTTTCTACAACATCTCCAAAAAGCCTTGAAGAACATTCGAAATGGGGGATTTCGAAGGCATCCTAGACGTGATCCACTACGGGTTGTGGATGAATTCAAAGTCACGGAACTTCGTGAATTTGTTGGTGGAACAGATCCGGAAGCTTATTTGTAGTGGGAGCGCAAGATAGAGCGAATGTTCGATTTCAAGGACATTGATGATGAGAAGCGTTGAAAATATGCCATATTGAAGCTAGGACGAGGAGCTTCATTGTGGTTTGAGGGACTGAAATCCAAGAGAATTCGTGATGGGAAGGAGAAAATCACCTCTTGGGAGTCTTTGAAACGAAAGCTACGTAAAAGGTATGTGCCAACAACTCATAGAATAACGACTTATCGTAAAATTGTTGAATTGAGGCTAGGAAAAATGAGTGTGGATGAATATATAGATGAGTTTGAAAAGTTGTCCTTAATGGGGGAAATTGAGGAGATTGAGGAACAAAAACTGTCCAGAATTTTAAGGGGTTTAAACTACAATATTTCCAATACCGTAGACCTTTATCCATATTCTGATTTTGATACTCTTTGTGGACTTTGTTTAAAAATTGGAAAACCAAGGGAAGGAAAAATATGGGGGAGGGTCAAGTATGGAGTAAGGCCAAGTCTTGGGCTAAATCCGAAACTGTCTTGAAACCAAACACATCACCTAGTACCGTAGGTTCAAGTAATTCTACGGCTGCCCCAAAATTAACTAACCCAACCAAAGAAACAAGTCTGTCCAAGGTGCGTTGTTTTAAGTGTCAATGGTTTGGGCATTATCAAAATGCGTGTCCAAATAAACGGGTAGTGACCTTGAGAAAAGCTGTTGAGTGCCGTGAGGAGTTGTTTGAAGAGGAGAAGAGGTTGGGGGACGTGTTTGTATTTGATGAGAGTGATCATGAAGAGGAGGAAGAGGGATATGAGGCTCCAATTTATGACACAAATCTGGTTCTTAGAGCGCTACAAACTCAGATTTCACCTACTGATTTGGACCAACGAGATCAGTTATTTCATACTAAATGTCTAGTGAAGGATAAGTGGTGTAGTGTGATTGTTGATGGGGGGAGTTGTACCAATGTTGCTTCTAGTGAAATGGTGTCAAAATTAGGCTTAATCACTATTGCCCAGCCTAGGCCATACGCACTCCATTGGCTAGATGATGGTAATAGTGTGAAAGTATCGAAGCAAGTAAGGGTTGGTTTGACTATGGGTTCGTATGTGGATGAGATTCTTTGTGATGTTATTCCTATGGATGCTTGTCATATTTTGTTGGGTCGTCCTTGGCAGTTTGATAGGGACGTGGTTCATAAAGGAAGAAGCAACGAGTATGAATTGAGAGACAAAGGCAAGAAAATTGTGCTAAAGCCTATGTCATCTCAAGCGGTTCGATCCATGAGTGTGAAGCAAAAAAAGAAGTCGAATCTCACCATGTTGGCTAGTGAACAAGAAATTGAGCAAGCTCTAGTTCATGGAGAGTTGGTATATTTGCTGGTGGCTAAGGAGAGTCCAATCGAAGGCCAAAATTGGAAAGAAGGCAGTCCCATTGCCGAGTTGCTGTTTGAGTTCAAAGATGTATTTCCCGATGAATTACCACCAGGTTTGCCTCCTATTCGTGGTATTGAAAATCAAATTGATCTTATTCCAGGAACTTCTTTGCCTAATAAGGCTTCCTATCGTTGCAATACGGAGGAAACAAAGGAGCTGCTAAAGCAAATTGATGAACTTGTGAATTGAGGCTATGTGAGAGAAAGTTTGAGTTCATGTGCTGTTCCGGTGTTGCTTGTGCCTAAGAAAGATGGGACATGGCGAATGTGTGTTGATAGTAGGGCTGTGAATAACATTACCATCAAGTATCGTTTTCCAATTCCGAGACTTGATGATATGTTAGATGAACTCCATGGTTCGAAGTTGTTCTCAAAAATTGATTTGCGGAGTGGTTATCATCAGATTCGGATGCGTGAAGGAGATGAGTGGAAAATGGCTTTCAAGACAAAACATGGTTTGTATGAATGGACATGCCATCTGGTCTCACTAATTCTCCTAGTACGTTTATGAGGCTAATGAACGAAGTGCTTAAATCATTTTTGGGCAGATTCGTTGTGGTATATCTTGATGACATCTTGGTGTATAGTAAGAATGAAGAGGAGCATCCGATTCATTTGGGGGATGTTTTTGAAACCCTTAGAGCTCAAAAACTCTATGGGAAGCTAGAGAAGTGTTCATTCCTTGTTGACAATGTGGTATTCTTGGGCTATGTGGTTTCGAAGGATGGAGTATCCGTGGATCAGTCCAAGATCAAGGCTATCAAATCATGGCCTAGTCCTAAAACTATAAGTGAGGTGCGTTCATTTCATGGTCTTGCTTCGTTTTATAGACGTTTTATTCGTGATTTCAGTACCATTACTAGTCCTATTACTAGTTGCTTGAAGAAAGGTGCTTTTGTATGGGGAGAGGAGGCTCAAAAGGCGTTTGATGTGATTAAAGAGCGTTTGTGTGCTGCTCCTATTTTGGCGCTGCCAGATTTTTCTCAACCTTTCGAGGTCGAGTGTGATGCTAGTGGTGTGGGAATTGGTGTTGTTTTGATCCAAGGCAAGCGTCCCATAGCTTATTTTCGGAAAAGTTAGGGGGTGCTCGTTTGAATTATTGCACTTACGATAAAGAGTTCCATGCTATTGTTAGAGCTTTGGATCATTGGAGTCATTATTTGCGTTCTAGCCACTTTGTTTTGCATTCTGATCATGAATCTTTGAAGTATATAAATGGGCACGAAAATTGAGCCCAAGGCATGCTAAATGGGTTGAGTTCTTGCAATCCTTTCATTTTTCTTCGAAGTACAAAGATCGTAAAAGCAATGTGGTGGTTGATGCACTATCACGAAGGTATACTTTGCTTGCTACACTTGATGTTAGTTTATTGGGGTTTGAGACCTTGAAAGACTATTATCGTGATGATGGTGACTTTGGAGTCGCATTTGAGAAATATGCAGTTGGTACCTATGGAGAATGTATGTTGCAAGATGGGTTTCTTTTCAAAGGCAATCGTCTTTGTATTCCTAAACACTCAATTCGTGAGCTAGTAGTTCGTGAGGCTCATGGTGGAGGATTGGCTGGTCACTTTGGCAGAGCCAAGACCTTGGAGATTTCGAGAGAGCATTTCTTTTGGCCTAAAATGTTAGGCGATGTAACAAACATTGTGAATAAATGCGTGACTTGTCATATGGCCAAGAGTTCTTTCAAGCCCGGTTTATAGTCACCTTTGCCGGTTCCAGTTCGTCCTTGGGAAGACATTTCTTTGGATTTTATAGTGGCTTTGCCTCGTACTCAAAGAGGTAAGGATGTTGTTATGGTCGTGGTTGATAGATTTTCAAAGAGGACTCACTTCGTTGCTTGTCACAAAACGGATGATGCTTGTAATGTGGCTGATTTGTATTATAAAGAGATTGTTCGTTTGCATGGAATTCCCAAAACTATTGTTTCTGATCGTGACTCCAAGTTCTTGAGTTACTTTTGGAATACATTATGGAGAAAGGTGGGAACCAAGTTGTTGTTTAGCACTTCACATCACCCTCAAACTGATGGGAAAACGGAGGTTACAAATCGAACCTTAGGAACGTTGTTGCGAGGGTTGGTAAGTAAAACGCAGAAGGATTGGGATGTCAAGCTTGCTCAAGCTGAATTTGCTTAATCCTTACTTACCATTGGATCTGATTCCATTACCAAAAGGTGAATTGGTTCACAAAGATGCCGATGCCAAGTTGAAGTCTATGATGAAACTGCACCAACATGTTCGTGACCGTATTGAAGCTATCAATGCCTCTTATAAACAGAAATCAAATAAGAATCGCAAGGCTCGGGTGTTTGACGAAGGTGATTTGGTTTGGGTTCATTTGAGGAAAGAGCGTTTTCCAAGCAAACGCAAAAACAAGCTTATGCCTAGGGCAGAAGGTCCTTACAAGGTGGTTGCACGTGTGAATGATAATGCTTACAAGATCGAGCTTCCGGGAGATTATGGTGTCCATGCTACTTTCAATGTAGGTGATCTCTCACCCTATCTTGATGATGATGGCCTTGTTGAATTGAGGTCAATTCCTTTTAAAGGGGGAGGGGATGATACGGTCATGGATGAAGTTGTTGGTCAAGGTGATGGTCTTATGCTAACAATTGGAACCAAAGATGATTTAGGTTCAATGGCTCATTTTGTGTGCATGGTGACTTGGATTGAATGAGTTTGTTTGATGGTCCGTTTAATCAAGGTGGTACGTTGCACTTAATTAAGATGGTCTGTTTAATCAAGGTGGTTCGTTGGTTAAAATCTGATTGTTATTTTCTTTTGTTTAATTCAGTTTAATAAGGGGACAATTGTTTTAATCTCATTTAAATTCAGTCATTTCAATAGCTTTAAAGGTTGCTGATTGTAAGGAGGGTTTTAAGCCCTTTGTAACTGCAAATTAGTGAGTGCATTAGGGAGGCTCTCATTGCTTTGTAACCACCGAATTTAAAGGCCCTTAAATGGCATTTAAATGGCTGTTTAAAGCTTTGTAACTGCCGTTCTTTGGCTGCTGTTTTAGGCTACTTATAGTCAGCTTGCTGAATGGAATAAACAACCAATTGGAAGAATAAACACTTGTTTTCAGTTTACTTTGAATTATTGATTATAATTCTGCCTTTTCTTTGTTTTTGGACGTGTTTCCTACTCAAAGAGCCGATTGTGAGTCAATAGGTCTTGCCTTGCAATCACGATCAACGAGCTAAAGGTCTAGCTTGTTAATCAACTATCCTTAATTATACAACGAGTATTTAAACTCGTATTATCTAACCATTTAGTGGAGCTTGGGCTCGTCATAGCTTGCTTGTAAGTCATAGGTTCATCACTATCTAATATGAGAACGTCTAAGTTTTCAGTCAAGAGGACGCCTGTCCATCTGTCCGCCTGAACCTTAGTTCTATTTGACTTACGAGGGGCAACAATGTTTTGAGGAACTACTCCCACTGGCTCTTCTAAAGACCTTGGAGGTTCTTCGTCCTGAACTGCTTCTAAAGAGTTCTTGGTTCGTTGTTCGTCTCGAATCTCTTCGAGGTCTATTAATCTCCCAATTGTCAATTTAGAAATATGATTTCTTTCCAAAAAAACACCATCACGAGCAACGAATACCTTGTTGTCTGACTTGTTGTAGAAGTAATACCCCTTTGTTTCTTTTGGATACCCATTGAAGAAACATTTGTCAGATTTTGGTTCGAGCTTGTCCGAAATTAATCGCTTGACGTATGCTTCGCAACCCCAAATCTTTAGAAAAGACAACTTTGGAAGTTTCCAGTCCATAATTCGTATGGAGTCTTTTCAACAGCTTTTGACGGAGCACGATTCAGTGTGAGTGTTGCTGTTTGCAACGCATGTCCCCAAAATTGTAAAGGAAGTTCGTCTTGATCCATCATTGACCTGACCATATCGAGTAAGGTCCTGTTTCTCCGTTCCGACACTCCATTCCATTGAGATGTCTCCGGAGCAGTTAATTCAGAAAGAATACCGCATTCTTTTAGATGGTCATCAAACGCGTGGCTAAGATATTCACCTCCTAGATCTGATCTTAGAGCTTTGATTTTCTTGCCATGTTGATTCTCTACTTCATTTTGAAATTCTCGGAATTTCTCAAATGATTCAGACTTGTGTTTCATTAAGTAAATATAGCCATATCTACTGAAATCGTCCGTAATCGTTATGAAATAGCTGAAATCACCTCTAGCTTTCGTACTCATAGGCCCACATACGTCCGCATGTATTAGCCCTAGTTGTTCTATTGCTCTTTCTCCCACCTTTGAGAAAGGTTGCTTTGTCATTTTTCCAAGTAAACAAGATTCGCATTGATCAATCTTCTCTAAGTCGAATGATTCTAGAATTCCCTTCCGTTGAAGTAATTCCATGGGCTTTGTGTTTATATGGCCTAATCGACAATGCCATAGAAATGTGAGATCGGAATCACCAGTTTTAGCCTTTTTAGTATTTATGTTATAAATTTGTTTGCTCGTATTGAAGGAAATAATGCCCTTGGTCCAAGTATGCATTTAATGATAAGTCTAATAAATGCGGTTCAGTATTAATTATACAAGTTAATAATTCAGTGAGATCAAGTGAACTGAATGCCTAGCTAAAGGCCGCTTCAGCTCAAGTGGATTAATGATATTAATCCACAGCTTACTCTTGACTGAACCCGTAGGGTCACACAAATAGTACGTAAACGGATCAAGTATTTAATGTCATTGAATACTCTATCTAATACATATTCGGAATCGACGGATCTTGGTTTCAGTGGGAGCTGAGATCGTCAAAGGCAAGTAAATGAATACTCCGGAAACGATGATATTGCCGGAAGCGGAAATATGGATCGTATCGGAAATATAAATATTATCCGAGTCGTAGATGTTGCCGGAAACGGATACATGGTACGTATCGGAAAATATCATCGGAAATTGAAATATTGCCGATATCGGAAATATTGCCGGAAACGGAAATATTGTCAGAATCGGAAATATTATCGGAATCGGAAAATAATTCCGGAAACGGAAATATTAAATATTTGTTCGAGACGGAAATTAATTCCGGAATCGGAAATGTTAAATATTGATCGTATCGAAAATGAATTCCGGAATCGGGAAATTAATCGGAAGCGCGTCGTACGAATTAGCATCGGACAAGCTTGCTAGACGAAGGCCCAGCACGAAGCCAGGCCCACGTCCAGCAAGGGAAACGCGCGCCACAACACACCAGCCCAAGGCTGCGCCAGGCCCACCGCAAGGCAGGCCCAGCGCGCGCCCAAGGCAGCGGCAGCGTGTGGGCTTCGTGGCAAGCCTGTTTTTGGGCAGAAGTGTGTGGGCTGCGCGCGCGCGCATGGTGCAACTTGTGGGCTGCTGTGCGTGCATGTGTGTTTGTGTTCACATACGAAACCTAAAGCGTGTAGGATTCGATTGATGATTAAATTCTTAATCCTAAAAGATAAATTAATTAAATAAAGAGTTCTACTAGGATTCTAATTTAATTTATTCGTATCCTAGTAGGATTCGATAACTTATTCCATGGCCTATAAATATGAGTTCAGGGCTCACAATTTATAACGAGTTTCAAGTATTCAAAGGTAAGAATTTGAGCAAAAATTCATCCCAACACTTAGCCTATATTAGCCGAGTATTATTAGTACCTTAAGGGCGATTCTAGTTGGTCAATCTTAAGGCGGATCCGGACGTGCTGTGGACTTTCTACGGAGGGACGACACTTGGAGTCCTAAAGAATTGTTCTTGTTCGGTTCGGGCGCAGCAAGGGAGGGCGCGCTACAAAGTGTATGCATCTAAATTATGCTAATTGTTATGTGGCAATTAATTTGGAATCCTGGCATTTATGGTTATTTCCGCATGATTTATATTCGTTTATATGTATCATAACCTATCAGTGGTATCACGAGTCTCTAATTAATTCCATAATAATTGCTTAACATGGTTAAACTTAACAAATTTGCAAAGAATTAAAAGGGGTGATTAATTTTCGTAAATGTTAATTAATTGCAAATTGCGTTTATGTAATTATATGTACGCAGTTTTTCGGCAGTTTCTTCGTTACTCAACGAAATCGAGTGATTTTTTCGGCCGGATCCAGAATTCCCAAATTCGAAGCCTAACTATGACTTTTCGGAGGTTTTAGTTTTTCGAACGCAAAAGTTTGTAATTTTAAGATGTTAAATTGAATATTTGCGATTCTTGTTGTTAAATCTTGAATTTTTGATTGACCTACTGTATATGTTTAACAAATTTGAATCCCTAAGCTTGTTAATTATACAAACTAATTTGTAATTGTAATTAATTTGGTAAAATTCGAATAATTTAGAATTTGATTTGATTTTCATAATTAATTGACGATTTAATAAGGTATCCATGATTAAAAACCACCATAAAAATTGTTAATTTATGATAAATTTTAAATTTTTATGACCTAGATTTGAATCCATGATAATCGGAAATTAATTGATTAATAAATTTTCGATTTTTCGCCCTAAAATTATGAAATTAATATGATTTATTAATTTGTCATTAATTTTTAAAATAAAAGTTTTAATTTTTATGCAATTCGCTCATAAAACTTGCACGCACAAAACAATGGACGCTACCTGTTACCCTTAAGGGGTGTTGTATAGTGCGGGCATGCGACGACGAGCAAGGGAGCTCGTCGCCCATGCGGTACAATGCAGCGAGCAAGGGCCATGGCACACGAGCACAAGGCAGCACGTTGCCCTTGTGTCGAGTGATGTGTGCAGCATGGGCGAAGGGGCAAGGGCGAGGGCGAGGGGCGTTGGCGCAAGCCAAGCGTGCAGTCGCGTGTGGGCAGCAAGCGAGCTACGCCACAGCGTGCGCTGCCGCGCCCAGCGAAGCAAGCAGACGCGACGAGTGAGCGGGCTGCGCGCAGCGTGGCCTGGGCTTGCTGCGTTGCATGTGGCCTGCTCGCGTGGTGCTGTACGATCAGTCGAGGGGCGATGCTGCCTCGTGCACTCGACGGGGCTTGGGCACAAGCCCAAGTGCCTCGTCTTGTTACGATTGATGCGTTTTAATTTTAATTTTAAATTTCAGTTCGGAAATGTTTTTTAATTAATTTAAAAATTCAAAATTTAAATTGTTTTCTCGGAATTTAATTTTGAATAATCTAATTATTATAAATTTTATTTATACTAATTATTTTACTAAAATTAAAACCTTGAATTAATTGAAATTCATTTTAATTCAACTGAAAATAAATTAAATGGATTCAATTATAAATTTATATGAGCTTTAAATTTTAATTAAACTTGTATGTTTCCGGTTAGACTAGGAAATACATTTTTATATTTAAAATTAGTAAAGCATGTGAATTTATTGGTTTAAGTGGGAGCATTTTAGTCATAAACTCTTGATTAGGTCTACATTCCTTTAAGGTTAAACAACTTGATTAGAATTAATAAGGACTGAATAATTGGTAGATTATTGGTAGATTTGATTAATTGCTGCAAATATTTATGTGATGCATAACATGTTTTACTAACCAGCTATGTGGGCCATTCATGATAATGAATGGGTAAATGATATATATTGCTTATGTACTGTTTTGCAGGTTATTGAAAAGTGACTAGTATGGCCCAAATAGGATAGTAAATATGGTCTGCGTACCATTAATTTGAATGTAATATTGGTCTAATGCACCAAAGTTTTTTCAATTTAAATATGGTATTCGTACCATCAAATAGTTGTAATTATTTTAATTATAGCTGATTCTATTTGGAGAAAATGGCGCCTCCCATGGTGAAATTCAAGGCGGAGTTTCCAATCCATTTTCAAGACGGACTTTGCAGTTGAAGCTTCAAGATGAAGTCGGGCCATACTAGATCACATTTATATTTTATGGATGTTTTAAGTTATTTATTGCTTTAAATATGTCTTAATTATGCATGAGATTATGGCTTGATTATGTTGCATGATTAAGGATTTTAGTTCACTTAAAATCTAACCAACATAGTAAGAGCCTTAAGTTCCAAACTTAAAAATTGAGTTAAAAGGTGTCATGCCAAAATAACACTTACTTGGATAAACTTTACATCAATCTTAGTAATAGTTTTCCGCCATAGCGAGGTGTTACTTATTGATTCTAAAGGGGTAAGGTACACAAATAATTGTGAGTACATGTTAGTTTTGGTGAAACTCAGCGATATAAGTAAGGAGTCCTGTTATGTCGTGGGAAATGCGATAGGTTTACCTAATAAGTTCTTAGACGTACCTATCAACCAAGAGTATTTTCTAGACTATTAGAAAAGGCTTTGCTTACCTAAAATATTTTAGAATTGAGTCAAAATACTTAATGTGCTTAATTCTTCAATGATTTAAGGATCTTGGAATCATTTTATTCACACTTGCCGGAACACATAACTTGAATAAAATGCTTAATAAATGATAAATTATGCATGTTTTCTAGAATTTAAAGTTTATTAAGAGAAACTGTGAATGGTTATTTATTTGTTTATTCTTTTTCAATTGTTGTTTTAACTATGGCAAACAACAATTCATTCAACATCCGATCAATTCTCGAAAAGAAGAAGTTGAACGGGAAGAACTTCCTTGACTGGCAAAGGAACTTGCAAATAGTTCCTATGCAGGAAGAAAAGGAGTATGTCCTGGAAGAGGCGATGCCCGAAGCCGCTGGCGATGGGGTCACTCAGACAGCCCTCAATCGTTGGATTGATGCCAACAAGGCTGTGAAATGTCTAATGCTTGCAACCATGAGTGCAGATCTACAGAAAATGTTCATCAACTCAAATGCTTTCACGATCATCAGTGAGTTAAAGAACATGTTCCAAGATCTGGTTCGAGTCGAAAGATTCGAGACTCATAAGCAAATTCTTCAGACCAAGCTTAAGAAAGGCGAGCCCGTAAGTCCACATGTTCTCAAAATGATTGGACTCATTGAGAATATGAGTCGGCTGGATCAGCAATTCTGTCAGGAAATGGCTGTAGACACCA
This sequence comes from Spinacia oleracea, assembly GCF_020520425.1. Classification (NCBI taxonomy): domain Eukaryota; kingdom Viridiplantae; phylum Streptophyta; class Magnoliopsida; order Caryophyllales; family Amaranthaceae; genus Spinacia; species Spinacia oleracea. Next base: position 40,645,707 of record NC_079488.1, read on the forward strand.
TCCTCCATTCTCTTCATAACGGGTATGATCAGTTCAAGCTGAACTACAGTATGAATATTCTGGAAAAAACGCTCACTGAGCTTCACGGTATGCTGAAGACCGCTGAAAAGACGCTTAAAAGTGATAAGCAAGATGTGCTTATGGTACGTGGGGGCATGTTCAAGAAATCTGGTAAGAAGAGGAATGCTAAGAAAGGTGGCAACAAGGCCAGCCAGACTAAGCAACTAGGCGGCACCAAATCTGAAAAGAAGAAGGTGAGCCAACCCACTTCTGAATCTAAATGCTTCTACTGCAAGAAGAAGGGGCATTGGAAGAGAGATTGCTTGAAGCTTAAGGAAGATCAGAAGAGTGGAACAGTCGTTCCATCTTCGGGTATTTTCGTTATAGATTGTATACTTGCTAATTCAACTTCTTGGGTATTAGATACAGGTTGTGGCTCACACTTATGTTCCAATTCACAGGGACTAAGAAGAAGTAGAAGGTTAAGCAAGGGTGAAGTCGACCTACGAGTGGGAAATGGAGCACGGATTGCTGCATTAGCTGTAGGAACTTATTATTTGTCGTTTCCCTCTGGGCTAGTTTTGGAACTGGAAGACTGGTTCCATGTTCCAAGTCTTACTAAAAACATCATTTATGTTTCTTGATTAGATCGATGCTAAGGGATTTTCCTTTTTAATAAAAGACAATAGTTGTTCGTTTTATTTTAAAGAGATGTTTTATGGATCTGCTAGATTAGTCAATGGACTTTATTTATTAGATCACGACAAACAAGTTTATAACATAAATACCAAAAAGGCCAAAAAGGATGATTCAGATCTCACCTATCTGTGGCATTATCGATTAGGCCATATTAACTTGAAACGCATAGAAAGACATCAAAAGAAGGAATTCTAGAACCATTTGACTTAGAGAATTATGGTAAGTGTGAATCATGTTTACTTTGCAAAATGACAAAGCAACCTTTTTCTAAAGTTGGAGAAAGAGCAACTGAACTATTGGGTTTAATCTATACAGATGTATGTGGACCAATGAGTACAAATGCTAGAGGTGGTTTTAACTACTTTATCACTTTCACTGATGACTTCAGTAGATATGGTTATGTCTACCTAATGAAGCATAAGTCTGAATCCTTTGACAAATTCAAGGAATTTCAGAGTGAAGTAGAGAATCAATTAGGCAAGAAGATTAAAGCACTGCGGTCTGACAGAGGCGATGAATATCTGAGCTATGAATTTGATGACCATCTGAAAGAATGTGGAATTCTATCAGAATTGACTCCTCCTGGAACACCACAATGGAACGGTGTGTCGGAACGGAGGAATAGAACCTTGCTAGACATGGTTAGATCAATGATGGGTCATGCCGAACTTCCAATAGAATTTTGGGGACATGCACTAAATAGAGCTGCACTCACTATAAATAGAGCTCCGTCTAAAGCTGTTGAAAATACTCCATATGAGTTATGGTTTGGAAAGCCTCAAAAAGTGTCTTTTCTTAAGATTTGGGGATGTGAAGTATACGTCAAACAATTAATTTCAGACAAACTTCATCCAAAATCTGACAAATGTATCCTTGTGGGCTACCTAAAGGAAACAAAGGGGTATTACTTCTACAATACATCTGAGAACAAGGTGTTTGTTGCTCGAGATGGTATCTTTTGGACAAGGATCACATTTCCAAAATGACATCGAAGAAATTCGAGTCGAACAACAAACTCTAGAGAATGCTCAAGATGACATTCAGGGTGAAACTCAGAGATCTTTTGAAGTATCTGGTGAGAATCAAGGACCATCTAGAAATGTAACCCCGCGTAGATCGCAGAGATATAGATCTCAACCGGAAAGGTACTTAGGTATTTTGACGAACGAGAGCTATGACGTTCTATTACTTGAAAGTGATGAACCTGCGACTTACAACCAAGCTATGACGAGCCCTAGCTCCAAGCAATGGCAAGAAGCCATTCAATCTGAATTAGACTCCATGTCTGAAAACCAAGTTTGGGATTTGGTCGATTTTCCAGATGGCTACCAAGCCATAGGAAGCAAATGGGTTTTCAAACTGGAAAAGGACAAGGATGGGAAACTTGAAGTTTTCAAAGCTAGATTGGTTGCAAAAGGTTACAGGCAAGTCCACGGTGTGCATTACGATGAAACCTTTTTCACCAGTTGCAATGCTAAAGTCTATTCGGATAATGTTAGCAATCGCTGCATATTACGATTACGAAATATGGCAGATGGATGTCAAAACCGCTTTCTTAAGCGGCGTTTTTACAGAAACTGTGTTTATGACACAGCCTGAGGGTTTTGAGGATCCAAAGAATTCTAAAAAGGTAGGCAAGCTTAAGAAATCAATCTACGGATTGAAGCAAGCATCAAGGAGCTAGAATATACGTTTTGATGAAGCAGTCAGTGACTTTGGTTTCATCAAGAACGCAGACGAATCTTGTGTATACAAGAAGGTCAGTGGGAGCAAAATTGCTTTTCTAGTATTATATGTCGACGACATATTTCTTATCGGAAATGACATTCCTATGTTGAACTCTTTCAAGATTTGGCTTGGGAAATGTTTTTCGATGAAGGATCTAGGAGAAGCACAGTACATACTGGGCATCAAGATTTACAGAGATAGATCTAAGAAGATGATTGGACTTAGTCAGAGCACTTATATCAATAAGGTATTTGAAAGGTTCAAGATGGCAGACTCCAAGCGAGGCTACCTACCCATGTCTCTTGGAATGACTCTAAGCAAGACTCAGTGCCCAAAAACACTAGATGAGCGCAGACGAATGAATGGGATTCTATATGCATCATTGATTGGTTCAATAATGTATGCTATGATATGTACACGCACGGATGTTGCGTATGCACTCAGTGCTACGAGAAGATACCAGTCAGATCTAGGAGAGGCACATTGGACTACTGCCAAGAACATTCTGAAGTACCTGAAAAGGCACAAAGATGATTTCTTGGTCTATGGTGGAGATGATGAATTAATTGTTAAAGGCTATACGGACGCAAGTTTCCAAACCGACAAAGATGATTTCAGATCACAGTCTGGGTTTGTCTTCTGCCTCAACGGGGGTGCAGTAAGCTGGAAAAGTTCTAAGCAAAGCACCATTGCGGATTCTACAACTGAAGCGGAGTACATTGCTGCACATGAAGCAGCAAAGGAAGCTATATGGCTAAGGAAGTTCATAGGTTAACTTGGTGTAGTCCCCTCCATTAAAGGGCCAATAGCTCTGTATTGTGATAATAATGGAGCTATTGCACAGGCAAAGAAGCCTAGACACCACCAGAGAGTCAAGCATGTACTTCATAGATTTCACCTTCTACGAGAGTTCGTTGAAAGAAAAGAAGTCAAGATAAGGAAGATTGGAACTGATCACAACATCTCAGATCCATTAACTAAACCTCTGCCGCAGGCGAAGCACAACTCGCACACTGCAGCTATGGGAATCAAGCATGTTGGAGAATGGATTTGATCTCCTTATTTAATGTTTTAAAGTTTTAGACTTTAGTACTTTGTAAAACATTATTGGTTAATCATTCACATAAATGAATAGAATTCATTTTTCCATTTAATTTGTGGTTTATTAAATGATGAGTCCCTTCAAATTGACGATATATTCAAGATAGACTGTCAGGACCAGTCCTGTGACTAAGAAATGTCTATCAAGTGAACTTTAATGTCAAAAGTTGAAAATGGTCCCTGGTTGGAGTTTTCTATAAAGATGGACGCATAGAAAATGTTAGACGACTAGAATGCAAGATGACTAGTAGTTCTGTTTCTTGAACTATGTGGACATGGCAATGTCGTAATCATTTGCATAGATACTTACTTTGGGAAGACTAGTATCGGACACACCTATGAAACTTTACTGTAAGTGATGAAAATCTGTCATAAGTAAATTTCATTAAAATTATTAGACACTAATCCTCAATACCTGAGTGATTTGAGATTACTTGTTTGAGAACTACTTACTTTGAAGTTGTCAACCGTCGCACCGTAAAAGGAGGCTATAAAGGCAACGCTCAGGTAATCACCTATCAAACGAAGTCTAATCTCAAGATCGCAAGATTGGGATTGTCCTCCCATAAATCGGGATGAGATGCTGAAAGTTGTACAAGGCCACTCGGAGAGCTAGAAACTGTAAAATGCATGGCCGTGCTCAGATGAATCATAGGCTATGATTATCTGTTTATTTGATCAGTTGAACTCTGAAACCGAGAAACACCTCTTGACATAATAAGGATGACAACTCTTACCTTATGTTCAACAGCAATCATCGAGTGACAAAGGAATTAGGAAATGCACACTTGTCCCTAAGGACAAGTGGGAGACTGGAGGAAATAATGCCCTTGGTCCAAGTATGCATTTAATGATAAGTCTAATAAATGCGGTTCAGTATTAATTATACAAGTTAATAATTCAGTGAGATCAAGTGAACTGAATGCCTAGCTAGAGGCCGCTTCAGTTCAAGTGGATTAATGATATTAATCCACAGCTTACTCTTGACTGAACCCGTAGGGTCACACAAATAGTACGTAAAAGGATCAAGTATTTAATGGCATTGAATACTCTATCTAATACATATTTTGAATCGACGGATCTTGGTTTCAGTGGGAGCTGAGATCATCAAAGGCAAGTAAATGAATACTCCGGAAACGATGATATTGCCGGAAGCGAAAATATGGATCGTATCTGAATTATAAATATTATCCAAGTCGTAGATGTTGCCGGAAACGGAAACATGGTACGTATCGGAAAATATTATCGGAAATGGAAATATTGTCGAAATCGGAAATATGGCGCCCCTCGTGGGCTGCTGTGCGTGCGTGTGTGTATGTGTTCACATACGAAACCTAAAGCGTGTAGGATTCGATTGATGATTAAATTCCTAATCCTAAAAGATAAATTAATTAAATAAAGAGTTCTACTAGGATTCTAATTTAATTAATTCGTATCCTAGTAGGATTCGATTACTTATTCCATGACCTATAAATATGAGTTCAGGGCTCATAATTTATAACGAGTTTCAAGTATTCAAAGGTAAGAATTTGAGCAAAAATTCAGCCAAACACTTAGCCCATATTAGCCAAGTATTATTAGTACCTTAAGGGCGATTCTAGTTGGTCAATCTTAAGGCGGATCCGGACGTGCTGTGGACTTTCTACGGAGGGACGACACTTGGAGTCCTAAAGACTTGTTCTTGTTCAGTTCGGGCGCAGCAAGGGAGGGCACGCTACAAAGAGTATGCATCATAATTATGTTAATTGTTATGTGGCAATTAATTTGGAATCCTGGCATTTATGGTTTTTCCGCATGATTTATATTCGTTTATATGTATCATAACCTAACACGTATCTAGCACATATAGACCATTTTCTTGTTTTGGTGAACCATAAAACATTCCATTCAAAGCAAAAGAACAACTATTGTCTTTAAATTGAAAACTAAAACCTTTAGAATCCAAACTTGAAACAGAAATAATGTTTTTGGTGATACTAGGAACATAGTAACAGTTTTCTAGTTCCAAAACAAAACCACTAGGCAAAGAAATAAAATATGATCCCACGGTTAATGCAGCAATCCGTGCTCCATTTCCCACGCGTAGATCCATCTTGCCTTTATCAAGCCTTCTACTTCTCCTTAGTCCCTGCGAATTGGAACATAAGTGTGAGCCACAACCAGTATCTAATACCCAAGAAGTAGAATTAGCAAGATTACAATGTATAACATACATACCTGAAGGAGAAGCAACGTTTCCGTCCTTCTTCTCTTCCTTTAGTTTAGGGAAATCTCGCTTGTAATGACCAATTTCATTGCAATTGAAGCATTGCGACGTTGAAGGAGAAGCATTTTTCTTCATCTTGCTCTTGGAAGGCGCCAGTTGCTCTCCGGGAGTGGATGAAGATCCAGCCTTTCTTTTCTTCCCCTTGCACACTTTCTTGAATTTGTTGCACCTCACATTCAAAGGGTCTCGTTTCAACTTAAGGATTCCCTCGAATTTCTCGAGCAATTCCATAAGTTCACAGAATGTGCTCTCTTTCTGATTAAAGAGATAGTGCATCTTAAACCCCTCATAATCCCTATGAAGAGAATTCAGCACAAGTGCAATAGCTATCGACTCTTTGACGGAACCTTTCTGGAGTCATACCCTGCTCATCATAGCTAGGAAAAGGTTGTTCAATGACATAGTGCATGTCATTAACTTTTAAAACTTCAAAAAAGTTAGTCAAGTTTAACTCGACATCCATAATTTCCAATGATTTGTGTTTGCGGCCATTTGATTACTACATTTGAAAAGAATTCGCAATAAATAACCATTCATAACTTAATAACTTTAAAATAAATGCTAGCATGCAATCATTAAACCTATTAAACATTTCATTCATGCAAAAGCAAAAACATGGTCCAAAATGAATGAAACGATTCCAAGACCCTAAAAGTCCTAAATCCTTAAGCAGCTTTGGCATGTCATAAGTAGTTTAAGATTCTAGGTAAGCAAAACATATTGCTAGTAATCTCCAAATTACTTTTGGTTCATAATTAATACCATAATTTATCCCATTGTCACAACATAATGCCATTGTTGTTTGAGTTGAAACCACAATCAACGTGCTCCTTTGGGACGCCTTACCATCTAAGTCAACTAATATAGCACCTCGCTTTGGCGTAAACCTACTATGTTAGATCCCCAGATTTTTGTAAGTGCTTGATTTGGAAGGCAAATTTTGAACTCAATATTTCTTTGGACCTAGTTGTTTCTATGTTGGTTCGATTATTAAGTGAACTAAATCTAATCGAGTCATACAAACAACCTATTCAAATTTCGTTAAAAACAACAATCCAATTTCGTTAAAATTATTAAATCTAGGCTAACATTATTCAAATTTTAAGAACGAACAATTTCAACTGAAAATTTGAACTTTTAAATAATGGAATCTAAAACTTTAAATCGTTCTAAACATTTAAATTTCAGATTTTTACGAATTTGGTTTAAGTGTCGATTAAAATTAACGAATCTAATCAAAATTTTAATCCAATAATTTCTAAAATCCGCCACTGAATATGAAATTATATTCCCTTTCCCAATTAACCAAATTAATAGATCCAAATTATTTAAAAAATCAATTAGCGATCTAAAATTTACGAATTTGGGGAAAGCAAAATTTTGGATTATACTTGATAAAAACGGCTGAAATTTTTACCATAATTAAAGAATGTACCCAAAAGCATTGCAGCAACTTTTGTGTAAGACCGCCTTACCGGAAAGACCACTTTGGTTACTTAACTAATTGGTTCCATTTCTTAACTAATTGGTTACATTGCTTAATTAATTGATTCAATTGCTTAACTAATTAATTCATTTGATTAACTAATTGGTTTCAGTGTTTAACTAATTAGTTCAAGTGCTTAACTAATTGGTTCCATTGCTTAACTTATATGATACCAATGTGGTATTTTGTGTAAGACCGCCTTATAGAAAAGTTTGTAAAAGCATTGTGTCAAAAATTCAATCAATTCCGAGTAGTTTAGGTCGACCAATTAATTGAAAAACTTTCCGAATTTATTAATTTTAACTCGAAAATTAACAAAAACGCCCAAAAACACATACTTTGAGGCCTGATTTTGCTATTCCGTTCGCATGAGTTGATCTTAGAAAATCGTTTTCAATCAGATTAGGTCCAGAAAAGTCGAAAATACGAAACATTTTGAATTTATAACCTATTACGCAATTCATCCAATAATTCATAATAATTTCGAAAATTCAACAAAAATTCCGAAAAATTCGACAAAAAAAAAAAACAATAATTCATGCTAAAAAATGCTTTGAATACATAAGGCTCATGATACCACTGTAGGGGAATACAAATAAACATACATAACATGTGCGGAACATCCCCAAAGCCAGGAAACATGTATAAAGCACAGTTTAAGCAAACTTACATTCGAAGCGTGTTTTCCCGAGTATTGTATCAACGAACACGAACAAAGAACTCCACTTGTCGTTCCTCTATTTGGTTCACCGACACGTTCAGATCCGTCTTGATTATTGTAGCTTAGACAACGCAAAAGATTTTTGCTTTTCGGGATGAACAATTTTTGCAGAGAGAAAAACTGAAGAACGTAATTTAGGAATTAGGTTTAGGTTAGATGGAAAACTGATTGTGTGCTGTATGGGAAAAATATAATAACCTAATTATTTTAATGATGTAACCGGCCAAGACCAAAAGGCCTTGACCGGCCACATCCCCACGCAAGCAACAAACCGCGCCTAGCCACACTGCAGGCCGAAGCCCACAGCGCGCGCAGCCGAGCAGCATGGGCCGTGGGCCTTGCGTGCTCGCTGCTACGATGTTGTGCGGTGATGCGCACTGTGCCACGCCCCGGGATGGCTTGCTTACTGCGTTGCGAGCTCGCTGGCTCGTTGGGCCTTGCGCGCTTGCGCGCTTGGCTCGACCGGCCGACAGCTCCGATGCGGCTCGTATTCGCGACTAACACCTTACGGATATTATATATCGTATCGTATACGACGAATCACCGTCGTACATTGCGATTATTCGTTTCGCCCAGCTTACGAATATTCGCGATACAATATACGATTCCGACGCAAGGTCGTATCGTATAATACGTTTTCCAAACTAATTCCCGAAAAACTATTAAATGAATTTCCGATTCATTTAATCCGGTGATCTATTACATGCCATTGGTGTGACCTTATAGGTTCAGTCAAGAGTAAGTTGCGAGCCTAATATAGATTAGAACTCACTGATCAGAAGCATTGCTCCAGCTAGCTGTTCCGATCACTTGATCTTACTGAATTATTTGTTCGCAATTAATCTGAACCTTGGAATTAGACTTAATGCACCTGGGTGAAGGACATATTTCCTTAAGTCTCGTGGGTCAGTGGTCCCATTTTATGTTAGGTGTACGGGCAACCTTACCTTCGGAATCTCTTCCATGACCAGCTCTTCGATGAATGGGGAGGACGTTGGGGTCATGATCTTCCTGAAGGAAATAATGCCCTTGGTCCAAGTATGCATTTAATGATAAGTCTAATAAATGCGGTTCAGTATTAATTATACAAGTTAATAATTCAGTGAGATCAAGTGAACTGTATGCCTAGCTAGAGGCCGCTTCAGTTCAAGTGGATTAATGATATTAATCCACAACTTACTATTGACTGAACCCGTAGGGTCACACAAATAGTACGTAAACGGATCAAGTATTTAATGGCATTAAATACTCTATCTAATGCATATTCGGAATCGACGGATCTTGGTTTCAGTGGGAGTTGAGATCGTCAAAGGCAAGTAAATGAATACTCCGGAAACGATGATATTGCCGGAAGAGGAAATATGGATCGTATCGGAAATATAAATATTATCCAAGTCGTAGATGTTGCCGGAAACGGAAACATGGTACGTATCGGAAAATATTATCGGAAATGGAAATATTGTCGGAATCGGAAATATTGCCGGAAGCGGAAATATTGTCAGAATCGAAAAATAATTCCGGAAACGGAAATATTAAATATTTTTTCGAGACGGAAATTAATTCCGGAATCGGAAATGTTAAATATTGTTCGTATCGGAAATGAATTCCGGAATCGGGAAATTAATCGGAAGCGCGTCGTACGAATTAGCATCGGACGAGCTTGCTAGACGAAGGCCCAGCACGAAGCCAGGCCCGCGTCCAGCAAGGCAATAGCGCACCACACACGCCCAGCCCAAGGCTGCGCCAGGCCCAGCGCGCGCCAAAGGGGCAGGCAGCCTCGTGGGCTTCGTGGCCGAGTGGGCTGCGTTGCTACTCAGGCTTCGCGCGCGCGCGCATGGCGCCCCCGTGGGCTGCTGTGCGTGCGTGTGTGTTTGTGTTCACATACAAACCTAAAGCTTATAGAATTCGTTTGATGATTAAATTCCTTATCCTAAAAGATAAATTAATTAAATAAGAGTTTTGCTAGGATTCTAATTTAATTAATTCGTATCCTAGTAGGATTCGATTTCTTATTCCATGGCCTATAAATATGAGATCAAGGCTCATAATTTATAACGCGTTTGAAGTATTCAAAGGTAAGAATTTGAGCAAAAATTCAGTCATACACTTGCCCATATTAGCCGAATATTTTAGTACCTTAAGGGCGATTCTAGTTGGTCAATCTTAAGGCGGATCCGGACGTGCTGTGGACTTTCTACGGAGGGACGACACTTGGAGTCCTAAAGACTTGTTCTTGTTCAGTTCGGGCGCAGCAAGGGAGGGCACGCTACAAAGAGTATGCATCATAATTATGTTAATTGTTATGTGGAAATTAATTTGGAATCCTGGCATTTATGGTTTTTCCGCATGATTTATATTCGTTTATATGTATCATAACCTAACACTTCCTTCCTAGCCTCGCTCTGATTCCTCCACTCCTCGTGGTCTCGGCGCGAGAGTGCTCGGGAGTGCGTCGGGGACAAGGGGTTCTGTCATGCCTTCTTCTTCTCCTCCCAGCGGCTCAGCTGCTGGTCTCAGGTCGAACGCTGGACCTATTCGAATCACCAATTCTCTCGTGAACTGAAGGCCTTAACCTGCTAGGCATGGAGCTTCGGATACGAGTATGCTGACTCGTAGTTTTGCTTCGGAAAGTTTATGGGATGGGCGACCTGAACCACTTGGGTTGTTGCTGAGCCTTCTTCTGAGTGTCCCAAGTACTCTCTACCCACCTTGACGTCAGATAAGATCCCGTCAGGGGTGGGAGTGTTTGATCAGATCTGGGATTTTCCCGCTAGGTGGTGGCTCCGGATTTATCCGTTGCCTCGTCCTCCTTTGTTCGCGGTGGTCATTTGCCAAGTTTTGTTCCTTTTCGTCGAAAAGAAAGTTCTGCATTATGGTTATGGCCGCGACGAGCTCTTCCTGCGTAGGGACTGAGGTCTAGAAGTTACCGCAGTGTTAGCCCCGCTCATCTGTGGTCGTGCCACTGACCGTGGGTGTGTCTCCGACTGAGGACGCACCTCTGCTTCGGACTCTATGTCAGTATGAACGCTAAATATTGTCCATCTTTGGAGCAAAAATGGTTGATTTTAAAGGAAATAATGCCCTTGGTCCAAGTATGCATTCAATGTTAAGTCTAATAAATGCGGTTCAGTATTAATTAACAAGTTAATAATTCAGTGAGATCAAGTGAGCTGAATGCCTAGCTAGAGGCCGCTTCAGTTCAAGTGGAATTAATGATATTAATCCACAGCTTACTCTTGACTGAACCCGTAGGGTCACACAAATAGTACGTAAACGGATCAAGTATTTAATGGCATTAAATACTCCATCTATGGATATTCGGAATCGACGGATCTTGGTTTCAGTTGGAGCTGAGATCGTCACAGGCAAGAAATGAATACTCCGGAACCGATGATATTGCCGGAAACGGAAATATGGATCGTATCGGAAATATAAATCCAAGTCGTAGATGTTGCCGGAAACAGAAACATGGTACGTATCGGAAAATATTATCGGAAATGGAAATATTGCCGGAATCGGAAATATTGCCGGAAACGGAAATATTGTCAGAATCGGAAATATTATCGGAATCGGATAATAATTCCGGAAACGGAAATATTAAATATTTGTTCGAAACGGAAATTGATTCCGGAATCGGAAATATTGAATATTGTTCGTATCGGAAATGAATTCCGGAATCGGGAAATTAATCGGAAGCGTATCGTACGAATTAGCATCGGACGAGGCCTGCCAGACGAAGGCCCAGCACGAAGCCGGGCCATCTCCTAGCAAGCCAGCGCGCCACAAACGCACCAGCCAAGGCTGCGCCAGGCCCACCGCAAGGCAGGCCCAGCGCGCGCCAAGGCTGCGGTAGCGTGTGGGCTTGTGGCAGTGGGCTGCGAGCTCGCGGGCTGCGCGCGCGCGCATGGCGCCCCTCGTGGGCTGCTGTGCGTGCGTGTGTGTTTGTGTGCTACTCGAATCCTAAAGCTACCGGGATTTGTCATATGATTAAATCTAATCCTAAAAGATTTAGTTTATTTAATTAGAGTCCTAGTAGGATTATAATTAAATAAATTAGTATCCTAATAGGATTCCAAATCCTTTTCCATAACTCTATAAATAGGTGCCTAGGGTCACATATTTACATCGAGCATTCAAGTATTCAAAGTGAGTTTTTGAGAGCAAAATTCAGTCATACAATTGCCTATAAAGTGCCGAAAATTCTAAGTACCTTAAGGGCGATTCTAGTTGGTCAATCTTAAGGCGGATCCGGACGTGCTGTGGACTATCTACGGAGGGACGACACTTGGAGTCCTAAAGACTTGTTCTTGTTCGGTTCGGGCGCAGCTAGGGAGGGCACGCAACAAAGAGTATGCATCTAAACTATGCTAAATGATTATGTGTAAATAATATGTTTTCCTGGCTTTATGGTTTTTCCGCATGATTTATGAATTGTCATATGTATCATAACCTAACAGTGGTATCATGAGCCTCTTATTATTTTCATAATCTAAAATTGCATGAACATGGTTAAATATTACAAATTTGCAAGAATTAAAAGGGGTGATTAATTTTCGTAATTGTTAATTAATTGCAAATTGCGTTTATTTAATTATACGTACGCAATTTTTCGGCAGTTTCTTTGTTACTCATCCAAATCGAGTGATTTTTGTCTCAATTCCGCATGTAAAAGGCATTCTAAAATTTTGACAAAAAAAAGTCTTTTTCTGCCGAACCCATAATTCTCAAATTCGAAGCCTAACTATGACTTTTCGGAGGTTTTAGTTTTTCGAATGCAAAAATTTCGTAAATTTAAGATGTTAAATTAAATATTTGCGATTCTTGTTGATAAATCTTGAATTTTTGATTGACCTACTGTATATGTTTGACAAGTTTGAATGCCTAGCCTTGTTAATTATGCAATCTAATTTGTAATTATGATTAATTTGTTGAAAATTAGAATAATTTAGAATTAATTTGATTTTCATAATTAATTATAATTTAATTAGATACCTATGATTAAAAACCACCATAAAAATTGTAAATTTATGTTAAAATTTAAATTTTTATGACCTAGACTTGAATCCATGTTAATCGGAAATTAATTGAATAATAAATTTTCGATTTTTCGCCCTAAAATTATGAAATTAATATTATTTATTAATTTGTCATTAATTTTAAATATAAATTTTTTAAATTTTATGCGATTCGCTCATATAACTTGCACGCACAAAGCAATGGACGCTACGTGTTACCCTTAAGGGGTGTTGTATAGTGCGGGCATGTGACGACGAGCAAGGGAGCTCGTCGCCCATGCGGCACGAATGCAATGAGCGAGGCCATGGTGCACGAGCACAAGGCAGCAGCCCTGCCTTGTGTCGTGGGCTGTGAGCAATGGACGAATGGGCGAGGGAGAAAGCAAGGCACAGCAGTCGCGTGTGGGCAGCAAGCGAGCTGCGCCACAGCGCGCACTGCCTCGCGCAAGCGTGCGGAGCCTCGCGCGCAGCGAGCGCAAGCTCGCGTGCCACGAGTGCTACGCCCAGCGTCGATGCCTCGCGCAGCGAGCGAGGCTCGCAGGATCGAGCGCTGGCAAGCGCGCGCAGCGAGCAATGGCCCGCATAAAGCGAGCGCTGGCGAGCGCGCGCAGCGAGCGCTGGCTCGCATGAAGCGAGCGCTGGCGAGCGAGCTCAGCGAGCGATGGCTCGCGTGCATCGAGTGCTGGCGCGCGCAGCGAGCACCAGCTCGCGTGATGCCTTGCGAAGGAGAGCAGCAGCAGCGATGCGACGCAGCGCATGGGCTGCGCGCACATGGCCAGCGATGGCTGTGTGCGTGTGGCCCATGGGCGTGCGTTGCGTTGGGTTGTTGCGTTGCGATTGGATCGTTTTGAAATTTTAATTTGAAATTTTCAGTTTACGTAATTTTAATTAATTTTAAAATTAATAATTTAAATTATTTTCTTGGATTTTAATTTTGAATATTGTAATTATAATAAATTTTATTTATTCTAATTATTTTACTAAAATTAAAATCATGAATTAATTTAAATACGACTGAAATTAAATTAAACTTTTTGGATTCAATTATAAATTTATATGAGCTTTAAATTTTAATTAAAATTGTATGTTTCCGGTTAGACTAGAAATACATTTTTATGTTTAAAATTAGTAAAGCATATGAATTTATTAGTTTAAGTGGGAGCCCTTTTAGTCATAAACTCTTGATTAGGTCTACAAATCCTTAAGGTTAAAACAACTTGATTAGAATTAATAAGGACTGAATAATTGGTAGATTATTGGTGCCCTTGATTAATTGCTGCAAATGTTTACGTGATGCATAATGTGTTTTACTAACCAGCTATGTGGGCCATTCATGATAATGAATGGGTGAATGGTATATATTGTATATGTACTGTTTTGCAGGTTATGAAGTGACTAGTAAGGCCCAAATAGGATAGAAAATATGGTCTGCGTACCATTAATTTGAATGTAATTGGTCTAAAGTACCAAAGTTGTTTTTCAATTCAAATATGGTCTGCGTACCATCAAATAGTTGTAATTAGTTTTAATTATAGCTTATCCTATTTGAAGAAAATGGTGCCTCCCACGGAGATTTTCAAGACGGACTTTGAAGTTAAAGCTTCAAGATGAAGTCGGGTCATACTAGATCACATTTATCTTATGCATGTTTTAACTTATTTATTGCTTTTAAATATGTCTTAAAATGCATGAGATCAAAAGCTTGATTATGTTGCATGATTAAGGATTTTAGTTCACTTAAAATCTAACCAACATAGTAAGAGCCTTAAGTTCCAAACTTAAAAATTGAGTTAAAAGGTGCCATGCCAAAATATACACTTGCTTGGATATCTTTTACATCAATCTAGTAATAGTTTTCGCTCAGCGAGGTGTTACTTATTGGTCCTAAAGGGGCAAGGTACACAAATAATTGTGAGTACATGTTAGTTTTGGTGAAACTCAACGATATAAGTAAGGAGTCCTTTTATGTCGTGGCAAAATCGATAGGTTTACCTAATAAGTTCCTAGACGTACCTATCAACCAAGAATAGTTTCTAGACTATTAGCAAAAGGCTTTTGCTTACCTAAGATGTTTTAGGATTAAGTCGACAAACTGTGCTTAGTTCTTCAATGATTTTAGGATCTTGGAATCATTTTATTCACACCTGCCGGAACACATAACTTGAATAAAATGCTTAATGAACATTGAATTATGCATGTATGCTAGAATTTAAGTTTATTAAGAGAAACTGTGAATGGTTATTTATTTGTTTATTCTTTTCAATTGTAGTTTTAAATATGGCAAACAACAATTCATTCAACATTCGATCAATTCTCGAAAAGGAGAAGTTGAACGGGAAAAACTTCCTTGACTGGCAAAGGAACTTGCAAATAGTTCTTATTCAGGAAGAAAAGGAGTATGTCCTAGAAGAGGCGATGCCCGAAGCCGCAGGCGACGGGGTCACTCAGGCAGCCCTCATTCGTTGGATTGATGCCAACAAGGATGTGAAATGTCTAATGCTCGCCACCATGAGTGCAGATCTACAGAAAACGTTCATCAACTCAGATGCTTTCACAATCATCAGTGAGTTGAAGAACATGTTCCAAGATCTGGCTCGAGTCGAAATATTCGAGACTCATAGGCAAATTCTTGAGACCAAGCTTAAGAAAGGCGAGCCCGTAAGTCCACATGTTCTCAAAATGATTGGACTCATTGAGAATATGAGTTGGCTGGATCAGCAATTTTCTCAGGAAATGGCTATAGACACCATCCTCCATTCTCTTCATAGCGGGTATGATCAGTTCAAACTGAACTACAGTATGAATAGTCTGGACAAAACGCTCACTGAGCTTCACGGTATGCTGAAGACCGCTGAAAAGACGCTCAAAAGTGATAAGCAGGATGTGCTTATGGTGCGTGGGGGCAAGTTCAAGAAATCTGGAAAGAAGAGGAATGCTAAGAAAGGTGGCAACAAGGCCAGCCCAACAAAGCAAACTGGCGCCAAATCTGTAAAGAGGAAGGTCAGTCAACCCACTTCTGAATCCGAATGCTTCTACTGCAAGAAGAAGGGGCATTGGAAGAGAGATTGCTTGAAGCTAAAGGAAGATCAGAAGAACGGAACAGTCGTTCCATCTTCAGGTATTTTCGTTATAGACTGTATACTTGCTAATTCAACTTCTTGGGTATTAGATACAGGTTGTGGCTCACACTTATGTTCCAATCCACAGGGACTAAGAAGAAGTAGAAAGTTAAGCAAGGGTGAAGTCGACCTACGAGTGGGAAATGGAGCACGGATTGCTGCATTAGCTGTAGGAACTTACTATTTGTCGTTGCCCTCCGGGCTAGTTTTGGAACTGGAAGAATGTTTCCATGTTCCAAGTCTTACTAAAAACATCATTTCAGTTTCTTGCTTAGATGCTAAGGGATTTTCCTTTTTAATAAAAGACAATAGTTGTTCGTTTTATTTTAAAGAGATGTTTTATGGATCTGCTAGATTAGTCAATGGACTTTATTTATTAGATCACGACAAACAAGTATATAACATAAATACCAAAAAGGCCAAAAAGAATGATTCAGATCTCACCTATCTGTGGCATTGTCGATTAGGCCATATAAACTTGAAACGCTTAGAAAGACTTCAAAAGGAAGGAATTCTAGAACCATTTGACTTAGAGGATTATGGTAAATGCGAATCATGTTTACTTGGCAAAATGACAAAGCAACCTTTCTCTAAAGTTGGAGAAAGAGCAAATGAACTATTGGGTTTAATCCATACAGATGTATGTGGACCAATGAGTACAAATGCTAGAGGTGGTTTCAGCTACTTTATCACTTTCACTGAAGCATATGGTTATGGTTATGTCTACCTAATGAAGCATAAGTCTGAATCCTTTGACAAATTCAAGGAATTTCAGAGTGAAGTAGAGAATCAATTAGGCAAGAAGATTAAGGCACTGCGGTCTGCTAGAGGCGGTGAATATCTGAGCTATGAATTTAATGACCATCTGAAAGAATGTGGAATTCTATCAGAATTGACTCCTCCTGGAACACCACAATGGAACGGTGTGTCGGAACGGAGGAACAGAACCTTGCTAGACATGGTCAGGTCAATGATGGGTCAGGCTAAACTTCCATTAGAATTTCGGGGACATGCACTAAATACAGCTGCACTCACTATAAATAGAGCTCCGTCTAAAGCTGTCGAAAAGACTCCATATGAATTATGGTTTGGAAAGCCTCCAAATGTGTCTTTTCTGAAGATTTGGGGATGTGAAGTATACGTCAAACGATTGATTTCAGACAAACTTCATCCAAAATCTGACAAATGTATCCTTGTGGGCTATCCAAAGGAAACAAAGGGGTATTACTTCTACAATACATCTGAGAACAAGGTGTTTGTTGCTCGAGATGGTGTCTTTTTGGAGAAAGATCACATTTCCAAAATGACAAGTGGGAGAAAAGTAGACCTCGAAGAAATTCGAGTCGAACAACAAACTCTAGAGAATGCTCAAGATGACATTCAGGATGAAACTCAGAGATCTTTAGAAGAATTTGGTGAGAATCATGGTCAAACTAGAAATGTTACCCTGCGTAGATCGCAAAGATATAGATCTCAACCGGAAAGGTACTTAGGTATTTTGACGAACGAGAGCTATGACGTTCTATTACTTGAAAGTGATGAACCTGCGACTTACAAACAAGCTATGACGAGCCCTAGCTCCAAGCAATGACAAGAAGCCATGCAATCTGAATTAGACTCCATGTCTGAAAACCAAGTATGGGATTTGGTCGATTTGCAAGATGGCTACCAAGCCATTGGAAGCAAATGGGTTTTCAAAATGAAAAAGGACAAAGATGGGAAACTTGAAGTTTTCAAAGCTAGATTGGTTGCAAAAGGTTACAGGTAAGTCCACGGTGTGGATTACGATGAAACCTTTTCACCAGTTGCAATGCTAAAGTCTATTCGGATAATGTTAGCAATCACTGCATATTACGATTACGAAATATGGCAGATGGATGTCAAAACTGCTTTCTTAAACGGCGTTTTAACAGAAACTGTGTTTATGACACAGCCTGAAGGTTTTGAGGATCCAAAGAATGCTAAAAAGGTATGCAAGCTAAAGAAGTCAATCTACGGATTGAAGCAGGCATCCAGGAGCTGGAATATACGTTTTGATGAAGCAGTCAGTGACTTTGGTTTCATCAAGAACGCAGACGAATCTTGTGTATACAAGAAGGTCAGTGGGAGCAAAATTGCTTTCCTAGTATTATATGTCGACGACATATTACTTATCGGAAATGACATTCCTATGTTGAACTCTGTCAAGATTTGGCTTGGGAAATGTTTTTCGATGAAGGATCTAGGAGAAGCACAGTACATATTGGGCATCAAGATTTACAGAGATAGATCTAAAAGGATGATTGGACTTAGTCAAAGCACTTATATCAATAAGGTGCTTCATAGGTTCAAGATGGCGGACTCCAAGCGAGGCTACCTACCCATGTCTCATGGAATGACTCTAAGCAAGAATCAGTGCCCAAAAACACTTGATGAGCGTAGACGAATGAATGGGATTTCATATGCATCATTGATTGGTTCAATAATGTATGCTATGATATGTACACGCCCGGATGTTGCGTACGCACTCAGTGCTACGAGCAGATACCAGTCAGACCCAGGAGAGGCGCATTGGACTGCTGCCAAGAATATTCTGAAGTACCTAAAATGGCACAAAGATGACTTCCTGGTCTATGGTGGAGATGATGAATTAATTGTTAAAGGCTATACGGACGCAAGTTTCCAAACCGACAAAGATGATTTCAGATCACAGTCTGGGTTTGTCTTCTGCCTCAACGGAGGAGCAGTAAGCTGGAAAAGTGCTAAGCAAAGCACCATTGCGGATTCTACAACTGAAGCAGAGTACATTGCTGCACATGAAGCAGCAAAGGAAGCTATATGGCTAAGGAAGTTCATAGGTGAACTTGGTGTAGTCCCCTCCATTAAAGGACCAATAGCCCTGTATTGTGATAATAACGGAGCTATTGCACAGGCAAAGGAGCCTAGACACCACCAGAGAGTCAAGCATGTACTTCGTAGATTTCACCTTCTACGAGAGTTCGTTGAAAGAAAAGAAGTCGAGATAAACAAGATCGGAACTGATGACAACATATCAGATCCATTGACTAAACCTCTGCCGCAGGCGAAGCACAACTCGCACACTGCAGCTATGGGAATCAAGCATATTGGAGAATGGCTTTGATGACCCTGTTTAATGTTTTAAAGTTTTAGAGTTTAAATCTTTGTAAAACATTATTGGTTAATCATTCACAATAAATGAAAATAATTCATTTTTCCATTTAATTTGTGGTTTATTAAATGATGAGTCCCTTCAATTTGACGATATATTCAAGATAGACTGTCAGGACCAGTCCTGTGACTAAGAAATGTCTATCAAGTGAATTTGAATGTCAAAGGTTGAAAATGGTCCCTAGTCGGAGTTTTCTATAAAATTGGACGCATAGAAAACGTTAGACGACTAGAATGCAAGATGACTAGTAGTTCTGTTTCTTGAACTATGTGGACATGGCAATGTCATAATCATTTGCATAGATACTTACTTTGGGAAGACTAGTATCGGACAAGACCTATGAAACTTTACTGTAAGAGATGAAAATCTGTCATAAGTAAATTTCATTAAAATTATTAGACACTAAATCCTCAATACCTGAGTGATTTGAGATTACTTGTTTGAGAACTGGTTGCTTTGACGTTGACCAACCGTCGCACCGTAAAAGGAGGCTATAAAGGCAACGCTCATGTAATCACCTATCAAACGAAGTCTAATCTCAAGATGGCAAGATTAGGATTGTCCTCCCATAAATCGGGATGAGATGCTTAAAAGTTGTACAAGGCCACTCGGAGAGCTAGAAACTGTGAAATGCATGGCCGTGCTCGGATGAATCATAGGCTATGATTATCTGTTTATTTGATCAATTGAACTCTGAAACCGAGAAACACCTCTGGACATAATAAGGATGACAACTCTTACCTTATGTTCAAGAGCAAGCATCGAGCGACAAAGGAATTAGGAAATGCACACTTATCCCTAAGGACAAGTGGGAGACTGAAGGAAATAATGCCCTTGGTCCAAGTATGCATTCAATGTTAAGTCTAATAAATGCGGTTCAGTATTAATTAACAAGTTAATAATTCAGTGAGATCAAGTGAGCTGAATGCCTAGCTAGAGGTCGCTTCAGTTCAAGTGGAATTAATGATATTAATCCACAGCTTACTCTTGACTGAACCCGTAGGGTCACACAAATAGTACGTAAACGGATCAAGTATTTAATGGCATTAAATACTCCATCTATGGATATTCGGAATCGACGGATCTTGGTTTCAATGGGAGCTGAGATCGTCACAGGCAAGAAATGAATACTCCGGAAACGATGATATTGCCGGAAACGGAAATATGGATCGTATCGGAAATATAAATCCAAGTCGTAGATGTTGCCGGAAACGGAAACATGGTACGTATCGGAAAATATTATCGGAAATAGAAATATTGCCGGAATCGGAAATATTGCCGGAAACGGAAATATTGTCAGAATCGGAAATATTATCGGAAACGGAAATATTAAATATTTGTTCGAAACGGAAATTGATTCCGGAATCGGAAATATTGAATATTGTTCGTATCGGAAATGAATTCCGGAATCGGGAAATTAATCGGAAGCGTATCGTACGAATTAGCATCGGACGAGGCCTGGCAGACGAAGGCCCAGCACGAAGCCGGGCCATCGCCCAGCAAGCCAGCGCGCCACAAACGCACCAGCCACGGCTGCGCCAGGCCCACCGCAAGGCAGGCCCAGCGCGCGCCAAGGCTGCGGCAGCGTGTGGGCTTGTGGCAGTGGGCTGCGAGCTCGCGGGCTGCGCGCGCGCGCATGGCGCCCCTCGTGGGCTGCTGTGCGTGCGTGTGTGTTTGTGTGCTACTCGAATCCTAAAGCTACCGGGATTTGTCATATGATTAAATCTAATCCTAAAATATTTAGTTTATTTAATTAGAGTCCTAGTAGGATTATAATTAAATAAATTAGTATCCTAATAGGATTCCAAATCCTTTTCCATAACTCTATAAATAGGTGCCTAGGGTCACATATTTACATCGAGCATTCAAGTATTCAAAGTGAGTTTTTGAGAGCAAAATTCAGTCATACAATTGCCTATAAAGTGCCGAAAATTCTAAGTACCTTAAGGGCGATTCTAGTTGGTCAATCTTAAGGCGGATCCGGACGTGCTGTGGACTATCTACGGAGGGACGACACTTGGAGTCCTAAAGACTTGTTCTTGTTCGGTTCGGGCGCAGCTAGGGAGGGCACGCAACAAAGAGTATGCATCTAAACTATGCTAAATGATTATGTGTAAATAATATGTTTTCCTGGCTTTATGGTTTTTCCGCATGATTTATGAATTGTCATATGTATCATAACCTAACAGATTTTTTAAGGCTTTGATGTATCTTCCCCACACACGACGCCAAATTGTTCTGGTGTTGAAACAATGGGT
Source organism: Spinacia oleracea (assembly GCF_020520425.1). Taxonomy (NCBI): domain Eukaryota; kingdom Viridiplantae; phylum Streptophyta; class Magnoliopsida; order Caryophyllales; family Amaranthaceae; genus Spinacia; species Spinacia oleracea. The sequence goes on from NC_079488.1 coordinate 40,667,269, forward strand.
TTTGGATTGAAGGCCCTTTCGTTATGGAAGATCTAGCTTTCTTGAATGAGTTGTGTCCGGAATTACCTGCACATGAGAAAAGTAACTAGCCTCGGGGGTGTTCTAAGGAAAGCCCCTCCGATACCTAAGTAAGAAAAATGCTCGGATTCTAGAGAGAGTTCTCTAGTGAGTAGTGTTAAGGCAATAAATTGGACGTACCTTGAGGTATGAGCCTTGGCGGCTTATTTATAGTGTTCGTGTAGTAAATGCCCCATAAGTCATTTATTACTTGGTGGGCCTCGGGCCTTGTGATTTTGCTGATTATCCTTTGATGTGTAAATGACTTATATGTTGTTGTTGTAGCCTTTTGGGCTGCAGGCCCAATTGGAAGTATAAACTAGTTTGTACCCGTGCTAATGCATGGGACTTCTATAAAACTAAAAAGCTAGTAAAAGGATGTATAACATTTATATTTTTAGTTACTAGAATATGTCGTGCATTAGCACAGGATATTAAAATATTAGAATTGAAATAAAGGTATACAATTCACCGTAATCGTTGATTAATAATTCTTTAAGGTAGGTTCCCGATAAAATACACCCGGTAGCCACCCAAACCTGGAAGTTTAAACAGACTTCTAATTAATCACCACGGCATAATAATCATATCCTAATATCCTATATACGGAGTAATACTAAAAGTAACAATAAATCTTAAAGAGTTAAAATTTGGGGAAAAATGAAAACAAAATCATCAAAACATATTCTTCTCAATGATATTCCTCCGTTCCAAAGAGAAGTATTCGTACTCAGTTGCATTTTACATGGTCATTAATGCACAATTTTAAATGCTAATATCTTTCTAATCGACAAATAAGATAAAAAAAAATTCTTGTCAATACCCACTTCAAAATAATACCCACGAAATAAGAAATAAAGTAACAAAAATGCATCAAAGAATCACCGTTGAGAAAGTGGAAGAGAAATAGCGTAGAAAACATTGTTGGATGAATTAAGAATGAGGAGATAATTGAATCCTAGGCGTGGGGCCACTGAGGGAGGATTAATATTGAGTTTGTCTTTGTTGCCATAAAAAATTGTTGTCACTGTGTACCCGTCTTCGTGAATCACCGTCTTCATGAATCACCTTTGAAGACCATGAAAAAATAAAAATAAATTAATATAGTGTAATTGGAGCGATAATAGAGTAAAAAAAGGAAGATGAGTGTTTTTTTTACACCACCGTCCCATGTCAATTTCACGGCCAAATAAGAGGAATAGAATGGAATTTAGGTGGTTTTGTTTTTATGTAAGTTTTATTTGAGAAGTTATTAAATGGGGATGTATATTCAATTTTTTAAAATTTTTGATGGTTATTTGTGTTAGGTTATGACAAATATAAAACATATATTTCATACGGAAAAACCATAAATCCAGGAATCCAAATTAATTGCCACATAACAATTAGCATAATTTAGGATGCATACATTTGTAGCGTGCCTTCCCTAGCTGCTCCCGTACCGAACAAGAACAAGTTTAGGACTCCAAGTGTAGTCCCTCTGTAGATAGTCCACAGCACGTTCGGATCCGCCATAGATTCAATTAACTAGAATTTAGCCTAAGGTTTTATGTTTATTCGATTATAATTTGTAGCAAATTATTAACTTTAGTTTTAACCTTAAAACTATATGAATACTTGAATTGATGTTTTATAAATTGTGATTGCCATCACCTATTTATAGGGTAGGATTATTGGAACTAGAAACCTACTAGGATTTAATTAACCTAATCTTATTAGAATTAGATTCCAATTAAATCTTTTAAGTTAGTGTTTATTTCAACAACTAACTCTACTAGTTTTAGGAAAATAATAATTAATCGAACTAATCCTAAACGCTTAAGGATTCGACGCATGCACAAACTCAACGCAAACACACGCACAGCCCACGAGGGGCGATGGGCGCGCGCGCGCGTAGGGCGAGGCACAGCAGCGCTGCAGCCCACGCTTGGGCGTGCCAGCCTGCTGGCCTCGCTTGGGCCTGGCGTTGCGTGTTGCTTGGCTGGGCCTTGCGGTGCTTGGCGGGCTATGAAGGAAATAATGCCCTTGGTCCAAGTATGCATTTAATGGTAAGTCTAATAAATGAGGTTCAGTATTAATTAACAAGTTAATAATTCAGTGAGATCAAGTGAACTGTATGCCTAGCTAGAGGCCGCTTCAGTTCAAGTGGAATTAATGATATTAATCCACAGCTTACTCTTGACTGGACCCGTAGGGTCACACAAATAGTACGTAAACGGATCAAGTATTTAATGGCATTAAATACTCCATCTATGGATATTCGGAATCGACGGATCTTGGTTTCAGTGGGAGCTAAGATCGTCAAAGGCAAATAATGAATATACCGGAAACGATGATATTACCGGAAACGGAAATATGGATCGTATCGGAAATATAAATATTGTCCAAGTCGTATATGTTGCCGGAAACGGAAACATGGTACGTATCGGAAAATATTATCGGAAATGGAAATATTCCCGGAATCTGAAATATTGCCGGAAACGGAAATATTGTCGGAATCGGAAATATTATTGGAATCGGAAAATAATCCGGAAACGGAAATATTAAATATTTGTTCGAAACGGAAATTCATTCCGGAATCGGAAATGTTAAATATTGTTCGTATCAGAAATGAATTCCGGAATCGGGAAATTAATCGGAAGCGCGTCGTACGAATTAGCATCGGACGAGACTTGCTAGACGAAGGCCCAGCACGAAGCCAGGCCCGCGTCCAGCAAGGCAGCGCGCCACACAAGACAACCATGGCCACGCAAGGCCCAGCGCAAGGCCAGGCCCAGCAAGCCAAGGCTGCCAGCATGGCTGCGCGCGCAATGGGCTGCGAGCTTAGCTGCTCGCGTGGGCTGTGAGGCTCGCGTGGGCCGCAATGCTTGCGTGGGCTGAGCGCCTGCATGGGCTGTGCGCGGGCATGGCCTGCGCGCATGCGGGCCATGCTCGTGTGTGTGTGTTTGTGCTTCCACACAAATCCTAAGTCAAGTAGGATTCGATTAAAGATTGATTTCCTAATCCTAATAGGATAAATTAGTTAAATAGAGTTTTAATTAAATTCTGATCAACTAATTAGAATTCTAATATGATTCCAATTTATTTTCCACACCCCTATAAATATGTGATCCTAGTTCACAATTTATACACAAGTTTCAAGTATTCAAAGTGAGTTTTTGAGAGCAAAAATTCAGTCAAATAATTGCCCCATAATAGCCGAAAATTCTAGTACCTTAAGGGAGATTCTAGTTAGTAAATCTTAAGGCGGATCCGGACGTGTTGTGGACTTTCTACAGAGGGACGACACTTGGAGTCCTAAAGACTTGTTCTTGTTCGGTTCGGGCGCAGCTAGGGAGGGCACGCTACAAAGTGTATGCATCTGAATTATGCTAATTGTTATGTGGCAATTAATTTGGAATCCTGGCATTAATGGTTTTTCCGCATGATTTATATTCGTTTATATGTATCATAACCTAACAGGTTGCTGCTTGCCTTGCTGCGCGCGGGCCTTGCTAGGCGCAGGCCTGGCTTCGTGTTGGGCCTTGCGTCTAATTAATTCCATAATAATTGCTTAACATGGTTAAATTTTACAAATTTGCATAGAATTAAAAGGGGTGATTAATTTTCGTAATTGTTAATTAATTGCAAATTGCGTTTATTTAATTATATGTACGCAGTTTTTGGCAGTTTCTTCGTTACTCAACGAAATCGAGTGATTTTTGTGTCAATTCCGCATGTAAAAGGCATTCTAAAATTTTGACAAAAGTACTTTTTTTCGGCCGAACCCAGAATTCCCAAATTCGAAGCCTAACTATGTCTTTTCGGAGATTTTAGTTTTTCGAACGCAAAAGTTTGTAATTTTAAGATGTTAAATTGAATATTTGCGATTATTGTTGTTAAATCTTGAATTTTTTATTGACCTACTGTATATGTTTAACAATTTGAATGCCTAAGCTTGTTAATTATACAACCTAATTTGTAATTGTAATTAATTTGTTGAAATTCGAATAATTTAGAATTTGATTTGATTTTCATAATTAATTGACGATTTAATTAGGTATCCATGATTAAATACCACCATAAAAATTGTTAATTTATGATAAATTTTAAATTTTTATGACCTAGATTTGAATCCATGATAATCGGAAATTAATTGATTAATAAATTTTCGGTTTTTTGCCCTAAAATTATGAAATTAATATGATTTATTAATTTGTCATTAATTTTGAATTAAAAATTTTAAATTTTTATGAAAAACGCTCATAAATGTTGCACGCACAAATCAATGGACGCTACGTGTTACCCTTAAGGGATGTTGTATAGTGCGAGCATGCGACGACGAGCAAGGGAGCTCGTCGCCCGTGCGGTACGAATGCAGCGAGCAACAAGCAAGGCGCGCATGCAAGGCCCAACGCCTGGGCGTGATTGCTGTGCGATGAGTGAGGGCGATGGGGCAAGGCACAAGCGAGCGAGCAAGATGCGTGTGGGCAGCGATGGGGCATAGCCTATGATTCATCTTAGCACGACCATGCATTTTACAGTTTCTAGCTCTCCGAGTGGCCTTGTACAACTTTTCAGCATCTCATCCCGATTTATGGGAGGACAATCCCAATCTTGTGATCTTGAGATTAGACTTCGTTTAATAGGTGATTACCCGAGCGTTGCCTTTATAGCCTCCTTTTACGGTGCGACGGTTGACAACGTCAAAGTAACCAGTTCTCAAACAAGTAATCTCAAATCACTCAGGTATTGAGGATTAGTGTCTAAAAATTTTAATGAAATTTACTTATGACAGATTTTCATCTCTTACAGTAAAGTTTCGTAGGTCTGTCCGATACTAGTCTTCCCAAAGTAAGTATCTATGCAAATGATTACGACATTGCCATGTCCACATAGTTCAAGAAACAGAACTACTAGTCATCTTGCATTCTAGTCGTCTAACGTTTTCTATGCGTCCCTCTTTATAGAAAACTCCGACCAGGGACCTTTTTCAATCTTTGACATTCAAGTTCACTTGATAGACATTTCTTAGTCACAGGACTGGGCCTGACAGTCTATCTTGAATATATCGTCAAATTGAAGGGACTCGTCATTTAATACTAAACCAAGATTAAATGGAATATGAAAATACATTTCATATATGATAAATGTTCAACCCTAATGTTTTTACAGCCATGGGCCTTAAACCCATCTTTAAAACAGTTCATGAAATTCAAAACTATGCTTGATTTCCAGTGCTACAATGTGAGTGTTGCTTCTCACTTGTTGCATATGTTTAGTTATCATGCTTTGCCAATCTTAATATCCTTTTCATCGAATGTTCTTCGAGATAAGATGATAAGATCTTTTGAGTATGTTTATTTTGTGATCTAGTCTTTCTTGCTACAATAGTGGTTCTACACATTTCGCAATGAAGAATCATCAATTCAGCAGACATGTGATTCACCCAAGTTCAATGAAGAACTCTTAACGTAAACAACCCTGTTTTATTGCTTCTTAGCGAATAAGTACTTTTACTTCAACTGTTTAGGTTGCTAGTGATGCTTGGTTTGGATTTACTTATCCAAGCAGTTCACGGATATGTGGAAGACTTCCCAGCTGTATCTTAGAAAATAGAAATTAATATTTAATTTCCCACGCAACAACTCATGGTCTTTAATCCATGTTTCCATTTCAAAACACGATGCTCTATAGTTCGTCCTTGCCAATGGTTAACTCCAAAGGAATCTTGCTTGATCATTTGCCAGTGTTTATGCGTGTAGCATCAATATTTAGCATATCTTTATTTCCTTGAATCATTGATCGAACCAAGCACTAATTGACTTCGATCATTCCAACTTAGATATGTCATCTCTTATGGAGCTAGATCGTGAAATTACAACACACAATCATTGATGATCATTCTTGACTTAAGTAATCATCAACACGATCTAACCTAGATCTTTATGATTTCTTGCCAAGTGGGTTTTATACTTCTGAATCTTTGAACTAGCCAAACAGATTAAAACTTATATCACATTTGAGTAAATAAACCTATATTCACTCAAGTCCATGTGAAATAATAAAGTAATAAAATCTTTCTTTAGTTTTGAACTCTATTGTCTAGGCGTTCTAACAATAGTTCATATCCTTTGTTACTTTCAACAAGTAAGACTAGCTTGTATTGAACTGATCTAGAAATCAACCAACTTTCAAAAGTCCATAAAAATAGAGCTTTTGAATGTAACTTGTTGACATGGTCTAAGCAACAATGCTAAAGGTTTGTGGAACTCAAATCAAGAGATTGATTTGAACCTAGTAAAGTTCTTATTGTTAAAGATTTCTTTGTTTTAATCAAGCATATTGACTCAACCCGTAAATGACCATTTCATCCAAATAAACAAACAAACATTGTTTTTGTTTTTCTTGAATGTGATCTTTCTGTGTTTGAAACGGAAATTTAGGTATATTGATTATGGAACAAAATAGCCATTAAGTTCCAGCCTTGAAAGGACTTAAAACAAACTAGATGACCCTACAATTAATGTAGCATTGTCATGCTTCATTTCCCACTTGTAGGTCATTAGTGTAGCCTAGCTTCCATTGTTTAAGTTATTACCGAAGTAAGAACCTCAACCGGTATATGATACCAAGGAAGTTTGATTGCTAGGTCACTTCTCTTTAAGCATAAACTTTTAGGTAGAAACGGAATCGTAAATTCCTTTCATTTTTTCCTTGTTTTCCTATTTCTTGTTCCCTTTCTTATAGTCTTAGTAATTGACTTCTCTAGTGTTGACTTTTATACTTTGTTAGACATGTCCAATGTCACTCCAACAAAGTTCTTACCATTTTATTTATGTTGAATATGTTAGGTTATGATACATATGATATTACATAAATCATGCGGAAACAACCATTAACCCAGGATTACATATTATTTACACATAATCATATAGCATAATTTAGATGCATACTCTTTGTTGCGTGCCCTCCCTAGCTGCGCCCGAACCGAACAAGAACAAGTCTTTAGGACTCCAAGTGTCGTCCCTCCGTAGATAGTCCACAGCACGTCCGGATCCGCCTTAAGATTGACCAACTAGAATCGCCCTTAAGGTACTAGAATTTTCGGCACTTTTGAGCAAGATGTGTGGCTGAATTTTTCTCTCAAAAACTCACTTTGAATACTTTGAAACTCGTTATAAATTGTGAACCCAGGCCACATATTTATAGGGTTATGGAAAGGGAATTGGAATCCTATTCAGATACAAATTAATTAAACCTAGAATCCTACAAGAACTCTAATTTAATTAATTTATCAAATAGAATTAGGAATTTAATCATTAACCGAACTCTGCACGTTTTAGGAAACGTGCACGAACACAAACACTTACGCACACACACACGGCAGCCACGATGGGCCGCCCATGCGTGCGTGCGAGCAGCAGCCCACGCAGCGAGGCCTGCGCGAGCCACAAGCCCACGCAAGCACCCGCGCGCGCTGCGCGCGCTGTGCGTGCTGCCACGGCCTGCTGGGCCTGGCCTTGCGCTGGGCCTGGCGTGGTTGTTTGTGTGGCGCGCTTGGCTTGCTGAGCGATGGCCTGGCTTCGTGCTGGGCCCTCGTCCGGCAGGCCTCGTCCGATGCTTATTCGTACGATACGCTTCCGATTAAATTTCCGATTCCGGAATTCATTTCCGATACGAACAATATTTAACATTTCCGATTCCGGAATTAATTTCCGTTTCGAACAAATATTTAATATTTCCGTTTCCGGAATTATTTTCTGATTCCGGTAATATTTCTGATTCTGAAAATATTTCCGTTTCCGGCAATATTTCCGATTCTGGTAATATTTCCATTTCCGATAATATTTTCCGATACGTACCATGTTTCCGTTTCCGGCAACATCTACGACTTGGATAATATTTATATTTCCGATACGATCCATATTTCCGTTTCCGGTAATATCATCGTTTCCGGAGTATTCATTTCTTGCTTGTGACGATCTCAGCTCCCACTGAAACCAAGATCCGTCGATTCCGAATATTCATAGATGGAGTATTTAATGCCATTAAATACTTGATCCGTTTACGTACTATTTGTGTGACCCTACGGGTTCAGTCAAGAGTAAGCTGTGGATTAATATCATTAATTCCACTTGAACTGAAGCGGCCTCTAGCTAGGCATTCAGCTCACTTGATCTCACTGAATTATTAACTTGTTAATTAATACTGAACCGCATTTATTAGACTTAACATAGAATGCATACTTGGACCAAGGGCATTATTTCCTTCAGTCTCCCACTTGTCCTTAGGGACAAGTGTGCATTTCCTAATTCCTTTGTCGCTCGATGCTTGCTCTTGAACATAAGGTAAGAGTTGTCATCCTTATTATGTCCAGAGGTGTTCCTCGGTTTCAGAGTTCAACTGATCAAATAAACAGATAATCATAGCCTATGATTCATCCGAGCACGGCCATGCATTTCACAGTTTCTAGCTCTCCGAGTGGCCTTGTACAACTTTTAAGCATCTCATCCCGATTTATGGGAGGACAATCCCAATCTTGTGATCTTGAGATTAGACTTCGTTTGATAGGTGATTACCTGAGCGTTGCCTTTATAGCCTCCTTTTACGGTGCGACGGTTGGTCAACGTCAAAGCAACCAGTTCTCAAACAAGTAATCTCAAATCACTCAGGTATTGAGGATTTAGTGTCTAATAATTTAATGAAATTTACTTATGACAGATTTTCATCTCTTACAGTAAAATTTCATAGGTCTTGTCCGATACTAGTCTTCCCAAAGTAAGTATCTATGCAAATGATTATGACATTGCCATGTCCACATAGTTCAAGAAACAGAACTACTAGTCATCTTGCATTCTAATCGTCTAACGTTTTCTATGCGTCCAATTTTATAGAAAACTCCGATTAGGGACCATTTTCAACCTTTGACATTCAAGTTCACTTGATAGACATTTCTTAGTCACAGGACTGGTCCTAACAGTCTATCTTGAATATATCGTCAAATTGAAGGGACTCATCATTTAATAAACCATAAATTAAATGGAAAAATGAATTCTTTTCATTTATTGTGAATGATTAACCAATAATGTTTTACAAAGATTTAAACTCTAAAACTTTAAAACATTAAACAGAGACATCAAAGCCATTCTCCAATATGCTTGATTCCCATAGCTGCAGTGTGCGAGTTGTGCTTCGCCTGCGGCAGAGGTTTAGTTAATGGATCTGATATGTTGTCATCAGTTCCAATTTTGCTTATCTCGACTTCTTTTCTTTCAACGAACTCTCGTAGAAGGTGAAATCTACGAAGTATATGCTTGACTCTCTGGTGGTGTCTAGGCTCTTTTGCCTGTGCAATAGCTCCGTTATTGTCACAATACAGGGCTATTGGTCCTTTAATGGAGGGGACTACACCAAGTTCACCTATGAACTTCCTTAGCCATATAGCTTCCTTTGCTGCTTCATGTGCAGCAATGTACTCCGCTTCAGTTGTAGAATCCGCAATGGTGCTTTGCTTAGCACTTTTCCAGCTTACTGCTCCTCCGTTGAGGCAGAAGACAAACCCAGACTGTGATCTGAAATCATCTTTGTCGGTTTGGAAACTTGCGTCCGTATAGCCTTTAACAATTAATTCATCATCTCCACCATAGACCAGGAAGTCATCTTTGTGCCTTTTCAGGTACTTCAGAATGTTCTTGGCAGCAGTCCAATGCGCCTCTCCTGGGTCTGACTGGTATCTGCTCGTAGCACTGAGTGCGTACGCAACATCCGGGCGTGTACATATCATAGCATACATTATTGAACCAATTAATGATGCATATGGAATCCCATTCATTCGTCTACGCTCATCAAGTGTTTTTGGGCACTGAGTCTTGCTTAGAGTCATTCCATGAGACATGGGTAGGTAGCCTCGCTTGGAGTCCGCCATCTTGAACCTATCAAGCACCTTATTGATATAAGTGCTTTGACTAAGTCCAATCATCTTTTTGGATCTATCTCTGTAAATCTTGATGCCCAATATGTACTGTGCTTCTCCTAGATCCTTCATCGAAAAACATTTCCCAAGCCAAATCTTGACAGAGTTCAACATAGGAATGTCATTTCCGATAAGCAATATGTCGTCGACATATAATACTAGGAAAGCAATTTTGCTCCCACTGACCTTCTTGTATACACAAGATTCGTCTGCGTTCTTGATGAAACCAAAGTCACTGACTGCTTCATCAAAACGTATATTCCAGCTCCTGGATGCCTGCTTCAATCCGTAGATTGATTTCTTTAGCTTGCATACCTTTTTAGCATTCTTTGGATCCTCAAAACCTTCAGGATGTGTCATAAACACAGTTTCTGTTAAAACGCCGTTTAAGAAAGCAGTTTTGACATCCATCTGCCATATTTCGTAATCGTAATATGCAGCGATTGCTAACATTATTCGAATAGACTTTAGCATTGCAACTGGTGAAAAGGTTTCATCGTAATCCACACCGAGGACTTGCCTGTAACCTTTTGCAACCAATCTAGCTTTGAAAACTTCAAGTTTCCCATCCTTGTCCTTTTTCAGTTTGAAAACCCATTTGCTTCCAATGGCTTGATAGCCATCTGGCAAATCGACCAAATCACATACTTGGTTTTCAGACATGGAGTCTAATTCAGATTGCATGGCTTCTTGCCATTGCTTAGAGCTAGGGCTCGTCATAGCTTGTTTGTAAGTCGCAGGTTCATCACTTTCAAGTAATAGAACGTCATAGCTCTCGTTCGTCAAAATACCTAGGTACCTTTCCGGTTGAGATCTATATCTTTGCGATCTACGCGGGGTAACATTTCTAGATTGACCATGATTCTCACCAGATTCTTCTAAAGATCTCTGAGTTTCATCCTGAATGTCATCTTGAGCATTCTCTAGAGTTTGTTGTTCGACTCGAATTTCTTCGAGGTCTATTTTTCTCCCACTTGTCATTTTGGAAATGTGATCTTTCTCCAAAAAGACACCATCTCGAGCAACAAACACTTTGTTCTCAGATGTATTGTAGAAGTAATACCCCTTTGTTTCCTTTGGATAGCCCACAAGGATACATTTGTCAGATTTTGGATGAAGTTTGTCTGAAATTAATCGTTTGACGTATACTTCACATCCCCAAATCTTAAGAAAAGACACATTTGGAGGCTTTCCAAACCATAATTCGTATGGAGTCTTTTCGACAGCTTTAGACGGAGCTCTATTTATAGTGAGTGCAGCTGTATTTAGTGCATGTCCCCAAAATTCTAATGGAAGTTCGGCCTGACCCATCATTGACCTGACCATGTCTAGCAAGGTTCTGTTCCTCCATTCCGACACACCGTTCCATTGTGGTGTTCCAGGAGGAGTCAACTCTGATAGAATTCCACATTCTTTCAGATGGTCATCAAATTCATAGCTCAGATATTCACCGCCTCTATCAGACCGCAGTGCCTTAATCTTCTTGCCTAATTGATTCTCTACTTCACTCTGAAATTCCTTGAATTTGTCAAAGGATTCAGACTTATGCTTCATTAGGTAGACATAACCATACCTACTGAAGTCATCAGTGAAAGTGATAAAGTAGCTGAAACCACCTCTAGCATTTGTACTCATTGGTCCACATACATCTGTATGGATTAAGCCCAATAGTTCATTTGCTCTTTCTCCAACTTTAGAGAAAGGTTGCTTTGTCATTTTGCCAAGTAAACATGATTCGCATTTACCATAATCCTCTAAGTCAAATGGTTCTAGAATTCCTTCCTTTTGAAGTCTTTCTAAGCGTTTCAAGTTTATATGGCCTAATCGACAATGCCACAGATAGGTGAGATCTGAATAATTCTTTTTGGCCTTTTTGGTATTTATGTTATATACTTGTTTGTCGTGATCTAATAAATAAAGTCCATTGACTAATCTAGCAGATCCATAAAACATCTCTTTAAAATAAAACGAACAACTATTGTCTTTTATTAAAAAGGAAAATCCCTTAGCATCTAAGCAAGAAACTGAAATGATGTTTTTAGTAAGACTTGGAACATGGAAACATTCTTCCAGTTCCAAAACTAGCCCGGAGGGCAACGACAAATAGTAAGTTCCTACAGCTAATGCAGCAATCCGTGCTCCATTTCCCACTCGTAGGTCGACTTCACCCTTGCTTAACTTTCTACTTCTTCTTAGTCCCTGTGGATTGGAACATAAGTGTGAGCCACAACCTGTATCTAATACCCAAGAAGTTGAATTAGCAAGTATACAGTCTATAACGAAAATACTTGAAGATGGAACGACTGTTCCGTTCTTCTGATCTTCCTTTAGCTTCAAGCAATCTCTCTTCCAATGCCCCTTCTTCTTGCAGTAGAAGCATTCGGATTCAGAAGTAGGTTGACTGACCTTCCTCTTTGCAGATTTGGCGCCAGTTTGCTTAGTTGGGCTGGCCTTGTTGCCACCTTTCTTAGCATTCCTCTTCTTTCCAGATTTCTTAAACTTGCCCCCACGCACCATAAGCACATCCTGCTTATCACTTTTGAGCGTCTTTTCAGCGGTCTTCAGCATACCGTGAAGCTCAGTGAGCATTTTGTCCAGACTATTCATACTGTAGTTCAGTTTGAACTGATCATACCCGCTATGAAGAGAATGGAGGATGGTGTCTATAGCCATTTCCTGAGAAAATTGCTGATCCAGCCGACTCATATTCTCAATGAGTCCAATCATTTTGAGAACATGTGGACTTACGGGCTCGCCTTTCTTAAGTTTGGTCTCAAGAATTTGCCTATGAGTCTCGAATCTTTCGACTCGAGCCAGATCTTGGAACATGTTCTTCAACTCACTGATGATTGTGAAAGCATCTGAGTTGATGAACGTTTTCTGCAGATCCGCACTCATGGTGGCGAGCATTAGACATTTCACATCCTTGTTGGCATCAATCCAACGATTGAGGGCTGCCTGAGTGACCCCGTCGCCTGCAGCTTCGGGCATCGCCTCATCTAGGACATACTCCTTTTCTTCCTGCATAAGAACTATTTGCAAGTTCCTTTGCCAGTCAAGGAAGTTTTTCCCGTTCAACTTCTCCTTTTCGAGAATTGATCGAATGTTGAATGAATTGTTGTTTGCCATATTAAAAACTACAATTGAAAAGAATAAACAAATAAATAACCATTCACAGTTTCTCTTAATAAACTTAAATTCTAGCATACATGCATAATTCAATGTTTATTAAGCATTTTATTCAAATTATGTGTTCCGGCAGGTGTGAATAAAATGATTCCAAGATCCTAAAATCATTGAAGAACTAAGCACAGTTTGTCGACTTAATCCTAGAACATCTTAGGTAAGCAAAAGCCTTTTGCTAATAGTCTAGAAACTATTCTTGGTTGATAGGTACGTCTAAGAACTTATTAGGTAAACCTATCGAATTTGCCACGACATAAAAGGACTCCTTACTTATATCGTTGAGTTTCACCAAAACTAACATGTACTCACAATTATTTGTGTACCTTGCCCCTTTAGGACCAATAAGTAACACCTCGCTGAGCGAAAACTATTACTAGATTGATGTAAAGGATATCCAAGCAAGTGTATATTTTGGCATGGCACCTTTTAACTCAATTTTTAAGTTTGGAACTTAAGGCTCTTACTATGTTGGTTAGATTTTAAGTGAACTAAAATCCTTAATCATGCAACATAATCAAGCTTTTGATCTCATGCATTTTAAGACATATTTAAAAGCAATAAATAACTTAAAACATGCATAAGATATTTGTGATCTAGTATGGCCCGACTTCATCTTGAAGCTTTAACTTCAAAGTCCGTCTTGAAAATCTCCGTGGGAGGCACCATTTTCTTCAAATAGGATAAGCTATAACTAATTACAACTATTTGATGGTACGCAGACCATATTTGAATTGAAAAATAACTTTGGTACTTTAGACCAATTACATTCAAATTAATGGTACGCAGACCATATTTTCTATCCTATTTGGGCCATACTAGTCACTTCATAACCTGCAAAACAGTACATATACAATATATACCATTCACCCATTCATTATCATGAATGGCCCACATAGCTGGTTAGTAAAACACATTATGCATCACGTAAACATTTGCAGCAATTAATCAAGGGCACCAATAATCCACCAATTATTCAGTCCTTATTAATTCTAATCAAGTTGTTTTAACCTTAAGGATTTGTAGACCTAATCAAGAGTGTATGACTAAAAGCGCTCCCACTCAAACCAATAAATTCATATGCTTTACTAATTTTAAACATAAAAATGTATTTCTAGTCTAACCGGAAACATACAAATTTAATTAAAATTTAAAGCTCATATGAATTTATAATTGAATCCAAAAGTTTAATTTAATTTCAGTCGTGATTAAATTAATTCATGATTTTAATTTTAGTAAAATAATTAGAATAAATAAAATTTATTATAATTACAATATTCAAAATTAAAATCCTAGAAAATAATTTAAATTATTAATTTTAAAATTAATTAAAATTACGTAAACTGAAAATTTCAAATTAAACATTCAAAACGATCTAATCGTAACGCAAACACCCTACGCATTGCACGCCCATGGGCCGCTCGCACACAGCCATCGCTGGCCATGTGCGCGCAGCCCATGCGCTCGTCGCATAGCTGCTGCATCTCCATCGCAAGCCATCGCACGCTGTGGTGCTTGCTGCGCGCGCGCCAGCGCTCGTCGCACGCGAGCCATCGCTCGCTGGGCGCGCGACATCGCTCGCTGTGCGCGCGACATCGCTCGCTGTGCGTGCGAGCCATGGCTCGCTGTGCGCGCGAGCAACACTGGGCGCAGCGCTCGTGGCACGCGAGCTTGCGCTCGCTGCGCGCGAGGCTGCGCGCTCTTGCGCGAGGCAGTGCGCGTTGTGGCGCAGCTCGCTTGCTGCCCACACGCGACTGCCTTGGCTCGCCCTTCGCCCATGCCCATTCGTCCATTGCTCGTGGCCCACGACACAAGGCAGGGCTGCTGCCTTGTGCTCGTGCACTACGCCCTTGCTCATTGCATTCGTGCCGCACGGGCGACGAGCTCCCTTGCTCGTCGTCGCATGCCCGCATTATACAACACCCCTTAAGGGTAACACGAAGCGTCCATTGCTTTGTGCGTGCAAGTTATATGAACGAATCGCATAAAAAATTTAAAATTTATAAAATTAATGACAAATTAATAAATATTATTAATTTCATAATTTTTGGGCGAAAAATCGAAAATTTATTATCCAATTGATTTCCGATTGTTATGGATTCAAGTCTAGGTCATAAAATTTAAAATTTATCATAAATTTACAATTTTTATGGTGGTTTTTAATCATAGGTTTCTAATTAAATTACAATTAATTATGAAAATCAAATTAATTCTAAATTATTCTAATTTTCAACAAATTAATCATAATTACAAATTAGATTGCATAATTAACAAAACTAGGCATTCAAACTTGTTAAACATATGCAGTAGGTCAATCAAAAATTCAAGATTTATCAACAAGAATCGCAAATATTTAATTTAACATCTTAAATTTACGAAATTTTGCATTCAAAAACTAAAACCTTCGAAAAGTCATAGTTAGGCTTCGAATTTGAGAATTCTGGGTTCGGCAGAAAAATACTAATTTTGTCAAAATTTTAGAATGCCTTTTACATGCGGAATTGACACAAAAATCACTCGATTTGGATGAGTAACGAAGAAACTGCCGAAAAACTGCGTACGTATAATTAAATAAACACAATTTGCAATTAATTAACAATTACGAAAATTAATCACCCCTTTTAATTCTTGCAAATTTGTAATATTTAACCATGTTTATGCAATTTAGATTATGAAAATAATAAGGGGCTCGTGATACCACTGTTAGGTTATGATACATATGATATTACATAAATCATGCGGAAACAACCATTAACCCAGGATTACATATTATTTACACATAATCATATAGCATAATTTAGATGCATACTCTTTGTTGCGTGCCCTCCCTAGCTGCGCCCGAACCGAACAAGAACAAGTCTTTAGGACTCCAAGTGTCGTCCCTCCGTAGATAGTCCACAGCACGTCCGGATCCGCCTTAAGATTGACCAACTAGAATCGCCCTTAAGGTACTAGAATTTTCGGCACTTTTGAGCAAGATGTGTGGCTGAATTTTTCTCTCAAAAACTCACTTTGAATACTTTGAAACTCGTTATAAATTGTGAACCCAGGCCACATATTTATAGGGTTATGGAAAGGGAATTGGAATCCTATTCAGATACAAATTAATTAAACCTAGAATCCTACAAGAACTCTAATTTAATTAATTTATCAAATAGAATTAGGAATTTAATCATTAACCGAACTCTGCACGTTTTAGGAAACGTGCACGAACACAAACACTTACGCACACACACACGGCAGCCACGATGGGCCGCCCATGCGTGCGTGCGAGCAGCAGCCCACGCAGCGAGGCCTGCGCGAGCCACAAGCCCACGCAAGCACCCGCGCGCTGTGCGTGCTGCCACGGCCTGCTGGGCCTGGCCTTGCGCTGGGCCTGGCGTGGCTGTTTGTGTGGCGCGCTTGGCTTGCTGGGCGATGGCCTGGCTTCGTGCTGGGCCCTCGTCCGGCAGGCCTCGTCCGATGCTTATTCGTACGATACGCTTCCGATTAAATTTCCGATTCCGGAATTCATTTTCGATACGAACAATATTTAACATTTCCGATTCCGGAATTAATTTCCGTTTCGAACAAATATTTAATATTTCCGTTTCCGGAATTATTTTCCGATTCCGGTAATATTTCTGATTCTGACAATATTTCCGTTTCCGGCAATATTTCTGATTCTGGTAATATTTCCATTTCCGATAATATTTTCCGATACGTACCATGTTTCCGTTTCCGGCAACATCTACGACTTGGATAATATTTATATTTCCGATACGATCCATATTTCCGTTTCCGGTAATATCATCGTTTCCGGAGTATTCATTTCTTGCTTGTGACGATCTCAGCTCCCACTGAAACCAAGATCCGTCGATTCCGAATATTCATAGATGGAGTATTTAATGCCATTAAATACTTGATCCGTTTACGTACTATTTGTGTGACCCTACGGGTTCAGTCAAGAGTAAGCTGTGGATTAATATCATTAATTCCACTTGAACTGAAGCGGCCTCTAGCTAGGCATTCAGCTCACTTGATCTCACTGAATTATTAACTTGTTAATTAATACTGAACCGCATTTATTAGACTTAACATAGAATGCATACTTGGACCAAGGGCATTATTTCCTTCAGAATATTCTTTTTCAACTAGATGATCTTGCCAGAAGCTTCTAAATTTCTCTAAATATCGATGTATTCGAATGTCTAGGGACTAGACTCATTCGAGAATTAAATGGATTAAGATATTAGCTTGTTAACCATTGGTAAAGTTGAGCGTTTAAACTCAATGCTTTATGATCTCAAAACTACATTGTATTTTGAATTCACAAGCACCAATCGGTTTGCCATTCCACTTTGATACTCGAAAACAACCATAAAAGTCGCTACTAGAAACGTACATTTTAAATTGCTCACTTTCTCTCATTTCCGTGAATCGTTCTTGGATTCACTACCAATCGAGGAAATTTCTTGTTACCTTTCTAAAAGGATTTACTGCAGTGCAAGATATTTAATAATTAAAACATACATTGAAGCATGCAAAGACTAAACATTTATCATGAGTAATAACTTGAAAATTAAAGCAATCATGCAATTTAAACAAGTCATTGGCATTTTATTCGAATTTATTGTTCCGGCAGGTGTGAATAAAATGATTCCAATATCCTTAAATCATTGAAGAATTAAGCACATTATGTATTTAGACTCAATTCTAAAATATTTTAGGTAAGCAAAGCCTTTTCTAATAGTCTAGAAACTACTCTTGGTTGATAGGTACGTCTAAGAACTTATTAGGTAAACCTATCTCATTTTCCACGACATAAAAGGACTCCTTACTTATATCGCTGAGTTTCTCCAAAACTAACATGTACTCACAATTATTTGTGTACCTTACCCCTTTAGAATCAATAAGTAACACCTCACTTTGGCGGAAAACTATTACTAAGATTGATGTAAAGGTTATCCAAGTAAGTGTTATTTTGGCATGACACCTTTTAACTCAATTTTTAAGTTTGGAACTTAAGGCTCTTACTATGTTGGTTAGATTTTAAGTGAACTAAAATCCTTAATCATGCAACATAATCAACCCACAGTCTCATGCATAATTAAGACATATTTAAAGCAATAAATAACTTAAAGCATGCATAAGATATAAATGTGATCTAGTATGGCCCGACTTCATCTTGAAGCTTCAACTTCAAACTCCGTCTTGAAAATGGATTGGAAACTCCGTCTTGAATTCCACCATGGGAGGCTCCATTTTCTTCAAATAGGATATGTTATAATTTAAACTAATTACAACTATTTGATGGTACGCAGACCATATTTAAAGCAATAAAACTTTGGTACTTTAGACCAATTTTAAATTCAAATTAATGGTACGCATACCATATTTTCTATCCTATTTCGGCCATACTAGTCACTTTCCATAACCTACAAAACAGTACATATACAATATACCATTCACCCATTCATTTATCAACGAATGGCCCACATAGCTGGTTAGTAGAACATATTATGCATCACATAAATATTTACAGCAATTAATCAAGGCTTCCAATAATCTACAAATTATTCAATCCTTATTAATTCTAATCGAGTTGTTTTAACCTTAAAGGAATGTAGACCTAATCAAGAATTTATGACTAAAACGCTCCCACTAAAACCAAGAAATTTACATACTTTACTAATTTTAAACATAAAATTGTATTTCCTAGTCCAACCGGAAACATACAAATTTAATTAAAATTTAAAGCTCATATAAATTAATATTTAAATCCTTTAATTTATTTTCAGTTTTTTAAATTAATTAATTTAAATTTAATCAAGGTTTTAATTTTAGTAAAATAATTAGAATAAATAAAATTTATAATAATTAAATTATTCAAAATTAAATTCCGAGAAAAAATTAAAATAGGAATTTTAAATTTAATTAAAATCGTTTTTCCAACTGAAAATCAAAATTAAATTAAAACGAACCAATCGGGTCAAGACGAGGCCATGGACTTGCGCCCACGCCCCGTCGAGTCCACGAGGCAGCAACGCCCCACTCGACTGATCGCTCAGCAAGGCACGAGCAGCCACGCGCAAACGCAACAAGCCAAGCAAGCCACGCTTGCGCGCAGCAGCTTGCTCGCTGTGGCGTAGCATTGCTCGCTTGGCGAGGCAGCGCTCGCTGGTGCGGGGCAGCGCTCGCTGGTGCGGGGCAGCGCTCGCTGGTCGAGTATATATATGAAACAAAATTATGATTTCATGTATTACAGCTTTTTTGATATTATTGTTTCTAGAATATACGTAGTAAGCTATTATGAAAACTCCGTAAAAGAAAAATAGAAAAATATTTTTTGATTTTCATATAAATTTTTTAAAAAAATGCATTATACTCTTAACCTACAATAGTAAATAAATAAATAAATAAACAAATTACACTGAAATGTGTTATTATACGACCATACCCGAACAAAAAATAATTTTTTTATTTTTTATTTTATGTAACAAGTGTTAAAAAGTGGGTCCAACAAAATTATTTATAAACCTGAAAGCCTGTTATATACTCAACCTAGAAAATAGGGTATTATAATTGATATGGTTATCAAATCAATACCATATCCAAAAATTTGGATAGATCGAGGGTACGGGTATGGTTACGGTTACAGATATTATCCATTCCAAACAAAAAATGATATCTAATCATTGTCTGATAAGTTTTTTTTCTTATATTTTCCCAACTTAATTATTTTTGGTGAAAATCTAAACTCCTAAAATTGCACTAATCAGCTTACAATGCAAATAAATAATAATTTTCTTTAATTTTCCCAACAGCCGTTTGTAAAAATTGATTTTATTTTATTAAAAACTTCGTTTAAATAAATTATTCAGAACAGAGAAAAAAATATTGACCTTATCTAGTTTCTACTAATAAGGCATCAAAAGTTCAAAATGGTATTGATTAACGGATGATGAATTAAGTAAAGTACTTCTTTAGATATTGAGTATGGCCATATGGGCCGATATAAAATATAAAACTGGACTGGGTTGGGAACTAGCGGGCTACCCACTTTATTCACCTAGCCCATGAATCATAATACCAGGAGTGCTAGCATTCCAAAGTACCAATAAGGCAATAATTAACCATCAATCGTGTTAGTTGATTAACATGAAAAATTATGTGAAGCGTAACTTCCTGAGAAGTGGGAGATTGTATCGATTGTTTGGTTTGCAAAACATGGAAAGTCACATTTCCAAGGAAGTTCTTCTACCTACAAAAGGGGTTGCTAAATGCAACATGATTTTACTTGACGCAACCCTTTTTTCTTTCATTTGTTTCATTCTGAAAAAAAAAACCTAATCCCCACTTTTATTGTTCTCTCTAACTTTTCCCCTATTATTTTTGTTCACGTAAACTTGATTTTTTTTTTAGTGTAACGTGTACGTGATAAAATTAGAATACGTATTTGGATTGACATGGACGATTTTTTTGACTTGGAAGACCTTGGAATTGAGGTAATATCCGTTTTTTCTGTTTTTTTCGAGTCACTTCATGTAGCTTATATGAAATATACACTTCCATTTTGTACAGATTGAACAAAACAGAATTAGCTATTTCGTATAGATTGAACATAGTGGAACTAACTATTTCGTACAGATTGAACAAAATAGAGTTAACTATTTCATACAGATTGAACAAAATATAGTTAACTATTTCATACAGAAACCAAAAAATTAAAAAGGGTATTTCTGATTTTTTACAGGGGTGCGCCAAAGTAATTGAAGGTTGCGTATAGCAACCGTGCCACAAAATGGAGAAAGTAAGGATAATGTTTGGTTGCACTTAGGAAGTTATATTTCTCTTGTATTTGCAATTCTGATGTGTTTTAACTTCCTAAGAATTGAGTGTTCTTATTTGGTTCAGCATAGAAAGTTAGAATTCTCATGGGAAGTTGTACTTACTTAAGAGGGACTAGGTAAGCAACTTCCCCTATTGGGGAAGTTTAACTTCATATGCTCATGTCAACAAAACAACTACTTTGATCTTCACTTCCTAGGAAATGAGACTTCCCATGCATTAGAATGCTAACCAAACTGACTCAAGGTAAGTGGAACTTCAATGGGAAGTTATTTTCTTCCCATGTTCAACCAAACAACATTTTCCACTTCCTAGGAAATTTCAATGCACGGGAAAATCTTCTTCCTATAAACTTTTAATTTCTATGATCAACCAAACGATATACAAGTCGTAACCTCATGAGACAAGTAACCTATGTAGACAGTGTAGAGTGTAGTACGGAGTGTCAAAGTGTATAGCTAATTAATACGGAGTACAAAAGGTCTTGCGCGCACTAGGTGTACAATAAATTTATTGTACACCAAGATAACTTTTACCCAATTTTTTGTAACTTTAACCTAGTTTTGATTAACTTTTATATTAATAATAAAAAACTTGATAGATAAACTTTTTAAAGGGTTAAATGATTAATTTTATACATTATTTGTCATTTTAAAGAAATAAGTTTTACTAAAATTAAAAAAATTATCACTAAAAAATACATAACTTTTACATATATAAGCTTAACTTTTAAGCATTTTGAGTTAACTTTTACTCCGATATACAATATTTATTGTACACCCATTATAAATAAGAATTTGTGTACGGAGTATGAGAAATGAGGACTATCGGACAACTACGCCTACTGGTAAATTTGTGGACTTATAATTTCTAAGTCATGGGATCATACTCCATCAGGAATTTAGGAGCTTATTGGGGTAGAAATTTCCCTTAGCATTGCCCCTTATTCTTATATACAAATGAATGAGTGATTTGCAAAGTTGACTGGATATACAAATGTGCTAGACAAGTGACATCCATAGACGTCTCTCGAGGTGTGCATTGAATTCACCGTGGGCCGAACTGGGTCGAGGTCAAACAGGGCACGAAATTGTGGGCTAGGTCTAAGTTGCATTTTTTCTTCTAAAATAGCATGGAAGACCTGACATAACATGAACCAACACGGAAAAACACGTTAAATTGAGTGAAATTAGGCGTAAGTCCAAAGACTTGGCACGGCACAGCACGGCACAACACGACATCGATTAGGGAATGTGGGTATTGTTCGTGTCTGAGTTGTCTTTTTGAAATTCTCACCACGACCCTGCACGAGGCTTTAGTCGCGTCTGGTTTGTCCTTTGATATTCTCGACCGGCTCGTCACTGAAAAGCACATTGAATTTAACGAAAGTAGGCTTAGGTACGAAGGCTTGGCACGGTCTAGATCGAACGTGTACTTTAGTAGTGTCTAGGATGTCCTTTTGATATTCTCGATATGACACGACCCGGTATGAAATAAGTGGATTTAACACGGGTTGGACCCAATCATTTCCACACTACAAGAAATTGTACCATTAGCAACGAGAAATTCCGTCGCTAAAGGCCAATAATCGTTTATTAATGACAGGATTTCCTGTCGTGAACCCGTCATAAAATAGGGCCGTCGTTAACGGAAAATCCCGTCGTTAATCCGTCGTAAAAGACATATGCGATTGTTTTTACCGTTTTTGTTTCGTTGTTAGCTCCGTCGCAAAAGGCTTTTGCGACGGAATAACCGGTCGTAATCAGATTGTCATTAAAGATACAAATTCTTGTATTGCCAAGACATGTGGGGCCAGTCCGAAACACAGCCCATCATGGCCTACGAGCATCATAGTGTGCATTGCACACACGACGCACCCCTTGCCCATCCCCTGGAATTAGAAAAAGAGAAATTTGTGTAGTAATAATTCGAAGTATAGCTAGGTGATAATAATGAAAATAACAATAAGAATAATGATGATGTACTGTTGGTGCTACACTTAACATGTAGTCTAAGACAAACAATTTTCCAGGAACAATCATAAACCTTATCATTCTTAAATCACCATTTTCTTTCTTTCTTTAACTATAATTTCAATCATATGCGTCAGTTAGATCCTATCCCAACGGTTCTTTCATTCATTAAATTTTAAAAATTACTAAAAGGCAAACAAAAGGATGATGGAAAACATTCCATAAATCATGCTTTAGCTCAAGATTTTGAGTGTTTATTGCTATATGAAACACAACAAGGTTGCTTACGGCACAAAAAAAAAATTATACCATTAACGACGGGAAATCTCGTAGTTAAAGGCCAATAATAATGATTAATTACATGATTTCCTATCGCGAACCCGTCATAAAAGGGGGCCGTCGTTAATGAAAAATCCCGTGGTTAATCCGTTGTAAAAGACATTTGCGATGGTTGTTCCCGTCTTTGTTTGGTTGTTAACCCCGTCGCAAAATACTTTTGCGACGGGATTTTTGACCCGTCGTAATTAGGTTGTCGTTAAAGATACAAATTCTTGTAATGCGGTCTGACTTGATTGGCCGGGGTCCTTCTTAGATCTCCGATTTGATCAATCAGACATTTACGAACAATGTACTTCGTACAATTTACGGACGTTGTATTAGACGTCTTGCTTACCGTCTTGCTAAATGGGCGGTGAATTCCTTTAAATTAGATAACTTTTTCCATAAAAAACAACATTATAAATAAAAAATATAGAAAGGTAAACAAAAGGTTTTCTTTTCGTTTTTATATTTGCTAGAATGCCACGTTGATCTGCTCTACTTCTACCAAACCCTTGCAAAAAAAACCAGTGAGATAAGAGGCTTTCACAGCAAGAAAAAATAATCAAACAAAATGCAAATGAAATCCCCTCACCTTTGCTTACCCCTCAAAGCACCCTACCCATCACACTTCATTATTTTATCTTAACCAAAAAGTTCAATTTTTGTTTTTTTTTTTTGTTGTAAAATAAATATCCTAAATTTTATTAGCTGGCCAACTAAATTATCTTCCCTTTTAAACTTACAACTATTTATCATATTTATAAAGTTTACAAATTGATTTTATGATAGAAAATAAAGGTAAAATGAGCTGAGGACATGTATCAATTACATAATGTTGATCAATCAATCCACTTCTCAATATTGTATTTTTAAAAGGTTGTTATAATCATCGTGTACTCCGTATCGGGAAGCATTGTAATTAAAATTGTTTGAATTTATTTAAAAATTACTGGAGTTGACCTGAAAAATAATTTATGTACTTCCTTCGTTCTTGATTATTGGTCCTTTTTGGAATCTTGTCACTATTTACAATTGAAAAGAATCTTCCAATTTCTTTCTAATAAACGTACGTATTTGAAGATATTTTCATTTAAATATTGAATTAAAATTGATGAAAAAGTTAAAAGGAGACTAATGTTTAAGAACAAAGGGAGTAGTACGTAAAAGTTAAAAAGAAGTGATACATTTCTCCACAAATTGCAAACCAAACAATTCAATATATGATCTTCCACAAATTGCAAACCAATCAATTCAATATATGATCTTTATTTTTTTCATTGAGAATAATAAGAGACATTAGTTCATATTCATTATACAATAAAGTTATATGATGCCTACAAAAAGATAAAATAAATTAGCCATAACTTTGAAGGGAAAACAAATTACCCTTCCAATCATTAAATATCTTTCTATTCAATCAAAATTCAAAAAAATTAGTCATATCAAACATCTATGATTAGCATCATTAGAAGTAGTTATATACTTGGTACATACTTGTTAGCTGTTAATTAGTTAATCTTTTTAGAAAAAGATAATTAAAAAAAGGAAATTTGAATAAAAATAAAATAAAATATGCATGCTTGTTTAAGAAGAATGCTTAGAATAGAGCCATGCTAAGGTGGTGGTCTCACTCCTTCCCACTATACCTAATCTACTCTTTTTTCATACACATAAATAAAAATTCAAAGTTGATATATTTGACCCCATACATAATTTATAGTAATAATCAAATTTTAATATATGTGATGATCCCTTCAACAGCTCCAGCAAGAATAATAGTAGCAACTTCATTAGAAGTTGATGATGTAAAAGATCTTCTTTCTTGGGCAATTAACATTCTTTCTCATCCCAACGACACCATTATCGCGCTACATGTTTTAGGTTAGTCATATTAATTAATCGATTTGTTATAATTAATCGAGTTTATTTATGTTAATTGTATGGAGCAGTTGAGAGTGATTTTGTTTAGTTTCCTTAAATTGATTTTTCTTGTTGTAATGAAAATGTGCAGTAGGGAAGGAGCCTAAGAAACTCGTACCGAAATCGAGAGAATATAAGCGATTTCGCCGAGCTAAGTCTTTCGTTCTTTCTGCCATGGGGGAGTTTGCTAAGACTTGTCAATGTAAACAGGTACAATTTGCTTAAACTCGATCATCCCAGATATAATTACATGTTCTTTTATACATATATTTTCGACGTTTTGAAGAAATGTCGAACCATGTGTTGTGTGTAGGTACATTTGGAGGCTAGAGTGAGATATAGCTCGAGTGTAGGAAGTGGTTTAATCGAAGAAGCCAAGAGAACAACGGCAGAATTTCTAGTTCTTAGAGGCTCAAAACTTGAACAAAAAAGGTAATTTAAAAATTTGACAATAAGCTATTTTAAATTATAATAGACTCTCTCGATACAAAATGCATAGTAATGTATACTATTTTGAAATACATAGTGTCTAGAAAAGAGAGCCGAGAATTAGAGGTTTAACCATTTAAAAAAAATTAATGGGATTTTTTTTGTTTATGGGAGATTTAGAAGACAGTTTTGAAATGGAAAAGCTAATTTCGAAATAGTTCATATATGAATTTTTTGGCTATTTGCATTAGAGGTTTAAATAAGCCAAGTGGGTGTAAAGCGACAGACAGGGGCAAATCTTTTGATGGCCCGGGTGAGCCCGGCTCCTGGGCAAAAATTTCCGTAGTGTATTTTTAGGTTTGGCCGACTTAAAATTTTAATATCGAAAATGAGAAAGGTCGTAACATGTGACCTTTAAGCAGTGTCAAAATAATGACATGAGATGTTTATGTGTTATGATTTAAATTGAAAACTAAAATATTTAACTTATATAACCTATTATAAATGTTACATAAAATGTAGGAAAATCTTACTACCACCATTTCAAAATGATCTTTACACTTTCCTTTTTAGTTAAAATGTTCTTTACACTTTGCTTTATTCTATTTTTGAATATGAAAATTTAATAACTAATCATTCTCACCCCATTACAAATTTTCACTCACTTTCTCTTACTTTATTCATTTTATTTCTTAAATCCACCCACATTTTTACACATTTGTCTAAATTTATCCATATTTTATTATATTCAATCAATTTTCACATTTTTGTCTTAACGTCTGTGTAAATAGTAACCGTAAAGATTTTTATGAAACGGATGTAGTAATGTTCTAATTAACAAATTGAATAATTTTTTATTTCAAAAAAATATTTATGATTTGTATACGAAATATTTATTTCCATCTTTATATCGACTACCTTATTTACATATTTTCATCGTAAAAATATTTTGATGATGCATGACTTACGTGACGCCCATATACACCATTTAGAATCCGACACGTAGGATTGCGACAACTAAATGTTATCCCAACTTGCGACCTTTTAATGTAATTGAATAAGTTACATACTATTATATTGTTTAATTATTTTATTGATCCTCTCGTAAAACGGTTCAAAATCCACCACCGATGACAGTTGCATTGGTTTTCGATTGGATTTTCTAATGTGTAGGCACCTTAGTATAAGTGAGTCCTTGAGAGTTGAGAGAGGAAAGAAATAAAGAAGAAAAAAAAGCGTTTTGTAATAATATGATACAGATTAATCAAATTCGGTCAGAAGATAACGTAACTATATTTGAATTCTGGAACAGAGGGAGTATTGTTAATTACGTACTATGTAGTGTGCATATATGATATATCATGTCATTTCTATGTTATTAGTTATTACTAATGGGTTTTTTTGGGTACTCAATAATGAACAGAAGAACAACAGGGGAAATAACAAAGCATTGCATGAAACATGCACCGAAAGGGTGCTCAGTTATCTCGATTGCAAAACTAGAAAATGCGACATTTGCTTCATCGATCTTAGAAGAGAGATCAAAAGAAGAAAAGTCCCCAAGAACAGTTTTGGATGGAGTTGAAGATGCGGAAGATGATAACTCGAGTTTCGATGATTCCAGCAGTAGCATTTCGGAATTATCAGTACCACCACCACCACCACCGACAACGACGACGATGACAACAACAACAACAACAACGACAACAGTGACGACAACCAAGTGTAAGGAGTCGACATTGAGACGTGTGGCGTCGTTTTTCTTAAAGAACACGTCAAGTGGAAGGAGAAGAAATAATAATGAGAAATATAACATTAATATTGATGGAGTAGAAAAACCTTCTTTAAAATACTTTAGCTATCATGAGATCTCGCAAGCTACCAACGACTTTCATCCAGGTAACTTACTTAATTGAATTAACTTTGTCTCTTTTAAGCAATCCCTTTCTTTCATTCTTTCCATATATTTAATTTTTGGCATATTGCTAAATGAGTTTATCCCAAGTCGTAAGGTGCAGCGCGTCTCCTGTGAGACCAGTCACACCATCAACTTGATGGTGTGACGAGCGCGAAACCAATAGCGTACCTCCCCTAAAACTATATAAAAAAAAGTAACAGATCTAAACTATAGAAGTAACATACCTAAACTAAAAAAATACCTCCACTAAAATTATAAAAAAAAAGTAACATGTCTAAACTATAGAAGTAACATATCTAAACTAAAAATGTAACTCCCCTAAAACTATTCCGTATAAAAAAAAAAGTAACATGTCTAAACTATAGAAGTAACATACCTAAACTAAAAAAATACCTCATCTAAAATTATTAAAAAAAGTAACATGTCTAAACTATAGAAGTAACATATCTAAACTAAAAATGTAACTCCCCTAAAACTATTCCGTATAAAAAAAAGTAACATGTCTAAACTATAGAAGTAACATACCTAAACTAAAAAAATACCTCATCTAAAATTATTAAAAAAAGTAACATGTCTAAACTATAGAAGTAACATACCTAAACTAAAAAAAAATACCTCCTCTAAAATTATTAAAAAAAAAAAGTAACATGTCTAAACTATAGAAGTAACATACCTAAACTAAGAAGGTATCTCCCCTAAAACTACTCCGTATAAAAAAGTAACATGTATAAACTATAGAAGTAACATACCTAAACTAGAAAAAGTACCTCCTCTAAAATTATAAAAAAAAGTAACATGTTTAAACTATAGAAGTAACATACATAAATTCGCAAGTGTGAACTGGTCTCACCATCAGTTGATGGTGAGGACAGTCTCATATAAGAATTTGAGCCTAAGGTGAGTCTCGAGGTGATTCTCGAGTCTAAGTCTTGGGATAATGTGGTAAAAGATAACATCAAGCTTTGAAGTAAGTTTGAAAATCTAAGACCCACTTATTAAGACTCAATTTTTCTCCAACTAACACTACTACAAATCCGGCCTTTTAGTGACGCTTTATAGACTGTTTACCGTCGACGAAAAGCGTCGAGAAATTATCCTTCGTCGCTTTACATAAGCGTCGAGAAAATTAAAGTCGAGAATCTTCTCGACGCTTTGTTGCGCCGAGATTGTCGACGGTTTTTGGCGCCCTAGATTTTTCTTCAGCGTCGAGAATCTCGATGCTAGTAGGCGTCAAGATATTTATTTTAGCGACGAGTGTATCCATATTCCCACTTCGTCCCACAATTACTTATTGCATTTTCTCGACGCTAAAAAGCGTCTATATTTTTTTGCGGGAGCTATAAATCTAATTGAACCCTCTATCATGACATCAAGAAGCGCTCAGATTTATTTGTATAAAGCCTTTTTTTCAACATATATACAATCAATTTTAAACTATTATACAAAAATAAAATTCAATAATGATAAATGACTAATAACCATAGAAGGTCTAAATGTTGAATTCTATTCATTATTAATGATATAAAATACAAAATAAGGTTTGATTGAGTCTTACAAGGACAACAAAAAACAGTTACAATACTATTATAATACTGCATACTATCAAGGCATACTTCCTCCAAAATTGTTTACATTAGAAGCATTGAGAAATTTAAATTAATTAAAGCTTCTCTCTTCTTCAAGAATTGATGCAGTTTCTCATTGTTTGCGGATTTGGACCTACTTGAATAATCTCAATACCAGAACTTCTCTGTATTATGGAGCCATATGAAGCCAGGATACACGAGACTTGAATCACACGGTCATTCATCTTTAACACAAATCTCATAACTTCACCCTGCAAGTAATTAATTAATTTTCAACAGCCATAATAAACTATATTGACTTTCAAGGAATTGGCCAACAACGTTCAAAAGCATTTCAATACCTTTTGAACATTTTGAGCAGTTTTTGCAGAACACTCATAAATATCAATCCATGTCCCTTGGGAAACTATTCACCTTCCACGATCACAATTGTACCTATAAGCATGATTGTCATGTTAGCATTAGCGTGTTGCCTTGCATCCTCCAGCCAACTTGCAAGGTGATTAAAAATCTCCCTCCTACACAAACAACGAGGTTTCATATACCTGGTAGATTGTATTACACTACAAGAAATTGATTAATTTTCGACCGCCAAAAGTAGTTGGTAAAACACGAAATACGGTTGGTAAATGTTTTAGCGACCGCCAACAGTCGTAAAAGGGCGGTCAGTGTTCACCTGGACGGTAATTAAGAAAACTCCGACTGTAAAGCGGTCGCTAAACTTTACCGTCTGAAATAGCGACTGCTTAGGAGTTGGTATTTTATCGACTGCCGTTACAGTCGGTAATTTAATTTAGCGACTGCCATTGCAGTCGCTAATTTAACGACTGCGTTAGTAGTTAGCGGTCGGAAATTTACTAATTTACCGACCAACTAAGCAGTCGGTAAATTACCGACTGCTTAGTTGGTCGGTAAATTAGTAAATTTCCGACCGCTTTGGCAGACGGTAAAGTTAATTAAAAAAATAAAAAAAAAAATCAAAACCATCCAACTGGAAAGAAAACCAGCGAATGGTTTTGATTTCTTTAAAGCAAAATCATTTGAGTTGGCGTGCTTCAATGGTCTTCAATATCCAAATCCAAGATTCACAATTGGGGATAAATTAATTCCCAAAACAATAACCCAACTCTTAATTAAGAACAATTACACAGAACAAAGAAAATGGTATGAATTAATTACCAACATACACATATAGAGATAAAATAACAATTTATAAAGAGAGTGCTTAAATAAATCCAATCCAAAAAATAGATTTATATATCTGAATAAAATTAATTACAAGGATGCAAAAAAATAACCACCCAAAAATTAAGACTAATATCAAGAATAATCTTAAAAAATCTAGATCTACAACTAAAACATGAAAATCATGTACAAAAACCACTATTCTTGGATTTTTCACCAAAAAACATCAATCTTGGATTCTTTATCAGAAATCCAAATCTTTTTCACCATAAAACATCAATCGGGATCCTCCATTCTTTGACTAAAACCTAAAAACCAACCTTTTTCAGTGATATTTTGTCGGAGATGGAAATGCAAGTCGGGATCCTCCATTCTTCCACATGTGATTTGGTAGATAGAACGATAATTTTTGGGGATTACAGGGCCGCCGCAACGCGGAGGCGGAGGTCGAAGGTAAAGGGCAGAGAGGTTTGATTAAGAGAGGAGGCGGAGATCGATGGTTGGGGTTGATACTAAAGGTAGGCAAATCGATATAAAACACCAAAGTTTGATGTTATTGTGTTGAATTTTTAGTAGGAAAAAGAGTGGGGGAGATGAAGGGGGAGGTTTCCTGGTGAGAGAAAGAGGAGCTTGTGAGAGAAATAGGGATAAAGAGGCGGAGAGGATGGGATTTCTTAGGGTTTTAACACGAGAGCAGTAAGTTACATATTCTCGGAAAAACAACTTTTTTTACCGACTGTTATTGTGGTCGGTAAATGATTTTTACCGACTGCCTTATGTGCGGTCGGTAAATAGGTTTTTTAGCGACCGTTCAAGCAGTCGGTAAATAATTTTTTAACGACTACCTAGTCTACGGTCGGTAAATTACTTTTCACCGACTGCTTGGGCGGTTGCTAAAATGTTAAATTTATTTTGGAAATAGTCGGATTTTTACCGACTGCTATTTAGTCGGGACACATGGGGGAGAAGTCGTTAATTTAGCGACTGCTGTAGAGGCGGTCAGTAAATGTAAAAAATAACGACTGCTTCTAAACCGGTCGGTAAATTAACGACCGCTTCCAAAGTGGTCGGTAAATTAACGACCGCTTCCAAAGTGGTCGGTAAATTTTGTTTTACCAACTACTTTTCTGGCGGTCGGTAAATTTAGTCGGTAATCAAGCGCTTTCTTGTAGTGTTATAAGCCATATTTATCTCCCAAATTAAGCATTTTAGAGGAAAAAGCAAGGGACCAATGCCTCTTTTGTAATACAAAAGCCCACATGGCCACATGATCTCCATCACAGATTAAGGATCCCCATCTTTACAAAACCCCACCAAAATTTTCATACATGCCGCTTATATCTCTTACTGTTCTATACTAATTTC
Organism: Spinacia oleracea; assembly: GCF_020520425.1. NCBI lineage: Eukaryota > Viridiplantae > Streptophyta > Magnoliopsida > Caryophyllales > Amaranthaceae > Spinacia > Spinacia oleracea. The sequence goes on from NC_079488.1 coordinate 40,698,991, forward strand.
AAACAATTGCTTTGTCAAAAAAATTTGTACCCAAGTATTCAGAATACATGTTCACGCCAGGAATTCCTTTTCAATTTTTCTGGTATTATATATCCTTCAAAAAGTGGAGATCCTACTCAGGAAGCTTTGATGCCTTGTTTTGACAGGGGAGCATGTTGGGGACATTATAAAAATGACCTAAAATGAAGTACTCCGTAATTGCTAATGATAATAAGATGTGAAAACCAGAAAAATACTCGACAATCTTAGCTACAACGTTACCTAGTGATGTGAAGCGCGCCAGCAACCCCTCAGTAGTAGGATCGTGTGATAGACCTGAAGGATTTTTGCCCCAAGAACATCACTTGCTGAACACAGACGGAGAAATTGCAGTCAATTACAAAGGATTAATAGCCTTACACTTATTCGAGCAAAACTATGAATATTTAAGCGCTTGATAATTGATATACAATAATTCTTGTGTGTACACTTCACTATCAAAAGGAAAACATTTAACGTAGGCATTTAGAAGTAATACTAGACAATTTTAAGACATAGAAGTATTTACCTAAAAACTTTATGAGATATAAACATATAATTTATCACAAAGTTCAATTAAACAGATAACCCACTATTCTTTTCTACTTATCTTGACACAAACTCCTCAGACATAAAGATCTATTTTATTTATCACCCATAAATGGAATCTACGCGAAAAGGAAAGATATTTTGAGACTCAAGAACAGGTAAATGTATACAAAAAGTAACGACAAGAGTTTACCAAAACTTGGTGCATATACAATTGGAAACTAAGAGAACAAATTAGAATAATTTTACAAAATGAAAATGAACTATGGAGGCGAACTGTGGCAAAATACATTTGGAAGCAAGACGAACTGTGGCAAATTAGAATAATATTACAAAATACAATAGAATAATTTTACAAACTAAGAGAACAAATGAGAATAATTTTACAACATACATTTGGAAGCAAGACGAACTGTGGCAAAGTTTCCCCGGAAATACAAATTATAAAGTGTAGCATCATCACATGACACAACAACACATTTCACAGAGTAATATGTAAACACGAAGGACAAAATAAAAAGTTATAACTCACTAAATCATTGTATACTTGCAACTTTGTCAAAAGGGACAGGGAGCCCATCTAAAAGTCCCATTCCGAGGCTCAAAAGTTCCTCAATTACAACTGCAAACTCGTCGAAACACTAGGAATTCAGGCACAAAACAACATAATCACAGCTCCTAAGATATTCAATGAAAAAAATCTATTGTTACTAATACTTAAAAGAGCATGAACCACATATCAAAGCTCCAACCTTGTCTTACATCACAGAAGTGTCAAGGTTTAATTAGGTTCTCGCTAGTGCTTCTTATTACACTAAAAAACATTGACGAGTTTGAAATACAAGCAAGCCTCACAGCAGACATGGACTAAATTTTGCCTGTACGAGGCTGGAAAAGAAAATTATTCTTGTACTCGTAGTAATTTATAGAATCAACAGTAGACAGGAGGCATAGATACAACAAATCAAGAGGAAGGCAACTCAATTATAGCCAGCATTAAGCCATATGTAGTGCAAAACATTATGTCAACATCTTAAGCTTATTAGGTCCCTTAAATCCATCACACTTTACCTTTGAATCATGACAGAATATCAAGCGAAAAAGAACAAAGATTTTAACAACACACAAAAACGAAAAACATAATATAAAATAGGGCTAGAACCGCAAATTTCTACTCAAGATAGACAAATATAAACCCAATTTAAAGGGTGAACCCAAAATTACTCCGGTTTAAACCAATTATATTAGAAGAACGAAATCAAACAATATGACTGAACTGGAAAGAAATACCTAAAACCCTAGAAATTCAGATTTCAAAAAAGAAGAACGAAAATTGAAAAGACAAAAGAAAAAAATCAAAATCAAAATAAAAGAAATGTAAACGAAAATTTTGTTTACCCTTCACAAGAAGGACAAGGTAGAAGATGATAAATAACCATGGGAATACCGAACAAGATCTACAAGTTCAGAGAATAAAATTAAGAACAATGGGAGAGGCGAGACAGAGGAAGACATGCCCAACAGAAGACAAATGAGGAAGCTACCTGTAAGAGCTTTCCAATGAGAGAAGAGTAGATCTGAGATTCTTTAGCACGAGATGAGAGGCGGTGATGAGAATTTATTGAGGCGGTTTTTCTTTTCCCCTAAAAGGAGAAGTTGCGGGAAACAATAGCTAATTAGAAAAAACATCATGTGTATTGCCCGTGCATTCTCGACGCCTATAACTGTCTAAAAAGCCATGGACGACAAAGAGCGTCGTGACTATTTTTTTTTCCACCAACGCTCATACCCAAGCGTTGAGCTCCATGCGTCCATAAAACAAAGCTTTTGTAGTAGTGCATGTATGACAATATATGCAGCAAATCTATGCAAATACGACATCAGAACAACAAATAATTAAAAAAAATACACCAGTGTCAACTGTCAACATTAAAACTAAATACAATTCATAAAATAGAGGGTAGCACTGAATCGAGTCCTGAATCGAGTTAAGCTAAACCAAGTTGGATCCCAATCAATAGGCGGAGGGAATATAATAATCCTTCAGTTCCACCTCCCCTTACCCAAAAAGTTGAATACTACCCAAATATTATATTGTTGGTTAATGTCATAAATAGGATACACACATACAAGTATCATGTAACTTAAGCTTATACTTCGTATTAAAATGGATATGAAACCAGATAAGCAGCAACCTATTCCTGGCATATGGCATAAGTCCTTGTGTCAAACAGATCATACCTAGCTAGCACTTAACGACGAGGACATGAATAAGAAACAATTTAAGCAGCAACCTTAATCCATAGACACAAGTATTAGTATTAGTATTAAATATAAGTCCTTGTGTCAAACAGATTATACCTAGCTAGCACTTAACGACAAGGACATGAATAAGAAACAATTTAAGCAGCAACCTTAATCCATAGACACAAGTATTAGTATTAGTATTAAATATAAATGTTTTTCCCTTTCAGCTAGCTGCTCCTGAAATTTACAACAACTTACTATATGTAAAGTGCCCATATTCATTCCCATGTATCCCTGTAACCCATTACCCATGTGCTTTAACAGATAACATTATTTACTTATATCATGCCTTAAAACTGACAAACAAGTCCTTCCTACCAACAATGTATTAAGGGGGCGTGAATACCAAACTCCACTAGCAGTGACCACTTCCTCAATTGTTTTATATCATTGACCTTTTGCAGGCAAACTGAATTAATAACCATACTTGTTTTACACCAATCTGAATCGTTGTTAATTCAGATTTCAAGTTTTCCTTATTAGCTCAAGACAATAGGATTCTTTGGATATTCTTCAAACTCCAAAAACTATATGCAGAGGTGGTGACAAAGAAGCAATTAATGGAGAGGTGTAGATCTTATGACAATTCATAAAACTAAAAAGATGAGGACTTCTAATTCTTAAATACTAAAACCCAAACATAATAACTGAATTGCTTGTGTGCACCTAGAGTTTAACAGGATGTGAGGCTCTCTCAAGCAAAGTATCTTCTTATAGTACTCCAATTCTCAAATTATCTATCACGTTCCTTCAGCTTATATTTTTTTTTGACAACCCCTTCAGCTTATATTGATATGCCCTTAGAATCACAAAATTAGGTTATCCAGCAATAAATATTATGACTCCAATTCTCAAATTATCTTATGACTACTGAATTCGAAATATAGAGTAATAGTTGAAGGATTACGAAAAATGCAGTTTCAGCATTTGTAATCAATTAAACTGGAAAAAAAAGATCAGACATCAAATACCATATTCTTTCACATGGAAAAATAAATCACCCGTGAATTTTATTTGATTCCCAAATATCAAAACCCTACAATCCATCAAAACTTAAATTCGATTCAATTTTTAACCCCCTATATTTGATTCAATTTGTAACCCCCTATATTCGATTCAATTTTTACCCAGAAAGTCAATTTAAACCTAGATTTTATCACCAACAAAACCCAGAAAAAACAATTTAAAAGGTTCCAAATTGAAATTGAAATTAGTTGTGAACTGACCTGGCCACCATGAGACCATGATCTAAGACTGGAATAGACCGCTCGGTCATGGGAGAATAGGGAATCTTCGAAAGCTTGTTGAACTATGTAAACCATCAAATAGATCTTCTCGTATATGAATCATGACAATAATAATAGTGACAAACTAAATTAAAAAAATCTCAAGGAGATGAAAAGAAAGAGGAACCAAGGAGATGAAAAGAAAGAGGAAAATTGATTGTAAGGACTTACATCTGGAACTTTCAAAGTGATAGAAAAAGAGGAGAGAAGGTATTAGTTTAGGGTTGAGATGAACGAGGACTGTGAGTGGGGACGGTTTTCAGTTCTCACGCAAAAAAAAACAGGCGGGCTTCTAAATATGACCACGTGCTGGGCATGTGTCTATTTAGTTATATCTCGACGCTTATAGTAGACGGGATATAAGAAGGCTGTTGGAACTTATACTTTAGTATAAGTTGTTAGTTTGTTTCCTTAGTTTAGGAAGTTTGTTACTAGAATACTAACTTGTACATATGTTAGTATAAATACCTAGGCTTGTATTATTTTCATTAATCACACAATTAATACAAAATGTAGTCCATTACTTCTCTCTCAAAGCTCACGAGCTTCCAAGGCTCAACAATGGCTTCTTGCTTTCTTCTTCCTTTCTTCTTCCTATTTCCTCAATTCTAACATGGTATCAGAGCGGGAACGATCCGGCTCTTCAATTCCGCATAATTTTTTGTTCAAATCATCTCATCAAATTTTCCCCAATTTTTCTTTTTGCTTCGAATTTTTTGTCAAATTGGGTCAAAAGTCGACGAATTAGGGTTTTAATTCACCCTAATATCTCATAATTACTCTCACAAACCTTCTTAACATCTTGAATCAAACGAATTTTGATTCTTGAGGTTTCCCCAAATTCTAGGGTTCTTGAAGATTTTCGTATTTTTGCAAAATCTGGGTATTGGAGATAGATTCAGTGTGTGGGTTTTCGATGCAAGTAGCATTTCCGCGTTCGGCAATCTATTTTTAATCGAAGGATTGAATATTTTTGGTCGGTGTTTCTCGGAGGTTTGGTTGCAATTCTTGGGTTCGTTGTTTGGAGCAAGGCATCCTTATTCCTCAGTCGGCAATGGGTCCAATGTTCTTCTTCCGTCGTCGTCTGCTTCTGCTAAGATTCGGTTTGATTTCTTGGTCTTCTTGATTAATTCATTTGATTACAATTCGCTGCTTGATGAATTTTGGAGAATTTCTGGGTGTTTTTGTTCCTGTAAACAACATAAAACAGAATCTCCGCAATTTCTTTGGGAAATATCTGCAATTGTTTTTTGGCAATTTTGTCTTGCTTTTTGCTGAGTTCTGTGAAATCCTTCGTCAATCGTCAACCATGACTAAATCAAGCCATAGTGGCTCAATTTTTAGCGTCGTTTTAGCCGAAATACCAGGATTTAATTCCCAATTTCCTTTGTTCAATTGAATTTTTCGAATTATGGGTTTGTTAATGGGTTAATTGCTTTGGTTTGTACAACTGTTGATAGCCCTCAATTGTTGGAGGTTTATTTTTGGTACCCATTATCATTTTCTTGATTACCCATTTCAACCTTCTTCAATTAATTACTAAGAAAAGGAGATATTTCACAAGGAAATGGTGAACTACCTTTGTCAAAGGGAATTAAGAGAAAATCAAATTCTGATAGATTCGTTGTAGATGATAGCATTCTAGACAGGAAACTTGCTGAAAGACTCCTACAGAGTTGTTCTTGCAAAGTGACAGTGATGGGTTTGGATGAAGAAAATAGTTCAGTTGGGTGTACTTCTGGGATGAAGGTGCATTTGGATATTCCCTACTTTGTGATTTGACCAAATTTTTGGTGACCAACCACACAAGTGCATTAACACTCCAGGTTCTGTGAAATGCCAAGGGAGTTGTTGCCAGTGGCAACATTTTAGGTTGATTTCCCAGAAACAGTTCCTATAAGGACTGTGAATAAGCAATGTTCTTCAAGGCTTCATGTAGTTCTGATGTTGCAGCAGAAGCCATATTTTTTTCTGGTGTTGAGATTTGTTTTGTGATGACTAAACAGATGTTGAGGTTTGTTTTGTGATGACCCAACAAAGGTTGAGGTCGATTTTGTGACCCATAGAGGTCCTTTCTTATTGATCCATAAAGATCAATTTCATGGTCATTGTGATCATTCTTTTGATGAGACCCATTGTGGCTCATTCTTTCAGACCCATAGAGGTCATTTTCAGACCCATAGTGGTCCTCTTTCCGACCCATAGTGGTCAGTTTTCGACCCAAAATGGTCAATTCTCAAAAGACCCAAAGGGTCAAATTCTCAAATTTTTCTTTTTTGATCAATTTCTATCTTCAGCTTTCATTTTCATAGCTGAATTTCTCACTCTTTTCCTCTCAAACACATTATCCTTTATTCTTCACATTGGAGTTATGGTGTATGTGTGTGAGATTGGTTGATGATCAATGGTGTATTTTGGAGGACAGGAAACTGATTCATGGTGGTTAGATTTAACCACATTATCCTGATTCAACCACAGTATTCTGGTGGTGTTTTAATCCTTCATAACAACTTTGGAAAAGTGTTCACTGTACATTTGCAGAGGGCATCAGTAGGGCAGCAGGTTCCCTAGTTAAAGATACATTTGTCTCAGTTCAATACCAAGTGTTGAAGAAACGCAAAGCCTAGCGGTGTTCAGATACCTCCCGTTGATTGTGTGTCAACCTGTCTTGACAGTGTTCCGGATGCTTTGGCTGCAATTCTCATCGCCAAGAGGAGCAACAACTACTTCATTTCAAGATTTCAAACTGAAAATGTTTATCACCATTTTCAGTTTGAGGGGGGGTGTTGGAACTTATACTTTAGTATAAGTTGTTAGTTAGTTTCCTTAGTTTAGGAAGTTTGTTACTAGAATACTAACTTGTACATATGTTAGTATAAATACCTAGGCTTGTATTATTTTCATTAATCACACAATTAATACAAAATGTAGTCCATTACTTCTCTCTCAAAGCTCACGAGCTTCCAAGGCTCAACAATGGCTTCTTGCTTTCTTCTTCCTTTCTTCTTCCTATTTCCTCAATTCTAACAAAGGCGCATAAAATCGTCGACAAAACACGCAACTCATAATTTGTTACTGACAGTACTCCCTCAGCGTCGAGGCCCTAGGGTCGAGAAATGATGTGTTTTGTAGTAGTGTAAATCAAATTACACCACATGCATCATCATGCATTATCCTATTTAATTATCTTATTTTTAGGAGTTTAATTGAGTCTGAGGCGAGTTTGGAGATAATGTGTAAAATAGGGAGAGTCTTGTGTGAGTCTGAATAATAATAATAAAAAAAAAATTAGTGAAAAGCTGATGTGACAGAGTCTGAAGATTGAGGGTGAGTATGAAGGATAAAATCACGCTAACAACTCCCAATATATAATTATTATTCCGTACGTACATGATTTAGGATTTACAGACTTTTATGTTATCCCTCAATTAGAGCATCTTCAATATATGGTTGTAGTTAGGGACTAGCTTGTTGAAATTTATAAAAGTTTCAAATTAATAGCTAGACCATTGGAGTGAAAATAATAAATTAGCTTGGCCAAGCAAATTAGCTTAAACAAGCTAATTTGTTTGACAACTAGCTCCCAATGTTGCCAATTAATTAATTGACAAGTGAGACAAATGAGACCAATTTAAATAACAAGCTAGTTGCTAGTCATTGTAACACAAATTAGCTAGACAATGAAATAGTTTGAAATCTTATGTGGCATAACAAGCTAATTGTCAAATTAGCTTACCATTGAAGATGCTCTTATAAATCGTTTTTAGGACTTGTGTGTTCTAAGAAAAATATTTTAAAAAGAAAAACAACATGGTGGATTTGAACTTGTATAAACGTAAATATATTGGAGGTAATTTGGTGTCAATTTCAGTTAATCATGGAAAATAAAATAAATTCAGTTAAATTCAGATAATATAAGTTCAAAAAAATAAAATAAAAAATTCAGAAATTTTTACATACAAATGAGTTTATTTAAGACAAAATAAGTTTTTTCAGATAAAATGAGTTCAGTCAAAATAAATCAAATAGAACGACCCTTAATAATAATAATAATAATAATAATAATAATAATAATAAGAATAATAATAATAATAATAATGAAATCAAGTTGATAACTAATGTATCTTGCAAGCCATGAAAGGAAATTTTGGTTTATTCTCAAATGTCCTTCTCCTCCTCTTTCTTGCATCATTGCAAAATAAAAACTTTCTTGTCACCGAGGAATCTAAAGAAACCTACTTAGTTCTTGGTCTGTTCTGACAAATTTTATATTACAATTAATTTTACATGTTTTAAATAGATCATGAAAATAATAATAATCTTTTATAGTTTAAGTTAGTGAAAAATTATTAGTTACTATGATGACAGTTTTTCATGAAAATGACCTTTACTTGACTACGATGCATTCATGCTACGATATTTTTTTTTATTAGGTCATATTTTCATTGAAAGCCATCCAACATTATAGACAATAGTTTTACTTTTATATTTTCCAAAGTTTATTATCTGTAATACCACATGTCATGTTTTCACGTATGTACTATCTAACAGCTAGTATGCTAGCCAATAAAAATTAATTGTTATATACTAAGTACTAGTAAGTGTTAGACAGTCTAATAGATATGCATGTGTTTGACGTAACATTGATGCAGATAACATGGTGGGACAAGGTGGATACTCAGAGGTATACAGAGGAGATATGAAAGATGGAAACAGCATAGCAATCAAAAGATTAACAAAAGACAACACAAACCAAAACAAAGAGAAGGAGTTTCTTATAGAATTGGGCATTATTACTCAAGTTTCTCATCCTAACACGGCTACCTTAATTGGTTATTGTATCGAAAATGGTCTATACCTCATCTTCCCTTTCTCTTCTAATGGAAATCTTTTCGATGCCCTTCATAATGGTACGTAATTCACATGTTTTAATTTTCATATATACTATTGCTTTCTCAGTCCAAAAATAATTGTCACATTGTCTAAATTTCTCAAAATAACATAGGCGAGTCACTAGAATGGCCGGTGAGGTACAAAATAGCATTAGGTATAGCAAAAGGACTCCATTACTTACACAAGTGTTGCAAACATCGGATCATACACCGTGACATCAAAGCTTCTAACGTCCTTCTTGGACCGGATTATGAACCACAAGTAAGATATTAATTAAGGACAATTAGTTATACTCACTCTTTGATTTAACACTCCTCAATAATATAATTACATAATTAATCACGTTGGTTCTTGCGCAGATTACTGACTTTGGACTAGCAAAGTGGGTCCCTAACAATAAGGGTAGTAACCAACATGCTTATTTACCGATAGAGGGCACATTTGGATACTTAGCACCAGAGTATTTCTTGCATGGAATTGTGGATGAAAAGACGGATGTTTTTGCATTTGGTATTCTACTTCTTGAGATTGTCACTGGTCGAAGACCTATTGATTCTTCTACACAAAGTCTTCTACTATGGGTAATAATCTAGCTTAATTTTATTTAAACCATAGGTGACTTTTATTTATACATGTGTTTGGTAATTGGTTTTTGGGTGATGATAAAGGTCGCAAGTTGCGACAACATTTAGTTGTCGCAATCTTACGTGTCGGAGTTTAATTGGTACATATATGCGCCACGTAGGCTATGAGTCATCATAATATTTTTACTATCAATGCAAAATTTTTACTATGAAAATATGTAAATAAGGTAATTGATATAAAAAAAGAAACAAATTAGAATATTAAGATTTTCCTACTTTTATTTTAAACAGGTATAATAGGATATATACGTTAAATATTTTAGATTCCAATTTAAATCATGACACATAAGCATGCCATGTCATCATTGTGACACGGCTTAAAGGTCGCATGTTGCGACCTTTATCATTTTCGTTGGTTTTTTTCCAGTTTTTATTGACTTTTTATTTTGAAATTTTCACGTGGTCGAATATCGACAAATACTATGTTTGGTAAAAAGTTATATCAGACAAATTAAAATGTAAATTCATTTTGTTTTCTCGTAGGTGTTATTTTTTCCTAAAATATGTTTTCTAGTCCTCTACTATAAGGTAAAACAACCTATAACCGAAACTAAGCGATGAATTTTGACCATATGAATAGTAGATATGAAAAACATTATGGTACAGAGAAAGTATTTCCTTGGAAAAAAAATTATAATTTTTGTTTACTCTGATCTTCTAGGCTATGCCATTAATGGAGCATGGGAAAATCTCCGAGCTAGTTGATACAAGATTAGAGGGTAAATATGACATTGTACAATTACAGAAAATTGTACTTACAGCTTCTTGTTGTGTGAGACATTCCTCTACATGGCGTCCTTCAATGAATGAGGTGAATAATTAATTAACCTACTCATCTAAATTTTTATGTTCTTTAATTCTGTTTGAAATCTGATCATTGTACACAATTGAAAAAGATTGAAGAGAATGATTTTTTGGATTTTTCATATTTATCCCATTTTATGTTTCAGGTTTTTGTATTTAACACCTTACGTAGTATAATATACTTTTCATATTTACCACCTTAATTTTATGAAACGCTTATGTTCATCACGTCTTAACGGATTCCATCCAATTTCCCGTCCATGTGGGCCCCATTTAACCTTAAAAAAATCCTCTTCTTTCATTAAGTTTCCAATTAAAAATGTTAGGAGTCATATTGATGGAAATTTGGATGAAAATTGTTAAGAGGATAAAACGTTTCATAAAATTAAGGTGTTAAATATAAAATTACATTATATAAGACGGTAAATAAAAAAAACCTAAAACTTGTAGTAAATATCAAATATTCTACTTTTTCTAGTACTCAAAATCACTTTAATCCTTAGTATAAATCTAAATTTGTGAATGTATAGGTGTTGGAGCTGTTATCGGAAGATCAAGAATCAGAGATTGCTAGAAAATGGAGTGTTCAAAAGAGTTCATCGCATGAAATAGATGACTGTTCTATGGTTTTTGGCTATAATATTCTCGTCGATATGGATTTTGAAAAAGCAATTGCGGCTCTTGAAATTTAGAAGATTCAAACTATAAATTTATTATGAGTCTTTTCTCGATCTTTTAGGATGGATGACTTATTTCTTTATTAGTTTTTTATTGTTTTTTCTTCTAATCGTATTTAATTAATTAGTATTCCATATAAGATTGTCTAGCTTAAACTTGTGACTTGTATATTTATACAACAAAATATTTTCGTTTCTGGGTGATGATAAAGGTCGCAAGTTGCGACAACATTTAGTTGTCGCAATCTTACGTGTCGGAGTTTAATTGGTACATATATGCGCCACGTAGGCTATGAGTCATCATAATATTTTTACTATCAATGCAAAATTTTTACTATGAAAATTTGTAAATAAGGTAATTGATATAAAAAAAGAAACAAATTAGAATATTAAGATTTTCCTACTTTTATTTTAAACAGGTATAATAGGATATATACGTTAAATATTTTAGATTCCAATTTAAATCATGACACATAAGCATGTCATGTCATCATTGTGACACGGCTTAAAGGTCGCATGTTGCGACCTTTATCATTTTCGTTTCTTCAATTGTTAAATCTGCCACTTGATTAGCTCATAATGTTATCTCTCATGCTAAATGAGAATACCATAATGGATTTGGAAATTAGATATTTCACCTAAGTTAAAAATCTTTTTATGGAAACTTTTGCACGATGGGCTACCTACTAGAGATAACCTAGTGTATCGAAATATTGACATTCCTATTAGTTGCCCCTTTTGCACCTCTTACAATGAAACCCAAGATCATCTCTTTCTACATTGCCCTTCTACTAAAGAAATTTGGGATTCTGCTACAACTATCCGTTGGCTAGGTACTGACCTTCAACAAGATTCGATTTTTTCTTTGTTCCGAAATATGCAAAATAATATCAGCCTCCCAATTAAGAAAATTATAACTTCCTTATGGAGCATCTGGAAAATGAGAAATGCAGTTATTTTTAAACACGCTTCATTCTCTGCAATTGGGCTCTATACTAGAGCTTTTAAAATATTTAATGAATGGAACACTCGCACTTGTATGGATTCATTGGAATCATGTTAATAAATAGTGGAGGCCTCATGGCCGGTAGCCTCATTTCATAACCAGGTCCAATGTTCAAACCATCAGCATAACTTTTTCCATTCTTCTCCAGCCATTTCGATCATCCATTAAGGATCCACGCAGATCTGGCTCACATGGATTTCTCCAATTTCCCCTCTCACCACAACAGCAACTCGAGGCCTTTCAGTTGCCTCCTCTTCAACCCCGTTGTCACGCTCATCTTGCTCTGACTCCTCGAGTGAGTCAGTAGGGTGATTAGACGGACCAACATCATATCCTCCGTCTCCTCCATCCAAAATTCATCAAAATATGTAGCTTCATGACGAGAGCTTTTGGCCTCGCCTGGAGGAGTCCGGCTTAATTCTCCAGCCGACACTCTGATGGATCTCCCTCATGAGAAAGAAGGGTCCATCTGTTGTCCCCTCTTCGGTCAGCTAAGTTTACCGTCTTTTTCGTCCTCGCCATCGTATCCTGCATAAGAGGCATAATGGGAGGCCGAACTTAACGACGGGCTAAAAATGAGGGATATTGGTGCGGCGCAGATCAGGCCACCATATCCAGAAGTTCCAACCCAACGGCCCGAGAACCGAGGTACCGTCAGCATAACTAACGGCACAGAGTTGAATAAAAACAAAGTAACGACGGAAGACTTATAAGAAAGGCACAAATTAAAACAAACTCAAAATCTAAGGCATAAAGGTTTAATTACCTGGTAAAAATGACGGGGCAGATGACCACGAAGCCGGGCGGTGATAAAAAAAGAGATCGAACGACAACATGAAGGGTTTTCTTCCTACGATTGACTACGAACTTGACGAGATAGAATGGAAGAAAATTCTCCCTAAAAACGCAGGAGAGTGAAAAAATCTAAAAGGTTAAAAACTTTTTGTTAGGTTATGATACATATGACAAAACATAAATCATGCGGAAAACCTTAATGCCAGGAAACATATTATTTACACATAATCATTTAGCATAATTCAGATCCATACACTTTGTAGCGTGCCCTCCCTAGCTGCGCCCGAACCGAACAAGAACAAGTCTTTAGGACTCCAAATGTCGTCCCTCCGTAGATAGTCCACAGCACGTCCGGATCCTCCTTAAGCTTGACCAACTAGAATCGCCCTTAAGGTTCCTAGGATTTTCGGCTAAATAGGTTGCAAGTGTTTGGCTGATTTTTTGCTCCAAAATCTTACCTTTGAATACTTCAATTCTCTATGTAAATATGTGACTCTAGGCACCTATTTATGGAAAGGAATTATAATCCTATTAGAATTCAAATCTATTTAATTATAATCCTACTAGGACTCTAATTAAACAAACTTTATCTATTAGGATTAGATTTAATCATATTACAGATCCCGGTAGCCTTGATTCCGAGTAACACACACGAGTGGCAATGCACCGCACGCAGGCCTTACGGCCCACGCACAGTGCACGGCCCACTAGTCGCAGCCCCTTGCTCCGCATGCGCGCGCGCCCAAGGCCTTGGCTGGGCCTGGCCTTCGCGATGGGCCTGGTCTTGGCTTTGGCGTGTGTTTGCGCTTTGGCTTGCTGGGCGATGGCCCGGCTTCGTACTGGGCCTTCGTCTGGCAGGCCTCGTCCGATGCTAATTCGTGCGATACGCTTCCGATTAAATTCTCGATTCCGGAATTCATTTCCGATACGAACAATATTTAATATTTCCGATTCCGGAATTAATTTACGTTTCGAACAAATATTTAATATTTCCGTTTCCGAAATTATTTTTCGATTTCGATAATATTTCCGATTCTGACAATATTTCCGTTTCCGGCAATATTTCCGATTCCGGCAATATTTCCATTTCCAATAATATTTCCCGATACGTACCATGTTTCCGTTTCCGGCAACACCTACGACTTGGATAATATTTATATTTTCGATACGATCCATATTTCCGTTTCCGGCAATATCATCGTTTCCGGAGTATTCACTTGCTTGCCTTTGACGATCTCAGCTCCCACTAAAACCAAGATCCGTCGATTCCGATTATCCATAAATGGAGTATTTAATGCCATTAAATACTTGATCTGTTTACGTACTATTTGTGTGACCCTACGGGTTCAGTCAAGAGTAAGCTGTGGATTAATATCATTAATTTCCACTTGAACTGAAGCGGCCTCTAGCTAGGCATTCAGCTCACTTGATCTCACTGAATTTATTAACTTGTCAATTAATACTGAACTGCATTTATTAGACTTGTTTTGCAGGTGACACTGCTGGACAAGACGTGGATCGAGTTCTACCTGGGCTGCATACCTCCTCGTCAGCAACATAAGGAAAAACTCCTACAACTGGGACCACAATAGCCAAAAAAAGTGTATCCTTTAATTAAATATGGCCTATTATAAAAAGTATATCCTTTAATTAAATATAGAGGGAACATTTTTCTCTTGTACAAAAATAACTTTTGATTTCCTCCTTGTTCAAAATTCCTTGGAGTTATTCAAGACTAAATTTCCCTTGACTTATAGCTTAGGATAAATTGTTTTTTCACACCCACAAAAATCGAAAAATTGTTTTTTACCACCTAAAAATTAAAACTTGTATTTTACCACCTAAAAATAAAGTGAAACTTTTTTTTACCACATGAAATCGAAAAAATAGATGAAACCTTTATGTATAGCTAACTAATTCATTTTTCCTTCAATTTTTTCACACTCCCTGTGTGATTTTCTTTACTCTTTCGCCCTTTCTCTCTTTGCTTTCATTAAATTTTGTCAATTTTGTGAATTAATGATGATGAAAACTTATGTAAATTCATTGAGCATAAAGAAGTTGGGGAAGAAAAGAGAGTTAAATACATGGAATGGTAGAAGAATAGAACATATAAGAAATATTACCGTTATTGTGGCCTATTACATAACATTTTCGTACGGAGTATATTTCCATTTTTCAGATGGTAAAAAACAAGTTTTAAATTATTTTTTTAGGTGGTAATAATACAAGTTTTAGATTTTTAGGTGGTACAAAACAATTTTTGGAATTTTTTTAGGTGATAAATTTTTTTTTACCCTATAACTAGTAAGCCTTTATGATCTTTAAAATCACTCAGCTCTTTGATGATTATGTGCATATATTCAACAAAATTCAAGTCTTGACTTATTAAACAATCGGACCATCGTCAAATTAGATGATTAATATGTCCACTATCATCATCTTCCTATGATCATGCGCCCAATTTCAGTGTCTCTCCTCTGTATACTGTCAAGTTATTTGTCGTGCTGGGCCAAAATGTTCAAAACATGGCCATGCCCGGTTAATATCTCTAATTGTGGATCGGAAAAAATTATAAAAAGTTGATATTTAAATAATATTTACTGATATGAATCTAATAAGACCCCACACGATTATGTTTTTTTATTATGTATAAACCACAAAAGGAAGTCAAATGTGTTTATGTAAATAGTGTCTAAAACCCCATTATGTCATATAAATAAGAACAGAGGAAGTAAAATGCAATATGTGTGGAGATTTGTTATCTAAATATCATTGGACCCATTACATTCATGGATATCATTTGTATTTTTATTGGTCATTAATGGACATGGTTAACCCTAATAATAAAAAGTATTATTACACACATGTATAATCCAACGTTTGTTTTATGAGCTAGAATATATATATATATATATATATATATATATATATATATATATATATATATATATATATATTGTAACTTTGTATCAAGTTTTGATGTTGGTAAAAATAATGAGGAATATGTTCGCACCAAATAATTTTATTTCCTGTCCTTAAATTTTCTAATTTAAGCTAGAATATATATATATTGTAACTTTGTATCAAGTTTTGATGTTGGTAAAAATAATGAGGAATATGTTCGCACCAAATAATTTTATTTCCTGTCCTTAAATTTTCTAATTTATTAATCTGTACTACCTTAGTTTCATAAAAATCTTTACAGTTAATATTTGCACAAGTATTAAGATAAAAGTAGTAAGGTTGATTGAATATAATAAAGTATGGATAAGAGAAATGTGTAAAAAAGTGGATGAGTGTAAGAAAAAAAAATGAATAAATGAGTTAAAAATTGTAAATATTGTAGGGTAAGAAGGGTAAGGTACTAAATTTTCATGTCCAAAAATAGAATAAAACAAAGTGTAAAAATCATTATGAAACGAACTAAAACCAAAATCAAGTGTAAGATTTTGAAACTGAGGTAGTACATGACAAACTTTATTTTATTTTATTAAGTTCTTTGTAATAATTTAGTGTTAAACTAAAAAAAATACGAAGTATGCATTTAGTAACACCCTTAATTATGTTGCATGGGACTTAACCTAATTATTATAAGACATTATGACAAAATAAAGATTTTTTTTAATTTCTATTACTCTGTCTCCAAATCTATACATATTATTAAACTCCAAGTCAATCCATGATATCTCACCAATGTGTCGTGATAGTGACATGACATCGTCACGCCATGTCATACACACATTATTACTCGTATTATTATTCATTGTGTCTTCAAAAATATTGTTATTTATCCTTATACTCATAATCTCTCATATGTTCATGCATTTTATGCATCACTCCAACAATACAAATTAAGGCTCTAAACACTTAAAAAGAGAAAATTTATTCTGATGTATGTATAAAATTTAATGTCCAAGGTTATGTATTTGAGTAACAATTTATGATAACAATTTTTGTCTTCATTTTTTACTCATTAGATCAAACATAAAACTATTAATTAACAGAGAAAATAATAGAAAAAAATAATGTTACGATTTATTTTAACAAGTTAAATGTGTGTTTTTACCTCTAAAATGTGTTTCGACTTTGTAATTTAATATAAGTGAATTTTTAAAAAAAATCTTATAAGTTACAAGTAAAATATTAGAGAAACTAAAGTCATACACAAATAATGTAAATTACTCAAAAAAATAGTTTACCGATTATTGGTTAACGAATTTTATTCTTAAACTATATATATAATGAAATTCATAGTATTTTCAAACTGCACATATAAAAACTTTACAAGTGAATTTGAAATGAGAAAATGAAACTCAAACTATATCCTACACTCTGGGACATCGCCCTGGCCACTAACTAGTTATTTAATATGAAAATAACATAGAAAGTTTTCATGAATCGAGTTGGATAGTTAATAGTTCAATTCTGTTAACATGAGTCAGATTAATAACGAGTAAATTCAATAGAATTAGGGTTAAATTAGTTATGTTTTACCTAAGGTGGCTTTCGTTTATCGGGTTAAGAAGAGTCGGAGTATTTTCGGATATAGGGTTAAATTGGTTCAGATTGACAACCATTCGGTTGATTTCGGATTTGTGTCGACGCAAGTCAGATTAAATTGAACATCGGGATTCATCGAGTGCGGTTATACGATAAATTCAGTTTTTGGATTGCTATCGGATTGATGCAGGTTCGGTTCGGTTAAAAGTTATCGGATGAAAAAACGGATTATGGTTCTCCTCGAGTTGCTAACGGTTCGAGTTTGAGTTTTGAATTCATGTGTTAAATCGGATTTTGGATCAACAACGGATCGATTCGGGTTGACTTTAAAATCACTATTTCTCAGATAAAGTCGATTCAGTTGTCTGTTAATTTCGGGTGCAGTAATTGGCGGGTTATCTCATGACTTGTGAGGTAAGAGGTCCGATCCAAGGCCCATACTAATATATTATTGAGCAGAAAATAACAGCAATAATTGTGTCAATGGATGTTGATGCTTTTGTTGCTCAGTAACCAACTTGATGGCTGAACTCTTTGGGTTGACTGGGCTGACTGAAGTGGGCTTACATTAGTTTGGAATATGAAAAAAAGGAAACCATTTAAGCAAAGATAATTTTGGAATGATAGAATTCCCGTCGAGGGAGGCTGTGCATAGAATTCCCGTTGACTAAGAGCGACATTTTCGCGTACGAAATGAATGTCCATCTCTACATGCTTAGTGCACTGATGTTACACCAGATTATGTGACATGTAAACTGCACTAATGTTATCACAATAAATAACTGTCACTCTTCGCAAAGACAACGACACAACGTATCCCCAGAAGAAGATTTTGTATCCATGTCGTTCTAGCCACGCATTTGCAACACCTCGATATTCAGCTTCTACACTAGACCGAGAAAGTAACATGTCGTTTAGATGACCAAGAGATAAGATTGTCACCCAAAAATACACAATACTCCAAAGTAGAATGACGCGCGAGTATCCGGACAATAACCCCAATCAACATCAATATAACACACTAGACCACGTGCACGAGTAGAAGAAAAGTGCATGCCATAATTAACAAAGGGTGCCCTTAATATACCGAAGAGCTCGCTTCAGAGCATGAAAATAAAATCACAAGGATCAGACATAAATAAACACACCTGTTGAACCTCATAAGAGATATCCGGCCGAGTGAATGTGAGGTATTAGAGCCCCCACAAGTTGACGATAAAGAGAAGGATCGTCAAGTGGTTTCCCACCACTAGCACTAAGTAAATTAGTGTCAAAAGAATAGTAGCCGACTTACAAGAAGAGTACATATCGGCCTTGGCAAGAATCTCCTGAGAAAACTTGTGCTGGCAAAGAAACATCTAAATTACATTATACATATCATTTTGACTAATCTTTTACTCCGATAAACAATATTTATTGTAAACCACCTTTAAATAATAACTTATACTAGTCATAGAATTGTGTAACTAAAACTACAATACATGTCTACATGAACGAAATTGTTTAGTCGGCGGTGTAATTAAATTTTTAATTTTTTTGTTCGTGGTAAAATCCAAATTTTATGTAATGGATATGTCATATGTAGTGGTAAAGTACGAATATAGAACAATACTAGATTATGTCTCGTGCATGTACGGATATTCAGAAATTGAACAATGGTTATTTGAGTTATTATGTGATTTTGAGTTATTATGCTTTACATTGTGACTAGGGAACCCATACTTTCTTTCAGTCAACTTCATTGCCTGACAAGCTGTACCAACATTTATGTGATTTTGATTGGTTGATCTTGTAACCTACTTTTTTCATTTTACAGTCAACCGAGCCAAAATCCTTTAAGATGGCACAGATAAATAAAAGGGTATACAATTAGCAGACCAATTTGGCAACTAACTTCCTAATGTAAGTAATACAGACATGGACTAAATATTCATCTCAGGCAATTTCATCTTCAACTCCTGTGCAAAATTGTCTGCTGTCAGTTGTTCTCTTGATCAAAAATGTCAGGGATCAAGATTAAAGCACGTGTTTCCTTGTCAGAGCGGCTACAATCTTGTGCAGGCTAGAAATTTCTTTATCTCTTTGGCTAAGAAAATCCTTCAATCTGTCAATCTCCTTCACGTGATCATCATTGACACAGAGATTCTGATCCGGAGATTCACAGGTTTTTAACTTTTTTGATCCGTCTACAGGTGTTGCGTCTGTTGGACAAGGTCGTTTAGCACAACATTTCACAAGAGGATTATCGGGTGTTATTTTCCTAACACATATTACAGCTTTCGAGCCATTTTTAAACTCAACGGAGATGGCTTTCTGAGACCGCCCAGAAGAGTCCTGAAAAAGACAGTCCTGCAATTCAGGAAACAATCCTAAAGCAAAACAAGTATAAAGGGGTGGAAGTGGAATAACACAGACCTTTTCTTCCATTCCGTCCAGATTATTATACGTATTTAGTGCCTCCCGTGGACTTTTGAAAGTAGCAATAGCAGAATACTTGTCACCTCCAACTTTCTTACGAGCCTGCCAATTATACAAGCCACATTTCAGGTTAGGAACAACAAGTTGCCTATACTCAGATTGAAAAAGGAAACAAGGAAAATAAACCTGAATTTCAATGGTGAAGTCTCCAGGGATGATCTGACATACTTCCTCTCTTTTGGTATTCTGTGTATAAGAAGCTTTGCTGTTTCACTGTCCGGCACCTACAATGTCGGTATTTAGTTTGCAAACACGAAATATATACTTCCACAACTAGAAAACCTAAACATTTGGACTTACATCATCTTGAGCTACAGGAATAGCTTCATCGGATCCAGGTTTCATCTTTGCTAGCACTAGTTTCATAGCAGCACATGCATCATCAACACAATTATGTGGAGCATCTTTCTTGCGAACTTCATAACCCAGCACAAACTGCCAAGACCCAAGTTTTCAACAGAGAAATCTTCTAATTTAGACACAATTGAACAATTATAGAAACAAAGGAAATTTTAGAGATCAGATAATAACATACTTTACACAAATTATTTAAGGAAGGTCTTCAATGTAGTAGCTATGAAGTATTAGGTTTTATTTAATAATACTGACGGCAGAATACATCTTTAAATATACAGAGGTCTAACCACTTAAAACCAACTAAGAGAATAAACTGCAGAGAAATAGCTAACAAACCTTAGGAATAGGACTAAGCAAAGACTAAGTAACTGAAGCAGAGACTGAATAACTGATTCTATACAATGATTGATAAAATCTAACAAACTAACTAGTTTGACTTGGTATACTTTCCACAGCCCCCCGCAAGATGGACGGTCTAACAGTCAGGACAATCTTGGAAATATTTGTGTGAAATTGTAGTCTAGCCAATGGTTTAGTAAGAGCCAATTGATCCTTCGTTGAGATGTATGATACTCGAAGTGTGCCGAGTTGTACTTGTTGCCGGACGAAGTGATAATCAAGCCCAAGGTGCTTCATCTTGGAGTGAAATTTGGGATTAGCAGCTACGTATGTAGCACCCATGTTATCACAAAATATTGTAGGTTGTATGTGAGAGGATATGCCAAGTTCACTCATAAGATTAATCACCCACATAATTTCAGCAGTAGTGGCTGCCAGTGCACGGAATTCAGCTTCCGTGGATGATCGTGCCAATGTACGTTGCTTGTGAGAGCTCCAACAAATTGGATTTTTACCCAGATAAACCACATATCCAGTGGTCGAGACATAATCATCCCGGGTACCTGCCCAATCAGCATCAGTAAAGGCATGAAGTGACATTGGAGAATTTTTATGAAGAATAATTCCTTTGTGCAAGCTGCCAGCAAGGTACCGAAGCAATCTATGCAAGGCAGCCCAATGTATGTGAGTAGGCTTGTGCATGTATTGAGATAACCGATTTACGCAAAAGGCTATGTCAGGTCTTGTCAAAGAGAGATATTGCAAGCTGCCTATGAGTGCTCTATAATCAGATGGATTATCAAGAGGTGTACCGTCATTCAGAGATAAAGAGGGAGAAGTTGCCATTGGAGTTGGAGTTGGCTTAGCTTCATCCATTTTAGCTTTCTGAAGAATATCGAGAGTGTACTTTTGTTGGCTGAGAAATAAACCATCAGGATGAGGAATTACTTCAACACCCAAGAAGTAAGAAAGAGAGCCCAAGTCTTTCAAAGAAAACCGATCAGAGAAGGTGGTAATGAACTCTTGGACCATGGTAGAGTGTGAGCCAGTAATAATAATGTCATCAACATACACCAATAAATATATGACATGATTGTTACGACGAAGGATAAATAGAGAGGAATCAGACACAGTGTTAATAAATCCAACAGAGAGAAGATAACCTTTGAGTTCGTTATACCAGGCCCGTGGAACTTGTTTGAGACCATAGATTGCTTTCCGAAGTTTGCATACATGATCGGGATAGACCAGATCAATGAAGCCAGGTGGTTGCTCCATGTATACATCTTCCTGTAACGTACCTTGGAGAAAGGCATTATTAATGTCAAGTTGCCGGAGAGACCAACCATTGGTGACAGCAAGAGAAAGAATGGCTCGAACAGTAGGTGCCTTGACAACAGGACTGAACGTTTCCGAGTAGTCGAGACCCGGTCTTTGGTGAAACCCTTTTGCAACTAACCTTGCCTTAGGTCTATCAATTGCACCAGTAGATGTGTACTTTGTGCGGAACACCCATTTGCAACCCACAAGATTAATAAAATCAAAAGCAGGAACCAAATCCCATGTGTTATTCTTCATAAGAGCATCATACTCGGCTGTCATGGCACATGTCCAAGTGGGACTTTTAAGTGCTTGTTTAGCCGTAGTAGGTTCAAGTAACTCCTGAGATATTAGTGTTTGTGCTTGATATTTGGGATTGGGTTTGGTGATGTTGTTTTTCGAACGAGTGACTATAGTACTCGTTGGAAGGGGCGGAGGAGGGGATGGGCTTGGAGAAGAAGTGTGAGATGAGATTGGAGAGGGGTCTGCCATGGGAGAAGGCTGAGTATATTCAGATGTGGGAGATGGAGGAGAGGTTGTAGGTGCAGGGGTGTTTAAAGTAGGCATAGATAGTATTTTTACGTGAAAATCACACCAAGAGTCAAAGTTTGGTAGGGGTGTTGGAGATGGTGCTGACATTGCAAAAGGATAGATATTCTCAATAAATTTGACATGTCTTGAAACAAATATCTTATTGGTAATCATATCTAAACAATAAAATGCACTTTGACTCGGTGAATATCCTACAAATACGCATGGTTGAGATTTAGGATCAAGCTTGTGGGTGGTGTATGGTCGAAGCCAGGGGTAACATAAACACCCAAAATTCTTTAACTTATCATAATTTGGCGTGATCCCAAAATTTTTGGAGAATGGTGATTGGTTGGAAAGAGTTGGGGTCGGCATACGATTAATGAGATAGACAACCGTAGAGAAAGCCAAAGACCAATACTTAATGGGCATTGAGGCGTGGGATAGGAGTGAGAGTCCGGTCTCAACAATGTGACAGTGACGACGCTCAGAATAACCATTATGTTGGGGTGTATGTGGAGGGGATGTGAGATGAGTGATCCCATTAGAAGTAAGAAAATTGGCTAATTTGACATACTCCCCACCGTTATCTGAGTATAAGGCTTTAATCGGCTTGCCGAAATGTTTTTCGACTAATGATTTGAACCTGATAAAGACATGTTCAGTATCCGATTTTTGCTTCAATGGATATAGCCAGACATATTTAGAAAAGTGGTCAACAAAAATAATGTAGTATTTGTACCCATCAAAAGAGTGAATAGGAGAGGTCCAAACATCACTATATATAACATCTAGAGGAACATTGGAAGTCACAGTAGAAGAGAAAAATGGAAGTTTGTGGCTTTTATGGAAAGCACAAGCATTACAATGCAAAGTACTAGGAACAGAAAGATTAAACAAAGTACTACATTGCTTTAAAACAGAAATTGAAGGGTGGCCTAATTTATGATGCCAATCAATAGATGTAGGAACAAAGGCAGAGTGGAGTGTTGGTGAACTAGGAGGAAGCAACTCATATATTCCACCATTATTTGAGCCTTGGAAGAGAAGTGTCCCCAACTGAGCTTCCTTCACAGTAAAAGAAGTAGATGAGAAAACAATGGAAATATTATTATCTTGGCATAATTTAGAGAGTGAAAAAATATTGCGAGAGGCAGAAGGAACATGTAAGACATTGTTAAGATGAAGAGAAGTAGAGTTAAGGATGAAGGAAGAATAACCAGTGTTCGCAATAGGAAGGCCGGAGCCATCACCAATAATGAGCTCATCACTACCGCCATAAGGAGCATGAAGAGACAGGTTGTCAAGATCATTTGTTACATGGTGTGACGCTCCGCTATCGAGCAACCACCCAGTGGTATGTGGCATAGAAGTACTAGCAGTGTATGCAGTAGGTTGGTGAAGGGTGTGATACCCAGATGGAGGAGACCGATGTTGGGAGACAGTAGCCTGACTTGGTGGGCTGGCATGAGGAAACTGTTGCCGAAAGATTGGACATTGAGACACATAGTGGCCGGCTTGCCTGCACCATTGACATTTCCCGAGATAAGGCTTCGATTGTGGCTTGGACGAGTCCTGGGAGACTGGTGTTGACAAGAGTGGCTTGGAGGAGGGGGGTTGTGAGTGTTGTCGCCCTTTGTAGCCCGGCTTGGTTGCATAATTCGCAGTGGCTGGATACATCAGAGGAGCAGCTTTATGTGCTATTGAAAGTTCCCTATTGAGGAGCTTCTCATGTAACTCGTCAAAGGAGATAGTGGTCTCCGTGGTTTGCATAGCTTGCACAATGGAGTCATAGTCAGAGTCATTGAGTTGCTCAAGGATTTTCTCAATGAGTACATCTTCTTCATATGGCTTGCCAAGAGATGCCAACTGATTTGCACAATTTTTGATGTCGTACATATAGTCGGTGATTGAACGAGAGCCTTTAGTAATTTTACGAAAACGCTCTTTAATTTGCTTGACATGACCCTTAGAGGGATTAGCAAATGTTCTAGCAAGAGTGTTCCAGGCTTCAAGGGATGTAGTACAACGTGAAATAAGAGGAACAAGGGGGTCAGAAAGAGTACCAGCAAGAGCACCATACAAGAGCTTATCTTGTCGCACCCAGGTGTTATATGCCGGGTTATCGGCTTCAAGCCCTTCGAAGGTGATGAGTTTTGAGGGAGTTGGGAAGGAACCATCAACATATTTGTGAAGATCGTAACCGATCAGGGTAGCTTCGATTTGAGTTTTCCAGGAGATATAGTTGGTAGAGGTAAGTTTGAGAGTATGGTTAAGGGAGACAAGGATAAATGGTTGTGAAGGTTGGTGGGCATTTGGAATGAGGGATTGATGTGGATGGGCCATGAGGAAGATGAGAGTATAGCAGCGGAAGAGTAAGGAAAAAATTTGAAGATATTTCTTCAATGGCTTGATACCATGTAGAAGCTATGAAGTATTAGGTTTTATTTAATAATACTGACGGCAGAATACATCTTTAAATATACAGAGGTCTAACCACTTAAAACCAACTAAGAGAATAAAATGCAGAGAAATAGCTAACAAACCTTAGGAATAGGACTAAGCAAAGACTAAGTAACTGAAGCAGAGACTGAATAACTGATTCTATACAATGATTGATAAAATCTAACAAACTAACTAGTTTGACTTGGTATACTTTCCACATTCAATTCTTAGATTCGTCTCCAAGCTTGAACACAAAAGAGGTGTCAATAACTCTTGGATGATCTACATTCAGTGCTGTAGAAAGAATTTTGACAGTTGAATAAATTATTCAGCACGTGACACCTCAAACGTATGTACAACAACTCCACAGAACTGTAAGTAGCTTACTCCATAGTGCGCACTAACCTTTCAGGTCATTACTGAGATCATGCCCAACTAAAATAGCACCTTGGGACAAAAACTTTTTCTTTTAACATACCAAATACAAAAACTTTGGGTCAGTACTAGGAGTTTCATAGTCACCATAACAATTTGGAAGATATTTCTAACCTGTATATCTGCAAGGGAACAAGTGATTCCATCCAAATCTTGAGCAGAAACACCAGTTATTTGTGTCCTATAATCTGCTACTGCTTTATTAGGATTAACAAACTCGTGGAGTTCAACCTGATACAATGGACAGATAAACACGAGGTAATAAGCCAAATACGGAGACTTCCTAAATATTCTCATATAACACTAAGAAACCAACCAATAAAGTAGGTGGTACCTCTAAGTCCTGATCTACTACACATATTTTAACCAAGGCTTCAGTTTCATCCTCACATATAACCATCTCACAATCAACAGCCAGCAATGTATCTGATGTTGCCACCTTGGACTTGTTACTAAGTTTAGAAACAATCCAGTCTTGTTGAGTTGACCACAAATTTAATTGTCAATCTCCTTAACGGAATCATCATTGTTACGTATGACTGCAAAACAAGGAGATTTAAAAAATAGACCTGCTCATATGACGGAAATGAATACTCAATTGGATACTGTGGATGTTCAAGGGTCAAACGAACCAACATGTGCACTGCCACGACAATACAACATGAGAATTATAATGTTGAAGCTATATATATATACACATTAGTGAATTAATTAAAAGCCACAACTGAAGCTGCCCCCAAAATCTACAGCACACTACAGAATAGGTATCACAATACTCTAAAAAAACAATATGTACAAAAGTAGGAATTTGAAGCTATTTGCATCATAGACAAATCATTAGACCTGGTTATTGGACAGGGTAGTCCAATGGATATAGGGTTAGAGTCAAGTTAATAGGGCTTTTATTGGGCAGGGCTCTTATTGGATAGGGTCTTTATTGGACAGGGTCATTATAGGGTCAAACTTATACTACAATTATTTTGAAAATTAAAAGAGTAATGATACAAAAATTACGTGTATTGCTTCGTATTCACTTGTACTTGCACATGGCTCTTTTGTTTTTCATTTTTCATTGCTCATTTATTGACCCGCCCCACTAATGACCCGCTATTGACCCGCGACCCGCTTTTGACCCGTCCATTATCGACCCGCTAAAAATGACCCTTCCAATACCCGACCCTCTTTTGACCCGCACCGACCCTGACCCGACCCGCCCGATAACCAGGTCTACACATCATGTTAGGTACATTCCAATTCATTCAAGTTTTTTTCATTCAACATATGAACATATCAAAAAGATATATTATTGTCTTGGTCATTAAGTGCCCAAGTGGTTAGTAGATGAGTCAAGGCAATAAGGTGCAGACAATGCCTTGGTAAAATCAACATGACATATGAAATTAATGAAACTAAGGTTTTTTAAACCTCTGTGCCAATACTAAAATTGCCACAAACTAACTAATAGCCCAAGTTAATAGAATGAGACAGCTTTACTAACTTTAGCAAGAATGTCAAAGTACCTGTACAGGTGATTCAACGTCTTCCGATTTTGCTACCAGGTCACGATTTGAGTGACACGTCAAAACTTTAGCAAAATACTGCAGACCAAGAGTTGGACATTGTAAACCATAGGTATCACAATACTCTAAAAAGAAGAGCAAGGATGAAAACACGATACTTTTAAGTGTTCTTCTTTCTTGAATATATCCAAAAAAGCGCGTAAAACTTCTGGGCTCCTCCTAGCTGGATCGCTCATGCTCGCACCAAATTTTTTATCATAAACTTTCAGAAAATCCTTCCATCCTCCTTTCTCACCTTCCATTCCATTCTTTTGTGACTACTTGACAATTTCAACCAGAACCTATACAAATCAACACAGGCATCACATCTTTCAAGTTTACTAATCAAGGCAAATAACTCCTTAAAACAAAAATAAAGTTAATTTTGTGAACTGCATAGATCATCCCTCAAACCCTGAATCAAGTGCAGACATTAAACCATCAAATTTACCATATGCTCTTATCTATTGATAGCTAAACCATACTTCTAGTATCTCTAATCGTGTAAATTACGTTGCACGGAAACGCCAAAAAATCACGACGTACCGTTTTCGAAACGTACTGGAACAATAGAGATGTATTTGAAACTGAAATCATCTCGGAAACGAATGGGAAACGAGATTTCTGTCTAATATTCACGTTTCCCAAGCAAACTTGCTAATTGTATCAAAGTTTTTCCGCCAGAAAACTGAAATTTGGTTGGTGGCAGCGGCCGACGGGAACTAAGAAGCATTCACAAAGAAGAAGATATCAATTGCTCTGTATTTCACACTTGCATAGCCTATATACGAAACAGTAATTTGGGCCTGGCCCAAGTAGACAAATAGAAATTAAATCACTAAGGGTGTGTTTGGTTCAGCATATTTTGGAACTTGATTAATTGATGTTTGGTTAACTATGGAGTATTTTTATAAAGTTTTAAATATGGGGACCCACCTCAAAAACCCCTATGGTATCGGGTTCTCATATCCAAGGGGAGGTGGGTATCTGTAATCATCTTAACTGAAAATAAAATCGGCATTGCAAACTCATTCAAACCAACACCATGACAGCCTAGCTAACGTTACTCTGCCACCATTGCTGCCCAAGCTACCCAAAAAATCAATACTATGAAAATTACAATACATAGTTACTACCGCGTCGACTAGCCATCAAATCGCCAATACTACCTAACGCCACCATCAGCACCTCCATAAGAACCCAAAATGACGAAATTAGAATACTAAAAAATAATTTAACTAAACATATCTTTGAATAAAATACCTAGATATATTGTTAATCATCGAAATTTTGGGCATTGAAGTTCAGATTTGTAGCTTCAATTGTAAAAAATCAACCACCAAAAATCAAATTTCGTCTAATGACAGAAAGATGTGATGGTTAGGGCTAAAGCAAAGCGAGTGATTGTAGTGGTGGAGATGGTGCCATAGATCAAAATATGATGTCTTCCTTTTATATTTGATTGAATTTTTTCTTAACATCTTTACTCAGAGGGAGGAGGAGAAGGTGTAGAAAAGAAGATGAGAATGAGGAGTGGGAGAGTATAATATCGGTAGGATTAAATTCTAAATTTATTTTACCAAACAGGTAAATTAAGGTATGAGTTTTTAGGTATCGTTGACTCTAAAACCATGGGTTTGATACTCAAACTTATACCTTATATATGTGGTCGAACCAAACGGGATCTAACTGACTAGTCAACAAAATATGGAATTATGGATATGACAATGAATTTTTATTTAGTTTATCTCTTCTCCTTACTATAGTTCGTAGTAACATTTCAAAAAATGTTTTTACTTTTTAAATTTCAAAAATTATTCATTAATAATTAATCATATGTTAATCAATATTTTTTTTTATTATCTAATCAAATATATATTTTTTAATCAATCAATACCTATATACTGAAAAAGACACACCATGATTGACACATGTCATTTCTTGATGTGTCTTTGACTTTTTTAATTTAATTTAATTTTATATTGTGTACGCCATTAAAGAAACTTTTAAAAATTATATATTTTCTAATTTGTTTTCTTCCATATTATAGAACAATATACAGAGTATATTACAAGAAATATTAGGAGTACATTTATTATGGCAAGAATCGAAAGTAATACACTGCACTATTACTATTGATTTTCTGATATTAATATAAAAAATATGAATCACTTAACATAAAAAAAAATGCAAATTATGCACTGCACTATTATTATTGATTTTCTAATATTGCACTAACTATAATAAAAATATATGATTTTACAATCTTAACAAATAAATTTCAACTGCAATATTATTATCCTATTTTTTCACACCCTTAACATACTTAATGACTTTAGTCACTACAATATATATATGTGTGTATATATATATATATATATATATATATATATATATATATATACATATATATATATATATATATATATATATATATATGTATATATATATATATATATATATATATACACACATATATATATATATATATATATATATATATATATATATATATATATATATATATATATATATATGTGTGTGTGTGTGTGTTATTGTATGTTGATAATTTGTGTTAATAAATTATCAACTAATAAAAATTTGAATAATACTAATCTAATGCCCTTGGTCCAAGTGTGCATTTGATGATGAGTCTAATAAATGCGGTTTAGTATTAATTAAGCAAGTTAATTATTCAGTGAGATCAAGTGGTCTAAATGCCTAACTAGAGACCGTTTCAGTTCAAGTGGAATTAATGTTATTAATGCCACAACTTACTCTTGACTGAACCCGTAGGGTCACCCAAATAGTACGTGAACGGATCAAGTATTTAGGTGAATATTATATTCAGTAAATACTCTAATTATGGATATTCGGAAATGACGGATGTTGGTTTCAGTGGGAGCTAAACAAACTGTCAATAGGCAAAGAAATAATATTTACCAGAAATTAAGATATTAACGGAAACGAAAATATAGTTCATGACGGAAATATAAATATTATCGAAGTTGAAGATATTGTTGGAAACGGAAATATGGTTCGTATCTGTAGGGTTTTTTTTTCCCGTTCCTACAAGGGGGGTTTGGCACGCGGCGGTTCGTTTAGAGAACCGTTGAATTGTTTGTGCACCTCGAAGGAGTCGCCACCAAACTTTATTTTAGGTCTCGTTTGGGAAGACCGCAAAATGACTCTATTTTTGGATAAGACCTTGAATCCTTGAAACGGATGGGTGAGATCCGGGCTTGGGAACGAAAATGCTTATTCAGCGAGCTTTAGAAATATTCAAGTACGTTGGCACAACATTATTTCGAAAATAAACCCTAAGATTAGACTATGTGGGTTTGAGCTTTAGAGCAAAATAGAATTTCTAATTGTACGGTGGTCACTTTTCTTTAAAGATTGATTTAAGGAACCTAAGGCCGGTTTGTCCAAAAATATCTTCGTTAAGCGTGATGTAACCTTTGTATTTTGTTGTATTTAGCATGTTGGTGATGAAAGCGATAAAGCACATAAAGAAACATCACAATACTAAATAAATTGCGGAATTAGTAAATACAAGACCCCCTAGAAAAGGACTAGGGAGTAGTTCCACATTGCCTAGAAATGGACTAGGCAAGTAAAGGTGCGGAATTGAAAGTGCGAAATTGAAATTGCGGTATTGAAATTGCGGTATTGAAAGTGCGATATTGAAAGTGCGATATTGAAAGGTGCATAATTGAAATTTGTACTTGGGCACATGAGATTCGAACGCCAAGCGGCTCCTTAAAAATAAGTGCGCCCGACACGGATTCAAAGCCAAAAATCTCAACTTGGGAGAGGTTGCTCAACCCAAATATCCTAGATTTTGCATATTAAACTTGAAATTGAAAGCTTGAATATTGAAAGGTTTGAACTTGAAATGATTGAAATTTGAACTTGAAATGATCCTAGTTTAGAGAGGTAGTTATAAACAACCCTAAACATGGTGGGATCTTGAAATTTGAAAACTTGAACTTGTATATAGAAAAATGGAGTCTTGAATCTCAAAAGACTAAACCTTTAAATGCTAAAAAGGTGTCATCTTTGATTACTCCACACTTGACGGTGATTCTAGTTCAACGAGATGAATGTAAGCAACTTTGAACATCCTTGAATCTTGAAAGTTTGTATTTTGTATTTTGAAAAAAGTTTGTATTTTTGAAAAAGCATATATGATTGTTGCAAGTGGTGTTTTTTATGGCAAAAAACACCAACTTGCTAATCATTTGAAATCAAAATAGCATGATTGATTAAAATGGGATTCGGATTTACCTAGTTAGGCTTAGGCACGAGCTCCCAATTGCTTTTGAATTTAGGAATTAAATTTGTATGTGTTTTTGAAGAGTTTTTGAGTTTGTATTGTGAGGAGTAATGTCGAAATTATGACGTTGTATGTGTTGTGCTCCCCCCTTTTTTGTATGGAAATGAGGGGTATTTATAGGAGGGAATGGTGCAAAACGCTTGCACACGCCAGCGCCTGGCGCCAGGCCAGCGCTGTGCGCTACTGACGTGGCCTGAATGCCGCCAAAAAGGACGGAAAGATGCTGTCCTTGATTTGTCTTGTATGGGTGTACCTTCATACGAATAGTACAATTTTCGGCGTGTAGTGTTTGCTTGGAGGTTAAGAATTGAATTTGCGTCTAAAAACAAGTCTTTCTCGGGTTTTTGAATTCCGGTTTTACGGGACGGGGCCCGGCATGCTCGGTTTTGTGGGTCGGCGCCCGAATTTGACTTGCCTTATATGATTTTGAGTGGAAAAGGCCTAGTAAAACCAATGGGATGGTCCAGTAGTTGAGATTGAACTTGGATTTTGAAATTGGATTTTGGAAGTTGTATTTTGTACCGAGTTCCGGGAGGGGAACGGTCTCGGGGATTGGATTATGGAGGTGTTCTTAGCAATTGGGATTTCCGCCTGGAGTTACTCCAATCGCCTAACAAGGATAATGGTATCGTCATCATCCCAAAGGGGAGACACAAATTAGGTGTCTACAGAAGCCCCCACTTTGACTGAGCGTTCGGTTAGGAAAGCGCAAGTCAAAGTATTTTGAAAGGGACGGAGAATGGTCAAGATGTTCTGCAATCGAGATCACTCTTTGTACGCCGATACCTGCATAAAACAGGCGTTAGAAAAAGGATAGAGTCTACCTCAGTGCGGTTGGTGATGACTCCGATTTGTACTTGTTTTTTTCCGCCTTCAGTTCAGGACGGAGCTTGGCATCGAAAATTTGAACCTCAAACTCGAATTTGGAACTTTGGATCTTGAATCTTGAATCTTTGAACTTGAACACCCGGAGTTAATCCGTTGGGATGTGCTTTGCTGGGGATAAGAGCTTTTTACTGGCCCTTAAAATTTTTGAACTTCGACTGACTTTCCCGGAGCTTGGGTCCGTTGGGAGTTGTACGCCTGAGTCGTTGTATTTTTTGGACTTTGCATTCTTGAAATATTCATCTGTTTGCACTTGGAGCTACAGGTGTATACCCGTATTTTTGATGGACGGTTCGATGCGACATTTGATGCTTGGTGCGAAAGACCGTAGCAGTAAAGGACGTGCAATAAGCACGGGAGACCGTGCGCGCCGCAGACTTGTGTATGCAGCAGGTCAGCGCAGGGCGCTGGGGCGGTGCCTGGCGCGGGGCTGCACTATATAAGAGCCCCTTGCCGTGCCATTTTGAGGCACATTCACTTGAAGTTCTTTTGCTCTTTCTCTCAAAGGTGTTAGGTTATTATACATATGACAATTCATAAATCATGCGGAAAAACCATATAGCCAGGAAAGCATATTATTTACACATAATCATTTAGCATAGAATAGATGCATACATGTTGTAGCGTGCCTTCCCTAGCTGCGCCCGAACCGAACAAGAACAAGTCTTTAGGACTCCAAATGTCGTCCCTCCGTAGATAGTCCACAGTACGTCCGGATCCGCCTCAAGTTAAACCAACTAGAATCGCCCTTAAGGTGCTTAGGAATTTCGGCTAGTGTTTGCAAGTGTATGTCTGATTTTTATTTCAAAAACTTACCCTTTGAATACTTCAATCGTACCCATAAATTGTGACCCTAGGCACCTATTTATAGGAGTATGGAAAAGGAATTGTAATCCTAGTAGGATGTGGATTTGCTAGTTAGAACTTTATTAGGACTCTAAATAACAAAACAAATCTAATAGGATTAGGATTTTAATCTTTGCACAAATCCTAATAGGATTAGGATTTCCCGCACAAGCATTGCACGAGCCGTGCACCCGCGCAAGCCTTGCGGCCCACGACAGGTGCACTGCCCACGCTGCTGTGCTCTTGCGCGCGCGCGCCCTTGGCTGGGCCTGGCCTTGCGCTGGGCCTGGTCGAGGCGTGCGTTGGTGCGTGCGGCTCGCTGGGCGATGGCCTGGCTTCGTGCTGGGCCTTCGTCTAGCGGGCCTCGTCCGATGCTAATTCGTACGATACGCTTCCGATTAAATTCCCGATTCCGGAATTCATTTCCGATACGAACAATATTTAATATTTCCGATTCCGGAATTAATTTCCGTTTCGAACAAATATTTAATATTTCCGTTTCCGGAATTATTTTCCGATTCCGATAATATTTCCGATTCTGACAATATTTCCGTTTCCGGCAATATTTCCGATTCCGGCAATATTTCCATTTCCGATAATATTTTCCGATACGTACCATGTTTCCGTTTCCGGCAACATCTACGACTTGGATAATATTTATATTTCCGATACGATCCATATTTCCGTTTCCGGCAATATCATCGTTTCCAGAGTATTCATTTCTTGCTTGTGGCGATCTCAGCTCCCACTGAAACCAAGATCCGTCGATTCCGAATATCCATAGATAGAGTATTTAATGCCATTAAATACTTGATCCGTTTACGTACTATTTGTGTGACCCTACGGGTTCAGTCAAGAGTAAGCTGTGGATTAATATCATTAATTCCACTTGAACTGAAGCGGCCTCTAGCTAGGCATTCAGCTCACTTGATCTCACTGAATTATTAACTTGTTAATTAATACTGAACCGCATTTATTAGACTTAACATAGAATGCATACTTGGACCAAGGGCATTATTTCCTTCAGTCTCCCACTTGTCCTTAGGGACAAGTGTGCATTTCCTAATTCCTTTGTCGCTCGATGCTTGCTCTTGAACATAAGGTAAGAGTTGTCATCCTTATTATGTCCAGAGGTGTATCTCGGTTTCAGAGTTCAACTGATCAAATAAACAGATAATCATAGCCTATGATTCATCCGAGCACGGCCATGCATTTCACAGTTTCTAGCTCTCCGAGTGGCCTTGTACAACTTTTAATCATCTCATCCCGATTTATGGGAGGACAATCCCAATCTTGCGATCTTGAGATTAGACTTCGTTTGATAGGTGATTACCTGAGCGTTGCCTTTATAGCCTCCTTTTACGGTGCGACGGTTGGTCAACGTCAAAGTAACCAGTTCTCAAACAAGTAATCTCAAATCACTCAGGTATTGAGGATTTAGTGTCTAATAATTTTAATGAAATTTACTTATGACAGATTTTCATCTCTTACAGTAAAGTTTCATAGGTCTGTCCGATACTAGTCTTCCCAAAGTAAGTATCTATGCAAATGATTATGACATTGCCATGTCCACATAGTTCAAGAAACGGAATTACTAGTCATCTTGCATTCTAGTCGTCTAACGTTTTCTACGCGTCCAATTTTATAGAAAACTCCGACTAGGGACCATTTTCAACTTTTGACATTAAAGTTCACTTGATAGACATTTCTTAGTCACAGGACTTGTCCTGACAGACTATCTTGAATATATTGTCAAATTGAAGGGACTCATCATTTAATAAACCACAAATTAAATGGAAAAATGAATTCTATTCATTTATTGTGAATGATTAACCAATAATGTTTTACAAAGATTTAAACTCTAAAACTTTAAAACATTAAACAAGGATATCAAAGCCATTCTCCAATATCCTTGATTCCCATAGCTGCAGTGTGCGAGTTATGCTTCGCCTGCGGCAGAGGTTTAGTCAATGGATCTGATATGTTGTCATCAGTTCCAATCTTGCTTATCTCGACTTCTTTTCTTTCAACGAACTCTCGTAGAAGGTGAAATCTACGAAGTACATGCTTCACTCTCTGGTGGTGTCTAGGCTCCTTTGCCTGTGCAATAGCTCCGTTATTATCACAATACAGGGCTATTGGTCCTTTAATGGAGGGGACTACACCAAGTTCGCTTATGAACTTCCTTAGCCATATAGCTTCCTTTGCTGCTTCATGTGCAGCAATGTACTCCGCTTCAGTTGTAGAATCCGCAATGGTGCTTTGCTTAGCACTTTTCCAGCTTACTGCACCTCCGTTGAGGCAGAAGACAAACCCAGATTGTGATCTGAAATCATCTTTGTCGGTTTGGAAACTTGCGTCCGTATAGCCTTTAACAATTAATTCATCATCTCCACCATAGACCAGGAAGTCATCTTTGTGCCTTTTCAGGTACTTCAGAACATTCTTGGCAGCAGTCCAATGCGCCTCTCCTGGGTCTGACTGGTATCTGCTCGTAGCACTGAGTGCGTACGCAACATCCGGGCGTGTACATATCATAGCATACATTATTTAACCAATCAATGATGCATATGGAATCCCATTCATTCGTCTACGCTCATCAAGTGTTTTTGGGCACTGAGTCTTGCTTAGAGTTATTCCATGAGACATCGGTAGGTAGCCTCGCTTGGAGTCTGCCATCTTGAACCTATCAAGCACCTTATTGATATAAGTGCTTTGACTAAGTCCAATCATCTTTTTAGATCTATCTCTGTAAATCTTGATGCCCAATATGTACTGTGCTTCTCCTAGATCTTTCATCGAAAAACATTTTCCAAGCCAAATCTTGACAGAGTTCAACATAGGAATGTCATTTCCGATAAGTAATATGTCGTCGACATATAATACTAGAAAAGCAATTTTGCTCCCACTGACCTTCTTGTATACACAAGATTCGTCTGCGTTCTTGATGAAACCAAAGTCACTGACTGCTTCATCAAAACGTATATTCCAGCTCCTTGATGCCTGCTTATATCCATAGATTGATTTCTTTAGCTTGCATACCTTTTTAGCATTCTTTGGATCCTCAAAACCTTTAGGCTGTGTCATAAACACAGTTTCTGTTAAAACGCCGTTTAAGAAAGCGGTTTTGACATCCATCTGCCACATTTCGTAATCGTAATATGCAGCGATTGCTAACATTATCCGAATAGACTTTAGCATTGCAACTGGTGAAAAGGTTTCATCGTAATCCACGCCGTGGACTTGCCTGTAACCTTTTGCAACCAATCTAGCTTTGAAAACTTCAAGTTTCCCATCCTTGTCCTTTTTCAATTTGAAAACCCATTTGCTTCCAATGGCTTGGTAGCCATCTGGCAAATCGACCAAATCCCATACTTGGTTTTCAGACATGGAGTCTAATTCAGATTGCATGGCTTCTTGCCATTGCTTGGAGCTAGGGCTCGTCATAGCTTGTTTGTAAGTCGCAGGTTCATCACTTTCAAGTAATAGAACATCATAGCTCTTGTTCGTCAAAATACCTAAGTGCCTTTTCGGTTGAGATCTATATATCTTTGCGATCTACGCGGGGTAACATTTCTAGATTGACCATGATTCTCACCAGATTCTTCTAAAGATCTCTGAGTTTCATCCTGAATGTCATCTTGAGCATTCTCTAGAGTTTGTTGTTCGACTCGAATTTCTTCGAGGTCTACTTTTCTCCCACTTGTCATTTTGGAAATGTGATCTTTCTCCAAAAAGACACCATCTCGAGTAACAAACACCTTGTTCTCAGATGTATTGTAGAAGTAATACCCCTTTGTTTCCTTTGGATAGCCCACAAGGATACATTTGTCAGATTTTGGATGATGTTTGTCTGAAATTAATCGCTTGACGTATACTTCACATCCCCAAATCTTAAGAAAAGACACATTTGGAGGCTTTCCAAACCATAACTCATATGGAGTCTTTTCGACAGCTTTAGACGGAGCTCTATTTATAGTGAGTGCAGCTGTATTTAGTGCATGTCCCCAAAATTCTAATGGAAGTTCGGCCTGACCCATCATTGACCTGACCATGTCTAGCAAGGTTCTGTTCCTCCGTTCCGATACATCGTTCCATTGTGGCGTTCCAGGAGGAGTCAATTCTGATAGAATTCCACATTCTTTCAGATGGTCATCAAATTCATAGCTCAGATATTCACCGCCTCTATCAGACCGCAGTGCCTTAATCTTCTTGCCTAATTGAATCTCTACTTCACTCTGAAATTCCTTGAATTTGTCAAAGGATTCAGACTTATGCTTCATTAGGTAGACATAACCATATCTACTGAAGTCATCAGTGAAAGTGATAAAGTAGCTAAAACCACCTCTAGCATTTGTACTCATTGGTCCACATATATACTGTGCCAAGAGGGACTAGTAAACACCCTGTTTTCAACAAGGCTTCTAGGTTACCTGAGCATCCAATACTTTTTTTGGTTAAATGTTTTCCAATTAATTCAGAAAGAACTTTTACAAGTTCCTACACATTCCACAAGGCATCAATTGAAAACTAAACGGCTTCATGTTAGTTTCTTAGATAAATTGGAAAACGAGGTTCAATACACACTCGACTCTAACCCTAGTTTAACAAAAGGCTTAAGATTTAGTTCCTAAAAGTTTCAGAATCAAGCGCTATTCTTTACTAGCACTAACCTAAAATTTGCATATCTCATTATTCACTTCCAACAACCTTTGGCGTGAAATTAATTGCTAAACAACAATTTAACAACTTATACATACGCGAATTTAACAAACACGACATTCAAACATAGCAGATCGCGAAAACAAATTTGAATTCATGCACAACCTCAGCGTCGCATATTTCAATCGAGCGGCATAAACCCTAAATTTTTTTTGCAGATTCTTGCATCAAATATCATGTTCTTAAATCTAATAGAGAACCAATCAAACAAAAATTATGTTCCACATTACAGAATGGTTGTTTCTATGACTGTGTACAGTATGGCTTTTTCGAAAAGGACTATCCAGATATTCAAGTTAAGGGAATCAACCATCTAACAGAGTTCAATGAAAAAGTAAATGATAGATTCATGCAACAAGCTTAGGATCTTACTGTAATAGCCTTAAGTAAGTTTTCTGAAATCTGCAGGGATCCATAACTTTGGGGCCTCTCTATAATGCCACACCCACACCTACACTCACACCTAGAACCCTATATCAATTTCTCCTTGGGATAATCATGCATGATCTAGTCCCTTTCTATGTATTTACTTAGTGAAATAAATTGGAATTCCTCTAAACCTGGTATAACCCAAACAGCCACAGGATCCCTCCTAGAAACACAAGCTAACAATCAAACAAGAGTAGTTCGCATTCCGAGACAAAGTCAAGTCATGAGCTTGCAGAGGGATGAAGTGATTAACTAAGTCTTGAGATTCAATATGCGTAGAAGAGACTGTAATTCTTCTTGTTGCACACACTTTACATAGTTCCTTTTCAGGTATTCCTCTCAAACACAAGACTAACTTAAACCTTAAAAATCAAAATATCTCCTTCTGACTAAATACATTCTTCATTTAAAAAACGTTTTGAATTAACAAGCATAGACTCAGTTTCAGAGATTCGAGATTCAGGAGTGCAATAACCAAGTTACATCCAATCCCAGTCAAAGAAAACAACAATAGAATCAAAATAATGATTATTATCCGTAAATTAAGGCAAGGCAATGAATAAAACAAGAAATAGATGGAGTATTGTATAGCTTACCTGCCACCAGATGTTTTGCAAGAGATGATATCACCGTGAGATTAGTGCTAACTGCCACCATATATTTTGCAACAGCAGCAGGCCTGCAATAAGAGCATAACCATGCAAGTATCAGACTAGAGGAAACAAATTTTAGGCGTGCGAATTCAGCATAAATAATAGTCCACTAATATGAATTCATTTTGCAGTATATATACCACTAAAATATCTGAAAAAATCGGATAACGACATTCGCAAGTGTTGGATGCCTTTTCCAGAGAACCACAAAGAAATGAGAACATATATCTATTATATATGCATATTAATCCACCCTTGATTTTCAGAATCTAGTTTATAAACCTAAGTGCAATATGATTTGAGCATTCACTAACCCAATTGCAGAGGAAATACATTCTCTCAGTGTCCGAGCATTCGACGTGGTTTCAGTAGTAGTGAAAGTCTTTGATACGACAACAACTAGATTATCAAATGAAAAATCAGTATATCAACAGATAAATTGCCAGTAGCAAGACTAGAAAAGCGTAAAACAACACTTGCCTAGCGTAATCTCAGGGTTCAATCCAGAGATATTTTTTGCAACTTCAACTGGTTCAACATTTGCCAAACTGCAGCATAAAAATCAAAGGACACATCAGGCCTCACAACAACATATGTTACATGAGAAATAATGTTAGACCTTTATATAATTTGGTAAAGACAACTTAAAATCTACTTCATACATCTTATGCTGAATTTTTTTCTAGACCGGATGGTGGGATTAGAAAATCAGCCTCCATACACACAGCTGTGAATAGATTAATACAACCCAAAAACCAATGAAAATAAGGAAAATAGTATCAAAAAGGTCTATTGGGTAGGAGTGAAAGAGAAAGAAACACATTGGAACATAAAATTACAAATAGAAACCTCCAATTTCACCCGTAAAACAAGAAATTAAATGCAATTCAACAAAAAATGAAACTTTAAACGAATAATTCAAATGTAATTAATCAAAAGTATGGAACATCTTTCTCAGAGTCTTGGAGAAAAAAGAGAGGATGAAGAAGAAGATTATTACAGACATTAACTCCAACCGCGCCCCTAACCTCGCCGCTAACCTATGTCACCTCCTTCAACCAACGGTGAAGGTAAATAAACAAAAAAAACAAGTTAGGGCTTGAATGCTATTATTAAATGACTGAATTGGTCAAAGAATCAACACAAAAAACTGAATCTTTAATTACCTATACTCACTCTAACCTAAGAAACGTCGTAGATCTCGTCCGCATTGACATCGATTCGCCGAAAGATAGACATAATGTGAGTTGAGAACTTGAGTGTATGGCGCTTTGGGGGAGATGAACTGTTATTACTCGTAATTATGTGAATCCTTACTTAGTGGGATCAAGTCTCCATAGCCATGGATGCCAAAGAGATGAAGAAGAGGACAAAGAATTTGTGAGAGAGGAGAGAGAATGTCCAAGGTCTGTTTAGTTTACGATGAAGAAATTTGGGTCTGTTTTATTTTTACTTAGGTATGCTGAACCTTTCACGAGACAAGCCCAATCCAAGATTCCCTAGATAATAAAAAGTATTATAAATAATTGCCAGATTTAACAAAGATAATTTTTTTAAAAAAAAACATTGGTCTCCTGCCAAAAGAAAAAACGTGGTCAACAAATGTAAGTTTTAAAACTGAAATTTTAAAGTGTTCATAAATTAAAGTGTTACAAATAAGTTTTACCTTATATCAAAGTGTTACAAATTAGTGTTACCTAATATAAAGTGTTACAAACAAGTGTTACCTAATGTGAAAGTGTTACGTATACATCGTATAATTTTACAACTTTAAAAGTGTTACCATTTGGTGTTACCTAAGGTCACTTTTGTACTAGTGTTAAAATCTAACCAACATAGTAAGAGCCTTAAGTTCCAAACTTAAAAATTGAGTTAAAAGGTGCCATGCCAAAATAACACTTACTTGGATAACCTTTACATCAATCTAGTAATAGATTACGCTCAGCGAGGTGTTACTTATTGATCCTAAAGGGGTACGGTACACAAATAATTGTGAGTACATGTTAGTTTTGGTGAAACTCAACGATATAAGTAAGGAGTCCTTTTATGTCGTGGCAAAATCGATAGGTTTACCTAATAAGCTCTTAGACGTACCTATCAACCAAGAGTAGTTTCTAGACTATTAGCAAAAGGCTTTTGCTTACCTAAAAGATTTTAGAATTGTGTCTAAATACATAATGTGCTTAATTTTTCAATGGGTTTTAGGATCTTGGAATCATTTTATTCACACCTGCCGGAACAATAAATTAGAATAAAATGCTAATGACTTGTTTAAATTGCATGAATGCTTTGATTTTCAAGTTATTACTCATGATAAATGTTTAGACTTTGCATGCTTCAATGTATGTTTTAATTATTGTTTATAATTAAATATCTTGCACTACAGTAATTCCTTTTAGAAGGGTAACAGTAAATTTCCTCGATTGGTAGTGAATCCAAGAACGATTCACGGAAATGAGAGAAAATGAGCAATTTAAAATGTACGTTTCTTTTAGCGACTTTTATGGTTGATTTCGAATATCAAAATCGAATGGCGAACTGATTGGTGCTTGTCAATTCAAAATACAATGTAGTTTTGAGATCATAAAGCATTGAGTTTAAACGCTCAGCTTTACCAATGGTTAACAACCTAACATCTTTTATCCATTTAATTCTCGAATGAGTCTAGTCCCTAGACATTCGAATAGATCGATGCTTAGAGAACTTTAGAAGCTTCTAGTAAGATCATCTAGTTGAAAAGAATATTCAACATAAAATAAAATGGTAAGAACTTTGGAATGACATTGGACATGTCTAAACAAAGTATAAAAGTCAACACTAGAGAATTCAATTCTTAAGGCTATTAGGAAAGGTACAAGAAATAGGAAAACAAAGGAACAAATGAAAGGAATTTACAATTCTGTTTCTACCTATAAGTTTATGTTTAAAGAGAAGTACCTAGCAATCAAACTTCCTTGGTATCATATACCGCTTGAGGTTCTTACTTCGGTAATAACTCAAACAATGGAAGCTAGGCTACACTAATGGCCTACAAGTGGGAAATGAAGCATGGCAATGCTACATTAGTTGTAGGGTCATCTAGTTTGTTTTAAATCCTTTCAAAGGCTGGAACTTAATGGCTATTTTG
Source organism: Spinacia oleracea (assembly GCF_020520425.1). Classification (NCBI taxonomy): domain Eukaryota; kingdom Viridiplantae; phylum Streptophyta; class Magnoliopsida; order Caryophyllales; family Amaranthaceae; genus Spinacia; species Spinacia oleracea. Next base: position 40,740,938 of record NC_079488.1, read on the forward strand.
TTCCATAATCAGCATACCTAAATTTCTGTTTTCATACACAGAAAGACTCACATTCAGAAGAACAAAAACAATGCTTGTTTTTTTGTTTATTTGAATGAAAATGGTCATTTACGGGTCGAGTCAATATGCTTGATTAAAAAAAACAACTCTTTAACAATAAAAACTTTACTAGGTTCAAATAAATCTCTTGATTTGAGTTCCACTAATCTTTGGCATTGTTACTTAGACCATGTCAACAAATTAACATTCAAAAGCTCTATTTTGATGGAATTTTGAAAATTGATTGATTTCTAGATCATTCAAGACAAGCTAGTCTTACTTGTTGAAAGTAACAAAAGATATGAACTATTGTTAGAACACCTAGACAATAGAGTTCAAAGCTAAAGAAAGATTTTATGACTTTATTATTTCGCCTGGATTTGAGTTAAAATGGATTTATTTACTCAATGTGATATAAGTTTGAATCTGTTTGGCTTGTTCAAAGATTCAGAAGTATAAAATCTACTTGGCAAGAAATCATAAAGATCTAGGTTAGATCATGTTGATTATTACTTAAGTCAAGAATGATCATCAATGATTGTGTGTTGTAATTTCACGATCTAGCTCCATAAGATATGGCATATCTATGTTGGAATGGTCGAAGTCAATTAGTACTTGATTCGATCAATGATGAATCATAAAGACTTTTCCTATAATTTCTAAAACAAAGTGCTCAACTACCACCAAACTAAACCAAATTCGTCAAAGCTATTGAAAAGTAATTTCAGAATATCTTTTCATAATATATGTAAAGAGTTCCTAAAACTCAGTGGGAGCTTAGTGTTTGTTATTCAACAAACTAAGGCCCAAGTATAGATATATGTTTCATTGTGATTTATTCAAATGAGACACAAGGGTATTGTTTCTACCACGAATTTTTGAGAACATAATGTTTATTTTCCCGAAATAATGTCCTTTTGGAGATTCATTTCCAAAATGACAAGTGGGAGAAAATAGACCTCGAAAGTATTCGAGGTGAACAACAAACATAAATGGACATTCTTGAGGCTTTTTGAAGTTCTTTAGAAAATCGGAACACTTATTCTTTAAGGACTTTAGAAGTGGCTTTAAAGAATAGACATCTCTTAGAAGACTTTACAAGTGCTTCAAGGAGAACAGAATGTTCAAAGGACTTTCAAGTGGCTATTGATATTCTATTGTTTGATGTTCTATACCCAAGTAGGCATAGAGTTCAAGTCACTGAAACTACGAGATTCTTCTATTAGATAGTGAAGAAACATGGAGTTCATGTCACTGAAGCTATGCGATTCTTCTATTAGATAGTGAAGAAACCTACAACTTGCAGTAAAATATTATCATGTAGACAAATGAGTTTGTGACTTGTAAGAAAGCTATGACGAAACCTAGATTCCCTAAAATGGTTAGAGGACGTATATAGACTTAATATTTAATTGGTTAAAGGCCATAAAACATACTCAATGTTTTGATGACAAAATTGAAATTTTGTTGATTTGCAAGAATAGTTTCACACCTATTGGTTGCAAGTTTGTTTTAAGGATAAAAACCATCAAACATGAAATTGTGTTCACACACAAAGCTAGATTAGTTGCTAAAAGTTACAAGCAAATTCACGGTGGATTGTGTTGAAACCTCATGCATAATCGTAATGCTCAAGTCTATAAATCAAGCAATGATTGCATATTGGTACATATGGCAATTGGATGACAAAACAATTCCTCAATCAAATGTTGGAATAAACTATGTACATGGTATGTCATAGGATTTGTGGATCCAAATAAATGCTTGAAAAGGAAAGCTAGCTTATGAAATCTGAGTACAGATTTAAGCAAGCAATTGGGAATTAGAAATGTATTTTAGTGAAACTAATAAGTATTTTAGTTTCATAAAATGTACATGTTTCTTATAGATATATAAGAACTTTAGTGGGAGTACATAAAAACTTAATTGGTCCTATGTGTATCACACACATATCTCTCTATTGTGAAATAACATTCAAATGCTAATGACTTAGATTTGAAATTATTCATCAATGATGGACCATGGCGAAACTTAGTACATAATGGGTATTAAGATCTATTTACAAAGATCTTATAATATTGTTTTGAATTAAGTAATGGCATTTACTAAATCAAACACGAAAGACTCCTTAGGAGATATTCGACCCATGTGAATAAATCTAAGTAAAGAATGTTTGAACTATGTATAAGCATTTACTATGTTAAACATCAAAGGATCTAAATGAGATTCTTCACCTATATTATATGTCAAAGAATTTAGCTGGATTCAGTATCTACTGAAATTGAATGAGCTAAAGTGACATGGATAGAATTCAATTGGGAATTATTCTCCAAACTAATTTATCATGTATGATATAATATAAGGATCGCCAAAATGTATCGTATGGCTTTAGGCATGACGAACACATACCAATCTCTATTGATCTAAGTGAAGATCAACTAGATTGAGATTAAGAAAAACTTATGGTACTTGAAAAGGTACATAGGAATAGTTCTTGATTCAAGGAAATAAAGATATGCTAAATATTGATGCTACACTCATAAACACTGGCAAAGGATCAAGCAAGACCCTTTGGAGTTAACCATTGGCAAGGACGAGCCATAGAGCATCGTGTTTTGAAATACCAACATGGATTGGAGACCATGAGTTGTTGCGTGGGAAATTAAATATTAATTTCTATGTTCTAAGATATAGTTGGAAAGTGTTTCGCATATCTGTGAACTGCTTGGATAAGTAAATCCAAACAAAGCATCACTAGCAACCTATACAGTTGAAGTAAAAGTACTTATTGCCTAAGAAGCAATAAAACAGGGTTGTTTATATTAAAAGTTCTTCACTGAACTTGGGTGGATCACATGTCTGCTAACTTGGTGGTTCTTCATTGCAAAATGCGTAGAACCAATATTGAAGTAAGAGAGACTGGATCACATAATAAACAAAATCAAAAGATCTTATCATCATATCTCGAAGAACATTCGATGAAAAGGATATTAAGATTGGCAAAGCATGATAACTACACCTATGCAACAAGTGAGAAACAACACTCACATTGTAGCACTGGAAATCAAGCATAGCTTTGAATTCCATGAACTGTTTTAAATATGGGCTTGAGGCCCATGGTTGTAAAACGTTGGGGTTGAACATTTATCATATATGAAATGTATTTTCATATTCCATTTAATCTTGGTTTGGTATTAAATGATGAGTCCCTTCAATTTGACGATATATTCAAGATAGACTGTCAGGACCAGTCCTGTGACTAAGAAATGTCTATCAAGTGCACTTGAATGTCAAAAGTTGAAAAAGGTCCCTGGTCAGAGTTTTCTATAAAGATGGACGCATAGAAAACGTTAGACGACTAGAATGCAAGATGACTAGTAGTTCTGTTTCTTGAACTATGTGGACATGGCAATGTCATAATCATTTGCATCGATACTTACTTTGGGAAGACTAGTATCGAAAAACCTATGAAACTTTACTGTAAGAGATGAAAATCTGTCATAAGTAAATTTCACTAAAATTATTAGACACTAATCCTCAATACCTGAGTGATTTGAGATTACTTGTTTGAGAACTGCTTACTTTGACGTTGACCAACCGTCGCACCGTAAAAGGAGGCTATAAAGGCAACGCTCAGGTAATCACCTATCAAACTAAGTCTAATCTCAAGATCGCAAGATTGGGATTGTCCTCCCATAAATCGGGATGAGATGCTTAAAAGTTGTACAAGGCCACTCGGAGAGCTAGAAACTGTAAAATGCATGGCCGTGCTCAGATGAATCATAGGCTATGATTATCTGTTTATTTGATCAGTTGAACTCTGAAACCAAGAAACACCTCTGGACGTAATAAAGATGACAACTCTTACCTTATGTTCAAGAGCAAGCATCGAGCGACAAAGGAATTAGGAAATGCACACTTGTCCCTAAGGACAAGTGGGAGACTGAAGGAAATAATGCCCTTGGTCCAAGTATGCATTTAATGTTAAGTCTAATAAATGCGGTTCAGTATTAATTAACAAGTTAATAAATTCAGTGAGATCAAGTGAGCTGAATGCCTAGCTAGAGGCCGCTTCAGTTCAAGTGGAATTAATGATATTAATCCACAACTTACTTTTGATTGAACCCGTAGGGTCACACAAATAGTACGTAAACGGATCAAGTATTTAATGGAATTAAATACTCCATCTATGATTTTCGGAATCGACGGATCTTGGTTTTAGTGGGAGCTGAGATCGTCAAAGGCAAGAAACGGAAATATGGATCGTATCGGAAATATAAATATTATCCAAGTCGTAGATGTTGCCGGAAACGGAAACATGGTACGTATCGGAAATTATTATCGGAAATGGAAATATTGTCGGAATCGGAAATATGACCGGAAACGGAAATATTGTCAGAATCGGAAATATTATCGGAATCGGAAAATAATTCCTGAAACGGAAATTAATTCCGGAATCAAAAATATTAAATATTGTTCGTATCGGAAATGAATTCCGGAATCGGGAATTTAATCGGAAGCGCGTCGTACGAATTAGCATCGGACGAGACTTGCTAGACGAAGGCCCAGCACGAAGCCAGGCCTACGCCCAGCAAGCCAAGCGCCCAAACACACATTGCCAAGCCACTCCAGGCCCAGTGCAAGGCCAGGCCCAGCAATGGCCTTGGCGCGCGCGGAGCTGCGACATGGGCTGCGACGAGTGGGCTGGCGCTGTGCGTGGGCCGTAAGGCCTGCGTGCGGTGCTAGCGTATCACTCGAAGTGTGTTACTCGAATCCTAAGGCTACCGGGATTCGTCATATGATTAAATATAATCCTAAAAGATTTAGTTTATTTAATTAGAGTCCTAGTAGGATTATAATTAAATAAATTAGTATCCTAATAGGATTCCAAGTCCTTTTCCATAACTCTATAAATAGGTGCCTAGGGTCACAATTTATAAGATACAATTTCAAGTATTCAAACAATAAAAAGCTAAGATTTTTAAGTAGAAAAGTCAGCCATATTCTTGCTCTATTAGCCGAAAATATATAGTACCTTAAGGGCGATTCTAGTTGGTCAATCTTAAGGCGGATCCGGACGTGCTGTGGACTATCTACGTTGGGACGACACTTGGAGTCCTAAAGACTTGTCCTTGTTCGGTTCGGGCGCAGCTAGGGAGGGCACGCTACAAAGTGTATGCATCTGAATTATGCTAAATGATTATGTGTAAATGATATGTTTCCTGGTTTTATGGTTTTTCCGCATGATTTATGCTTATTCATATGTATCATAACCTAACAGTTCGGCATTGGTATTTGCCAACTGACTCCTAATTCATGGACGAACGTACTGGGTACGTGGCTAAGTGTGAGCTTCTAGGTTTGAGACCGTCTTTTAATTCTTTTCTGAGATTGGTACGTTTTCTGAAGGTCAAAGGAACTGAAGGTTGGTTCCTGCTGGCAAACAAAGGGGGATATGCTACCACCTTTGATAAGCCGTCCAAGCATCACTTTTGGAGATTAAGGTGGGTGGTGATGTGGACTGCTAACGAGGATATGGAGCTGAAGTTCAGCCGCTGGCAGTTAGAGCCTCGATCCGCTGGAGGAAATGAGGAGCTTCCGGCCTTAACTGCGCAAGAATGGGACCAAATTGCCGTTAACTTTCAGGCTGAGACAGTGGCTGTGCCGGGCAAGACTTTGAACATTACCAAGTCTTGGCTCCCTTCATGTTCTCAGTTTAAGGACCTATGTTGTTCCTAAGTTTTGGTTGATGACACACACATATTGCAAACTTCCTGATTATGGTTGCTAAATGACTTTGAACAGGCATATGCCCAAGTTTCTATTAGGATAGGAACTTGAATAAACTGGTGAAGTTCCTGAGGTACACTTGGAACAGTCAATGGAGTTTCAGAGCTGGAAGTTGTATCTGTTCCAGTTTGAAGTCACAAGAGGAGCAACACAGTTACATATCAAGAGTTCCGAATATCCACAAGAACTATTACAGACTCATAGCCAAGAGTTCCTGTGTTAGCAAGAGAGGAACTCATCAATGTTCCTTAGCTGGAACGTCTGAAGCTTCTGAGTTGCAAGTTCCAGACAAAGGGAAGACATAAAGTCTAGGTAGTCCACTGTACTTAGAATTTTATGTAAATATTAATTATGCAAATGGTATATAGAGTACTCAAGGAACTTATGATTTAATTAGGCCATTTATTTTATTGGAAGCGATTTTTATGGAAAACATTTTCATAAATAAAAACAAGTTTTACATATTTAATATAAAATAGATTTACGTGTTATTTTATTTAAACAAAACTTATTTTCCTAAATATTCTCCTAAGTTTTTGTAGATAAATAAAATCTGTTTTAAAGAAATATTTTAGGGTTTGATTGAGTCAAACCACCAACTGCTTTGTGGCTGAACGTGGGAAGTGGTCTTCCCCTTGTTCCTCAAGTCAAGGGACGTGGAGACCAAAGTGCTGGCAGTTAGCAGTTGAGGTTTTGAAGGGAACTAACCCTAAGGATAAACACTATAAAAGGGAAATCGTTTTTGGTTTAAAGCACACAAACATTCTGAGAGTTTTTGCTTTCCTAAAAACGTTTTGTCTAAGATTTTCTAAAACAGTTTGTGTCCTAGTTAATATCAAAGTTCCTAAGTTCCTTATATCCACACAAAAGCATTATTAATATCTAGAGTTATCCAAACACGAATTATATTTTGTATTAGTAAGGATAGAGTTATCCTGTTTAGACTTAGAGTTTAAGTCTGAGAGAGAGAAGTCAAGGAGTTGTAATCGAAGTAGATTACTGTGAGGAACACGAGTTTGAGAGGAACTTGTGTTGGAGAGATTATTGTAATCGAGGCATTACCATAATAAAAGAATTCTCTTCTTGATTAGTATCAAGAAGTTTTCACAATTATTGTTATTGTCTTCTCTATTCTCAGTTTCTTGATTGTTTCTTAAGTTCCGCAAGAAACTTTATCAAAGTTCTAATTACAATTCACCCCCCCCCCTCTTGTGCGTGTTCCTACTGGAATAACAGTTGGTATCAGAGCCAGTACTCACTAAAACACAGGAAACCCTGTTTGAGTCAAGTTCCTGAAAGTATGAACTCACAAGAGAAACTGGAAGAAGGTTACTCGACACAAAGGCCACCTATGTTCAATGGCAAGTTCTACTCATACTGGAAGAATAGAATGGAGATATTCATCAAAGCTGAAAATTACCAAGTTTGGCGTGTAATTGAAGTTGGAGACTTCGAGGTAACAAAGACCAATGCTGAAAACGAGGTAGTTCCTAAACCAATGTCTGAATTTTCTAAAGAAGACTTTGATAAATATGAGATGAATGCCATGGCTGTCAAAATCTTGCATTGCGGGCTTGGACCTCATGAACACAACAGAGTCATGGGGTGCAAGAACGCAAAACAGATTTGGGAACTACTTCAAGTAACCCACGAAGGAACTAATGAAGTTAAGCGTTCCAAAATTGACCTTTTGATGTCTAAATATGAAAGATTTGAGATGCTTCCAAAAGAAACTATTCAAGAAATGTTCACTAGATTTACTAACATAACCAATGAATTAGTTTCTCTTGGTAGAATCATTCCCACAGATGAACAGGTAAGAAAAATACTAAGAAGCATGCCACAAGATGATCGCTGGAGAACAAAGGTCACTGCACTGTTTGAGACCAAGGACTTCACCAAGTTCAACATTGAACAACTTGCTGGTTCCTTGATGACACACGAACTGCATCTTGGAGCTGCTGTTCCCGAGAGCTCAAGAAGTCGAGGACTTGCTCTAAAGGCTGAGGAACTCGATGAATCTGAACCAGATGAAGAAGAGGCTGCCATGCTGGTCAGAAGAATGAGAAAGCTCTATAGGAACTTCAAACCAGGAAACCAGAAAGGAAGGAACTTTGCCAAGAAAATCACTAGTTCCAAAACTGAGCAAGGTTGCTTCAAATGTGGAGAAACTGATCATCAAATTCGTGAATGCCCTCTGTGGGAGAACGACAAGACCAGAGGAAAAGGGAAGGAACAGGTCAAAGATCGCTTTAACAAGTCTACCTTCAACAGACCAAACTTCAAGAAGGCCATGATAGCTGCATGGGGCGAAGCAACAGACTCAGAAGACGATGAGGAACAACCAAATGAAGAAACTGCAAATCTCTGCCTTATGGCTAGAACAGAAGGAACTGATCAAGTTCCATCAGAAGAAGTAAGTTCCTCCACTCTTCAGTGTCTCTCAAAGTCAAAACTAATTGAACTGTTGCTAGAAACTCTAGATGATTACAAAAAGCTAAGTATATTAAAAGCACAAAGTGATAGAGCCTTGGAACTCAGTAAAGACCACATAAATTATCTGAACAATATTAGATCTGATGTCCAAGGCAGGTTCTTTGAATTACTAGATAGAAATACCTCTATTAATGAGTCATTCGAAAAAATTAGAAATGAAAACATCATTCTACAAGTTCAACTCAGTCAATATAAGATGTTTAATTTAAGTTTAGATCCTACAAAATCCTTGGAAATCAACATGGGAATTTTTAACATCGACTTAGAAAATTTAAACAAAGATCTGATCACCACAAAGGAACAAAAAGAGAAACTGGAAAGGGAACTATCCATGGCCAGGGCACAGAGACAACCACCTAAAGTTCCTCCCAAATGGATTGAGAATGCTCAATCTAAGAGAACAGAAGGATTGGGCTTTAACCATAAAAATAGTCATAAGAAGAAGTATGTGGATCTTCCTAGTGTAAAAGTCTGCTTCTCATGTGGAAGTGGAAGTCACATAAGTACTGAGTGTTCCAAGATGAAGGAACAGGATCAAAGAAACATAAATTATGTAAAGCAAAAATGGGTTAAGAAGTCTGAAGTTATAGTTGAAAAGGAACTCGAGGAAACCCGAGTTCCTGTAACTAACCTTTGATCTCTTTACAGATTCTAGTGAAGGGGAACAGCTCGTGGTATCTCGACAGCGGGTGTTCCAAACACATGACAGGAGACAAATCTAAATTCCTCTCACTAGAAGCCTACAATGGAGGAACTGTGACCTTTGGAGACAACATGAAAGGAGAAATTATTGGAATTGGAAAAGTTGGAAGGTCAAGTTCCTACGCCATTGAAAATGTATTTTTAGTCGAGGGTTTGATGCACAGTCTACTAAGCATCTCTCAATTCTGTGACAAAGGAAACTCTGTAAGTTTTACTTCTGAAAACTGTCAAATCATAAACAATAACACTGGGAAGGTTATTTTGGAAGGAACTCGTAAAGGGAACACATATTCTGTGGATCTCAATACAGTTCCCAGGAACAATCTAACCTGCCTCAGTGCCCTTGAAGAAAATTCCCTACTATGGCACAGGAGGTTTGGACATGCTAGTTTCTCGCTGCTTGACAAACTAAGATCAAAGGAACTGGTTCGAGGACTCCCCTCAATCAAGTTCCTAACTGATAAAGTGTGTGATGCATGTGCAAAAGGCAAGCATGTCCGAAGTTCCTTTAAATCTAAGAAATTGGTAAGCACCACAAAACCATTGGAACTCATCCATATGGACTTATGTGGACCAATGAGAATTCAAAGCAGAAGTGGGAAAAAATATGTATTAGTTATTGTTGATGATTACTCTCGCTTTACTTGGGTCATATTTCTAACAAGCAAGGATGAAACGTTTGATGAGTTTGTTACATTTTCAAAGAAAATCCAGAAAACCACAGGTCACCAACTGATCCATATAAGATCAGATCATGGAACAGAATTTGAAAACTACAAATTCGATGAATACTGCAAGGAACAAGGTATGGATCACAATTTCTCAGCTCCCAGAACTCCACAACAAAATGGAGTTGTTGAGAGGAAAAATAGAACCCTAGAGGACATGGCAAGAACCATGCTAATAGCCAGTTCCTTGCCTAGGAACTTCTGGGCTGAAGCAGTCAATACTGCTTGTTACATTATAAATAGAGTTATGATTCGAGCAATCCTAAACAAAACCCCCTATGAGCTACTAAAAGGTATAAAACCCAACATCTCTTACTTTAGAGCCTTTGGGAGCAAATGTTTTGTCCACAACAATGGAAAAAGGAACTTGGGGAAGTTTGATGAAAGAAGCGACGAGGCAGTGTTCCTAGGATATGCCTTAAATAGCAAGGCTTATAGAGTTTATAACAAAAGATCTATGTGTGTTGAGGAAAGTGTACATATAATATTTGATGAATCTAACAAAACTGACATAGTACAGGAACAAGAATTTTTCGAGATTGGTTTATCTCGTGCTGCAGAAAATGATGAGGAGTTCCAAATAAGCAAACACACAGCAAGAGGAACTGCTCAACAAAATCAAGAAGTTCCCGTACTAGAGGAACAAGCAGAAAACCAAGAAGATCCAGAAACAACACCAGAGGAACCCCAACAGGGAACTCAGGTCATAGAAGGAACTGACGAAAATGCCACAACACCAGTAGCTCAATTTCAACCTAAACCTTGGAAGCATCTAAAGTCCCACCCAATGGAACTCATTGTGAGTGACATCAGAAAAGGAACTCAGACAAGGTCACAACTAAGGAACTTTTGCGCATTCCACGCGTTCCTCTCCATATTTGAGCCAAGAAATCACACTGAGGCTCTGGAAGATGCTGACTGGATCATTGCCATGCAAGAAGAATTAAATGAATTCAGAAGAAACAAGGTATGGCACTTGGAACCCAAACCAAAGCACCAGAAGGTGATAGGGCTAAAATGGGTGTTCCGGAACAAGAAAGATGAACATGCAACAATCATAAGGAACAAAGCAAGGTTAGTGGTCAAAGGTTATAATCAACAGGAAGGCATTGACTTTGAAGAAACATTTGCACCTGTTGCTAGATTAGAAGCCATTAGAATCTTAATTGCTTTTGCTGCTTTCATGGGTTTTAAACTTTATCAAATGGATGTTAAATGTGCTTTCTTAAACGGTTTCTTAGAGGAAGATGTTTATGTGGAACAGCCCCCTGGATTTGAAAATCCCGAATTTCCAAATCACATTTACAAATTAGATAAGGCTCTCTATGGACTAAAACAAGCCCCTAGATCTTGGTACGAGAGATTATCAAAGTTCCTCCTTCAAAATGATTTTAAAAGAGGTAGAATAGACAAAACCTTATTCTTAAAATCTAGAGGAACTGACTTGTTAGTAGTTCAAATTTATGTTGATGATATATTATTTGGAGCAACTAATGAAAATTTGTGCAAGGATTTTGCAAGCTTGATGAGCAGTGAATTTGAAATGAGTATGATGGGGGAACTCAACTTCTTCCTTGGTTTACAAATCAAGCAAACCGAGGAGGGAATCATGATACACCAACAAAAGTATGTGAAGGAACTCCTAAAGAAATATGAGCTAGAATCAGCCAAAGTAAATCACACTCCCATGGGAACTGCTACCAGATTAGACACTGATCCAAATGGGAAAAGTGTGAATCAAACAAAATACAGAGGTATGATTGGATCTCTATTATATTTAACAGCCAGTAGACCTGACATTTCTTTTAGTGTAGGACTATGTGCAAGATTTCAATCAAATCCAAAGGAGTCCCATCTAACTGCGGTGAAAAGAATACTAAGATATCTCAAAGGAACTGATGACCTATGCCTTTACTATCCAAGAAGTGGATCCTTCGAGCTAAGAGGATATGCAGATGCTGATTATGCAGGTGACTTAGTGAATAGAAAAAGCACATCAGGTATGGTACAGTTCCTAGGTCCATGCATGGTTTCTTGGGGTTCCAAGAAACAGAATACTGTTGCTCTATCCACAGCTGAAGCTGAGTATGTAGCTGCTGCAGCTTGTTGCTCACAAATTCTATGGATAAAACAACAGCTAAGAGATTTTGGTATTATCTATGATTGTGTTCCTATCTATTGTGATAACACTAGTGCTATTTGTATTTCAAAAGATCCGGTTCATCATTCCCGAGTCAAACACATCCACATCAGACACCATTTCCTTAAAGATAATGTTGAGAAAGGTTTGATCAAATTAGATTTTTGCCAAACTGATCACCAAATTGCTGATATTTTAACTAAGCCTTTGAACAGAGAGAAACATGAGAAAATGAGAATGGAACTCGGAATGATCAAGCTAAGGTAATTGCCAAATTGGAGTTCCTCTAAGGCAAAAGCAAAAATCATGGTACATATAGACTATTACAAACACAAAATCTTGTGTGCAAACATAGTTGAAGCTTACCATCGTGGCAAATTCACTCACACTTCAAATGAGCAAGGTAAGCAGTTCCTTTCAAACTAGTTAAGTCAGAGATACGAAATTAAGCAAGTCAAAGTCAAACACAATTTTTTTTCATTTTCCTTTTATTTTTATCTATTTATTTTTTAAATTAAAAACCGAATACCCATATTCAAAGAATGTTTGGAACGGTTCCATTGGCAATAAATAGGAGAAACTCTTCACTTTCCACAATCAATCCATGCAACCCCCTTTCTCTCTCTCACACGCCTTCTCCACTGACATCACCTCTCCTTCCACCTATAAAAACCCCCACCATGGTGCTCACAAGCAACAACACTGATCTCACATCCCTCAAACGAAAGAGAAACCCTTCATCTCCTGTTCCCATGGATACCTCACCCATTCAATCGCCAATTCCTCTTCGATCCCACAATCCAATGCTCGCAATCACTCAGGGGGAACAAACCAACACTGACATCGAAATGAAATCCCCAATCTCAAACCCTAGATCCTCCACAAGAAAATCCAAAAAACGACGAGTGGAAGCTTCTGGTGAAAACATCGAGGAAACAGAGGAGAATGCTCAAACTCAGGGGGAAGCAAAAGGGTCCAAGAAACTCACTGCAAAGGAAAACAATCTGGTCGAGGGGTTCGCAATCAACTCAACATGGTGTGAAGCCACGAAATTTAAAGAGTTGATGGAAATCCTTGAACAACAAAAGTGGGTAAGTCTGTTGAGTACCTATGCCAAATCCCCCTTAATTCCTGAAGCTATGAAAGAATTCTGCAAGAACTTTGCATGTGTTGATAATGTATGTTCAAGTAAAGTGAATGGAACTCGCATCGAATTTGATGCCTCTTATCTGGAACAGCTGTTTGGTACACCCAATAGGGGTTTTGATATGTGGCTCAAAGGTCAAATCACAGTGACCATAGATAATGTAGATGAGAAAGATATAGTTGGTTCCATTGGAGGAGATTCTAAAGTATCCACCTCCACCTCACACAACTGCTTTTCACCTCTTCAAAAATTACTGTTTAATATTGTGTGGAGAGGTGTAGTTCCTCGAACTCAGAAGAGGAACATAGCAAGTCTGTTTGATGCATGTCTCATGTATTGTCTTGAAAGGAAAATTCCCATAAACTTCCCTGCAATCATGATCAAACACTTATCCACCTGTATCCCCAAATTCAAAATTCCATACTCCTCCCTTCTTACAGAAATCTTCAAAAGCTTCTCAGTTGACCTTAGCCCATACTTTGTGATTCCCTTAAAATCCACCCAAATCCTTCAACTTGAAATGCTCCATCTATTAAATCTTAAAGTGGTTCAGGGTAAAGTCATAAGGGCTGGAAAGGAAGAGAAACAAGATGAGGAAGATCAGGAAGGAACTGTAGTTAAAGAAGAAGTGGAGGAGGAGGAGGAACTCGAACAAATAGAGGTCCCTTTACCTCGAGGGAACAGGAAGAGTGTAGGAAAAAGAAAGAGCATGAGGGTGGCAATGAAGGAGAACAAGACAAGAGGGCCTGTCTTCATGGAAATAAATGAGGAAGGGGATGTCAAGGAGATGCCCATAGAGGAGGATGCTGTTCCACTGAATCAAGAGAAACTGCCTGAAACTGTTGGGCCAAGAAAAAGGACACCCAGATCCTCCAAAAAGTCCAAAGCTCGTCGTGTTCCATCTGAACAGGAACATGTTCAAGATCATGGGGGTGCCTGGAACACAAAGGATGATCAGATATTGGAGCTAAAGGCAACAGTTGCTCGTCTGGTGGAACTACAGGAGGGAACAGATCACAGGATTAGCTCAATGCAGGCCCACATAGGTGCATTGGTTACAAGTGTCAAGACTCTCCAAAACGATCTTCACCACTACTCAGAACAAGCCAATGCAACTCGTGCCACAATCCTCACCAAGATCAACAATCTGGAATCTTTTGAGGAGACTGTGATAGAAGAAACTGCTGGTTCTGGTTCCCCATCCCAAGCCTAAATCACCCTATCCCATGTTTCTTTTATCTTTTGCCATGGAACAATCTTTTTAATTTGCTTTCGGTTTGTATAATCTTCAAACTTGGGTATTTGTTCCATCTTATTTTGACTTGCTTGGTTACACATATCTATGCTTTCTAGTCTTGATCATTACTGCTTGCTTTCAATTTATTGTATGAGTTGGTTTAATACTTTGAGGCTAGCTTAACTTGCCAAACGTTGATCGTGGGGCACTGTGTTTGGAATGGCTATATTTCGTGCTATGCTTTTTGTCGATGTCAACAGGGGGAAGTCATGGGTGCAAACTTCCAAGGCACACTCAATCCAGTTCCTGAATCAATCTCTCTGAATCTCTCTGTAAGCCAAGGGTGCTCCTCTTTCTTCTCTCTAATCTTTCTCTTTTGTTTTTTTTTCTGTTTCACAATAGTCTGTATAAGTTCTTGTTTGTTTGTACTTACTCTCTTTGTAAAAAGTTTGCAAGTGTTGTCATCACCAAAAAGGGGGAATATTGTTGTTCCTAAGTTTTGGTTGATGACACACACATATTGCAAACTTCCTGATTATGGTTGCTAAATGACTTTGAACAGGCATATGCCCAAGTTTCTATTAGGATAGGAACTTGAATAAACTGGTGAAGTTCCTGAGGTACACTTGGAACAGTCAATGGAGTTTCAGAGCTGGAAGTTGTATCTGTTCCAGTTTGAAGTCACAAGAGGAGCAACACAGTTACATATCAAGAGTTCCGAATATCCACAAGAACTATTACAGACTCATAGCCAAGAGTTCCTGTGTTAGCAAGAGAGGAACTCATCAATGTTCCTTAGCTGGAACGTCTGAAGCTTCTGAGTTGCAAGTTCCAGACAAAGGGAAGACATAAAGTCTAGGTAGTCCACTGTACTTAGAATTTTATGTAAATATTAATTATGCAAATGGTATATAGAGTACTCAAGGAACTTATGATTTAATTAGGCCATTTATTTTATTGGAAGCGATTTTTATGGAAAACATTTTCATAAATAAAAACAAGTTTTACATATTTAATATAAAATAGATTTACGTGTTATTTTATTTAAACAAAACTTATTTTCCTAAATATTCTCCTAAGTTTTTGTAGATAAATAAAATCTGTTTTAAAGAAATATTTTAGGGTTTGATTGAGTCAAACCACCAACTGCTTTGTGGCTGAACGTGGGAAGTGGTCTTCCCCTTGTTCCTCAAGTCAAGGGACGTGGAGACCAAAGTGCTGGCAGTTAGCAGTTGAGGTTTTGAAGGGAACTAACCCTAAGGATAAACACTATAAAAGGGAAATCGTTTTTGGTTTAAAGCACACAAACATTCTGAGAGTTTTTGCTTTCCTAAAAACGTTTTGTCTAAGATTTTCTAAAACAGTTTGTGTCCTAGTTAATATCAAAGTTCCTAAGTTCCTTATATCCACACAAAAGCATTATTAATATCTAGAGTTATCCAAACACGAATTATATTTTGTATTAGTAAGGATAGAGTTATCCTGTTTAGACTTAGAGTTTAAGTCTGAGAGAGAGAAGTCAAGGAGTTGTAATCGAAGTAGATTACTGTGAGGAACACGAGTTTGAGAGGAACTTGTGTTGGAGAGATTATTGTAATCGAGGCATTACCATAATAAAAGAATTCTCTTCTTGATTAGTATCAAGAAGTTTTCACAATTATTGTTATTGTCTTCTCTATTCTCAGTTTCTTGATTGTTTCTTAAGTTCCGCAAGAAACTTTATCAAAGTTCTAATTACAATTCACCCCCCCCCCTCTTGTGCGTGTTCCTACTGGAATAACAACCTAGTATTTATGTCGGCGGCTGGTCTAGATTGTGGGTTAGACCAAGGTATCAGGGCACTCTTGTTTATTGGTTTGGACATTTTTTGCTTTACTAACATGTAAATTTCTGTTGCAGCGGTTGCCATGTCTAAGCTCCCGGCTCAGGAAAAAGGAGAAATCAGTACCAAGGAATGGTTGACGCAGATAGTTGATCAGAAGTTGGAGGGGATTGTCGGTGGTGCACCGGCGAAGGTGAGTTCAATGTTTTATCAGTTGTTTGTATTATGGTATATGGCTCGGCATATATCTTTATTTTAAACTGCCTTTTGCAGAAGGGTGAGAAGGGTCCGGCCGGCCCCGAGCGAAAGGCCGAGGACAAGGCTGCCTCTACGGTGGGGAAGCGTCCCAGGGTCAAGGCAGGAATCAAGCGTTCGAAGAGAGAGGACGTAGCTGAGGGGTCGGTGGACTCCCCAGTCCAGGTCGTCCCCATGGCTGTGACTCCCTTGAGGCAGCATCCTCCGCTAGAAGGTTCGGCTAAGAGGGGGGACGCCAAGGGAGGAGCCGGCCCTACCAAGAGGGTTCCTTCACCGACGCCCGTGGAGATTCTTGACGGTGAGGATGAGCATGCCAACGGCTCTGGCGGTCCAGACTCCGGAGGCGCCCCGTCATCGGGTTAACGAGGATCCGGGTAAGTGCTGGACTTTCGACTTTTATTGTATCTTAATTGAGTACTCTTGTGAGTTCACTATTTCTTTTTGTTCAGCTTCTAGTAGGCAGGCGGCATTAAACGAGGAAATTAGCAATATTCCTCCGTCACGGCATTTTTCTTCACGAGATAAGGCTAAGATTTTCTCGGCAGTGATTAAGGCTGTGCCGAAGGACTATGTGGAGCAATTTCCTCCGGCGGCAGATGCTCAGTTTGGGGCCATGAAGGCAACTCTTTTGGACGTACGTATTCTTCTTATGCTGCTCGTTTCATGCCATTCAATTCTTTGTACTTAGTAGTTTTTCTAACTTATGTTTTTCTCGTAGTTGTTGAGGGCTTCAAGCGCTGGCGGGCATACGTCACCAGTCAGCTCCAGAGGCAGGTGCATCGGGCCACTAATGCCGCCGACTATGCCATGGCGACGATGGAGAAGGTCCGGTTAGAGATGCAGGAGACCGTTGAGGCTCAGAGAAAAGATCTTGCCGTCCTGAGGAGTGACAAGAAGCAGTGCTAGCTCAAAATTAATGAACAAGTACTTGCCATTGAAACTCTCAACGCCAAAACCCTCTCTGCCCAGTCGTTTCTCCAAGAAGCCAAAGCCAAGGTGAAGGAAGCCGTGGGGCTGCGGTAACAGGTGGCTAGTCTTGAGGAGATGGTCTTGGCCTCCCAAGCTGAGATATCTCAGATCAAGGCTGAGGCTAAACTGGCTGCGGATGAGACGAGGGAAAGAACCCGCCGAGCTTGGGACGCCTGTATGGAAGAGTTCTCCTTTGCCTGGTTTGAACGGCAAATCGAGAAGTAGGGTGCTATCATTGCCGCCGAGCGATAAGGACTTCCTCCTCCCGTATTCGAGGATTCTGATGCCGAAAGTGAGGAGGTGAACTCACCAGCTCAGGAGGAGGGAACTTCCGCTCAGCCAGCCCCAAAGCCTGCTGTCGACGGTCCAGATGGTGTGGACTCGTCGGCCTCTGCCAATTCTGCCGCTGCTCGACCCTAACTCCTCTCCTTTCAATCAAAACAAGTTTTTATGGCGCCGTGAGCTTCTGTAATGAATAATTTTTCTTTTTGTATAACGCTTGGGGCGTTTGTGTTTGGATAATTTTTAATTTTTTTCGTTGTTGGATTTGGCGCCGTTTAGCCTCAGACAAGTGGTGATTCGTCACCTTTTTATGTTATTTATTTTCATTTCGTATATCTGGAGACTTTTAAGTAGCCTCTCTATATTTGTGTATATTTTGTAAGTTGGTGGATGTCTACCCTTGTGCCCTAGAGAAGGCATTTTTAAGTCACTGAACAGGACTCCCATGCCCAAGTTTATTTTAGATGATTGATTGACGCAAGTCAATCAATCAGTATGATTGCCGCTGAACTTGGGCATGGGGCTTGTTGACCGGTTATTGTACACACCAAGTTCCTTGTATCCGTCACAACATGGTAGCGGCATATTTTATGCCGCGGAAGAGAGGAGTAATCCTATGTGCCTTGGAAAAAATAACGTTCATTTTAAGAAAACGATTGCCGTTTGGAGATTTGCCCCCGTCATAAATTGGTAAGAGAAACGCTGATACAATCCTTGAAATCATGGAGATAACCCAATAAATGAGAATTTTTACTTTAATATTAGAAAATTGCAGGCAACTCCTGTCTTTCTTGATCCAACCAGAGATAGTATGCGTACCAAGAGCAGGGGATAGACTCGCAGAAAGCATGGCTTCTGAAGCAAGGAGGAAAAACGAATTTTTTACAGAACATATATATTTAATTTTTGTCAAGAACCTCTGTATGTCTGTTATTTCTCAAACATATATATTTCATCTTGTTCTATTAATCCTTCTTAAGACATATAACGAAATGGTTTGAAACCTTGGTGTGTGTGTCAAACAGTCCTTTGGTCAGATGCAAAATGTTAGCAAAATTAACAGGGAAATTAAGATGTAAACAAAAATATTTCGCAAGATAGGTTATTACCAATTACTATCTTAGTGCTTACCAGGACTAAATGATGCGTATTGATTAGTGCTTGGACCTATTCGAAATAGGTTGGTCATTACATAACGTATGCTTGGTAGTCACCGAAGAAACAACTTCAATTCTACACGCTTACAAACAAATGTAAACAAGGCGCAAAGTTACTAGTATGGGGATACAGAAAGGTCATTGGTATGGTGTTGCATATACGTAATGCATAGAAGGTACCACATCACAGCATGGTAATATCCAGGTGGTATCCCCAACATATAGGTAATTGGAATTACCATAATCTAGAGTTGGTGACTACCAAGAGAAATAACTATGCGAATCACTCGGGTTACTAGTATGGGGATACAGAAAGGTAATTGGTATGGTGTTACATATACGTAATGCATAGTAGGTACCATATCACAACATGGTGATAGCCAGGTGGTATCCACAACATATAGGTAGTTGGTAATGACCATAATCTAAATTTGGTAACTACCAAGAGAAATAACTGTGCGAATCACTCGGGAAGTTAATTTCTGTTAATCCTTCTTACGACATACTTCCTCTGTTCTTATTTAGAACATATATATTTAATTTTTGTCAAGAACCTCTGTATGTCTGTTATTTCTCAAACATATATATTTCATCTTGTTCTATTAATCCTTCTTAAGACATATAACGAAATGGTTTGAAACCTTGGTGTGTGTGTCAAACAGTCCTTTGGTCAGATGCAAAATGTTAGCAAAATTAACAGGGAAATTAAGATGTAAAGAAAAATATTTTGCAAGATAGGCTATTACCAATTACTATCTTAGTGCTTACCAGGACTAAAAGATGCGTATTGATTAGTGCTTGGACCTATTCAAAATTGGTTGGTAATTACATAACGTGTGCTTGGTAGTCACCGAAGAAACAACTTCAATTCTACACGATTACAAACAAAAGTTTGAGAATTTTACGATTAAAAGTTTGAAAATAAAATATTTCCGATTGGGTTTAGGTGGTAAAACACAAAATTTCCTGTTCATATCCAATGCAAGAAAAATGTTGGCTAACTAAAATGCGGAATACAAAATATTTTCCATATGTGGAATTACCTATTATTCTCTTGGTACGTACTAGGAGGAAAACATGCGTATTGATTAGTTCTAAGTCCTTTTCATGTTTAGTTGGTAATTACCCTTCGGGGATCCGATAGTCACCGAAAAAACAACTTCAGTTGTTCTATATGACAGTACACAAATGTGAACAACACACAATTTCATGTTAAAAGTTTGGCCATGCAGTTGTTTTACACAATGAATTATAAACGGAATTCAAACATTGCCCATACGGAATTAAATCTTTTAACGAAATACAAACACTGAATTTTAATTGTCTTGGAATACGAAATACACACACTTACTGGGGATTTAGATTACACACACTTAATTGTTATACACAACACACAAACACACACACTTGATGGGGATACGGAATACAGACACTGAAAGGGGATAAGGTAAACACACACTTATTGGGCAATAGGTGCAGGGGGTGCAGCGGCTAGATCGATAGGGGGGCCAGCGGCGGCTGGTGCAGCGGCATCCTCGACAAGGGGGGAAGCGACATGCGGTGCCACGACATCCTCGACAGGGGTGCAACGACAAGGGGTGCAGCGGAAATTTCTCCAGCATGTCCAACGCCATCTTCGGCAGCAGGTCCATCGCCATCTTCACCAACAGGTCCAGCGGCGTCTTCGTCTTCATGCACTACAAACCACCTTTCCACCCTGTTCTCGTTGAAGACCCTTACATTAAATCGCCCACCCTTAGCGTAATAGAAATATATATAATCTCCATTCTTTATATCCAAATCAAGAACGAACTGTTGCCATCCAAGTCCGATAACCACGCTCCCCATGGAACGCCACAAATCCACACTAGTAGAAAAGACCCTTATTGCAGCGGGCTTTTAGACCCCTGTTGCAGCGTACATCGTATGCTGCAACTGGGGGGCCTGCAACAAGTCTGAACTTGTTGCAGCGTACAATGTTCGCTGCAAAAAGTACTTTTTTGCAGCGTACATATGCATGTACGCTGCAACAAGTGTCAAAATTTTGGCAAAAATAGTGACTTGTTGCAGCGTACAAAGAAGTGTACGCTGCAAAATACTCCACTTGTTGCTGCGTACATCTATTTGTACGCTGCAACAAGTCTGAAAATTTGCCAAAATTTAGACCCTTGTTGCAGCGTACACATATATATGTACGCTGCAACAAAGCACTTTTGGTGGGAAAATTCTAATTTTGTTTAGGGACTTTGCACCAAATATAGAAACCTGTCATAACAATAATAGAATATCACAACCTGTATAACAAATATATAAACAATAACTGTAGTTTTGTATATATTCCAAAACCAAAGTGCACGTACTAATACATTTAAATATATGTACGTTCCAATTTCAACGTACGCATACATTTTAATACAAAATATTGTTCTATAACATCTAAGCCAACTCGATCAAACGCGCTCAGGCCAATAATAAATACTTTCTGGTAAAAAACTTAGCCCATTGCTCACGAACCACATCAATTTCCTCACTACCATAAGGCGCATTCCTGTAGTATAGACCTTCAAAAACAAAAATTTGATGGGAGCATTAGATTAAATGTCATTTTAGTCTAAATATGAACTATAACGACCCAATGAGCCTTAAATGTGCATAAATAGATTGAAATGAGTATTTGAAAACTTTAAAAATAAGCATATTAAACATGTAATAAGTTTGAAATAAGTCATTAGGTTCTTTAGTTCACATTTGGGAACGAAAATGTCATTTTAGTCTAAATATGACCTATAACGACCCAATGAGCCTTAAATGTGCGTAAATAGATTGGAAAGGGTCTTGGAAACTTAAAACTAAGAATATTAATCATGTAAAGGGTTTAAAATGAGTCTTTAGGTTCTTTAGTTCAAGGTTAGGAGCGAAAATGTCTCATTTTAGCCTAAATATGACCTATAACGACCAAACAAGTCTCAAATGTGCATAATAGATCGGATTGAGTCTTGAAAAGTTAAAAATAATCATATGAATCATGTAATAAGTTTGAAATTAGTTTTTAAGTTCGTTAGATCAAAGTTGGGAGCGAAAATGTCATTTTAGCCTAAATATGACCTATAACGGCCAAAGAAGTCTCGAATGTGCATAAATAGATTGGAGTAAGTCTTGGAAAGTTAAAACTAATCATATAAAATATTTAATATGTTTAAAATGAGTCCTAAGGTTCTTTATTTCATATTTGGGAGCAAAAAAGCCTCATTTTAGCCTAATATGACCTATAACGACCAAACAAGCCTTAAATTTGCATAAGTAGATTGGAATGAGTGTTAGAAAGTTAAAAATATTCATATTAAACATATAATAAGTATAAAATGAGTCTTAAATTTATGTAATCAAACCCTACATTCTAACGGCTATAGTTTCTTGGACAAACCAATCTTAGGTTCTTGATACCTACATTCTAACGGCTATAGTTTTGCAGCGTGAGGCTTAGGCTTAGATCATCTATGGGAAAACATATATTGATCAAAAATTCAGGAAAATCATAACTATAACCAATTAATATTTAACAAACTGTATTCGAATATGGTGATCCACATATATATATCTACATTTCAACCTACCATTAGCACATCAATATAATAAATTAGTAAACTACATTGGTCCTGATGAATATCAGAAACCTATTGATCTAGACAGCTAACCTACAGCCCTGGAATCCTGGATTAATATATACCACCTCTACTTTGGAGGGCATGATGTCCCCCTCAATTTGTTATTGACCACTCTCCCTTTATCATCATATCTTATTCAAATTAAATCATGACTCCCTATGCAAATGTACAAATTAACACACAAGAAGCACGAGTTTAGAAGTGGATACTTGTTTCATCAAGGAATCATCATATCTTATTCAAATTAAATCATGACTCCCTAAACAAATGTACAAATTAACACACAAGAAGCACGAGTTTAGAAGTGGATACTTGATGGGGGGATGCGATGCAATTTTTTAAAAAAGATTAACAGAAGGTAAGACTTACCTGCTTAATTTTCCGCATTTCATACTCCTGCTGAAACAGAGAAGACTCCTCGCTCTGCTGAAAATACCCACTACGAGTCCAAGCCTCTGCCATACAAACCATTTAACAATACTTCGTATAGGGTTTGAGCAAAATCATAACACCAGAATATCTACCTAAAGGTATTATTTACCTAAAGCAAAAGCACACCAGTTCTTTGTAAGTTAAATATAGTTTTAAAACTGGCAGAATTGAAACAACCACCATAACTTATTAAAGGGCCACCCTGAAACTTTTTATTTTTTTTCTTTATCATTAAGAATACTACCTGAATGAGTGTCAATTCTAACGGCTGTTGTCGAAGTCGAGGCTGTCCATCTAGCTGTTCCGGCTATAGTTTAGGAGAATGTATCAAGAAAAATGAGCCTTAAATTTATGTAATCAAACCCTAAAAATACGAAATTGGGGGAAAAATCAAGAATTGACTGAAAGCAAACCCTAAAAATACGAAATTAGGGAAAAACAAACACAAAAAGTTGGAAAACTATACCTCCTCAAACAGATTCGCGCAAGAGAGAGTAAGAGATCGAAATACTTGGGACTGTGACGGCGAGAACAGAACGCGATGGGGGAGATGAGGCGAGAACACAGACCCACCGGCGAAGACAGCGACGCAGGGCCGAGCAACGCCTGAGTTCGACGACTGCTGAGTTCGACGGCGGCTGAGTTCGACGGCTGAGTTCGAAGGCCAGATGCTTGGAGAGAAGGAGTTGAGAGAGCGCTGGAAAATAAAATTTTGAGATATTTTGTTAAGTGAAAAAGCTATTGACGAAATAACGTTATTGCAGCAAAAAATTTTGAAACGCGGACTTGTTGCAGGGGGCAATAGCATGTACGCTGCGATAAAGTCGGGTTGATGCTGCGGGCTTTTATTTTGTACGCTGCAACAAACACATTTGCTGCGAACATTTAAAATGTACGCTGCGATAACCCTTTAAAGGGTTTGACCCGCGTTGACCGACTGGTTGTTGAAGCGTATTTATACATGTACGCTGCAACAAGGGGGCTGCAACAGGGGTTTTTTTCTACTAGTGCCACGTGCCACCTCCTTGTTGTATGCGCCATTCGTAGGAACCCAAGATCCATGTTTCTACGAACAATGTTATGCACCGTGTAACTGAAGTAGGACGATAATTCCTGTAAAACACGCAAAAAATTGTTAATAGTCATCACAAACAGCAGTAACATATAAAAAAAATTACATGGAAATAATTTCATAATCACAAGCCAAGTTAGGGGAAACTTTAGCATACCACTGTCTCTCTATTTCTCTCACTGTCAAAGAACAGAATAAAATGTTGCAACTTGAACAATGCCATTGTTGCCGCTTGTTCTTTACAGGATGAAATCGTTTACACGTTTGGTTTCTTATATAGAAGTCAGAAAACGGTTTCAACCGCTTACAAAAAAGGTTATTTCAAAAACCAACCAACTTAGACATGGCGGTTATCAAATAAAAACATTGAGAAAAATAGTAACCACCCCTGAGAAAATAAAATCGTGCCCCGCAGGAATTACAAACATGGTTGTTAAAAAAAGACCAAACTATAATCCATTAACACTTCGCCAAATGTTTACATATAAATAATGCGTCGTTGGTACCATATCAGAGCGTGGTAATAGCCAGATGGTTTACACAACATGAAGGTAATTAAGATGTAAACAAAAATATTTCGCAAGATAGGTTATTACCAATTACTATCTTAGTACTTACAAGGACTAAATGATGCATATTGATTAGTGCTTGGACCTATTCGAAATAGGTTAGTCATTACATAACGTATGCTTGGTAGTCACCGAAGAAACAACTTCAATTCTACACGCTTACAAACAAATGTAAACAAGGCGCAAAGTTACTAGTATGGGGATACAGAAAGGTCATTGGTATGGTGTTGCATATACGTAATGCATAGAAGGTACCACATCACAACATGGTAATATTCAGGTAGTATCCACAACATATAGGTAATTGGAATTACCATAATCTAGAGTTGGTGACTACCAAGAGAAATAAGTGTGCGAATCACTCGGGTTACTAGTATGGGGATACGGAAAGGTAATTGTTATGGTGTTACATATACGTAATGCATAGTAGGTACCATATCACAACATGGTGATAGCCAGGTGGTATCCACAACATATTGGTAGTTGGTAATGACCATAATCTATATTTGGTAACTACCAAGAGAAATAACTGTGCGAATCACTCGGGAAGTTAATTTCTGTTAATCCTTCTTACGACATACTTCCTCTGTTCTTATTTAGATGGCACAATTGAGTTATGGACACTATTTGTACAAGCTCATTTGACTTCATTTAATGATTTATACTTAAGAAAAAACATAGTCGTGTGTGGTCTTATTAGATAGTCGTTTGTCTCAATAAATATTTTTTAAATATCAATTTTTTATATTTTTTTCTTATCCATAATTAAAGATATTAGCATTTGAAATCGTGCATTGGCAAACGTGCCTAAATAATTGTGTCATTTAAAAACGAACGGAGGAAGTATAAGGAAATGGTTTGAAACCTTGGTGTGTGTCAAACAGTCCTTTGATCATTACTCCGGATAGAATGGATGCAAAATGTTAGCAAAATTAACAGGGAAATTAAGATGTAAACAAAAATATTTCGCAAGATAGGCTATTACCAATTACTATCTTAGTGCTTACCAGGACTAAAAGATGCATATTGATTAGTGCTTGGACCTATTCGAAATAGGTTGGTAATTACATAACGTGTGCTTGGTAGTCACCGAAGAAACAACTTCAATTCTACACGGTTACAAACAAATGTAAACAAGGCGCAAAGTTACTAGTATGGGGATACAGAAAGGTCATTGGTATGGTGTTGCATATACGTAATGCATAGAAGGTACCACATCACAACATGGTAATAGCCAGGTGGTATCCACAACATATAGGTAATTGGAATTACCATAGTCTAGAGTTTGTGACTACCAAGAGAAATAACTGTGTGAATCACTCGGGTTACTAGTGTGGGGATACAGAAAGGTAATTGGTATGGTGTTACATATACGTAATGCATATTAGGTACCATATCACCGCATGGTGATAGCCAGGTGGTATCCACAACATATAGGTAATTGGTAATGACCATAATCTAAATTTGGTAACTTCCAAGAGAAATAACTGTGCGAATCACTCGGGAAGTTAATTTTATTAATCCTTCTTAAGACATACTTCCTCTGTTCTTATTTACATGACACAATTGAGTTATGGACACTATTCATACAAGCTCATTTGACTTCATTTTATGATTTATACTTAAGAAAAAACATAGTCGTGTGTGGTCTTATTAGATTTGTCTCAATAAATATTTTTTAAATATCAACTTTTTATATTTTTTTCTTATCCATAATTAAAGATATTAGTGTTTGAAATCTTGCATTGGCAAACGTGCCTAAATAATTGTGTCATTTAAAAAAGAACGGAGGAAGTGTAACGAAATGGTTTGAAACCTTGGTGTGTGTCAAACGGTCCTTTGGTCATTAGTTCGGATAGAATGGATGCAAAATGTTAGAAAAATTAACAAGGAAATTAAGATGTAAACAAAAATATTTCGCAAGATAGGCTTTTACCAATTACTATCTTAGTGCTTACTAGGGTGAAAAGATACGTATTGATTAGTGTTTGGACCTATTCGAAATAGATTGGTAATTACATAATGTGTGCTTGGTAGTCACCGAAGAAACAACTTTACTTCTACAGGATTACAAACAAATGTAAACAAGGCGCAAAGTTACTAGTATAGGATACAGAAAGGTCATTGGTATGGTGTTGCATATACGTAATGCATAGAAGGTACCACATCATAGCATGGTAATAGCCAGGTGGTATCCACAACATATAGGTAATTGGAATTACCATAATCTAGAGTTGGTGACTACCAAGAGAAATAACTGTGCAAATCAATCGGATTACTAGTATGGGGATACAAAAAGGTAATTGGTATGGTGTTACATATACGTAATGCATAGTGGTTACCATATCACATCATGGTAATAGCCAGGTGGTATCCACAACATATAGGTAATTGGTAACGACCATAATCTTAATACATAGAACGAAATGGTTTGAAACATTTGCGTGTGTCAAACAGTCCTTTGATATTACTTCAGATAGAATCAATGCAAAATGTTGGGAAAATTAATAGGGAAATTAAGATGTAAACAAAAATATTTTGCACGATAGGCTATTACCAATTACTATATTAGTACTTACCAGGACTAAAAGATGCGTATTGATTAATGCTTTGACCTATAACGTCTTCTTGGTAGTCACTGAAGAAACAACTTCAATTCTACACCATTACAAA
The DNA here is from genome assembly GCF_020520425.1 of Spinacia oleracea. Classification (NCBI taxonomy): domain Eukaryota; kingdom Viridiplantae; phylum Streptophyta; class Magnoliopsida; order Caryophyllales; family Amaranthaceae; genus Spinacia; species Spinacia oleracea. The sequence goes on from NC_079488.1 coordinate 40,768,113, forward strand.
CAAATGTAAACAAGGCGCAAATTTACTAGTTATTTGATTTGGCGGAGTTCATAACTTGATAAAAACCACTTCGTTACTGGTAAACACTGGTCATTGTAATAACTTAACCACATATACTCATTCAACCAAATACATTTACATATTTACATAGATAGTCATTTACAAATACGATAATCATCACAATCACAACTAAACAAGTACGTACTTTTAATAATTATAAACACTAATAGAAACAACCACACTCGATCATAAAAATGTTGAACCTAACGTATAAATCAATTTAACAACCAAATAGAGTGCTCTGAATAGGTCCAATATCTAGATTCAGTTCAATCACCCGTTGTTCCACTTTATCATACTGGGCAAGCAATTGTTTGATATACTCGCACAGTTGAGGGCGTTTTGCAATGTGTAATGCCTTGTGCAGTGACGTGAACAAATTCCTTTGATCAGAATTTAACATTTTCTTCTCTTCCTGACAAATTTTAAGGCCGGTTGCCATTTCCTTATTCACTTCTGCAATTCCTTTCTCCGCTTCATCATATCGTTCGAGCAAATACTTCATTGTCATTGCCTTCCCAACGTAGGTTGGTTGTCCTATCGGATATGCGTTCACGTAGCAATTTCTTCGCCTGCTTGATTTCGTCATTTGCCCTCTTAATAGGATGAATATCTTGGGGTTTTGGGGGTGGTTTGAATGAGGGATCCATTGAATTTTTTTGATGTTTGAACGATGAATGAAATACGGGTTATTAAAATGTACGAAATGCGTACCCTATTTATAGGAAAAATATTACCCATAGAGGAGATATTAATTTTCCTAAACCGAAATCAAACAACCAAAAAGAATAACTAGAAAATAACTGCCATAAATTGGATAATAATAACTGTTCTAATAACTATTCTCTCATCTTGATGGGTTACCTCAAAAAATATTAATAACTGTTGTTGTACATGTTGAATAATAATAACCTATTAATAATAATAATTGTTCTCCCATCTTGATGGGTTCCCTCGAAAAATATTAATAACTGTTGTTTTACATGTTGAATAATAATTGTTGTGGGATCTTTTAGGGTGACGACGTGTCACGCGTTCCTCGGAGGTATCAAGTATGCGCTGGCACGATCTTCCTGCAACCTGCAAAAAAAGAGTATTCCCATAGGAATATTACCTCCGATGCCTAAGTAAGTATAGGCTAGAGAGAGAAGTAACTTTTAGAGAGAAGGCAGAGCAAAGATAGTTTTTGGTAGGTGGGAATAAATTGAATGCCCCTTTTACCTTGGGATCTAATCTATTTATAGGGCTAGGGTTCCTTGGGAATTGATCCCATAACCCTAGCTGTAAGATGGGATGCCTGCTGGGGATTTGGAACACGTGTCCAGGAGTGAGAGTATGGAATGAAGCCTGATGGTCCTTTTGGTTTGGGCATGGCCACAAACCAAGTGGGCTGTAACATAGAGAACGTCCTTTTATTTCTTAAGGGGTGAGGCTTGGGCCATCATTCAACCCTTGGACCCACGTGCCCTAGGCAGGTGGGCTATTCTCAGGGTACCTCTGTCTTGGGCCTCCATGTGGAAGTATGTCAAGCCCACATCATTTTCCCCTCATGAGGAGTGAAAACGGACGTTAGTTTTTACTGCTCTTGGGTTATCCTGTGCGATAGTGACGCATGGCAAGGGTAATCATTTCTTACCCCTCTATAAATAAGTGGCCGTTTCAAGTAAATTTCCTCCTCATTTCTAAAAATATTTTGAGAAAAACAAAGGATATGCGACTTCAGGCGTCAAACAACCACCATGGAGCGCTGTAGAACCACCGTGGTCTTCAATCCTTTGTTGATTTTGTTGGAAGTTCCTTTTTTAATCCAACAGGTAATTTTTCTTTTGAGGAAACTTGTTTGTTGATTTTGTTGATTTTATTCTCATTCCCTGCCTATGGTATGCCGGCCTTGTCAAATTTCGAGGACGGCGCCCTGGTATTTTGACGTCTTCACTTCCCACGTTATGCCCCCCATCTTGAGCCAATTCTTCAGCCTGTGCAGGACATCATGGTGCAAATAAGTGAAGATCCATGCTTCGAGGGGGAATCTTCGTCTCCCATGGTGGAGGATGCTCCCGTAAGAGAACGTGCAGAGGGTACAACAGCGGGCCCGTCCAAGAGCGAAGAAGGTCACCTTCACCCCTGTGAGATTTTCCCCCTTCAGACGTGGCTGCATTATCTGACCAAGCAAGGGGCTGACTATGGCGCGTCTTTAAACTTGGGCCCTGGATACAAGTTCTGCATGCCAGGAGGCATGGACTGCACTAGTTTTGGCTTGGTGGAAGGGGAGTTTGTTGTGTATAGTTCCTTCTTAAAGCTGGGCGTGAGGATTCCTCCACACCCATTTGTGGCAGAGTTGTTGGACGGTTTCAACATAGGGTTGAACCAGATGTCTGTTGGGGGGGGGGGGGGGGGAAATACCCTCTTGGTGACGTAGGCAAACGTGGCAAGCATTGCATACGTGGCTGCCAGCAAGGCACATGGTGGCACCTTTCGAACTCACTCTCGACTGTTGGGATCAAAACAGCCGTTGTAAACCCTTGATGAAGCCGGCCTTCATTACGCATTTATTGTCTAATTATGTGCAATTAAGCACAAACGTTACACTTTCATTGTAAATGCCTATAAAATGGCTTAATCTTGTCTATTTTACATACACGACTTCTAAGCAATAAACATACTATCATTCCATGCTATTACAACTTGCTCTCACCATTTTCAATTATCTAGCTCGATCGATTGTTAGCACCATCATCAAGGCAAGCTCGTCTCTAAGTCGAATTTGCCCAAAACAATTTGGCGCCCACCGTGGGGCTGACAATAAAAAACAGCTTGATAATACCATTCCAATCACCATGGCCGAAAATACTAGCTCATCCGACGATATTACTCGTCGCTTTGAAGCCATGGAGCAGCGCATCAACATCCTCCAAAAGGAAAATGAAGCATTGCACTCTCAAGTCAGGTCCACCGCCTCCATCGCCACCGGATCCAGGTTCCAGTACCGGCAAGATACCTCCGGGCTAAACCGCCGCTTGGAGCTTGACGCCGCTCCAGACCATCCCCTCCATATACCCTTTGGCGAGTCTGGGGGTCCTGTTCTCGAACAGATCCGCGAGTTCGATCCGCTACCAAATCAGCCCCGCTCTAACCCGAGTTGGCTTCCCCCGCCTCCAACACGACCATCTTCTACAGGTACATCGGGTCGCCCCACCTCAGGTCGGCATGACGACATCCACCATGGTGTCAACTCCCGCCTCTATTCCGACGTCTCGTCCGTTACCACCCTCAATGGTAACCATGTCGATGCCTCTGCCCGTTACACACCCGGCACAAGGATCATCGCCAGTGACTCAAATGCCATGGGACCAACTCTTCTCTCACCAAGTCGTCCAACCTGTCGTCAACCTAGTCACTTCGACGCCAGGAGCGCCCCCCCAGTTGATGGCGGTTCCTTTAGCCAGCCAGGCGCCACTAGCAGCGTTTTCAAATGCCCTAATGCGCCCTGACTCATCTCGAAACTATTCTCCATACACTCCACTTAACAGGTCAGTCGTTCCAGTTAGTCACGGTTTCTTAACTCCTTTCCCTTATGTTGCAGGTACCCACGCTACTCAAGGAACGCCCCCTTACATGCAACAAGTGGTACCACAGTTCACTCCTCACCAACCTCATGGTGTATACCCACAAAATCAGCCAAACACCTATTATCAACATCTACAAGCTAGCCTTCCCGAAACATTCAGCCCCCTCGTCCCGGTGCTCAACAGCATCTGTGAGAACACCAATCACCAACTCCAACAAATCATGACTATGATAAAGAAAATCCCAGGTGTGCCAACACCAATAAAAGAAGCCAGCATAGACAGTTATGCCGAATCCCCATATGCCGACCCCATTGATGCAATCGACATCCCGAAGCGATTCAGTCCACCCAACATGCCCATGTATGACGGGACGACCGATCCAAGCGAACATATCTTGACCTACAAACAACGGAGGATGACCATTACGGTCCCCAAACACATGAGAGAAGCCAGCCTTTGCAAGGGGTTCGGTTCGACACTAGTTGGGCCCGCCTTGAAGTGGTTAACCAGCCTGCCAAATGGATGCATCACCTCTTTTGCTCATCTCGACAACATGTTCAATCAGCAGTTCGCTAGCAGCAGGTGCTTGGAGAAGCAGACAAGCGACCTATACCGAGTGATCCAACGCCCTGACGAACCCCTGAAGGATTAAATAGCCCGGTTCATCGGGGAGAAGGTGACTGTTCCTGAATGTGATGTCCCGACAGCTATCGAAGTGTTCATGCAAGGATTGTATGGCGAAACCCACCTTTGGAGGGATCTGATCAAATACCCCTGCAAAGCGTTCGAAGATGCTCAAGCCAAAGCAATGGCCCAAGTAAGGTTGGAAGAAACTCTCTATTCCCGGAAAGGGGGTAATGACTACTCAAAGACGGAAAGACGATTTCCCTATTCCAAGAGAAGCAATGATAGTCCTGCTCCTTATTCCCGACCTCAACATGTAGCAGTGGTGGAAGATGACGACGACTCCGACTGGAAGAACAGCCCGGATCTGCCTCCAAAAATTAACGAATATTCTTTCTGTGTTGACACTGTAGGTCTGATGAACCACCTCTCGAAGATGGGGAAAGCAGTGCAGTGGCCACCGAAGTCCAGCAAACTCAAGTCGAAGAAGGATCCCTCGAAATGGTGTGATTTCCATGCGGACATCGGTCGTACCACTAACGATTGCGTTGCGTTGAGAAGAGAAGTAGCATATCTGTTGAAAAATGGTTACCTCAAGGACGTCATGTCAGACAAAGCTCGTGGTGTTGTCAACAAAGACAACTCTAACTCTCTATCTCGACCTCCTCCACCTCCCCCTCATACTAAAACTGTGAATTTTATTGCTGGAGGTTCTGACATTTGTGGTTTAACTTATTCTGCAGCGAAGAGGCACGCCCGAGAAAATGAGATAGACAGACCGGTCCGAGCCGTAGCCGCAAAATATTTAACCCCTATATCTTTTGATGAATCTGATGCAGGGGACATCTCGGATAAACATCATGACGGCTTGGTAATATCCATTCCTGTTGGGAACTGCATGATCAAACGAGTCCTTGTCGACAACGGTAGCTCGACTAACGTGATGATGCTCGACGCCCTCAAAGAGATGGGGCTCAACCCGGATACAGATGTCGTCAAAAAGTCCACTGTGCTAATAGGGTTCAGTGGTGAAGCAAAGACCACCTTCGGAGAAGTTACCCTACATGTTTACGCTCAAGGAATCAACCAACAGGTAAAATTTTGTGTTATTGATTGCCCTTCATCTTACAACATTATCTTGGGCAGGCCATGGATCCACGACATGAAGGCCATCCCTTCGACGTATCACCAAACCATCAAGTTCCCAACTCGATGGGGGGTTCAGGAAATCAAGGGAGATCAGCAAGAGTCCAAAGAGTGTTACAAGGCAGCCCTAAAACCCTCAGCCACCAATAAATCCTCATTATAGCAATTACAGTCCAGTTCCGAACCAGCAAGCTACAATGAGCCCAAGTCCGAGCAACTCCACGAGGTCGTCTTAGATCCCACAAAGCCGGAGCAGGTTGTTTTTATTCGGTGTGACGTACCCGGCGACATCATGTCGGAACTTGTCACGTTTCTCAAAGCCAATGCAGATTGCTTCGCATGGTCCCATGAAGATATGCCAGGCATCAGCCCAGATGTCATTACTCACAAACTCAGTGTTGACCCCCGTCACAAGCCTGTCAAACAAAAACGGCGGAAGTTCGCTCCATAACGCAACCAAATTATCAACGATGAAGTTCAGCAACTATTAGATACTAGAAAGATCAGGGAAGTAAAATACCCAGACTGGCTGGCCAATATCGTCGTAGTCAGAAAGAAGAATGGGAAATGGTGAGTTTGCATAGACTTCACCGACATCAACAAGGCGTGCCCCAAAGATTCTTTTCCTTTACCCCATATCGACGCCATGGTTTATGCTACTTCGGGACATGAGATGCTCACATTCATGGATGCGATCAGTGGATACAACCAGATTTTGATGCACCCAGAAGACCAAGAGAAAACCGCCTTCATCACGGAGCGGGGAACTTATTGTTACAAGGTCATGCCGTTCGGTTTGAGGAATGCAGGCGCCACCTATCAGCGCCTAGTCAACAAAATGTTCAGAAAACAGCTAGGCGATACAATGGAGGTCTACATCGACGACATGTTAGTAAAATCCAAGAAAGCCTCATATCACATCTCGCATCTCCAACAAGCCTTCGACGTACTACGAGAGTACAGCATGAAGCTCAACCCCACCAAATGTTCATTCGGAGTCTCCTCCGGGAAGTTCTTGGGTTACATGGTTACTCAAAGAGGCATCGAAGCTAGTCCTGATCAGATCCGCGCAATCATCAACCTACAATCACCTCGAAATCAAAAGGACGTACAGAAGTTAGCAGGCAGAGTGGCCGCCCTCAACCGCTTCATCTCCAGGTCGTCCGACAAATGCAAATTGTTGTAGGACATCCTGAGGAAAAATGAGAAGTTCAGCTGGACCGACCGACACGAAGCCGCATTGCAGCAACTCAAACAGTACCTGTCAAACCCTTCGCTGCTGTCCAAACCAAAAGACAATGAAGAACTACAGATATACCTTGCAGTTACGGAGTCGACCATCAGTGCATTACTAGTACGAGAAGAAGACAGAAAGCAGCTACCTGTTTATTACGTCAGTAAGTCTTTACTTAGAGCCGAAACAAGGTACTCTTATCTCGAAAAACTTGTCCTTGCACTAGTCGTCGCTTCTGTTAAGTTACGCCCTTATTTTGAATGTCATCCTATCACTGTTAGAACTAACTATCTCATGAAGTCGATCATGAGGAAGCCCGAGTTGTTTGGCAGGATGTCCAAATCGGCAATATAATTTGGTTGTTATGACATCAGGTACGAACCTCGCACAGCCATCAAGTCGCAAGCTCTGGCTGATTTTGTGGCTGACTTCAGCCCGAGCCTCCAACATGAAGTCGATCACGAAGTCCACATATTGACCGACAGTGGATACTCTTCAACATGAACTCTACATACTGACGGTTCCTCCAATATACGGGGGAAAGGCCTCGGCATCGTGCTAAAGTCGCCACAAGGGGACACCATAGTACAGTATGTCTGTTGCGTGTTCAAAGCTACCAACAATGAAGCTGAATACGAAGCCTTGATCCTAGGATTATCATTAGCACTCGACATGAATATCCGCCGACTTGAGGTACGTTGTGATTCTTTATTGATTATCAGTCATATTAACGGTTCGTATGCAGCGAAGGACTCAAAGATGCAGGCCTACTTGGAAATAGCAAAAAGGCTCGTGAACAAGTTCGACTCATGCACCTTACAAGAAATACCAAGAGATCAAAACACCCAGGCTGACGCCTTAGCCAATCTCGGCTCAAACATCAAACCTAAACTCACTTCCATCCCCGTAGTCCACTTAATGTATCTAGCCATCACCAAAGATAACCTGCCCATCACCGAACAATCCCAACCCACTCAAACGCCTTCATGGCGCGACCCCTACAGGCAGTGGCTCAAACACAACACCACCCCACCTGGAGTCACCCACGAAAAATCCTTCCGCATGAAATCCTCCACATTCATCCCAATTGATGGAGTATTGTTCAGAAAATCAGTTGCAGGACCGTACCTGAGATGCCTAGATCATCACGAGATCGAGTCGACACTGCGCAATATACATGATGGAGAATGTGGAAATCACGACGGAGGAAGAAGCTTAGCTCACAAAACTCTTACCATGGGATATTTTTGGCCCACCATGAAGAAAGACGCAATCGCCTTTGCTAAGAAATGTGATTCTTGCCAGAGGTTCGCATCTATCTCTCACCAACCTTGTGAAGTACTCCACCCCATCCTATCCCCTTGGCCCTTCATGAAGTGGGGGATGGACATAGTGGGACCCTTACCACAAGCATCCGGGCAGCGCGTCTTCATGTTGGCAATGACTAATTACTTCTCCAAATGGATTGAAGCAGAAGCTTTTAAGCGAGTTCGAGATACTAAGGTCATCTCGTTCATCAAGCGAAATATCCTTAGTCGGTTCGGTATCCCTTCCGAGATCGTCTGCGACAATGGTTCTCAGTTCATCAGCAACAAAACCAAGGAATTCTGCAGTAGATATAACATCACGTACCTTGCACACCTCAACACCAAGATATCCTCAAGAAAATGGCCAAGCCGAGTCAAGTAACAAAATCATCATCAACAACCTCAAGAAGCGCCTCGACGACGCTAAAGGAAGATGGGCAGACGAATTACCTATGATCCTTTGGGCCGACAGGACGACACCCAAGACGGCGACCAATCACACTCCTTTCTCTTTAGTCTTCGGCTGTGAAGCATTCATCCCTCCCGAAGTCGAGCTCCCCACAACAAGAAGCAGTTTCATGGCTCCAAGAATGAACGACTTAGTCTTGGCTTACGACATCGATACTGTCGACGAACTCAGAGAAGCAGCATTGGTCAGGATGGCGTCCTACCAACAAGCAGTTGCGAACAGCTACAACAAGAATGTGAGGGTTCGAGTATTTCAGCAGGGAGATTGGGTTCTGCGCAAAGTTTTCCCAAACAAAAAGGATCCTCGACACGGCAAATTAGCCCCGACATGGGAAGGTCCTTACGAGATCGTGAGACGAACATGTCATGGTGCGTACGAGTTGGTTGACAAAGATGGCACATCCATCCCAAGAAGTTGGAATGCAACACACCTAAAACTGTACCATTTCTGAACACTCAAGCCTTTTTTCTTGCTTTCTAGTTTTTCCTAACACACAGGCACCCTAGCATTTGCCGTCATTATGACGACGCCCCCAAAATAGAGTGGGCACGACGTATCATGAAACCGAGAACATCTCGGACAGTATACACTTACAAGTAACAAGAAGTTAAGTCCCTCTCCTCTATCTTTTTTACCTTTTTTTCTCTCGAAAGGCCTATATTTGTAAAACATTAAATGCTTGATTTTGGGTTAGAGGCCAACAAATTGGTAAGCATTTGGTTTAAACATTTATCATTTATGAAATCATATTTCATAGTTCATTTAATCTTGGTTTAGTATTAAATGATAAGTCCATGTGATTCATATCATTCAAATGCGATGTCAAGATGGATTCTTCGACAAAGAAACACCCATAAGTGAACTTGAATATTCAAGTCATAAAAGGATCCCTAATCCAGGTCATTGAAAGGTGGATGACCAATGACTAATGAAGATTAGATTGCACGTAGATTACTTAGTTATGTTTCTTGAACTAGAGTGACTGGATGTCAGAATCTTTTGCATAGATACTTATTGGATCTTGTATCGGATTGACCATGAGAACACTTTAAGAGATTAAAGTAATGTCATAGGTAGTTCTCATTAATGGTGATTAGAAACCGTTCCTCAGAACATGAGCGATTATGTCTGCTCGTTTGAGAATTAGTTCGCTTTGATACTAGCTAAATGTCGCACCGTAAAAGGAGGCTATAAAAGCAGTTATTGGGCGTACTATGAATCAAAGTGAGTGTTCATAGATTGCAAGAATGGATTGTCCTCCTATCTTTGATAGGATATGGTATTGTTGTGTAACAAGGCCTCTCGGAGAGTTAGATACTGTAAAATGCATGGCCGTGCTCACACTTGTTTGAATGACAAGTGGGAGATTGAAGGAAATATGTCCTTCACCAAAGGTGCATTAAGTCTAATACCAAGGTTCAGATTAATTGCGAACAATTAATTCAGTGAGATCAAGTGATCGGAACAGCTAGCTGGAGCAATGCTTCCGATCAGTGAGTTCTATTGAATATTAAGCTCACAACTTACTCTTGACTGAACCTACAAGGTCACACCAATCGCATATAACAGATCACCGGATTAAATAAATCGGAAATTCATTTAATAGCTTTTCGGGAATTAGTTGGAAAACGTATTATACGATACGACCTTGCATCGGAATCGAATATCGTATCGCGAATATTCGTAAGCTAGGCGAAACGAATAAATCGTATCGTACGACGGTGATTCGTCGTATACCAAACGATAAATAACATATCGGAAATATATTAATCGCGGATACGAGGAGGCAACGCTGCCAGCCCAACGAGCCAAGGCGCGCAAGCGCGCAAGGCCCACTGGGCGTAGCAGCGAGCCACAGCGCAAGGCTCATGCCTTGGATGGGCGCGCGCGCATGTGAGGAGTAGCAGCAGCAGCGCACACAATCCGGCCCAAGGCCCAGCGCCTGTGTGGTGCGCGCGTATGGGCTTGCTGTCCGGTTCTTGCCCTTGTGGCTTGGCCGGATAGTATTATAACCTAAGGGGTTATAATATTATTCTACACAAGTTTTCCTAACCTAACACACAATTCAGCCACACACACCAAACCCTAAGGAGGAGAGAGAAACCCTAATTCTCTCTCAGCCTCCATGGATGTGTTCTTCCCAAAGGCACAAACTCTTGAATGATTGTCTAAGCTACGATTATCAAGACGGATCTGAACATGTCGGTGAACCAAGTAGAGGAACGACAAGTGGAGTTCTTTGTTCGTGTTCGTTGACATATTATTGTGGAAAACACGCTTCGAATGTAAGTTTGCTTAATCTGTGCTTTATACATGTTTTCTGGCTTTGGGGATTGTTTCCGCACATGTTATTATATTTAACTGTATTCCTCTACAGTGGTATCATGAGCCTTATGTATTCAAAGCATGAATTAGCATGATTATTATTGTTTTTGCATCTGTCGAAAATTTGGATTTTTTGTTCATTTTTCGGAATTTTTACGAATTATTGGATGAATTGCGTAATAATCAGGTTCGAAATCAAAAATGTTCGTTTTTTCTCGTTTTAACCCTAATTTGATTGAAAACGATTTTCTAAGATCAACTCATGAGAACGGGATTGCAAAAACAGGCCTCGAAGTGTCGTTTTATGTGCGTTTTTGTTAATTTTTCATTAAAAATTAAAAGTGTCGGACATTATTTCAATTAAAAGGTCGACCTAAACTACTCGGAATTGCTTGAAATTTTGACACAATGTTTCTGGGTATATTCTTGATCTATGGTAAAAATGTCAGATTTTTCCGATAAGTATAAACCCTAATTTTTCCTTTCCCCAATTCGTAAAATTTGAAACCCTACACTACAAGAATTTGTATCTTTAACGACAACCTAATTACGACGGGTCAAAAATCCCGTCACAAAAGCCTTTTGCGACGGGGCTAACAACCAAACAATGACGGGAATAACCGCCGCAAATGTCTTTTACGACGGGTTTACGACGAATTTACGACGGGATTTCTATTAACGACGGCCCCCTTTTATGACGGGTTCGCGACAAGAAATCCCGTCGTTAATCAACGATTATTGGCCTTTCGTGACGGGATTTCCCGTCGTTAATAGTACAATTTCTTGTAGTGCTAATTGAATTTTAATTAATTTTGGTTTAATAATTCGGTTAATTGGGAAAGGGAATATAATTTCATGGGTCAGTGGCTAATTTTAAAAATGATTGGATTAAAATTTTGAATGGTTTCGTTAATTTTAATCGCACTTAAACCAAATTATTAAAAATCGGAAATTTAATTGTTTATGAACGATTTAAAGCTTCGGATTTTATTAATTAATAGTTCAAACTTTAAATGTTGATTCGTTCGTTCTTAAAAGTTTGAATATTGTTAGCCCTTGATTTAATAATTTTACGAAATTGGATTGTCGTTAAAAATCGTTGTTTTTCGAAAATACAAATCGTAAATTTTTGAAAAATAAAATTAATGCAAGTTCGTGAAATTAAATTAAATTTTAATTAAGTTGGTCCGTGTCACGAACCAAAGGCACGAACACATGTGTGTGGTGGGCGTGTGGCTCGACGAGCCATGCGAGCTACCATGGGCAATCGAGTCGCAGCGACGCGGGCAGCATCATGCACGCTGCGTGCCGCGCGCGCTGGGCGAGAGGTCAAGGGCGTGTGTTGCGCGCATTGCAGGGCGCAAGCCCTTGCGATGGTGCAGCGATGCGCTACGACGAGTCGAGCAAGGCACGTAGGGCAGCAACGATGCTGCGGGCATGCGTGCACTGGCATGCGATGGGTGCGGGCTATGCTCGCATGCCTCGTAGTCTATGCGACGGCTGCGATGGCTGCGGGCTATGCTCGTGTGCCTCGTAGGCCACGCAATGCTAATGGGCTGGGCGCAAGCCTAGCCCAAGTAAGCACATGAAAAAAAATATTGTTGGGCTTGACATATTTGCATTAATTTGGGCTAACGGGATATTTAATTTACTATTTTATTTACTTGGGCCAGGCTGCGAGTTTTAATTTAATATTTCATAATTAATTATCCGGAATAATTATTGGTTTGAGTGGGAGCCACTAAATGAAATTAAAATGAAATAATTATTTTTAATTATTTTCGTAGGTCGTATTATTTTAATTAAATTCGATTTTAATTAGAATAAAGTCTAAGGATTAATAATTTGGAAATTGATTAATCTTTTAGGACGCGTTTATGTGAACGTGAATTTTAATTAATTCACGTAAATACTTGCATATTAACATGGGCTATTCGTTTTAGCACACGAATGGGTGAATGCATAGAATATATATTTTATGTAATGCAGGTACTCCAAGTGACTAGTATGGCCAAATTTAGGATAGTTAAATACGGTCTGCGTACCGTTCTATCTTTGAATGTAAAGTTTTAAATATGGTCTGCGTACCATGGAAATTTTGATGTAATTTATTATTTTCAAGTATTTCTAAGTTTAGAACTTTAAGTTAGCATTTGAACGGAGATTCAAGACGATGCCAAGCTAACAAGGAGGTGATGAAGATTGGATGCTTCAAGACAAGAAGTTTTGGGCCATACTAAATCACCATTTATTTATGAAATTTAATATATATATTATGCGTGAATGTATGAATGTATGTATACTTTGCATGAACAGGTTGTTTCATATGACTCGATTAGATTAAGTTCACTAAATAATCGAACCAACATAGAAACAACTAGGTCCAAAGTAATATTGAGTTTCAAAATTTCCTTCCAAATCAACACTTACAAAAATCTAGGGATCTAAGATAGTAGGTTTACACTAAAGCGAGGTGCTATTTTAGTTGACTTAGGTGGTAAGGCGTCCTAAAGGAGCACATTGATTGTGGTTTCAACTCAAACAACAATGGCATTATGTTGTGGCAATGGGATAAATTATGGTATTAATTTATTAACCAAGAGTAATTTGGAGATTACTAGCAATAGGTTTTGCTTACCTAAAATCTTAAACTACTTAAGACATGCTAAAGCTGCTTAAGGATTTAGGACTTTTGGGTCTTGGAATCGTTTCATTCATTTTGGACCATGTTTTATTTTTGCATGAATGAAATGTTTAATAGCTTTGATGATTGCGTGAATGCTTTTATTTCAAGTTATTAGAGTATGATAAATGTTTTCTTTGCTAGTTCATTTTCTAGAATAGTCAATCTTCAACCTTATTGCGTTCGGACAATAGAACTGCGATATTTCCTCGATCGATTGGTAACTATTTTTTAGAGAGATTCTCAAAGAAACGGAGAGTGAGAGCGTATCTCGAATGTTATTTTCTTATAGTGATCTTCATGGTTGTTTTCAAACTAAAATTTGAATGGTAGACCAATTGGACCTCATATATTCAGAATACTGGGTAGTTTTGAAATAATGAAGTATTGAGTTAAAGACTCATGTATAACCAATGGTTAACAACCAATTTTCTTTTGATTCGATAATGAACTAGACTCATTGGATGCGGTCATTCAAAGTGAATAAAAGAAAGGGACTTTGTACGCATACCAAAGTAAGAAGATCAAGCAAAGAGTAAAATCTTTAGGACTATAAAAAAACGTGCTAGAAAGGATAGGAAAGGGGAACAAAAGAAATGAATTCAATATTCAATTTCTACCTAAAAGTTTGTGTTAAAGAGAAACGACTTAGCAAATAAACTCCTATGGTATTAGATTACCGCTTGAGGTTCTAAACTCTTGTTAAGAACTCAAATTCCGAGAGCTAAGTTTGGTTATTGACCTACAAGTGGGAAATGAAGCAAAGTTGTGCTACATTAATTGTACGGTCATCATGTTTGTTTTAAAGTCCTTCTAAAGGCTGGAACTTAATGGTATTATGTTCCATTAATCATCATAATCAATTTCGGTTTGGACAACGGAAAGACTCACATTCAAAGTAAACAAAAACATTCGTTAAGTGTTTATTTGAATGAAATGGTCATTTAAGGGTTGGGTCATATGATTGATTAATAAACAAACGAATCTCTTCACACTAAAACTTCAGAAGGTTCAAATCAAATATTTTGATTTGTGTTCCACATATCTTTGGCCATGTCATACGACCATATCAACAAGTCAACATTCTAAGATTCCATGGCATGGATTTCTGAAAGTTGGTTAATTTAAGACACGTGGGTCTTGCTTGTTGAACATGACATAGAAATGGACTATTGTTAGAAGTTTCTAGACAATGAAGTTCATGGGCCAAAGATGGATTTTATGACTTACCTATTTCACAAGAATTTGAGAAAATATGGCTAGATTTACTCAAAGTGAAATGTGTGAAATGCTTCAATGCAATTTACAAAAGGGTATAAAATCAACTTGGCAAGAATTTTGGAACATCTAGGCTGGGTCAAGGTGATGTTTGCATGATCCAAGAAAGATTATCTAGATTGTGTATATGGCATTATAACAATCGAAGCTCCATAAGAATATGGTATGTCCAAATGGAGAAATCGGAATCAATTTCGATTAACGATAATCACGACTATTTTCCTATATAGTTTCTAAATGATACTCTCAAGTGACTTTCACACTAAACAAAGTTGTCAAAGCTAAGGATAAGATGTCATAAGGATTGAACTTCGGTTCAGTACATTTTTTCAGTACATATATATCTAGGGTTGTCAAACCCAGTGGGAGTTAGTGTTACATCAAACAAACTCAAGTATAGATATATGTTTCTTTATGAGCGACTCATAGAAACAAAAGGTATTGATTCTACCACAAATATGAGAACATATGGTTGTTGCACTAGATAATGTCTTTTAGGAAACCATCATATTTCCAAAAAGGCAAGTGGGAGAAAAATTACCTTGAATGGACTTCGAGTCAAGCAACAAACAAATGTAGGATACTTAGGAGTCTTTGGAAAAGCTCCGTACTTAGAAGCCTTTGGAAGAGCTTCAGGAAGACTTTAGAAGTGCTTCAAGAGAATCCTAATACTCAAAGGACTTGAGTAATGTCTTTATAGACACTAACGTTTGATGTTCAATACCTAGGTAAATCGTATAAGGAATAGAATTCAACCAAGATAGATACATAGATATCTTGAGGAATGAAAACTATGAAGACTTTGGAAAGTGCTTCAAAAACATATGACTTATAGGTTAGCTACGACGAAATAAAATTCCCAAGTATGGTTTGAGGCCATCAGAAACATAAGTATGGTTTGAGGCCATACAAAATGGTTTGAGGCCATTTTATCCGAAATATCTTCATCTTAGAGAATCAAATCTACGATTTGGTTGATTTGCATAAAGGGTTTACTCCCATTGGTTGCAAACATGTTTTCTAAACATACAACGTTGATTTGCATAAAGGGTCTACTCCCATTGATTGCAAACATGTTTTCAAAACATACAAAGATGATATTGTATACACATACAAAAGAAAAGCTAGATTGGTGGTTAAAGATTGTAAACAACTTCATGGCGTTGATAATGTTGAAATCTTTTTCACCAAGTCGGAATGCTTGAACTATTTTGGATAAATCTAGCAATCATTGCATATGGCAATATGGCAATTGGAAAACGAAACACCTTACTCAATGGAATTGTGTACATCACACAATGTAAACGTTTTGGATGCTAGATAAAAGAGAAAGCTTAAGAAATTTATTCGTAGATTAAAGCATGCAAGTGGGAATTGGACCATATTTGTCTAAACGGCTATTGAGCAATCATAGGTTTATGAAAATATGGATCATCTTATAGATGAGGAGTTTAGTGGGAGCTAAGTCAAGTTTATTGGTTCTATATATGAGATACATATCTCTGTATTGAAAATGACATTCAAATTCTAAGTGGTTGGATTTGAAAGTATTTGTCAATATTAGAACCATGGCGAAACTTAGAACATACTGGGTTAAAGATCTATTGGATAGGATCTGAAGCGTTGTTTGGATTCTGTAAAAGTAATTACTAAATCAAACACAATGGAGAGACTCAAAAGAGACTCTCAACCCATATGAGTAAGTCTAAGTTACGAATGCTTTAAAGCTAGGATGTTATCACTAGAGTTAAGCATGAAGGACCTTGAAGACGTTACTTCACCTTATATCACATGGCAATGCCAAGATTTTAGCAAGATTCAGTATCTCTTGAAACAGAATAAAGCTAAAAGTCACATGGATGGATTTTAAAACGCGAATGGTTTTTGCATTACAATCAATCATGTATGATGTGATATATAGATCGCCAAGATAACTCGTGAACATTGGATAGTGACGAGTTTATACCAATCTCTATTGATCTGGATCAAAGATCATTGGAACAATGTCAAGAACATCCAATACATTTGGAGATGTAGGATGAGCACTTGATAAGAGGAAGTGAAGATAACTAAAGTTTTGATGCTACATGCATTTGCCTAAGAAAAAGTTAGATCTTGTTGTTAGGTAAACCACAAACAAACACGGGCAATTAGGCGCCGTGATTAAAAGGTGGTTACATAAGTTCTAAACCATATGTGATGCATGGGAAACTGAATCAATGATTAGTTTCCAAGTTCTCAGTTGAAAGATGTATCTCCCACATCTATGTGAACTGGTTGGAGCATTCCAAAACGGAAGCATCATTCGAAAATTCTACATAATTGAAATGAATTCATTGTTGCCTGAGAAGCAATAAAAGGGAATTGTTTTTAGTGGGAGTTCTTCAATGAAGTCAGGTTGATCACAAGTCTGCTACCTGGATGATTTTCTATTTTAGATATGATTATCATTTTAAACAGCAACGAAAGACTAGATCATTCTAGAAATACATTCAAAGATCTTTTCATCTTACATCGAAAGGCTTTCGATAGAAAAGATGCTAAGGATAGCAAAGTATGATAAACTAAACCTCTACATTGAATGATACACAACATTCATATGCAGATATGGAATCAAGTTTGAGTTCCATGAATGTTTTTAGTATTGGGTGAAAGGCCTATATCTGTAAAACATTAAATGCTTGATTTTGGGTTAGAGGCTCACAAATTGGTAAGCATTTGGTTTAAACATTTATCATTTATGAAATCATATTTCATAGTTCATTTAATCTTGGTTTAGTATTAAATGATAAGTCCATGTGATTCAAATCATTCAAATGAGATGTCAAGATGGATTCTTCGACAAAGAAACACCCATAAGTGAACTTGAATATTGAAATCACAAAAGGATCCCTAATCCAGTTCATTGAAAGGTGGACGACCAATGACTAATGAAGATTAGATTGCAAGTAGATTACTTAGTTCTGTTTCTTGAACTAGAGTGACTGGATGTCAGAATCTTTTGCATAGATACTTATTGGATCTTGTATCGGATTGACCATGAGAACACTTTAAGAGATTAAAGTCATGTCATAGGTAGTTCTCATTAATGGTGATTAGAAACCGTTCCTCAGAACATGAGCGATTATGTCTGCTCGTTTGAGAATTAGTTCGCTTTGATACTAGCTAAACGTCGCACCGTAAAAGGAGGCTATAAAAGCAGTTATTGGGCGTACTATAAATCAAAGTGAGTGTGCATAGATTGCAAGAATGGATTGTCCTCCTATCTTTGATAGGATATAGTGTTGTTGTGTAACAAGGCCTCTCGGAGAGTTAGATACTGTAAAATGCATGGTCGTGCTCAGAATGGTTAGGCTTAACCTTCTGCAAAAGCTTGAGAGTTGAACTCTGTAATCCGAGAAACACTTCTGGACCTAATAAGGATGGCTTGGATCTTACCTTATGTTCAGTAAGTAACACTAAGTGACAAAGGAATATGGATGCACACTTGTCTGAATGACAAGTGGGAGATTGAAGGAAATATGTCCTTCACCCAAGGTGCATTAAGTCTAATACCAAGGTTCAGATTAATTGCGAACAATTAATTCAGTGAGATCAAGTGATCGGAACAGCTAGTTGGAGCAATGCTTCCGATCAGTGAGTTCTATTGAATATTAAGCTCACAACTTACTCTTGACTGAACCTACAAGGTCACACCAATGACATGTAACAGATCACCGGATTAAATGAATCGGAAATTCATTTAATAGCATTTCGCGAATTAGTTGGAAAACGTATTATACGATACGACCTTGCATCGGAATCGTATATCGTATCGCGAATATTCGTAAGCTAGGCGAAACGAATAAATTGTATCGTACGACGGTGATTCTTCGTATACGAAACGATAAATAATATATCGGAAATATATTCATCGCGGATACGAGGAGGCAACGCTGCCAGCCCAACGAGCCAAGGCGCGCAAGCGCGCAAGGCCTACTAGGAGTAGCAGCGAGCCACCGCGCAAGGCCCATGCCTTGGATGGGCGCACGGGCATCTGAGGAGTAGCAGCAGCAGCGCACATAGTGCGGCCTAAGGCCCAGCGCCTGTGTGGTGCGCGCGTATGGGCTTGCTGTCCGGTTCTTGCCCTTGTGGCTTGGCCGGATAGTATTATAACCTAAGGGGTTATAATATTATTCTACACAAGTTTTCCTAACCTAACACACAATTCAGCCACACACATCAAACCCTAAGGAGGAGAGAGAAACCCTAATTCTCTCTCAGCCTCCATGGATGTGTTCTTCCCAAAGGAATAAACTCTTGAATGATTGTCTAAGCTACGATTATCAAGACGGATCTGAACATTTCGGTGAACCAAGTAGAGGAAAGACAAGTGGAGTTCTTTGTTCGTGTTCGTTGACATATTATTGTGGAAAACACGCTTCGAATGTAAGTTTGCTTAATCTGTGCTTTATACATGTTTCCTGGCTTTGGGGATTGTTTCCGCACATGTTATTATGTTTAACTGTATTCCCCTACAATAACATGACGCCAACATAAAGTATACACTTAGAAGGAGTAACAAACATAAAGCATTCGACTAGGCTTCATCCAATATCTCTCTTTAACCTTTCCTTTCTTTTTTTCCCTTGTCGTAGTTTCCTCTCATTTTCATGTCGCTCTATACTGACTTAAGCATCGGAGGGCCGTTGGCTCCACCAACGGCCAATCCTCATGCTCTGCTATGTTGACAGTATGATGCCCACATGATGACGGATTCGACAAGGAGAGAACAGATGAAGCGAAGTATACAACACAGCATACAGGAAAACAAAGTTCGTAAATGAGCACAAATGTTCAAAAAATGAAGTGAAGGGAAACATTGTTAAATTTTATTTAAACATGATTGTATACATCACATATTACAATTTTACAAACTACAAAACACAATTTAGGCCGTTACAAAAACGCCCGGTACACTACAATGTACGGTACATACACAATGGAATACAGATCTACATTTCCTACAGTATACATTTTGCAGGTTCTCCTTTGACAGGCTGGAGACGTCTCCAATGTCGAACTCGAGGTATGTGCCCAACCTGCAAAACAAAACACCAAACCAAAGCACATTTTTTCCAAACACAAGCAAGCAACACAGGATTGAAAACCCACAAAATATTTACATGACTTGCCCCCTTGGACAAGCCCAAAAACATCCACAAGACTGCCGCCATCAAGGCGAAACACAGCCACAAATATCTTTTCGACCTTTCCAAAGTCCGAACACACAAAATATTGTTTATAACGAACCATTGTTTGAAACACACACCATTAAAATTTTAAATTTTTTAGGGGGGGGGGGGACAGAGCTACTCCTGAGGATCTGCTAGGCATGCATTCCCCCCTTGTTCGCCATCGCCTGGTGCCGCCACCGTCTCGGCATTGGGGCTGGTTGCAGTTGCACCCTCCTCAGCGTCTTCTTCATCGCTAACGGCACCAGGGGGGATATAGTCCTCGGGGAATGCAGTGTTGAACTGAGCAATGTCTTCGTCAGGAGTCCAGTTCACATGTTTGCCCGCCTTGAATTCCTCCATCATCTCGGCCTTCATCTTCCAAGTGTAATAACCAGCACACTCGTAAATCCTCACCTTGACTTTGGAGAGAGACGTCTTCAGCTCGTCAACCTCAGCAACCAGCGTCTCCTTCTCGGCATTCAACTGCGCGACCTCAGCAGCCCCCTTTTCTTGCGCCACTTGCAGCGCCTCAGCTCTGGCCATCGCCTCCTTGGCCACACCGCCAAGACGACCAGCTTCCTGCTTTGCCTTCTTAATGTCGTTTTTCAGTTTTACTATTTGATCTTCTAACATTATGACATGATGACGTGTGGCTAAAGCAGATTGCAGGGCCTATTTGAACAGGGAAATAAAATTACTCAAAGTGACTAAAATGACGAGATGAAGATGGCATGCAGGAAAGTAAGGAGACGAAGAAAAAAAAAAGGAGCAAAAACATACCCTCCGTGCATCCGAGACGCTCTCAACAGTTGCAGCAACTGGGGACAGGGATTCCTGACGCTCCCAGCTTGACGGCATCCATAGACGGTCAACCTCAGGCCAAAGCTGAACCCGTGGTGCATCTGCCGACCCGTAGTCGTCAGGGAACTCCACTGCGAGCTTCCTCTTCCGAGTTGGAGGCGGCAGCTTTTTCTCAGCAGGCATGAGCGAGCTGGTCTCCCCCGTCACCGTGGCGTCAATTGAAGCCTTTGGCGGCTTCGGAGGTGACAGCACAGTGTTGGGTTTGGCTCGAGACACACTCCCCAGTGACTCCAGCCTCTTCCTCAACAACGCGTCCGCAGATGGGGCCTTGTCAGAGCGTGTCGATGGGCCAGTTCCTGTTGACAGCATTTTTTAGACGACTCAGTCTCGTCACAACAATTGTAATTTATATTTTGTTTTGAAAAGGGCAACGAACCCATAGCTGTAAACTAACCCTAACCCATGTTTACCTGTTGACGTCGACATGTTTGCAGGCTCAGAAATTTCTTCTTCTTGAGAGGTTTCCTCACGATCGAACTTGATGCCGATAAAAGTTGTTTCCTTTAGAGGGACCCCCAACAGCACGGCAGTCTTTTCTACAGCTTCGGCACCTACTCCAACTGTGTCGAAGGATGCACCTACAAAAATAAGAAAGTGAGACAAAGTCAAATCAACAAGCCCAAAAAACACAAAAAACAAACAAAATACCTCTAGCCATCCATTCCCCCGTCAAGAAGTCGGAGTCGGGCCCTAAACTAGCCAACTCCACAAAAAAGAACCGACCCATCCACCCGCGGTCGTTCGACTTGTCCGCACCAAGAAGAGCCTCCCTGTCATCCTTGACATGCAGCAAATATCTACCAGCCCCATAATTCTGGACCTTGTAGGTGTAAACAAGGTCCTCAACCCGGAATTCCATATCCAGTTTGCCGGCCAAATGGTCGACCAAGTGCATTACCCTCCAGACCTGCGGCATCTGTTGCGCCGGCGCCACCTCCAGTGCCCTCAGAACTCCTCGCACCAGTGGAGAGAAAAGATAAGTGTACCAATTCTGAAGGGGTACTCATAAAAGCACACCCAACCGTCCGATACCCAATCGACCCGTTCATCGGGCTGCGGCAACCGAATTACCGTCGACGGAGGGAAACCACACTCCTCCTTGAGCGCCTCCACATCTTGCTTCCCCCAAGTGGCCGGCCGAGCATTTTTCTGTCCAGAATGTGGGTAGGGCTGAAGATTGGCCCCTCAACCAGGTCGCACTCCACCATCGCCCTTTTGTTCTTCGCACGGGTGGATTTCGTTCCCATTCGTTGCGACATAGAAAGAATTGAAGAAAGAAAAAAAAGGGAAGAGGATGGAAGCCAAGAAATTACCTGAAGAAAGGAGAGAGAAAGAGCGCCGATTGCTTTTCTGGGAAAGAGATGAGAGAGATTGCAGAAGTGAGTACGGGTGGTTGGGTGCACAACCCTATTTATTGGCGCAGTTGGGCGGTTGGTCTTTCCAAAGCAACAGTCATCATTGCTCTAACGCCGTCAGCATTGGGGAGGTTAAGAGGCGGTTTCCATTTTCCTTCCGTGAAACCCATTTTTCCATTTGAACTTCCCGGAATAAATTCAAAATGGGTTTGGGGACAATTGTTGGGGGGGGGGGGGGGGAATACCCCCTTGGTGACGTAGGCAAACGTGGCAAGCATTGCATACGTGGCTTCCAGCAAGGCACATGGTGGCACCGTTCGAACTCACTCTCGACTGTTGGGATCAAAACAGCCGTTGTAAACCCTTGATGAAGCCGGCCTTCATTACGCATTTATTGTCTAATTATGTGAAATTAAGCACAAACGTTACACTTTCATTGTAAATGCCTATAAAATAGCTTAATCTTGCCTATTTTACATACACGACTTCTAAGAAATAAACATACTATCATTCCATGCTATTACAACTTGCTCTCACCATTTTCAATTATCTAGCTCGATCGATTTTTAGCACCATCATCAAGGCAAGCTCGTCTCTAAGTCGAATTTGCCCAAAACAATGTCCCCCAACTCTTGGGCCGGCGTGTTTGGGTATATCGCCATGTGTGAGCTTGAAGGCGTCACCCCTTCTTTCCCGGCGTTTCTACGGATAGCCTCGCTATCCAAAGTCCCTCAAGCCCCCGAGGGCTGGCTAGCCCTCAGTTATAAGGGAGCATACAGGACGGTTATGGGCAGGACGTCCAAGTGGCACCATTGGCGAAAGAAGTGGGTAGTTATCGAGACTACTGATCTGGAGATGTGTAAACGAATGAGGCGGTAGCCTCTTCAACCTAACTTCGTTGGAAGAAGTGGTTCTTTTCCCCCCGTTTCTGCCGGCCTCTGGGAACGAATTTCTTCTCTCTTCAAGGACAAGACACTCATAGTAGGGTCCAAGATGGCTACCAAGACTGCTTGGATACTTGAGGGGTAGTTTCCCCATCTAGATTAGTTGGACGACCCTACCTTCCTCTCGGCTATGGGCTTGTGTCCGTATATGTCGAGGGGTAATATTTTGTATTCTGAGTCTTTTGTTACTTTTTCTTCGTACGTTTTTCTGAGGCTGTTATCGTTTTCAGACGAGGCCATAGAGAAGCTGGACGGCGCGGCCAAGGGCCAAGTGGATATGCCGACCTGGCTAGCTGAGGTGCTCGAGGCAAGTAACTTCATCGCTTTGCAACGTCAGAATGCTGCCGAGCAGGCCGACCCGCCGGTTGATCCTCCCGCAGAGAATAAAAAGGTAACATGTTTAAGGCTTTTGTGTAACTTAGTAAGTTTTTGTGTATCTGACTATAGTCATTCTGTCATGCCAGGGGTCAAGGAAGGTTGCCACGACCACGGCGCCGTCTTCCAGGCGCAAAGCTAGGGGAACAGGAAAACCCTGCTTCAAGCCGGCCACTGCGAAAGCGTCTTCGACTTCGAAGGCGTCTCCAAAGAGTCAAAGAGTGTTTGCCTAGGACACTCCGACGGCTACGGAGTTTGTCCCTCCCAGTTCTCAGAAGGCTAAGAGGGAGACTGATCCTCTTGGGTGAATTCCGGAAGACGTTCGTTGGAACATTCCTCTGAAGGCGGCGGAGAGGGCTAGGAACTCGGGTGGTAAGTTCTATTCCAACATCGTAACCACTTGCCGTTCTTCGTGTGGCAGTTCTATAGTCTCTCTCAGGGATTCTAAGGCTGTTGTTTTTCCAATAGAAATACCTGATCCTCAGAAAGCCATAAATGCTGAGTTGGATCAGATCCCTGCTTCAGGCCGCTTTTCTTCTCGGGACCGCGTCAAGGTGATGAACCTGATGCATAGTGCTATTCCTTCCGAGTACGCTGAAACTCTTCCTGAGGCGGCTGAGAATCATCTTGCCGCCATGCAATCCTCTGCACTGGATGTAAGTTTTTCTTTCCTTGTTTTTAGTGGAATATTTCTTTTCTTCGTGTTTCGAAACTTAGCTTTGCCGCTTTGCAGATGTTTATCCTGCTGGACTCGCTAAGGAAGTGGCGTACTTCTCTGGTGCAAGAAGAGACTAGAGCCCGTCTCCTTGCTAGTCAGTGTGGTGATCAGCATTTTGCTGAGCTGGAGGAGCTTCGTCTCACCAGGAAGGAGACGATCGACGCGCTGGCCAAGTCCCTGGCTTCTCAACGTGCTGAAAACAAAAAGCGTCTTGAACAGATTGATCATAATTTCCAAGAGATGAAGGATCTTTCTGAGAAGAGAAAGGAGAAAGAGGACGAGGTTTCTTGTCATGGCGCCAAGTTTAAGGAACTGGAGTCACAGTTGGAGGAGGCTTGCAAGGAAGTGGCTAAATCCAAGGAGGTGCGTAGCCAGTCTGCCGTGCTTGGTGAGAGGTCGATCCGAGGAGGCATTGAGCTGGCTTGGAATTCAGAGTTGGCCAGCATGCGCCCCTTCAGCTGGTTTGAGAGGTTCGTAGATCATCAGGTGGAGATGGAGAAAGCCCTGAAGAAAGGGCGTCCTCCTCCTGAATTTGTTCCCGGCGATGATGATGAGTGAAGCATTTTAGGGGCCTTGTATTTATTTTGTGATTTTGGTTTTGTGGCGCCTCGTTTAATGCCTTTTTGTGCATAATTTGTAATTATGGCTGACTTATTGGAATGAATAGACGTCTTTGAATGGACGTTTTCTTCTTTTGCCTTATCTTATTTGCCGTTCCTGTTTACTTTTTATGATGTTGGTTAGTTCAACATTTATAGCCTTGCCCCTAAGCAGGGATGGAAATTATTTGCCTTGGTCTTTTTTGCCAAGGTCTTTAGCTACTTCATATAACTTTTTGAACATGTGTATCCCTTGTGTTCTAGGTGATCAGCCTAGTGAGGGTGCTAATTTGGGCCACTTCTTAGGCCTTTAAACGACTAGTCTTTAATTCTTAGGAGAATGTTATCCCAGAGATATAACACCTTATTCATACTCATAATATTCAAGTTGTTGCTTTGCTAGAAACTAGAGTTAAGGAAAGCAATTTCACTAGAGTAGTCAATATGTTTGGGAGAAATTGGAAATGGGAAAATAATTACACTGCAAACCCCAGAGGTAGAATTTGGGTAGGTTGGCTATATCAAGAAGTTGATATCCATGTGTTACAGGTGCATGAACAATTTATTCATTGTGAAATTAGGGATAGGTATGGAGTGGTGGAGTTGTATGTTACTCTGGTGTATGGGCTTCACTCCATTGACACTAGGAAGAGCTTGTGGAACTCTCTTACTACTCTTGCCTCAAGTGTGGGTAGCTGTCCTTGGGTCATTACTGGTGATTTTAATTCACCTCTGTATGCTGATGATAGAATCAATGGTACTCCTGTTTCAGCAGCTGAAACCAAAGATTTTGATGATTTTATTACAAGTGTTGGGTTGTGTCCTGTAAAGAGTGTAGGACATTATTTTTCTTGGCACAAAGGCACTGTTGAAGGTAAAATTGCTAGCAGGATTGACTGGTGTTTGGGAAATGATGAGTGGATCCATAAATTCAGTAATGTTCAGGTTGAATACCTAAACCCTTCCATCTCTGATCACTCCCCTTTACTGATAAACTGTTTGCCAGACAAAGCTGAGGGGGGCAGACATTTCAGATTTCTCAATTATTTGGTTGAACATAGTAGTTTCTCTGCTATTATTCAGGCAGCTTTTTCTGAAGAGTACCATGACACTCCTATGTTTAAGCTCAGGTGTAAGTTGAAAAAGGTCAAGGCTGAGCTCAAGAAGTTACATAGAGAAGACTTTTCTGGTATTACTGAGAAGATTGGCATTGCTAGAAGTGAGCTTGATAATGTTCAGCAGAGTTTGCAAACTGCCAGCACTCCTGCTCTTCTCAATCAAGAGGTTGTTTGCATTAAACAGCTTATGCTTGGCTGAAAATTGATGAGATAGCATTGAGATAGAAATCTAGGATACAATGGCTGCAGCTAGGTGATTCTAACAACCACTTTTTCTTTTCCACTATGAAAGAAAGGGTTAGATTCAATAGCATTGCCATCCTATATGATGATAATGGCACTAAATTGGTTGAACCTGATCTAATTCAAGCAGAAATTCTGAGCTTCTACAAAAAGCTGCTTGGCACTTCTGCAAACACTCTTCCCTCTATTCACATTCCAACTGTGAGAAATGGTTCTAGACTAAATAATGATGCTAGGCAGGATCTGTGCAGGGATGTTACTGATGATGAGATTGATTTGGCACTGCATGGGATTGGCAATGATAAGGCTCCTGGTCCAGATGGACTAAATGCAGTCTTTTTCAAAAAGGCTTGGCCTGTCATCAAACAGGACACTTATAGAGCCGTGAAGGATGTGTTTGCTACCAATTCCATGCTTCCTCAGTACAACTGTACATCTATTACCCTCATTCCAAAAGTTCTTAACCCTACAAGAGTTGAAGAGTACAGACCAATTGCATGTTGTAATGTGGTGTACAAAATTGTTTCAAAAATCCTAACTACAAGAATACGAGGGGTGATTGGGCAGGTTGTAAGTGAATGTCAATCTGGATTTATTCCTGAGAGGCAAATTTCTGACAATATTTTGCTTGCTACTGAACTCATCAAGGGCTACACTAGAGCTCATCTATCACCCAGATGTATGCTCAAGATTGACTTAAAGAAAGCCTATGATTCAATTGAATGGCCTTTCTTGATTAGTGTTATGGATGCTCTAGGTTTCCCTCATAGATTTGTGCAATGGGTGTACACTTGCATTTCCACTGTCTCTTACAGTGTGCTCATTAATGGGAAGCCTTGTACACCTTTCAAAGCTAAAAAAGGCTAAGACAGGGTGATCCCATGTCTCCTTTTTTATTTGCTATTGGTATGGAATACCTTTCTAGACACCTCCATCAGTTGCAGACCAAGCCTGATTTTAATTTCCACCCAAGATGTGCAAAACTGGCTCTTACTCACTTAATGTTTGCTGATGATTTGCTTCTATTCTGTAGGGCAGATCTAATCTCTATTGACATGATGTTGGCTTCTTTTAAGAAGTTTTCTCTAGCTTCTGGTTTGGAGGCTAATATGGATAAAATTAACATTTATGTGGGGGGTGTATATGGTCAAGATAAGGCTGATATTCTCAATGCAGTTTCTACTCCTGAAGGTTCCTTTCCCTTCAGATATTTGGGAGTTTCCCTCTCAACTAAGAAGCTGAAGTATACTCAATGTAGGCCTTTAATTGAGAAGGTGTTGGCTAGAGCTAAAGTGTGGACTGTCAAACACCTCTCTTATGCAGGTAGGCTCCAGTTGGTTCAAACAATCTTGCCGAGTTTACAATCCTTTTGGTGTCAGATTTTCATCTTGCCAAAGAAAGTGATCAAAGAAATTCAGGGATACTGTAGGGTGTTCTTGTGGACAGGCAACACTGATCCTTCAAAAAAAGCTCTGGTTGCTTGGCACAACCTTTGCTTGCCTAAAGTTGCTGGTGGTTTAAATCTGAAAGATATGTGCTGGTGGAACAAAGCAGCTGTTGCTAAACTTCTTTGGGCTATAACATATAAGAAGGATAGACTCTGGTGTAAGTGGGTTCATGCCTACTACATAAAGGGGAGGGATATTGGTAGTACTCAATGGCCTGTTAACATGTCTTGGCCTTTGAGGAAAATTCTGAACTCTAAAAATTTAATAGATAGCATTAGAGGGTGGAGTGAAGTGAGTAAGGGGGGTGTTTTTTCCATCCAAATCATGTATCATTTGCTGATGGGGCCCTGTGATAAAGTCAGCTGGAGGAGAATCATTTTCAATAATAAAGCTTCCCCAAAAAGCTTGTTTGTCTCTTGGCTTGCTGTTTTGGGGAGATTGCCTACACTAAATAGACTACTCAAGTGGAAAGTTGTGGATTCTAATATGTGTCCCTTATGTTCATGTATGCCAGAGTCTGCTCAGTATCTGTTTTTTGAGTGTAGCTATTCTGCTGCTATCTGGTCCTCAGTGCTTGCCTGTTTACAGTACCACAGGCCTGTTTCTCAGCTTGATAATGAAGTGGTGTTGATGACTAGAGCTGCCAAAAGAAGTGGTGACAGATTCAAGTTGCTTCTGATGTTCTTTGCTGAATGTCTTGGAATATGGCTGCAAAGAAATGCAAAAGTCTACACACAATCCTGCAGAAGTCCCCTTGATCTGCTTAGAGATATCAAGTATAGAGTGGCCTGTAGAGCCACTGATCAGCAAAGAAACTTTCTCTTGATGTAATCTTGTAGTTTAGTTTCAGTTGTGTGTTTTGGCCTGTTGGCTTTCTTTTGGTGTTGCTGTTTTGGCCTTTGTGCTTTATGTTGTTTCAGTGGTTCAGTTGGGTTTGGGGCCTGTACTGTTTGTAAGCTAGTTTG
Organism: Spinacia oleracea; assembly: GCF_020520425.1. Lineage (NCBI taxonomy): Eukaryota > Viridiplantae > Streptophyta > Magnoliopsida > Caryophyllales > Amaranthaceae > Spinacia > Spinacia oleracea. The sequence continues at coordinate 40,796,650 of NC_079488.1, forward strand.
CTAGCTTCTTCCTTGGTAATAATATATTATTATTTGCCAAAAAAAATGGCCTTGGCGCGTGCGCGGAGCTGCGACGAGTAGGCTGGAGCTGTGCGTGGGCCGTAAGGCCTGCGTGCAGTGCTAGCGTATCACTCGAAGTGTGTTACTCGAATCCTAAAGCTACCGGGATTCGTCATATGATTAAATCTAATCCTAAAAGATTTAGTTTATTTAATTAGAGTCCTAGTAGGATTATAATTAAATAAATTAGTATCCTAATAGGATTCCAAGTCCTTTTCCATAAACTATAAATAGGTGCCTAGGGTCACATATTTACATCGAGAATTGAAGTATTCAAAGGTAAGATTTTCCAGCAAAAATCAGCCACAAACACTTGCCCTATTAGCCGAAATTTATAGTACCTTAAGGGCGATTCTAATTGGTCAATCTTAAGGCGGATCCGGACGTGATGTGGACTATCTACAGAGGGACGACACTTGGAGTCCTAAAGAGTTGTTCTTGTTCGGTTCGGGCACAGCTAGGGAGGCCACGCTACAAAGTGTATGCATCTTAATTGTGCTAAATGATTATGTGTAAATAATATGTTTCTTGGCTTTATGGTTTTTCCGCATGATTTATGTTTATTCATATGTATCATAACCTAACAGTGGTATCGCGAGCCTCTTATTATTTTCATAATCTAAATTTCATGAACATGGTTAAATTTTACAAATTTGCAAGGAATTAAAGGGGTGATTAGTTTTCGTAATTAATTGCAAATTGCGTTTATTCAATTATATGTACGCAGTTTTTCGGCAGAATATTCGTTACCCAACCAAATCGAGTGATTTTTGTGTCAATTTCGCATGTAAAAGGCATTCTAAAATTTTGACAAAAAACCTTTTTTTCGGCCGAACCCAGAATTCCCAAATTCGAAGCTTAACTATGACTTTTCAGAAGTTTAAGTTTTCCGAACGCAAAAGTTTGTAAATTTAACATGTTAAATTGAATATTTGCGATTCTTGTTGATAAATCTTGAGTTTTTGATTGACCTACAGTATATGTTTAACAATTATGAATGCCTAGACTTGTTAATTATACAACCTAATTTGTAATTATGATTAATTTGTTGAAATTCGAATAATTTAGAATTGATTTGTTTTTCATAATTAATTAATAATTTAATTAGGTATCCATGATTAAAATCCACCAAAAAAATTGTTAATTTATGTTAAATTTTAAATTTTTATGACCTAGATTTGAATCCATGTTAATCGGAAATGAATTGATTAATAAATTTTCAATTTTTCTCCATAAAATTATGAAATTAATATGATTTATTAATTTGTCATTAATTTTGAATTAAAAAATTTAAATTTTTATAAAGCACACCCATAAATCTTGCACGCACAAAGCAATGGACGCTACGTGTTACCCTTAAGGGGTGTTGTATAGTGCGGGCATGCGACGACGGGCAAGGGAGCTCGTCGCCCATGCGATACAATGCAGCGAGCAAGGGCCATGGCGCACGAGCACAAGGCAGCACGCTGCCCTTGTGTCGAATGCCGTGTGCAGCGTGGGCGAAAGGGCAAGGGCGATGGCATTGGTGCAAAGCCAGGCGAGCAGTCGCGTGTGGGCAGCGAGCATGCTGCGCCACAGCGCGCGCTGCAGCGCCCAGCGAAGCATCAAGACGCGTCGAAGTGACGGGCTGCGCGTAGCGTGGCTTGGGCTTGCTGTGTTGCGTGTGGCCTGCTCGCGTATGCCATACGATTAGTCGTGCGGGGCGATGCGGCCTCGTAACTCGATGGGGCTTGGGCGCAAGCCCAAGTGCCTCGTAACTCGATGGGGCTTGGGCACAAGCCCAAGTGCCTCGTCTTGAGACGATTGATACGTTTTGATATTAATTTAGGAATTTCAGTTCGAAAATAATTTTAATTAATTTTAAAATTAATAATTTAAATTGTTTTCTCGGATTTTAATTTTGAATATTATAATTATTATAAATTTTATTTATACTAATTATTTTACTAAAATTAAACCTTGAATTAATTTAAATTCATTTAATTCAACTGAAAAATAAATGAAATAAAATGGATTCAATTATAAATTTATATGAGCTTTAAATTTTAATTAAAGTTGTATGTTTCCGGTTAGACTAGAAATACATTTTTATGTTTAAAATTAGTAAAGCATATGAATTTATTGGTTTAAGTGGGAGCAATTTTAGTCATAAACTCTTGATTAGGTCTACAAATCCTTTAAGGTTAAAACAACTTGATTAGAAATAATAAGGACTGAATAATTGGTAGATTATTGGTGCCCTTGATTAATTGCTGCAAATATTTATGTGATGCATACAATGTGTTTTTACTAACCAATTATGTGGGCCATTCATGATAATGAATGGGTGAATGGTATATATTCTATATGTACTGTTTTGCAGGTTATGAAATGACTAGTATGGCCCAAATAGGATAGCAAATATGATCTGCGTACCATTAATTTGAATGTAATTGGTCTAATGCACCAAATTTGTTTTTCAATTCAAATATGGTCTGCGTACCATCAAATAGTTGTAATTAGTTTAATTATAGCTGATCCTGTTTGAAGAAAATGGAGCCTCCCACGGTGAAATTCAAGACGAAGTTTCCATCCATTTTCAAGACGGACTTTGAAGTTGAAGCTTCAAGATGAAGTCGGGCCATACTAGATCACATTTATCTTATGCATACTTTAAGTTATTTATGGCTTTTAAATATGTCTTAAATATGCATGAGATGGAAGCTTGATTATGTTGCATGATTAAGGATTTTAGTTCACTTAAAATCTAACCAACATAGTAAGAGTCTTAAGTTCCAAACTTAAAAAATTGAGTTAAAAGGTGCCATGCAAAAATAACACTTACTTGGATAACCTTTACATCAATCTTGTAATAGATTACGCTCAGCGAGGTGTTACTTATTGATCCTAAAGGGATAAGGTACACAAATAATTGTGAGTACATGTTAGTTTTGTTGAAACTCAACGATATAAGTAAGGAGTCCTTTTATGTCGTGGCAAAATCGATAGGTTTACCTAATAAGTTCTTAGACGTACCTATCAACCAAGAGCAGTTTCTAGACTATTAGCAAACGGCTTTTGCTTACCTGAAAGATTTTAGAATTGAGTCTAAATACATAATGTGCTTAATTCTTCAATGGGTTTTAGGATCTTGGAATCATTTTATTCACACCTACCGGAACACATAACTTGAATAAAATGCTTAATGAACATTAAATTATGCATGTATGCTAGAATTTAAGTTTATTAAGAGAAACTGTGAATGATTATTAATTTGTTTATTCTTTTTCAATTGTAGTTTTAATTATGGAAAACAACAATTCATTCAACATTCGATCAATTCTCTAAAAGAAGAAGTTGAACGGGAAAAACTTCCTTGACTGGCAAAGGAACTTGCAAATAGTTCTTATGCAGGAAGGAAAGGAGTATGTCCTAGAAGAGGCGATGCCCGAAGGGGTCACTCAGGCAGCCCTCAATCGTTTGATTGATGCCAACAAGGATGTGAAATGTCTAATGCTTGCAACCATGAGTGCAGATCTACAGAAAACGTTCATCAACTCAGATGCTTTCACGATCATCAGTGAGTTAAAGAACATGTTCCAAGATCTGGCTCGGGTCGAAAGATTCGAGACTCATAGGCAAATTCTTGAGACCAAACTTAAGAAAGGCAAGCCCGTAAGTCCACATGTTCTCAAAATGATTGGACTCATTGAGAATATGAGTCGGCTGGATCAGCAGTTCTCTCAGGAAATGGCTGTAGACACCATCCTCCATTCTCTTCATAACAGGTATTATCAGTTCAAGCTGAACTACAGTATGAATATTCTGGACAAAACGCTCACTGAGCTTCACAGTATGCTGAAGACCGCTGAAAAGACGCACAAACGTGATAAGCAAGATGTGCTTATGGTGCGTGGGGGGCAAGTTCAAGAAATCTGGAAAGAAGAGGAATGCTAAGAAAGGTGGCAACAAGGCCAGCCCAACTAAGCAAACTGGCGCCAAGTCTGAAAAGAGGAAGGTCAGTCAACCCACTTCTGAATCCGAATGCTTCTACTGCAAGAAGAAGGGGCATTGGAAGAGAGATTGCTTGAAGCTAAAGGAAGATCAGAAGAACGGAACAGTCGTTCCATCTTCAGGTATTTTCGTTATAGACTGTATACTTGCTAATTCAACTTCTTGGGTATTAGATACAGGTTGTGGCTCACACTTATGTTCCAATCCACAGGGACTAAGAAGAAGTAGAAGGTTAAGCAAGGGTGAAGTCGACCTACGAGTGGGAAATGGAGCACGGATTGCTGCATTAGCTGTAGGAACTTATTATTTGTCGTTGCGCTCTGGGCTAGTATTGAAACTGGAAGAGTGTTTTCATGTTCCAAGTCTTACTAAAAACATCATTTCTGTTTCTTGCTTAGATGCTAAGGGATTTTCCTTTTTAATAAAAGACAATAGTTGTTCGTTTTTATTTTAAAGAGATGTTTAATGGATCTGCTAGATTAGTCAATGGACTTAATTTATTAGATCACGACAAACAAGTTTATAACATAAATACCAAAAGGGCCAAAAAGGATGATTCAGATCTCACCTATCTGTGGCATTGTCGATTAGGCCATATTAACTTGAAACGCATGGAAAGACTTCAAAAGGAAGGAATTCTAGAACCATTTAACTTAGAGGATTATGGTAAGTGCAAATCATGTTTACTTGGCAAAATGACAAAGCAACCTTTCTCTAAAGTTGGAGAAAGAGCAGCTGAACTATTGGGTTTAATCCAAACAGATGTATGTGGACCAATGAGTACAAATGCTAGGGGTGGTTTCAGCTACTTTATCACTTTCACTGATGACTTCATTAGATATGGTTATGTCTACTTAATGAAGCATAAGTCTGAATCCTTTGACAAATTCAAGGAATTTCATAGTGAAGTAGAGAATCAATTAGGCAAGAAGATTAAGGCACTGCGGTGTGATAGAGGCGGTGAATATCTGAGCTATGAATTTGATGACCATCTGAAAGAATGTGGAATTCTATCAGAATTGACTCCTCCTGGAACACCACAATGGAACGGTGTGTCGAAACGGAGGAACAGAACCTTTCTATACATGGTTAGATCAATGATGGGTCAGGCCGAACTTCCAATAGAATTTTGGGGACATGCACTAAATACAGCTGCACTCACTATAAAAAGAGCTCCGTCTAAAGCTGTTGAAAAGACTCCATATGAGTTATGGTTTGGAAAGCCTCTAAATGTGTCTTTTCTTAAGATTTGGGGATGTGAAGTATACGTTAAACGATTAATTTCAGACAAACTTCATCCAAAATCTGACAAATGTATCCTTGTGGGCTATCCAAAGGAAACAAAGGGGTATTACTTCTACAATACATCTGAGAACAAGGTGTTTGTTTCTCGAGATGGTATCTTTTTGGAAAAGAATCACATTTCCAAAATGACAAGTGGGAGAAAAGTAGACCTCGAAGAAATTCGAGTCGAACAACAAACTCTAGAGAATGCTCAAGATGATATTCAAGATGAAACTCAGAGATCTTTAGGAGTATCTGGTAAGGATCATGGTCAATCTAGAGATGTAACCCCGCGTAGATCGCAGAGATATAGATCTCAACCGGAAAGGTACTTAGGTATTTTGACGAACAAGAGCTATGACGTTCTATTACTTGAAAGTGATGAACCTGCGACTTACAAATAAGCTATGACGAGCCCTAGCTCCAAGCAATGGCATGAAGCCATGCAATCTGAATTAGACTCCATGTCATAAAACCAAGTATGGGATTTGGTCGATTTGCCAGATGGATACCAAGCCATTGGAAGCAAATGGGTTTTGAAACTGAAAAAGGACAAGGATGGAAAACTTGAAGTTTTCAAAGCTATATTGGTTGCAAAAGGTTACAGGCAAGTCCACGGTGTGGATTACGATGAAACCTTTTCACCAGTTGCAATGCTAAAGTCTATTCGGATAATGTTAGCAATCGCTGCATATTACGATTACGAAATATGGGAAATGGATGTCAAAACCGCTTTCTTAAACGACGTTTTAACAGAAAATGTGTTTATGACATAGCCTGAGGGTTTTGAGGATCCAAAGAATGCTAAAAAGGTATGCAAGCTAAAGAAATCAATCTACGGATTGAAGCATGCATCAAGGAGCTGGAATATACGTTTTGATGAAGCAGTCAGTGACTTTGGTTTCATCAAGAACGCAGACGAATCTTGTGTATACAAGAAGGTCAGTGGGAGCAAAATTGCTTTTCTAGTACTATATGTCGACGACATATTACTTATCGGAAATGACATTCCTATGTTAAACTCTGTGAAGATTTGGCTTGGGAAATATTTTTCGATGAAGGATCTAGGAGAAGCACAATACATATTGGGCATCAAGATTTACAGAGATAGATCTAAAAAGATGATTGGACTTAGTCAAAGCACTTATATCAATACGGTGCTTGAAAGGTTCAAGATGGCAGACTCCAAGCGAGGCTACCTACCCATGTCTCATGGAATGACTCTAAGCAAGACTCAGTGCCCAAAAACACTTGATGAGCGTAGACGAATGAGTGGGATTCCATATGCATCATTAATTGGTTCAATAATGTATGCTATGATATGTACACGCCCGGATGTTGCGTATGCACTCAGTGCTACGAGCAGATACCAGTCAGACCCAAGAGAGGCACATTGGACTGCTGCCAAGAATATTCTGAAGTACTTGAAAAGGCACAAAGATGACTTCCTGGTCTATGGTGGAGATGATGAATTAATTGTTAAAGGCTATACGGACGCAAGTTTCCAAACCGACAAAGATGATTTCAGATCACAGTCTGGGTTTGTCTTCTGCCTCAACGGATTCTACAACTGAAGCAGAGTACATTGCTCCACATGAAGCAGCAAACGAAGCTATATGGCTAAGAAAGTTCATAGGTGAACTTGGTGTAGTCCCCTCCATTAAAGGACCAATAGCCCTATATTGTAATAATAACGAAGCTATTGCACATGCAAAGGAGCCTAGACACCACCAAAGAGTCAAGCATGTACTTCGTAGATTTCACCTTCTACGAGAGTTCGTTGAAAGAAAAGAAGTCGAGATAAGCAAGATTGGAACTGATGACAACATATCAGATCCATTGACTAAACCTCTGCCGCAGGCGAAGCACAACTCGCACACTGCAGCTATGCGAATCAAGCATATTGGAGAATGGCTTTGATGTCCTTGTTTAATGTTTTAAAGTTTTGGAGTTTAATACTTTGTAAAACATTATTGGTTAATCATTCACAATAACTGAATAGAATTCATTTTCCATTTAATTTGTGGTTTATTAAATGATGAGTCCCTTCAATTTGACGAAATATTCAAGATAGACTGTCAGGACCAATCTTGTGACTAAGAAATGTCTATCAAGTGAACTTGAATGTCAAAAGTTGAAAATGGTCCCTGGTCGGAGTTTTCTATAAAGATGGACGCATAGAAAACGTTAGACGACTAGAATGCAAGATGACTAGTAGTTCTGTTTCTTGAACTATGTGCACATGGCAATGACATAATCATTTGCATAGATACTTACTTTGGGAAGACTAGTATCGGACAAACCTATGAAAATTTACTGTAAGAGATGAAAATCTGTCATAAGTAAATTTCATTAAAATTATTAGACACTAAATCCTCAATACCTGAGTGATTTGAGATTACTTGTTTGAGAACTGGTTACTTTGACGTTGACCAACCGTCGCACCGTAAAAGGAGGCTATAAAGGCAACGCTCAGGTAATCACCTATGAAACGAAGTCTAATCTCAAGATCGCAAGATTGGGATTGTCCTCCCATAAATCGGGATGAGATGCTAAAAGTTGTACAAGGCCACTCGGAGAGCTAGAAACTGTAAAATGCATAGCCGTGCTCGGATGAATCATAAGCTATGATTATCCGTTTATTTGATCAGTTGAACTCTGAAACGGGGAAACACCTCTGGACATAATAAGGATGAAAACTCTTACCTTATGTTCAAGAGCAAGCATCGAGCGACAAAGGAATTAGGAAATGCACACTTGTCCCTAAGGACAAGTGGGAGACTGAAAGAAATAATGCCCTTGGTTCAAGTATGCATTTAATGTTAAGTCTAATAAATGCGGTTCAGTATTAATTAACAAGTTAATAATTCAGTGAGATCAAGTGAGCTGAATGCCTAGCTAGAGGCCGCTTCAGTTCAAGTGGAATTAATCCACAGCTTACTCTTGACTGAAACCGTAGGGTCACACAAATAGTACGTAAACGGATCAAGTATTTAATGGCATTAAATACTCCATCTATGGATATTAAGAATCGACGGATCTTGGTTTCAGTGGGAGCTGAGATCGTCAAAGGCAAGAAATGAATACTCCGAAAACGATGATATTCATGGAAACGGAAACATGGATCGTATATATCGGAAATATAAATATTATCCAAGTCGTAGATGTTGCCGGAAATGGAAACATGGTACGTATCGGAAAATATTATTGGAAATGGAAATATTTCCGGAATCAGAAATATTACCGGAAACGGAAATATTGTCAGAATCGGAAATATTATCGGAATCGGAAAATAATTTCGGAAAAGGAAATATTAAATATTTGTTCGAAACGGAAATTAATTCCGGAATCGAAAATATTAAAAATTGTTCCTATCGGAAATGAATTCCGGAATCGGGAATTTAATCGGAAGCGCGTCGTACGAATTAGCATCGGACGAGACTTGCTAGACGAAGGCCCAGCACGAAGCCAGGCCTACGCCCAGCAAGCCCAAGCGCCCAAACACACGCTGCCAAGCCACGCCAGGCCCAGCGCAAGGCCAGGCCCAGCAATGGCCTTGGCGCGCGCGCGGAGTTGCGACGAGTGGGTTGGCGCTGTGCCGTAAGGCCTGCGTGCGGTGCTAGCGTATCACTCGAAGTGTGTTACTCGAATACTAAAGCTACCGGGATTCGTCATATGATTAAATCTAATCCTAAAAGATTTAGTTTATTTAATTAGAGTCCTAGTAGGATTATAATTAAATAAATTAGTATCCTAATAGGATTCCAAGTCCTTTTCCATAAACTATAAATAGGTGCCTAGGGTCACATATTTACATCGAGAATTGAAGTATTCAAATGTAAGATTTTCAAGCAAAAATCATCCACAAACACTTGCCCTATTAGCCGAAATTTATAGTACCTTAAGGGCGATTCTAGTTGGTCAATCTTAAGGCGTATCCGGACGTGCTGTGGACTATCTACGGAGGGACGACACTTGGAGTCCTAAAGACTTGTTCTTGTTCGGTTCGGGCGCGGCTAGGGAGGGAACGCTACAAAGTGTATGCATCTGAATTATGCTAAATGATTATGTGTAAATAATATGTTTCCTGGCTTTATGGTTTTTCCGCATAATTTATGTTTATTCATATGTATCATAACCTAACACAAGGCTCAAATGGCTAGCAAGGAGGCAAATGCAAACAAAAACATATGAGAAAAATAGAAAATAAAGTCCTAAACTAAAAAGAAAAATAGTCACCGAAAGAAATGCCTCTATCGCCCCCTAGAGTAGTTCGGTCGCGGTCTCGGGAAGGAAATAGTCAAATTCGGGAAGTAGGAAAGTCAATGCCAAGGATCCATGCCACTCAAAATATATGAATATGTGTTTGGGCTAATTTGAACATGAACCTCACAAGGGAGCAAATACCACTCTCTCCGGTTTCAAATCACTAGAGAGATCGACACCATCTTACCACAAGCCAAGGGTTCAAGACGCATGCTACCCAAAGTTCTAACCAACTTCCTTAACACCAAATCCTAAATTCGACCCAAGACATTAAAAACCGTGTAATCATCTACCAATTGGGAATAAAAGCATTCTAGTCTACAAGTTCCAATTTTATTTGCCCAAATCAAGAATATTGCCTAAGAAAACCTAGAAAAACTTGCCTTGACAAAAGGAAAGGAAAAAGAACAAATAGAAAGAATATAAGAAAACACACCAAAAAGGAAAACAAAAAGAAACTAACAAAACAAACGAAAAGAAAAGAAACTAAAATCAAACTAAAAACAAAGAACTAACATATACAAGTGCACAAAATGGTATGGTTTCCAAGACATGAGCAACACAAATAGGCAACTACACAACAAAACTCCCCCCAAGCTAGAAATAGGTCATGTCCTCAAGGCCTAAAACTAAGCAAGGAGGGGCACAACTACCCATCCAACCAAATGCCCCAAATGCAAGATGCCCGTCTCAAAGAATGCATGTGAGATAGAAGGATATTACCGGAAATGTAGTGGGAGCAAGTCCCGCAAAGAACCGGTAAAAACCGAACAAACTCACCAAAGTATCGACGAACAAGGCATAGGTGGAAAGTGGGAACCCACATCAACGAAACCAATCCATAAAGAACACTAAAAAACAATCAAGAAAAATGTTAGTAGACAAGGCCAAATGGCCAAAACAAACACAAAACAAGCAGAAACCCAGCATCATGAATACAACCACATGAAGTGGCAAGAATATCACACCAAAAAACATCAAACACTCCCCATAGCAAACCCCTACTCCGCACTTCTCCCCCAAGCTAATCACAAGCATACCATCACATCAAGATGGGGGAGAAATGGAGTGAACCCTAAGAAGAAGGGCTCGGGGCATTCCCTTTACCCTTTGCATCATAAATCCTCCAATGTTCATCCCGCTCAAGACGTTAAGCACGAGCCACGTCATCGGTGAACGGGGTGAAATTGAAGGTGGGGTCAACATCGGGACCCGAAGCGTCGGTATAGGGCGGCCAACCATATTCGGGCACAAGGGGGTAGTTGCCATGGGGTGGCTCTCCTCGGGGGCCATCCCAACCACCCATATATCCCCTAGGCCACCCGGTGAAATCCTCGGGCCACTCACTAGGCCGATCCACCGGTGGGGGAGTAAGGCACATAGGGTCACCACGGTAGTCACTACCGCCCATCATAGTATAGTCATAGGGTGGAAAGGAGGGGGGAGTGACACCGGGGTGGGATGGACCCATCCAATACGGGTAGGTGGGTGTACGCTCCTCATTCCAACTAGGGATGGGCCCTTGTTGGGGAGGGTGGTAAGGGTAGTTCACATAGGGGGAAAAGTCCCCTTTGTCAACATGAAAGTCGCACCCGCCTACCGTAGTAGGACGAGTCAAAATCGGGAAATGAATTCCCCGTGCGGTTCCCTTGAGGAGCAAGAGAAGCCAAGACACGTGCTTGGTCCTCTTGCCCTTGCAAGATAGCCGCAAGGGTGGATTGCAAACCCGTCATGTCAAAAGGAGAGGAGAGAGGTATGTTACCCATATTCGGAGGAGGAGGACTGGGAGACCGAGATGGAGCTTGAGTAGGCTCGGTAGTGGTACCGGTAGGCTCGAAAGTGGCGGCAACGGCCTTGATAAACTTTTGATGCCGCGGAAGCAAGTAGCGGGCATTAGGGGACCATGAAGTGATGGGCGGGTGCGGAAGAAAGCACCAATCGTTCTTCCGCACAAGCCAAATCCATTGCGCCTCATTGGTGGTGTAGTGGAGCCAAGTGGCATTGAACATCGCCCGGATGTTTAAGAACTCACCACCGGCCACGGGAGGTAAAGCCGCCATCTCCTTGGCATGAGGGTTGTTCGGTAGAAGCCGAACAAGAAGAGTAAGCATGCCGCCAAGGAGGATGTCGGATTTATTCAAGTGGCTATCCCTAACCTCGATGATCCGCGAAATGAGCAATTGCCCGAAATCAAGTACCCCTTGCTTCTCTTGTGTGGCCAACCATAAGCCACCAAGTTTCGTTCCCGACAAGGCACCGGTAGCACCCTTAGAGAAAAGGGCATAGATGAGGAGCCGGCTCATGATGCGGATGGCCAGATGATGGAATGAAGAAGACTTGGCCGAGGCGGAGAAGAAATCCCCGTCGTCTCCGGTGAGCTCTCTCCACCAACTATTTTCATCATAGTTGTTAGCACATTCGGACCTTGGGTTCGTGATGAAACCATGCTCCGAGTCGATGGAGAAGAGGGCATTGATTTGATTGTGGTTCAACTTGTATTAGCGACCGAAGACTTGGAAGCTCAATTCCACCACATTATCACCATCCTCATCTTCTACAAGGTTCTTCCGAGCCGAGGAGAGGAACTCCAATGTCAACCTTTTATAGGTTGGGACACTCAACTTTGCGAACTCTTCCCACCCTAGGCCCTTGATTAACTTGTCAACCTCGGCCTCGACCCCCAAACTACGAACACTCTCCCGATGGAAGAACTTGGTGGGCTTAATTTTCCTCTTGGAAAGGAGCTTGAAGAAGACCCAAGACCTTTGCTCGGCGAACTCAATTCCGAAAGTTTCCATGTTCGCCAGGGTTGGTGCTGTTGTTGCCTTCCTCTTTGATGAAGAGGTTGTCGCAGTCGCGGTTGCGGTGGGGTTCTTCTTGGAGCGTTTTGGTGCCATTGAGATGAGTGGATGCTAAGCAAAAATCTACAAAACAAAAAGAAACAAACCAAGACACACAAAGAAGGATAAACTAAGTTAGTTCACAATCTAAGACAAACGAACAACTACAAGAGCTAAGGTTAAACTATCTTCATCAATTCGTCATCAAGCTCTAAACATTACACCAACTCCTCAACAAGCTTGAACTAACCACATTACTCCACAATAATAACCACAATCAATCAACCAACACTTCCACAAACAAGTATAGTCAAAGGAGCTCAAAATCTCACAAAATCATCTCAAAAAGTCTAGAGCTTAAATGGAACAAGGAATTAAACATGCATAGCTCATCTAGACAATTAAAAATTAACCACAATACAAACATGCATCAACAAACACCCAAGAATCAATTATTTCAGAAAAATCAAAAACAGCTCGCGATTTTTCAAATTAAAGACCTCAAAAACAGGGCAATGAAAAGGATAGTCGAGCAAATGAAGGAAAAATGGGGGAGGGGCTCGCGATTTTTCAAATTAAAGACCTCAGAAACAGCTCCGCCAGGCTGTGCAATCGAACAGATTAAGCCGTTCGGTCGCAAAGACCTGTGCGATCGAACAGAAAGAGTCGTTCGGTCGCACAGACCTTGTGCGATCGAATATCTGAAACTGTGCGATCGTTTACCAAAAACTGGCCATTCTGTCTCAAAAACCTGGTTTGTGCGATCGAACGACAGAGCACGTTTGGTCGCACAAAACATGATTTTGCAAATGTTTTACAAGCTTCCCCTTTAAATCGAAAATTAAACTAATTAATGGAAATTAATGCACAAAATCTAACAAAAACTAAAACTAGGAGTTAGACAACCGGGTTGCCTCCCGGGTAGCGCTCGTTTAACGTTATTAGCTTGACGAATCCCCCCAAAGCTCATGGGGGGACAAAGGAGGAAATGAATACACGGGTTGCCTCCCGGTAGAGCTCGTTTGACGTTATTAGCTTGACGGACCCCCCAAAAGTCAAGGGGGGTCAAACACCACAAACCTCGGGTCAACACTAGTCAACAAACCTTTCTTGGCCTCCTTGGGCACAATCAACTTACCCAAACCACCACTTAATAAGTGGGGACCAAACCATGTCCTTTTAGGCATAGGATTGCCTTTCTTGGACTTCTTGCTCATACACTTCTTACCATTAGATGTCGGAGTGAGTGACTTTACATCATCAAGATCCATCCCGAATGTGTCGGGAATGGTAATGACGTCATCATAGGGATCTCCTTGCACAAAGGAACTCTCGTGCACATCCTTCTTCACCTTATATAGACACCTACTTTTGTCCCCATTCCCGAAAGGGAAGGTTCGATGATGAGAATGCAAATCTCCACTTGGCAACGCATCTCCTATAAAATAACGAATCTCAATCACCCCTTTCATTTCAGCCAAAACTGCTATTTATAGAAACCTGCTAAGAATACTAACTGCCGTAAAAGTGTAGTTGTTAAGAGTGGCAAAGTCATAAAAGATAGAAACCTGTCAGAATTAGGTGTTGCACTCCAACATAAATCCTAAAAGAGATAGAATTTGCAAAAGGAATTCTATTCCTGGTATAATTCGAAAGTAAGAGTTACGTATTAATTAAAATCTTAACGAACCTAGAGTTCGTAACGGGCCCAGACGCATTCCGTCATAAATTTAATACGCCCTAAAAAACTCGGATAAGTCTCAAAAGATCCGCGTTCTAAGAGTCCAAATCTGACAAAAAACTCGGCCCAGATCCCATTTTCAACGCCTGGATCTGGGCGCCGAAATCTTCGGCGCCCAGCCTTGGGCGCTGAAAATGCCTGGGGCCGTGTCGTCTCCGAATTCTTTTTGGATTCGTATTCTAAAAATCTATCTTTCCACAAACTCTTTCCCTATAAATACAACCTCAAAACCGACGTGAAGAAAACAACACAATTCCATAACCTGAGTATTGACTCTAGTCTTAAGCCTAGCCTCACGCTGCGAAATTGATCCGGCGTTCTGTCGCAATGGACCCAAAAGTCGAACAGAATGCATCCTGCCCCTTGTAGCTGATGAATTAAGCCTAAATACTGGAACATGGCTTGGAAACCCGAGATTCGTTAGATAAAAGGAGAAATAGCAAAGCCAAGTGGTTAGTTTTCTGAGAACCGTAACGCATCTCTCAAGGGTGCGTTGTAATGTGTCCCTCATATGATTTAATCGCTTTCATCACCCTTTTATAAAATTGTCGAACTATTAACTTGATTGATCTATCACGCCTAATAAGATAATACCTTGGACAATTGAATTATCATGCTAGGTACCTTAAATCAATCTAAATAAGATAATCACGATCGATTTAGTGTTATGTGTTGCATATTGCTAAAATCAATTCAGAATAGTTTAATAGTTTAACGCATATCCCTTCAATTATTTATGCTGAGCTAGTAAGGATAACCTACCTCTGGAGTTATCGATGAGCACTCCTCTCGGTAGTTACAGTCCCCCGAACTCTCAATCTCTGCCCTGCGGGTGTACGTTGAGCGATCCCCACATCAGGGATCACACGGGAACCTATGGCCGTCGTGGTCGAACATAATTGCACTCCCTTTATGTCACGATAACCGGGTTTTGTCAGTTTTCTCATTGTCGTTAAAAACTGAATGGCGACTCCTATATTACTAGTCGATTGGGTGTAAACTCACAGGAAATCCAATTACACTTGGTCTGACAATGTCACGCCCACGAGGGACGAGGTCACGCATTAGCCTCGTGCTTTTTCGACCCCCTCACACCTTCCTATCAATCTCAATATCACACTCAAGAACACAAGGATTGTTAGAAGCAATGGCACAAGAATGATTGTGCTCAACACAAGAAAGAGTGTCAACTTTCATGCAACTTTTCATTTTAGAGCAACAATGTTCATCAATTGCAAGCTTGAAACTAGCCTTGGCGTCCCCCACTTTCAAGGTGATTAGTCCTTCTTGCACATCGGTAAGAGCACCCGCGGTGGCCAAAAACGGCCTCCCCAAGATAATGGGGGTATGGGCATCCTCATCAATGTCCAAGACGACGAAATCCACAAGGAAAGTAAGCTCGCCGAGAACTAGGGGAACATCCTCAACCTTGCCAATAGGATACTTGACCGAACGGTCGGCAAGTTGCAAGGTGATGTTGGTTGGGACAAGATCTCCAACGTCAAGCTTGGCAAACACCGAATAAGGTAGTATACTAACACTAGCACCCAAATCACACAAGGCATTGCTTATTTCAAGCTCCTTAATAGCACAAGGGATAGAAAAACTTCCCGGGTCTTTGAGTTTGGGCGGTGTTTTGTTAAGAATGGTAGCACTACAATTTTCGATGAGGTTCACCGTCTCCTTTACGTCAAAATCTTGCTTCCCACTCAAGATTTCCTTAAGAAATCTCGTGTAGGATGGCATTTGTTTTAACGCATCCGTAAAGGGGATATTGACATACATTTGTCGAATAATCACAATAAATTTTGAGAATTGCACATCTAACTTGTGTCTATTAACTCTTTGGGGATAGGGGGAGGAGGAGTTGGGAGAGGAGGAAGAGGATTCTCCTTCGACTTATCACCATCACTCATGTCGTCGACATGACACTTCTCTTCCGCATCATCACGGTCCGAGGACTCATTTCCCATAGAACTCTCACCCCTAGAGCTAGGAGCTTCAACATGCGTAGCACTATCATCTAAGGTCTTCCCACTCCTTGTCACAATGGCATACAATTGCTTAGGAGGTTGACCTTGTGGTGGGAGACTTGTATGCACTTGTTGCTCTTTGATAGTGCTAGCTAGTTGAGCAATTTGGGTCTCAATCATTTTCAAGTGAGTGTTGGATTGCTTGAATCCATCCTCAAACTTGACATTCTTCTTGGCTTGCGCCCCCACAAACGACTCCATGAGAGCCTCAAGATTAGACTTGAGAGGCGGGAGTGGAGGAGGTGCAACGCCATAACCACTAAGGTTTGCTTGATATTGGTTTCCAAAGGTCCTCGGTCCATTGAATTTGGGAGGTGGCAATTGAGATGCACCATAAGGACCTCCCGAGTTCAAAGGATAACCCCCACTTGAGGCACCCCTAAATTGCCCATAAGAGTAGTTATAACCCCCTCCACCTTGATGGTTGGGATTATAACTCCCTTGGTTTTATTGGCCTTGATTACCAAAACCTTGAGATTGACCATAGGGAGCTTGGCTTTGATAGCCTTGTGATCTATAGCCACCTCAATTTTGGCTATCATACCCACTTCCTTGGCCATAGCCTTGGTGGGAACCATACATGGGGCCTCTAGGTTGCCTAGCAAAATTTTTATTGTTAGGGTTATCATTCCTAGACCTCTCATTTACGACATTATCATACTCTACATCAAAATCGCCTTCATACGAAGGGGCATAATCCACAAATGACAAGTTATGAACTAAGGGGCATGCATCGGGGGAGTGACTAAAGTCTTGGCAATTTTCGCAAAAGGAGGTGCCCGGAGGCATTGAGCCATAAGAAATTACCTTGCTCTTCCCCTTAGAGAGAAGAGTGGCCGAGGGAGGTGGGATTGTAGACGGTGATGGCGGTTGGCTTGGTGTGTTTTCGAGCTTCTCCAATCGCGAGGTAAGCTTCTCTATCATCCGTGCTTGCTCTATGGCGTACACCGAACCCTTACCATCTTCACTCCTACCTTTCCCATCATAATTCCTTGTGCCTACATGCCAAGATTGGTAGTTTTGAACTACATCCTCAATGATTTCCTCTATTTGATCCTCAGTTTTGTTCATGATGGGGCCTCCCGCTCCCGCATCAAGACTTGTCTTCGAACTTGGACTCAACCCCAAGTACAATGTTTGAAGCAACAACCATTTAGGGATCCCATGGTGAGGGCATTCCCTTTGGTACTCCTTAAAACGATCCCAAGCTTCAAAGAGTGACTCATATCGCCTTTGCTCAAAGGATTGAATCTTGTGGCGACACTCCGCCGTCTTCCCATGCGAATAGAACTTGTTTAAGAATGCACTCGTCACCTCGGTCCAAGTGCGAAGTGAGTTGGGCTTGACCTCCTTGTCAAGCCAATCACTTGCTCGCCCAAGTAGAGAGAACCGAAACAATGTCAACCTCACGTAATCCGATGTGACACCATTGTGCTTGATTGTGTCACAATAGTGCTCGAATTGTTTGAGATGTTCATGAGGTGATTCATTACTCTTCCCACAAAAGGGGTGGCTTTGGACCAAATTGATCAAGGTGGGCTTGATCTCAAAGTTGTTGGCACCCATTGTGGGGGCTTGAATACCACATGTAGCTTCGAATGCCCCCGGTATTCCCAAGTTCTTAACCGGGAGCGCCATGTTCTCAAAAACATGCTCACTCTCTTGTTGTTCCTCACCAACATTCAACGATTCGAATCTGTTATGGCTTGATGAGCTAGACCGTACACGGCTTAGTCTCCTAAGTGTCCTCTCCAATTCGAGGTCAAGAGGATGGAGGGTCCTTTGACGAGCACGCCCCCTAACAAGCATACAAACTCAAGAAAAACCGTGAGCAATGCCAAGGAAAAAGAAAGCTAAGCTAAATTGCAATGTTTTTGTATTTTCTAATGATGAACTAGTCTCAACTTAAACTCAAAACAACAACCATTCCTCGGCAAAGGCGCCATTTTGATAGGACGCTTTTCCGTCGTTGAAAGATCAATGCCACAATCAAACAAAATTTATAAAAACACTAGACCAACCAACTATATGAATTATAGTGGCAAGTAAAGGGATCGTCCCAAAGAAACGATGGTTCTCGAGTTTAAATGTCAAGCTAATTCGAACAAGAGCTTTGATTTGAATTATCACTAAGATGCTAAACTAACAATTAAACTAGATTAAATCAAGGAAACTAAACGTTAGGGAGTTTTGGATAGTCTAGGGAAATCGGGGGAAATGAACTACCATCTAGTAATCATGAATGATGCAATGAAATAGCACATAGGGGAATGAAAACTAATGACTTACTCGCCACCTCTCGGATGGAGCACGCGAAGCAACCTAGCCTATAGAAAAGCTTTCGCATATTCTTAAGCTAGATTAGCTTGCATACAATGGGAACTATCATTCACTTGCATGAACTAGGCTCACAATGTCTTGCCAAGCCTAAACCATACATTCCAATCTAACTCAATCAACTAGCATTTGCAACTACTACTCAATTGATCATAGAAAATCCTAGCACTATTCAATTTAATCACATCAATCATTAATCAATTAAATCATCAAATTCCCCTAATTAAGCCCCGAGATTCTCCCCTTTCCCTAACCTAAATCTACTCACTAGCCATTCTAGAAATCAAGAAATCCATTAATTCTACACTAGCAAGCATGAAATTGAAGGATTAGGAAGAGAGAATCAAAAACTAGAACAATCAATTGAACAATCAACAAGAGAATTAAAGATCAAAGTAACTAAAGTAAAATCAAGAAGAATTCAAGAATTGAAGGAATTATAGAACAATCAACAATCACAACAAAAGCAAGAATTAAGAAATTGAATTGAATTGCACAAAATTAGAAGAAGAGTTTAGAGAATTACAAATTGATGCTTCAATGGAGGAGAGTTTCTTTCTCTAGAAATGCTGGAAAACTAACTTTGAGAGTCTAAAAATATCAACTAAAATTCTAATCCTAACAAAATAATCGAAAAATCTATTTATAAGTTTCCCCAAAGAGAAGCCAAAATTCGAATAAGAGCAGCCCGTGCAGCCATTCGGTCGCACAGACCTTTTGTGCGACCGAACGTAAAAGAGTCATTCGAGCAAATACTGGGTCCTGTGCGAGCGAAGGCAGCGAAGAACACTTCCTTCGTCATGTGCGACCGAACGAAGAACCCTGTTCGGTCGAATGGGGTTTCTTTGGCTAATAATTCCTCTGCAGCACGATTCGCTCGAATGAAAGGCCTTGTGTGGGGCACAACTCTTGTGCGGTCGAGTTGAGAGCTTTGTGCGGTCGCATCCCAAATTAGGGACATTCTGCCTCCAAAAAACAAACCTGTGCGACCGAATAACAGAGCACGTTCGGTCGCACAAAACCTATGTTGTC
The DNA here is from genome assembly GCF_020520425.1 of Spinacia oleracea. NCBI lineage: Eukaryota > Viridiplantae > Streptophyta > Magnoliopsida > Caryophyllales > Amaranthaceae > Spinacia > Spinacia oleracea. The sequence continues at coordinate 40,816,236 of NC_079488.1, forward strand.
GAATAGTGGGCTCTGCGATCGCATCCCAATTTAGAGACCTTCTGACTCAAAAAATCAATCATGTGCGACCGAACAACAGAGCATGTTCGATCGCACAGAACTGGATATTCCTTGTGCCCATTTGCACTCCTCTGTTCGGGTGCACAAACCATCACTCGATCGCACAAGCCCTGTTTTGGCTTGATTCTACTTGTTTTCCATCACTTTTCATCATAATCACCTATAAAGCACAAGATGGAACAAAACTTATAAAATTCACACAAAAAGCTATAAAAACTATAAAAAAGTATAAAAACTAACATAAAATCCTAAGCTAAGAGCGACATAAATGTCGTTCATCATCTGTATAGACCACAAGACATTGGGTAACTTATCGGCCCATAACCCTTTTGCTTCATCAAGCTTCTTTTTCATCCCTTCAGAAATAATTTTGTTGAATGCTTCCACCTGTCCGTTTTCTTGAGGAGGGCCAACTGATGCAAAGCATGCCGTGATCAGCTAACCAGTTTTCTAACTTGGATGTCTTGAATTGTGGCCCATTATCAAAGACAAAATAGATTGAGGCACGCCGAATCTGTTGATGATGTTTTTCCAAATGAAGGTTCTCACGTCCTGTGCCTTGGTGTTTTTCAGGGCTTCGGCTTATACCCATTTGGTGAAATAATCGACAGCGACTATCACATAGCGTACTCCTCCTGGGGCCATCGTGTAAGGACCTAGTAATTAAGTCCATTCCCCATTTAGCAAATGGTATGGGGCTTGTAATAGGTGTTAGCTTCTGAGCCGGCCTTCGAATTAGATGAGCAAACCGTTGACATTTATCACATCGCTTAACAAAGTCAAGTGCGTCTTCCTTGAGAGTGGGCCAGTAATACCCAGTTCTTAGAGCTTTTTCTGCCAAGGCCCTCCCCCCTATGTGAGAGCTGCATAATCCTTGATGCAGATCTTCCAATACTTCATTCCCCTTATCTGGGGTTACGCAGCGGAGAAGAGGCCGTGTGAAGGTTTTCTTGTATAAGGTCCCATTCCACATCTCGAACCAGGTGCATTTCTTTTGCAACCTTTCTGCCTGCTTGGGATCTTCAGGGAGTACCCCATTCATTTTGAAATTGACTAAGTCGTCCATCCAGGTGGCCTTCCGCTCTAGGATGGTTGTTCATGCAGCATCAATGCTCTTAGTTTGCTTTACCTCCCAAAATACATGACGCGGGGTGTCGCAGGATGCAGAGCTGGCCAACTTGTATAAGGCGTCTGCCTTGCTGTTTTCAGACCGGGGTATATGTTGTATCTTAAAGCTAGTCAGTGGTTGTATCTCCTGGCGGATTACTTCCAAGTATTTCATCATGGCTTCGTATTCTCCTTTTACTTGGCTGACAATTAGCTGTGAGTCAGATAGGACCAAGATTTTTTCTGCTCCTGCTGCTTTGCTCATTTGAATTCCACATATTAAAGCTTCGTACTCAGCTTCATTGTTTGACGCCTGAAAGTTGAAGCGCATGGTATACTCATATGCATCCCCCTTTGGTGATTCGCAGATGATGCCGGTTCCACACCCATTTTGGGTGGCGGACCCATCTACATGGACTACCCATTGTGTCTTATCAGTTTTCAAGTGGGCAGGCCTACTCATTTCCACAATAGAGTCAGCAAATGCCTGCCCCTTTATTGCTTTCCGGGGTTCATATGAAATGTTAAATGCATTGAGTTCGATTGCCCAATTGAGCATTCTTCCGGACGCTTCCAGATTGGTTAATGGCCGTTTCAGAGGTTGATCTGTGTACACTATCAGTCGATGAGCCAAGATGTAAGGACGGAGCTTCTTGCTGGCCAAGAACAAGGCTAAGCCAAATTTTTCAACAGTCGGGTACTTAAGCTCGGCATTCTGTAGCATATGGCTGATGAAGTAGACGGGAAACTATACTCCGTCTCTTTCTGTGAGTGAGACGGCACTTAGAGCGTGATCTGAGATGGAAAGATATAGACATAAAAATTCTCCTTGGAGAGGGCTAACTAGGCGCGGCAAAGTGTGTAGATGCTCCTTCAAACGAAGGAAGGCAGTTTCTGCCCGCGGCGTCCATTCGAACTGGGTGCCCTTTTTTATGGTGCTGAAGAAGTAATGACACTTATCTCCAGCTCTGGACAGAAAACGTCCTAAGGCGGCTAGACAACCAGTCAGACGTTGCACATCTTTAACTGTCTTTGGGGACGTCATAGTGATGACTCCTTGTATTTTGTCGGGATTGGCCTCAATGCCCCTTTTGTCAATTAGAAAACCGAGAAACTTGCCGGAAGTGACTCCAAAAATTCATTTCTTGGGATTGAGTCTCATTTGGTATGCTCTAAGGGCCTCGAAGGTCTCCCGCAAGGCCCCGAGGTGGTCTGCTCGCTGTTTTCTTTTTACAATCATGTCATCAATATAGACTTCTATATTCCTTCCAAGATGTTTTGCGAAAACTGTGTTTACTAAGCGTTGGAAAGTGGCTGGTGCATTCTTTAGGCCAAACGGCATCACCTTGTGTTATTCCAGTAGGAACACGCACAAGAGGGGGGGGGGTGAATTGTAATTAGAACTTTGATAAAGTTTCTTGCGGAACTTAAGAAACAATCAAGAAACTGAGAATAGAGAAGACAATAACAATAATTGTGAAAACTTCTTGATACTAATCAAGAAGAGAATTCTTTTATTATGGTAATGCCTCGATTACAATAATCTCTCCAACACAAGTTCCTCTCAAACTCGTGTTCCTCACAGTAATCTACTTCGATTACAACTCCTTGACTTCTCTCTCTCAGACTTAAACTCTAAGTCTAAACAGGATAACTCTATCCTTACTAATACAAAATATAATTCGTGTTTGGATAACTCTAGATATTAATAATGCTTTTGTGTGGATATAAGGAACTTAGGAACTTTGATATTAACTAGGACACAAACTGTTTTAGAAAATCTTAGACAAAACGTTTTTAGGAAAGCAAAAACTCTCAGAATGTTTGTGTGCTTTAAACCAAAAACGATTTCCCTTTTATAGTGTTTATCCTTAGGGTTAGTTCCCTTCAAAACCTCAACTGCTAACTGCCAGCACTTTGGTCTCCACGTCCCTTGACTTGAGGAACAAGGGGAAGACCACTTCCCACGTTCAGCCACAAAGCAGTTGGTGGTTTGACTCAATCAAACCCTAAAATATTTCTTTAAAACAGATTTTATTTATCTACAAAAACTTAGGAGAATATTTAGGAAAATAAGTTTTGTTTAAATAAAATAACACGTAAATCTATTTTATATTAAATATGTAAAACTTGTTTTTATTTATGAAAATGTTTTCCATAAAAATCGCTTCCAATAAAATAAATGGCCTAATTAAATCATAAGTTCCTTGAGTACTCTATATACCATTTGCATAATTAATATTTACATAAAATTCTAAGTACAGTGGACTACCTAGACTTTATGTCTTCCCTTTGTCTGGAACTTGCAATTCAGAAGCTTCAGACGTTCCAGCTAAGGAACATTGATGAGTTCCTCTCTTGCTAACACAGGAACTCTTGGCTATGAGTCTGTAATAGTTCTTGTGGATATTCGGAACTCTTGATATGTAACTGTGTTGCTCCTCTTGTGACTTCAAACTGGAACAGATACAACTTCCAGCTCTGAAACTCCATTGACTGTTCCAAGTGTACCTCAGGAACTTCACCAGTTTATTCAAGTTCCTATCCTAATAGAAACTTGGGCATATGCCTGTTCAAAGTCATTTAGCAACCATAATCAGGAAGTTTGCAATATGTGTGTGTCATCAACCAAAACTTAGGAACAACAATATTCCCCCTTTTTGGTGATGACAACACTTGCAAACTTTTTACAAAGAGAGTAAGTACAAACAAACAAGAACTTATACAGACTATTGTGAAACAGAAAAAAAAACAAAAGAGAAAGATTAGAGAGAAGAAAGAGGAGCACCCTTGGCTTACAGAGAGATTCAGAGAGATTGATTCAGGAACTGGATTGAGTGTGCCTTGGAAGTTTGCACCCATGACTTCCCCCTGTTGACATCGACAAAAAGCATAGCACGAAATATAGCCATTCCAAACACAGTGCCCCACGATCAACGTTTGGCAAGTTAAGCTAGCCTCAAAGTATTAAACCAACTCATACAATAAATTGAAAGCAAGCAGTAATGATCAAGACTAGAAAGCATAGATATGTGTAACCAAGCAAGTCAAAATAAGATGGAACAAATACCCAAGTTTGAAGATTATACAAACCGAAAGCAAATTAAAAAGATTGTTCCATGGCAAAAGATAAAAGAAACATGGGATAGGGTGATTTAGGCTTGGGATGGGGAACCAGAACCAGCAGTTTCTTCTATCACAGTCTCCTCAAAAGATTCCAGATTGTTGATCTTGGTGAGGATTGTGGCACGAGTTGCATTGGCTTGTTCTGAGTAGTGGTGAAGATCGTTTTGGAGAGTCTTGACACTTGTAACCAATGCACCTATGTGGGCCTGCATTGAGCTAATCCTGTGATCTGTTCCCTCCTGTAGTTCCACCAGACGAGCAACTGTTGCCTTTAGCTCCAATATCTGATCATCCTTTGTGTTCCAGGCACCCCCATGATCTTGAACATGTTCCTGTTCAGATGGAACACGACGAGCTTTGGACTTTTTGGAGGATCTGGGTGTCCTTTTTCTTGGCCCAACAGTTTCAGGCAGTTTCTCTTGATTCAGTGGAACAGCATCCTCCTCTATGGGCATCTCCTTGACATCCCCTTCCTCATTTATTTCCATGAAGACAGGCCCTCTTGTCTTGTTCTCCTTCATTGCCACCCTCATGCTCTTTCTTTTTCCTACACTCTTCCTGTTCCCTCGAGGTAAAGGGACCTCTATTTGTTCGAGTTCCTCCTCCTCCTCCACTTCTTCTTTAACTACAGTTCCTTCCTGATCTTCCTCATCTTGTTTCTCTTCCTTTCCAGCCCTTATGACTTTACCCTGAACCACTTTAAGATTTAATAGATGGAGCATTTCAAGTTGAAGGATTTGGGTGGATTTTAAGGGAATCACAAAGTATGGGCTAAGGTCAACTGAGAAGCTTTTGAAGATTTCTGTAAGAAGGGAGGAGTATGGAATTTTGAATTTGGGGATACAGGTGGATAAGTGTTTGATCATGATTGCAGGGAAGTTTATGGGAATTTTCCTTTCAAGACAATACATGAGACATGCATCAAACAGACTTGCTATGTTCCTCTTCTGAGTTCGAGGAACTACACCTCTCCACACAATATTAAACAGTAATTTTTGAAGAGGTGAAAAGCAGTTGTGTGAGGTGGAGGTGGATACTTTAGAATCTCCTCCAATGGAACCAACTATATCTTTCTCATCTACATTATCTATGGTCACTGTGATTTGACCTTTGAGCCACATATCAAAACCCCTATTGGGTGTACCAAACAGCTGTTCCAGATAAGAGGCATCAAATTCGATGCGAGTTCCATTCACTTTACTTGAACATACATTATCAACACATGCAAAGTTCTTGCAGAATTCTTTCATAGCTTCAGGAATTAAGGGGGATTTGGCATAGGTACTCAACAGACTTACCCACTTTTGTTGTTCAAGGATTTCCATCAACTCTTTAAATTTCGTGGCTTCACACCATGTTGAGTTGATTGCGAACCCCTCGACCAGATTGTTTTCCTTTGCAGTGAGTTTCTTGGACCCTTTTGCTTCCCCCTGAGTTTGAGCATTCTCCTCTGTTTCCTCGATGTTTTCACCAGAAGCTTCCACTCGTCGTTTTTTGGATTTTCTTGTGGAGGATCTAGGGTTTGAGATTGGGGATTTCATTTCGATGTCAGTGTTGGTTTGTTCCCCCTGAGTGATTGCGAGCATTGGATTGTGGGATCGAAGAGGAATTGGCGATTGAATGGGTGAGGTATCCATGGGAACAGGAGATGAAGGGTTTCTCTTTCGTTTGAGGGATGTGAGATCAGTGTTGTTGCTTGTGAGCACCATGGTGGGGGTTTTTATAGGTGGAAGGAGAGGTGATGTCAGTGGAGAAGGCGTGTGAGAGAGAGAAAGGGGGTTGCATGGATTGATTGTGGAAAGTGAAGAGTTTCTCCTATTTATTGCCAATGGAACCGTTCCAAACATTCTTTGAATATGGGTATTCGGTTTTTAATTTAAAAAATAAATAGATAAAAATAAAAGGAAAATGAAAAAAAATTGTGTTTGACTTTGACTTGCTTAATTTCGTATCTCTGACTTAACTAGTTTGAAAGGAACTGCTTACCTTGCTCATTTGAAGTGTGAGTGAATTTGCCACGATGGTAAGCTTCAACTATGTTTGCACACAAGATTTTGTGTTTGTAATAGTCTATATGTACCATGATTTTTGCTTTTGCCTTAGAGGAACTCCAATTTGGCAATTACCTTAGCTTGATCATTCCGAGTTCCATTCTCATTTTCTCATGTTTCTCTCTGTTCAAAGGCTTAGTTAAAATATCAGCAATTTGGTGATCAGTTTGGCAAAAATCTAATTTGATCAAACCTTTCTCAACATTATCTTTAAGGAAATGGTGTCTGATGTGGATGTGTTTGACTCGGGAATGATGAACCGGATCTTTTGAAATACAAATAGCACTAGTGTTATCACAATAGATAGGAACACAATCATAGATAATACCAAAATCTCTTAGCTGTTGTTTTATCCATAGAATTTGTGAGCAACAAGCTGCAGCAGCTACATACTCAGCTTCAGCTGTGGATAGAGCAACAGTATTCTGTTTCTTGGAACCCCAAGAAACCATGCATGGACCTAGGAACTGTACCATACCTGATGTGCTTTTTCTATTCACTAAGTCACCTGCATAATCAGCATCTGCATATCCTCTTAGCTCGAAGGATCCACTTCTTGGATAGTAAAGGCATAGGTCATCAGTTCCTTTGAGATATCTTAGTATTCTTTTCACCGCAGTTAGATGGGACTCCTTTGGATTTGATTGAAATCTTGCACATAGTCCTACACTAAAAGAAATGTCAGGTCTACTGGCTGTTAAATATAATAGAGATCCAATCATACCTCTGTATTTTGTTTGATTCACACTTTTCCCATTTGGATCAGTGTCTAATCTGGTAGCAGTTCCCATGGGAGTGTGATTTACTTTGGCTGATTCTAGCTCATATTTCTTTAGGAGTTCCTTCACATACTTTTGTTGGTGTATCATGATTCCCTCCTCGGTTTGCTTGATTTGTAAACCAAGGAAGAAGTTGAGTTCCCCCATCATACTCATTTCAAATTCACTGCTCATCAAGCTTGCAAAATCCTTGCACAAATTTTCATTAGTTGCTCCAAATAATATATCATCAACATAAATTTGAACTACTAACAAGTCAGTTCCTCTAGATTTTAAGAATAAGGTTTTGTCTATTCTACCTCTTTTAAAATCATTTTGAAGGAGGAACTTTGATAATCTCTCGTACCAAGATCTAGGGGCTTGTTTTAGTCCATAGAGAGCCTTATCTAATTTGTAAATGTGATTTGGAAATTCGGGATTTTCAAATCCAGGGGGCTGTTCCACATAAACATCTTCCTCTAAGAAACCGTTTAAGAAAGCACATTTAACATCCATTTGATAAAGTTTAAAACCCATGAAAGCAGCAAAAGCAATTAAGATTCTAATGGCTTCTAATCTAGCAACAGGTGCAAATGTTTCTTCAAAGTCAATGCCTTCCTGTTGATTATAACCTTTGACCACTAACCTTGCTTTGTTCCTTATGATTGTTGCATGTTCATCTTTCTTGTTCCGGAACACCCATTTTAGCCCTATCACCTTCTGGTGCTTTGGTTTGGGTTCCAAGTGCCATACCTTGTTTCTTCTGAATTCATTTAATTCTTCTTGCATGGCAATGATCCAGTCAGCATCTTCCAGAGCCTCAGTGTGATTTCTTGGCTCAAATATGGAGAGGAACGCGTGGAATGCGCAAAAGTTCCTTAGTTGTGACCTTGTCTGAGTTCCTTTTCTGATGTCACTCACAATGAGTTCCATTGGGTGGGACTTTAGATGCTTCCAAGGTTTAGGTTGAAATTGAGCTACTGGTGTTGTGGCATTTTCGTCAGTTCCTTCTATGACCTGAGTTCCCTGTTGGGGTTCCTCTGGTGTTGTTTCTGGATCTTCTTGGTTTTCTGCTTGTTCCTCTAGTACGGGAACTTCTTGATTTTGTTGAGCAGTTCCTCTTGCTGTGTGTTTGCTTATTTGGAACTCCTCATCATTTTCTGCAGCACGAGATAAACCAATCTCGAAAAATTCTTGTTCCTGTACTATGTCAGTTTTGTTAGATTCATCAAATATTATATGTACACTTTCCTCAACACACATAGATCTTTTGTTATAAACTCTATAAGCCTTGCTATTTAAGGCATATCCTAGGAACACTGCCTCGTCGCTTCTTTCATCAAACTTCCCCAAGTTCCTTTTTCCATTGTTGTGGACAAAACATTTGCTCCCAAAGGCTCTAAAGTAAGAGATGTTGGGTTTTATACCTTTTAGTAGCTCATAGGGGGTTTTGTTTAGGATTGCTCGAATCATAACTCTATTTATAATGTAACAAGCAGTATTGACTGCTTCAGCCCAGAAGTTCCTAGGCAAGGAACTGGCTATTAGCATGGTTCTTGCCATGTCCTCTAGGGTTCTATTTTTCCTCTCAACAACTCCATTTTGTTGTGGAGTTCTGGGAGCTGAGAAATTGTGATCCATACCTTGTTCCTTGCAGTATTCATCGAATTTGTAGTTTTCAAATTCTGTTCCATGATCTGATCTTATATGGATCAGTTGGTGACCTGTGGTTTTCTGGATTTTCTTTGAAAATGTAACAAACTCATCAAACGTTTCATCCTTGCTTGTTAGAAATATGACCCAAGTAAAGCGAGAGTAATCATCAACAATAACTAATACATATTTTTTCCCACTTCTGCTTTGAATTCTCATTGGTCCACATAAGTCCATATGGATGAGTTCCAATGGTTTTCTGGTGCTTACCAATTTCTTAGATTTAAAGGAACTTCGGACATGCTTGCCTTTTGCACATGCATCACACACTTTATCAGTTAGGAACTTGATTGAGGGGAGTCCTCGAACCAGTTCCTTTGATCTTAGTTTGTCAAGCAGCGAGAAACTAGCATGTCCAAACCTCCTGTGCCATAGTAGGGAATTTTCTTCAAGGGCACTGAGGCAGGTTAGATTGTTCCTGGGAACTGTATTGAGATCCACAGAATATGTGTTCCCTTTACGAGTTCCTTCCAAAATAACCTTCCCAGTGTTATTGTTTATGATTTGACAGTTTTCAGAAGTAAAACTTACAGAGTTTCCTTTGTCACAGAATTGAGAGATGCTTAGTAGACTGTGCATCAAACCCTCGACTAAAAATACATTTTCAATGGCGTAGGAACTTGACCTTCCAACTTTTCCAATTCCAATAATTTCTCCTTTCATGTTGTCTCCAAAGGTCACAGTTCCTCCATTGTAGGCTTCTAGTGAGAGGAATTTAGATTTGTCTCCTGTCATGTGTTTGGAACACCCGCTGTCGAGATACCACGAGCTGTTCCCCTTCACTAGAATCTGTAAAGAGATCAAAGGTTAGTTACAGGAACTCGGGTTTCCTCGAGTTCCTTTTCAACTATAACTTCAGACTTCTTAACCCATTTTTGCTTTACATAATTTATGTTTCTTTGATCCTGTTCCTTCATCTTGGAACACTCAGTACTTATGTGACTTCCACTTCCACATGAGAAGCAGACTTTTACACTAGGAAGATCCACATACTTCTTCTTATGACTATTTTTATGGTTAAAGCCCAATCCTTCTGTTCTCTTAGATTGAGCATTCTCAATCCATTTGGGAGGAACTTTAGGTGGTTGTCTCTGTGCCCTGGCCATGGATAGTTCCCTTTCCAGTTTCTCTTTTTGTTCCTTTGTGGTGATCAGATCTTTGTTTAAATTTTCTAAGTCGATGTTAAAAATTCCCATGTTGATTTCCAAGGATTTTGTAGGATCTAAACTTAAATTAAACATCTTATATTGACTGAGTTGAACTTGTAGAATGATGTTTTCATTTCTAATTTTTTCGAATGACTCATTAATAGAGGTATTTCTATCTAGTAATTCAAAGAACCTGCCTTGGACATCAGATCTAATATTGTTCAGATAATTTATGTGGTCTTTACTGAGTTCCAAGGCTCTATCACTTTGTGCTTTTAATATACTTAGCTTTTTGTAATCATCTAGAGTTTCTAGCAACAGTTCAATTAGTTTTGACTTTGAGAGACACTGAAGAGTGGAGGAACTTACTTCTTCTGATGGAACTTGATCAGTTCCTTCTGTTCTAGCCATAAGGCAGAGATTTGCAGTTTCTTCATTTGGTTGTTCCTCATCGTCTTCTGAGTCTGTTGCTTCGCCCCATGCAGCTATCATGGCCTTCTTGAAGTTTGGTCTGTTGAAGGTAGACTTGTTAAAGCGATCTTTGACCTGTTCCTTCCCTTTTCCTCTGGTCTTGTCGTTCTCCCACAGAGGGCATTCACGAATTTGATGATCAGTTTCTCCACATTTGAAGCAACCTTGCTCAGTTTTGGAACTAGTGATTTTCTTGGCAAAGTTCCTTCCTTTCTGGTTTCCTGGTTTGAAGTTCCTATAGAGCTTTCTCATTCTTCTGACCAGCATGGCAGCCTCTTCTTCATCTGGTTCAGATTCATCGAGTTCCTCAGCCTTTAGAGCAAGTCCTCGACTTCTTGAGCTCTCGGGAACAGCAGCTCCAAGATGCAGTTCGTGTGTCATCAAGGAACCAGCAAGTTGTTCAATGTTGAACTTGGTGAAGTCCTTGGTCTCAAACAGTGCAGTGACCTTTGTTCTCCAGCGATCATCTTGTGGCATGCTTCTTAGTATTTTTCTTACCTGTTCATCTGTGGGAATGATTCTACCAAGAGAAACTAATTCATTGGTTATGTTAGTAAATCTAGTGAACATTTCTTGAATAGTTTCTTTTGGAAGCATCTCAAATCTTTCATATTTAGACATCAAAAGGTCAATTTTGGAACGCTTAACTTCATTAGTTCCTTCGTGGGTTACTTGAAGTAGTTCCCAAATCTGTTTTGCGTTCTTGCACCCCATGACTCTGTTGTGTTCATGAGGTCCAAGCCCGCAATGCAAGATTTTGACAGCCATGGCATTCATCTCATATTTATCAAAGTCTTCTTTAGAAAATTCAGACATTGGTTTAGGAACTACCTCGTTTTCAGCATTGGTCTTTGTTACCTCGAAGTCTCCAACTTCAATTACACGCCAAACTTGGTAATTTTCAGCTTTGATGAATATCTCCATTCTATTCTTCCAGTATGAGTAGAACTTGCCATTGAACATAGGTGGCCTTTGTGTCGAGTAACCTTCTTCCAGTTTCTCTTGTGAGTTCATACTTTCAGGAACTTGACTCAAACAGGGTTTCCTGTGTTTTAGTGAGTACTGGCTCTGATACCAACTGTTATTCCAGTAGGAACACGCACAAGAGGGGGGGGGGTGAATTGTAATTAGAACTTTGATAAAGTTTCTTGCGGAACTTAAGAAACAATCAAGAAACTGAGAATAGAGAAGACAATAACAATAATTGTGAAAACTTCTTGATACTAATCAAGAAGAGAATTCTTTTATTATGGTAATGCCTCGATTACAATAATCTCTCCAACACAAGTTCCTCTCAAACTCGTGTTCCTCACAGTAATCTACTTCGATTACAACTCCTTGACTTCTCTCTCTCAGACTTAAACTCTAAGTCTAAACAGGATAACTCTATCCTTACTAATACAAAATATAATTCGTGTTTGGATAACTCTAGATATTAATAATGCTTTTGTGTGGATATAAGGAACTTAGGAACTTTGATATTAACTAGGACACAAACTGTTTTAGAAAATCTTAGACAAAACGTTTTTAGGAAAGCAAAAACTCTCAGAATGTTTGTGTGCTTTAAACCAAAAACGATTTCCCTTTTATAGTGTTTATCCTTAGGGTTAGTTCCCTTCAAAACCTCAACTGCTAACTGCCAGCACTTTGGTCTCCACGTCCCTTGACTTGAGGAACAAGGGGAAGACCACTTCCCACGTTCAGCCACAAAGCAGTTGGTGGTTTGACTCAATCAAACCCTAAAATATTTCTTTAAAACAGATTTTATTTATCTACAAAAACTTAGGAGAATATTTAGGAAAATAAGTTTTGTTTAAATAAAATAACACGTAAATCTATTTTATATTAAATATGTAAAACTTGTTTTTATTTATGAAAATGTTTTCCATAAAAATCGCTTCCAATAAAATAAATGGCCTAATTAAATCATAAGTTCCTTGAGTACTCTATATACCATTTGCATAATTAATATTTACATAAAATTCTAAGTACAGTGGACTACCTAGACTTTATGTCTTCCCTTTGTCTGGAACTTGCAACTCAGAAGCTTCAGACGTTCCAGCTAAGGAACATTGATGAGTTCCTCTCTTGCTAACACAGGAACTCTTGGCTATGAGTCTGTAATAGTTCTTGTGGATATTCGGAACTCTTGATATGTAACTGTGTTGCTCCTCTTGTGACTTCAAACTGGAACAGATACAACTTCCAGCTCTGAAACTCCATTGACTGTTCCAAGTGTACCTCAGGAACTTCACCAGTTTATTCAAGTTCCTATCCTAATAGAAACTTGGGCATATGCCTGTTCAAAGTCATTTAGCAACCATAATCAGGAAGTTTGCAATATGTGTGTGTCATCAACCAAAACTTAGGAACAACACCTTGTAACAGTACAAACCCTGCTCTGTGACAAACAATGTCTTCTCTTGATCTTCAAGCCACAAGGGGATTTGATGAAATCCAGAATAGGCGTCCATAAAGCTCATCATGGCATGTCCTGTCGTCGAGTCGACAAGGCGATCTATCTTCGGTAATGGGAAGCTGTCCATGGGGCAGGCCTTGTTTAAGTCTGTATAATCGAAGCATATTCTCTACGTCCCATTGCGCTTGGGCACTAGCACTACATTGGCCACCCAGTCCGGGTATTGGAATGGGCGTATAAAGCCAGTGTCCATCAGTTTTTGCACCTCAGCGGCGGCGGCTAAGTTTCGGGCCTCCCCATGATTCCTTTTCTTCTGTCGCACTGGTTTCATGGCACTATCTACATTCAATTTGTGTACTTCTACTGCTGGAACAATGCCTGGCATTTCTTCCACTGTGAAAGAAAATATTTCTCTGTATTCTCTCAACAGTTGTACCAGTGTCGCTGCCATGGGATCGTCAGGCGGGATTCCAATAGGAACAGTTCGAGATGGATCTTTTAGGTCTAAGACTATATCATAGTGCGCTCCCACCGGCTCGGGTCGTCTGTCCGCACTATGAGCCATGGGCATCTCTTTGATTCTTCGTTCTTTTTTCTGAGGTTTCAACTGTTCACTCTTTTTCGGAGACGCTCCCCAAACTGCCGGTTCCAACGTAGATAGGTAGAAATCTCTAGCCAATTGTTGGTTTCCGTAGAGGGCTCCAATGCCACCATTGCTTCCCACAAATTTAACCAACAGTAAGTGAGGGACTATCACTACCTTTAGATCATTGAGGGCTGGGCGGCCTAGTATGATGTTAAAGGAGGTGAAACTTGCCACAATTGTGAATTGGACGGCACCTTCTTTAGTTATTGGAGGGGTGCCAATGGAGACGGGAAGCAGAATGGAACCGATCGGACGGACGACACTTCCCCCGAAACCTACAAGGGGCCCGGGTACCTTTTCTATCGTTCCAGGGTCATGCTTCAACATCTGTAGGTATTGCAAACTGATTATGTCGGACGAGCTCCCTGTGTCTACTAGCACTCTTTTCACCCTGAGGTTGGCCACTTTAATTTCCAAGACCAAAGGGTCATCATCATATGGTGTTGCCGCCTTGCGGTAATCGTCTTTGGAAATTTCCATGTGGGGTATATCCATTTTCTTGGTGCAGAGATGAGACGAACTGAATTTTCGTCCTTCTCTAGACGGTGCTCCTGCCGCGATCCCTCCTGATATTACTTCTGTGAACCCTTCGTCTGAATAACTGTCGCCGTTGTCAGAGATGGGAGAGGCACCCGACTCTTGGCCTGTTATCTTGCTGGATTCATTGGCATCTGTCAAACATAGATATTGATGTAGGTATCCTCTAGCCGCGTAGCCATCCAGTGAAGGAAATAATGCCCTTGGTCCAAGTATGCATTCTATGTTAAGTCTAATAAATGCGGTTCAGTATTAGTTAACAAGTTAATAATTCAGTGAGATCAAGTGAGCTGAATGCCTAGCTAGAGGCCGCTTCAGTTCAAGTGGAATTAATGATATTAATCCACAGCTTACTCTTGACTGAACCCGTAGGGTCACACAAATAGTACGTAAACGTATCAAGTATTTAATGGCATTAGATACTCCATCTATGGATTTTCGAAAACGACAGATCTTGTTTTCAGTGGGAGCTGAGATCGTCACAAGCAAGAAATGAATACTCCGGAAACGATGATATTACCGGAAACGGAAATATGGATCGTATCGGAAATATAAATATTATCCAAGTCATAGATGTTGCCGAAAACGGAAACATGGTACGTATCGGAAAATATTATCGGAAATGGAAATATTACCAGAATCGGAAATATTGCCGGAAACGGAAATATTGTCAGAATCGGAAATATTATCGGAATCGGAAAATAATTCCGGAAACGGAAATATTAAATATTTGTTCGAAACGGAAATTGATTCCGGAATCGGAAATATTAAATATTGTTCGTATCGGAAATGAATTCCGGAACCGGGAATTTAATCGGAAGCGTATCGTACGAATTAGCATCGGACGAGGCCTGCCGGACGAAGGCCCAGCACGAAGTCGGGCCATCGCCCAGCAAGCCAAACGCGCGCCACAAGCCCAGCCAAGGCAGCGCCCAGGCCTACCGCAAGGCATGCCCAGCGCGCGCCAAGGCCACGGCTGCGTGGGCCTCGCTGCGTGGGCTGCTGCTCGCACGCACGCGCATGGGCGGCCCTTGTGGCCGCCGTGTGTGTGTGAGTTTGTGTTCATGCATGATTCCTAAAACTATTAGAGTTAGTATATGATTAAATTCCTATTCCTAAAAGGGTAAATTAATTAATTAGAGTTCTTGTAGGATTCTAAGTTTAATTAATTCGTGTCCTACTAGGATTACAATTCCCTTTCCATAACTCTATAAATACGTGCCTAGGGTCACATATTTTCAGAGATTAATTCAAGTATTCAAAGTGAGTTTTGAGAGAAAAATTCAGCCACATTCCTTGCTCAATAGTGCCGAAAATTCTAGTACCTTAAGGGCGATTCTAGTTGGTCAATCTTAAGGCGGATCCGGACGTGCTGTGGATTATCTACGGAGGGACGACACTTGGAGTCCTAAAGACTTGTTCTTGTTCGGTTCGGGCGCAGCTAGGGAAGGCACGCAACAAAGAGTATGCATCTAAATTATGCTATATGATTATGTGTAAATAATATGTATTCCTGGCTTAATGGTTGTTTCCGCATGATTTATGAAATTGTCATATGTATCATAACCTAACAATGGTATCACGAGCCCCTTATTATTTTCATAATCTAAATTGCATGAACATGGTTAAATATTACAAATTTGCAAGAATTAAAAGGGGTGATTAATTTTCGTAATTGTTAATTAATTGCAAATTGCGTTTATTTAATTATACGTACGCAGTTTTTCGGCAGTTTCTTCGTTACTCATCCAAATCGAGTGATTTTTGTGTCAATTCCGCATGTAAAAGGCATTCTAAAATTTTCACAAAAATAATATTTTTCTGCCGAACGCAGAATTCTCAAATTCGAAGCCTAACTATGACTTTTCGAAGGTTTTAGTTTTTCGAATGCAAAATTTCGTAAATTTAAGATGTTAAATTAAATATTTGCGATTCTTGTTGATAAATCTTGAATTTTTGATTGACCTACTGTATATGTTTAACAAGTTTGAATGCCTAGCCTTGTTAATTATGCAATCTAATTTGTAATTATGATTAATTTGTTGAAAATTAGAATAATTTAGAATTAATTTGATTTTCATAATTAATTATAATCTAATTAGAAACCTATGATTAAAAACCACCATAAAAATTGTAAATTTATGATAAATTTTAAATTTTTATGACCTAGACTTGAATCCATGACAATCGGAAATCAATTGAATAATAAATTTTCGATTTTTCGCCCTAAAATAATGAAATTAATATTATTTATTAATTTGTCATTAATTTTAAATATAAATTTTAAATTTTTTATGCGATTCGTTCATATAACTTGCACGCACATAGCAATGGACGCTTCGTGTTACCCTTAAGGGGTGTTGTATAGTGCGGACATGCGACGACGAGCAAGGGAGCTCGTCGCCCGTGTGGCACGAATGCAATGAGCAAGGGCATGGTGCACGAGCACAAGGCAGCAGCCCTGCCTTGTGTCGTGGGCCACGAGCTATGAACAAATGGGCAAGCCATGGCAGTCGCGTGTGGGCAGCAAGCGAGCTGCGCCACGACGCGCACTGCCTCGCGCAAGCGTGCGCAGCCTCGCGCGCAGCGAGCGCAAGCTCGCGTGCCACGAGCGCTGCGCCCAGCGATTGATCGCGCGCAATTGCTCGCGCGCACAGCGAGCGATGGCTCGCGCGCACAGCGAGCAATGGCTCGCGCGCACAGCGAGCGATGGAGTGCACGCAGCGAGCGCTGGCGAGCGCGCACTGCGAGCGATGGCTCGCGAGCGACGAGCGCTGGCGCGCGCGCAGCGAGCACCACAGCGTGCGATGGCTTGCGATGGAAGATGCAGCAGCTATGCGACGAGCGCATGGGCTGCGCGCACATGGCCAGCAATGGCTGTGTGCGTGCGGCCTATGGGCGTGCGATGCGTAGGGTGTTTGCGTTGCGATTAGATCGTTTTGAATGTTTAATTTGAAATTTTTCAGTTTACGTAATTTTAATTAATTTTAAAATTAATAATTTAAATTATTTTCTTGGATTTTAATTTTGAATATTGTAATTATAATAAATTTTATTTATTCTAATTATTTTACTAAAATTAAAATCATGAATTAATTTAAATACGACTGAAATTAAATTAAACTTTTTGGATTCAATTATAAAATTATATGAGCTTTAAATTTTAATTAAATTTGTATGTTTCCGGTTAGACTTGAAATACATTTTTATGTTTAAAATTAGTAAAGCATATGAATTTATTGGTTTAAGTGGGAGCCCTTTTAGTCATAAAACTCTTGATTAGGTCTACAAATCCTTAAGGTTAAAACAACTTGATTAGAATTAATAAGGACTGAATAATTGGTAGATTATTGGTGCCCTTGATTAATTGCTGCAAATGTTTACGTGATGCATAATGTGTTTTACTAACCAGCTATGTGGGCCATTCATGATAATGAATGGGTGAATGGTATATATTGTATATGTACTGTTTTGCAGGTTATGAAGTGACTAGTATGGCCCAAATAGGATAGAAAATATGGTCTGCGTACCATTAATTTGAATGTAATTGGTCTAAAGTACCAAAGTTATTTTTCAATTCAAATATGGTCTGCGTACCATCAAATAGTTGTAATTAGTTATAGCTTATCCTATTTGAAGAAAATGGTGCCTCCCACGGAGATTTTCAAGACGGACTTTGAAGTTAAAGCTTCAAGATGAAGTCGGGCCATACTAGATCACATTTATCTTATGCATGTTTTAAGTTATTTATTGCTGTTAAATATGTCTTAAAATGCATGAGATCAAAAGCTTGATTATGTTGCATGATTAAGGATTTTAGTTCACTTAAAATCTAACCAACATAGTAAGAGCCTTAAGTTCCAAACTTAAAAATTGAGTTAAAAGGTGCCATGCCAAAATATACACTTGCTTGGATATCCTTTACATCAATCTAGTAATAGTTTTCGCTCAGCGAGGTGTTACTTATTGGTCCTAAAGGGGCAAGGTACACAAATAATTGTGAGTACATGTTAGTTTTGGTGAAACTCAACGATATAAGTAAGGAGTCCTTTTATGTCGTGGCAAAATCGATAGGTTTACCTAATAAGTTCTTAGACGTACCTATCAACCAAGAATAGTTTCTAGACTATTAGCAAAAGGCTTTTGCTTACCTAAGATGTTCTAGGATTAAGTCGACAAACTGTGCTTAGTTCTTCAATGATTTTAGGATCTTGGAATCATTTTATTCACACCTGCCGGAACAAATAACTTGAATAAAATGCTTAATAAACATTGAATTATGCATGTATGCTAGAATTTAAGTTTATTAAGAGAAACTGTGAATGGTTATTTATTTGTTTATTCTTTTCAATTGTAGTTTTTAATATGGCAAACAACAATTCATTCAACATTCGATCAATTCTCGAAAAGGAGAAGTTGAACGGGAAAAACTTCCTTGACTGGCAAAGGAACTTGCAAATAGTTCTTATGCAGGAAGAAAAGGAGTATGTCCTAGATGAGGCGATGCCCGAAGCTGCAGGCGACGGGGTCACTCAGGCAGCCCTCAATCGTTGGATTGATGCCAACAAGGATGTGAAATGTCTAATGCTCGCCACCATGAGTGCGGATCTGCAGAAAACGTTCATCAACTCAGATGCTTTCACAATCATCAGTGAGTTGAAGAACATGTTCCAGGATCTGGCTCGAGTCGAAAGATTCGAAACTCATAGGCAAATTCTTGAGACCAAGCTTAAGAAAGGCGAGCCCGTAAGTCCACATGTTCTCAAAATGATTGGACTCATTGAGAATATGAGTCGGCTGGATCAGCAATTTTCTAAGGAAATGGCTATAGACACCATCCTCCATTCTCTTCATAGCGGGTATGATCAGTTCAAACTGAACTACAGTATGAATAGTCTGGACAAAACGCTCACTGAGCTTCACGGTATGCTGAAGACCGCTGAAAAGACGCTCAAAAGTGATAAGCAGGATGTGCTTATAGTGCGTGGGGGCAAGTTCAAGAAATCTGGAAAGAAGAGGAATGCTAAGAAAGGTGGCAACAAGGCCAGCCCAACTAAGCAAACTGGCGCCAAATCTGTAAAGAGGAAGGTCAGTCAACCCACTTCTGAATCCGAATGCTTCTACTGCAAGAAGAAGGGGCATTGGAAAAGAGATTGCTTGAAGCTGAAGGAAGATCAGAAGAACGGAACAGTCGTTCCATCTTCAGGTATTTTCGTTATAGACTGTATACTTGCTAATTCAACTTCTTGGGTATTAGATACAGGTTGTGGCTCACACTTATGTTCCAATCCACAGGGACTAAGAAGAAGTAGAAAGTTAAGCAAGGGTGAAGTCGACCTACGAGTGGGAAATGGAGCACGGATTGCTGCATTAGCTGTAGGAACTTACTATTTGTCGTTGCCCTCCGCGCTAGTTTTGGAACTGGAAGAATGTTTCCATGTTCCAAGTCTTACTAAAAACATCATTTCAGTTTCTTGCTAAGATGCTAAGGGATTTTCCTTTTTAATAAAAGACAATAGTTGTTCGTTTTATTTTAAAGAGATGTTTTATGGATCTGCTAGATTAGTCAATGGACTTTATTTATTAGATCACGACAAACAAGTATATAACATAAATACCAAAAAGGCCAAAAAGGATGATTCAGATCTCACCTATCTGTGGCATTGTCGATTAGGCCATATAAACTTGAAACGCTTAGAAAGACTTCAAAAGGAAGGAATTCTAGAACCATTTGACTTAGAGGATTATGGTAAATGCGAATCATGTTTACTTGGCAAAATGACAAAGCAACCTTTCTCTAAAGTTGGAGAAAGAGCAAATGAACTATTGGGTTTGATCCATACAAATGTATGTGGACCAATGAGTACAAATGCTAGAGGTGGTTTCAGCTACTTTATCACTTTCACTGATGACTTCAGTAGGTATGGTTATGTCTACCTAATGAAGCATAAGTCTGAATCCTTTGACAAATTCAAGGAATTTCAGAGTGAAGTAGAGAATCAATTAGGCAAGAAGATTAAGGCACTGCAGTCTGATAGAGGCGGTGAATATCTGAGCTATGAATTTGATGACCATCTGAAAGAATGTGGAATTCTATCAGAATTGACTCCTCCTGGAACACCACAATGGAACGGTGTGTCGGAACGGAGGAACAGAACCTTGCTAGACATGGTCAGGTCAATGATGGGTCAGGCCGAACTTCCATTAGAATTTTGGGGACATGCACTAAATACAGCTGCACTCACTATAAATAGAGCTCCGTCTAAAGCTGTCGAAAAGACTCCATACGAATTATGGTTTGGAAAGCCTCCAAATGTGTCTTTTCTTAAGATTTGGGGATGTGAAGTATACGTCAAACGATTAATTTCAGACAAACTTCATCCAAAATCTGACAAATGTATCCTTGTGGGCTATCCAAAGGAAACAAAGGGGTATTACTTCTACAATACATCTGAGAACAAAGTGTTTGTTGCTCAAGATGGTGTCTTTTTGGAGAAAGATCACATTTCCAAAATGACAAGTGGGAGAAAAATAGACCTCGAAGAAATTCGAGTCGAACAACAAACTCTAGAGAATGCTCAAGATGACATTCAGGATGAAACTCAGAGATCTTTAGAAGAATCTGGTGAGAATCATGGTCAATCTAGAAATGTTACCCCGCGTAGATCGCAAAGATATAGATCTCAACCGGAAAGGTACTTAGGTATTTTGACGAACGAGAGCTATGACGTTCTATTACTTGAAAGTGATGAACCTGCGACTTACAAACAAGCTATGATGAGCCCTAGCTCCAAGCAATGGCAAGAAGCCATGCAATCTGAATTGGACTCCATGTCTGAAAACCAAGTATGGGATTTGGTCGATTTGCCAGATGGCTACCAAGCCATTGGAAGCAAATTGGTTTTCAAACTGAAAAAGGACAAGGATGGGAAACTTGAAGTTTTCAAAGCTAGATTGGTTGCAAAAGGTTACAGGCAAGTCCACGGTGTGGACTACGATGAAACCTTTTCACCAGTTGCAATGCTAAAGTCTATTCGGATAATGTTAGCAATCGCTGCATATTACGATTACGAAATATGGCAGATGGATGTCAAAACTGCTTTCTTAAACGGCGTTTTAACAGAAACTGTGTTTATGACACAGCCTGAAGGTTTTGAGGATCCAAAGAATGCTAAAAAGGTATGCAAGCTAAAGAAATCAATCTACGGATTGAAGCAGGCATCCAGGAGCTGGAATATACGTTTTGATGAAGCAGTCAGTGACTTTGGTTTCATCAAGAACGCAGACGAATCTTGTGTATACAAGAAGGTCAGTGGGAGCAAAATTGCTTTCCTAGTATTGTATGTCGACGACATATTACTTATCGGAAATGACATTCCTATGTTGAACTCTGTCAAGATTTGGCTTGGGAAATGTTTTTCGATGAAGGATCTAGGAGAAGCACAGTACATATTGGGCATCAAGATTTACAGAGATAGATCTAAAAGGATGATTGGACTTAGTCAAAGCACTTATATCAATAAGGTGCTTGATAGGTTCAAGATGGCGGACTCCAAGCGAGGCTACCTACCCATGTCTCATGGAATGACTCTAAGCAAGACTCAGTGCCCAAAAACACTTGATGAGCGTAGACGAATGAATGGGATTCCATATGCATCATTGATTGGTTCAATAATGTATGCTATGATATGTACACGCCCGGATGTTGCGTACGCACTCAGTGCTACGAGCAGATACCAGTCAGACCCAGGAGAGGCGCATTGGACTGCTGCCAAGAACATTCTTAAGTACCTAAAAAGGCACAAAGATGACTTCCTGGTCTATGGTGGAGATGATGAATTAATTGTAAAAGGCTATACGGACGCAAGTTTCCAAACCGACAAAGATGATTTCAGATCACAGTCTGGGTTTGTCTTCTGCCTCAACGGAGGAGCAGTAAGCTGGAAAAGTGCTAAGCAAAGCACCATTGCGGATTCTACAACTGAAGCGGAGTACATTGTTGCACATGAAGCAACAAAGGAAGCTATATGGCTAAGGAAGTTCATAGGTGAACTTGGTGTAGTCCCCTCCATTAAAGGACCAATAGCCCTGTATTGTGACAATAACGGAGCTATTGCACAGGCAAAAGAGCCTAAACACCACCAGAGAGTCAAGCATGTACTTCGTAGATTTCACCTTCTACGAGAGTTCGTTGAAAGAAAAGAAGTCGAGATAAGCAAGATTGGAACTGATGACAACATATCAGATCCATTAACTAAACCTCTGCCGCAGGCGAAGCACAACTCGCACACTGCAGCTATGGGAATCAAGCATATTGGAGAATGGTTTTGATGTCTCTGTTTAATGTTTTAAAGTTTTAGAGTTTAAATCTTTGTAAAACATTATTGGTTAATCATTCACAATAAATGAAAAGAATTCATTTTTCCATTTAATTTGTGGTTTATTAAATGATGAGTCCCTTCAATTTGACGATATATTCAAGATAGACTGTCAGGACCAGTCCTGTGACTAAGAAATGTCTATCAAGTGAACTTGAATGTCAAAGGTTGAAAATGGTCCCTAGTCGGAGTTTTCTATAAAATTGGACGCATAGAAAACGTTAGACGATTAGAATGCAAGATGACTAGTAGTTCTGTTTCTTGAACTATGTGGACATGGCAATGTCATAATCATTTGCATAGATACTTACTTTGGGAAGACTAGTATCGGAGAAGACCTATGAAACTTTACTGTAAGAGATGAAAATCTGTCATAAGTAAATTTCATTAAATTATTAGACACTAAATCCTCAATACCTGAGTGATTTGAGATTACTTGTTTGAGAACTGGTTGCTTTGACGTTGACCAACCGTCGCATCGTAAAAGGAGGCTATAAAGGCAACGCTCTGGTAATCACCTATCAAACGAAGTCTAATCTCAAGATCGCAAGATTGGGATTGTCCTCCCATAAATCGGGATGAGATGCTTAAAAGTTGTACAAGGCCACTCGGAGAGCTAGAAACTGTGAAATGCATGGCCGTGCTCGGATGAATCATAGGCTATGATTATCTGTTTATTTGATCAGTTGAACTCTGAAACCGAGGAACACCTCTGGACATAATAAGGATGACAACTCTTACCTTATGTTCAAGAGCAAGCATCGAGCGACAAAGGAATTAGGAAATGCACACTTGTCTCTAAGGACAAGTGGGAGACTGAAGGAAATAATGCCCTTGGTCCAAGTATGCATTCTATGTTAAGTCTAATAAATGCGGTTCAGTATTAGTTAACAAGTTAATAATTCAGTGAGATCAAGTGAGCTGAATGCCTAGCTAGAGGCCGCTTCAGTTCAAGTGGAATTAATGATATTAATCCACAGCTTACTCTTGACTGAACCCGTAGGGTCACACAAATAGTACGTAAACGGATCAAGTATTTAATGGCATTAGATACTCCATCTATGGATTTTCGGAAACGACGGATCTTGTTTTCAGTGGGAGCTGAGATCGTCACAGGCAAGAAATGAATACTCCGGAAACGATGATATTACCGGAAACGGAAATATGGATCGTATCGGAAATATAAATATTATCCAAGTCATAGATGTTGCCGGAAACGGAAACATGGTACGTATCGGAAAATATTATCGGAAATGGAAATATTACCAGAATCGGAAATATTGCCGGAAACGGAAATATTGTCTGAATCGAAAATATTATCGGAACCGGAAAATAATTCCGGAAACGGAAATATTAAATATTTGTTCGAAACGGAAATTGATTCCGGAATCGGAAATATTAAATATTGTTCGTATCGGAAATGAATTCCGGAACCGGGAATTTAATCGGAAGCGTATCGTACGAATTAGCATCGGACGAGGCCTGCCGGACGAAGGCCCAGCACGAAGTCGGGCCATCGCCCAGCAAGCCAAACGCGCGCCACAAGCCCAGCCAAGGCAGCGCCCAGGCCTACCGCAAGGCAGGCCCAGCGCGCGCCAAGGCCACGGCTGCGTGGGCCTCGCTGCGTGGGCTGCTGCTCGCACGCACACGCATGGGCGGCCCTTGTGGCCGCCGTGTGTGTGTGAGTTTGTGTTCATGCATGATTCCTAAAACTATTAGAGTTAGTATATGATTAAATTCCTATTCCTAAAAGGATAAATTAATTAATTAGAGTTCTTGTAGGATTCTAAGTTTAATTAATTCGTGTCCTACTAGGATTACAATTCCCTTTCCATAACTCTATAAATACGTGCCTAGGGTCACATATTTTCAGAGATTAATTCAAGTATTCAAAGTGAGTTTTGAGAGAAAAATTCAGCCACATTCCTTGCTAAATAGTGCCGAAAATTCTAGTACCTTAAGGGCGATTCTAGTTGGTCAATCTTAAGGCGGATCCGGACGTGCTGTGGACTATCTACGGAGGGACGACACTTGGAGTCCTAAAGACTTGTTCTTGTTCGGTTCGGGCGCAGCTAGGGAAGGCACGCAACAAAGAGTATGCATCTAAATTATGCTATATGATTATGTGTAAATAATATGTATTCCTGGCTTAATGGTTGTTTCCGCATGATTTATGAAATTGTCATATGTATCATAACCTAACATCCAGTATCTTCTTCAGCATCCGACAGCTTTAGGTATCATGCACGTCCTCCTTGTGAAAGACACAGAACGGGGTGTTCTGTTTTGATGCAGGCGGCCTTTTGGGAGACCACTGTTCTATTCCCAGGTTCTGTCCCTTAGCTAGGAGAATATTTTCAAGAGCCGAATTGTAGACAAACAGGTTTCCCGTTGCGGCTTCTTTCGTTTCCTTCTTACTTCATTGTCTCGGCCAGTTTATTTTCGGGGGAGGTTTGCTTGCAGCCTTCTAGAGGTCATGGTGAGCCTACTTGTGAAGTAACAACCCTGAGGCTTGTAAGCTGGCCTTCGTGGTGTCGGGCTCTTCCTCCATCCTAGACGTTCTTCTCTTACATGGCGGCTTTCTTCCTTCAGAGGCCGTCTTTTTAGGGGTTGGTCGTGTCCATCTGCAACCGACTCCACCGCCCTGCCGCTTCCTTGCACTGGGTTGGTTTTGCTGAAGGACTTGGTGATTTCTTCTTGGAGGACGTGCTGAAGTCTTCCTTGCCATTCATTCGTGATGTTCTGATGGAGACCATGCAACATGTGCCGTAGGGATCTCGCGGAGGTTGGACGGCTTGCTGATGCGTCACCATGCTTGTCAGCTTTGCCTTTAACAGGGGGCTTCTCTTTGTTGTTAGCAGACCGCGCTCCTTCTGCGCTTTCCTCAGATTTTTGTTCGGCCATGATACTATACCTCCCCACAGAGGGCGCCAAATGTTGTGGGATCTTTTAGGGTGATGACGTGTCACGCGTTCCTCGGAGGTATCAAGTATGGCTGGCACGATCTTCCTGCAACCTGCAAAACAAGAATATTCCCGTAGGAATATTCCCTCCGATGCCTAAGTAAGTATAGGCTAGAGAGAGAAGTAACTTTTAGAGAGAAGGCAGAGCAAAGATAGTTTTAGGTAGGTGGGAATGAATTGAATTCCCCTTTTACCTTGGGATCTGAACTATTTATAGGGCTAAGGTTCCTTGGGAATTGATCCCATAACCCTAGCTGTAAGATGGGATGCCTGCTGAGGATTTGGAACACGTGTCCAGGAATGAGAGTATGGAATGAAGCCTGATGGTCCCTTTGGTTTGGGCCTGGCCACAAACCAAGTTGGCTGTAACATAGAGAACATCCTTTTATTTCTTAAGGGGTGAGGCTTGGGCCATCATTCAGCCCTTGGACCCACGTGCCCTGGGCAGGTGGGCTATACTCAGGGTACCCCTGTCTTTGGCCTCCATGTGGAATTATGTCAAGCCCACATCAATAATAACCTCTTGATGATAACTATTTATAGGTAATTATTGTTGTTACCCATAGATGGTAATTACCTGGGATAACGGAAGGTAGTTACATAGGAAACATGAAGGTAAGCACCTTCAACCTTACATGGTAACTACCATGATTATAAAGTGTTCATGATATAAATACTAACTTACCACAAAATAATTCCAAACATAATTTACCTATCAACCAATTACATAAATATCGTAAGTATTGCATGATGTGGTAGAAATTTTTTGTCATTTTCAAGTAATTCCGTGGTAAGTGGAAAAGTGGTAAGTGGAAACATATAGTAATTAACATATTGCTAGGTCATTATCAATAGAATATAGAACATAAATATTTTGAAACCTTGGTCATTATCAAATATTACTTTGGTCATTTTGAACCCACTTCAACGGCTAGTATAGTATATCCGTTATTAAATTCCACAATGTTTTAAGCATGTTTTATAATATGAGTTTGTAATTTGTTTAATTTGGAGATTTGAAGTGCAAAAATGGGGGGGGGGGGGGGAGAGAATTTAAGAATCGTATATAAAAAGATAATCACGCGCAAACGTTGTCATTAACTTTGTCGTTAACTTTGCCGAAAAGGGTGGTAAAATGAATTTTTATTTATATTTTGAGGTGGTAAAATAAAAGTTTGAGAATTTTACGATTAAAAGTTTGAAAATAAAATATTTCGGATTGGGTTTAGGTGGTAAAACACAAAATTTCCTTTCCATATCCAATGCAAGAAAAATGTTGGCTAACTAAAATGCGGAATACAAAATATTTTCCATATGTAGAATTACCTATTATTCTCTTGGTACGTACCAGGAGGAAAACATGCGTATTGATTAGTTCTAAGTCCTATTCATGTTCATTTGGTAATTACCCTTCGGGGATCCGGTAGTTACCGAAAAAACAACTTCAGTTGTTCTATATGACAGTACACAAATGTAAACAACGCACAATTTCATGTTAAAAGTCTGCCCATGCAGTTGTTTTCCACAATGCATTATAAACGGAATTCAAACATTGCCCATACGGAATTAAATCTATTAACGGAATACAAACACTGAATTTTAATTGTCTTGGAATACGAAATACACACACTTACTGGGGATTCAGATTACACACACTTAATTGTTATACACAACACATAAACACACACACTTGATGGGGATACGGAATACAAACACTGAAAGGGGATACGGTAAACACACACTTATTGGCAATAGGTGCAGGGGGTGCAGCGGCTGGATCGATAGGGGGGCCAGCGGCGGCTAGTGCAGCGGCATCCTTGGCAAGGGGGGAAGCGGCATGCGGTGCCGCGACATCCTCGACAGGGGGTGCATCGGGATTTTCTCTAGCAGGTCCAACGCCATCTTCGGCAGCAGGTCCATCGCCATCTTCACCAGCAGGTCCAGCGGCGTCTTCGTCTTTAGGCACAACAAACCACCTTTCCACCCTATTCTCGTTGAAGACCCTTACATTAAATCGCCCACCCTTAGCGTAATAGAAATATATATAATTTCCATTCTTGATATCCAAATCAAGAACGAACTGTTGCCATCCAAGTCCGATAACCACGCTCCCCTTGGAACACCACAAATCCACTCGCCACCTCCTTGCTGTAGGCGCCATTCGAAGGAACCCATGATCCATGTTTCTACGAACAATGTCAAGCACCGTGTAACTGAAGTAGGACAGTACTTCCTGTAAAACACGCAAAAAAATGTTAATAGCCATCACAAACAGCAGTAACATATAAAAAAATTAAATGGAAATAATTGCATAATCACAAGCCCAAGTTAGGGGAAACTTTAGCATACCACTGTCTCTCTATTTCTCTCACTGTCAAAGAATAGTATAAAATATTGGAACTTGAACAACTCCATTGTTGTTGCTTGTTCTTTACAGGATGAAATCGTTTACACGTTTTGTTTCTTATATAGAAGTCAGAAAACGGTTTCAACCGCTTACAAAAAAGGTTATTTCAAAAACCAACAACCTT
Source organism: Spinacia oleracea (assembly GCF_020520425.1). Lineage (NCBI taxonomy): Eukaryota > Viridiplantae > Streptophyta > Magnoliopsida > Caryophyllales > Amaranthaceae > Spinacia > Spinacia oleracea. The sequence continues at coordinate 40,844,144 of NC_079488.1, forward strand.
AGACATGGCAGTTATCAAATAAAAACATTGACAAAAAAGTAACCACCCCTCAGAAAATAAAACTGTGCCCCTCAGGAAATACATACATGGTTGTTCAAAAAAGATCGAACTATAATCCATTAACACGACGCCAAATGTTTACATATAAATAATGCGTCGTTCGTACCATATCAGAGCGTGGTAATAGCCAGGTGGTTTACACAACATAAAGGTAATACCATAACTTATCTTGGCCCCTACCAAGTAAATAAGTGTAGGTACCCCATGAATGACTCGAGAATTTAATTTCGGATAAGGTAGCCCACTAGTTAACAACAAAATTATTCCTAAAATATGTACCATTTTAAGTTAATTGATTCATCCGAGTTCATAACTTTGACAAAAATCACTTCGTTCCCGATATAGCTACAGATTGACCATTTTTTCACCACCCATCCTTGAAATTTTGGAAAGTTGACTAGTTTTATAAGTGACTTTACCGAAATGGGAAAGTTACAATTTGAAATGCCAACACAAAAATATTCGAACATAACATCCTAAATTCTAATCACTAATGGAACTATTATCCTAAGAATACTCGAACAACATCTTAATTCTACTTGAATAAAACCATTAATGCAACTACAATGACTACAAACATGAAGAAACCCATGAATATTAACATATGATCTTCTCCCCCTTTCCTATTCATGAACCTCATTTTCGGGTACCTCAACTCTTCAATCTCTTTGTCCATAGCATTCATCTCGATTTTCATCAACCTTTTTTCCAACAAGAGCTGGTTAATGAGATCCCTCTGCCATGTAGTGTTGTCCAGATCTAGCCACCAGAAATACGTGCATCTCCTTGTTTTCGTTTCTCGATCATAGTACTTGCAAGCAATGAATTTTCTACCTGGATTGTCATGAGTCCAAGCAACTAGCCTTGAAACAGGAGCTCCACAATAACAATAATCCCGTGGTTCATCAACCTGCAACAATTAATTGACCTTTAAACCCCAGATTAAGAATCCCCCAAATATTATAAATGAAGAACTCTAATTTAAGATTTTCAAAAAATACCTGCTTGACTGCGCGAACCATGCTGATAACAGGGGGAAGTTGCCGAATTTTGTTAGCTAAGGAATTTAATTGGCAAAATTCAAAGACAACTTGATTAAATTTGTGGAATTTGACGAATTTGTTTTTGAGCTAGGTTTGTTAATGGAACAACGGTTTAAATAGAGGTAGACGAAAGGAAAACAGGAGCCAAAACTCTTAGAACCCTATGATGTGGGCTCCACAAACGAAATTTGTGAACAGGTCGTGATTTAACGGAACTGTTTGATGCCTGGTTAGTACCATGTCATCGTTTAGTAATGGCTAGGTACACACAGTATAATGTTAATAACCTAAGGATGCAGGGTGATTACCTTCTACTAAACATGGTGACTACCAACAATGAAAAGTGTTCATGATATAATTACTAACTAACAACTAAATAATTCAAATTACAATTTCGGCTAAGGTACCCACTAACAACCAACAAAATAAGTCAAAAAATAGCTACTGACTAATCTAAAACTTAAATAACGTATAGATTTCAAGAAGTATTACAAATGTTTTGGAGGATTGATCATTACCATATAAAGGAATTAAAGATCTGAAACCAAATATTTTGAAACCTTGGTCAGTATCAAATATTCCTTTGGCCATTTCCATATAAAGGGATTAAAGATCTCACCTCCAAATATTTTGAAACCTTGGTCAGTATCAAATATTCCTTTGGTCATTTCCATATATAATGGAAGAAATATGTTGGCTAACTAAAAAAACGGACATCTACATATATGAAACAAAATATTTTTCAATAATGGTAATTAATATTCACTATCTTGGTACGAACCAGTGTAAAATAATGTGTATTGATTAGTTCTTAATTAGACCATGTTTAAATTGAACAATGCCTTTCTCGCTGCTTGTTCTTTACGTGATAAAATCCTTTATAAGTTTGGTTTCTAATATAGAATTCAGGGAAAATCGGGTTCAACTGCTTAAAAAAATTAATTACTTCACAAACCATTTTTGATAGAAGTATACAACCATTGGAAAAAGATTAACTACACCAAAGCAACTTAAACCGTGTTCATATATAACTCACCTTTCTTATGTACGATATCTAAGAGTGGTAATATCCAGGTATATTCAATAAACAAGATGAGGAAGTGAATTTTACTTGACCTGTGACACAGAACGATAATTACCTTACTTTTTGTTGGTCACGACCAAGAAAAAGAATTTTTAATGAATCGGCGAGGAAGTGAATTTCGGAAAAAAAAAACCCACTAACTAACTAGGTAACATTTCAAATTATTTGGGTTATGTACAAACTTACTAATAGATTATTAGTGACTTTACCACAATTGTTGAAATTTATTTGCCTCTTCATTTACTCTGTGTTTATTAATCAAGCTTTGATTGTTTGCGATTTATGAGTGACTTTACAGGGGTGGGGAAGTTATCATTTCAAATGATAAAGGAAAGGTAACACAATACTTATATATTTCATAAAAGAAGGACTAACACAAAAATAAATCATACGAGGTACTAGTTCAAACAATGATAATCTCCAGGAATACACATCATAGTGTTAATAGTCTTGCGGATGCATATTGATAATTACCATAACATATATTGGACAGTACATAAAATAAAGAAGTGTTCATGAATCAGTGATGAACTGAATTTCGTCTAATGTTGCCACTAACCAACAACAACACAATTCCTTTCTGATATATCTACTTAAGATAAAAGACAAGAATGGCAAAAAATAGCCACGAAAAATAAGTGCCATTGAAAAATTCTTCTCGTTCCTTACACAGTTCATTAGCTCAATTCGTGTTTCGCATAGCTCGTTCTTCATTTCTTGAACATCCTCCTCCAAATTCTCCTTCTTCACTTGCAGCTTCTTTACTTTTTCTTCCAGAAGATTTTTTTCCATCTCTAAATCAGCTATGATTTTGTCCTTCTCCAAGATCTGCATGATTTGATATTCACGCTCTTCAATACCATCGCTATTTAGAATCCACTCGAGAAAACCGCAGTCGTCCCGCTGTGAATGTAATAAAATAAAAAAATTCCAATGTCATACTAGAATGGTATGTAATTATTAAAAAAAAGGTACATCAACCTAGTTACCTAGAATAAACTTACAGGCCATTTTGAACAACCAAGAAATTTGCACCCAGAGTTTTGCCCTTTCTTTGCAACCCGGACGACTGCATCTATGTTATGCTCACACTTGATCAGTGAATTCGATATCCCCCTGACGTTTAAAGAACAACCCGATCCTAAAGAATTAGGGTTCACCCCTGCCATACTCTTTGTTTTATCTAAGTTTTTGAAAATAAAGAATTTTGAGAAATAGAGGAAGCGAATGAAGCAGAGGGTCGGCATATTTAATAGCACTTGGTGGGTGGGGTTATTCAAAGCAAGACAATAACTCGCCAACTAACACTGCCACATTAGAACTATATTTATTATTGAAGGTTCTTGGTAATAACCAAATCCTTCAGCGGTAACCACCATAAATTAACATGTACTTGGCTTCTATTAAATTGATCAGTAAGTTACTCTGTTTACATTGATTTCCAAAAGGTATCATTAATCTAACTATGGATCCAAAAGGTATCAGTTTAAGTACCATTCCAAAACGGTTACAGTATGACGTGCTACGTTGCTGTCCAAAATATGCATGTTCAGTTTAAGTACCATTCCAAAACGGTTACGATATGACATGCTACGTTGCTGTCCAAAATATACATGTACGTACGATTTTTCCTACTCACTGAAACCGAAAACTGGAAATTACTTGAAAACTTCAGAAGACAATCGTTTGACAATGGCGCGATCATTGAACTTACTTGAAACGAGCTTGGCCAAACATTTTAGTCGTTCCACCCGCATCCAGGTTGTCTGCAATTTGGTTAAATTGTACACCGATCAATGGAAATGCAGTTCGAACTTTTTTAGTTACAATGTTTCATATAGTTAAAATTTCCAAGGAATAATATCGTAAAAAGAGTTGTTACCGTATAGGATATGTTTGGTATATCATCAACGTTTCCAGCTTCGATATACTTGACTACATACATGCCACAATCATGTTTGAACAAACAAACATTAAATTATCAATCATAATCAACTAAATGATTAGTGTGAGAATATTAAATAAGATACGAATAGTGTGACATATGAATATCATAATTCATACCCGTTCGGTTGGATCTTGTATTGAGGTTTATGACAAGCAAAGTGTGGAAGATCTTGAAAAGATGCATTCAACCTATAATTCTTGAATAGTTCTGACGCCTTCCTCATCTATTAGAATATAGCATTGATTTGTTAGAAATTTTACTAGAGTATTGATTTGTTCATGGACCAACATGTAGGTTGGTAAGTTCCTAAAGTATCCCTGGTACTCACTAAGGAAACAATTTCAATTATTCTAAACCACAACAGAAAAATGTAAACAAGGGAAATATTATTTCTTACTGACCAGATCTAATGCGAGAGTGAATCGTGAACTCAAAACACCAATAGAATCCATAATCCACACCTCTTTATCATGTATTTTGACGACCAACAAAAACCAATGCTCACTGGATTTATTTTCAAAATCATATGCAGGAATGTACACCTAAAATCACCAAACAAACAAAATTATTACAATAACTAGTTACAATTTAAGGAATGGCATTAAACAATTGTACAAACCATGCTAATCTGACTCAAATCACCGGGTAGATATGAAGCGGTACGTTCCCAAGCATGTTGAATTAAGTTTTCGTTAGCCACATACACGTTACGTACATCATTTTTCAGAACAACAACCTATAAGAAACGTTTGGTTTGTTGGTCAGAAGAACTCACGCCTAAATAAAACGACCCAAATATAGTATTCTTAATACATTGTTTACAGATTTTACTATCTGGAATAAAGTCGGCAAAATAAACATCGTATTCCCTTCATGCATTGCGCGATGTTCCAGATCATACAAGTATATGTCAATAAACTGCAATTGAAAAATTGTGTTAACAAACAATTTGATACTATTAGATTATTCAACGCCAATACTAATACGTACGTGGCCTGTAACTCTTGAGTCTGGGTACACAACATGCGATTCTCCAAATGTGAGGTATATTGGGTAACTTGTGGGCCAGTATGCATGGTAGCCGGTGTTCTCTCGAGCTATATGTTGGCATATTTGTCTTTCCAATGGAGTTAGGGAACTCAAGCAGTCTAGGTAGATAGGACTTGGGTCTTCCGCTGATATATATGTTGGTGTGATCACTTCTATGAAGAACCTGGTTCACCTGCTTCATTTGTTGCAGAGTTTGAATTGGAGTTGATGCTTCATGCACATCATTGTTGTTGTCCTAACCAAAGCGTATAAAAAGAGACTGTTAAATAAAAACCACATTCTCTAGGTGATGACCAAGTATGTTCACAGTAATTACCGTATCTGGATCTCTCAAATCTACCTGGGGTGATGAGAATACTCCCCTAAGTTGTGGCCCATCCTGCACAGGTCAAAAAGAAGCACATCCAATGGCCAAACAATGTTCCTTATCTATTAGGTGGTGAACAAAATTACAAGAAAAAAAAACAGGATTCCTACAACGTTTATTGTGAAAAGCAAACAGAAGTATACCTCCTCTCTAGGCTTAATAACAGCAGGACTTTTTGGTGGTCTTCCCCTCTTTGGTTTTTCTAGAGGTAGACCTTTCTTCGTAACTGCAGGCCTTTTGGGTGGTCTTCCCCTCTTTGGTTTTTCTGGAGGTACACGTTCCATAATGACTTCATTTTCTCCTGATCGCTTTGAACCAACATTAGTCTCCTCTTCTTGTTCTCCCGCACATATCAAACGACCAAGACTCAGTTCGCTTTTACATTAATCAAGTGCCAACAATGTCATTCATAGAGAAAGTTTGGTCATATCCACCTCATAATAGGATGGCATATAAATATTCAGTGATGGCCAATACCCTGTTATAACTACAAAAGATGAACATAGTGCACAAGTGAGTAAGTTACCAGTTGTTTATCTTTGTTACCACGACGAGTTCCTCTTCTTTTTGTAATTTTTCTCTCTGGCTGATTAGCATCGTACGTTATGCCACCTGTATTGTCAGGACTCTTCTTAGTTTGAGCCTTCTCGGTTGTTTTCTTTTCCACCGGACTCTTTTTATTGACCACATCAAGAATTGAGAATTCCAGTAAAGTGTCCATCCCATCAGGGAACTGGGATGTCGTGAAGCGAATATCTCTAATGTTGATTGTTGGACCATCATCATCATCCAGGTTTACTCCCTTTTCATCCGGGTCAATAATCAACTTCCTTTTCACAGAATTCGCGACTGGAGTTAAGAACGGAGAATGTCCTCGATTACCCTTTAGGCTGTTATCGTTGATAGAGAATGGGGAATTCGGAGAACATCCTCGATTACCCTTTAGGTTGTCGTCGTTGATAAAGAATCACTAGTAGAAAAAACCCTTATTGCAGCGGGCTTTTAGACCCCTGTTGCAGCGTACATCGTATGCTGCAACTGGGGGGCCTGCAACAAGTCTGAACATGTTGCAGCGTACAATGTTCGCTGCTAAAAGGGGTTTTTTGCAGCGTACATATGTATGTACGCTGCAACAAGTGCCAAAAAATTAGCAAAAATTTGGACTTGTTGCAGCGTACATATATATGTACGCTGCAAAAGACTCAACTTTTTGCAGCGTGCATTTATTTGTACGTTGCAACAAGTCTGGAATTTTGCGAAATTTTTTTCTCTTGTTGCAGCGTACAACATATATGTACGCTGCAACAAAGCACTTTTGGCGGGAAAATTCTAATTTTTTTTAGGGATACCTAGAGTGCCTTGCACCAAATATAGAAACCTGTCAAAACAATAATAGAATAACGCAACCTGTATAACAAATATAAAAACAACAACTGGAGTTTTGTATATATCCCAAAACCAAAAGTGCACATACCGATACATTTAAATATATTTACGTTCCAATTTCAACGTACGCATACATTTTAACATAAAAGATTGTTCTATAACATCTAAACCAACACGATCAAGCGCCCTCAGGTCAATAATAAATACTTGGTGGTAAAAAACTTCGCCCATTTCTCACGAACCACATCAATTTCCTCACTAGCATAAGGCGCAGTCCTCGGAGTATAGACCTTACAAAAACAAAAATTTGATGGAGCATTAGATCGATTAAATGCAAATGAAATGTCACATTTTAACATTCAAGCAACTAATGACAATGTATTAATAGTCTAGAATACGAATCAATTAGTTACTTACCTCATCTAGCCGGCCTTCATAGTCATGTTGTAACGTGACTATCTCTAACATGAACTTCATAACGTAATAGCCACACTCAGTTCCGCCGATTTGTTGAGCACACTGATTAAGAAACATAATACTTTATCTTGCAAGGCCAATAGTTAATAAAAACAAAGCAAAAAGCTAATTAAGAAACATGTTATACCTCTATATGAATGGGTTTACACGACTTAAAACTCGTTTTATTCGGACAATTCCCACCATTGCACTTGTACACTTGGTATGCCCTAGAAAATTAACGAAACACGGGTACTCATGAATATGATTTTGGCTTAGGTTTCTTAAAGACTAATGTAATTTGTAAGCAAAAGAACTTACAAACTCAAGATTCCCCATGCATAATCTGCTCGACGTGGATCTCTAGCAGAATCGAAAATATATACATAACCTCTACGTAGGTCCATCACGTATAAATTCCAATGATTTCTGTATAATTTATAAATGATATAGTAAATATTTAATAACAATAATAATTAATATTTTATATGAAACTTATATAACACACTTACTCTTGATTATATGGGATTAAAAACCAATTAGTTAGGTTAGGATTACCCATCTTCTCCTTTTCAATTTCAACTTGGAAATTTTTTTTCAAATACATTGTTGGCGCTCCAGGGTCGGCCTTGATTCTAGTGCTTGACATAATCTCGGGACAAATGAACGAAATCCGAGACATTTCAAATGATTTGGCATGATCGTGCAATAAACACCTACAAAATAAACAAGATTACACTATTAAGATCGATAAAGAGAAAAAACTTCAAAGAAATAATAGTTATATTAACAACAATAAAACATTTAATTACAATATGTAGACTTGGATCTCTGAAATGTTTAAGCACGCCCCGTGAAGGAACTCTCCTATATCAGACGCAGTTATGTATGTTTCTTGATCAAAATCCGAGTGCCAAACTGAGGCCACCAATGAGATGGTAGTATTATCATATATATCATCAGGCGCCAAAGTCATGATAAACTGCAAGTATTTGCATGACGGGCCAAGACCTTGAATTGCATCGTGTACAAGTCCCGCTTTCTTGCTTTTGGTGGTTGATTCTTGTGTTTTACGATCACAACTACCCACGACCTCTAAGTTGGACTTAGGCTTAGAATTCGACTACTTTGGATGCGAAAATTCCTATAACAATAGTCAATTAACATTAGTCATGTAATAAGAATCAAATGAGTCCTTAGGTTCTTTAGTTCAAAGTTGGGAGCGAAAATGTCATTTTAGCTCTATATATGACCTATAACAACCCAACGAACCTTAAATGTGCATAAATAGGTTCGAATGAGATTTAGAAACTTAAAACTATGCATATTAGTCATGTAATAAGAATCAAATGAATCCTTAGGTTCTTTAGTTCAAAGTTGGGAGCGAAAATGTCATTTTAGCTCAATATATGACCTATAACGACCCAACGAGCCTTAAATGTGCATAAATAGGTTCGAATGAGTTTTAGAAACTTAAAACTATGCATATTAGTCATGTAATAAGAATCAAATGAGTCCTTAGGTTCTTTAGTTCAAAGTTGGGAGCGGAAATGTCATTTTAGGTCTATATATGACCTATAACGACCCAACGAGCCATAAATGTGCATAAATAGGTTCGAATGAGTTTTACAAACTTAAAACTATGCATATTAGTCGTGTAATAAGAATCAAATGAGTCCTTAGGTTCTTTAGTTCAAAGTTGGGAGCGGAAATGTCATTTTAGCTCTATATATGACCTATAACGACCCAACGAGCCTTAAATGTGCATAAATAGGTTGGAATGAGTTTTAGAAACTTAAAACTATGCATATTAGTCATGTAATAAGAATCAAATGAGTCCTTAGGTTCTTTAGTTCAAAGTTGGGAGCGAAAATGTCATTTTAGCTCAATATATGACCTATAACGACCAAACGAGCCTTAAATGTGCATAAATAGGTTCGAATGAGTTTTAGAAACTTAAAACTATGCATATTAGTCATGTAATAAGAATCAAATGAGTCCTTAGGTTCTTTAGTTCAAAGTTGGGAGCGAAAATGTCATTTTAGCTCAATATATGACCTATAATGACCAAACGAGCCTTAAATGTGCATAAGTAGGTTCGAATGAGTTTTAGAAACTGAAAACTATGCATATTAGTCATGTAATAAGAATCAAATGAGTCCTTAGGTTCTTTAGTTCAAAGTTGGGAGCGAAAATGTCATTTTAGCTCAATATATGACCTATAACGACCAAACGAGCCTTAAATGTGCATAAATAGGTTCGAATGAGTTTTAGAAACTTAAAACTATGCATATTAGTCATGTAATAAGAATCAAATGAGTCCTTAGGTTCTTTAGTTCAAAGTTGGGAGCGAAAATGTCATTTTAGCTCGATATATGACCTATAACGACCAAACGAGCTTTAAATGTGCATAAATAGGTTCGAATGAGTTTTAGAAACTTAAAACTATGCATATTAGTCATGTAATAAGAATCAAATGAGTCCTTAGGTTCTTTAGTTCAAAGTTGGGAGCGGAAATGTCATTTTAGGTTCGAATGAGTTTTAGAGGGTTTACCTTGGATGCTAAGTCTGTTGTCTTCTTTTGGGCCGCTAATACCGTTGTCTTTTTCTTGGAGCTACCATCCCTCCCTTTAGAAACATTAGACTTGGACTTATTTTTAGGAGGTGAAGTACAATCCTTTAAAATTCAACAAAAACAAGAGTAGGTAAGATGTCGAATGTGCTTGCGTGAACATATACATTCTAAACAATAAAACATATATACCTCGCCGTCTTCGAAAATCACTAAGTGTATGGGCCATTGCACAAAACTACCCAGAGCACCGCCTAAGTTAGTGAAACCATCTCCCGTAGGTACCGAAAGAATATCATCAACATGTCCGTCGTAAACAAAATCAACTTGGACTTTATAGTGACCAGGCTTCATCGATGTAAAATGTTGGGGCAATGCACCATCTGAGGGTTGTACCATACCATCCGCCACGACAATGTTGTTGCCTGAAACTTTATCCTCAAGGGCAAGACGACATAGAGTCCTTTCCTTCATAAACAAAGGTTTCAATGCAACTTTGTAAGTGATACAGATTATTAAGTAAATGTCAACTAAAAACATAAAAGGATCAAGCAACTATGTTAAAAAAGAGTGACTACGTCGTACCTTTAGCTCGCGTGGTTGCGGCACTAAGATGTGACGAGTGGTTCTTGTAGCACTAACATCAAGGTCAACTCTGGCAGAATCATTTAAGTGGAGGTCATCAAGTATCGGGGTAGAAATGGAGTTTAGTTGTCCTGTTTTTAACAAGGTGCTTAGTTGCTTTTGGAGGGCCTCTGCCACCCTTTTCTACCCTTTTCTCTAATTCACCTTCAAACTCCTTTTTCACAGAAGCTCTGATTGATTCGTAATTTTCTGATGAAGCTTCACCATGGTCACTTCTACTATGTCGATTACACGGACCGAAAGCCTTTTTGATACCAACCATGCCACCTGTTCCCTTGACACGCCCACGGTGATCTTTTTTCCCTATAGCTTTAGTGAGGGCATCCTCACCCTGTTCGAAAGAAAGATTTCCTTTTTCCTCTTCTGCGATGTACTCTAACTGCCAATTAGGAAAGTAAAATTACTTTATATTCTCTAATCAAAGCAAGTAAATATTAATTAATTATCACTACTTACAGCTTTTGTTGCGATTTCAACAACTTCTGTATCGTTCGGGTCAATTTCCCACTTTCCCTCTTTATTTTGTACTTGATGGGCCAAAATCCACTCCTTTGATCTGTATTTTCTAACTCTATCAACATTTGAGGTCACTGATGAGTTCACCGAGGAGCTACTCGAGATAGGTAAAGATGCATCTGGTGGAAGTCGTCCATCTTTTATCCAATCTAGTCGCTTTCTATTATAACCCTTTTGGCCGGTGCGATGTGGGTTCTTGTTGCATGATGCACTTTTCCTCGCCTTTTCACTACGAAGCTGTCAAAGACAACATAAAAAGATGGAAATAAATGTTTTTTCTGATAACTTTTTGTCCTAGAACCAATGTCAGTTTGCTACATGAAAAACTCTTTAAGGACAAGTTAAAGAAATATTATCATTACCAATGACTCTGGCAGGAAATAATGTTTAACAAAAGTCTTCCAATCATCCTCTGTGATATGGTTGTAGACATCCCAAGGCATCTTGTTTGTTTGATTTTTTGGCTTCTTTTCCTTCATAGTTATCCATCGGCGCACCAACTTGCTCTTGAAACAACTAAATCGTTTCGCCACACAAGAATGAAAATATTTCTCCCTCGAATGATTAGAATCATCAGTAATGTGGAACATAAGCTGTTAATAATTAAAAAAAGTTAGATTATAAAAATAGTATTTAAATCAAATTAAATAATCCCTAAAATATACAAATCAAGTTAATATCCAATGCTTACCTTAGTCTCCTCCCAAAACCCCTTCTTGGTTTGCTCATCTACCTTTGGATATAATGGGACGTTAATATTAATTCTAGTAGCACAACTCCCAACTTGCTTCCCGTATTCATGAGACCATTGTCCATCGGGGACATTATATACATTATACTCAAGGAACATAGGCTTAGCGACTTTAACACCTTTTGACGGACCACGGCCTTTAATGGTCTTTGTAATCGTACTAACATCTTGTGATTCGTCACCCGTTGTGGGAGTCTTGCCACCTTCTGATTCATGCCTAACAACAATTTGGTTTTCATTCATCGTACCTATGTTGTTCCTGCATCAAGTAAAACATACAGAAGGGTGGTTACAAAATGTGCGCGCAGCAGCAAATCAGTGCACTAGCATATAGAAGGATATCAGATCAGTGCAGATATCACAGATCAGATCAGCACTGATCTGTGCTGATCTGTTCTGCACTGATCTATGCTGATCTGATCAGCACTGATCTGTGCTGATCTGATCTGCACTGATCTGTGCTGATCTGATCTGCAATGTTCTTTGTCATTCTTGGTGTGTTTGTTGAGGCAATATGAGAATGCAGGGCAGCAAATCAGTGCACTAGCATACAGAAGGATATCAGATCAGTGCAGATATCACATATCAGTGCTATCAGGGTGAGGTGATCAAAAATGTACCGAACAGATACAGATCAGTGCACATCAGATCAGCACTGATCTGTGCTGATCTGATCTGCACTGATCAGATCAGCACAGATCTGTGCTGATCTGATCTGCACTGATCTGTGCAGATCAGATCAGCACTGATCTGTGCTGATCTGTTCTGCACTGATCTGTGCTGATCTGATCTGCACTGATCTGTGCTGATCTGATCTGCAATGTTCTTTGTCATTCTTGGTGTGTTTGTTGAGGCAATATGAGAATGCAGGGCAGCTAACTCATTCTATAAACAAGTTCTATTAATCTAGTATAGTACGGAGTAGTATGTAAGTTAGATCGTAAAATGAAATTACTTGATTGAGTTTCACTTAAACTCAAGCAACAATGATTAAGAAACTTAATGAGGAAATCTGACAATCTCACTTCTCTTATATCATGAAATCATATACTCATATGAGATAAGTCTAGAAAACACCATTTATGCTAAAATGAGGCATTTTCGCTCCCAGCTATGAACTAACGAACATAAGGACTCATTTTAACCTTTTAAATGATTAATATGATTAATTTTAACTTTGCAAGACTCGATCCGATCTATTTATTCACATTAGAGACTTGTTTGGTCAGTGTGGTTCATATTTATGATAAAATGAGGCATTTTTGCTCCCAACTATGAACTAAAGAACCTAAGAACTCATTTTTAGGCTAATATGACACTTTCGCTCCCAACTTTGAACTAACAAACCTAAACACTCATTTTAATCCTTTTAAATGATTAATATGATTAGTTTTAACTTTCCTAGACTCAATCCAATCAATTTATGCCATTTGAGAGTTGTTTGGTCGTTATGGTTCATATTTATGCTAAAATAAGACATTTTCGCTCCCAACTTTGAACTAAAGAACCTAAGGACTCATTTGATTCTTATTACATGACTAATATGCATAGTTTTAAGTTTCTAAAACTCATTCCAACCTATTTATGCACATTTATGGCTCGTTGGGTCGTTATATGTCATATATAGAGCTAAAATGATATTTCCGCTCCCAACTTTGAACTAAAGAACCTAAGGACTCATTTGATTCTTATTACACGACTAATATGCATAGTTTTAAGTTTCTAAAACTCATTCGAACCTATTTATGCACATTTATGGCACGTTGGGTCGTTATAGGTCATATATAGAGCTAAAATGACATTTCCGCTCCCAACTTTGAACTAAAGAACCTAAGGACTCATTTGATTCTTATTACACGACTAATATGCATAGTTTTAAGTTTCTAAAACTCATTCGAACCTATTTATGCACATTTATGGCTCGTTGGGTCGTTATAGGTCATATATAGACCTAAAATGACATTTCCGCTCCCAACTTTGAACTAAAGAACCTAAGGACTCATTTGATTCTTATTACATGACTAATATGCATAGTTTTAAGTTTCTAAAAATCATTCGAACCTATTTATGCACATTTATGGCTCGTTGGGTCGTTATAGGTCATATATAGAGCTAAAATGACATTTCCGCTCCCAACTTTGAACTAAAGAACCTAAGGACTCATTTGATTCTTATTACACGACTAATATGCATAGTTTTAAGTTTCTAAAACTCATTCGAACCTATTTATGCACATTTATGGCTCGTTGGGTCGTTATAGGTCATATATAGAGCTAAAATGACATTTTCGCTCCCAACTTTGAACTAAAGAACCTAATGACTCATTTTATTCTTATTACATGACTAATATGCATAGTTTTATGTTTCTAAAACTCATTCCAACCTATTTATGCACATTTATGGCTCGTTGGGTCGTTATATGTCATATATAGAGCTAAAATGACATTTCCGCTCCCAACTTTGAACTAAAGAACCTAAACACTCATTTTAATCCTTTTAAATGATTAATATGATTAGTTTTAACTTACCTAGATTCAATCCAATCAATTTATGCCATTTGAGACTTGTTTGGTAGTTATGGTTCATATTTATGCTAATTTAGTCAACTAAGGTCAATTTAGGTCAATTTATTCAACTAAGGTCAATTTAAGCCCGCTCGTTTTGATTTAGGTCATTCTAGCTCAAGATTAGGAGACATGTTAATTAGCGCAACACTAGGAGAAAACGCACAACTCACCAAAAGTAAATACGTGCGTTATTTTCCGATTCTGAGAACTTCTGAAAAGACACAAATCACCGAAAGCTTCTGAAAATTTCTGACTCGGAGATCTCAAGTCATCTGCACAGAAAGTTAGAAAACTTCGGTCAGGAACAAAAGTAAGATGTGGAAGTACAGGAAGAATTAAAGAAAGCTAGAAAAGTATAATCATGAACACAATGGAAGTATAAAATAAGAATTAAAGATGTGGAAGTACAAACTACACCTTCCTAAATGCTAGAAAAGATACATTTAATCTGATATTCAGTTAGCTAGAATTACCTATTCCCAGAAGCCAACTCATCTTATTCATTTACGGTTTATAACCCAAATTCCTTCCCTATGATCTGTACGCATATGATTAGTATTATTTGCATCTTGCTCCTCCGGTAACGGTTGAACAGCCGTTGGTAACAGGGGTGTTTCATCGTACTTGTCATACTCATCTTCATCCACAACATCATCAATACCCAGAATATTTCTCTTGCCTTGGGCAACTGCACGCCATATAGGATCAACATTGTCTACCACATAGAAAATTGACTCCATCTGCATGTGTTCTCTTCTATCACTTTTTCACTCTGGCTCTCATACTTCCAAAATTTCCATATACTTATAGCTATTATATAATTAAAAGGAACATTATCTTTTCATGACGTACATCCAATATTTCATGTCTATGTTTTAACACTTTAACTGATGCATTCTTTGCTTCACTCTACAAATGTATTTTTCATGTTGTTAATTAATTTGTTTTTGTTCTGTTAGGTAGTACGTACAACAGGTTTTTAAATCAAAATCTGGAGATCGGGTTGTAGGTTTTGGAGGAGGAATAAAGCTTAAAGATATAAAGAGACCACAACCCGTAAGAGTAGAACTTCAAACTAAATTGAATAGTGACAATAAAAAGGATTAAGTTCTTGCCAATTGCATGGAGGAAGTACAAGCTGGGAAAAATGAAATCAAGGAACGTGTGAGTCTGGTTGAGTCTAAAATGACAATGTTTCAAGATATGTTGGTCTTCACAAGTTGGATCAGAAATGCAAAAATAGGCTGAAGCTGCTACACGTCAGTTTAGATATTTGGTGCAAATTTTCTAATTGTTTTTTAAAGAACAAGGAATTATTTAGATTTAACTCTTAGTATTACACAAGTTATTTGATCTTATTAGTTTGGTTTTTTTGACTCACTGAAATTGTTTATTATGAATCTTTTGTGATTGATTCGTTTAATATAAATTTAGTATATTATTCTATATACTTTTTATGATTTTGAATAAATTGCAGGTAATAAATATTCTTCATATTAACGACAAAATATATCTATTTTATATAGTCAAATTAACGTCGAAATATTTTGTCGTTGTTGGACGATAATAAAAATTATTGTGCCAATTTGATTCTTTTTTTACGTCAATTTTGTTGGTCGTTATTTGTCGTTTGTTCGACGTCATTGAATATATAATAACGACGAGCAATCATTTTGTCGTTAATAAATAACGACGAACAATAATTTTGTCGTTAATAAGTAACGACAAACAATCATTTTGTCGTGTAAAATTCACGACGAACGTTGACATTAATGCTATTAACGTCGGAAGCTATTACGACAAAACTAACGACGAACTTGGTTCGTCGTTAAAGGTTTTAACGACGAAATTTTGGACTTGTAACGACGAAAAAATTCGTCGTTATAAACCCTTTTTCTAGTAGTGATCGATGCTAGAATGAATGGCTCGTCACTATCACTTAATCGATCAAAGTTAACCAATGTTAAACCAGGAAAAATTTCATCTTGTTTCACCCCATTATGGTTGTTGGCCCACTTGCACCGAAATACAGGGATCGTAAATTTGTTGTAATCAAGCTCCCATATTTCTTCGATAACACCATAATATGATTGTGTCGCATCAACCGGTCTTCTATCCTTGGCGCTTGCATAGACCCTAGATGCTGCAACATGCTTCACTCCACTATTCTGCACCACACTCTTTTCATCTTGTCTTCTAGTGTAGAATGTGAACCCATTGATATCATACCCTTCATAAGACAGAACACATAGTCGAGGACCTCGAGCTAACCACTGGACCATTTCAGAAACATCTAGATTTTTTTTCATTTCCTCGGCTACTTCCTTCTTAAACCAATCAACAAATGTGCGATTATGTTCTTGCATCAACGCTCTTTCCTTCAACTTAGGATTCTTTTGTTGCAATTCTAGCAAATGCTTATCTATGTAAGGATTGACCTCGGTAAGATGCTGCAACACACAAAGATGTGCCTTATTCTTCCTTTCAGATGGAGGCGAGATCACATTTTTACCAATTACCCCATGCCCTTCAAGCCTCCCTGCATGACGAGATTTTGGAAGACCTATTTGCTCAAGCCTTGATAAGAATTCAGCTACATATTAAGATATCTCTTCCTCAAGGACTCCCCGAATGATACTACCCTCCGGCCTTGCCCGATTCTTTGTTTTGTCCTTTAAATGCCCAAAAAATCTCTCAAAAGGATACATCCATCTTAAGAACACCGGACCACATAACTTGATTTTTCGAACTAAATGGACAATTAAGTGCACCATAATATCAAAGAAAGATGGTGGAAAGTACATTTCAAATCGACACAAAGTTTCAACAATATCATTGTGCAAAGAATCTAATTTCTCCGGATCAATCACTTTAGCACATATAGAATTGAAAAACACACAAAGTTTTGTTATAACATGTCTCACGTGTTTCGGCAATATCCCACGAAGTGCAATTGGCAAAAACACATTAATCATTACATGGCAATCATGAGACTTCATACCAACCAACCTAAGGTCCGAGAGAGATACTAGGCGCTTTACATTCGACGAATATCCCGAGGGAACCTTAATTCCATGTAAGCACTCACAAAACTGCTTCTTCTCCTTTCTTGACATAGTGTAACACGCTGGAGGCAGATAAGTCTTAGTACCACCCGCACCAGATTTTTCAACAGGCCACAAATCTGGTCGAATATTCCTCTTTTTCATATCTTTCCGCACATTCTCATTGTCCTTAGTCTTTCCAAGCATGTTTAGCAAAGTCCCAATGATAGCATCGCACACATTTTTCTCAATGTGCATTACATCGAGACAATGCCTAACCGACAAATCTCTCCAGTAGGGAAGATCCCATAATGGAGATACTTTCTTCCACAAAACACCCTTTTTAGACTTGGACTTGTAGCACTTGCCGTATTTGGTTTCAACATTTTTTATTCGTTCATAAACCTGTGATCCTGTCAAAGGCGTACGAGCTACTCTTTCCTCGGTGAACCCATTGAATTCTTTCTTCTTCTTACGATAAGGGTGATATCGACTGAGGTGCTTCCTGAAATCTGGGTAAACATTTTTCTTGAAATTATGCAACCATGTGGGCTTCATGTCCTCTTCACATATAGGGCATGCTTGTTCTCCTTTGGTTTTGTATCCAGACAAGTTTCCATATGCCGGAAAATCATTTATGGTACAAAAAACCATAGCTCGCAATATAAAGCTTGAATTGGTATGTGCATCGAACATTGAAACACCTTCATTCCACAATAATTTCAAATCATCTATGAGTGGAGCCAGGTACACATCTATGTCATTTCCAGGTTGCTTAGGCCCCAAGATGAGGAGTGATAACATGATATGCTTCCGCTTCATACACAGCCATGGAGGAAGATTATAAATTGCTAGAAGAACCGGCCATGTGCTATGTTGACTGCTTAGAGTTCCATATGGATTCACACCATCTGCACATAAAGCAAGCCTTAGATTTCTAACCTCCTTACCAAATTCAGGATATTTCTTATCAATATTTCTCCATTGAACAGAATCTGCAGGATGTCGAAGGAGTTCATCTTTCTTCCTCACTTCCGCATGCCACCTTAAGTTTTTTGCTTGTTTCTTCAATGAAAACATACGCTCAAACCTAGGTATGATTGGAAGATACCACAAAGACTTAGCAGGCGGGCCCCTCTTAGCAGAATTTGCCCCTTTGCGTTTGTAACGAGATGCGCCGCATGTTGGACACTCATCCAAATGTTCATGCTCTTTTCTGTAAAGCATACAATCATTTGGGAAAGCATCTATCTTATCGACCTCTAAGCCTAAGGGACACATCAATTTCCTGGCATAATAGGTAGAGGTGGGGATATCATTCCCTTCCGGCAAAAATTCACCTACCCACTCCAATAAGGTGTCAAAGTGTTCATCTCTCCAACAACCTTTACATTTGAGGTTGTAAAGTATTGACACACATTCCAACTTGCTGAATTTTGTACAATCGGGATACAAAGGAGTTTCAGCAGCCTTTGATACTTGTTCGAACATCTGAGGTCGTTCGTCCAAGTGATCTTTCAGCCCATCCATCATATCATTTATTTCATCATCTTCTTCCTCATCATCATCCGTCTCATTATTCTCATAAATATCATCATCACTCTCATTACTCTGAACATCAAATTCATGGACACTAGAACTTGGACGATCAGGTATTGTTTCACCATGCCAAAACCAAACATGGTAATCTTGCTTAAACCCACGGCGAAATGAATGATCCTCAATTTCATCAATGTCACCTAACCGCTTGATATTGTTACAATCACGGCAGGGACAATAGATTTTTTCGGCTTTTGTACTCCGTTGGTGTGCTAAAGCACATCTAATGAACTCTGCGACCCCACTCAAGTATTCTGCCGTAGTATGGTCACCATACATCCAACGACGACTCATTACTAATAACAACAACAAAAGGTTCCACACATAAACACATATATTAAGAAGTCACAAAATCATTAAGAAGTTCCGCAAATCTTTGATTACATCATTTAAGTTTATCAATGCTTCACTGAAGTGATATTAGAAGTCCAAAAATAATCCTAATAAGTAAAACGGAATGGATACTTAAGCATAGAATACTAATGTACACGTTTTATTATTACACTTACTGTACTTATCCAAATTTTATTTATCGTAAAAATGATATGCACTTACTGTACTATTGATTTCAACTTTCAAAAGAGGAAAAGAGAAATTTTATGAAGATAATTAGATATATCAATACCTTATGCAATTGTTGAAATTCGAACAAGCACGATGATAGATTATGCTGGCAGTACGATCATCGCCCCCCTCTTCAACCATATGCGTATCTACCCATCTTCACAATTAACTGCAAATTAAAGAAATAATTGAAAAACAGCCAAAAAAATCAAAAAAATCAAAATAAAAATAAAAGTTGAACAAACGAAAATCAAAAACGAAAATTGAAAATGAAAATCAAAACGAAAATCAAAAACGAAAATCAAAAACAATAATCCAAAAGAAAATCAAAAACGAAAATTGAACCCTAATCTGAAAACGAAAATAAAAAACGAAAATAAAAATTGAACAAACCATAGCGAAACCACCGGAACCACGACGCCGAGCAACCACCGGAACCACGACGCGACGGGGGGACGCTGAACCCCCGGCCGACCAAGAATATAACCTTTCAGTGACAGGCCGCGCGAGAACAGAACGGGATGGGGGAGATGAGGCGAGAACACAGACACACCGGCGAAGACAGCGACGCATGGCTGAGCAACGCTTGTACGGCGACGCAGGGCTGGGTTCGACGGCTGATTTCGACGGCGACGCAGGGCTGAGTTCGACGGCTTGCTTGGATATTTGTTTAAGGGAAAAAGCTTGAAGAGAGTTTGAGCGCGGTTTCAAAATATTGTTAAAGGGCAAAACTATTGACGTACGTTATTGCAGCAAAAAATTTTGAAACGCGGACTTGTTGCAGGGGGCAATAGCATGTACGCTGCGATAAAGTCGGGTTGTTCCTGCGGGCTTTTATTTTGTACGCTTCAACAAACACATTTGCTGCGAACAATTAAAATGTACGCTGCAAAAACCCTTTAAAGGG
This sequence comes from Spinacia oleracea, assembly GCF_020520425.1. Classification (NCBI taxonomy): domain Eukaryota; kingdom Viridiplantae; phylum Streptophyta; class Magnoliopsida; order Caryophyllales; family Amaranthaceae; genus Spinacia; species Spinacia oleracea. Next base: position 40,864,703 of record NC_079488.1, read on the forward strand.
TTTGACCCGCGTTGACCGACTGGTTGTTGAAGCGTATTTATACATGTACGCTGCAACAAGGGGGCTGCAACAGGGGTTTTTTCTACTAGTGAATGGGGAATTCGGAGAACAACCATCCTCTGTTTTCATCGACTTAATTATATGGTCCTTCAGTTGATTCAATGTATAATCCAAGTTTCCAACCCTCCAATTGAGTTGATTCACATGGTTTTCTATAACACTCAATCGGTATTCAAGCAACCATGACATAAAAGAATAGAAAACAAATAAGCAATTATCCAAACCCAGAAACAAATGAAAGACTTTTGTAATTCTAAATTTAATCTACTTACATCTAAAACAATTTTAAGTGAACCTTTTCCATTAGTATCTTGTATCCCTTCGGACATGACCAATACCGTAGTTCGCCGTTACTAACCTGTATTTGGGAAGTAACCCGGATACCTCCGTCTGCATTTACAAAGAAACAAGGACCCATAATCATTATAAATTCTACAAATTATAAATTAATGTACAATTCATTTAGGGTTTAGTGCCCAATTCATCTGAGAAGGGGCCTAAATTCAAATTAAAGAGAGCGAAATTAGGTTTTAGAAGAATAGAATTTAAGATTTTAACGAACAATTCTGGGGTGGTTGAAGAGAGCGAAATTAAAAAGAATAGAATTTAGGGTTTGAATGTACACTTCTGGGAGAAAGCAAGAAAGTGTAGGGGAGAAAGCGGAAAACAGAGAAGAAGGGTTTCACTGTTGGGAGAAAAAAGGGGGAAATTACGGACACGTTGCACTAAATCATCATTTTTAAATGTGTTTGGGTACTATCCTTGATTAATGTTGGTACTTACCGTAATACCTTAAGAGAGGTAGATACCAACAATGTTTACGGATACTACCCCTGCAGATGTTAGTAATTTCTGTGTTTGGGTACTATCCTTGATTGATGTTGTTAGTTTCCGTAATACCTTAAGAGAAGTAGCTACCAACAATGTTTACGGATACTACCCCTGTAGAGGTTAGTAATTTCATAAAAACAGAAGGATGGTAATAACCACAAAACGTTTTGGATACTACCGTAAATGATATTGATAATGTCCAAAAGAACATGAGGATATTTAGCCTCGGTTCCTTCCTTCTCCCATGGCAGCGGCAGACCTGCAACTTTTGCCAAACGAATCCCAGGCATGGTAACCATCATTAAATCGACGGAAATTCCAGATTTAACACTAAAACATTATTATTATTCAGCATATTTAACACTCCAAATGAATTGTCAAACTTCCGTCGTTACTCCATTTTTTCCGGTGGCCACCAAAGTCTGTCATTTCTCGTTTCTACGACCATGGCTACCGATAATTGTTGCAAATTCTATGGAACAAGCACCGAAATTCATTGCTCTTTGCTTCACAACACCTCCCTCTTTTGATTTCCAGATCTAACAACCCAAAACCCAGAATTTCGTGGTAAGAAACAAGGACGAAACTATGAGAATATAAAAGAACTCCGGCGATACCCATGAACGATGAACGATGAACGATGAACGACGAACGATGAACTCCGGCGAGTTAAAAGAACTCCCTCTTTTGATTTTCCGGCAATTGGAACTCCGGCGAAGCAAGAGGAGAGAGAAATAAACTTAGTTGTTAATTGATAAACTTAATTGTTAATTAAGTTTTTAATTGTTAATTAAGTTTTCTAATTATTTTATTTATTAATATCAGATTATACAAAAGATTTTTTTGGGAAATTCAGAAATTACAAAATGTATTTTCATAAAAGAAATTGTGTAATTAAATTTAAAGATAAAAGAATTAAATTCATTAAAATATATTATTTTTATTAAATTTAAAGATAAAAGAAAAGAATTTTGTGTGGCCCATATTAATTCTAAACAATAGTCATTTTTATGATGACCATGATAGAACTATCCCAATAAATCTAAATCAATAATTTTAAACAAGAAGAATTTATTTAATTAATTGAACTCTTTTTAAAACAGGAAAAGGTACTGTAATTAATTAAATGATGCCTTATCAAGCTCTTTTAATAAACTCGTACTCAAATTAAAGAACTGACACAATCACGATTTTTTCCCCTAAAAAAAATCAAGATCTTTTAATAAACTCGTACTCAAATCAAAGAACTGACACAATCTGAGATTTTCTACAAATAGATGAATCCTATTTCTCTGGGGGAACATAGAGATGCCTTTATTCAAATCAAAGACTCTTTTACTCAGATTAATAACGAATGACATTGGGCCAAAAGAGATTATATATTTCAGGAATAGTTGTCACTCGTAACTCAAATTAATAACGAGTGACAACTATTCCTGAAATATATACTCTCTTTTCTTCATTTTCATTTTATTTGGTCCAATTGAACGAAAAAACTCTTCCACAAAAACTTGTTGAAACGAGGCAAGTAAAATGGGGTTATGGGACGATAATAATCCTGGATGTAGTTAATATAATGGATTTTTTTGGTTATGGTAGGTACTTTTTGCCGATACATATGTCAATTTTAGTCATAATTAAAGCATTTTTTAAAGTAAATTTTTTATTACTCTATTTATATAGAAAATGTTTGCTAAATAAAAAAAAATAAGCGGGGTGACGCGGGGACGGATATCAGATGGTGAGACGGGTGGTCGGACAAGGATGGATTTTTAATTTGTACCCATTTAGGCGGGAATTGGGATGAATTTTATACCTGCCATATATCGATGATAGGAGAATGGAGATGAATGGACCTACATCCGCATCTGCTCCACCCATTAACATCCCTCATTAAACATGTTTTGTAAAATTGGTTGTTAATTAAGTCAAAAATAAAAAGATACTACAAGTCACGTACTTACCTTTCCATTTTAGATCAAAGGCAATACAATTTAGAAATTATACGAAATATTATTATCTTTTGTGGAGCTTGATGTGATGGTATTAGATGGAATGAAAAATTATGCTAAAGAAAGTTTGCAAATAGATAATCTATATTATTAAAGTAGAATGGTGAAGAATAAGGATTGAACAAAAGGTCATCCAAGCCATCTCATGCATTAGGCATTATGGACCATTAATTTCGCTTGATAAAATTTCATCCGTTAGATTTCCCTAATAAATATCATTACATTCACTAGAAACACTTTTTTTTTTTTTTGAGGGAAGAAACACATTATTATGCAATTAAATCTTTCATTCAAACTTACATTACTAAAAAAAATTGCTTAATTATAGTCTTCATATTAATTTCCTAATTAATCACTCAATATTTATGACAAATTTTTTTCTCTATGATTTCATCTTTTAAATGCTACTCAGTAATTATATTTCTTACCTCATTACCCCTTTTAATAATTAATCTTTTATTTAAGGTCTCTTAATAATTAATCTAGCTATAATGTTGTACATGTTTTTTTATACTGACGATAGTTGGGTTGGTTGATAGATTTTCGTCGGTGGTAGATGTTGTGGGATCTTTTACGGTGTTGACGTGGCACGCGCTCCTCGGAGGTATCAAGTATGACTTGGCACGAACTTCTGGCAACCTGCAAAACAAGAATATTCCCGTAGGAATATTCCCTCCGATGCTTAAGTAAGTATAAGCTAGAGAGATAAGTAATTTGTAGAGAGAAGGCAGAGCAAAGATAGGTTTGTTGTTGGTGGGCAAGAATTGAATGCCCTTTTACCTTGGGATCTGAGCTATTTATAGTGCTAGGGTTTCTTGGGGACTGCACCCTCAACCCTAGCTGTGGGATGCGTGCCCCTTGGGGATTTAGGACACGTGGCCTTCAGCCTGCAATGATGGACCTTCCATATTTGGACCGGCTTTCAAAGAGAATGGGCTTTGCCAAATGGGGCTCTGTCTTTATTCTGGTGGAGTAGCAGGATTTTGGGCCTTCTTTCTAGGTCTGAGCCCATCTAATCAGTATGAGTCGTAGGCTGCCTCTTTGGACCTTATGGTGGAGATATTCAAGCCCACATCATTTGCCCCTCATGAGGAGTGAAAACAGACGTTAGTTTTCACTGCTCTTGGAGTGTCCAACGAGGTGATGACGCGTGGCAGGGGTAATCATTTCTTACCCCTCTATAAATAAGTGGCCAATTTGAGTGATTTTCCCCCTCATTTCCAGTGATCATTTGAGAGCAATAGGAGAAGGCGATTTCCGGCGTCTTATATCCACCGACATCCACCGTAGCACCGCCACGATCTTCAAAGTCGTGTTCTTGCAGTTCTTCCTCCAAGTTCTTTCACAAACTCTCTTTTGATTTATCAGGTAAATGCTTTCTGTGGAAAAATGTGTTTGTTGATTTTGATTCCTCCGAATTCTTTTCTTAGTCCTGCTTGGGTCTCGTCAAACTGAGGGCGTCATCTTGTCCCTTTGACGTCTTTTTTTTTCAAGTTTGTCCTTGCTTTGAGACAAGTCTTGGCTTGTTGCAGAATTTAATGGCGCGAATAGAAGACGAGGAGCAGTTCGAAGGAGAATCCTCTTCTCCTATAGAGGACGTCCCTGAAAGCACCGATGCCGCGCCGGCTAGTACGTCAGGTGGGGAGGAAGGTCACCTTCATCCCAGCGCCATCTTCCCACTTCAGACGTGGATGAACTTTCTCACCCTCGAGGGGAAGGCCTATGGGGAGTCTATGAATCTAGGTTCAGAGTACAAATTTCGTATACCGGCCGGCATGGACTGCGCCAGCTTTGGACTGGTGAAAGGAGAGTTCGCCGTTTACGGCTCGTTTCTGAAGCTGGGTATGAGATTCCCCCCTCATCCCTTTGTGGTGGAGTTGCTGGACGGCTTCAATATTGGCCTGTACCAAATGTCCCCGAACTCCTGGGCGGGTGTGTTTGGCTATATTGCTCGCTGCGAGCTTGCAGGCATCACTCCTTCCCTTCCGGCGTTCCTAAGAATCGCCTCTATGTCCCAAGTTTCGAGAGCCGCCACGGGCTGGCTGATTCTTACATACAAGGGGGCCTATCGGACGGTGATGGGGAAGGCGTCTAAGTGGCATCACTGGAGGAAGAAGTGGGTGGTTATCAAAACCACCAATCTGGAGATGTGTGAGAGGATGAGACGCTGGAACGTCAAGCCCAACTTGGTTGGGAAAGGTGCTTCTTTACCTTCCGTCTCCGCCGAGCTCTGGGAACGGATCTCGTCGCTGTTCAAGGTCAAGCCGCTCGTCATCAAGGACAAGATGGCCTACATACCCGAGGGGTGGTTGCCTCATCTGGATCAATTGAGCAATCCCATTTTCCTCTCGGCTGTGGGCTTGTGTCTGTATATGCCGAGAGGTAATGTATCTATACTTCCAACTCTTCACTGTTTAATCAAAACCGCACTAATGTCTTTATTTTGTTTCTTCAGACGAGGCCATGGGTAAGCTGGACGATGCCTCCAAAGGCCAAGTGGATATGCCGTCTTGGTTAAGGAAGGTACTCGACGCCAGTACCTTCAAAGCTTGGAAGCGTCAGCAGGCAGCCGAGCAAGCCATTTCTGAGCAAATGGCTCCCCCTCCTGCTGAGGAGAAGGTATTGATCAAATCTTCCGACGTGATTCCCTTTGTTGTTCACAACTTATGTTTTCAATTTTTTTTTTTTTTTTTTTTTTTGTAGAAGGTGAGGAAGGCGTCCACGGACGCGGCTCCTACCTCTAAACGCAGGGCTGGCGGCACAGGAAAACCCGTCTTCAAGTCAGTGACGTCGAAGACTTCTAAGGGGTTTGCCGTCCCCAAGGCTGCATCCGCTTCTCCTAGCTTGGAGAAAACTGGAGGGACAGCTGATCCTCTTGCGGGGATTCCTGAAGTCGTCCGCCGCAACATCCCTCTGAGGACGGCTGAGAGAGCTAGGAATTCTGGGGGTAAGTTTTACTCCAACATCGTAACCACCTGCCGTTCCTCATCTAGCAGTTCTCTAGTTTCCCCCAGGGATTCTAAGGCCGTTGTTTTTTCCATAGAAATTCCCGATCCTCAGAAAGACATAGATGCTGAATTGGATCAGATCCCTTCTTCAGGCGGGTTCAATTCTCATGACCGTAGGAAGATAATGACCCTGATGCGCAGTGCCATTCCTCCCCAATATGCTGAAACTCTTCCTGAGGCGGCCGAGAATATGCTTGCCGCCATGCAGTCTTCGGCGCTGGACGTAAGTTTCGTTATACCTTTATTTTTACACACTCGTTTCTTTTTGTTTGACTTACTATTTTTGCGCAGATGTTCATTCTGCTGGACTCGCTGAAAAAGTGGCGCACTGCTTTGGTGCATGAAGAAGCTCGTCACCGTCTTCTGGCCAGTCAATGTGGTGACCAGCATTTTGCTGCACTGGAGAAGCTTCGCTTCGACATGCGGGAACAGATTGACGCTGTGACTACCGCCCTGGCCTCTCAAAATGCTGAGAACACAGCTCGTCTCCTGCACATTGATTAGAACTTTTCTGAAATGGAGGATCTTTCCAAGAAGATCAAGGAGAAAGAGGCTGAGTTTTCTCGTCTGGAAACTCAGTTTAAAGAGTTGGAGGTTCAGCTGGAGGCGGCTAGCAAGGAAGTCGCTTCGTCACAGAGCGTTCTCGATCAGTCGGCCATGCTCGGTGAGAAATCGATCCGAAGGGGTATGGAGCTTGCATGGAATGCTGAATTTGCAAGTGAACGTCCCTTCAGCTGGTTTGAGAAGTTTCTCACCTATCAGATTGAGGTGGAGAAGGCTCAAAAGGAAGGACGCACCCCTCCTGAGTTCGTGCCCATCGAGGATGAGGAATGAGTTCCTACGCGTCTTTGTATTTATTAATGTTTTTTTTTTTTGCACATATTCTTTTGACACCATGCTTGGTGGCTTTGTGCATAATTCTTGTAATTATGATTAACTTTTTGGGAATGACATGATGCCCTTTTGAACGTCTTATTGCTTTTTAGCTTTCATCACACATTTTTGTATGATTACGTCCGACGCCCCCAATTTGAGACGTCACATGTCTGCCCTGGTCTTTTTGCCAAGGTCTTTTGCTACTTTATATAGCTGTGTTAGGAATGTGTAACCCCTGTGTTCTAGGTGATCACCTAGTGAGGGCGCTAATCTGGGCCACTTCTTAGGCCTTTAAACGACTAGTCTTTTGGGAGAGCATTAGTTTGCATTTCTCCGAGAGATTTGATAACATTCTTTTCATAAGGATTTCCCAGCAAGACCGGCTTGTAGTGAATTTTTCATTTAATGTTCAAAACATGCTACATGGTGCGTCTAGGCTCTAGACGTCTTTACAATACATATAATCTAGATAAGTGTCCGTCTAGATAAAGTACTTCTTGAGGTTATCCGCATTCCATGTACGCAAAATCGGACGTCCCTGCATGTCTTGGATCCGGTATGTTCCGTCTCGAACCTCCTCGTAAATCTCATACGGGCCTTCCCAAGTAGGGGTGAGTTTCCCTTGTTCATTGGCGTGTCCGACGGCTTCCATTTTCCTAAGTACAAAATCTCCAACATTAAGTATTCTTCTAGAAACCCTTTTGTTGTACTCCCTCGTCATTCGGAGTTTGTATAGCTGCTGTTGTAGAGTCGCATTCCCTCTGGTTTCTGGTAAGAAATCCAAGGCCTCTTTCATTATTTCCCAATTGGCATCTTCATTAAACAACATGACGCGCAGGGTGGGTTCGCACATTTCAATGGGTAGGACGGCTTCAGCCCCATAAGCTAACAAGAATGATGTTTCTCCTGTGGAATTTTTTTCCGTGGTCCGTATAGACCATAAAACATTGAGTAACTCGTCGGCCCATAAACCCTTTGCCTCATCAAGCTTCTTCTTCATCCCTTCAGAGATGATTTTGTTGAATGCCTCTACTTGTCCGTTAGCTTGGGGGCGTCATACTGATGCAAAACATGCTATGATACCATGGTCGGCCAACCAATCTTCTAATTTGGGCGTCTTGAATTGCAGCCCATTGTCGAAGACGATAGACTGAGGCACGCCAAATCTTGTGAATATGTTTTTCCAGATGAATGCTCTCACATCCTGTGCTTTAGTGTTCTTTAAAGCCTCAGCTTCTACCCATTTAGTGAAGTAGTCGACGGCTACTATTACGTAACGCAGTCCTCCTGGTGCCATCATATAGGGGCCTAATAAGTCCATCCCCCATTTGGCAAAAGGTATAGGGCTGGTGATTGGCGTCAGTTTCTGTGCTGGTCCTCGAATTAGGTGAGCAAATCGTTGGCATTTATCACAACGTTTGACCATATTGAGGGCGTCTTCTTTGAGAGTGGGCCAATAGTATCCGGTTCTTAAAGTTTTTTCGGCCAGGGCCCTCCCTCCTATGTGGGAGCTGCATAATCCCTGATGAAGATCTTCCAGTACCTCTTGCCCCTTCTCGGGGGTTACGCGGCGGGGAAGAGGCCGTGAGAAGGCTTTTTTGTATAGTGTTCCATTCCATATCTCAAACCATGTGCATTTGTTTTGTAATCTTTCTGCCTGCTTAGGGTCATCAGGGAGTACTCCATTCATTTTGAAGTTAACAATGTCATCCATCCAGGTGGCTGTTCGGTCCAAGATGTCTGTTCTCGAGGCGTCAATGCTTTTGGACTGTTTTACCTCCCAGAATACATGACGTGGCGTGTCGCAGGATGCTGAGCTTGCCAGTTTAGATAAAGCGTCTGCCTTGTTATTTTCAGACCGGGGTATGTGTTTTACTTCAAAATTAGACAGCTGTTGAGCTTCCTGGCGGACCTTTTTCAAATATCTTATCATGGCCTCGTCCTTGGCCTCATACTCTCCTTTGACCTGACTGACTATTAACTGCGAGTCAGACAAAACCAGGACGTCTGTTGCCCCTGCGGCTCTGCTCATCTGAATTCCACATATCAGGGCTTCGTATTCAGCCTCGTTGTTTGACGCCTGAAAGTTAAACCGCATTGCATATTCATAGATATCTCCTTCTGGTGACTCACAGATAATGCCGGCTCCTGACCCGTTCTGAGTGGCAGAGCCGTCCACATGTACTATCCACTGGGTTTTTTCATTCTTCAAATAGGGTGGCTTGGTCAGTTCCGCGATGAAGTCAGCAAATGCCTGTCCCTTTATTGCCTTCCTCGGTTCATACGAGATATCAAACGCGTGAAGCTTAATTGCCCAATTGAGCATTCTTCCGGACGCTTCAAGGTTGGTGAAAGGCCGCTTAAGCAGTTGATCCGTGTATACTACCAATCGATGAGCCAGGAAATATGGACGAAGCTTCTTACTAGCCAAGAACAGAGCAAAGCCAAACTTTTCGACTGTTGGATATTTGAGTTCAGCATTCTGCAGCATGTGACTGACAAAGTACACAGGTAGTTGCGTTCCATCCCTCTTTGTAAGCAAGACGGCGCTTAGCGCGTGTTCTGAGATGGCAAGGTACAGATACAAAACTTCCCCTAAGAGAGGGCTGACCAGCCATGGCAAAGTGTGCAGATGTTCCTTTAGGCGAAGGAAGGCAGCCTCAGCTTGCGACGTCCACTCAAACTGGGTGCCCTTTTTGATGGTACTGAAAAAGTAGTGACACTTGTCTCCAGCTCCAGATAAGAATCGTCCCAAGGCGGCGAGACACCCAGTGAGGCGTTGCACGTCTTTAACCGTCCTTGGCGACGTCATATTAATGACCGCTTGCACTTTGTCCGGATTTGCTTCAATGCCTCTTTCGTCAATCAGGAAGCCAAGGAACTTGCCAGAAGATACCCCAAATATGCACTTCTTGGGATTGAGTCTCATCTGGTATGTCCTTATGGTTTCAAAGGTTTCTCTCAAGTCGTCAAGGTGATCCTTCTTCTGCTTGCTTTTTACAATCATGTCGTCAATATAGGCTTCTATATTCCTCCCTAGCTGCTTTACGAAAACTGTGTTTACCAATCGTTGAAAGGTAGCAGGGGCATTTTTTAAACCGAATGGCATTACTTTGTAGCAGTACAATCCTTGTTCCGTGACGAAAGACGTCTTCTCCTGATCTTCGGGCCATAATGGGATCTGGTGGAATCCGGAGTAGGCGTCCATGAAGCTCATCATGGCATGTCCGGCAGTGGAGTCGACGAGTCGGTCTATCTTCCGCAGTGGGAAGTTGTCTTTAGGGCATGCTTTATTGAGATCAGTGTAATCAACACACATTCTCCACGTCCCATTGGGCTTGGGTACCAGGACTACGTTAGCTACCCAGTCTGGGTACTGGCATAGGCGTATGAAGCCTGCATCCATTAGTTTCTTAACCTCGGCAGCGGCGGCCAAATTTCTTGCTTCTCCATGATTCCTCTTCTTTTGTCGTACTGGCTTCACAGCACTGTCCACATTCAACTTATGCACGGCCACCGTCGGGTCTATACCGGGCATCTCCTCTACCGTGAAGGCAAATATCTCCTTGTATTCTTGGAGTAGTTGCACTAATGCTGCTGACATGGGATCGTCAGGGTGGACCCCAATGGGGACTGTTCGAGACGGGTCCGCTAAGTCCAGAATTATATCATAAAGTGCTCCCACTGGCTCAGGTCGTCTTTTTGCATTGTGCTCTATCGGTATTTCCCGGGGTTTACGGCGGCTTGCTGGAGGTTTAGCTTGCTCCTTTCCCTTTGGAGAAGCTCCCCAGGCCGCTGGCTCCAATGTCGATAAGTAACAATCCCTGGCCAACTGTTGATTTCCATAGAGAGATCCAACGCGTCCGTTGCTTCCAACAAATTTTACCAACAGTAAATGAGGGACGATCACAGCTTTAAGGTCGTTGAGTGCTGGACGACCAAGTATGATGTTGAATGTGGTGAGGTTTGCCACTATTATAAACCTGATGACGACTTCTTTGATTACTGGGGGAAGTCCAACAGAAGCCGGCAGCAAAATGGAGCCAATTGGACGAACGATGCTCCCTCCGAATCCTACCAAGGGCCCGTAAACTTTTTTTATGTCTTCTTGATTATGCCTTAATTTCCGCAGGCATTGCAGACTGATTATGTCGGACGAGCTCCCCGTATCCACCAGTACTCTCTTTACCTTAAGATTAGCCACCTTAACCTCTATAACCAGAGGATCATCATCATATGGCGCGGCCGCCCTTCTATAGTCGTCTTCAGAAATTTCTACAGAGGGTAGGTTCTTCTGTGCTGGGCAAAGATGAGGTGGACCTTTTTGCCGTCCCTCCTTACATGGTTCTCCTGCAGCTATTCCTCCTGATATTATCATAACTCTTTCGTTTGAATACTTAGAGGTGGGGCTCACTTCTCTATGTGTGCCCTCTAGATGGACGTACTGGCGAAGGTGCATTTCGGCCACGCGATCAGTTAATATCTTCCTCAACATCCGACAACTTTGGGTGTCATGCCCTTCGTCGTTGTGGAAAGAACAGAAAGGTACTTGCGGGCAGGAGGTGGACGATCGTCGGGGGGACGGTTCTATTCCCAGACTCGGTCCTTCAGCAAGGAGGATCTCGTCAAGAGCCGTGTTGAACCTAAAGGGACCTCTAGAGGACGTTCTCCTTCGCCCCCTTTTTTCTTCGGAGCCACCGCCATTCTTCCTCCGGGCGACGCTCTCATGCTGTCTTCTAGGAGTCTCTAGAGAAGAACGGTCCTCATTTTTCTTCTGTAAAATTCGTCTCGTCCTTCTTCCTGGACGAACCTCCTTGACATGCCGACTCGCTTCCTCCAGGGTGCGTCTTTTCATAGGTGAGTCAGAATCTTCTGACAGAAACTCTACCATCCTACCATTATCGTGCTTAAGATTGTCTTCGTGAGGACCATCCAGCAAGGGTCGAATAGAAATGACGGCAGCAGGCTGGCTAACTGCCGTGTCACATTGAGTGTTAGACCCGTCCTTAAACACTCCTTTTCTGGCTGGGAGTTCTGATTTACCCTTGGTTTTTCCGCAGTCAGTTTGAAGTTCCGCCATGACACTGTACCTCCCCACAGACAGCGCCAAATGTTGTGGGATCTTTTACGGTGCTGACGTGGCACGCGCTCCTCGGAGGTATCAAGTATGACTTGGCACGAACTTTTGGCAACCTGCAAAACAAGAATATTCCCGTAGGAATATTCCCTCCGATGCTTAAGTAAGTATAAGCTAGAGAGATAAGTAATTTGTAGAAAGAAGGCAGAGCAAAGATAGGTTTGTTGTTGGTGGGCAAGAATTGAATGCCCTTTTACCTTGGGATCTGAGCTATTTATAGTGCTATGGTTTCTTGGGGACCGCACCCTCAACCCTAGTTGTGGGATGCGTGCCCCTTGGGGATTTAGGACACGTGGCCTTCGGCCTGCAATGATGGACCTTCCATATTTGGACCGGCTTTCAAAGAGAATGGGCTTTGCCAAACGGGGCTCTGTCTTTATTCTGGTGGAGTAGCAGGATTTTGGGCCTTCTTTCTAGGTCTGAGCCCATCTAATCAGTATGAGTCGTAGGCTGCCTCTTTGGGCTTTGTGGGAGATATATTCATGCCCACATCAGTAGAAACTAGAAATAATTTTCTGGTGGTTGGGTAGAGTTTCTTGGTGGTTAAGTGCATGCGGCATGTGGTTTTGGATGGAAGATTCTAAAGTTTGTGGTCGACGTGGTCGACGTGGTTAAGTCGAGCGGTGGTGGACGGTTAAGGTTTTGGTCAATGATGGTCAAATGGGCCATGAAATAGAGGGAGCAAGGAAAAAGTGAAGTCTTCTTAGGGTAAGAGAGGGGAAAGGGAGTAAATCTAGACTAACTTATTAATCACTCAAAATATAATAATGAAAATTCATATTTTTAACAATCAATTGACACATAAATATACGAAGACATGTAGTATCAAGTAAGTTCTGCATTTTGTATCTTAAAGGTGTACAACTAACTTGGGTTAGAAGTTGAAATTTGCATAAAAAATGTAAAGGTCGTTGACCATTATCCATGTTACAAAACAAACTAAAAAAAATAGGCCTAATAGATGAAAAGGTAATTGGCTCTTCCCATGACTTCCTTTGGTCGTTAAAATTGCCTTTTAATATCGAATAACAATTTTGTTGTTGGAACATCGGAAAAAATATCAACAAACATGATGTGGGCTTGAATATCTCCACCATAAGGCCCAAAGAGGCTACAATGACCAATACAGGCCAGCTGGGTCCAAGCCTAGGAAGTAGGCCCAAACCTTGGTACCTAAACGAAATAAGAGCACAGCCCCATTTTGGAAAGCCCATCTTCTTTGAGAAGCCAGGTCCAATTTGTAAAAGGCTCATCATTGTTGGCCAAATGACACGTGTCCTAAATCCCCAAGGGGCACACACCCCACAGCTAGGGTTGAGGGATCAGTTCCCAAGAAACCCTAGCACTATAAATAGCTCAGATCCCAAGGTAAAGGCAATCAATTCATTCCCACCAACCTAAAACTATCTTTGCTCTGTCTTCTCTCTATAAATTACTTATCTCTCTAGCTTATACTTACTTAAGCATCGGAGGGAATATTCCTACGGGAATATTCTTGTTTTGTAGGTTGCCAGAAGTTCGTGCCAGGTCATACTTGATACCTCCGAGAAACGCGTGCCACGTCAGCACCGTAAAAGATCCCACAAAATTTGGCGTCGTCTGTGGGGAGGTACAGTGTCATGGCTGAACTTCAAACTGAGTGCGGAAAATCCGACGACAAAACGGGACTCCCAGTCAGAGGAGGGGTGTCTAAATATGGGTCCAACACTCATTGTGACGCGGAAACTAGCCGGCCTGCTGCCGCCATTTCTGTGCAGCACTTGTTGAATGGCGCTCACGAAGTCAATCCTAACCACAATAATGGCAGGATGGTAGAGTCTTTGTCAGAAGATCCCGACTCACCTATGAAAGGACGCACCCTGGAGAAAGAGAGTCGGCATGTCAAAAAGGAACATCCAGGAAGATGGACGAGACGAACTTCACAGAAGAAAAATGAGGCCCAGGGCCATCACTCTCTAGAGACTCCTAGAAGACAGCATGAGAGCGTCATCCGAAGAAAGAATGGCCGCGACTCTGAGGAGAAAAGAAGGCGAAGGAGGTCGTCCTCTAGGGGTTCATTTATATTCAACACGGCTCTTGAAAACATCCTCCTTGCTGAGGGACCGAGTCTGGGAATAGAACCGTCCCCCCGACGACTGACCACCTCCAGCCAACAAGCCCCTTTCTGTGCTTTCCACAACGATGAAGGACATGACACCCAAAATTGTCGGATGTTGAGGAAGATATTAAGTGACCACGCGGCTGAAGGACACCTCCGTCAGTACATCCATTTAAAGGACGCGGACAAAGAAATGAGCCCCACCTTTAAGAAGTATTCAGACGAAAGAGTTATGGTAATATCAGGGGGAATAGCTGCAGGAGAACCATGTAAGGAAGGACGGCAAAAAGGTCCATCTTATCTTCGCCCAGCACAGATGAATCTACCCTCTGTAGAAATTTCCAAAGACGATTACAGAAGGGCGGCAGCGCCATATGATGATGACCCTCTGGTTATAGAGATTAAGGTGACTAACCTCAAGGTGAAGAGAGTACTGGTGGACACGGGGAGCTCGTCCGACATAATCAGTCTGCAATGTCTGCGGAAATTAAGACACGATCCTGAAGCCATAGAAAAAGTGTACTGGCCCTTGGTAGGATTCGGAGGGAGCATCGTTCGTCCAATCGGCTCCATCTTACTCCCGGCCTCTATTGGAGTTCCCCCAGGGACCAAAGAAGGTGTCATCAGGTTTATAATTGTAGCAAATCTCGCCACATTCAACATCATACTCGGCCGTCCAACACTCAATGACCTAAAAGCTGTGATCGTTCCTCATTTACTACTGGTCAAATTTGTTGGAAGTAACGGACGCGTTGGGTCTCTCTATGCAAATCAACAGTTGGCCAGGGATTGTTACTTATCGACATTGGAGCCAACGGCCTGGGGAGCCTCTCCAAAGGGAAAAGAGCAAGCTAAACCTCTGGCAAGCCGTCGTAAAACCCGGGAGACACCAACGGAGCACAATGCAGAAAGACGACCTGAGCCAGTGGGAGCACACTATGCTATAATTCTGGACTTAGCAGACCCGTCTCGAACGGTCCCCATTGGGATTCACCCTGACGACCCCATGTCAGCAGCATTAGTGCAATTGCTCCAAGAATACAAGGAAATATTTGCCTTCACGGTAGAGGAGATGGCAGGCATTGATCCGGCGGTAGCCGTGCATAAGC
The DNA here is from genome assembly GCF_020520425.1 of Spinacia oleracea. NCBI lineage: Eukaryota > Viridiplantae > Streptophyta > Magnoliopsida > Caryophyllales > Amaranthaceae > Spinacia > Spinacia oleracea. Next base: position 40,879,834 of record NC_079488.1, read on the forward strand.
TAAATGTGGATAGCGCCATAAAGCCAGTACGCCAGAAGAAGAGGAATCATGGAGAAGCAAGAAATTTGGCCGCCGCTGCCGAGGTTAAGAAACTAATGGATGCAGGCTTCATACGTCCGTGTCAGTACCCAGACTAGGTAGCTAACGTAGTACTGGTACCCAAGCCCAATGGGACATGGAGGATGTGTGTTGATTACACCGATCTCAACAAAGCTTGCCCCAAGGACAGTTTCCCACTGCCAAAGATAGACCGACTCGTCGACTCAACGGTCGGGCATGCCATGATGAGCTTCATGGACGCCTACTCCGGATTTCACCAGATCCCATTGTGGCCCGAGGATCAAGAGAAGACGTCATTTGTCACGGAACAAGGATTGTACTGCTACAAAGTAATGCCGTTTGGTTTAAAAAATGCCCCAGCCACCTTCCAACAGTTGGTGAACATGGTTTTCGCGAAGCAGTTGGGGAGGAATATAGGAGCCTATATCGACGATATGATTGTAAAAAGCAAACAAAATATGGATCACCTCGACGATTTGAGAGAAACCTTTGAGACCCTCAGGACATACCAAATGAGACTCAATCCCAAGAAGTGCATATTCGGGGTATCCTCTGGCAAGTTCCTTGGCTTCTTGTTTGACGAAAGGGGCATTGAAGAAAATCCGGACAAGGTGCAGGCGGTCATCAATATGACGTCGCCAAAGACGGTCAAAGATGTGCAACGCCTTACTGGATGTCTTGCCGCCTTGGGGCGATTTTTATCTAGAGCTGGAGATAAGTGTCATTACTTTTTCAGTACCATCAAAAAGGGCACCCAGTTTGAGTGGACGTCGCAGGCAGAGGCCGCCTTCCTTCGTCTAAAAGAACACTTGCATACTTTGCCACGACTGGTCAGCCTTCTCTCAGGAGAAGTCTTGTATCTGTACCTTGCCATCTCAGAGTACGCACTAAGTGTCGTCTTGCTTACAGAAAGGGATGGGACGCAACTACCTGTCTACTCTGTCAGCCACATGCTGCAGAATGCTGAACTTAAATATCCAACAGTTGAAAAGTTTGGCTTTGCTCTGTTCTTGGCTAGTAATAAGCTTCGTCTATATTTCCTGGCTCATCGACTGGTAGTATACACGGATCAACCGCTAAAGCGGCCGTTCACCAATCTAGAAGCGTCCGGAAGAATGCTCAACTGGGCAATTGAGCTTAACGCGTTTGATATTTCGTATGAGCCGCGGAAGGCAATAAAGGGACAGGCATTTGCTGACTTCATTGCGGAACTGACCAAGCCACCCTATTTGAAGAATGAGAAAACCCAGTGGATAGTTCATGTGGACGGCTTTGCCACCCAGAACGGGTCGGGAGCCGGCATTATCTGCGAATCACCAGAAGGGGATATCTATGAATATGAAATGCGTTTTAACTTTCGGGCGTCAAACAACGAAGCTGGATACGAAGCCCTGACATGTAGAATTTAGATGAGCAAAGCCGCGGGGGCGGCAGACGTCCTGGTTTTATCTGACTCGCAGTTAATCGTCAGTCAAGTAAAAGGAGAATATGAGACCATGGATGACGCCATGATAAAATATCAGGAAAAGGTCCGTCAAGAAGTTCAGCAGCTGTCTAACTTTGAAATACAACATATACTCCGGTCTGAAAATAACAAGGCAGACGCTTTATCCAAGCTGGCAAGCTCAGCATCCTGCGACACGCCACGTCATGTATTCTGGGAGGTAAAACAGCTTAAAAGCATTGACGCCTCGAGAACAGACATCTTAGACCGAACAGCCACCTGGATGGATGATATTGTCAACTTCAAAATGAATGGAGTACTCCCTGATGATCCCAAGCAGGCAGAAAGTTTACAAAAGAAATGCACCTGGTTCGAGATATGGAATGGGACTCTATACAAAAAAGCCTTCTCACGGCCACTTCTTCGCTGCGTAACCCCCGAGAAGGGGCATGAAGTACTAGAAGATCTTCATCAGGGATTATGCAGCTCTCACATAGGAGGGAGGGCCCTGGCAGAAAAGGCCCTAAGAACCGGATACTATTGTCCCACTCTCAAAGAAGACGCTCTCAACTTGGTCAAGCGGTGTGATAAATGCCAACGATTTGCTCACCTAATTCGACGGCCAGCGCAGAAACTGACGCCAATCACCAGCCCTATACCATTCGCCAAATGGGGGATGGACTTATTAGGTCCCTATACGACGGCACCAGGAGGATTGCGTTATGTAATAGTTGCCGTCGACTGCTTCACTAAATGGGTAGAAGCTGAAGCTTTAAAAAACACTAAGGCACAAGATGTGAGAGCATTCATCTGGAAAAACATCATCACAAGATTTGGCGTGCCTCAGTCTATTGTCTTCGACAACGGGCCACAATTCAAGACGCCCAAATTGGAAGATTGGTTGGCTGACCATGGTATCACAGCATGTTTTGCATCAGTATGACGCCCCCAAGCTAACGGACAAGTAGAAGCATTCAACAAAATCATCTCTGAAGAGATGAAGAAGAAGCTTGATGAGGCAAAGGGCTTATGGGCCGACGAGTTACCCAATGTTTTATGGTCTATACGGACCACGGCAAAAAATTCCACAGGAGAAACACCATTCTTGTTAGCTTATGGGGCTGAAGCCGTCCTACCCATTGAAATGTGTGAACCAACTCTGCGCGTCATGTTGTTTAATGAAGATGCCAATTGGGAAATGATGAAGGCGGCCTTGGATTTCTTACCAGAAACAAGAGGAAACGCGGCTCTACGACAGCAGCTATACAAACTCCGAATGACGAGGGAGTACAACAAAAGGGTTTCTAGAAGAATACTAAAAGTCGGAGATTTTGTGCTTAGAAAAATGGAAGCCGTCGGACGCCCCAATGAACAAGGGAAACTCACCCCTACTTGGGAAGGTCCATATGAGATTTACAAGGAGATTCGAGACGGAACATACTGTTGGGTTATGATACATATGACAATTCATAAATCATGCGGAAACAACCATTTAGCCAGGAATACATATTATTTACACATAATCATATAGCATAATTTAGATGCATACTCTTTGTTGCGTGCCTTCCCTAGCTGCGCCCGAACCGAACAAGAACAAGTCTTTAGGAATCCAAGTGTCGTCCCTCCGTAGATAGTCCACAGCACGTCCGGATCCGCCTTAAGATTGACCAACTAGAATCGCCCTTAAGGTACTAGAATTTTCGGCACTCTTAGGTAAGAAATATGACTGAATTTTTCTCTCAAAACTCACTTTGAATACTTGAATTAATCTCTGAAAATATGTGACCCTAGGCACGTATTTATAGAGTTATGGAAAGGGAATTGGAATCCTAGTAGGATACGAATTAATTAAACTTAGAATCCTACAAGAACTCTAATTAATTAATTTATCCTTTTAGGAATAGGAATTTAATCATATACTAATTCTAATAGCTTTAGGAATCGTGCATGAACACAAACACACACACACACACGCGGCAGCCACGAGGGCCGCCCATGCGCGTGCGTGCGAGCAGCAGCCCACGCCACGAGGCCCACGCAGCCGTGGCCTTGGCGCGCGCTGGGCCTGCCTTGCGGTGGGCCTGGGCGCTGCCTTGGCTGGGCTTGTGGCGCGCGTTTGGCTTGCTGGGCGATGGCCCGACTTCGTGCTGGGCCTTCGTCCGGCAGGCATCGTCCGATGCTAATTCGTACGATACGCTTCCGATTAAATTCCCGGTTCCGAAATTCATTTCCGATACGAACAATATTTAATATTTCCGATTCCGGAATCAATTTCCGTTTCGAACAAATATTTAATATTTCCGTTTCCGGAATTATTTTCCGATTCCGATAATATTTCCGATTCTGACAATATTTCCGTTTCCGGCAATATTTCCGATTCTGGCAATATTTCCATTTCCGATAATATTTTCCGATACGTACCATGTTTCCGTTTCCGGCAACATCTACGACTTGGATAATATTTATATTTCCGATACGATCCATATTTCCGTTTCCGGCAATATCATCGTTTCCGGAGTATTCATTTCTTGCCTGTGACGATCTCAGCTCCCACTGAAACCAAGATCCGTCGATTCCGAATATCCATAGATGGAGTATCTAATGCCATTAAATACTTGATCCGTTTACGTACTATTTGTGTGACCCTACGGGTTCAGTCAAGAGTAAGCTGTGGATTAATATCATTAATTCCACTTGAACTGAAGCGGCCTCTAGCTAGGCATTCAGCTCACTTGATCTCACTGAATTATTAACTTGTTAATTAATACTGAACCGCATTTATTAGACTTAACATAGAATGCATACTTGGACCAAGGGCATTATTTCCTTCACATACCGGATCCAAGACATGCAGGGACGTCCGATCTTGCATACATGGAATGCGGATAACCTCAAGAAGTACTTTTTCTAGATTAACAATTATCTTGATTATATGTTTTGTAAAGACGTCCATAACCTAGACGCACCATGTAGCATGCTTTAAACATTAAATGAAAAATTCCCTGCAAGCCGGCCTTGCTGGGAAATCTTTATAACAAATATGTTATCAAATTCCTTGGAGAAATGCAAACTAACGTTCTCCCAAGAAATAAAGACTAGTCGTTTAAAGGCCTAAGAAGTGGCCCAGATTAGCACCCTCACTAGGCTGATCACCTAGAACACAGGGGTCACACATTTCTAAACATAGCTATATAAAGTAGCTAAAGACCTCGGCAAAAAGACCAGGGCAGGCATCTGACGTCTCAATTCAGAGGCGTCAGACATAATCATAGAATCAATCACAAAACAGATGACAAAAGCTAAAAAGCAATAGGAAGTTCAAAAGACGCCATGTCATTCCAAAAAATTAGTCATAATTACAAAAATTATGCACAATGCCACTAAGCAAGGCGTCATGAAAACAAGTTCAAAATAAATACAAGACGCCTAGGAGCTCTCATTCCTCATCCTCGCTGGGAACAAACTCAGGAGGAGTGTGCATTTCCTAATTCCTTTGTCGCTCGATGCTTGCTCTTGAACATAAGGTAAGAGGTGTCATCCTTATTATGTCCAGAGGTGTTCCTCGGTTTCAGAGTTCAACTGATCAAATAAACAGATAATCATAGCCTATGATTCATCCGAGCACGGCCATGCATTTCACAGTTTCTAGCTCTCCGAGTGGCCTTGTACAACTTTTAAGCATCTCATCCCGATTTATGGGAGGACAATCCCAATCTTGCGATCTTGAGATTAGACTTCGTTTGATAGGTGATTACCAGAGCGTTGCCTTTATAGCCTCCTTTTACGGTGCGACGGTTGGTCAACGTCAAAGCAACCAGTTCTCAAACAAGTAATCTCAAATCACTCAGGTATTGAGGATTCAGTGTCTAATAATTTAATGAAATTTACTTATGACAGACTTTCATCTCTTACAGTAAAGTTTCATAGGTCTTGTCCGATACTAGTCTTCCCAAAGTAAGTATCTATGCAAATGATTATGACATTGCCATGTCCACATAGTTCAAGAAACAGAACTACTAGTCATCTTGCATTCTAATCGTCTAACGTTTTCTATGCGTCCAATTTTATAGAAAACTCCGACTAGGGACCATTTTCAACCTTTGACATTCAAGTTCACTTGATAGACATTTCTTAGTCACAGGACTGGTCCTGACAATCTATCTTGAATATATCGTCAAATTGAAGGGACTCATCATTTAATAAACCACAAATTAAATGGAAAAATGAATTCTTTTCATTTATTGTGAATGATTAACCAATAATGTTTTACAAAGATTTAAACTCTAAAACTTTAAAACATTAAACAGAGACATCAAAGCCATTCTCCAATATGCTTGATTCCCATAGCTGCAGTGTGCGAGTTGTGCTTCGCCTACGGCAGAGGTTTAGTCAATGGATCTGATATGTTGTCATCAGTTCCAATCTTGCTTATCTCGACTTCTTTTCTTTCAACGAACTCTCGTAGAAGGTGAAATCTACGAAGTACATGCTTGACTCTCTGGTGGTGTCTAGGCTCTTTTGCCTGTGCAATAGCTCCGTTATTGTCACAATACAGGGCTATTGGTCCTTTAATGGAGGGGACTACACCAAGTTCACCTATGAACTTCCTTAGCCATATAGCTTCCTTTGCTGCTTCATGTGCAGCAATGTACTCCGCTTCAGTTGTAGAATCCGCAATGGTGCTTTGCTTAGCACTTTTCCAGCTTACTGCTCCTCCGTTGAGGCAGAAGACAAACCCAGACTGTGATCTGAAATCATCTTTGTCGGTTTGGAAACTTGCGTCCGTATAGCCTTTAACAATTAATTCATCATCTCCACCATAGACCAGGAAGTCATCTTTGTGCCTTTTCAGGTACTTCAGAATGTTCTTGGCAGCAGTCCAATGCGCCTCTCCTGGGTCTGACTGGTATCTGCTCGTAGCACTGAGTGCGTACGCAACATCCGGGCGTGTACATATCATAGCATACATTATTGAACCAATCAATGATGCATATGGAATCCCATTCATTCGTCTACGCTCATCAAGTGTTTTTGGGCACTGAGTCTTGCTTAGAGTCATTCCATGAGACATGGGTAGGTAGCCTCGCTTGGAGTCCGCCATCTTGAACCTATCAAGCACCTTATTGATATAAGTGCTTTGGCTAAGTCCAATCATCCTTTTAGATCTATCTCTGTAAATCTTGATGCGCAATATGTACTGTGCTTCTCCTAGATCCTTCATCGAAAAACATTTCCCAAGCCAAATCTTGACAGAGTTCAACATAGGAATGTCATTTCCGATAAGCAATATGTCGTCGACATATAATACTAGGAAAGCAATTTTGCTCCCACTGACCTTCTTGTATACACAAGATTCGTCTGCGTTCTTGATGAAACCAAAGTCCTTGACTGCTTCATCAAAACGTATATTCCAGCTCCTGGATGCCTGCTTCAATCCGTAGATTGACTTCTTTAGCTTGCATACCTTTTTAGCATTCTTTGGATCCTCAAAACCTTCAGGCTGTGTCATAAACACAGTTTCTGTTAAAACGCCATTTAAGAAAGCAGTTTTGACATCCATCTGCCATATTTCGTAATCGTAATATGCAGCGATTGCTAACATTATCCGAATAGACTTTAGCATTGCAACTGGTGAAAAGGTTTCATCGTAGTCCACACCGTGGACTTGCCTGTAACCTTTTGCAACCAATCTAGCCTTGAAAACTTCAAGTTTCCCATCCTTGTCCTTTTTCAGTTTGAAAACCCATTTGCTTCCAATGGCTTGGTAGCCATCTGGCAAATCGACCAAATCCCATACTTGGTTTTCAGACATGGAGTCCAATTCAGATTGCATGGCTTCTTGCCATTGCTTGGAGCTAGGGCTTGTCATAGCTTGTTTGTAAGTCGCAGGTTCATCACTTTCAAGTAATAGAACGTCATAGCTCTCGTTCGTCAAAATACTTAAGTACCTTTCCGGTTGAGATCTATATCTTTGCGATCTACGCGGGGTAACATTTCTAGATTGACCATGATTCTCACCAGATTCTTCTAAAGATCTCTGAGTTTCATCCTGAATGTCATCTTGAGCATTCTCTAGAGTTTGTTGTTCGACTCGAATTTCTTCGAGGTCTACTTTTCTCCCACTTGTCATTTTGGAAATGTGATCTTTCTCCAAAAAGACACCATCTCGAGCAACAAACACCTTGTTCTCAGATGTATTGTAGAAGTAATACCCCTTTGTTTCCTTTGGATAGCCCACAAGGATACATTTGTCAGATTTTGGATGAAGTTTGTCTGAAATTAATCGTTTGACGTATACTTCACATCCCCAAATCTTAAGAAAAGACACATTTGGAGGCTTTCCAAAACATAATTCGTATGGAGTCTTTTCGACAGCTTTAGACGGAGCTCTATTTATAGTGAGTGCAGCTGTATTTAGTGCATGTCCCCAAAATTCTAATGGAAGTTCGGCCTGAACCATCATTGACCTGACCATGTCTAGCAAGGTTCTGTTCCTCCGTTCCGACACACCGTTCCATTGTGGTGTTCCAGGAGGAGTCAATTCTGATAGAATTCCACATTCTTTCAGATGGTCATCAAATTCATAGCTCAGATATTCACCGCCTCTATCAGACCGCAGTGCTTTAATCTTCTTGCCTAATTGATTCTCTACTTCACTCAGAAATTCCTTGAATTTGTCAAAGGATTCAGACTTATGCTTCATTAGGTAGACATAACCATATCTACTGAAGTCATCAGTGAAAGTGATAAAGTAGCTGAAACCACCCCTAGCATTTGTACTCATTGGTCCACATACATCTGTATGGATTAAACCCAATAGTTCAGTTGCTCTTTCTCCAACTTTAGAGAAAGGTTGCTTTGTCATTTTGCCAAGTAAACATGATTCGCATTTACCATAATCCTCTAAGTCAAATGGTTCTAGAATTCCTTCCTTTTGAAGTCTTTCTAAGCGTTTCAAGTTTATATGGCCTAATCGACAATGCCACAGATAGGTGAGATCTGAATCATCCTTTTTGGCCTTTTTGGTATTTATGTTATAAACTTGTTTGTCGTGATCTAATAAATAAAGTCCATTGACTAATCTAGCAGATCCATAAAACATCTCGAACAACTATTGTCTTTTATTAAAAAGGAAAATCCCTTAGCATCTAAGCAAGAAACTGAAATGATGTTTTTAGTAAGACTTGGAACATGGAAACAATCTTCCAGTTCCAAAACTAGCCCGGAGGGCAACGACAAATAGTAAGTTCCTACAGCTAATGCAGCAATCCGTGCTCCATTTCCCACTCGTAGGTCGACTTCACCCTTGCTTAACTTTCTACTTCTTCTTAGTCCCTGTGGATTGGAACATAAGTGTGAGCCACAACCTGTATCTAATACCCAAGAAGTTGAATTAGCAAGTATACAGTCTATAACGAAAATACCTGAAGATGGAACGACTGTTCCGTTCTTCTGATCTTCCTTTAGCTTCAAGCCATCTCTCTTCCAATGCCCCTTCTTCTTGCAGTAGAAGCATTCGGATTCAGAAGTGGGTTGACTGACCTTCCTCTTTACAGATTTGGCGCCAGTTTGCTTAGTTGGGCTGGCCTTGTTGCCACCTTTCTTAGCATTCCTCTTCTTTCCAGATTTCTTGAACTTGCCCCCACGCACCATAAGCACATCCTGCTTATCACTTTTGAGCGTCTTTTCAGCGGTCTTCAGCATACCGTGAAGCTCAGTGAGCGTTTTGTCCAGACTATTCATACTGTAGTTCAGTTTGAACTGATCATACCCGCTATGAAGAGAATGGAGGATGGTGTCTATAGCCATTTCCTGAGAAAATTGCTGATCCAGCCGACTCATATTCTCAATGAGTCCAATCATTTTGAGAACATGTGGACTTACGGGCTCGCCTTTCTTAAGCTTGGTCTCAAGAATTTGCCTATGAGTCTCGAATCTTTCGACTCGAGCCAGATCTTGGAACATGTTCTTCAACTCACTGATGATTGTGAAAGCATCTGAGTTGATGAACGTTTTCTGCAGATCCGCACTCATGGTGGCGAGCATTAGACATTTCACATCCTTGTTGGCATCAATCCAACGATTGAGGGCTGCCTGAGTGACCCCGTCGCCTGCGGCTTCGGGCATCGCCTCATCTAGGACATACTCCTTTTCTTCCTGCATAAGAACTATTTGCAAGTTCCTTTGCCAGTCAAGGAAGTTTTTCCCGTTCAACTTCTCCTTTTCGAGAATTGATCGAATGTTGAATGAATTGTTGTTTGCCATATTAAAAACTACAATTGAAAAGAATAAACAAATAAATAACCATTCACAGTTTCTCTTAATAAACTTAAAATCTAGCATACATGCATAATTCAATGTTTATTAAGCATTTTATTCAAGTTATGTGTTCCGGCAGGTGTGAATAAAATGATTCCAAGATCCTAAAATCATTGAAGAACTAAGCACAGTTTGTCGACTTAATCCTAGAACATCTTAGGTAAGCAAAAGCCTTTTGCTAATAGTCTAGAAACTATTCTTGGTTGATAGGTACGTCTAAGAACTTATTAGGTAAACCTATCGATTTTGCCACGACATAAAAGGACTCCTTACTTATATCGTTGAGTTTCACCAAAACTAACATGTACTCACAATTATTTGTGTACCTTGCCCCTTTAGGACCAATAAGTAACACCTCGCTGAGCGAAAACTATTAATAGATTGATGTAAAGGATATCCAAGCAAGTGTATATTTTGGCATGGCACCTTTTAACTCAATTTTTAAGTTTGGAACTTAAGGCTCTTACTATGTTGGTTAGATTTTAAGTGAACTAAAATCCTTAATCTGCAACATAATCAAGCCACAATCTTACGCATAATTAAGACATATTTAAAGCAATAAATAACTTAAAGCATGCATAAGATAAATGTGATCTAGTATGGCCCGACTTCATCTTGAAGCTTTGACTTCAAAGTCCGTCTGAAATCTCCGTGGGAGGCACCATTTTCTTCAAATAGGATAAGCTATAACTAATTACAACTATTTGATGGTACGCAGACCATATTTGAATTGAAAAATAACTTTGGTACTTTAGACCAATTACATTCAAATTAATGGTACGCAGACCATATTTTCTATCCTATTTGGGCCATACTAGTCACTTCATAACCTGCAAAACAGTACATATACAATATATACCATTCACCCATGCATTATCATGAATGGCCCACATAGCTGGTTAGTAAAACACATTATGCATCACGTAAACATTTGCAGCAATTAATCAAGGGCACCAATAATCTACCAATTATTCAGTCCTTATTAATTCTAATCAAGTTGTTTTAACCTTAAGGATTTGTAGACCTAATCAAGAGTTTTATGACTAAAAGGGCTCCCACTTAAACCAATAAATTCATATGCTTTACTAATTTTAAACATAAAAATGTATTTCAAGTCTAACCGGAAACATACAAATTTAATTAAAATTTAAAGCTCATATAAATTTATAATTGAATCCAAAAAGTTTAATTTAATTTCAGTCGTATTTAAATTAATTCATGATTTTAATTTTAGTAAAATAATTAGAATAAATAAAATTTATTATAATTACAATATTCAAAATTAAAATCCAAGAAAATAATTTAAATAATTAATTTTAAAATTAATTAAAATTACGTAAACTGAAAAATTTCAAATTAAACATTCAAAACGATCTAATCGCAACGCAAACACCCTACGCATTGCACGCTCATGGGCCGCACGCACACAGCCATCGCTGGCCATGTGCGCGCAGCCCATGCGCTCGTCGCATAGCTGCTGCATCTTCCATCGCAAGCCATCGCACGCTATGGTGCTCGCTGCGCGCGCGCCAGCGCTCGACGCACGCGAGCCATCGCTCGCTGTGCGCGCTCGCCAGCGCTCGCCAGCGCGAGCCATCGCTCGCTGTGCGCGCGAGCCATCGCTCGCTGTGCGCGCGAGCCATCGCTCGCTGTGCGCGCGAGCCATCGCTCGCTGTGCGCGCGAGCCATCGCTCGCTGTGCGCGCGAGCCATCGCTCGCTGTGCGCGCGAGCCATCGCTCGCTGTGCGCGCGAGCAATTTCGCGCGATCAATCGCTGGGCGCAGTGCTCGTGGCACGCGAGCTTGCGCTCGCTGCGCGCGAGGCTGTGCGCGCTTGGGCGAGGCAGTGCGCGTCGTGGCGCAGCTCGCTTGCTGCCCACACGCGACTGCCTTGGCTTGCCTTTCGCCCATGCCCATTTGTTCATAGCTCGTGGCCCATGCCCATTTGTTCATAGCTCGTGCACCATGCCCTTGCTCATTGCATTCGTGCCGCACGGGCGACGAGCTCCCTTGCTCGTCGTCGCATGCCCGCACTATACAACACCCCTTAAGGGTAACACGAAGCGTCCATTGCTTTGTGCGTGCAAGTTATATGAACGAATCGCATAAAAATTTAAAATTTATATTTAAAATTAATGACAAATTAATAAATAATATTAATTTCATAATTTTAGGGCGAAAAATCGAAAATTTATTATTCAATTGATTTCCGATTGTCATGGATTCAAGTCTAGGTCATAAAAATTTAAAATTTATCATAAATTTACAATTTTATGGTGGTTTTTAATCATAGGTTTCTAATTAAATTATAATTAATTATGAAAATCAAATTAATTCTAAATTATTCTAATTTTCAACAAATTAATCATAATTACAAATTAGATTGCATAATTAACAAGGCTAGGCATTCAAACTTGTTAAACATATACAGTAGGTCAATCAAAAATTCAAGATTTATCAACAAGAATCGCAAATATTTAATTTAACATCTTAAATTTACGAAATTTTGCATTCGAAAAACTAAAACCTTCGAAAAGTCATAGTTAGGCTTCGAATTTGAGAATTCTGGGTTCGGCAGAAAAATACTAATTTTGTCAAAATTTTAGAATGCCTTTTACATGCGGAATTGACACAAAAATCACTCGATTTGGATGAGTAACGAAGAAACTGCCGAAAAACTGCGTACGTATAATTAAATAAACGCAATTTGCAATTAATTAACAATTACGAAAATTAATCACCCCTTTTAATTCTTGCAAATTTGTAATATTTAACCATGTTCATGCAATTTAGATTATGAAAATAATAAGGGGCTCGTGATACCACTGTTAGGTTATGATACATATGACAATTCATAAATCATGCGGAAACAACCATTTAGCCAGGAATACATATTATTTACACATAATCATATAGCATAATTTAGATGCATACTCTTTGTTGCGTGCCTTCCCTAGCTGCGCCCGAACCGAACAAGAACAAGTCTTTAGGAATCCAAGTGTCGTCCCTCCGTAGATAGTCCACAGCACGTCCGGATCCGCCTTAAGATTGACCAACTAGAATCGCCCTTAAGGTACTAGAATTTTCGGCACTCTTAGGTAAGAAATATGACTGAATTTTTCTCTCAAAACTCACTTTGAATACTTGAATTAATCTCTGAAAATATGTGACCCTAGGCACGTATTATAGAGTTATGGAAAGGAAATTGGAATCCTAGTAGGATACGAATTAATTAAACTTAGAATCCTACAAGAACTCTAATTAATTAATTTATCCTTTTAGGAATAGGAATTTAATCATATACTAATTCTAATAGCTTTAGGAATCGTGCATGAACACAAACACACACACACACACGCGGCAGCCACGAGGGCCGCCCATGCGCGTGCGTGCGAGCAGCAGCCCACGCCACGAGGCCCACGCAGCCGTGGCCTTGGCGCGCGCTGGGCCTGCCTTGCGGTGGGCCTGGGCGCTGCCTTGGCTGGGCTTGTGGCGCGCGTTTGGCTTGCTGGGCGATGGCCCGACTTCGTGCTGGGCCTTCGTCCGGCAGGCCTCGTCCGATGCTAATTCGTACGATACGCTTCCGATTAAATTCCCGGTTCCGAAATTCATTTCCGATACGTACAATATTTAATATTTCCGATTCCGGAATCAATTTCCGTTTCGAACAAATATTTAATATTTCCGTTTCCGAAATTATTTTCCGATTCCGATAATATTTCCGATTCTGACAATATTTCCGTTTCCGGCAATATTTCCGATTCTGGCAATATTTCCATTTCCGATAATATTTTCCGATACGTACCATGTTTCCGTTTCCGGCAACATCTACGACTTGGATAATATTTATATTTCCGATACGATCCATATTTCCGTTTCCGGCAATATCATCGTTTCCGGAGTATTCATTTCTTGCCTGTGACGATCTCAGCTCCCACTGAAACCAAGATCCGTCGATTCCGAATATCCATAGATGGAGTATCTAATGCCATTAAATACTTGATCCGTTTACGTACTATTTGTGTGACCCTACGGGTTCAGTCAAGAGTAAGCTGTGGATTAATATCATTAATTCCACTTGAACTGAAGCGGTCTCTAGCTAGGCATTCAGCTCACTTGATCTCACTGAATTATTAACTTGTTAATTAATACTGAACCGCATTTATTAGACTTAACATAGAATGCATACTTGGACCAAGGGCATTATTTCCTTCACATACCGGATCCAAGACATGCAGGGACGTCCGATCTTGCATACATGGAATGCGGATAACCTCAAGAAGTACTTTTTCTAGATTAACAATTATCTTGATTATATGTTTTGTAAAGACGTCCATAACCTAGACGCACCATGTAGCATGCTTTAAACATTAAATGAAAAATTCCCTGCAAGCCGGCCGTGCTGGGAAATCTTTATAACAAATATGTTATCAAATTCCTTGGAGAAATGCAAACTAACGTTCTCCCAAGAAATAAAGACTAGTCGTTTAAAGGCCTAAGAAGTGGCCCAGATTAGCACCCTCACTAGGCTGATCACCTAGAACAGAGGGGTCACACATTTCTAAACATAGCTATATAAAGTAGCTAAAGACCTCGGCAAAAAGACCAGGGCAAGCATCTGACGTCTCAATTCAGAGGCGTCAGACATAATCATAGAATCAATCACAAAACAGATGACAAAAGCTAAAAAGCAATAGGAAGTTCAAAAGACGCCATGTCATTCCAAAAAATTAGTCATAATTACAAAAATTATGCACAATGCCACTAAGCAAGGCGTCATGAAAACAAGTTCAAAATAAATACAAGACGCCTAGGAGCTCTCATTCCTCATCCTCGCTGGGAACAAACTCAGGAGGAGTGCGTCCTTCCTTCTGAGCCTTATCCACCTCAATCTGATAGGTGAGGAACTTCTCGAACCAGCTGAAGGGACGTTCACTGGCAAATTCGGCATTCCATGCAAGCTCCAAACCCCTTCGGGTTGATTTCTCACCTAGCATGGCCGACTGGTCGAGAACACTCTTTGACGAAGCAACCTCCTTGCGAGCCGCCTCCAGCTGGACCTCCAACTCCTTAAACTGAGTCTCAAGACGAGAAAACTCAGCTTCTTTCTCCTTGATTTTCTTAGAAAGTTCCTCCATTTCAGAAAAGTTCTGATCAATTTGCAGGAGACGAGTCGCGTTCTCAGCATTTTGTGAAGCCAGGGCGGTGGTCACAGCGTCAACCTCCTCCCGCCTGTCAAAGCGAAGTTTCTCCAGCTCAGCAAAATGCTGATCGCCACACTGACTGGCCAGAAGACGGTGTCGAGCCTCTTCATGCACCAAAGCAGTGCGCCACTTCTTCAGCGAGTCCAGCAGAATGAACATCTGCACAAAAACAGCAAGAGTAAAACACAAGAGAAACAAGAATATGTAAAAAATAAAGGCATAATGAAACTCACATCTAGTGCCGAGGACTGCATAGCGGCAAGCATATTCTCGGCCGCCTCGGGAAGAGTCTCAGCATACTTGGGAGGAATGGCATTGCGCATCAACGTCATTATCTTCCTGCGGTCATGAGAGTTGAACCCGCCTGAAGAAGGGATCTGATCCAATTCAGCATCAATGTCTTTCTGAGGGTCGGGAATTTCTATGGGAAAAACAACGGCCTTAGAATCCCTGGGAGAGACTATAGAACTGCTAGACAAGGAACGGCAGGTGGTTACGATGTTGGAGTAAAACTTACCCCCAGAATTCCTACTCTTTCCGCCGCCTTCAGAGGAATATTCCGGCGGACGGCTTCAGGAATCCCCGCAAGAGGATCGGCCGTCGCTCCAGCTTTCTGGAAGCTAGGAGAAGCGGATGCAGCCTTGGGGACGGCAAACACCTTAGGAGCCTTCGAAGCCGTTGACTTGAAGACGGGTTTCCCTGTGCCGCCAGCCCTGCGCTTAGAAGAAGGTGCCGCGTCCGTGGCCGCCTTCCTCGCCTTCTGAAGAAATGAGAACATATAAGTTGCAACCAATAAAGGGAATTACATAGGAAGGCTTGATCAATACCTTCTCCTCAGCAGGAGGGGGAGCCATCTGCTCTGGGACAGCTTGCTCGGCCGCCTGCTGACGCTGCCAAGCCTTATAGGTGCTGGCGTCAAGTACCTTTGCCAGCCAGGACGGCATATCCACTTGGCCTTTGGAGGCATCGTCCATGGCCTCGTCTGAAAAAACAAATAAAGAAATTAGTATAGTTTTGATGAAACAATGAAGGATTGGAAGTGTAGATACATTACCTCTCGGCATATACGGACACAAGCCCACAGCCGAGAGGAAAACGGGATCGCCCAGTTGATCCAGATGAGGCAACCACCCCTCGGGTATGTAGGTCGTCTTGTCCTTAATTATGAGCGTCTTGGCCTTGAACAAAGACGAGATCCGTTCCCAGAGAGCGGCGGAGACCGGAGGGAAAGATCTTCCCTTTCCAACCAAGTTGGGCTTGACGTTCCAACGTCTCATCCGCTCGCACATCTCCAAATTTGTGGTTTTGATAACCACCCACTTTTTCCTCCAGTGATGCCATTTGGACGCCTTCCCCATCACCGTCCGATAAGCTCCCTTGTACGTAAGAATTAGCCAACCCGCGGCGGCTTTTGAAACTTGGGACACGGAGGCGATCCTTAGGAACGCCGGGAAGGAGGGAGTGATACCTTCGAGCTCACAACGAGCGATATAGCCGAACACACCCGCCCAAGAGTTGGGGGAAATTTGGTTCAGGCCAATGTTGAAGCCGTCCAGCAACTCCACCGCAAAGGGGTGAGGGGGGAATCTCATACCAAGCTTCAGAAAAGAGCCGTACACGGCGAATTCCCCTTCCACCAGTCCAAAGCTGGTGCAGTCCATACCAGCCGGCATACGAAACTTATATTCCGAGCCTAGATTCAGAGACCTCCCATAGTCCTTCCCCTTGAGGGTGAGGAAGTTCAGCCACGGCTGAAGTGGAAAGATTTCGCTGGGGTGAAGGTGACCTTCCTCCCCACCTGACGTGCTAGTCGGCGCGACATCGGCGCGCTCGGGGACGTCCTCTTCTATGGGAGAAGAAGATTCTCCTTCGAATTTCTCTTCGTCCTCTATTTGCGCCATGAAATCCTGCACAGGCTGAAGACTTGGCTTAAGACACGGGGCATTACTTGAAAAGAGAAGGCGCCAAAAGGACAGGTTGACGCCCTCAGTTTGACGTACCCCTTGCATAGTTAAGAAAAGAGAAGTGGGAAGGATCAAAATCAACAAACAAATTTTCCCCAAAAGAAAGCATTACCTGATAGATCAAAGAGAGTTTGTGAAGAACTTTGATGAAGAACTGCAAGAACAAGGCTTTGAAGATTGTGGCGGCGCTACAGTGAACTTCGGTGGATGTAAAGACGCCGGAAATCGCCTCCTCTTATAGCTCTAAAATAATCGCTAGAAATAAGGGGGAAAGTCACTCTAAATGGCCACTTATTTATAGAGGGGTAAGAAATGACTACCCCTGCCACGCGTCGTCATCCCATTGAACACTCCAAGAGCAGTGAAAACTAACGTCTGTTTTCACTCCTCATGAGGGGAAAATGATGTGGGCTTGAATATCTCCACCATAAGGCCCAAAGAGGCTACAATGACCAATATAGGCCAGCTGGGCCCAAGCCTAGGAAGTAGGCCCAAACCTTGGTACCTAAACGAAATAAGAGCACAGCCCCATTTTGGAAAGGCCGTCTTCTCTAAGAAGCCAGGTCCAATTTGTAAAAGGCTCATCATTGTTGGCCAAATGACACGTGTCCTAAATCACCAAGGGGCACACACCCCACAGCTAGGGTTGAGGGATCAGTTCCCAAGAAACCCTAGCACTATAAATAGCTCAGATCCCAAGGTAAAGGCAATCAATTCATTCCCACCAACCTAAAACTATCTTTGCTCTGCCTTCTCTCTACAAATTACTTATCTCTCTAGCTTATACTTACTTAAGCATCGGAGGGAATATTCCTACGGGAATATTCTTGTTTTGTAGGTTGCCAGAAGTTCGTGTCAGGTCATACTTGATACCTCCGAGGAACGCGTGCCACGTCAGCACCGTAAAAGATCCCACAACAAAACACACGATGGAGGTTATTCAGCCTAATAAAGTCCAATGAGGATATCCACAATGCTACAATTTCTATTATTATTTAGACATGATGTTGAAATTAATTACCAGCTCGATCTCTGGTTAAGTATAAAAATCTTACATCAAACATGTAAGTTTACCGTACACGGTTGAATTTGATTTTTTTTTATCACAAAAATGTAGTAATCATAATATTTTATGCACAGTTACACACGTACATTTTTGAAGTAATATTTAACTTAGTGTCTAATTAAGTCATTTTTCTTAAACCATATATGCTGAGAATGGAGAAATAAGACTAGACGAAACTTTTTACTTATTATTATTTCCAACAAGACGTCGGCAGATTTAGACATTCAGTCATTTTATTACATTGATTTGTACGTCCATCGTGATTTTTGTTGAATATTACTGATTAGATCTATATTATGGGTACTAAATATACTACAAGGTTGAATATGGTATTCAGATCATGTCCAATTTGATGTCTATAAGTAAATATTGTGATTTTTTATATTGCTTTATCAACTTTATTCTTTTATATATAGCCCGTGCATTAGCACGGGCACATAGAAATATTACTTTTGTAAAACTCGACTAGCACACCAATACAATCATACAATACCCATAAGATTATTTCAAGTTAGCTATGACAAAACAAAATTGAAAAAAAAAAAAACCAAGCTACATTTAAATGATAGGAAAATTTGGTAATATTAATCCAACATTTGACCGATTTTCTTTTATTAATCTCACCTACGACATATTTTTTAATAATCCCACCTTTACTACCCAACGACTTTTATTAAGCTTAAGTGACCGGTAAACGGTGAAAAAGTCAACGAGATGAAGATGATGAATGAATATATTGAGGGAGAAGAGGGAGATTCTTACTTCCAAGTAGGGAATATTACCGCCTATAATAGGTTTAGGACCTGTTTGGCCCAATAAAAGTCGTTAGGTAGTAAAGGTGGGATTATTAAAAAATATGTCATAGGTGAGCTTAATAAAAGAAAATCGAGCAAAGGTTGGATTAATATTACCAAATTTTCCTAAATGATATTTTACCTTAAACATCTACCAATGTTTTTATTGTCTAACACCATTTAAAATGTTATCTATTATCTACCATCCATTTTTACTAGATGTCTAATTTTGTAGAAATCCCGTGCATTAGCACAAACATATACTAGTTTCCATTAAAATTATATGGAGTATATAATTTCTTTCAAAATTATATTACGTACTCATTTATTATCTATCAAACCTATACTTAAAACGTGAGGTATTATATGGATATTAACGGGCGCCGTTGATAAAATATTGAAAGAGTAATATTCAAAAAATCTCTAATCAAATTTCATCTACACCATCATGACTCTTTCGGCACACAAAAAAAAAAAAAGCATGGGTATTCTTAATTTATTAGTTTGCATTTGTAATAATTCTTTCTTAATCAAGAAAGACGTTCAAGGGGTATTCTTGACATTTTTTCATGTCAGTGACGCACCTGATGACGCACTTCCCGACCACCAGACTAACAACACGGAAAGGTAGCTGGAAGTCCACCGCAAGCGGCAAGTCCACTCTAGTCATACGGATTACGGAGTATCGCTTAAAGATTTAAGCTTTTAATCTTTTATAACAAATCTTATCCATTGCTTAAAATGTTATTGAAATTACTGCTGTTGATTAAGGTTAAGTAGTGATAGACTTTAATTAATGTGGTAAGACTTTAATTAATGAATTTGCTAAACAATAGCCTAATACTCATTGATTCATTCTATTCACTCGATTACTACTTATTGAATTTATTTTTTCCTATACTTAATAACTATTTTATCAAAATACAATTTAGGTAAAGCTTTATTTTTAACGAACTTGTTTTCCTTTACACTTTATTATAACTTACTTTCCATGAATTAAGATGTGGATTAAACTTAACTGAATTTATCTGAACTTGTTAAACTTAACTGAACTAGTTGTTGGCCGACGCGCTAACGCGCGCCGTTCCCCAAGGTAGAAAAAATCAATTGTGCAATTATTTTTCTTGAATTATCTCAATTATAGTTAATAAAATAAAACTTTGTATTTGAAAGAAGAAATATATTTCTTACAGATTTCTACAACATAGTTCTTACATGTTACATGTATAACATTTCATT
The DNA here is from genome assembly GCF_020520425.1 of Spinacia oleracea. NCBI lineage: Eukaryota > Viridiplantae > Streptophyta > Magnoliopsida > Caryophyllales > Amaranthaceae > Spinacia > Spinacia oleracea. The sequence continues at coordinate 40,899,923 of NC_079488.1, forward strand.
TGTAAATAATGAACTGAAATAGATTGTATATGCTATCATGTTGCGACACTCACATTCTGACCCTGTAACATGTTTAGTCTTTTCCAGCAGTGTCTTCATTCTTATATAGTGTTCAAACATAAACAACTCCAAAGCTGATGTTTCATCATCATTCACAATTTCACATGCTCAAACACAAGCATAGCCTACATGTCCTTAGTCCACTCCAGATAAACGTACAGACACATACATACAGACGTTCAATGAAAAACATAGCCTAGTATTATTTCAAAATCGAACATAAGAATCATTCGGACTCTAATCTGAAGGTTGGGAACTCACAATCTAGCTTTTATGTGAAATGAAAAAAACAATGCTGGCATAAAATCATCAGAAGGACATCAAATAACCATATGAGCAACCATGATGGTTATGACCTCTAGACCTACCCTAAGATAAAGGAATCACAAAATGTTGCATTAGAAAACATCGGCATAGGAACTCCTCAAGCATTTGTACTCTCCTGGGAGAAAAACATAAAGAAAGTTACACATGATAAATATCAGCTCATGCAGGAAGAGAAATACAAGCTAGAAATACTATGACAGACTGTTTTAAAGTAGAGAGGAACTTGGGCAGAGTGGAATAATAAAAACGAGATCTAAGAATTGGACCTCACCTATTTATTAACTACAATCAATATGAGATGTGTTTAATCTTGTGTCAATCCTCCGCATTTGGTTCTTTGAACTTTTGTTCTAGATATAGATGAATCCCATGACATAAATAGATCTTAAGTGTCTGAAGTGATATGAGGTTTCCCATTGATTTTGGAAATGAAGTCATGGTACCATAATTTGAGATAGACAGAGACTCAAGCGACAATAAAAGGCTAATCCATTTAGGCAGCTAGGACAATGAAATAGTTTGTAACAGCTACAAAGGCATAGGCTTTGAAGGGAGGTCAACTTTTCAAGACATGATCATTCTTAACTAACTCTCCCCCTCCACCACCCTTTTAACTTTCCATAGAATACATGCCAAGAAATTATAGGGAGGGGAAGAATGTTGTTAAATATCTATCACTCCTTGTTGTTAGTGTTGGTGCTTCTATTTCCCTTATCTTCCAAGTTATAAAAATGACCAAGTGCAAGTAATTTCAGATAATGAGGTTTACTCAAACATGGTAACTGCACCAAATCCTGTCAATCATCAAGCCTAACCTTAATAAGATGTGGGAGAGAGAGAGCCCAATTGTCTCTTCCTCCAACAGTTACATCACTGGGCATTTGGCCATTTGCCTATCATTACAAAAATATAAACAAAATTAACATCACCCAATGAATTATAAAACAACCAGAAGATATGCTTTTGACAAAGAAGATTAAAAATTACGCTAAGCAACGTTAGGGGCAAACAAAGCAGATATTTTCACAACATCAGCAACATAATTCACCAAAATGACTGAGTTATCGCATCAGATCAGGACATTAACATTGTGAAAATAAAATAACGTGATTGTCTTAGGATAAAACAGGAACAAAGTTCACCAAACTAAAGAAAAGTTACTACTCCCAAGAGTTTTATAAATGATGCTATTGTTATAAGAGAAGTTACATAAATCAGCTACCTTATTATCCCCCTCCTTCCTATCTTATTCTCACCATCCCTCCCTGTCCTCTCAGTCGTTTCATTCTAAAAAAATTACTTCCAAGAGTGCTTTCCTCGTCTCCTTTCCCCAATATCAAGATTATTTCCCGGAGAGAACCCTAAAACATGATTATTTTGGAAAGATTGCAAGCTGAGATTACTATCAGGATTGAACAATTTGAAAATACTACTGGGAGACTGGTCAAAATTAGAATCTCTTTAAATTTGTAAAAATAACGGTACTATGTATATTGATCTTGTTTATCTCGAGAACCAAAAGTAAAAGCTTCAGAGGATTGAGATATTGGTTAATGTTTTGAAGTAAGAAGATGTTGATTCCATCTCAAAATGATATGCTATATCTGACATTTTTTATTCAACTGTTAACTTAAACGTCAATTTACAATTAAATTTTCCCAAATTTGAAAGGAAAGTACTGAAACTGAATTTCTGCAAATTCTTCAAGTGAATGTAGGAGATCCAAGTAAAAAGTTAGTTTTAAACCAACCCAAAGAGCAATCAATCACCATGCTTCCCAACTAACCAACTTTAGGTTCTGAATAACATATGATAGAAAAATGAAGATTAAGCAGGGAATAATAAATAAAACGTAGTCACAAGAAACAAACAAGTTCATATGTTCCCTTAGAAACATTAAGCACCAAACTTCACAAACCTTGGCACTAACACCATCATTTAAAGTCCTATTCTCAGATTATAATCAATTCTAGTTTCCTTACAGTAGAAAGTTCCAACAAACTATCTGATTTCAAGCAATGTCTCAATAAAACCAATTCACACTACTACAAAAGTTGCAAAAACCAACGGTTAAATAACAACGGGTCAACTATTCAACTAAGAACCGTTGTGCTAAGGAGTATGGAGAAATTAATACTACATATTACAACATTTGTTCATTTCTCGCAATCGTAAGTAGGTATATTTCACAACGGTCTGTTAATTAGACAACTCTTCTTTGTAGGATTGTGTTAAAAGGATTAAAGAAATGACAATGAAATTAAAACATTTCTCATCTTGATTGAAGCTTTACCAAGACGGCAAAGTCAAACCCACGACTTCCTCTAGAGAGAAAAAAAAAATCAATTTATAACTCCCCACTTCCCCAAACCCCCATCCCCATGATTAAACCTCCACTCGGAAACTGTCATTGTAGATCTTCAATTCATCATACACAATTACTATTTGATTTGATGTACAATATACATCTCCTAATGTCCTATATATGGAGTTCTTCCCCAAGCACTTTTATCCTATATTGAGGTATACCTTTTCAGTTCTTTTTACTATTTCTTTTTTTTGTATCTATTCTTTGCATTTACTACTTTTTGATCTACATACGAGGTTTTCCGAGAGTAGGTTCAAAATTGGCGGCCCATTTCTACTTGCTCGTACAACCCGCCATGCCCCTGGCAGAAAAAAAATTCGTTCGAGGCTAGCGAGTTGAAGCAATAGCCAGAGATTATTTTATACGAAGTACATCATAAAGAGTATATAAGTTTTTGCCAATTGAGTGCATATGTTTTTATTATTTCGATTATCTCAAGGGGTATGAAACTGATTGATTATATTATATGTTCTTGTCATAATAGCTCGGTCCAACTTGCAACTTCATTTTGAATGTGAATATGTGGATAAGTTTATTTGATTTTTTGTGATATTACTTATTTGTTTTACATGACATACACTTTTCAACACATTTTTTTTACAGATATCATAGCAAAACCCGTCAAATTCTCTTGTGAACGATCTGTACATTGTTGAGGTTTATTGCCACTATTTTTTCCCTATAGCTATCACTCGATTTCCTATTCAATGCGGGAATGAACTGATGGTGTCGGTATGTACCTCAATTGGTGTCTATATGACTATATATATATGGTTGTTTAACTATTATGATTAGGTTAACACTATAAAAATATATTTGTTGCTAATTTGCTATCATTCATGGAGTATTTTTTTAATGTTATTCTTGTCAAGAGATTTTTTATTTTTTACGTTGATGTTGTAATCTTCTTCACTATCTTGATTATTGGTTAGATTTCTCACCTTCTTTAATCCTTTCTTCCTCGTTGTTTATCTAGTTTGTCATCTAAGATAAAAGTGTAAAGAAGCTAAAAATCTTTTTCCCAACATCATCTTTGTGATACTTTATACGAAGTATTAGATTATATGAACTGAGTTTTGTTTTGGAATATAGAATGACTTCACGATATTGAGTGACATGAAAAACTTTTCATACACATATTCTATTAAAAACGAATATTCAAGTGGTTAAGAACTCTTCCAAAAATTCCAGGTACTCGGAATATGAAAAGCAATCTAATCACTTTCTTAGGTAATCTACCCTAATCTACTCCTTATATTGAACTACTAACAAGAATTTTATGATTACATATTAATATTAAAAACATGTACTATGTATTAATATTGAAAGGAGAACGCACCTGAGCACCATAAGGTCTTTAAAATTGGCCCTTTTCAGTATTAAGCTGTAACATACATAATCAGAAGAGTAGCTAGTATCATTACAAACACACATTGTATTATGAATCCAAACCACATATTGAATACACAATGATGGCAAACATGGTAAAAGCAATATTGATCTAATGTCTCTTTGAGGAGTTAACTAAAGTTTTTTTCACACTAACATAGATGGAACATCAAATGTATCGCTAATCATAACATTCGTTGTGATTGTGTGAGAAAAAGACAAATATAACTTCCTGTCAATCTCACAGCCTTTTTGAGAATGCCAACAACACCTCAAATAAATAAGAGAAAGAGGGAAAATGTTCTATGTGCATATAACCACCTATCGAGCATAGAAGCCAACCATGATCAAGAAAAATAATAATTCAATGAACTCTATACATCTGACATATCTGGAGAAAACACAAACCTTTTATCAATCCATTGCACATTTATACTCATTCATGGATTGGAAATCCTTTCAATGGCCTGAAAATCAAAAATGGGGAAGAATTGTGAAGAGGGTGCTCCAGGTCTATCATGGATGCAGTGGAGAGAGAAAAACAATACATGATGCTTAATGAGGCGACGACGAATAACATGGGTCTTCTTGTCTCCCTTAGATATTTCAATCCATTTTCCCAATTCAGACGACGTCCTCTGCAAAATGTAAAAACAATCAATCAATAAATATCCCTGGAAAAATAAGAAAATAATAGATATGGACAAAGAGAAAAATGAAGTGCATTGGTTAATATGGATAAATAATATCCACGAACCTCCTCCAAACCAATAATCCATTACAACTCTATAGCAATGGTTAAGCCTCAAATTCAATCAAACCACAAAGATCAGCAATAACAATGACAACAATTCAATGTAAAGATTTTGGAAATCAATTGTAACAGTCAAAAATCAAAAGGTTAATAAAAAAAAATTAGTAACTATGCTTAGAGAATGATAATAAGCATAACATCTGATTAACATCTCCATTAGTGTCACCAATTTTTGGGCTTGTATCACACTTTTAAAACTATAACACAAGTCTTTTAATAACTTTGTTCTTACACCCCACCATTTCCATGATCTTTACACAAAAATAAGCAACAGTAAACCCATTCAAGAATGTAACGGCGGGATGTATAATAAGAAAACTTCATAAAGTTCAACAAAGATCGGTTATTTACATAATTTTCCCTCTCATCCACACCATTGTTCCTCCCATTTGAATTGCACAAAATCTCACCATTGTTTTAAAATGATTCTATATCCATATTTCTTTGTTCATTTAAGACAATATTTCCAAAAACCAAACATGCATCTACAGAAATATTTACATAAAATGCCAATCCCAAGAATATTTTTTCATATTTTGGTGCATAAAGAGTCACAAAGCGATAGACACATAGTCACAATTTTATCCCTCAATGAAAATAAAAATAAGCTTACAAGAAACTAAACAAGAAGTAAAGAAAGTGAAGACAGACGCATTTATAAGTTAGAAGAACTTAAACACCTACATTCTTGTCGACACGAAAGTTATACATGGTATTATAAAAATACATTTAGCCGAATACACTTCAAACATAATAAATTATGGTTTTAGTAACTGAAAATTGATCTTTCATTTTCCTTACACTAATTAATCTACTCTTTCCCCCAAAAAACTAAATTCAATTAATTAAAAATGAAAAACAGGATCCATTTCCCAAATTAATAAGTGATAAAAATAAATCACAACTAATGTAGAAGAAAATGAGAGTATGGTTTAATGCAATTTTATGTACTGCCATCGCTGCATGTTGTTCGTATGCCATCATTGTTGGCGCCCTTATACTGTGTCACTGACTCGATAGTAGCCTAATGGCTTGTATCAACATTGTCGGTATACGTAAGAACCAAAAAATCAAGATTCGAAATGATTAATTGCAATAAAGTAATAAACCAAATCAAGTGGAAAAAAACAAATCACTCTAGAACTTATAACCACGAACAGTCCATTAAAGAGAGATTAAGAAGTATAGATCTTGCCTCGAAGTCTCAAACTGAAAGTAACAACTTAATCATGTAATTATAAGTTACATGCTAATAAATTTCTAATAATGGTAAATCTTATTCTTATGTACTTCTACATTATCATGTGCTACTCACCAACAATAAAAAGTGCACATAGTTTTAAGGATCATACTTCCTGTTCATTGGTCCATTTAAAATACAAAGTCAAGCATTAGTCCCTAGAAAATAGTTACAGCCCGCGACTTAAGCCTACAATATGTTTCTATCAACACACAAGCAAACCAGCAAAAGGCTAAAATAAGACCTATAACTTGTTAATCTTGCAAAAGAAACAATAAATCACGAATAAAAAACGTGTAAACCAACCTCGATCAAAGCTCAATTTCCATTAAATGTCAAGACCAAGGACAGCCCTGCCTGATTTTCGTTTCTGAGCTTCAAGAAACTCCAAAATCTGCAATGTAGCTTCCTCTACCTCCTCGGTCGATCGGGAATACACAATTCGGCCCCCAAAATTCAATGCTTGATACTTCATTTTCACATTGCCTAACAAACAAAGTTAAATACATTCAATCCATTATTACATCAAAGACGAAACCCTTTTCTCAAAATGCTACTACCCCACAAATCATATGATAAAATAAAAAAAAAATAAAAAATAAAAAACAATCCATCTCAATCCCAGTTTCCAGGAAATTAAACAAACGAAATTAAACAAATTCATAACATTAAACGGTTTACCTTGGGGGAATGCCCAATTCCTAGAGCACGAAGCAAAGGCAAAAGAATCTGCATTTAGAGGCGAACACAATTCGCATTTGAGCAGGAAATTGAACCCGACAATCGGCGGCGAGTAAATTATATTAATGCAAACTTAAATCTGAATTAAATAAAGCAAAATGGGAATTAAATTTAGACCGAAGAAAAAGAAAAAAAAACCTGGCCTCGAAGGGGTTCATGCGAATTTTGGAAAACATAAGTCTCAACTATATCTGCTTCAAATTCAACCATTAAAAGCGAGTAATTCAACCATTAAAAGCGATTAAGCGAGTACAAAACCCTAATTCAAAAAGATCAGAGAAAATAGTCATACCAGGAGAAGCAGGACAAATTGATAGTGAAGAGATAAACCTTGTCGAGCTTGCACGAATTGCAAATTATAGGAGGTGAGAAAAATGACGACCACGGTAGGAGGGAGAAGAAGGGGGCGAAAGAGACTGGAGAAGGGATAGTTCAGAACGGAATGGGGGTTGAGCTCAGAGAAAGCAAAGGCAAATGATGAAGGAACGTGGCGCAATCTGAGATATTAGGGCAAAAGGGTAGTAACGAAAATGTAAAGGAAAATAAGGGTAAATCAGTCCTTTAACTATTGGATGAATAGTGAAATTCGACTCCTCACTTTTAAAAGGTTGTAGATTTATTAAACTAATTATATGAACTTATCTAAACTTTTTAAAACTTATTTTAGTTGAATTTATCTCATATTCTTCCTTAACTTATCTTAGCTTTAGTTACGTGTTTAAAATAAGAGGATAAGTGTGATCTATTAACCTAATATTCACTAGCTTATTTAAAGTTAATTTAGTCATAAGTTGTTTGTTAATGTCTATTACCGAGCTATGAAGATATTTTTCGATCAACAGTTAGTCCAATTAATCAATGGTTTGACAATTGCCTTAGCTTATGATTACTTGTCAATCTCATTTTCCTTTTATCATCACCACTGGCCCCAAGTATATACTCATACCATAAATGACATTTCGTCGTGAATCAACTTAGTTTTGTGTACACTGATCTTGGCATAGTGACAACATACCGTCATAATGTCTATACAGAGTACCATGTAAGTAGTAATGTACTACCTCCGTTTCAAAAAAATCTTTACAGTTACTATTTGCACGGACTCCAACGCAATATTTAACTACTAATATATCTAATTTCGTATGTGAAAAAATTATAAAAATTTGATATTCTGAAAATACATCCCGAGACCAATCTAACAAGATTTTACATGTAACGTTTTGAAGTATATAATGCTGAGAATTTACGGTCAAAGTTTTTATACTTTGGACACGTTTTTTAAAGCGTAAAGAACTTTCTAAAACGGAGGTAGTAGTATATAACAATATTTAGACCACAATGAAATAAGTATTAAATTGTAGTCGCTATATCAATCATCGAGGAAGTATTTTCGGATATCTGATATGTGCTTGCAAATGTATATCAGAGAAAAAGATAAAATAAGAAAAAAGACAAAAGAAAATTGAATGATACTTTTTTAAACAAAAATGATACTTTTTTTTTACAGAATGGTATTTTTTTTTAACATGAATGGTACTTCATTTTTTGTCTTTTAGCTATTTGTCTTTAAGCTGATATGTGTGTTGCCACACATATCTGATATCCGAAAAAACGACCCCATCAATCATCTAGCCCCCTCTCCTTTTCTCCCTTCTCTCTCATTTTGTAGGGTTTTAAATTTGTTGGCCTTTTAGGCCGAAAATAGTCCAATCTCTTTGGAAATTAGACTATTTTTAACCCTTCTTTTTTTCATTGTTTTATCTTCATGTTTTGTCTTTTTTTTTCGTTTCATTTTAGTTGGTTTGTTCCCAATTTTTTCTCGGGTTCTCAATTTATTTGGGTTTTCCCTAATTTTTTCTACTTCCTCTGTTTCTTTTTGTTTGTTACGTTTGGACTTTTACACGTTTATTAGCGTATAATAAAGATTCTTTTGCCTTTTTATTAAAAAAATATACCCAAGTAAAACCTCAATCCACTAATCATTACAACAACCAATAAGATTGTTTTATTTATCAAAATGAACCAATAATGGAAAAACACAAAGATTGTTAACTTAACATATTTGAGAAATTGTAAAGAAATTTAATGAGTTGAAAAAATTGGACCAATTAAAATTAAAAGTTGGCACAAAAAATGACAGTATAATAAGTTTTTAAAAGAAAAGATTCTCTCACGTAACAAACATTGTGAAACACTCTAAAAGGAATACGTAACAAACAAAAAGAAACGTAGGGAGTAGGTTTTTTATATTCTCATCCATGGGTAGGAATTTTATTTTTAGGGTTTCAATAATTAGGAAGGAGATTTAGATTCATACAGGTTTAGGATTTATCGTCAACTCGTCGATCAGAACAATTCGTGCGTTGCGAAGGGATCTACTTGGAAAGATGTGAAAACATCGAAAATCACTGCTCGCCTCGTTCAGGCTCAAGCTAGAAGCGGTGGAATACGAACTGTGATTTAGGATGCATAATAGTCCGTAATTGCTTTGATTGTAACAATTATGTACTTTTTAAAAATATGTGATATGCAAATGTATTTTATTATTATATATGTCGTATGGCTAATTATTAATAATATCGGGCATTTTAATATCTTCAAAATATGATACACGCATTATTTAGCACAAATCGGATAAAGGTCAATTCTGTAATTAATATCTAAAGTATATAAATGAAATGGACTCATATGTAAATAGATTTAGGACAGCCAGCGCCAGAGAATACAAAGGAAATATTGTTGGGTAATTTGGCGGATACTACTAGGCCAATTCATATCCTATTGTCCCATTTTGCTACAATTATGATTTTAGCAGTGCGGGACAGACCATTATTGGGTACTTTGGATAACTTGTCCTCATATTGTATGCCAAGATTTCAATCCCATTTATTACATGGCCCACTTAAAATTATTACTCCAAAAGAAAAATAGAACAAATAAATCTCATCTCTAATGATAGGGTAAGACACAAACAAAAAACTCATAAGATTAGATCTAAATACACGCGATGCGACGTACTCAAATATGTTCGATAATTATTTAAAAAGAATGCAGAATAGTATTTAAATGGACATCAAATTGCTCATGCATTGGCTTATTAAAAAATATTACTCCCTCTGTATTTATTTAATAGATACACTTGATCGGGCATGAGTATTAAGAAGAAGAATTGAATGAAATAAAGTAATAAAATAAGTGGGGTTCGATAGATATTTTAATAAGTAAAACAAGTGGGGACCATATCATTTTAGGGGTGGTGGGGTGGGGTGTAGTTATGAAATTATTTGTTTAATAGGGTGGTGAGACATAAGATATATTAGATGAATTATTTAATTAGATGATGGGGTTGATAAGTTACTAAAAATGGCAAGTGTATCTCTTAAATAAATACAGCCGGAAATGGAAAGTGTGTCCCTTAAATAAATAAATACAGAGGAAGTATTATTTTATGCTAATGAAGATCGAGATGAGTAATCCATGAAAGAAAGGAGAAAATAGAACTAGTACTACGGAGGCACTAAGCATGGAAAAGCCAACATCCCCATCGAACATCCTCCTCTAAAATATAAATTAGTTGAATAGGAGTAAAATGTAAGAATTGTAGTCTAATGTCTTGAGTGATGCCTTGATTAGCAAGTCAATTAGCCACACAGTTGCCTCCACGATACACATGAATGATCTTCACTTTTCAGTCTGACTTTTGTACCTTAAACCGACAATACTTCAGATCAAGTGCATAATCCCCATGAGGAGTAGCATTATTATTCAACATTTGCACACAAGTCAGGCTATCCGATTGCACTTCTATTGCCTTATTTGCATATCACAAGCCAGCTCAAGCCCTTTGTTGTCATAACCTCTGCCTAACTTGAGAATTGGCTATAAAATCAGAGACAAATTTACCCAAGTGGTCTCTAATTACAACGCCACAACCTGCAGGGCTATGGGACCCCCTAACAGTACCATCGCAAATGAGCACGTACCAATTCGATTGAGGAGGATGCCAGTTAATAAATTTATGGACCTTTGCACCATTATCTTTGCGAGTCCTTCATTGTAGGTGATCCAATCCGGCCTTCATATTACCTTGAAAGAATTGTTGGGAATGGGCTGGACCATCTAACTTACGCCACACTATCTTTGCTGCAGGACAATCCCCAAGTATATGGAGTGTAGATTCCTCATTACTTCCACAAATAAAGCATTTTGGGTCATTTGCCATACGTTTTTTGAACTTATTGAGTTTTCCAAAACATGGTCATGGAATGATAACAAAAGAAATGCTCGGATTCTCTATTGTAAGGGGGAATTCCAGCCACACTCCCAACACTTTTCATCGAGAACATCACTCTCATCTCTCATAATACTCATTGTCGAACGAATTGAGAACTTCTGTTTCTTAGAGTCTTTCCAGTAGACCAAATTGCAAGCTACTAGATCATTCTTCGGTTCATAAGCTTGTATAAGTTTTAGTATCTCTTGGAGTAGGTAAGGAGAGTATTGAAGGAAATGTGTTCTTCACCCAATTTGCATTAGTCTTATACCAAAGGTTCGGATTAATTTCGAACAATTAATTCAATGAGATCAAATGATCGGAACAGTTGGCTGGAGCAATGCTTATGATCATGGAGTTCTAATCCTAATTAGGCTCACAACTTACTTTTGACTAAACCTATACGGTCACACCATTGGCATGTAACAAATCATCGGATTAAATGAATCGGAAATTCATTTAATAGCTTTTCGGGAAATTAGTTCGGAAAACATAATTATACGATTTAACATTGGATCGTAAAATCGTATATCGTGATTGCGTATATTCGTAAGCTAGGCGAAACGAATAACAGTATCGTACGACATTGGATCGTCAAGTACGAAACGATAAATGAATTATCGGATGATAATTAAGCAAACACGAAAGTAAGCCCACAAGCAAGGCAACAAGGCACTAAGGCACAAGGGCCTATGGCCTTGTTGCCTTGGCTATGCGCACACAAAGAAGGGCAGCAGCATCAACAGTCAAGGCCCGCGGCCTAACTGCTGGCTGCACTTCTATGTGTGTTGTTGTTGTGGCCCAAGCTGGCCAGTCAAGGCCTTGGATTTTAGACGGTTAGCTTGGTTGGTTAAAAGGTTATTTTAATAACCTAAAATGTATGTTTTCCTAATTCTAATTCATATCATATTCTAACCTAAGGCAAGTGAGAATCCTAATTCTCTCAGTGCCTCCATTAGAGTGTTCATCCTAAAAGCTAAACTATCTTGAGTAAGGTCTAAGCCATCAATCTCAAGACGGATCTGAACGTTTCGGTGAACCATAAAGAGGAACGACATTTGGAGTTCTTGTTCGTTTTCGCTGAACTAAGGTAAAACACGCTACAAACGTAAGTAATGCTTGATCTGTACTTTAATTTATACATGCTTCCTGGCTTTGGGGTTATTGCGCTATCAAGTTATGTATTTAACTGTAAACCCCTACAGTTATATCGGTGATACATGTATTCAAAGTACTTATTAGCATGTTTATATTTTTGTGATAATTGTCGAATTTTTCTGAATTTTTTCGTGAATTTTCCAATTATTTCTGGATTATTGGATAAATCGTAGAAAGTGATTATGAACTCGTAAAGTGTCGGAAATTCAGATTTTTTGACCCTAATCTGATTGACAATGGCGTTTTAAAATCAATTCATGAGAAATGAATCTCAAAAACAGACCCTAAAGTATGATTTTTTGGGCGTTTTTGTTAATTAATGAATTAAAGCATTAATTTTGGAAAGTTTTTCAATTAATTTCTCGACCTAATGAACTCAGAATTAATTGAAATTTTGTCCTACTTTTGTTTGGTATATGATGAATATATGATTTTTTTTTGGTTCATAAATGTTGAATATAATTTCTAATCATAATTTAACCTAAATTAATGAATTTTAGATCGAAAATTCATTTTATTAATTGGTTAGATCTGAAAATTTATTTAGGTGAGAAGGGGAATATGATTTCATGTTTAAATGGCGTATTTAAAAATTCGTAGATTAAAATTTTGATTCGATTCGTTAATTTTAATCTTTCACCTAAACCAAATTTGATAAAAATCTGAAATTTAAATGTTTAGAACGATTTAAAGTTTTGGATTGGATTATGAAAATTATTCAAATTTTATTGATGTTCATCGTTTGTTAAATTTGAATATTTGTTAGCCAAGATGTATAAATTTCACGAATTGGATTGTTTGAAATTTAATAAAATCACCCACTTTATTATTTTTCGTAACTAAAACGATTGGTTTTGTTAATATTATGAAAAATATATTTCGTGCAATTTTCGTTTCGAATATTAAAAAATTAAATTTAAGATTCTAGGTAAGCAAAACCTATTGCTAGTAATTTCAAATTACTCTTGGTTAATAAATTAATGCCATAATTTATGCCATTGCCACAACATAATGCCATTGTTGTTTGAGTTGAAACCATAATCAACGTGCTCCTTTGGGACGCCTTACCTTCTAAGTCAACAAATATAGCACCTCGCTTTGGCATAAACCTACTATGTTAGATCCTTAGATTTTTGTAAGTGCTTGATTTGGAAGGCAATTTTTATAAACTCAATATTACTTTGGACCTAGTTGTTTCTATGTTGGTTCGATTATTTAGTGAACTTAATCATAAAAACAACCTATTCATGCATAATATACATTCATTCAAGCATATATAATATATATATATATATATATATATATATATATATATATATATATATATATATATATATATATATATATATATATATATATATATATATATATATATATATATATATATATATATTGCATAAATAAATTGGTGAACTAGTATGTCCCAAAACTCATGTCTTGAAGCATCCAATCTTCTTCACCATCTTGTTAGCTTGGCATCGTCTTGAATCTTCATTCAATTGCTAACTTAAAGTTCTAAACTTAGAAATACTTGAAAATAATAAAATTACATCAAAATTTCCATGGTTCGCATACCATATTTAAAACTTTACATTCAAAGATAGAACGGTTCGCAGACCATATTTAACTATCCTAAGATGGCCATACTAGTCACTTGGAGTACCTGCATTACATAAAATATACATTCTATGCATTATCCCATTTGCATGCTAAAACGAATGGCCCAATTAATTATGCAAGTATTTACATGAATTGATAAAAATTCACGTTCACATAAACGCGTCCTAAAAGATTAATCAATTTCCAAAATATTAATCCTTACACTTTATTCTAATTAAAATTGAATTTAATTAAAATAATGCGACCTACGAAAATAATTAAAATAATTATTTCATTTTTAATTTCATTTAGTGTCTCCCACTCAAACGAATAATTATTCCGGATAATTAATTATTTAAATATTAAATTAAAACTCGCGGCCCGACCCAAGTAAATAAAAATAATTATTAATTATCCCGTTAGCCCAAATTAATGCAAACATAAAAATTTGTTCGTGTGCGTGCACGGGCTGGGCGAAAAACATCGCACGGTGTGGCCAACGAGGCACACGAGCAAGGCCCATGCACCTCGCAGCCGCGCCCCACGTACCCGCAGCATGCTGCTGCCACTGTGTGCTCGTCGCTGCGCAACGCAAGGCGAGGTGCCTTGCTTGCTCGCAGCCAAGACACCTTCCTTGCTCGCCCCTTCCTCGCCCAGCGCGCGCGGCACGCAGCACGCTGCTGCTGCCCGCGTTGCTGTGGCTCGGCACTGGCATGGCAGCCCGCGTGGCTCATCGAGCCACACGTCCACCCCACCTTAAGTTCGTGCCTTTGGTTCGTGCCTACGGACCAACTTAATTAAAAAAAAATTTATTTTCACGAACGTTTGCATTAAGTTATTTTTCATAAAAAAAAGTTACGATTTTTATTTTCGAAAAATAACGATTCTTGCGATTTAATTAATTTAACAACAATCCAATTTCGTTAAAATTATTAAATCAAGGCTAACATTATTCAAATTTTAAAAGAGAACGATTTCAACTGAAAATTTGAACTTTTAAATAATCAAATCTAAAACTTTAAATCGTTCTAAACATTTAAATTTCAGATTTTAATCAATTTGGTTTAAGTTTCGATTAAAATTAACGAAACTATTCAAAATTTTAATCCAATAATTTTTAAAATTTGCCACTGACCATGAAATTTTATTCCCTTTCCCAATTAACCAAATTATTAGATCCAAATTATTTAAAAAATCAATTAGCGATCTAAAATTTACGAATTTGGGGAAAACAAAATTAGGGTTTATACTTATCGAAAACGGCTGAAATTTTTACCAAATTTCAAGAATATGCCCAACAACATTGTGTCAAAATTTCAATAAATTCTGAGTAGTTTAGGTCGACCAATTAATTGAAAAACCTTCCAAATTTATTAATTTTAATTCGAAAATTAACAAAAACGCCCAAAAAACACAACTTCGAGGCCTGCTTTTGCAATTCCATTCTCATTAAATGATCTTAGAAAATCGTTTTCAATTAGATTAGGGTCAGAAAAGTCGAAAAACCGAATCTTTTTGATTTCAGAACCTATTACGCAATTAATCCAATAATTCATAAAAAATTCCGAAAAATCAACAAAAATTCCCAAAAATTCGACAATAGAAAAAACAGTAAAATCATGCTAAAACATGCTTTGAATACATAAGGATCTGATACCACTGTAGGAGATTACAGTTAAACATACATAACATGTGCGGAACAATCCCCAAAGCCAGGAAACATGTATAAAGCACAGATTAAGCAAACTTACATTCGAAGCGTGTTTTCCCAAGTAATCTGTCAACGAACATGAACAAAGAACGCCACTTGTCGTTCCTCTACTTGGTTCACTGACACGTTCAGATCCGCCTTGATTATTGTAGCTTAGACAACGTACAAGGTTTTTGCCTTTTGGGATGAACAGTTTTCACAGAGAGAAAACTGAAGAACGTAATATTTAGAATTAGGTTTTGGGTATAGGAAAACTACTACTCACAAGTGTGGAAGTTAACCCTAAGGTTATATTTATCGTATCGTATACGACGAATCACCGTCGTACGATACGATTATTCGTTTCGCCCAGCTTTACGAATATTCGTTATACGATATACGATTCCGATGCAAGGTCGTATCGTATAATACGTTTTCCAAAACTAATTCCCGAAAAGCTATTAAATGAATTTCCGATTCATTTAATCCGGTGATCTGTTACATGCCATTGGTGTGACCTTGTAGGTTCAGTCAAGAGTAAGTTGTGAGCTTAATATTCATTAGAACTCACTGATCGGAAGCATTGCTCCAGCTAGCTGTTCCGATCACTTGATCTCACTGAATTAATTGTTCGCAATTAATCTGAAACTTGGTATTAGACTTAATGCACCTTGGGTGAAGGACATATTTCCTTCACTTTTCAGCATATATATATCTAGGGTTGTCAAACCCAGTGGAAGTTAGTGTTTACATCAAACAAACTCAAGAATAGGAGAAACTGTTCATCCCAAAAGGTTGCAAACATTACGTTCATCAAACATTACGTTCAGCATATATACGTTTTTTTATGAGAAACTCATAGAAACAAAAGGTGTGGATACTTGGACACAAATCTGAGAACATATGATTGTTGCTCTAGATAATGTCCATTCGGAATCCATCATATTTCCAAAAAGGAAAGTGGGAGAAAAATGACCTCGAAGTGCTCAAAAGAACTTCGAGTCAAGCAACAAACAAACGTAGGATACTTAAGAGCCTTTGGAAGAGCTCCATAATTAGAACTCTTTGGAAGAGCTTAAAGAAGACTTTGGAAGTGCTTCAAGAGCATCCAAATACTCAAAGGACTTGAGTAATATCTTTATAGACACTAAAGTTTGATGTTCAGTACCTAGGTAAATCGTATAAGGAATAGAATTCAACCAAGATAGATACATAGATATCTTGAGGAATGAAAACTATGAAGACTTTGGAAGTTCTTTAAGAACATACGAGTGTTACAGGTTAGCTACGACGAATTAAAAATTTCCAAGTATGGTATGAGGCCATCAGAAACATAATTATGTTTCGAGGCCATATAAAATGGTTTGAGGCCATTTATCTTAAAGAATCAAATCTATGATTTGGTTGATTTACATAAAGGTTCACTCCCATTGGTTGCAAACATGTTTTCAAAACATACAAAGATAATATTGTATACACATACAAGAGAAAAGCTTATTGGTGGTTAAAGATTATAAACAACTTCACGGCGTTGATAATGTTGAAATCTTTTCACCAAGTCGGAATGTTTGAAATATTTTGGATAAATCTAGCAATCATTGCATATGGCAGTATGGCAATATGGAAATTAGAAAAAAAAACACCTTCCTCAATTGAACTTGTAGAAATGAATTTTGTACATTACACAATATAAACGTTTTGGATGCTAGATAAAAGAGGAAATTACATTACACAATTTTGATTAATAATAGTATCTAACATTATAATAACAAATAAAATAATAAAATAAGATCATCAAAGACGAAAATGAACACAGTGTTGTTCTTTTGAAATGAACTGAATGAAACTAAATGGAGCTGAACTGATCTGAACTGAACTGAATGGAGCTGAACTGAGGTAAACTGAACTGAACTGAACTGGATTGAATTAAACTGAATTGAACAGGATGGAACTGAAATTAAGTCCAAAAGGACAGGGCCCGGGTAACTATGAGGAGGGGGTTGTTGATAGTTGATGACGAAAAAATTAAAGTGGAAGAAATTGATGAAGAGAAAAACAGGGTGCATATCACCTGACAAGAGTCTAACATCATTTTGAGTTCTCATTCTTGAAGTCGTGGACCTTTGTTAAGGTGAATCGTGCTTATTGTGCATCATGATCCACCTTCTAAATTGCGCTTTCCAAATGCTACAAAGTGCATTAAATAAACTTGTGGATTGTGTTCACTTGTGATTTAGTTGGTCAATTTTTTAGAAAGTCACCCGGATTAATAAAGCAATCAAGCCATCGATTAAGAAATTGGTGTTCCCATACCATTTTTTTGATATGACAATTATTTATGAAATAAGTGATTCATAGGTTCTTTGTTTTGGTTGTAAAGATGGCATAACGGTGTTGTGATGTGGCGCTTGGAGAAAATGTCTCTGGGTGTCTCTTACTAAGATACTATTATAGCATAGTTTCTAATTTTTATGTAGTATAAGTTTGTGGAAATACTACTTCCATTGTTTAATTTCGTAGGCTCTATTTTCTTTTAATGAGAAACATTTCAATAAATAATAAATTATCATAGGAAATAAAATTCAAGCGAAAACACGTTTATAAAATGGATAGGTAAACAAAACCAACTTTGCAAGGTATGTATATATTAAGAAAGGACAAAGGTATAGTTTTCTCATTTCAAATTGGTTTTCTTCTAATATGGGGTATCGTAATTAATGGCTAAGTAATGACATAATTTTCTTCGTTTGCTTAAAAATAGTGTAACTTAGCCACTCAGGACGACATAGACATTAGGCGGTATATTTATTTGGAGGGAAACATTAGGCCTTGCATTATCTTGAATACTTGGCCACAAATGATCCATTTAAACATCATTTGCCTAACAGTCTGTTGTATTATTTAAAACTTACGTACACAATCCAATTTTTTTTTTATTTAAACCGGTTTTTTTACACAGTATTTGCGGGTCAAACACTTACGTAAGAAAACCTACCTTCAAGCATCCTCATTTGTTAGGATTCGTATCACACACCTATATCTAGGATCAAAGATAAGACTTTTATCAAGTAAACTAAACCTAGCTTAGTAGCTTGGTACTTTTGTACTCGTAATTGGTTATGCCTTTCAACATCAAGGAGTCAATTAAGGTTAGAGATTCAATCATCACCAGGTGTTTTTGGGATGAGAATCCTTTACCGTGATACTGTCCTCCTCCAAGGATTTATCATGCTAACACGTACCATAATTGATTTGTCCCATGCAAAATTTTGAGCCGATAGCGCAGTTTTTCTTACCTACAAAAAAAAATTAGTTCGTATCACTACTCAATACTCACAAGTCACAAGGCGAACAAGGCTTGTTGAAACTGACTTTGAGAGTTTGAGGCTCACAATCACAAAAGATAAGTTGAGACTCTAATACTCTAAAGCATTATGCTTGGTTTGCTAATATTGTGACATGTGTCTTGTAATGTGTATGTAGAATCTCGTTAGTTAAGGTTGGTTATGGAACTAACGGCATGTTAAGGATGGCTTTTACTCCTTTCATTTCTCTGCTCTTAACTAATTTCGGGTGTTCTTGAATAAGTATTGTTTCACGAAAGATCTTGTACGTGTAAGATGCACAATAAATTTATCTCATATTAAGATAACTTTTATCCAATTTTTTTAAACTTTTATATAGCTTTGTAACTTTTTTTTTTTTGTAAGTTAAAGATTTATTAACCAAAATAGTAAGGAATAAGCTAATTAAGCAATAAAGCTTAAAAACCCAGAGTAGGAAAGAAAATGCTCTAGAAACACAACCCTTCTAGGAAGGTCCCCCTAAACAAGAGCTTACAGACTCCATACTCAAGACTAAAAAAATCTAAGAATCTCGTTACAAAGTTTCTTAATGTAGAAACATCTGCTAAAAACCATATACTGAATTTCTTTATAAAGACTAGTAACAGGTCGCTTCCTATCTTGAAATCTTCTGTTATTTCTCTCAATCCATATGAAGGAAATTGGCGTGACCAAAGTCATTCTATAAATCTGGTGCAGAGCATTATTTTTGTTAAAGTGCGTAACAACCAGCTACAACTCTACATACAACTCTTCATTGTACTTGCTCAAACCAAGCCATTACAAGAGATTGTTCCAGATTTCAGTCGAAAGGGGCATTTGAAAAATAAGTAATCAACACTTTCAGGGCAGTACCACATACACAAGATCACATACTGCACTCCAAAACTACTAAGTCTGTCAGTAAAAGCTTGCAAATAGTTGTTTGATATCATAAGACAACATTGAATATATTCCAACCACATGAGGCTTTGGGAAAACAAAGGCGATTGATGAGTGACATTTATGTCACTCTTAAGGTAGTACTTTGCCTCTTTTTATTCTTGTTTTTGTTTGTTTTCTTCCCCTTTGTGTATATTTTAGTCCCCTTTACTTTTTCTTGCTTAGTTGACTCGGTTTTTCCAATTACCGTTTTTTTCCCTTGTTTTTCTCCTCTTTTGTCAAGCTTTTGCGTTTCACGGGTTTGTTAATGTGTAGGAAATCAGGTAAAGCGGATGGAAAAGTCAACGGAAGTCAACATCATCCCAAGGAAAAGTCGAAGTGAAAAAAAGAGTCATGAGATCAAGAGCTCAAGATGTTCGGCCGAACCAAAGAAGAATTTCGGAAGCAAACAAGCCCTGAAGTTCGGCCAAACAATGCTGAAGGTTTGGCCGAACATTCCTAAAAGTTCGGTCGAACCTCGGAGTAGGAAAAGTTCCTGATCCTGTTGATGTTCGGTCGAACCTGCACTAGGTTCGGCCGAACCTACCCTTCTGTTCGGCCGAACTTCTAGGCAGTTCGGCCGAACCTACTATCAGCGCTGGCATCTTTTTCGGGACTATTTGAAGCCATTTTCGAGAATTCTTGTTGACCCTAGTTTTAGAACAAAAATAGTCTGAATTTATTTTGGAGAGAGAAAGCAAGGAAAGTTCATTGATTGCTCATTTTATGCTTGGGATTCTCCCTAATCTTGGATTAAAGCTTCATTGTAAAAATTCTCAACTCTTATTTTCATTTATTGTCATTAATTTCTGATTTTTCTTACTTTTGTCTCTTTGTTTTCTCATTAATCAAAAACCCTAAAAATAGGCACTTTTATATTTCCCCCTTTTCTATTTCTCTTGTTTACTTGGATTTGGCTAAAGATTTTTGCTTGATTAATTGGAAATGCATGATCCTATTGAATATATTATGTTGAAATTTGTGGTCAACTCCATGAGTGAGTAGTCCCTTATCTAGGGGTTTGGGTGTAGCCTATGATTTCCATGTATGGGGGTTTTAAGGTAGAATTTATTAGTTCTTGTAATTAAACGCAAAAGTTGGGGGGTTCCTCGTTGCTTGCTTGGTTAGACGTAACTTTGCTTGGTCAATGGAATGCGATGCGTTGATTTGGCAAGGGATTATGAGTCGTTGCGTCGTATGATTTCGATCGGATTTATTTTGATTGACTTTTTAGTCTTTGGGTTGGTGCGAAAGCATCATTCATTGTCTTGTGAGTATTAAAAAACGATCCCCCTTTCAATTTGTCTTTGCAAGTCTAGTTAATTCCCAAAATCCTTAATCCCCTAGTGCATATGTATTCCTTGGTGAACCCAAATCCTCTAGTGTCTTTAATTCTTGTTTCTCGTTTTAATCGTTTAGTTTGAATTTTTCTTTCAGCAACCAATCCCATTTCGAACTAGCTTATGTTAACATTTCTAGCTACGAAACTCATAATTCTCTGTGGATATCGACCATTGCTTGCCACTCTACTTGTTTCTAGTGGTTAGTTAGGTATTTGGATTGATTTTAGGTGTAAGACTAGCAATGACCTAGTTTTTCCCTTTACCAGCGATCCCAAGTAACCAGTGCCTTTTTAGAAGCTCCTGACTGACTAGTTCATAGGAAATTCCTGCAAGCACTTTGCATAGTCTTTATGACCTTCTTAGGAATAATAAACATTTGGCACCAGTAGGGTTGAATGTTAAAAAGCACTGATTTAATGAGTTGAACTCTCAATGTATAGGACATAAGTTTCGAGGTCCAACAATTAATCCTATCCAAAATCCTCCTGATTAGTGGCTCACATTGAATAACAGAAAGTTTCTTTGAGGAAATGAAACTCATTCAGAATGTTGTCTTGAAGTTCAGGGCTGACACAACCAAAATAAATAAAACTCTTGTTCAAATTATCTTTAAGACCAGAGACACTAGTGAAGTTTTCAAAAGCAGCATATAGTTGCTTGATGGATTGGACATCCCCTCTAGTAAAAAGGAGGATGTCATCCGCAAAACAAACATGCACAAGGTGAAGTTTTTACACAGTAGATGAAAGTTGAAACAAGGGTTGTTGTCGGGCTGTTTCAAGCATCTATTTAAATATTCCATTCTTATAACAAACAGATAGGGTGAGATCAGATCGCCTTGTCTCAAACCTTTTCTAGCTTGAAAGGGTATTGTTAAGTCACCATTAACATTGAACATTTGAACGTATAGGAATGCTTAGGAAAAGCATAAGATATTGCACAAATGGCCATTTCATAGAGTCGTATGCTTTTTGAAGATCTAGCTTTGCAACTTTTAATATGTTTGGATTAACTTTTATATTATACAAAAAACGTTGATAGACAAAAAATTTAAAGGGTTAAATTATTAATTTTATTCATTTATTAGTGCTTTGAATAAATAATTTTTATTAAAATGAAAAATGTTATCACAAAATAATAGATAACTTTTACATATATGAGGGTGACTTTTAAGCATTTTGAGTTAACTTTTACTTTAATGTACAATATTTATTGTACACTACTTGTAAATAAGAATTTGTGATTGTCTCGCAAAACTTGTGAAATTTTCACTATGATAAACTTCATTCGTTCCTCTAATATGTCAAGAAGTACCATGTTTCCAAATGTTTCAACAACTCTATTTACGAAAATCCAAATTGGGGGTATTTGGTTATTAGAGGTTTGGAAAAAAAAAATTGTTTTTGGAGGTGAATTAAAAACTTTGAGCATTTCAAAAAGTTAATGAGAGTGTTTGGTTGTGATAGGTTTGGAAAAGAATTTTGAAATGAAAAAACTAATTAAGAAAAAAGCTCAATATAGGAGCTTTGTCAATTGGAGGTTTGAAGAACTATACGGAGTGTATTGAATAACATTACAACCCTTGTACACCCAGATCATTTTATGTCAATTTTCTTAGTGATCATTTACACATCAAACATCTAACAACTAATTTACGAAACACAAGCAATTAATTGAATCTGCTAGTAAATTAAGTTGGTGATAAGAGAAATAAATACAATCATCGTCGTTAAACTAATATCTCTCTATCAATATTCTAAACCAACCAATAAGAATGGTGGCTAGTATATGTCAAATCCACTAAGAGTTGTAAGTTTCGTAACGATTAGCAATTCACACAAGCTAGTTCGAAACGAGGTTTTTGTTCGGAAAGAGACACTAAAAGGGACTAATTGCTTTAAAGGGGAAATCAAGAATTAGAGACACTAGAGGATTAGGACTCACCAAGGAATCACAAAATGGGGATAAAAATAATTATGGAACAAATTATAAATGTAAGGACAAAATGAAAGGGAAGGCGACTTTTAAAGTCACTCCTAATTCTCCCGACTCCAATTGTATCTCAAAAACGATGAATCAAACTTCCACAACGATTCAAGATTGAAGAGGCAACAAAAATATACTCTAGCCAAAATTATGCAACACAATGATTCACAATCCCTTGCAAAATTAATGCATTGCACTCTATTGATTAGGCGAGGTTACGTCTAACCAAGCAATTAGTAACGAATAATTCCCCCAACTTATACTTTTAATTGGAAAATCTAACAAATTTCTAAACCTAAACCCCCGAAGGCACAAACATGATTAACCTTGACTAGACCCAAACCCCAGGGTGGAAAAGTACTCACTCATTGTGTTGATAACAAATCTTAATACTCTGTACAAGGTATTGATAGAAGCATCCATTACCAAAAAAAATTAAAAGAAAATTAGAAATCCTTAACCAAGTAATCTAGACTAATATCGTGATAACAATCAAACCTATAACCAAAACTATCAAAATTAATATAATCAATACCAATAGACCTTGAGAGATTTTTATTATAAAAGAATAAACCTTGAGAGATTAGCCAATCAACAAATTAATTAATTCATATAAAACTACTAAAATCACAATAAATAAGAAAAATAAAAATTGAAGAATAAAAGTGCCTATTATTAGGATTTTTTATTAATGAGAAAACAAAGAGAACAACCATATAAAACAAGAAATTAATGACAATAATTAGATGAAGAGTTAAGAAATTTTACTAATGAATCTTCAATTCCAAGAGCGAGATGAATTCTAAACAATTGATTCCACAGTAAATTACAGTTTTACACTCTCCCTCTCTAAGATAAATTTTAGACTACTTTTGATAAAACTAAGATAATATTTAAAATCTACCTAAAAGCTATAAGTAGTGTCGAAAAAGAAGTGCAACACCGTCAGCAAGTTCGACCGAACCTTGTAGGAGATTCTATCAAACTCATAGCTAGGTTTGGTTTGGCCAGGGAAGGTTCGATCAAACCTTACTATAGTCCGATCGAACTTGTTTGAGGTTCGACCGAACCTTGTAGGATATTCGATCAAACTCAAGGGTAGGCGGATGGTCTGACCATGGAAGGTTCGACCAAACCCAAAGAAATTGTAGGGTTTTACAGTTAAATACATAACATGATAGCGGAATAACTCCAAAGTCAGGAAGCATGTATAAAGTACAGAACAAGCAATACTTACGTTTGTAGCGTGTTTTCCCTAGTTCAACGAATCACGAACACGAACAAGAACTCCAGATGTCGTTCCTCTACTTGGTTCACCGACACGTTCAGATCCGTCTTGAAATCCATGGCTTAGAAGTCACTCAAGATTATTTTCTTAAGGGAAGAACACTCTAATGGAGGCACAGAGAGAATTAGGGTTCTCTCTTGCCTTAGGTTAGAATAATGTGTGAATTAGAATTCTGAAAACATACGCTTTAGGTTATTAAAATAACCTTTTAACCAACCAAGCTAACTGGCCAAAACCGCAAGGCCTTGACCGGCTAGCTTGGCCTACGGTAACAACACGCATAGCAGTTGGGCCATGGGCCTTGGCTGCTGCTGCTGCTGCCCCATTTGTGCGCGCATGGCCAAGGCAGCAAGGCCATGGGCCCTTATGCCTTGGTGCCAAGGAAATAATGCCCTTGGTCCAAGTATGCATTCTATGTTAAGTCTAATAAGTGCGGTTCAGTATTAATTAACAAGTTAATAATTTAGTGAGATCAAGTGAGCTGAATGCCTAGCTAGAGGCCGCTTCAGTTCAAGTGGAATTAATGATATTAATCCACAGCTTACTCTTGACTGAACCCGTAGGGTCACACAAATAGTACGTAAATGGATCAAGTATTTAATGGCATTAAATACTCTATCTATGGATATTCGGAATCGACGGATCTTGGTTTCAGTGGGAGCTGAGATCGTCACAAGCAAGAAATGAATACTCCGGAAACGATGATATTGCCGGAAACGGAAATATGGATCGTATCGGAAATATAAATATTATCCAAGTCGTAGATGTTGCCGGAAACGGAAACATGGTACGTATCGGAAAATATTATCGAAAATGGAAATATTGCCGGAATCGAAAATATTGCCGGAAACGGAAATATTGTCAGAATCGAAAATATTATCGGAATCGGAAAATAGTTCCGGAAACGGAAATATTAAATATTTGTTCGAAACGGAAATTAATTCCGGAATCGGAAATATTAAATATTGTTCGTATCGGAAATGAATTCCGGAACCGGGAATTTAATCGGAAGCGTATCGTACTAATAAGCATCGGACGAGGCCTGCCGGACGAGGGCCCAGCACGAAGCCAGGCCATCGCCCAGCAAGCCAAACACGCCACACGAACAGCCAAGGCCACGCCAGGCCCAACGCAAGGCCAGGCCCAGCAGGCCATGGCAGCGCGCGCAGCGCGCGCAGCAATGGGCTGCGAGCTGTGCTGCTGCTCGCGTGGGCTTGCGGCTCGCGTGGGCCGAGCGGCCGTGTGGGCTGTGCGCGGGCATGGCCTACACGCTCGTGAGTCATGCTAGTGTAGAGTTTGTGTTCACATACGAAACCTAAATTGTATAGGATTTGTTTGATGATTAAATTCCTAATCCTAAAAGGATAAAATTAATTAGTTAAATTTGACCTATGATTAAAAACCACCATAAAAATTGTAAATTTATGTTAAATTTTAAATTTTTTATGACCTAGACTTGAATCCATGTTAATCGGAAATCAATTAAATTATAAATTTTCGATTTTTCGCCCTAAAATTATGAAATTAATATTATTTATTAATTTGTCATTAATTTTGAATATAAATTTTTAATTTTTATGCGATTCGCTCATATAACTTGCACGCATAAAGCAATGGACGCTACGTGTTACCCTTAATGGGTGTTGTATAGTGCGGGCGTGCGACGACGAGCAAGGGAGCTCGTCACCCATGCGGTACGAATGCAGCGAGCAAGGGCATGGTGCACGAGCACAAGGCAGCAGCTCTGCCTTGTGTCGTAGGCTGTGAGCAATGGGCGTATGGGCAGGGGCGAGAGCAAGGCACGAGCAGTCGCGTGTGGGCAGCAAGCGTGCTGCGCCACAGCGCGCACTGCCTCGCGCAAGCATGCGGAGCCTCGCGCGCAGCGAGTGTAAGCTCGCGTGCCACGAGCGCTACGCACAGTGTCGATGGCTCGCGCGCAGCGAGCGTCAGCTCGCATACTGCTGCCTCGTGCGATGAGCGCAAGCTCGCGTGCGGGAAAGGCAGGCGCGCAGCGAGCAATGGCTCGCATGGATCGAGCGCTGGCAAGCGAGCGCAGCGAGCGATGGCTCGCGTGCAGCGAGCGCTGGCGCGCGCAGCGAGCACCAGCTCGCGTGTTCGATTGATGCCTTGCGATGGTGAGCAACAGCAATGCGACGCAGCACATGGGCTGCGGGCACATGGCCAGCAATGGCTGTATGCGTGTAGCCCATGGGCGTGCGTTGCGTGGGATTGTTGCGTTGCGATTAGATCGTTTTGAAATTTTAATTTGAAATTTTCAGTTTACGTAATTTTAATTAATTTTAAAATTAATAATTTAAATTATTTTCTTGGATTTTAATTTTGAGTATTGTAATTATAATAAATTTTATTTATTCTAATTATTTTACTAAAATTAAAATCATGAATTAATTTAAAAACGACTGAAATTAAATTAAATTTATGGATTCAATTATAAATTTATATGAGCTTTAAATTTGAATTAAATTTGTATGTTTCCGGTTAGACTAGAAATACATTTTTATGTTTAAAATTAGTAAAGCATATGAATTTATTGGTTTAAGTGGGAGCCCTTTTTAGTCATAAACTCTTGATTAGGTCTACAAATCCTTAAGGTTAAAACAACTTGATTAGAATTAATAAGGACTGAATAATTTGTAGATTATTGGTGCCCTTGATTAATTGCTGCAAATGTTTATGTGATGCATAATGTGTTTTACTAACCAGCTATGTGGGCCATTCATGATAATGAATGGGTGAATGGTATATATTGTATATGTACTGTTTTGCAGGTTATGAAGTGACTAGTATGGCCCAAATAGGATAGAAAATATGGTCTGCGTACCATTAATTTGAATGTAATTGGTCTAAAGTACCAAAGTTGTTTTTCAATTCAAATATGGTATGCGTACCATCAAATAGTTGTAATTAGTTTTAATTATAGCTTATCCTATTTGAAGAAAATGATGCCTCCCACGGAGATTTTCAAGACGGACTTTGAAGTTGAAGCTTCAAGACGAAGTCGGGCCATACTAGATCACATTTATCTTATGCATGCTTTAAGTTATTTATTGCTTTAATTATGTCTTAATTATGCATGAGATTGTGGCTTAATTATGTTGCTTGATTAAGGATTTTAGTTCACTTAAAATCTAACCAACATAGTAAGAGCCTTAAGTTCCAAACTTAAAAATTGAGTTAAAAGGTGCCATGCGAAAAGATACACTTGCTTGGATATCCTTTACATCAATCTAGTAATAGTTTTCGCTCAGCGAGGTGTTACTTATTGGTCCTAAAGGGGCAAGGTACAAAAATAACTGTGAGTACACGTTAGTTTTGGTGAAACTCAACGATATAAGTAAGGAGTCCTTTTATGTCGTGGCAAAATCGATAGGTTTACCTAATAAGTTCTTAGACGTACCTATCAACCAAGAGTAGTTTCTAGACTATTAGCAAAAGGCTTTTGCTTACCTAAAATGTTTTAGAATTGAGTCGACAAACTGTGCTTAATTCTTCAATGGTTTTAGGGTCTTGGAATCATTTTATTCAAACCTGCCGGAACACATAATTCGAATAAAATGCTAATGACTTGTTTAAATTGCATGATTGCTTTCATTTTCAAGTTATTATTCATGATAAATGTTTAGACTTTGCATGCTTCAATGAATGTTTTAATTATTGTTTATAATTAAATATCTTGTACTGCAATAAATCCTTTTAGAAAGGTAACAGTAAATTTCCGCGATTGGTAGTGAATCCAAGAACGATTCACGGAAATGAGAGAAAATGAGCAATTTAAAATGTACGTTTCTTTTATCGACTTTTATGGTTGTTTTCGAATATCAAAATCGAATGGCAAACCAATTGGTGCTTGTGAATTCAAAATACAATGTAGTTTTGAGATCATAAAGCATTGAGTTTAAACGCTCAGCCTTACCAATGGTTAACAACCTAATATCTTTGTCCATTTATTTCTCGAATGAGTCTAGTCCCTAGACATTCGAATAGATTGATGCTTAGAGAACTTTAGAAGCTTCTGGTAAGATCATCTAGTTGAAACAGAATATTCAACATAAATAAAATGGTAAGAACTCTGTTGGAATGACATCGGACATGTCTAAACAAAGTATAAAAGTCAACACTATAGAATTCAATTCTTAAGACTATAAGAAAGGGTACAAGAAATAAGAAAAACAAGGAACAAGTGAAAGGAATTTTCAATTCCGTTTCAAGCTACAAGTTTATGTTTAAAGAGAAGTGACCTAACAATCAAACTTCCTTGGTATCATATACCGCTTGAGGTTCTTACTTCGGTAATAACTCAAACAATGGAAGCTAGGCTACACTAATGACCTACAAGTGGGAAATGAAGCATGGCAATGCTACATTAGTTGTAGGGTCATCTAGTTTGTTTTAAGTCCTTTCAAAGGCTGGAACTTAATAATCAGCATACCTAAATTTCTGTTTTCAAACACAGAAAGACTCACATTCAGAAGAACAAAAACAATGTTTGTTTGTTTGAATGAAATGGTCATTTACGGGTTGAGTCAATATGCTTGATTAAAACAAACAAATCTTTAACAATAAAACTTTACTAGGTTCAAATCAATCTCTTGATTTGAGTTCCACTAAGCTTTAGCATTGTTGCTTAGACCATATCAACAAGTTAACATTCAAAAGCTCTATTTTGATGGACTTTTGAAAGTTCATTGATTTCTAAATCAATTTAAGACAACTAGTCTTACTTGTTGAAAGTAACAAAAGATATGAACTATTGTTAGAACGCCTAGACAATAGAGTTCAAAGCTAAAGAAAGGTTTTATGACTTTATTATTTCACACAGATTTGAGTGAATATAGGTTTATTTACTCAAATATGATATAAGTTGAATCTGTTTGGCTAGTTCAAAGATTCAGAAGTATAAAATCCACTTGGCAAGAAATCATAAAGATCTAGGTTAGATCATGTTGATGATTACTTGAGACCTAATATGATCATCAATGATTGTGTGTTGTAATTTCACAATCTAGCTCCATAAGATATGGCATATCTACGTTGGAATGATCGAAGTCAATTAGTACTTGATTCGATCAATGATGAATCATAAAGACTTTTCCTATAATTTCCAAAACAAAATGCTCAACTACCACCAAACTAAACCAAATTCGTCAAAGCTATTGAAAAGTAATTTCAGAATAACTTTTCATAAAATATATCTAGAGAGTTGCAAAACTCATTGGGAGCTTAGCGTTTGTCATTCGACAAACTAAGGCCCAAATATAGATATATGTTTCATTGTGATTTATTCAAATGAGACACAAGGGTATTGTTTCTACCACGAATTTTTGAGAACATAATGTTTGTTTGCTCGAAATAATGTCCTTTTGGAGATTCGTTTCCAAAATGACAAGTGGGAGAAAATAGACCTCGAAAGTCTTCGAGGCGAACAAAAAACATAAACGGACATTCCGGAGGCCTTTCGAAGTTCTTTAGAAAATCCGAACACGTATTCTTTAAGGACTTTAGAAGTGGCTTTAAAGAATAGACATCTCTTAGAAGACTTTACAAGTGCTTCAAGGAGAACAGAATATTCAAAGGACTTTCAAGTGGCTATTGATATTCTATTGTTTGATGTTCTATACCCAAGTAGGCATAGAGTTCAGGTCACTGAATCTATGCGATTCTTCTATTAGATAGTGAAGAAACCTACAACTTGCAGTCAAACTATTATCATGTAGGTTAATGAGTTTGTGACCTGTAAGAAAGCTATGACGAAACCCAGATTCCCTAAAATGGTTAGAGGCCATATATAGACTCAAATGTTTTAAATGGTTAGAGGCCATAAAACATACTCAATGTTTTGATGACAAAATTGAAATTTTGTTGATTTTCAAGAATAGTTTCACACCTATTGGTTGCAAGTTTGTTTTAAGGATAAAAACCATCAAACATGAAATTGTGTTCACACACAAAGCTAGATTAGTTGCTAAAGGTTACAAGCAAATTCACGGCGTGGATTGTGTTGAAACCTCATGCATAATCGTAATGCTCAAGTCTATAAATCAAGCAATGATTGCATATTGGTACATATGGCAATTGGATGACAAAACAATTCCTCAATAAAATGTTGGAATAAACTATGTACATGGTATGTCATAGGATTTGTGGATCCAAATAAATGCTTGAAAAGAAAAGCTAGCTTATGAAATCTAAGTACAGATTTAAGCAAGCAATTGGGAATTAGAAATGTATTTTAGTGAAGCTAATAAGTATTTTAGTTTCATAAAATGTACATGATTCTTATAGATATATAAGAAGTTTAGTGAGAGTACATAAAAACTTAACTGGTCCTGTGTGTATCACACACATATCTCTCTATTGTAAAATAACATTCAAATGCTAATAACTTAGATTTGAAATTATTCATCAATGATGGACCAAGGCGAAACTTAGTACATACTGGGTATTAAGATCTATTTACAAAGATCTTATAATATTGTTTTGGATTAAGTAATGGCATTTACTAAATCAAACACGAAATACTCCATTGGAGACATTCGACCCATATGAATAAATCTAAATAAAGAATGTTTGAACTATGTATAAGCATTTACTAAGTTAAACATCAAAGGATCTAAGTAAGATTCTTAACCTATATTATATGTCAAAGAATTTAGCTGGATTTAGTATCTACTGAAACTAGAATGAGCTAAAGTTACATGAATAGAATTCAATTGGGAATTATTCTGCAAAAGAATTTATCATGTATGATATAATATGAGGATCGCCAAAAAAAAAAAAAAAAGTATCGTATGACTTTAGGCATGACGAACATATACCAATCTCTATTGATCTAAGTGAAGATCAACTAGATTGAGATCAAGAATACTTATGGTACTTAAAAAGGTACATAGGAATAGTTCTTGATTCAAGGAAATAAAGATGTGCTAAATATTGATGCTACACGCATAAACACTGGCAAAGGATCAAGCAAGACCCTATGGAGTTAACCATTGACAAAGACGAGCTATAAAGCATCGTGTTTTGAAATGGCAACATGGATTGGAGACCATGAGTTGTTGCGTGGGAAATTAAATATTAATTTCTATGTTCTAAGATACAGCTGGAAAGTCTTTCACATATCCGTGAACTACTTGGATAAGTAAATCCAAACCAAAGCATCACTAGCAACCTATACAGTTGAAGTAGAAGTACTTATTGCCTAAGAAGCAATAAAACTGAGTTGTTTACATTAAAAGTTCTTCACTGAACTTGGCTGGATCACATGTCTGCTGACTTGATGGTTCTTCATTGCAAAATGCGTAGAACCACTATTTAAGTAAGAAAGACTAGATCACATAATAAACAAACTCAAAAGATCTTATCATCCTATCTCGAAAAACATTCGATGAAAGGGATATTAAGATTAGCAAAGCATGATAACTAAACCTATGCAACAAGTGAGAAGCAACACTCACATTGTAGCACTGGAAATCAAGCATAGCTTTGAATTCCATGAAATGTTTTAAAAATGGGTTAGAGGCCCATGGTTGTAAAACATTGGGGTTGAACATTTATTATATATGAAATGTATTTTCATATTCCATTTAATCTTGGTTTAGTATTAAATGAGGAGTCCCTTCAAATTTGACGATATATTCAAGATAGACTGTCAGGACCAGTCCTGTGACTAAGAAATGTCTATCAAGTGAACTTGAATATCAAAAGTTGAAAATGGTCCCTGGTCGGAGTTTTCTATAAAGATGAAAGCATAGAAAACGTTAGACGACTAGAATGCAAGATGACTAGTAGTTTTGTTTCTTGAACTATGTGGACATGGCAATGTCGTAATCATTTGCATAGATACTTACTTTGGGAAGACTAGTATCGGACAGACCTATGAAACTTTACTGTAAGAGATGAAAATCTGTCATAAGTAAATTTCATTAAAATTATTGGACACTAAATCCTCAATACCTGAGTGATTTGAGATTACTTGTTTGAGAACTGCTTACTTTGACGTTGACCAACCGTCGCACCGTAAAAGGAGGCTATAAAGGCAACGCTCAGGTAATCACCTATCAAACGAAGTCTAATCTCAAGATCGCAAGATTGGGATTGTCCTCCCATAAATCGGGATGAGATGCTTAAAAGTTGTACAAAGGCCACTCGGAGAGCTAGAAACTGTGAAATGCATGGCCGTGCTCGGATGAATCATAGGCTATGATTATCTGTTTATTTGATCAGTTGAACTCTGAAACCGAGAAACACCTCTAGACATAATAAGGATGACAACTCTTACCTTATGTTCAAGAGCAAGCATCGAGCGACAAAGGAATTAGGAAATGCACACTTGTCCCTAAGGACAAGTGGGAGACTGAAGGAAATAATGCCCTTGGTCCAAGTATGCATTCTATGTTAAGTCTAATAAGTGCGGTTCAGTATTAATTAACAAGTTAATAATTTAGTGAGATCAAGTGAGCTGAATGCCTAGCTAGAGGCCGCTTCAGTTCAAGTGGAATTAATGATATTAATCCACAGCTTACTCTTGACTGAACCCGTAGGGTCACACAAATAGTACGTAAATGGATCAAGTATTTAATGGCATTAAATACTCTATCTATGGATATTCGGAATCGACGGATCTTGGTTTCAGTGGGAGCTGAGATCGTCACAAGCAAGAAATGAATACTCCGGAAACGATGATATTGCCGGAAACGGAAATATGGATCGTATCGGAAATATAAATATTATCCAAGTCGTAGATGTTGCCGGAAACGGAAACATGGTACGTATCGGAAAATATTATCGAAAATGGAAATATTGCCGGAATCGGAAATATTCCCGGAAACGGAAATATTGTCAGAATCGGAAATATTATCGGAATCGGAAAATAGTTCCGGAAACGGAAATATTAAATATTTGTTCGAAACGGAAATTAATTCCGGAATCGGAAATATTAAATATTGTTCGTATCGGAAATGAATTCCGGAACCGGGAATTTAATCGGAAGCGTATCGTACGAATAAGCATCGGACGAGGCCTGCCGGACGAGGGCCCAGCACGAAGCCAGGCCATCGCCCAGCAAGCCAAACGCGCCACACGAACAGCCAAGGCCACGCCAGGCCCAGCGCAAGGCCAGGCCCAGCAGGCCATGGCAGCGCGCTCGCAGCGCGCGCAGCAATGGGCTGCGAGCTGTGCTGCTGCTCGCGTGGGCTTGCGGCTCGCGTGGGCCGAGCGGCCGTGTGGGCTGTGCGCGGGCATGGCCTACACGCTCGTGGGTCATGCTCGTGTAGAGCTTGTGTTCACATACGAAACCTAAATTGTATAGGATTTGTTTGATGATTAAATTCCTAATCCTAAAAGGATAAAATTAATTAGTTAGAGTCCTACTAGGATTCTAGTTTAATAATTAGTATCCTAACAGGATTCCAGTTCCTTTTCCATACCTCTATAAATAAGGGCCTAGGGTCATTATTTGCAGGTACGATTGAAGTATTCAAAGGGTAAGTTTTTGAAATATAAATCAGCCATACACTTGCAATAAGAGCCGAAATTCCTAGTAACCTTAAGGGCGATTCTAGTTGGTCTAACTTGAGGCGGATCCGGACGTACTGTGGACTATCTACGGAGGGACGACATTTAGAGTCCTAAAGACTTGTTCTTGTTCGGTTCGGGCGCAGCTAGGGAAGGCACGCTACAACATGTATGCATCTATACTATGCTAAATGATTATGTGTAAATAATATGCTTTCCTGGCTATATGGTTTTTCCGCATGATTTATGAATTGTCATATGTATCATTACCTAACATGCTTGTGGGCTAGATTTCGTGTTTGCGTATTAATTATCATTTGATAATCCATTCATCGTTTCGTACTTGACGATCCATTGTCGTACGAAACGATTATTCGTTTCGCCTAGCCTATACGCAATCACGATATACGATTTCACGATCCAATGTTAAATTGTATAATTAAGTTTTCCGAACTAATTTCCCGAAAAGCTATTAAATGAATTTCCGATTCATTTAATCCTATGATTTGTTACATGCCAATGGTGTAACCTTATAGGTTCAGTCAAGAGTAAGTTGTGAGCCTAATTAGGATTAGAACTCACTGATCGGAAGCATTGCTCAAGCCAGCAGTTCCGATCACTTGATCTCACTGATTCCTTTTTCTCTTGGTGTTACTTACTGAACATAAGGTTATATCCAAACCATACTTATTAGGTCCAAGAGTGTTCCTCGAATTACTGAGTTCAACTGTTAAACTTTTACAAAAGGTTAAGCCTTTACCATTCTGAGCACGACCATGCATTATCCCAGTATCTAACTCTTCGAGAGGCCTTGTACAACAACAACACCATATCCTTTCAAAGAGAGGAGGACAATCCCTTCTTGTAACTTATGAACAACATACTTTGATTCATAATACACCCAATAACTGCTTTTATAGTCTCCTTTTACGGTGCGACGTTTAGCCAGAATCAAATCGAACTAATTCTCAAACAAGCACCCATAACTACTCAGGTTTTGAGGAATAGATTCCAATCACCATTAATGGGAACTACTTATGACATGACTTTAATCTCTTAAAGTGTTCTCATGGTAAATCCGATACAAGATCCAATAAGTATCTATGCAAATGATTTCTGACATCCAGTCCATCTAGTTCAAGAAACTGAACTATAAATCAACTTGCAATCTAATCTTCATTAGTCATTAGTCGTCCAACCTTTCAATGACCTGGATTAGGGATCCTTTTGTGACTTCAATATTCAAGTTTTCTTATGGGTGTTTCTTTGTTAAAGAATCCATCTTGACATCTCATTTTAATGTTTTGAATCACTTGGACTTCAACATTTAATACTAAACCAAGATTAAATGAAATATGACATATAATTTCATAAATGATAGATGTTTAAACCAAATGCTAACCAATTTGTGGGCCTCTAACCTATGTTACCACCTTTTAATCAAGACGCCTAATTGCCCGTGTATGTTTGTGGTTTTCCTAACAACAAGATCCAACTTTTGTTTAGGCTATGCATGTAGCATCAAAACTTTAGTTCATCTTCACTTCCTCTTATCAAGTGCTCATCCTACATGTCCAAATGTATTGGATATTATTGATATTATTCTAATGATCTTTGATCTAGATTAGTATATATTAGTATAAACTCGTCATAATCCAAAATTTACGAGTTATCTTGGCAATCCATATATCACACTATACATGATTGATTGTAATGCAAAAACCATTCGCATTTTAAAAGCTATCCATGTAACTTTAGCTTATTCAATTTCACGAGATACCGAGTTTTTGCTAAATCTTGGCATTTCCATGTGATATAAGTTGAAGGTTCCTCTTCAAGGTCCTTCATGTTTAACTTTAGTAATAACAACCTAGCTTTACAATTTAGTTATAACATTCATTAATTAGATTTACTCATATGGGTTGAGAGTCTCTTTTGAGTCTCTTAATTATGTTTGATTTAGTAATTACTTTTACATAATCCAAACAACTCTTTAGATCTTATCCAATATATCTTTAACCCGGTGTGTTCTAAGTTTCTCCATGGTTCTAATATTGACAAATACTTTCAAATCTAACCATTTAGAATTTGAATGTCATTTTCAATAGAGAGATGTGTATCTCATATATATAGAACCAATAAACTTGACTTAGCTCCCACTAAACTTCTCATCTACAAGATGATCCATATTTTCATAAAACTATGACTGCTCAATAGCCTTGTTAAACTTATGCTCCAATTCCCACTTGCATGCTTTAATCCACGAATAGATTTCTCAAGCTTGATCTTTTATCTAGCTTCCAAAACTTTTACATTGTGTGATATACACAATTCCTTTCTACAAGTCCAATTGAGGAAGGTGTTTCGTTTTCCAATTGCCATATTTCCATATGCAATGATTGCTAGATTTATCAAAAATAGTTCAAACATTCCGACTTAGAGAAAAAGATTTCAACATTATCAACGCCATGAAGTTGTTTACAATATTTAACCACCAATCTAGCTTTTCTTTTGTATGTGTATACAATATCATCTTTGTGTGGTTTGAAAACATGTTTGCAAATGGGAGTGAACCCTTTATGCAACTCAACTTTGTATGTTTAGAAAACATGTTTGCAACCAACGGGAGTGAACCCTTTTGCAAATCTACCAAATCATAGATTTGATTCTTTAAGATGAAGATATTTCAGATTTAATGGCCTCAAACCATTTTATATGGCCTCGAACCATCACTAGTAGAAAAAACCCCTGTTGCATCCCCCTTGTTGCAGCGTACATGTATTAATACGCTTCAACAACCAGTAGGTCAACGCGGGTCAAACCTTTTAAAGGGTTCTTGCAGCGTACAAATTTAATTGCCCCTTGCAAAAGAGTTTGTTGCAGCGTACGTTGTAAAAGCCCCCTGCAATAACCCGTTATTTTGCAGCGTACGGTGTAAAAGCCCCCTGCGATAACACATGTTCTAAAAAAAAATTCGCTGCAACATAAGTTTGGTATTCAGACCAACATATCATCTCAAGTTCTCAACTCGCGCTCAACTCCCTTCTTCTTCTTCCCTCAGCTTTCCCTGCGTCTCGCCAGTCGCCGGTGGTTCTCGCCTCCTCGCCAGTATCCGGTGGTCTCTTTCCTCGCCTCCGATCCTCGCCTCCTCGTCGGTGGGTCTTTTTCCACCTTGAAAATTTCAGCCCGCGCGCACGGCAGACCTGACCCTTCTTCTTCAATCTTCCCTCAGCTGTACAGGAAACACCGCAGACCTTGCCCCTTCTTCTTCTTCGATCTTCCTCGCTGGCCCCCCTTCTTCTTCCCTCTGCGTTTTTTCTCTCTCCTCTGCTTCTCAGAAAATTAGGGTTTGTGAATTGAATTGAATTGGGGATTTGGGAGTTAGGGATCTTCATATCGGCGGTAGAGCACCACTCCACAGCAGCGCCGTGAGTGAAGGCCCAACAAACCGCAGTGGTGGTCGACACATCCGAATCTTATTCATCAGTTGAGGATAGCAATCTTCGATACCCGAAGATTGAGCTCCATGATTATGAACCTCGCGCGTTTCTTCCGCTGGTAATTTAATTTTGTTCTTGAATTTGTGTTACTTTACTTTAATTCTTATTTAATTTATTGATTAATCAACTTTATTGGTTTAATTTGATTTGATGCCTCGTTGCAAAATATGAAGATGTATAGTTTCTGTGAAAATTTGATGTGATGTTGTATTGAATTAGTTGCTTGTTGATGCATTTGTATTTGCTAAAGTTGTTGGGGGTGTTCCTGCTAATGTTGCTGTCGGAATATCGGGATTAGGAGGGTCAATTTGCATGTTTCTTTAATCTTTCACTTTCATAATTCTATTATTTCTAAATTTTGTTTGGTAATTTTTGAATTAAATTCATGAGTTAGGGTTCCGAATTCTCCTTTTGTTATGCGTTTTGGTGATTTTCAAATGAAATTTGTCACAGTTACGATGAAACCTAAACTTTCACTTTCATAATTTATTTCTAAACTTTCATAATTCCATTATTTCTTTAATCTTTCACTTTCATAGTTCCATTATTTCTAAATTTTGTTTTCTAAATTTCTAAACTTTCATAGTTTGGTAATTTTTGAATTAAATTCCTGCTTTAGGGTTCCGAATTCTCCTTTTATTATGCGTTTTGGTGATTTTCAAATGAAATTTGTCACAGTTACGATGAAACTTTGGCTTTGAACTAATTTGAGATGCAACGAAGTGATGCACTCAGGGATCTCGACATATATCGTAGAGCAGGGAAACAGGTCTGTGTTGAGTGCTTAAGATGATTTGCTGAACAGTTGGCCAATTGCATACTCTGGTTGATTTAACAAATGTTTCTAACTGTAGGCTGAAAGACTGTCAGAGTTATATGAAGTATGCAAGAGCCTTGATGTTGGGCGTGGAGAGAGGTTTACTAAATTGCATACTCTGGTCGATTTAACATGCTTATCAAAGTAACAGATTAATACCCCTGTACTGTATCAAAGTGCACTCTTGGGGTATGTGTTCTTTTGTGAGATTAGATGACTGCAGTTTTAAATATTAGTTGATAATTCTTTGGTAATGTGATATTGCGAAATTGAAGGTTGAGAGATATGCTTGAAATCACGGGAGTTGGCTCTTTGAGCTATATATTGAGAAGTTCTTTGTGAATAGTGAGGAAAGCTGGTGAGTGGTGAGGAATATAAATTTTTCCATGCTACTTTTCGGTTTAATACCTTATATTGTTGCTTGAGTCTTGTTTAACTATGCGATGTGTTGGCTGTGTTGAAACATCCTGAGATCATATCAGTTTGAGTGTTTGATCGTTGTTCAGAAATGTTTAATTTTGAGACATTTACAATTGCCAATTTGGGAACTTGGAGTATATCCCTGTTGGTTGATGTGACCTGAGAGTTGTTTAATTATGAACTGTGTCAGTTGTGTTAGAGCGTTCCAAAATTATGTGAATTTTAGTGTTTGATGTTGTGCTGTTGGAGCATATCTTGGTTGTGGTTTTTCATTTGGTGAGACTGATGCTGACAATAATTTGAAAACTGGTATTATGATCAGTTAGAAAATGACCAGAAGAAACCCTTTCTTTTCTTGTACTCGGAATTACTTAACCACACAATAATCCTTTCGTGCTGCACTTATGGTGGCGTTACAATTACTATTGGATAGCGATATGATTTTATAGATATTATATCTCATTTTTAGAAGGCCAGAAGTATACATGGCAGGAGCCTGACATAATTTATGTGGCAGATGGAAATAAGGCTAATCCCAAGTGCTTTAAGATAATTCAGTTTTAATTGTGACTAATATTTGATGAGATGATGTCATATACTCCGTATTATTTTAAACAGATGCAGACACAAATGAATAAACAACAGGGTAATTTCTCATCATCTTCATGATATTTGTTAATGGCATAATGGTTTAAAATCTCTCTTGTAGGGAACATTCACCCTTTTCCCTCTAATTTTGTTGAATTTGGGGAAGTTCGAGCTACATGTGAAGATCAAATTCATTATTGGATAGTTATATTTATTGATATATGTAACTAATGCCTTGTGGCATAATCTGACGGACGCTTATTGTGCAGTACTGCAGTTTGATACCGTTCCATCAACTCATGCGGCTTCTCATTCGAGTGACAGATCGAAGGAGACTGATCATAAGGTTAGAAGTTGTTCACTCTTCTCTTTTCATGCAATTTGACATCTTGTAGCTTCATTTTTGTAACATCTTTAAAGATTTATTATTATAGACTCTACGAAGGCTTGCTCAGAACCGTGAGGCAGCAAGGAAAAGCCGGTTGAGGAAAAAAGTAAGACATCTAATTTTGTTTCTTGCATGTGCTTTGGTGTTGGTTAATTATTTAATTTGTTTTCTCATTTAATTAATTAATGGAATTAGCTGGAGAAGGATTCCATGTGGGGAAAAAATAAGTCATAAAGCTAATATGAAAATCAGCTAAGTTTCTACTTGTTTTTATTTTTTGGTCTTTAACATGCTCTTGTATTATCTTTCTTTTTCTTTCCCTCCCTTTTTCTTTTTTGGAAATAGGCATAGGTTGTTCTTGGATTTGGGTGGATATCCCAGGCTTTTAAGTCAATAATGAAAAACCTGTCGTGATTTTAAGGCTAAGTGCAAAAATCTTAATTCTATTCAATCATCTGAATCAAGCTAGGCTCTTTAAAAAGTAGTGGACAACTTAATGCACTCCATTAGGGATTTGGTTAGTTATATATGGTTTTGCAGCATGGTTGAAAGCTAGAGCTGGTTAAACATTAAAATTAGCAGTACCAGGTTAGCTTTGTTGGTAAACCTAATCTAATTATGTTTGTGACACCATTCTTGCCATTAATAGGCGAAACATATGAAGAAGTAAGTCACAGTCTTATTATTTTTGCAATTAATATGTAAAACTCCAAATTAATGATGAGGTTTTAATTTTGTGATTACGAGGAAAAATTATTGGTTTTTTTTTGTTATTAATAATAGTTAAAAGAATAAATGGGGTTGGCTGTATGAACCAAGAATTTATGAAGTTCTAGACTTCTAGGTTTTGATTCATGAGATTGGGTTACGACAAAAGGTTTGGGTTTTTGACATTTGGTAGATTTTCTCATATTTCAAACAAATGGAAATCAGAATTTCAATTGGATTGTGACTGACTTTGAGATTGATGAAATTATACATGTTTTAACATGTGTCAACCTTGTGTGGAATTGCATATAGTTTTCATGGAATTCCAGAATTTCAATTGGACTCTGACTTTAAAAATGTCATCACTGATTTTGAGATTGATGAAAGTATACCTGTTTTTTTAACATGTGATTACTTTATATGTACTTGCAGATAGTTGAACCGGCAAATGCAATGATGAAACACTGCAAGAGTGTGGACGGAATGGAGGATGTTGTTGACATTCTCGGTACCGGTGGTGATGAAGCAAACACTGTAAATATCTCTACCGGCGCCTCTATATTGGCCGCCGCTTGTGGTGCCAAAGTAGCCAAGGTTGCATCTCAATTTTTGCTTCTCAATTGGTGTGTTTTGGGGGGAGGGGAGGGGTTCATGTCAAAGTGTGAAAGAGTGGTACAAATTGAGTCTGAATATCTGCTAATTGTGTTTAAATATGCTGGATTTACTAATGATGGGTTGTGTTTTTTGGGATTTTGTTGCAGCAAGGGAACAAATCAAGCTCTACTAAGGTTGTTTCAATTCTGCAGAACGGTGCGCGGTGCATGCTTTCCAATTGACTAAAGGTAATTCCATTTGCACACTTCTGGTAAAGTTCTGCACTTTTTTATTTTCCTTCCAATTTTTTTTCAAAGAATAAAACTTTGGTTGTGAATGTTCTTAGCAGCATTATGTAATTTTAGCAGTTTATTCTTAGTACTCAAACATTTTGCATGCTAAATTTTCAATCTTTTTTGCTTGATGTTTGAAGATCTTCCATGGGTTTGTTTGTTTGTTCTTGAATTTCTTTACCCAGAAAACATAAAAAATGTTGGAAATATTTCCGGTGAAATTTAGAAAATTTCTGAAAGATCTTACCTTTCTGGGTAGATTACTGTGATCTAAGGAGCATTGTGAACATGATCTGTCTCAATTATAATTGTCTTTTGCATGGTACAAATTTGCATCCAGGATTAAAGGGAATAGGTATTTAGCTCCAATATCGAACACCGACCACATCATCGATCCAATAACAGTAACTGAGCAAGTGAATAACGGGAATAGGCTTTGATGTGACTAATTTCAAAATTGTTTTGCAGACTTAGAAGCAGGTGAGAATATTTTAGTTAAAATATGACATATAACGATCAAACGAGACTAAAATGAAATTTTCGCTCCTAACTTTGAACTAACGAACGTAAGAACTCATTTCAAACATACTACATAATTCATATGATTAGTTGTAACTTTCCAAGACTCAATCCAATCTATTTATGTACATTTGAGACTTGTTTGTCTATATAGGTCATATTTAGGCTAAAATGAGATTTTCGCTCCCAACTTTGAACTAATAAACCTAAGAACTCATTTCAAACTTACTACATGATTTATATGATTAGCTTTAACTTTCCAAGACTCAATCCAATCTATTTATGCACATTTGAGACTTGTTTGGCCATTATAGGTCATAATTAGGCTAAAATGACATTTTCTCTCCCAACTTTAACAAACCTAAGGACTCATTTTATTCTTTTTACATGATTAATATGCATAGTATAACTTTCTAAAACTCATTCTAATCTATGTATGCACATTTAGGGCTCATTGGGTCGTTATAGGTCATATTTAGAGCTAAAACGACATGTCCGCTCCCAACTTTGAACTAAAGAACCTAAGGACTCATTTTATTCTTATTAAATGATTAATATGCATAGTATTAACTTTCTAAAACTCAATCTAATCTATGTATGCACATTTAAGGCTCATTGGGGCGTTATAGGTCATATTTAGAACTAAAACGACATTTCCGCTCCCAACTTTGAACTGAAGAACCTAAGGACTCATTTGATTCTTATTACATGATTAATATGCATATTATTAACTTTCTTAAACTAATTCCAATCTATTTATGCACATTTAAGGCTCATTAGATCGCTATAGGTCATATTTAGAGCTTAAATGACATTTACGCTCCCAACTTTGAACTAACGAACCTAAGGACTCATTTTATTCTTATTAAATGATTAATATACATAGTATTAACTTTCTAAAACTCATTCCAAACTATTTATGCACATTTAAGGCTCATTGGATCGTTATAGGTCATATTTAGAGCTAAAATGACATTTACGCTCCCAACTTTGAACTAAAAAACCTAAGGACTCATTTGATTCTTATTAAATGATTAATATGCATGTTTTTAACTTTCTAAAACTCATTCCCATCATGTATGCACATTTAAGGCTCATTGGGTCGTTATTGGTCATATTTAGAGCTAAAATGACATTTCCGCTCCC
Source organism: Spinacia oleracea (assembly GCF_020520425.1). Lineage (NCBI taxonomy): Eukaryota > Viridiplantae > Streptophyta > Magnoliopsida > Caryophyllales > Amaranthaceae > Spinacia > Spinacia oleracea. The sequence goes on from NC_079488.1 coordinate 40,942,971, forward strand.
AACTTTGAACTAAAGAACCTAAGGACTCATTTAATTCTTATTACATGATTAATATGCATAGTTTTAACTTTCTTAAACTAATTCCAATCTATTTATGCACATTTAAGGCTCATTAGATCGCTATAGGTCATATTTAGAGCTTAAATGACATTTACGCTCCCAACTTTGAACTAACGAACCTAAGGACTCATTTTATTCTTATTACATGATTAATATACATAGTATTAACTTTCTAAAACTCATTCCAAACTATTTATGCACATTTAAGGCTCATTGGATCGTTATAGGTCATATTTAGAGCTAAAATGACATTTACGCTCCCAACTTTGAACTAAAAAACCTAAGGACTCATTTGATTCTTATTAAATGATTAATATGCATGTTTTTAACTTTCTAAAACTCATTCCCATCATGTATGCACATTTAAGGCTCATTGGGTCGTTATTGGTCATATTTAGAGCTAAAATGACATTTTCGCTCCCAACTTTGAACTAAAGAACCTAAGGACTAATTTGATTCTTATTACATGATTAATATTCATAGTTTTAACTTTCTTAAACTAATTCCAATCTATTTATGCACATTTAAGGCTCATTAGATCGCTATAGGTCATATTTAGAGCTTAAATGACATTTACGCTCCCAACTTTGAACTAAAGAACCTAAGGACTCATTTGATTCTTATTACATGATTAATATGAATATTATTAACTTTCTTAAACTAATTCCAATCTATTTATGCACATTTAAGACTCATTAGATCGCTATAGGTCATACTTAGAGCTTAAATGACATTTACGCTCCCAACTTTGAACTAACGAACTTAAGGACTCATTTTATTCTTATTACATGATTAATATACATAGTATTAACTTTATAAAACTCATTCCAAACTATTTATGCACATTTAAGGCTCATTGGATCGTTATAGGTCATATTTAGAGCTAAAATGACATTTACGCTCCCAACTTTGAACTAAAAAACCTAAGGACTCATTTGATTCTTATTAAATGATTAATATGCATGTTTTTAACTTTCTATAACTCATTCCCATCATGTATGCACATTTAAGGCTCATTGGGTCGTTATTGATCATATTTAGAGCTAAAATGACATTTCCGCTCCCGATTTTGAACTAAAGAACCTAAGGACTCATTTGATTCTTATTACATGATTAATATGCATAGTTTTAACTTTCTTAAACTAATTCCAATCTATTTATTCAGATTTAAGGCTCATTAGATCGCTATAGGTCATATTTAGAGCTTAAATGACATTTACGCTCCCAACTTTGAACTAACGAACCTAAGGACTCATTTTATTCTTATTACATGATTAATATGCATAGTTTGAACTTTTTTAAACTCATTCCAATATATTTATGCACATTTAAGGCTCATTGGATCGTTATAGGTCATATTTAGGCTAAAATGACATTTTCCTTACTCTTGACTCGCATTCTAAACTATTAGGACATTGTCATTAGTGCTTGAATGTTAAAATGTGATATTAAATTTGCATTTAATCTAATGCTTAATTGAAATTTTTGTTTTTGTAAAGGTCTATACTCTGAGGAATGCGCCTTATGCGAGTGAGGAAATTGATGTGGTTCGTGAGCAATGGGCTAAGATTTTTACCAGCAAATATTTATTATTGGCCTGATCGGGCTTGATCGAGTTGGTTTAGATGTTATAGAACAATCTTTTTATTAAAATGTATGCGTACAATAAAATTGGAACATATATTTAAATGTACGTGCACTTTGGTTTCATGTATACAAAACAACAATTATTGTTTTTATATTTGTTATACAGGTTGCGATATTTTATTATTGTTGTGACAGGTTTCTATATTTGTTGCAAGGCATTCTAGGTATCCTAAACAAAATTAATATTTTCCCGCCAAAAGTGCTTTGTTGCAGCGTACATATATATGTGTACGCTGCAACAAGGTTGTAAAATTTAACAAAATTTCACACTTGTTGCAGCGTACAAATAGATGTACCCTGCAACAGGTGGGGTCTATTGCAGCGTACATGATTTTGTACGCTGCAACAAGTCAAGATTTTGGCCAAATTTTGGCACTTGTTGCAGCGTACATGAATTTGTACGCTGCAACAAGTCAAGATTTTGGACAAATTTTTGACACTTGATGCAGCGTACATGCATATGTACGCTGCAAAAAGTACTTTTTTGCTGCGAACATTGTACGCTGCAACAAGTCCAGACTTGTTGTAGGCCCCCCAGTTGCAGCATACGATGTACGCTGCAACAGGGGTCTAAAAGCCCGCTGCAACAAGTTTTTTTCTACTAGTGCATAACTATGTTTCTAATGGCCTCAAACCATACTTAGGAATTTTAATTCATCGTAGCTAACCTGTAAGTCGTATGTTCTTGAAGCACTTCCAAAGTATTCATAGTTTTCATTCCTCGAGATATCTATGTATCTATCATTATTGAATTCTATTCCTTATACGATTTACCTAGGTATTGAACATCAAACTTTACTGTCTATAAAGACATTTATCAAGTCCTTTGAGTATTAGGATTCTCTTGAAGCACTTCCAAAGTCTTTCTGAAGCTCTTCCAAAGACTTCTAAGTACGGAGCTTTTCCAAAGACTCCTAAGTATCCTACATTTGTCTGTACGTTGCTTGACTCGAAGTTCTTTTGAGGTCACTTCAAGGTCATTTTTCTCCCACTTGCCTTTTTGGAAATAAGATGGTTTCCTAAAAGACATTCTAGAGAAACAACCGTATGTTCTCAGATTTGTGGTAGAATCAATACTTTTTGTTTCTATGAGTCGCCCATAAAGAAACATATATCTATTCTTGAGTTTGTTTGATGTAAACACTAACTCCCACTAGGTTTGACAACCCTAGATATATATACTAAAAAGATGTACTGAACCGAAGTTCAAACCTTATGACATCTTATCCTTAGCTTTGATAACTTTGTTTAGTGTGATAGTCACTTGAGAGTGTAATTAGAAACTATATAGGAAACTAGTCGTGATTATCATTAATCGAATAGATTTTGATTTCTCCATTTGGACATATCATATTCTTATGGAGCTTCGATTGTTATAATGTGATATAAACAATCTAGATAATCTTTCTTGGCTAATGAAAACATCATCTTGAACCAGTCTAGATGTCCAAAATTCTTGCCAAGTTGATTTTATACCCTTTTGTGAATTGCATTGAAGCATTTCACATATTTCACTTTGAGTAAATATAACCCTATTTTCTCAAATTCTTGTGAAATAGGTAAGTCATAAAATTCATCTTTGGACTATGAACATAATTGTCTAGATTCTTTTAACAATAGTCCATTTTTATGTCATGTTCAACAAGAAAGACCCACGAGTCTTAAAATAATCGACTTTCAAAAAACCATACCATGGAATTTTAGAATGTTGTCTTGTTGATATGGTCGTATGACATTGTCAAAAATATGTGGAACACAAATAAAAATATTTGAGAACCTTCTGAAGTTTGAATGTGAAGAGATTTGTTTGTTTATTAATCAATCATATGACTCAACCCATAAATGACCATTTCACTCAAATAAACACTCAACGGTTGTTTTTGTTTACTTTGAATGTGAGTCTTTCTATTGTCCAAACAGAAAATTGTTTATGATGATTAATGGAATTAGTTCCAGCCTTTAGAAGGACTTTAAAACAAATATGATGACCCTACATCTAATGTAGCATGACTTTGCTTCATTTCCCACTTGTAGGTCAATAACCAGACTTAGCTCCCAGAATTTGAGTTCCTAACGAAAGTTAGAACCTCAAGCGGTAATCTAATATCATAGGATTTTATTTGCTAAGTCGTTTCTCTTTAACATAAACTTCAAGGTAGAAATAAAATTTCTGAATTCATTTCTTTTGTTCCCGATTCCTATCCTTTCTAGCACGTTTTCTTATAATCCAAAAGATTTTACTCTTTGCTTTATCTTCTTGCTTTGTTACGTTTACAAAGTCCCTTTATTTTATTCACTTTGAATAACCACATCCAATGAGTCTAGTTCATTCTTGAATCAAAAGAAAATTGATTGTTAACCATTGGTTATACATGAGCCTTTAACTCAATACTTCATTATTCCAAAACTACCCAGTATTCTCAATATATGAGGTCCAATTGGTCTACCATTCATGTTTTAGTTTGAAAACAACCATGAAGATCACTATAAGAAAAATAGCATCCAAGATACGCTCTCAGTATCCTTTCCTTTGAGAATTGCTCTGAAAAATAGTTACCAATCAATCCAGGAAATATCGGCGTTCTATTATCCGAACGCAATAAAATTGAAGATTTACAATTATATGCATTCATATTCTAACATTTATCATACTTTAATAACTTGAATAAAAGCATTCACGCAATCATTAAAGCTATTAAACATTTCATTCATGCAATAAAATAAGGTCCATAATTAATGAAACGAATCCAAGACCCCAAAAGTCTTAAATCCTTAAGCATGCTTTGGCTTGTCTTAAGTATTTTAAGATTTTAGGTAAGAAAACCTATTCTAGTAATTTCACATTACTCTTGGTTAATAAACCAATACAACAATTTATCCCATTACCACAACATGTACCAATATCGCTTGAGTTGCAACCACCATCTAAGTATACTAAAATAGCACCTCGGTTTGGCGGAAACCTACTATCTTAGGTCCTTAGATTTTTGTAAGTGCTTGATTTGAAAGGCAATTATAAACTCAATATTACTTTGGACCTATTTGTTTCTATGTTGGTTTGATTATTTAGTGAACTAATTAAATCTTAATCAAACATACAAACAACGCATTCATGCATAATATACATATACCAATATATAAAAGCATAAATAATTTGTTGAACTAGTATGGACAAAAACTTGATCTTGAAGCATCCAATCTTCCCTTCACCTTGTTATCTTGGCATCGTCTTGAACTCCATTGAAAAGCTAACTTAAAATTTTAAACAATCTAGAAGAACATGAACTTAATAATCTAATTATTACATCAAAACTTCAATGGTACGCAGACCATATTTAAAACTTTACATTCAAAGATAAAACGGTACGCATACCGTATTTAACTATCCTAGATTGGCCATACTAGTCACCTTCAATACCTGCAATACATAAAAATACTATCTATGCTTTCATCCATTCGTGTCCTAAAACGAATTGCCCAAGTAAAATATGCAAGTATTTACATGATTTATTAAAAATTCGCTTTCATGTAAAACGCGTCCTAAAAGATTAATCAATTCCGAATTATTAATCCTTAGAATTATTCTAATAAAAAATTATTTTAATTAAAATAAAGGTTCCCTACGAAAAATATTATAAATAATTATTTTAAATAATTTCATTTAAACGGCTCCCACTTAAACCAACATTTAATTTGGACCTTATAATTTTAAAATTTAAACTCGCAGCCCGGCCCAAGTCAAATAAAATAATCAAAAGTCCACCGTTAGCCCCTTCGTGCAAAATTAAGCCCAAAGCCCAAATTTTGGGCCTTGAAATAAAACGAAGAAAAAATTGCACAATCGTATGCATCGTGGACTAGGCAAGCACCCAACCCATTGACGCGTAGTGCAACGCACCAACGCACCCACGCGAAGGCACAAGGCCCAACGCGCAGGCACGAGGGCCTCGTAGTGCACAGGCATCCGCGCCCATGTTTCTGTTGCTGCTCTCGTCGCTGCTTGCAGAGGCATCGCAGCGGACATGCACTCGCGCCCGTGCTGCTGCTGCTGCTGCCCTTTTCGTTGCTTAGCGCTTGCGGCCCAGCGCTCGCTCCATCGCAAGATCCCTCGCTAGAGCAGTGCTGGTCGCTGCTTGTGGCGCGCTGCGACCTCCCCAGAAGGCTTCGCCCAGCTCTATGCGCATGCCACCCCATTGCTCACACCGCACACAAGGCCAGCGCCCATGTTGCCTTTGTGTGCGTGCTTCCCTTTTCGTCTCGCACGGGCAGCAGCCCTTGCTTCGTGCAAGTGGCTTGTTGTCCGATCTGTATTAAAAAAAATCAATTTTTAATATCCGAAACGAAAATTGCACGAAAATTATTTTTCATAATATTAACAAAATTAATTGTTTTACTTACGAAAAATAATAATTACAAAATTATTATCCACGCGCTTCTTTGTGAGAGGTCCACGGTGGATTCCAACTAGGCCACATCATTTGCCCCTCAAGAGGAGGGAAAACTCTTCCCTCAGTTTTTACTGCTCTTGATTTCTCCTGTGCCGTAGTGACACGCGGCAGGGTATTTCACTTCTTACCCCTCTATGAATATCTTGCTATTTCAAGTTCCTCTCCCCCTCATTTTCCAAAGTACTTTGAGAGCAGAAGAAGGAAGGCGATTTCCGGCGTCATCTAACCACCAGTAGGCGATTTAGAACCACCGTTGCATTCAAACTTTGTTCTTGGAGTTCTTCACCTTGGATCTTCAATTTACTCGGAAATTCACTCTTTGATCCAACAGGTAACTCTCCCTTCTTCGAAACTTTGTTTGTTTGTTTCCTTCTTTCTCTTGGTTGTGGTGCGCCGGTCTGGCTAGTTCGAAGACGGCGACCTTGTACTTGGCGTCCTCCCGGCAAGGTTTATGCCCCTCTTCTTGAGCCAGTTCTTTGGCTTGTGCAGGACAACATGGTAAGGATAAGCAAAGACCCAGATTTTGAGGGGGAGTCTTCATCCCCAGTGGAGGAGGATGTTTTGGAATCAGGACGTGCTGAGGGGACAACGCCGGCTCCGTCACGGAGTAAAGAGGGGCATCTTCACCCAAGCGAGATCTTCCCTCTCCAATCTTGGTTGAATTTCTTGAGGGAACAAGGAGCTGACTAAGGGGAATCGCTAAACCTGGGCAGAGACTACAGCTTAAAGATGTCGGGAGGTATGGACTGCTCCAGCATTGGCCTAGTGCCCTACGAGTTTGCCGTTTACATGTCCTTCTTGAAACTGGATTTGAAATTTCCTCCGCACCCGTTTGTGGTGGAGATGTTGGACGGCTACAATTTAGGTGTAAACCGAATGTCGCTTAACTCTTGGGCCGGCGTGTTTAGGCACATTGCTAGGTGCGAGATTGAGGGTATCAGTCCCTCATTTCCAGCGTTTCTCAGGATAGCGACGCTGTCAAAAGTTCCTCAGGCAGCAGAGGGATGGCTGGCCCTGAGCCACAAGGGAGCTTATCGGACTGTAGTGGGGAAGGCGTCCAAGTGGCACCACTGGCGGAAGAAGTGGGTGGTCATTCGTACCACTGACGAGGTGATGTGAAAACGTATGACGCGTTGGACGATCCACCCTAACTTTGCCGGGAAGAGTGATCCCCTTCCTCCCATTTCTGCCGATCTCTGGAAGCAGATAGCTTCCCTGTTCAGGGTCAAGCCGCTTGCAGTGGGTTCGAAGACGGCTTGGATACCGGAGGGGTGGCTGCCCCATCTTCATCAATTCGAAGACACTACTTTCCTCTCGGCTGTGGGCTTGTGTCTGTATATGCCGAGAGGTAATACTTTTTATTTTGGGTTCCTTAGCTTACATTTTATGCTTTTTCTGACTGTTTCGTTTTTTCATACGAGGCTATGGAGAAGTTAGATGATGCTTCCAAGGGCAAGGTAGATATGCCGACTTGGCTTGCCGAGGTGCTTGAGCAGAGCACTCTTAAGGCAATGCAAAGTCAGATGATCCTCAGGCAGTCGACAAGAAGGTAACTAGTTTAGCCCTAGCGTTTGAACTTGACATAGCAATTTATCTAAACGGGGCCGTCATGATTTTGCCAGGGATCAAAGAAAGCTTTTGCCAAGCGCAAGGCTAGGGGAATAGGTAAGCCACGTCTCAAGCCCGTTCGGGATTCTGGCGTGGGGTCGTCTTCGGCGGTGGGGCCGTCTCCGAAGCGCCAAAGGGTGAATCAGAAGAGCGTTTCTGAGGCCCCGGATGTAACAGCCCGCTCTTTACGAGCTGCTAATTAGAATAGCTTATTAAGCATTAATCAAACTTAACTCTTAATCCACCAAAAATTAAATCAATCTCATAGATAACTCTCATAATTAACCTATTACAACCTTACTCAATGAAGGAAATAATGCCCTTGGTCCAAGTATGCATTCTATGTTAAGTCTAATAAGTGCGGTTCAGTATTAATTAACAAGTTAATAATTCAGTGAGATCAAGTGAGCTGAATGCCTAGCTAGAGGCCGCTTCAGTTCAAGTGGAATTAATGATATTAATCCACAGCTTACTCTTGACTGAACCCGTAGGGTCACACAAATAGTACGTAAACGGATCAAGTATTTAATGGCATTAAATACTCCATCTATGGATATTCGGAATCGACGGATCTTGGTTTCAGTGGGAGCTGAGATCGTCACAGGCAAGAAATGAATACTCCGGAAACGATGATATTGCCGGAAACGGAAATACGGATCGTATCGAAAATATAAATATTATCCAAGTCGTAGATGTTGCCGGAAACGGAAACATGGTACGTATCGGAAAATATTATCGGAAATGGAAATATTGCCGGAATCGGAAATATTGCCGGAAACGGAAATATTGTCAGAATCGGAAATATTATCGGAATCGGAAATATTATCGGAATCGGAAAATAATTCCGGAAACGGAAATATTAAATATTTGTTCGAAACGGAAATTAATTCCGGAATCGGAAATATTAAATATTGTTCGTATCGGAAATGAATTCCGGAACCGGGAATTTAATCGGAAGCGTATCGTACGAATAAGCATCGGACGAGGCCTGCCGGACGAGGGCCCAGCACGAAGCCAGGCCATCGCCCAGCAAGCCAAGCGCGCCACACGAACAGCGCAAGGCCAGGCCAAGCAGGCCATGGCAGCGCGCGCAGCGCGCGCAACTGCGAGCAGTGGGCTGCGAGCATTGCTGCAGCTCGCGTGGGCTTGTAGCTCGCGTGGGCCGAGCGGCCGTGTGGGCTGTGCGCGGGCATGGCCTACACACTTGCGGGTCATGCTCGTGTAGAGTTTGTGTTCACATACGAAACCTAAAGAGTATAGGATTTGTTTAATGATTAAAATTCCTAATCCTAAAAGATAAATTAATTAAATAAGAATTCTACTAGGATTCTAATTTAATTAATTCGTATCCTAGTAGGATTCGATTACTTATTCCATGGTCTATAAATATGAGTTAAGGGCTCATAATTTATATCGAGTATTCAAGTATTCAAAGTGATTTTTGAGAGCAAAAATCCAGTCATCTAATTTGCCTACAATAGCCGAAAATTCTAAATACCTTAAGGGCGATCCTAGTTGGTCAAGCTTAAGGCGGATCCGGACGTGCTGTGGACTATCTACGGAGGGACGACACTTGGAGTCCTAAAGACTTGTTCTTGTTCGGTTCGGGTGCAGCTAGGGAGGGCACGCAACAAAGTGTATGCATCTAAACTATGCTAAATGATTATGTGTAAATAATATGTTTTCCTGGCTTTATGGTTTTTCCGCATGATTTATGTTTTGTCATATGAATCATAACCTAACAGTGGTATCAGAGCCTCTTATTATTTTCATAATCTAAATTGCATGAACATGGTTAAATATTACAAATTTGCAAGAATTAAAAGGGGTGATTAATTTTCGTAATTGTTAATTAATTGCAAATTGCGTTTATTTAATTATACGTACGAAGTTTTTCGGCAGTTTCTTCGTTACTCATCCAAATCGAGTGATTTTTGTGTCAATTCCGCATGTAAAAGGCATTCTAAAATTTTGACAAAAATAAAATTTTTCGGCCGAACCCAGAATTCTCGAATTGGAAGCCTAACTATGACTTTTCGGAGGTTTTAGTTTTTCGAATGCAAAATTTCGTAAATTTAAGATGTTAAATTAAATATTTGCGATTCTTGTTGATAAATCTTGAATTTTTGATTGACCTACTGTATATGTTTAACAAGTTTGAATGCCTAGCCTTGTTAATTATGCAATCTAATTTGTAATTATGATTAATTTGTTGAAAATTGGAATAATTTAGAATTAATTTGATTTTCATAATTAGTTATAATTTAATTAGATACCTATGATTAAAAACCACCATAAAAATTGTAAATTTATGTTAAATTTTAATTTTTAAGACCTAGACTTGAATCCATGTTAATCGGAAATCAATTAAATAATAAATTTTCGATTTTTCGCCCTAAAATTATGAAATTAATATTATTTATTAATTTGTCATTAATTTTGAATATAAATTTTTAATTTTTATGCGACTCGCTCATATAACTTGCACGCACAAAGCAATGGACGCTACATGTTACCCTTAAGGGGTGTTGTATAGTGCGGGCATGCGACGACGAGCAAGGGAGCTCGTCGCCCATGCGGTACCAATGCAGCGAGTAAGGGCATGGTGCACGAGCACAAGGCAGCAGCCCTGCCTTGTGTCGTGGGCTGTGAGCAATGGGCGCATGGGCAAGGGCGAGAGCAAGGCACGAGCAGTCGCGTGTGGGCAGCAAGCGTGCTGCGCCACAGCGCGCACTGCCTCGCGCAAGCATGCGGAGCCTCGCGCGCAGCGAGCGCAAGCTCGCGTGCCACGAGCGCTACGCACAGCGTCGATGGCTCGCGCGCAGCGAGCGCCAGCTCGCATACTGCTGCCTCGTGCGATGAGCGCAAGCTCGCGTGCGGGAAAGGCAGGCGCGCAGCGAGCGATGGCTCGCATGGATCGAGCGCTGGCAAGCGAGCGCAGCGAGCGATGGCTCGCGTGCATCGAGCGCTGGCGCGCGCAGCGAGCACCAGCTCGCGTGTTCGATTGATTCCTTACGATGGTGAGCAACAGCGATGCGACGCAGCGCATGGGCTGCGCGCACATGGCCAGCGATGGCTGTGTGCGTGTGGCCCATGGGCGTGCATTGCGTGGGGTTGTTGCGTTGCGATTAGATCGTTTTGAAATTTTAATTTGAAATTTTCAAATTACGTAATTTTAATTAATTTTAAAATTAATAATTTAAATTTTTTTCTTGGATTTTAATTTTGAATATTGTAATTATAATAAATTTTATTTATTCTAATTATTTTACTAAAATTAAAATCATGAATTAATTTAAATACGACTGAAATTAAATTAAATTTTGGATTCAATTATAAATTTATATGAGCTTTAAATTTTAATTAAATTTGTATGTTTCCGTTTAGACTAGAAATACATTTTTATGTTTAAAATTAGTAAAGCATATGAATTTATTGGTTTAAGTGGGAGCCCTTTTTAGTCATATACTCTTGATTAGGTCTACAAATCCTTAAGGTTAAAACAACTTGATTAGAATTAATAAGGACCGAATAATTTGTAGATTATTGGTGCCCTTGATTAATTGCTGTAAGTGTTTATGTGATGCATAATGTGTTTTACTAACCAGCTATATGGGCCATTCATGATAATGAATGGGTGAATGGTATATATTGTATATGTACTGTTTTGCAGGTTATGAAGTGACTAGTATGGCCCAAATAGGATGGAAAATATGGTCTGCGTACCATTAATTTGAATGTAATTGGTCTAAAGTACCAAAATTGTTTTTCAATTCAAATATGGTCTGCATACCATCAAATAGTTGTAATTAGTTTAAATTATAGCTTATCCTATTTGAAGAAAATGGTGCCTCCCACGGAGATTTTCAAGACGGACTTTGAAGTTAAAGCTTCAAGATGAAGTCGGGCCATACTAGATCACATTTATCTTATGCATGTTTTAAGTTATTTATTGCTTTTAAATATGTCTTAAAATGCATGAGATCAAAGCTTGATTATGTTGCATGATTAAGGATTTTAGTTCACTTAAAATCTAACCAACATAGTAAGAGCCTTAAGTTCCAAACTTAAAAAAATTGAGTTAAAAGGTGCCATGCCAAAATATACACTTGCTTGGATATCCTTTACATCAATCTAGTAATAGTTTTCGCTCAGCGAGGTGTTACTTATTGGTCCTAAAGGGGCAAGGTACACAAATAATTGTGAGTACATGTTAGTTTTGGTGAAACTCAACGATATAAGTAAGGAGTCCTTTTATGTCGTGGCAAAATCGATAGGATTACCTAATAAGTTCTTAGACGTACCTATCAACCAAGAGTAGTTTCTAGACTATTAGCAAAAGGTTTTTGCTTACCTAAGATGTTTTAGGATTGAGTCGACAAACTGTGCTTAATTCTTCAATGATTTTAGGGTCTTGGAATAATTTTATTCACACCTGCCGGAACAATAAATTCGAATAAAATGTCAATAACTTGTTTGAATTGCATGATTGCTTTAATTTTCAAGTTATTATTCATGATAAATGTTTAGACTTTGCATGCTTCAATGTATGTTTTAATTATTGTTTATAATTAAATATCTTGCACTGCAGTAAATCCTTTTAGAAAGGTAACAGTAAATTTCCTCGATTGGTAATGAATCCAAGAAAGATTCATGGAAATGAGAGAAAATGAGCAATTCAAAATGTACATTTCTTATAGCGACTTTTATGGTTGTTTTCGAGTATCAAAATCGAATGGCAAACCAATTGGTGCTTGTGAATTCAAAATACAATGTAGTTTTGAGATCATAAAGCATCGAGTTTAAACGCTCAGCTTTACCAATGGTTAACAACCTAAAATCTTTTTCCATTTAATTCTCGAATGAGTCTAGTCCCTAGACATTCGAATAGATCGATGCTTAGAGAACATTAGAAGCTTCTGGTAAGATCATCTAGTTGAAACAGAATATTCAACATAAATGGTAAGAACCTTGTTGGAGTGACATTAGACATGTCTAAACAAAGTATAAAAGTCAACACTAGAGAATTCAATTCATAAAACTATAAGAAAGGGCACAAGAAATAGGAAAACAAGGAACAAGTGAAAAGGAATTTACAATTCCGTTTCTACCTATAAGTTAATGTTTAAAGAGCAGTGACCTAGCAATCAAACTTCCTTGGTATCATATACCGCTTGAAGTTCTTACTTCGGTAATAACTCAAACAATGGAAGCTTGGATACACAAGTGACCTACAAGTGGGAAATGAAGCATGGCAATGCTACATTAGCTGTAGGGTCATCTAGTTTGTTTTAAGTCCTTTTAAAGGCTGGAACTTAATGGCTATTTTGTTCCAAAATCAGCATACCTAAATTTCTGTTTTCAAACACAGAAAGACTCACATTCAGAGAACAAAAAACAATTTTTGTTTGTTTATTTGAATGAAATGGTTATTTACGGGTTGAGTCAATATGCTTGATTAAAACAAACAATTCTTTAACAATAAAACTTTATTAGGTTCAAATCAACCCCTTGATTTGAGTTCCACTAATCTTTGGCATTGTTGCTTAGACCATATCAACAAGTTAACATTCAAAGGCTCTATTTTGATGGACTTTTGAAAGTTGATTGATTTCTAGATCAATTTAAGACAACTAGTCTTACTTGTTGAAAGTAACAATAGATTTGAACTATTGTTAGAACGCCTAGACAATAGAGTTCAAAGCTAATGAAAGATTTTATGACTTTATTATTTCACATGGATTTGAGTAAATATAGGTTTATTTACTCAAATGTGATATAAGTTGAATCTGTTTGGCTAGTTCAAAGATTCAGAAGTATAAAATCCACTTGGCAAGAAATCATAAAGATCTAGGTTAGATCATGTTGATGATTACTTGAGACCAAATATGATCATCAATGATTGTGTGTTGTAATTTCACAATCTAGGTCCATAAGGTATGGCATATCTAAAGTTGGAATAATCGAAGTCAATTAATACTTGATTCGATCAATGATGAATCATTAAGACCTTTCCTATAATTTCTAAAACAAAATGCTCAACTACCACCAAACTAAACCAAATCCGTCAAAGCTGTTGAAAAGTAATTTCAGAATATCTTTTCATAATATATATCTAGGGAGTTGCTAAACTCAGTGGGAGCTTAGTGTTTGTTATTCGACAAAATAAGGCCCATGTCTAGATTAATGTTTCATTATGATTTATTCAAATGAGACACAAGGGTATTGTTTCTACCACGAATTTTTGAGAACATAATGTTTGTTTGCTCGAAATAATGTCCTGTTGGAGATTCGTTTCCAAAATGACAAGTGGGAGAAAATAGACCTCGAAAGTCTTCGAGGCGAACAACAAACATAAACGGACATTCCGGAGGCTTTTCGAAGTTCTTTAGAAAATCCGAACACGTATTCTTCAAGGACTTTAGAAGTGGCTTTAAAGAATAGACATCTCTTAGAAGACTTTACAAGTGCTTCAAGGAGAACAGAATATTCAAAGGAATTTCAAGTGGCTATTGATATTCTTTTGTTTGATGTTCTATACCCAAGTAGGCATAGAGTTCAGGTCACTGAATCTATGCGATTCTTCTATTAGATAGTGAAGAAACCTACAACTTGCAGTCAAACTATTATCATGTAGGTTAATGAGTTTATGACCTGTAAGAAAGCTATGACGAAACCCAGATTCCCTAAAATGGTTAGAGGCCATATATAGACTCAAATGTTTTGAATGGTTAGAGGCCATAAAACATACTCAATGTTTTGATGACAAAATTGAAATTTTGTTGATTTGCAAGAATAGTTTCACACCTATTGGTTGCAAGTTTGTTTTAAGGATAAAAACCATCAAACATGAAATTGTGTTCACACACAAAGCTAGATTAGTTGCTAAAGGTTACAAGCAAATTCACGGCGTGGATTGTGTTGAAACCTCATGCATAATCGTAATGCTCAAGTCTATAAATCAAGCAATGATTGCATATTGGTACATATGGCAATTGGATGACAAAACAATTCCTCAATAAAATGTTGGAATAAACTATGTACATGGTATGTCATAGGATTTGTGGATCCAAACAAATGCTTGAAAAGGAATGCTAGCTTATGAAATCTAAGTACAGATTTAAGCAAGCAATTGGGAATTGGAACTTATTTTAGTGAAGCTAATAAGCATTTTAGTTTCATAAAATATACATGATTCTTATAGATATATAAGAAGTTTAGTGGGAGTACATAAAACTTAATTGGTCTTATGTGTATCACACACATATCTCTCTATTGTGAAATAACATTCAAATGCTAATGACTTAGATTTGAAATTATTCATCAATGATGGACCAAGGCGAAACTTAGTACATACTGGGTATTAAGATCTATTTACAAAGATCTTATAATATTGTTTTGGATTAAGTAATGGCATTTACTAAATCAAACACGAAATACTCCATTGGAGACATTCGACCCATATGAATAAATCTAAATAAAGAATGTTTGAACTATGTATAAGCATTTACTAAGTTAAACATCAAAGGATCTAAGTAAGATTCTTAACCTATATTATATGTCAAAGAATTTAGCTGGATTTAGTATCTACTGAAACTAGAATGAGCTAAAGTTACATGAATAGAATTCAATTGGGAATTATTCTACAAAAGAATTTATCATGTATGATATAATATGAGGATCGCCAAAAAAAAAAAAAGTATCGTATGACTTTAGGCATGACGAACATATACCAATCTCTATTGATCTAAGTGAAGATCAACTAGATTGAGATCAAGAATACTTATGGTACTTAAAAAGGTACATAGGAATAGTTCTTGATTCAAGGAAATAATGATGTGCTAAATATTGATGCTACACGCATAAACACTGGCAAAGGATCAATCAAGACCCTATGGAGTTAACCATTGACAAAGACGAGCTATAGAGCATCGTGTTTTGAATGGCAACATGGATTGGAGACCATGAGTTGTTGCGTGGGAAATTAAAATATTAATTTCTATGTTCTAAGATACAGCTGAAAGTCTTCCACATATCCGTGAACTACTTGGATAAGTAAATCCAAACCAAAGCATCACTAGCAACCTATACAGTTGAAGTAGAAGTACTTATTGCCTAAGAAGCAATAAAACTGAGTTGTTTACATTAAAAGTTCTTCACTGAACTTGGCTGGATCACATGTCTGCTGACTTGATGGTTCTTCATTGCAAAATGCGTAGAACCACTATTTAAGTAAGAAAGACTAGATCACATAATAAACAAACTTAAAAGATCTTATCATCCTATCTCGAAAAACATTCGATGAAAGGGATAACTAAACCTATGCAACAAGTGAGAAGCAACACTCACATTGTAGCACTGGAAATCAAGCATAGCTTTGAATTCCATGAAATGTTTTAAAAATGGGTTAGAGGCCCATGGTTGTAAAACATTGGGGTTGAACATTTATCATATATGAAATGTATTTTCATATTCCATTTAATCTTGGTTTAGTATTAAATGATGAGTCCCTTCAATTTGACGATATATTCAAGATAGACTGTCAGGACCAGTCCTGTGACTAAGAAATGTCTATCAAGTGAACTTGAATGTCAAAGGTTGAAAATGGTCCCTAGTCGGAGTTTTCTATAAAATTGGACGCATAGAAGATGTTAGACGATTAGAATGCAAGATGACTAGTAGTTCTGTTTCTTGAACTATGTGGACATGGCAATGTCATAATCATTTGCATAGATACTTACTTTGGGAAGACTAGTATCGGACAAGACCTATGAAACTTTACTGTAAGAGATGAAAATCTGTCATAAGTAAATTTCATTAAAATTATTAGACACTAAATCCTCAATACCTGAGTGATTTGAGATTACTTGTTTGAGAACTGGTTGCTTTGACGTTGACCAACCGTCGCACCGTAAAAGGAGGCTATAAAGGCAACGCTCAGGTAATCACCTATCAAACGAAGTCTAATCTCAAGATCGCAAGATTGGGATTGTCCTCCCATAAATCGGGATGAGATGCTTAAAAGTTGTACAAGGCCACTCGGAGAGCTAGAAACTGTGAAATGCATGGCCGTGCTCGGATGAATCATAGGCTATGATTATCTGTTTATTTGATCAGTTGAACTCTGAAACCGAGGAACACCTCTGGACATAATAAGGATGACAACTCTTACCTTATGTTCAAGAGCAAGCATCGATCGACAAAGGAATTAGGAAATGCGCACTTGTCCCTAAGGACAAGTGGGAGACTGAAGGAAATAATGCCCTTGGTCCAAGTATGCATTCTATGTTAAGTCTAATAAGTGCGGTTCAGTATTAATTAACAAGTTAATAATTCAGTGAGATCAAGTGAGTTGAATGCCTAGCTAGAGGCCGCTTCAGTTCAAGTGGAATTAATGATATTAATCCACAGCTTACTCTTGACTGAACCCTTAAGGTCACACAAATAGTACGTAAACGGATCAAGTATTTAATGGCATTAAATACTCCATCTATGGATACTCGGAATCGACGGATCTTGGTTTCAGTGGGAGCTGAGATCGTCACGGGCAAGAAATGAATACTCCGGAAACGATGATATTGCCGGAAACGGAAATATGGATCGTATCGGAAATATAAATATTATCCAAGTCGTAGATGTTGCCGGAAACGGAAACATGGTACGTATCGGAAAATATTATCGAAAATGGAAATATTGCCGGAATCGGAAATATTCCCGGAAACGGAAATATTGTCAGAATCGGAAATATTATCGGAATCGGAAAATAATTCCGGAAACGGAAATATTAAATATTTGTTCGAAACGGAAATTAATTCCGGAATCGGAAATATTAAATATTGTTCGTATCGGAAATGAATTCCGGAACCGGGAATTTGATCGGAAGCGTATCGTACGAATAAGCATCGGACGAGGCCTGCCGGACGAGGGCCCAGCACGAAGCCAGGCCATCGCCCAGCAAGCCAAGCGCGCCACACGAACAGCGCAAGGCCAGGCCCAGCAGGCCATGGCAGCGCGCGCAGCTGCGGGCAGTGGGCTGCGAGCATTGTTGCAGCTCGCGTGGGCTTGTAGCTCGCGTGGGCCGAGCAGCCGTGTGGGCTGTGCGCGGGCATGGCCTACACGCTTGCGTGTCATGCTCGTGTAGTGTTTGTGTTCACATACGAAACCTAAAGAATATAGGATTTGTTTAATGATTAAAATTCCTAATCCTAAAAGATAAATTAATTAAATAAGAATTCTACTAGGATTCTAATTTAATTAATTCGTATCCTAGTAGGATTCGATTACTTATTCCATGGTCTATAAATATGAGTTAAGGGCTCATAATTATATCGAGTATTCAAGTATTCAAAGTGATTTTTGAGAGCAAAAATTCAGTCATAAAATTTGCCTACAATAGCCGAAAATTCTAAGTACCTTAAGGGCGATCCTAGTTGGTCAAGCTTAAGGCGGATCCGGACGTGCTGTGGACTATCTACGAAGGGACGACACTTGGAGTCCTAAAGACTTGTTCTTGTTCGGTTCGGGAGCAGCTAGGGAGGGCACGCAACAAAGTGTATGCATCTAAACTATGCTAAATGATTATGTGTAAATAATATGTTTTCCTGGCTTTATGGTTTTTCCGCATGATTTATGTTTTGTCATATGAATCATAACCTAACACTCAATTCATACAATCCAGCTAGCACATCTCTTTCCCCCGTTCACGATCCTTGATTCAACTTCGACATTTACTAAACCTGCAAAATCACTACATAAGAAACTTCCCCCACCAGGACAGGTTCAAAGAACAAAGTCAGGGAAACTGAGTACACACTGTCCAACCTGAAACTCATTTTGGTGGCTTAAAACATGATATCGTGATTTATTTATTTGTAAGGTAAAACTGATTTGATACGATCAAAAATCTTATTTCAAATCAAGCTCAGGAAACAAAATACAAGAACTTAAATCATTTCACATAAAATCTTTAAATCATAACTGTAATATTCATAATTGATTAAATAAATTAAGCAAAGGCTTCAGACTCATTCACTAGGTGTTCAAAAGATGTTCATATTATAAGAAGTCTTCAAATCCACTATCCAACATAATCAAACCTTAACATATACTTTGAAAAGTATCCATCATGGATTTACAATTCGTCTCTCATGATTTTAATTACGTACCTAAGCTAAGTACAAACACATCTCAAACCATAGTAGCCACTAATGATTCTTCATATTGAATCTCTCATACTAATACACATATATATTCCCTCAAAGACATTGAAACTTCGATTCGTATCGATCTCGATAATTTATTTTTGAAATAGTATCATAAGACTAGTATAAACTTGTGAAAAGAGTAACAATAAGTTATTTACACTCCAAAACTATAATTTTTCCAAAAATACCCTTACAAATGATAATCAACGTATCAAAATCACACTTCGAATTCTACAAACAATATATGTTCGATATTTCAAAACACATAAACACACTAATTGTTTCACAATATTTGCTTATTCTAGCAAATTCAAACACATTTTGTCTTTGAAACATATAAACTAACTAGGGGAAGAGAACATGAATAGAGACGGGTTGAATAACCACTGTCTCCAAACTTTTAGGGGTCGTCACCCACCTTTTCACACATGCTTGCAAGACTTTCAGGACATGTCCCCACACAGATGTACAAATGTACGTTTACACAGATGCACAGATGTGCATTTACACAAATCCACAGGTGTTGTTCATTGTCGTTGTTAACGGCTTCTTCTCCACTAAAATTACAGTTAAAACATATCTTATAGATTTAAGAAATCCATAGAGCACAGTTATACAAAATGTTATTTCGTAACCAAATCTTGTTCGAATATCGTGAACACACAACCTAATTGAAATCCTGTCACAAGTTTCTATTCATAAAACTTGGTACTGATGTCCAAAATATTCACTTGCGAATCACAGTCAAATAATCATAGCTTTTGTAAATCTTGAAAAACTTATTTACATTATATATGCTTGAAGCACTCGCTCTAGACATAACCAAGATTCATAACTTATCACAATTTATATATTCGCGACCCTAAAATAGTAAAACTCAACATTAATCTCTTGATATCCTCAACCTTAAATAGTTTTGATTCCAATTTGGTTTATAACCCAAAAGGTCACACTTTCAAACCATTTCAACCCATAATCACAATAGTATAATAAGCTCAAATCCAAATTGTATGCAACCTTCGTAAATTATGATTACTAAAAATTATCACTTATAGATAATCCCAAATGAATATAAGTTCAAAAATAACATACTATATCCAAATAAGCTTAATAGCTCAAATAAGAATAGTGAATCTGATTTTTCCTTTACATCGTGTGTGGTTATCTACTCAACCTATATGATAAATCTTATAGGTTAAAAAAAAATAGAAAACATCGGTAATTTCATTAATGTTGAAGGAAAAAACGATATATGAATCCTCGATCAAATCATTTCAGAAATTGAATAACTTATGTTATATTGAAAATAAATCTTAGTCTTTTCAAATTCGAACTTTACGAAGAAAATCGTTTATAGTTATTCTTGGATAAAATAATTCTTTTTTTGAAATATAGAATGGGATTCATAGTTAATTAAGCCTCTCAGCTTAATTGAGAATACCTATAAATGACGTAATTAATTAAAATACATATATTATATTGGGTTACTAAAACTAGTATACTTTTAGGAAACTAAATAGTTTATTCCTTTGACTACCCAAATCATACAAAAACAACTCAAATTGATTCATAGCCCTTATTTCAAGTTTTTTTTTTTTTTAAGATTATAGCCAAATCTTATAAATCATTCAATACTAATATTACTCGTGAAAGTATCGTTTAGCACAATCACAAGGAATGAAAACAATTATCTCATAAAGTTAAATGATAAACCTTCTTATAAAATTATATAACTAAATCAATAGCTCAAGAAGAACAAATAAGTTCAAAACATCTTTTAACATTAACATAGACACAAAACACTCTCGTCTTCATCATTTTGAGTTTAAACTCAACTAACAAAGACACTTTTATAATTTAAATATAATTTCAATCGCAAAATATAATTTCAATCGAAAAATATGATTCAACGTAGCTCGATATTTTAGTTGCGCTCATGGCTTTCGAATCATGTACCTTACTCAAAATTAGCATTGCTTAATGAGAATAACCTTTAATACTATCGTTCAATACATATTAAACTTGAGGAATCTAGCATAAGCTCGTTCGTTACAGCTCATATCACTCTTAATAAGAATAGCTATCTCTAACAAAATCTCATAACAATCACATACCCAAGTCTCGCGATTAAACTTCAACATGTTTCGTGATCAACTTTCACAAGTCTCACAATCAAACGTTCACAAGTCTCATATTCAAAATCGATCTAAGTATTCAAGTTTAGGACACAAAATATTGAGTTCATTGTAATGCTAAAACAAAGTTTCAAATAACACTTTCTTTGTACAATTTCAAATTCCAAATCACAGTATTATAATGATTGAATTTAAATCGGATTTATTTTCATGGACATAAATCACACCATTCTTAAAATAAAAAGAAACATAAGCCACAAATTTTATGAAAGTGGATGGACAATGTGTACCTTCATCCGTCACACCTAACCTCCAAGAATCTCATTTCTCGATCTCCATCAATCGCTTTAATCCGAATTCAATCTTTCAGAACACATCGCCATACTTTAATCTCCAACGATAACCCATAATCTAAACCACCAATTTAATCTTGCCCTTTAGAAGCCAACAACGCAACTAAGAAGTTGGGATGTGAGAATTAAGAAGGAAGAAGAGCAACAACAACAACAACACGTTGGTAGCAACAACTGTCAACTTCGGAAGAGCGTATCTCCTAGCTCAGGATTTTGATTTTAGTAATTATTGAGCCTAAATTCATCAGATCAAAAAGATAAACAATTATTGTGCATACAACAGAAGCTAAAAATGATCAGAAGATCGCTGAAATAAGAGAAATAGAAGCTGGTGCTGACATCACAGCAACAGCAGCAAGGCTTAGTTTCAGAAGGGCATATCTCCTAGAATACGGCTCCAAATTGAGTGATTTTTGAAGCTAAACTGATTAATTTTTCAAGACCTACAACATATATGAAGGAATTATGGGTAAAACTTAACTTCATCATGAAGATATTGGAGGATCCAGAAGCAGCGTCCATGCTAGAGAAGAGAGGTTATGTGAAACAAATAGAGGTTTTGGAATCTGATTTTTTTTGTGAGGATAAAGAACTAGTTTTGCAAGTTAAACAGATTAGTTTTAATTAGAGATTGACAACAAATGAAAGTGGTGGCCTTCCACCCATTTGACACGAATCAGTAAGAAAGAAATAAGAGAGGAGTTAGACTTCTCATCTTGCACTAATAAGGGTATTCTAGTAATTTTGATTACTAAATAAAAATCTTTTTTTTAGTGTCACCCTAGAAGTGTAAGTACCATTAGTTTGTCAAAACACTCATCTTTTATCAAAATTGTTTTAAATGTAATAAAAGTAATAAAATATAACTAGTATTTAATTAAAACCAGCTTAAACACAGGGTTATTACTCCGGAGTTTCGCTCTCCAGATCCCCTAGGGGGAATACCTGAAGACGTCTGTCGAAACATACCTCTGAAGACGGCAGAGAGAGCTAGGAATTCGGGTGGTAAGTTTTATTCCAACATCGTAAGCACTTGTCGTTCTTCGTCTGGCAGTTCTATAGTCTCTCCCAGGGATTCTAAGGTTGTTGTTTTTCCAGTAGAGATACCTGATCCACAAAAGGCCATAAATTCTGAGTTGTATCAGATCCCTTCATCGGGCCGCTTTACTTCCCGAGATCGGGTCAAGGTAATGGGTCGTATGCGCAATGTTGTACCTCCAGAGTATGTCGAGACTCTTCCTGAGGCGGCTAAAACCCATCTAGCTGCTCTGCAGTCATGTGCACTAGATGTAAGTTTTGTTCTGTTTTTAGTTAAGTAGTCATCTTATTTTCCTCGTGTTTCGGAATTTCACTTCTGCTGCTCTACATATGTTTATCCAGCTAGGTTCGCTGAAGAAATGGCGCGCCTCTTTGGTGTTGGAGGAGACTAGAGCTTGCACCCTTGCCCGTCAATGTGGTGACCAGCATTTTTCTTCCTTAGAAGAGCTTCGTCTTACCAGAAAGGAGACGGTCAATTCTTTGGCCAAATCTTTGGCTTCCCTTCGTGCTGAGAAAAAGAAGCGTCTTCAACAGATTAAGAAGAACTTCCAGGAGATGGAGGATCTTTCTGGGAAGTGCAAGCAGAAGGAGGACGAGTTGCTGCAGCTTAACTCCAAGTTTACCCAAATGGAGTTACAACTGGAGAAGGTTCGTAAGGAGGCGGCCAACTCCAAAGAAGTGCGCAATCAATCCAATACTCTGGGGAGCGGTCAATCAATGGAGGTATTGAGCTTTCCTGGAATCAGGATTTCGCAGAATTCGCAGACATGCGCCCCTTCAGCTGGTTTGAAAGAATCATTGATCATCATGTGGAGGGGGAGAAGGCCTTGAAAGAAGGATGTTCTCCTCCCGTGTTTGTTCCTGAGGACGGTGACACATGAGACGCTTAGTGGATTCTTTGTCTGAAAGGCCTCTTTTTTGGTTTTAACTCCCTTTCTGAAGTTATTTTGTATATGATTTGTAATTACTACTAACTTTTGTTATTGGGATGTGTTTTAACCATGGAATGGACGTTTTTGCCTATATAAGTTGTTGTTCCTGTTCATTGTTCCTGTTCATTTTTTATTATATTGTTTATGAAACTTGATATGGTCCTCCCCTTGGGCAGGGACGACAACGTTGTTCCTATATGCGTTTTGCTAAGGTCTTTAAGCTGTCATACTTCTTTAGTATATAGCTTTTTGAAATGTATCCTCTGTGTTCTAGGTGATCAGCCTAGTGAGGGTGCTAATCTAGGCCACTTCTTAGGCCTTCAAACGATTAGTCTTTAGTTTATTCTTAGAAGAATATGACAGTACTTGGGCCTCTTTCGGGCCATTTAAATCAATCTTTGCTACAAAAGTAAGGATCCCACTGCAAGTCCGGCTTGCGGAGAGATTTTTCATTAAAAAATGTTAAGCCGTGCTACATGGTGCGTCTTTTGTGTGGACGTCTTTGTTTTTACAAGCTATATAATAATAAAAAGAAGAAAACATAGACTTAGGCTCAGAAATAGTATTTCTTAAAGGTGTCCTCCTTCCAAGTGCGTAGAATGGGGAGTCCCTACATGTCTTGGATCCGGTAAGTTCCATCGCGGACTTCCTCCTAAATTTCGTATGGACCTTCCCATGTAGAAGTGAGTTTCCCTTGCTCATTAGCGCGTCCGACGGCTTCCATTTTCCTTAGCACAATATCTCCTAATTTTAGGATCCGTCTAGAGACCTTTTTGTTGTACTATCTAGCCATGTGCAACTTGTATAGTTGTTGTCTTAAAGTCACGTTTCCTTTGGTTTCTGGCAGGAAATCCAAGGACGCCTTCATCATTTCCCAGTTGGCATGTTCATCAAATAGCATGACGCGTAGAGTAGGTTCGCACATTTCTATTGGTAAGACGGCTTCAGCTCCATATGCTAATAGAAAGGGTGTTTCTCCTGTTGAATTTTTTGTCGTGGTGTGTATGGACCATAAGACATTGGGTAACTCGTCTGCCCACAGTCCTTTAGCTTCATCTAGATTCTTTTTCATCCCTTCAGAAATAATCTTGTTGAATGCCTCAACCTGCCCGTTGGCTTGGGGGCGGCCGACAGACGCAAAACAGGCCATGATGCCGTGGTTGGCCAACCAGTCTTCTAACTTTGGTGTTTTGAATTATGGCCCGTTATCAAAGACAATAGGTTGAGGGACACCTAATCGAGTGATGATGTTTTTCCAGACGAAAGCTCTTAAATCCTGTGCTTTAGTGTTTTTTAGTGCTTCAGCTTCTACCCATTTGGTGAAGTAGTCAACAACCACTATTACATAGCGTACCCCGCCTGGTGTCGTGGTGTAAGGGCCCAACAAATCCATTATCCATTTAGCAAACGGTATTGGACTGGTGATAGGTGTTAGCTTCTGAGCAGGGCTGCGAATCAAGTGAGCAAACCGCTGACATTTGTCGCATCGTTTGACCAGGTCGAGTGTGTCCTCTTTAAGGGTGGGCTAGTAATACCCAGTCCTTAGATCTTTTTCTGCCAAAGCTCTTCCCCCTATGTGAGAGCTGCATAACCCTTGATGCAGGTCTTCCTAAACTTTGTGCCCCTTTTCTGGGGTTACACAGCGGAGGAGGGGCCGAGAGAAAGATTTCTTGTATAAGGTCCCGTTCCACATCTCAAACCAAGAGCATCTCTTTTGCAGATTCTCCGCTTGTTTAGGATCCTCTGGAAGTACCCCATTCATTTTGTAGTTGACTATATCAGCCATCCAGGCAGCCGTCCGATCCAGGACAGTTGTTTCTATGACATCAATGCTTTTTCTTTGTTTCACCTCCCAGAACACATGTCGTGGGGTATCACAAGATGCAGAGCTGGCCAATTTGGACAGGGCGTCTGCTTCGTTGTTCTCAGCCCTGGGTATTCGTCGTACCTCAAAACTCGTTAGTGGTTGTATCTCACGACAGATGATTTCCAAGTATTTCATCATGACGTCATCCTTTGCTTCATATTCTCCATTCACTAGGCTGACGATCTGCTGGGAATCGGATAAAGCCAAAATTTCTTCTGCTCCCGCCGCTTTGCTCATGTATTCGGCCTCATTATTGATGCTTGGAACTTGAAACGCATGGCATACTCATATATGTCTCCTTCTGCCGATTCGCATATGATGCCTGCCCCACACCCATTTTGGATGGCGGACCCGTCTACATGAACTATATATCCATTGTGTCTTGTCATTCTTTGTGTGAACAGGTCGGGTCATTTCTACAATAAAAAAAATCAGCGAATGCCTACCCTTTTACCACCTTTCTTGGCTCATATGAAATGTCAAACGCATTGAGTTCAATTGCCCAATTAATTATTCTCCCGAACGCCTCCAGTTTGGTGAACGGCCGTTTTATAGGCTGATCTGTGTATACTATCAGTCGATGAGCCAAGAAGTAAGGGCGAAGTTTTTTTACTGGCCAAGAATAAAGCTAAGTCAAATTTCTCCACTGTGGGGTACTTGAGTTCGGCGTTCTGCAACACATGGCTTATGAAGTAAACGGGCAACTGTAGCCCCTCTCTTTCAGTGAGCAGGATGGCCCTAAGAGCATGATCTGAGATGACAAGGTACATGCATAGGACTTCTTCTTGGAGAGGACTGACAAGACGGGGCAAAGTATGCAAATGTTCCTTTAGTCGGAGAAATGTAGCTTCTGCCAGTGGGGTCCATTCAAACTGGGTTCCCTTTTTTATGGTGATGAAGAAATAATGACATTTGTCTCCGGCCCTTGAGAGGAAATTCCCCAAGGCGGCTAAGCAACCTGTCAAGCAGTGTACATCTTTAACCGTCCTTGGGGATGTCATGGTAATGACGGCTTGCACTTTGTCAGGATTTGCTTCAATAACTCTTTCATCAATAAGAAAACCCAGGAACTTTCCAGAGGTGACTCCAAAGATACATGTTTTGGGATTGAGTCTCATTTGATATGTTCTAAGTGTCTCGAAGGTTTCTCTTAAATCATCGAGGTGGGATAATAGCTGTTTTCTTTTTACTATCATGTCATCTATATAGGCCTCTATATTTCTTCCGAGATGTTTAGCAAAGACCTTGTTCACTAAGCGTTGGAAGGTGGCTGGTGCATTTTTCAGGCCGAACGGCATAACCTTGTAGCAGTACAAGCCCTATTCTATAACAAATGAAGTCTTTTCCTGATCCTCGGGCCACAAAGGGATTCGATGAAATCCATAGTAGGCGTCCTTAAAACTCATCATCGCATGTCCTTTGGTGGAGTCTACGAGCCGATCTATCTTTGGTAAAGGAAAACTGTCTTTTGGGCAGGCTTTGTTCAAGTCGGTATAATCGACGCACATCCTCCATGTCCCATTTGGTTTGGGCACCAAAACCACATTGGTCACCCAGTCAGGATACTGACAAGGGCGTATAAAGCCGGCATCCATTAGCTTCTGTACCTCAGTCGCGGCGGCTAAATTTCTAGCCTCGCCGTGGTTTCTTTTCTTCTGTCGGACCGGTTTTACAGCAGTATCTACAGTTAGCTTGTGTACACCCACCGCTGGATCAATGCTCGGCGTTTCTTCCACTGTGAAGGGAAATATTTTTTTATACTCTCGTAGACGTAGTTGAACCAACTCGGCCGCCATGGGGTCATCAGGAGGAATTCCAATTGGAACGGTCCGAGACGGTTCCTCGAGACTCAAAACTATGTCATTGTGTGCTCCTACTGGCTCGGGCCATCTATCCGCGCTGTGAGCCGTGGGAAACTCCTTGGCTCGTTCTTTCTTCTGAAGGCTTGCATGCCCACCCTTCTTAGGAGTCGTCCCCCAAGCTGTAGGATCTAATGTAGATAGGTAGCGGTCCCTGGCCAGTTGTTGGTTCCCATATATGGCCCCAACGCCTCTGTTGCTTCCCACGAATTTGAGTAGTAACAAATGAGGGACAATCACATCTCTCGGGTCATTGAGGGCTGGGCGGCCTAGTATGATGTTAAAAGAGGTAAGACCTGACACAAATATGAATCTGATGGCGTCTTCTTTAGTTACTGGAGGCGTGCCAATTGAGACGGGGAGCGAGATAGAGCCAATGGGACGGATGACGCTTCCCCCGAAGCTTACAAGTGGTCCGTGAACCTTTTCTATCGTCTTCGGGTCGTGTTGTAACTTTTGTAGACATTGTAGACTAATTATATCAGACGAGCTTCCTGTGTCTACTAGCACCCTTTGTACTCTGAGGTTGGCCACTTTAATCTTCAAGACCAAGGGGTCATCATCATATGGTGTGGCAGACTTACGATAGTTGTCTTCCGAGATTTCTACATGGGGCATATTCGCTCGTTCATGGTGGAAATGGGACATATTAGATTGCCGCCCCTCATTAGTATGTCCTCCTAACGTCAATCCTCCGGAAATTACTGCTATAAATCCTCCATCTGATGAAATTTCATCATCGTCAAGTGAGGGTGTCTGCGACGTCACACTCTTTTGAGTACTGCCTTCATTCGTCAAGCAGAGATATTGTTTTAGGTATCCCCTGGCTTCATAGTTGTCCAACATTCTCTTTAGTCTCCGACGATCTTGAGTGGCATGCCCTGTCTCTTCGTGAAAGATGCAAAATGAGGCTGGACCCTGGTTTCCCATAGGTGACCTCTTGGGAGACAGTCGTTCTATCCCCAGACCCGGTCCCTCTTTTAGGAGAATGTCCTCAAGATTAACGTTGTAAACGAACAGGCTTCTATCTAATGGCGACCTTCGCTTTGTCCAAGTCCTGATGCCTTGCCGGTTTCCTTGTAAGAAGGCTCTACTTGAAACTTTATCGGGGCAGGTATGGTGGTGGCATCAGTCGTGAAAGAACGACTTCGGTACTTGGACGGGGACCCTCGCTGAGCTGAGTTCGTCCGCCATTTGGGACATTCATCTCTTACATGGTAGCTTAACACCTTCAGCGAACGAGCCTCCTGAGATGTGTCGCGGCCGTCTGCAGTCTGCTTTTCTTTTCGCATGGCCGTCTTGTCGCATTCCTTCACTGGGACAACCTCGTTGAAAGATTTTGTGATTTTTTTTTGGAGGGCGTGCTGAAGTCGTACTTGCCATCCGTCCGCGATGTCTTGATGGAGGCCATGCAACAGGTGCTGTAGAGATCTCGCAGAGGCCGGTTAGTTTTACGACGCGTCAAAAGGCTCTCGGACTTCTTTCCTTAGAGAGGATGTCTCTATGTTGGTGGCAGGCCGTCTTCCTCCTGCGTCTTTCTTAGATTGCAGTTCCGCCATGATACTATACCTTCCCAGAGACGGAGCCAAATGTTGTGGGATCTTTTGTGGTGATGATGTGGCACGCTTTCCTTGGAGGTATCAAGTATGCGCTGGCACGATCTTCCTGCAACCTGCAAAACAAGAATATTCCCGTAGGAATATTCCCTCCGATGCCTAAGTAAGTATTGGCTAGAGAGAGAAGTAACTTGTAGAGAGAAGGCAGATCAAAGAAAGTTTAAGGTAGGTGGGAATGAATTGAATGCCCCTTACCTTGGGATTCGAACTATATATAGGGCTAGGGTTCTTGAGAAGTGTTCCAATAACCCTATCCAAATCATTGACTGGCCTATAGAGATGAAGACATTTGTCTTTATCTGGTACATCTAGGAACGGGAAGGGCATTAGACTGTCGTTTTTAGGGCTGGGCCTATCAAGCAAGTTAGCCTTTTGGGCCTAAATGGCAAATAAAGATGCGCATCAAGTATCTTGTCTTATCTGTTGGGGCAAGCTTGGATAGGCCACGCGCTTCTTTGTGAGAGGTCCACGGTGGATTCCAACTAGGCCACATCCATTGGTTTTGGGATTAACTTTGTGATTGATTATTTATAAACCTAAAGTTAGTTTTTTGTTTTCCGCTGCAAAATTCTGAATAAGCCGTGACATTTTCACACTGGCGATAATACTTTGATAATTCTCTAAAGTTATATTTATAAAAAAGGTTATTCTAGAAAATGGAGAATTGTCGGGGTGTTACAACTCCCATATCAGGGAGAGACCCATATATCCATTGGCTCAAACACCAACCAACACATGATACTATGGTCCGACAGGACGACACCCAAAACAGCAACCAACCACACTCTATTTTCATTACTGTTCGGATGTGAAGCCGCGATCCCACGTGAAGTCGAGATTCCAACAGCACGGTATGGACTCATGACGGATGACATGAAAAACTCGGAATTGGCTCACGACATTGACACAGTCGATGAACTTAGGGAAGCTGCCAAGGATAGAATGGCGTCATACCAACGAAATATTGCAAGAAGTTACAATAGGAATGTACGAGTTAAGTCTTCTAGCAAGGCGACTAGGTGTTAAGGAAAGTCTTCCCCAACACCAAAGGTCCGCGACATAAAAAGTTGGCTCCAACACGGGAAATCCCTTATCGTGTCGAAAGACGAACATGTCATGCTGCATACGAACTGGAAGAAAGAGATGGAAAACCAATACCGAGAAGCTGGAACGCGACACACTTAAAGTTATATCATTTCTAGTCTCTAACTCTCTATGTATAAGTATGTTTTCTTTTTTGCAAACACCCCAATTGCAGAGATGAACAGGTCACTGTTGCTGGAATCAAACTGACAACTCCGAGATGGGGGACAACACGAACCCGTCGCAATCACTACGCAGAGGATAACACACACATTAAACGATTCCCAAACCAGCTAAGTAACCCGACAACTCGATCCTCTCTTTTCTTATTTATCCATTTTCTTACCATTACTATCGGAGGACCGTTGGCACACCCAACGGCCAACCTTGACGCCTCTGCCTCGTCTTGTAGAACACACAATCTTGACGACCCAACCTGGGACAACTTCAAGACGCATACATACATTACACAAATCCTGACAACATGATCTCGTCAACACATCCCGACATTGTCAAGTACCCTCTAAACTTATCTCTTGTCAAATTTTGAATTATCCCAAGTAATCTCGTACGGACTTAAGCATCGGAGTGTCGTTGGATAAACCAAAGGTCATCCGCATGCTTTGTTCTGTTGACAGTACGACATTGTCTTGATAGATAAGGAATTTGGTGCGAGTTAACAAGACGAGTGCAATACTCAAAGCGGGGATGACAAAAAGAACACGTATTGGCAAACACAGAGTGCCTGGAATATTTTCTTACCACTTTGTTTCAACATCTTACAAATTACAAAGTTACACTTACATTTATAATTCATAATTTACATTTACAACGTTACATATTACACATTACAATTTACATCTTACAAGTTGGGCCATACAAAATGCCTAGGAAACGTTGGCCATTATAAAATGCCTGGGAAACGTTGGCCAATACAAAATTCCTGGGAAACGACTTACACATTACATATTACAAACTATAAGTTACATTGTACATCTTAAAGTTTACATCTCTACAGAAATACAAGATCATATTTCCTACACCTTACATTTTGCAAGTTAACACATCTGTTTGACATCACAACATCCGTCGAGCTGAAGTCGTCAGAACAAGGTCAAGTGTCGAGAAACCTGCAAAAAAGACAGCAAACCAGCAACAAACGAAGCAAGCAGACACACCAAAACCCACATATGACACACACAGTCAATGCCTGAAATCCACTCAATATTTTAACAGACATGTTCCCTAAAAACAAGCAAAAATCAGACTGCCGCCCTCTAGGCGAAACACAGCCACAATGTTTACTGACCACCTACGGGTCATCCAAAACCAAACCAATGTATTCTCAACAGTACCTACAAACACTTATATTTAAAATCTTATCGGGGGGGACTACTCCAGAGGATCTTTCGGGGCTGCATTCTCCCTTTGCTCGACATTTCCTGGTACCAACTCAACTTTGGCGTTGAGACTTGATATATGCGTTTTATATAGAGTTTTTACCCCCGTATCTTATGAAGGAAATAATTCCCTTGGTCTAAGTATGTATATAATGTTAAGTCTAATAAATGCGGTTCAGTATTAATAACAAGTTAATAATTCAGTGAGATCAAGTGAGCTGAATGCCTAGCTAAAGGCCGCTTCAGTTCAAGTGGAATTAATGATATTAATCCACAGCTTACTCTTGACTGAACCCGTAGGGTCACACAAATAGTACGTAAACGGGTCAAGTATTTAATGCCATTAAATACTCCATCTATGGATATTCGGAATCAACGGATCTTGGTTTCAGTGGGAGCTGAGATCGTCACAAGCAAGAAATGAATACTCCGGAAACGATGATATTGCCGGAAACGGAAATATGGATCGTATCGGAAATATAAATATTATCCAAGTCGTAGATGTTGCCGGAAACGGAAACATGGTACGTAATAGAAAATATTATTGGAAATGGAAATATTACCGGAATCGGAAATATTGCCGGAAACGGGAATATTGTCAGAATCGGAAATATTATCGGAATTGGAAAATAATTCCGGAAACGAAAATATTAAATATTTGTTCGAAACGGAAATTAATTCCGGAATCGGGAATATTAAATATTGTTCGTATCGGAAATGAATTCCGGAACCGGGAATTTAATCGAAAGCGCATCGTACGAATTAGCATCGGACGATGCTTGCTAGACGAAGGCCCAGCACGAAGTCAGGCCCGCGCCCAGCAAGCCGAGCGCCCAACATGGAGCTGCCACAACAAGGCCAGGCCCAGCAAGGCCTTGGCGCGCGCACGCTAAGCGTGGTGTTGGGCTGCGAGCAGCGACTGCTTGTGTGGGCCGCAAGGCCTGCGTGAGTGGTGCGATGCTCGTGGCCATACGATGCTCATGTTCGTAACGAATCCTGATCCTATCGGAATTCGTGTATTGATTAAATCCTAATCCTAATAGATTAAGTTTATTATTTAGAGTTCAAGTTGGATTCTAATTAATAAATCCAAATCCTAGTAGGATTATAATTCCTTTTCCATACCTCTATAAATAGGTGCCTAGGGTCATAATTTATAGATACAATTGAAGTATTCAAAGGTAAGATTTTCAAGAAAAATCAGCCACTCTCTTACCCCTATTTAGCCGAAATCTATACTACCTTAAGGGCGATTCTAGTTGGTCAAGCTTAAGGCGGATCCGGACGTGCTGTGGACTATCTACGGAGGGACGACACTTGGAGTCCTAAAGACTTGTTCTTGTTCGGTTCGGGCGCAGCTAGGGAGGGCACGCAACAAAGTGTATGCATCTAAACTATGCTAAATGATTATGTGTAAATAATATGTTTTCCTGGCTTTATGGTTTTTCCGTATGATTTATGTTTTGTCATATGAATCATAACCTTACAGTGGTATCACAAGCCTCTTATTATTTTCATAATCTAAATTGCATAAACATGGTTAAATATTACAAATTTGCAAAGAATTAAAAGGGGTGATTAATTTTCGTAATTGTTAATTAATTGCAAATTGCGTTTATTTAATTATATGTACGCAGTTTTTCGGCAATTTCTTCGTTACTCATCCAAATCGAGTGATTTTTGTGTCAATTCCGCATGTAAAAGGCATTCTAAATTTTTGTAAATTCGAAGCCTAACTATGACGTTACGGAGGTTGTAGTTTTTCGAACGCAAAAGTTTGTAAATTTAAAATGTTAAATTAAATATTTGCGATTCTTGTTGATAAATCTTGAATCTTTGATTGACCTACTGTATATGTTTAACAAGTTTGAATGCCTAGCCTTGTTAATTATACAACCTAATTTGTAATTATGATTAATTTGTTGAAATTCGAATAATTTAGAATTAATTTGATTTTCATAATTAATTAATAATTTAATTAGGTACCAAAGATTAAAAACCACCATAAAAATTGTTAACTTGTGTTAAATTTTAAATTTTTATGACCTAGATTTGAATCCATGTTAATCGGAAATTAATTGATTAATAAATTTTCGATTTTTCGCCCTAAAATTATGAAATTAATATGATTTATTAATTTGTCATTAATTTTGGAAATAAAAGTTTTAATTTTTATGCAATTCGCTCATAAAACTTGCACGCACAAAGCAATGGACGCTACGTGTTACCCTTAAGGGGTGTTGTATAGTGCGGGCATGCGACGACGAGCAAGGGAGCTCGTCGCCCATGCGGTACGAATGCAGCGAGCAAGGCGAGTAGCACGCGAGCACAAGGCAGCAGCCCTGCCTTGCGTCGAGTGCTGCGATGATGCATGGGCGGATGGGAGAAGAAGCAAGGCGAGCGAGAATGGCAGGCGCGCGCACGCGGGCAGCGAGGGGTGCCTCGCAGCAACGAGCGCTGCCTCGCCCAGCCTCGCTAAGCAACTGCTGCCCTACGAAGCAGCGAGCGATGCTGCGCGCAAGCGTGGCTCGGCTTGCTGCGTTTGCGCGTGGCAGCTGCTCGTGCCTTGCTGTGCGATCACTCGTGAGGGGCAATGCTGCCTCGTGGACTCGACGTGGCATGGGCGCAAGCCCATGGCCTCGTCTTGACCCGATTGATGCGTTTTGAATTTAATTTTTTAAATTTTCAGTTCGGAAACGATTTTAATTAATTTTAAAATTTGTAATTTAAATTGTTTTCTTGGATTTTAATTTTGAATATTATAATTATTATAAATTTTATTTATACTAATTATTTTACTAAAATTAAATCTTGAATTAATTTAAATTCGTTTAATTCAACTGAAATAAATTAAATTAATGGATTCGATTATAAATTTATATGAGCTTTAAATTTTAATTAAATTTGTATGTTTCCGGTTAGACTAGAAATACATTTTTATGTTTAAAATTAGTAAGCATATGAATTTATTGGTTTAAGTGGGAGCATTTTTAGTCATAAACTCTTGATTAGGTCTACAAATCCTTTAAGGTTAAACAACTTGATTAGAATTAATAAGGACTGAATAATTGGTAGATTATTGGTGCCCTTAATTAATTGCTGCAAATATTTATGTGATGCATAACGTGTTTTACTAACCAGCTACGTGGGCCATTCATGATAATGAATGGGTGAATGGTATATATTGTATATGTACTGTTTTGCATGTTATGGAGTGACTAGTATGGCCCAAATAGGATAGAAAATATGGTCTGCGCACCATTAATTTGAATGTAATTGGTCTAATGCACCAAATTTGTTTTTCAATTTAAATATGGTCTGCGTACCATCAAATAGTTGTAATTAGTTTAATTATAGCTTATCCTATTTGAAGAAAATGGCGCCTCCCACGGTGAAATTCAAGACGAAGTTACCATTTTCGAGACGAACTTTGAAGTTGAAGCTTCAAGATGAAGTCAGGCCATACTAGATCACATTTATCTTATGCATGCTTTAAGTTATTTATTGCTTTAAATATGTCTTAATTATGCATGAGATTATGGTTTGATTATGTTGCATGATTAAGGATTTTAGTTCACTTAAAATCTAACCAACATAGTAAGAGCCTTAAGTTCCAAACTTAAAAATTGAGTTAAAAGGTGTCATGCCAAAATAAACACTTACTTGGATATCCTTTACATCAATCTAGTAATAGTTTTCGCTCAGCGAGGTGTTACTTATTGGTCCTAAAGGGGTAAGGTACACAAATAATTGTGATTACATGTTAGTTTTGGTGAAAGTCAACGATATAAGTAAGGAATCATTTTATGTCGTGGCAAAATCGATAGGTTTACCTAATAAGTTCTTAGACGTACCTATCAACCAAGAGTAGTTTCTAGACTATTAGCAAAAGGCTTTTTCTTACCTAAAAGATTTTAGAATTGAGTCTAAATACATAATGTGCTTAATTCTTCAATGGATTTTAGGATCTTGGAATCATTTTATTCACACCTGCCGGAACAATAAATTCGAATAAAATGCTAATAACTTGTTTAAATTGCATGATTGCTTTAATTTTCAAGTTATTACTCATGATAAATGTTTAGACTTTGCATGCTTCAATGTATGTTTTAATTATTGTTTATAACTAAATATCTTGCACTGCAGTAAATCCTTTTAGAAAGGTAATAGTAATTTCCTCGATTGGTAGTGATTCCAAGAACGATTCACGGAAATGAGAGAGAATGAGCAATTTAAAATGTACGTTTCTTTTAGCGACTTTTATGGTTGTTTTCGGATATCAAAATCAAATGGCAAACCAATTGGTGCTTGTGAATTCAAAATACACTGTAGTTTTGAGATCATAAAGCATTGAGTTTAAAACGCTCAGCTTTACCAATGGTTAACAACCTAATATCTTTGTCCATTTAATTCTCGAATGAGTCTAGTCCCTAGACACTCGAATAGATTGATGCTTAGAGAACTTTAGAAAATTCTGGTAAGATCATCTAATTGAAACAGAATATTCAACATAAATGGTAAGAACCTTGTTGGAGTGACATTGGACATGTCTAACAAAGTATAAAAGTCAACACTAAAGAATTCAATTCTTAAGACTATAAGAAAGGGTACAAGAAATAGGAAAACAAGGAACAAATGAAAGGAATTTACGATTCCGTTTCTACCTATAAGTTTATGTTTAAAGAGAAGTGACCTAGCAATCAAACTTCCTTGGTATCATATACCGCTTGAGGTTCTTACTTCGGTAATAACTCAAACAATGAAAGCTAGGCTACACTAATGGCCTACAAGTGGGAAATGAAGCATGGCAATGCCACATTAGTTGTAGGGTCATCTGGTTTGTTTTAAGTCCTTTCAAGGCTGGAACTTAATGGCTATTTTGTTCCATAATCAGCATACCTAAATTTCTGCTTCAAACACAGAAAGACTCATATTCAAGAAAAACAAAAACAATGTTTGTTTGTTTATTTGAATGAAATGGTCATTTACGGGTTGAGTCAATATGCTTGATTAAAACAAACAACTCTTTGACAATAAAAACTTTACTAGGTTCAAATCAACCCCTTGATTTGAGTTCCACTAATCTTTGGCATTGTTACTTAGACCATATCAACAAGTTAACATTCATAAGCTCTATTTTAATGGACTTTTTGAAAGTTGATTGATTTCTAGATCAATTCAAGACAAGCTAGTCTTACTTGTTGAAAGTAACAAAAGATCTGAACTATTGTTAGAACGCCTAAACAATAGAATTCAAAGCTAAAGAAAGATATTTTATGACTTTATTATTTCACCTAGATTTGAGTGAATGTTGGTTCATTTACTCGAAGTGATATAAGTTTGAATCTGTTTGGCTAGTTCATAGATTCAGAAGTATAAAATCCACTTGGCAAGGAATCATAAAGATCTAGGATAGATCATGTTAATGATTACTTAAGACCAAAATGATCATCAATGATTGTGTGTAGTAAAATTCACAATCTAGCTCCATAAGATATGGCATATCTAAATTGGAATGATCGAAGTCGATTAGTACTTGATTCGATCAATGATGGATCATAAAGGCTTTTCCTATAATTTCTAAAAACAAAATGCTCAACTACCACCAAACTAAAGCAAAATTCGTCAAAGCTATTGAAAAGTAATTTCATAATATCTTTTCATCATATATCTAGAGAGTTCCTAAACTCAGTGGGAGCTTAGTGTTTGTTATTCAACAAACTAAGGCCCAAGTATAGATATACGTTTCATTGTGATTTATTCAAATGAGACACAAGGGTATTGTTTCTACCACGAATTTTTGAGAACATAATGTTTGTTTGCTCGAAATAATGTCCTTTTGGAGATTCGTTTCCAAAATGACAAGTGGGAGAAAATAGACCTCGAAAGTCTTCGAGGCGAACAACAAACATAAACGGACATTCCGGAGGCTTTTCGAAGTTCTTCAGAAAATCCGAACACGTATTATTTAAGGACTTTAGAAGTGGCTTTAAAGAATAGAAATCTCTTAGAAGACTTCTCACGTGCTTCAAGGAGAACAGAATATTCAAAGGACTTTCAAGTGGCTATTAATATTCTATTTTTTTGATGTTCTATACCCAAGTAGGCATAGAGTTCAAGTCACTTAAACTATGAGATTCTTCTATTAGATAGTGAAGAAACCTACAACTTGCAGTCAAACTATTATCATGTAGATTAATGAGTTTATGACCTGTAAGAAAGCTATGTCGAAACCCAGATTCCCTAAAATGGTTAGAGGCCATATATAGACTCAAATGTTTTAAATGGTTAGAGGCCATAAAACATACTCAATGTTTAGATAACAAAATTGAAATTTTGTTGATTTGCAAGAATAGTTTCACACTTATTGGTTGCAAGTTTGTTTTAAGGATAAGAACCATCAAACATGGAATTGTGTTCACAACACAAAGCTAGATTAGTTGCTAAAGGTTACAAGCAAATTCACGGTGTGGATTGTGTTGAAACCTCATGCATAATCGTAATGCTTAAGTCTATAAAGCAAGCAATGATTGCATATTGGTACATATGACAATTGGATGACAAAACATATTCCTCAATCAAACGTTGGAAGAAACTATGTACATGGCATGTCATAGGATTTGTGGATCCAAATAAATGCTTGAAAAGGAAAGCTAGCTTATAAAATCTAAGTACAGATTTAAGCAAGCAATTGGGAATTAGAAATGTATTTTAGTGAAGCTAATAGGTATTTTAGTTTCATAAAATGTACATGATTCTTATAGATATATAAGAAGTTTAATGGGAGTACATAAAACTTAATTGGTCCTATGTGTATCACACACATATCTCTCTATTGTGAAATAACATTCAAATGCTAATGACTTAGATTTGAAATTATTCATCAATGATGGACCATGGCGAAACTTAGTACATACTGGGTATTAAGATCTGGTTTCAAAGATCTTATAATATTGTTCTGGATTAAGTAATGGCATTTACTAAATCAAACACGAAAGACTCCATTGGAGATATTCGACCCATATGAATAAATCTAAGTAAAAGATGTTTGAACTATGTATAAGCATTTACTAATTTAAACATCAGAGGATCTAAGTGAGATTCTTAACCTATATTATATGTCAAAGAATTTAGCTGGATTTAGTATCTACTGAAACTAGGTGAGCTAAAGTTACACGAATAGAATTCAATTGGGAATTATTCTGCAAAAGAATTTATCATGTATGATATAATATGAGGATCGCCAAAAACGTATCGTATGACTTTAGGCATGACGAACATATACCAATCTCTATTGATCTAAGTGAAGATCAACTAGAATGAGATCAAGAGAAACTTATGGTACTTGAAAAGGTACATAGGAACAGTTCTTGACTCAGAGAAAAAAAAAGGATATGCTAAATATTGATGCTACACGCATAAACACTGGCAAAGGATCAAGCAAGTTCCTTTAGAGTCAACCATTGACAAGGACGAGCTAAAGAGCATCGTGTTTCAAAATGGCAACATGGATTGGAGACCATGAGTTGTTGCGTGGGAAATTAAAATAATAATTTCTATGTTCTAAGATATAGTTGGAAAGTCTTCCACATATATGTGAACTGCTTGGATAAGTAAATCCAAACAAAGCATCACTAGCAACCTAAACAGTTGAAGTAAAAGTACTTATTGCCTAAGAAGCAATAAAACAGGCCAGGTTGTTTATGTTAAAGAGTTCTTCATTGAACTTGGGTAGATCACATGTCTGTTGACTTAATGGTTCTTCATTGCAAAATGCGTAGAACCACTAATGAAGTAAGAAAGACTAGATCACATAATAAACAAACTCAAAAGATCTTATCATCATATCTCGAAGAACATTCGATGAAAAGGATATTAAGATTGGCAAAGCATGATAACTAAACCTATGCATCAAGTGAGAAGCAACACTCACATTGTAGCACTAGAAATCAAGCATAGCTTTGAATTCCATGAACTGTTTTAAAGATGGGTTTGAGGCCCATGGTTGTAAAACATTAGGGTTGAACATTTATCATATATGAAATGTATTTTCATATTCCATTTAATCTTGGTTTAGTATTAAATGATGAGTCCCTTCAAATTTGACGATATATTCAAGATAGACTGTCAGGATCAGTCCTGTGACTAAGAAATGTATATCAAGTGAACTTGAATGTCAAAAGTTGAAAATGGTCCCTGGTCGAAGTTTTCTATAAAGATGGACGCATAGAAAACGTTAGACGACTAAAATGCAAGATGACTAGTAGTTCTGTTTCTTGAACTATGTGGACATGGCAATGTCGTAATCATTTGCATAGATACTTACTTTGGGAAGACTAGTATCGGACAGACCTATGAAACTTTACTGTAAGAGATGAAAATCTGTCATAAGTAAATTTCATTAAAATTATTAGACACTAAATCCTCAATACCTGAGTGATTTGAGATTACTTGTTTGAGAACTGGTTGCTTTGACGTTGACCAACCGTCGCACCGTAAAAGGAGGCTATAAAGGCAACGCTCAGGTAATCACCTATCAAACGAAGTCTAATCTCAAGATCACAAGATTGGGATTGTCCTCCCATAAATCGGGATGAGATGCTTAAAAGTTGTACAAGGCCACTCGGAGAGCTAGAACCTGTAAAATGCATGGCCGTGCTCGGATGAATCATAGGCTATGATTATCTGTTTATTTGATCAGTTGAACTCTGAAACCGAGAAACACCTCTGGACATAATAAGGATGACAACTCTTACCTTATGTTCAAGAGCAAGCATCGAGCGACAAAGGAATTAGGTAATGCACACTAGTCCCTAAGGACAAGTGGCCGGGAGACTGAAGGAAATAATGCCCTTGGTCCAAGTATGCATATAATATTAAGTCTAATAAATGCGGTTCAGTATTAATTAACAAGTTAATAATTCAGTGAGATCAAGTGAGCTGAATGCCTAGCTAGAGGCCGCTTCAGTTCAAGTGGAATTAATGATATTAATCCACAGCTTACTCTTGACTGAACCCGTAGGGTCACACAAATAGTACGTAAACGGATCAAGTATTTAATGGCATTAAATACTCCATCTATGGATATTCGGAATCGACGGATCTTGGTTTCAGTGGGAGCTGAGATCGTCATAAGCAAGAAATGAATACTCCGGAAACGATGATATTGCCGGAAACGGAAATATGGATCGTATCGGAAATATAAATATTATCCAAGTCGTAGATGTTGCCGGAAACGGAAACATGGTACGTATCGGAAAATATTATTGGAAATGGAAATATTACCGGAATCGGAAATATTTCCGGAAACGGAAATATTGTCAGAATCGGAAATATTATCGGAATCGGAAAATAATTCCGGAAACGGAAATATTAAATATTTGTTCGAAACGGAAATTAATTCCGGAATCGGGAATATTAAATATTCTTCGTATCGGATAAGAATTCCGGGACCGGGAATTTAATCGAAAGCGCATCGTACGAATTAGCATCGGACGAGGCTTGCTAGACAAAGGCCCAGCACGATGCCAAGCTCGCGCCCAGCAAGCCGAGCGCCCAACATGGAGCTGCCACAGCCTCGCCAGGCCCAGCGCAAGGCCAGGCCCAGCAAGGCCTTGGCGCGGCGCACGCTAAGCGTGCTGTTGGGCTGCGAGCAGCGACTACTTGTGTGGGCCGCAAGGCCTGCGCGGGTGGTGCGATGCTCGTGGCTATACGATGCTCATGTTCGTAACGAATCCTGATCCTATCGGAATTCGTGTATTGATTAAATCCTAATCCTAATAGATTAAGTTTATTATTTAGAGTTCAAGTTGGATTCTAATTAATAAATCCAAATCCTAGTAGGATTATAATTCCTTTTCCATACCTCTATAAATAGGTGCCTAGGGTCATAATTTATAGATACAATTGAAGTATTCAAAGGTAAGATTTTCAAGAAAAATCAGCCACTCTCTTGCCCCTATTTAGCCGAAATCTATACTACCTTAAGGGCGATTCTAGTTGGTCAAGCTTAAGGCGGATCCGGACGTGCTGTGGACTATCAACGGAGGGACGACACTTGGAGTCCTAAAGACTTGTTCTTCTTCGGTTCGGGCGCAGCTAGGGAGGGCACGCAACAAAGTGTATGCATCTAAACTATGCTAAATGATTATGTGTAAATAATATGTTTTCCTAGCTTTATAGTTTTTCCGCATGATTTATGTTTTTTCATATGAATCATAACCTTACATCTTAGTACTTTTTTATCTCAAATGAGCTCTTCGGAGCGATTTTTAGTACTAATGTGCTCCTTGTAGTGTGTTTGTAGTTTCAGGTTCATCATTGTGGGAATTATAATATCTTTGTGCACTTCCTACTCATTTGAATGAATACAAGAGATTATGTACTTTCGATAGCACAGACATTGAGTTGAAAGAGTTTTCAAGTAAAGCGAATAGTGAAAGAAGTAGAAAACCGACACTCGTCTACTCTTTTTATCATAACTCAAGTTTTACAACTCAAAATGAAGTGAATTCAATTAAGTTGGATTCTAGACTTAAATAGTTTTCCAACGAGTGGTCGCTTGCCTAATTCTGACGAATAACGAAGGAGATATGGCGTTTTGAAGATAGAGGATCGTGCAGATTGTACGCGCGCCTGATCGGGCGCATGGCTGCCCGATCAACCTGTTTACGAGAAGGATGCCCAATCGGGCGAGAGCCTGCCCGATCAGGCGATGACAACCAGGGGCTCGTTTTTACTTAGTTATTTCCGATTTTTCGTTTTGTTTTGGGCAACACTATAAATATAACCCTTAGTTATTTGTTTCAAATACCTTATTTCCTTAGTTTTAAACACTTAGTTTATTTCCATTACTTAGTTTTATTCTCTCAATTGTTCAAACACTTAGTTTTATTTTCAATTAAAAATTCAAGCTTTCATTATTCGTTTTTCGTTCCCTTAGGTATTATTTCTTACTTTGCTTTATTTATTCGTTCTAATTATGTTTCCAATTAATATTTTTACTTTAGTTATTTCAATTATGTGTGAGTAGTTCCATTCTAGGGTTTTAGGAATCCATGAACCAATATGAAAGGATGATTAATTATTGTTGATTGTTGGTATTAGCTGTTAATTCCTATTGATTGCTTCCATTTACTTTGCGATTAGATTTGCGTAGGTCTGATTGTATTAGTCTAGCAATATCAAGTTAAGATTCCAGAGATGAAATTTGATGTTTAGGCTTGTTTCAATAGGTAGAATTGGGATTAATACGTAGCGAGAGCCCGTTAATTCTAAGTCTATGATTGGTATCAATTCGAGAGAGCATGCTAGTCTAATTAACTGCTTTATTGATTATTGTTGATCGTTTATCATCCTGGATTGTTGTTCATTGGTGAACCTATGCCCTAGACCTTTTAATTCTGATTTATTCCTATTTTATTATCGTAGTAGTTTTAATTTACAAACCAACCCATATTCTTGTTTTCCAGTAGTCTAGATCTTATACTTAGTAGTAGAAAGAACATTGTTTCACTGTGAATTCGATCCTGACTTCCCTTGCTATTTAGCTAGTGATTTTAGGTTTATCTTTGATTAGGTGATACGACTTTAACCTGTCAGACTGGTTGCAATTGCGCCATCATCAACGTCTTCCTCGTCACTCTCGGCACCAAGGGGGCATACTCCTCGGGGAATGCAGTGGTGAACTGGGAAATGTCTTCCTTTGGAGTCCAAACCATCCTGCTTTCCATCCAAAAGAAAAAAATCCTTCATCAAACTCATGCTGAACATCGAAGTCGACATTCTCTGTTTGTTCACCATCACCTGGTACCGTCTCAATGTTGGTGTTGGGACTTGTGGCAGCTGTGCCTACCTCAACATCATCATCGTCATCCTCGGCACCAGGGGGACATACTCATCAGGGAATGCTCGACGAAAGTCGTTGATATCAGCTTGGAGGGTCCAACCATTTTGCTTCCCATCCAAGAATTCCTTCATCAAATCGGACCTGGTCTTCCACATGTAATAACCGGCACACTCCCTATTTGACAGTATCGTCCTTGTCCGACGACGCCTTCAACTCGACATTTTCAGCAGACAACACCTCCATGTCGTCAGTCAGAGTTACAACATCAACCGACGACTTCATCTCGTCAATCTCTAGCGGGAGGACCTGTCGGCCCCTACAAAAACGCCAACTATGGACGACTCAGTCTCGTCAACCCATATCTTCTACTAATTTATTTTTATACTAACGCTAATCGTTTACCTGTTAATGTTGTCATTTTCTCAGGATCAGTTGACATTCTTGTTATC
Organism: Spinacia oleracea; assembly: GCF_020520425.1. Lineage (NCBI taxonomy): Eukaryota > Viridiplantae > Streptophyta > Magnoliopsida > Caryophyllales > Amaranthaceae > Spinacia > Spinacia oleracea. Next base: position 40,986,518 of record NC_079488.1, read on the forward strand.
ATCATTACATCTTGTCGGTTGTTAAGAAGTCGGGAAGTTATTTTCCTTCCTTTTTGAAGATTAAACTCATTCTCTCCTTTGAGGTTCTCGGAAGAATTCGAAAATGGGTTTGGGTACAATTGTTTTGGCGGAAAAATACCCTCCTCGGGACGTGGCAAGATGGACCATTCAAAGGGTCGTATGGCAGCCATCAAAACAACATTGAAAGCAAATCGGAAATCAAGGGAAGGTTACATTCATTAAATGTAAAGCTGAAATCAAGGGAAGGTTACAACCATTGAAGGATATGGGGGTTACATACTTTAACTCCTTGGTTTAATGACGGATTTTATGATTCAAATCAATGACTCGTGTATAAATAGAAGTGGTAGACTCATTTTATGTATTCCATTCACACTTCATAATAATATACTACCCCTCTCCTCCTTTCCGTAAGAGTTTTCCACCTTTGTTCCCATCATCTTTATATTATCTTGCTCATTCGGATTGTTAACACCCCTCCCTCCGACGAATTCAACCCTAGGTAAAATTTGTCCAAAACAATATCTACCCAATTCCACTTGCTTTATTATTTTATTTCATTCAATTTTTTTCTTAATATATGTGTCTGACCAAGTATATCCCTTAAATAAATACAGACAGAATATTTAAAAACGGACGGAGTAGTATGCAAATCCATCACTAATCCAATTCTTACAGTAACTTCCTAATTCACCCTCCCATTTCACCTCTATTTCCAAGCTTTTGGTGGGGCTTATGTCGGCACAGCCCCATGAAACCATAGATAGCTACAAGCCTACCCTACAAACAAATCAACAATCCTCCCTCCCAGTTTAAACAAAACCAAACTCTTATTTTTTATTTTTATAAATAAATTAAACAAAACCCAAGAAATTGATTTTCCATTTTCCCCAAATCCTTTTACTTGGTCGTTATTCATCCACGTGTCCTCATTGACCTCGTCATCACCTTCCTCCCATTACTTCGGTAATTGTACTCTAAACTCCCTTAAAACTCCTTCAAATCAAACTTCACTTCCAACGCCTCCTCCCCCATTTTGGTTCCTCCTCCTCTCTCTATCTTCTTTCTCTCTCTAAAACCACCGGTAATGGCGGCCACCGCTGTAGAAGACAACAACAACACAAACATTAAGGGGTTGTTATCAGGGTGGGGATTCACGCCTAGACTGTGTGACACTTGCCGTGTCGCCACTTCTTTACTTTATTGCAAAACTGATTCATCCTTCTTATGCGGCCCGTGTGACGCCAAGATCCATCCACCCACCCGCTACCCCCGCCATGAACGGGTGTGGGTATGCGAGGTTTGCGAACAAGCACCTGCCGTCGTCACCTGTAAAGCAGACGCTGCCGCCCTTTGCACTGCCTGCGACCAAGACATTCACTCGGCCAACACTGTATCCAGCCGTCACGAGCGTTTCCCTGTTATCCCTTTCCTCGACTCCCCTATTGACGCTGCCACTGCTCGCTCCGTCATAGATAACGCCGCCCCTTACCTCGTTCCCGACAACCTCGACGCCGTCCCTTCCCTTGATAATCTAATCAACGACGAAGCTGATGCTTGGTTGATACCTAATCCGAACAACTCTTTTCTGTATAATGACTCGGATATCCTTAATTATAGCTACAATTGTACAAATTCAGCAACTGCTCCCCAATTTCAGCAACAAGACATAAAACCGTCGATTGTGGTTGTTGACGAAAACCGGAGTTACGCATTTACGGATAGTGTTGTACCTACACAGTCGCAGGGAAACACCAATCATTTCTCCACCTTTAGTAATAATAGTGCCACTGCCGATAGCTTGTTCGACAGCTCTTTCAACATCGATTTCACTCAACCAAACAAACAGCAAAAGAAAAACCACCACAACTTCAACCACACTCAGTTGTTCTCCCCTTCGTTAAACTACTCGGTAATTCATCTTTTTAAATACATCTATTTTTAATTATTTCAGCGGAAATTGGTGATAATTGATTATGAACTTAAATTTGATTTTGATTTTTAAATTTCATTTCAGGTTTCTTCGTCGGACATTGGAGTAGTCCCCGACGGAAACACCAGTTCAATTACGTCGGAAGTTTCTTATAATTTCACGAAATCAACGGCGGCCGTCGACGGTGGTTCTTCAGGCGGAGCTCCGGTCATGGATAGAGAAGCGAGAGTGTTGAGATACAGAGAGAAGAGGAAGAACAGGAAGTTTGAGAAGACGATCCGGTACGCCTCTAGAAAGGCGTACGCCGAAACGCGGCCGAGAGTGAAAGGTCGTTTCGCGAAACGTACTGATTCAAACGGAACATCGGAAATTGATTTCGCCGTCGATACTGGTGGATACGGCGTCGTTCCAGCCTTTTGATTTTCTAATTTTTTTTAAATTAAGTTTAAAACATGTTAATTCCTCATTTAGAAAGCAAGAAAGAAAGTTCTCGAGCTTTCTAATCTTCTTTGTAACAATATTTTCTTTAATGTGATTTTAGTTTAATTTAATTATGTAGTTGAATCAACGGTGGATATCCATCACTATATTTTAGCCGTTGATTGAAGGGGAGCAGAAAATAAATTAATTTTGTAATGTAAAGTTGGCCTTCCGTTTTTTTAGAGGGTCAATAAAGGAATTTCATGTATATTAGTTAAATAAATTAAAAATTGGAGTTTCATTTCTTGGCTGTATTTAATTGGTGAGGGGAGGTGGATCTATTGCTGGATTCTGATTGGGTAAACTTGCTTTTCTGACAGATGTTATTTTCATATATTGTCTTTATTTATAATTGGAGTAGTCATGACGCAAAGGCTTTGCTTACCCTGAGGGTAAGTGGTCCCTTGGTACCCTTGCCTTGTATTGGACAATTCCACGTCACCCATGACACGTCATCCCCAAAATTTGAATCGAAATTTCAGTTTGATTTTGAATTCAAAATTCAAAATTAATATTATTTTCTATTTTTATTTTTTTTGTCGATGATTCCTATGCCAGATCTAATCTTCCCGAAATTGCGTATGCATGAAATTCAACATGTTGCTCTACATAACTAATTTTTTCGATTCCATCTGTATATGAATTCGTAAAAAATAAAAACAGGAAAACACTTTAGATGGTAATTTCACTGGATGGATGTCGGAATTTTGTTGGTCGTTTAATACCTGGATATGTTCATATGAACAATCAATTAATACCTGAATATGTTCATATGAACAATTGCGATATATATTATGTAGAAAGTTGGTTGCAGAAGAAGAAATCGGAGAAGATGAAGGCGGAGATTCACAATCAATTAATACCTTAATATGTTCATATGAACAATTGCGATTTATATTTTGTAAAAAGTTGGTTGCACAAGATGAAATCGGAGAAGATGAAGGCGTAGATTCCAATGTTTAGACATTTTGGTATAAAAAAGACTCATATGAACAATTGCGATTTATATTTTGTAAAAAGTTGGTTGCAGAAGATGAAATCGGAGAAGATGAAGGCGGAGATTCCAATGTTTAGACATTTTGGTATAAAAAAGAAAAAAATGATTGGGGGGTTGAGGATAATATTGTTTGCGTAGAGTCGAACCCAAGACCTCGGCGTAACCAAGTGAAAGAGCAATGTTAGAGTAGTAACCATTGTGACAGTGAGGCAAAACCATTGGCTATTGTCATTAAAAATTGTAATTAAAGGGTCCCCGTATTAATTTACTTGAAATTGTTAGATTCCTTTTAGTTTGTTTCTCAATATTGAATTGAAACAATTATATTGTATAGAAAGCTGTTTAAAAAAAAAAACCAAACGATTATTTAAAACAAATAATTGTATACATTTCTCAGTACTTTTAAATTTTTTCGTTTAATAATGGTTTTAACTTTTGTAAAAAAAATTAAAAAAAATCAGTCCAAACAAAGAACACATGAATACTTGAAAATATATTAAATAAATCAAGAAGTGATGAAAATGCATTAGTCATATTTAGTTATGATATCATAATTGTGTACACAACTTCGACATGATAATACCGTACACAAATTCAAAAACTTTAGGCCATACAAAAGTTGTTAATCTAAACCCTTTTGAAATACTAATTAGTACCGATTTGACTACTTAAGTTAAATCATCTTAATCTTTATGATCAACAAAATGTTACTTGATCGGACTATAACCATAGTTGCATCTCGACTTGAACTAGTATATTAGGTTACCTAATGACTCGATACACAATGTTAGATCGAAATTACGAGTCAACTCTACATATTCAACCAAGAATAACTTGATCGGACTATAACCATAGTTGCGTCTCGACTTGAACTAGTATATTAGGTGACCTCGATACACAATGTTAGATCTAAATTACGAGTCAACTCTACCTAGTCAACCAAGAATAACTTGATCGGACTATAACCATAGTTGCGTCTCGACTTGAACTAGTATATTAGGTTACCTAATGACTCGATACACAATGTTAGATCGGAATTACGATTCAACTCTACATAGTCAACCAAGAGTAACTTGATCGGACTATAACCATAGTTGCGTCTCGACTTGAACTAGTATATTAGGTCACCTAATGACTCGATGCACAATGTTAGATCGGAATTACGAGTCAACTCTACCTAGTCAACCAAGATTAACTTGATCTGACTATAACCATAGCTGCGTCTCGACTTGAACTAGTATATTAGGTTACCTAATGACTCGATACACAATATTGTCATAACTCTACCTAACCCAAAACTAGTTTATAAGATTATATAATGCCTCGATACACAATATTAGATCGGAATTACGAGTCAACTCTACCTAGTCAACCACGAACAACTTGATCGGTCTTAAATGAACTTAGTGCTTATTATATCAGGTTTGGACATACAATCAATAGATATTATGTTTTATTTAAATACGTATCATATATACAATAAAAAGTTTATCTTTAAAAGAAATAGCAGTAATGTGGTATTTAAAGTTAAATTAAATAATAAAAAAGGAAATGGTTAATTTAATTTAATTTAATTGAAACCGCTTTTTGTGATATTCATACGAAAACCGTTTAGGGTTTAATTCAATTCCGCTAAATATTGAAATATAATACAAAACATTTTTACTATACAACAACTACACAAAGTATAAACAACAAAATTAAAATAGTATAATAGTGTAATGTTTAAAAATATTGGAACACAATACAACTAATACATCATCTTAATACTAGATAACTATAACCAGTGGCGGAGCCAACATTTTTCCAATGGTGTGTCACCAACATCTTCAAAGTTCAAACCCTATACCACTCTATTAGTAACCCATGATTTTTTTTAAAAAAACAATCATAAAAAAATTCATATAAAAATTATGTTGTTGTGAAAAAAAATCATAAAGTTATTACTCTGTAATAGTTATTTTAACAGTCTTTTAAGCCTTCAGAATATTTGTACAAAAATTTACGGAGTACTAAAATAAATCATAAGATATGCTCCCTCCGTCCCTTAACGTTCTACACACTATTCATAGGTCAAAATAAAAATAAAACTGATTGCATTGAAATTTTATGTAAATAAACATTATCATTTGAGATCTTGTTAATTAGATTCACGATGTGAGTTTTCAAATTACAATAATTTTTTCTATCGGAGTATATAATTTTAGTATCAAAGGTAAAAAAAAATGTATTTGGAGACTGCGTAAATAAAGTAGAAGAAACGATGAAAGTATATATTTAGACATATTAGTCACATAATAATACGATTTAACATATGTTCAAATACACCAAGTACGAGTACTAAGTAAATAATATCACTTGCTAATTCTTTTACCTCCTTACAACTCTACTAGGCCACAAGTCAATTAATTGAAAAGTTAAAAAATTAAAAAAGAATATGCATTCACACATGACACATATCTTAAACTAAAAATAAAATATTAAATTTCCCACCCAGACCCACGTGGTCCATCTCATTAGTAAAGTGACAAGGAGCAATTTATAAAAGTAAACAAAAAAAACCAGACTTGTTCTTCCTCCCTGTTCCTTTCCATTCCTCCAAGCTTTCCATTACTCCAAGCTTCCATGGAGGACAAAACCATACCTGATGTTTATTCCTCCAAAATCAAAGAGAATACGAAGATATCTATCAATTCGGTGAGACGCAACTCCTTATTTCGCATTCAAAGTTGAATCGGTTAATTGCGCAACTTTTAATTTGATTTTCCCCCCAAAATAATGGTGGTCACTTGACCCACCATGGCTCCGCCACTGACTATAACAAATCATCATAACAATAAAGAGATCACAAACAGCTTAGGTTCCTCTGCCCGACAGATCTCTAATGTCAAGAACAAAATACGATTCAACAAACTCATGTAATTTAATGCATTTAGTAAAAAATAACAAATGAAATTAGCAACAGTAACAATTGATTTTCCTATGAACATATATAGTGGGAAAGGTAATAAACCCTTTGGTTTTTTGAATGCCCTAACTTTTTTTTTTTTTTTTTTTAATATTTGGTGTGTTAGGCGGGATATATTTTTAGGGAATAATGGCGGTTTTTCTCCCGCTCACCTTACCCTTAAAGGCGCAAATCACCAAATAATTTCCCACCCATTTGTGCTGCTTTTCCCCCTCATTCTGAATTTTTTTTGGCTTATGTGGACCACTAATTTAGCAGGGTACCGGAACCCCACATACCCCCAAGGTAACTGTATCATCTCCCTAGTCATGATGATAATATAATTATATAGTTTGCCTTTTCTGTTTATTAATTTCGTCTAAAAGGTGGATATGAGATAAGGTTAATTGACCTTCCGGTTACTGAAAGCATCATTCAATCAAACTTCATCTTGTAGTCTTGTGGGTGTCAAATTGGATCAACGAATCGGGTTTAGGTCGAATTCGTCGAATTCGGATTAAAACGGATCGGATTTGGGTCAGATTTATTTAGCTAAAAGATCGGATTTAAAACTTAATGGGTCGGGTCGGATTTTTTGTACACTGGTTCTTATCGGGTCGAATTTATATCGGATTGGATTAATCGGGTAGCAGACTAAAAAGGGTCGGACTGAAAAAGAGACGGGGTACATCGGTTTCAGGTTTATATCAGTTCGAGTTACTATTGGATCGGGTTAATCAATAGTTAGTTGGAATCGGGTCTGGTTCATTCGGTTCCAAATTATATAATTATAATATCGATGAATTAATTAGGAGACGAAAACGATAACTAACTTTTGAAAGTATTAAGAATTTAAGATCAGTAATATAAGTTATTGAATATATTGTATATAACTTAGTTTAATAGCACGTAATCGATAACGATGAACTAATAAATACTCCCTCCGTATTTATTTAATAGATACACTTGGCCGGCCACGGGTATTAAGGAAAAAAATTGAATGAAATAAAGTAATAAAACAAGTGGGGTTGAATAGATATTTTAATAAGAAAAACAAGTGGGGACCATGTAATTTTAGGGAGTGGGAGGTGGGGATGGGGTATAGATATATTATTTAATTAGATGGTGGGGTTGATAAGTTACTAAAAATGGCAAGTGTATCTCTTAAATAAATACGGCCGGAAAAAGCAAGTGTATCTCTTAAATAAATACAGAGTGAGTAACAACTAAACAAAGTTTATTATGTCGTATCAACGAAGCATTTATTAATGAACTAATACTAATAAAATAATAGTGAGCGAGTATAATTTGTAACGAATTAAAAAGTATAACGTTTCTTTAACAAACGAATATTCCCTCTGTCCCAGAATACTCGTTACACTTTTCTTTTTCACCGGTCTCAGATTACTTGTTACAATTTTTTCCAACCCATTTTAGGAAAGTATTTATTATATTTTAATAGATATCCCTTTCTCACTTTGGCCCACCACACAAATATTTTAATTTGAACTCTCTTATCCTTCAATATAAAATATCATACATTCTCTTTCCTCTAATATTAAAATACCCCACTAACTTTCATCACATCTACTTTTTAATAAAATAGTAATTGGTAACCACACTACTACTTATCGAGTTACTGCATTAAAGTATTAAACTATGTGCCCATGAGAGGGTAACGACTATTCTGGGGCGAAGGGAGTAATAACTTATGAATAGAATTCGCAACGTTTGTGTATTTTACACTATTCACACATTCTATTTTGACTATTGTTGGTGATTTATGTTGTGGGAACTTTTACGGTGCTGATGTGGCACGCGCTCCTCGGAGGTATCAAGTATGACCTGGCATGAACTTCTGGCAACCTGCAAAACAAGAATATTCCCGTAGGAATATTCCCTCCGATGCTTAAGTAAGTATAAGCTAGAGAGATAAGTAGTTTGTAGAGAGAAGGCAGAGCAAAGATAAGTTTGTTGTGGTTGGGCAAGAATTCAATGCCCTTTTACCTAGGGATCTGCACTATTTATAGTGCTAGGGTTTCTCGGAAACTGGTCCTGCATGATTGAGTGTTTACGCAAGATTGGGAAAGGTGTCCTGCATTGGTTCTGGAGGCTTGTTTAGGCCCAATGTGGACCTCTTAATCGTTTGGGCCTGGGCCCTGTGAAGTTTGAAAAATGCCCGTAGGCAAGCTTTTGGGCTCTTTCTTCTGGGCTTTGATAGGGCAGTCAGGTGGCATTCTTTTAGGCCACATCATTTGCCCCTCAAGGAGGATGCCCCTTGTCACTGTGGGGTAGGCTGCTTGATCGGAAGGAACGCCACGTGTGAGGGCTTCTCAAAGCTTAGATTTTCCTTTAAAAGCTTCAATTCCTCTTTCATTTTTCTTTTGTTACTTCAGAGCGATTTTTTTTCTTTAGACAGAGAAAGTAAATTTCGTCCTGCCAAAGATCTGCTGGTGCGTGCGCTTGAGTGTTCTTGGATTTGCTGTCCAGTGTTCTTGAGGGTTTAGAGGATTTACCAAGACTTCTCATCAGTTTGATCATTTTCTGGTAAGTTTTCTATCAACACCTTGTTGTTTGTATGCTTGTGGGACCTTTCTTGTTTATTGTTTATAGTATTATGTGGAGGCGTCTTAGGGGTTATGGCACCTATCCCTTTCATTCTTTGCTAAAGTCAGACGTCCTGTCCCTTATGCAGGACGGTATGGCTCGAATTAGACAGACAGCTAACGTGCGTGCATGGGCTGCACCGCGAGAGGGGGACGATAGGGTTCCTTTTTCGAACCCGTCTCAAGGAAGTAGGAGTAGAGTCTATTCTTCCCATGATACAGGAGACGGGGCCATTAGAACAGCACATTCTCCTAGGAGAAGGAAGAATGTGGCTTCCCGTCCCCGCGTTCCACGCGAGGATTTTGAAGATGACTCCTCTAGCTCCTCAGACGAGGAATTTGCAAAAAATCTTCCTCCTATGGTCCGGGGGAAGGAAGACGTCAATCTGTTTCCGTCGGATATCTTTCCCAGCATGAAATGGCTGCGGTACCTGAGGGAGCAGGGTCGTGACTTTGAGCGTTTTCTGCTCTTGCCCCCAGGTTTTAGCCTTAGGAGCCCTCGACCTCATGACTCCGTGGACCAACTCTCCCAAGGAGAGGTAGCCGTTTATACTGCTGCCTTTAGGTTGGGCCTTAGATTTCCATTGCACCCCTTTGTGATGGACGTTTTAGAGGGGTATGACATTGGCCTTGCTCAATTGACGCCCAACTCATGGGCAAATGTTTTTAGATTTATTGCCAAGTGTGCTTTGAGCGGCGTTACCCCTTCCTTTCATGCTTTCCTTCGTCTCGTAGTTATTGCCCCTTCTTCTCGTTCTCCTCAGGGGTGGTTCACCCTTTACAGCCGTCGGGGATATAAGACGGTGGTGGGTAAGACCTCTAGTTGGGTTTGGTGGAGGAAGAAGTGGTCTGTTGTCCGAATGGAAGACCTCTCTCTTTCCAGACGTCTTTCTCGTTGGAACCGTCGGCCCCGTTATTTGTCTAGAGCTGACGCCTACCCTCGCCTCTCGTCCAGGGAGTGGGGACTAGTGAAGCCCTTGTTCCAAGCTGAGATGTATCGGCTGTCGTCAAAAAGCCATGCCTGGGTGCCTAATGCTTGGCTTCCCCATGTCGGCCAGTTTACCAATATAGTCTTTCTTTCGGCCGTTGGTCTTTGTTCTTATTTGAGTAGAGGTAGTTCCCCAATAGATTTTCAGACATTTTTCTTCCATCTCTTTTTTTTATTACTAACCCTTGGCTTTGTAGGTTCTGCCATGGATCGCTTATCCCCCGAAGACAAGGGTGTAGTGGAAGTACCCGCTTGGTTGTCCGATGTATATACTGAGGACATTCTCAAGGCCGTGGAGGTCAAGAAGAAGGACTCCTCCAAGAAGTCCAGTGAGGGTGCCTCTGGCGACGTCGCCAAGGTAATATATATATATATATATATATATATAATATATATATATATATATATATATATATATATATATATGTATATATATATTTTTTTTTTTTTGCCTCTGTTCATTTCTGGTCATGATTTGGTCGCTGATTTCTTTTTCTTTTAGGAACCCACCTTGCCGGCTACTAAGAAGCGTCCGGCATCTTCGACGGAGGCTCCTAAGCCCAAACGGCCTTTCTTTAAGAAGATGGGTCCGGCCGAAGCTGTCACCAAGCCGTCGGTACCAAAACCGTCTGCTCCCCCGGCTGAGGGGGAGGTTCCTCCTATTCAGACGCCCATCCCTCCTCCTGAGCAAAAGGAGGTTCCTTCCCAGGTGGACACCGAAACGGATGGTACTGCCGGAGCAGCTGCTGACGAGGCAGCAGTCGATCAGACTGCGGCGGCTGACGCCACCACCTTGTCCAGAGAGGACAAGGGTGAAGGCAAGGAGACTGAGGCTCCTTCTACTGATAATGCCTCTACTCCTCTGCAGCTTCACCAATTGGTTAGCGTCTCTGTACTTTAAATTTGTGATATCAGGTTGGGATTTGCACGATATTTATTAATCTTGGTGTTTGGTTCAGTTGAGATGTTCAAGCGGATGCGACGGGCCGAGGTGGCGAGCATCCCTCCTTCTGCCGGTTTTAGCTCAGAGGCGAAGGATAAAATCCTTGCCGATGTGTATGCGGCCATCCCTGAGGAGTACGTGAGGTCACTCCCCGGGATTGACTTGGGATTCTTTGGGTCCATTCAGTCTCTCGTCCTTGATGTGAGATACTTACCCCTGTATTTCCGTGGTTATGATTATCTGTGTACGCTATTTTTAATTCTATATTGTCTTTTGGCATCTTTTCATTCGTTGTGCTGAGAGTAGGAACTACCGCTTTGATATGCACAATGAGATGCTCAAGCACAAGGACCAGATCGAGAATCATGAGCAATATGCTGAGAAGACGGCCAGGTTGATCAACTTGGACGCGGATAAGAAGATTGCTCTGAAGACGGAAGAGCTGAAGAAGGCCGAGATGGACGCTGAGAAATATGAAGAGAAGCTGCTGGAACATGAGGGGCGGCTTACCGTGCTGAGAAAGGAGTACTCTTCCGTCTTAGAGCGGGTGACTGATTTCTCTTCCAAGGTGAACGTTCTAGAAGGTCAGCTCAAGGCCATGCAGGGGAAGATCGAGGCCGTGCGCAAGGAGGCTGCAAGCTCCTTTAAGTTGGGCGAGGAGTCCATCTTGGAGAGTGCCCAAAAGGCGTGGGATCAGTCTATGGACGGGAAGGATTTTTCTTGGTTCAAACGCCGTATCTCCCACCAGATAGCTGTTTCGACGGCTAGGCGCTTGGGCTTAGATCCTCCCGAGTTCGTTAGTGACGGGGAGGAAGACATAGAAGAAGACGAGGTGAACTCCCCTGAAGGCCAGGACGTCCAGGACGGGAGTTCCATTGCCCCTCATCCTTGAGCAGGTTTTCTTGTAGTTGGTTTAGATGACGCCGTGGGCGTTTGTAATAACTTTGGTGCCTTCGGGCATTTATTTGATTTGGTTTGTTTGCGCTTTGGGCGCTATGTATAAACAGTCTGTGCCGTTGTGCACTGTATTTTAATTCTATCAGTTCGGTACTGATTTCTTAAAAAAATTTCTTTGGGTCCAATTGTTGGACAGAAACCTCAGTGTTTTAGGTGATCAACCTAATTTGAGGCGCTAATCTAGGCCACTTCTCAGGCCGTCAAACGATTAGTCTTTTTAGACGGCATCCAAGGAGGAGGTCTTATGTCTGAATGTTTCGCGAGCCTATTTTGAGGCGCTAATCTAGGCCACTTCTCAGGCCGTTAAACGATTAGCCTTTTTAGACGCCATCCAATGAGGAGGTCTTAGGTCTGATTGTTTTGCTCTTTGTTTGAGTCTTTTTGGGCGCTTTTCAAAGAAAAGGCGTCATGCTGGATGTCCAAACCCTTCGTGTTTATTAGCACGGGGTACATCCAAACCCTTCGTGTTTATTAGCACTGGGTATTGTTTATTTAGCGGATAGGGACGCCAGTTTAAGAACTGTTTTCTGGTGAGTTTCTTTCAACAGAGACTTGTATTTGTCAGATAAGTGTTAATTTACTATATTGCTTGCTACATTCACCGCGTCTTAGACGGGTATTTACAGGCCATTTTGTGGGCTCTAGGTACAATAGCTAGGCCGTTTTGTAGGCTCTGAGTACAATGGTTACCCTAATGATGTTCTACTCTTAGACACCTTCTTCAATTTTGACCGCCTCTATTTGGACGGGTCCAATTTCTTTGGTGACCCGGGGTTCATCTTCATGCTTTCTTTGGTGACCCGGGGTTCATCTTCATGCTTTCGTTTTCCTCTGACATCAGCAGAATCTTGCTTCCATGCTGACGGGTTGAGGGTCGTCAGGTAACAATCCCTTGTTAGGTTATGATACATATGACAATTCATAAATCATGCGGAAAAACCATAAAGCCAGGAAAACATATTATTTACACATAATCATTTAGCATAGTTTAGATGCATACTCTTTGTTGCGTGCCTTCCCTAGCTGCGCCCGAACCGAACAAGAACAAGTCTTTAGGACTCCAAGTGTCATCCCTCCGTAGATAGTCCACAACACGTCCGGATCCGCCTTAAGCTTGACCAACTAGGATCGCCCTTAAGGTACTTAGAATTTTCGGCTATTGTAGGCAATTGTATGACTGAATTTTTGCTCTCAAAAATCACTTTGAATACTTGAATTGTCTCTATAAATTATGACCCTAGGCACCTATTTATAGAGGTATGGAAAAGAAACTGGAATCCTATTAGGATACGAATTAATTAAACTAGAATCCTAATAGAATTCTTATTTAATTAATTCATCCTTTTAGGTTTAGGAATTTAATCATATGTCGAAACCTGATAGCTTTAGGATTCGTATAGCACACAAACACACACACGCACGCACAGCAGCCCACGAGGGGCGCCATGCGCGCGCGCGCAGCCCGCGAGCTCGCAGCCCATTGCCACGAGGCCCACACGCTGCAGCAGCCTTGGCGCGCGCTGGGCCTGCCTTGCGGTGGGCCTGGCGCAGCCTTGGCTGGTGCGTTGTGGCGCGCTGGCTTGCTGGGAGATGGCCCGGCTTCGTGCTGGGCCTTCGTCTGGCAGGCCTCGTCCGATGCTAATTCGTACGATACGCTTCCGATTAATTTCCCGATTCCGGAATTCATTTCCGATACGAACAATATTTAATATTTCCGATTCCGGAATTAATTTCCGTTTCGAACAAATATTTAATATTTCCGTTTCCGGAATTATTTTCCGATTCCGATAATATTTCCGATTCTGACAATATTTCCGTTTCTGGCAATATTTCTGATTCCGGCAATATTTCCATTTCCGATAATATTTTCCGATACGTACCATGTTTCCGTTTCCGGCAACATCTACGACTTGGATAATATTTATATTTCCGATACGATCCATATTTCCGTTTCCGGCAATATCATCGTTTCCGGAGTATTCATTTCTTGCCTGTGACGATCTCAGCTCCCACTGAAACCAAGATCCGTCGATTCCGAATATCCATAGATGGAGTATTTAATGCCATTAAATACTTGATCCGTTTACGTACTATTTGTGTGACCCTACGGGTTCAGTCAAGAGTAAGCTGTGGATTAATATCATTAATTCCACTTGAACGGAAGCGGCCTCTAGCTAGGCATTCAGCTCACTTGATCTCACTGAATTATTAACTTGTTAATTAATACTGAACCGCATTTATTAGACTTAACATAGAATGCATACTTGGACCAAGGGCATTATTTCCTTCAGGCATTTCCTAATTCCTTTGTCGCTCGATGCTTGCTCTTGAACATAAGGTAAGAGTTGTCATCCTTATTATGTCCAGAGGTATTCCTCGGTTTCAGAGTTCAACTGATCAAATAGACAGATAATCATAGCCTATGATTCATCCGAGCACGGCCATGCATTTCACAGTTTCTAGCTCTCCGAGTGGCCTTGTACAACTTTTAAGCATCTCATCCCGATTTATGGGAGGACAATCCCAATCTTGCGATCTTGAGATTAGACTTCGTTTGATAGGTGATTACCTGAGCGTTGCCTTTATAGCCTCCTTTTACAGTGCGACGGTTGGTCAACGTCAAAGCAACCAGTTCTCAAACAAGTAATCTCAAATCACTCAGGTATTGAGGATTTAGTGTCTAATAATTTTAATGAAATTTACTTATGACAGATTTTCATCTCTTACAGTAAAGTTTCATAGGTCTTGTCCGATACTAGTCTTCCCAAAGTAAGTATCTATGCAAATGATTATGACATTGCCATGTCCACATAGTTCAAGAAACAGAACTACTAGTCATCTTGCATTCTAATCGTCTAACGTTTTCTATGCGTCCAATTTTATAGAAAACTCCGACTAGGGACCATTTTCAACCTTTGACATTCAAGTTCACTTGATAGACATTTCTTAGTCACAGGACTGGTCCTGACAGTCTATCTTGAATATATCGTCAAATTGAAGGGACTCATCATTTAATACTAAACCAAGATTAAATGGAATATGAAAATACATTTCATATATGATAAATGTTCAACCCCATTGTTTTACAACCATGGGCCTCTAACCCATCTTTAAAACATTTCATGGAATTCAAAGCTATGCTTGATTTCCAGTGCTACAATGTGAGTGTTGCTTCTCACTTGTTGCATAGGTTTAGTTATCATGCTTTGCTAATCTTAACATCCTTTTCATCGAATGTTCTTCGAGATATGATGATAAGAACTTTTGAGTATGTTTATTTTGTGATCTAGTCTTTCTTGCTACATTAGTGGTTCTACGCATTTTGCAATGAAGAACCATTAAGTCAACAGACATGTGATCTTCCCAAGTTCAATGAAGAACTCATATAAACAACTCTATTTTATTGCTTCTTAGGCAATAATTACTTTTACTTCAACTGTATAGGTTGCTAGTGATGCTTTGTTTGGATCTACTTATCCAAGCAGTTCACAGATATGTGGAAGACTCTCCAACTATATCTTAGAACATAGAAATTATTATTTTAATTTCCCACGCAACAACTCATGGTCTCCGATCCATGTTGCCATTTCAAAACACGATGCTCTTAGCTCGTCCTTGTCAATGGTTAACTCCAAAGGGTCTTGCTTGATCCTTTGCCAGTGTTTATGCGTGTAGCATCAATATTTAGCATATCTTTATTTCCTTGAATCAAGAACTATTCCTATGTACCTTTTCAAGTACCATAAGTATTCTTGATCTCAATCTAGTTGATCTTCACTTAGATCAATAGAGACTGGTATATGTTCGTCATGCCTAAAGTCATACGATACGTTTTTGGCGATCCTCATATTATATTATATACATGATAAATTCTTTTGCAGAATAATTCCCAATTGAATTCTATTCATGTAACTTTAGCTCATTCAGTTACAGTAGATACTGAATCCAACTAAATTCTTTGACATATAATATAGGTGAAGAATCTCATTAGATTCTTTGATGTTTAACTTAGTAAATGCTTATACATAGTTCAAACATTCATTGCTTAGATTTATTCATATGGATCGAATATCTCCAATGGAGTCTTTCGTGTTTGATTTAGTAAATGCCATTACTAAACAATATCATAAGATCTTTGTAAATAGATCTTAATACCCAGTATGTACTAAGTTTCGCCTTGGTCCATCATTGATGAATAATTTCAAACCTAAGTCATTAGCATTTGAATGTTATTTCACAATAGAGAGATATGTGTGTGATACACACAGGACCAGTTAAGTTTTTATGTACTCCCACTAAACTTCTTATATATCTATAAGAATCATGTACAATTTATGAAACTAAAATACTTATTAACTTCACTAAAATATAGTTCTAATTCCCAATTGCTTGCTTAAATATGTACTTAGATTTTATAAACTAGCTTTTCTTTTCAAGCATTTATTTGGATCCACAAATCCTATGACATACCATGTACATAGTTTCTTCCAACATTTGACTGAGGAAGATGTTTTGTCATCCAATTGCCACATGTACCAATATGCAATCATTGCTTGAATTATAGACTTAAGCATTACGATTTTGCATGAGGTTTCAACACAATCCACATCGTGAATTTGCTTGTAACCTTTAGCAACTAATCTAGCTTTGTGTGTGAACACAATTTCATGTTTGATGGTTTTTACCCTTAAAACAAACTTGCAACCAATAGGTGTGAAACTATTCTTGCAAATTAACAAAATTTTAATTTTGTCATCAAAACATTGAGTATGTTTTATGGCCTCTAGCCATTTAAAACATTTGAGTCTATATATGGCCTCTAACCATTTTAGGGAATCTGGGTTTCGTCATAGCTTTCTTATAGGTCACAAACTCATTAATCTACATGATAATAGTTTGACTGCAAGTTGTAGGTTTCTTCACTATCTAATAGAAGAATTGCATAGTTTCAGTGACCTGAACTCCATGTTTCTTCACTATCTAATAGAAGAATCTCATAGTTTCAGTGATTTGAACTCTATGCCTACTTGGGTATAGAACATCAAACAATAGAATATCAATAGCCATTTGAAAGTCCTTTGAATATTCTGTTCTCCTTGAAGCACTTGTAAAGTCTTCTAAGAGATGTCTATTCTTTAAAGCCACGTCTAAAGTCCTTAAAGAATAAGTTCGGATTTTCTGAAGCACTTCGAAAAGCCTCCGGAATGTCCGTTTATGTTTGTTGTTCGCCTTGAACACTTTCGAGGTCTATTTTCTCCCACTTGTCATTTTGGAAACGAACCTCCAACAGGACATTATTTCGAGCAAACAAACATTATGTTCTCAAAAATTCGTGGTAGAAACAATACCCTTGTGTCTCATTTGAATAAATCACAATGAAACATATATCTATACTTGGGTCTTAGTTTGTCGAATGACAAACACTAAGCTCCCACTGAGTTTTGCAACTCTCTAGATATATTTTATGAAAAGTTATTCTGAAGTTACTTTTCAATAGCTTTGACGAATTTGGTTTAGTTTGGTGGTAGTTGAGCATTTTGTTTAGAAATTATAGGAAAAGTCTTTATGATTCATCATTAATCGAATCAAGTACTAATTGACTTCGATTATTCCAACTAAGATATGCCATATCTTATGGACCTAGATTGTGAAATTACAACACACAATCATTGATGATCATATTTGGTCTCAAGTAATCATCAACATGATCTAACCTAGATCTTTATGATTTCTTGCCAAGTGGATTTTATACTTCTAAATCTTTGAACTAGCCAAACAGATTCAACTTATATCACATTTGAGTAAATAAACCTATATTCACTCAAATCTGTGTGAAATAATAAAGTCATAAAACCTTTCTTTAGCTTTGAACTCTATTGTCTAGGCGTTCTAACAATAGTTCACATCTTTTGTTACTTTCAGCAAGTAAGACTAGCTTGTCTTGAATGATCTAGAAATCAATCAACTTTCAAAAGTCCATCAAAACAGAGCTTTTGAATGTTAACTTGTTGACATGGTCTAAGTAACAATGCCAAAGATTAGTGGAACACAAATCAAGGGGTTGATTTGAACCTAGTAAAGTTCTTATTGTTAAAGAGTTGTTTGTTTTAATCAAGCATATTGACTCAACCCGTAATTGACCATTTCATTCAAATAAACAAACAAACATTGTTTTTGTTTTTCTTGAATGTGAGTCTTTCTGTGTTTGAAAACAGAAATTTAGGTATGCTGATTATGGAACAAAATAGCCATTAAGTTCCAGCCTTTGAAAGGACTTAAAACAAACTAGATGACCCTACAACTAATGTAGCATTGCCATGCTTCATTTCCCATTTGTAGGCCATTAGTGTAGCCTAGCTTCCATTGTTTGAGTTATTACCGAAGTAAGAACCTCAAGCGGTATATGATACCAAGGAAGTTTGATTGCTAGGTCACTTCTCTTTAAACATAAACTTATAGGTAGAACCGGAATCGTAAATTCCTTTTATTTGTTCCTTTGTTTTCCTATTTCTTGTACCCTTTCTTATAGTCTTAAGAATTGAATTCTCTAGTGTTGACTTTTATACTTTGTTAGACATGTCCAATGTCATTTTATCAAAGTTCTTACCATTTATGTTGAATATTCTATTTCAACTAGATGATCTTACCAGAAGCTTCTAAAGTTCTCTAAGCATTGATCTATTCGAATGTCTAGGAACTAGACTCATTCGAGAATTAAATGGAAAAAGGATTTTAGGTTGTTAACCATTGGTAAAGCTGAGCGTTTAAACTCAATGCTTTATGATCTCAAAACTACATTGTATTTTGAATTCACAAGCACCAATCGGTTTGCCATTCGACTTTGATACTCGAAAACAACCATAAAAGTCGATATAAGAAACGTACATTTTAAATTGCTCACTTTCTCTCATTTCCGTGAATTGTTCTTGGATTCATTACCAATCGAGGAAATTTACTGTTACCTTTCTAAAAGGATTTACTGCAGTGCAAGATATTTAATTATAAACAATAATTAAAACATACATTGAAGCATGCAAAGTCTAAACATTTATCATGAATAATAACTTGAAAATTAAAGCAACCATGCAATTCAAACAAGTTATTGGCATTTTATTCGAATTTATTGTTCCGGCAGGTGTGAATAAAATGATTCCAAGATCCTAAAATCATTGAAGTGAAGGAAATAATGCCCTTGGTCCAAGTATGCATTCTATGTTAAGTCTAATAAATGCGGTTCAGTATTAATTAACAAGTTAATAATTCAGTGAGATCAAGTGAGCTGAATGCCTAGCTAGAGGCCGCTTCAGTTCAAGTGGAATTAATGATATTAATCCACAGCTTACTCTTGACTGAACCCGTAGGGTCACACAAATAGTACGTAAACGGATCAAGTATTTAATGGCATTAAATACTCCATCTATGAATATTCGGAACCGACGGATCTTGGTTTCAGTGGGAGCTAAGATCGTCACAGGCAAGAAATGAATACTCCGGAAACGATGATATTGCCGGAAACGGAAATATGGATCGTATCGGAAATATGAATATTATCCAAGTCGTAGATGTTGCCGGAAACGGAAACATGGTACGTATCGGAAAATATTATTGGAAATGGAAATATTACCAGAATCGGAAATATTGCCGGAAACGGAAATATTGTCAGAATCGGAAATATTACCGGAATCGGAAAATAATTCCGGAAACGGAAATATTAAATATTTGTTCGAATCGGAAATTAATTCCGGAATCGGAAATATTAAATATTGTTCGTATCGGAAATAGATTCCGGAAATGGAAATTTAATCGGAAGCGTATCGTACGAATTAGCATCGGACGAGGCCTGCCGGACGAAGGCCCAGCACGAAGCCGGGCCATCGCCCAGCAAGCACGCACGCCACAAGCCCAGCGCGCACCAAGGCCACGGATGCGTGGGCCGCGCTGCATGGGCTGCTGCTCGCATGCGCATGGGCAGCCCTTGTGGCTGCCGTGTGTGTGTGTGAGTTTGTGCTCATGCGTGATTCCTAAAACTGCAAGAGTTAGTGTGTGATTAAATTCCTATTCCTAATTAGATAAATTAATTAAATAGAATTCATGTAGGATTCTAATTTCAATTAATTCGTATCCTACTAGGATTGCGATTCCTTTTCCATAACTCTATAAATAAAGGCCTAGGGGTCATTATTTATATACAAGTTTTTAAGTATTCAAAACTAAGATTTTTAAGCAGAAAAATCAGCCAATATTCTTGCCTACCCAACCGAAAATATTAGAACCTTAAGGGCGATTCTAGTTGGTCAATCTTAAGGCGGATCCGGACGTGCTGTGGACTATCTACGGAGGGACGACACTTGGAGTCCTAAAGACTTGTTCTTGTTCGGTTCGGGCGCAGCTAGGGAAGGCACGCAACAAAGAGTATGCATCTAAACTATGCTAAATGATTATGTGTAAATAATATGTTTCCTGGCTTTATGGTTTTTCCGCATGATTTATGAACTGTCATATGAATCATAACCTAACAGTGGTATCACGAGCCCCTTATTATTTTCATAATCTAAATTGCATGAACATGGTTAAATATTACAAATTTGCAAGAATTAAAAGGGGTGATTAATTTTCGTAATTGTTAATTAATTGCAAATTGCGTTTATTTAATTATACGTACGCAGTTTTTCGGCAGTTTCTTCATTACTCATCCGAATTGAGTGATTTTTGTGTCAATTCCGCATGTAAAAGGCATTCTAAAATTTTGACAAAAATAGTATTTTTCTGCCGAACCCAGAATTCTCAAATTCGAAGCCTAACTATGACTTTTCGAAGGTTTTAGTTTTTCGAATGCAAAATTTCGTAAATTTAAGATGTTAAATTAAATATTTGCGATTCTTGTTGATAAATCTTGAATTTTTGATTGACCTACTGCATATGTTTAACAAGTTTGAATGCCTAGTCTTGTTAATTATGCAATCTAATTTGTAATTATGATTAATTTGTTGAAAATTAGAATAATTTAGAATTAATTTGATTTTCATAATTAATTGTAATTTAATTAGAAACCTATGATTAAAAACCACCATAAAAATTGTAAATTTACGATAAATTTTAAATTTTTATGACCTAGACTTGAATCCATATCAATCGGAAATCAATTGGATAATAAATTTTCGATTTTTTCGCCCTAAAATTATGAAATTAATATTATTTATTAATTTGTCATTAATTTTAAATATAAATTTTAAATTTTTATGCGATTCGTTCAAATAACTTGCACGCACGAAGCAATGGACGCTTCGTGTTACCCTTAAAGGGTGTTGTATAATGCGGGCATGCGACGACGAGCAAGGGAGCTCGTCGCCCGTGCGGCACGAATGCAATGAGCAAGGGCGTAGTGCACGAGCACAAGGCAGCAGCCCTGCCTTGTGTCGTGTGCCACGAGCAATGAACGAATGGGCATGGGCGAGGGGCGAGCCAAGGCAGTCGCGTGTGGGCAGCAAGCGAGCTGCGCCACAACGCGCGCTGCCTCGCACAAGTGCGCGCAGCCTCGCGCGCAGCGAGCGCAAGCTCGCGTGCCACGAGCGCTGCGCCCAGCACTACTCGCGCGCACAGCGCGCGATGTCGCTCGCCCAGCGAGCGATGTCGCGCCCCAGCGAGCGATGGCTCGCGCGCACAGCGCGCGATGTCGCTCGCCCAGCGAGCGATGCCGCGCCCCAGCGAGCGATGGCTCGCGCGCACAGCGCGCGATGTCGCCCACCCAGCGAGCGATGTCGCGCCCCAACGAGCGATGGCTCGCGCGCACAGTGAGCGAGCCAGCGCGCCCAGCGAGCGATGTCGCGCGCCCAGCGAGCGATCTCGCGCGCGCGCACTGCGAGCGATAGCTCGCGTGCGATGGGGCGCTGTGCGGAGGCTTGCGATAGGACAGCAGCAGCTATGCGACGAGCGCATGGGCTGCGCGCACATGGCCAGCAATGGCTGTGTGCGTACGGCCCATGGGCGTGCAACGCGTAGGGTGTTTGCGTTACGATTAGATCGTTTTGAATGTTTAATTTGAAAATTTCAGTTCACGTAATTTTAATTAATTTTAAAATTAATAATTTGAATTAATTTCTTGGATTTTAATTTTGAATATTATAATAAATGGAATTTATTCTAATTATTTTACTAAAATTAAAATCATGAATTAATTTAAATGCGACTGAAATTAAATTAAATTTTTGGATTCAATTATAAATTTATATGAGCTTTAAATTTTAATTAAATTTGTATGTTTCCGGTTAGACTAGAAATACAATTTTATGTTTAAAATTAGTAAAGCATATGAATTTATTGGTTTAAGTGGGAGCGCTTTTTAGTCATAAACTCTTGATTAGGTCTACAAATCCTTAAGGTTAAAACAACTTGATTAGAATTAATAAGGACTGAATAATTGGTAGATTATTGGTGCCCTTGATTAATTGCTGCAAATTTTTACGTGATGCATAATGTGTTTTACTAACCAGCTATGTGGGCCATTCATGATAATGAATGGGTGAATGGTATATATTGTACATGTACTGTTTTGCAGGTTATGAAGTGACTAGTATGGCCCAAATAGGATAGAAAATATGGTCTGCGTACCATCAAATAGTTGTAATTAGTTATAGCTTATCCTATTTGAAGAAAATGGTGCCTCCCACGGAGATTTTCAAGACGGACTTTGAAGTTAAAACTTCAAGATGAAGTCGGGCCATACTAGATCACAAATATCTTATGCATGTTTTAAGTTATTTATTGTTTTAAATATGTCTTAAAATGCATGAGATCAAAAGCTTGATTATGTTGCATGATTAAGGATTTTAGTTCACTTAAAATCTAACCAACATAGTAAGAGCCTTAAGTTCCAAACTTAAAAATTGAGTTAAAAGGTGCCATGCCAAAATATACACTTGCTTGGATATCCTTTACATCAATCTAGTAATAGTTTTCGCTCAGCGAGGTGTTACTTATTGGTCCTAAAGGGGCAAGGTACACAAATAATTGTGAGTACATGTTAGTTTTGGTGAAACTCAACGATATAAGTAAGGAGTCCTTTTATGTCGTGGCAAATTCGATAGGTTTACCTAATAAGTTCTTAGACGTACCTATCAACCAAGAATAGTTTCTAGACTATTAGCAAAAGGCTTTTGCTTACCTAAGATGTTCTAGGATTAAGTCGACAAACTGTGCTTAGTTCTTCAATGATTTTAGGATCTTGGAATCATTTTATTCACACCTGCCGGAACAATAAAATCGAATAAAATGCTAATAACTTGTTTGAATTGCATGGTTGCTTTAATTTCAAGTTATTATTCATGATAAATGTTTAGACTTTGCATGCTTCAATGTATGTTTTAATTATTGTTTATAATTAAATATCTTGCACTGCAATAAATCCTTTTAGAAAGGTAACATTAAATTTCCTCGATTGGTAGTGAATCCAAGAACGATTCACGGAAAAGAGAGAAAGTGAGCAATTTAAAATGTACGTTTCTTATATCGACTTTTATGGTTGTTTTCGAATATCAAAAATCGAATGGCAAACCAATTGGTGCTTGTGAATTCAAAATACAATGTAGTTTTGAGATCATAAAGCATTGAGTTTAAAACGCTCAGCCTTACCAATGGTTAACAACCTAATATCTTTGTCCATTTATTTCTCGAATGAGTCTAGTCCCTAGACATTCGAATAGATCGATACTTAGAGAACTTTAGAAGCTTCTGGTAAGATCATCTAGTTGAAACAAAATATTCAACATAAATTAAAATGGTAAAGAACCTTGTTGGTGACATTAGACATGTCTAACGAAGTATAAAAGTCAACACTAAAGAATTCAATTCTTAAGACTATAAGAAAGGGTACAAGAAATAGGAAAACGAGGAACAAATGAAAGGAATTTACGATTCCGTTTCTACCTATAAGTTTATGTTTAAAGAGAAGTGACCTAGCAATCAAACTTCCTTGGTATCATATACCGCTTGAGGTTCTTACTTTGGTAATAACTCAAACAATGGAAGCTAGGATACACTAATGACCTACAAGTGGGAAATGAAGCATGGCAATGCTACATTGATTGTAGGGTCATCTAAGTTTGTTTTAAGTCCTTTCAAAGGCTGGAACTTAATGGCTATTTTGTTCCATAATCAGCATACCTAAATTTCTGCTTCAAACACAGAAAGACTCACATTCAAAGAAAAACAAAAACAATGTTTGTTTGTTTATTTGAATGAAATGGTCAATTACAGGTTGAGTCAATATGCTTGATTAAAACAAACAACTCTTTAAAGAACTTTACTAGGTTCAAATCAACCCCTTGATTTGAGTTCCACAAATCTTTGGCATTGTTGCTTAGACCATATCAACAAGTTAACATTCATAAGCTCTATTTTGATGGACTTCTGAAAGTTGATTGATTTCTAGATCATTTTAAGACTACTAGTCTTACTTGTTGAAAGTAACAAAAGATATGAACTATTGTTAGAACGCCTAGACAATGGAGTTCAAAGCTAAAGAAAGATTTTATGGCTTTATTATGGATTTGAGTGAATATAGGTTTATTTACTCAAATGTGATATAAGTTGAATCTGTTTGGCTAGTTCAAAGATTCAGAAGTATAAAATTCACTTGGTAAGAAATCATAAAGATCTAGGTTAGATCATGTTGATGATTACTTGAGACCAAATATGATCATCAATGATTGTGTGTTGTAATTTCACAATCTAGCTCCATAAGATATGGCATATCTTAGTTGGAATAATCGAAGTCAATTAGTACTTGATTCGATTAATGATGAATCATAAAGACTTTTCCTATAATTTCTAAAACAAAATGCTCAACTACCACCAAACTAAACCAAATTCGTCAAAGCTATTGAAAAGTAATTTCAGAATAACTTTTCATAAAATATATCTAGAGAGTTGCAAAACTCAGTGGGAGCTTAGTGTTTGTCATTCGACAAACTAAGGCCCAAGTATAGATATATGTTTCATTGTGATTTATTCAAATGAGACACAAGGGTATTGTTTCTACCACGAATTTTTGAGAACATAATGTTTGTTTGCTCGAAATAATGTCCTTTTGGAGATTCGTTTCCAAAATGACAAGTGGGAGAAAATAGACCTCGAAAGTCTTCGAGACGAACAACAAACATAAACGGACATTCCGGAGGCTTTTCGAAGTGCTTCAGAAAATCCGAACTTATTCTTTAAGGACTTTAGAAGTGGTTTTAAAGAATTGACATCTCTTAGAAGACTTTACAAGTGCTTCAAGGAAAACAGAATATTCAAAGGACTTTCAAGTGGCTATTTGATATTCTATTGTTTGATGTTCTATACCCTAGTAGGCATAGAGTTCAAGTCACTGGAACTATGAGATTCTTCTATTAGATAGTGAAGAAACATGGAGTTCAGGTCATTGAAGCTATGCGATTCTTCCATTAGATAGTGAAGAAACCTACAACTTGCAGTCAAACTATTATCATGTAGATTAATGAGTTTGTGACTTGTAAGAAAGCTATGACGAAACCCAGATTCCCTAAAATGGTTAGAGGCCATAAAACATACTCAATGTTTTGATGACAAAATTGAAATTTTGTTGATTTGCAAGAATAGTTTCACACCTATTGGTTGCAAGTTTGTTTTAAGGATAAAAACCATCAAACATGAATTGTGTTCACACACAAAGCTAGATTAGTTGCTAAAAGTTACAAGCAAATTCACGATGTGGATTGTGTTGAAACCTCATGCAAAATCGTAATTCTTCAAGTCTATAATTCAAGCAATGATTGCATATTGGTAAATATGGCAATTGGATGACAAAAGTATTCCTCAATCAAATGTTGGAATAAACTATGTACATGGCATGTCATAGGATTTGTGGATCCAAATAAATGCTTGAAAAGGAAAGCTAGCTTATAAAATCTAAGTACAGATTTAAGCAAGCAATTGGGAATTGGAACTGTATTTTAAGTGAAGCTAATAAGCATTTTAGTTTCATAAAATATACATGATTCTTATAGATATATAAGAAGTTTAGTGGGAGTACATAAAAACTTATTTGGTCCTATGTGTATCACACACATATCTCTCTATTGTGAAATAACATTCAAATGCTAATGACTTAGATTTGAAATTATTCATCAATGATGGACCATGGCGAAACTTAGTACATATTGGGTATTAAGATCTATTTACAAAGATCTTATAATATTGTTTTAGATTAAGTAATGGCATTTACTAAATCAAACACGAAAGTCTCCATTGGAGATATTCGACCCATGTGAATAAATCTAAGTAAAGAATGTTTGAACTATGTATAAGCATTTACTAAGTTAAACATCAAAGAGTCTAAATGAGATTCTTAACCTATATTATATGTCAAAGAATTTAGCTGGATTCAGTATCTACTAAAATTGAATGAGCTAAAGTTACATGAATAGAATTCAATTGGGAATTATTCTGCAAAAGAATTTATCATGTATGATATAATATGAGGATCGCCAAAAACGTATCGTATGACTTTAGGCATGACGAACATATACCAATCTCTATTGATCTAAGTGAAGATCAACTAGATTGAGATCAAGAATACTTATGGTACTTGAAAAGGTACATAGGAATAGTTCTTGATTCAAGGAAATAAAGATACGCTAAATATTGATGCTACACGCATAAACACTGGCAAAGGATCAAGCAAGACCCTTTGGAGTTAACCATTGATAAGGACGAGCTATAGAGCATCGTGTTTTGAAATGGCAACATGGATTGGAGACCATGAGTTGTTGCGTGGGAAATTAAAATATTAATTTCTATGTTCTAAGATATAGTTGGAGAGTCTTCCACATATCTATGAACTGCTTGGATAGGTAAATCCAAACAAAGCATCACTAGCAACCTATACAGTTGAAGTAAAAGTAATTATTGCCTAAGAAGCAATAAAACAGGGTTGTTTAAAGTTCTTCACTGAACTTGGGTAGATCACCTATCTGCTGGCTTGATGGTTCTTCATTGAAAAATGCGTGGAACCACTCTTGAAGCAAGAAAAACGTCTGCTAACTTAATGGTTCTTCATTGCAAAATGCGTAGAACCACTAATGTAGTAAGAAAGACTAGATCACATAATAAACAAACTCGAAAAGATCTTATCATCATATCTCAAAGAACATTCGATGAAAAGGATGTTAAGATTGGCAAAGCATGATAACTAAACCTATGCAACAAGTGAGAAGCAACACTCACATTGTCGCACTGGAAATCAAGCATAGCTTTGAATTCCATGAATTGTTTTAGAAAATGGGTTTGAGGCCCATGGTTGTAAAACATTGGGGTTGAACATTTATCATATATGAAATGTATTTTCATATTCCATTTAATCTTGGTTTAGTATTAAATGATGAGTCCCTTCAAATTTGACGAAATATTCAAGATAGACTGTCAGGACCAGTCCTGTGACTAAGAAATGTCTATCAAGTGAACTTGAATGTCAAAGGTTGAAGATGGTCCCTAATCGGAGTTTTCTATAAAATTGGACGCATAGAAAACGTTAGACGATTAGAATGCAAGATGACTAGTAGTTCTGTTTCTTGAACTATGTGGACATGGCAATGTCATAATCATTTGCATAGATACTTACTTTGGGAAGACTAGTATCGGACAAGACCTATGAAACTTTACTGTAAGAGATGAAAGTCTGTCATAAGTAAATTTCATTAAATTATTAGACACTAAATCCTCAATACCTGAGTGATTTGAGATTACTTGTTTGAGAACTGGTTGCCTTGACGTTGACCAACCGTCGCACCGTAAAAGGAGGCTATAAAGGCAACGCTCAGGTAATCACCTATCAAACGAAGTCTAATCTCAAGATCGCAAGATTGGGATTGTCCTCCCATAAATCGGGAAGAGATGCTTAAAAGTTGTACAAGGCCACTCGGAGAGCTAGAAACTGTGAAATGCATGGCCGTGCTCGGATGAATCATAGGCTATGATTATCTGTTTATTTGATCAGTTGAACTCTGAAACCGAGGAACACCTCTGGACATAATAAGGATGACAACTCTTACCTTATGTTCAAGAGCAAGCATCGAGCGACAAAGGAATTAGGAAATGCACACTTGTCCCTAAGGACAAGTGGGAGACTGAAGGAAATAATGCCCTTGGTCCAAGTATGCATTCTATGTTAAGTCTAATAAATGCGGTTCAGTATTAATTAACAAGTTAATAATTCAGTGAGATCAAGTGAGCTGAATGCCTAGCTAGAGGCCGCTTCAGTTCAAGTGGAATTAATGATATTAATCCACAGCTTACTCTTGACTGAACCCGTAGGGTCACACAAATAGTACGTAAACGGATCAAGTATTTAATGGCATTAAATACTCCATCTATGAATATTCGGAACCGACGGATCTTGGTTTCAGTGGGAGCTAAGATCGTCACAGGCAAGAAATGAATACTCCGGAAACGATGATATTGCCGGAAACGGAAATATGGATCTTATCGGAAATATGAATATTATCCAAGTCGTAGATGTTGCCGGAAACGGAAACATGGTACGTATCGGAAAATATTATTGGAAATGGAAATATTACCAGAATCGGAAATATTGCCGGAAACGGAAATATTGTCAGAATCGGAAATATTACCGGAATCGGAAAATAATTCCGGAAACGGAAATATTAAATATTTGTTCGAATCGGAAATTAATTCCGGAATCGGAAATATTAAATATTGTTCGTATCGGAAATAGATTCCGGAAATGGAAATTTAATCGGAAGCGTATCGTACGAATTAGCATCGGACGAGGCCTGCCGGACGAAGGCCCAGCACGAAGCCGGGCCATCGCCCAGCAAGCACGCACGCCACAAGCCCAGCGCGCACCAAGGCCACGGATGCGTGGGCCGCGCTGCATGGGCTGCTGCTCGCATGCGCATGGGCAGCCCTTGTGGCTGCCGTGTGTGTGTGTGAGTTTGTGCTCATGCGTGATTCCTAAAACTGCAAGAGTTAGTGTGTGATTAAATTCCTATTCCTAATTAGATAAATTAATTAAATAGAATTCATGTAGGATTCTAATTTCAATTAATTCGTATCCTACTAGGATTGCGATTCCTTTTCCATAACTCTATAAATAAAGGCCTAGGGGTCATTATTTATATACAAGTTTTTAAGTATTCAAAACTAAGATTTTTAAGCAGAAAAATCAGCCAATATTCTTGCCTACCCAACCGAAAATATTAGAACCTTAAGGGCGATTCTAGTTGGTCAATCTTAAGGCGAATCCGGACGTGCTGTGGACTATCTACGGAGGGACGACACTTGGAGTCCTAAAGACTTGTTCTTGTTCGGTTCGGGCGCAGCTAGGGAAGGCACGCAACAAAGAGTATGCATCTAAACTATGCTAAATGATTATGTGTAAATAATATGTTTCCTGGCTTTATGGTTTTTCCGCATGATTTATGAACTGTCATATGAATCATAACCTAACATGAAGAACTAAGCACAGTTTGTCGACTCAATTCTAAAATATCTTAGGTAAGCAAAAACCTTTTGCTAATAGTCTAGAAACTATTCTTGGTTGATAGGTACGTCTAAGAACTTATTAGGTAAACCTATTGATTTTGCCACGACATAAAAGGACTCCTTACTTATATCGTTGAGTTTCACCAAAACTAACATGTACTCACAATTATTTGTGTACCTTGCCCCTTTAGGACCAATAAGTAACACCTCGCTGAGCGAAAACTATTACTAGATTGATGTAAAAGATATCCAAGCAAGTGTATATTTTGGCATGACACCTTTTAACTCAATTTTTAAGTTTGGAACTTAAGGCTCTTACTATGTTGGTTAGATTTTAAGTGAACTAAAATCCTTAATCATGCAACATAATCAAGCTTTTGATCTCATGCATTTTAAGACATATTTAAAAGCAATAAATAACTTAAAACATGCATAAGATAAATGTGATTTAGTATGGCCCGACTTCATCTTGAAGCTTTAACTTCAAAGTCCGTCTTGAAAATCTCCGTGGGAGGCACCATTTTCTTCAAATAGGATAAGCTATAATTAAAACTAATTACAACTATTTGATGGTACGCAGACCATATTTGAATTGAAAAACAACTTTGGTTCTTTAGACCAATTACATTCAAATTAATGGTACGCAGACCATATTTTCTATCCTATTTGGGCCATACTAGTCACTTCATGACCTGCAAAACAGTACATATACAGTATATACCATTCACCCATTCATTATCATGAATGGCCCACATAGCTGGTTAGTAAAACACATTATGCATACATAAACATTTGCAGCAATTAATCAAGGGCACCAATAATCTACAAATTATTCAGTCCTTATTAATTCTAATCAAGTTGTTTTAACCTTAAGGATTTGTAGACCTGATCAAGAGTATATGACTAAAAAGGGCTCCCACTTAAACCAATAAATTCATATGCTTTACTAATTTTAAACATAAAAATGTATTTCTAGTCTAACCGGAAACATACAAATTTAATTAAAATTTAAAGCTCATATAAATTTATAATTGAATCCAAAAATTTTAATTTAATTTCAGTCGTATTTAAATTAATTCATGATTTTAATTTTAGTAAAATAATTAGAATAAATAAAATTTATTATAATTACAATATTCAAAATTAAAATCCAAGAAAATAATTTAAATTATTAATTTTAAAATTAATTAAAATTACGTAAACTGAAAATTTCAAATTAAAATTTCAAAACGATCTAATCACTACTACAAAATGGGTGTTTTCTCGACGCGAAGGGGTCGACACCTGCACTACAGCGTTAACATTATTCGTGTTTTCTCGACATCGTCCGTTGTCTAACTAATTCTAGTCGACATTTGGCGTCGAGAATTTTAGTAATACCACCTGCTTTGCACGTGGACGTGCATATTCATGTTAATTTGGAAAAAATAAACCCGCACCACTCTCCTCTTTCTCTCAACCCTAACCCCCACCTTCTCTCATAATCATCTTCTACTCTTCTCTCACTTCTCAGATTGAAAGTTCCAGATCTACTCCCACGGTCGAATATTTCCTTCAATTTCAAGAAATACAACAAATTGTAAACGAAATTAAAGAATTTGAGGTATGAATTTATCTTCCATGTTCTGAGTTTGTTGGATATTTTAGGTTTTTGCCTCAAGTTGATGTTTTTGTTCCAGATCTTGTTCTAGTATATGAATTGATGTCCGTCGGCAAAGTCATTATTTCAGATTCGTCTGTTGTTTCTTTCTCTAGTTTCTTCTCATTTTTAGTTCTCCCAACTTCATATTCCGATTAAAGTTTCGTTTTGATTTGGGGTTACATTTTAGGTTTTCTAAAATTTTCATGTGTTTTTGGTTGTTAGATGTTACAGATATTAATTTCTCTCAAGTGTTCATCCGACTCCAATATCTCCAATTTGGGTTTTCATTTTTTTTTAATTTCAGTTTAAGCATATGAAATTTGAGAAAAAATAATAAAACTTATTGCGTAGATTCGAATTTTAAGCTGTTTGTTCTTAGTTAAATGAACCAGTATTTGATTGGATTTTTGGTGATGTGAATGATGTTAATATGTTAGAATTTGAATTGTATTGTGAGTTTGTGATGTTAATTCTTGGGAGTCTAATATTGCATATATGTGGTTAAGCTTTTTATTTTGATCAAATCAGAAAAGTTACAAATTTATACTTCAGGATTCCTCTGTGGATGTTTCTAATATTTAGTACCTTGAATATGGGAACAAGAAGTTTTATATTCAGGTTGCTAAGTTTTCTGTAAGACTTAAAATAGCTTGTCTAGGTGAATTAACTGAAGGACATATAGTCGTAGTTTTTTTTCTTTTGTGATTGAAAATTAGATCACTTTGTAGTTGTAGTTTGGGTAAAATATTAAATCAACTTATCGGAGTCTATTTATTCATGTACGAGTCCTTTAGACTGAGCAAGGATTTAACTCAATCTAATTTAGAAACGATAATGCAAACATGTAATCGCCTTCTTGAAAAGTAAACACAACTTACTTCTGATTGTTCTATCAGGTCATAAATGCTCATTAGTTGAATTTGGGTATTTATATTTTGTTGGGGTTGTAACTACACACTGTGGGTATATTTAATTGTTAAAGTTTATTTGATATGTGGTTTTGTTTCTGGTATAGGTTGAAAGAAATGATCTTTGATCATTTGCATGCAAGAGCTTTCCAGTACACTCCTCAGGGGAGAACCATTGTTGGACCTGCTGAGAATGTCAAGAGTATCACTAAAACTCATCTCCATGATGTTATGCTCTTACAAAATTATGTTTATAGAGATAAAATTTTGATTCGTTGTTGCTGATACTTTAGAGGGTGCTGGAAATTTTAGGTCATTGTCGCCTCTGGAGTTGTTAAAGACGAGGATGCTGTAGCGCTTGTAGACTTTTTTTTTACAAAGTTTTCAACAGATCCAACCATCGTTGCTCAATTAGTTGTCCAGGAACCAACCTCATTCACTGGTTCGGAGGTGCGTGTATATTTCTTTAGTACTTTATATAGTTGTTTGAAGTAGTATTTAACTTTCTCCTTAACATAGTTTTTATGTGTGCATATCTGTGTTTTTGTATGAAATCAGGTTAGAATAATTGATGATGATATTGAGTTGGCTCACTTTACTGTTGCCTTCATTGGAACATCATACACAGATTCGATGATTTCGCCTTGATGATTATGAAGCCAATGTTGAGCTCCTGGACCAAAAAGGCTAGTGGCGGAAACCATATGGGGTGAGTGTTATATAGTCCATTGACCTCTTTGTTATCATGATTAAGTTGTACCACTAGTGGGTTTCTTAATCTCATACTCTAATGTAATTGTTGGTCCTTGTGAGGACAAATTACTAATCCTCTTTCGTTATCCTGAATTTTTCTCTATTTAAGTTTCCTTCTGATTGAACTGCCATATCTTTGACCTGGAAGTTGGATATTTGGTAGAGTAACATGTTATAATTTCAAGGTTAGTTCAATAGAGTATTTTAATATGAATGATGATTCCATTAGCTATAATAGCTTGGGTAAGTCTGTTTTTTCTATCTATATATGGTCAAGTACTAAGATATTTATTGTTTAAAGTCACATATATTATCTATATATTGATATTACTGTTATGC
Organism: Spinacia oleracea; assembly: GCF_020520425.1. Lineage (NCBI taxonomy): Eukaryota > Viridiplantae > Streptophyta > Magnoliopsida > Caryophyllales > Amaranthaceae > Spinacia > Spinacia oleracea. The sequence continues at coordinate 41,019,552 of NC_079488.1, forward strand.
TTTGCTTTAGTTCATATGTAGGTTGGCTTTTTCATTTAGATGTATGGTTCACTGTACATTGTTACTTTGTAGCTCCGTGTTCAGTAAAAAGCGAAACTCGACTTAGTCTCATTTGTCTAGATGATTTAAACTTTTACTTTGAACATGGTTTGACAATCTCCATTGCAAGATTTGATTGATTGGTTATCTTAATTGGCATACTGTGAACAAATTAAATTTGAAGGCAATATAACGGGTTTCTGCGCATGCACAAAGGGTCACATGTTAATTGCAATACCGTGTCTTGATTATGTTGTATAATTTTACTTGCGAAATATAAGGGCATATTTCTAGATAATATGAAATACATGGTAGATGAGAGTGTTTTAGATGCTGATGGTTTATTTTCTCAACCTCTAGATAAAGTTCATACAGGAAGTTCTAGATTGTGCACAAAACAAGTCTTAGGAATGGAACTCAAAAGGGTAATTATTTGTAGTGGTAGATACAATGTTAAAATGCCAGAACAGGTAAGTAACTCCTCGTTCTTCTTTCTTCCAGATCACTACTACAAAATGGGTGGAATCTCTTGATGACAAATCGTATCTTTAGTCGTCATCCCGTATTATAAAGTTCTATTTGCATTGGTTCTTGGTTTATTGAGTGTAAGCATAGTCTAGACTTTGAAGTGCTTTGTGGTTGGCCTTGGTGGAGGTATCTAAATGGAGTGTGAAACAAGACAAGCAATTGTAATAAAGACCTTTTGCTCAGGGTCATTGATATTTCTGAATATATTTTCTTGATGGCATGATTGAGATGCATATGCCACCTAGATGTAGTATATATGGCTGTGAATGAAATACCCAAAACACTTTGGGTAGCCAGATGGGGGTAGACTACTTTGTCAGAATTCTTTAGCATGCGAATTACATGGAAAATAAGAATCCTGTTTGTTGCAGATTCAGATTCCAGACCATAATTGGTATGTATATTTATCATCTTTCCATTTCTCCACCCCCTCTTTCAAAATAGTTAAATAAAACAATTAAAGCTAAAATGGGGAAGAAAAACCTTGAATGATACTAGAGATGCTGGGTACTATTGGAGTTTTTCCAACAATACAGTTATTCTCTTAGTAGAGAATATGGCAATAACAATTGTACTGTAAGCAGCTCTGGCAATAACAAAAGTACTGTAAGCAGCTCTGAGAGTCTTGGAGATGTGAGGAGCTCTGAGCCTGTGCTTATTGTTTGAATTCTTTGACTTGATTCGTTATTGAAATGGTAATTTTGTATGTGTTGTTTTGTTGGTTCAGTGACCCTCACGCTCTCTCCTCCCCCATCATTTTAAAAGGGCTAGTTGTTTTCTGTAAAATGTTGTCATAGACATGGAATTAAACTATTTGGCCATTTTCTAACCTGAGATACCGTCTTGGCATTTACTTCATTTTGTTTTTTTTTCTTTGAAGATCGTCCAGGGAGCGTTGAAGCTTTCTTCTTCTCCAAAGTTTTCTTGAGAAGATCAAGGCAAGGCCCGACAGCCCTCAACAAGAGGAGTGTAAGGAGCAACATGAGAAGGAAGGCAAGGACACTTGAGCTTCGTATAAGTTACTATCACTATTAGATCCTAGTTTTTCTAGGTTATAGTAGATACAATTTGTATTTTTTATGATATTTTGGACTATTTAGTTAGTAACATTTATATACTATGGAATTTGGTTAGTAACTTTATCATGTACTATGGATAATTAGTAACATTATCGTGTTTGATGGATTTTAACTATGTACTTCTAGATTTGTATAAGTTAATTTAAATGTTACATTGATCGGATACCAATTATTCAAAATTCAGGTTTCATTGATCTTATTTCTTTAATTTTAATTATGATGAATATAGTGTATATTATATATATAAATAGGTGGGAAGAAAATTATACAAAAAAATTTGGAAAGATTTGGACGCTTTTTGATGTGGTATTAGGCTGAACTATATTCAAAATTCCCACCAACACAGATTTCTGGACGCCTTTGAGTGTCGAGAATATTATATATGTAAATATGGATGAGGCGGGTTAGTAGATATTCTCGACGCCACCACAAAATTTCAAGACGCATTAAATCGTCCAGAATCTCGACGCCAAACAGAAAGGGGGACGACAAAAAGCGTCATAGCTAACGACAAAACAAAGCGTCGAGATTTCTCGACTCGCATTTTCTAGACGCCTCCTTGTTGGCGTCGAGGACAAATTTCTCGACGCCTATTGGCGTCGAAAAAAGGCCTAAAAGGCGTCGCTAAAACGCGGGATTTGTAGTAGTGAATCGCAACGCAACAATCCCACGCAACGCACGCCCATGGGCCACACGCACACAGCCATCGCTGGCCATGTGCGCGCAGCCCATGCGCTGCGTCGCATCGCTGCTGCTCAACATCGCAAGGCATCACACGAGCTGGTGCTCGCTGCGCGCGCCAGCGTTCGATGCACGCGAGCCATCGCTCGCTGCGCTCGCTCGCCAGCGCTCGATCCATGCGAGCCATCGCTCACTGCGCGCCTGCCTTTCCCGCACGCGAGCTTGCGCTCATCGCACGAGGCAGCAGTATGCGAGCTGGCGCTCGCGAGGCATCGACGCTGTGCGTAGCGCTCGTGGCACGCGAGCTTGCGCTCGCTGCGCGCGAGGCTCCGCATGCTTGCGCGAGGCAGTGCGCGCTGTGGCGCAGCACGCTTGCTGCCCACACGCGACTGCCGTGCCTTGCTTTCGCCCCTGCCCACACGTCCATTGCTCACAGCCCACGACACAAGGCAGGGCTGCTGCCTTCTGCTCGTGCACCATGCCCTTGCTCGCTGCATTCGTACCGCATGGGCGACGAGCTCCCTTGCTCGTCGTCGCATGCCCGTACTATACAACACCCCTTAAGGGTAACACGTAGCGTCCATTGCTTTGTGCGTGCAAGTTATATGAGCGAGTCGCATAAAAATTAAAATTTTATATTCAAAATTAATGACAAATTAATAAATAATATTAATTTCATAATTTTAGGGCGAAAAATCGAAAATTTATTATTTAATTGATTTCCGATTAACATGGATTCAAGTCTAGGTCATAAAAATTAAAATTTAACATAAATTTACAATGTTTATGGTGGTTTTTAATCATAGGTATCTAATTAAATTATAACTAATTATGAAAATCAAATTAATTCTAAATTATTCCAATTTTCAACAAATTAATCATAATTACAAATTAGATTGCATAATTAACAAGGCTAGGCATTCAAACTTGTTAAACATATACAGTAGGTCAATAAAAAATTCAAGATTTATCAACAAGAATCGCAAATATTTAATTTAACATCTTGAATTTACGAAATTTTGCATTCGAAAAACTAAAACCTCCGAAAAGTCATAGTTAGGCTTCGAATTTGAGAATTCTGGGTTCGGCCGAAAACTATTATTTTTGTCAAAATTTTAGAATGTCTTTTACATGCGGAATTGACACAAAAATCACTCGATTTGGATGAGTAACGAAGAAACTGCCGAAAAAACTGCGTACGTATAATTAAATAAACGCAATTTGCAATTAATTAACAATTACGAAAATTAATCACCCCTTTTAATTCTTGCAAATTTGTAATATTTAACCATGTTCATGCAATTTAGATTATGAAAATAATAAGAGGCTCGTGATACCACTGTTAGGTTATGATACATATGACAATTCATAAATCATGCGGAAAAACCATAAAGCCAGGAAAACATATTATTTACACATAATCATTTAGCATAGTTTAGATGCATACTCTTTGTTGCGTGCCTTCCCTAGCTGCGCCCGAACCGAACAAGAACAAGTCTTTAGGACTCCAAGTGTCGTCCCTCCGTAGATAGTCCACAGCACGTCCGGATCCGCCTTAAGCTTGACCAACTAGGATCGCCCTTAAGGTACTTAGAATTTTCGGCTATTGTAGGCAATTGTATGACTGAATTTTTGCTCTCAAAAATCACTTTGAATACTTGAATTGTCTCTATAAATTATGACCCTAGGCACCTATTTATAGAGGTATGGAAAAGGAACTGGAATCCTATTAGGATACGAATTAATTAAACTAGAATCCTAATAGAATTCTTATTTAATTAATTCATCCTTTTAGGTTTAGGAATTTAATCATATGTCGAAACCTGATAGCTTTAGGATTCGTATAGCACACAAACACACATACGCACGCACAGCAGCCCACGAGGGGCGCCATGCGCGCGCGCGCAGCCCGCGAGCTCGCAGCCCATTGCCACGAGGCCCACACGCTGCAGCAGCCTTGGCGCGCGCTGGGCCTGCCTTGCGGTGGGCCTGGCGCAGCCTTGGCTGGTGCGTTGTGGCGCGCTGGCTTGCTGGGCGATGGCCCGGCTTCGTGCTGGGCCTTCGTCTGGCAGGCCTCGTCCGATGCTAATTCGTACGATACGCTTCCGATTAATTTCCCGATTCCGGAATTCATTTCCGATACGAACAATATTTAATATTTCCGATTCCGGAATTAATTTCCGTTTCGAACAAATATTTAATATTTCCGTTTCCGGAATTATTTTCCGATTCCGATAATATTTCCGATTCTGACAATATTTCCGTTTCCGGCAATATTTCTGATTCCGGCAATATTTCCATTTCCGATAATATTTTCCGATACGTACCATGTTTTCGTTTCCGGCAACATCTACGACTTGGATAATATTTATATTTCCGATACGATCCATATTTCCGTTTCCGGCAATATCATCGTTTCCGGAGTATTCATTTCTTGCCTGTGACGATCTCAGCTCCCACTGAAACCAAGATCCGTCGATTCCGAATATCCATAGATGGAGTATTTAATGCCATTAAATACTTGATCCGTTTACGTACTATTTGTGTGACCCTACGGGTTCAGTCAAGAGTAAGCTGTGGATTAATATCATTAATTCCACTTGAACGGAAGCGGCCTCTAGCTAGGCATTCAGCTCACTTGATCTCACTGAATTATTAACTTGTTAATTAATACTGAACCGCATTTATTAGACTTAACATAGAATGCATACTTGGACCAAGGGCATTATTTCCTTTATCCCTAGCCTGTTGTTGATCTCCATGTATGGTGCCTATAACTCCATCATCGCACACGAACTTCAGAAGAATCAGATGGGTGACGACTACAGCCTTGATCTTGTTTAAGGTGGGTCGTCCCTGGATGACATTGTATGCCGTCAGGTCTTTGACGATTAAGAAGTCCACCTCCATTTTCCGCCCATTCTGCCTATTTCCAATTTGAACCGGCAGAGTGATAACGCCAACAGGATGAATGGTACTCCCTCCAAAACCAATGATGGGATAGTGAATTCTTTCGATGGCTTTGGGATCGTGTGCTAGGCGATTGAGGCATTCTAGACTCATTATGTCGGACGAGCTTCCCGTGTCTATTAGTATGCGCTTAACTCTCATGTTAGCTATCTTGAATTCAACCACAAGTGGATCATCGTGCGGCGTGGCTATCCGTCCACCGTCTGACTCACATATTTCAATCTTTGGGAATGGATCCATGGGCGCTTTGGCTGACAGCAGCACTTGCCCTAAGCGGCGAGCATAATCCTTCTGTCCTCTCATGGTAGGTCCTCAAGTGGCTGGTCCTCCAGATATGACGGCTACAAATCCTCCGTCGCTGTGTTGTCCCTTAGTCGGCGAGGCAGGGGACTTGTTCCTTTTGTATTGGTTTTTTCCAAAGCCCTGAGCATTCTTCCGTAAGTAGTTCTTGAGATGTCCTTTGGAGGCTAGACCATCTAAAGCCCTCTTCAAGCTTCTACAATTCTTGGTTTCATGTCCTATATCTTCATGGAACTGGCAATATAATTTGGGATCTCGAGTCTCAGCAGGGGACTTCATGGGGAAGGGTCGATCAAGGTCGTACTTTGCCCCCACGTCTTTTAGTATGGTGAGAAGGTCTGTGTTGTACTCGAAATATTCCCGTTCTTGCGGTCGTTCTCTCTTGTGCCCCGGAAAGTTGGTATCATGCTCTTTAGAGAGAGCCCATGTGCCATTTACCCGTGGAGGTTTTCGGTCCACCTTATCCTTCTTCCCGGAGGAGTCTGTTGTTTCTCCAATCCTCGCCTCCTTTGACGCGCTGCATATTTCCGTTGCATGGATAAATGCTTCAGCCTCGTCTAGGACCTCTACCATAGTCCTTACACTCTTCTTAACTAGGTCAAACTTGAAGGAGCCCTTCTTCAATCCCCTGATAAAATTATCAAAAGAGACACCATCGGGCAAGTCTGGGATCTGTCCCGCCTCCAGGTTGAAACGCTTCATGTAGCTTCTTAGGGACTCGTCCTTCCCTTGCTGGATCCGTCCTAGATGCATGCTAGTTTTCCTTACTTCCTTGTGTGCCATGAACCTTGTAGAGAACAAAGTCTGTAATTCGCTAAAAGAGGCAATTGATCCTGGAGGCAGCCGTTCAAACCATTTAGACGCTACTCCCTTAAGTGTGGCTGGGAAGTACTTGCACCAAGTGGCTTCATTGGTTCCCTGTACATACATGTGGTGGCGGTATGCGACAAGATGCATGTCGGGATCAGTGGTCCCGTCATAAGCTTCAATGGTAGGGGTTTTTACTTTGGGTTCCTTCGGGGCGTTCATAATCTCGTCAGAAAAAGGGGTACTCATGTGCCTTAACGTCAGGTTGTTGAATCCTTGCTGAATATGATAGGTTGGCTCACGGCGGCTTGATAGCAGGCGGGGGCGCATGCTTACTCTATGGGGCGTCATCTGGGTTGGTCCACGTGTAGTGGGATAAAATGGCGGGTCTTCCATCACAGGGGTGGACCCGGTGTCTGATAGTTCAGATTAAGCCTCATTGTGCTCTTGACGCCTTGCAGCTGGTCGCAAGACGGCTGGGGGACTTCCCCTAGATGATGGTCGTATGACCGGATCCCTTCGAGGTAAGAAGGTGGGTGGGTCACGGCCATATTCTGAGTTCTCAGGCACAGGGCTAACCCCCCTGCTTGCTTGTGGACGAGAACCTTCTCCAGCTCTCCAGACGTTGGACCTGAGCGGCATTCTGCTTATCCGATTGACGCCTAGACTGAGGGGCCTCTGCGGAGCCGTCCTCTCAGCGCAGTAGATCAACATGTTCTTCCGAATTTCATCTTGCAGTGTAGTGCTCATCTGTTGTCGGAAGGTCTGATTCATTTGCTGTTGGAATCCTGTTAAAATCTCGCGTAGGGAGCCCACTGATACTGGCAAATCTAGATTCTCATCCAACACGACGTCTCGGACGCTAGGGCTTAGATGGCCCTGGCGGAGACGCCTCGGTTATTGGTTCTTCTTCCACCACCACCTCAGCTTGCATTCGTCCTGGTGTGTTCCCTGCATTTGCAATTCGATTAGTCTCTTCAATGTGCCGTCTCTCTTCTTCACCAGCATGCTCTCTGTCAGGGTGTAGTTCGGCCATGACACAGTACCTCCCCACAGACGGCGCCAAATGTTGTGGGAACTTTTACGGTGCTGATGTGGCACGCGCTCCTCGGAGGTATCAAGTATGACCTGGCACGAACTTCTGGCAACCTGCAAAACAAGAATATTCCCGTAGGAATATTCCCTCCGATGCTTAAGTAAGTATAAGCTAGAGAGATAAGTAGTTTGTAGAGAGAAGGCAGAGCAAAGATAAGTTTGTTGTGGTTGGGCAAGAATTCAATGCCCTTTTACCTAGGGATCTGCACTATTTATAGTGCTAGGGTTTCTCGGGAACTGGTCCTGCATGATTGAGTGTTTACGCAAGATTGGGACACGTGTTCTGCATTGGTTCTGGAGGCTTGTTTAGGCCCAATGTGGACCTCTTAATCGTTTGGGCCTGGGCCCTGTGAAGTTTGAAAAATGCCCGTAGGCAAGCTTTTGGGCTCTTTCTTCTGGGCTTTGATAGGGCAGTCAGGTGGCATTCTTTTAGGCCACATCAATTTATATATAAGATAAAACATAATCATGTTTGATCTTGTTAGATTCGTCTCAATTTGTATTTTTAAAATATTAACTTTTTATAATTTTTTGCTTAAAGAGAATTAAATATATTAATGATTAAAGTTTTGCATAGGCATGCTTGAAAGTGACAAACGTTGCAAGTATTAAGAATCGGAGGAAATAGTATTCTACAAATATTTACATAACACAATACACGCATTACAAATTTCATTTGAGCAGAATATATAAAGGGAGACATGACATACTAGCACAACTAATGTGTAATAGTCATACACTTAATTGGTTGTGCGACATAATTAATGTTCTCTTACGAGTCGTGAACAATTCGGGTTAAACGGGTTCAGATTGAAATTGGTTCAGATTAAACGGGCGACGGGTTGAAACGGTTCGGATTAAACGGGTCACATATTGCATACGGATCGGATTAAATGGATTTTCCTCGGGTAGATAAATATTCGGGTTGAAACGGATCGGATCATAAACGGGTTTCAGATCGCTTCAGTTGGGATTAAACGGATTCAGATTGTCACGGATCGACCTGTTATATGATTCAGATCTTAATCGGATCAATACTAACAGGTTGGGTCGGATTCGGGTTGGATATAATCAGATCGGATCGGATTTCGATTTTTGGCTCGCGTGTTCTAAACGGTTTAAATTCTAAACGTCGGACAAACCATCAGATTCACTGGGTCGGATTGAGAATTGTCACCCCTAAATCCTCCGATTTTTATACTTGCATCCTTTGGATTTGACACATAAATTAAAAAAAAAGTTGTAATATAAAAAATGTTCATATAATGAAACAAAAAATATCAGGCAACAATAGTAAAATTAAAATGTGAGTAAAAATAAAGTACGTATTTAATATGTGAACATACCAAAAACATGTGAAAACATACCATAAAAGAGAACAATACGAGTATCATGCAACTTCGATAAAAGAAAAATACTCCGTAGTGCAAGTAAAAATATGGAGGAATATAATACTTCGTATAAAGAATCCAATTATCGTTAGGCATCTTATTTCCACATATTTCAGGAAAATTAAGTTTAGATAAAATAAGTTCAGATAAAATACTCCGTAACTTAAATTTAGATAATTCAAACAGCATTTATTATTTGAAGGGTCTTATTCAAGTGGTAACTTTTGAAATCTTTGATTGTGTGCTTTTCTTTCTGCATTCAATCATATATATAAGGCGTGTTCCACAATAGTTTATAGGGTTTTGACTTGTAAAAAATTATATCGTAGCTCTATAGATGGTGTAATAGTGCGTTCGACAAAATAGTGGAGACCACTATTTTTTAATTTTTTTGGACAACTAGTGAATCCATCAAAACTTAAACTAATAAGATTAGAAGGTCTTTTATTAAAAAGGAAAGAAAATAAATAGGAAGATTATTTTGTGACACCTTAAAAGAAAATGAGAAAAACATTTAAGTACGAAAGGAGTACTTTGTATAACAGAAAAATAAAAGACAGTAAAAAGCGACTAATCCAACTCTAAGCGTAATTTAGTTGACGAACCTCTAAATGAACAACAACTTACACAAAGCTATGCGCTTGTTGAACTGGATCCCGCTCTACATTGTGGAGAACCCATCTTTTTAACACATTTCCCTTTTCGATCTGCAAATACCGGCGAGGACCACTTGCTTTTACCAAAAATCACTTTTGGGATACAACGTACTTTGCAAAGGAAATTGAAATTGGTCTTACAATAAGGGAAAGGGATCTATTTTCCACGAGGGAAAAGAGAAGATGAGAACTTTTTTTTTTGACAGCAAGAAGATGAGAACTATTTCATCAGTTCATTGATTATAAATACTACTCCTTTCGTATTTATTTAAGAGATACACTTGGTCGGACACGTGTATTAAGAAGAAGAATTGAATTATTAAAATAATAAAGTAAGCGGGGTTGGGTAGATATTTTAATAAGTAAACAAGTGTGAACCATGTCATTTTAGGGGGTGGGAGGTGGGGTAGGTAAATTACATGTATTATTTAATTAGATTGCGGGGTTGATAAGTTACTAAAAATGGAAAATGTATCTCTTAAATAAATACGGCCGAAAAATGCAAGTGTATCTCTTAAATAAATACGGAGGGAGTACTTTTCCGGTCTCTTTTTGCTTTTTAGGTTTGGCATTTTATACGTTTATTAACGTCTAATTAATTTGCATTGAGATTTCTCTATTTTTTTTATTTAAACAAGGCAAATTACGTTTATTTATAATGTTTTCACTATTATCAAAATTCTGATATTGGGAAATGAGAAAAATTTAATGTCCCAATAGAAAAGTGTAAGAGAGTAAATGACTAATTGGTTAAAATAATCAGTAGACACAAATTTTGATAGAATATTAAAGCATTTACTCCCTCCGTCTCTTTTTGTTCTTTACGTTTGGTATTTTTCACGCGTTTTAACGATTAATTAATTTGCATCGAGATTCCTCAATTTTTTTTATTTAAATAAGATAAATTACGTTTATTTATAATGTTATCACTTTTATCAAAATTCTAATATTGGAAAATGAGAAAAATTTAATGTCTCAATAGAAAAGTGTGAAAGATTAAATGACCTAATGAATTTAATTGGTTAAAATAATAATTGGACACTAATTTTGATAGAATACTAAGTCATTTATGTGATAATATAAAAAGAAATGTAAAGAATATTTTGAAACATCCAAAAAGGAAAACGTAAAGAACAAAAAGAAACGTAGGGAGTACTAAATCCCTTTTTTAAAGTTCTTCATAGTTACTATTTGCATGGATTTAATGCAATATTCAACTACTATTCCGTAATATATCTCATTCGTGTGTGAGAAAATTATAAAAAGTTGATATTCTAAAAATACATATCGAGCCAAATCTAACAAAATCTTACATGTAATGTTTTGATGTACTTCATCGATTCTTTATTGTTACAACATACCCCTCTACACGGTATTTAAGAAAGTGGTACTTGAGTGGAGCCACAACCACTTTAGTCACATTACTTACTTCATCTTAGGTGTAAAATTGTAACTTTGGGTTAAATATGTTTTCATTTTAGGTATGTTGCAACTATATAGAAATGGAGGAAGTATATAATAGTGAGAATTTGTGGTTGAAGTTTTCATACTTTGAACATATTTTTCAAAGCATAAAGAACTTTCAGAAACGAAGATTGTACGTATTTAATTATTAAAAAATGTTAGTGTAATCCAATTTATCTAAGCTACGAGCGTGTTATATTCATAATTTTCATTTATTGAACCTTTTAAAGTTTATTAGTAATTTGAACGTATTTTAGTTTAAATTGTACTTTGGTATCCCGTGAATTTTCCTAAATTTAATTATCTCATTTAACTTTATTTTTTGAGGGGGAAAAATGCGGTTACCTTATTTGAATTTATCTAACCTTATAGAGCAACTCCAATGGTTATGAAATGGACCTGCTCACAAAAAAAATAAACATGTGAGCAGGTAGCCCACCATTGGTACAACAATGACATAAGCAGCTGTTAAAACCTTGTAGCTATTTTGGGCTACGTAGCTCAAAAAACATATAGCTCAAATAAATAAATTATTTAAATTAAATATTATGTGGAGCTGCAAAGTGTTGTAGCCCACCAATATGATAAGTTGATAACTTGTAGTTTTAATCAATTGTAGCTAGAAATTTGACGTGACAAACTTAGCCACAACATCTCGTAGCTCACCATTAGAGTCGCTCTAACTAAACTTATTATTCCTTAAAATAAGGAGAAGAAGGTAAATACAACATGACATATATATATATATATATATATATATGTATATATATACATATATATATATATATATATATATATATATATATATATATATATATATAGGACCAGGTTCTGGTGAGAACCTCTCTTATAATGAGAACCTCTGATAGTTGTTGGATTAAAACAAAACGGACGGAAAGTAAACATAAGATCAAGAAAATTAAACACAATATCGACAGAAAGTAAACACAAGATCGAAAAAAGTAAACACAACATCGAGTAAAAGTAAACACAATATAATCAAAAGTAAACGCACTATCGACAGAAAGTTAACACAAGATCAAAAAAAGTAAACAGAACATCGAGAAGAAGTAAACACGATATAATCAAAAGTAAACACAATATCGACATAAAGTAAACACAAGATCAGAAAAAGTAAACACAAGATTAGAAAAAGTAAACACAACATCGGATAAAAGTAAACAAAAAATAATGAAAAGTAAACACAGCATCGACAAAAAGTAAACACAACATCAACAAACGAATAAGAACTAAAAACACTAATTTCACTTGTTCGAAAATAAAAATTGAAAAGGGGATTACCTGGGCAACGGAAGAAACGAAAAACAAATCCCAGAATATGAATTTAGAAGAAGAAGATATGAGAAAGAAGGAGGAAGAGATTGAAAGAGAGAGAGAGAGAGAGAGAGAGAGAATTCACAGGGGAGGAGGGAGGAAGAGAGAGAAAGAAATTCTGAAAATTGAGGAGTTGGGGGAGGTCATTCAACGCGGGTCAATTACCATTTTACCCTTACTAATTTCAAAATTTTGGGTAGCTTTACAGCCATTAGATTCAATTGATCGACGATTGAGATTAGTTCTCAGTTCTCATCTTAAGGGGTGGTTCTCACCAGATTCTGATATATATATATATATATATATATATATATATATATATATATATATATATATATATATATATATATATATAATATAATATTACGTTTGTCTCATTTACGTAAATTATTACTAGCTCATTGTATACGAAACAACGAACGTCGAGAATTCATAACATAAATTAATTGCACAAGTTCAATAGTTTTTTTCCTGTGAGGAAAATAAATGTCCTATTTTAAAGTTTACCCTTGTAGAGAAGTTGAACTCTTTAGATCGAGGAGGGCCTTGACCAACATGGTGTTTAGTAGGAAGTTCCAATCCAGTGTAATTTATTCATCCTCCAAAAAATGAGCCAAACAGCGCACCAGGTTTTTTCAGAGCTATAAACATCATATTGACATTGAGGGTTCAACTGCAATGATTCAAGTGGATGTCTCATGAAATAAGCACAACCACAATGCAGGTATGGGGTGGGTGTAGGAAAATCACTATCAGATAGACGAAATGGTAATGGATGTGGCATCTCTAAGAACTACGGAGGGTGCCTTACAAGTTGAAGCGTTGACTTGCCTCTATGACATGAAATGGCTCGTCAAGCAAGATTAAAAAATATTAATGTTCTTACTGATTGCCAGCTGTTGGTGCAAGTGCTATTGGAGAAAGATTTTCTGGAAATATAGATACGGTGGACACTAGGAAAAATCAAGATATTAGGTAAGGATTTTTCTTGGTGCAACGTTCAGGAGCGGAAGCGAGTGGATCAAGCTCATGTTCTTGCAAATGGTGCTTATCATGATTTAATGTGCTTTCTAATTTTCCATAATGTTGTTTTAGTAAGCCTGTGTCAAAAAAATAAAAATAAACAAAAAACTAAGGTCTCGTTCGGTATTATTTTTTGTTTCCAACTTTCTGTTTTTTTACAAAACTAAAAACCAAAATATGAAAACCACAAAAAATAATTTCCAGTTTTTGTTGTCAGTTTTCGAAATTAACATGATTACAATAGATATGACTATTTTTTAGGTCATAATTCAATTTAAAGCATATGACTTATAAAATCAAAAACTGAAAATTGACGGTGATACCGAACGGACCCTAAAAAAAATAAAGAAATATTTTTAAGAATAACCCTTCTTACCCTATGAAAAAACAAAATAGAGTAAGTTTTTGATAAATTATTAATTGCATCTTCGACGAGCCAATTTATCCACGAGACATGTTGGATGTTGTACAGTTGTAGAGTGATTTCAACATATAAGATGTTGTCAGATTTTTACTTATTTTTTTTATTTTTAAGAGTGACATTTTGAACTAATCCCCAACACCTATCACATAATGTACTTCTTGCGTCTCTTTTTGTTCTTTACACTTTTTTTTTTGGGTGTTTTAAAATATTCTTTACATATCCTTTTATATTATCACATAAATGACTTAATATTCTATCAAAATTTGTGTTGGATTATTATTTTAACCAATTAAATACATTAGGTCATTAATCTTTCACACTTTTCCATTGAGACATTAAAATTTTCTCATTTTCCAATATCAGAATTTTGATAAAAAGTGAAAACACTATAAATAAACGTAATTTATCTTGTTTAAATAAAAAAATTGAGGAATCTCGATACAAATTAATTAATCGTTAAAACGCGAAAAAACACTATAAATAATTTTCTCATTTTCCAATATCAGAATTTTGATAAAAAGTGAAAACACTATAAATAAACGTAATTTATCTTGTTTAAATAAAAAAATTGAGGAATCTCGATACAAATTAATTAATCGTTAAAACGCGTGAAAAATATCAAACGTAAAGAACAAAAAGAGACAGAGAGAGTAGTTGAAAGGATACATGTCACATAACAAAGTGAGTACCCCACCAACTCTACCAATTAAACTTGATTATTTTTGTTTTTTATTAAATATTTATAGGCCCTGTTTGGTTAGGAGCTGTTAGCTGATAGCTGGTTTGACTAGCTGTTAGCGGTTAGCTGTTTGCATTAGCTGATTTGACTAGCTGGTTTCATTAGCTGTTTGTGTAAAAGTGTTTGGTAAATTAGCTGATAGTTGTTAGCTGTTTAATATGTAAAATGACCATTAAGGACATTGACATACTTTGTTTCTTATTAATATTAGACAAATATTTTATTGTGTTAATTTTTTCTCGCTATATTTTTCTAACAAACATTGACTAAATAAAATAAATTTATTTTTTAAAAGAAAATTATTCTTTTTTTTTAATATATATATTTTTCAAATAGATAAACATTACTAACGAAATTTTAAGCATGATTGCAATATACTTCAATTGCTTCAAAGTACTAATATAAAATTTTTTAAAACAAAAAACGAATCTAGTAATTATGGTGAAATGAAAAAGAAAGTGTGAGTAATGTTTTTAGGAGAAAAATATGTAAAGTACCAAGGTTGATAGTGGTTTAATAATAGGCAATAGTAGGACAAAATAGTCATTTTCATCCACTTTCTCAAACCTCTAATTGCAAAAACTCCTATATTGAATTTTTTCAAAATTAGCTTTTTCACCCCAAAACTCTCTTCCAATCCTCTCCTAACCAAACACTCCCAATTAGCTTTTTCTAAAGGTCAAACCTCCAATTCACCTCAAAATGCTCTTTTTCCCTCAAACCTCTCCTAATCAAACACCCCCAAAGTTTAATATATTGCTGCTAAGGATATGTACACTTATTTTTTATTCTTTATTTGATTGATTTTAATAGTGAAGTAAAGATTAATTAAGCTAAAATAGGGAGGGAGGATTCCACAAAAAGAGGGACTTTCCCTTAAAAGAAAGGAAACGAGTGCCTAGGAAGTTGATGAATGTCATGTTACCAATATGGTAAACTTTAATTATTTATATAAAAAAATTGGAAAAAGTCAATAACGAAAGGTGAGCATATTCTTGTTGACTTGCTATTGATGATCGTGAATAGTTGGGTGGCTTTTATGGTGTTTGCCATTTGCCCTCTACCAAAATCTTTTATGGTGTTTGCCGTTTTCCCTCTACCAAATTTTGGGTCTGTTTGGCCAGTATTTTCAATCACCTAAAATAATTATACTAATAGTATAAGTCACCTTAAATGATTAGGAGTGTTTGGTAGGGAGCAGAAATAAAAAATAAGATGGATAAATTGACTGATTTTGAAACGTTATCTCAACTAACGTTTGAGTTTCAGCTGTTGAATTTTTTTTTTCCTTTTATAAAAACATGATAATAGTCTATAATCCTAAATAATGGGAAATATCATAATACAACGCCATATCTCTCCGTGGGTGGGAAAAAAGTTATCCCCTGTCAACATATCAAACGTATTGGTAAGTTTCTCATCCTTCTAATTTTTGTTGTTGTTTTGTTGTTTTATTAGTTTTTCTTGAATTTGATTACTGCTTATATTGAGGGTTGGAGTATATATTGTGAAAACACACACTTGTAAATTAAGAGAGATGAAGAGCGCGCTATGATTGAAAGTTGTGTTTCAGGGGTGCAATAGTTTTATTTATGAGAAGAATAACGCCACAATGCCGCAATGCAATGTTATTTTACGTAGGATGAGGTTTTTACAGAATGTTATGTATTAGGTTTTTTTCCCTTTCCCAAAGAGATGGGTTGATTAAAGCTATTTCCATTTTCCAGAGTATATATAAATTCTAATGATGGTTAATAATTATTGTGATTAGCATCACAGTGACTTAAATTCTTCAAGGATAGGATATAGGATTATAGGGTATGTTGATCCGTGATAGAGTGACATCTGAAGAAAAGCAGTTAATTGCTACTCCGTATTACAGAGTAATAATATAAAATGCATCTATTAAGAAACGGAGAATGTAGATATTCGTGTTAGTGACATTATAATTTCATATAACACTATGTAAGCAATATTTCAAAAATCAAAATACGTATATTTATTTTATTTGTAATTTCTCTTACAAAGAAAATAATATAGATGTTAAAATATATAGACTACTAAGAATTTCAGGTACTTAAAAAACTAGTTCTACCAAACAAGTAATACAAACAGCTACCTTATCAGTTTCAGCACCGTATCAGTTTCAGGTACTATCTTATCAGTATCAGCTACCTTATTAATTTCAACTCAATTTCAGCTAGTGTTGCCAAATAGAGCCTTTATCTCATAATTTGTTTTTGTTTTTTTTTTTTTTTTAATTCTTTTATGTTTTCCCCACTCCGTTAAGATAAGTAATGTTGGTTACGTTTTAAGGCCCTGATTATTTTGCTTAATTTCAGTTTCAAGACTTATTTCGCAGTTCGGTTTAGTTCAGTTCAATTCACCTTAATAATAATAATAATTGATGTGGGCTTAATAGTTGCACCTTTAAGCCCAAGGAAGTCAAGATAACTAGGCCAACGAATCCATGGCCCAAGCCCAAGAAGCAGGCCTGGACCTTGGTGTTCAGATAAAATAAAGGCACGGCCTTAGTTAAGGAAGCCCATGATCTCTGGCCCAACTTGCTATAAGGTCATTGACAGAAGGACACATGTCCCCCGGCCCAAATCCTACGGAGCACACAGATAGGGATGAGGGATCACTTCCCAAGAAACCCTAGCATTATAAAAGGCTCAAATCCCAAGGTAAGAGGAGAAGGAATTCATTCCCACCAACTTGGCATTAAATTTGCTCTGCCCTCTCTGTACAAATTATTTCTCTCTCTTGCATATACTTACTTAAGTATCGGAGGGAATATTCCTACGGGAATATTCTTGTTTTGCAGGTTGCCAGAAGTTCGTGCCAGGTCATACTTGATACCTCCGAGGAACGCGTGACACGTCATCACCGTAAAAGATCCCACAACATTTGGCGCCGTCTGTGGGGAGGTACAGTGTCATGGCTGAACTTCAATCTGAGCGCGGAAAACCCCAGAACGAAATGGGACTCCCAGTCAGGGGAGGGGCGTCTAAAGATAAGTCCAACTATCATTGTGACGCTGCAGCTAGCCGACCTGCTGCCGCGAGGTCTGTGCAGCACTTGTTGAAGGGCGCCCACGAAGTCAACCATAAGCATGATAATGGCAAGATGATGAAATCTTTATCAGAAGATCTCGACTCACCCATGAAAGGACCTACCCTGGAGAAGGAGAGTCGGCATGTAAAAGAGGAACGTCCAGGAAGACGGACGAGACGAACTTCACAGAAGAATGATGAGGCTCAGGGTCATCACTCTCTCAAGACTCCTAGAAGACAGCATGAGAGCGCCACCTTGAGAAAGAATGGCCGCGGCACTGAGGAGAAAAGAAGGCGAAGGAGGTCGTCATCTAGGGGCTCCTTTATATTCAACACGACTCTTGAAAACATCCTCCTGGCTGGGGGACCGAGTCTGGGATAGAACCATTCCCCCGACGACTGACCACCTCCAGCCAACAGGCCCCTTTCTGTGCTTTTCACAAAGATGAAGGACACGACACCCAAAATTGTCGGATGTTGAGGAAGATATTAAGTAATCATGCGGCTGAAGGACGCCTCCGCCAGTACATCCATTTAAAGGACGCAGACAAAGAAACAAGCCTCACCTTCAAGAAGTATTCAAACGAAAGAGTTATGGTAATATCAGGGGGAATAGCTGCAGGAGAACCATGTAAGGAAGGACGGCAAGTAGGCCCATCTTATCTTCGCCCCGCACAGACGAATCTACCCTTTGTAGAAATTTCCAAAGACGACTACAGAAGGGCGACAACACCATATGACGATGACCCTCTGGTTATAGAGATTAAGGTGGCTAACCTCAAAGTGAAGAGAGTACTGGTGGACACAGGGAGCTCGTCCGACATAATCAGTCTGCAATGTCTACGAAAATTAAAGCACGATCCTGAAGCCATAGAAAAGGTATTCGGGCCCTTGGTAGGATATGGAGGGAGCATCGTTCGTCCAATTGGCTCCATCTTACTCCCGTCCTCTACTGGAGTTCCCCCAGTGACAAAAGAAGGCGTCATCCGGTTTATAATTGTAGCAAACCTCACCACATTCAACATCATACTCAGCCGTCCAACACTCAACGACCTAAGAGCTGTGATCGTTCCTCATTTACTACTGGTCAAATTTATAGGAAGTAACGGATGAGTTGGGTCCCTCTATGGAAATCAACAGTTGGCCAGGGATTGTTACTTATCGACATTAGAGCCAACGGCCTGGGGAGCCTCTCCGAGGGGAAAAGAGCAAGCTAAACCTCTGGCAAGCCGTCGTAAAACCCGAGAGACACCAACGGAGCACAATGCAGAAAGACGACTTGAGCCAGTGGGAGTACACTATGCTATAATTCTGGACTTAGCGGACCCGTCTCGAACGGTCCCCATTGGGATTCCCCCCTGACGACCCCATGTCAACAGCATTAGTGCAACTGCTCCGAGAATACAAAGAAATATTTGCCTTCACGGTAGAGGAGATGCCAGGCATTGATCCGGCGGTAGCCGTGCACAAGCTAAATGTGGATAGTGCTATAAAGCCAGTGCGCCAGAAGAAGAGGAATCATGGAGAAGCAAGAAATTTGGCCGCTGCTGCTGAGGTTAAAAAGCTAATGGACGCAAGCTTCATACGTCCGTGTCAGTACCCAGACTGGGTAGCTAATGTAGTACTGGTACCCAAGCCCAATGGGACATGAAGGATGTGTGTTGATTACACCAATATCAACAAAGCCTGCCCCAAGGACAGTTTCCCACTGCCAAAGATAGACCGACTCGTCGACTCAACGGCCGGGCATGCCATGATGAGCTTCATGGACGCTTACTCCGGATTTCACCAGATCCCATTGTGGCCCGAAGATCAAGAGAAGACGTCATTTGTCACGGAACAAGGATTGTACTGCTACAAAGTAATGCCGTTCGGTTTAAAAAATGCCCCAGCCATCTTCCAACGGTTGGTGAACACAGTTTTCGCGAAGCAGCTGGGGAGGAATATAGAAGCCTATATCGATGATATGATTGTAAAAAGCAAGCAAAAGATGGATCACCTCGACGATTTGCGAGAAACCTTTGAGACCCTCAGGACATACCAAATGAGACTCAATCCCAAGAAGTGCATATTCGGGGTATCCTCTGGCAAGTTCCTTGGCTTCTTGATTGACGAAAGGGGCATTGAAGCAAATCCGGACAAGGTGCAGGCGGTCATCAATATGATGTCGCCAAGGACGGTCAAAGATGTGCAACGCCTAACTGGATGTCTTGCCGCCTTGGGGCGATTTTTATCTAGAGCCGGAGATAAGTGTCATTACTTTTTCAGTACCATCAAAAAGGGCACCCAGTTTGAGTGGACGTCGCAGGCAGAGGCCGCCTTCCTTCGTTTAAAAGAACACCTGCATACTCTGCCGCGAATGGTCAGCCCTCTCTCAGGAGAGGTCTTGTATCTGTACCTTGCCATCTCAGAGTACGCACTAAGTGCCGTCTTGCTTACAGAAAGGGATGGGACGCAACTACCTGTCTACTTTGTCAGCCACATGTTGCAGAATGCCGAACTCAAATATCCAACAATTGAAAAATTCGGCTTCGCTCTGTTCTTGGCTAGTAAGAAGCTTCGTCCATATTTCCTGGCTCATCGGCTGATAGTCTACACGGATTAGCCGCTAAAGCGGCCGTTTACCAATCTGGAAGCGTCCGGAAGAATGCTCAACTGGGCAATTGAGCTTAACACATTTGATATTTCGTATGAGCCGCGGAAGGCAATAAAGGGACAGGCATTTGCTGACTTCATTGCGGAACTGACCAAGCCACCCTATTTGAAGAATGAGAAAACCCAGTGGATAGTTCATGTGGACGGCTCTGCCACCCAAAATGGGTCGGGAGCCGACATTATCTGCGAATCACCAGAAGGGGATATCTATGAATATGCAATGCGTTTTAACTTTCAGGCGTCAAACAACGAAGCTGAATACGAAGCCCTGATATGTGGAATTCACATGAGCAAAGCAGCGGGGGCGGCAGACGTCCTGGTTTTATCTGACTCATAGTTAATCGTCAGTCAAGTAAAAGGAGAATATGAGGCCAAGGATGACGCCATGATAAAATATCTGGAAAAGGTCCGTCAGGAAGTTCAGCAGCTGTCTAACTTTGAAATACAACATATACCCCGGTCTGAAAACAACAAATCAGACGCTCTATCCAAACTAGCAAGCTCAGCGTCTTGTGATACGCCACATCATGTGTTTTGGGAAGTAAAGCAGCTTAAAAGCATTGACACCTCGAGGACAGATATCCTAGATTGAACAGCCACCTGGATGGACGACATTGTTAATTTCAAAATGAATGGAGTACTCCCTGATGATCCCAGGCAGGCAGAAAGATTACAAAGGAAAAGTACCTGGTTTGAGATATGGAATGGGACTCTATACAAAAAATCCTTCTCACGGCCTCTTCTTCGCTGCGTAACCCCCGAGAAGGGGTATGAAGTACTGGAAGATCTTCATCAGGGATTATGCAGCTCTCACATAGGAGGGAGGGCCCTGGCAGAAAAAGCCCTAAAAACCGGATACTATTGGCCCACTCTCAAAGAAGACGCTCTTAACTTGGTTAAGCGGTGTGATAAATGCCAACGATTTGCTCATCTAATTCGACGGCCGGCGCAGAGACTGACACCAATCACCAGCCCTAAACCATTTGCCAAATGGGGGATGGACTTATTAGGTCCCTATACGACGGCACCAGGAGGATTGCGTTACGTAATAGTTGCCGTCGACTATTTCACCAAATGGGTAGAAGTTGAAGCTTTAAAAAACACTAAGGCACAAGATGTGAGAGCATTCATCTGGAAAAACATCATCACAAGATTTGGCGTGCCTCAGTCTATTGTCTTTGACAACGGGCCACAATTCAAGACGCCCAAATTGGAAGATTGGTTGGCTGACCATGGTATCATAGCATGTTTTGCATCAGTAGGACGCCCCCAAGCTAACGGACAAGTAGAAGCATTCAACAAAATCATCTCTGAAGGGATGAAAAAGAAGCTTGATGAGGCGAAGGGCTTCTGGGCCGACGAGTTACCATATGTTTTATGGTCTATACGGACCACGACAAAAAACTCCACAGGAGAAACACCATTCTTGTTAGCTTATGGAGCTGAAGCCGTCCTACCCATTGAAACGTGTGAACCAACTCTGCACGTCATGTTGTTTAATGAAGACGCCAATTGGGAAATGATGAAGGCGGCCTTGGATTTCTTACCAGAAACAAGAGGAAATGCGGCTCTACGACATCAGCTATACAAACTCCGAATGACGAGGGAGTACAACAAAAGGGTTTCTAGAAGAATACTAAAAGTCGGAGATTTTGTGCTTAGAAAAATGGAAGCCGTCGGACGCGCCAATGAACAAGGGAAACTTACTCCTACTTGGGAAGGTCCATATGAGATTTACGAGGAGGTTCGAGACGGAACATACCGGATCCAAGACATGCAGGGGCGTCCGATATTGCGTATATGGAATGCGGATAACCTCAAGAAGTACTTTTTCTAGATTAACACTTATGTTATCTTGATTATATGTTTTGTAAAGACGTCCAAAACTTAGACGCACCATGTAGCATGCTTTAAACATTAAATGAAAAATTCCTTGCAAGCCGGCCTTGTTGGGAAATCTTTATGACAAATATGTTACCAAATTTCTTGGAGAAATGCAAACTAACGTTCTCCCAAGAAATAAAGACTAGTCGTCTAAAGGCCTAAGAAGTGGCCCAGATTAGCACCCTTACTAGGCTAATCACCTAGAACACAGGGGTCACACATTTCTAAAAATAGCTATATAAAGTAGCTAAAGACCTCGGCAAAAAGACCAAGGCAGGCATCTGACGTCTCAATTTAGGGGCGTCAGATATAAT
This sequence comes from Spinacia oleracea, assembly GCF_020520425.1. NCBI lineage: Eukaryota > Viridiplantae > Streptophyta > Magnoliopsida > Caryophyllales > Amaranthaceae > Spinacia > Spinacia oleracea. Next base: position 41,041,992 of record NC_079488.1, read on the forward strand.
CGTAGAATCAATCACAAATAAACAGATGGCAAAAGCTAAAAAGCAATAAAAACGTTCAAAAGACGCCAAGTCATTCCAAAAAATTAGTCATAATTACAAAAATTATGCACATAGTGCCACTAAGCAAGGCGTCACGAAAACAAGCCCAAAATAAATACAAAACGCCTAGAAGCTCTCATTCATCGTCCTCGCTGGGAACAAACTCAGGAGGAGTGCGTCCTTCCTTCTGAGCCTTCTCCACCTCAATCTGATAGGTGAGGAACTTCTCGAACCAGCTGAAGGGACGTTTACTGGCAAATTCGGCATTCCATGCAAGCTCCATGCCCCTTCGGGTTGAATTCTCACCCAGCATGGCCGACTGGTCGAGAACACTCTTTGACGAGGCAACCTCCTTGCGAGCCGCCTCCAGCTGGACCTCCAACTCCTTAAACCGAGTCTCAAGACGAGAAAACTCAGCTTCCTTCTCCTTAATTCTCTCAGAAAGGTCCTCCATTTGAGAAAAGTTCTGATCAATTTGCAGGAGGCGGTGCGCGTTCTCAGCACGTTGGGAGGCCAGAGAATTGGTCACAGCGTCAATCTCCTCCCGCCTGTCAAAACGAAGTTTCTCCAGCTCAGCAAAATTTTGATCGCCACACTGACTGGCCAGAAGACGGTGTCGAGCCTCTTCATGCACCAAAGCAGTGCGCCACTTCTTTAGCGAGTCCAGCAGAATGAACATCTGCACAAAAATAGCAAGAGTAAAAAACAAGAGAAACAAGAATATGTAAATAATAAAGGCTTAATGAAACTCACATCCAGTGCCGAGGACTGCATAGTGGCAAGCATATCCTCGGCCGCCTCAGGAAGGGTCTTAGCATACTTGGGAGGAATGACATTGTGCATCAACGTCATTATCCTCTTTGGGTCATGAGAGTTGAACCCGCCTGAAGAAGGGATCTGATCCAATTCAGCATCAATGTCTTTCTGAGGGTCGGGTATTTCTATGGGAAAAACAACGGTCTTAGAATCCCTGGGAGAGACTATATAACTGCTAGACGAGGAACGGCAGGTGGTTACGATGTTGGAGTAAAACTTACCCCCAGAATTTCTAGCTCTTTCCGCCGCGTTCAGGGGAATATTCCGGCGGACGGCTTCAGCAATCCCCGCAAGAGGATCGACCGTCGCTCCAGTTTTCCGAGAGCTAGGAGAAGCGGATGCAGTCTTAGGGACGGAAAACACCTTAGGAGCCTTCGAAGCCGTTGACTTGAAGACGGGTTTCCCTGTGCCGCCAACCCTGCGCTTGGAAGAAGGTGCCGCGTCCGTGACCGCCTTCCTCACACTCTAAAGAAACGAAAACATATAAGTTGCAAAAAATAATGGAAATTACATAGGAAGGCTTGAACAATACCTTCTCCTCAGCAGCAGGAGGGGGAGCCATCTGCTCTGGGACGGCTTGCTCGGGCGCCTGCTGACGCTGCCAAGCCTTAAAGGTGCTGGCGTCAAGTACCTTTTCCAGCCAGGACGGCATATTCACTTGGCCTTTGGAGGCATCGTCTAGCTTATCCATGGCCTCGTCTGAAAAATCAAATAAAGACATTAGTAAAGTAGAGTTTTGATGAAACAGTGAAAGATTTGAAGTATAGATACATTACCTCTCGGCATATACGGACATAAGCCCACAGCCGAGAGGAAAACGGGATCGGCCAGTTGATCCAAATGAGGCAACAACCCCTCGGGTATGTAGGCCGTCTTGTCCTTAACTATGAGCGGCTTGGCCTTGAACAAAGACGAGACCCGTTTCCAGAGGGCGGCGGAGACCGGAGGGAAAGAGCTGCCCTTTCCAACCAAATTGGGCTTAACAGTCCAACGTCTCATCCGCTCGCACATCTCCAAATTGGCGGTTTTGATAACCACCCACTTCTTTCTCCAGTGATGCCACTTGGACGCCTTGCCCATCACCGTCTGACAGGCTCCCTTGTACGTAAGAATTAGCCAACCCGCGGCAGCTTTGAAAACCTGGGACATGGAGGCGATCCTCAGGAACGCCGGGAAGGAGGGAGTAATACCTTCGAGCTCACAACGGGCGATATAGCCGAACACACCAGCCCAAGAATTGGGGGACATCTGGTTCAGACCAATGTTGAAGCCGTCTAGCAATTCCACCACAAAGGGGTGAGGAGGGAATCTCATGCCAAGCTTCAGAAAGGAGCTGTACACGGCAAATTCCCCTTCCACTAGTCCAAAGCTGGTGCAGTCCATACCAGCCGGCATGCGAAACTTATACTCAGAACCTAGATTCAGAGACTTCCCATAATCCCTCCCCTGGATGGTGAGGAAAGTCAGCCACGGGTGAAGTGGGAAGATCGCGCTGGGGTGAAGGTGACCTTCCTCCCCACCTGACGTGCTCGCCGGCGCGACATCGGCGCGCTCGTTTGAGGGGACGTCCTCCTCCATGGGAGAAGAAGATTCCCCTTCGAATTGCTCCTCGTCTTCTATTCGCGCCATGAAACCCTGCACAGGCTGAAGACTTGGCTCAAGACGAGGGGCATTACTTGAAAAGAGAAGGCGTCAAAAGGGCAGGTTGACGCCCTCAGTTTGACGAAACCCTCGCATAATTAAGAAAAGAGAATTGGGAAGGATCAAAATCAACAAACAAATTTTCCCAAAAGAAAGCATTACCTGATAGATCAAAGAGAATTTTTGAAGAAACTTGATGAAGAACTGCAAGAACAGGGCTTTGAAGATTGTGGCGGCGCTATAGTGGATTTCGGTGGATGTTAGACGCCGGAAATCGCCTTCTCCTATAGCTCTCAATTGATCACTAGAAATTAAGGGGAAAGTCACTCAAAATGGCCACTTATTTATAGAGGGGTAAGAAATGATTACCCCTGCCACGCGTCGTCATCCCATTGAATAATCCAAGAGCAGTGAAAACTAACGTCTGTTTTCACTCCTTATGAGAGGCAAATGATGTGGGCTTAATAGTTGCACCTTTAAGCCCAAGGAAGTCAAGAAAACTAGGCCAAAGAATCCATGGCCCAAGCCCAAGAAGCAGGCCTGGACCTTGGTGTGCAGATAAAATAAAGGCACGGCCTTAGTTAAGGAAGCCCATGATCTCTGGCCCAACTTGCTATAAGGTCATTGACAGAAGGACACATGTCCCCCAAATCCTACGGAGCACACAGATAGGGATGAGGGATCACTTCCCAAGAAACCCTAGCCCTATAAAAGGCTCAAATCCCAAGGTAAGAGGAGTAGGAATTCATTCCCACCAACTTGGCATTAAATTTGCTCTGCCCTCTCTGTACAAATTATTTCTCTCTCTTGCATATACTTACTTAAGCATCGGAGGGAATATTCCTACGGGAATATTCTTGTTTTGCAGGTTGCCAGAAGTTCGTGCCAGGTCATACCTGATACCTCCGAGGAACGCGTGACACGTCATCACCGTAAAAGATCCCACAACAAGAATAATAATAATATTATTATTATTATTATTATTATTTTTATTATTATTATTATTATTATTATTATTATTATTATTATTATTACTTATTATTTATATTTATATTTATAGTATTATTATATTACTTATTATTTAGGAAAATTTGGTAATATTAATCCAACCTTTGGCCGATTTTCTTTTATTAATCCCACCTACGACATATTTTTTAATAATCCCACCTTTACTACCCGACGACTTTTATTGGGCTTAAGTGGCCGGTAATCGGTGAAAAAGTCAACGAGATGGTGATGAATTGATGATGATGACTGAATATATCGAGAGAGAGTACTGCCATGTAGAGAAATAATGTCGCTTACAACAATTTTATGACATGTTGGGCCCAATAAAAGTTGTTGGGTAATAAATGTGGGATTATTAAAAAATATGTCGTAGGTGGGCTTAATAAAAGAAAATCGGTCAAAGGTTGGATTAATATTACCAAATTTTCCTATTATTTATATTTATATTATTATTATTATTATATATAACTAAATTATTAATTAATAATTACTTAGTTATTAATTAACATTTTTTATTATTTTGTAATTAACTAGAGATTACTAATTATTAATATTTAATTACTCCGTATTTATTATTTATTATTAATCATTTATTATTTATTATTTGTTATTTATTATTTATTATTTATTATTTTATTATTTATTTCCGTAATATTCTGTTAAGTTAAATTAAGTTCAGTTCAGTTCAGGAGCATTTAGTTCAGTTCAGCTATAAAGAACATGGCCTAATACTCTAACTTTTGATGTATTATCATGGGAGAATGTAGCAAATTATTACACTTTTAATTGTAGCAAGTCAACTCCACATGCCACAACTAGCCCTAAAATATACGAAACATGTAAAAATAATAGAATCATTGCTTTGCATTAAGGGGTTAAGGATATGAGAAGGTTAAACTACTAACCTTGTGTTAATTAGCATTAGTAATGTTCTTTTAATTGGCATGAGTGGTTAAGGGCCTCTTGTTCCTTAACCAATGTCTCAGGTTCGAGCCTTGGATATAGAGAAAATCTCAACTAGGAGGGATGTTTCTCATTGAGGTATCCATGCAAACTCCCGTGGGAGATTAGTCCACTCGCCGAAAGCGGTGAGAACTCGTAGTAGAACCAAAAAATAAATAAAAATAAACTACTTGTTTTCTTAAGGTGCACCATGGTCCATCATTTAAATTACGGTATAACTTATGTTGTTATATTTAGTAGAGCCTGTCTTATGAGTAATTGATGTGCTCCACACTTTACCGTCAAAATTTTATCTCTCTAGACTAGAGGTTTTCTCTCACTCAACTGTGAGGTTTCTGAATAATTTTCGTAATCTTTCTAAAATCTTTTACAAATCTTCCACTCCACTGTTGTATGCAGATACCAAATCTTCATCATCATCACTTTACCGTGGCATGCAAACCAAGCTATTGGCCGAAACTCATTCATCTTCTTCAGCAATTCAACCCACCAATAGTTATTGATCTAACTCTACACTCAAAAAATATTGAGCCCATCAATTTGAGTTTTCCAAGTTGAACAAAGTGAAACCGGGTGCTTTTAATTGCCATCCGTTCCCAATACATTTGTTTCTAGATTCTATAAATCACCCGATTCATTACTCTCCTCAATCACTTCAAACAATTTATACAATAAGCCTCTTGAGTTTCTCTGGTTCCAACCTCTATCTTACTACTTCTTTAATTCAAACCTTCTCTTCACCTACCTCCTTCTGAATTCTCTACAATGAGTAACCAAAATCCACAACAAAATGGGAATATTCAATCCCCGTACAGAATGGGGCTTTAATCCCTCCACCACCAAATTTTAATGCTCTAGGCTATATTAAATTCAATTCAAGTGTAGTTGGAATTTTTGCGGGTCACCATCCACCTTCGGTTGATTATATCCAGTATGTGGTCAATTCTCGCTGGGTTAGAAGAGAGCATGTCCAAGTTCACCGACGTGGCCTCTTTTTCATCTTTGAATGCCGAAATCAGCATGATCTGAATCGCTTAATTAAGCAGCATACTATTCTTTATGATGTCAGAATCTTGAATGTTAGAAGGTACCATATCTCCATTATTCCGCAACAAATTAGCTTCAATACAACCCGAATCTGGGTTAGAGTGTATGGACTCCCTCTTCCATACCTCACTACATCGTGGGAAAGGCAAATTCTGGGTCATGTGGGATACATCGAGGAATTGGATCAGAATGGAGAACTCATGGATTTCAGGTTGGAATTACGTGCACGGATGCTGATTGATATATCGCTGCCTTTAATTCCTGGGTGCTATATTCCGCTTGAAGGAGATAGAGTTATATGGATTTATTTCAGGAATGAGGGCATTTTTTGCTTTTGTAAAAGAAGTGGCTGTGCAGGAAATTACACTAGCAGATGTAGGACAATTTTGTCCGTCGCTGCAGGAAGATTGAGGAGAGAGTACATGATACTCGACATGGTGATGTTAGGGTCTTGCATGGACCCTTGGACTACGCATATTACACCAACTATATTGAAGGCTTGCCGGATAATTTCTGGTATCGAAATACAACAGTAAATCTAATATCACTTGCAGAACCTGAGGATATCCCTCTGGATGAACGCATGCAAGAGGGTGATGATGGAGACACTACGACAGAAATTGCATTTAACAGCGCTTAATAATGCATTTAACAGCGCTTCTTGAAGCGCTGTTGATGGCTTCACTATTAAAAGTAAAAGGTACCTTTAATAGCGCTTTTCAAAAGCGCTGTCATATGTAACATCTAGGATAATTCAAATGTTTCTTTCATAGCACATTATAAACGCTATTCAAGAAACGCTGTTGAAGATTTGGCGCCATCTTTCAAATTATTTTCTAATAGCGGATGTTAAGAAGCGCTGTTAAAGTTTTGTTTAATTTTTTTTTTAATTATTTATAATATCGCTGCCTACCTGAAAAGCATTTCATTTTTTTCCGCAAAATAAAACCATATATTGAAGAGTAGTGAATAGTTGAATATTAATTCCCAAACCTCAATGGAAAGAATTTTTACAAGTCATCCTAATAAAACAGATTACATAGGTCACAAATAAAATTCTAAACATTAAACTACACAAAATACATTAATTAATAAAGTTGTATGTTTGTTGGTTCATTCAACGTAACCTAGCCATTATACATTTGTTGAACAACATGGCGCACCCACTCAACTCTTACTTCGTCAATCTGCTCCGTGTCATAACTTGGAAACTGACAATCTGAAAAGTACTGCGAAACAATAGGGGTATAAGATATTCATACATATATAGATGGGAAAAAACCCGTAAGAATTAGTATTACAATAAACAATAAGTGCCATATATGGAAAAAAAAATCTAAACTTCACATTATAGGAATAGATTATCACTTAACATAGGTTGGTTGTATTAGGTGAATTTGTATCAAACCTATCTCAAAGTGACCTATAAAAGCCACACAATTGTTTAAAATGTTACACCCAATGCTCATCCAAGATATTGATTTTCCAGTTACAAACACTTGCATACTAAATATGGGATTGAAAAATTCCATAACCATTTCACTCTGCAATGTTTCTTCCTTGGCATTTCTAGCAGCCAGTCTGAAATCATTAACAACTACCAGCTTCTATGGCATTTCTAGCAGCCAGTCTGAAATCATTAACAACTAGCAGCTAGCAAAGGGAATATATGGTCAGCAGCAAGTCTCAGGTTGTCTTGGCTATTATTGTACGATTCTGCTGTACATTTTGGGGATTTATGAGGATTTATGAAGCAGCTAGCAAAGGGAATATATGGTCAGATTATATGAGAAATCAGATTTAGTATGGCCAGATTACTAAATCAGATTACTATCTTGAGTACTCAGTCACAGTCTGCCTATGCTACTCTCTCCTATCTTATGCATTCCTATAAATAACTTACAGGAACTAGTCTGATTTATGAAGCTCGATCAACAAACAGAGTTGCTGATTCAATGGCTAGACAGTTGCTGATCAACAAACACAGCAGCAGGACAAGAAGCAGGACAGTCAACAGCAGTAGAAGTATAAGCAGGACAGTCAACACCAGACTCCAAAAATTTCAGACCACTAAACTACTTCTATACTTAAATGATCTAGTTAAAGGATGAGATTTGTCAGAAAACGATGCAATTAAAGACTGCTTCTACTAAAAGCATGGACAATTATGTATATGACCTTTAGTATAACGCACCCATACACTCCAACAAATTAGTCCCCCACAGCAACTAGACTTTCCTTCCCCTGTTTCAAAATATAACGCACCCATACACTCCAACATATTAAGTTCAGCTAATCTTTGCAGTGTCCGGAAAATACACAGCAACACTAAGTTCAGATTTGCAAAACAAAAAGGTTCAGCAGAAATAAGACTTACTTCTTCAGGAATTTGAAGTCGCTTGTGTGAGATTATCTCCTTCATGAATCTCATCACATAATATCCACAATCTATGTAATCTTCTTGGCAAGGACACTACAAAATAAACCACAGGTCTGTAAATATTCCATACATTTTCAGCTCTAGCTAATAAAATAATATATAAAATGCTTACTTGTATTTTTATCCATTTTGTGTTCATCTTTAACTTTGTGGCAAGCTCCCTGTCACTTCGAAATTGGAGAAGTGCTCTAAAGGGAAACAAAAATTAAGACAAGACCATTAGTTAATTATCATATAAAAATTTAATTAAAGACAAGCAATGGTTGTTAATTAAACTCACTTACGTGTTAACGATTTCAAGTAAATCCCCAATGATGCCGTTTTCGTTTCCTATGAATTCAAGAGTACGTAAAGAATCCAAGTAATATACTGTGTTATTGTAAGGATCAATAACGCACAAAACCCAATGAAACCTACGAACCAAGATATCAAATTTTAAGGCATAGGAGAAAGATTCTCAATACGCAAACATTTAAATATAAGTGAGTGAAAGATATTATACTGAGCATTATATGGAGCAATGAAGATTTTTCCTTTAGCCGCCATTTTTTTTAGTGTGTCTACAATATATTGCGTCCGACTTCTTTTGCACTCTTTTACCTTCTTCGACTCCCCTTTTTTAAATTCGGTAAAGAGGGATATCCCCGATGGGCATAAAAACCCAAACAAAGCAGAGCATCCAGTCAAACAACATCGATCATATAACTTCCTATAAATTTTCAAGGAAAAATATGTATATTAAGGACTATTAGAAAGAAGATGTAACAATTCCCTAGATTTCAAAATTCAAACGGATAAGTTAATTTCAAGGAAATGAAACAAAAAGGAATATATACTTACGACATATATGTCAACATATGGGGCAGTTCAAGTTCTTTCTGTGCAAGGAGACGGAAGATTTCTTTCCTACCAAGAAAGATGTTCTTGCTTTGTGTTGTTACTCCAATGTGAATTGGCATTTTAATTTGTTCGTTACGTTCCATCTTCGAAACACAGATATGGAACATAAAAAGGCATTCTGGAAGGGTAGCCACATCTACATTTTCCTCACAACCGTCGTCTACCTTGTGAGATTCTCCTGTTGACGATGTTGGAGTTTTGATGGATTCTACTTGTTTGTCATTATCTTTTGAAGAAATTTCCGCCTGTAAGTAACACAATCGTCGTTCATAAACAATGTTAAAAACCATAAATAATACACATGTAGAAATAATTTTTACCGCCGTATCTAGAACAATAAGTTCTATAGGCCAGAAAACAAGGGTCCCTATAGCTTCTCCGATGGTTACAGCTTCTCCTTCAAGCGGCACGGGCAAAGGAGTGTCCATCTCCGTAGAATAGCTGATACCAACTCGTGCATATCCTGATGGTATTGGTAGTAGATGCATCACTGTGCCAGTTTTGAAGTTGTGAACATTCCCCGTAGCAACCACTCGATACCGAGGATTGGACAATGCTAATTTGCAAGGAGTTAAACCCTACAAGAGTCAACAAATGAGTTACAAATTCACAGCATCAACGTCAATGGAAATCGCATTAGTCATGTTTCTTTATCTAAATTAATTCAGAAATCACGAGAATGTGGCAGATTGTTTTTTCAAATCAGAATTATTTGGTTCAATCTATTTACCTCGGGAATAATACAAATATCTTGTTTTGTAGTTGCGTCCCCAATGTGATCTAGCTTCAAAACTTCGACATTCTCCTATAAATGAAACTTTGTCATGTTAGTTGTTCAAAGGAAAGCACTTAAACTGAATTAGAGAGCATAAGAACCAGCAAAAATAGAACGAGTCAGCTGATATTGCTGACTGCAGTACGCTGCTGCTGACTGCAGTATGCTGCTGCTCATCTGTTGAGAAACTTTTAATCTAATACCAGAAGTATATGAGAACTTATATATGAGAAACTTTTAATCTATATTGTTGTGTGTCCTGATCATAATGGAGTTTCCTTGTCCAATCAGATTTTTAAGGTATGCGTCAGTCAAAGAAATGGAACCAAAGTCTTATTAGGAAGCCAACTAAATCAGTCAAAGAAACGGAATTGACATAGGCACATGGTTCAATGAAAATATTTAATCTATTTACCTCAGGAGAACTAGCCTTAGGCGTGTCCCGAATGTGATCGAACATTAAGCCATCAAGATTCTCCTCCTCGACGTCCATTTCATCGTCCTCCTCCTCCTCGTCTTTCTCCTCCTCCTCCTCCTCATCGTCTTTCTCCTCCTCCTCCTCGTCTTCCTCCTCCTCCACCGAATGATTCTTTCTTCCCTTAGGCTTTCTGCTCTTCATATCCTTTATTTCCCGCTCCAAGATTTTAACCCGTGAGCACAATTTTGTCACTTGATCCATATACTCTTTTCTAGTTGTTATCGCTCCAAAAGAATCTGTATTTGTCACTCCAACTCCAACCCCTCTCACACGACCACCATATCGTTTCTCCTCCAAGGCCTTAGACAATACATCTAGCCTACCCGTGTCTTCAATCTCTCCTTTTTCAGCTTGATGCATAAAATAATCCTACAGCATTCATAAGAAACAAAGTTACAAAGAAATTTATTACATTGATAAACATATTATTATATAACAAATCAGATATCACTCCATATCAAACTCATACTATGCGCTTAGCAACTTCTTTAGCCCCTTCCTGAATATTCCCTTTGTTGTCGGTCCTCATTAATTTCCACAGTTGAGCTCGACTAACCGATGATACATAAATGCGTTTCTTAGCCATCTCTTCGATCTACAAGAAATTAAAATTGTGACCTTTCTAGGATACATTTTATATCAATTTAAACATAGAAATATTCAAAATTCATTTACCACATCTTGCTCAAATCGAGCATATCCTCTACGAGCACGCTTTTGATGATATAAATGTCCTCCTGCAGACTTCTTTGCGGCTGCACTCTTCTCCTGATAAACAAAAATAGGTCAAGATCTGTTTAGCAGTGCTGAAATAAGGCTACAGATCAGGTACTTATTATTATCAAATAATGCTACAGATCAAGTAATAAATGATATGTTCGGGAGAAGAATGGCTGTAGATGGTCATCGAACATTCAGCACGGATACCTCTTTACTGCAAGAGCAGTGCAAAGTTCTTTGCGAGAGACTGAATAATTCAGTTGCATTTTTGGCATTGTCAGATGCACAAAGTACAACGAGAAGAGAATTGACAACCAAACAATGTGGCACTAATTGTAAGGTATTTTCCAGGTTAATTTTTTCCAGATTTAGCTCATTACTTTTGGTGTTTTTCTTCAACTTGACATTAGCCTACACCGTTTTTATTTCCAGACTTTTAATCTAACTTTCTGCCTGTACAGTTCTCTTGATTAATTAATTTTAATTCATTATTCTCTTGTAAAATGTACATTACTTAATTATAAGGAATACACAAAACAAGATGTAGAAGAAAAGCCACATCAGGGAGTTCTGAATTGTTTCTTGTCAATCTATCACGATCATTTTGTGGGTACTATGTTGATACTGAATTGGTTCCATTTGCTTTTTGTTTGCTGTGCTTTAGGTGTTCCTGTGACTCTCTGTGCAATCCTACACTACAACTATCACAATCTGCAGCAGCTTTTCCATTTTCTATCGAACAACATGCTTAATGATTATGCATTTGGTTTATTAACCTAGTAGTAATGAAACACTCATTCTTCTGTAAATCTTTTAACGAGTATAGAAAGAACATACCGCCCATTCTTTTGTAAGTCGACTTTGAACAAACTCTTTCCAATCATTTGGCTTGATAAAATTGTATTGCTTTGGTGGAGCTGTACGTATTTCCATTTGCGGTGTCCAAATCCAATTTCTTGTGAGATCGGATTTGAAGTTCGTCCAAGCAGCATTAACTTTTTTCAACATCCATTTTTTCTTCTTGGGGTCAATGTTATATGTTATCTAAGAAGTAAAGAATAAAATTAATCAATGTCGATGTTCACCATCATATAAAGAATAGTTATTTAACAAAATGTACTAATGATATTATTACCGCAACATCTTCAAACAGAGAATCTGGCAAACGTTGAGGAACACTTTTCCATGTCTTAAGAGTAATTGGGACATTAGTGCGGATGCTAGTTCCCCAATAACTCATCATAGGTACACTGTGTTTACCAATTGGTAAATCATTGATGTTCCAATTAATCTGAAATTTGAGCCCCTTATTCCTTGCTCGAACAACTTTACTCATTCTAGTGGCTCCACGACCTTTTTCTTCTTTTCCTTTCTTTGGGAGGGGAACAAATTCAGTGGTATGCTGCTGTGAAGAAGCCATTGATCTGAGAAAACAAGTGACACTTAATGTAAGTACAAAAAGGTCAGGTTATCAAAATAAATAAAAGTGTTGCAGCGTGCCGGAGTCCATAGGTTTTGAAGTTTGTGTTGTTTCCCACTGTTCTGATTTTCTAAACAAGAGGATAACAACAAGAATAATTGATCCCTTAACCCTAATTCCTCATAGAGTCACGATAAAAAGTATCGACTCATCAGAAACATCAATCTGTTTCAAGTTTCAGTATACCACTGCTAGCGAATGAAGAACAATAATCTCAATTCAGAACAAGGACTCAACTGACTAGCATCAACAAGTGCACGAATGTGTACAATTAAGAACTTATGTAGGTTTTTAAGTATGCAAGCACCCGTATTAGAGTAACGCATGCAATATTTTGATAGAATCTGGCAGTAGTTCACTTAAGAAACAAATACCGGTGAAAAATCAGTACATCAGTATTGATTAGTAGCAAGATCAGTAGATCAGTATTTAATCAGCATTTAGAGCAGATCAGTTGATCAGTATGAAAAAGATGGGAAAAGCAACAGATTAGAACCAAATCAGTAGATACATATTTAGAGCATCAAAATACTATTGATAAGTAGCAAGATCAGTAGATCAATATTTAATTAGTAGTCAGAATGTGCAGGATCAGTAGCAAGATCAGCAGACCAGTAAAGTAGTTTGAGTTTTCATTTCTAACATAAGAAACCATCTCAATGTTTTCTTTTCTTCTGTTTACTTGTATTAGAAGGTTCAGAATCATCATCATCTATCCACATCCCCTCTGTGTGATCATTGCGCACATAGAACTCATCTTCGGGGGCTTGATCATCGGCTAGATCGTTGGGAGGGCCTGATGGACACATGAAAGAAGCATCCTCCATATCATCTATTTCATGAATCTGAAAGGGATGGCGTTTATTTGTTGATAAAACAAAAGACCATCTATTGTTAGCTGGATCAGTTGCATAAAAGACTTGTTTTGCTTGACTTGCCAATATGAACAGATCATCTTTACTACCCGTTCTGTTAAGGTCAATAAGTGTGAACCCATGTCTTTTCTCAAGTCTAACACCACTATTGTTATCAACCCATCTACAACAGAATATAGGAAGTCTAAAAGCACTGTAATCCAATTCCCATATATGATCAATTACCCCATAATAAGACATTTTTGCATATATTGGATTTTTGTCTTTTGTACTGGAGATATGCATAGCTTCTGCCACAATAGTCACACCACTATTTTGATTTGTTATCTCTTTGTCTCTATCCTTTGTGCAAAATGTATAACCATTAATTTGATAGCCAGAATATGATAATACATCCCTACGAGGACCTCGAGACAACCACTTCAATCTATCAGAAATGCTAGATGGTGACTTATCTAGTTCCTTTACAACTTGAACTTGTAACCATTCAATGAAGGTGGAATTATGCTTATCGGTGATCCATTTCTCATTCTTACCTCGATACTGGGCCCTCAAAATATCCATGTGTCTCTCCACATATGAATCAACCTCGGTACTATTGTGTAAAACATACAAGTGTGCCTGGTTCAACATGTCATGGGATATAGTTAACACTTTGCATCCCATAATCCCCTTCCCTTCTATCCCTCCCGAATATCTAGGCTTTGGAATCCCTACAGCTTCAAGCGAAGAAAGAAATTGACTACAATGTTCAATGGCTTCTTCTAGCACGTAGCGCTCAGCAATGCAACCTTCTGGTCGACTTCCATTCATAACATAATCCTTCAAAATCTTCATGTATCTCTCGACAGGGTACATGTATCTTAAATAAGCAGGCCCACACAGTTGGATTTCTCTAACCAAGTGGACAGTTAAATGGACCATTATGTCGAAAAAGGAAGGCGGAAAATACATCTCCAATTGGCATAAAGTAATAATAATGCCACTTTGCAAGCTAGTCAACTTCGACGGGTCAATCTCCTTGCTACATATCTCACTGAAGAAAATACAAAGTTTGGTGATTGCATCTCGAACATGATCTGGTAAAATGGAGCGAATAGCCACTGGTAATAGATGCTCCATGAGAATGTGATAGTCATGAGATTTCATACCTATCAACTTTAGGTCTTTCATTGAGACAAGATTTTTAATGTTAGAAGAATATCCCTCTGGAACCTTAATTCCATGTAAAGACTCACAAAGCACCTTTTTTTCTTTCCTACTAAGAGTGTAGCATGCCGGAGGGAGATAGGTACGACTTCCTTTCTTCTTTACAGGATGCAATTCTTTTCTAATTTTCAAGTGCGCTAAATCATTTCTCGCATTTTCCCCGTCTTTACTCTTGCCGGGCATATTAAGGAGTGTACCAACCAAACTTTCACAAATATTCTTCTCAATATGCATCACATCAAGAAAGTGCCTAACATACAAGTTCTTCCAGTATGGAAGACCAAAAAAAACTGACTCTTTCTTATAGCCCTTACTAGGGAGTTGGTTGGCATTTAGTTTTCCATGTTTCACATTCAACCCTTGCACTTTCTTAAATATCTGATCCCCAGACAAAGGAATAGGAAATTTACCTTCTTCGCACTTACCATTAAAAACCTTTTTCCACTTTCGGTAACGATGCTTCACAGGAAGCCCCTTTCGATTTGCCATGTACACAATCTTGTTAGAGTTAGGTATTCTAATCGAGGATGTGTTCTCATCACATATAGGGCAAGCGTTATAACCTTTGACACTATATCCTGAGAGATTACCATATGCCGGAAAGTCATTAATAGTGCCAAATAGCATGGCTTTTAAATTGAAATTTTCTTTACGGTGAGCATCAAACACCTCTACACCTGACTCCCTCAACAACTTTAAATCTTCAACTAATGGTGCTAAATAAACATTAATATCATGGCCTGGTTGCTTTGGGCCCGAAATCAATGTAGATAACATCATATACTTCCGCTTCATACACAAAGCCGGAGGAAGATTATATATCATTAAAATTACCGGCCATGTGCTATGAGTGCTACGTTGATTATCATGAGGGTTCATGCCATCAGTTGCAAGGGCAAGTCGCAAATTTCTAGGTTCAGCTCCGAAATCAGGGAAGTCTTTGTCAATCTTGACCCATTGTGGAGAATCGGCAGAGTGTCTCAACATACCATCTTTCTCCCTTCCATCTGAATCCGCATGCCATGTCAAATTCTTTGCCTCTACTGGAACACTGAAAAGACGTCTGAATCTTGGTATTATTGGAAAGTACCACATGACTTTGGCAGGCACCTTATTTATCTTATATCTAGAAACACTACATTCGGGGAAACTCTCTAATGAGGCATATTCTTTTCGATACAAGATGCAATCATTTGGACAAGCGTGAATTCTCTCGTAACTCAAGCCAATTGAGGTTAGCATCTTTTTAGCATCAAAAGTGCGAGAAGGAAGCAAGTTTCCCTCGGGAAGAATCTCATGGAATGCTTCCATGAACTCAGTAAAGCATTTATCGGTCACGCCATTACTCGCCTTAATGCTAAGCAGTTTTAGCACACCAGATAATCTACTAAATTTAGAACATCCAGAATACAATGGTTTCTTTGCATCACTAGACAAGTTACCCAACATCTCTGGACAATCTTGAATGCTTTCTTGTAAGGCATTAATCATTTCTTCTACCCCGTCATCATCATACGTAAGTTCTTCGTGTGTCTCCTCTTCCATCCAAGTATCAAATCCCATACCAGTATCTACGTTAGAAGAAGCATCCCCTAAAACTTCACCGTGGCTTAACCAACACTTATACAGTTGATTAATACCCTTAGTAATAAGATGATCTCTTATAACTTCAACACCAAGTCGAACCATGTTATTGCATTCAACACATGGACACAAAATATTATTCTCATCCTCCGAATGTTCAACTGCAAATGAAATAAAATCCTCTACTCCTAGCTCATAATCATCACTACATCGCTTAGCATGCATCCATTTTCGATCCATAACTGTTATGATATTTTTAAAAAAAAGTGTAATGATAGCAGAAGAACATATTAGCATAAAAAAGTATAACACCACAATCACAGCAGAATACATTGGCATAAACAAGCTGACATATTAGGATAAACAAGCTGACAGATTACCATAACAAGTAGAACAACACAATCATAGCATAACAGATTAGCATTAACTAACAAAACAATCAAATGCACACTACATGTAATAATTTGTAGTTGATCTACTCCAGAATCAGCTATCAGGTCTTTGTTGCCGAATGCAGAAATATATTTCTTTAACTCACTTTGAATATTTCTGTAAATCGTAAGATTCCATTTTAGCCACTTCCTAAAATGTTGTTATGTTTTGAATTGGGAATATCTGAATAACTGCAGGTGTTATTTACACACGAGAATGCTGATGTTATCCTTGGGATCGATGACTTAGACATAAAACGGCTAATGCATAACAACAGGTTGAAATTCTAGTCTCAGCAACAGAAATAAAAGATGAGATTAAGATGATGATATGTCTGAATATGAAAGAATAGTAATACCATATGATGTTAACTGTGAGTATGTGACTAATGAAAATCCTCGTAAGTAAGATCATACAGAAGCTTAAGGAATAAGAGCAAGCCAAGACTAGATTTCCCATTTTCCCCTGTATTATATGTCAAGGTGAAACGAATTTGTTTTGTATTCAAAATAGTTTTCCACATTTTCATCCCCGTCCCTAACTTACTTTCCTCATCCTCTCAATTATTTCTGATTTTGCTAGCAAGGAACACATACATAAGAAGATGGGGAATAAAAACTGATTTTCATCATGTACATTCTTTAGAAAATAAAAACTCAGTTCAAAATGTTTTACTCCTATCCAAACAGAATTTGAGTGAAAAGGGGGGGGGGGGGGGTGCAGCATATAAGGTTACTGAGATAGTCCGCTTTCAAATCCTACATCATCTTAGGTAAAACATTCCAGAAACTCTACCAAGTGAGTTAGCTAATAGCCTAATATTCATATCCTTTGTATGGATTTGTTCACTCTGTCACTTAAAACATTCCAGAAACTCTACCAAGTGAATTAGCTAATAATTGTGAGTGTGTGCAGAATAATGTAGTATGGAAAATTCTAACTTTGTAAGTTCAAATTTGAATAATATAATTTCTCTAATGCATAATTTACAGCAGCTCACCAACACACCAGGGCAAGCAGAGGGAGTTGTAAAGAAGAAGCTACATGAACCAAAATTAGAAGAAAGAACAATAGGTGAAGATATCCAAGTTCGGAACAGACTAGGTGATTATCAGACATTTGATCCTACTGACTATGTCACTCAGGAATCTGTTGGTTCGTATGTATTTTTTCAGCTTCACTGATTTGATAGGTAACATATGATCAACTATAATTCTAATTAAACTCTACTGGTTGAACTAACCACTAACGTGATAAAGCATCAACATGACATTTTCTTAAACCTAACTAAACATGAATTTTTATAGTAATTCAGACGAACAAAAGAAAATTCAGAGGAACAAAAGAAAATACATGAATTTTTCTGCGCTAGTTTCATGAAAAGAAAATTTAGCAGAAACGCAATTCCAGCGCAATCATGAAATCAAATAATGAATGAAACCATTATCAAACAGAGAATCAGAACCCAAATCCAAAATAAATATGCGCTAGTCTACCAATTCAGAGGAACAAAACACAAAACCCATAATCAACCCAATTCTAACTGAATTCAAACCTCTCCCCCAAAAAACCAATTCAATACAAATAATTGACAATAATCATGAAATCAAATAATGAAAGAATCATTATCAAAAGAAAGAATCAGAACCCAAATCCAAACTAAATATGCGCTAGTCTACCAATTCAGAGGAACAAAACACAAAACCCATAATCAAACCAATTCTAACTGAATTCAAACCTCTCCCCCAAAAACCCAATTCAATACAAATAATTGACAATAAAAACGCAAAATAAGAACAACACAACATATATTAATAGAATCTCGCAAAAAAAAAGGGAGATTACCTTGAAATTCAAACTCCGACGGAAGAAGCGCCACCGGGAAAAGATAACGTAGCCACCTAAATCTCTACCACCGTGAATAGCTGCCGCGTAGAGGATTGTGGTAGATTTCTCCGTCTGTGGAGTCTTAGGTTTGAGGTTTTTGGTTTTGGCAGAGTAAAAGAAAGAAACGTGGGAAAGATTTTGTTTTAGGCGGTTCTTTTTTCTAGTTTTTGTTTTGGCTTTTTTTTTTTAAAAAAAAAGTATCTTTTACAGCGTTTTGTTTAGAAGCCTTGTGAAAGAATTGAAATATAATAGCGCTTATCTAATAAGCGCTATCATATGATATTTTTTAATCTTTTGATAGCGAAAGAGATAAAAGCGCTATTAAATAAACACTATTAAAGGCTATTTCTGTAGTAGTGAGACGATGACTCGGCGGGGTCAACGCTAAACCCAGGATACTCGTCTGACAGTGGGAACACTGATATTTTCTTTTCTGGGGCAGAGAACTTCAGTGGTTCGGATGTTGAAGATGATCAAGCAGATAATGATCAGAGTGAAGGTCAAAATCAAGACCCACCAATGAGGAGGTTATTTCTGGAAGGGGATCCATATGGTCCATACTACCCGTTGTACCAAGGTAATCCCAGTCTTCATATTTCTTTATTGAATCAAAACTCAAACCCTAACCCTAACCCTAGACCTAACCCTAACCCTGATCCTATACCCCCTCAAAACAAACACCATCCAAATTAACCCCGGATCAACTTCAAACTCTTCATCTCCACCTCATCATCCATTTAATCCATCAAGGCATGCAAATATGCCTTACCTCCAATATTCCACCAATTACAGCACCACGATTTGAGCACTCCAATTTTGAAGTGGGAGAATCATCGACAACACAAGGAAACAATCAAACTCAAAACAATCAACCAGCTTATACTCTTTTTGAGACATTGGGTATTCAGGAGTGGGCCCAATCTAGACCTGCAACGGGTCTACTGGAAGATATGGTACAAAGGAGGATTTCAGCTCCAGTGCCGACGGCCTTACCCCAACCGAGCTCATGGTTACTGCGACCACTGGTGGCTGACAGAGTTCAAGATGGTCAACTCCAGTTTGCTCTTTATCTCTCAATATCATTGAAGGAACTAGAAGGTTAACTCAGTCACTACAAAATTTCAGAGGCTCAAACAGAGCTAAAGATGGTTGTGGGATGGGCCGGCCCGAAGCTCGATCCAACCCGGCACGAAAAATGCCCGACCCGACACGAGCACGAAAAAAGCACGACCCGACACGGGCACGAAGCCGTGGGCCCTGGGTCGGACCTAGGCCTTAGTTTTTTGGAAAAAGCATGACAAGGCACGACACGACTCGACCCGGCACGACAAAACATGCTAAGCATAGTAAAATTATCCTTAGGCACAGCAGGCCGACCCGGCCCATCCCGAAAGCCCGTGTGCTTGGGCCGGACCTGGGCCATGTTTTAACTTTTCGGCCCGGCACGACACGACACGAAACAAAATGGGCCTGATGTGGCCCCGACCCGGTTAGGCCCATGACCCGTGGGCTCTCCCCGGCCCACAACCATCTTTAAACAAAGCTAGAGTCCATCCCTTTCCACAAGCACCGAGAAGTCTTATTGTGAGTAATGACCATGTGATCTCTGATTCTCTGGAACTGAATTTCCAAACTTGCCTTTAACGGAATTTGATCCAACAATTCCCCAGCTTTGGATGTAAAAGTGGATGACTTATTTGAAAAGAAGAAGATGACTTGGCCGAATAAAAGGGTGAGGGAGAATAAGGGACGCATGACTAGATCACGTGGGGCGTTAGTGGAAAGCAATCAGGAGAATGAGGTGCTAGGGGGACAACGAAAAAAACACAAAAAACTAGATCGTCTATCAGAAAAATAGGGGTTCAATTTGTGCCAGCGTGATAAGGAGGACAACCTCAAGTTGATGTCAAAGGCAATGACGGATGTGGATATGGCACATAAGTGGGGAGTGAAAGTGCAGCATGATTTTGCTACTAATACTTCAAAAAATAGATCATAGTTAGATAGTACATCATCATCTTCAGAAGATTCAGTACCAAGCAAGAAGAAAAAACCGAATGAAAAACCAGCTTTCAGAATAGAAATTGATGAGGACTTTTATGAAGAGGTTAAACAAGTTTTATTTCCATCAATGGAGTTGCAGGATAATGGTGAGGAGGCTGTGCCGTGTCAACTCTAGAAGGATATATGAGGATAGTTTCTTGGAATTATATGGGTTTAAATAACCCATACGCCCCTACACATCCATATCTAGTGTGGCTTTTGGGAAGTAAAAATCCTACATTTTTATTCCTATCAGAAACTAAGATGAAATTAGAATCAGTGAAGTATGTATTAAGTTCTTTTTCCCTAATTTTCAGTTATGGCAGTGATTCAGTTGGTTCTAGGGGCGGATTGGCAGTCTTTAGGTAGAATATGGAAAGAGTTAGTGGCTTGTATTCCTCTACTAATGTAGTATTTTGTAAGATAGAAGAAATTAATGGTGTTTGGGCTCCCAATTGACTATCAACTGGGCCACTAAGTCCAAAGCCCAATGGCTCAATATAACAGCATCAAACCCACAAGCACTACCTTCCAAAAGGCTATTCAGCCATCAATCAAGGCCCAAGGCCCACTCGCAATAAATGACATAAGGGGATTTATTGTACAAATATTATAAATAAGCCGTCATGGCTCACATACCAAGGTACGTCCATTTCACGCCTTAAGACTACTCTTCTAGAGAACTTCTCTCTCTAGAATCCGAGCATCGTTCTTACTTAGGCATCGGAGGGGCTTTCCTCGGAAACACCCCCGAGGCTAGTAACTTGTTTACTGTGCAGGTTGATTTGGACACAACACATTCGAGCTAGCAAGATCTTCAACACACACAAAAAGGGCCTTCATTCGAAGCCCATTGTTTCATCCACTTCAACACCGGAACAATTTGGCGCCGTCTGTGGGGAAGAACACTTGAAAGCTCCGAAAAAACACTTCACTTTCAACGTAAAAAATGGAAATGCCCAACAATGACAACCAGGTGAGAGATGTCCTTGTCCAAACGGATTCAGAATCCGACGGAGGTGAACAGCTGCACTTAGTGGCGAGGTCCCAGCCAACAAGGGCCACCGCCACGACCAGCAGACCGCTCCCTTCTCGAGAAGAGCTCGCTGCAGCCATGACCATCATGTAGAACTTCCTCTTCAACGAGAAAGAACAAGCCCAGGCAGCAGCACGACGAGAAGCGAGGAGAGCTAGGCGACAGGTATTGCTGAACATGCCCTCGACTGACGAGGAAAATGTGAGGCCCGAGCAAGATCTCTCCACAATGTCAGGAACGCACCTAATGACAAGGTGGAGAGAGAGCACGTGGGATACGCAACAGAGAGCTGCACAGCAGCCAGAATGGTTCGCAACACCGTCTCCAACACCACAAGCTCTCCAAAGTGGGGCCAGTTATCGAACTCGGATCAGAAAGATAACAGAACAAATCAGAGTAAGCCCGAGGGCAACTCAAGAAAGGGAAAAGAGAAGGTGGGTGCGAGAGAAGCGAGCCCCAAAAAAGATGGGAAGAAGGGTGAATTTCAACCCAAGTACACCAACTACACCCCACTCACCATACCCCGAAGAGAAATCTTCAACCTCCACAAGGACGATGAAAAGTGGAAGCTTCCAGACAAGCTCAGGTCAAACCCCCGCCACCGCAACAAGAACAAATGGTGTGAATTCCACGATGACTTCGGCCACACCACCGAGGAGTGTAACTCGTTGAAGGATAACATCGAAGACCTCATCCGACGAGGCTACCTCAAGGGTTACCTGCTTGACCATAGGGCGGAAAGAGAAGAAAAAGAAAAAGCAAAATCTGGCAAGCTGCAAGAGCAAGCCCAGAAAAGGGTCCACGAGACCGAAGGGCAAAAGAAAAAACCAATCCTCGTGGTGTTCGGAGGACAAAGATCCAACAACGCCAGCAAGAAGCACTTAAGGGCCCTCTCCCACCGAGTCAACTTCAGCAATGTAGGAGAGAATCAGCCTACCCCCCGAACATGACTTTCACCGCTGATGATTGCCTCGGGACCCAGTACAAACATGACGACCCGTTGGTGATCGAAATGGATCTCAACAACCACAACGTCCATAGAGTACTAGTTGATGGAGGGAGCGCTGTCAATATCATCTTCAGGAACTGTTTCGAACAGCTCATCCTCGAAGAGGGAGAAGAGTCACTGACCAAGGTCAGTTACCCATTGATCGGATTCAACGGATCCGCAGCTATCCCCTGAGGAAAGATAACCCTACCCGTTACAATCGGTAAAGGCCTAGCGGCAAGAAACGTCCGAGAAGAATTCTTAGTGATGGATTGCGACTCAGTGTACAACGTCATCATGGGACGAACCATGATCCACAAAATACAAGCAGTCCCATCTACATACCATCAGATGATGATGTATGTCTCGGACGCAAGCTTCGCCGAGCGGATAAAAGGCGACCAAGAGGTGGCAAGGTCAACTTGTCACACGGCCGTCCGAAAACCGAAGCTAGGAGATAACCCTGAAGACGAGAATGAAAAAAGCCCTCCTCCGAGCGAAGGAAAAGAGGCCAAAAGGAGAAAGGCGGAGTCGAGCAGTCTGGTAAAGCCCGCAGAGATTGATGCTCGGTAGGAAACCCTCTCCCCCGAATCAGATCAAGAAATGGAGGACATCTCCCTGGAGGATGAGTCAGACAGGAACGTCCGAATAGGCAAAGGCCTAGGCTCAGGACTTCGAATTGAGCTGATTCAGTTGCTGAGAGATCACAAAGACATTTTCGCATGGTCAGCAGCTGACATGCCAGGCATAGATCCGAAAATAATCTGTCACAAGCTGGATGTCAGCACTGAAGCTCGACCAATCAAACAGAAAAAAAGAAACTACTCTTCGGAGAAGAACAAAGCTATCGCCGAAGAGGTGAAGAAATTGCAAGAGGCACGCTTCATCGAGCCGTGCATGTACCCCAAATGGCTGGCCAATGTGGTCATGGTCAAGAAAGAGAATGGCTCATGGTGCATGTGTGTCGATTTCACAGATCTGAACCGAGCCTACCCAAAATATTGTTATCCCCTCCCGAGGATAGATCAGTTGGTAGACTCTACCAGTGGTCACGCATTGCTGAGCTTCATGGACGCCTTTTCAGGGTACCATCAAGTATTCATGCACCCCGACGATAGAGCGAAGACCGCCTTCATCACGAGCGCGTGAGTGTTCAACTACAGAATGATGCCCTCCGGATTGAAAAATACCGGAGCCACCTACCAAAGACTAGTTGATCACGTCTTCGCCGATCAAAAGGGAAGGAACGTCGAGGTTTATGTGGACGATTCCATAGTAAAAAGCGTGAAGGAAGAGGATCACATCAAAGACCTGGCCGAAACCTTCGCCAACCTGAGGAAATACAACATGAAACTAAACCCGAAGAAGTGTGTCTTCGGGGTAAAGTCAGGGAAGTTCCTCGGATTCATGGTGAGCGAAAGGGGAATAGACGCGAACCCGGACAAGGTCCAGGCTGCGCTAGATCTGCCCGAACCGAAGACAAAAAGGGACGTGCAAAGGCTAACAGGCAGGTTAGCCGCACTGTCAAGATTCATATCGAAAGCTTCGGATAAAGGGGCACCCTTCTTCAAAGCTCTCAAACCCAAGACCCTCCCAGGAGGAGAAGCAGAATTCATCAAAAAGAAAGGCGTCCCGAGGAAAGTGGACCCCGAGCTGACATGGGAACAAGAGCAAAGAGACGCATTCCAACAACCCAGGGCTCACCTAGCTCAATTGCCAACGCTAGCCAGGCCCAAAGAGGGGGAAACTCTGTTCTTATACGTCGCAATCAGCCCCGGGACCGTAAGCGCAGTGCTCCTCCGAGAAGAAGAAAAGAAGCAACAGCCAATATATTTTACCAGCCGAACCCTGACGGATGCCGAAACTCGGTGTCCACTCATTGAGAAGGTAGCATACGCAGTGGTAGTAGCAGCTCGAAAATTAAGGCCCTATTTTGACTCCCATCAAATAGTGGTGCTAACTGACCAGCCACTGGAGAAAGTGCTAGACAAGATAGAAAGGTCGGGAAGATTGGCTGCTTGGGCTTTCGAGTTGTCTGAGTTCGGGATCAAGTATCAGCCGAGGACGGCCATCAAAGCACAGGCACTCGCAGACTTCTTGGCCGAATGCTCATATCAAGAGGTGCTAGATGACACCAAGAGAACATGGGAGGTCTACACTGACGGATCTTCCACGGTGAACGGCTCGGGAGCCGGAATAGTGCTGATACCTCCAGCGGGAAAAAGCATAGAGTACGCCCTAAAGTTTGGTTTCAAAGCAACCAACAATGAGGCCGAATACGAGGCAGCAATCGCAGGGATAGAGCTGTGCTTATCTCTTGAAGCCGAGCATGTCTGTCTCAAGACTGATTCTCAGCTCGTAGCCAACCAGATCCGAGGGGAGTACGAGGCCAAATGGCCAAGCATGACAGCTTACCTAGCAAAAATCAAATCCTTAACGTCAAAGTTGAGATCCTTCGAAGTCATACTCATTCCCCGAGGTCAAAACGCACAAGCAGATGCGCTGTCCAAACTTGCAAGCTCAACGCTCTCTGACCTAAACAGGTCAGTCCATGTGGAAGTACACCAAGAAAGGAGCATCGACATGCCACCCCCTACAGTTTCCAATGTACGTCCCGAGCCAAGTTGGATGGACGCAGTCATTGCATACAAAGAGAGGGGAGAACTTCCCGAAGACAAGCTGCAAGCAAGGAAGCTGAAAAGGTTTAACCGGTGGTTCATCATTGACGCCAACGGAGAGCTCATGAGAAAGTCATTCTCAGCCCCACTGCTGAAATGTGTAGGCCCAACCGATGCCGATTATATCCTAAGGAAAATCCACCTCGGCATATGTGGAAATCATATTGGAGGCAGGGCACTGGCACGCAAGGCGCTAAGGGCCGGATTTTGGTGGCCCACCATGGTTTTCGAAGCAAAGGCGCTGACAAGAAAATGCGAGAAGTGCCAAAAGTTCGCACCTGCAATCCACCAGCCAGCCCAAACCCTGCAAGCAACACTCTACCCCTTACCATTTGCACAATGGGGTTTGGGTATCATTGGTCCATTCCCTTCGGCTGTGAATCAGAAGAAGTGGCTGATTGTGGGGGTCGACTACTTCAGTAAGTGGATTGAGGCCGAAGCAGTCTCCTCCATCACGTAGCAGCAGGTCCGCAAGTTCATTTGGCAAAATATCATCACAAGGTTCGGAATACCGAGGCTACTGGTCTTCGACCATGGGAAGCAATTTGACAACACACCACTGCAAAGATGGTGCAAACAGTTCGGTATCCACCTCGCCTACTCAGCAGTGTGCCATCCTCAGAGCAATGGCCAAGCCGAAGCCGCAAACAAGCTCATCCTTAATGCACTCAAGAAGAGAGTCGAGGACGAAAAAAGCAAATGGCTAGAAGAGCTCCCAGGAACACTCTGGTCCCTTCGGACCACCGAAAAGGAAGCCACAGGACAAACGCCCTTCCACCTGGTTTACGGTTCCGAGGCCGTCATCCCTGTAGAGATCGGAACAGAAAGCTTAAGGGTCCAGGCATACAACAGGTATGATGGAGTCCATGGTCAAAGCAACGACCAACTTCTGTCCGAATTATTGGATCTACTAGATGAAGCTCGGGACGAGGCCAGAACTCTGAACGCAGCGTATCAGCAAAGAGTCAGCAAGCACTACAACCGAAGAGTCAATGCCAGACCTCTAAAGGTCGGCGACCTAGTGCTCAGAAACGCTGCTGCAGTCCATAAAGGAAAGATCCATGGAAAACTCTCGACAACATGGGAAGGACCATACATCATCCACTTTGAAAAGAGGACTGGCACCTTTATGCTTAAACAGTTAGATGGAACAATCTTGAAGAACCATTGGAATGCCGATGTTCTCAAGAAATACTTTGTATGATCTAACTCCTTCCTTTTGTAATCCAAGTAAGTCGTTTAATGAGAAGAGGAAAGCCACTGGCACCATGTGTTTCATTAAACATACCCTTGTCTTTTTATTCAATCACTATGTCTTTATGCATGCGACTTCGGATCCGATCAATCCGAAGCTAAAATAAACCCGAAGTAGCCATTTCCTGGGGTCAAAAGGCCCAAGAAATAGCTAATTCGAAACAACCCGCAAGGTACCGACCAGAACCCTCGGATTCGCGGTACCCAGGGATATTCCGTTCGCAAAAAAGCCACGAACAGTTAAAAGAGTTCGGCTCAGATCCATGGATCCCCGAAACTTATAACAGCCAGGCTTGCGATTTCTTGCCCAGGTTTCCGAACCACAAGAAATCGGAAGAACGGTAGACATAAGAGCTCAAAAGCAGACTCAACAGATCCACGGATCTGAAGAGCTCAGAAGCAGACTCTAATGTCTACAAACATCATAAGAGCTCAAAAGCAGACTCAACAGATACACGGATCTGAAGAGCTCAGAAGCAGACTCTAATGTCTACAAACATCAAAAGAGCTCAAAAGAAGACTCAACAGATCCACGGATCTGAAGAGCTCAGAAGCAGACTCTAAGCACGCCTACATACGTTGAAAAGCTCAAAAGTAGACTTAAACCAGATCCACGGATCTGAAAAGCTCAAAAACAGACTAAATACGTCAGGAGTTAAAAAGCTCAAAGTAGCTTCCTAACAGAACTTCGAATCTGAGAAACTCGGAAGCGAAACTGCAGGGAAAAAGACAAGTCCAAAGCTAAAGAACCCACCCACAGAACCTAAGCGAAACTCGAAACGAGCCTCGGAAAATCTACGGATCAGGAGAATTCGCAAACGAGGAAACAACTTAGCGAGATGGTGGACTCAAAAGCGAGAAACAGATACTTCGGAAGTGGTAGAAAAGAGAGAGAAGAAGCAGTTAATTAACAAACAAACATTTTTATTCAATATTTGGGGGGAAAGTACAAGCACATCAGTCAACTCGGCACATTCCCGAGGACCCTCAAAGATTGAAAATAAAAATGAACAAGTTAAATCGGCAGCCATCAACAGATTAAAATCGGCCTACCGAAGTACACAGAAAGCAAAAATTATTAAAAGTACGACGCAGCACCGAGGCAAAAGGGGGGAAAGTCAGCACAAGTTCGGAGGCCCTCAACTGGAACCAACCGACTCCGAAGAAGACGACTGCCCGATTTCCTAAGGGACTTCACCAACAGGTCCCCGAGGAGTTGCTTTCGGAGAAGCAGCCGCAGTGGTGTCACCCTCCGAGGCGATCTTCCGAGCTTGCTGCTCCTTAGCAGCATCATCCCTATCAGCCTGACACTCCGCCTGGTTATCCTCAGCTGCGAGCCACTTAGGCACATTCTCTGCCCACTTAAAATCAGGCATGTTCTTGGCAAACATCCTGCGGCAGCCGAGGATCCCCTCCCAGTACATATCCTGGCATTGATCTCCAGTATACATCTGGGCCTTCTGCTCCTCAAGTTCGCGAACTTGCTCCTTCAGACGCTTGACGTCATCTTCAAGAACGGGAACCCGATCAGCAAAGGTTTGGAGCTTCATATTGCTCTCCCGAAGCTCCACAATAGTCTCCTCCCTTTTTTGGAGCTTGGCCTCAAGGTCAGCTCGCTCTGCGGCGCTCTTCTTCGCTTCGGCAGCCTGCTTTAGAGCACCCTCCTCCACTTGGAAGGTCAAAACGCCAACCTCCTTGCCAATCTGAAGCAAGGCATCCCCACCCTCCTTGGTAAACTCAGCAACCTCTCGCCTTGCTTTCGCAAGCTCGGACACGAGGAAGCTGAACTTTCGATCAATGTTGGGGATGTCCCGAGCATAAAGCTCTTCGAACTGGCGGAGCCGCCTCTCATCATGAAACTGACATTCGGCAGCAAAGGAGCTCCAGTATGCAGACTGAGAAAAGGCAAAGTTAGGAGAAACGAGGAAAAGAAAACAAAAAAAATCAAAGAGAAGTAAAACACGCACACATTAACTCATTCAGATGGTACTGAGCCATCTTTGTTGGATGGTTCGCCACCTCCCCAGGAATGCGGAACTGCGGGATCCCGCGAAGCAAGTTCTCATGGGCAGCTTCGGGATCGACCAGAGAGCCCACATGAGCCAAGGGGTCCTCACCCAACACAGCAGGGCGAGCGTAGCGAGCCATGGTTTCCCGAACTTCAGCCGGAATCCTTTTCAAAGGAACATCCGCGCAGGGATCGCCATGGACCAACCCTTCCAACACAGAAGTGGAAGTCGAGCCCAAAGTCTCACGAGGCCTCTTGATCCCACGACCTTCGGAGGGTCCACCTTCAGCATGTTGGAAAGGCGAAGGCTGCTCAGCACCTTCGGCGATAGAAGCTAGGTTCTCCGCAGCCTCGGAGTCAGAAATCTCCACCACTACCCTAGGCGGAGTCTGAGGATCCTCTTCCATCTCAGCAGTAGCAGCTTCCTCAGAAGCAATACCCTCAGTGGGAACCATAGGAGTGTCCATCTCGGCTGCCTCCAACTCGTGGGTAATGTCCTCAACGAACACTTCCGTTGGAGTCAACGGCTTCAGCGGCGAAGGAACATCAGTCTCCTTGGCCAAAGGGTGATCCACAGGATCATTAGCCACCAGCACGGCGACGCTCTTCAACCTTTGGCCAGGGAGGGGAATGAAGCGACGCAGATTCTCGGGGAGAACCATCTCCTTCTCCTGCCGTGCAAGGTACCGCTCTCCTGCTTCAGCGAGGCTTGGATCCGAGGCAACAACCTGTTGAACCTTTTCCTTAGTCAAAAAGGCCGTTGGCTCAGAAACTCAAGAACCTTGGGGGAGGGAGTTACCTTGGAAGACTTCTTCTTCTTCTTCTTTGGGCTCGCCCCCGAAGCAGATTTCTTCTTCTGAGAAGCTTCTTCCTAGGAAGAATTTTGCTTTTTCAACCTCCGCAGCTCCTAGAAAGGATAGGAGTGAGAAAGCAGGCAAAAAATAGAACAAGGAAGAGGGAGAAAGAACAACGCTTACCTCGGAAGGGTTAAAAGAAGGAGGAGAGGAAGAAGACGAAACAACGGGAGCAACAACTGTCACCTCAGGACCCTGCAACCAAAGGAGAGAGATCAATCTCTACCCCAGCAGTAAACACCTCATACCCAAAAAGGTAAAACAAGAATGTTACCGGATCAGAAGTAGTTACCAGCTCAGGCAGAATAGTCTGTCTCGGAACAGCTTCTCCAGGGCAATCGGCAGACCAAGGGTCGGCATGGACGTCCTCAAGATGGGCCAAGGCGTGATCCGAGAACTTATAAGTATCTAGCCTCGGCTGCCGAGGGTTGGACGCCTTGAAATCGTAAGGAGGGAAACTCTCAAGAACCTCACCTTCCAAAGAGTACCCCAATTTCTGAGGGTCAATAGCAGCCTCGCCGTAAGCTACAATAAAACAAGAGAGAGTCAGATACAGGCAAAGCCAAGGAGAGGCAAATACCTCAGCTGAAGCACGATCTCAGCACAAGAAATCTCACCCGTATCATAGATCCGACTGAGACCGGCAGCAGCGAGGAGAGCCTCCTGAGTGATATAATGGAAGTTAGGAAGCCAGTGCAAAGGCTCCCTAGTCGTTTTCGCTCGGAACCACTCCAGAAGAGCAACATGATCCGGATTCCTCAGATCGACCGGGCCAATCCTAGACATCTCTGGATCCACCTTGACAAACCACTTCGGTGGCGCATAATAATGGGGATGCTTCGGATCCACGGGCACCCGCACCAGAAGCCATTGCTTCTTCCAGTTATGGACCGAAGATACATAAGGGAACGCAGTCAGATACTGCGAATCGCTTTTCCGAAGTCGCTTGTTGGTAATGGTCCACCAACCATGTTAGGCATTTTGATTCCTCCCGAGGTCATGTATCTCCTTGAAAACCTCGAGAGACGGGGGATAACTCAGAAAGTCGCATGTCCAGCGATAAGAAATGATATGGCGCATCGACTTCGGCGCCAACTGCGCCAAAGAAATGTTATACTCCTCCAACACCCGGGAGACTAATGGATCCAGAGGAAATCGAAGCCCGTAATCAAAGTGGTGGAGATACACAGCAATCAAGCCCGGGGGCGGCCTCGTCACCCGAGCGTGCTTCTGAAGCGGAAGCTCACACCAGTAGCCCAAGGCATACTGAATGCCATAAAGATCTTCGGCGAGCCGATGATAATGTCCTCGACGAGCCTCAACCAACCAATCCCCATCAACGGCCGTGCCATCAGGACCAGCAATCTCACTCGGATCATCAAAGAGAGCCGCAAGTTTACCCTGAGGATCCGCCTCTTCCCACCGCCTCGGGAAGAAAGGGCGAATGGGAAAACGACTAGTAGCGCCAGTTCCGTGACTCAGCCCAGCGCGAGCCCCACTCCCTGAGCGCTCTTCAGCCTTAGAAGAGGTCTTCGCCGACCTATCCTCGGAGCCACTAGACGAGGATACCACACCCGTCTTCGTTTTCCACCTTCCCCCAGCCATGGAAAAAACTCCAAAGGAGTGCCGAAATACGAAGAATCGGAGAATAAAAAAGAGAAAACGAGAAACAAATTACCTTCCTCGGAGCGGAAATTGCCGACAAGTCGAACTGAACAAAGACCCGAAGCTGATTCTTGGCAAATTCGCGAAGATCTGAAAGAAACTCACAAGAAAAACCACCGGAATTCTGGAGGATTTGAGAAAGATTTTTGCGAATAAAGTTTTGAACAAAAGGGTTGGGTCGAGTATTTATAGGCCACCACCCACTGAAACTGCCTAACTTCCGCTTTGTTCTGGGCCGTTCGATCAACGCCATTCATGAAGCATCCACGCGACACCTGCCCCACTGATGCATGGTTCCAACGCCCTTTTTGAAAAAAAGAGGGAAAACTTTCCAACTTCTGACACATGGAAACCCGCCCATTTATTCCTAAGTGGACCGGGTCTGGGGGGCATGTTGTTTGGGCTCCCAATTGACTATCAACTGGGCCACTAAGTCCAAAGCCCAATGGCTCAATATAATAGCATCAAACCCACAAGCACTACCTTCCAAAAGGCTATTCAACCATCAATCAAGGCCCAAGGCCCACTCGCAATAAATGACCTAAGGGGATTTATTGTACAAATACTATAAATAAGCCGTCATGGCTCACATACCAAGGTACGTCCATTTCACGCCTTAAAACTACTCTTCTAGAGAACTTCTCTCTCTAGAATCCGAGCATCGTTCTTACTTAGGCATCGGAGGGGCTTTCCTCGGAAACACCCCCGAGGCTAGTAACTTGTTTATTGTGCAGGTTGATTTGGACACAACACATTCGAGCTAGCAAGATCTTCAACACACACAAAAAGGGCCTTCATTCGAAGCCCATTGTTTCATCCACTTCAACACCGGAACAAATGGTAGTGTGAAATATGTTCTCTTTGTGTATGGGGATCCTGAAGTAGAGGAAAGACCTAGAGTGTGGAATGAAATTAGCATACTACTTCACTCTGCACCAAAATGTCTCATAATTAGAGACATAAACCATGTGGAGTTTCAATCATATAAGATGGGAGGGTTAAATGTGATTAGGGGTCTGGATGCCTTTGTGGATTAGAGCTTACAAGCACTTGTTTTTGATGTGCCATTCATGGGGCCTCAATTCACTTTGTCTAATAAGAGATTATCTTCAAGGTTATTATTAGAACGACTAGATAGACCGTATGTGGATCATGATTGGCTCATGGAATATCCAGATGGGATACTAATAAACGAATCAATCACTGTTTTGGACCATGCAAGCAATTGTATATGATTCCACACCAAATGCTGGAAAAAGAAATAGACCATATCAAATAGAGAATTGGCGCCTACAACTTCTTCCAATTCGAGAGATGATCAAGAGTATTCATCTAAGTCATTTTGCGGGATCTCCTATGTTTTCAATAATGAGGCTTCTACAAAAATTAAGAGATGAAATGAAGAAATGGTGCTTAAATAATAAGAGAACTTGGGGGGATCAATTGGAGGGGGGTGAATTCGAAGTTGGATATACCATCTTCAAACATAAAGGATGCCAATGATGGAATGCATTATATTTCAGTGGTAAATGAATTGATTCCACAATGTTTTTTAGAATTTCAATATTGGCAACAACGAATGAAGGCCAAGTGGGTAAAGTTTGGGGACCTCTCTTCCCCAATGCTATATAACAAAGTGAAGCAAAAAATGAGAAGGAAGGAGGTCTTAATGCTTCAAAATGAAGAAGGGGAATGGGTGAATAGTCATGAGGAAATCTCTAAAACAATCCTAACTTCAATTTTGTCAGTTTATTTACCGACAATAAGGGATGACCAAGGAGAAAAAAATGATTTACTATTGAGAGAATTGGACCTTCCTAAGATATCACAAGCATAATCACAAAGTTTGGACACACACTTCACTCATCAAGAAATAAGAAGGCTATGTTCTTTATACATGGGTCAAAGTCCCCGGGTCCAGATGGATTTATTGCGGATTTTTTCCAAGAGTACCGGGAAACCGTGGGGCCCACAATTGTAACTAGCATGCAACATTTTTTCAATACGGGTTACATGTTACATGAATTAAATGCGTCGCTCCTCGTATTAATTCCAAAAGTGGATTCTCCGGAAAAAAGCTTCTCAATTTAGACCAATAAGTCTATGTAATACGATTTACATGTGTATTTCCAAATGGCTGGTAAATCGAATGAAAAAGGTGCTTCCTTCTCTTATTACGGAATTTCAACATGCCTTTATCCCGGGAAGATATATGGAGGATAAAATTTTACTTTGACATGAACTTCTACATCATATAAACACGTCAAAAGGGAAAAGCCCCCTAGCCACAATCAAGATTGACATGTCAAAAGCCTTTGATCGGGTAAACTGGTTATTCCTTTTGAAAATTTTACATATGTACGAGTTTTCTGAGAAGTGGATTCAATGGATCAACCAGTGTATTTCAACAGTATCTTATAAGACGGTCATAAACGGGAAACTAACAGATTCAATAACTCCAACGGTGGGGTTATGCCAGGGTGATCCTTTATCACCATATCTTTTCATGTTCTGTATGGACATTCTTTCTCGCATGTTGATAATGGCAAAAAACACAAAATATATTGATTCAAGGAATTCGGATTGCACAAAATATGCCATCAATATCTCATCTATTCTTTGCCAACGATGCTATGCTTTTCTTCAAATCAACAAGTGAGTCATGCAAGCATATAGTGGATATTTTGAAAAGGTTTGGAGAGGCTTCGGGTTAACAATTGAATTTAGCAAAATCTTTCGTTAAATTTAGCAAATCAACATCGCATGATCATGCTACTACCTACAAGTCCATTCTAACAGTGCCTCAAGTAAATAAAGTCCCAAACCACCTACCAATCGATATAACAAAAGGAAAAACAAGGGATTTTACCTACCTTATGGACTCGATCACAAAACGCATCCTATCTTGGGCACCATTGAGACTTTCACAGGCGGCCAAATTGGTCCTTAATAATTCAATTCTAGTTAGCATATCATCACATGTAATGAAATGCTTCAAATTACCATTGTCCATTACAAATAAGATTGACTCTTTGATATCACGCTTTTGGTGGGCTACTAATGGAGATAGAGGAATTCATTGGGCAAGAAGACATACTATCCAATGCCCGAAAGGGATGGGGGGACTAGGAATTCGCGCGGTTGCAACGTTCAATGAGCATTACTTTTCAGACAAGTTACTAGGATGCATTGTCATCCTCAATTACTACTAGCACGAACTTTGGTTCCAAAGAAGAAGTGTCCCTTATACTTAGGAATATCAACTAGGATTTCCCAAAATTGCTCTTGGGGGGAGACGTGGACTCTATAAGGCCACCAACAACCTTCTTCAAGGTTTTTAATGGAAAATTGGACCTGAAACGAAAATCCTTGCTACGAGCACAAAATGGGTTGATGGCCAGGTACTAGTGGTCAAGTCCAACCAAATATTAAGTGATAGTAGGAAATGGATGGTGAAGGATTTTATTTGTCAACAAAGTCGATCTTGGAAGCCTAATCTGGTTCGTTAACGTTTTGAATGGGATTGTAGTACCTCGTATTTTTCTGAATTTATAAATATTTTTGTAAAGTATTTTTACGATTTTTAGAATTTAAATTTCATTTAATATGCATTTAAGTATGGTTTTAATTAAATTAAATATTTATTATTTTTATTTAATTCCGAAATAAAATTAAACGAATTTATTATTTTATAATTTAAGTCGGGAATTTATTGGGTCGTATTTCAAAACTATTTAAATTAAATTTCGAGCTCAATCCAATTCAGTTGGTGAACCCAACAAAGCTTTTATGCATTTAATTCTAATTAAACCCAATTTCTAAGCCCAATGCAAAAACCCTAACCTAAGCCCACTAGGGATTAGGAACCTATAAATATAACCCCTCCCTTCACTTGATCCCTTCACAAAATTCAGAAATCTCTCTCTCTCTCTCTCTTCTTTTCCTCTCTTTCGTCCGACTCTCACACTCGTCCCACACAACGAGCACTTGCTCGTGTGCTGCATCGCCCCTTGCCCGCAGCTCTCGCCCAACCTCGTACACCCTCGTGCGTTGCTGCTGTTGTGCCGTGCCTTCGTGCACCACTCGCCCTCAACCTCTCTTGTCTCTCGTGTCTCACAGCCCTCGCCGCACAGCACGCACACTCGTGTGTGTTGGTGCTGCGCTGCTTGTTGTTGGCGAGTGTGCCGCGCCCAACCAACCCCTCACACACTCGCCTCTCGTCCCTCACCCGACCAGCACGCACGCACCCTTGCTGCGTGTTGGTGCTATGTTGTTGCTCCCCTGCTGCTTGCTGCCTTCCTTGCTCGCACACAACACACGGCCACATGTGTTTGTGTGTTGTTTGTTCCAAATACTCCGTATAATTTTATCCCTATTTTAATACCGTATTTAAATTATATTATTATTAGTATTGTTTTGATTAATTAAATTGTTGGGAACGGTTATGAACACCGTATTAAGGTGTTTTGCGTATTTAGAATCATGAATATGATTTTAATCAAAAGAGTTATTATTTTCAGATTTGGTTATTTATTAAATCTTGAATATTTAATGTCTAAACGTAATATTATTTATGCACTATATATATATATATATATATGTATATATATATATATATATATATATATATATATATATATATATATATATATATATATATATATATATATATATATATATATATATATATATATATATATATATATATATATATATATATATATATATATATATATATATAAATATATATATTTATATATTATGCTTGAATGAATGTATATTATGCATGAATAAGTTGTTTTGTATGACTCGATTAGATTTAGTTCACTAAATAATCGAACCAGCATAGAAACAACTAGGTCCAAAGTAATATTGAGTTCAAAAGTTCAAATCAAGCACTTACAAAAATCTAAGGATCTAACGTAGTAGGTTTACGCCAAAGCGAGGTGCTATATTAGTTGACTTAGATGGTAAGGCGTCCCAAAGGAGCACGTTGATTGTGGTTTCAACTCAAACAACAATGGAATTATGTTGTGGCAATGGGATAAATTATGGTATTAATTTATTAACCAAGAGTAATTTGGAGATTACTAGCAATAGGTTTTGCTTACCTAGAATCTTAAACTACTTATGACATGCCTGTTTACACAAATTTTCTAGTCTAGGCAAATAAGATAGAAAATAATGCAACAAAGTATTTTTATTGATATTTGAATGTTTGGGTACAATCTCTGTATTTGATAGTTTACAAAAAATAAACTAAGTCCTCTGATTCTGTTCCGCAGCTGACGATGACACGTGTGTGACACCTGGATTTGGTTTTAGGGTGACAGTCGTTTGATGATGTCAACCTGAGTTTGAGTTTAGGGTGGCAGTCGTCTGATGACGTCAACCTGAGTTTGGGTTTAGGGTGACAGTCGTCTGATGATGTCAACCTGAGTTTGAGTTTAGGGTGACAGTCGTCTGATGATGTCATCCTGAGTTTGAGTTTGGCTAAGTGGTCGACACAAATTTGATGTGTTTTTTGACTACTTTCAGAGAGAATTCATAGAGAATTTATGGACTCTTGAGAATAATGAATTTCTGATCCCCGCCACTGAAGTAGACGAGTAGTATTTATAGGAGACGAAAAATCCTTTACTGAACTTGATAGATTCGGGCTCGGGCCCATTTTGTGACTTGAGAGTCTTCGACCTGGCCCACTTGATTTGTTTATTTCAGGCTGACAATATGACCTAGCCCAAAAATATATGATCCGAATTGTGTTTGAGTAATTCGGATATTTAATTCGGGTGAGCTAAAATAATTAAAATGGATTAATATTATGATATCGGCCCAAATTAGTTAATTTATTTTAATTTGTAATACACTACAAATTTTCAGTGTCTACAAATTGCCCCCTCGAGACTATGTCACATACACGACTTGGAGTGTTTGAGTGTGACGGGGTCTCGAACCATAATGACTTGACACTCTCGAAATTTTTTGTGCTTAAGCTTGACTTGACAGTCTCCCTTAAATGCCACCCAAGTTTGACATGACAGCGTAGTATGTCTTATTTGATTTTTGCCCGGCAGTCGGCCAAAGTGCTCCTATTGTCGTGCTGCTCAATTGCATATAAGAAGCACGAAGTATATAACACCTTAAACAAGCCTTGTCGTCTAAGAATTTTAGTTGTACTACTACTAGGGTTTGCACTTTGTATTACGGAGTAAGAGATTCGCCGTAACTTATAAAACGAAGAATAAATTATTTTGTCATCTTCGTCCTGACGGAAGCATCATACAAGCAAACCCTCCAAACTTTTTACTCAACGTGGATGACCGGCAGCAAATGGCCAACAAGGTATTTCATATTAATGATAATTGATATCATCTCAACCCCATTTATATTTTTTGTCTTCAGATTTGCATGATATATATCGCCAATTACCGAATAGAAAATTTGACTTCGTGAGTATTAACTCTCTGCTTTCCCTTTTTTGTTTGGTTTACGAGTCACTCTTCTTTTCTCAATTGATTTATTGTAAATCGCTGCCACCCGATTCTTGCAGAGATACAATTACCCTTTTTTTTTTTAATGATTGTATAAGATTCGATATATTTTGACACATGAAACAATATGCTATATGTTTCCCGATGTTAACAAGTGTTTGCTAGTATATATGAAGTACATCGCCATGTCTTAAACAAATTGAATGCTTTATTTGATCTTGAAGGCTCAACCATGTCAAACAAAGCTTAAGTTGCCTTGGTCAGGGGGTGTTGGAGGAATTAGGAGTGTCTATCCCTTAGGCTCTTAGTGTAGTGTCTATCCCTTAGGCTCTTAGTGTAGGGATGAAAGGTATACTGCTTGTTATTGATTTTGGGAATTTGACCTTGTTCTTTTGGCCATCCACGTCCTTAGGTCAGGTCAAAACTTAGGTCTTATGCAGACTTATGTTCTTCTTGTAGACAATGTGTACCTTCATAGTACCTTTTTTTTACATATATATTGAAGCAAGGAAACATATATCTCAACATGCTTAATTTGTTTTGCAGGTCTGATCCTTAATTTTGAAAGACCTATTGTTTCGCCGCCTCGCCATCGAGATACAGTCAGGAATTTAGATTAAGTAAGGCAATTTTTGTACACCCTTTTAGACTCTATTTCTTTTTTTTCTTGCTTGCATTTTTTGGTATATGCGTATATTTTTTTTTGCAGCTTAGTGGAGGTTCAACAAGGAAAGAAGGAGGATTTATCGTGATGGGTCATCGTGTTTGCCTAGTGAACCCATCAGGGATGTCAGGTCATCGTGTTTGCACAATGAATCTGACATCCTCAAATGATCCGTTTGAAGACTTGGAGGCGTTTTGAAGGAGGATTTATCGTGATGGGTCATCGTGTTTGCACAGTGAACCCATCAGGGATGTCAGGTCATCGTGTTTGCACATTGAACCTGTCATCTTCAGATGATCCGTTTGAAGACTTGGAGGCTTTTTGAAGGAGGATTTATCGTGATGGGTCATCGTGTTTGCACAGTGAACCCATCAGGAATGTCAGGCCATCGTGTTTGCACAGTGAGTCTGACATCTTCAGATGATCCGTTTGAAGACCTGGAGGCTTTTTTGAAGGAGGATTTGTCGTGATGGGTCATCGTGTTTGCACAGTGAACCCATCAGGGATGTCAGACCATCGTGTTTGCACAGTGAGCCTGACATCTTCAGATGATCCTTGGTCTCTATAGGGGAGTCGCATTGCATGTCTTGACGGTATGTCTCCAAAACCCATGTCATGTTGGCAATCTCCTTTTTTATGGAAATGACTCTTGATTGAATAGAATATGCTTTTAATTTGATATTTGTTCAAAATCACTTAATACTTGTCCAACAAAACATGTTTGTTTTATTATTTTACTGTTCACAGTTTAGACTCTTGCGGGCCAGGAGTGTAGTAATGGATAATTATTTTGCCGTTCACACTTTAGACTCTTGAGGGCCAGGAGTGTAGTAATGAATAATTATTTTGCCGTTCACAGTTTAGACTCTTGCGGGCCATGATTGTAGCAATGTTTGTGATTTTTTTTTTAAGTGTGGCTGCGCTTGAATAGTTTTTTTTGTTACTCAAGCTGCCTACGTACTTGCAAAATAATTGATGATTTACTTTACAAGATCAAGCCAACGTAGTTCAACATCCATCTTTTTTTTTTTTTTTTTTTTTTTCGGGCGAGCAGTTTATCCTCTTACTTAGGAGTTTACAAAGATTTCAGTTTTCATGAGTTGTACCGCTTTAGAAACTTGCCGTTGATAGGCCCCACACGTAGTCCTTCCGCGTCAACGATTGTGTACGCCCCATTAGTGTATACCTCTTGCACAACATATGGACCATCCCATTTTGAAGTGAATTTACTTCCAGTCTTACGGGAAGTGATGATAGGTCGTCTCACTGCTAGAACTATGTCCCCCACTTGAAACGAGCGAGGTCGGACTTTCTTGTTGAATGCGCGTGACAGACGAGCCTGATAGCATTCCGATTTCTGTTGTGCTTGCATTCTTTTCTCGTCAAGTGCCTCTAACTCTGCTAGACGATGTTTGTCATTTTCATCATTAGTCAACCCTTCTTGAATAGCTACTCGCAGTGATGGAATTTGAAGTTCCAAAGGCAAAATAGATTCGACACCATACACCAAAGCATATGGGGTTGACTGTGTTGCTGTTTTATATGACGTCCTGTATGCCCAAAGAGCTTCCCCTATCCTTTCATGCCAGTCGCGTTTCGATTTTGAAACAACTTTGCTCAACAATTTACAAAGTGTTTTATTGAAGGCTTCCGCTAGGCCATTTGCAGGAGCGTTGTACATGGACGATTTATGCTACGTGAATTTAAACTTCTCACAAAGACTTGTCATCAATGTGTTGAAGAATGGCTTCCCATTGTCAGTGATGATCAGTCGAGGTATACCGTACCTGTAAATGATGTGGGTACGAATGAAGTCGACGATATTTTCTTTCTTGACCTCGCGGAGAGGGACGACCTCCGCCACTTAGAGAAATAATCAGTTGCTGCTAAGATATATGCTTGACCCGCAGACGCCTTTGGTGTAATTGGACCTACAACGTCAAGTCCCCATGCTTCAAAAGGCTAAGACGAGACCGTAGGGTGCAAGGGTTCTGGAGGTTGGTGGATGAAATTAGCATGAAACTGACAAGCTTCACATTTCTTCGCGTAGTCCATGCTATCTTGCACCATTGTTGGCCAATAATAGCCCATTGTTTTAAGGAAATCATACAACTTAGGACCTGATTGATGTGCACCACAAATTCCAGCGTGAGCCTCTTCCATGGCTTTCATTGTTTCCTCGTCTCCGATGCATCTCGACCATGAGTCGTTGAAAGATCGTCGAAACAAAGTTCCATTAAAAAGTATAAATCGAGGGGCTCGACGACGAATCTCCATTCTATGCCTTGGGTCACTAGGCA
The DNA here is from genome assembly GCF_020520425.1 of Spinacia oleracea. Classification (NCBI taxonomy): domain Eukaryota; kingdom Viridiplantae; phylum Streptophyta; class Magnoliopsida; order Caryophyllales; family Amaranthaceae; genus Spinacia; species Spinacia oleracea. Next base: position 41,082,270 of record NC_079488.1, read on the forward strand.
ATTTTTGATGACTTAGATAGTTGACAATTTGTTGACGCCAATCTTCTTGGTCAATTTGATGAACATTGATCATGTCGACTTCCTCATATTCCTCATCTTCAATTTCGTCTATGTCTGGCGCAAGGACCCAACGGTTATAAACCGGTACTGACATGGTTTCTTCTGCCCCCAGTGCCAAAGTGGCTGCAAGCCCTGCAAGTGCGTCAGCCATTTTGTTGGCACTCCTTGGAACATGATTTAACTTAATAGTGTCAAGCTTCTCAAGCAATTTTGTTGCATGTCTGTGATGAGGAATTAGATCCTCTTTCTTGACTTCGTATTCTCCTAAGAGTTGGCTTATCACTAGTTGTGAGTCTCCGTAAATATCCAAGTCCTTTAATCCTAGTCCCACAGCCATTTGGAGGCCTAGAATGAGGGCTTGGTATTCGGCCATATTATTTGAGCATAACTGAGTTAACACAAACGAGTAAGTCAGAACATGCTTTTCTGGAGACAAAAAGACAACCCCAGCTCCAGCGCCATCTTGACGAGAAGCCCAGTCAAAATACATTTCCCAAGGTGGGAGTACGTCAATATAGAACACATCCTCCCCAGAAAGATCAACAGAAAGCTCCCATTCAGGTGGCACTGGATGATCTGCAAAGAAATCTGCTATTGCTTGACCCTTCACAGATTTTTGCGGCACGAACACGATGTCATACTGTTTGATGAGTACAACCCATTTAGCAAGTCGTCCGGAGAGAACTGGTCTTGAAAGGATATACTTGATTGGGTCAGCTTTTGAGATGACATGGACTGTATGAGCCTGCATGTAATGCTTTAACTTTTGGATGGCAAAAACCAAAGCAAGATTTTTTTTTCAATGGGTGAGTAGTTCAATTCAGCACCCACCAACGTCCGACTCAGGTAGTAAAGAGCCGTCTCTTTGCGATCCTCTATTTCTTGAGCGCACATTGCCCCCAACGACCGCTCTTGTGCAACAATGTAAAGGATAAGAGGTTTTCCTTTCACTGGTAACACTGGTGGAGAAGACAAATACTTTTTTATGCTTTCGAATGCCTTTCGACACGAGTCATCCCAATTAAACAGAGTATCTTTTTTCATAAGATGGCTGAATGGATGACATCTTCCAGCAAGGTTGGAGATGAACCTTCGAATGTATGCCAAACGCCCTTGAAGGCCACGAAGTTCTTTAAGGTTTCGAGGTTCGGGCATCTCTTTGATTGCCTTAATCTTTGTCTGATCAATTTCGATACCCCTATGCCTGACAATGAAACCTAGAAATTTTTCAGATGTGACACTGAATGCGCATTTAAGGGGATTCATTCTTAGTTGACATTTTCGTAATCTTTCAAAGACTTTGCGGAGATCAGACAAATGACTCTCCCTCTTTTTGGACTTGACTACTAAGTCATCAACGTAGCATTCCACTATCTTGTGCATCATGTCTTCAAAAATTTTCTGCATCGCACGTTGATATGTGGCTCCTGCGTTCTTCAATCCAAAGGGCATGACTTTATAGCAAAATATCCCTTTCGGTGTGCGGAACGCTGTTGCTTCTTGATCTTCGGGAGCCATGCGGATTTGATTGTATCCGGCTGTACAGTCCATGAAAGATAATGCTTCATGACCAGTCGTAGCATCTATCATTATTTCCGTGACTGGTAGCGGGAAATCGTCTTTCGGGCATGCTTCATTCACGTCACGAAAGTCCACACAAACCCGTAATTGTCCATTTTTCTTTCTCACAGGGACTACATTTGCTATCCATGTGGGATATTTGACTTCACGAATAAAGTCTGCACCTATAAGTTTGTTTACCTCAGATTCAATTTCGGGGATCAACTCCGGTCTGAAACGTCTTTGAGATTGTTTCTTTGGACTAACACCCTTTTTTATCGCCAAGCGATGGACAACAGTTCTCGGGTCGAGACCAGGCATTTCTTTATAGCTCCAAGCAAAGACGTCTTTAAACTCTGAGAGTAATTCAGCATACTCATGTTCTTCCTCTTGAGTGAGAAGAGAGCTAACATATACAGGACGTGGTTCTTCAAGAGTTCCAAGGTTTAACTCTTTTAGTTCGTCCACAGTCGTCTGCCCCCCATCTTCAAGTGTTTTGGGAGCCACCTCGGTCTCTATTTCTTCATCAGAATTTGAGACTTCTTGCCCTGTCACATGATTAGAGGAAACAAACTCTCGGTCGTCCTCCGCAAAATTATCAGATGACTTCTCCTGATTGGTAAACACCACAGTACGAACCCTTTCTTTAAGAGGTTGTTGTTCGGTGATGTCTATGTCTTGAGTACGTTTCATGCGGGAGGGAACCACACTTCTTGCGTCATCACTTTCTTTTGCGTCGTCATTTTTTCTTGCATCATCATTTCTCTTCCTGATGCGACTAAGTGCCGAACGTCTTGGTTGGTCGTCAGGCATGGATGACACGCCGAAACGACTAAAGACGGATCCTTTCCTCTTTGTCTGAGGTTTTGATGATATCTTCCTCATACTATCATGTTCACCAAACCTGTCAAACACAGATGACTGGTTCCTAGTTGCAGGTGGACGCAGTCGATCAAAAACAGAAGTCTTCTCTGGCCGACCATCATTTTCAACTTTACTTTCTTCAACCTCTTCTGCAGTTATATACTGTGAAGGTGAGGTGTTCACTTTTCTCCATATCGAGATTTTGACTGGTGCAGGGCGTTTAAATCCTACCCCCATCCTGGATTCTTGAAACCCGTCACCGTACTCCAGAAGTTTCTTTTGTGTGTCATTGAGACCATGAGGTTTAGCATCAATGACTTTACCCATAGGTGTTGGGTTTTCAAAATCATATCCCGACTTCGCCAGGAGCTTATATGCATTCGGGGCAAACTTTTCTTTGTTTAGCTCCTTGACTCCTGAAGGTTTTTCAACTGTAGGCGACTTGATGATTCGATTCTTTTTACCCTTAGCCAGGGGAAAGATTGTTTTACTCTTCAAGTCTTGGAGAGCGACTTCATCAACTTTCTTCTCCACCTTTCCCTCAATTTTAGAGTCCTGGCATTCCGCAAATGGTGATTCTCCTTCTTTGCGTTGCGACCTTGGGATGTTCCGCAAGATAGGGGCGATCGACAACTCTTTTGCCTTTTTGATGGGTTGAGTGACAACCTCTTTAGCCACCTTTCCCTTCTGAAGTTCTTTCCTCTGAATTGGCGTTCCTTAGGGATTAAGGATGAATCAACTTTCTTCTTATCATCCTTCTTGCCTGTAGAGAGGATTTGAGATGCCAGTATCTCACTTGACGCTCCTTTGGCGTCAGCGAAGTAGGAATCGGCCTTGGCGAAAGGTTAGACATCCCCATTGATTTTCTTTTCAGCTCCACGATAGTATTTTAGACATTGGTGGAGGGTCGAAGCGACGACACCATTTTCATGAAGCCAAGGGCGTCCAAGTAACATCTTGTAAGACGTTTTTGTGTCAATCACGTGGAAAAGGGTAGATGATGTCAACTCCCCCATGGTGAGTTCGAGGCGTATTATGCCTATTGCCCTCTGGCTGTCAAGGTTATATCCTTGAATGACGATCCGACTGGTTGACAATTCATTTGTTTTTATCCCTAAATCAATCATTGTAGATTTTGGCATGATGTTGATAGCGGATCCACCGTCGACCAAGATACGACCAACTTTTTGTTCACGAATATAGCCAGACACAAACAAAGGTCGATTGTGGGGCTTTGAGCCCATGAGCAAATCATCATTTGTAAAGGCTAAAGTTGTATTACAGGACAAACATTTGGCCGAATTTTCTGCAGGCTCCCCAGCATCCTTTACCTTGTCAACATACAATTCCGGGTGTTGGAGGGCAAGGGCCACCTGTTGACACATTTCCTTAGGCAAATGGAAAATTTTCTTCCAGCCCATACGTGATGGCAATGCTTCTAAGATAGCGGCAACTTTTGAATCTACCACTGGTTCAGAATGTGGTGAGGTCAATTTTATGGACGTCGCTTCTTCACCGACTAGTTCCTCCTCACCCTCAATGAATGAGACTGTATTGACAGTCACTGCAGTAAAGTAATCTTCTGGAAAAAATTCTTCCAAAGTTACAGGATCCAAAGGCTCTTGTTCAAGCATATCGATAGGGAGCACAGTCTGTTTGTTAGCACCCCTAAACTTCTTTTTTCCTTTCAAGCGCTTGACGCTCTTTTTCTTTTGTGGTTTCTTCTTGTGACGAGGGGGTTGCGGTTGTGGCCTGTGTACTTGTTTTATCGGCCTTTTCCTTGTGACGACCGTCCACCCTTCGTCACCCTCCTCGTGTTCAACTGGCAACACATCATCATGTTGAACTGCTGGTCTGATCACGTAGACAATTACTGGCTCTAAACTTCCAAATTGTAGGGTTTGAGCCTGCAGAAGTGATTCACAAACTACTGAAGCGTGATTAGTTGTAACCGCCTCATCTAGATCAAGTACAATCTTCCCATCTTTAGCAAGTTGCATAATCTTCTCCTTAAGAGTTATGCATTTTTCGATAGGATGACTCACCAGCCTATGATATGGGCAGTATTTAGGATCAGAAGTTCTTCCCATTTGTTCAGGTCGCTTGGACTCCGGAAGTTCTATGACTTTATTTTTAAGCAAGTCATCCAACATGCCAGGCAAGTCGGAGTCTGGGAAGGGGTACTTCTTAGCCTGCAACTCTTTCAAGGTAGGCTTGTCACTCTTGACAAATCTGGAAGATGAGGATTTGTATTCCTCCTTTGCCTTTCCTGAAGTCTTGATAGGCGCTGAACTAGTAGTTACTGACATGGTCTCCTTAGTCAGACTCTTGAAAGGTTTCTCAACCTTAGTGTATTCCTTCTTCTCTTTCTTCGTTTCCGAAGAAGTCCCCTTTTTCTTGTTTTTGAGGGAAATCTCCATATCATGAGCCCTCGTTGCAAGCTCTTGAAATGATCTCGGCCTTATACCGTGTAAGGTATACAGGAGATCCCAATCCATTCCATTGATGCACATTTCTACAACAGAAGTTTCAGTCAGACGATCTTTGCATTCCGGACTCAACGCGCGCCAACGGTTGATGTACTCAAGGACCGGCTCATCCTTTCATTGTTCAGTTTGCGTTAGCTCTGTCATGCTAACTACGCATTGAGTGCTAAAGAACCTTTTGTAAAACTCTGTCTCCATTTGATCCCAACTGTCAATGGATTGCATGGGCAGACCAGTGTACCAATCAAAGGCAGTCCCTTTGAGAGAACGGACAAATTGCTTAATGAGCAAATCGTCTGTTGTACCGCCATTGTTACATGTCTCTATGAAGTGTGCGACATGCTTCTTGGGATTACCCTTCACATCAAATTGGTTGAATTTTGGTGGATGGTAACCTGTTGGCATCCGCAGCTTGTCAATTCTCTTCGTATAAGGTTTGACGTAACGTTGATTGCCGTGAGAGCCTCCTCCCAGTTCACTTTTGATAGCTTTGGCTACCATGTCTTGTATTTTTTTGGCATTGACTTTGACAGAGCCACCTGAGTGACTACTAGAGTCAGAGCTATCACCATCACTCTCAGAACTCCCGTGACTTGAAGGGGTGTTTGTAGGACGTTTTTAAGCTTCTTAGTTAGATGCTTGATTTTAGCATCTTTTTCTTCTCCATCCGCCTTTAGCCGTTCGAGAAGAGCCCTCATCTCAGCAAGTTGCTCCTCCACAGTTTTCGCGTTAATCACCATTACAGACGCAGTGTATGCATGTGAGAACTCAAAGAGGTCATCGGAACCAGGTACCTCTTCGAATGTCGCAGTTGGAGAAACACTATCAGTTTCAGAGTTGTTCTCTCCGTCATAAAATTCGAAGAATGGGCTATTGTGGATGACCATCTTGTCATAAGCTCCAAGAAAGTTTTGCTTCAATTTAAGAGAAGCAACAGGATGTTGTTCCAGTTCAGCTGGAAACGCTGAACCGAATACACGGGCTTCATGTGAACTTTTAGAGGAAGGTGTGACAAACACCTTAGGAACTGAGGGAAAAGCATGGTGTTTGCGCGCCTTGGTAGGAACGCATGCAGTTTGCAGATCTGCTACAGCAGAGGCAGTATTCTTCTTCCGCATTCTTCTCGTAATGATACCAGTGTTCTGGAACATTGCAGCCAATGCTGCAGCTCGCTCCTGAACTGTGACAGATGTCACGCCAGCGGGTTGAGGGTCAATTTTCTTTGGATCCATGGAAACAAAGATGAGAGGCAGAGATAGTCCCACCGAGCGTGCCAAAATTTGTTTACACAAATTTTCTAGTCTAGGCAAATAAGATAGAAAATAATGCAACAAAGTATTTTTATTGATATTTGAATGTTTGGGTACAATCTCTGTATTTGATAGTTTACAAAAAATAAACTAAGTCCTCTGATTCTGTTCCGCAGCTGACGATGACACGTGTGTGACACCTGGATTTGGTTTTAGGGTGACAGTCGTTTGATGATGTCAACCTGAGTTTGAGTTTAGGGTGGCAGTCGTCTGATGACGTCAACCTGAGTTTGGGTTTAGGGTGACAGTCGTCTGATGATGTCAACCTGAGTTTGAGTTTAGGGTGACAGTCGTCTGATGATGTCATCCTGAGTTTGAGTTTGGCTAAGTGGTCGACACAAATTTGATGTGTTTTTTGACTACTTTTAGAGAGAATTCATAGAGAATTTATGGACTCTTGAGAATAATGAATTTCTGATCCCCGCCACTGAAGTAGACGAGTAGTATTTATAGGAGACGAAAAATCCTTTACTGAACTTGATAGATTCGGGCTCGGGCCCATTTTGTGACTTGAGAGTCTTCGACCTGGCCCACTTGATTTGTTTATTTCAGGCTGACAATATGACCTAGCCCAAAAATATATGATCTGAATTGTATTTGAGTAATTCGGATATTTAATTCGGGTGAGCTAAAATAATTAAAATGGATTAATATTATGATATCGGCCCAAATTAGTTAATTTATTTTAATTTGTAATACACTACAAATTTTCAGTGTCTACAATGCCAAAGCTGCTTAAGGATTTAGGACTTTTAAGGTCTTGGAATCGTTTCATTCATTTTGGACCATGTTTTTGCTTTTGCATGAATGAAATGTTTAATAGCTTTGATGATTGCATGAATGCTTTTATTTCAAGTTATTAAAGTATGATAAATGTTTTCTTTGCTAGTCCATTTTGTAGAATCGTAAATCTTCAACTTTATTGCGTTCGGACAATAGAACTGCGATATTTCCTCGATCGATTGGTAACTAATTTTGAGAGCGATTCTCAAAGAAAAGGAGAGTGAGAGCGTATCTTGAATTCTATTTTCTTATAGTGATCTTCATGGTTTTTTTCAAACTAAAATTTGAATGGTAGACCAATTGGACCTCATATATTCAGAATACTGGGTAGTTTTAGAATAATGAAGTATTGAGTTAAAGACTCATGTATAACGAATGGTTAACAACCAATTTCCTTTTGATTCGATAATGAACTAGACTCATTGGATGCGGTCATTCAAAGCGAATAAACGAAATGGACTTTGTAAGCATAACAAAGTAAGAAGATCAATCAAAGAGTAAGATCTTTAGGACTATAAGAAAACGTGATAGAAAGGATAGGAAAGGGGAACAAAAGAAATGAATTCAAGATTCAATTTCTACCTAAAAGTTTATGTTAAAGAGAAACGACTTAGCAAATAAACTCCTATGGTATTAGATTACCGCTTGAGGTTCTAACTCTTGTTAAGAACTCAAATTCCGGGAGCTAAGTCTGGTTATTGACCTACAAGTGGGAAATGAAGCAAAGTTGTGCTACATTAATTATAGGGTCATCATGTTTGTTTTAAAGTCCTTCTAAAGGATGGAACTTAATGGTATTATGTTCCATTAATCATCATAATTAATTTTTGTTTGGACAACGGAAAGACTCACATTCAAAGTAAACAAAAACATTCGTTGAGTGTTTATTTGAATGAAATGGTCATTTAAGGGTTGAGTCATATGATTGATTAATAAACACACGACTCTCTTCACACTCAAACTTCAGAAGGTTCAAATCAAACATTTGATTTGTGTTCCACATATCTTTGGCAATGTCATACGACCATATCAACAAGAAAACATTCTAAGATTCCATGGCATGGATTTCTGAAAGTTGGTTAATTTAAGACACGTGGGTCTTGCTTGTTGAACATGACATAGAAATGGACTATTGTTAGAAGTTTCTAGACAATAAAGTTCATGGGCCAAAGATGGATTTTATGACTTACCTATTTCACAAGAATTTGAGAAAATATGGCTGTATTTACTCAACGTGAAATATGTGAAATGCTTCAATGCAATTCACAAAAGGGTATAAAATCAACTTGGCAAGAATTTTGGAACATCTAGGCTGGGTCAAGGTGATGTTTGCATGAGCCAAGAAAGATTATCTAGATTTTTTATATGGCATTATGACAATCGAAGCTCCATAAGAATATGGTATGTCCAAATGGAGAAATCAGAATCTATTCGATTAACGATAATCACGACTATTTTCCTATATAGTTTCTAAATGATACTCTCAAGTGACTATCACACTAAACAAAGTTGTGAAATCTAAGGATAAGATGTCATAAGGATTGAACTTCGGCTCAGTACATCTTTTCAATACATATATATCTAGGGTTGTCAAATTAACCCAGTGGGAGTTAGTGTTTACATCAAACAAACTCAACAATAGATATATGTTTCTTTATGAGCGACTCATAGAAACAAAATGTATTGATTCTACCACAAATCTGAGACCATATGGTTGTTGCTCTAGATGATGTCTTTTAGGAAACCATCATATTTCCAAAAAGTCAAGTGGGAGAAAAATGACCTCGAAGTGAACTTCGAGTCAAGCAACAAACAAATGTAGGATACTTAGGAGTCTTTAGAAAAGCTCCGTACTTAGAAGCCTTTGGAAGAGCTTCAGGAAGACTTTAGAAGTGCTTTAAGAGAATCCTAATACTCAAAGGACTTGAGTAATGTCTTCATAGACATTAACGTTTGATGTCAATACCTAGGTAAATCGTATAAGGAATAGTATTCAACCAAGATAGATACATAGATATCTTGAGGAATGAAAACTATGAATACTTTGGAAAGTGCTTCAAAAACATACGACTTACAGGTTAGCTACGACGAATTAAAATTCCCAAGTATGGTTTGAGGCCATCAAAAACATAAATATGGTTCGAGGCCATACAAAATGGTTTGAGGCCATTTCATCCAAAGTACCTTCATCTTAAAGAATCAAATCTATGATTTGGTTGATTTGCATAAAGGGTTCACTCCCATTAGTTGCAAACATGTTTTCTAAACATAGAACGTTGATTTGCATAAAGGGTTCACTCCCATTAGTTACAAACATGTTTTCTAAAACATACAACGTTGATTTTCATAAAGAGTTCACCCCCATTGGTTGCAAACATGTTTTCAAAACATACAAAAATGATATTGTATACACATACAAAAGAGAAGCTAGATTGGTGGTTAAAGATTGTAAACAGCTTCACGGCGTTGATAATGTTGAAATCTTTTTCACCAAGTCGGAATGCTTGAACTATTTTGGATAAATCTAGCAATCATTGCATATGGCATTATAACAATTAGAAAACGAAACACCTTCCTCAATTGGACTTGTAGAAAGGAATTGTGTACATTAAACAATGTAAAAGTTTTGGATGCTAGATAAAAGAGCAAGCTTAAGAAATCTATTTGTAGATTAAAGCATGCAAGTGGGAATTGGAACATATTTTTCAAGGCTATTGAGCAATCATGGCTTTATGAAAATAAGGATCATCTTGTAGATGAGGAGTTTAGTGGGAGCTAAGTCAAATTTATTGGTTCTATATATATGAGATACACATCTCTCTATTGAAAATGACATTCAAATTCTAAATGGATAGATTTGAAAGTATTTGTCAATATTAAAACCATGGCGAAGCCTAGAACATAGTGGGTTAAAGATCTATTAGATAGGATCTAAAGCATTGTTTGGATTCTTTAAAAGTAATTTCTAAATCAAACACAATTGAGAGAATCAAAAGAGACTTTCAACCCATATGAGTAAGTCTAAGTAATGAATGCTTAACTAAGTATAAATCTAGGATGTTGTCACTAAAGTTAAGCATGAAGGACCTTGAAGAGTTGCCTTCACCTTATATCACATGACAATGCCAAGATTTTAGCAAGATTCGGTATCTCTTGAAACAGACTAAAGCTAAAATTTACATGGATAGATTTTAAAATGCGAATGGTTTTTTCATTACAATCAATCATGTATGATGTGATATATAGATCGCCAAGATAACTCGTGAACATTGGATCATGACGAGTTTATACCAATCTCTATTGATCTAGATCAAGGATCATTAGAATAATATCAAGAACATCCAATACATTTGGACATATAGGATGAGCACTTGATAAGAGGAAGTGAAGATGAACTAAAGTTTTGATGCTACATGCATTTGCCTAAGCAAAAGTTGAATCTTGTTGTTAGGAAAACCACAAAATTACACGGGCAATTAAGCGTCGTGATTAAAAGGTGGTAATATAGGTTCTAAACCATATGTGATGCATGGGAAACTGAATCAATGATTAGTTACCAAAGTTCTCAGTTGAAAGATGTATCTCCCACATCTCTGTGAACTGGTTGGAGTATTCCAAAAGGATGGCATCATTTGCAATTCTACATAATTGAAATGGATTCATTATTGCCTAAGAAGAATTAAAAGGGGAACTGTTTTTAGTGGGAGTTCTTTCATGAACTCAGGTTGATCACAAGTCTTCTATCTGGATGATTTTCTGTTTTGAATATGAGAATCATTCTAACAGCAATGAAAGACTAGATCATTCTATAAACATATTCAAAGATCTTTTCATCTTACATCGAAAGGCTTTCGATAGAAAGGATGCTAAGAATATCAAAGTATGATAAACTAAACCTCTGCATTGAATGAGACACAACATTCATATGCAGAAATGGAATCAAGTTTGAATGTTTTAAGTATTGGGTGAAAGGCCTATATCTGTAAATCATTCAATGCTTGATTTTGGGTTAGAGGCCCACAAATTGGTAAGCATTTTGGTTTAAAAATTTATCATTTATGAAATTACGTTACATAGATCATTTGATCTTGGTTTAGTATTAAATGATAGGTCCATGTGATTCAAAACATTCAAATGGGATGTCAAGATGGATTCTTCAACAAAGAAACACCCATAAGTGAACTTGAATATTGAAGTCACAAAGGATCCCTAGGTCATTGAAAGGTGGACGACTAATGACTAATGAAGATTAGATTGCAAGTAGATTTTTGGTTCTGTTTCTTGAACTAGATTGACTGGATGTCAAGATCTTTTGCATAGATACTTATTGGATCTTGTATCGGATTGACCATGAGAACACTTTAAGAGATTAAAGTCATGTCATAAGTAGTTCTCATTAATGGTGATTAGAACCATTCCTCAAGAAATGAGTGATTATGTCTGCTCGTTTGAGAATTAGTTCGCTTTGATACTAGCTAAACGTCGCACCGTAAAAGGAGGCTATAAAAGAAGTTATTGGGCGTACTATGAATCAAAGTGAGTGTTCAGAGATTGCAAGAATGGATTGTCCTCCTATCTTTGATGGGATATGGTGTTGTTGTGTAACAAGGCCTCTCAGAGAGTTAGACACTGTGAAAATGCATGGCCGTGCTCAGAATGGTTAAGGCTTAACCTTCTGTAAAAGTTTAACAGTTGAGCTCTGTAATCCGGGAAACACTTCTGGACCTAATAAGGATGGCTTGGATCTTACCTTATGTTCAGCAAGTAACACTAAGCGACAAAGGAATGTGAATGCACACTTGTCTGAATGACAAGTGGGAGACTGAAGGCAATATGTCCTTCACCCAAGGTGCATTGAGTCTAATACCAAGGTTCAGATTAATTGCGAACAATTAATTCAGTGAGATCAAGTGATCGGAACAGCTAGCTAGAGAAATGCTTCCGATCAGTGAGTTCTAATGGATATTAAGCTCACAACTTACTCTTGACTGAACCTACAAGGTCACACCAATGGCATGTAACAGATCACCGGATTAAATGAATCAGAAATTCATTTAATAGCTTTTCGGGAATTAGTTTTGGAAAACGTATTATATGATAAGACCTTGCATCGGAATCGTATATCGTATCGCGAATATTCGTAAGCTGGCAAAACGAATAATTGTATCGTACGACGGTGATTCGTCGTATACGATACGATAAATAATGGCCGTAAGGCATTAGTCGCGAATACGAATCGCATCGGAGCTGCCGGCCCATCGAGCCAAGTGCGCAAGCGCGCAAGGCCCAACGAGCCAGCGAGCAGGCCAACCCGTGGCGTGGCACAAGCGCTCAACAGCAACAACATCGCAGCTGCGAGGCCCACGGCCCAGCTGCTCGGCTGTGCGCGCTGTGGGCTTCGGCCTGCAGCGTGTGGCTGGGCGCGGGTTTGGGCGTGTGTGGTGATGTGGCCGGTCAAGGCCATTTGGTGTTTGGCCGGTTACATCATTAAAATAATTAGGTTAATTATATTTTCACACACACTACACAACATTCAGTTTTCCAGAAACCCTAAACCTAATTCCAATATTACGTTCTTCAGTTTTCTCTCTATGAAAATTGTTCATCTTGAAAAGCAAATATCTTGTGCGTTGTCTAAGCTACAAAGACTGATCTGAACGTGTCGGTAAACCAAGTAGAGGAACAACAAGTGGAGTTCTTTGTTCGTGTTCGTTGATACAATACTCGAGAGAACACGCTTCGAATGTAAGTTTGCTTAAACTGTGCTTTATACATGTTTCCTGGCTTTGGGGATGTTCCGCACATGTTATGTATGTTTAACTGTATTCCCCTACAACTTTATCCCTGTTTAAAGATACCAAACCTCCTACTTATGCATAGCCTGACGGTCTAGATAATGCTTCGGTCCCTCCGGGATTTTATCAGGTGGCTATAGTTAAACAAAGTGTGTGCCCGGCCAGATTGAAGGAAATAATGCCCTTGATCAATATTAATGCTAAGTCTAATAAATGCGGTTCAATATTAATTAACAAGTTAATATTCAGTATGATCAAGTGAACTGAATGCCTAGCTAGAGGCCGCTTCAGTTCAAGTGGAATTAATAATATTAATCCACAACTTACTCTTGACTGAACCCGTAGGGTCACACAAATAGTACGTGAATGGATCAAGTATTTTAGTGAATATATTATTCATTAAGTACTCCATTTATCAATATTCGAAAACGACGGATCTCGGTTCCAATGGGAGCTAAAATCGTCAAAAGGAAAAATAAAGAATACTCCGGAAATAATGATATTGCAGGAAACGGAAATATGGTTCATGACGGAAATATAAATATTATCCAAGTCGTAGATGTTACGGGAAACGAAAACATGGGTTCGCATCGGAAAATATTATTGGAAATAGAAATATTGCCGGAATCGGAAATATTGTTGGAAAAGGAAATTATTTCCGAAATCGAAAATATTAACGGAAACGTAAAAATTTGTTTGAAACGAAAATGGATTCCGGAATCGGAAAACAAATCGGAAGCTCGACGAGCGACAAGCCGACAAGCGGAGCCGGCCAATCGCTCGACAAGAAAGCAAGCAAGGCAACAGCGTCAAAGGGCCGCACCTAGCAAGCTAGCAAGGCAGTAGCGCCAATGGGCCGTGCCAAGCCAGTGAGCAAGGCAACAGCTCCATGGGCCGCGCCAAGCAAGCGGGCAAGGCAGCAGCTCATGGGCCGTGCCCAGCCAGCAAGCAATACACTGCAGGCCCGCCGAGGCAAGGCCATAGCGCTGGGCCTTCGGCAAGCTGCGGCTGTGGCTGGGTCGAGGCAGCACGCACACCAACGTGGCCCGTTGTGGCTGTGTTGGGTTGTTTCGTCTTGGGCTCTAAGAAAGGCCCGATTGCTTAATTCCCAAGTAACCTTGGATTAAGTATTCCTAGTCCTACTAGAATTGGTTTAATTAAGAGTTTAATTAATGTTGCAATTCTAATTGAATAAGAATTTCAATCCTAGTAGGGTTGGTAATTCTATTCCTAGTAAGACTCAAATTCCTTATTTCCTATCCTATAAATATGAGGCTAGACCCTCATAATTATACACCTCAATTACATTGAAAATCATATTCTTTATTCCCATTTTTTTTCAAGGGAGAACAGAATACAACCTGGCCCGAATACATAAAACCTTAAGTAAAATCCTAGTTGGTTGAACCTAAGGCGGATCATAACGTGATGTGGACTTTCTACGGAGGGGCAACGTTTGGGGCTCTAAAGACTTGTTCTTGTTCGGTTAGGGAGCAGCTAGGGAAGGCATGCATCACATTGTATGTCACCTAAATTATGCTAATTGACTATGTGGCAATTAATTTGGATTTTGGCTTTATGGTTTTTCCGCATTAATTATATTATTGTATTATTCATAACCTAACAGTGGTATCACAAGTCTCTAATTAATTCCATAATCAATTATAGTTAACATGGATTAAATTTTATAAATTTGCAATGAATTAAAGGGGTGATTAATTCCGTGGATGTAATTAATTGCAAATTCGATTATTTGATTATATGTTCGCTGGATTTTTCGGCAGTTTTGTCAATAATGAGCGAAATCGTATGTTTTTATAGTGAATTTCGCACGTACACGACGTTTTAAAATTTTGACAAAAATCAAAGATTTGACGCCAAACCCAAAATTCCCAAATTCGAAGTCTAACTATGACTTTTCGGAGGTTTTAGTTTTTCGAATGCAAAATTTGTAATTTTTATGATGTTAAATTAAATATTTGCGAATCTTGTATGTAAATCTTGAATCTATGATTGACCTACTGTACATGTTTAACAATTTTAAGGCCAAATCTTGTTAATTATACAACCTAATTTGTAATTATAATTAATTTGTTGAATTTCAAATAATTTAGAATTTGTTTTGAATTTCATAATTAATTGATAATTTAATTAGGATCCTATGATTAAAAACAACCATAAAATTTGTTAAAATTGAAAAATTGAAAAATTTTATGATCTAGATTTTAATCCCTAAAAATATATGTAATCGGAAATTAATTTGAATAATAAATTTTTGATTTTTCGCCTAAATTTAGTGAAATTAATATGATTATAAATTTGTCGTTAAATTTAAATATAAAAGTTATTAATTTTTATAAATCGGTCACATATCTTGCACGCACGAAGCAATGGAAGCTAAGGGTTTTCTCGTTTAGCTAGCCCTGAAAATGAGAATCTTTAAAAACATTTTTACCTCGTGGTTGGGCTTGGCCAGGCCCAATTACACTTTATAGCTTTGATTTCGAAAACATCTGTAGCTACTCCCAATGACAAAGTGAGGGAGTTTCTACGCCTCTTTAGATACTTCCAATGACAAAGTGAGGGAGTATTCTATACTATCCGTTGACAAATCCCAATGACACGTGAGAGATATGTCGACATTTCAAGTGATGACCCTTAAGTCAAATGTTATCACTCGGGGGCTCGTGAGACCCTCGCAAAACAGGTCACATACACCATGGCTTGTGTGACGCACTCCGTCTAGTACTTTGACCATCGTCTTACTCCAAGACTCAGTTAAAGTGGGGGCTAACTGTAGACACCTACTTTTGTCCCCGTTCCCGAAAGGGAAAGGTTCGATGATGAAAGCATAAATCTCCACTTGACAACGCATCTCCTATAAAATAAACGAATCTCAATTCCCCTTTTCATTTCACCCGAAACCTGCTATTTATGGAAACCTGCTAAAAATAGTAATTGCCGTAAAAGGTAGCTTCTAAAAGTGGCAAGTCATAAAAGATAGAAACCTGTCCGAATTAGGTGTTGCACTCCAACATAAATCCTAAATGAAATAGAAAACTGCGAGAATCCTATTCCTAATATGATTCGGAAATAAAGAGTTACGTATTAATTAAAATCCTAACGAGCCTAGAGTTCGTAACGGGCCCAGACGCATTTCGTCATGAAATTGATACGCACTAAAAGACTCGATTAAGTCTCAAACTCTACGGATTTCAGGAATCCGAATCTGACTAAGAAAACAGCCCAGACCCTATTTTCAACGCCTGGCTCTGGGCGCTGAAAATACCTGGGTACGTGTTTTTTCCCAATTCTTTGTGGATTAGAACTCTGCAATTCTATCTTTCCACGAACTCTTCCCTATAAATACAGCCCCAAATTCGACGTGAAAAGAACACACACAACAGTTCATAAAAAGGGCGAGGAAAGCAGTTAAATCATCGAAAAGGGACACATTACGACGCACCCTTGAGAAGTGCGTCACGGTTCTCTGAAAACTAACCACTTTGACTTTGCTATTTCTCCTTTTTATTTAACGAATCTCTATTATGGGACAGGATACGTTCTGTTCGATTTATGGATCGATTGCGACAGAACGCGTGAACAGTTTCGCAGCGAGAGGCTTAGGCTAAGGGGTTTAGAGTCAATACTCAGAATATGTTATGTGTTGTTGTGTGTTGTTGTGTGTTGTTTCACGTCGAAACTAGGGTCTATTTATAGGGAAGAGTTCGCGGAAAGATAGAATTGCAGAGTTCTAATCCGCAAAAAATTAGGAAAAGAAACGTACCCAGGTATTTTCAGCGCCCAGGCCTGGGCGCCGAAGATTTCGGCGCCCAGAGCCAGGCGTTGAAAATAGGGTCTGGGCAGTTTTTGTTTAGTCAGATTCGGATTCTAAAATCCGTAGAGTTTGAGATTAATTCGAGTCTTTTAGCGCGTATCAATTTTGTGACGGAATGCGTCTGGGCCAGTTACGAACTCTAGGCTCGTTAGGATTTTAATTAATACGTAACTCTTATTTCCGAATCTTATTAGGAATAGGATTCTCGCGGTTTTCTATCTCATTTAGGATTTATGTTGGAATGCAACACCTAATTCTGACAGGTTTCTATCTTTTATGATTTGCCACTTTTAGACGCTACCTTTTACGACAGTTACTATTTTTTGCAGGTTTCCATAAATAACAGGTTTCGGGTGAAATGGGGAATCGAGACTCGTTTATTTTATAGGAGATGCGTTGTCAAGTGGAGTTTTTATGCTTTCATCATCGAACCTTTCCCTTGCGGGAACGGGGACAAAAGTAGGTGTCTACAGTTAGCCCCCACTTTGACTGAGTCTTGGAGTAAGACGATGGTCAAAGTATTAGACGGAGTGCGTCACACAAGCCATGGTGTATGTGACCTATTTTGCGAGGGTCTCACGAGCCCCCGAGTGATAACATTTTACTTAAGGGTCATCACTTGAAGTGTCGACATATCCCTCACGTGTCATTGGGATTTGTCAACTGATAGTATAGAAACTTCTTCACTTTGTCATTGGAAGGATCTAAAGGTGCGTAGAAAACTCCCTCACTTTTTCATTGGGAGTAACTACAGATGTTTTCGAAATTAAAGCTGTAAAGTGTAATTGGGCCTGGCCAAGCCCAATCACGAGGTAAAACGTTTTTAAAGAATAGCTAAACGAGAAAACCCCCTTGTTTTTATAGGATGTAAAACGAAGGAAAATCCAACAAACCAATCCTTTAATTTTTGGAAAAAGGGAAAACCAATAAAAGTTATCGCTGCAGCGACTAAGGACCTGCGCTGTTAGTGACGCAGACCCCGCCCGCTGAAGGTTGGCGAGCCTGTCCTCTGAGGGTGGACCTCCCCGTCCGATAGAAGTGGACGAATCTGTTTGATGTTTTTGAAAATAAGGACCTACGCGGTTTGTGACGTAGACCCCGCCCGCTGAAGGTGGCGAACCTTGTCCGCTGAGGGTGGACACCCCGTCCGATAGAAGTGGACGAATCTGTTGAATTTTTTTTTTGAAAATAAGGACCTACGCGGTTTGTGACGTAGACCCCGCCCGCTGAACGTGGCGAACCTTGTCCGCTGAGGGTGGACACCCCGTTTGATAGAAGTGGACGAATCTGTTTAAATTTTTTTGAAAATAAGGACCTACGCGGTTTGTGACGTAGACCCCGCCCGCTGAAGGTGGCGAGCCTATTTTAAATTTGAAGACTTTATTTTTTGTCGAAAACTGAGGACCTGCGCGGCTAGTGACGCAGACCCCGCCCGCTGAGGGTGGGCGAGCCCATTTTGAATTTCTTATTTTGCCTATGTAGAAGGGCTTTTTGTGATTACAACCTGTTGGTGGGTCGTAATATTTCCTGATTAGATGTGTCCTATAAGTGGGTCCACATTGTGTATATTTTTGTTTAACGGTATTTTTTGAGATATCCAAACATGTTATGGTGCGTGGCGCAGTCTGGGAATGTGATTCTGATTGGCGCTCCCTGTTGGAGTCCACTTTTCGCGAGCCCCCAAGTGTTGGGGCTCGTCGGTTGTTTTTCGCGTCTTGTAATCATGTTTGGGGTCATCTCGTATGTGCGAGCGACCTCCTATAGTAGTGTGCTATTTTTAGTGAAGCCGTGGAGTGCGACTTTAGCTTTCAGGCGACATCCGGTTTTGGCTTGGCCCGGATTATCCCTTTGACAGACAGACATCTTCTATTTGGAAAACCAATGACTTGACGACACATATTTTTGGTGTTTCGAAGAATGACCATGATATTGAACTTGCTTTTTTTTTTTTGAAAAGTGTACATTAGCGTTTTCTGTGATGAGTCTAAGTTTCGACCAAGTTTCAATGTTATTATTATTTTTTGCTTATTTGGGAGCTAAAGGTGCTTTGGGCTTGATCTTACTTGTAATAGGGCCTCGTGTTTTAGCAACACGGTCTTAAGTCCTTTCCTATTCGTGTTTTTGTGAAATCTGGGTCTTGGGCAGCATTTTCAGCGCCCAAGCTCAGGCGTTAAAAATTTCGGCGCCCAGAGGTGGGCGCTGAAAGTTCTTTCCTGGTAATATTTGATTTTCGGATTTCTAAACACGTTTCCGAATGGGATCAGGATGTTTATTGGGTGCGTTCAGCTATATATAGGGGCTAGGTACGTCCTTATTTTCCACCACTCTCAAATTCTTTCTCTTTTTTTTGCTGTGCTCTAATTATTTACTGCTTTTGCCATGTCGATCCCTACTTTCTCACTCCAACTGACTGTTAGGCGTTGGCTACGAGCCCTTGTATTTTGCTTGTTGAATCATTATTTGCTGTCGAATAATAATGGTGAGTTCGGTGACATAAGGCTGATCCCCTTGATTAGCCAGATGGAAAGTTGTTATTCTATTATGCCGTTGGTTGTTGCTGAGACTTTGCTGAGTGCGGATGAGCTGAAGAAGGATGCCAAATCTGAAATTTTTAAGGGAAGCCCCCTATTACTGCAGGTAATCTATTTTTTCCTTTGCGCACACATACGCCACTTTTATATATTTCTTTTTGGCCTGGGGCTGAGTTTCAGCGCCAAGGGTTGGGCGCTGGAATATTCGGCGCCTGGTCCTGGGCGTTGAAATTGCGCCCCAGGAGCCTTTTTCTTTCTTTTCATTCTTTTGATTCGATCGTACCCGTTTTTGCAGATTTGGCTTGCGGAACGGCTTAGACTTTTAGAAGCTCCTGCCGATCCTAAACATTATCGCCCTATAGCTTTGGGTAACCGAAAATACTTGCACCAAGGCCAGGACGAGGCCGAATGGACCTCCTTTTTTACTTATGGCATTTGTTCTATTAAGTGGGTGGTACCATGGTGGGGTTTGACTACTAAGAGAGGGGGGTCTGATGTATCGGTTTATATTTCTTTGTGGGGCTATCTTGTCCCATTTATATTTTCCCTTACCGAGTCATGCGTCAATATAGTTTAAGGCAGACTATCCCCTTTTCTGATACGGTACCACCTAAGGTAGCGACCTTTGCACAAACACGGTTCTTAGCGTGGGCTAGGTATTATGATGGTCTCCCGCGTTGGGCTGTAGCTACAAATGGGTTTGTTGGTCTTTCTGAAAACTATAAGTTGTGGATGAGTTCCGATGACAAGGATGTGAGGACCGAGGCTCGTAATGGGGAGCCGGCTGAGCTTTTGATACCTCGTATTCGTGTTAAGTATGAGGGTCTTGATTCTGCCAGACCTCGTACCTATAGTTTTAAGACTGTGAAAGCTCGTCCTGATCGAAAGCGAAAGGAAGTTCTTCCCCGTTCCAGTGTCAGGCCTAAAAAGGTGCCTAACAGGAAGGGGCCTGCTGTTGTTAAAAGAAATGCAAGCTCTCGCGGAGATCGTCGCCGGAACAATGTCTGGGTTAGGAAGGCTCAGCCGCCTGTAGAAACAGTGGCTAGTCCAGTTGATGATAGTAATCCTTCTCCCACCACTGTTTGTGCCCTTGAGGCTGAGCGGGCTATAACTGAGAATGTTTCTAAAGCTTTGGAATCTTTGGAAGTTAGTGTCCAGGAGCCAGTTCTTATGGAGATTGATAATGGGGCAGCGCAGAAGACTATGGGGGTGGATCCTGCGAACCTTGCTCTCTTCAAGACTTTATTTGATGATCCGGAAGAACTGGAGTAGTGTAGTTCTTTGCTAGGGTATAGGTGCCCTCTATTTATTTCAGTTGTGTTTGTTTTTATTCCTAGCACTTTGTTTTCCTTCTTATTATATTTTAATAAAGGCGTTTTTTTAGTTCCCATTCAATTTTGTTTATATGTCTAACACTTTTTTACACAAAGAATATAATTTTTTATTATTATTTGGACCGAATCCTTGGTAAGGATTGCCTACGTATCTTGTCAGAATCAGGTCGCGCGTAGTTCTTAGCTTTTAGAATAAGTTCTAATATGCCGGATTTCGGTAGATATGTCCTGAAGTGGAAACATATTACTTAATCGGTCAAATGAGTGAAGTATTTGCCATTATTTTCATCTGCCGTTTTCCATAGGTTGCGTAAAATTCGACCAATTTGTTGGTAAATCTATTTGGATACGTACTGTACCCCCCAAGTGTTCGTTATTTTTCCATTGTGTGCGGATAAAATGACGGGCACTTTTTGAAAACAAGGAATACTTTTGGCAGGCAGAGAGTTTCAACGCCCAGGCTGGGGCGTCAGAAATTTCGGCGCCCAGCCCTGGGCGCTGAAAATAACTTGGGCGGTCAATTTTGACGTTTTTGCTTCACATGTTCTTGCGTTTATTTCCAATTCGTTTTTTTTGTGCCTTGATATTTTGCTTCGTAGTTAAAGTTAATTTTGAGGCTATTTTGGAGGCTTTTTTGACTGTTAGCGTGAAACGCATTTTTGTCCAGATTAATTTTTTCTATTGGTGACTCAAAACAGTTTTGAAAATGGAGTTAGGGTGCGGAACTTATGAAGATCTTTGTGGAGGGTATGATGGAATCTATGTGAAAGCTGTTGGTGGATTCTAAGTTTTATGAATTTATTTTTTTGGTAACATTTGCATTTGTTTTAAATTTTTGATTTCTTTTTGATTTTGGGTTGCATGGATTGGCTCTTATGATGGTTGGCTTTTTGAGGATGGGATAGTGTGGTTTATTTTGTGGGTTTCGGGAACTGGTTCACATGGCATTATTTCAAAACCGAGTGGGCTTTGTTTGTTGGGCCTATAGTGGGCCGCTTTTATTATTATTATTTTTTTATTTTGCAAGCACATTTGGTGTTTATTTAGTGTTAGAATAAAATTTTTAGGAGAAATATTACGCCTTTATTGATTTAGAAAGTAAGGAAAACATACTGAAATAAAACTGACCCATATTCTAAAGGGCCTTAGGACCATCTAAAGTCTCTATTATTTTTTCTATCAATCTAAAGAACTACTAGGCGCTTTTTACTAATGGTGCTCTATGTGGCTCAAGCCTGGGGTTTAGTCTCATAAAACTTCGGTCCTTCACCGGTACTCATCTTGAATTCCATTCCTTTTGCGTTGACCCTCTGATATGTCTTCACCCATCCGTTCCCGACCTCTTCTAGTGTTGATGCAGGAGAGATTAACCGGGTTAGATCGAAACCTTCATCTTGTAAAGCTAGGGTAGTCATCACAGTCTCGTTCTCCATAGGCCTCGATTAGTTAAACAATGTCCATAGAGCCTGGTTGTCCAATATTTCAGCTGTTTTAGTCTTGGTGAGGTGGGGTGCCTCATCCAAGGTGTGGCAGTCATGGAAAATTTCAAATCCGGGTTTTAGCAAGCCATCCTGAACGAAGGGTTCAGGGAAATCACAGCATGGGTGTTCTTCTCCTTCCCGAACAAACATCCCGTTAAGGGTCCTTTGATATGGGGGAAGGAGGGTGGTTTGTTTGGCTTTGTTAAGGCGTAGCCTAGATAGGCGGTCAGCAATATCTTCCTCCGTTGGTTCATAACCTAAGCCTAAGGGAGTAGATTTGTCGGGAAAAGGATGGAATGTGCATTCCTTCTTCCTTATGCCCAATGGGGTTCCTGGGAAATAACCTTGAGCTAACAACATTCTAGGGATGACTCGGGATGCATGCGGGTCTAGGAATGCTGGGTTATAATCTTCGATGAACTAGATTGTTTCTTCCATTTGAAACCCATAAAGGTCATCTGCAGTTTCGGCCGTTCCAACCATAGTACAACTGACATCGAGAGGAGGGGCGCGGATTTCTAGTATTACCCCGTTATGGTTAAGTTTAACCATTTGGTGCAAGGTAGAAGCCACACCTCCTAAGTCATGGAGCCAAGGTCGCCCCAAGAGGAGGTTGAATGTGGGCTTGATGTCGATTATTTGAAACTCCGTGGTGCGTGCCACAGGCCCGATTTGTATGGTAAGGTTGATTTTTCCCAATACAGGCCTTCGGGAGTTATCATAAGCTCGTACCCCTTGCGTGGAGGTTTGGAAGTCGTCGTTTCCCAGCCCCAAGCAATGGGCGGTTCGCAATGGGCAGACATTAACCGCCGAACCATTATCTACGAGCGCTAGGGGGATGTTTTGTCCTTTTCATCCAACCACTAAGTAAAGGGCTTTATTGTGAGCACCCCCCTCTTTGGGTAAGTCTTTATCAGTGAAAACTATGGCCTCTTCTCCGGCATCTCTCGTGACATGGCTAACCAATGAGTCAGGTGTGATATCTGTGGGTACTGAGATGAGGTCAAGTGAGCGAATAAGCTTTTCGCGATGTTCCTTTGAAGTACACATAAGATCCCAGATGGTAATCTCAGCCTTGGTTCTTTTCAGTTTTTTCAAGAGAGGATTTTCAATGACTTCCGCGACGATGGCGTGCCGCCCGTTCTCCGGAGTTTGCATAACCGGGATGTCGTCCATAGGAGGTGGGTGAATATCCGGTTGGTATATCCTTCCGGATCGGGTGAGGTTGTCGACCTCGGGCTCCTGGGGGTGGTGTCAATGAGAGTAATCCCGGGCCAAGTTTCAGTGAATAGGTCCTGGCCCGAGACTTGAGATAGGTAAATATCTTCAGCATCATCGTTCCACACACCGCATACTTCCCCCTCGATTCGATCCATAGGTACCACAGCGAGTGGTGCACCTTGAGGTGTAATATACACCGTGGGGTCGAAATTCTCTGGTTGGTCGAGAGAGATGTGACAAGAGCCGAGTGGGCTCTTGTTGTTGTTGGGTTTGCCAACGTTAGGGAGAGGTATTACTTCATCCTCTATCATGTCCTGGATCGTATGTTTTAGATGCCAGCAGTTTTCAGTGTCATGCCCATTTCCTTGATGGAATTTGCAGTAAGTACCTTCGACCCAATATTTGTTTTTGACAGGAGGGTCACGGGTGGGGCCTATAGGTCTCAACTTTCCTTGATTAGTTAGTCTTTCAAAGGCTTGTACCAAAGTTGACCCGAGTGGGGCAAACTTTCGGTCTCGGACCCATCTTATAGGGTATCTTCGGGCGGGAGCCTCTTCTACAGCATGGACTTCTTGGGCTTGGGGTGTGTTACCCCGATATAGGTGTTGGTCTTATATGCAGGTTTTCTCTGTATGGTTTTGGCGAGGTCGTCCTCGATTTTTATTCCCACATCATAAACCCTTTTGAAAGTGTCGAGTCCCAGGTACCTAAGGTGTTGTCTGTAAGCTGGGTCCAAGTTGTCAATGAATTTTTGGACCAATTCTGTTTCGGGAGGCCTATTGATTAGCTGGGCCGCCTGGTCCCTCCATCTAGCAAAGTAGGTTGTGAAACCCTCATTTTTCTTTTGGAAGAGAACTTCCAGCTCGCGCATGGTGACTTGGAAATCCATGTTCGACGAGTATTGCTTGATGAAGACATTGACAAAGTCTTCCCAGGTGGGGAAGAGCTTAGGGTCCTGGTGATAGTACCATTTGAGCGGCACAGGTTCCAAGGACAAAGGAAAGGCAGGTAGGTACATGGACTTGTCCACGCCTTTCAAGTTCATGGTATTCACATAGCTCAGTAGATGATCACGAGGGTTGTCCGTGGCCTTGAACTTTGGTAAGTCAGATGAACTGAACTTTTCTATTAATTTGCCAGAAAAAGGTTCAGGCTCGAGGGAGAAGTATTTGCTCCCCATGGTTTGCTGTAGGACCATTTTTTCGATCCTCTTCTCGTTTTCGAGGTCATTTTTGGCTTGCGCAGCCGCTAGGGCTTCATTGGGTCATTTGGACCATCGGGTCTCGCAAATCTTCGATGGACATGTTTGGAGGTGTGAATCGAGGTTGGGGAAGCGGAGATCCTTGAAATGAGGGACGACGGACGGAGCTTGGAGTTGCTAGACCTGGTGTTGGTGATGTATCTTCGAGACGCACTAGCCGTTGATTCCCTGATCGGCACCAAGTGGCAGGACCAGTCCTAGGCATAAGATAAGCTAAAGTTTAGGTTCCCAAAGTTTCAGGCATTACTTACTCTAGACTTCGACTCTCTAAATTGGTTTTTCATTTTTTCGCTCTTTCTTCTGTCAGTACACTTTTTGGGGGTTTTTTTTTATTTTGGTCATTCTTTGGATTTTCGAAACACTTGCCTGTGTGACATTCATAGTTGTTAGCATGTTCGGTTTTGGTGCCGAGCATTGCCGTCGTAGGAGGCCTAACGACGACACAAAGAGTTATTAATTTTTCGCGAGTCGCCTTTTGAAATCGAGTGCTTTTCTTACGCCCTCGTAGCAATTCTTTTGATGAACATTTTTTTATGCTACGTACTTTCTTTTTGCTTGGGCACCGAAGCTGCTGCGCCTGACCAGAAAGCCAAGCAGCAACTTCAGCGCCCAGCAGTGGGCGTGAGAAATTTTGGCGCCCAGCCAGGGGCGTTGAAAATGTGTCCCTGGCTGGTTCTCGTTTTCTGTTTTCTGTTTATGCGACTTCGATTTTCGTGCTTGCCTAATAACGTCCTTTACGCGTAACAGCGTTTGTGGGATTCGTTACAGGCCATCCCGAGCGTCGCTTATTTTGTGGCGATCATTCGGGTTTGCGGAACACGTGTTTCGGTATAACTCTTTGGCGAATTAGTCTATGAATGTTTGGGCGATTTTTAAGGTCATTGGTTTTCTAGGATAGTTTGTCACACACAATCACATATTTCGCTACACATAACTACATTACAAACATGGATTTGAAAATTAAATATGCCACGTAGTTTATGATAGGCTTCTATGGGTAGTTTATTTACGCCTGGCTTGGTACCGCTTCTATCGTAGATCCAACACATGCCCCGGTCGAGGTAGTGTCTTCAACAGATGAATTTCTCTCAAGAGTCCAACCCGCAAGTGCAAGCCAAGGGGGCATGCAGGCGAGAGGGACCTAATGGGCGAGCAATTGGGTTCGGGATAGGTGTACTACCTGCACAAGTACCGAGTGGGAAACATGCGCGGCGTATGCACCCCCCTATTGGCGAAAAAGGTATCCTTAGTCCCAACTCCCGAGGGAGCCGAGATTCGTTATGATGTTCTGCCCGTTCACATTAATATGCTGATTTTCAGGTCGTCCCAACTTGATGGGGAAATAAACGCGGGGTAGGATCGTTTCACCCTTCGGCTATTTTGATTACCTACAAGCACGAGTATTTCCTTCACTATCCCCAGTGGAGTCGCCACTGTGAGGGGGTCGAAAAAGCGAGAGGCTAATGCGTGACCTGTCCCTCGTGGGTGTGACGATTCTTTTAATTCAATCAAGTGTAATTGGATTTCCTGTGAGTATACACTCAATTGACTAGTAATATAGGAGTCGCCATTCAGTTTTTAACGACAATGAGAAAAACTGACAAAACCCGGTTATCGTGACATAAAGGGAGTGCAATTATGTTTGACCACGACGGTCGTAGGTTCCCTTGTGATCCCTGGTGTGGGGATCTCTCAATATACACCCGCAAGGTAAAGATTGAGGGTTCGGGGGACTGTAACTACCGAGAGGATTAATTCGCTCGTCGATAACTCCAGAGGCAGGATATCCTTACTAGCTCAGCATAAATAATTGAAGGGACATGCATTAACTATTAAACTAATCTAAATTGATTTTAGCAACATGCAGCATATAATAATAATTCGATCGTGATTATCTGATTTAAATAGCATTAAGGGACCTAGCATGATAATCCGATTTCCCAAAAATATTATATTTATTAGGCATGATAGAACAATCATATTAGGTTAGTTTAACAGTTCATAAAAAGGGCGAGGAAAGCAGTTAAATCATCGAAAAGGGACACATTACGACGCACCCTTGAGAGGTGCGTCACGGTTCTCAGAAAACTAACCACTTTGACTTTGCTATTTCTCCTTTTTATTTAACGGATCTCGATTATGGGACAGGATACGTTCTGTTCGATTTATGGATCGATTGCGACAGAACGCGTAAACAGTTTCGCAGCGAGAGGCTTAGGCTAAGGGGTTTAGAGTCAATACTCAGAATATGTTATGTGTTGTTTCACGTCGAAACTAGGGGCCTATTTATAGGGAAGAGTTTGCGGAAAGATAGAATTGCAGAGTTCTAATCCGCAAAGAATTAGGAAAAGAAACGTACCCAGGTATTTTCAGCGCCCAGGCCTGGGCGCCGAAGATTTCGGCGCCCAGAGACAGGCGTTGAAAATAGGGTATGGGCAGTTTTTGTTTAGTCAGATTCGGATTCTAAAATCCGTAGAGTTTGAGATTAATTCGAGTCTTTTAGCGCGTATCAATTTTTTGACAGAATGCGTCTGGGCCCGTTACGAACTCTAGGCTCGTTAGGATTTTAATTAATACGTAACTCTTATTTCCGAATCTTATTAGGAATAGGATTCTCGCGGTTTTCTATCTCATTTAGGATTTATGTTGGAATGCAACACCTAATTCTGACAGGTTTCTATCTTTTATGATTTGCCACTTTTAGACGCTACCTTTTACGGCAGTTACTATTTTTAGCAGGTTTCCATAAATAGCAGGTTTCGGGTGAAATGGGGAATCGAGACTCGTTTATTTTATAGGAGATGCGTTGTCAAGTGGAGTTTTTATGCTTTCATCATCGAACCTTTCCCTTGCGGGAACGGGGAAAAAAGTAGGTGTCTACACCGTGACGCACCTCTCAAGGGTGCGTCGTAATGTGCCCCTTCTCGATGATTTAATTGCTTTCCTCGCCCTTTTGATGAACTGTTAAACTAACTAAATCTGATTGTTCTATCACGCCTAACAAATATAATATTTTTGGGAAATTGGATTATCTTGCTAGGTCCCTTAATACTATTTAAACCAGATAATCAGGATCGATCTAGTATTATATGTTGCATATTACTAAAATCAACTCAGATTAGTTTAATAGTTAACGCATGTCCCTTCAATTATTTATGCTGAGCTAGTAAGGATATCCTGCCTCTAGAGTTATCGAAGAGCGAAGTACTCCTCTCGGTAGTTACAGTCCCCCGAACCCTCAATCTCTACCTTGAGGGTGTATGTTGAGAGATCCCCACACCAGGGATCACAAGGGAACCTACGGCCGTCGTGGTCAAACATAATTGCACTCCCTTTATTTCACGATAACCGGGTTTTGTCAGTTTTTCTCATTGTCGTTAAAAACTGAATGGCGACTCCTATACTACTAGTCAATTGGGTGTAAACTCACAGGAAATCCAATTACACTTGATTGAATAAAAAGAATTATCACACCCACGAGGGACGAGGTCACGCATTAGCCTCGTGCTTTTTCGACCCCCTCACACTGGCGACTCCACTGGGGATAGTGAAGGAAATACTCGTGCTTGTAGGTAATCAAAATAGCCGAAGGGTGAAACGATCCTACCCCACGTTTATTTCCCCATCAAGTTGGGACGACCTGAAAATCAGCATATTAATGTGAACGGGCAGAACCGCATACCGAATCTCGGCTCCCTCGGGAGTTGGGACTAAGGATACCTTTTTCCGCCAATAGGGGGGTGCATACGCCGCACATGTTTCCCACTCGGTACTTGTGTAGGTAGTACACCTATCCCGAACCCAATCGCTCGCTCATTAGGTCCCTCTCGCCTGCATGCCCCCTTGGCTTGCACTTGAGGGTTGGCCTCTTAGGCGAAATTCGTCTGTTGAAGACACTACCTCGACTGGGGCATGTGTTGGATCTACGATAGAAGCGGTACCAAGCCAGGCGCAAATAAACTACCCATAGAAGCCTATCATAAACTACGTGACATACTTAATTTTCAAATCCATGTTTGTAATGTAGTTATGTGTAGCGAAATATGTGATTGTGTGTGACAAACTATCCTAGAAAACCAACGACCTTAAAAATTGCCTAAACATTCATAGACTAATTTGCCAAAGAGTTATACCGAAACACGTCTTCCGCAAACCCGAATGATCGCCACAAAAATAAGCGACGCTCGGGATGGCCCGTAACGAATCCCACAAACGCTGCTACGCGTAAAGGACGTTATTAGGCAAGCACGCAAATCGAAGTCGCATAAACAGAAGACAGAAAGCGAGAACCAGCCAGGGACGCATTTTCAACGCCCCTGGCTGGGCGCCAGAATTTCTCACGCCCCTCGCTGGGCGCTGAAGTTGCTGCTTAGCCTTCTGGTCAGGCGCAGCAGCCTCGGTGCCCGCGCAAAAGGAAAATACGTAGCACAAAAAATGTTGGTAAAAAGAATTGCTACGAGGGCGCAAGAAAAGCACTCGATTTCAAAAGCGACTCGTGAAAAAATTAACAATTCTTTGTGTCATTGTTAGGCCTCCTACGACGACAATGCTCGGCACCAAAACCGAACATGCTAATAACTATTAATGTCACACGGGCAAGTGTTTCGAAAATCCAAAGAATGATCAAAATAAAAAAAAAACCAAAAAGTGTACCAACTAAAGAAAGAGTGAAAAACCAATAGAGAGAGTCTAAGTCTAGACTAAGTAATGCTTGAAACTTTGGGAACCTAAACTTTAGCTTATCTTATGCCTAGGACTGGTCTTGCCACTTGGTGCCGATCAGGGAATCAACGGTTAGTGCGTCTCGAAGATACATCACCAACATCAGGTTTAGTGACTCCAAGCTCCGTCCGTCGTCCCTCATTTCAAGGATCTCCGCTTCCCCAACCTCGATTCGCACCTTCAAACATGTCCATCGAAGATTTGCGAGACCTGATGGTCCAAATGACCCAACTTATGGGCCAACTGAAAATGGAAAATGAAGCTTTAGCGGCTGCGCAAGCCAAAAATGACCTTGATAACGAGAAGAGGATTGAAAAAATAGTCCTACAGCAAACCATGGGGAGCAAATACTTCTCCCTCGATCCTGAACCTTTTCCTGGCAAACTACCAGAAAAGTTCAGTTCATCTGACTTACCAAAGTTCAAGGCCACGGACAACCCCCGTGATCATCTACTGAGCTTTGTGAGTGCCATGAACTTGAAAGGCGTGGACAAGTCCATGTATTTACCTGCCTTTCCTTTGTCCTTGGAACCTGTGCTGCTCAAATGGTACTATCACCAGGACCCTAAGCTCTTCCCCACTTGGGAAGACTTTGTCAATGTCTTCATCAAGCAATACTCGTCGAACATGGATTTCCAAGTCACCATGCGCGAGCTGGAAGTTCTCTTCCAAAAGAAAAATGAGGGTTTCACGACCTACTTTGCTAGATGGAGGGACCAGGCGGCCCAGCTAATCAATAGGCCTCCCGAAACAAAATAAAAATTCATTGACAACCTGGACCCGGCTTACAGACAACACCTTAGGTACCTGGGACTTGACACTTTCAAAAGAGTTTATGATGTGGGAATAAAGATCGAGGATGACCTCGCCAAAACCATACAAAGCAAACCCACATATAAGAACAACACCTATAATCGGGGTAACACATCCCAAGCCCAAGAAGTCCATGCTGTAGAAGAGATTCCCGCCCGAAGAAGCCCTGGAAGATGGGTCCGAGACCGAAAGTTTGCCCCACTCGGGTCGACTTTGGTACAAGCCTTTGAAAGACTAACCAATCAAGGAAAGTTGAGACCTATAGGCCCCACCCGTGACCCTCCTTTCAAAAGAAAATATTGGGTCGAAGGTACTTACTGCAAATTCCATCAAGGAAATGGGCATGACACTGAAAACTGCTGGAATCTAAAACATACGATACAGGACATGATAGAGGATGAAGTGATACCTTTCCCTAACGTTGGCAAACCCAACAACAACAAGAGCCCACTCGGCTCTTGTCACATCTCTCTCGACCAACCAGAAAATTTCGACCCCACGGTGTATATTACACCTTAAGGTGCACCACTCGCTGTGGTCCCTATGGATCGAATCGAGAGAGAAGTGTGCGGTGTGTGGAATGATGATGCTGAAGATATTTACCTATCTCAAGTGTCGGGCCAGGACCTCTTCACTGAAACTTGGCCCGAGTATGCTCTCATTGACACCACCCCTCAGGAGTCCGAGGTCGACAACCTCACCCGATCGGAAGAATATACCAACCGGATATTCACCCACCTCCTATGGACGACATCCCGGTTAGGCAAACTCCTGAGAATGGACGGCACGCCACCGTCGCAGAAGTCATTGAAAACCCTCTCCTGAAACAAGCCAAAAGCTTATTCGCTCACTTGACCTCATCTCAGTACCTACAGATATCACACCTGACTCATTGGTTTGCCATGTCACGAGAGATGCTGGAGAAAAGGCCATAGTTTTCACTGACAAAGACTTTCCCAAAGAGGGGGGTGCTCACAATAAAGCCCTTTATCTAGTGGTTGGATGCAAAGGACAAAACATCCCTCTAGCGCTCGTAGATAACGGTTCGGCGGTTAATGTCTGCCCATTGCGAACCGCCCATTGCTTGGGGCTAGGAAACGATGACTTCCAAACCTCCACACAAGGGGTACGAGCTTATGATAACTCCCGAAGGCCTGTATTGGGAAAAATCAACCTTACCATACAAACCGGTCCTGTGGCACGCACCACGGAGTTTCAAATAATCGACATCAAGCTCACTTTCTGTTAGGTTATGATACATATGATATTACATAAATCATGCGGAAACAACCATTAACCCAGGAATACATATTATTTACACATAATCATATAGCATAATTTAGATGCATACTCTTTGTTGCGTGCCCTCCCTAGCTGCGCCCGAACCGAACAAGAACAAGTCTTTAGGACTCCAAGTGTCGTCCCTCCGTAGATAGTCCACAGCACGTCCGGATCCGCCTTAAGATTGACCAACTAGAATCGCCCTTAAGGTACTAGAATTTTCGGCACTTTTGAGCAAGATGTGTGGCTGAATTTTTCTCTCAAAAACTCACTTTGAACACTTTGAAACTCGTTATAAATTGTGAACCCAGGCCACATATTTATAGGGTTATGGAATGGGAATTGGAATCCTATTCAGATACAAATTAATTAAACCTAGAATCCTACAAGAACTCTAATTTAATTAATTTATCAAATAGAATTAGGAATTTAATCATTAACCGAACTCTGCACGTTTTAGGAAACGTGCACGAACACAAACACTTGCGCACACACACACGGCAGCCTCGATGGGCCGCCCATGCGTGTGTGCGAGCAGCAGCCCACGCAGCGAGGCCTGCGCGAGCCACAAGCCCACGCAAGCACCCGCGCGCGCTGCGCGCGCTGCCACGGCCTGCTGGGCCTGGCCTTGCGCTGGGCCTGGCGTGGCTGTTTGTGTGGCGCGCTTGGCTTGCTGGGCGATGGCCTGGCTTCGTGCTGGGCCCTCGTCCGGCAGGCCTCGTCCGATGCTTATTCGTACGATACGCTTCCGATTAAATTTCCGATTCCGGAATTCATTTCCGATACGAACAATATTTAATATTTCCGATTCCGGAATTAATTTCCGTTTCGAACAAATATTTAATATTTCCGTTTCCGGAATTATTTTCCGATTCCGGTAATATTTCCGATTCTGACAATATTTCCGTTTCCGGCAATATTTCCGATTCTGGTAATATTTCCATTTCCGATAATATTTTCCGATACGTACCATGTTTCCGTTTCCGGCAACATCTACGACTTGGATAATATTTATATTTCCGATACGATCCATATTTCCGTTTCCGGCAATATCATCGTTTCCGGAGTATTCATTTCTTGCCTGTGACGATCTCAGCTACCACTGAAACCAAGATCCGTCGATTCCGAATATCCATAGATAGAGTATTTAATGCCATTAAATACTTGATCCGTTTACGTACTATTTGTGTGACCCTACGGGTTCAGTCAAGAGTAAGCTGTGGATTAATATCATTAATTCCACTTGAACTGAAGCGGCCTCTAGCCAGGCATTCAGCTCACTTGATCTCACTGAATTATTAACTTGTTAATTAATACTGAACCGCATTTATTAGACTTATCATAGAATGCATACTTGGACCAAGGGCATTATTTCCTTCAGTCTCCCACTTGTCCTTAGGGACAAGTGTGCATTTCCTAATTCCTTTGTCGCTCGATGCTTGCTCTTGAACATAAGGTAAGAGTTGTCATCCTTATTATGTCCAGAGGTGTTCCTCGGTTTCAGAGTTCAACTGATCAAATAAACAGATAATCATAGCCTATGATTCATCCGAGCACGGCCATGCATTTCACAGTTTCTAGCTCTCCGAGTGGCCTTGTACAACTTTTAAGCATCTCATCCCGATTTATGGGAGGACAATCCCAATCTTGCGATCTTGAGATTAGACTTCGTTTGATAGGTGATTACCTGAGCGTTGCCTTTATAGCCTCCTTTTACGGTGCGACGGTTGTTCAACGTCAAAGCAACCAGTTCTCAAACAAGTAATCTCAAATCACTAAGGTATTGAGGATTTAGTGTCTAATAATTTAATGAAATTTACTTATGACAGATTTTCATCTCTTACAGTAAAGTTTCATAGGTCTTGTCCGATACTAGTCTTCCCAAAGTAAGTATCTATGCAAATGATTATGACATTGCCATGTCCACATAGTTCAAGAAACAGAACTACTAGTCATCTTGCATTCTAATCGTCTAACGTTTTCTATGAGTCCAATTTTATAGAAAACTCCGACTAGGGACCATTTTCAACCTTTGACATTCAAGTTCACTTGATAGACATTTCTTAGTCATAGGATTGGTCCTGACAGTCTATCTTGAATATATCGTCAAATTGAAGGGACTCATCATTTAATAAACCACAAATTAAATGGAAAAAATGAATTCTTTTCATTTATTGTGAATGATTAACCAATAATGTTTTACAAAGATTTAAACTCTAAAACTTTAAAACATTAAACAGAGACATCAAAGCCATTCTCCAATATGCTTGATTCCCATAGCTGCAGTGTGCGAGTTGTGCTTCGCCTGCGGCAGAGGTTTAGTTAATGGATCTGATATGTTGTCATCAGTTCCAATTTTGCTTATCTCGACTTCTTTTCTTTCAACGAACTCTCGTAGAAGGTGAAATCTACGAAGTACATGCTTGACTCTCTGGTGGTGTCTAGGCTCTTTTGCCTGTGCAATAGCTCCGTTATTGTCACAATACAGGGCTATTGGTCCTTTAATGGAGGGGACTACACCAAGTTCACCTATGAACTTCCTTAGCCATATAGCTTCCTTTGCTGCTTCATGTGCAGCAATGTACTCCGCTTCAGTTGTAGAATCCGCAATGGTGCTTTGCTTAGCACTTTTCCAGCTTACTGCTCCTCCGTTGAGGCAGAAGACAAACCCAGACTGTGATCTGAAATCATCTTTGTCGGTTTGGAAACTTGCGTCCGTATAGCCTTTAACAATTAATTCATCATCTCCACCATAGACCAGGAAGTCATCTTTGTGCCTTTTCAGGTACTTCAGAATGTTCTTGGCAGCAGTCCAATGCGCCTCTCCTAGGTCTGACTGGTATCTGCTCGTAGCACTAAGTGCGTATGCAACATCCGGGCGTGTACATATCATAGCATACATTATTGAACCAATCAATGATGCATATGGAATCCCATTCATTCGTCTACGATCATCAAGTGTTTTTGGGCACTGAGTCTTGCTTAGAGTCATTCCATGAGACATGGGTAGGTAGCCTCGCTTGGAGTCCGCCATCTTGAACCTATCAAGCACCTTATTGATATAAGTGCTTTGACCAAGTCCAATCATCTTTTTAGATCTATCTCTGTAAATCTTGATGCCCAATATGTACTGTGCTTCTCCTAGATCCTTCATCGAAAAACATTTCCCAAGCCAAATCTTGACAGAGTTCAACATAGGAATGTCATTTCCGATAAGTAATATGTCGTCGACATATAATACTAGGAAAGCAATTTTGCTCCCACTGACCTTCTTGTATACACAAGATTCGTCTGCGTTCTTGATGAAACCAAAGTCACTGACTGCTTCATCAAAACGTATATTCCAGCTCCTGGATGCCTGCTTTAATCCGTAGATTGATTTCTTTAGCTTGCATACCTTTTTAGCATTCTTTGGATCCTCAAAACCTTCAGGCTGTGTCATAAACACAGTTTCTGTTAAAACGCCGTTTAAGAAAGCAGTTTTGACATCCATCTGCCATATTTCGTAATCGTAATATGCAGCGATTGCTAACATTATCCGAATAGACTTTAGCATTGCAACTGGTGAAAAGGTTTCATCGTAATCCACACCGTGGACTTGCCTGTAACCTTTTGCAACCAATCTAGCTTTGAAAACTTCAAGTTTCCCATCCTTGTCCTTTTTCAGTTTGAAAACCCATTTGCTTCCAATGGCTTGATAGCCATCTGGCAAATCGACCAAATCCCATACTTGGTTTTCAGACATGGAGTCTAATTCAGATTGCATGGCTTCTTGCCATTGCTTGGAGCTAGGGCTCGTCATAGCTTGTTTGTAAGTCGCAGGTTCATCACTTTCAAGTAATAGAACGTCATAGCTCTCGTTTGTCAAAATACCTAAGTACCTTTCCGGTTGAGATCTATATCTTTGCGATCTACGCGGGGTAACATTTCTAGATTGACCATGATTCTCACCAGATTCTTCTAAAGATCTCTGAGTTTCATCCTGAATGTCATCTTGAGCATTCTCTAGAGTTTGTTGTTCGACTCGAATTTCTTCGAGGTCTATTTTTCTCCCACTTGTCATTTTGGAAATGTGATCTTTCTCCAAAAAGACACCATCTCGAGCAACAAACACTTTGTTCTCAGATGTATTGTAGAAGTAATACCCCTTTGTTTCCTTTGGATAGCCCACAAGGATACATTTGTCAGATTTTGGATGAAGTTTGTCTGAAATTAATTGTTTGACATATACTTCACATCCCCAAATCTTAAGAAAAGACACATTTGGAGGCTTTCCAAACCATAATTCGTATGGAGTCTTTTCGACAGCTTTAGACGGAGCTCTATTTATAGTGAGTGCAGCTGTATTTAGTGCATGTCCCCAAAATTATAATGGAAGTTCGGCCTGACCCATCATTGACCTGACCATGTCTAGCAAGGTTCTGTTCCTCCGTTCCGACACACCGTTCCATTGTGGTGTTCCAGGAGGAGTCAATTCTGATAGAATTCCACATTCTTTCAGATGGTCATCAAATTCATAGCTCAGATATTCACCGCCTCTATCAGACCGCAGTGCCTTAATCTTCTTGCCTAATTGATTCTCTACTTCACTCTGAAATTCCTTGAATTTGTCAAAGGATTCAGACTTATGCTTCATTAGGTAGACATAACCATACCTACTGAAGTCATCAGTGAAAGTGATAAAGTAGCTGAAACCACCTCTAGCATTTGTACTCATTGGTCCACATACATCTGTATGGATTAAACCCAATAGTTCATTTGCTCTTTCTCCAACTTTAGAGAAAGGCTGCTTTGTCATTTTGCCAAGCAAACATGATTCGCATTTACCATAATCCTCTAAGTCAAATGGTTCTAGAATTCCTTCCTTTTGAAGTCTTTCTAAGCGTTTCAAGTTTATATGGCCTAATCGACAATGCCACAGATAGGTGAGATCTGAATCATTCTTTTTGGCCTTTTTGGTATTTATGTTATATACTTGTTTGTCGTGATCTAATAAATAAAGTCCATTGACTAATCTAGCAGATCCATAAAACATCTCTTTAAAATAAAACGAACAACTATTGTCTTTTATTAAAAAGGAAAATCCCTTAGCATCTAAGCAAGAAACTGAAATGATGTTTTTAGTAAGACTTGGAACATGGAAACATTCTTCCAGTTCCAAAACTAGCCCGGAGGGCAACGACAAATAGTAAGTTCCTACAGCTAATGCAGCAATCCGTGCTCCATTTCCCACTCGTAGGTCGACTTCACCCTTGCTTAACTTTCTACTTCTTCTTAGTCCCTGTGGATTGGAACATAAGTGTGAGCCACAACCTGTATCTAATACCCAAGAAGTTGAATTAGCAAGTATACAGTCTATAACGAAAATACCTGAAGATGGAACGATTGTTCCGTTCTTCTGATCTTCCTTTAGCTTTGGACATTCTCTTTTGTAATGGCCTATTCCATCACAATAAAGACAGCTTGATGTGGACTTGTCCTGCTTTGATTTAGCATTGCCCTTGGACTTTCCACCTTTCTTGAATGGTCTCTTTCTAGCCTTGAGTAAATCTTTGGCTTCACAGTCCAGTACTATTTCAGCCTTTCTGACAAGGTGAATAAATTCTGCAACTGTTTCTTCTCTTGGTTCACTTAGGTATAGTTGCTTGAAGCGACCAAACCCACTGTGTAGTGAATTGAGCAAGACAGAGACTGCCATCCTTTCGCTTATTGGTGTTCCTAGTAGACTTAGGCGATCAAAATATGAACACATAAGATCCACATGGAACCTCAGTGGGACGCCTACCCTCTGTTTAGTGCGAAGGAGCTGAACATGTGTTTCTTGGACCTCCATCCTATAACACCTGTTGGGAGAACTAACCTTTAGACCAGACATTGATTCAATCAACTCATGGACGTTCAGGTCCCTGTCCTCCGTACTTCCACGACAGATATCCCTCAGATTCTTGATGAGCGTAAAAGGTTCATAGGCTACAAACCTTTTTGCCCAATTATCAGGGATATTGTTCAGCATGAGACTCATAACCTTTTTGAGATCCGCATCCCAGGCGTAAAATCTCTCAGGGGTCATGTCTCTGGCATAGTAGCTTGGCATGGGATGTGACAGTACATACTCAAGTCCATTGAGTTTGACTATTTCAACTAGCTTAGCTTCCCATTCAAGAAAATTTGTCAGGTTCAGCTTGACCATAAGCTCAGAACCCATGATGATGTTTTGATTGTTGTTTGCCATATTAAAAACTACAATTGAAAAGAATAAACAAATAACTAACCATTCACAGTTTCTCTTAATAAACTTAAATTCTAGCATACATGCATAATTCAATGTTTATTAAGCATTTTATTCAAATTATGTGTTCCGGCAGGTGTGAATAAAATGATTCCAAGATCCTAAAATCATTGAAGAACTAAGCACAGTTTGTCGACTTAATCCTAGAACATCTTAGGTAAGCAAAAGCCTTTTGCTAATAGTCTAGAAACTATTCTTGGTTGATAGGTACGTCTAAGAACTTATTAGGTAAACCTATCGAATTTTCCACGACATAAAAGGACTCCTTACTTATATCGTTGAGTTTCACCAAAACTAACATGTACTCACAATTATTTGTGTACCTTGCCCCTTTAGGACCAATAAGTAACACCTCGCTGAGCGAAAACTATTACTAGATTGATGTAAAGGATATCCAAGCAAGTGTATATTTTGGCATGGCACCTTTTAACTCAATTTTTAAGTTTGGAACTTAAGGCTCTTACTATGTTGGTTAGATTTTAAGTGAACTAAAATCCTTAATCATGCAACATAATCAAGCTTTAGATCTCATGCATTTTAAGACATATTTAAAAGCAATAAATAACTTAAAACATGCATAAGATATTTGTGATCTAGTATGGCCCGACTTCATCTTGAAGCTTTAACTTCAAAGTCCGTCTTGAAAATCTCCGTGGGAGGCACCATTTTCTTCAAATAGGATAAGCTATAACTAATTACAACTATTTGATGGTACGCAGACCATATTTGAATTGAAAAATAACTTTGGTACTTTAGACCAATTACATTCAAATTAATGGTACGCAGACCATATTTTCTATCCTATTTGGGCCATACTAGTCACTTCATAACCTGCAAAACAGTACATATACAATATATACCATTCACCCATTCATTATCATGAATGGCCCACATAGCTGGTTAGTAAAACACATTATGCATCACGTAAATATTTACAGTAATTAATCAAGGGCATCAATAATCTACCAATTATTCAGTCCTTATTAATTCTAATCAAGTTGTTTTAACCTTAAGGATTTGTAGACCTAATCAAGAGTTTATGACTAAAAAGCGCTCCCACTTAAACCAATAAATTCATATGCTTTACTAATTTTAAACATAAAAATGTATTTCTAGTCTAACCGGAAACATACAAATTTAATTAAAATTTAAAGCTCATATAAATTTATAATTGAATCCAAAAAGTTTAATTTAATTTCAGTCGTCATTTAAATTAATTCATGATTTTAATTTTAGTAAAATAATTAGAATAAATAACATTTATTATAATTACAATATTCAAAATTAAAATCCAAGAAAATAATTTAAATTATTAATTTTAAAATTAATTAAAATTACGTGAACTGAAATTTTCAAATTAAACATTCAAAACGATCTAATCGTAACGCAAACACCCTACGCATTGCACGCCCATGGGCCGCACGCATACAGCCATTGCTGGCCATATGCGCGCAGCCCATGCGCTCGTCGCATAGCTGCTGCATCTCCATCGCAAGCCATCGCACGCTGTGGTGCTTGCTGCGCGCGCGCCAGCGCTCGTCGCACGCGACCCATCGCTCGCAGTGCGCGCGAGCCATCGCTCGCTGGGCGCGCGACATCGCTCGCTGTGCGCGCGAGCCATCGCTCGCTGGGCGCGCGACATCGCTCGCTGTGCGCGCGAGCCATCGCTCGCTGGGCGCGCGACATCGCTCGCTGTGCGCGCGACATCGCTCCCTGTGCGCGCGAGCCATCGCTCGCTGTGCGCGCGAGCAACGCTGGGCTGTGCGCGCGAGCAACGCTGGGCGCAGCGCTCGTGGCACGCAAGCTTGCGCTCGCTGCGCGCTCTTGCGCGAGGCAGTGCGCGTTGTGGCGCAGCTAGCTTGCTGCCCACACGCGACTGCCTTGGCTCGCCCTTCGCCCATGCCCATTCGTCCATTGCTCGTGGCCCACGACACAAGGCAGGGCTGCTGCCTTGTGCTCGTGCACTACGCCCTTGCTCATTGCATTCGTGCCGCAC
The DNA here is from genome assembly GCF_020520425.1 of Spinacia oleracea. Classification (NCBI taxonomy): domain Eukaryota; kingdom Viridiplantae; phylum Streptophyta; class Magnoliopsida; order Caryophyllales; family Amaranthaceae; genus Spinacia; species Spinacia oleracea. Next base: position 41,121,895 of record NC_079488.1, read on the forward strand.
GGGCGACGAGCTCCCTTGCTCGTCGTCGCATGCCCGCATTATACAACACCCCTTAAGGGTAACACGAAGCGTCCATTGCTTTGTGCGTGCAAGTTATATGAACGAATCGCATAAAAAATTTCAAATTTATAAAATTAATGACAAATTAATAAATATTATTAATTTCATAATTTTAGGGCGAAAAAATCGAAAATTTATTATCCAATTGATTTCCGATTGTTATGGATTCAAGTCTAGGTCATAAAAATTTAAAATTTATCATAAATTTACAATTTTTATGGTGGTTTTTAATCATAGGTTTCTAATTAAATTACAATTAATTATGAAAATCAAATTAATTCTAAATTATTCTAATTTTCAACAAATTAATCATAATTACAAATTAGATTGCATAATTAACAAGACTAGGCATTCAAACTTGTTAAACATATGCAGTAGGTCAATAAAAAATTCAAGATTTATCAACAAGAATCGCAAATATTTAATTTAACATCTTAAATTTACGAAATTTTGCATTCGAAAAACTAAAACCATCGAAAAGTTATTGTTAGGCTTCGAATTTGAGAATTCTGGGTTCGGCAGAAAAAGATTATTTTTGTCAAAATTTTAGAATGCCTTTTACATGCGGAATTGACACAAAAATCACTCGATTTGGATGAGTAACGAAGAAACTGCCGAAAAACTGCGTACGTATAATTAAATAAACGCAATTTGCAATTAATTAACAATTACGAAAATTAATCACCCCTTTTAATTCTTGCAAATTTGTAATATTTAACCATGTTTATGCAAATTAGATTATGAAAATAATAAGGGGCTCGTGATACCACTGTTAGGTTATGATACACATGATATTACATAAATCATGCGGAAACAACCATTAACCCAGGAATACATATTATTTACACATAATCATATAGCATAATTTAGATGCATACTCTTTGTTGCGTGCCCTCCCTAGCTGCGCCCGAACCGAACAAGAACAAGTCTTTAGGACTCCAAGTGTCGTCCCTCCGTAGATAGTCCACAGCACGTCCGGATCCGCCTTAAGATTGACCAACTAGAATCGCCCTTAAGGTACTAGAATTTTCGGCACTTTTGAGCAAGATGTGTGGCTGAATTTTTCTCTCAAAAACTCACTTTGAACACTTTGAAACTCGTTATAAATTGTGAACCCAGGCCACATATTTATAGGGTTATGGAAAGGGAATTGGAATCCTATTCAGATACAAATTAATTAAACCTAGAATCCTACAAGAACTCTAATTTAATTAATTTATCAAATAGAATTAGGAATTTAATCATTAACCGAACTCTGCACGTTTTAGGAAACGTGCACGAACACAAACACTTACGCACACACAAACGGCAGCCTCGATGGGCCGCCCATGCGTGCGTGCGAGCAGCAGCCCACGCAGCGAGGCCTGCGCGAGCCACAACCCCACGCAAGCACCCGCGCGTGCTGCGCGCGCTGCCACGGCCTGCTGGGCCTGGCCTTGCGATGGGCCTGGCGTGGCTGTTTGTGTGGCGCGCTTGGCTTGCTGGGCGATGGCCTAGCTTCGTGCTGGGCCCTCGTCCGGCAGGCCTCGTCCGATGCTTATTCGTACGATACGCTTCCGATTAAATTTCCGATTCCGGAATTCATTTCCGATACGAACAATATTTAATATTTCCGATTCCGGAATTAATTTCCGTTTCGAACAAATATTTAATATTTCCGTTTCCGGAATTATTTTCCGATTCCGGTAATATTTCCGATTCTGACAATATTTCCGTTTCCGGCAATATTTCCGATTCTGGTAATATTTCCATTTCCGATATTATTTTCCGATACGTACCATGTTTCCGTTTCCGGCAACATCTACGACTTGGATAATATTTATATTTCCGATACGATCCATATTTCCGTTTCCGGCAATATCATCGTTTCCGGAGTATTCATTTCTTGCCTGTGACGATCTCAGCTCCCACTGAAACCAAGATCCGTCGATTCCGAATATCCATAGATAGAGTATTTAATGCCATTAAATACTTGATCCGTTTACGTACTATTTGTGTGACCCTACGGGTTCAGTCAAGAGTAAGCTGTGGATTAATATCATTAATTCCACTTGAACTGAAGCGGCCTCTAGCCAGGCATTCAGCTCACTTGATCTCACTGAATTATTAACTTGTTAATTAATACTGAACCGCATTTATTAGACTTATCATAGAATGCATACTTGGACGAAGGGCATTATTTCCTTCAATCTCCCACTTGTCCTTAGGGACAAGTGTGCATTTCCTAATTCCTTTGTCGCTCGATGCTTGCTCTTGAACATAAGGTAAGAGTTGTCATCCTTATTATGTCCAGAGGTGTTCCTCGGTTTCAGAGTTCAACTGATCAAATAAACAGATAATCATAGCCTATGATTCATCCGAGCACGGCCATGCATTTCACAGTTTCTAGCTCTCCGAGTGGCCTTGTACAACTTTTAAGCATCTCATCCCGATTTATGGGAGGACAATCCCAATCTTGCGATCTTGAGATTAGACTTCGTTTGATAGGTGATTACCTGAGCGTTGCCTTTATAGCCTCCTTTTACGGTGCGACGGTTGGTCAACGTCAAAGCAACCAGTTCTCAAACAAGTAATCTCAAATCACTCAGGTATTGAGGATTTTGTGTCTAATAATTTAATGAAATTTACTTATGACAGATTTTCATCTCTTACAGTAAAGTTTCATAGGTCTTGTCCGATACTAGTCTTCCCAAAGTAAGTATCTATGCAAATGATTATGACATTGCCATGTCCACATAGTTCAAGAAACAGAACTACTAGTCATCTTGCATTCTAATCGTCTAACGTTTTCTATGCGTCCAATTTTATAGAAAACTCCGACTAGGGACCATTTTCAACCTTTGACATTCAAGTTCACTTGATAGACATTTCTTAGTCACAGGACTGGTCCTAACAGTCTATCTTGAATATATCGTCAAATTGAAGGGACTCATCATTTAATAAACCACAAATTAAATGGAAAAAATGAATTCTTTTCATTTATTGTGAATGATTAACCAATAATGTTTTACAAAGATTTAAACTCTAAAACTTTAAAACATTAAACAGAGACATCAAAGCCATTCTCCAATATGCTTGATTCCCATAGCTGCAGTGTGCGAGTTGTGCTTCGCCTGCGGCAGAGGTTTAGTTAATGGATCTGATATGTTGTCATCAGTTCCAATTTTGCTTATCTCGACTTCTTTTCTTTCAACGAACTCTCGTAGAAGGTGAAATCTACGAAGTACATGCTTGACTCTCTGGTGGTGTCTAGGCTCTTTTGCCTGTGCAATAGCTCCGTTATTGTCACAATACAGGGCTATTGGTCCTTTAATGGAGGGGACTACACCAAGTTCACCTATGAACTTCCTTAGCCATATAGCTTCCTTTGCTGCTTCATGTGCAGCAATGTACTCCGCTTCAGTTGTAGAATCCGCAATGGTGCTTTGCTTAGCACTTTTCCAGCTTACTGCTCCTCCGTTGAGGCAGAAGACAAACCCAGACTGTGATCTGAAATCATCTTTGTCGGTTTGGAAACTTGCGTCCGTATAGCCTTTAACAATTAATTCATCATCTCCACCATAGACCAGGAAGTCATCTTTGTGCCTTTTCAGGTACTTCAGAATGTTCTTGGCAGCAGTCCAATGCGCCTCTCCTGGGTCTGACTGGTATCGTTCAGGATGGCTTGCTAAAACCTGGATTTGAAATTTTCCATGACTGCCACACCTTGGATGAGGCACCCCACCTCACCAAGACTAAAACAGCTGAAATATTGGACAACCAGGCTCTATGGACATTGTTTAGCGAATCGAGGCCTATGGAGAACGAGACTGTGATGACTACCCTAGCTTTACAAGATGAAGGTTTCGATCCAACCCGGTTAATCTCTCCTGCATCAACACTAGAAGAGGTCGAGAACGGATGGGTGAAGACATATCAGTGGGTCAATGCAAAAGGAATGGAATTCAAGATGAGTACCGGTGAAAGACCGAAGTTTTATGAGACTAACCCCAGGCTTGAGCCACATAGAGCACCATTAGTAAACAGCGCCTAGTAGTTCTTTAGATTGATAAAAAAAAATATATATAGACTTTAGATGGTCCTAAGGCCCCTTAGAATATGGGTCAGTTTTATTTCAGTGTGTTTTCCTTACTTTCCGAATCAATAAAGGCGTAATATTTCTCCTAAAACTTTTATTCTAACACTAAATAAACACCAAATGTACTTGCAAAATACAAAAATAAAGAGGCGGCCCACTCTAGGCCCAACAAACAAAGCCCACTCGGTTTTGAAATAGTGCCATGGGAACCAATTCCCGAAACCCACAAAATAAACCACAACCTAAAAAGCCAACCAGTGTCATCATAAGAGCCAATCCATGCAACCCAAAATCAAAGGAAATCAAAATCCAAAACAATGCAAATGTTACCAAAACACATATTCATAAAACATATATTCCATCATACCCTTCACTAACAACACACCTCAAAGCCTACACAAATATCTTCATAACTTCCGTACCCTAACTCCATTCTCAAAACTGTTTCGAGTCACGAATAGAAAAAATTAATCCGGACAAAAATGGATTTCACGCTAAACAGTCAAAAAAGCCTCCAAAATAGCCTCAAAATTGACTTTAAATACGAGCAAAAATCAAGGCACAAAAAAGAAATAAATGCAAGAACATGTGAAGCAAAGCGTCAAAAATTGACCGCCCAAGTCATTTTCAGCGCCCAGGGCTGGGCGCCGAAATTTCTGACGCCCCAGCCTGGGCGTTGAAACTCTCTGCCTGCCAAAAAAATTTCTTTTCGAAAGTGCTCGTCATTTTATCCGCACACAACGGAAAAATAACGAACACTTGGGGGGTACAGTACGTATCCAAATAGGCTTACCAAGAATATAGCCATACAAATTAGTCGAATTTCGAATTTCATATTTTACGCGACTTATGGCAAAAAAAAACGGTAGATGAAAATAATGATAATACTTCACTCATTTGACCGATTAAGTAATATGTTTCCACCTCAGGGCATATCTACCGAAATCCGGCATACTAGAACTTATTCTAAAGCTAGAACTACGCGCGACCTGATTCTGACAAGATACGTAGGCAATCCTTACCAAGGATTCGGTCCAATAAAAAATAATACAAATATTCTTTGTGCAAAAAGTGTTAGACATATAAAATACATAAAAAAGAGGAGAAATAAAAATAAATGAAAATGAAAAATAAAAAAACGCCTTTATTGAGAAATAATAAGAAGGAAAACAAAGTGCTAGGAATAAAAACAAACACAACTGAAATAAATAAGAGAGCACCTACACCCTAGCAAGAACTACACTACTCTAGTTCTTTTGGATCATCAAATAAAGTCTTGTAGAGGGCAATGTTCGCAGGATCCACCCCCACAGTCTTCTGCGCTGCCCCAATATCAATCTCCATAAGAACCGGCTCCTGGACACTAACTTCCAAAGATGCCAAGGCTTCAAAAACATTCTCAGTTATAGCCCGGTCAGCCTCAAGGGCACAGACAATGGTGGGAGAAGGATTATTATCATCAGCTAGACTAGCCGTTGTTTCTACAGGCGGCTGAGCCTTCCTGACCCATACATTGTTCCGGCGACGATCTCCGCGAGAGCTTGCATTTCTTTTAACAACAGCAGGCCCCTTCATGTTAGGCATCTTTTTAGGCCTAAAACTGGAACGGGGAGGAACTTTCTTTCGCTTTCGATCAGGACGAGCTTTCACAGTCTTAATACTATAGGTACGAGGTCTGGCAGAATCAGGACCCTCATACTTAACACGAATACGAGGTATCAAAAGCTCAGCCGGCTCCCCATTACGAGCCTCGGCCCTCACATCTTTATCATCGGAGCTCATCCATAACTTGTAGTTTTCAGAAAGACCCACAAAGCCATTTGTAGCTATGGCCCAACGCGGTAGACCATCATAATACTTAGCCCACGCTAGGACCCGTGTTTGTGAAAAGGCCGCTACCTTAGGTGGTACAGTATCAGAAAAGGGGATAGTCTGCCTTAAACCATATTGACGCATGACTCGGTAAGGGAAAATATAAATGGGACGAGATAGCCCCAACAAAGAAACATAAACAGATACATCAGAACCCCTTGTCATAGTAGTCAAACCCCACCATGGTACCACCCACTTAATAGAACAAATTCCATAAGTAAAAAAGGAGGTCCATTCGGCCTCGTCCTGGCCTTGGTGCAAGTATTTTCGGTTACCCAAGGCTATAGGGCGATAATGTTTAGGATCGGCAGGAGCTTCCAAAAGTCTAAGCCGTTCCGCAAGCCAAATCTGCAAAAACAGGAACGATCGAATCAAAAGAATGAAAAGAAAGAAAAAAAACGGTTCCTGGGGCGCAGTTTCAACGCCCAAGACCAGGCGCCGAAAATTCCAGCGCCCAGCCCTGGGCGCTGAAACTCAGCCCCAGGCAAAAAAGAAATATATGCAAAAGGGACGTATACGTGCGCAAAGAAAAATCGATTACCTGCAGTAATAGGGGGCTTCCCTTAAAATGTTCAGATTTGGCATCCTTCTTCAGCTCATCCGCACTCAGCAAAGTCTCGGCAACAACCAGCGGCATAATAGAATAGCAACTTTCCATCTGGCTAATCAAGGGGATCAACCTTATGTCACCGAACTCACCATTGTTATTCGACATCAAATAATGATTCAACAAGCAAAATACAAGGGCTCGGATATTCAATTTCTGTTCGGTCATATTCTTACTAGGCCTAAAATGATGTTTTACAAGTTTTGCCAAGTTAACCTTATCATCTACAACAATTTCAGCAAACATGTTATCATCTAGTCCTAGGAAAGCCCTTATGGTTGTTTTACCCTCTTCAGTAGTGCCAGGGGTAACAGGAGTAGCATTGGTAGGATAACCAAGGATCGCAGCAAATTAGTCGGGCAAAGGACATATTTCGTTGCCCCGAAAGGCAAAAACATGATGATCGGAGTCCCAAAAGTTTAGGGCAGCATGCAGAAAGTTATAATCAATATTAATTTGTTGTAAGCCTAAAAGTGCCTCTAAGTGGTATTCTTTTAACAAAGGCTTTTCTGTGGGAGTAAGGGCTCGTAGCCAACGCCTAACAGTCCGTTGGAGTGAGAAAATAGGGGTCGACATGGCAAAAGCAATGAGTAATTAAAACGCAGCAAAAAGAGAGAAAGAATTTGAGAGTGGTGGAAAATAGGGACGTATCTAGCCCCTATATATAGCTGAACGCACCCAATGACATCCTGATCCCATTAGGAAACGTGTTAGGAAATCCGAAAGTCAAAAATCACCAGGAAAAGACTTTCAGCGCCCAAGGCTGGGCGCCGAAATGTTTAACGCCTGGCCTTGGGCGCTGAAAATGCAGCCCAAGGCCCAGGTTTCACAAAACACGGAACAGGAAAGGACTTAAGACCGTGTTGCTAAACACGAGGCCCTATTGCAAGTAGGATCAAGCCCAAAGCACCTTTAGCTCCCAAATAAGCAAATATGAACATTAAAACTTGGTCGAAACTTAGACTCGTCTCAGAAAATACTTATGTACACTTTTCAAAAAACAAGTTAAATATCATGGTCATTCTTCGAAACATTAAAAATGTGTATTGTTAAGTCGTTGGTTTTCCAAATGAGAAATGTTTGTCTGTCAAAGGATTAATCCGGACCAAGCTAAAGCCGGATGTCGCCTGAAAACTAAAGTCGCACTCCACGGCTTCGCTAATGTAGCACACTACTATAAAAGGTCGCTCGCACATACGAGCATGACCCCAAACATAATTACAAGATGCAAAAAATGACCGACGAGCCCCAGTGCTTGGGGGCTCGCAGAAAATAGACTCTAACAAGGAGCGTACAATCGAAATCACATTCTCAGACTGCGCCATACACCATATCATGTTTGGATATCTCAAAAAAAACAGGTTCGACCTCAGGGAAAGGTCGTCATTGACACTTGTGCACGGTCCTCTGATCGAAGACCAAGTCGAACCGTAAAAACTAGCTCAAAATCACGAAAGCAGACGGTCACAAGACAAAGGTCCGTCTGAACACGTTGTCAGCCCACGTTCAGGTTAACACTAAATTCGAGCATCCCTCGAAACAATTCGCTCTTGCAAGAATGAATGAAAAATAAATTCTCAAAAGAAATCACAAAAAACCAAAGAAATACGAACTTGCCAATCTTCAGTGGGCAAGACCGCGGCACGCGAATCCCGAATCAAAAAGACGAATTCAGGTTCGCTCACCTCCAGCGAGCGGGGCGTCCACCCTTAGTGGACAGGGCTCGCCCACCTTTAGCGTGCGGGGTCTGCGTCACAAGCCGCGCAGGTCCTCAGTTTTCGAAAAAAATAAAGTCTTCAAATCCAAAATAGGCTCGCCATCTTCAGCCGGCGGGGTCTACGTCACAAACGACGTAGGTCCTTATTTTCAAAAAGCACAAACAAATTTCAAAATAGATTCGTCCACTTCTATCGAACGGGGTGTCCACCCTTAGCGGACAGGTTCGCCATCTTTAGCCGGCGGGGTCTACGTCACAAACCGCGTAGGTCCTTATTTTCAAATTTCAAAAACAGATTCGTCCACTTCTATCGGACGGGGTGTCCACCCTTAGCGGACAGGCTCGCCATCTTTACCCGACGGGGTCTGCGTCACTAACCGCGCAGGTCCTTAGTCGCTGCAGCGATAACTTTTTCGGTTTTCCCTTTTTCCAAAAAATTAAAAGGATTGGTTTTCCGTTTTTCCAAAAAAGAACGATGTGCTGGATTTTCCTTCGTTTTACGTCCCATAAAAACAAGGGGGTTTTCTCGTTTAGCTAGCCCTGAAAATGAGAATCTTTAAAAACATTTTTACCTCGTGGTTGGGCTTAGCCAGGCCCAATTACACTTTATAGCTTTGATTTCGAAAACATCTGTAGCTACTCCCAATGACAAAGTGAGGGAGTTTCTACGCCTCTTTAGATACTTCCAATGACAAAGTGAGGGAGTATTCTATACTATCCGTTGACAAATCCCAATGACACGTGAGGGATATGTCGACATTTCAAGTGATGACCCTTAAGTCAAATGTTATCACTCGGGGGCTCGTGAGACCCTCGCAAAACAGGTCACATACACCATGGCTTGTGTGACGCACTCCGTCTAGTACTTTGACCATCGTCTTACTCCAAGACTCAGTCAAAGTGGGGGCTAACTGTAGACACCTACTTTTGTCCCCGTTCCCGAAAGGGAAAGGTTCGATGATGAAAGCATAAATCTCCACTTGACAACGCATCTCCTATAAAATAAACGAATCTCAATTCCCCTTTTCATTTCACCCGAAACCTGCTATTTATGGAAACCTGCTAAAAATAGTAACTACCGTAAAAGGTAGCTTCGAAAAGTGGCAAGTCATAAAAGATAGAAACCTGTCAGAATTAGGTGTTGCACTCCAACATAAATCCTAAATGAGATAGAAAACTGCGAGAATCCTATTCCTAATATGATTCGGAAATAAAGAGTTACGTATTAATTAAAATCCTAACGAGCCTAGAGTTCGTAACGGGCCCAGACGCATTCCGTCATGAAATTGATACGCACTAAAAGACTCGATTAAGTCTCAAACTCTACGGATTTCAGGAATCCGAATCTGACTAAGAAAACAGCCCAGACCCTATTTTCAATGCCTGGCTCTGGGCGCTAAAATCTTCGGCGCCCAGGCTTGGGCGCTGAAAATACCTGGGTACGTGTTTTTTCCTAATTCTTTGTGGATTAGAACTCTGCAATTCTATCTTTCCACGAACTCTTCCCTATAAATACAGCCCCAAATTCGACGTGAAAAGAACACACACAACACATAATTATATTCTGAGTATTGACTCCAACCCTTAGCCTAAGCCTCACGCTGCGAAATTGTTCACGCGTTCTGTCGCAATCGATCCATAAATCGAACAGAACGTATCCTATCCCATAATTAAGATTCGTTAAATAAAAAGGAGAAATAGCAAAGTCAAAGTGGTTAGTTTTCTGAGAACCGTGACGCACCTCTCAAGGGTGCGTCGTAATGTGCCCCTTCTCGATGATTTAATTGCTTTCCTCGCCCTTTTTATGAACTGTTAAACTAACTAAATCTGATTGTTCTATCACGCCTAACAAATATAATATTTTTTGGAAATTGGATTATCATGCTAGGTCCCTTAATACTATTTAAACCAGATAATCACGATCGATCTAGTATTATATGTTGCATATTGCTAAAATCAACTCAGATTAGTTTAATAGTTAACGCATGTCCCTTCAATTATTTATGCTGAGCTAGTAAGGATATCCTGCCTCTGGAGTTATCGACGAGCGAAGTACTCCTCTCGGTAGTTACAGTCCCCCGAACCCTCAATCTCTACCTTGCGGGTGTATGTTTAGAGATCCCCACACCAGGGATCACAAGGGAACCTACGGCCGTCGTGGTCAAACATAATTGCACTCCCTTTATGTCACGATAACCGGGTTTTGTCAGTTTTTCTCATTGTCGTTAAAAACTGAATGGCGACTCCTATACTACTAGTCAATTGGGTGTAAACTCACAGGAAATCCAATTACACTTGATTGAATAAAAAGAATCGTCACACCCACAAGGGACGAGGTCACGCATTAGCCTCGTGCTTTTTCGACCCCCTCACACCTGTCTTTATTGTGATGGAATTGGCCATTACAAGAGAGAATGTCCCAAAAATAAGGAAGATCAGAAGAACGGAACTGTCGTTCGATCTTCAGGTATTTTCGTTATAGACTGTATACTTGCAAATTCAACTTCTTGGGTATTAGATACATGTTGTGGCTCACACTTATGTTCCAATTCACAGGAACTAAGAAGAAGTAGAAGGTTAAGCAAAGGTGAAGTCGACCTACGAGTGGGAAATGGAGAAAGGATTGCTGCATTAGCTGTAGGAACTTATTATTTGTCGTTGCCCTCTGGCCTAGTTTTGGAACTGGAAGAGTGTTTCCATGTTCCATGTCTTACTAAAAACATCATTTCTATTTCTTGCTTAGATGCTAAGGGATTTAGATTTTTAACATAAAGCTAAATTACGGCAAACAAGTTTATAACATAAATACCAAAAAGGCCAAAAAGAATGATTCAGATCTCACCTATCTGTGGCATTGTCTATTAGGCCATATTAACATGAAACTCATAGAAAAACTTCAAAAGGAAGGAATTCTAGAATCATTTGACTTAGGGGATTATGGTAAATGCGAATCATGCTTACTTGGCAAAATGACAAAGCAACCTTTCTCTAATTAAATTTGGAGAAAGGGCAACTGATCTATTGGGTTTAATCCATACAGATGTATGTGGACAAATGAGTTCAAATGCTAGAGGTGGTTTCAGCTACTTTATCACTTTCACTTATGACTTTAGAAGATATGGTTATGTCTACCTAATGAAGCATAAGTCTAAATCCCTTGACAAATTCAAGGAATTTCAGAGTGAAGTAGAGAATCAATTAGGCAAGAAGATTAAGGCACTGCGGTGTGATAGAGGCGGTGAATATCTGAGCTATAAATTTGATGAACATCCGAAAGAATGTGGAATCTTGTCAGAATTGACTCCTCCCTGAAAACCTCAATGGAACGGTGTGTCAGAACGGAGGAACAAGACCTTTCTAGACATGGTTCGATCAATGATGGGTCAGGCTGAACTTCCAATAGAATTTTGGGGACATGCACTAAACACAGCTGCACTCACACTAAATAGAGCTCCGTCTAAAGCTGTCGAAAAGGCTCCATATGAGTTATGGTTTGGAAAGCTTCCAAATGTGTCTTTTCTTAAGATTTGGGGTTGTGAATTATACGTCAAACCATTAATTTCAGACAAACTTCAACCGAAATCTGAAAAATGTATCCTTGTGGGCTACCCAAAGTAAACAAAGGGGTATTACTTCTACAATGCATCTGAGAACAAGGTGTTTGTTGCTCGAGATGGTATCTTTTTGGAAAGAGATCACAGTTCCAAAATGATAAGTGGGAGAAAAGTAGACCTCGAAGAAATTCGAGTCGAACAACAAACTCTAGAGAATGCTGAAGATGACATTCAGGTTGAAACTCATAGATCTTTAGAAGTATCTGGTGAGAATCAATAACCAACTAGAAATGTAACCTCGCGTAGATCGAAGAGATATAGGTCTCAACCGGAAAGATACATAGGTATTTTGATGAACGAGAGCCATGAAATTTTGTTGTTGGAAAGCGATGAACCTGCGACTTACGAACAAGCTATGACGAGCCCTAGCTCCAAGCAGTGGCAAGAAGCCATGCAATATGAATTAGACTCCATGTCTGAAAATCAAGTTTTGGATTTGGTCGATTTTCCAGATGGCTACCAAGCCATAGGAAGCAAATGGGTTTTCAAACTGAAAAAAGACAAGGATGAGAAACTAGAAGTTTTCAAAGCTAGATTGGTTGCAAAAGATTAACAGGCAAGTCCACGGTGTGGATTGTGATGAAACCTTTTCACCAGTTGCAATGCTAAAGTCTATTCGGATAATGTTAGCAATCGCTCCATATTACGATTACGAAATATGGCAGATGGATGTCAAAACCTCTTTCTTAAACGGCGCTTTAACAGAAACCGTGTTTATGACACAACCTGAGGGTTTTGAGGATCCAAAGAATGCTAAAAAGGTATGCAAGCTTAAGAAGTCCATCTATAGACTAAAGCAAGCATCAAAGAGCTGGAATATACGTTTTGATGAAGCAGTCCGTGACTTTGGCTTCGTCAAGAACGGAGACGAATCTTGTGTATACAAGAAGGTCAGTGGGAGCAAAACTGCTTTTCTAGTATTATATGTCGACGACATATTACTTATCGGAAATGACATTCCTATGTTGAACTCTGTCAAGATTTGGCTAGGGAAATGTTTTTTGATGAAGGATCTAGGAGAAACACAGTACATACTGGGCATCAAGATCTACAGAGATAGATCTAAAAGGATGATTGGACTTAGTAAAATACTTATATGAATAAGGTGCTTGAAAGGTTCAATATGGCTGACTCCAAGCGAGGCTACCTACCCATCTCTCATGGAATGACTCTAAGCAAGACTCAATGCCCAAAAACACTAGATGATCGTAGACGAATGAGTGGGATTCCATATGCATCATTGATTGGTTCAATAATGTATGCTATGATCTGTACACGCCCGGATGTTGCGTACGCACTCAGTGCTACGAGCAGATACCAGTCAGACCCAGGAGAGGCGCATTGGACTGCTGCCAAGAATATTCTGATGTACCTGAAAAGGCACAAAGATGATTTCTTGGTCTATGGTGGAGATGATGAATTAATTGTTAAAGGCTATACGGATGCAAGTTTCCAAACCGACAAAGATGATTTCGGATCACAGTCTAGGTTTGTCTTCTGCCCCAACGAAGGTGCAGTAAGCTGGAAAAGTGCTAAACAGAGCACCATTGCGGATTCTACAACTGAAGCAGAGTACATTGCTGCGCATGAAGCAGCAAAGGAAACTATTTGGCTAAGGAAGTTCATATGTGAACTTGGTGTAGTCCCCTCCATTAAAGGACCAATAGCTCTATATTGTGACAATAATGGAGCTATTGCACAGGCAAATGAGCCTAGACACCACCAGAGAGTCAAGCATGTATTTCGTAGATTTCACCTTCTACGAGAGTTCGTGGAAAGAAAAGAAGTCGAGATAAGCAAGATTGGAACTGATGACAACATCTCAGATCCATTAACTAAACCTCTGCCGCACGCGAAGCACAACTCGCACACTGCAGCTATGGGAATCAAGCATGTTGGAGAATGGCTTTGAGGTCCTTAATAAATGTTTTAAAGTTTTAGAGTTTAATACTTTGTAAAAAGTTTTTGGTTAACCATTCATATAAATGAATAGAAATCATTTTTCCACTTAATTTGTGGTTTATTAAATGATGAGTCCTTTTAATTTGACGATATATTCAAGATAGACTGTCAGGACCAGTCTTGTGACTAAGAAATGTCTATCAAGTGAACTTGAATGTCAAAAGTTTAAAATGGTCCCTGGTCGGAAGTTCAATTTCTCTCTCTTGCATATACTTACTTAAGCATCGGAGGGAATATTCCTACGGGAATATTCTTGTTTTGCAGGTTGCCAGAACTTCGTGCCAGGTCATACTTGATACCTCCGAGGAACGCTTGACACGTCATTACCGTAAAAGATCCCACAATAATAATAATAATAATAATAATAATAATAATAATAATAATAATAATAATAATAATAATAATAATAATAATAATAATAATAATAATATTATTATTATTATTATTATTATTATTACTTATTTTTTATATTTATATTTATATTATTATTATTATTATTATTATATATAACTAAATTATTAATTAATAATTATTTAGTTATTAATTAACATTTTCTATTATTATTTTGTAATTAACTAGAGATTACTAATTATTAATATTTAATTACTCCGTATTTATTATTTATTATTAATCATTTATTATTTATTATTAATCATTTATTATTTATTATTTATTATTTTATTATTTATTTTCGTAATATTCTGTTAAGTTAAATTAAGTTCAGTTCAGTTCAGGAGCATTCAGTTCAGTTCAGCTATAAAGAACATGGCCTAATACTCTAAACTTTGGATGTATTATCATGGGAGAATGTAGCAAATTAGTACACTTTTAATTGTAGCAAGTCAACTCCACATGCCACAACTAGCCCTAAAATATACGAAACATGTAAAAATAATAGAATCATTGCTTTGCATTAAGGGGTTAAGGATATGAGAAGGTTAAACTACTAATTAGCATTAGTAATGTTCTTTTAATTGGCATGAGTGGTTAAGGGCCTCTTGTTCCTTAACCAATATCTCAGGTTCGAGCCTTGGATATAGAGAAAATCTCAACTAGGAGGGATGTTTCTCATTGAGGTATCCATGCAAACTCCCGTGGGAGATTAGTCCACTCGCCGAAGGCGGTGAGAACTCGTAGTAGAACCAAAAAATAAATAAAAATAAACTACTTTTTTTCTTAAGGTGCACCATGGTCCATCATTTAAATTACGGTATAACTTATGTTGTTATATTTAGTAGAGCCTGTCTTATGAGCAATTGATGTGCTCCACACTTTACCGTCAAAATTTTATCTCTCTAGACTAGAGGTTTTCTCTCACTCAACTGTGAGGTTTCTGAATACTTTTCGTAATCTTTCTAAAATCTTGTACAAATCTTCCACTCCATTGTTGTATGCAGATACCAAATCTTCATCATCATCACCCTTTACTGTGGCATGCAAACCAAGCTATTGGCCGAAACTCATTCATCTTCTTCAGCAATTCAACCCACCAATAGTTATTGATCTAACTCTACACTCAAAAAATATTGAGCCCATCAATTTGAGTTTTCCAAGTTGAAAAAAGTGAAACCGGGTGCTTTTAATTGCCATCTGTTCCCAATACATTTGTTTCTAGATTCTATAAATCACCCGATTCATTACTCTCCTCAATCACTTCAAACAATTTATACAATAAGCCTCTTGAGTTTCTCTGGTTCCAACCTCTATCTTTCTACTTCTTTAATTCAAACCTTCTCTTCACCTACCTCCTTTTGAATTCTCTACAATGAGTAACCAAAATCCACAACAAAATGGGAATATTCAATCCCCGTACAGAATGGGGCTTTAATCCCTCCACCACCACATTTTAATGCTCTAGGCTCTATTAAATTCAATTCAAGTGTAGTTGGAATTTTTGCGGGTCACCATCCACCTTCGGTTGATTATATCCAGTATGTGGTCAATTCTCGCTGGGTTAGAAGAGAGCATGTCCAAGTTCACCGGCGTGGCCTCTTTTTCATCTTTGAATGCCGAAATCAGCATGATCTGAATCGCTTAATTAAGCAGCATACTTTTCTTTATGATGTCAGAATCTTGAATGTTAGAAGGTACCATATCTCCATTATTCCGCAACAAATTAGCTTCAATAAAACCCGGATCTGGGTTAGAGTGTATGGACTCCCTCTTCCATACCTCACTGCATCGTGGGAAAGGAAAATTCTGGGTCATGTGGGATACATCGAGGAATTGGATCAGAATGAGAACTAATGGATTTCAGGTTGGAATTACGTGCACGGATGCTGATTGATATATCGCTGCCTTTAATTCCTGGGTGCTATATTCCGCTTGAAGGAGATAGAGTTATATGGATTTATTTCAGGAATGAGGGTATTTTTTGCTTTTGTAAAAGATGTGGTTGTGCAGGAAATTACACTAGCAGATGTAGGACAATTTTGTCCGTCGCTGCAAGAAGATTGAGGACAGAGTACATGATACTCGACATGGTGATGTTAGGGTCTTGCATGGACCCTTGGACTACGCATATTACACCAACTATATTAAAGGCTTGCCGGATAATTTCCGGTATCGAAATACAACAGTAAATCTGATATCACCTGTAGAACCTGAGGATATCCCTCTGGATGAACGCATGCAAGAGGGTGATGATGGAGACGATGACTCGGCGGGGTCAACGCTAAACCCAGGATACTCGTCTGATAGTGGGAACACTGAAATTTTCTTTTCTGGGGCAGAGAACTTCAGTGGTTCGGATGTTGAAGATGATCAAGCAGATAATGATCAGAGTGAAGGTCAAAATCAAGACCCACCAAGGAGGAGGTTATTTCTGGAAGGGGATCCATATGGTCCATACTACCCGTCGAACCAAGGTAATCCCAGTCTTCATATTTCTTTATTGAATCAAAACTCAAACCCTAACCCTAACCCTGATCCTATACCCCCTCAAAACAAACACCATCCAAATTAACCCTGGATCAACTTCAAACTCTTCATCTCCACCTCATCATCCATTTAATCCATCAAGGCATGCAAATATGCCTTACCTCCAATATTCCACCAATTACAGCACCACGATTTGAGCACTCCAATTTTGAAGTGGGAGAATCATCGACAACACAAGGAAACAATCACACTCAAAATAATCAACCAGCTTATACTCTTTTTGAGACATTGGGTATTCAGGAGTGGGCCCAATCTAGACCTGCAACGGGTCTACTGGAAGATATGGTACAAAGCAGGATTTCAGCTCCAGTGCTGATGGCCTTACCCCAACCGAGCTCATGGTTACTGCGACCACTGGTGGCTGACAGAGTTCAAGATGTGCTACCAGAGTCAACTCCAGTTTGCTCTTTATCTCTCAATATCATTGAAGGAACTAGAAGGTTAACTCAGTCACTACAAAATTTCAGACGCTCAAACAGAGCTAAAGATGGTTGTGGGATGGGCCGGCCCGAAGCCCGACCCAACCCGACACAAAAAATGCCCGGCCGGACATGAGCACGTAAAAAGCACGGCCCGACACGGGCACGAAGCCGTGGGCCCTGGGTCGGGCCTAGGCCTTAGTTTTTTGGAAAAAGCATGACAAGGCACGACACGACTCGACCCGACACGACAAAGCATGCTAAGCATAGTAAAATTATCCTTAGGCACGACAGGCCGATCCGGCCCATCCCGAAAGCCCGTGTGCTTGGGCCGGACCTGGGCCATGTTTTAACTTTTCGACCCGGCACGACACGACATGAAACAAAATGGGCCTGATGTGGCCCCGACCCGGTTAGGCCCATGACCCGTGGGCTCGGCCCGGCCCACAACCATCTTTAAACAAAGCTAGAGTCCATCCTTTTCCACAAGCACCAAGAAGTCTTATTGTGGGTAATGACCATGTGATCTCTGATTCTCTGGAACTAAATTTCCAAACTTGCCTTTAACGAAATTTGATCCAACAATTTCCCACCTTTGGATGTAAAAGTGGATGACTTATTTGAAAAGAAGAAGATGACTTGGCCGAATAAAAGGGTGAGGGAGAATAAGGGACTCATGACTAGATCATGTGGGGCGTTAGTGGAAAGCAATCAGGAGAATGAGGTGCTAGGGGGACAACGAAAAAAACACAAAAAACTAGATCGTCTATCAGAAAAATGGGGGTTCAATTTGTGCCAGCGTGATAAGGAGGACAACCTCAAGTTGATGTCAAAGGCAATGACTGATGTGGATATGGCACACAAGTGGGGAGTGAAAGTGCAGCATGATTTTGCTACTAATACTTCAAAAAAGAGATCACAGTTAGATAGTACATCATCATCTTCAGAAGATTCAGTACCAAGCAAGAAGAAAAAACCGAATGAAAAACCAGCTTTCATAATAGAAATTGATGAGGACTTTTATGAAGAGGTTAAACAAGTGTTATTTCCATCAATGGAGTTGCAGGATAATGGTGAGGAGGCTGTGCCGTGTCAGCTTTAGAAGGATATATGAGGATAGTTTCTTGGAATTATATGGGTTTAAATAACCCATACGCCCCTACACATCCGTATCTAGTGTGGCTTTTGGGAACAAAAAATCCTACATTTTTATTCCTATCAGAAACTAAGATGAAATTAGAATCAGTGAAGTCTGTATTAAGTTCTTTTTCCTCAATTTTCAGTTATGGTAGTGATTCAGTTGGTTCTAGGGACGGATTGGCAGTCTTTAGGTAGAATATGGAAAGAGTTAGTGGCTTGTATTCCTCTACTAATGTAGTATTTTGTAAGATAGAAGAAATTAATGGTAATGTGAAATATGTTCTCTTTTGTGTATGGGGATCCTGAAGTAGAGGAAAGACCTAGAGTGTGGAATGAAATTAGCATACTACTTCACTCTGCACCAAAATGTCTCATAATTAGAGACATAAACCATGTGGAGTTTCAATCATATAAGATGGGATGGTTAAATGTGATTAGGGGTCTGGATGCCTTTGTGGATTAGAGCTTACAAGCACTTGTTTTTGATGTGCCATTCATGGGGCCTCAATTCACTTGGTCTAATAAGATATTATCTTCAAGGCTATTATTAGAACGACTAGATAGAGCGTTTGTGGATCATGATTGGCTCATGGAATATCCAGATGGGATACTAATAAACGAACCAATCACTGTTTCGGACCATGCAAACAATTGTATATGATTCCACACCAAATGCTGGAAAAAGAAATTGACCATATCAAATAGAGAATTGGTGCCTACAACTTCTTCCAATTCGAGAGATGATCAAGAGTATTCATCTAAGTCATTTTGCGGGATCTCTTATGTTTTCAATAATGAGGCTTCTACAAAAATTAAGAGATGAAATGAAGAAATGGTGCTTAAATAATAAGAGAACTTGGGGGGATCAATTGGAGGGGGGTGAATTCAAAGTTGGATATACCATCTTCAAACATAAAGGATGCCAATGATGGAATGCATTATATTTCAGTGGTAAATGAATTGATTCCACAATGTTTTTTAGAATTTCAATATTGGCAACAACGAATGAAGGCCAAGTGGGTAAAGTTTGGGGACCTCTCTTCCCCAATGCTATATAACAAAGTGAAGCAAAAAATGAGAAGGAAGGAGGTCTTAATGCTTCTAAATGAAGAAGGAGAATGGGTGAATAGTCATGAGGAAATCTCTAAAACAATCCTAACTTCAATTTCGTCAGTTTATTTACCGACAATAAGGGATGACCAAGGAGAAAAAAATGATTTACTATTGAGAGAATTGGACCTTCCTAAGATATCACAAGCATAATCACAAAGTTTGGACACACACTTCACTCATCAAGAAATAAGAAGGCTATGTTCTCCATACATGGGTCAAAGTCCCCGGGTCCAGATGGATTTATTGCGGATTTTTTCCAAGAGTACTGGGAAACCGTGGGGCCCACAGTTGTAACTAGCGTGCAACATTTTTTCAATACGGGTTACATGTTACATGAATTAAATGCGCCGCTCCTCGTATTAATTCCAAGAGTGGATTCTCCGGAAAAAAGCTTCTCAATTTAGACCAATAAGTCTATGTAATACGATTTACATGTGTATTTCCAAATGGCTGGTAAATCGAATGAAAAAGGTGCTTCCTTCTCTTATTAAGGAATTTTAACATGCCTTTATCCCGGGAAGATATATGGAGGATAAAATTTTACTTTGACATGAACTTCTACATCATATAAACACGTCAAAAGGGAAAAGCCCCCTAGCCACAATCAAGATTGACATGTCAAAAGCCTTTGATCGGGTAAACTAGTTATTCCTTTTGAAAATTTTACATATGTACGAGTTTTCTGAGAAGTGGATTCAATGGATCAACCAGTGTATTTCAACAGTATCTTATAAGACGGTCATACACAGGAAACTAACAGATTCAATAACTCCAACTGTGGGGTTACGCCAGGGTGATCCTTTATCACCATATCTTTTCATGTTCTGTATGGACATTCTTTCTCGCATGTTGATAATGGCAAAAAACACAAAATTGATTCAAGGAATTCGGATTGCACAAAATATGCCATCAATATCTCATCTATTCTTTGCCAACGATGCTATGCTTTTGTTCAAATCAACAAGTGAGTCATGCAAGCATATAGTGGATATTTTGAAAAGGTTTGGAGAGGCTTCAGGTTAACAATTGAATTTAGCAAAATCTTTCGTTAAATTTAGCAAATCAACATCGCATGATCATGCTACTACCTACAAGTCCATTCTAACAGTGCCTCAAGTAAATAAAGTCCCAAACCACCTACCAATCGATAACAAAAGGAAAAACAAGGGATTTTACCTACCTTATGGACTCGATCACAAAACGCATCCTATCTTGGGCACCATTGAGACTTTCACAGGCGGCCAAATTGGTCCTTAATAATTCAATTCTAGTTAGCATATCATCACATGTAATGAAATGCTTCAAATTACCATTGTCCATTACAAATAAGATTGACTCTTTGATAGCACGCTTTTGGTGGGCTACTAATGGAGATAGAGGAATTCATTGGGCAAGAAGACATACTATCCAATGCCCGAAAGGGATGGGGGGGACTAGGAATTCGCACGGTTGTAACGTTCAATGAGCATTACTTTTCAGACAAGTTACTAGGATGCATTGTCATCCTCAATTACTACTAGCACGAACTTTGGTTCCAAAGAAGAAGTGTCCCTTATACTTAGGAATCTCAACTAGGATTTCCCAAAATTGCTCGTGGGGGGAGACGTGGACTCTATAAGGCCACCAACAACCTTCTTCAAGGTTTTTAATGGAAAATTGGACCTGAAACGAAAATCCTTGCTACGAGCACAAAATGGGTTGATGGCCAGGTACTAGTGGTCAAGTCCAACCAAATATTAAGTGATAGTAGGAAATGGATGGTGAAGGATTTTATTTTTCAACAAAGTCGATCTTGGAAGCCTAATCTGGTTCGTTAACGTTTTGAATGGGATTGTAGTACCTCGTATTTTTCTGAATTTATAAATATTTTTGTAAAGTATTTTTACGATTTTTAGAATTTAAATTTCATTTAATATGCATTTAAGTATGGTTTTAATTAAATTAAATATTTATTATTTTTATTTAATTCCGAAATAAAATTAAACGAATTTATTATTTTATAATTTAAGTCGGGAATTTATTGGGTCGTATTTCAAAACTATTTAAATTAAATTTCGAGCCCAATCCAATTCAGTTGGTGAACCCAACAAAGCTTTTAAGCATTTAATTCTAATTAAACCCAATTTCTAAGCCCAATGCAAAAACCCTAACTTAAGCCCACTAGGGATTAGGAGCCTATAAATATAACCCCTCCCTTCACTTGATCCCTTCACAAAATTCAGAAATCTCTCTCTCTCTCTTCTTTTCCTCTCTTTCGTCCGACTCTCACACTCGTCCCACACAACGAGCACTTGCTCGTGTGCTGCGTCGCCCCTTGCCCGCAGCTCTCGCCCAACCTCGTACACCCTCGTGCGTTGCTGCTGTTGTGCCGTGCCTTCGTGCACCACTCGCCCTCAACCTCTCTTGTCTCTCGTGTCTCACAGCCCTCGCCGCACAGCACGCACACTCGTGTGTGTTGCTGCTGCGCTACTTGTTGTTGGCGAGTGTGCCGCGCCCAGCCAACCCCTCACACACTCGCCTCTCGTCCCTCACCCGACCAGCATGCACACACCCTTGCTACGTGTTGGTGCTATGTTGTTGCTCCCCTGCTGCTTGCTGCCTTCCTTGCTCGCACACAACACACGGCCACATGTGTTTGTGTGTTGTTTGTTCCAAATACTCCGTATAATTTTATCCCTATTTTAATACCGTATTTAAATTATACTATTATTAGTATTGTTTTGATTAATTAAATTGCTGGGAACGGTTATGAACACCGTATTAAGATGTTTTGCGTATTTAGATTCATGAATATGATTTTAATTAAAAGAGTTATTATTTTCAGATTTGGTTATTTATTAAATCTTGAATATTTAATGTCTAAACGTAATATTATTTATGCACTATATATATATATATATACATATATATATATATATATATATATATATATATGTGAGAAACATCTTAAGGTGAGAACCATGTAATGGTGGGAACTATCATCATCACCGTTCATTATGTTAAATCTCGACCGTACAGTTAAGACCTCTGGCAGTCTTCTTCCCACATCCCATCTTCTCCACGACAACACTAGTTCAGTCCCCCTTCCCCATCTCCTCCACCGACAACACTAGTTCTCCCCCCATCAAAAGAAATTCAATGGTGAAAATCCTCCAACATCTTCAAACAGCCTGCACAATTTTCCCAGAATCTATAAATTAAAATCAATCAAATTATTTAATAAAACTTTGGTCAGGGGAGAGAGAAAAATACCTTGAATGAACTTAACAGGAGCCTCTGCATCAGGTGTTGCAACCTTCACTTCACCCTGCTCCTGAATCGTTTCTTGGCTTCTCCAAAGTCGTCCTCCTTAACCACTTCAGTCTCAACGAATTATGTTTCTTTGTTGATAGAAAGCGAGTGTGACGGCGGAGATTTGGTGGAGGAGAATGGAAATGGCGGCGGCAACGGAGATTTGGTGGAGGATAATGGAAACGGCGGCGACGGCGGTGGAGTGGAGATGGTGGATGATGATGGTGAGAGTGTGAATGCTGTGAAGGTAGCATCAATGGTGATGAATGATGATTGTGAAGAAGATGGGTTTCAATTGATTTGTATTTCTGTTCAATTTAATTGATTTTAATTTATAGATTTTGGGAGTAATTGATTGATTCATGTTGTTCTTCACCCATGGCTTGTTGAGCAAAAGTCGCGCTTGACGTTTATTGGGATTTTGACAAAGTTTTGTGAATGTCGACTCTAGTTGATTTACACTTTTTTAAAACTAAATATGCATTTTTTTATACTAAAAGTGCATATATTTTATACTAAAAGTGCATATTTTTTCGCTTTCAGAAAATAAAAAATTATATTCATCTCGAAAAAAGATGCACATATAGTTGAAATATTATGCATATTTAGTTCAAAAAATATGCATCTTTAATTCAAAAAATATGCATTTTTTGGTACTCCGTATTTACGACTCTATAGAGATTAATATATTCATATGTGCGCATAAGGACCATCAGATTCTGTTTGATCGAACGGCTATAAAGGTGGTTCTCACCTTAAGTTGGTTCTCACAGGAACCTCACCCTATATATATATATATATATATATATATATATATATATATATATATATATATATATATATATATATATATATATATATATATATCTATATATATATATATATATATATATATATATATATATATATATATATATATATATCTATATATATATATATATATATATATATATATATATATATTATGCTTGAATGAATGTATATTATGCATGAATAAGTTGTTTTGTATGACTCGATTAGATTTAGTTCACTAAATAATCGAACCAACATAGAAACAACTAGGTCCAAAGTAATATTGAGTTCAAAAGTTCAAATCAAGCACTTACAAAAATCTAAGGATCTAACGTAGTAGGTTTACGCCAAAGCGAGGTGCTATATTAGTTGACTTCGATGGTAAGGCGTCCCAAAGGAGCACGTTGATTGTGGTTTCAACTCAAACAACAATGGAATTATGTTGTGGCAATGGGATAAATTATGGTATTAATTTATTAACCAAGAGTAATTTGTAGATTACTACCAATAGGTTTTGCTTACCTAGAATCTTAAACTACTTAAGACATGCCAAAGCTGCTTAAGGATTTAGGACTTTTAAGGTCTTGGAATCGTTTCATTCATTTTGGACCATGTTTTTGCTTTTGCATGAATGAAATTTTTAATAGCTTTGATGATTGCATGAATGCTTTTATTTCAAGTTATTAAAGTATGATAAATGTTTTCTTTGCTAGTCCATTTTGTAGAATCGTAAATCTTCAACTTTATTGCGTTCGGACAATAGAACTGCGATATTTCCTCGATCGATTGGTAACTAATTTTGAGAGAGATTCTCAAAGAAAAGGAGAGTGAGAGCGTATCTTGAATGCTATTTTCTTATAGTGATCTTCATGGTTTTTTTCAAACTAAAATTTGAATGGTAGACCAGTTAGACCTCATATATTCAGAATACTGGGTAGTTTTAGAATAATGAAGTATTGAGTTAAAGACTCATGTATAACCAATGGTTAACAACCAATTTTCTTTTGATTCGATAATGAACTAGACTCATTGGATGCGGTCATTTAAAGCGAATAAAAGAAATGGACTTTGTAAGCATAACAAAGTAAGAAGATCAAGCAAAGAGTAAGATCTTTAGGACTATAAGAAAACGTGATAGAAAGGATAGGAAAGGGGAACAAAAGAAATGAATTCAAGATTCAATTTCTACCTAAAAGTTTATGTTAAAGAGAAACGACTTAGAAAATAAACTCCTATGGTATTATATTACCGCTTGAGGTTCTAACTCTTGTTAAGAACTCAAATTCCGAGAGCTAAGTCTGGTTATTGACCTACAAGTGGGAAATGAAGCAAAGTTGTGCTACATTAATTGTAGGGTCATCATGTTTGTTTAAAGTCCTTCTAAAGGATGGAACTTAATGGTATTATGTTCCATTAATCATCATAATTAATTTCTTTTTGGACAACGGAAAGACTCACATTCAAAGTAAACAAAAACATTCGTTGAGTGTTTATTTGAATGAAATGGTCATTTAAGGGTTGATTCATATGATTTATTAATAAACACACGACTCTCTTCACACTCAAACTTCAGAAGGTTCAAATCAAACATTTGATTTGTGTTCCACATATCTTTGGCAATGTCATACGACCATATCAACAAGAAAACATTCTAAGATTCCATGGCATGGATTTCTGAAAGTTGGTTAATTTAAGACACGTGGGTCTTGCTTGTTGAACATGACATAGAAATGGACTATTGTTAGAAGTTTCTAGACAATAAAGTTCATGGGCCAAAGATGGATTTTATGACTTACCTATTTCACAAGAATTTGAGAAAATATGGCTATATTTACTCAACGTGAAATATGTGAAATGCTTCAATGCAATTCACAAAAGGGTATAAAATCAACTTGGCAAGAATTTTGGAACATCTAGGCTGGGTCAAGGTGATGTTTGCATGAGCCAAGAAAGATTATCTAGATTTTTTATATGGCATTATGACAATCGAAGCTCCATAAGAATATGGTATGTCCAAATGGAGAAATCGGAATCTATTCGATTAACGATAATCACGACTATTTTCCTATATAGTTTCTAAATGATACTCTCAAGTGACTATCACACTAAACAAAGTTGTGAAAGCTAAGGATAAGATGTCATAAGGATTAAACTTCGGTTCAGTACATCTTTTCAATACATATATATCTAGGGTTGTCAAATTAACCCAGTGGGAGTTAGTGTTTACATCAAACAAACTCAACAATAGATATATGTTTCTTTATGAGCGACTCATAGAAACAAAATTTATTGATTCTACCACAAATCTAAGACCATATGGTTGTTGCTCTAGATGATAACTTTTAGAAAACCATCATATTTCCAAAAAGGCAAGTGGGAGAAAAATGACCTCGAAGTGAACTTCGAGTCAAGCAACAAACAAATGTAGGATACTTAGGAGTCTTTAGAAAAGCTCTGTACTTAGAAGCCTTTGGAAGAGCTTCAGGAAGACTTTAGAAGTGCTTCAAGAGAATCCTAATACTCAAAGGACTTGATTAATGTATTTATAGACACTAACGTTTGATGTTCAATACCTAGGTAAATCGTATAAGGAATAGAATTCAACCAAGATAGATACATAGATATCTTGAGGAATGAAAACTATGAAGACTTTGGAAAGTGCTTCAAAAACATACGACTTACAGGTTAGCTACGACGAATTAAAATTCCCAAGTATGGTTTGAGGCCATCAAAAACATAAATATGGTTCGAGGCCATACAAAATGGTTTGAGGCCATTTCATCCAAAGTACCTTCATCTTAAAGAATCAAATCTATGATTTGGTTGATTTGCATAAAGGGTTCACTCCCATTAGTTGCAAACATGTTTTCTAAACATAGAACGTTGATTTGCATAAAGGGTTCACTCCCATTAGTTACAAACATGTTTTCTAAAACATACAACGTTGATTTGCATAAAGAGTTCACCCCCATTGGTTGTAAACATGTTTTCAAAACATACAAAGATGATATTGTATACACATACAAAACAGAAGCTAGATTGGTGGTTAAAGATTGTAAACAGCTTCACGACGTTGATAATGTTGAAATCTTTTTCACCAAGTCGGAATGCTTGAACTATTTTGGATAAATCAAGCAATCATTGCATATGGCATTATAGCAATTAGAAAACGAAACACCTTCCTCAATTGGACTTGTAGAAAGGAATTGTGTACATTAAACAATGTAAAAGTTTTGGATGCTAGATAAAAGAGCAAGCTTAAGAAATCTATTTGTAGATTAAAGCTAGCAAGTGGGAATTGGAACATATTTTTCAAGGCTATTGAGCAATCGTGGCTTTATGAAAATAAGGATCATCTTGTAGATGAGGAGTTTAGTGGGAGCTAAGTCAAATTTATTGGTTCTATATATATGAGATACACATCTCTCTATTGAAAATGACATTCAAATTCTAAATGGATAGATTTGAAAGTATTTGTCAATATTAAAACCATGGCGAAACTTAGAACATAGTGGGTTAAAGATCTATTGGATAGGATCAAAAGCGTTGTTTGGATTCTGTAAAAATAATTACTAAATCAAACACAATTGAGAGACTCAAAAGAGACTTTCAACCCATATGAGTAAGTCTAAGTAATGAATGCTTAACTAAGTATAAATCTAGGATGTTGTCACTAAAGTTAAGCATGAAGGACCTTGAAGAGGTGCCTTCACCTTATATCACATGACAATGCCAAGATTTTAGCAAGATTCGATATCTCTTGAAACAGAATAAAGCTAAAAGTTACATGGATAGATTTTAAAATGCGAATGGTTTTTGCATTACAATCAATCATGTATGATGTGATATATAGATCGCCAAGATAACTCGTGAAAATTGGATCATGACGAGTTTATACCAATCTCTATTGATCTAGATCAAGGATCATTAGAATAATATCAAGAACATCCAATACATTTGGACATGTAGGATGAGCACTTGATAAGAGGAAGTGAAGATGAACTAAAGTTTTGATGCTACATGCATTTGCCTAAGCAAAAGTTGAATCTTGTTGTTAGGAAAACCACAAACATACACGGGCAATTAAGCGTCGTGATTAAAAGGTGGTAATATAGGTTCTAAACCATATGTGATGCATGGGAAACTGAAACAATGATTAGTTACCAAAGTTCTTAGTTGAAAGATGTATCTCCCACATCTCTGTGAACTGGTTGGAGTATTCCAAAAGGATGGCATCATTTGCAATTCTACATAATTTAAATGGATTCATTATTGCCTAAGAAGAATTAAAAGGGGAATTGTTTTTAGTGGGAGTTCTTCCATGAACTTAGGTTGATCACAAGTCTTCTATCTGGATGATTTTCTATTTTGAATATGAGAATCATTCTAACAGCAATGAAAGACTAGATCATTCTATAAACATATTCAAAGATCTTTTCATCTTACATCGAAAGGCTTTCGATAGAAAGGATGCTAAGAATATCAAAGTATGATAAACTAAACCTCTGCATTGAATGAGACACAACATTCTTATGCAGAAATGGAATCACGTTTGAATGTTTTAAGTATTGGGTGAAAGGCCTATATCTGTAAATCATTAAATGATTGATTTTGGGTTAGAGGCCCACAAATTGGTAAGCATTTTGGTTTAAACATTTATCATTTATGAAATTACGTTTCATAGATCATTTGATCTTGGTTTAGTATTAAATGATAAGTCCATGTGATTCAAAACATTCAAATGGGATGTCAAGATGGATTCTTCGACAAAGAAACACCCATAAGTGAACTTGAATATTGAAGTCACAAAGGATCCCTAGGTCATTGAAAGGTGGACGACTAATGACTAATGAAGATTAGATTGCAAGTAGATTTTTGGTTCTGTTTCTTGAACTAGATTGACTGGATGTCAAGATCTTTTGCATAGATACTTATTGGATCTTGTATCGGATTGACCATGGGAACACTTTAAGAGATTAAAGTCATGTCATAAGTAGTTCTAATTAATGGTGATTAGAACCATTCCTCAAGAAATGAGTGATTATGTCTGCTCGTTTGAGAATTAGTTCGCTTTGATACTAGCTAAACGTCGCACCGTAAAAGGAGGCTATAAAAGCATTTATTGGGCGTAATATGAATCAAAGTGAGTGTTCATAGATTGCAAGAATGGATTTTCCTCCTATCTTTGATAGGATATGGTGTTGTTGTGTAACAAGGTCTCTCGGAGAGTTAGACACTGTGAAAATGCATGGCCGTGCTCAGAATGGTTAAGGCTTAACCTTCTGTAAAAGTTTAACATTTGAGCTCTGTAATCCGAGAAACACTTCTAGACCTAATAAGGATGGCTTGGATCTTACCTTATGTTCAGCAAGTAACACTAAGCGACAAAGGAATGTGAATGCACACTTGTCTGAATGACAAGTGGGAGACTAAAGGCAATATGTCCTTCACCCAAGGTGCATTGAGTCTAATACCAAGGTTCAGATTAATTGCGAACAATTAATTCAGGGAGATCAAGTGATCGGAACAGCTAGCTAGAGCAATGCTTCCGATCAGTGAGTTCTAATGGATATTAAGCTCACAACTTACTCTTGACTGAACCTACAAGGTCACACCAATGGCATGTAACAGATCACCGGATTAAATGAATCAGAAATTCATTTAATAGCTTTTCGGGAATTAGTTTTGGAAAATGTATTATACGATAAGACCTTGCATCGGAATCGTATATCGTATCGCGAATATTCGTAATTTGGGCGAAACGAATAATCGTATCGTACGACGGTGATTCGTCGTATACGATACGATAAATAATGGCCGTAAGGCATTAGTCGCGAATACGAATCGCATCGGAGCTGTCGGCCCGTCGAGCCAAGTGCGCAAGCGCGCAAGGCCCAACGAGCCAGCGAGCTCGCGACCAATGCGAGCAGGCCAACTCGTGGCGTGGCACAAGCGCGCAACAGCAACAGCAACAGCATCACTGCTGCGAGGCCCACGGCCCAGCTGCTCGGCTGCGCGCGCTGTGAGCTTCGGCCTGCAGCGTGTGGCTGGGCGCGGGTTTGGGCGTGTGTGGTGATGTGGCCGGTCAAGGCCATTTGGTGTTTGGCCGGTTACATAATTAAAATAATTAGGTTAATTATATTTTCACACACACTACACAACATTCAGTTTTCCAGAAACCCTAAACCTAATTCCAATATTACGTTCTTCAGTTTTCTCTTTATGAAAATGGTTCATCCTGAAAAAGCAAATATCTTGTGCGTTGTCTAAGCTACAAAGACTGATCTGAACGTGTCGGTAAACCAAGTAGAGGAACAACAAGTGGACTTCTTTGTTCGTGTTCGTTGATACAATACTCAAGAAAACACGCTTCGAATGTAAGTTTGCTTAAACTGTGCTTTATACATGTTTCCTGGCTTTGGGGATGTTCCGCACATGTTATGTATGTTTAACTATATTCCCCTACAACTTTATCCCTGTTTAAAGATACCAAACCTCCTACTTATGCGTAGCTTGACGGTCTAGATAATGCTTCGGTCCCTCCGGGATTTTATCAGGTGGCTATAGGTAAACAAAGTGTGTGCCCATATTGAAGGAAATAATGCCCTTGATCCAAGTCTGCATTTAATGCTAAGTCTAATAAATGCGGTTCAATATTAATTAACAAGTTAATATTCAGTATGATCAAGTGAACTTAATGCCTAGCTAGAGGCCGCTTCAGTTCAAGTGGAATTAATAATATTAATCTGTAGACACCTACTTTGTCCCCATTCCCGAAAGGGAAGGTTCGATGATGAGAACATAAAATCTCCACTTGGCAACGCATCTCCTATAAGATAACGAATCTCAATCACCCTTTTCATTACACCCGAAACCTGCTATTTATAGAAACCTGCTATTTATGGAAACCTGCTAAAAATAGTAACTTCCGTAATGGGTAGTTGTTAAAAGTGGCAAGTCATAAAAGATAGAAACCTGTCATAATTAGGTGTTTCACTCCAACATAAATCCTAAATGAGATTGAAATTGCAAGAGGAATCCTATTCCTAATATGATTCGAAAATAAGAGTTACGTATTAATTAAAATCCTAACGAGCCTAGAGTTCGTAACGGGCCCAGACGCATTCCGTCATAAAGTTAATACGCGCTAAAAGACTCGGATAAGTCTCAAAAGACTCCGTATTCCACGAGTCCAAATCTGACAAGGAAATACTGCCCAGACCCTATTTTCAACGCCTGGCTCTGGGCGCCGAAATCTTTGGCGCCCAGCCCTGGGCGCTGAAAATACCTGGGTACGTGTTCTTTCCTAATTCTTCTTGGATTAGAGCTCTACAATTCTATCTTTCCACGAACTCTTTTCTATAAATATAGCCCCAAATTCGACGTGAAGAGGACACACAATTCATATTCTGAGTATTGACTCCAACCCTTAAGCCTAAGCCTCACGCTGCGAAATTGATCCCGCGTTCTGTCGCAATCGATCCAAAAATCGAACAGAACGTATCCTGTCCCTTGTAGCTAAAGAATTAAGCCTGGAAACTTGAGATTCGTTAAATAAAAGGAGAAATAGCAAAGCCAAAGTGGTTAGTTTTCTGAGAACCGTGACGCACCTCTCAAGGGTGCGTCGTAATGTGTCCCTCCGCATGATTTAATTGCTTTCCTCGCCCTTTTATAAATTGTTAAACTATTAAATCTGATTGTTCTATCACGCCTAATAAAGATAATATTTTGGGAAATTGAACTATCATGCTAGGTCCCTTAAAACAATCTAAATCAGATAATCGCGATCGATCTAGTATTATGTGTTGCATATTGTTAAAATCAACTCAGATTAGTTTAATAGTTAACGCATGTCCCTTCAATTATTTATGCTGAGCTAGTAAGGATGTCCTGCCTCTGGAGTTATCAAAGAGCGAGTACTCCTCTCGGTAGTAACAGTCCCCCGAACCCTCAATCTCTACCTTGCGGGTGTATGTTGAGAGATCCCCACACCAGGGATCACAAGGGAACCTATGGCCGTCGTGGTCAAACATTATTGCACTCCCTTTATGTCACGATAACCGGGTTTTGTCAGTTTTTCTCATTGTCGTTAAAAACTGAATGGCGACTCCTACATTACTAGTCAATTGGGTGTAAACTCACAGGAAATCCAATTACACTTGATTTGACAAAAAGAAACGTCACACCCACGAGGGACGAGGTCACGCATTAGCCTCGTGCTTTTTCGATCCCCTCACAGTGGCGACTCCGCTGGGGATAGTGAAGGAAATACTCGTGCTCGTAGGTAATCAAAATAGCCGAAGGGTGAAACGATCCTACCCCGCGTTTATTTCCCCACCAAGTTGGGACGACCTGAAAATCAGCATATTAATGTGAACGGGCAGAACCGCATAACGAATCTTGGCTCCCTTGGGATGTTTCATCTCGGGAGTTGGAACTAAGGATACCCATCGCCAACCGGGGGGTGCATACGCTTCAAATGTTGTCCACTCGGCACTTTCGCTAAGTAGTACACCCGTCCCAAACCCAATCGCTCGCCCACTAGGTCCCTCTCATTGGTGCATGCCCCCTTGGCATACATCGTGATTGGCCTCTTGGGCGAAATTCGTCTGTTGAAGGCACTACCTCGACCGGGGCATGTGTTGGATCTGCGATAGAAGCGGTACCAAGCCGGCGTAAATACTACCCATAGAAGCCTATCATAAACTACATGACATATTATTATCTTGCCTCATGATGTAATGTTAGTTATGTGTAGCGAAATATGTGATTGTGTGTGACAAATAATGCTAGAAAATCAACGACCTTAAAAATTGCCCAAACATTCATAGACCAATTGGCCAAAGAGTTATACCAAAATACGTGTTCCGCAAACCCGAACGATCGCCGCAAAAATAAGCGACGCCCGGGATGGCCCGTAACGAATCCCACAAACGCTGCACAACGCGTAAAGGACGTTATTAGGCAAGCACGCAAAATCAAAGTCACATAAACAAAAAGTATACGCAAACAAGAAACGAGAACCAGCCAGGGACGCATTTTCAATGCCCCCGGCTGGGCGCCAATATTTCTAACGCCCGAAGCTGGGCGCTGAAGTTGCTGCCTGGCCTTTTGGTCAGGCACAGCAGCCTCGGTGCTCGCGCAAAAAAATATTCGTAGCAAAAAAAAACTTTTCGTAAAAAATTGCTGCAAGGGCGTATGAAAAGGCACTCGATCCTAAAAGCGACTAAAAAAAATATAATAAAAGTAAATAACTCTTTGTGTCGTTGTTAGGCCTCCTACGACGACAATGTTCGGCACCAAAACCGAGCATGCTAATAACTATGAATGTCACACGGGCAAGTGTTTCGAAAATCCAAAGAATGACCAAAAGAAAAACCAAAAGTGTACCAACAAAAGAAAGAGCGAAAAAACCAATAGAGAGAGTCAAAAGTCTAGACTAAGTAATGCTTGAAACTTTGGGGCCTAAACTTTAGCTTATCTTATGCATAGGGCTGGTCCTGTCACTTGGTGCCGATCTGAAAATCAAAGGTTAGTGCGTCTCGAAGATACATCACCAACACCAGGTTTAGTGACTCCAAGCTCCGTCCGTCATCCCTCATTTCAAGGATCTCCGCTTCCCCAACCTCGATTCGCACCCTCAAACATGTCCATCGAAGAATTGCGAGACCAGATGGCCCAAATGGCCCAATTTATGAGCCAACTGAAAATGGAAAACGAAGCCTTAGCAGCCGCGCAAGCCAAAAATGACCTCGATAACGAGAAGAGGATTGAAAAAATGGTCCTACAGCAAACCATGGGGAGCAAGTACTTCTCCCTCGATCCTGAACCTTTTCCTGGCAAACTACCAGAAAAGTTTAGTTCATCAGACTTACCGAAATTCAAAGCCACGGACAATCCCCGTGATCATCTCTTGAGCTTCGTGAATGCCATGAACTTGAAAGGCGTGGACAAGTCCATGTATTTGCCTGCCTTTCCCTTGTCCTTGGAACCTGTGCCGCTCAAATGGTACTACCACCAGGACCCTAAGCTCTTCCCCACTTGGGAAGACTTTGTCAATGTCTTCATCAAGCAATACTCGTCGAACATGGATTTTCAAGTCACCATGCGCGAGCTGGAAGTCCTCTTCCAAAAGAAAAATGAAGGTTTCACAACCTACTTTGCTAGATGGAGGGACCAGGCGGTCCAACTAATCAATAGGCCTCCCGAAACAGAATTGGTCCAAAAATTCATTGACAACCTAGACCCGGCTTACAGACAACACCTTAGGTACCTGGGCCTTAACACTTTCAAAAGAGTTTATGACGTGGGAATAAAGATCGAGGATGATCTCGCAAAAACAATACAAAGCAAGCCCGCATACAAAAGCAACACCTATAACAGGGGCAACACATCCCCATGCCCAAGAAGTCCATGCCGTAGAGGAAACCCCACCCCGAAGAAGCCCTAGAAGATGGGTCCGAGATCAAAAGTTTGCCCCACTCGGGTCAACTTTGGTACAAGCCTTCGAAAGACTAACCAATCAAGGAAAGTTGAGGCCTATAGGCCCCACCCGTGACCCTCCTGTCAAAAGTAAGTATTGGGTCGAGGGTACTTACTGCAAATTCCATCAAGGAAATGGGCATGACACTGAAAACTGCTGGAATCTAAAAAACACAATCCAGGACATGATAGAGGATGAAGTAATACCTCTCCCTAACGTTGGCAAACCCAACAACAACAAGAGCCCCCTCGGCTCTTGTCACATCTCTCTCGACCAGCCAGAAAGTAAGAACTTCGACCCTACGGTGTACATTACACCTCAAGGTGCACCACTCGCTGTGGTCCCTATGGATCGAATCGAGAGAGAAGTGTGCGGTGTGTGGGATGATGATGCTGAAGATGTCTACCTATCTCAAGTATCGGGCCAGGACCTTTTTACCGAAACTTGGCCCGGGCATGCTCTCATTGACACCACCCCTCAGGAGCCTGAAGTCGACAATCTCACCCGATCCGGAAGGATATACCAACCGGATATTCGCCCACCTCCCATGGACGATATCCCAGTCAGACAGACTCTTGAAAACGTGCGGCACACCACCGTCGCAGAAGTCATCGAAAATCCTCTCTTGAAGCAACTAAAAAGAACCAAAGCCGAGATTACCATCTGGGATCTCATGTGCACTTCAAAGGAACATCGTGAAAAACTTATTCGCTCACTTGACCTCATCTCAGTCCCTACGGACATCACACCTGACTCGTTGGTTAGCCACGTGACGAGAGATGTTGGGGAAAAAGCAATAGTTTTTACTGACAAAGACTTACCTAAAGAAGGAGGCGCCCACAATAAGGCTCTCTATCTAGTGGTTGGATGCAAAGGACAAAACATCCCCCTAGCGCTCGTAGATAACGGTTCGGCAGTTAACGTTTGCCCATTGCGAACCGCCCATTGCTTGGGGCTAGGAAACGATGACTTCCAAACCTCCACGCAAGGAGTACGAGCTTATGATAACTCTCAAAGGCCTGTGTTGGGAAAAATCAACCTTACAATACAAACCGGGCCTGTGGCACGCACCACGGAGTTTCAAATAATCGACATCAAGCCCACTTTCAACCTCCTCTTGGGGAGCCCTTGGCTCCATGACTTAGGAGGTGTGGCTTCTACCTTGCACCAAATGGTTAAACTTAACCATAACGGGGTAATTCTGGAAATCCGCGCCCCTCCTCTCGACATCAGTTGTACTATGGTTGGAACAGCCGAAACTGCCGACGACCTTTACGGTTTTCAAATGGATGAAGCCATCCAGTTCATCGAGGACTATGATTCAGCATTCCTAGACCCCCGCGCATCCCGAGTTATCCCTAAAATGCTGTTAGCTCAAGGTTATTTCCCAGGAACCCCATTGGGCATAAGAAAGAAGGAATGCACGTTCCATCCTCTACCCAACCAATATACTCCCTTTGGCCTAGGCTATGAACCAACGGAGGAAGATATTGATGACCGCTTGTCTAGGCTACGCCTTAACTCAGCTAAGGCCAAACAAACCACCTTCCTTCCCCTGTATCAAAGAACTCTTAACGGAATGTTCGTTCGGGAAGGAGAAGAACACCCATGCTGTGATTTCCCTGAACCCTTCGTTCAGGATGGCTTTCTAAAACCCGGATTTGAAATTTTCCATGACTGCCATACTTTGGATGAGGCACCTCACCTCACCAAGGCCAAAACAGCTGAAATGTTAGACAACCAGGCTCTATGGACATTGTTTAACGAATCGAGGCCTATGGAGGACGAGACTGTGATGACTACCCTAGCTTTACAAGATGAAGGTTTCGATCCAACCCGGTTAATCTCTCCTGCATCAACACTAGAAGAGGCCGAGAACAGATGGGTGAAGACATGTCAGTGGGTCAACACAAAGGGAATAGAATTCAAGATGAGTACCGGTGAAGGACCAAAGTTTTACGAGACTAAACCCAAGGCTTGAGCCATATAGAGCACCTTAGTAAAAAAGCGCCTAGTAGTTCTTTAGATTGATAGAAAAAAAAATAAAGGCTTTAGATGGTCCTAAGACCCCTTAGAATATAGGCAAATTTTGTTTCAGTGTGTTTTCCTTACTTTCCAAATTAATAGAGGCGTAAGATTTCTCCTAAAAACTTTTATTCTAACACTAAATAAGCACCAAACGTACTTGCAAATACAAAAACAAAGAGGCGGCCCACTCTAGGCCCAATAAACAAGGTCCACTCGGTCTTGAATCATGACATCAAAACTCATCAAAAAAAGGAATCCCCAAAATAAGCCACACTATCATATTGCCACAGCATGAGGGTCTAACCCATGCAACCCAAAGAAATCAAAAAAGAAATCAAAATAATGCAAATGTTGCTCAAAAAAAACTCATAAAAAAATAAACACCGCCCCCCGCATCAACACGCACCTCAGCCCACTCAAAAGCCTACACAAAGATCTTCATATCTTCCACACACTAATCCCATTCTCAAAACCGTTTCAAGTCACGAATAGAATAAATTAATCCGGACAAAAATGCGTCTCACGCTAACAGTCAAAAAAGCCTCCGAAATAGCGTCAAAAATGATTTTAATACGAGTAAAAAATAAAACACAAAACAAAGAGAAAAGAAACAAATGCAAGAACATGTGAAGCAAAGCGTCGAAAAAAGACCGCCCAGAAATCATTTTCAGCGCCCAGGGCTGGGCGCCGAAATCTTTAACGCCCCAGCCTGGGCGTTGAAACTCTCTGCCTGCCTAATTTTTTCTAGAAGTTCTCGTCATTTTATACGCACATAACGGAAAAGTAACGAACACTTCAGGGGTATAACACATATTCAGATATGCGTACAAAAAAAATTCAGATATGCGTACAAAAAATAGCCGTACAAAAACCACATTGAATTTCATTTTTATGTACAGATACGCGGCTTACGGCAAAAACAGCAGACTAAAATAATGATAATACTTTACTCATTTTACCAATTAAATAATATGTTTCCACCTCAGGGCATATCTATTAAAATTCGGCATCCTAGAATTTATTCTAGCTAGAACTACGCGCGACCTGATTCTAAGTTAGAAATATTTAACAAAGATACGTAGGCAATCCTATTTATGGATTCGGTCTAACCAAGTAAAAAACATATATACGTTGTGCAAAAGTGTTAGACATACATAAAATGAAAAAAGAGGAGAAGCAAAAATAAAAGTAAAAATAAAATACGCCTTTATTAAAAAATGATAAGAAGGAAAACAAAAGTGCTAAGGAATGAAAAAACAAACACAACTGAAATAAATAAAGGGCACCTACACCCTAGCAAGAACTACACTACTGTAGTTCTTCCGGATCATCAAATAAAGTCTTGTAGAGGGCAATGTTCACAGGGTCTACCCTCACAGGTTTCTGCACTGCCCCTATATCAATCTCCATAAGAACCGGCTCCTGGATACTAACTTCCAAAGATGCCGAGGCTTCAGAAACATTCTCAGTTTGAACAGTTATAGCCCGCTCAGCCTCAAGGGCACAGACAATGGTGGGGGAAGGATTATCAACATCAACTTGATTAGTCACTGTTTCTACTGGCGGCTGAGCTTTCCTAACCCATACATTGTTCCGGCAACGATCTCCGCTAGAGCTTGCATTTCTTTTAGCAACAACAGGCCCCTTCATGTTAGGCATCTTCTTAGGCCTAGAACTGGAATGGGGAGGAACTTCCTTTCGCTTTCGATCAGGACGAGCTTTCACAGTCTTAATACCATGGGTGCGAGGATTGGCAGAATCACGGCCCTCATATCTAACCCGAATACGAGGTATCAAAAGCTCAGCCGGCTCCCCATTTCAAGCCTCGGTCCTCACAGCTTTATCATCGGAACTCATCCACAACTTGTAGTTTTCAGAAAGACCCACAAAGCCATTTGTAGCCACGGCTGTTATTCCAGTAGGAACACGCACAAGAGGGGGGGGGTGAATTGTAATTAGAACTTTGATAAAGTTTCTTGCGGAACTTAAGAAACAATCAAGGAACTGAGAATAGAGAAGACAATAACAACAATTGTGAAAACTTCTTGATACTAATCAAGAAGAGAATTCTTTTATTATGGTAATGCCTCGATTACAATAATCTCTCCAACACAAGTTCCTCTCAAACTCGTGTTCCTCACAGTAATCTACTTCGATTACAACTCCTTAACTTCTCTCTCTCAGACTTAAACTCTAAGTCTAAACAGGATAACTCTATCCTTACTAATACAAAATATAATTCGTGTTTGGATAACTCTAGATATTAATAATGCTTTTGTGTGGATATAAGGAACTTAGGAACTTTGAATTAACTAGGACACAAACTGTTTTAGAAAATCTTAGACAAAACGTTTTTAGGAAAGCAAGAACTCTCAGAATGTTTGTGTGCTTTAAACCAAAAACGATTTCCCTTTTATAGTGTTTATCCTTAGGGTTAGTTCCCTTCAAAACCTCAACTGCTAACTGCCAGCACTTTGGTCTCCACGTCCCTTGACTTGAGGAACAAGGGGAAGACCACTTCCCACGTTCAGCCACAAAGCAGTTAGTGGTTTGACTCAATCAAACCCTAAAATATTTCTTTAAAACAGATTTTATTTATCTACAAAAACTTAGGAGAATATTTAGGAAAATAAGTTTTGTTTAAATAAAATAAAACGTAAATCTATTTTATATTAAATATGTAAAACTTGTTTTTATTTATGAAAATGTTTTCCATAAAAATCGCTTCCAATAAAATAAATGGCCTAATTAAATCATAAGTTCCTTGAGTACTCTATATACCATTAGCATAATTAATATTTACATAAAATTCTAAGTACAGTGGACTACCTAGACTTTATGTCTTCCCTTTTTCTGGAACTTGCAACTCAGAAGCTTCAGACGTTCCAGCTAAGGAACATTGATGAGTTCCTCTCTTGCTAACACAGGAACTCTTGGCTATGAGTCTGTAATAGTTCTTGTGGATATTCGGAACTCTTGATATGTAACTGTGTTGCTCCTCTTGTGACTTCAAACTGGAACAGATACAACTTCCAGCTCTGAAACTCCATTGACTGTTCCAAGTGTACCTCAGGAACTTCACCAGTTTATTCAAGTTCCT
Organism: Spinacia oleracea; assembly: GCF_020520425.1. Lineage (NCBI taxonomy): Eukaryota > Viridiplantae > Streptophyta > Magnoliopsida > Caryophyllales > Amaranthaceae > Spinacia > Spinacia oleracea. The sequence continues at coordinate 41,161,111 of NC_079488.1, forward strand.
ATCCTAATAGAAACTTGGGCATATGCCTGTTCAAAGTCATTTAGCAACCATAATCAGGAAGTTTGCAATATGTGTGTGTCATCAACCAAAACCTAGGAACAACAATATTCCCCCTTTTTGGTGATGACAACACTTGCAAACTTTTTACAAAGAGAGTAAGTACAAACAAACAAGAACTTATACAGACTATTGTGAAACAGAACATAAAAATTGAAAAACAAAAGAGAAAGATTAAAGAGAAGAAAGAGGAGCACCCTTGGCTTACAGAGAGATTCAGAGAGATTGATGCAGGAACTGGATTGAGTGTGCCTTGGAAGTTTGCACCCTTGACTTCCCCCTGTTGACATCAATAAAAAGCATAGCACGAAATATAGCCATTCCAAACACAGTGCCCCACGATCAACGTTTGGCAAGTTAAGCTAGCCTCAAAGTATTAAACCAACTCATACAATAAATTGAAAGCAAGCAGTAATGATCAAGACTAGAAAGCACAGATATGTGTAACCAAGCAAGTCAAAATAAGATGGAACAAATACCCAAGTTTAAAAATTATACAAACCGAAAGCAAATTAAAAAGATTGTTCCATGGCAAAAGATAAAAGAAACATGGGATAGGGTGATTTAGGCTTGGGATGGGGAACCAGAACCAGCAGTTTCTTCTATCACAATCTCCTCAAAAGATTCCAGATTGTTGATCTTGGTGAGGATTGTGGCACGAGTTGCATTGGCTTGTTCTGAGTAGTGGTGAAGATCGTTTTGGAGAGTCTTGACACTTGTAACCAATGCACCTATGTGGGCCTGCATTGAGCTAATTCTGTGATCTGTTCCCTCCTGTAGTTCCACCAGACGAGCAACTGTTGCCTTTAGCTCCAATATCTGATCATCCTTTGTGTTCCAGGCACCCCCATGATCTTGAACATGTTCCTGTTCAGATGGAACACGACGAGCTTTGGACTTTTTGGAGGATCTGGGTGTCCTTTTTCTTGGCCTAACAGTTTCAGGCAGTTCCTCTTGATTCAGTGGAACAGCATCCTCCTCTATGGGCATCTCCTTGACATCCCCTTCCTCATTTATTTCCATGAAGACAGGCCCTCTTTTCTTGTTCTCCTTCATTGCCACCCTCATGCTCTTTCTTTTTCCTACACTCTTCCTGTTCCCTCGAGGTAAAGGGACCTCTATTTGTTCGAGTTCCTCCTCCTCCTCCACTTCTTCTTTAACTGCAGTTCCTTCCTGATCTTCCTCATCTTGTTTCTCTTCTTTTCCAGCCCTAATGACTTTACCCTGAACCACTTTAAGATTTAATAGATGGAGCATTTCAAGTTGAAGGATTTGGGTGGATTTTAAGGGAATCACAAAGTATGGGCTAAGGTCAACTGAGAAGCTTTTGAAGATTTCTGTAAGAAGGGAGGAGTATGGAATTTTGAATTTGGGGATACAGGTGGATAAGTGTTTGATCATGATTGCAGGAAAGTTTATGGGAATTTTCCTTTCAAGACAATACATGAGACATGCATCAAACAGACTTGCTATGTTCCTTTTCTGAGTTCGAGGAACTACACCTCTCCACACAATATTAAACAGTAATTTTTGAAGAGGTGAAAAGCAGTTGTGTGAGGTGGAGGTGGATACTTTAGAATCTCCTCCAATGGAACCAACTATATCTTTCTCATCTACATTATCTATGGTCACTGTGATTTGACCTTTGAGCCACATATCAAAACCCCTATTGGGTGTACCAAACAGCTGTTCCAGATAAGAGGCATCAAATTCGATGCGAGTTCCATTCACTTTACTTGAACATACATTATCAACACATGCAAAGTTCTTGCAGAATTCTTTCATAGCTTCAGGAATTAAGGGGGATTTGGCATAGGTACTCAACAGACTTACCCACTTTTGTTGTTCAAGGATTTCCATCAACTCTTTAAATTTCGTGGCTTCACACCATGTTGAGTTGATTGCGAACCCCTCGACCAGATTGTTTTCCTTTGCAGTGAGTTTCTTGGACCCTTTTGCTTCCCCCTGAGTTTGAGCATTCTCCTCTGTTTCCTCGATGTTTTCACCAGAAGCTTCCACTCGTCGTTTTTTGGATTTTCTTGTGGAGGATCTAGGGTTTGAGATTGGGGATTTCATTTCGATGTCAGTGTTGGTTTGTTCCCCCTGAGTGATTGCGAGCATTGGATTGTGGGATCGAAGAGGAATTGGCGATTGAATGGGTGAGGTATCCATGGGAACAGGAGATGAAGGGTTTCTCTTTCGTTTGAGGGATGTGAGATCAGTGTTGTTGCTTGTGAGAACCATGGTGGAGGTTTTTATAGGTGGAAGGAGAGGTGATGTCAGTGGAGAAGGCGTGTGAGAGAGAGAAAAGGGGGTTGCATGGATTGATTGTGGAAAGTGAAGAGTTTCTCCTATTTATTGCCAATGGAACCGTTCCAAACATTCTTTGAATATGGGTATTCGGTTTTTTTTTTTTTTTTTTTTTTTTTTTTTTTTTTTTAATTAAAAAAATAAATAGATAAAAATAAAAGGAAAATGCAGGAAAAAAATTGTGTTTGACTTTGACTTGCTTAATTTCGTATCTCTGACTTAACTAGTTTGAAAGGAACTGCTTACCTTGCTCATTTGAAGTGTGAGTGAATTTGCCACGATGGTAAGCTTCAACTATGTTTGCACACAAGATTTTGTGTTCGTAATAGTCTATATGTACCATGATTTTTGCTTTTGCCTTAGAGGAACTCCAATTTGGCAATTACCTTAGCTTGATCATTCCGAGTTCCATTCTCATTTTCTCATGTTTCTCTCTGTTCAAAGGCTTAGTTAAAATATCAGCAATTTGGTGATCAGTTTGGCAAAAATCTAATTTGATCAAACCTTTCTCAACATTATCTTTAAGGAAATGGTGTCTGATGTGGATGTGTTTGACTCGGGAATGATGAACCGGATCTTTTGAAATACAAATAGCACTAGTGTTATCACAATAGATAGGAACACAATCATAGATAATACCAAAATCTCTTAGCTGTTGTTTTATCCATAGAATTTGTGAGCAACAAGCTGCAGCAGCTACATACTCAGCTTCAGCTGTGGATAGAGCAACAGTATTCTGTTTCTTGGAACCCCAAGAAACCATGCATGGACCTAGGAACTGTACCATACCTGATGTGCTTTTTCTATTCACTAAGTCACCTGCATAATCAGCATCTGCATATCCTCTTAGCTCGAAGGATCCACTTCTTGGATAGTATAGGCATAGGTCATCAGTTCCTTTGAGATATCTTAGTATTCTTTTCACCGCAGTTAGATGGGACTCCTTTGGATTTGATTGAAATCTTGCACATAGTCCTACACTAAAAGAAATGTCAGGTCTACTGGCTGTTAAATATAATAGAGATCCAATCATACCTCTGTATTTTGTTTGATTCACACTTTTCCCATTTGGATCAGTGTCTAATCTGGTAGCAGTTCCCATGGGAGTGTGATTTACTTTGGCTGATTCTAGCTCATATTTCTTTAGGAGTTCCTTCACATACTTTTGTTGGTGTATCATGATTCCCTCCTCGGTTTGCTTGATTTGTAAACCAAGGAAGAAGTTGAGTTCCCCCATCATACTCATTTCAAATTCACTGCTCATCAAGCTTGCAAAATCCTTGCACAAATTTTCATTAGTTGCTCCAAATAATATATCATCAACATAAATTTGAACTACTAACAAGTCAGTTCCTCTAGATTTTAAGAATAAGGTTTTGTCTATTCTACCTCTTTTAAAATCATTTTGAAGGAGGAACTTTGATAATCTCTCGTACCAAGATCTAGGGGCTTGTTTTAGTCCATAGAGAGCCTTATCTAATTTGTAAATGTGATTTGGAAATTCGGGATTTTCAAATCCAGGGGGCTGTTCCACATAAACATCTTCCTCTAAGAAACCGTTTAAGAAAGCACATTTAACATCCATTTGATAAAGTTTAAAACCCATGAAAGCAGCAAAAGCAATTAAGATTCTAATGGCTTCTAATCTAGCAACAGGTGCAAATGTTTCTTCAAAGTCAATGCCTTCCTGTTGATTATAACCTTTGACCACTAACCTTGCTTTGTTCCTTATGATTGTTGCATGTTCATCTTTCTTGTTCCGGAACACCCATTTCAGCCCTATCACCTTCTGGTGCTTTGGTTTGGGTTCCAAGTGCCATACCTTGTTTCTTTTGAATTCATTTAATTCTTCTTGCATGGCAATGATCCAGTCAGCATCTTCCAGAGCCTCAGTGTGATTTCTTGGCTCAAATATGGAGAGGAACGCGTGGAATGCGCAAAAGTTCCTTAGTTGTGACCTTGTCTAAGTTCCTTTTCTGATGTCACTCACAATGAGTTCCATTGGGTGGGACTTTAGATGCTTCCAAGGTTTAGGTTGAAATTGAGCTACTGGTGTTGTGGTATTTTCGTCAGTTCCTTCTATGACCTGAGTTCCCTGTTGGTCATTGTGGGGTTCCTCTGGTGTTGTTTCTGGATCTTCTTGGTTTTCTGCTTGTTCCTCTAGTACGGGAACTTCTTGATTTTGTTGAGCAGTTCCTCTTGCTGTGTGTTTGCTTAGTTGGAACTCCTCATCATTTTCTGCAGCACGAGATAAACCAATCTCGAAAAATTCTTGTTCCTTGTTCCTTGCAGTATTCATCGAATTTGTAGTTTTCAAATTCTGTTCCATGATCTGATCTTATATGGATCAGTTGGTGACCTGTGGTTTTCTGGATTTTCTTTGAAAAAGTAACAAACTCATCAAACGTTTCATCCTTGCTTGTTAGAAATATGACCCAAGTAAAGCGAGAGTAATCATCAACAATAACTAATACATATTTTTTCCCACTTCTGCTTTGAATTCTCATTGGTCCACATAAGTCCATATGGATGAGTTCCAATGGTTTTGTGGTGCTTACCAATTTCTTAGATTTAAAGGAACTTCGGACATGCTTGCCTTTTGCACATGCATCACACACCTTATCAGTTAGGAACTTAATTGAGGGGAGTCCTCGAACCAGTTCCTTTGATCTTAGTTTGTCAAGCAGCGAGAAACTAGCATGTCCAAACCTCCTGTGCCATAGTAGGGAATTTTCTTCAAGGGCACTGAGGCAGGTTAGATTGTTCCTGGGAACTGTATTGAGATCCACAGAATATGTGTTCCCTTTACGAGTTCCTTCCAAAATAACCTTCCCAGTGTTATTGTTTATGATTTGACAGTTTTCAGAAGTAAAACTTACAGAGTTTCCTTTGTCACAGAATTGAGAGATGCTTAGTAGACTGTGCATCAAACCCTCGACTAAAAATACATTTTCAATGGCGTAGGAACTTGACCTTCCAACTTTTCCAATTCCAATAATTTCTCCTTTCATGTTGTCTCCAAAGGTCACAGTTCCTCCATTGTAGGCTTCTAGTGAGAGGAATTTAGATTTGTCTCCTGTCATGTGTTTGGAACACCCGCTGTCGAGATACCACGAGCTGTTCCCCTTCACTAGAATCTGTAAAGAGATCAAAGGTTAGTTACAGGAACTCGGGTTTCCTCGAGTTCCTTTTCAACTATAACTTCAGACTTCTTAACCCATTTTTGCTTTACATAATTTATGTTTCTTTGATCCTGTTCCTTCATCTTGGAACACTCAGTACTTATGTGACTTCCACTTCCACATGAGAAGCAGACTTTTACACTAGGAAGATCCACATACTTCTTCTTATGACTAGTTTTATGGTTAAAGCCCAATCCTTCTGTTCTCTTAGATTGAGCATTCTCAATCCATTTGGGAGGAACTTTAGGTGGTTGTCTCTGTGCCCTGGCCATGGATAGTTCCCTTTCCAGTTTCTCTTTTTATTCCTTTGTGGTGATCAGATCTTTGTTTAAATTTTCTAAGTCGATGTTAAAAATTCCCATGTTGATTTCCAAGGATTTTGTAGGATCTAAACTTAAATTAAACATCTTATATTGACTGAGTTGAACTTGTAGAAGGATGTTTTCATTTCTAATTTTTTCGAATGACTCATTAATAGAGGTATTTCTATCTAGTAATTCAAAGAACCTGCCTTGGACATCAGATCTAATATTGTTCAGATAATTTATGTGGTCTTTACTGAGTTCCAAGGCTCTATCACTTTGTGCTTTTAATATACTTAGCTTTTTGTAATCATCTAGAGTTTCTAGCAACAGTTCAATTAGTTTTGACTTTGAGAGACACTGAAGAGTGGAGGAACTTACTTCTTCTGATGGAACTTGATCAGTTCCTTCTGTTCTAGCCATAAGGCAGAGATTTGCAGTTTCTTCATTTGGTTGTTCCTCATCGTCTTCTGAGTCTGTTGCTTCGCCCCATGCAGCTATCATGGCCTTCTTGAAGTTTGGTCTGTTGAAGGTAGACTTGTTAAAGCGATCTTTGACCTGTTCCTTCCCTTTTCCTCTGGTCTTGTCGTTCTCCCACAGAGGGCATTCACGAATTTGATGATCAGTTTCTCCACATTTGAAGCAACCTTGCTCAGTTTTGGAACTAGTGATTTTCTTGGCAAAGTTCCTTCCTTTCTGGTTTCCTGGTTTGAAGTTCCTATAGAGCTTTCTCATTCTTCTGACCAGCATGGCAGCCTCTTCTTCATCCGGTTCAGATTCATCGAGTTCCTCAGCCTTTAGAGCAAGTCCTCGACTTCTTGAGCTCTCGGGAACAGCAGCTCCAAGATGCAGTTCGTGTGTCATCAAGGAACCAGCAAGTTGTTCAATGTTGAACTTGGTGAAGTCCTTGGTCTCAAACAGTGCAGTGACCTTTGTTCTCCAGCGATCATCTTGTGGCATGCTTCTTAGTATTTTTCTTACCTGTTCATCTGTGGGAATGATTCTACCAAGAGAAACTAATTCATTGGTTATGTTAGTAAATCTAGTGAACATTTCTTGAATAGTTTCTTTTGGAAGCATCTCAAATCTTTCATATTTAGACATCAAAAGGTCAATTTTGGAACGCTTAACTTCATTAGTTCCTTCGTGGGTTACTTGAAGTAGTTCCCAAATCTGTTTTGCGTTCTTGCACCCCATGACTCTGTTGTGTTCATGAGGTCCAAGCCCGCAATGCAAGATTTTGACAGCCATGGCATTCATCTCATATTTATCAAAGTCTTCTTTAGAAAATTCAGACATTGGTTTAGGAACTACCTCGTTTTCAGCATTGGTCTTTGTTACCTCGAAGTCTCCAACTTCAATTACACGCCAAACTTGATAATTTTCAGCTTTGATGAATATCTCCATTCTATTCTTCCAGTATGAGTAGAACTTGCCATTGAACATAGGTGGCCTTTGTGTCGAGTAACCTTCTTCCAGTTTCTCTTGTGAGTTCATACTTTCAGGAACTTGACTCAAACAGGGTTTCCTGTGTTTTAGTGAGTACTGGCTCTGATACCAACTGTTATTCCAGTAGGAACACGCACAAGAGGGGGGGGGTGAATTGTAATTAGAACTTTGATAAAGTTTCTTGCGGAACTTAAGAAACAATCAAGGAACTGAGAATAGAGAAGACAATAACAACAATTGTGAAAACTTCTTGATACTAATCAAGAAGAGAATTCTTTTATTATGGTAATGCCTCGATTACAATAATCTCTCCAACACAAGTTCCTCTCAAACTCGTGTTCCTCACAGTAATCTACTTCGATTACAACTCCTTAACTTCTCTCTCTCAGACTTAAACTCTAAGTCTAAACAGGATAACTCTATCCTTACTAATACAAAATATAATTCGTGTTTGGATAACTCTAGATATTAATAATGCTTTTGTGTGGATATAAGGAACTTAGGAACTTTGAATTAACTAGGACACAAACTGTTTTAGAAAATCTTAGACAAAACGTTTTTAGGAAAGCAAGAACTCTCAGAATGTTTGTGTGCTTTAAACCAAAAACGATTTCCCTTTTATAGTGTTTATCCTTAGGGTTAGTTCCCTTCAAAACCTCAACTGCTAACTGCCAGCACTTTGGTCTCCACGTCCCTTGACTTGAGGAACAAGGGGAAGACCACTTCCCACGTTCAGCCACAAAGCAGTTAGTGGTTTGACTCAATCAAACCCTAAAATATTTCTTTAAAACAGATTTTATTTATCTACAAAAACTTAGGAGAATATTTAGGAAAATAAGTTTTGTTTAAATAAAATAAAACGTAAATCTATTTTATATTAAATATGTAAAACTTGTTTTTATTTATGAAAATGTTTTCCATAAAAATCGCTTCCAATAAAATAAATGGCCTAATTAAATCATAAGTTCCTTGAGTACTCTATATACCATTAGCATAATTAATATTTACATAAAATTCTAAGTACAGTGGACTACCTAGACTTTATGTCTTCCCTTTTTCTGGAACTTGCAACTCAGAAGCTTCAGACGTTCCAGCTAAGGAACATTGATGAGTTCCTCTCTTGCTAACACAGGAACTCTTGGCTATGAGTCTGTAATAGTTCTTGTGGATATTCGGAACTCTTGATATGTAACTGTGTTGCTCCTCTTGTGACTTCAAACTGGAACAGATACAACTTCCAGCTCTGAAACTCCATTGACTGTTCCAAGTGTACCTCAGGAACTTCACCAGTTTATTCAAGTTCCTATCCTAATAGAAACTTGGGCATATGCCTGTTCAAAGTCATTTAGCAACCATAATCAGGAAGTTTGCAATATGTGTGTGTCATCAACCAAAACCTAGGAACAACAACGGCCCAACGCGAGAGACCATCATAATACTTAGCCCATGCTTGAACCCGTGCTTGTGAAAAGGCCGCTACTTTAGGTGGTACTGTATCAGAAAAGGGGATAGTCTGCCTTAAGCCGTATTGACGCATGACTCGGTAAGGAAAAATATAAATGGGCCGAGATAGCCCCAGCAGAGATACATAAACTGACACATCAGAACCCCCTGTCATAGTAGTCAAACCCCACCACGGTACCACCCACTTAATAGAACAGATACCATGAGTATAAAAGGAAGCCCACTCGGCCTCGTCCTAGCCTCGGTGCAAATACTTCCGGTTACGCAAGGCTATAGGGCGATAATGTTTAGGATCGGCAGGAGTTTCTAAGAGCCTAAGTCGTTCCATGAGCCAAATCTGCAAAAACGGGTACGATCAGATAAAAAAAAATAACAAACGAAACCTGGGGCGCAGTTTCAACGCCCAGGACCAGGCGCCGAAAATTCTAACGCCCAGCCCTGGGCGCTGAAACTCAGCTCCAGGCAGGACGAGTAAAAAAAAGGTGAAAAAAATATATGTGCGCAAAGGAAAGGTCGATTACCTGCAGCAATAGGGGGCTCCCCTTAAAATATTCAGATTTGGAATTCTTCTTCAACTCATCCGCACTCAGCAAAGTCTCGGCAACAACCAACGGCATAATAGAATAGCAACTTTCCATCTGGCTAATCAAAGGGATCAACCTTATGTCACCGAACTCACCATTGTTATTCGACAGCAAATAATGATTCAACAAGCAAAATACAATGGCTCAAATGTTCAATTTCTGTTCGGTCATATTTTTACTAGGCCTAAAGTGATGTTTTACAAGCTTTGCCAAATTAACCTCATCACCTCCAACAATCGCAGCGAGCATGTTAGCATCTAGTCCTAGGAAAGTCCCTATGGTTGTTTTACCCTCTTCAATGGTGCCAGGGGTGGCAGGAGTAGCATTAGTAGGATAACCAAGGATCGTAGCAAATTCATCCGGCAAAGGACATATTTCATTGCCCCGAAAAACAAAAACATGGTGATCGGAATCCCAAAAGCTCAGGGCTGCATACAGAAAGTTATAATCAATATTAATTTGTTGTAAGCCTAAAAGTGCCTCTAAGTGGTATTCTTTCAACAAAGCCTTTTCTGTAGGAGTAAGGGCTCTTAGCCAACGCCTAACAGCTCGTTGGAGGGAGAAGGGAGGAATCGACATGACAGGAGCAAGGAAGAATGAAAGCTAAGCAATTACAAGATAGAAGAAGGTTGAGAGTGATGGAAAAGAGGGACGTATCTAACCCCTATATATAGCTGAAGACATCAAGTGACATCCTGATCCCATTCGGAAACGCGTTAAGAAATCCGAAAACCAAAAATTGCCAGGAAAAGACTTTCAGCGCCCACGGCTGGGCGCCGAAATGATTAACGCCTAACCTTGGGCGCTGAACATGCAGCCCCAAGCCCGGATATCACAAAACGCGGAACAGGAAAGGACTTAAAACTGTGTTGGTAGACACGAGGCCCTATTGAAATCAAGATCAAAGCCCAAAAGCACCTTTAGCCCCCAAATAGTGAAAATGAATATTAAAATTTGTCGAAACTTAGACTCGTCTCAAGGAATATATGTGTACACTTTTCAAAACAAATATGAGCAAAATAAATATCAAGGTCATTCTTCGAAACACCAAAAAATATTTTTAAGTCGTTGGTTTCTCAAATGAAAAATGTTTGTTTGTCAAAAGATTAATCCAGGCCAAGCTAAACCGGATATTATTGGAAAATAAACTTTGTCGCCGGGAAAATGAAGTCGCACTCCACGACTTCGTCAAAATAGCATACCACTATAAAGGTCGCTCGCACATACGAAGCACGACCCCAGACATGATCAAAGGACGTTATAAAATACGTACCTCTCTTGGCAAGAAATGACCGTCAAGTCCGAGTGCTTGGGGGCTCGAAAGAAAATATATACTCCAACAAAGAGTGTGCGAAGTCAAAATCATATTCCCGGACTACGCTATACGCAGTCCCATGTTTGGATAATCTCAAAAGAAAAAAAACGGATTTCGACCTCAGAGTAAAGGTCGTCGTTGATACTTCTACATGGTCCTCTGATCAAAGACCAAGCGGTGGCAAAAATCGAGCCGTAAAGCCTAGCTCAAAACCACAAAAGAAGACGACCATAAGACAAAGGTCCGTCTAAGCCCGTTGTCAACCCACATTCAGGTTACAACTAAGTCCGAGCATCCCTCGAAAGAATTCGCTCTTGCAAGAATGAATAAAAGAAATTCTCAAAAGAAATCACGGTGAACAAAAAATAGGAACTTGCCCATCTTCAGTTGGCAAGGTCGCGTCACGAACCACGCGGGTTCCATATCGAAAAAACGAATTCAGGGACATCCACCCTCAGCGGACAGGGCTCGCCCACCCTCAGCGGGCGGGGTCTGCGTCACTAGCCGCGCAGGTCCTCAGTTTTCGAAAAATAGAATCTTCAAAAAACAAATGAAACAGGCTCGCCATCTTCAGCCGGCGGGGTCTACGTCACAAACCACGTAGGTCCTTTTTTTCAAAAGGCACAAACAAATTTCAAAGTAGATTCGTCCACTTCTATCGGACGGGGTGTCCACCCTTAGCGGACAGGTTCGCCATCTTCAGCCGGCGGGGTCTGCATCACAAACCGCGTAGGTCCTTATTTTCAAATTTCAAAACAGATTCTTCCACTTCTATCGGACGGGGTGTCCACCCTTAGCGGACAGGCTCGCCATCTTTAGCCGGCGGGGTCTGCGCCACTAACCGCGCAGGTCCTTAGTCGCTGCAGCGATAACTTTTTCTAGTTTTCCCTTTTTCCAAAAATTAAAGGATTGGTTTTCCGTTTTTTCCAAAAAAGAAAGATGTGAGTAGTTTTCCTTTTTTCCAAAAATTAAAGGATTGGTTTTCCGTTTTTCCAAAAAAGAACGATGTGCTGGATTTTCCTTCGTTTTACGTCCCATAAAAACAAGGGGGTTTTCTCGTTTAGCTAACCCTGAAAATGAGAATCTTTAAAAAACATTTTTACCTCGTGATTGGGCTTGGCCAGGCCCAATTACACTTTATAGCTTTGATTTCGAAAACATCTGTAGCTACTCCCAATGAAAAAGTGAGGGAGTTTCTACGCCTCTTTAGATACTTCCAATGACAAAGTGAGGGAGTTTCTATACTATCTGTTGACAAATCCCAATGACACGTGAGGGATATGTCGACAATTCAAGTGATGACCCTTAAGTCAAATGTTATCACTCGGGGGCTCGTGAGACCCTCGCAAAACAAGTCACATACACTATGGCTTGTGTGACGCACTCAGTCCAGTACTTTGACCATCGTCTCATCCCGAGACTCAGTCAAAGTGGGGGCTAACTGTAGACACCTACTTTTGTCCCCATTCCCGAAAGGGAAGGTTCGATGATGAGAACATAAAATCTCCACTTGGCAACGCATCTCCTATAAGATAACGAATCTCAATCACCCTTTTCATTTCACCCGAAACCTACTATTTATAGAAACCTGCTAAAAATAGTAACTGCCGTAACGGGTAGTTGTTAAAAGTGGCAAGTCATAAAAGATAGAAACCTGTCAGAATTAGGTGTTGCACTCCAACATAAATCCTAAATGAGATAGAAATTGCAAGAGGAATCCTATTCCTAATATGATTCGAAAATAAGAGTTACGTATTAATTAAAATCCTAACGAGCCTAGAGTTCGTAACGGGCCCAGTCGCATTCCGTCATTAAGTTAATACGCGCTAAAAGACTCGGATAAGTCTCAAAAGACTCCGTATTCCACGAGTCCAAATCTGACAAGGAAATACGGCCCAGACCCTATTTTCAACGCCTGGCACTGGGCACCGAAATCTTTGGGCGCCCAGCCCTGGGCGCTGAAAATACCTGGGTACGTGTTCTCTCCTAATTCTTCTTGGATTAGAGCTCTACAATTCTATCTTTCCACGAACTCTTTTCTATAAATATGGCCCCAAATTCGACGTGAAGAGGACACACAATTCATATTCTGAGTATTGACTCCAACCCTTAAGCCTAAGCCTCACGCTGCGAAATTGATCCCGCGTTCTGTCGCAATCGATCCAAAAATCGAACAGAACGTATCCTGTCCCTTGTAGCTAAAGAATTAAGCCTGGAAACTTGAGATTCGTTAAATTAAAGGAGAAATAGCAAAGCCAAAGTGGTTAGTTTTCTGAGAACCGTGACGCACCTCTCAAGGGTGCGTCGTAATGTGTCCCTCCGCATGATTTAATTGCTTTCCTCGCCCTTTTATAAATTGTTAAACTATTAAATCTGATTGTTCTATCACGCCTAATAAAGATAATATTTTGGAAATTGAACTATCATGCTAGGTCCCTTAAAACAATCTAAATAAGATAATCGCGATCGATCTAGTATTATGTGTTGCATATTGTTAAAATCAACTCAGATTAGTTTAATAGTTAACGCATGTCCCTTCAATTATTTATGCTGAGCTAGTAAGGATATCCTGCATCTGGAGTTATCGAAGAGCGAGTACTCCTCTCGGTAGTTACAGTCCCCCGAACCCTCAATCTCTACCTTGCGGGTGTATGTTGAGAGATCCCCACACCAGGGATCACAAGGGAACCTATGGCCGTCGTGGTCAAACATAATTGCACTCCCTTTATGTCACGATAACCGGGTTTTGTCAGTTTTTCTCATTGTCGTTAAAAACTAAATGGCGACTCCTATATTACTAGTCAATTGGGTGTAAACTAACAGGAAATCCAATTACACTTGATTTGACAAAAAGAAACGTCACACCCACGAGGGACGAGGTCACGCATTAGCCTCGTGCTTTTTCGACCCCCTCACATAATCCACAACTTACTCTTGACTGAACCCGTAGGGTCACACAAATAGTACGTGAATGGATCAAGTATTTAAGTGAATATATTATTCATTAAGTACTCCATTTACCAACATTCGAAAACGACGGATCTCGGTTCCAATGGGAGCTGAAATCGTCAAAAGGAAAAATAAAGCATACTCCAGAAATGATGATATTGCAGGAAACGGAAATATGGTTCATGACGGAAATATAAATATTATCCAAGTCGTAGATGTTACGGGAAACGAAAACATGGTTCGTATCGGAAAATATTATTGGAAATAGAAATATTGCCGGAATCGGAAATATTGTTGGAAAAGGAAATTATTTCCGAAATCGAAAATATTAAAAGAAACGTAAAAATTTGTTTGAAACAGAAATGGGTTCCGGAATCGGAAAACGAATCGGAAGCTCGACGAGCGACAAGCCGACAAGCGGAGCCGGCCCATCGCTCGACAAGCAAGCAAGCAAGGCAACAGCGTCAAAGGGCCGCACCTAGCAAGCTAGCAAGGCAGCAGCGCCAATGGGCCGCGCCAAGCAAGCGGGCAAGGCAGCAGCTCCATGGGCCGCGCCAAGCAAGCGGGCAAGGCAGCAGCTCATGGGCCGTGCCCAGCCAGCAAGCAATACACTGCAGGCCCGCCGATGCAAGGCCATAGCGTTGGGCCTTCGGCAAGCTGCGGCTGTGGCTGGGCCGAGGCAGCACGCACACCAATGTGGCCCGTTGTGGCTGTGTTGGGTTGTTTCGTCTTGGGCTCTAAGAAAGGCCCGATTGCTTAATTCCCAAGTAACCTTGGATTAAGTATTCCTAGTCCTACTAGAATTGGTTTAATTAAGAGTTTAATTAACGTTGCAATTCTAATTGAATAAGAATTTCAATCCTAGTAGGGTTGGTAATTCTATTCCTAGTAAGACTCAAATTCCTTATTTCCTATCCTATAAATATGAGGCTAGACCCTCATAATTATACACCTCAATTACATTGAAAATCATATTCTTTATTCCCATTGTTTTCAAGGGAGAACATAATACAACCTGGCCCGAATACATAAAACCTTAAGTAAAATCCTAGTTGGTTGAACCTAAGGCGGATCAGAACGTGATGTGGACTTTCTACGGAGGGGCAACGTTTGGGGCTCTAAAGACTTGTTCTTGTTCGGTCCGGGAGCAGCTAGGGAAGGCATGCATCACATTGTATGTCACCTAAATTATGCTAATTGACTATGTGGCAATTAATTTGGATTTTGGCTTTATGGTTTTTCCGCATGAATTATATTATTGTATTATTCATAACCTAACAGTGGTATCACAAGTCTCTAATTAATTCCATAATCGATTATAGTTAACATGGATTAAATTTTATAAATTTGCAATGAGTTAAAGCGGTGATTAATTCCGTGGATGTAATTAATTGCAAATTCGTGCGATTATTTGATTATATGTTCGCAGGATTTTTCGGCAGTTTTGTCAATAATGAGCGAAATCGTATGTTTTTATAGTGAATTTCGCATGTAAACGACGTTTTAAAATTTTGACAAAAATCAAAGATTTGACGCCAAACCCAGAATTCCCAAATTCGAAGTCTAACTATGACTTTTCGGAGGTTTTAGTTTTTCGAATGCAAAATTTGTAATTTTTATGATGTTAAATTAAATATTTGCGAATCTTGTATGTAAATCTTGAATCTATGATTGACCTACTGTATATGTTTAACAATTTTAAGGCCTAATCTTTTTAATTATACAACCTAATTTGTAATTATAATTAATTTGATGAATTTCAAATGATTTAGAATTTGTTTTGAATTTCATAATTAATTGATAATTTAATTAGGATCATATGATTAAAAACAACCATAAAATTTGTTAAAATTGAAAATTTTTAAAATTTTATGACCTAGATTTTAATCCCTAAAAATATATGTAATCGGAAATTAATTTGAATAATAAATTTTTGATTTTTCGCCTAAATTTAGTGAAATTAGTATGATTATAAATTTGTCGTTAAATTTAAATATAAAAGTTATTAATTTTTATAAATCGGTCACATATCTTGCACGCACGAAGCAATGGAAGCTAAGTGTTACCCTTAAGGGGTGTTGCATAGTGCGGGAATGCGACAACGAGCAAGGGAGCTCGTCGCCCATGCGGTACGATGCAACGAGCAAGCACGAGCATGCGCGCGCGCGCACGGGCCTGTGCTGTGTGTGCTGTGCGGGTGATCGAGCAAGGCGACGATGCATCGTAGCGCAAGGCAAGAGGCAAGGCAACAGCACAACGAGGGAGCTCGCGTGCAGCTGCGCCAAGCCCCCTGCCCAGCGCGCAGCAGCAAGCACATCAAGGCTGGTGCGTTGCCTGCTGTGGTTCGTCACTTGGCCAACAACAAAGCAAGCCATGGGCGCTGCACTTGTGCACGCGGCCCATGGGCGCTGCGGCGTAGCTTGCTTGGGCGAGGCGTGGGCTTCGGCCTACGGCCTTGCCTTGGCACTTTGGGCGTTTGTTTATGTTTTGGTTGAAAACGATTTTAATTAAATTTAATTTTGTAATATAATTTTTCTCGGAATTTAATTTTGATTAATTTAATTATTATAAATGATTTTATACTAATTATTTTAATAAAATTAAAACCTTGATAAAATTATAATTAATTAATTTTAATCAACTGAAAATAAAATTAAGGGATTTAAATATTAATTTTATATGAGCTTTAAATTTTAATTAAATTTGTAAGTTTCCGGTTGGAATAGGAAATACAATTTTATGTTTAAAATTTGTAAAGCATGTAAATTCTTGGTTTTAGTGGGAGCTTTTAGTCATTAAACTCTTGATTTGGTCTACATTCCTTTAAGGTGAAAACAACTCGATTAGAACTAATAAGGTTGAATAATTTGTAGATTGTTGGAACCTTTGATTAGTTGCTGCAAATGTTTATGTGATGCATGATTTTTTCTACTAACTTGCTATATGGGCCATTCATTGATAAATGAATGGGTGAATGGTATCAATGAATGGGTGAATGGTATATTGTAAATGTACTGTTTTGCAGGTTGTGGAAAGTGACTAGTATGACCCAAATAGGATAGAAAATATGGTTTGCGTACCATTAATTTGAATGTAAAGTTTGTCTAATGCACCAGAGTTTTTTTGTTTTCATATCGTATGCGTACCATCAAATAGTTGTAATTAGTTTTAATTATAGCATATCCTATTTGAAGAAAATGGCGCCTCCCATGGTGAAATTCAAGACGGAGTTTCCAATCCATTTTCAAGACAGAGTTTGAAGTTGAAGCTTCAAGATAAAGTCGGGCCATACTAGATTACATTTAAATCTTATGCATGCTTTCAGTTATTTATTGCTTTAAATATGTCTTAATTATGCATGAGATTATATATGGCTTGATTATGTTTCATGATTAAGGATTTTAGTTCACTTAAAATCTAACCAACATAGTAAGTGCCTTAAGTTCCAAACTTTAAAAATTGAGTTAAAAGGTGTCATGCCAAAATAACACTTACTTGGATAACCTTTACATCAATCTAAGTAATAGTTTTCCGCCATAGCGAGGTGTTACTTGTTGATTCTAAAGGGGTAAGGTACACAAATAATTGTGAGTACATGTTAATTTTGGTGAAACTCAATGATATAAGTAAGGAGTCCTTTTATGTCGTGGAAAATTAGATAGGTTTACCTAATAAGTTCTTAGACGTACCTATCAACCAAGAGTAGTTTCTAGACTATTAGAAAAGGATTTGCTTACCTAAAATATTTTAGAATTGAGTCTAAATACATAATGTGCTTAATTCTTCAATGATTTAAGGATCGTGGATTCATTTTATTCACACCTGTAGGAACACAAACTCGAATAAAATGCTTAATAAATATTGAATTATGCATGAAAGCTGGAATTTAAGTTTATTAAGAGAAACTATGAATGGTTATTTATTTATTTATTCTTTTCAATTGTAGTTTTAACTATGGCAAACAATTACAATCAAAACATCATCAAGGGTTCTGAACTTATGATCAAGTTGAACCTAACAAATTTTCTTGAATGGCAAGATAAGCTGGTTGAAGTAGTGAAACTTGAAGGAAATAATGCCCTTGGTCCAAGTATGCATTCTATGTTAAGTCTAATAAATGCGGTTCAGTATTAATTAACAAGTTAATAATTCAGTGAGATCAAGTGAGCTGAATGCCTAGCTAGAGGCCGCTTCAGTTCAAGTGGAATTAATGATATTAATCCACAGCTTACTCTTGACTGAACCCGTAGGGTCACACAAATAGTACGTAAACGGATCAAGTATTTAATGGCATTAAATACTCCATCTATGAATATTCGGAACCGACGGATCTTGGTTTCAGTGGGAGCTAAGATCGTCACAGGCAAGAAATGAATACTCCGGAAACGATGATATTGCCGGAAACGGAAATATGGATCGTATCGGAAATATGAATATTATCCAAGTCGTAGATGTTGCCGGAAACGGAAACATGGTACGTATCGGAAAATATTATTGGAAATGGAAATATTACCAGAATCGGAAATATTACCGGAAACGGAAATATTGTCAGAATCGGAAATATTGCCGGAATCGGAAAATAATTCCGGAAACGGAAATATTAAATATTTGTTCGAAACGGAAATTAATTCCGGAATCGGAAATATTAAATATTGTTCGTATCGGAAATAGATTCCGGAAATGGAAATTTAATCGGAAGCGTATCGTACGAATTAGCATCGGACGAGGCTTGCCGGACGAAGGCCCAGCACGAAGCCGGGGCCAATCGCCCAGCAAGCATGCGCGCCACAAGCCCAGCCAAGGCAGCGCCCGGGCCTACCGCAAGGCAGGCCCAGCGCGCGCCAAGGGCCACGGCTGCGTGGGCCGTGCTACGCGGGCTGCTGCTCGCACGCGCATGGGCAGCCCTTGTGGCTGCCGTGTGTGTGTGAGTTTGTGCTCATGCGTGATTCCTGAATCTACAAGAGTCAGTGTATGATTAAATTTCTATTCCTAATTGGATAAATTAATTAAATAGAATTCATGTAGGATTCTAATTCCAATTAATTCGCATCCTACTAGGATTACGATTCCTTTTCCATAACTCTATAAATAAAGGCCTAGGGGTCATAATTTATACACAAGTTTCAAAGTATTCAAAAGTGAGTTTTTTGAGAGAAAATTAAAACACACATCTTGCTCAAAAGTGCCGAAATTTTCTAGTACCTTAAGGGCGATTCTAGTTGGTCAATCTTAAGGCGGATCCGGACGTGCTGTGGACTATCTACGGAGGGACGACACTTGGAGTCCTAAAAGACTTGTTCTTGTTCGGTTCGGGCGCAGCTAGGGAGGGCACGCAACAAAGAGTATGCATCTAAATTATGCTATATGATTATGTGTAAATAATATGTTGTCCTGGGTTAATGGTTGTTTCCGCATGATCTATGTAGTGTCATATGTATCATAACCTAACAGTGGTATCACGAGCCCCTTATTATTTTCATAATCTAAATTGCATGAACATGGTTAAATATTACAAATTTGCAAGAATTAAAAGGGGTGATTAATTTTCGTAATTGTTAATTAATTGCAAATTGCGTTTATTTAATTATATGTACGCAGTTTTTCGGCAGTTTCTTCATTACTCATCCGAATTGAGTGATTTTTGTGTCAATTCCGCATGTAAAAGGCATTCTAAAATTTTGACAAAAATAGTATTTTTCTGCCGAACCCAGAATTCTCAAATTCGAAGCCTAACTATGACTTTTCGAAGGTTTTAGTTTTTCGAATGCAAAATTTCGTAAATTTAAGATGTTAAATTAAATATTTGCTATTCCTGTTGATAAATCTTGAATTTTTGATTGACCTACTGCATATGTTTAACAAGTTTGAATGCCTAGTCTTGTTAATTATGCAATCTAATTTGTAATTATGATTAATTTGTTGAAAATTAGAATAATTTAGAATTAATTTGATTTTCATAATTAATTGTAATTTAATTAGAAACCTATGATTAAAAACCACCATTAAAATTGTAAATTTACGATAAATTTTAAATTTTTATGACCTAGACTTGAATCCATATCAATCGGAAATCAATTGGATAATAAATTTTCGATTTTTCAACCTAAAATTATGAAATTAATAATATTTATTAATTTGTCATTAATTTTAAATATAAATTTTAAATTTTTATGCGATTCGTTCAAATAACTTGCACGCACGAAGCAATGGACGCTTCGTGTTACCCTTAAGGGGTGTTCTATAATGCGGGCATGCGACGACGAGCAAGGGAGCTCGTCGCCCGTGCGGCACAAATGCAATGAGCAAGGGCGTAGTGCACGAGCACAAGGCAGCAGCCCTGCCTTGTGTCGTGTGCCACGAGCAATGAACGAATGGGCGTGGGCGAAGGGCGAGCCAAGGCAGTCGCGTGTGGGCAGCAAGCGAGCTGCGCCACAACGCGCGCTGCCTCGCACAAGTGCGCGCAGCCTCGCGCGCAGCGAGCGCAAGCTCGCGTGCCACGAGCGCTGCGCCCAGCACTGCTCGCGCGCGCAGCGCGCGATGTCGCTCGCCCAGCGAGCGATGTCGCGCCCCAGCGAGCGATGGCTCGCGCGCGCAGCGCGCGATGTCGCTCGCCCAGCGAGCGATGTCGCGCCCCAGCGAGCGATGGCTCGCGCGCACAGCGAGCGAGCCAGCGCGCCCGGCGAGCGATCTCGCGCGCGCGCACTGCGAGCGATAGCTCGCGTGCGATGGGGCGCTGTGCGGAGGCTTGCGATAGGACAGCAGCAGCTATGCGATGAGCGCATGGGCTGCGCGCACATGGCCAGCAATGGCTATGTGCGTGCGTCCCATGGGCGTGCAACGCGTAGGGTGTTTGCGTTACGATTAGATCGTTTTGAATGTTTAATTTGAAAATTTCAGTTCACATAATTTTAATTAATTTTAAAATTAATAATTTGAATTAATTTCTTGGATTTTAATTTTGAATATTATAATTATAATAAATGGAATTTATTCTAATTATTTTACTAAAATTAAAATCATGAATTAATTTAAATGCGACTGAAATTAAATTAAATTTTTGGATTCAATTATAAATTTATATGAGCTTTAAATTTTAATTAAATTTGTATGTTTCCGGTTAGACTAGAAATACAATTTTATGTTTAAAATTAGTAAAGCATATGAATTTATTGGTTTGAGTGGGAGCGCTTTTTAGTCATAAACTCTTGATTAGGTCTACAAATCCTTAAGGTTAAAACAACTCGATTAGAATTAATAAGGACTGAATAATTGGTAGATTATTGGTGCCCTTGATTAATTGCTGCAAATGTTTACGTGATGCATAATGTGTTTTACTAACCAGCTATGTGGGCCATTCATGATAATGAATGGGTGAATGGTATATATTATATATGTACTGTTTTGCAGGTTATGAAGTGACTAGTATGGCCCAAATAGGATAGAAAATATGGTCTGCGTACCATTAATTTGAATGTAATTGGTCTAAAGCACCAAAGTTATTTTTCAATTCAAAATGGTCTGCGTACCATCAAATAGTTGTAATTAGTTATAGCTTATCCTATTTGAAGAAAATGGTGCCTCCCACGGAGATTTTCAAGACGGACTTTGAAGTCAAAGCTTCAAGATGAAGTCGGGCCATACTAGATCACAAATATCTTATGCATGTTTTAAGTTATTTATTGTTTTAAATATGTCTTAAAATGCATGAGATCATAAGCTTGATTATGTTGCATGATTAAGGATTTTAGTTCACTTAAAATCTAACCAACATAGTAAGAGCCTTAAGTTCCAAACTTAAAAATTGAGTTAAAAGGTGCCATGCCAAAATATACACTTGCT
The DNA here is from genome assembly GCF_020520425.1 of Spinacia oleracea. NCBI lineage: Eukaryota > Viridiplantae > Streptophyta > Magnoliopsida > Caryophyllales > Amaranthaceae > Spinacia > Spinacia oleracea. The sequence continues at coordinate 41,182,562 of NC_079488.1, forward strand.
TGGATATCCTTTACATCAATCTAGTAATAGTTTTCGCTCAGCGAGGTGTTACTTATTGGTCCTAAAGGGGCAAGGTACACAAATAATTGTGAGTACATGTTAGTTTTGGTGAAACTCAACGATATAAGTAAGGAGTCCTTTTATGTCGTGGCAAATTCGATAGGTTTACCTAATAAGTTCTTAGACGTACCTATCAACCAAGAATAGTTTCTAGACTATTAGCAAAAGGCTTTTGCTTACCTAAGATGTTCTAGGATTAAGTCGACAAACTGTGCTTAGTTCTTCAATGATTTTAGGATCTTGGAATCATTTTATTCACACCTGCCGGAACACATAACTTGAATAAAATGCTTAATAAACATTGAATTATGCATGTATGCTAGAATTTAAGTTTATTAAGAGAAACTGTGAATGGTTATTTATTTGTTTATTCCTTTCAATTGTAGTTTTTAATATGGCAAACGACAATCAAAACATCATCATGGGTTCTGAGCTTATGGTCAAGCTGAACCTGACAAATTTTCTTGAATGGGAAGCTAAGCTAGTTGAAATAGTCAAACTCAATGGACTTGAGTATGTACTATCACATCCCATGCCAAGCTACTATGCCAGAGACATGACCCCTGAGAGATTTTACGCCTGGGATGCGGATCTCAAAAAGGTTATGAGTCTCATGCTGAACAATATCCCTGATGATTGGGCTAGAAGGTTTGTAGCCTATGAACCTTTTACGCTCATCAAGAATCTGAGGGATATCTGTCGTGGAAGTACGGAGGACAGGGACCTGAACGTCCATGAGTTGATTGAATCAATGTCTGGGCTAAAGGTTAGTTCTCCCAACAGGTGTTATAGGATGGAGGTCCAAGAAACACATGTTCAGCTCCTTCGCACTAAACAGAGGGTAGGCGTCCCACTGAGGTTCCATGTGGATCTTATGTGTTCATATTTTGATCGCCTAAGTCTACTAGGAACACCAATAAGCGAAAGGATGGCAGTCTCTGTCTTGCTCAATTCACTACACAATGGGTTTGGTCGCTTCAAGCAACAATACCTAAGTGAACCAAGAGAAGAAACAGTTGCAGAATTTATTCACCTTGTCAGAAAGGCTGAAATAGTACTGGACTTTGAAGCCAAAGATTTACTCAAGGCTAGAAAGAGACCATTCAAGAAAGGTGGAAAGTCCAAGGGCAATGCTAAATCAAAGCAGGACAAGTCCACATCAAGCTGTCTTTATTGTGATGGAATAGGCCATTACAAAAGAGAATGTCCAAAGCTAAAGGAAGATCAGAAGAACGGAACAGTCGTTCCATCTTCAGGTATTTTCGTTATAGACTGTATACTTGCTAATTCAACTTCTTGGGTATTAGATACAGGTTGTGGCTCACACTTATGTTCCAATCCACAGGGACTAAGAAGAAGTAGAAAGTTAAGCAAGGGAGAAGTCGACCTACGAGTGGGAAATGGAGCACGGATTGCTGCATTAGCCGTAGGAACTTACTATTTGTCGTTGCCCTCCGGGCTAGTTTTGGAACTGGAAGAATGTTTCCATGTTCCAAGTCTTACTAAAAACATCATTTCAGTTTCTTGCTTAGATGCTAAGGGATTTTCCTTTATAATAAAAGACAATAGTTGTTCGTTTTATTTTAAAGAGATGTTTTATGGATCTGCTAGATTAGTCAATGGACTTTATTTATTAGATCACGACAAACAAGTATATAACATAAATACCAAAAAGGCCAAAAAGGATGATTCAGATCTCACCTATCTGTGGCATTGTCGATTAGGCCATATAAACTTGAAACGCTTAGAAAGACTTCAAAGGGAAGGAATTCTAGAACCATTTGACTTAGAGGATTATGGTAAATGCGAATGATGTTTACTTGGCAAAATGACAAAGCAACCTTTCTCTAAAGTTGGAGAAAGAGCAAATGAACTATTGGGTTTAATCCATACAGATGTATGTGGACCAATGAGTACAAATGCTAGAGGTGGTTTCAGCTACTTTATCACTTTCACTGATGACTTCAGTAGGTATGGTTATGTCTACCTAATGAAGCATAAGTCTGAATCCTTTGACAAATTCAAGGAATTTCAGAGTGAAGTAGAGAATCAATTAGGCAAGAAGATTAAGGCACTGCGGTCTGATAGAGGCGGTGAATATCTGAGCTATGAATTTGATGACCATCTGAAAGAATGTGGAATTCTATCAGAATTGACTCCTCCTGGAACACCACAATGGAACGGTGTGTCAGAACGGAGGAACAGAACCTTGCTAGACATGGTCAGGTCAATGATGGGTCAGGCCGAACTTCCATTAGAATTTTGGGGACATGCACTAAATACAGCTGCACTCACTATAAATAGAGCTCCGTCTAAAGCTGTCGAAAAGACTCCATACGAATTATGGTTTGGAAAGCCTCCAAATGTGTCTTTTCTTAAGATTTGGGGATGTGAAGTATACGTCAAACGATTAATTTCAGACAAACTTCATCCAAAATCTGACAAATGTATCCTTGTGGGCTATCCAAAGGAAACAAAGGGGTATTACTTCTACAATACATCTGAGAACAAAGTGTTTGTTGCTCGAGATGGTGTCTTTTTGGAGAAGGATCACATTTCCAAAATGACAAGTGGGAGAAAAGTAGACCTCGAAGAAATTCGAGTCGAACAACAAACTCTAGAGAATGCTCAAGATGACATTCAGAATGAAACTCAGAGATCTTTAGAAGAATCTGGTGAGAATCATGGTCAATCTAGAAATGTTACCCCGCGTAGATCGCAAAGATATAGATCTCAACCGGAAAGGTACTTAGGTATTTTGACGAACGAGAGCTATGACGTTCTATTACTTGAAAGTGATGAACCTGCGACTTACAAGCAAGCTATGACGAGCCCTAGCTCCAAGCAGTGGCAAGAAGCCATGCAATCTGAATTAGACTCCATGTCTGAAAACCAAGTATGGGATTTGGTCGATTTGCCAGATGGCTACCAAGCCATTGGAAGCAAATGGGTTTTCAAACTGAAAAAGGACAAGGATGGGAAACTTGAAGTTTTCAAAGCTAGATTGGTTGCAAAAGGTTACAGGCAAGTCCACGGTGTGGATTACGATGAAACCTTTTCACCAGTTGCAATGCTAAAGTCTATTCGAATAATGTTAGCAATCGCTGCATATTACGATTACGAAATATGGCAGATGGATGTCAAAACTGCTTTCTTAAACGGCGTTTTAACAGAAACTGTGTTTATGACACAGCCTGAAGGTTTTGAGGATCCAAAGAATGCTAAAAAGGTATGCAAGCTAAAGAAGTCAATCTACGGATTGAAGCAGGCATCCAGGAGCTGGAATATACGTTTTGATGAAGCAGTCAGTGACTTTGGTTTCATCAAGAACGCGGACGAATCTTGTGTATACAAGAAGGTCAGTGGGAGCAAAATTGCTTTCCTAGTATTATATGTCGACGACATATTGCTTATCGGAAATGACATTCCTATGTTGAACTCTGTCAAGATTTGGCTTGGGAAATGTTTTTCGATGAAGGATCTAGGAGAAGCACAGTACATATTGGGCATCAAGATTTACAGAGATAGATCTAAAAGGATGATTGGACTTAGTCAAAGCACTTATATCAATAAGGTGCTTGATAGGTTCAAGATGGCGGACTCCAAGCGAGGCTACCTACCCATGTCTCATGGAATGACTCTAAGCAAGACTCAGTGCCCAAAAACACTTGATGAGCGTAGACGAATGAATGGGATTCCATATGCATCATTGATTGGTTCAATAATGTATGCTATGATATGTACACGCCCGGATGTTGCGTGCGCACTCAGTGCTACGAGCAGATACCAGTCAGACCCAGGAGAGGCGCATTGGACTGCTGCCAAGAACATTCTGAAGTACCTGAAAAGGCACAAAGATGACTTCCTGGTCTATGGTGGAGATGATGAATTAATTGTTAAAGGCTATACGGACGCAAGTTTCCAAACCGACAAAGATGATTTCAGATCACAGTCTGGGTTTGTCTTCTGCCTCAACGGAGAGCAGTAAGCTGGAAAAGTGCTAAGCAAAGCACCATTGCGGATTCTACAACTGAAGCGGAGTACATTGCTGCACATGAAGCAGCAAAGGAAGCTATATGGCTAAGGAAGTTCATAGGAGAACTTGGTGTAGTCCCCTCCATTAAAGGACCAATAGCCCTGTATTGTGATAATAACGGAGCTATTGCACAGGCAAAAGAGCCTAGACACCACCAGAGAGTCAAGCATGTACTTCGTAGATTTCACCTTCTACGAGAGTTCGTTGAAAGAAAAGAAGTCGAGATAAGCAAAATTGGAACTGATGACAACATATCAGATCCATTAACTAAACCTCTGCCGCAAGCGAAGCACAACTCGCACACTGCAGCTATGGGAATCAAGCATATTGGAGAATGGCTTTGATGTCTCTGTTTAATGTTTTAAAGTTTTAGAGTTTAAATCTTTGTAAAACATTATTGGTTAATCATTCACAATAAATGAAAGGAATTCATTTTTCCATTTAATTTGTGGTTTATTAAATGATGAGTCCCTTCAACTTGACGATATATTCAAGATAGACTGTCAGGACCAGTCCTGTGACTAAGAAATGTCTATCAAGTGAACTTGAATGTCAAAGGTTGAAAATGGTCCCTAATCGGAGTTTTCTATAAAATTGGACGCATAGAAAACGTTAGACGATTAGAATGCAAGATGACTAGTAGTTCTGTTTCTTGAACTATGTGGACATGGCAATGTCATAATCATTTGCATAGATACTTACTTTGGGAAGACTAGTATCGGACAAGACCTATGAAACTTTACTGTAAGAGATGAAAGTCTGTCATAAGTAAATTTCATTAAATTATTAGACACTAAATCCTCAATACCTGAGTGATTTGAGATTACTTGTTTGAGAACTGGTTGCTTTGACGTTGACCAACCGTCGCACCGTAAAAGGAGGCTATAAAGGCAACGCTCAGGTAATCACCTATCAAACGAAGTCTAATCTCAAGATCGCAAGATTGGGATTGTCCTCCCATAAATCGGGATGAGATGCTTAAAAGTTGTACAAGGCCACTCGGAGAGCTAGAAACTGTGAAATGCATGGCCGTGCTCGGATGAATCATAGGCTATGATTATCTGTTTATTTGATCAGTTGAACTCTGAAACCGAGGAACACCTCTGGACATAATAAGGATGACAACTCTTACCTTATGTTCAAGAGCAAGCATCGAGCGACAAAGGAATTAGGAAATGCACACTTGTCCCTAAGGACAAGTGGGAGACTGAAGGAAATAATGCCCTTGGTCCAAGTATGCATTCTATGTTAAGTCTAATAAATGCGGTTCAGTATTAATTAACAAGTTAATAATTCAGTGAGATCAAGTGAGCTGAATGCCTAGCTAGAGGCCGCTTCAGTTCAAGTGGAATTAATGATATTAATCCACAGCTTACTCTTGACTGAACCCGTAGGGTCACACAAATAGTACGTAAACGGATCAAGTATTTAATGGCATTAAATACTCCATCTATGAATATTCGGAACCGACGGATCTTGGTTTCAGTGGGAGCTAAGATCGTCACAGGCAAGAAATGAATACTCCGGAAACGATGATATTGCCGGAAACGGAAATATGGATCGTATCGGAAATATGAATATTATCCAAGTCGTAGATGTTGCCGGAAACGGAAACATGGTACGTATCGGAAAATATTATTGGAAATGGAAATATTACCAGAATCGGAAATATTACCGGAAACGGAAATATTGTCAGAATCGGATATATTGCCGGAATCGGAAAATAATTCCGGAAACGGAAATATTAAATATTTGTTCGAAACGGAAATTAATTCCGGAATCGGAAATATTAAATATTGTTCGTATCGGAAATAGATTCCGGAAATGGAAATTTAATCGGAAGCGTATCGTACGAATTAGCATCGGACGAGGCTTGCCGGACGAAGGCCCAGCACGAAGCCGGGGCCAATCGCCCAGCAAGCATGCGCGCCACAAGCCCAGCCAAGGCAGCGCCCGGGCCTACCGCAAGGCAGGCCCAGCGCGCGCCAAGGGCCACGGCTGCGTGGGCCGTGCTACGCGGGCTGCTGCTCGCACGCGCATGGGCAGCCCTTGTGGCTGCCGTGTGTGTGTGAGTTTGTGCTCATGCGTGATTCCTGAATCTACAAGAGTCAGTGTATGATTAAATTTCTATTCCTAATTGGATAAATTAATTAAATAGAATTCATGTAGGATTCTAATTCCAATTAATTCGCATCCTACTAGGATTACGATTCCTTTTCCATAACTCTATAAATAAAGGCCTAGGGGTCATAATTTATACACAAGTTTCAAAGTATTCAAAAGTGAGTTTTTTGAGAGAAAATTAAAACACACATCTTGCTCAAAAGTGCCGAAATTTTCTAGTACCTTAAGGGCGATTCTAGTTGGTCAATCTTAAGGCGGATCCGGACGTGCTGTGGACTATCTACGGAGGGACGACACTTGGAGTCCTAAAAGACTTGTTCTTGTTCGGTTCGGGCGCAGCTAGGGAGGGCACGCAACAAAGAGTATGCATCTAAATTATGCTATATGATTATGTGTAAATAATATGTTGTCCTGGGTTAATGGTTGTTTCCGCATGATCTATGTAGTGTCATATGTATCATAACCTAACAAAACTCAATGGCATTGAGTATGCACTGTTCTACCTCATGCAAAGCAACTATGCAAGAGACATAACTCCTGAAAGACACGCCGCCTGGGAAGCGAATAGCGGATCTCCAGAAGGTCATGAGTCTTATGCTGAGCAACATCCCTGACGATTGGCATAGAAGGTTTGTAGCTTACGAACCATATATGCTTCTCGAGCATCTAAGGGATATCTGTCGTGGAAGCACGGAAGAAAGAGACCTAAATGTCCATGAGTTGATTGAATCGATGAAAGGGTTGAAGGTTGATCTTCATAACAGATGTTTCAGGCAAGAAGTCCAGGAAACACATGCTCAAATCCTTCGCACTAAACAAAGAGTTGGTAAACCACCTAGGGCCGGATCATGTGAACTACATGTTATCATTGTTTGATCACTTGAGTCTGCTAGGTCCACCAATAAGCGAAAGGATGGCTGTCTCCGTCTTACTCAATTCACTTCATGAAGGATTTAGACGTTTCAGGCAATACTATATGAGTGAACCAAGAGAAGAGACAATCGGTGAGTTCATTCGGCTTGTCAAAATTGCTGAATAGTACTCGACTGTGAAGCCAAAGATTTACTCAAGGCTAAAGGGAGACCTTTCAAGAAAGGTGGAAAGTCCAAGGGCAATGCTGAGTCAGTTCCCAGAAAGAAGACAAAGCAGGACAAGACCACATCAACATGTCTTTATTGTGATGGAATTGGCCATTACAAGAGAAAATGTCCCAAAAATAAGGAAGATCAGAAGAACGGAACTGTCGTTCGATCTTCAGGTATTTTCGTTATAGACTGTATACTTGCATATTCAACTTCTTGGGTATTAGATACATGTTGTGGCTCACACTTATGTTCCAATTCACAGGAACTAAGAAGAAGTAGAAGGTTAAGCAAAGGTGAAGTCGACCTACGAGTATGAAATGGAGAAAGGATTGCTGCATTAGCTGTAGGAACTTATTATTTGTCGTTGCCCTCTGGCCTAGTTTTGGAACTGGAAGAGTGTTTCCATGTTCCATGTCTTACTAAAAACATCATTTCTATTTCTTGCTTAGATGCTAAGGGATTTAGATTTTTAACATAAAGCTAAATTACGACAAACAAGTTTATAACATAAATACCAAAAAGGCCAAAAAGAATGATTCAGATCTCACCTATCTGTGGCATTGTCTATTAGGCCATATTAACATGAAACGCATAGAAAAACTTCAAAAGGAAGGAATTCTAGAATCATTTGACTTAGGGGATTATGGTAAATGCGAATCATGCTTACTTGGCAAAATGACAAAGTAACCTTTCTCTAATTAAATTTGGAGAAAGGGCAACTGATCTATTGGGTTTAATCCATACAGATGTATGTGGACAAATGAGTTCAAATGCTAGAGGTGGTTTCAGCTACTTTATCACTTTCACTGATGACTTTAGAAGATATGGTTATGTCTACCTAATGAAGCATAAGTCTAAATCCCTTGACAAATTCAAGGAATTTCAGAGTGAAGTAGAGAATCAATTAGGCAAGAAGATTAAGGCACTGCAGTGTGATAGAGGCGGTGAATATCTGAGCTATGAATTTGATGAACATCTGAAAGAATGTGGAATCTTGTCAGAATTGACTCCTCCCTGAACACCTCAATGGAACGGTGTGTCAGAATGGAGGAACAAGACCTTTCTAGACATGGTTCGATCAATGATGGGTCAGGCTGAATTTCCAATAGAATTTCGGGGACATGCACTAAACACAGCTGCACTCACACTAAATAGAGCTCCGTCTAAAGCTGTCGAAAAGGCTCCATATGAGTTATGGTTTGGAAAGCTTCCAAATGTGTCTTTTCTTAAGATTTGGGGTTGTGAATTATACGTCAAACGATTAATTTCAGACAAACTTCAACCGAAATCTGAAAAATGTATCCTTGTGGGCTACCCAAAGGAAACAAAGGGCTATTACTTCTACAAAACATCTGAGAACAAGGTGTTTGTTGCTCGAGATGGTATCTTTTTGGAAAGATATCACAGTTCCAAAATGATAAGTGGGAGAAAAGTAGACCTCGAAGAAATTCGAGTCGAACAACAAACTCTAGAGAATGCTCAAGATGACATTCAGGTTGAAACTCAGAGATCTTTAGAAGTATCTGGTGAGAATCAATAACCAACTAGAAATATAACCCCGCGTAGATCGCAGAGATATAGGTCTCAACCGGAAAGATACATAGGTATTTTGATGAACGAGAGCCATGAAATTCTGTTGTTGGAAAGCGATGAACCTGCGACTTACAAACAAGCTATGACGAGCCCTAGCTCCAAGCAGTGGCAAGAAGCCATGCAATATGAATTAGACTCCATGTCTGAAAATCAAGTTTGGGATTTGGTCGATTTTCCAGATGGCTACCAAGCCATAGGAAGCAAATGGGTTTTCAAACTGAAAAAAGACAAGGATGAGAAACTAGAAGTTTTCAAAGCTAGATTGGTTGCAAAAGGATACAGGCAAGTCCACGGTGTGGATTGTGATGAAACCTTTTCACCAGTTGCAATGCTAAAGTCTATTCGGATAATGTTAGCAATCGCTCCATATTACGATTACGAAATATGGCAGATGGATGTCAAAACCTCTTTCTTAAACGGCGCTTTAACAGAAACCGTGTTTATGACACAACCTGAGGGTTTTGAGGATCCAAAGAATGCTAAAAAGGTATGCAAGCTTAAGAAGTCCATCTATGGATTAAAGCAAGCATCAAAGAGCTGGAATATACGTTTTGATGAAGCAGTCCGTGACTTTGACTTCGTCAAGAACGAAGACGAATCTTGTGTATACAAGAAGGTCAGTGGGAGCAAAACTGCTTTTCTAGTATTATATGTCGACGACATATTACTTATCGGAAATGACATTCCTATGTTGAACTCTGTCAAGATTTGGCTAGGGAAATGTTTTTCGATGAAGGATCTAGGAGAAACACAGTACATACTGGGCATCAAGATCTACAGAGATAGATCTAAAAGGATGATTGGACTTAGTAAAATACTTGTATCAATAAGGTGCTTGAAAGGTTCAATATGGCTGACTCCAAGCGAGGCTACCTACCCATCTCTCATGGAATGACTCTAAGCAAGACTCAATGCCCAAAAACACTAGATGATCGTAGACGAATGCGTGGGATTCCATATGCATCATTGATTGGTTCAATAATGTATGCTATGATCTGTACACGCCCGGATGTTGCGTACGCACTCAGTGCTACGAGCAGATACCAGTCAGACCAAGGAGAGGCGCATTGGACTGCTGCCAAGAATATTCTGATGTACCTGAAAAGGCACAAAGATGATTTCTTGGTCTATGGTGGAGATGATGAATTAATTGTTAAAGGCTATACGGACGCAAGTTTCCAAACCGACAAAGATGATTTCGGATCACAGTCTAGGTTGTCTTCTGCCCCAACGAAGGTTGCAGTAAGCTGGAAAAGTGCTAAACCGAGCACCATTGCGGATTCTACAACTGAAGCAGAGTACATTGCTGCGCATGAAGCAGCAAAGGAAACTATTTGGCTAAGGAAGTTCATATGTGAACTTGGTGTAGTCCCCTCCATTAAAGGACCAATAGCTCTATATTGTGACAATAATGGAGCTATTGCACAGGCAAAGGAGCCTAGACACCACCAGAGAGTCAAGCATGTACTTCGTAGATTTCACCTTCTACGAGAGTTCGTGGAAAGAAAAGAAGTCGAGATAAGCAAGATTGGAACTGATGACAACATCTCAGATCCATTAACCAAACCTCTGCCGCACGCGAAGCACAACTCGCACACTGCAGCTATGGGAATCAAGCATGTTGGAGAATGGCTTTGATGTCCTTAATAAATGTTTTAAAGTTTTAGAGTTTAATACTTTGTAAAAAAAAATTGGTTAACCATTCATATAAATGAATAGAAATCATTTTTCCATTTAATTTGTGGTTTATTAAATGATGCGTCCTTTCAATTTGACGATATGTTCAAGATAGACTGTCAGGACCAGTCTTGTGACTAAGAAATGTCTATCAAGTGAACTTGAATGTCAAAAGTTGAAAATGGTCCCTGGTCGGAAGTTATCTATAAAGGTAGATGCATAGAAAACGCTAGACGACTAGAATGCAAAATGACTAGTAGCTCTGTTTCTTGAACTATGTGGACATGGCAATGTCGCAATCATTTGCATAGATACTTACTTGAAAAGATTAGTATCGAACAGACCTATGAAACTTTACTGTAAGAGATGAAAATCTGTCATAAGTAAATTTCATTATATTATTAGACACTAATCCTCAATACTTGAGTGATTTGAGATTACTTGTTTGAGAACTGGTTACTTTGACGTTGTCAATCGTCACACCGTAAAAGGAGACTATAACGGCAACGCTCAAGTAATCACCTATCAAACGAAGTCTAACCTCAAGATCACAAGATTGGGATTGTCCTCCCATAAATCGGGATGAGATGCTGAAAGTTGTACAAGGCCACTCGGAGAGCTAGAAACTGAAAAATGCATGGCCGTGCTCAGATGAATCATAGGCTATGATTATCTGTTTATTTGATCAGTTGAACTTTGAAATCGAGAAATACCTCTGGACATAATAAGGATGACTGCTCTTACCTTATGTTCATGAGAAGGCATCAAGCGACAAAGGAATTAGGAAATGCACACTTGTTCCTAAGGACAAGTGGGAGACTGAAGGAAATAATGCCCTTGGTCCAAGTCTGCATTAATGCTAAGTCTAATAAATGAGGTTCAGTATTAATTAACAAGTTAATATTCAGTGAGATCAAGTGAACTGAATGCGTAGCTAGAGGCCGCTTTGGTTCAAGTGGAATTAATAATATTAATCCACAACTTACTCTTGATTGAACCCGCAGGGTCACACAAATAGTACGTGAACGGATCAAGTATTTAAGTGAATATATTATTCATTAAGTACTCCATTTATCAACATTCGGAAACGACGGATCTCGGTTCCAGTGGGAGCTGAAATCGTCAAAAGGCAAAATAAAGAATACTCCTGAAATGATGATATTGCCGAAAACGGAAATATGGTTCATGACGGAAATATAAATATTATCCAAGTCGTAGATGTTACCGGAAACGAAAACATGGTTCGCATCGGAAAATATTATCGGAAATAGAAAAATATTCCCGGAAACAAAAATATTACCGAAATGGGAAATATTGTCGGAAAAAGAAATTATTTCCGGAATCAGAAATATTAACGGAAACGTAAATATTTGTTCGAAACGGAAATGGATTCCGGAGTCGGAAAACGAATCGGAAGCTCGACGAGCGACAAGCCGGCAAGCGGAGCCGTCCCATCGCTCGACAAGCAAGCGAGCAAGGCAGCAGCGCCAAAGGGACGCGCCTAGCAAGCTAGCAAGGCAGCAGTGCCAATGGGTCGTACCAGGCTAGCGAGCAAGGCAACAGCTCCATGGGCCGCGCCAAGCAAGCGGGCAAGGCAACAGCTCCATGGGCCGCGCCAAGCAAGCGGGCAAGGCAGCAGCTCATGTTCCGCGCCCAGCCTGCAAGCAATATACTGCAGGCCCGCAGAGGCAAGGCCACAGCGCTGGGCCTTCGGCAAGCTGCGGCTGTGGCTGGGTCGAGGCAGCACGCACACCAATGTGGCTCGTTGTGGCTGTGTTGGGTTGTTTCGTCTTGGGCTCTAAGAAAGGTCCGGTTGCTTAATTCCCAAGTAACATTGCATTAAGTATTCCTAGTCCTACTAGAATTGGTTTAATTAAGAGTTTAATTAATGTGCAATTCTAATTGAATAATAATTTGAATCCTAGTACGGTTGGTAATTCTATTACTAGTAAGATTCAAATTCCTTATTTCCTACCCTATAAATATGAGGCTTGGCCCTCATAATTATACACATCAATTACATTGAAAATCATATTCTTTATTCCCATTGTGTTTAAGGGAGAACATAATACAGCCTAGCCCGAATACATAAAACCTTAAGTAAAATCCTAGTTTGTTGAACCTAAGGCGGATCCGAACGTGATGTGGACTTTCTACGGAGGGGCAACGTTTGGGGCTCTAAAGACTTGTTTTTGTTCGGTTCGGGAGCAGCCAGGGAAGGCACACATCACATTGTATGTCACATAAATTATGATAATTGACTATGTGGCAATTAATTTGGATTCTGGGTTGATGGTTTTTCAGCATGAATTATATTATTGTATTATTCATAACCTAACACTTATTTCTCAACAAACCTTTTCCCAGGGACAATTGTGAGAATAGATGGTTTGTGGGACCGAAGGAAAAAAACTATGGAGTGGGGTGGACGGTGTTCGAATCTGGATCACATGAGAGATCGATGGGTGGAGACTTTGGGACTACGGTTTCAGCAGGACATGCAGAAGCAATAGCTTGTTTTACGGCAATTTGGTGGGCCCGAAAGAAAGGATTGCACACCATATGGATACAAATTGACTCCAAAAATCTAGTCACAAACCTTCACTATGATTCACCAACTGACATTTCCATCCACTGGTTAATCAAAGACATCAAGAGGTGAGAGATGTCATTCAACTATTATACCATCCTCAAAGTTGATAGGTAACTGGTCCATCAGGCTCATATAATTGCTAACAATTATAGGAAGAACTTGTGTGCTTTTTAATTCCGTTTTGTACGCCTAAGTCAAAAAAAATAAAAAAAAAAATTAACCAACATTTAGCAGCTACGTGGCATGCTTTGATGTGTTCTTGTGAGAAGGAAAATGCGTGTGGGCCTGGATTATATGGCAACACGTGTTGGTAGACTACGTGGCAAGGTGTTGGACTAATTTGACTAATGCGTAGGCCACCAGTACTTCTGATTGACAAGCGAGATTTTGGGATTATCTCAATCCACTTACACCCCTATATACAAGGGAGTAACTAAGGGATACTAAGAGAACAAATCCCGTCATTTTATAACACCAAGTACGAGTATAGTTAAGCGATTAGGCAAAGCTACAAACATGGACACCAAGGATTTGGGTATGGCTGTGATCAATGATGGAATCTCCAACATTTTTCTATTTATAATAATGAACAAAAAAAATTATACATGTCTATTTGTGGCGAAATTTACCAATGATGAACAATTATAGTTTCCTCCAGTCTGAAACTTCCAACACAAGTAACACTCCCTACGAAATATGATAGCATTTTCGTTCCTCATCAGCTACATGATTTCCCGTCACTCTCTTCAAAGAGAAGTTAACCACTTCCAGATTTCAGTGTATTACTCAACCTTAATTTTGTCAAGAGAATATTATAGTTACAGTCAGATATTTCATGCAAACAGTTTAAAAAGGAAAGAAAGTCAATCAAGGTAAAAATCAAAGCATACCAGTCTAAGCCCTCAAAAAGGCCTTCTCCTTTGGTGGCAGAAGTCTTGAAGATAGCCCATTGCCGGCTTTTGATCTTGTGAAGCTCCAACGCCTCAGTAACAGCAGCATCGTCAAGTGCACCCGGCAGATCCTGTAACGCAACATAATTTTGGAAAGGGAAACTTGGATTAGTCACGGATCATTTTTACTCGCAAGGGTAAAAAAGGCCACTGAATTACACTATTACAGCACATACTCAAGGCGATACTTATGATGGTATAATCATCCACCGTGAAAATTAGTCATCCAGGATGAATGCTAGAATGGACTACCCCGCCGTAATTTATACAGAAAAATCAAACCTTTTAATAAAATAAGTTTAACTGATACATTATTGATAATAAAGAGCAGCAGAATAACAGAACCAACCTGCTTGTTAGCGAAAATTAGGACCACAGCACCCTTCAATTCTTCCTCCTGAAAAGGAATTGAGCTTGTGATTCGCATTTAAAATTTTCACTTCAAAAGCAGAAATGAATTAAAGCAATATTACATCTCAAAATTACGGCAGCCTTGATATGGATTATACATCAAAATCACATCAGTTTCAATTTTAAGGCTAGATTCTTGAAGGACATGAAAGACGCAACAGTTAACAGATAATTGAATAACTAGAGGCAATACCTCTAAAATTGCATGAAATTCATCCTTCGCTATTGCAAGCCGATCAGTATCACTTGAGTCTACCACATATATAATGGCTTGAGTGTTTGGAAAGTAACATCTCCAGTAAGGCCTGTTTTCAAAAAGGCACACAGAGAAGCAAAATAAAAGGGGGATACAGAGATGAGCATAAGTCACAATTCGAAAGCCAATTGAACCGAAACTGCAGAACTTAGAAAGCTCTCATTCTTTTGGCTCCTGTAAATGCATAACAGAAGAAAATTGACAAGAAACAAATCTTTCATTCTGAGCCAAAAGAATACAACATTTAAAACAAATCAATTAACATTTGGGATATTAAGTCTCGCTTCAGACAAACTCAGCAATTAGTGTCGACCATCGACACGGACTACAAGTTTCAAACAATCCCAACTTTTGGTCAGAAATAAAGTGCAATGTTTCTGTATCAGATTTTTGCTTGCCACATGCTTCTGAGGTGCAGATTTCAGTAAAGAGTCCCAAAGTTCAGGTAAAAAAAAACATAGCTTCTAAAGCAAAAAGTGACCAATAAAGTTATGTGGTTCATTAAGTATCCTAGATAAGACCCATCATAAAAGAGAAAGAGAAAAGAAGGTAGAGGGTAGAGACATGTTTGAAGCTCCTGGTTAGTCAGCCATCAGCAAGGAAAAGAAAATAAGCTGCCTGATTCTGCAGCAACATCGGTAACTGATCCCCATCAGCTAGAGAGAAAACAGAAATACACAGAAAATGGAACAGAATTTTTTTGAATTTTTTTTAGGTGTGTGTGGGGTGGGGTGGGGTGGGGTGGGGTGGGGTGGGGTGGGGTGGGGTGGGGTGGAGGACAGCTAATCTGAGTAAAGATGACCGGCCACCGAGGAAAGGTTGCCAACAATGTTTGCCTGAATGGGACAATGGGCAACCTCCAATTTTGACTAAACGTCCAACTTTAAAAATTTGGGTATTTATCTAACGAGTATTTTTCAGGGTTCAAAATAAAGAAGTTTCATGAATTTAACCGAGGGCTGTTGCTCAAATTTGGATCATAAAGTTTGGGTGAGATTAAGTTAGAATAATATTGGTTTCTTTTACGATTTTACCACAGTTCTCCCACTCTCTATCTTGAATAAGGAGGGGGGATGTCGCCTATGTTCGCTTTCTAGAGGGAAGAGATAATCAAGGCATTGCCCCTATGCACTAGGCACTTCAATAGCTTATTTAAAACAAATTTTAAGATTTTTAACACAGGTATATGAGGTAAAATGACAGATGAAGACCCCAAGCAACATCAGAAGCCAATATAATGTTAATTTTGATGGGTTATTGTCAGAAGTGTCGAAGGAAACCTATCCTAAGATTTTGCCAATTTAACTCATGTGACTGGGTTATTTATTTAATTCATGTCACTGGGTTGTACAACTCATACAGGCACACCAGGAGCATATGCAAGAACACGAAATTATAAGTCAACAAACATATATTTTCTTTTTCTGTGCCATGTTTACCACTTATGAAATACAAATGCATAATTAGATCACTTTAAAGTTTGAACCATCTATTGGCACAGCTAGTAATACTATCCATTTCCAAATATGAAAATCCCAAGTTTAACAAAAATGAGTTTTGACTGCTAATTTCTCTGTAAGTCACTATATTAGTATATTACTAAATGTTGTTAAAGAATAAATAAAAGGACATTGTTAGACTCACGTCGAAAAGAACTATTCTGATTATTATTATTATGTAATTTATATTAATATACTTTTAGGAGATTAATTGTCAAGTTCATTCTCGAAAAAATAGGCTCCCTAAGAGAAACAAACAGTCTGTCAAACCTAATTCTCGAGAAACGTGGTATAATTGGAAACAGAGAGGGGGTGTCTATTTTGTGGTATAAGAAGGAAGGGGTAGAGATAAGGGGGAGGGGAATAAAAGAACTCTAGTGTTTGTTCATGAGGATGGGGATAAGAGGAGGGACGGGATAGGGATAAAGCCCTCTTATCCCTTTAATCCTATACCTAGAAAAAGAAGACAACTCTGCTACTTTTCCAACCCTTTTCTCAACTCACACCAAACAAGGGATAATACTTATTTTATCATTATCCCATCCTTATCCTACCCTTTTATCCCAAAGTACTTATCCCTCAAACCAAACGCCCCCAGAGGGAATAAATCTTTTACCTAACTTAATGGGTTGGAAAGACTATCTAAACTAACAGCGGGGCTAACAAAATATTGGAGCACTACCATAAAATTTCCATATTACACAACACTTGCCGACACATAGGAGTCATGAATCATGATCACATACATTATTTTCTACACAAGTAATCTAGTAGCTCTATGGAGAAGAAATTGGAAATGAGGAGGTTACCTTATACTTGTCTGCCCACCTGAGTCAACAGTAAAAACAAAAAGAAAATATATTAGGTGAAGTTCGGCAAAATATATAGGATTATCAGATTAATACAGATCTATGCACATTCAGAACTTATCTACTCTGATTGCAAGATAGTGTAATTCGTAAATAACCATACATGACAGTCAATGAAAGAATGCACGCATGAATTACGTCATGTTAAAGTACTACATTAGCTTCTGCCTTTTGGCAAACAAAAAAGGTTTACAAATTACAAGAAGCTCTTAACATGTTCCAGAATCCATACTTCAAGAAGTTGCTTAATTGTACGAGTACATCCTAGACACTAGAACAGCTGTAGTAAAACTTTGCTCTACAAATTTGTCCTATATATCCCAGTATCTCACCAGACAGAAAACTCATTATATATTGAACTAAAGTGCAAATCTGGTTGAGAAAAAGAAATTCATCCTGTCTCTAATTGGCAGTTAGCTCACGAGTGGTCTAGAGTCTAGAATATACAAGTCATAGAGTCAAAAGTCTGAAACCTTCAAGGAAAGCATGCCCACAAAAATGTGAAGAGTAGGACTGTAGGAGCATTATTACAGATAAGAATTTATACTGACTGACTGAATCATAAATATTGCTGCATGTCAACTAAACGACAACCAATTGCTACCCAATTGTTAACCAAGGAGGATATTAAAAGACATCTCAAGATTTCAGCAAGAAAGACTCCGTAAAACAGAAGCTTGGCAGTTGCAACTCTTGCAAGTATGATAATTTTCTGAGCAATTACGGAACATAGGAGTTGAATGGAAACTAGGCAAGATGTTAATATGTTATAGCGAGCCTGGGACCAATTACATGCCCCTGCTAGAAATCGTAGTTGTCTCGACTCTCGATACAGAATAAAATT
The DNA here is from genome assembly GCF_020520425.1 of Spinacia oleracea. Lineage (NCBI taxonomy): Eukaryota > Viridiplantae > Streptophyta > Magnoliopsida > Caryophyllales > Amaranthaceae > Spinacia > Spinacia oleracea. The sequence goes on from NC_079488.1 coordinate 41,200,559, forward strand.
ATATGGCATATGAATCGTTGGAGTATATATCAGTTTCCATACAGCACATGATGCAGAGACCAAAATAAGGCAGGCATAAGCTTTAAATATCAAGTATATTTGAGAAAAAAGGATAAAAGTTCCAAACTGATATCCACGCATAGTGAGCAAATGGAAATTTTAGTCAGAGAAAATGGAAACTTTAGTCACATAGAGGAAGAAGAGTAGAAGACCCACAAGGGTGAAGTATTTTGGCCAAAGTATGTGAAGCTCCAATTATTTCCCAAAAGAAACAGAAAAGACTAACTGTTGATGCGGAGTATAATCTAAGCACCCCCCTGGCCCACACTCCCCAAAACTTCCTTCAGTAGACAATAACCAAAGCACTGGAAGCAGCAATTGAGCGGATCCCCAAAGTTACGGCCTGTATATGTATATTTTACTAGTATCATGTATTTTGGATAAAATTAAGTGTGTGTTTGTGTGTGTGTGACTATGTGAAAAAAATCACTATAGTGGTACATTGGAGTTAACTAAGGATCTTATGGCTACAAATAAATAGAAAATAGAGGCAAGTAATAACATGTCATGAGACAATCTTGCACAAAAGCTAATCAAGTTCAGCTATTGGGGGGGTTTGGGGGGGGGGGGGGGGGGGGGGGAGGGGGAGGGAAGAGGGAGAGGATGAGTGGTGGGCCTGGTGGCAGGTTTAGCTGTATAGAGTACGCAGTGATGGAAGTACTGACAGATACCAGTAGAAAAAACTAATGTCGCGGGTGTGTGTGCCAATCAAAGAGTCAGGGTGGTACAAAAGTAAGGTAGGTTAAAATGACCTGATTCGTGAATGAGGTTTATGAGTAGCTACTTTCGTTTTGATTATAGATTCCAGACCCATATTACCTAAAATGTCAAATGAACACTGAAAACATAAATATACTTAAGCTGATAAATTGATGACAATGAAACCGGAAAAGCATTTCAGATGATAAGTGATAACCAAACTTGAGGAGAAACAAAGTTCCTTACAATTTTCATTATACTCGCATTACAAAATTTTCATCAATTACTAATAGACATCATTAACACATTAATTCCACAAGTCGATTGAAAAGTCAAAAAGTGTTGATGGCGATGCTCTCTGTTTTGAAACAAGCAATAGCATTTATAGTCAGAAGACTCAGAAGACTCAGAACACCACAGAAATGACTCCTTATAATTAGGTGATCCTCGTTTCGATACAAGACCTATCCCTTAATTCACTACAGCGCAACAGGTTAGTTGGCATGAAGTTGTAATCTGACAAAATTAAAGGATACAGAAATGTTTACTACAAACATGAACAATTATCATTACAAGAAGTTGTAGTGGGTTCTAGTAATCAGTTTTCATGTTGGACTTTGGACCAAGTGCCTCCATACCATTTACCTTACACAGCCAAATATTTTAGCTCGTTTTTGTGAAGAATGAATGGGAAAAGAAAGAATTTGGCAAGAAGGAACTGCCTACCATATCCTACCAATTTTCCTCCTGACGGCCGACGTCGAAGAATACGGAAGGGGTTGAACATTTTTACATATACTAAAGAATTATACTAAACCAAGGGGCTGTCAACCATATACAAAAGGAGAGCTAAGATTAAAATTTCATGGCCTCAAAGTGTTAACAAGTCTCTCAAATCAAAACAGACATAAACTCAACCCCTTAATCTATGGAGTCACTGATGGTCATGTGTACCAAATCAAGAATCGAGAGCTGCTCTTAATGATGAATTTCTTGATCCCAACCACACAGGGTCCTCAAACAATAAAACCTCTCAATGCTTGGTACCGACGTTTCCCTCAAATTCCGTCGATTCCCCTCCTTCATCTGCACCATCAATTATTTAAAGAAACAAGATCTACATTTCTGCAACCCTGTGTGGTTGGATGACATTTTTTTCTTCTTTTCCCGTCCTTTTCTTTTTTAATATTTCCTTTAAATTTCAATCCAAACATCAAGATTGTTACCTTATGGCCGATGCCCCTCCCCCATGGAAAAAATATAGGTTGTTACATTCATTCCAATATTAACATGCCGGTACCTACCTTCTTTGCACATAAGCTATGCCTAGAAGGATCATGTGGTCTTGTGTAAATATGTGTTTCATGAATGATTATCAAAGCAATTCTCTCAAGTCGACGTCTACATTTTCAGTTTTGAATTTTGAAAGCCTAACCCTCATATAATTGAGTTATAATAAGAGCACACACAAATCTCCTCTTCTCTGCAGTCGTTTCTAGCCACAGCCTCCTCTTTATATATGCCTCTCTCATGTTCTCTTTTGGTCACAACTTAAATAAATAATTATACACAAAAGTAAGAAATACAACCTCTCCTCCCCACCCCCACCCCTACCCCTACGGCCCTACCTCTCCCCATTCTCTTTTTTCTCCCTATATTATGCCACCCACACGGCCACACACAATCTCTCTCTCTCTCTCTCTCACACACACAATCTTCACGATACCACAGCCTTCACAACCCTGAATGACTTATTCCCTTGTACATCTCCATAACAAAATAATACTTCAACAAAACAGAAGCATTCCTAAACTCTGCAACACTAATCGATTTCCTTGAGGTCATCTGAGTGATGACACTACCAAAAGGTCCAAACATATTCAAATAATCCAATAGTCCAAAAGAACTGGATTCTAAGTTCTATTATTGGGAAAAATCTTCACGAAACCTGAAGTAATACACAGAACATACATCCTATGAATTACTTCTTCCAAGTGAACTATTAGCTAACAGAGCACCAGTAAAAAAGACCATATGAAGTTAAAACACACACCCCTTCTTGATCCCAAAACTAAAGCGCCCTAGACACCTCCCAACCCCCCCCCCCCCCTCCCCCCCACACACACAAAAAAGGCTAAATTGAGTTGGTAAAAAAGAGATGAAAACGATGGTATAATGACAAAAAAGCTCAAATTACAAACAAAAAAAGGTGACACTGTAGTGGAGCTTTGTTGGGGGTGAAGAGGCTGGGGTGGTTGCGGTCATGGTGAGGCGGTGGGGTAGGGGGTGCTGGTGTGGGCTGCAGAAATGTGAAGATAGAGAAGGGAGGGGTTTCGGGTAGGTCACAGAGGGAACGGAGAGAACGGAAATTGTCTTTTCTTTTGAAAGGATTTACGGATAATTGAAGCAAATTAGGTAAAGATTAGGATTAACTAAGGAAATTTACTAGTAGCTTCATATTATTTAACTAAAAAAATAACATCTTAAACAGAGATCACTAGGGTTCTAGGTAGGCGAAATAGGACTAAGGGGTATTTTAAAAAAAGTACTTTTCAGTTAAGACTGATTTTGAAATTAGACACCTCGCTTATTCCTGAAAATAAATCAGCTATTGTCCCACAGTTGAGGCTGGAAGGGATGCCTACACTTCTCCTTATATTGCTTCTCCTGTGACGCGGCAAACTAATCCCATTACTACAGGTTCTTAATGTTTGAGGCACTTGGGTTGTGTCTAGAGTTCATAAATTTGGGTTCAAAAGGCAAAGGAAAAGAGAGTAAAAGTCCGTTGACTCGAGATAAACAGTGTGATAAAATTGTGAACAGCTGAACAACATACTACAGAAGAATATCAATGGAGCTCATTAAGATCAGCAGTGATGAAGAAAAAAAATGAACTATCTAAAATCCATCACTAACTACCAAATGAATGAATCAACCAACACTTTGTCACGGTTAGCTATTTCTGACCTATGGATGATCAATACCTCAGCAAGCACAACCGGTCAAGAGTACCACCATCTTGTATACACCTTAGCTAAATAATTAACCCATATTAATCATGATGCCAGGAAATAACACTTTGGCATTACATATCCTTTACATTGCCAAACCATTGCACTTCCTCCTACAAATTGAGCTAAATCAATCCGTCTTAAACTACGCAATGACATGAAATCAGGCACAATAACATAAGAAAAAGATAGAGTCAGGTCACATACCCAGATCCCAAACTTGAAATTTAATGTTTTTGTACTGCACTGTTTCCACATTGAATCCTATAGCTGAAAAAACCCAAAAACAAATAACCAAATATCATTAAACACTCTAATCACAATAATGAACACTCTAATCACAAGATTAAACACTCAAATGAAAGCATAAATCACGAGGAATTCAAAACAGAATACCTACTTGGTATAGTAGAGACTACTTCACCCATCTGAAGACGATCTGGAGTTATAAGATCAAACACAAAACATCAAAAAATTGAAAATTAAACAAATACCCAGATCATAAAATTGGAAATTAGGACATGGTTGAAATCGAAATTGCAAAATAGTAAGGAACATACACAAAATTGTGGTTTTCCCGGCATTATCAAGACCAAGTACGAGGATTCGAGCTTCTTTATTGCCGAAGAGAGAAGAAAAGAGGCGAGTAAACAAGATACCCATTTGAAATCTGTGGTGAAATTTCAGTGCATCAAATTGGAATCGATCAAGGGTATGTAAGATCTAAAAAGTTGCAGGATTTTGTGTGTGTCTTATCTCCTTCCCACTGCAACAAAAAAAGAAAGAGAGATGAGAAATTAAGTGAGAATGAGCAGAAATGGAGATGAATTGCATGAGAGAGAATAAGGAGAAGGGTGTGCCTGAGTGATCTGGGCAGAAGAAGACTTCAGAGAAACCAGAAATCATAGAAATCGAGGAATTTTTTGTTTTTGTTTTTGGGACTGAGAATTGTACTTTTGATTAGCCACTTAGCAGAAAAAATAGAATCGGAGGAAGAAATAGAAAAATGCCAAATGCTTTCTTTTCCCTTTATTATTATTATTTTTTTAATGTAACACGTAGTAATTTCTATCTACGCTATCCGTCCCGGAATACTCGAAACGATTTGATCGACAAAGAATTTAATGCATTATAATTGATTTACTCCCTCCGTATTTATTTAAGTGATACATTTGATCGGACACGGGTATTAAGAAAAATGGTTGAATATAATAAAATAGGTGGAGTTGGGTAGATATTTTAATAGGTAAAACAAGTGGGGACCATGCCATTTTAGGGGGTGGGGTATAGATCTGAAATTATTTGTTTAATAGGATGGTGGGTGTTGTGGGAACTTTTCTAGTGATGACGTGTCACCCTATCCTCGGAGGTATCAAGTATGCGCTGGCACGATCTTCCTGCAACCTGCAAAACAAGAATATTCCCGTAAGAATATTCCCTCCGATACCTAAGTACACTATTACAAATCATCATTTGTGCCACGGTAATTTTCGTGGCACAAGTAGAAAATTTCCGTGGCTATGCTATGTAGCCACGGAAATTCCAGCCTGATACTCCCGTGGCACAAGTGGCCGTGGCAAGAAATTTGCCACGGGAAAAACATGGTTGTGGCAAAAATAATTTTTTTGGCCACGGGTTTTATAGTATTTTGCCACGAAAAAAGTTGTGGCAAAAAGTAAAAACTCGTGGCGATGAGTAATATTCCGTGGGAAGTAATATCCCATAGCCACACAAAAAACCGTGGCAAGAGTACAACATTTGTGACTGAAAACTCAGTTAGACACGTTTAAATACACGTGGCTAGTAACAATTGAACGTGGAAAAAACATGGCTACATCTGGGCACAAATCAGATGTTCCATAGCCACGCAAAATGAATGTTAATTAGATGTTCCGGAGGAATCAGGACATTATGTTGTGTGCCTACTGGTAGAGGGAGAATCAAAATTCTAAAACACCGAGAATTTCAAATAAGACGGCTGTTAAAATCAAGTTTACACCAAGAATTTCAAATAAATATGGCTACATCTGGGCACAAATCAGATGTACTTTAAATGCCACACAACAAATCAGGGCTTGCATCACACTAAGATTATAGTTTTGCGCCTATAAATGCCTTTGTTGTCATTCAATCACATTGATCATCCATTGGCACAACCGCTTGTGTATGCTGTAACTAGGGGATATTATGCGAGTTACAACATTACCGCAGACAGCAGTGATGTGTCTGGTAGAATGCAGTCTTGTGTCTGCAGTGTTGTGCAGACTGCAGTGCTGAGTGTAGACTGCAATGCTGAGTGCAGACTGTAGTGCTATCTGCAGTGCTGTCTGCAGTGCTGTGTAGTGCAGTGCAGTGCTGTGCAGACTTCAGTGCTGCGATGAAAAAGGCTGCAGCTAAAGGTTCCAAAGCAAAACAGAAAGCAAAAAAGAAGCAAGTTGAGGAGTAAATTGCTAAACTGTCTGCAAATCTTAGAGAAAAACATGCGCATGAACTTTCATCACTGGGATATAATAGCAGTACTAATGCGAATGGAAATGAAAAGGGAAACCTTGACACTCTTGTCAAAGCAATCGCTGGAGTATCTATTGCCAGTCATGCTGATCATCACAAGCCTAGTAAAAGAGTCAAGAGACGTGAGAAAAGAGCTCAGCAAGAAGCTGCAAGGGAGCAAAGAATACAGGAGGAACAAAGAAACATCACTAGTGATACAGTGGTTGAGGATGAGTTATTGGAGAAAAAGCTGGACCCACTTGGAATGACCATTAATGAGGTAAAACCTGATGGCCACTACCTTTATCGAGCTGTTAGAAGATCAGCTAGCTCACTTGTCATGAGGGTCTTCACTAAAAAAGATATGTGCTCAACTTATAATTCCTCACCTATTTTCAGCTTTGAATTTTCCGTAACATACTCTAATTAAAATGATGCAGGGTGAGGCAGATGATAAAATCATAGATGTTTGTGCTGATGATTCTGAGTAACATCAAGGAACTTCCTCCCCGCAGACTTGCATAAATTTGTCGTTTCTTTGAAGACTATATCCTAAATGTCACCCTTTTTCAAATAATTACTATTATATTTCTTACTTCTCTAATGTTTCTCCTCAACTTTTCTAATAATTTGTTGTATCTCCTCAACTTTTAAACACCGACAAGAAATATACTACATTTTTTATTCAAAAGATTCATTATTTCCCGTCAGTTGTTCTTCACTTCTTAATCTTCCAAAAAGTATGCAGATAAGGAATAGCGGATTATTCAGACTTTTGATTGAACATTTCAGATTAAAGGACACTCATTATGTCAGGAAATCAAAGCAAAGACCCAATTCCTGCAGCAAGAAACAGTGTCATACATGTTTAACAATTGCCCTACACAGGAACTCTTACCCCTAACCACATGAAGACTCCAACAGATGCTCTTTCTGAACAACATACAATACAAAGGAACACAAATATATGGCCTCAAATATCAGAACCAACTTCTATCAAGATAGGTCCTTCAACATGTACCCTCAACTCAAAACCAGCAAGAACTAAAGCAACTTATACCAAAATTTCATCAAAATTCCACACAAAAAACGAAAAATACAATCTGTGTAACTATCAACCAAACACTCTACTCTAGCTTTTAGGTGAGTGTTTTACCAGTGAGATCCATCTTTTTAGGCTTGGGTCAATCTGTGTAGCTAAGAATAGCAAAGGAACACAAAAGCTAAGTAACCAGACCAGACACAAAAGCTAAAGAACCAGAACCAGCAATTTCAACTTAAGAACCAGACCAGACTCAATCTAAATAACCTGCACTCAAATGTAAGTTACTTGCAAGCATTAGTTTTTCCTACCTTTCTTAAAACAGTTGCCTGATTTAGATCTTCCTCGTACTCTTTGACATACTACAAAAACACCTTTGCGAGTCGCCTATAAATGTCATTTAGTGTCGCCTATGGGGCGACTCTGAAGCTAGGGACTCTAAAAGTATTTGGCCTTTTAGAGTCGCCCTTTTGAGGCGACACCAATACTACTATACTAGTCGCCTATTATGAAAGAGGCGACACTAAAGATTTATTTTTGAAAAAAAATACTTAACATATTAATCATTCTAAGTCGCCTATTATTTAAGAGGCGACACGAAAGGTACTTTTTAATTATTTTAAAAGAACTAATTAACCTTTCATGTCGCCTCTAATCTCTTTAGGCGACACGAAAAAGTATTTTCCGGAAATTTTTATTAAATTTATTAATAATCGAGTCGCCTAATATACTAAGAGGCGACACGAAAGATGTTTTGCAAAATTATTTTTATTAAACTAATTACCTTTAAAGTCGCCTCGTAAGTTTATAGGCGACACGAAAAATATTTCTGAATTATTTTTTAAAACCTTTTTACTCATTTTGAGTCGCCTATTATACCAAAAGGCGACACGAAAAGTATTCTTTTAAAAAATTAATACCATTAGGAGTCGCATGTAATTATAGGAAGCGACACCTAAAGTGTGTTTTATGTTTTTAGTTTTTTTTAAGTTCTCCCTAATTTAAATTATTTCTACGTATGTAATAAAATAAATAACAAATTCACAAAATACATAAATAGAGAGTTGCAGAATTGTAAAAGATTTTTTATTAATTCAAACAAGAAAGTTGGTTCAACAAGTATAAATAATGTATTCAAAAAATTAACCTAAGATTTGTTCTAGTTTTCAATCTCTAGAAACTAGAAAAATGACTACCAAACAACTATTAATAAAATATTTACTCCATTTTTCTCGAACATCATCGATCTCATCTTGAGTGTACGGGGTTGGAGAAAATATATGTACTTCAACAAATTAATGTATAATTAGTAAATTTTGAATAAAAGCTAACGCATAATTAAAAATGAGATCAAGCTATATTAACAAATATACACGTACCTCTTCCAGATTACCAACGAAAGACAAAATCCACTGTAAAATCTAAGAGGTACCCCTGAGTATATGTCAGCAATCAACAGAAGAGAGTTTATAAAAATATCTTGAAATGTCCACCAAAATAAGTTTCTATGTTGAGAAAGTAAGAATTATACAAACCTTTTGTGCAACATATTCTTGGTTGTCAAAATGACTTACAGAAACATTAACACAATTTGTAGGTCAGTGTCTACAGTAATTTCAAGCAAGTTTGGATGTCTTTAAAATAACTACTTCTCGAAGAAACTCTTACACACATCTTTTTAACATCTAGTATATTAAATCTAAATTCGTATTCCAATAAGCCAATAACCACACACAAGTATTAGAGGTTCACTAAACATACCAATGCTCACAAAATTCATATGGGCTACAGAGGTTCAAATGTCAAAATATATAAATAACCACTCCAGTGCTCTCACTTTCTGACAAAATAAACCTCCAAACAAGGCCAAAACATACAGAAATACCTAATGTTTAGCATCAATACCAACATATAATCACTCTAACCTTGATAAATGTGGCTTCTCTCAAACCTAGATATACATTATAACCTGACAGATTTTTGACAAATAGAGGTAAGCAATGCAATATCATGTTCCTTTAGAAATCTTTATAAGAGCACAGCCAAAAGCCAATCCTCGGAGCTGTTTAAAAGCACAATTGTTTAGGTTCTTTGCCACATGTTTGTGCAAAGAACAGTGAGCAAATGAGATCTCATGTGTACTGTGTACTGTGCACAAAGCAACTTAACACCACATGCAAGCAAATATAATGATGTTACTGGGCTGAGATGAGGAATTTGCAGTTTTGCACCCTTTAAAGCATGAAACAACACTTAACATTATTCCTTTAGTGTGGCTTTGACCAAATTGCAGGGCTAACCTCACAGGAAAAACTAAGTAAGCACATACAGACGTCCAATCTTTACAGAATAGCAAGAAATTAGTAGGAGTCACATGCATATGATAACCAAAGAATCGAGAGATTACAGAGGTGCTATCTTTCATCCTAATTCATAAAAATATTTGCATTGATTTCGAAGGTCAACGGATCCAGGATCTGCCTGGATTTCCTTCTTCGTCCTGGAATAAGAAAGAAGCAGGTAACAAGGTAGAACTATACGAGAGGCCTATGCCAGATATAGGCATTAACATATGATAAATATACTTAATAGATTCTTCTAATATCACCCAAGTTTTGACAACCAATGGCAGTGCGGGAAGGGGATGTGAAAGTAAGAGGGGAGAGTGTACTTTTTGTAGCTGTTTGAAGCCCTCCTGAACTGATGTTGCAACGTTCAGGATGTTGTAGTCTATTCGGTCAACTGTACCCTGAAAGAAATGACAATTTCAACCACCACATTACTAATGGAAATATGTGAATAAACAAATTAATTATCATTTGTGAGTATAACCTGGTCAATCACAATAAATGAAAGGTATTTCATGATCTTAGCAAGTTAATTCACAGACTCCACAAGCTAAAAAGTTAACCAAGTTCATCAACAAACAAATGCAACGATATTAGCTACTGAAATACGTTGCTTCAGATAACAAATTGGGAAAAATGTTACCTGAGTGATCTATCTTTCCCTTTCTGCTGTCAAACGATCACTTTTTTTAAACTCGGAAAGTTGATGATTGCCAAAACCCTAAACAAGAAAAGCTCATGTCAGCCAAGACAGACACAAGGCAAAATGTTTCAACTAATACGTGAAAAAGTAACACCTGCAATAACTACTCATCTAATATTTATGGAATTTCACAAGCTCAATTTTTATTAAGGGCACAATATTTAATTAGGGCCACAACTAAATTGTTGTGAGATGATGAATTGACTGCAATACTAAGATGTTGGAGGCTATTCCATCTATGGACCGCCCTTTCCAACACAAGTATAGTGTCTCTATAATATCGAGGCACGCCAAGAAAGGAACGACCATCAGGAATATCAGCATACTGAACATCTGATACGACCTCAAAGGAGAAGAGGGGTTGTTTTCCCTGAGCAGTGACTAACCCCATTCAATCAAAAGCTAATTGTCCTAAAACATGATGAGAGCCAAAATTAAAATATAAGTCTAGACGCATGAATAAGCAAGTTCCTTCATAAACATAATAGTAATATCATATAAAGTCTATACTAAATACAGATAGGAACATGGCATCAAAATAACATTAACAATTGAAATATGGAGGGCAATGTGAAGGCTAGGGAGGGCCCTGGTGAGGATGAGGATTGAGGTTTTCAAAATTAAAATTGAAGAAAATGAGAACATGAAAAATTAAATTGATAAGAAAATAAAAATGAGCTAAAATTGTCATTATTGGCAAATTTTCGGGAAAACAAAAAAAGTTGAGTGTGTGTTTCAAATTTACCAAGTTAAATGAATTGTACAAATAGTTTGTATCAAAACACTATTGTTAATCATAAAAGGCTAAAAATTGAAAATCTAGGAACTTCAGGAGTTTCATGGAGCTTGGATACGTACCTTGTGTTGGACACAAGCTACTGAGTCCGAGTAACATAGGATCAAGGCTATCAATTTTGGCAGTTGCAAAGATAGATGTCTAATAGTCAACAACAGTCCATGGGAGTTTACGACCCTTAAAACGCTGCCATGAACTGCCATAGCCCATAGGCTAATTGGTAAAGGCCTAAAGTCAAGAGCAAGCAATCTCAATAAAAGTTCCTGTAAATTCTGATGACAATGGAGTAACAACCTGGATTCTTTGTCTCTTGTCAGTGACTTAGTCAACTCACTACCCTCAACCTCTTTTGTAGAGACACTTCAAGTCAAGCAGGGAAAATAATTTTGGTAAATCAACCAACTAACATAAACTCTTGTCCCTGGAATCTATGGCAAAACACCACAACTAACCATCGTTTTCTTTTTCTAAGCTAATCCACTGCTTGCCTTACCACTTTATTATAACATTCTTGAATTTCAGAAACTACTTTCAGCTACATGTGTGAATGCTAAAATATTTGAACTTCTGGATTTATCTTTTCCTAGCCTCTCTGTTCTAAAGAGAAATTCTTATTTGATTCTCTTGAATTGTCAGATAAAACTCACAACAGCAGGAAAAGAAACGAGCAATCAAAAACTTTACTTCGTATAACATAAAGCTTTTATTAAGCCCTTAACTTCCTGGTTAGCTTACAAATTACAGTGAATAAAACGCCCAATTCAATATTGTTTTGATTGAAAAAATTCCAATTTAAAACGCTACAGCATAATCATATCAATTCAATAACTCTTAGATGAAAAAAAAACGCCCAATTCAATCATGTATATCAATCAATAATTTTTGATGAAAAATCGCCCAATTTAATCATATCAAGTCAATAAAATGCCTAATGCCAATTTAATCATATGAATTCAATTTTGCAGAAGTTTCACGAATCAAAGAAATTTTTTACCTTTTTTTCCTGTGTTCGCTTCGGAGAGGACGATGAACTGCTTGAATTGATCTTGAGAGATGATGATGAACTGCTCGAATTGATCTTGAGAGAGGACGATGAACCGCGGGATTACGAGAAGTTTTGGGGAGGAAAATTGTTGTGAGATGATGAATTGTGTGCAAGCCTTGAGAGATTGAGATTTGAGAGTAGTTAGGTTATGGCTGAAATCTTAGTTTCTTTTGATATCTTTAGTAAATATTCGTGCCTCAGTTTTTAATTAGTTATTCGGGTTCAATACCCCGATTTTAATTTTTAATTAATTTTTTAAATGTAATGTATACCAATAATTCAGATATAGTGTCGCATATTATTTTGTAAAATAATTAACCGGCGACACTGAAATTATTTCGTAGGAAAAAATTGAAATAAACTTAAGGAGGGATAGGTGTCGTCTGTTTTAATGTGCGACACCAACCCTTTAAAAGTCTCATTTTATATTATAGGCAACATTAAAAGTATTTCATTTTGATTTTTTCAAAAAAATAGGTGTCGCCTGTTATCAATGTGCGACGCCAAAACTTTTAAAGTCTCGTTCTTTAATACAGGCGACACTGAAAGTATTTAATTTGATTTTTTATAAAAAATATTGAAAATAAAATTAAGAAGAAAAAGGTGTCGCATGCTACTAATGTGTGACACTAAAACTTTTAAAGTCTCATTTAATAACACAGGCGACACGTTAGTCTCTTTGGAATATTTGCTAGCAACTTTATGTGTCGCCTGTTTTATAAAATGGGACTTTAAATGTTTTGGTGTCACACATTAAATTGAGGCGACTCTAAAAGGGCGACTTGTAAAGGTGTTTTTGTAGTAGTGAACAATAGACTTTTCAGAGTACAGTCAGTGAACAAGATCGATTTAAGGGTTGACAAAGAAGGTTCTTCAGAGTACAGTAAATGAACAAGAGGCTGAGCAGCAGGTTTGATTAAATTTTGATTGTCTGTCAAGCATCTTTACAGAAAGAAAAAAAGGAATATGCATATACTTACTTCAAGATGATGATTCGTCACTTTCAGCATCAAGAGTGTCAGATAAATCCTTTCCACAAGCTTGTAGAATCTTCATGAGTCTTTTCTCCCAAAGTTTGTTATTTTCAGAATTTTTTTGATCTACCTCATTCCTAATCACCTCAGCCTCTTTTTTAGCATCTAGAACTGCTTCCTCAGCCGTCTTTTTAACTTCATTAACCTCTTGAGCAAGATCTAATCGGGAAGGCTTCACTTGAAAATGCTTTGTAATACTTCTACCAGGTCCATTGGCACGCAAATATCCATGCGTATCTTTGCCGAGAACCTCTTGGAAAATCTGCTCATCTGTTTTCTTATGAAGTCCTTGTTCTCTTTGCTCCTTTAATTTCGTTAGTTCATCCTACAAGCAAATAAAGAGGAGTTGGGTAATGTAATAGTGTATGCAACACTAGGATAAGTTCTCAAGAAGTTATAAACTTACTACTGCATGCACGTTATTGGCTAAGGTCACAACATTTACTCTCTTCTTTGATTTTGATTTTCTCTTACGAGACTCTACCATCACATCAAGACGTGTACATTTCCCATCAATTTGTTCCATCTACAATAACAGCTTTGTAAAAACAATTATTTAAAAAATAATTAATATTCAAATATATTATATATATTCACTTACAATGTCTTGTTTAAGGCGAGCAAAACTTTGAGTGCCATTGTAGTGAGGCATCTTTTTAAAGGACCTGCTTTTTTTTGCCTTTTCACTTTTCTCCTGAAAGTAACAAAACTCATTTTGAATTCCGATCAAGGATTTTGAAACGTTGGAAAGTAATCTACTAATGACATGCTAGGTATACGATGCATGGGTTCACAGATTTGAGCTTGAAAAGCATTTATTAATAGCCAAAAAAAATTACCTGAAACTTAGAATCACTCCAAAGCTCAACTAAGTATTTCTAATCCAATTTTGTCATGTTTGGAGGCTTATTTTTCAAGCGCTCCTCTTTCGTTTTCAAAGTTGGCTCGTTGAAGAACTTTCTCTTCAATTTGTGCCTGTTATCCCTAAATAACCTTCTTGCATGTTTCGTGACATTTTCCTTCCTAAACTCGGGATCATCAAATGAGCATTTCTCCTAAATTTCACAAAAAAGCATCAATTAAAGATTATAAGTCGACAGCATAAGAAAAATGAATATACGCAAGCACATTATAACTATATTACCAGGATACAAGTCCACAAATGATCTAGCATTTCAGGTTTAAAGTCTTCCCAAAGTTTGACTTGTATGGGACAAACTGAACGGTTTCGTACTTGTTGACCCAAGTAGAAAGAAAATAATAAAGATTCAGGACCAACTGAATTTCCGTCCTCATCAAACTCCACATTGATTTTTTTCCCAGGGGGTAACAATGTAAGCTTTCTGCAATAAACTGTCCCCCTTGATTTCTTCGATTTTGTAACAGTTTCTGGACAAAGGGAAAAACAAATTATGCAAAGAAAATATCAGATTATAATATCAAATTATCAAGTTGCATGCCATACACATACGTGATTCAATAGATGTATAATATGTGACAAAGAGATGTTCTGTTGCTTGGAGGCATGACAATGTCCAATTCATGCATAGAACACATTGTTGCACTGTTTTGGTTTAAACATTTTGTGGTCAATACTAGTTGACACTACACCTTTGTTGCACAGAAATTTCATGAAGGTCCTATATATCTGCCAATTTCAGAAATATGTCAGTTTTGTGAACTCATAAGAAACTTAGATTACTGACTTCAATTCCAGGTTATCCAAGTTTCAGACATCGAAATATCCACAGGTATTAATTTCTAGATTCATTTGTGACTGTAGGTGGGTTCTAATATAGATATGAGAAGGTCCTACCAAGCGTATAATTTAATGCCAACTTTGAGCAAAGTTCTAAGGTGGTATGGCTTGTGATCGGGTGTATACTATATATATTTTCAGGTATCCGTTTCATATATGCTTCCTTCTAATATGTACCCACAATGAGTAGGAGGCTAGTTCTCCTCGTGAGGAGGGTCTACTAGTGCTTTTCTTTTTCTTTTTACCTATAAAAGAAAAAGGCTTATGCTCTCTTCACTTTTGTATAATCTTGTTACAACATATACATCAATGACTCCAGCGTTTACCTCTAATCAAGATTATAAACTTTTCTGGTTTGACCTTAAAGACACTAGAATTGTGAGCTCAAGAGTAAAGATACTAGATGAGAAACCACTGCTAATCTGAAGTTGTGCAAATCTGACACTTCTGTGAAGGTTAAAGCCTCGATAAGATTTAGAGACAGGGCTTCCAGTTTGTCTTTTAAGAAGGTCAATTCTTCTGTCCGAATTAACCAGGAAATTACAGTACTGGTGTTGCAGCTATACTACAGCATATGACATCCAATTTATCAGTGCAATACACCTCTAATTCATTATCCACTCCCTCTAGAACTAAAGTATTCCTTGACCTTTTAGTAACTAAGATCGAGCATTGACTTTTTTTCTTCTTCTAATTACTCCCTTTGTCCCAACTCAGAGTTAACATTGAGTTAAGGCACAGATATTGGGGAGAATAAACATAGAGAAATGGGGGGGGGGGGGGTGGATGAGTGTGGTCCAAAGAGAGAAAACAACATAAAGATAGAATGTCAACTGTAGGCTGGGGGGCAGACCTTGCAAAGAGAGTATATGTTAACTTGGAAGTATGTTGGATTAGTACTATAATATTTGTACCTACACATTTGCGATCAATATGATTCTTCAGAAATTAATGGTCAAAATCATCAAACTTTCACCACTAACAGTCGAAAAGAAAGTTTACTTGGGAAAAGGAGTATCATTTTCCATCTTTTCCCATGTGCGATGTCCATAACACAGACTAGAAAAACACAAGATATCATTCTTATCTGAAGACGCAATTGTAACCGTAACTTTACTCATCAATTTCCTCAGAACTCGAACAACCACCACGAAAACTATATCATACAGAGGATGCTACCGGCTTCTTACAGGCTGTTAGGTTATGATACATATAAACGAATATAAATCATGCGGAAAAACCATAAACGCCAGGATTCCAAATTAATTGCCACATAACAATTAGCATAATTAGGATGCATACTCTTTGTAGCGTGCCCTCCCTTGCTGCGCCCGAACCGAACAAGAACAAGTCTTTAGGACTCCAAGTGTCGTCCCCTCCGTAGAAAGTCCACAACACGTCCGGATCCGCCTTAAGATTGACCAACTAGAATCGCCCTTAAGGTACTAATATTTTCGGCTATTATGGGCAAAGTGTATGACTGAATTTTTGCTCAAATTCTTACCTTTGAATACTTCAAACTTGTTATAAATTATGAGCCTTGATCTTGTATTTATAGGCAATGGAATAAGCAATCGAATCCTACTAGGATACGAATTAATTAAATTAGAATCCTAGTAGAACTCTTATTTAATTAATTTATCTTTTAGGATTAGGAATTTAATCATCAAACGAATCCTATACGCTTTAGGTTTTGTATGTGAACACAAACACACACGCACGCACAGCAGCCCACTAGGGGCTCCATGCGCGCACGCGCGAAGCCTGAGCAGCGACGCAGCCCATGCGGCCACGAAGCCCACGAGGTTGCCTGCCCCTTTGGCACGCGCTGGGCCTGCCTTTCGGTGGGCCTGGCGCAGCCTTGGGCTGGGCGTGTGTGGCGCGCTAGCTTGCTGGACGTGGGCCTGGCTTCGTGCTGGGCCTTCGTCTAGCAAGCTCTTCCGATGCTGATTCCTACGACGCGCTTCCGATTAATTTCCCGATTCCGGAATTCATTTCCGATACGAACAATATTTAACATTTCCGATTCCGGAATTCATTTCCGTCCCGAACAAATATTTAATATTTCCGTTTCCGCAATTATTTTCCGATTCCGATAATATTTCCGTTTCCGACAATATTTAGATTCCGGCAATATTTCCATTTTCGATAATATTTTCCGATACGTACCATGTTTCCGTTTCCGGCAACATCTACGACTTGGATAATATTTATATTTCCGATACGATCCATATTTCCGTTTCCGGCAATATCATCGTTTCCGGAGTATTCATTTATTTGCCTTTGACGATCTTAGCTCCCACTGAAACCAAGATCCGTCGATTCCGAATATCTATAGATGGAGTATTTAATGCCATTAAATACTTGATCCGTTTACGTACTATTTGTGTGACCCTACGGGTTCATTCAAGACTAAGTTGTGGATTAATATCATTAATTCCACTTGAACTGAAGCGGCCTCTAGCGAGGCATTCAGCTCACTTGATCTCACTGAATTATTAACTTGTTAATTAATACTGAACCGCATTTATTAGACTTAATATTAAATGCATACTTGGACCAAGGGCATTATTTCCTTCAGTCTCCCACTTGTCCTTAGGGACAAGTGTGCATTTCCTAATTCCTTTGTCGCTCGATGCTTGCTCTTAAACATAAGGTAAGAGTTGTCATCCTTATTATGTCCAGAGGTGTTTCTCGGTTTCAGAGTTCAACTGATCAAATAAACAGATAATCATAGCCTATGATTCATCTGAGCACGGCAATGCATTTTACAGTTTCTAGCTCTCCGAGTGGCCTTGTACAACTTTCAGCATATCATCCCGATTTAAGGGAGGACAATCCCGATCTTGCGATCTTGAGATTAGACTTCGTTTGATAGGTGATTACCCGAGCGTTGCCTTTATATCCTCCTTTTACGGTGCGACGGTTGACAACGTCAAAGTAAGCAGTTCTCAAACAAGTAATCTCAAATCACTCAGGTATTGAGGATTTAGTGTCTAATAATTTTAATGAAATTTACTTATGACAGATTTTCATCTCTTACAGTAAAGTTTCATAGGTCTGTCCGATAAAAGTCTTCCCAAAGTAAGTATCTATGCAAATGATTGCGACATTGCCATGTCCACATAGTTCAAGAAACAGAACTACTAGTCATCTTGCATTCTAGTTGTCTAACGTTTTCTATGCGTCCATCTTTATAGAAAACTCCGACCAGGGACCATTTTCAACCTTTGACATTCAAGTTCACTTGATAGACATTTCTTAGTCACAGGATTGGTCCTAACAGTCTATCTTGAATATATCGTCAAATTGAAGGGACTCATCATTTAATACTAAACCAAGATTAAATGGAATATGAAAATACATTTCATATATGATAAATGTTCAACCCTAATGTTTTACAACCATGGGCCTTGAACCCATCTTTAAAACAATTAGTGGAATTCAAAACTATGCTTGATTTCCAGTGACACAATGTGAGTGTTGTTTCTCACTTGTTGCATAGGTTTAGTTATCATGCTTTGCCAATCTTAATATCCTTTTCATCGAATGTTTTTCGAGATATGATGATAAGATCTTTTGAGTAAGTTTATTTTGTGATCTATTCTTTCTTGCTACAATAGTGGTTCTATGCATTTTGCAATGAAGAACCATCAATTCACCAGACATGTGATCTACCCAAGTTCAGTGAAGAACTCTTAATCATAAACAACCCTGTTTTATTGCTTCTTAGGCAATAAGTACTTTTACTTCAACTGTATAGGTTGCTAGTGATGCTTTATTTGGATTTACTTATCCAAGCAGTTCACAGATATGTGGATGACTTTGCATCTGTATCTTAGAACATAGAAATTGATATTTTAATTTCCCACGCAACCACTCATGGTCTCCAATCCATGTTGCCATTTCAAAACACGATGCTCTTTAGCTCGTCCTTGTCAATGGTTAACTCCAAAGGAATCTTGCTTGATCCTTTGCCAGTGTTTATGCGTGTAGCATCAATATTTAGCATATCTTTACTTCCTTGAATCAAGAACTACTCTTATGTACCTTTCCAAGTACAATAAGTTTTTCTTGATCTCAATCTAGTTGATCTTCACTTAGATCAATAGAGATTGGTTTATGTTCGTCATGCCTAAAGCCATACGATACGTTTTTGGCGATCCTTATATTATATCATACATAATAAATTCTTTTGCAGAATAATTCCCAATTAAATTCTATTCATGTAACTTTAGCTCATCTAGTTTCAGTAGATACTAAATCCAGCTAAATTCTTTGACATATAATATAGGTGAAGAATCTCACTAGATTCTTTGATTTTTAACTTAGTAAATGCTTAGACATAGTTCAAACATTCTTTACTTAGATTTATTCACATGGGTCGTATATCTCCAATGGAGTATTTCGTGTTTGATTTAGTAAATACCGTTACCTAATCCGAAACAATATTATAAGATCTTAAATAGATCTTAATACCCAGTATGTACTAAGTTTCGCCGTGGTCCATCATTGATGAATAATTTCAAATATAAGTCATTAGCATTTGAATGTTATTTCACAATAGAGAGATATGTGTGTGATACATATAGGACCAATTAAGTTTTACGTACTCCCACTAAACTTCTTATACATCTATAAGAATCATGTACATTTTATGAAACTAAAATACTTATTAGCTTCATTAAAATACAATTCCAATTCCCAATTGCTTGCTTAAATCTGTACTTAGATTTCACAAGCTAGCTTTCCTTTTCAAGCATTATTTGGATCCACAAATCCTATGACATGCCATGTACATAGTTTCTTCCAACATTTGATTGAGGAATACATTTTGTCATCTAATTGCAATATGTACCAATATGCAATCAGTGCTTGAATTATAGACTTGAACATTACGATTATGCATGAGGTTTCAACACAATCCACGCCGTGAATTTTCTTGTAACCTTTAGCAACTAATCTAGCTTTGTGTGTGAACACAATTCCATGTTTGATGGTTTTTATCCTTAAAACCAATTTGCAACCAATGGGTGTAAACCATTCTTGCAAGTCAACAAAATTTCAATTTTGTCATCAAAACATTGGTTATGTTTTATGGCATTTAACCATCTAAAACATTTGAGTCTATATATGGCCTCTAACCATTTTAGGGAATCTGGGTTTCGTCATAGCTTTCTTACAATTCACAAACTCATTAATCTACGCGATAATAGTTTGACTGCAAGTTGTAGGTTTCTTCACTATCTAATAGAAGAATTGAAGGAAATAATGCCCTTGGTCCAAGTATGCATATAATATTAAGTCTAATAAATGCGGTTCAGTATTAATTAACAAGTTAATAATTCAGTGAGATCAAGTGAGGTGAATGCCTAGCTAGAGGCCGCTTCAGTTCAAGTGGAATTAATGATATTAATCCACATCTTACTCTTGACTGAACCCGTAGGGTCACACAAATAGTACGTAAACGGATCAAGTATTTAATGGCATTAAATACTCCATCTATGGATATTCGGAATCGACGGATCTTGGTTTCAGTGGGAGCTGAGATCGTCACAAGCAAGAAATGAATACTCCGGAAACGATGATATTGCCGGAAACGGAAATATGGATCGTATCCGAAATATAAATATTATCCAAGTCGTAGATGTTGCCGGAAACGGAAACATGGTACGTATCGGAAAATATTGATGGAAGTGAAAACATTGCCAGAATCGGAAATATTGCCGGAAACGGAAATATTGTCTGAATCGGAAATATTATCGGAATCGGAAAATAATTCCGGAAACGGAAATATTAAATATTTGTTCGAAATGGAAATTAATTCCGGAATCGGAAATATTAAATATTGTTCGTATCGGAAATGAATTCCGGAATCGGGAAATTAATCGGAAGCGTATCGTACGAATTAGCATCGGACGAGGCCTGCCAGACGAAGGCCCAGCACGAAGCCGGGCCATCGCCCAGCAAGCCAGCGCGCCACAACGCACTAGCCAAGGCTGCGCCAGGCCCACCGCAAGGCAGGCCCAGCGCGCGCCAAGGCTACGGCAGCTTGTGGGCCTCGTGGCAATGGGCTGCGAGCTCGCGGGCTGCGCGCGCGCCATCCCTCGTGGGCTGCTGTGCGTGCGTGTGTGTGTTTGTGTGCTATACGAATCCTAAAGCTATCAGGTTTCGATATATGATTAAATTCCTAATCCTAAAAGGATAAATTAATTAAATAAGAGTTCTATTAGGATTCTAGTTTAATTAATTCGTATCCTAATAGGATTCCAGTTCCTTTTCCATACCTCTATAAATAGGTGCCTAGGGTCATAATTTATAGACACAATTAAAGTATTCTAAAGGTAAGATTTTGAAGAAAAATCAGCCATACACTTGCACCATATTAGCCGAAATTCCTAAGCAACCTTAAGGGCGATTCTAGTTGGTCAAGCTTAAGGCGGATCCGGACGTGCTGTGGACTATCTACGGAGGGACGACACTTGGAGTCCTTAAGACTTTTTCTTGTTCCGTTTGGGCGCAGCTAGGGAGGGCACGTAACAAAGTGTATGCATCTAAGCTATGCTAAACGATTATGTGTAAATAATATGCTTTCCTGGCTTTATGGTTTTTCTGCATGATTTATGTTTTGTCATATGAATCATAACCTAACAGTGGTATCACGAGCCTCTTATTATTTTCATAATCTAAATTGCATGAACATGGTTAAAAATTACAAATTTGCAAAGAATTAAAAGGGGTGATTAATTTTCGTAATTGTTAATTAATTGCAAATTGCGTTTATTTAATTATATGTACGCAGTTTTTCGGCAGTTTCTTCGTTACTCATCCAAATCGAGTGATTTTTGTGTCAATTCCGCATGTAAAAGGCATTCTAAAATTTTGACAAAAATAGTAATTTTCGGCCGAACCCAGAATTCCCAAATTCGAAGCCTAACTATGACTTTTCAGAGGTTTTAGTCATTCGAACGCAAAAGTTTGTAAATTTAAGATGTTAAATTAAATATTTGCGATTCTTGTTGATAAATCTTGAATTTTTGATTGACCTACAGTATATGTTTAACAAGTTTGAATGCCTAGCCTTGTTAATTATACAACCTAATTTGTAATTATGATTAATTTGCTGAAATTCGAATAATTTAGAATTAATTTGATTTTAATAATTAATTAATAATTTAATTAGGTACCAAAGATTAAAAACCACCATAAAAATTGTTAATTTGTGTTAAATTTTAAATTTTTATGACCTAGATTTGAATCCATGTTAATCGGAAATTAATTAATTAATAAATTTTCGATTTTTCGCCCTAAAATTATGAAATTAATATGATTTATTAATTTGTCATTAATTTTGGAAATAAAAGTTTTATTTTTTATGCAATTCGCTCATAAAACTTGCACGCACAAAGCAATGGACGCTAAGTGTTACCCTTAAGGGGTGTTGCATAGTGCGGGCATGCGACGACGAGCAAGGGAGCTCGTCGCCCATGCGGTACGAATGCAGCGAGCAAGGCGAGTAGCACACGAACACAAGGCAGCAGCCCTGCCTTGCGTCGAGTGCTGCGATGATGCATGAGCGGACGGGCGAGCATGGCAGGCGCGCGCGCGGGCAGCGAGGGGTGCCTCGCAGCACGAGCGCTGCCTCGCCCAGCCTCGCAAACTAACTGCTGCGCTACGAAGCAACGAGCGATGCTGCGCGCATGCGTGGCTCGGCTTGCTGCGTTTGCGCGTGGCAGCTGCTCGAGCCTTGCCGTGCGATCACTCGTGAGGGGCGATGATGCCTCGAGGACTCGACGGGGCATGGGCGCAAGCCCATGGCCTCGTCTTGACCCGATTGATGCGCTTTGAATTTAATTTTTGATTTTCAGTTCGGAAACGATTTTAATTAATTTTAAAATTTGTAATTTAAATTGTTTTCTTGGATTTTAATTTTGAATATTATAATTATTACAAATTTTATTTATACTAATTATTTTACTAAAATTAAATCTTGAATTAATTTAAATTCGTTTGATTCAACTGAAATTAATTAAAATAAATGGATTCAATCATAAATTTATGTGAGCTTTAAATTTTAATTAAATTTGTATGTTTCCGGTTAGACTAGAAATACATTTTTATGTTTAAAATTAGTAAAGCATATGAATTTATTGGTTTAAGTGGGAGCATTTTTAGTCATAAACTCTTGATTAGGTCTACAAATCCTTTAAGGTTAAACAACTTGATTAGAATTAATAAGGACTGAATAATTGGTAGATTATTGGTGCCCTTAATTAATTGCTGCAAATATTTATGTGATGCATAACGTGTTTTACTAACCAGCTATGTGGGCCATTCATGATAATGAATGGGTGAATGGTATATATTGTATATGTACTGTTTTGCAGGTTATGAAATGACTAGTATGGCCCAAATAGGATAGAAAATATGGTCTGCGTACCATTAATTTGAATGTAATTGGTCTAAAGTACCAAAATTGTTTTTCAATTTAAATATGGTCTGCGTACCATCAAATAGTTGTAATTAGTTTAATTATAGCTTATCCTATTTGAAGAAAATGGCGCCTCCCACGGTGAAATTCAAGACGAAGTTACCATTTTCGAGACGAACTTTGAAGTTGAAGCTTCAAGATGAAGTCGGGCCATACTAGATCACATTTATCTTATGCATGTTTTAAGTTATTTATTGCTTTTAAATATGTCATAAATATGCATGAGATCAAAGCTTGATTATGTTGCATGATTAAGGATTTTAGTTCACTTAAAATCTAACCAACATAGTAAGAGCCTTAAGTTCCAAACTTAAAAATTGAGTTAAAAGGTGCCATGCCAAAATAAACACTTGCTTGGATATCCTTTACATCAATCTAGTAATAGTTTTCGCTCAGCGAGGTGTTACTTATTGGTCCTAAAGGGGCAAGGTACACAAATAATTGTGAGTACATGTTAGTTTTGGTGAAACTCAACGATATAAGCAAGGAGTCCTTTTATGTCGTGGAAAAATCGATAGGTTTACCTAATAAGTTCTTAGACGTACCTATCAACCAAGAGTAGTTTCTAGACTATTAGAAAAAGGCTTTTTCTTACCTAAAAGATTTTAGAATTGAGTCTAAATACATAATGTGCTTAATTCTTTAATGGATTTTAGGGTCTTGGAATCATTTTATTCACACCTGCCGGAACACATAACTTGAATAAAATGCTTAATAAACATTGAATTATGCATGTATGCTAGAATTTAAGTTTATTAAAAGAAACTGTGAATGGTTATTTATTTGTTTATTCTTTTCTATTGTAGTTTTAACTATGGAAAACAACAATCAAAACATCATCATGGGTTCTGAGCTTATGGTCAAGCTGAACCTAACAAATTTTCTTGAATGGGAAGCTAAGCTAGTTGAAATAGTCAGACTCAATGGAGTTGAGTATGTACTGTTACATCCCATGCCAAGCTACTATGCCAGAGACATGACCCCTGAAAGATTTTTCGCCTGGGATGCGGATCTCAAAAAGGTTATGAGTCTCATGCTGAACAATACCCCTGATGAATGGGCTAGAAGGTTTGTAGCTTATGAACCTTTTACGCTCATCAAGAATCTGAGGGATATCTGTCGTGGAAGCACGGAGGACAGGGACCTGAACGTCCATGAGTTGATTGAATCAATGTCTGGTCTAAAGGTTAGTTCTCCCAACAGGTGTTATAGGATGGAAGTCCAAGAAACACATGTTCAGCTCTTTCGCACTAAACAAAGGGTAGGCGTCCCACTAAGGTTCCATGGGGATCTTATGCTTTCATATTTCGATCGCCTAAGTCTGCTAGGAACACCAATAAGCGAAAGGATGGCAGTCTCTATCTTGCTCAATTCACTGCACAGTGGGTTTGGTCGCTTCAAGCAACTATACCTAAGTGAACCAAGAGAAGAAACAGTTGCAGAATTTGTTCACCTTGTCAGAAAGGCTGAGATAATACTGGACTGCAAAGCCAAAGATTTACTCAAGGCTAAAGGGAGACCGTTCAAGAAAAGTGGAAAGTCCAAGGGCAATGCTAAATCAAAGCAGGACAAGTCCACATCAAGCTGTCTTTATTGTGATGGAATAGGCCATTACAAAAGAGAATGTCCAAAGCTAAAGGAAGATCAGAAGAACGAAACAGTCGTTCCATCTTCAGGTATTTTCGTTATAGACTGTATACTTGCTAATTCAACTTCTTGGGTATTAGATACAGGTTGTGGCTCACACTTATGTTCCAATCCACAGGGACTAAGAAGAAGTAGAAAGTTAAGCAAGGGTGAAGTCGACCTACGAGTGGGAAATGGAGCACGGATTGCTGCATTAGCTGTAGGAACTTATTATTTGTCGTTGCCCTCTGGGCTAGTTTTGGAACTGGAAGAGTGTTTCCATGTTCCAAGTCTTACTAAAAACATCATTTCTGTTTCTTGCTTAAATGCTAAGGGATTTTCCTTTTTAATAAAAGACAATAGTTGTTCGTTTTATTTTAAAGAGATGTTTTATGGATCTGCTAGATTAGTCAATGGACTTTATTTATTAGATCACGACAAACAAGTTTATAACATAAATACCAAAAAGGCCAAAAAGGATGATTCAGATCTCACCTATCTATGGCATTGTCGATTAGGCCATATTAACTTGAAACGCATGGAAAGACTTCAAAAAGAAGGAATTCTAGAACCATTTGACTTAGAGGATTATGGTAAGTGAGAATCATGTTTACTTGGCAAAATGACAAAGCAACCTTTCTCTAAAGTTGGAGAAAGAGCAACTGAACTATTGGGTTTAATCCATACAGATGTATGTGGACCAATGAGTACAAATGCTAGGGGTGGTTTCAGCTACTTTATCACTTTCACTGATGACTTCAGTAGATATGGTTATGTCTACCTAATGAAGCATAAGTCTGAATCCTTTGACAAATTCAAGGAATTTCAGAGTGAAGTAGAGAATCAATTAGGCAAGAAGATTAAAGCACTGCGGTCTGATAGAGGCGGTGAATATCTGAGCTATGAATTTGATGACCATCTGAAAGAATGTGGAATTCTTTCAGAATTGACTCCTCCTGGAACACCACAATGGAACGGTGTGTCGGAACAGAGGAACAGAACCTTGCTAGATATGGTTAGGTCAATGATGGGTCAGGCCGAACTTCCAATAGAATTTTGGGGACATGCACTAAATACAGCTGCACTCCTATAAATAGATCTCCGTCTAAAGCTGTTGAAAAGACTCCATATGAGTTATGGTTTGGAAAGCCTCCAAATGTGTCTTTTCTTAAGATTTGGGGATGTGAAGTATACGTCAAACGATTAAATTCAGACAAACTTCATCCAAAATCTGACAAATGTATCCTTGTGGGCTATCCAAAGGAAACAAAGGGGTATTACTTCTACAATACATCTGAGAACAAGGTGTTTGTTTCTCGAGATGGTATCTTTTTGGAAAAGAATCACATTTCCAAAATGACAAGTGGGAGAAAAGTAGACCTCGAAGAAATTCGAGTCGAACAACAAACTCTAGAGAATGCTCAAGATGATATTCAAGATGAAACTCAGAGATCTTTAGGAGTATCTGGTGAGGATCATGGTCAATCTAGAGATGTAACCCCGCGTAGATCGCAGAGATATAGATCACAACCGGAAAGGTACTTAGGTATTTTGACGAACGAGAGCTTTGACGTTCTATTACTTGAAAGTGATGAACCTGCAACTTACAAACAAGCTATGACGAGCCCTAGCTCCAAGCAATGGCAAGAAGCCATGCAATCTGAATTAGACTCCATGTCAGAAAACCAAGTATGGGATTTGGTCGATTTTCCAAATGGCTACCAAGCCATTGGAAGCAAATGGGTTTTCAAACTGAAAAAGGACAAGGATGGGAAACTTGAAGTTTTCAAAGCTAGATTAGTTGCAAAAGGTTACAGGCAAGTCCACAGTGTGGATTACGATGAAACCTTTTCACCAGTTGCAATGCTAAAGTCTATTCGGATAATGTTAGCAATCGCTGCATATTACGATTACGAAATATGGCAGATGGATGTCAAAATCGCTTTCTTAAACGGCGTTTTAACAGAAACTGTGTTTATGACACAGCCTGAAGGTTTTGAGGATCCAAAGAATGCTAAAAAGGTATGCAAGCTAAAGAAATCAATCTACGGATTGAAGCAGGCATCAAGGAGCTGGAATATACGTTTTGATGAAGCAGTCAGTGACTTTGGTTTCATCAAGAACGTAGACGAATCTTGTGTATACAAGAAGGTCAGTGGGAGCAAAATTTCTTTCCTAGTATTATATGTCGATGACATATTACTTATCGGAAATGACATCCCTATGTTGAACTCTGTCAAGATTTGGCTTGGGAAATGTTTTTCGATGAAGGATCTAGGAGAAGCACAGTACATATTGGGCATCAAGATTTACAGAGATAGATCTAAAAAGATGATTGGACTTAGTCAAAGCACTTATATCAATAAGGTGCTTGATAGGTTCAAGATGACAGACTCCAAGCGAGGCTACCCACCCATGTCTCATGGAATGACTCTAAGCAAGACTCAGTGCCCAAAAACACTTGATAAGCGTAGACGAATGATTGGGATTCCATATACATCATTGATTGGTTCAATTATATATTCTATGATATGTACACGCCCGGATGTTGCGTACGCACTCAGCGCTACGAGCAGATACCAGTCAGACCCAGGAGAGGCACATTGGACTGCTGCCAAGAATATTCTGAAGTACCTGAAAAGGCACAAAGATGACTTCCTGGTCTATGGTGGAGATGATGAATTAATTGTCAAAGGCTATACGGACGCAAGTTTCCAAACCGACAAAGATGATTTCAAATCACAGTCTAGGTTTGTCTTCTGCCTCAACGGAGGTGCAGTAAGCTGGAAAAGTGCTAAGCAAAGCACCATTGCGGATTCTACAACTGAAGCGGAGTACATTGCTGCACATGAAGCAGCAAAGGAAGCTATATGGCTAAGGAGGTTCATAGGTGAACTTGGTGTAGTCCCCTCCATTAAAGGACCAATAGCCCTGTATTGTGATAATAACGGAGCTATTGCACAGGCAAAGGAGCCTAGACACCACCAAAGAGTCAAGCATGTACTTCGTAGATTTCACCTTCTACGAGAGTTCGTTGAAAGAAAAGAAGTCGAGATAAGCAAGATTGGAACTGATGACAACATATCAGATCCATTGACTAAACCTCTGCCGCAGGCGAAGCACAACTCGCACACTGCAGCTATGGGAATCAAGCATATTGGAGAATGGCTTAGATTTCCTTGTTTAATGTTTTAAAGTTTTAGAGTTTAATTCTTTGTAAAACATTATTGGTTAATCATTCACAATAAATGAATAGAATTCATTTTTCCATTTAATTTGCGGTTTATTAAATGATGAGTCCCTTCAATTTGACGATATATTCAAGATAGACTATCAGGACCAGTCCTGTGACTAAGAAATGTCTATCAAGTGAACTTGAATGTCAAAGGTTGAAAATGGTCCCTGGTCGGAGTTTTCTGTAAAATTGGACGCATAGAAAACATTAGACGACTAGAATGCAAGATGACTAGTAGTTCTGTTTCTTGAACTATGTGGACATGGCAATGTCATAATCATTTGCATAGATACTTACTTTGGGAAGACTAGTATCGGACAGACCTATGAAACTTTACTGTAAGAGATGAAAATCTGTCATAAGTAAATTTCATTAAAATTATTAGACACTAAATCCTCAATACCTGAGTGATTTGAGATTACTTGTTTGAGAACTGGTTACTTTGACGTTGACCAACCGTCGCACCGTAAAAGGAGGCTATAAAGGCAACGCTCAGGTAATCACCTATCAAACGAAGTCTAATCTAAAGATCGCAAGATTGGGATTGTCCTCCCATAAATCGGGATGAGATGCTTAAAAGTTGTACAAGGCCACTCGGAGAGCTAGAAACTGTAAAATGCATGGCTGTGCTTGGATGAATCATAGGCTATGATTATCTGTTTATTTGTTCAGTTGAACTCTGAAACCGAGAAACACCTCTGGACATAATAAGGATGACAACTCTTACCTTATGTTCAAGAGCAAGCATCAAGCGACAAAGGAATTAGGTAATGCACACTTGTCCCTAAGGACAAGTGGGAGACTGAAGGAAATAATGCCCTTGTTTTAAGTATGCATATAATATTAAGTCTAATAAATGCGGTTCAGTATTAATTAACAAGATAATAATTCAGTGAGATCAAGTGAGCTGAATTCCTAGCTAGAGGCCGCTTCAGTTCAAGTGGAATTAATGATATTAATACACAGCTTACTCTTGACTGAACCCGTAGGGTCACACAAATAGTACGTAAACGGATCAAGTATTTAATGGCATTAAATACTCCATCTATGGATATTCGGAATCGACGGATCTTGGTTTCAGTGGGAGCTGAGATCGTCATAAGCAAGAAATGAATACTCCGGAAACGATGATATTGCAGGAAACGGAAATATGGATCGTATCGGAAATATAAATATTATCCAAGTCGTAGATGTTGCCGGAAACGGAAACATGGTACGTATCGGAAAATATTGATGGAAATGGAAATATTGCCGGAATCGGAAATATTGGCGGAAACGGAAATATTGTCTGAATCGGAAATATTATAGGAATCGGAAAATAATTCCGGAAACGGAAATATTAAATATTTGTTCGAAACAGAAATTAATTCCGGAATCGGAAATATTAAATATTGTTCGTATCGGAAATGAATTCCGGAATCGGGAAATTAATCGGAAGCGTATCGTACGAATTAGCATCGGACGAGGCCTGCTAGACGAAGGCCCAGCACGAAGCCGGGCCATCGCCCAGCAAGCCAGCGTGCCACAACGCACCAGCCAAGGCTGCGCCAGGCCCACCGCAAGGCAGGCCCAACGCGCGCCAAAGCTACGGCAGCGTGTGGGCCTCGTGGCAATGGGCTGCGAGCTCGCGGGCTGCGCGCGTGCGCATGGCGCCCCTCGTGGGATGCTGTGCGTGCGTGTGTGTGTTTGTGTGCTATACTAATCCTAAAGCTATCAGGTTTCGATATATGATTAAATTCCTAATCCTAAAAGGATAAATTAATTAAATAAGAGTTCTATTAGGATTCTAGTTTAATTAATTCGTATCCTAATAAGATTCCAGTTCCTTTTCCAGACCTCTATAAATAGGTGCCTAGGGTCATAATTTATAGACACAATTGAAGTATTCTATAGGTAAGATTTTGAAGAAAAATCAGCCATACACTTGCACCATATTAGTCGAAATTCCTAAGCAACCTTAAGGGCGATTCTAGTTGGTCAAACTTAAGGCGGATCCGGACGTGCTGTGGACTATCTACGGAGGGACGACACTTGGAGTCCTAAAGACTTGTTCTTGTTCGGTTTGGGCGCAGCTAGGGAGGGCACACAACAAAGTGTATGCATCTAAGCTATGCTAAATGATTATGTGTAAATAATATGCTTTCCCGGCTTTATGGTTTTTCCGCATGATTTATATTTTGTCATATGAATCATAACCTAACAAGAATCTCATAGTTTCATTGACCTGATCTCTATGTTTCTTCACTATCTAAGAAAAGAATCTCATAGTTTCAGTGACTTGAACTCTATGCCTACTTGGGTATAGAACATCAAACAACAGAATATCAATAGACAAGTCCTTTGAATATTCTTTTCTCCTTGAAGCACTTGTAAAGTCTTCTAAGAGATGTCCATTTTTTTAAAGCCACTTCTAAAGTCCTCAAAGAATAAGTGTTCGGATTTTCTGAAGAACTTCGAAAAGCCTCCGGAATGTCCGTTTATGTTTGTTGTTCGCCTCGAAGACTTTCGAGGTCTATTTTCTCCCACTTGTCATTTTGGAAACGAATCTCCAAAAGGACACTATTTCGAGCAAACAAACATTATGTTCTCAAAAATTCGTGGAAGAAACAATACCCTTGTGTCTCATTTGAATAAATCATAATAAAACATATATCTATACTTGGGCCTTAGTTTGTTGAATAACAAACACTAAGCTACTACTGAGTTTAGGAACTCTTTAGATATATTATGAAAAGATATTCTGAAATTACTTTTCAATAGCTTTGACGAATTTGGTTTAGTTTGGTGGCAGTTGAGCATTTTGTTTAGAAATTATTGGAAAATTCTTTATGATTCATCATTGATCGAATCAAGTACTAATTGACTTCGATCATTCCAACTAAGATATGCCATATCTTATGGAGCTAGATCGTGAAATTACAACACACAATCATTGATGATCAATTTTTTTTTTGGTCTTAAAGTAATTATCGTCATGATCTAACCTAGATCTTTATGATTTCTTGCCATGTGGATTTTATACTTCTGAATCTTTGAACTAGCCAAACAGATTCGAACTTATATCACATTGAGTAAATAAACCAATATTCACTCAAATCTAGGTAATAAAATAAAGTCATAAAATCTTTCTTTATCTTTGAACTCTATTGTCTAGGCGTTCTAACAATAGTTCATATATTTTGTTACTTTCAACAAGTAAGACTAGCTTGTCTTGAATTGATCTAGAAATCAACCAACTTTCAAAAGTCCATCAAAATAGAGCTTTTGAATGTTAACTTGTTGACATGGTCTAAGCAACAATGCAAAAGATTAGTGGAACTCAAATCAAGAGATTGATTTGAACCTATTATTGTTAAAGAGTTGTTTGTTTTAATCAAGCATATTGACTCAACCCGTAAATGACCATTTCATTCAAATAAACAAACAAACATTGTTTTTGTTTTTCTTGAATGTGAGTCTTTCTGTGTTTAAAAACAGAAATTTAGGTATGCTGATTATGGAACAAAATAACCGTTAAGTTCCAGCCTTGAAAGGACTTAAAACAAACCAGATGACCCTACAACTAATGTAGCATTGCCATGCTTCATTTCCCACTTGAAGGCCATTAGTGTAGCTTAGCTTCCATTGTTTGAGTTATTAACGAAGTAAGAA
Source organism: Spinacia oleracea (assembly GCF_020520425.1). Taxonomy (NCBI): domain Eukaryota; kingdom Viridiplantae; phylum Streptophyta; class Magnoliopsida; order Caryophyllales; family Amaranthaceae; genus Spinacia; species Spinacia oleracea. The sequence goes on from NC_079488.1 coordinate 41,232,549, forward strand.
CCTCAAGCGGTATATGTAACCAAGGAAGTTTGATTCCTAGATCACTTCTCTTTAAACATAAACTTATAGGTAGAAACGGAATCGTAAATTCCTTTCATTTGTTCCTTGTATTCCTATTTCTTGTACCCTTTCTAATAGCCTTAAGAATTGAATTCTCCAGTGTTGACTTTTATACTTTGTTAGACATGTCCAATGTCACTCCATCAAAGTTCTTACCATTTTATTTATGTTGAATATTCTGTTTCAACTAGATGATCTTACCAGAAGCTTCTAAAGTTCTCTAAGCATCGATCTATTTGAATGTCTAGGGACTAGACTCATTCGAGAATTAAATGGATAAAAGATATTAGGTTGTTAACCATTGGTAAAGCTGAGCGTTTAAACTCAATGCTTTATGATCTCAAAACTACATTGTATTTTGAATTCACAAGCACCAATCGGTTTTCCATTCGACTTTAATACTCGAAAACAACCATAAAATTCGATATAAGAAACGTACATTTAAATTGCTCATTCTCTCTCATTTCCGTGAATCGTTCTTGGATTCACTACCAATCGAGGAAATTTACTGTTACCTTTCAAAACGGATTTACTACAGTGCAAGATATTTAATTATAAACAATAATTAAAACATACATTGAAGCATGCAAAGTCTAAACATTTATCATGAGTAATAACTTGAAAATTAAAGCAATCATGCAATTTAAACAAGTCATTGGCATTTTATTCGAGTTTATTGTTCCGACAGGTGTGAATAAAATGATTCCAAGATCCTTAAATCATTGAAGAATTAAGCACATTATGTATTTAGACTCAATTCTAAAATATTTTAGGGAAGCAAAGCCTTTGCTAATAGTCTAGAAACTACTTTTGGTTGATAGGTACGTCTAAGTGTTAGGTTATGATACATATGAACAACATAAATCATGCGGAAAAACCTATATGCCAGGAATCATATTAATTACACATAATCATACAATTAGTCTAGGATGCATACACTTTGTAGCGTGCCCTCCCTAGCTGCGCCCGAACCGAACAAGAACAAGTCTTTAGGACTCCAAGTGTCGTCCCTCCGTAGAAAGTCCACAGCACGTCCGGATCCGCCTTAAGATTGACCAACTAGAATCGCCCTTAAGGTATTTAGAATTTTCGGCTTATAGGCAACAATGTGACTGGAATTTTGCTTTTAAAATGTCACTCTGAATACTTGAAAAGCTCGTCTATTAATTCTGAACCTAGGCACATATTTATAGAGTTATGGAAAGAGATTTAGAATCCTATTAGGATACTAATTAGTTTAATTAGAATTTCATTAAAACTCTATTAAACTAATTCTATCTATTAGGATTAGGATTTAATCATAGAACGAATTCCATTAGCTTTAGGATTCGTATTGAACACAAACGTTGCACGAGCATGAGCACGAGCCGCACAGCCCGCACAACCCTTGCGGCCCACGCGAGATGCACAGCTCGCAACCCACGAGAGCGCGTGCGCCATGGCCTTGCTGGGCCTGGCCTTGCGCTGGGCCTGGCGAGGCTTTGGCTGCGTTGTGTTGGGCGCTTGTGCTAGCTGGACGCGGGCCTGGCTTCGTGTTGGGCCTTTGTCTAGCAAGTCTCGTCCGATGCTAATTCGTACGATACGCTTCCGATTAATTTCCCGATTCCGGAATTCATTTCCGATACGAACAATATTTAATATTTCCGATTCCGGAATTAATTTTTGTTTCGAACAAATATTTAATATTTCCGTTTCCGGAATTATTTTCCGATTCCGATAATATTTCCGATTCAGACAATATTTCCGTTTCCGGCAATATTTCCGATTCCGGCAATATTTCCATTTCCATCAATATTTTCCGATACGTACCATGTTTCCGTTTCCGGCAACATCTACGACTTGGATAATATTTATATTTCCGATACGATCCATATTTCCGTTTCCGGCAATATCATCGTTTCCGGAGTATTCATTTCTTGCTTGTGACGATCTCAGCTCCCATTGAAACCAAGATCCGTCGATTCCGAATATCCATAGATGGAGTATTTAATGCCATAAAATACATGATCTGTTTACGTACTATTTGTGTGACCCTACGGGTTCATTCAAGAGTAAGTTGTGTATTAATATCATTAATTCCACTTGAACTGAAGCGGCCTCTAGCTAGGCATTCAGCTCACTGAATTATTAACTTGTTAATTAATACTGAACCGCATTTATTAGACTTAATATTAAATGCATACTTGGACCAAGGGCATTATTTCCTTCAGTCTCCCACTTGTCCTTAGGGACAAGTGTGCATTTCCTAATTCCTTTGTCGCTCGATGCTTGCTCTTGAACATAAGGTAAGAGTTGTCATCCTTATTATGTCTAGAGGTGTTTCTCGGTTTCAGAGTTCAACTGATCAAATAAACAGATAATCATAGCTTATGATTCATCTGAGCACGGCCATGCATTTTACAGTTTCTAGCTCTCCGAGTGGCCTTGTACAACTTTCAGCATCTCATCCCGATTTATGGGAGGAAAATCCCAATCTTGCTATCTTGAGATTAGACTTCGTTTGATAGGTGATTACCTGAGCGTTGCCTTTATAGCCTCCTTTTACGGTGCGACGGTTGACAACGTCAAAGTAAGCAGTTCTCAAACAAGTAATATCAAATCACTCAGGTATTGAGGATTAGTGTCTAATAATTTTAATGAAATTTACTTATGACAGATTTTCATCTCTTATAGTAAAGTTTCATAGGTCTGTCCGATACTAGTCTTCCCAAAGTAAGTATCTAGCAAAAATGATTAAGACATTGCCATGTCCACATAGTTCAAGAAACAGAACTACTCGTCATCTTGCATTCTAGTCGTCTAACATTTTCTATGCGTCCATCTTTATAGAAAACTCCGACAGGGACCATTTTCAACTTTTGACATTCAAGTTCATTTGATAGAAATTTCTTAGTCACAGGACTGGTCCTGACAGTCTATCTTGAATATATCGTCAAATTAAAGGGACTCATCATTTAATTCTAAACCAAGATTAAATGGAATATGAAAATACATTTCATATATGATAAATGTTCAACCCCAATGTTTTACAACCATGGGCCTCAAACCCATCTTTAAAACAGTTCATGGAATTCAAAGCTATGCTTGATTTCCAGTGCTACAATGTGAGTGTTGCTTCTCACTTGTTGCATAGGTTTAGTTTTCATGCTTTGCCAATCTTAATATCCTTTTCATCGAATGTTCTTCGAGATATGATGATAAGATCTTTTGAGTATGTTTATTTTGTGATCTAGTCTTTCTTGCTACATTAGTGGTTCTACGCATTTCTCAATGAAGAACCATCAAGTCAACAGACGTCTTTCTTGCTTCAAGAGTGGTTCTACGCATTTTGCAATGAAGAACCATCAAGCCAGCAGACAGGTGATCTACCCAAGTTCAGTGAAGAACTCTTAACTTAAACAACCATGTTTTGTTGCTTTTTAGGAAATAAGTACTTTTACTTCAACTGTTTAGGTTGCTAGTGATGCTTTGTTTCGATTTACTTATCCAAGCAGTCCATAGATATGTGGAAGACTTTCCATCTGTGTCTCAGAACATAGAAATTAATATTTAATTTCCCACGCAACAACTCATGGTCTTTAATCCATGTTGCCATTTCAAAACACGATGCTCTTTAGCTCGTCCTTGTTAATGGTTAACTCCAAAGGAATCTTGCTTGATCCTTTGCCAGTGTTTATGCGTGTAGCATCAATATTTAGCATATCTTTATTTCCTTGAATCAAGAACTACTCTTATGTACCTTTTCAAGTACCATAAGTTTTTCTTGATCTCAATCTAGTTGATCTTCACTTAGATTAATAGAGATTGGTTATATGTTCGTCATGCCTAAAGCCATTCGATACGTTTTTGGCGATCCTCGTATTATATCATACATGATAAATTCTTTTGCAGAATAATTCCCAATTGAATTCTATTCATGTAACTTTAGCTCATTTCAGTAGATACTAAATTAAGCTAAATTCTTGGACATATAATATAGGTTAAGAATCTTACTTAGATCCTTTGATGTTTAACTTAGTAAATGCTTATACATAGTTCAAACATTCATTACTTAGATTTATTCACATGGGTCGAATATCTCCAATGGAGTATTTCGTGTTTGATTTAGTAAATGCCATTACTTAATCTAAAACAATATCATAAGATCTTTGTAAATAGATCTTAATACCCAGTATGTACTAAGTTTCGCCTTGGTCCATTATTTGATGAATAATTTCAAATCTAAGTCATTAGCATTTGAATGTTATTGCACAATAGAGAGATATGTGTGCGATACACATTGGACCAATTAAGTTTTACGTACTCCCACTAAACTTCTTATATATCTACAAGAATCATGTACATTTTATGAAACTAAAATACTTAATAGCTTCATTAAAATACAGTTTCAATTCCCAATTGCTTGCTTAAATCTGTACTTAGATTTTATAAGCTAGCTTCCTTTTCAAGCATTTATTTGGATCCACAAATCCTATGACATACCATGTACATAGTTATTCCAACATTTGATTGAGGAATACGTTTTGTCATCCAATTGCCATATGTACCAATATGCAATCATTGCTTGAATTATAGACTTGAGCATTACGATTATGCATGAGGCTTCAACATAATCCACGCCGTGAATTTGCTTGTAACCTTTAGCAACTAATCTAGCTTTGTGTGTGAACACAATTTCATGTTTGATGGTTTTCATCCTTAAAACAAACTTGCAACCAATAGGTGTGAAACTATTCTCGCAAATCAACAAAATGTCAATTTTGTCATCAAAACATTGATTATGTTTTATGGCCTTTAACCATCTAAAACATTTGAGTCTATATATGGCCTTTAACCATTTTTGGGAATCTAGGTTTCGTCATAGCTTTCTTACAAGTCACAAACTCATTAATCTACATGATAATAGTTTGACTGTAAGTTGTAGGTTTCTTCACTATCTAATAGAAGAATCGCATAGCTTCAGTGACCTGAACTCCATGTTTCTTCACTATCTAATAGAAGAATCTCATAGTTTCAGTGACTTGAACTCTATGCCTACTTGGGTATAGAACATCAAACAATAGAATATCAATAGCCACTTGAAAGTCCTTTGAATATTCTGTTCTCCTTGAAGCACTTGTAAAGTCTTCTAAGAGATTTCTATTCTTTATAGCCACTTCTAAAGTCCTTAAGAATATGTGTTCGGATTTTCTGAAGAACTTCGAAAAGCCTCCGGAATGTCCGTTTATGTTTGTTGTTCGCCTCGAAGACTTTCGAGGTCTATTTTCTCCCACTTGTCATTTTGGAAACGAATCTCCAAAAGGACATTATTTCGAGCAAACAAACATTATGTTCTCAAAATTTTGTGGTAGAAACAATACCCTTGTGTCTCATTTGAATAAATCACAATGAAACATATATCTATATTTGGGCCTTAGTTTGTTGAATGACAAACACTAAGCTCCCACTGAGTTTAGGAACTCTTTAGATATATTATAAAAAGATATTCTGAAATTACTTTTCAATAGCTTTGACGAATTTGGTTTAGTTTGGTGGTAGTTGAGCATTTTGTTTTAGAAATTATAGGAAAAGTCTTTATGATCCATCATTGATCGAATCAAGTACTAATCGAATTCGATCATTCCAACTTAGATATGCCATATCTTATGGAGCTAGATTGTGAATTTTACAACACACAATCATTGATGATCATTTTTGATCTCAAGTAATCATCAACATGATCTAATCTAGATCTTTATGATTTCTTGCCAAGTGGGTTTTATACTTCTGAATATTTGAACTAGCCAAACAGATTCAAACTTATATCACATTTGAGTAAATAAACCTATATTCACTCAAGTCCATGTGAAATAATAAAGTCATAAAATCTTTCTTTAGCTTTGAACTCTATTGTGTAAGTGTTCTAACAATAGTTCATATATTTTGTTACTTTCAACAAGTAAGACTAGCTTGTCTTGAATTGATCTAGAAATCAACCAACTTTCAAAAGTCCATCAAAATAGAGCTTTTGAATGTTAACTTGTTGACATGGTCTAAGCAACAATGCCAAAGATTAGTGGAACTCAAATCAAGAGATTGATTTGAACCTAGTAAAGTTCTTATTGTTAAAGAGTTGTTTGTTTTAATCAAGCATATTGACTCAACTCGTAAATGACCATTTCATTCAAATAAACAAACAAACATTGTTTTTGTCTTTCTCAATGTGAGCCTTTCTGCGTTTGAAAACAGAAATTTAGGTATGCTGATTATGGAACAAAATAGCCATTAAGTTCCAGCCTTCGAAAGGACTTAAAACAAACTAGATGACCCTACAACTAATGTAGCATTGCCATGCTTCATTTCCCACTTGTATGTCATTAGTGTATCCTAGCTTCCATTGTTTGAGTTATTATCGAAGTAAGAACCTCAAGCGGTATATGATACCAAGGAAGTTTGATTACTAGGTCACTTCTCTTTAAACATAAACTTATAGGTAGAAACGGAATTGTAAGTTCCTTTCACTTGTTCCTTGTTTTTCCTATTTCTTGTACCCTTTCTTATAGTCTTAAGAATTGAATTCTTTAATGTTGACTTTTATACTCCAACAAAGTTCTTACCATTTTATTTATGTTGAATATTCTGTTTCAACTAGATGATCTTACCAGAAACTTCTAAAGTTCTCTAAGCATCGATCTATTCGAATGTCTAGGGACTAGAATCATCCGAGAATTAAATGGAAAAAGAAATTAGGTTGTTAACCATTGGTAAAGCTGAGCGTTTAAACTCAATGCTTTATGATCTTAAACCTACATTGTATTTTGAATTCACAAGCACCAATCGGTTTGCCATTCGACTTTGATACTCGAAAACAACCATAAAAGTCGCTATAAGAAACGTACATTTAAATTTCTCATTTTCTCTCATTTCCGTGAATCGTTCTTGGATACACTACCAATCCAAGAAATTTACTGTTACCTTTCTAAAAGGATTTACTGCAGCGCAAGATATTTAATTATAAACAATAATTAAAGCATATATTGAAGCATGCTAAGTCTAAACATTTATCATGAGTAATAACTTGAAAATTAAAGCATTCATGCAATTTAAACAAGTCATTGGCATTTTATTCGAATTTATTGTTCCGTCAGGTGTGAATAAAAGGATTCCAAGACCCTAAAACCATTGAAAAATTAAGCACATTATGTATTTTGACTCAATTCTAAAATATTTTAGGTAAGCAAAAGCCTTTTGCTAATAGTCTAGAAACTACTCTTGGTTGATAGGTACGTCTAAGAACTTATTAGGTAAACCTATCGAATTTGCCACGACATAAAAGGACTCCTTACTTATATCGTTGAGTTTCACCAAAACTAACATGTACTCACAATTATTTGTGTACCTTACCCCTTTAGAATTAATAAGTAACACCTCGCATTAGGCGGAAAACTATTACTAAGATTGATGTAAAGGTTATCCAAATAAGTGTTATTTTGGCATGACACCTTTTAACTCAATTTTTAAGTTTGGAACTTAAGGCTCTTACTATGTTGGTTAGATTTTAAGTGAACTAAAATCCTTAATCATGCAACATAATCAAGCCACAATCTCATGCATAATTAAGATATATTTAAGAGCAATAAATAATTTAAAGCATGCATAAGATAAATGTGATCTAGTATGGCCCGACTTCATTTTGAAGTTTCAACTTCAAAGTCCGTCTTGAAAATGGATTGGAAACTCCGTCTTGAATTTCACCATGGGAGGCGTCATTTTCTTCAAATAGGTTCAGCTATAATTTAAACTAATTACAACTATTTGATGGTACGCAGACCATATTTAAAAGCAATAAAATTTGGTACTTTAGACCAATATTACATTCAAATTGATGGTACGCAGACCTTATTTACTATCCTATTTGGGCCATACTGGTCACTTTCAATAACCTGCAAAACAGTACATATACAATATATACCATTCACTCATTCATTATCATGAATGGCCCACATAGCTGGTTAGTAAAACACATTGTTATTCATCACATAAATATTTGCAGCAATTAATCAAGGGCACCAATAATCTACCAATTATTCAGTCCTTATTAATTCTAATCAAGTTGTTTTAACCTTAAAGGATTGTAGACCTAATCAAGAGTTTATGACTAAAAATGCTCTCACTTAAACCAATAACTTTATATGCTTTACTAATTGTAAACATAAGAATGTATTTCTAGTCTAACCGGAAACATACAAGTTTAATTAAAATTTAAAGCTCATATAAAATTATAATTGAATCCATTTAATTTATTTTCAGTTGAATTAAACGAATTTAAATTAATTCAAGGTTTTAATTTTAGTAAAATAATTAGTATAAATTAAAATTTATAATAATTATAATATTCAAAATTAAATTCCGATAAAACAATTTAAATTACGAATTTTAAAGTTAATTAAAATTATTTCCGAACTGAAAATCTCAAATTAAAAATCAAAACGTATCAATCGTCGCAAGACGAGGAACTTGGGCTTGCGCCCAAGCCCCATCAAGCCACGAGGCTGCTGCGCCCCGCTCGATCGATCGCTGCACAAGGCACACACAGCCACACGCCACACGCACACGCAGCCATCGCTTGCCACGCTGCGCGCAGCCCTGTGCTGTGTCGCGTCTGCTGCTGCTTTGCTTGGGTGAGCCAGGCGCGCTGTGGCGCAGCACCATCGCTGCCCACACGTGTCTTGCTTGTCGCTTGTTCCTTGCCTCGTCGACCTCGCCCATCGCATTGCACACACGGCCAGCACCAATGCCTTGCGCGCGCGCCATGCTATCACTAGAGGAAAAAACCTCAAGTGCGGGCTCATTTTAAGGGGTTTAGTGCGGGCTTTTACATGTGCAGCACATGGCTGCCTGTTAGGTTATGATACATATGACAATTCATAAATCATGCGGAAAAACCATAAAGCCAGGAAAGCATATTATTTTCACATAATCATTTAGCATAGAATAGATGCATACATGTTGCAGCGTGCCTTGCCTAGCTGCGCCCGAACCGAACAAGAACAAGTCTTTAGAACTCCAAATGTCGTCCCTCCGTAGATAGTCCACAGTACGTCCGGATCCGCCTCAAGTTAGACCAACTAGAATCGCCCTTAAGGTTACTAGGAATTTGGGCTATGTGTTTGCAAGTGTACGGCTGATTTTTCTTTCAAAAACTTACCCTTTGAATACTTCAATCGTACCTGCAAATAATGACCCTAGGCCCTTATTTATAGAGGTATGGAAAAGGAACTGGAATCCTATTAGGATACTAATTAGTTAAACTAGAATCCTAGTAGGACTCTAACTAACTAATTTTATCCTTTTAGGATTAGGAATTTAATCATCAAACAAATCCTATACAATTTAGGTTTTGTATGTGAACAAAAACTATACACGAGCATGACCCACGAGCGTGCAGGCCATGCCCGCGCACAGCCCACACGGCCGCTCGGCCCACGCGAGCCGCAAGCCCACGCGAGCAGCAGCACAGCTCACAGCCCATTGCTGCGCGCGCTGCCATGGCCTGCTGGGCCTGGCCTTGCGCTGGGCCTGGCGTGGCTGTTCGTGTGGCGCGCTTGGCTTGCTGGGCGATGGCCTGGCTTTGTGCTGGGCCCTCGTCCGGCATGCCTCGTCCGATGCTTATTCGTACGATACGCTTCCGATTAAATTCCCGGTTCCGGAATTCATTTCCGATACGAACAATATTTAATATTTCCGATTCCGGAATTAATTTCCGTTTCGAACAAATATTTAATATTTCCGTTTCCGGAATTATTTTCCGATTCCGATAATATTTCCGATTCTGACAATATTTCCGTTTCCGGCAATATTTCTGATTCCGGCAATATTTCCATTTCCGATAATATTTTCCCGATACGTACCATGTTTCCGTTTCCGGCAACATCTACGATTTGGATAATATTTATATTTCCGATACGATCCATATTTCCGTTTCCGGCAATATCATCGTTTCCGGAGTATTCATATCTTGCTTGTGACGATCTCAGCTCCCACTGAAACCAAGATCCGTCGATTCCGAATATCCATAGATAGATTATTTAATGCCATTAAATACTTGATCCGTTTACGTACTATTTGTGTGACCCTACGGGTTCAGTCAAGAGTAAGCTGTGGATTAATATCATTAATTCCACTTGAACTGAAGCGGCCTCTAGCTAGGCATTCAGCTCACTTGATCTCACTGAATTATTAACTTGTTAATTAATACTGAACCGCACTTATTAGACTTAACATAGAATGCATACTTGGACCAAGGGCATTATTTCCTTCAGTCTCCAACTTGTCCTTAGGGACAAGTGTGCATTTCCTAATTCCTTTGTCGCTGGATGCTTGCTCTTGAACATAAGGTAAGAGTTGTCATCCTTATTATGTCCAGAGGTGTTTCTCGGTTTCAGAGTTCAACTGATCAAATAAACAGATAATCATAGCCTATGATTCATCCGAGCACGGCCATGCATTTCACAGTTTCTAGCTCTCCGAGTGGCCTTGTACAACTTTTAAGCATCTCATCCCGATTTATGGGAGGACAATCCCAATCTTGCGATCTTGAGATTAGACTTCGTTTGATAGGTGATTACCTGAGCGTTGCCTTTATAGCCTCCTTTTACGGTGCGACGGTTGGTCAACGTCAAAGTAACCAGTTCTCAAACAAGTAATCTCAAATCACTCAGGTATTGAGGATTTAGTGTCTAATAATTTTAATGAAATTTACTTATGACAGATTTTCATCTCTTACAGTAAAGTTTCATAGGTCTGTCCGATACTAGTCTTCCCAAAGTAAGTATCTATGCAAATGATTATGACATTGCCATGTCTACATAGTTCAAGAAACAGAACTACTAGTCATCTTGCATTCTAGTCGTCTAACGTTTTCTATGCGTCCAATTTTATAGAAAACTCCAACCAGGGACCATTTTCAACTTTTGACATTCAAGTTCACTTGATAGACATTTCTTAGTCATAGGACTGGTCCTGACAGTCTATCTTGAATATTTTGTCAAATTGAAGGGACTCATCATTTAATACTAAACCAAGATGAAATGGAATATGAAAATACATTTCATATATGATAAATGTTCAACCCCAATGATTTACAACCATGGGCCTTAAACCCATCTTTAAAACAGTTCATGGAATTCAAAGCTATGCTTGATTTCCAGTGCTACAATGTGAGTGTTGCTTCTCACTTGTTGCATAGGTTTAGTTATCATGCTTTGCTAATCTTAATATCCTTTTCATCGAATGTTCTTTGAGATATGATGATAGGATCTTTTTGAGTTTGTTTATTATGTGATCTAGTCTTTCTTACTTTAATAGTGGTTTTACGCATTTTGCAATGAAGAACCAGCAAGTTAGCAGACGTTTTTCTTGCTTCAAGAGTGGTTCTACGCATTTTTCAATGAAGAACCATCAAGCCAGCAGATAGGTGATCTACCCAAGTTCAGTGAAGAACTTTAAACAACTCTGTTTTATTGCTTCTTAGGCAATAATTACTTTTACTTCAACTATTTAGGTTGCTAGTGATGCTTTGTTTGGATTTACTTATCCAAGCAGTTCACAGATATGTGGAAGACTTTCCAACTGTATCTTAGAACATAGAAATTAATATTTAATTTCCCACGCAACAACTCATGGTCTCCGATCCATGTTGCCATTTCAAAACACGATGCTCTATAGCTCGTCCTTATCAATGGTTAACTCCAAAGGGTCTTGCTTGATCCTTTGCCAGTGTTTATGCGTGTAGCATCAATGTTTAGCATATCTTTATTTCCTTGAATCAAGAACTATTCCTATGTACCTTTTCAAGTACCATAAGTATTCTTGATCTCAATCTAGTTGATCTTTACTTAGATCAATAGAGATTGGTATATGTTCGTCATGCCTAAAGTCATACGATACATTTTTGGCGATCCTAATATTATATCATACATGATAAATTCTTTTGCAGAATAATTCTCAATTGAATTCTATTCATGTAACTTTAGCTCATTCAATTTCAGTAGATACTGAATCTAGCTAAATTCTTTGACATATAATATAGGTTAAGAATCTCACTTAGATCCTTTGATGTTTTAACTTAGTAAATGCTTATACATAGTTCAAACATTCTATACTTAGATTTATTCATATGGGTCGAATATCTCCAATGGAGTCTTTCGTGTTTGATTTAGTAAATGCCATTACTTAATCCAAAACAATATCATAAGATCTTTGTAAATAGATCTTAATACCCAGTATGTACTAAGTTTCGCCATGGTCCATCATTGATGAATAATTTCAAATCTAAGTCATTAGCATTTGAATGTTATTTCACAATAGAGAGATATGTGTGATACACATAGGACCAATTAAGTTTTACGTACTCCCACTAAACTTATATATCTATAAGAATCATGTACATTTTATGAAACGAAAATGCTTATTAGCTTCACTAAAATACAGTTCCAATTCCCAATTGCTTGCTTAAATCTGTACTTAGATTTTATAAGCTAGCTTTCCTTTTCAAGCATTTATTTGGATCCACAAATCCAATGACATACCATGTACATAGTTTCTTCCAACATTTGATTGAGGAATACGTTTTGTCATCCAATTTCCATATGCAATTATTGCTTGATTTATAGACTTGAGTATTACGATTATGCATGAGGTTTCAACACAATCTATGCCATGAATTTGCTTGTAACCTTTAGCAACTAATCTAGCTTTGTGTGTGAACACAATTCCATGTTTGATGGTTTTAATCCTTAAAACAAACTTGCAACCAATAGGTGTGAAACTATTCTTGCAAATCAACAAAATTTCAATTTTGTCATCAAAACATTGGTTATGTTTTATGGCCTTTAACCAATTAAAACATTTGAGTCTATATATGGCCTCTAACCATTTTAGGGAATCTGGGTTTCGTCATAGCTTTCTTACAGGTCACAAACTCATTAATAGTTTGACTGCAAGTTGTAGGTTTCTTTACTATCTAATAGAAGAATTGCATAGATTCAGTGACCTGAACTCCATGTTTCTTCACTATCTAATAGAAGAATCTCATAGTTTCAGTGACTTGAACTTTATGCCTACTTGGGTATAGAACATCAAACAATAGAATATCAATAGCCACTTGAAAGTCTTTTGAATATTCTGTTCTCCTTGAAGCACTTGTAAAGTCTTCTTAGAGATGTCTATTTTTTAAAAGCCACTTCTAAAGTCCTTAAAGAATACGTGTTCGGATTTTCTAAAGAACTTCGAAAATCCTCCGGAATGTCCGTTTATGTTTGTTGTTCGCCTCGTAGACTTTCGAGGTCTATTTTCTCCCACTTGTCATTTTGGAAACGAATCTCCAAAAGGACATTATTTCGAGCAAACAAACATTATGTTCTCAAAATTCGTGGTAGAAACAATACCCTTGTGTCTCATTTGAATAAATCACAATGAAACATATATCTATACTTGGGCCTTAGTTTGTTGAATAACAAACACTAAGCTCCCACTGAGTTTAGGAACTCTTTAGATATATTATGAAAAGGTATTCTGAAATTACTTTTCAATAGCTTTGACGAATTTGGTTTAGTTTGGTGGTAGTTGAGCATTTTGTTTTAGAAATTATAGGAAAAGTCTTTATGATTCATCATTGATCGAATCAAGTACTAATTGACTTCGATCATTCCAACGTAGATATGCCATATCTTATGGAGCTAGATTGTGAAATTACAATACACAATCATTGATGATCATATTTGGTCTCAAGTAATCATCAACATGATCTAATCCTAGATCTTTATGATTTCTTGCCAAGTGGATTTTATACTTCTGAATCTTTGAACTAGCCAAACAGATTCAACTTATATCACATTTGAGTAAATAAACCTATATTTACTCAAATCCATGTGAAATAAAGTCATAAAACCTTTCTTTAGCTTTGAACTCTATTGCCTAGGCGTTCTAACAATAGTTCATATCTTTCGTTACTTTCAACAAGTAAGACTAGTTGTCTTAAATTGATCTAGAAATCAATCAACTTTCAAAAGTCTATCAAAATAGAGCTTTTGAATGTTAACTTGTTGATATGGTCTAAGCAACAGTGCCAAAGATTAGTGGAACTCAAATCAAGGGGTTGATTTGAACCTAGTAAAGTTTTTATTGTTAAAGAGTTGTTTGTTTTAATCAAGCATATTGACTCATCCCGTAAATGACTATTTCATTCAAATAAACAAACAAACAAGCATTGTTTTTGTTCTTCTGAATGTGTGTCTTTCTGTGTTTGAAGCAGAAATTTAGGTATGCTGATTAAGGAACAAAATAGCCATTTAGTTCCAGCCTTGAAAGGACTTAAAACAAACTAGATGACCCTACAACTAATGTAGCATTGCCATGCTTCATTTCCCACTTGTAGGTCATTAGTGTAGCCTAGCTTCAATTGTTTGAGTTATTACCGAAGTAAGAACCTCAAGCGGTATATGATACCAAGGAAGTTTTGATTCCTAGGTCACTTCTCTTTAAACATAAACTTATAGGTAGAAACGGAATTGTAAATTCTTTTCATTTGTTCCTTTGTTTTCCTATTTCTTGTACCCTTTCTTATAGTCTTAAGAATTAAATTCCTTTCATTTGACTTTTATACTTTGTTAGACATGTCCGATGTCATTCCAACAGAGTTCTTACCATTTTATTTATGTTGAATATTCTGTTTCAACTAGATGATCTTACCAGAAGCTTCTAAAGTTCTCTAAGCATCAATCTATTCGAATGTCTAGGGACTAGACTCATTCGAGAAATAAATGGACAAAGATATTAGGTTGTTAACCATTGGTAAGGCTGAGCGTATTAAACTCAATGCTTTATGATCTCAAAACTACAGTGTATTTTGAATTCACAAGCACCAATTGGTTTGCCATTCGACTTTGATGTTCGAAAACAACCATAAAAGTCGCTATAAGAAACGTACATTTTAAATTGCTCACTTTCTCTCATTTCCGTGAATCGTTCTTGGATTCACTACCAATCGAGGAAATTTACTGTTACCTTTCTAAAAGGGTTTACTGCAGTGCAAGATATTTAATTATAAACAATAATTAAAACATTCATTGAAGCATGCAAAGTCAAAACATTTATCATGAATAGTAACTTGAAAATTAAAGCAATCATGCAATTCAAACAAGTTATTAGCATTTTATTCGAATTTATTGTTCCGGCAGGTGTGAATAAAATGATTCCAAGATCCTAAAATCATTGAAGAATTAAGCACAGTTTGTCGACTTAATTCTAAAACATCTTAGGTAAGCAAAAACCTTTTTCTAATAGTCTAGAAACTATTCTTGGTTGATAGGTACGTCTAAGAACTTATTAGGTAAGCCTATCGATTTTGCTACGACATAAAAGGACTCCTTACTTATATCGTTGAGTTTCACCAAAACTAACATGTACTCACAATTATTTGTGTACCTTGCCCCTTTAGGACCAATAAGTAACACCTCGCTGAGCGAAAACTATTAGTAGATTGATGTAAAGGATATCCAAGCAAGTGTATATTTTGGCATGGCACCTTTTAACTCAATTTTTAAGTTTGGAACTTAAGGCTCTTACTATGTTGGTTAGATTTTAAGTGAACTAAAATCCTTAATCTTGCAACATAATCAAGCTTTGATCTCATGCATATTTAAGACATATTTAAAAGCAATAAATAACTTAAAACATGCATAAGATAAATGTGATCTAGTATGGCCCGACTTCATCTTGAAGCTTCAACTTCAAAGTCCGTCTTGAAAATCTCCGTGGGAGGCACCATTTTCTTCAAATAGGATAAGCTATAATTAAAACTAATTACAACTATTTGATGGTACGCAGACCATTTTTGAATTGAAAAACAATTTTGGTACTTTAGACCAATTACATTCAAATTAACGGTACGCAGACCATATTTTCTATCCTATTTGGGCCATACTAGTCACTTCATAACCTGCAAAACAGTACATATACAATATATACCATTCACCCATTCATTATCATGAATGGCCCACATAGTTGGTTAGTAAAACACATTATGCATCACATAAACATTTGCAGCAATTAATCAAGGGCACCAATAATCTACAAATTATTCAGTCCTTATTAATTCTAATCAAGTTGTTTTAACCTTAAGGATTTGTAGACCTAATCAAGAGTTTATGACTAAAAGGGCTCCCACTTAAACCAATAAATTCATATGCTTTACTAATTTTAAACATAAAAATGTATTTCTAGTCTAACCGGAAACATACAAATTTAATTAAAAATTTAAAGCTCATATAAATTTATAATTGAATCTGCTTATTTAATTTATTTTTCAGTCGTATTTGAATTAATTCATTATTTTAATTTTAGTAAAATAATTAGAATAAATAAAATTTATTATAATTATAATATTCAAAATTAAAATCCAAGAAAACAATTTAAATTATTAATTTAAAAATTAATTAAAATTACGAAAACTGAAAATTTCAAAACGATCTAATCGCAACGCAACAACCCCACGCAACGCACGCCCATGGGCCACACGCACACAGCCATCGCTGGCCATGTGCGCGCAGCCCATGCGCTGCGTCGCATCGCTGCTGCTTCCCATCGCAAGGTGCGCGCCAGCGCTCGTCGCAACAAGCATGCTGCTGACCATCGCTGGGCGCAGCGCTCGTCGCACGTCGCAACAAGCACGCTGCACGCCATCGCTGGGCGCAGCGCTCGTCGCACGCACACATGCGCTTGCTGCGCGCGAGGCTCCGTGCGCTTGCGCGAGGCAGTGCACGTTGTGGCGCAGCACGCTTGCTGCCCACACGCGACTGCTCGTGCCTTGCTCTCGCCCTTGCCCATGCGCCCATTGCTCACAGCCCACGACACAAGGTAGGGCTGCTGCCTTGTGCTCGTGCACCATGCCCTTGCTCGCTGCATTCGTACCGCATGGGCGACGAACTCCCTTGCTCGTCGTCGCATGCCCGCACTATACAACACCGCTTAAGGGTTACACGTAGCGTCCATTGCTTTGTGCGTGCAAGTTACATGAGCGAATCGCATAAAAAATTTAGAATTTATTTTCAAAATTAATGACAAATTAATAAATAATATTAATTTCATAATTTTCGGGCGAAAAATCGAAAATTTATTATTTAATTGATTTCCGATTAACATGGATTCAAGTCTAGGTCATAAAAATTTAAAATTTAACATAAATTTACAATTTTTATGGTGGTTTAAAATCATAGGTATCTAATTAAATTATAACTAATTATGAAAATCAAATTTATTCTAAATTATTCCAATTTTCAACAAATTAATCATAATTACAAATTAGATTGCATAATTAACAAGGCTAGGCATTCAAACTTGTTAAACATATACAATAGGTCAATCAAAAATTCAAGATTTATCAACAAGAATCGCAAATATTTTATTAATCCCACCTACGACATATTTTTTAAAGGTGGGATTATTGAAAAATATGTCGTAGGTGGGATTAATAAAAGAAAACCGGCCAAAGGTTGGATTAATATTACCAAATTTTCCAATATTTAATTTAACATCTTAAATTTACGAAATTTTGCATTCGAAAAACTAAAACCTCCGAAAAGTCATAGTTAGGCTTCGAATTTGAGAATTCTGGGTTCGGCCGAAAATTACTATTTTTGTCAAAATTTTAGAATGCCTTTTACATGCGGAATTGACACAAAAATCACTCGATTTGGATGAGTAACGAAGAAACTGCCGAAAAACTGCGTACGTATAATTAAATAAACGCAATTTGCAATTAATTAACAATTACGAAAATTAATCACCCCTTTTAATTCTTGCAAATTTGTAATATTTAACCATGTTCATGCAATTTAGATTATGAAAATAATAAGAGGCTCGTGATACCACTGTTAGGTTATGATACATATGACAATTCATAAATCATGCGGAAAAACCATAAAGTCAGGAAAGCATATTATTTTCACATAATCATTTAGCATAGAATAGATGCATACATGTTGCAGCGTGCCTTGCCTAGCTGCGCCCGAACCGAACAAGAACAAGTCATTAGGACTCCAAATGTCGTCCCTCCGTAGATAGTCCACAGTACGTCCGGATCCGCCTCAAGTTAGACCAACTAGAATCGCCCTTAAGGTTACTAGGAATTTCGGCTATGTGTTTGCAAGTGTATGGCTGATTTTTCTTTCAATAACTTACCCTTTGAATACTTCAATCGTACCTGCAAATAATGACCCTAGGCCCTTATTTATAGAGGTATGGAAAAGGAACTGGAATCCTATTAGGATACTAATTAGTTAAACTAGAATCCTAGTAGGACTCTAACTAACTAATTTTATCCTTTTAGGATTAGGAATTTAATCATCAAACAAATCCTATACAATTTAGGTTTCGTATGTGAACACAAACTCTACACGAGCATGACCCACGAGCGTGCAGGCCATGTCCGCGCACAGCCCACACGGACGCTTGGCCCACGCGAGCCGCAAGCCCACGCGAGCAGCAGCACAGCTCGCAGCCCATTGCTGCGCGCGCTGCGCGCGTTGCCATGGCCTGCTGGGCCTGGCCTTGCGCTGGGCCTGGCGTGGCCTTGGCTGTTCGTGTGGTGCGCTTGGCTTGCTGGGAGATGGCCTGGCTTCGTGCTGGGCCCTCGTTCGGCAGGCCTCGTCCGATGCTTATTCGTACGATACGCTTCCGATTAAATTCCCGGTTCCGGAATTCATTTCCGATACGAACAATATTTAATATTTCCGATTCCGGAATTAATTTCCGTTTCGAACAAATATTTAATATTTCCGTTTCCGGGATTATTTTCCATTTCCGATAATATTTCCGATTCTGACAATATTTCCGTTTCCGGCAATATTTCCAATTCCGACAATATTTCCATTTCCGATAATATTTTCCCGATACGTACCATGTTTCCGTTTCCGGGAACATCTACGATTTGGATAATATTTATATTTCCGATACGATCCATATTTCCGTTTCCAGCAATATCATCGTTTCCTGAGTATTCATTTCTTGCTTGTGACGATCTCAGCTCCCACTGAAACCAAGATCCGTCGATTCCGAATATCCATAGATAGAGTATTTAATGCCATTAAATACTTGATCCGTTTACGTACTATTTGTGTGACCCTACGGGTTCAGTCAAGAGTAAGCTGTGGATTAAAATCATTAATTCCACTTGAACTGAAGCGGCCTCTAGCTAGGCATTCAGCTCACTTGATCTCACTGAATTATTAACTTGTTAATTAATACTGAACCGCACTTATTAGACTTAACATAGAATGCATACTTGGACCAAGAGCATTATTTCCTTCACTGCCCGCACTTGATGTTTTTCAAGTGCTGCCAAAATATTGGCAGCACTTGATGTTCAAGTGGTGCCAATTTAGAAAATGAGCCCGCACTTGACATATTTTGTCCTGCCAATTTTAGAAAATGAGCCCGCACTTGACATATTTGGTGCTGCCAATTTTGAAAATGAGTTTGCACTTGACATATTTGGTGCTACCAAGATTGAAAATGAGCCCGCACTTGACATATTTGGTGCTGCCAAATTTGAAAATGAGCCCGCACTTGACATAAAAATGGGCAGCACAAGCATAAAAATGAGCCGCACTTGATATATAAATGAGCCGCACTTGGCCTATAAATGAGCCGCACTTGATCTAGATTTGTTGTATAACCGATTTCCCTGCTACATATTACAATTGGACCACGCCAATGATTAACCTCCATAGGTCATATAAAAACTATCCAATTATATAGATAATTAAATTAAATAATATATAATTGTAAATATAAAAGTAGTTTACATTACAATTATATGAAAAACTAGCATCCATAATTTAAGATTCAGTACAAGAAAATATCAAAGACAATCACTAGTAATGGAGTTTGCCAACATTTCTCGAACTTCATCTATCTCCTCAAAGGTGAAAGGCCGCTCCCTCGGATTATTGAATACCTTTAAAATATCAACCATCAAAAAATATATATACACTTTAGTTATATTATAAATATTGAATCGTACAATAAATTAAGACTTAATTTGTTCATAACAAAGAAATAATGAACCGTATAATAATAAAAATAGCTAATTTCGGTCCCAACTTTCAACTAATGAACTTAAATGAGTATTTTAAAGTCTTTCTGTGAGGGGGTCGAAAAAGCACGAGGCTAATGCGTGACCTCGTCCCTCGTGGGTGTGACGATTCTTTTTATTCAATCAAGTGTAATTGGATTTCCTGTGAGTTTACACCCAATTGACTAGTAATATAGGAGTCGCCATTCAGTTTTTAACGACAATGAGAAAAACTGAAAAAACCCGGTTATCGTGACATAAAGGGAGTGCAATTATGTTTGACCACGACGGCTGTAGGTTCCCTTGTGATCCCTGGTGTGGGGATCTCTCAACATACACCCGCAAGGTAGAGATTGAGGGTTCGGGGGACTGTAACTACCGAGAGGAGTACTTCGCTCGTCGATAACTCCAGAGGCAGGATATCCTTACTAGCTCAGCATAAATAATTGAAGGGACATGCGTTAACTATTAAACTAATCTGAGTTGATTTTAGCAATATGCAACATATAATACTAGATCGATCGCGATTATCTGATTTAAGTAGCATTAAGGGACCTAGCATGATAATCCAACTTCCCGAAAATATTATATTTGTTAGGCGTGATAGAACAATCAGATTTAGTTAGTTTAACGGTTCATAAAAAGGGCGAGGAAAGCAATTAAATCATAGAAAAGGGACACATTACGACGCACCCTTGAGAGGTGCGTCATGGTTCTCAGAAAACTAACCATTTTGACTTTGCTATTTCTCCTTTTTATTTAACGAATCTCAATTATGGGACAGGATACGTTCTGTTCGATTTGTGGATCGATTGCGACAGAACGCGTGAACAATTTCGCAGCGTGAGGCTTAGGCGTAGGGGTTTAGAGTCAATATTCAGAATATGAATTGTGTGTTGTTGTCTTTTCACGTCGAATTTGGGGCTGTATTTATAGGGAAGAGTTCGTGGAAAGATAGAATTGCAGAGTTCTAATCCACAAAGAATTAGGAAAAAACACGTCCCAGGTATTTTCAGCGCCCAGGGCTAGGCGTCAAAGATTTCGGCGCCCAGCTCTGGGCGTTGAAAATAGGATCCAGGCAATTTCAGCGCCCAGGGCTGGGCGTTGAAATTGCTGTTTGTGCCTTTTCTTTGTCAGATTCGGATTCCTAGAATCCGGAGTGTTTGAGACTTAATCGAGTCTTTTTGTGCGTATCAATTTCATGACGGAATGCGTCTGGGCCCGTTACGAACTCTAGGCTCGTTAGGATTTTAATTAATACGTAACTCTTATTTCCGAATCATATTAGGAATAGGATTCTTGCAGTTTTCTATCTCATTTAGGATTTATGTTGGAGTGCAACACCTAATTCTGACAGGTTTCTATCTTTTATGACTTGCCACTTTTAGAAGCTACCTTTTACGACAGTTACTATTTTTAGCAGGTTTCTATAAATAGCAGGTTTCGGGTGAAATGAAAAGGGGAATTGAGATTCGTTTATTTTATAGGAGATGCGTTGTCAAGTGGAGATTTATGTTTTCATCATCGAACCTTCCCTTTCGGGAATGGGGACAAATGTAGGTGTCTACAGTTAGCCCCCACTTTGACTGAGTCTTGGAGTAACACGATGGTCAAAGTATTAGACGGAGTGCGTCATAGAAGTCATGGTGACCTGTTTTGGCAAGGGTCTCACGAGCCCCCGAGTGATAACATTTGACTTAAGGGTCATCACTTGAAGCGTCGACATATCCCTCACGTGTCATTGGGATTTGTCAACGGATAGTATAGAAACTTCCTCACTTTTTCATTGGAAGGATCTAAAGAAGTGTAGAAACTCCCTCACTTTGTCATTAGGAGTAGCTACAGATGTTTTCGAAATCAAAGCTATAAAGTGTAATTGGGCCTGGCCAAGCCCAACCACGAGGTAAATTTTTTTTTTAAAGATTCTCATTTTCAAGGCTAGTTAAACGAGAAAACCCCCTTGTTTTTATGGGACGTAAAATGAAGGAAAATCCAGCACATCGTTCATTTTTGGAAAAACGGAAAACCAATCCTTTTAATTTTTTGGAAAAAGGGAAAACCGAAAAAAGGTTATCGCTGCAGCGACTAAGGACCTGCGCGGTTAGTGACGAAGACCCCGCCGGCTAAAGATGGCGAGCCTGTCCGCTAAGGGTGGACACCCCGTCCGATAGAAGTGGACGAATCTGTTTTTAAAATTTGAAAATAAGGACCTACGCGGTTTGTGACGTAGACCCCGCCGGCTAAAGATGGCGAACCTGTCCGCTATGGGTGGACACCCCGTCCGATAGAAGTGGACGAATCTATTTTGAAATTTGTTTTGTGTTTTTTTTTTGAAAATAAGGACCTACGTGGTTTGCGCCGTAGACCCCGCCGGCTGAAGATGGCGAGCCTGTCCGCTAAGGGTGGACACCCCGTCCGATAGAAGTGGACGAGTCTGTTTTGAAGTTCGTTTGTTTCTTTTCGAAAATAAGGACCTACGCAGTTTGTGACGTAGACCCCGCCGGCTTAAGATGGCGAGCCTATTTTGAATTTGAAGACTTTATTTTTCGAAAACTGAGGACCTGCGCGGCTAGTGACGCAGACCCCGCCCGCTGAAGGTGGGCGAGCCCTGTCCGCTAAGGGTGGACGCCCCGCTCGCTGGAGGTGAGCGAACCTGAATTCGTCTTTTCGATTTGGGATTTGCGTGTCGCGACGCGATCTTGCCTGATTGAGGTGGGCAAGTCTCTATTTTTTGTTCATTGTGATTTCTTTTTTTTGAGAATTTTTTTTGTTCATTCTTGCAAGAGCGAATTCTTTCGAGGGATGCTCGAATTTAGTTGTAACCTGAACGTGGGCTGACAACGTGTTCAGACGGACCTTTGTCTTGCGACCGTCTATTTTCATGGTTTGAGCTAGTCTTTACGGCTCAATTTTGCCACTACCTAGGTCCTTGATTAGGGGACCATGTACAAGTATCAACGGCGACCTTTATTTTGAGGTCGTAATCCGGTTTTATTTTTTGAGATTACCCAAACACAGGACTTCGTACAGCGTAGTCTGGGAATATTGTTTTAACTTTGCATACTTTCTTTTAAGATATATTTTCCTCCGAGCCCCCAAGCACTCGTGCTTGGCGGTAAGTTCTTGTCAAAGAGGTTCGTTGGGGATACGCATTCTGTAATGTCCTTGATCATGTTTGGGATTGTGCTCGTAAGTGCGAGCGATCTTTGTAGTGGTGTGCTACTCTTAACAAAGCCTTGAGGTGCGACTTTCAGTAAAGAAATCGGCAACTTTCAAATGAATATGGCAGGGCCCTATAGAAGTCAAAGAGGGTTAGGGATCATTTTCGGCGCCCAAGCCTGGGCGTTAAAGATTTCGGCGCCCAGCGCTGGGCGCTGAAAATAATTCCTGGCGAGCTTTCTTGATGACACAGTTGGCCTCTTGTTCGTTCGTTTATTTCACTTGGAAGTTCTATGTATTCTCTTTTCTTTTGTTTTTTCTTTGTTTTTAGAATGTGATGATTTTCTTGAGAAGCCGTAGCCGATTGGTGGACTACGGTGCTTGTCGCTTTGGGGCGATTATTTTAAGGAACTGTTGCTCTTAAGGCGTACAGTTATTGCAATAGTTGGGCGAGTCTATTTGGCCCGAGTAAAATACCTTGAGGCGTAAGATTTTGACCGCTCTTGTATATATCTTTCTTCTTTTGAACGCGTTCGTGAATGTTCGATACTTAGAATGATGATATGTATGTGCGAACGAGCGTTCATAGGATGGCCGTCGTGTGCGGTCCATTAATCAGTTTGCTTGAATCATTTTTTTTTTGAACAATGACTGATTTTGAATAGTTTGCTTAGAAGCTTGATAGGGGTCAGGCCCATTCATGAAGTGGGCTTAAACATCGTGCCCTTTCGATTGTTCAAACATTTGCTTCGAGATTTTTTTTATTTTGCTATGGTCGTTTCGTAGCTAGGAGCCCCCAAGTATGCATGTTGGGACGCTTTCTTTTGGCGTACGATTTTTTAGGTTCTTTCGAAAAAGATGCCTTGGGGTTCCGCTCGTGTAGGTGCGAGCTATCCCTTTCGTGGTAGGTAATATTTTGCTACCTTTAATCCTTAATGTAGGAGTCGTGTGGCTTGCATTTTGAATTTGGGCGATAAGTAATCTTTGCCTCTTTTACACGTGCTCTTGGTCGTGCCTACATTAGTGCAATATGCCTTACTCTCTTTTTTTTACTTGCACCGTGGGATGGTTGAACTTATGGTGCGACGTAGGCTCGTGTGGCCTAACGGCGTGTTTTAGAACATTCCTCTAGGTGTTGGGATATCATTATTATTTTTTGCATTGGAGTACTTCATCATGCCTCGTTCAGGTGTTTCGAACAAGTGTAGCACCTTCTGCGTGGGTTGGTACGGCTTATTACTTTGTTCGATGCGAGGATTCATAGGTGTTTTTTTTTTCTTATTTTTATGTCTGGGAAAAACTTAGCTAGTAGAAAGAATCAGCGCCCAGGCTGGGGCGTTAAAGATATCGGCGCCCAGCTCTGGGCGTTGAAAATGATTTCTGGGTATATTTTGACAGTTCTTATCCTTGATTTTTTTCTTTCGCTTTTGCTTTGGAACGAGGTAGACTGTGTAACGGGCGCTTGTAGGGCGAGCGTTATGTGCAGTAGTTTGATCGGAGTTTTGGTGACTCGCGATTTTCAGTTACCCTTGTTAGTGGGGTGACTTTATATGTTCTAAGTAGTGCTTAGAATTTGGGAGGGGTTGTAGCCATTCTAAGGTTCGTTTTACACGATTAAAGCTTAGGATTGTTCCCCTATGATGTATGTATAGCATTAGCGTCGAGAATTTGCGATAAAATCGTCATTTCGAGTATTTTTAGAGTGTTTTTCACAAGCCCCCAATTGTAGCTACGGGATTGACTTGGTGCTATAATGCTTTGCATAAGTTTTTATGCATTCATGGTGACATGAATCATGAATAGTTTGAACCAGACTCGTTTAGTGCGAGGTACGTTCGAGTAGTGATTTTGCTGCTTCTCTTGTAAATGTCGTATTGTGCGACATTGCCATGGTCAAGGTAGTCATATGTTGAAGTGTGCCTTGTCCAAAATCTAGGTGCCTTTCTTTACCCATAATCATATTTGGAAATCTTTTGACTTACTTGCAACATTGAGATAAACGCATACTTAGCTTAAACCAACGACACTTTATTATGTTCGAAAAAGTCTTTGAAAATTATTTGAAAATTATTTAAAATCCGAGTCCTACTGTGTACAATCCGAGGTGTCCTAAGTAGGTTGACTTATAGAAGAGTTCGTACAGGATTACATGAATGAATCAAAATACTGTTACGATTTTTGGAATGATGTCTAAGGATTTGCTGGAAGCCAGGGTGCAGGCGTCAAGATATACTTGTGCCCGTTTGGCATATACTTTAGGCTTTTAGGGCCATCTTTTCCAAAATTGCGGGAATATAAACCATTTTCAAATTGACTTAGATTTACTTGGTGTATGTCTGTATAAAAGGTCGAGGTATACTTAGTTCTTTCCCTATTTCTTTCATTTCAATTTTTAGCCCCCAGTTGCTGTTGTGTCTTCCCATTAATAATGTTTTCAGATTTCGATTTTAGATGCCCATGTCACATGTCTGAGTAGGGTGAGCCTTGGTTAAGTGCCAAGTCCTATTGAAAATGTCTAATTTTTTTTCAAAGGGGATTCGCAAACATTTGAATTACCATGAACGGGTGCCCTGAGTTCGAAGGAACGATGGGGCGACGCCGTAGGACAATCCTCTTTATTGCAATCTTACTGCCTTTACTACTTGTCGGCGATTATGACTGTGTCTAGTGGTGAAAGAAGGTCTTTAAGCAAACGACTATATCTAGTGGTGAAAGAAAGTCTTTAAGTGAGTTAGTTCGCTTTAGGGAGGGTCAAGTCGAGTACTTTAGAGGTCATGGACGCTTGCGCTAGCCCCCATTCAATTGAGGTAAAGCGATCTTTTGAGTCTTGGCTAAGTGTCTAGGAGTGTGAGTGCTCCTTCTGGCAAGGGTACGTGCCCTTATTATTTTCGATGTGTGCTCATTAATTTGGGCATCTTGGTGGCTTGGATTCTTGCTTTAACTTAAATTTTTCTTTCGACTTGGGTTGCAAGTAATTAAATTTCAATAAGGGACTTCTATTCTTTATTCTAGTTTTTCTATAGGCTTTAATATTTTTGCAAATTGGTTGGACCGAATCATGGATTGCCTACGTATCTGCCTTAAATAGATTTAATTTGGAATCAGGTCTTGCGTAGTTCTTAGCCTAGAAAATGGTTTCTTAGAATGCCGAATTCGATAAGTATGTTCTGAGATTGAAACATATTTTTTGAAACGGTAGAATAAGTGAAGTTTATTATTATTTTAATCTGCTGCCTTGCCGTAAGCCAAAAATTTGTTTTATATATTTTTTTTTTGAGTACATGTATTTTTTTTGGTGGTACGTATATCTGAATACGTGTTGTACCCCTCCAAGTGTTCGTTATTTTTCCGTGCATGTGCGGATAAAATGACGAGCACTTCTGGACGAAATTTGGCGAGTAGAGAGAATCAGCGCCCAGGCTGGGGCGTTAAAGATTTCGGCGCCCAGCTTTGGGCGCTGAAAATGATTTCTGGCGATCCTTTTTTGGTGCGCTAAATGCTTCTTTTTATTTTTAGACTAACTTTAGAGGCGCTTTGCAAAGTTCTTTTTTTATTATTTATTACTTTTTTGTACTTTTCATTTGTCTTCTTTTTTTTATTCGTGACTCAAGACGGTTTGAAAGACGGGTTGAATGAGATAGGATAAGTTGTATAGGTATTAGTCGAGCACGAGGATTTCATCAACCAAGGCCAATGAATAGCATGGGGACAGCTCAAGGGTATAGGAGGTATCCACACAAGTTATATGGTCATTATGCTAATGGTGGCGTAAGAACAGGTTTGGGTTTTGGAAATAATGGGTATGACGTACGTGTCAATGGTCGTGCGTGGTTTGCGGTTGACAACACGTTCGAGAACAAGAGTCGAGGTAATGGTTTCTTGGGTTATGGCGATGAGAACATGGATGGGTTAAATGAGCTGAACAGGGGCCCCAGAGCGAAGGCGTCTAAGAACATAAGGACTGGAAAGGGTAAACATCGTAGAACTTTATGTAGCTTTTGTGGCATGATTTGGATTGGTTGAATCAGTTCTTTTCCTTCGTTTACTTGGGTAAATTTCGCACTTTGGGAGGTACGGGCTAAGTATTTCATGGTTCGCTCTTTTCGCTCTCCCTTTTCTCTTTCTATTCTTTTTGCTCGGGATTTCTCCCCAACATAAATCCTTCAATCAATTTGGGCTAAAAGGTAGATGGTTGTGGTCTTTGTTTGAGTCACGAGGCGAGACTGAGTGAGCCTCGTTTGGTAGGCCTATAGTGGACCTTTAATTTTAGTAGGCCTAGGGTGGACCTTTTAAGTTGTCTTACTTTGCAAGCGTATTTAGTCGTTTCTTAAAATGTGCAAATAGCGTAGATTAAAAATGTTGTTTTTACCTTATTGAAATTTAACGAAAGAATTACATCGAAAATAATTTTTACAGTTTTTGGGATTTAATGGGAAGTTGTGATTTAGACTCAAACTTTCATTAATCTTTCTGATTATAACCCGTGTATGAATATAAGGAGGTGGCCTAGACTCAAAATAATGACGTGGCGTAAGCCTATAATACTTGACCAAGCGACTCTCAGACTTTGGCTAATTGGACCATAACTTTCGTTGGTTGACACTTCAGATTTTAACCCTTGGGTGTTCATTTGTCATGCGCCATTTTGCTTAATGTTGGCAAGGTAGTTAATTGGGGAGATCGAATTTTTATTTTTGCAAGGCTAGAATCATTAGTGCGGCTTCTCTCTTAGTGTGTATTGCTTTACCCCAATGGTAGCCTTATGACATGCCGATTTGGGTATTTTCATGGTTTGTCAGGTTGCATTCATGGAAAATCTTTTAGTCCGTACTTAGGAATACTTCAAGGAGTGAGTGACTCGAGAGGACTATGATAGTCGTGACCCAATGTGATCATAAGCCTTGAGGCGATTAATTTTATGCTTTGCCAGTGGTATTGACGCCTTAGGTTCACTTTGGGGGTTGTGCGACTATGGAGGAATGATTTTCAGAATATGACTGTTTCCATTTTGCAAATACTTGAATTAAATAATATGTTCTTTTTATTGGTGAGAGAGAGTATTGAGGCCGTGGATTCTTAGCAAGGGATGACAATTACATATGGGTGCTCATTGATTTAAATGTTAGGAAGGGAGACTCAATATGGTTTAACCTTTTAACTTGCTGAACGACACCAAGCATTAGGACCGATTCTATGGATAAGACAACTAAGACTTAGGATTTGGATTGTATTTTGGCATAGCCTAGTCTAGACTCGGATTTATTTGAACATTTATTTTTTTCTTGAAGACTTTATTCGAACATTATTTTTTGAATATTTTTCCCATGTGACATTCAAGGTCGTTTAATTAGCATGCTCGGTTTTGGTGCCGAGCATTGTCGTCGTAGGAGGCCTAACAACGACACAAAGAGTTATTTATTGTTTTATCTTTTAGTCGCTTTTAGAGTCGAGTGCCTTTTCATACGCCCCTGCAGCAATGTTTACGAAAAGTTTTTTTTTTGCTACGTATATTTTTTTATGCGCGGGCACCGAGGCTGCTGTGCCTGATATTAATGATATTAATCCACAGCTTACTCTTGACTGAACCCGTAGGGTCACACAAATAGTACGTAAACGGATCAAGTATTTAATGGCATTAAATACTCCATCTATGGATATTCGGAATCGACGGATCTTGGTTTCAGTGGGAGCTGAGATCGTCACAGGCAAGAAATGAATACTCCGGAAACGATGATATTGCCGGAAACGGATTCTACAACTGAAGCGGAGTACATTGCTGCACATGAAGCAGCAAAGGAAGCTATATGGCTAAGGAAGTTCATAGGTGAACTTGGTGTAGTCCCCTCCATTAAGGGACCAATAGCCCTGTATTGTGATAATAACGGAGCTATTGCACAGGCAAAGGAGCCTAGACACCACCAGAGAGTCAAGCATGTACTTCGTAGATTTCACCTTCTACGAGAGTTCGTTGAAAGAAAAGAAGTCGAGATAAACAAGATTGGAACTGATGACAACATATCAGATCCATTAACTAAACCTCTGCCGCAGGCGAAGCACAACTCGCACACTACAGCTATGGGAATCAAGCATATTGGAGAATGCCTTTAATGTCCCTGTTTAATGTTTTAAAGTTTTAGAGTTTAAATCTTTGTAAAACATTATTGGTTAATCATTCACAACAAATGAAAAGAATTCATTTTTCCATTTAATTAGTGGTTTATTAAATGATGAGTCCCTTCAATTTGACGATATATTCAAGATAGACTGTCAGGACCAGTCCTGTGACTAAGACATGTCTATCAAGTGAACTTGAATGTCAAAGGTTGAAAATGGTCCCTAGTCGGAGTTTTCTATAAAATTGGACGCATAGAAAACGTTAGACGATTAGAATGCAAGATTACTAGTAGTTCTGTTTCTTGAACTATGTGGACATGGCAATGTCATAATCATTTGCATAGATACTTACTTTGGGAAGACTAGTATCGGACAAGACCTATGAAACTTTACTGTAAGAGATGAAAATCTGTCATAAGTAAATTTCATTAAAATTATTAGACACTAAATCCTCAATACCTGAGTGATTTGAGATTACTTGTTTGAGAACTGGTTGCTTTGACGTTGACCAACCGTCGCACCGTAAAAGGAGGCTATAAAGGCAACGCTCAGGTAATCACCTATCAAACGAAGTCTAATATCAAGATCGCAAGATTGGGATTGTCCTCCCATAAATCAGGATGAGATGCTTAAAAGTTGTACAAGGCCACTCGGAGAGCTAGAAACTGTGAAATGCATGGCCGTGCTCGGATGAATCATAGGCTATGATTATCTGTTTATTTGATCAGTTGAACTCTGAAACCGCGGAACACCTCTGGACATAATAAGGATGACAACTCTTACCTTATGTTCAAGAGCAAGCATCGAGCGACAAAGGAATTAGGAAATGCACACTTGTCCCTAAGGACAAGTGGGAGACTGAAGGAAATAATGCCCTTGGTCCAAGTATGCATTCTATGTTAAGTCTAATAAATGCGGTTCAGTATTAATTAACAAGTTAATAATTCAGTGAGATCAAGTGAGCTGAATGCCTAGCTAGAGGCCGCTTCAGTTCAAGTGGAATTAATGATATTAATCCACAGCTTACTCTTGACTGAACCCGTAGGGTGACACAAATAGTACGTAAACGGATCAAGTATTTAATGGCATTAAATACTCCATCTATGGATATTCGGAATCGACGGATCTTGGTTTCAGTGGGAGCTGAGATCGTCACAGGTAAGAAATGAATACTCCGGAAACGATGATATTGCCGGAAACGGAAATATGGATCGTATCGGAAATAAAAATATTATCCAAGTCGTAGATGTTGCAGGAAACGGAAACATGGTACGTATCGAAAAATATTATCGGAAATGGAAATATTGCCGGAATCGGAAATATTGCCGGAAACGGAAATATTGTCAGAATCGGAAATATTATCGGAATCGGAAAATGATTCCGGAAACGGAAATATTAAATATTTGTTCGAAACGCAAAATTAATTCCGGAATCGGAAATATTAAATGTTGTTCGTATCGAAAATGAATTCCGGAATCGGGAATTTAATCGGAAGCGTATCGTACAAATTAGCATCGGACGAGGCCCGCTAGATGATGGCCCAGCACGAAGCCAGGCCATCGCCCAGCGAGCCGCACGCAGCAACGCACGCCTCGACCAGGCCCAGCGCAAGGCCAGGCCTAGCCAAGGGCGCGCGCGCACGCAGCACCGCACATGGGCTGTACGCTTGTCGTGGGCCGCAAGGCCTGCGCAGGTGCACGGCTTGTACGATGCGTGTGCGGGAAATCCTAATTCTATTTGGATTCATGCGAAGATTAAAATCCTAATCTTATTAGATTTGCTTTGTTATTTAGAGTCCTAATAAAGTTCTAATTAACAAATCCACATCATAGTAGGATTACAATTCTTTTTCCATACCTCTATAAATAAGGGCCTAGGGTCATTATTTATACACAAGTTTTCAAGTATTCATAGCTAGGATTTTTAAGCAGAAAAATCAGCCATAACTCTTGCCCATTTAGCCGAAAATAAGTAGTACCTTAAGGGCTATCCGGACGTGCTGTGGACTATCTACGGAGGGACGACACTTGGAGTCCTAAAGACTTGTTCTTGTTCGGTTCGGGCGCAGCTAGGGAAGGCACGCAACAAAGAGTATGCATCTAAACTATGCTAAATGATTATGTGTAAATAATATGCTTTCCTGGCTTTATGGTTTTTCCGCATGATTTATGAATTGTCATATGTATCATAACCTAACAGTGGTATCACGAGCCTCTTATTATTTTCATAATCTAAATTGCATGAACATGGTTAAATATTACAAATTTGCAAGAATTAAAAGGGGTGATTAATTTTCGTAATTGTTAATTAATTGCAAATTGCGTTTATTTAATTATACGTACGCAGTTTTTCGGGAGTTTCTTCGTTACTCATCCAAATCGAGTGATTTTCGGCCGAACCCAGAATTCTCAAATTCGAAGCCTAACTATGACTTTTCGGAGGTTTTAGTTTTTCGAATGCAAAATTTCGTAAATTTAAGATGTTAAATTAAATATTTGCGATTCTTGTTGATAAATCTTGAATTTTTGATTGACCTACTGTATATGTTTAACAAGTTTGAATGCCTAACCTTGTTAATTATGCAATCTAATTTGTAATTATGATTAATTTGTTGAAAATTGGAATAATTTAGAATTAATTTGATTTTCATAATTAGTTATAATTTAATTAGATACCTATGATTAAAAACCACCATAAAAATTGTAAATTTATGTTAAATTTTAAATTTTTATGACCTAGACTTGAATCCATGTTAATCGAAAATCAATTGAATAATAAATTTTTGATTTTTCGCCCTAAAATTATGAAATTAATATTATTTATTAATTTGTCATTAATTTTGAATATAAATTTTAAAATTTTATGCGATTCGCTCATATAATTTGCACGCACAAAGCAATGGACGCTACGTGTTACCCTTAAGGGGTGTTGTATAGTGCGGGCATGTGACGACGAGCAAGGGAGCTCGTCGCCCATGCGGTACGAAAGCAATGAGCAAGGCCATGGTGCACGAGCACAAGGCAGCAGCCCTGCCTTGTGTCGTGGGCTGTGTGCAATGGGCGAATGGGCGAGGGCGAGAGCAAGGCACGAGCAGTCGCGTGTGGGCAGCAAGCGAGCTGCGCCACGGCGCGCACTGCCTCGCGCAAGCGTGCGGAGCCTCGCGCGCAGCGAGCGCAAGCTTGCGTGCCACGAGTGCTGCGCCAAGCATCGATCGCTCGCGCGCAACGAGCGCTGTTGTGCGTGCAACGAGCGCTGCGCCCAGCGATGGCAAGCAGCTCGCTATTGCGACGTGCGACGAGCGCTGCGCCTAGCGTTGGGCTGCGGCAGCATGCTCGTGCGTCGAACGCTGGTGCGCGCAGCGAGCACCAGCTCGCGTGATGCCTTGCGATGGTGAGCAGCAGCGATGCGAGGCAGCGCATGGGCTGCGCGCACATGGCCAGCGATGGCTGTGTGCGTGTGGCCCATGGGCGTGCGATGCGTGGGATTGTTGCGTTGCGATTAGATTGTTTTGAAATTTTAATTTGAAATTTTCAGTTTACGTAATTTTAATTAATTTTAAAATTAATAATTTAAATTATTTTCTTGGATTTTAATTTTGAATATTGTAATTATAATAAATTTTATTTATTCTAATTATTTTACTAAAATTAAAATCATGAATTAATTTAAATACGACTGAAATTAAATTAAACTTTTTGGATTCAATTATAAATTTATATGAGCTTTAAATTTTAATTAAATTTGTATGTTTCCGGTTAGACTAGAAATACATTTTTATGTTTAAAATTAGTAAAGCATATGAATTTATTGGTTTAAGTGGGAGCCCTTTTTAGTCATAAACTCTTGATTAGGTTTACAAATCCTTAAGGTTAAAACAACTTGATTAGAATTAATAAGGACTGAATAATTTGTAGATTATTGGTGCCCTTGATTAATTGCTGCAAATGTTTACGTGATGCATGATGTGTTTTACTAACCAGCTATGTGGGCCATTCATGATAATGAATGGATGAATGGTATGTATTGTATATGTACTGTTTTGCAGGTTATGAAGTGACTAGTATGGCCCAAATAGGATAGAAAATATGGTCTGCGTACCATTAATTTGAATGTAATTGGTCTAAAGTACCAAAGTTGTTTTTCAATTCAAATATGGTCTGCGTACCATCAAATAGTTGTAATTAGTTTTAATTATAGCTTATCCTATTTGAAGAAAATGGTGCCTCCCACGGAGATTTTGAAGACGGACTTTGAAGTTAAAAGCTTCAAGATGAAGTCGGGCCATACTAGATCACATTTATCTTATGCATGTTTTAAGTTATTTATTGCTTTTAAATATGTCTTAAAATGCATGAGATCAAAAGCTTGATTATGTTGCATGATTAAGGATTTTAGTTCACTTAAAATCTAACCAACATAGTAAGAGCCTTATGTTCCAAACTTAAAAATTGAGTTAAAAGGTGCCATGCCAAAATATACACTTGCTTGGATATCCTTTACATCAATCTAGTAATAGTTTTCGCTCAGCGAGGTGTTACTTATTGGTCCTAAAGGGGCAAGGTACACAAATAATTGTGAGTACATGTTAGTTTTGGTGAAACTCAACGATATAAGTAAGGAGTCCTTTTATGTCGTGGAAAAATCGATAGGTTTACCTAATAAGTTCTTAGATGTACCTATCAACCAAGAATAGTTTCTAGACTATTAGCAAAAGGCTTTTGCTTACCTAAGATGTTTTAGGATTAAGTCGACAAACTGTGCTTAGTTCTTCAATGATTTTAGGATCTTGGAATCATTTTATTCACACCTGCCGGAACACATAACTTGGATAAAATGCTTAATGAACATTGAATTATGCATGAATGCTAGAATTTAAGTTTATTAAGAGAAACTGTGAATGGTTATTTATTTGTTTATTCTTTTCAATTGTAGTTTTAAATATGGCAAACAACAATCAAAACATCATCATAGGTTCTGAGCTTATGGTCAAGCTGAACCTGGCAAATTTTCTTGAATG
Organism: Spinacia oleracea; assembly: GCF_020520425.1. Taxonomy (NCBI): domain Eukaryota; kingdom Viridiplantae; phylum Streptophyta; class Magnoliopsida; order Caryophyllales; family Amaranthaceae; genus Spinacia; species Spinacia oleracea. The sequence continues at coordinate 41,267,012 of NC_079488.1, forward strand.
GGAAGCTAAGCTAGTTGAAATAGTCAAACTCAATGGACTTGAGTATGTACTGTCACATCCCATGCCAAGCTACTATGCCAGAGACATGACCCCTGAGAGATTTTACACCTGGGATGCGGATCTCAAAAAGGTTATGAGTCTCATGCTGAACAATATCCCTGATGATTGGGCTAGAAGGTTTGTAGCCTATGAACCTTTTACGCTCATCAAGAATATGAGGGATATCTGTCGTGGAAGCACGGAGGACAGGGACCTGAACGTCCATGAGTTGATTGAATCAATGTCTGGTCTAAAGGTTAGTTCTCCCAACAGGTGTTATAGGATGGAAGTCCAAGAAACACATGTTCAGCTCCTTCGCACTAAACAGAGGGTAGGCGTCCCACTGAGGTTCCATGTGGATCTTATGCGTTCATACTTTGATCGCCTAAGTCTACTAGGAACACCAATAAGCGAAAGGATGGAAATCTCTATCTTGCTCAATTCACTACACAGTGGGTTTGGTCGCTTCAAGCAACTATACCTAAGTGAACCAAGAGAAGAAACAGTTGCAGAATTTGTTCACCTTGTCAGAAAGGCTAAAATAATACTGGACTGTGAAGCCAAAGATTTACTCAAGGCTAGAAGGAGACCGTTCAAGAAAAGTGGAAAGTCCAAGGGCGATGCTAAATCAAAGCAGGACAAGTCCACATCAAGCTGTCTTTATTGTGATGGAATAGGCCATTACAAAAGAGAATGTCCAAAGCTAAAGGAAGATCAGAAGAACGGAACAGTCGTTCCATCTTCAGGTATTTTCGTTATAGACTGTATACTTGTTAATTCAACTTCTTGGGTATTAGATACAGGTTGTGGCTCACACTTATGTTCCAATCCACAGGGACTAAGAAGGAGTAGAAAGTTAAGCAAGGGTGAAGTCGACCTACGAGTGGGAAATGGAGCACGGATTGCTGCATTAGCTGTAGGAACTTACTATTTGTCGTTGCCCTCCGGGCTAGTTTTGGAACTGGAAGAATGTTTCCATGTTCCAAGTCTTACTAAAAACATCATTTCAGTTTCTTGCTTAGATGCTAAGGGATTTTCCTTTTAATAAAAGACAATAGTTGTTCGTTTTATTTTAAAGAGATGTTTTATGGATCTGCTAGATTAGTCAATGTACTTTATTTATTAGATCACGACAAACAAGTATATAACATAAATACCAAAAAGGCCAAAAAGGATGATTCAGATCTCACCTATCTGTGGCATTGTCGATTAGGCCATATAAACTTGAAACGCTTAGAAAGACTTCAAAAGGAAGGAATTCTAGAACCATTTGACTTAGAGGATTATGGTAAATGCGAATCATGTTTACTTGGTAAAATGACAAAGCAACCTTTCTCTAAAGTTGGAGAAAGAGCAAATGAACTATTGGGTTTAATCCATACAGATGTATGTGGACCAATGAGTACAAATGCTAGAGGTGGTTTCAGCTACTTTATCACTTTCACTGATGACTTCAGTAGATATGGTTATGTTTACCTAATGAAGCATAAGTCTGAATCCTTTGACAAATTCAAGGAATTTCAGAGTGAAGTAGAGAATCAATTAGGCAAGAAGATTAAGGCACTGCGGTCTGACAGAGGCGGTGAATATCTGAGTTATGAATTTGATGACCATCTGAAAGAATGTGGAATTCTATCAGAATTGACTCCTCCTGGAACACCACAATGGAACGGTGTGTCGGAACGGAGGAACAGAACCTTGCTAGACATGGTCAGGTCAATGATAGGTCAGGCCAAACTTTCATTAGAATTTTGGGGACATGCACTAAATACAGCTGCACTCACTATAAATAGAGCTCCGTCTAAAGCTGTCGAAAAGACTCCATATGAATTATGGTTAGGAAAGCCTCCAAATGTGTCTTTTCTGAAGATTTGGGGATGTGAAGTATACGTCAAACGATTAATTTCAGACAAACTTCATCCAAAATCTGACAAATGTATCCTTGTGGGCTATCCAAAGGAAACAAAGGGGTATTACTTCTACAATACATCTGAGAACAAGGTGTTTGTTGCTCGAGATGGTGTCTTTTTGGAGAAAGATCACATTTCCAAAATGACAAGTGGGAGAAAAGTAGACCCCGAAGAAATTCGAGTCGAACAACAAACTCTAGAGAATGCTCAAGATGACATTCAGGATGAAACTCAGAGATCTTTAGAAGAATCTGGTGAGAATCATGGTCAATCTAGAAATGTTACCCCGCGTAGATCGCAAAGATATAGATCTCAACCGGAAAGGTACTTAGGTATTTTGACGAACGAGAGCTATGACGTTCTATTACTTGAAAGTGATGAACCTGCGACTTACAAACAAGCTATGACGAGCCCTAGCTCCAAGCAATGGCAAGAAGCCATGCAATCTGAATTAGACTCCATGTCTGAAAACCAAGTATGGGATTTGGTCGATTTGCCAGATGGCTACCAAGCCATTGGAAGCAAATGGGTTTTCAAACTGAAAAAGGACAAGGATGGGAAACTTGAAGTTTTCAAAGCTAGATTGGTTGCAAAAGGAGCCCTAGCTCCAAGCAATGGCAAGAAGCCATGCAATCTGAATTAGACTCCATGTCTGAAAACCAAGTATGGGATTTGGTCGATTTGCCAGATGGCTACCAAGCCATTGGAAGCAAATGGGTTTTCAAACTGAAAAAGGACAAGGATGGGAAACTTGAAGTTTTCAAAGCTAGATTGGTTGCAAAAGGTTACAGGCAAGTCCACGGTGTGGATTACGATGAAACCTTTTCACCAGTTGCAATGCTAAAGTCTATTCGGATAATGTTAGCAATCGCTGCATATTACGATTACGAAATATGGCAGATGGATGTCAAAACTGCTTTCTTAAACGGCGTTTTAACAGAAACTGTGTTTATAACACAGCCTGAAGGTTTTGAGGATCCAAAGAATGCTAAAAAGGTATGCAAGCTAAAGAAGTCAATCTACGGATTGAAGCAGGCATCCAGGAGCTGGAATATACGTTTTGATGAAGCAGTAAGTGACTTTGGTTTCATCAAGAACGCAGACGAATCTTGTGTATACAAGAAGGTCAGTGGGAGCAAAATTGCTTTCCTAGTATTATATGTCGACGACATATTACTTATCGGAAATGACATTCCTATGTTGAACTCTTTCAAGATTTGGCTTGGGAAATGTTTTTCGATGAAAGATCTAGGAGAAGCACAGTACATATTGGGCATCAAGATTTACAGAGATAGATCTAAAAGGATGATTGGACTTAGTCAAAGCACTTATATCAATAAAGTGCTTGATAGGTTCAAGATGGCGGACTCCAAGCGAGGCTACCTACCCATGTCTCATGGAATAACTCTAAGCAAGACTCAGTGCCCAAAAACACTTGATGAGCGTAGACGAATGAATGGGATTCCATATGCATCATTGATTGGTTCAATAATGTATGCTATGATATGTACACGCCCGGATGTTGCGTACGCACTCAGTGCTACGAGCAGATACCAGTCAGACCCAGGAGAGGCACATTGGACTGCTGCCAAGAATATTCTGAAGTACCTGAAAAGGCACAAAGATGACTTCCTGGTCTATGGTGGAGATGATGAATTAATTATTAAAGGCTATACGGACGCAAGTTTCCAAACCGACAAAGATGATTTCAGATCACAGTCTGGGTTTGTCTTCTGCCTCAACGGAGGTGCAGTAAGCTGGAAAAGTGCTAAGCAAAGCACCATTGCGGATTCTACAACTGAAGCGGAGTACATTGCTGCACATGAAGCAGCAAAGGAAGCTATATGGCTAAGGAAGTTCATAGGTGAACTTGGTGTAGTCCCCTCCATTAAGGGACCAATAGCCCTGTATTGTGATAATAACGGAGCTATTGCACAGGCAAAGGAGCCTAGACACCACCAGAGAGTCAAGCATGTACTTCGTAGATTTCACCTTCTACGAGAGTTCGTTGAAAGAAAAGAAGTCGAGATAAACAAGATTGGAACTGATGACAACATATCAGATCCATTAACTAAACCTCTGCCGCAGGCGAAGCACAACTCGCACACTACAGCTATGGGAATCAAGCATATTGGAGAATTCCTTTGATGTCCCTGTTTAATGTTTTAAAGTTTTAGAGTTTAAATCTTTGTAAAACATTATTGGTTAATCATTCACAACAAATGAAAAGAATTCATTTTTCCATTTAATTAGTGGTTTATTAAATGATGAGTCCCTTCAATTTGACGATATATTCAAGATAGACTGTCAGGACCAGTCCTGTGACTAAGAAATGTCTATCAAGTGAACTTGAATGTCAAAGGTTGAAAATGGTCCCTAGTCGGAGTTTTCTATAAAATTGGACGCATAGAAAACGTTAGACGATTAGAATGCAAGATGACTAGTAGTTCTGTTTCTTGAACTATGTGGACATGGCAATGTCATAATCATTTGCATAGATACTTACTTTGGGAAGACTAGTATCGGACAAGACCTATGAAACTTTACTGTAAGAGATGAAAATCTGTCATAAGTAAATTTCATTAAAATTATTAGACACTAAATCCTCAATACCTGAGTGATTTGAGATTACTTGTTTGAGAACTGGTTGCTTTGACGTTGACCAACCGTCGCACCGTAAAAGGAGGCTATAAAGGCAACGCTCAGGTAATCACCTATCAAACGAAGTCTAATATCAAGATCGCAAGATTGGGATTGTCCTCCCATAAATCAGGATGAGATGCTTAAAAGTTGTACAAGGCCACTCGGAGAGCTAGAAACTGTGAAATGCATGGTCGTGCTCGGATGAATCATAGGCTATGATTATCTGTTTATTTGATCAGTTGAACTCTGAAACCGCGGAACACCTCTGGACATAATAAGGATGACAACTCTTACCTTATGTTCAAGAGCAAGCATCGAGCGACAAAGGAATTAGGAAATGCACACTTGTCCCTAAGGACAAGTGGGAGATTGAAGGAAATAATGCCCTTGGTCCAAGTATGCATTCTATGTTAAGTCTAATAAATGCGGTTCAGTATTAATTAACAAGTTAATAATTCAGTGAGATCAAGTGAGCTGAATGCCTAGCTAGAGGCCGCTTCAGTTCAAGTGGAATTAATGATATTAATCCACAGCTTACTCTTGACTGAACCTGTAGGGTCACACAAATAGTACGTAAACGGATCAAGTATTTAATGGCATTAAATACTCCATCTATGGATATTCGGAATCGACGGATCTTGGTTTCAGTGGGAGCTGAGATCGTCACAGGTAAGAAATGAATACTCCGGAAACGATGATATTGCCGGAAACGGAAATATGGATCGTATCGGAAATATAAATATTATCCAAGTCGTAGATGTTGCCGGAAACGGAAACATGGTACGTATCGAAAAATATTATCGGAAATGGAAATATTGCCGGAATCGGAAATATTGCCGGAAACGGAAATATTGTCAGAATCGGAAATATTATCGGAATCGGAAAATAATTCCGGAAACGGAAATATTAAATATTTGTTCGAAACGGAAATTCATTCCGGAATCGGAAATATTAAATGTTGTTCGTATCGAAAGTGAATTCCGGAATCGGGAATTTAATCGGAAGCGTATCGTACGAATTAGCATCGGACGAGGCCCGCTAGACGAAGGCCCAGCACGAAGCCAGGCCATCGTCTAGCGAGCCGCACGCAGCAACGCACGCCTCGACCAGGCCCAGCCAAGGGCTCGCGCGCACGCAGCACCGCACATGGGTTGTGCGCTTGTCGTGGGCCGCAAGGCCTGCGCAGGTGCACGGCTTGTACGATGCGTGTGCGGGAAATCCTAATTCTATTTGGATTCATGCGAAGATTAAAATCCTAATCTTATTAGATTTGCTTTGTTATTTAGAGTCCTAATAAAGTTCTAATTAACAAATCCACATCCTAGTAGGATTACAATTCCTTTTCCATACATCTATAAATAAGGGCCTAGGGTCATTATTTATACACAAGTTTTCAAGTATTCAAAGCTAGGATTTTTAAGCAGAAAAATCAGCCATAACTCTTGCCCATTTAGCCGAAAATAAATAGTACCTTAAGGGCGATTCTAGTTGGTCAATCTTAAGGCGGATCCGGACGTGCTGTGGACTATCTACAGAGGGACGACACTTGGAGTCCTAAAGACTTGTTCTTGTTCGGTTCGGGCGCAGCTAGGGAAGGCACGCAACAAAGAGTATGCATCTAAACTATGCTAAATGATTATGTGTAAATAATATGCTTTCCTGGCTTTATGGTTTTTCCGCATGATTTATGAATTGTCATATGTATCATAACCTAACATGTCGTAAGCCAAAAAAATTGTTTTATATATTTTTTTTGATTGAGTACATGTATTTCTTTGGTGGTACGTATATCTGAATACGTGTTGTACCCCTCCAAGTGTTCGTTATTTTTCCGTGTATGTGCGGATAAAATGACGAGCACTTTTGGACAAAATTTGGCACGCAGAGAGATCAGCGCCCAGGCTGGGGCGCTAAAGATTTCGGCGCCCAGCTGTGGGCGCTGAAAATTATTTCTGGGCGGATCTTTTTTGGTGCGCTAAATGCTTCTTTTCCCTTTTTTAGACGAACTTTAAAGGCGCTTTGCAAAGTATATTTTTTTATTATTATTATTTTTGTAAAGCGTTAAGTGTAGAATGTACTTTTCATTTGTCTTCTTTTTTTTATTCGTGACTCAAGACGGCTTGAAAGACGGGTTGAATGAGATAGGATAAGTTGTATAGGTATTAGTCGAGCATGAGGATTACTTCTACCAAGGCCAATGAATAGCATGGGGACGGCTCAAGGGTATATCAATAGGATGTATCCAAACAAGTTATACGGTCATTGTGCTAATGGTGGTGTAGGAGCAAGTTTTGGAAATAATGGGTATGACGTACGTGTCAATGGCCGTGCGTGGTTTGCAGTTGACAACAAGTTCAAGAACAAGAGTCGACGTAATGGTTTCTTGTGTTATGGCAATGAGAACATGGATGGGTTAAATGAGCTGAACAGGGATCTCAGAGCGAAGGCGTCTAAGAACATAAGGATTGGAAAAGGTAGACATCGTAGAACTTTATGATTTGGATTGGTTGACTCAATTCTTTTCCTTCTTTTACTTAGGTAGGTTTCGCACTTTGGGAGGTACGGGCTAAGTATTTCGTGGCTCTTTTTCGCTCTCCCTTTTCTCTTTCTATTTTTTCTTTTTTCTCGGGATTTCTCCCCTCAACATAATTTTTTTTTATTTGGGCTAAAAGGTAGATGGTTGTGGTCTTTGAGTCACGAGGCGAGACCGAATGAGCCTTGTTTGGTAGGCCTATAGTGGACCTTTAATTTTAGTAGGCCTAGAGTGGACCTTTAAATTGTCTTACTTTGCAAGCGTGTTTAGTCGTTTCTTAGAAGGTGCAAATAGCGTAGACTCAAAATGTTGTTTTTACCTTATTGACATTTAACGAAAGAATTACATCCAAAATATTTTTGTTTCTTTTCAGACTCCAGTTTCTGGGATTTAATTGGAAGTCGTGATTTAGACTCGAACTTTTATTAATTTTCTGATTATAACCCGTGTAAGAATACAAGGAGGTGCCTAGACTCAAAATAATGACGCGGCGTAAGCCTATAATACTTGACCAAGCAACTCTCAGACTTAGGCTAATTGGACCATGACTTTCGTTGGTTGCCACTTTAGATTTTAACCCTTGGGTGTTCATTTGTCATGCTCCATTTGCTTAATGTTGGCAAGGTAGTTAATTGGGGAGATCGAATTTTCATTTTTGCAAGACTAGAATCATTAGTGCGGCTTCTCTCTTAATGTGTATTGCTTTTACCCCAATGGTAGCCTTATGGTATGCCGATTTGGGTATTTTCATGGTTGGTCATGTTGTATTCATGGAAAATCTTTTAGTCCGTACTTAGTAGTATTTCAAGGAGTGAGTGACTCGAGAGGACTATGATAGTCGTGACCCAATGTGATCCTAAGCCTTGAGGCTATTAATTTTTGCTAACGGTATTGACACCTTAGGTTCACTTTGGGGTTTGTCCGACTATGGGGGAATGATTTTCAGAATGTGACTGTTTCCATTTTGCAAATACTTGAAATAAATAATATGTTCTTTTTATTGGTGAGAGAGAGTATTGAGGCCGTGGATTCTTAGCAAGGGATGACAATTACATATGGGTGCTTATTGATTTAAATGTTAGGAGGGGAGACTCAATATGGTTTAACCTTTTAGCTTGCAGAACGACACCAAGTATTAGGACTGATTCTATGGATAAGACAACTAAGACTTAGGATTTGGATTGTACTTTTGCATAGCCTAGTCTAGACTCGGATTTATTTGAACATTTTTTTTTTCTTGAAGACTTTATTCGAACATTATTTTTTGAGTATTTTGCCCATGTGACATTCAAGGTCGTTTGATTAGCATGCTCGGTTTTGGTGCCGAGCATTGTCGTCGTAGGAGGCCTAACAACGACACAAAGAGTTATTTATTTTTTTATTTTTTAGTCGCTTTTAGAGTCGAGTGCCTTTTCATACGCCCTTGCAGCAATTTTCACGAAAAGTTTTTTTTGCTACGTATATTTTTTATGCGCGGGCTACGAAGCTGCTGTGCCTGACCAAAAGGCCAGGCAGCAACTTCAGCGCCCAGCAGTGGGCGTGAGAAATTTCGGCGCCCAGCCAGGGGCGTTGAAAATGCGTCCGTGGCTGGTTCTCGTTTTCTGTTTGCGTCTACTTTTGTTTATGCGACTTCGATTTTGCGTGCTTTCCTAATAACGTCCTTACGCGTTGTGCAGCGTTTGTGGGATTCGTTACAGGCCATCCCGAGCGTCGCTTATTTTTGTGGCGATCGCTCGGGTTTGTGGAACACGTGTTTCGGTATAACTCTTTGGCAAAGTAGTCTATGAATGTTTGGGCAGTTTTTAAGGTCGTTGGTTTTCTAGGATAGTTTGTCACACACAATCACATATTTCGCTACACATAACTACATTACAAACATGGATTTGAAAATTAAATATGCCACGTAGTTTATGATAGGCTTCTATGGGTAGTTTATTTGCGCCTGGCTTGGTACCGCTTCTATCGTAGATCCAACACATGCCCCGGTCGAGGTAGTGTCTTTAACAGACGAATTTCGCCCAAGAGGCCAACCCGCAAGTGCAAGCCAAGGGGGCATGCAGGCGAGAGGGACCTAATGGGCGAGCGATTGGGTTCGGGATAGGAGTACTACCTGCACAAGTACCAAGTGGGAAACATGCGCGGCGTATGCACCCCCCTATTGGCGAAAAAAGGTATCCTTAGTCCCAACTCCCGAGGGAGCCGAGATTCGTTATGCGGTTCTGCCCGTTCACATTAATATGCTGATTTTCAGGTCGTCCCAACTTGTTGGGGAAATAAACGCGGGGTAGGATCGTTTCACCCTTCGGCTATTTTGATTACCTACAAGCACGAGTATTTCCTTCACTATCCCCAGCGGAGTCGCCACTGTGAGGGGGTCGAAAAAGCGCGAGGCTAATGCGTGACCTTGTCCCTCGTGGGTGTGACGATTCTTCTTATTCAATCAAGTGTAATTGGATTTCCTGTGAGTATACACCCAATTGACTAGTAATATAGGAGTCGCCATTCAGTTTTTAACGACAATGAGAAAAACTGACAAAACCCGGTTATCGTGACATAAAGGGAGTGCAATTATGTTTGACCACGACGGCCGTAGGTTCCCTTGTGATCCCTGGTGTGGGGATCTCTCAATATACACCCGTAAGGTAGAGATTGAGGGTTCGGGGGACTGTAACTACCGAGAGGAGTAATTCGCTCGTCGATAACTCCAGAGGCAGGATATCCTTACTAGCTCAGCATAAATAATTGAAGGGACATGCGTTAACTATTAAACTAATCTGAGTTGATTTTAGCAATATGCAGCATATAATACTAATTCGATCGTGATTATCTGATTTAAATAGCATTAAGGGACCTAGCATGATAATCCGATTTCCCAAAAATATTATATTTATTAGGCGTGATAGAACAATCATATTAGGTTAGTTTAACAGTTCATAAAAAGGGCGAGGAAAGCAGTCAAATCATCGAAAAGGGACACATTACGACGCACCCTTGAGAGGTGCGTCACGGTTCTCAGAAAACTAACCACTTTGACTTTGCTATTTCTCCTTTTTATTTAACGAATCTCGATTACGGGACAGGATACGTTCTGTTCGATTTATGGATCGATTGCGACAGAACGCGTGAACAGTTTCGCAGCGAGAGGCTTAGGCTCAGGGGGTTTAGAGTCAATACTCAGAATATATTATGTGCTGTTGTGTGTTCTTTCACGTCGAAACTAGGGGCCTATTTATAGGGAAGAGTTCGTGAAAAGATAGAATTGCAGAGTTCTAATCCGCAAAGAATTAGGAAAAAACACGTCCCAGGTAATTTCGGCGCCCAGCTCTGGGCGTCAAAGATTTCGGCGCCCAGGGCTGGGCGTTGAAAATAGAGATCCATGCAATTTCAGAGCCCAGGGCTGGGCGTCAAAGATTTCGGCGCCCAGCTCTGGGCGTTGAAAGTGATGTCTGGGCCGAATTCTTTGTCAGATTCGGATTCCTGAAATCCGTAGAGTTTGAGATTAATTCGAGTCTTTTAGCGCGTATCAATTTTGTGACGGAATGCGTCTGGGCCCGTTACGAACTCTAGGTTCGTTAGGATTTTAATTAATACGTGACTCCTATTTCCGAATCCTATTAGGAATAGGATTCTCGCAGTTTTCTATCTCATTTAAGATTTATGTTGGAGTGCAACACCTAATTCTGACAGGTTTCTATCTTCTATGATTTGCCATTTTTAGACGCTACCTTTTACGGCAGTTACTATTTTTAGCAGGTTTCCATAAATAGCAGGTTTCGGGTGAAATGAAATGGGGAATCGAGATTTGTTTATTTTATAGGAGATGCGTTGTCAAGTGGAGATTTTATGCTTTCATCATCGAACCTTTCCCTTGCGGGAATGGGGACAAAAGTAGGTGTCTACACTCTTAGCTTAGGATTTTAGTTCATTTTATTAGCATTTTATTATTATTTTCTCTTAGTTTTATCGTTTTTAGTTCGTTTGTTGCGTTTTTGCATTAACCGTATCATTCTCTCGTCTTGCGTATATTCTATCCGTTTTCGCTCTAAATATGTCTTTTATGCTCAATTTTATAGCGTGGGGTCATTTGGAGTGTTAACGTGCTAAATAATGTGATTTTTGGCTTGGACGATGATTTAAATGGCTTTACGATTTGCGAAAATGTCAAGTGAATTAAATATGTGATTTTCCGATTCAATAATGCGTTTTCCGATTTTAATAATGTGCTATACGATTTTCTAGCGTGCTAGACGATTTTAGAATATATTTTACGATTTTATTGATATGCTATACGATTTTGTTCAATGTGCAGCGACGAAGCAAGAGCATGCCAAGAACACAGCCATACGCGCAGCAACAGCACAGCAGTAGCGCGCAGCAAGAGCTGCAGTGTGTGCGGGCGCACTGCCATCCCTGTGTGGGCGTACCAGCTACATGTGTGGGCGCACCACCATTCTTTGCGGTCGCACGAAATGCCAGATTTGGATCAGGAACTCCTTGCTGTTTGGTGCGGACGCACGCACCCTCTTGTGCGGTCGCACAGCTGGGCGTGAGATATAAAAGGAGAAGTCGCAAATCATTTTGGACGCAGTTTATTTTCGTAGTTTTCATTTTTTCAGATTTTAGCTTAGAATTTTAGAGAGAGAAATAGATTAGGGCTTAGATTAGAGATTAGGATTAGGATTCTTAGCTTCAAATTCTTCATTCTTAGTTGAATTCAATCATCAAATTTTCAGATTTCTTTCCTCTTTGCTTTGAGTTTTGTTCTTCAATTTTGTGCTTCAAGTTTGATGCAAACTCTTCATTCCAAGGTATAATTCTAATTCTTCTTTGATTTTGTTCTTTAATTCTTTAATTGCTTTGTTAATTTCGTTCTTGCTTTGATTTCATGCTTGAATTCTAGAATTAGTTTGATATTTTGAATTTGCTTGATTTTTCCCCAATTTTTGTGGTTTGAATTTTCTGAATTTTATTGTTTCAATTAGCTTCATTAGTTCAAGTAGTTTCATGATAAGGATTAATGTTAGTCTAATGTTGATGTTAATCATGCTAATTGAGTAGTTTAGTCTAGAGGTTAGGGATGAAGCTTTGGCATTGAATTTGGGGAATTTTAGGGAAAATTCATGATTGATGTTGTGATTAAATGTGATTTAGTGATAGGATTTCCATGACTAGTTGAGTAGTAGTCGCGAATGCTATTTGATTGGGATTAGATTGGAATGTATGATTTAGGTTTGGCAAGACATTGTGAGCCTATTTTGTGCAAGTGAATGATAGGTCCTATTATATGCAAGCTTATCTAGTTTAGGATTATGCAAAAGCTCTTCATAGGCTAGGTTGCTTCACGTGCTCTATCCGAGAGGTGGCGAGCACGTCATTTGGTTTCGTTCCCCTATTTGCTATGTCGTTGCATATTCATGAATGTCTTGACCTTGTTATCTCTTTGATTCGATTCCCATTGTCGATTCCCGAATCCTCTAGAGTTTCCTTTATTTGTTTGCTTTTCTAACTTTGATTAGTTTATTTCAAAAACTCAAATTCCATTCGAACTAGCTTGTGAACGCATAGATTGATTAGTCAAACATATCCATTCCTATGGGACGATCCCTATACTTGCCGCTATAGTCCGTATAGCCGGTTAGTTAGGTGTTTTATAAATTTTGTTTGGTGAGGTGAATTTCTATTCAACGACGGAAAAACACCCTATCAGTTTGTGATGTTGTCGAATTTTTCTGAATTTTCATGAATTTACGAAATATTTCTGGATTATTGGATAGATCGTAGAATATGTTCTGAATTCGTAAAATGTCGGAAATTCGATTTTTCTGACCCTACTCTAATTGAAAACGGCATTTTAAGATCAACTCATGAGAACCGAATCGTAAAAGCAGGCCCGAAGTTTGAGTTTTTAGGTGCTTTTGTTAATTAATGAATTAAAATAACAATTTTGGAAAGTGTTTCGATTAATTTCTCAGCCTAAACTACTCAGAATTAATTGAAACTTTTCCCTACTGTTCTTGGGTAAATTTTAAAATTATGGTAAAAGTTTAGGCCATAAATGTTAAGTATAAACCCTAATTTAATTTTTCCCTAATTGATGTTTTTTAGATCGTAAATTGATTTTAATAATTATTTAGATATGGAAATTTGTTTTGTTGGAAAAGGGAATGTAATTTCATGTTAAATGGAAGATTTAAAAAATTTATGGATTAAAATTTTGATTAGATTCGTTAATTTTAATCAATTACCTAAACCAAATTTGATAAAAATATGAAATTTAAGTGTTTAGAACGATTTAAAGTTTTGGATTGGATTATCAAAAATATTCAAAATTTTGTTGATATTGATCGTTCGTTAAATTTGAATTTTGTTCGCCAAGATTTATAAATTTCTCAAAATTGGATTGTTGAAAAATTAATTAAATCACCCACTTTGTTATTTTTCGAAAAGTAAAACAATTAATTTTGTTAATTTTATGAAAATTAACATCATGCAAATAACGTTCCGTGAAATCAAAAATTATTTTTTTTGGTTAGTTGGCTCGTATGGCACGAGCCAAAGGCGCGGAACACGGGTGTGCGGCGTGTGTGGCTACACGTAGCCCATGCGCGTTGCACTCCGCTGCTTGGCGCCGCGACGCGAGCACCCAGCGCGCACTGGCCACAGCAGCGAGCAAGGCAGCAGCATTGCCTTGGCGCAGCGACGTAGCTGGCATTGGCTAGCGAGCAGCAGCGAGCAAGCGAGGCAGCAGCGCTGGCCTTGGCTTGCGAGCAGCGACGAGCAAGCAATAGCAGCAGCAGCTCACGCTGCGGGTTGTGCGATGTTCTATGCGGGGGGAGGGGTGCTGCTCCTCGGCCTCGTGTGGCACGCAATGCACAAGGCGGCATTGGGCTGGGCGCAAGACTAGACCATGTTGCACAATTTTGCTATTTTGCTTCGTTTGGGATTTGAATTTAATTTTGCATGAAATGGCTAATGGTGGATTTTTTTTACTTTTTTTATTTTATTTAACTTGGGCTGGGCCGTGAGTTTAATTTAAAATTAAATTGTCCAAATTAAAATGTTGGTTTAAGTGGGAGCCATTTAATGAAATTAAATGAAATAATTAATTTTCCTCCCATAAATCAGGATGAGATGCTTAAAAGTTGTACAAGGCCACTCGGAGAGCTAGAAACTGTGAAATGCATGGTCGTGCTCGGATGAATCATAGGCTATGATTATCTGTTTATTTGATCAGTTGAACTCTGAAACCGCGGAACACCTCTGGACATAATAAGGATGACAACTCTTACCTTATGTTCAAGAGCAAGCATCGAGCGACAAAGGAATTAGGAAATGCACACTTGTCCCTAAGGACAAGTGGGAGATTGAAGGAAATAATGCCCTTGGTCCAAGTATGCATTCTATGTTAAGTCTAATAAATGCGGTTCAGTATTAATTAACATGTTAATAATTCAGTGAGATCAAGTGAGCTGAATGCCTAGCTAGAGGCCGCTTCAGTTCAAGTGGAATTAATGATATTAATCCACAGCTTACTCTTGACTGAACCCGTAGGGTCACACAAATAGTACGTAAACGGATCAAGTATTTAATGGCATTAAATACTCCATCTATGGATATTCGGAATCGACGGATCTTGGTTTCAGTGGGAGCTGAGATCGTCACAGGTAAGAAATGAATACTCCGGAAACGATGATATTGCCGGAAACGGAAATATGGATCGTATCGGAAATATAAATATTATCCAAGTCGTAGATGTTGCCGGAAACGGAAACATGGTACGTATCGAAAAATATTATCGGAAATGGAAATATTGCCGGAATCGGAAATATTGCCGGAAACGGAAATATTGTCAGAATCGGAAATATTATCGGAATCGGAAAATAATTCCGGAAACGGAAATATTAAATATTTGTTCGAAACGGAAATTCATTCCGGAATCGGAAATATTAAATGTTGTTCGTATCGAAAGTGAATTTCGGAATCGGGAATTTAATCGGAAGCGTATCGTACGAATTAGCATCGGACGAGGCCCGCTAGACGAAGGCCCAGCACGAAGCCAGGCCATCGTCTAGCGAGCCGCACGCAGCAACGCACGCCTCGACCAGGCCCAGCCAAGGGCTCGCGCGCACGCAGCACCGCACATGGGTTGTGCGCTTGTCGTGGGCCGCAAGGCCTGCGCAGGTGCACGGCTTGTACGATGCGTGTGCGGGAAATCCTAATTCTATTTGGATTCATGCGAAGATTAAAATCCTAATCTTATTAGATTTGCTTTGTTATTTAGAGTCCTAATAAAGTTCTAATTAACAAATCCACATCCTAGTAGGATTACAATTCCTTTTCCATACATCTATAAATAAGGGCCTAGGGTCATTATTTATACACAAGTTTTCAAGTATTCAAAGCTAGGATTTTTAAGCAGAAAAATCAGCCATAACTCTTGCCCATTTAGCCGAAAATAAGTAGTACCTTAAGGGCGATTCTAGTTGGTCAATCTTAAGGCGGATCCGGACGTGCTGTGGACTATCTACAGAGGGACGACACTTGGAGTCCTAAAGACTTGTTCTTGTTCGGTTCGGGCGCAGCTAGGGAAGGCACGCAACAAAGAGTATGCATCTAAACTATGCTAAATGATTATGTGTAAATAATATGCTTTCCTGGCTTTATGGTTTTTCCGCATGATTTATGAATTGTCATATGTATCATAACCTAACATGTCGTAAGCCAAAAAAATTGTTTTATATATTTTTTTTGATTGAGTACATGTATTTCTTTGGTGGTACGTATATCTGAATACGTGTTGTACCCCTCCAAGTGTTCGTTATTTTTCCGTGTATGTGCGGATAAAATGACGAGCACTTTTGGACAAAATTTGGCACGCAGAGAGATCAGCGCCCAGGCTGGGGCGCTAAAGATTTCGGCGCCCAGCTGTGGGCGCTGAAAATTATTTCTGGGCGGATCTTTTTTGGTGCGCTAAATGCTTCTTTTCCCTTTTTTAGACGAACTTTAAAGGCGCTTTGCAAAGTATATTTTTTTATTATTATTATTTTTGTAAAGCGTTAAGTGTAGAATGTACTTTTCATTTGTCTTCTTTTTTTTATTCGTGACTCAAGACGGCTTGAAAGACGGGTTGAATGAGATAGGATAAGTTGTATAGGTATTAGTCGAGCATGAGGATTACTTCTACCAAGGCCAATGAATAGCATGGGGACGGCTCAAGGGTATATCAATAGGATGTATCCAAACAAGTTATACGGTCATTGTGCTAATGGTGGTGTAGGAGCAAGTTTTGGAAATAATGGGTATGACGTACGTGTCAATGGCCGTGCGTGGTTTGCAGTTGACAACAAGTTCAAGAACAAGAGTCGACGTAATGGTTTCTTGTGTTATGGCAATGAGAACATGGATGGGTTAAATGAGCTGAACAGGGACCTCAGAGCGAAGGCGTCTAAGAACATAAGGATTGGAAAAGGTAGACATCGTAGAACTTTATGATTTGGATTGGTTGACTCAATTCTTTTCCTTCTTTTACTTAGGTAGGTTTCGCACTTTGGGAGGTACGGGCTAAGTATTTCGTGGCTCTTTTTCGCTCTCCCTTTTCTCTTTCTATTTTTTCTTTTTTCTCGGGATTTCTCCCCTCAACATAATTTTTTTTTATTTGGGCTAAAAGGTAGATGGTTGTGGTCTTTGAGTCACGAGGCGAGACCGAATGAGCCTTGTTTGGTAGGCCTATAGTGGACCTTTAATTTTAGTAGGCCTAGAGTGGACCTTTAAATTGTCTTACTTTGCAAGCGTGTTTAGTCGTTTCTTAGAAGGTGCAAATAGCGTAGACTCAAAATGTTGTTTTTACCTTATTGACATTTAACGAAAGAATTACATCCAAAATATTTTTGTTTCTTTTCAGACTCCAGTTTCTGGGATTTAATTGGAAGTCGTGATTTAGACTCGAACTTTTATTAATTTTCTGATTATAACCCGTGTAAGAATACAAGGAGGTGCCTAGACTCAAAATAATGACGCGGCGTAAGCCTATAATACTTGACCAAGCAACTCTCAGACTTAGGCTAATTGGACCATGACTTTCGTTGGTTGCCACTTTAGATTTTAACCCTTGGGTGTTCATTTGTCATGCTCCATTTGCTTAATGTTGGCAAGGTAGTTAATTGGGGAGATCGAATTTTCATTTTTGCAAGACTAGAATCATTAGTGCGGCTTCTCTCTTAATGTGTATTGCTTTTACCCCAATGGTAGCCTTATGGTATGCCGATTTGGGTATTTTCATGGTTGGTCATGTTGTATTCATGGAAAATCTTTTAGTCCGTACTTAGTAGTATTTCAAGGAGTGAGTGACTCGAGAGGACTATGATAGTCGTGACCCAATGTGATCCTAAGCCTTGAGGCTATTAATTTTTGCTAACGGTATTGACACCTTAGGTTCACTTTGGGGTTTGTCCGACTATGGGGGAATGATTTTCAGAATGTGACTGTTTCCATTTTGCAAATACTTGAAATAAATAATATGTTCTTTTTATTGGTGAGAGAGAGTATTGAGGCCGTGGATTCTTAGCAAGGGATGACAATTACATATGGGTGCTTATTGATTTAAATGTTAGGAGGGGAGACTCAATATGGTTTAACCTTTTAGCTTGCAGAACGACACCAAGTATTAGGACTGATTCTATGGATAAGACAACTAAGACTTAGGATTTGGATTGTACTTTTGCATAGCCTAGTCTAGACTCGGATTTATTTGAACATTTTTTTTTTCTTGAAGACTTTATTCGAACATTATTTTTTGAGTATTTTGCCCATGTGACATTCAAGGTCGTTTGATTAGCATGCTCGGTTTTGGTGCCGAGCATTGTCGTCGTAGGAGGCCTAACAACGACACAAAGAGTTATTTATTTTTTTATTTTTTAGTCGCTTTTAGAGTCGAGTGCCTTTTCATACGCCCTTGCAGCAATTTTCACGAAAAGTTTTTTTTTGCTACGTATATTTTTTATGCGCGGGCAACGAAGCTGCTGTGCCTGACCAAAAGGCCAGGCAGCAACTTCAGCGCCCAGCAGTGGGCGTGAGAAATTTCGGCGCCCAGCCAGGGGCGTTGAAAATGCGTCCGTGGCTGGTTCTCGTTTTCTGTTTGCGTCTACTTTTGTTTATGCGACTTCGATTTTGCGTGCTTTCCTAATAACGTCCTTACGCGTTGTGCAGCGTTTGTGGGATTCGTTACAGGCCATCCCGAGCGTCGCTTATTTTTGTGGCGATCGCTCGGGTTTGTGGAACACGTGTTTCGGTATAACTCTTTGGCAAAGTAGTCTATGAATGTTTGGGCAGTTTTTAAGGTCGTTGGTTTTCTAGGATAGTTTGTCACACACAATCACATATTTCGCTACACATAACTACATTACAAACATGGATTTGAAAATTAAATATGCCACGTAGTTTATGATAGGCTTCTATGGGTAGTTTATTTGCGCCTGGCTTGGTACCGCTTCTATCGTAGATCCAACACATGCCCCGGTCGAGGTAGTGTCTTTAACAGACGAATTTCGCCCAAGAGGCCAACCCGCAAGTGCAAGCCAAGGGGGCATGCAGGCGAGAGGGACCTAATGGGCGAGCGATTGGGTTCGGGATAGGAGTACTACCTGCACAAGTACCAAGTGGGAAACATGCGCGGCGTATGCACCCCCCTATTTGCGAAAAAAGGTATCCTTAGTCCCAACTCCCGAGGGAGCCGAGATTCGTTATGCGGTTCTGCCCGTTCACATTAATATGCTGATTTTCAGGTCGTCCCAACTTGATGGGGAAATAAATGCGGGGTAGGATCGTTTCACCCTTCGGCTATTTTGATTACCTACAAGCACGAGTATTTCCTTCACTATCCCCAGCGGAGTCGCCACTGTGAGGGGGTCGAAAAAGCGCGAGGCTAATGCGTGACCTTGTCCCTCGTGGGTGTGACGATTCTTCTTATTCAATCAAGTGTAATTGGATTTCCTGTGAGTATACACCCAATTGACTAGTAATATAGGAGTCGCCATTCAGTTTTTAACGACAATGAGAAAAACTGACAAAACCCGGTTATCGTGACATAAAGGGAGTGCAATTATGTTTGACCACGACGGCCGTAGGTTCCCTTGTGATCCCTGGTGTGGGGATCTCTCAATATACACCCGTAAGGTAGAGATTGAGGGTTCGGGGGACTGTAACTACCGAGAGGAGTAATTCGCTCGTCGATAACTCCAGAGGCAGGATATCCTTACTAGCTCAGCATAAATAATTGAAGGGACATGCGTTAACTATTAAACTAATCTGAGTTGATTTTAGCAATATGCAGCATATAATACTAATTCGATCGTGATTATCTGATTTAAATAGCATTAAGGGACCTAGCATGATAATCCGATTTCCCAAAAATATTATATTTATTAGGCGTGATAGAACAATCATATTAGGTTAGTTTAACAGTTCATAAAAAGGGCGAGGAAAGCAGTCAAATCATCGAAAAGGGACACATTACGACGCACCCTTGAGAGGTGCGTCACGGTTCTCAGAAAACTAACCACTTTGACTTTGCTATTTCTCCTTTTTATTTAACGAATCTCGATTACGGGACAGGATACGTTCTGTTCGATTTATGGATCGATTGCGACAGAACGCGTGAACAGTTTCGCAGCGAGAGGCTTAGGCTCAGGGGGTTTAGAGTCAATACTCAGAATATATTATGTGCTGTTGTGTGTTCTTTCACGTCGAAACTAGGGGCCTATTTATAGGGAAGAGTTCGTGAAAAGATAGAATTGCAGAGTTCTAATCCGCAAAGAATTAGGAAAAAACACGTCCCAGGTAATTTCGGCGCCCAGCTCTGGGCGTCAAAGATTTCGGCGCCCAGGGCTGGGCGTTGAAAATAGAGATCCATGCAATTTCAGAGCCCAGGGCTGGGCGTCAAAGATTTCGGCGCCCAGCTCTGGGCGTTGAAAGTGATGTCTGGGCCGAATTCTTTGTCAGATTCGGATTCCTGAAATCCGTAGAGTTTGAGATTAATTCGAGTCTTTTAGCGCGTATCAATTTTGTGACGGAATGCGTCTGGGCCCGTTACGAACTCTAGGTTCGTTAGGATTTTAATTAATACGTGACTCCTATTTCCGAATCCTATTAGGAATAGGATTCTCGCAGTTTTCTATCTCATTTAAGATTTATGTTGGAGTGCAACACCTAATTCTGACATGTTTCTATCTTCTATGATTTGCCATTTTTAGACGCTACCTTTTACGGCAGTTACTATTTTTAGCAGGTTTCCATAAATAGCAGGTTTCGGGTGAAATGAAATGGGGAATCGAGATTTGTTTATTTTATAGGAGATGCGTTGTCAAGTGGAGTTTTTATGCTTTCATCATCGAACCTTTCCCTTGCGGGAATGGGGACAAAAGTAGGTGTCTACACTCTTAGCTTAGGATTTTAGTTCATTTTATTAGCATTTTATTATTATTTTCTCTTAGTTTTATCGTTTTTAGTTCGTTTGTTGCGTTTTTGCATTAACCGTATCATTCTCTCGTCTTGCGTATATTCTATCCGTTTTCGCTCTAAATATGTCTTTTATGCTCAATTTTATAGCGTGGGGTCATTTGGAGTGTTAACGTGCTAAATAATGTGATTTTTGGCTTGGACGATGATTTAAATGGCTTTACGATTTGCGAAAATGTCAAGTGAATTAAATATGTGATTTTCCGATTCAATAATGCGTTTTCCGATTTTAATAATGTGCTATACGATTTTCTAGCGTGCTAGACGATTTTAGAATATATTTTACGATTTTATTGATATGCTATACGATTTTGTTCAATGTGCAGCGACGAAGCAAGAGCATGCCAAGAACACAGCCATACGCGCAGCAACAGCACAGCAGTAGCGCGCAGCAAGAGCTGCAGTGTGTGCGGGCGCACTGCCATCCCTGTGTGGGCGTACCAGCTACATGTGTGGGCGCACCACCATTCTTTGCGGTCGCACGAAATGCCAGATTTGGATCAGGAACTCCTTGCTGTTTGGTGCGGACGCACGCACCCTCTTGTG
This sequence comes from Spinacia oleracea, assembly GCF_020520425.1. Taxonomy (NCBI): domain Eukaryota; kingdom Viridiplantae; phylum Streptophyta; class Magnoliopsida; order Caryophyllales; family Amaranthaceae; genus Spinacia; species Spinacia oleracea. The sequence goes on from NC_079488.1 coordinate 41,288,195, forward strand.
CGGTCGCACAGCTGGGCGTGAGATATAAAAGGAGAAGTCGCAAATCATTTTGGACGCAGTTTATTTTCGTAGTTTTCATTTTTTCAGATTTTAGCTTAGAATTTTAGAGAGAGAAATAGATTAGGGCTTAGATTAGAGATTAGGATTAGGATTCTTAGCTTCAAATTCTTCATTCTTAGTTGAATTCAATCATCAAATTTTCAGATTTCTTTCCTCTTTGCTTTGAGTTTTGTTCTTCAATTTTGTGCTTCAAGTTTGATGCAAACTCTTCATTCCAAGGTATAATTCTAATTCTTCTTTGATTTTGTTCTTTAATTCTTTAATTGCTTTGTTAATTTCGTTCTTGCTTTGATTTCATGCTTGAATTCTAGAATTAGTTTGATATTTTGAATTTGCTTGATTTTTCCCCAATTTTTGTGGTTTGAATTTTCTGAATTTTATTGTTTCAATTAGCTTCATTAGTTCAAGTAGTTTCATGATAAGGATTAATGTTAGTCTAATGTTGATGTTAATCATGCTAATTGAGTAGTTTAGTCTAGAGGTTAGGGATGAAGCTTTGGCATTGAATTTGGGGAATTTTAGGGAAAATTCATGATTGATGTTGTGATTAAATGTGATTTAGTGATAGGATTTCCATGACTAGTTGAGTAGTAGTCGCGAATGCTATTTGATTGGGATTAGATTGGAATGTATGATTTAGGTTTGGCAAGACATTGTGAGCCTATTTTGTGCAAGTGAATGATAGGTCCTATTATATGCAAGCTTATCTAGTTTAGGATTATGCAAAAGCTCTTCATAGGCTAGGTTGCTTCACGTGCTCTATCCGAGAGGTGGCGAGCACGTCATTTGGTTTCGTTCCCCTATTTGCTATGTCGTTGCATATTCATGAATGTCTTGACCTTGTTATCTCTTTGATTCGATTCCCATTGCCGATTCCCGAATCCTCTAGAGTTTCCTTTATTTGTTTGCTTTTCTAACTTTGATTAGTTTATTTCAAAAACTCAAATTCCATTCGAACTAGCTTGTGAACGCATAGATTGATTAGTCAAACATATCCATTCCTATGGGACGATCCCTATACTTGCCGCTATAGTCCGTATAGCCGGTTAGTTAGGTGTTTTATAAATTTTGTTTGGTGAGGTGAATTTCTATTCAACGACGGAAAAACACCCTATCAGTTTGTGATGTTGTCGAATTTTTCTGAATTTTCATGAATTTACGAAATATTTCTGGATTATTGGATAGATCGTAGAATATGTTCTGAATTCGTAAAATGTCGGAAATTCGATTTTTCTGACCCTACTCTAATTGAAAACGGCATTTTAAGATCAACTCATGAGAACCGAATCGTAAAAGCAGGCCCGAAGTTTGAGTTTTTAGGTGCTTTTGTTAATTAATGAATTAAAATAACAATTTTGGAAAGTGTTTCGATTAATTTCTCAGCCTAAACTACTCAGAATTAATTGAAACTTTTCCCTACTGTTCTTGGGTAAATTTTAAAATTATGGTAAAAGTTTAGGCCATAAATGTTAAGTATAAACCCTAATTTAATTTTTCCCTAATTGATGTTTTTTAGATCGTAAATTGATTTTAATAATTATTTAGATATGGAAATTTGTTTTGTTGGAAAAGGGAATGTAATTTCATGTTAAATGGAAGATTTAAAAAATTTATGGATTAAAATTTTGATTAGATTCGTTAATTTTAATCAATTACCTAAACCAAATTTGATAAAAATATGAAATTTAAGTGTTTAGAACGATTTAAAGTTTTGGATTGGATTATCAAAAATATTCAAAATTTTGTTGATATTGATCGTTCGTTAAATTTGAATTTTGTTCGCCAAGATTTATAAATTTCTCAAAATTGGATTGTTGAAAAATTAATTAAATCACCCACTTTGTTATTTTTCGAAAAGTAAAACAATTAATTTTGTTAATTTTATGAAAATTAACATCATGCAAATAACGTTCCGTGAAATCAAAAATTATTTTTTTTGGTTAGTTGGCTCGTATGGCACGAGCCAAAGGCGCGGAACACGGGTGTGCGGCGTGTGTGGCTACACGTAGCCCATGCGCGTTGCACTCCGCTGCTTGGCGCCGCGACGCGAGCACCCAGCGCGCACTGGCCACAGCAGCGAGCAAGGCAGCAGCATTGCCTTGGCGCAGCGACGTAGCTGGCATTGGCTAGCGAGCAGCAGCGAGCAAGCGAGGCAGCAGCGCTGGCCTTGGCTTGCGAGCAGCGACGAGCAAGCAATAGCAGCAGCAGCTCACGCTGCGGGTTGTGCGATGTTCTATGCGGGGGGAGGGGTGCTGCTCCTCGGCCTCGTGTGGCACGCAATGCACAAGGCGGCATTGGGCTGGGCGCAAGACTAGACCATGTTGCACAATTTTGCTATTTTGCTTCGTTTGGGATTTGAATTTAATTTTGCATGAAATGGCTAATGGTGGATTTTTTTTTACTTTTTTTATTTTATTTAACTTGGGCTAGGCCGTGAGTTTAATTTAAAATTAAATTGTCCAAATTAAAATGTTGGTTTAAGTGGGAGCCATTTAATGAAATTAAATGAAATAATTAATTTTAATTATTTTCGTAGGGCACCATTATTTTAATTAAATTAAATTTTGATTAGAATAATTCTAAGGATTAATAATTCGGAATTGATTAATCTTTTAGGACGCGTTTTATGTGAACGTGATTTTTAAATAAATCATGTAAATACTTGCATATTTATTTGGACCATTCGTTTTAGGACACAAATGGATGAATGCATAGAAAATATTTTATGTATTGCAGGTATTCAAGGTCACTAGTATGGCCAATCTAGGATAGTTTAATACGGTCTGTGTACCGTTTTATCTGTGAATGTAAAGTTTTAAATATGGTCTGCGTACCATTGAAATTTTGATGTAATTATTTATTATTTCAAGTATTTCTAGGAAATTTAGAACTTTAAATTAGCTTTTGAATGAAGTTCAAGATGATGCCAAGCTAACAAGGTGAATGAAGATTGGATGCTTCAAGACAAAGTTTTGGCCCATACTAGTTCACCAAAATTAAATTTATGCATTATATATATTGTGAATGAATGTATATTATTCATGAATGTGTTTGTATGCTAGGTTAGATTTAGTTCACTAAATAATCAAACTGGCATAGAAACAACTAGGTCCAAAGTAATATTGTGTTTAAAATTGCCTTCCAAATCAGGCAGTTACAAAAATCTAAGGATCTAAGGTAGTAGGTGTTGTGGGAACTTTTACGGTGCTGATGTGGCACGCGCTCCTCGGAGGTATCAAGTATGACTTGGCACGAACTTCTGGCAACCTGCAAAACAAGAATATTCCCGTAGGAATATTTCCTCCGATGCTTAAGTAAGTATAAGCTAGAGAGATAAGTGATTTGTAGAGAGAAGGCATAGCAAAGACAAGTTTGTTGTGGTTGGGCAAGAATTGAATGCCCTTTTACCTTGGGATCTGAGCTATTTATAGTGCTAGGGTTCCTTGGGGACTGCACCCTCAACCCTAACTATTGGACACGTGCCCCTTGGGATTTAGGACACGTGGCCTTTGTCCTGCAATGATGGTCCTCCCATATTTGGACCGGCTTTTAAAGATAATGGGCTTTGCCCAATGGGGCTCTGTCGTTATTCTGGTGGAGTAGCAGGACTTTGGGCCTTCTTTCCAGGCCTGGGCCCATCTGATCAGTGTGAGTCGTAGGCTGCCTCTTTGGGCTTTGTGGGAGATTTGTTCAAGCCCACATCATTTGCCCCTCATGAGGAGTGAAAACAAACGTTAGTTTTCACTGCTCTTGGAGTGTCCAACAGGGTGATGACGCGTGGCAGGGGTAATCATTTCTTACCCCTCTATAAATAAGTGGCCGATTTGAGTGATTTTCCCCCTCATTTCCAGTGATCACTTGAGAGCAAATAGGAGAAAGCGATTTCCGGCGTCTTCTATCCATCGACATCCACCGTAGCACCGCCAAGATCTTCAAAGTCGTGTTCTTGCAGTTCTTCATCCAAGTTCTTTCACAAACTCCCTTTCGATTTATCAGGTAAAGGTTTTCTTTGGAAAAATGTGTTTGTTGATTTTGATTCTTCCAAATTTTCTTCTTAGTCTTGTATGGGTCTCATCAAACTGAAGGCGTCATCTTGTCCCGTTGACGTCTTCTGTTTTCAAGTTTGCCCCTGTTTTGAAGCAAATCTTGGCTTGTTGCAGGATTTAATGGCGCGAATAGAAGACGAGGAGCAGTTTGAGGGAGAATCTTCTTCTCCTATGGAGGACGTCCCAGAAAGCACCAATGTCGCGTCGGCTAGCAGGTCAGGTGGGGATGAAGGTGACCTTCCTCCCAGCGCCATCTTCCCACTTCAGACGTGGCTGAATTTCCTCACTCTAGAGGGGAAAACCTTTGGGGAGTCTCTGAATCTAGGTTCGGAGTATAAATTCCGCATGCCGGCTGGCATGGACTGCACCAGCTTTGGACTGGTGAAAGGAGAGTTTGCCGTTTACGGCTCGTTTTTGAAGCTGGGTATGAGATTCCCCCCTCACCCCTTTGTGGTGGAGTTGCTGGACAGCTTCAATATTGGCCTGTGCCAAATGTCCCTGAACTCCTGGGCGGGTGTGTTTGGCTACATTGCTCGCTGCGAGCTTGCCGGCATCACCCCTTCTCTTCCGGCGTTCCTAAGAATCGCCTCTATGTCTCAAGTTTCGAAAGCCGCCGCGGGCTGGCTGATTCTTACATACAAAGGGGCCTATCGGACGGTGATGGGGAAGGCGTCTAAGTGGCATCACTGGAGGAAGAAGTGGGTGGTTATCAAAACCACCAATCTGGAGATGTGTGAGAGGATGAGACGCTGGAACGCCAAGCCTAACTTTGTTGGGAGAGGTGCTTCTTTACCTCCCATCTCCGCCGAGCTCTGGGAGCGGATCTCGTCGCTGTTCCTGGTCAAGCCGCTCGTCATCATAGACAAGACGGCCTACATACCCGAGGGGTGGTTGCCTCATCTGAATCAACTGAGCAATCCCACTTTCCTCTCGGCTGTAGGGCTGTGTCCGTATAAGCCGAGAGGTAATGTATCTATATTTCCAATTCTTCTGTTTAATCAAAACCGCACTAAATGTCTTTATCTCGTTTTGCCAGACGAGGCCATGGGTCAGCTGGATGATGCCTCCAAAGGACAAGTGGACAGGCCGTCTTGGTTGGCGAAGGTACTCGATGCCAGTACCTTCAGACCTTGGAAGCGTCAGCAGGCAGCCGAGCAAGCCATTCATGAGCAGATGGCTCCCCCTCCTGCTGAGGAGGAGAAGGTATTAATTAAATCTTCAGACGTGATTTCCTTTGTTGTTTACAACTTGTTTTTTTTTTATCAATTTTTTTTTTTTTAGAAGACGAGGAAGGCGAGCACGGACGCGGCTCCTACTCCCAAACGCAGGGCTGGCGGTACAGGGAGACCCGTCTTCAAGTCGATGACGTCGAAGGCTTCTAAGGGTTTTGCCGTCCCCAAGGTTGCATCTGCTTCTCCTAGCTTGGAGAAAACTGGAGGGACAGCTGATCCCCTTGCGGGGATTCCTGAAGTCGTCCGCCGCAACATCCCTCTAAGGGCGGCGGAGAGAGCTAGGAATTCTGGGGGTAAGTTTTACTCCAACATCGTAACCACCTGCCGTTCCTCGTCTAGCAGTTCTATAGTTTCCCCCAGGGATTCTAAGGCCGTTGTTTTTCCCATAGAAATTCCCGATCCTCAGAAAGACATAGATGCTGAATTGGATCAGATCCCTTCTTCAGGCGGGTTCAATTCTCATGACCGTAGGAAGATAATGACGCTGATGCGCAGTGCCATTCCTCCCCAATATGCTGAAACCCTTCCTGAGGCGGCCGAGAATATGCTTGCCGCCATGCAGTCCTCGGCGCTGGACGTAAGTTTCGTTATACTTTTATTTCTACGCACTCGTTTCTTTTTGTTTGACTTACTATTTTTGCGCAGATGTTCATTCTGCTGGACTCGCTGAAAAAGTGGCGCACTGCTTTGGTGCATGAAGAAGCTCGTCACCGTCTTCTGGCCAGTCAGTGTGGTGACCAGCATTTTGCTGCACTGGAGAAGCTTCGCTTAGACAGGCGGGAGCAGATTGACGCTGTGACTTCCGCCCTGGCCTCTCAAAATGCTGAGAACACAACTCGTCTCCTGCATATTGATCAGAACTTTTCTGAAATGGAGGATCTTTCCAAGAAGATAAAGGAGAAAGAGGCTGAGTTTTCTCATCTGGAGACTCAGTTTAAAGAGTTGGAGGTTCAACTGGAGGCGGCTAGCAAGGAAGTCGATTCGTCACAGAGTGTCCTCGCCCAGTCGGCCATGTTGGGTGAGAAATCGATCCGAAGGGGTATGGAGCTTGCATGGAATGCTGAATTTGCAAGCGAACGTCCCTTTAGTTGGTTTGAGAAGTTTCTCACCTATCAGATTGAGGTGGAGAAGGCTCAAAGGGAAGGACGCACCCCTCCTGAGTTCGTGCCCAGCGAGGATGAGGAATGAGTTCCTACGCGTCTTTGTTTTTATTAATGTGTTTTTGTTTGTTTTTTTTTTTTTGACGCCATGCTTGGTGGCTTTTGTGCATAATTCTTGTAATTATGACTAACTTAATGGGAATGACATGATGCCCTTTTGAACGTCTTACTGATTTTTAGCTTTCAGCATATTTTTTATGATTACGTCCGACGCCCCCCATTTGAGTCGTCAGATGTCTGCCCTGGTCTTTTTGCCAAGGTCTTTTGCTACTTTATATAGCTGTGTTAGGAATGTGTGAGCCCTGTGTTCTAGGTGATCAGCCTAGTGAGAGTGCTAGTCTGGGCCACTTCTTAAGCCTTTAAACGACTAGTCTTTTTGGGAGAGCATTAGTTTGCATTTCTCCGAGAGTTTTGATGACATTCTTTTCAGAAGGATTTCTCATCCAGACCGGCTTGCAGTGAATTTTTCATTTAATGTTTAAAACATGCTACACGGTGCGTCTAGGCTCTAGACGTCTTTACAATGCATATAATCTAGACAAGTGTCAATCTAGAAAAAGTACTTCTTGAGGTTATCCGCATTCCAAGTACGCAAAATCGGACGTCCCTGCATGTCTTGGATCCGGTATGTTCCGTCTCGAACCTCCTCGTAAATCTCATACGGACCTTCCCAAGTACAGGTGAGCTTCCCTTGTTCATTGGCGCGTCCGACGGCTTCCATTTTCCTAAGCACAAAATCTCCAACTTTAAGTATTCTTCTAGAAACCCTTTTGTTGTATTCCCTTGTCATGCGGAGTTTGTATAGCTGTTGTCGTAGAGCCGCATTCCCTCTGGTTTCTGGTAAGAAATCCAAGGCCGCCTTCATAATTTCCCAATTGGCATCTTCATTAAACAACATGACGCGCAGGGTGGGTTAGCACATTTCAATGGGTAGGACGGCTTCAGCCCCATAGGGTAACAAGAATGGTGTTTCTCCTGTGGAATTTTTTGCCGTGGTCCGTATAGACCATAAAACTTTGGGTAACTTGTCTGCCCATAAACCCTTTGCCTCATCAAGCTTCTTCTTCATCCCTTCAGAGATAATCTTGTTGAATGCCTCTACTTGTCCGTTAGCTTGGGGGCGTCCTACTGATGCAAAACATGCTGTGATACCATGGTCGGCCAACCACTCTTCTAATTTGGGCGTCTTGAATTGTGGCCCATTGTCGAAGACGATAGACTGAGGTACGCCAAATCTTATGATTATGTTTTTCCAGATGAATGCTCTCACATCCTGTGCTTTAGTGTTCTTTAAAGCCTCAGCTTCTACCCATTTAGTGAAGTAATCGACGGCTACTATTACATAGCGCAGTCCTCTTGGCGCCGTCGTATAGGGTCCTAATAAGTCCATCCCCCATTTGGCAAAAGGTATAGGGCTGGTGATTGGCGTCAGTTTATGTGCTGGTCGTCGAATTAGGTGAGCAAATCGTTGGCATTTATCACAACGCTTGACCATATTGAGGGCGTCTTCTTTGAGAGTGGGCCAATAGTATCCAGTTCTTAAAGTTTTTTCGGCCAGGGCCCTCCCTCCTATGTGGGAGCTGCATAATCCCTGATGAAGATCTTCCAGTACCTCTTGCCCCTTCTCGGGGGTACGCAGCGGAGAAGTGGCCGTGAGAAGGCTTTTTTGTATAGTGTTCCATTCCATATCTCAAACCATGTACATTTCTTTTGTAATCTTTCTGCCTGCTTGGGATCATCAGGGAGTACTCCATTCATTTTGAAGTTGACAATGTCATCCATCCAGGTGGCTGTTCGATCCAAGATGTCTATTCTCGAGGCGTCGATGCTTTTGGACTGTTTTACCTCCCAGAATACATGACGTGGCGTGTCGCAGGATGCTGAGCTTGCCAGTTTAGATAAAGCGTCTGCCTTATTGTTTTCAGACCGGGGGATGTGTTTTACTTCAAAGTTAGACAGCTGTTGGGCTTCTTGGCGGACTTTTTCCAAATATCTTATCATGGCCTCGTCCTTAGCCTCATACTCTCCTTTGACCTGACTGACAATTAATTGCGAGTCAGACAAAACGAGGACGTTTGCTGCCCCTGCGGCTCTGCTCATCTGAATTCCAAATATCAGGGCTTCGTATTCGGCTTCGTTGTTTGACGCCTGAAAGTTGAATCGCATTGCATATTCATAGATATCTCCTTCTCGTGACTCACAGATAAGGCCGGCTCCTGACCCGTTCTGAGTAGCAGAGCCGTCCACTGAGTTTTTTCATTTTTCAAATAGGGTGGCTTGGTCAGTTCCGCGATGAAGTCAGCAAATGCCTGTCCCTTTATTGCCTTCCTTGGTTCATACGAGATATCAAACGCGTGAAGCTCAATTGCCCAATTGAGCATTCTTCCTGACGCTTCAAGGTTGGTGAAAGGTCGCTTAAGCGGTTGATCCGTGTATACTACCAATCAATGGGCCAGGAAATATGGACGAAGCTTCTTACTAGCCAAGAACAGAGCAAAACCAAATTTTTCGACCGTTGGATATTTGAGTTCAGCATTTTGCAACATGTGACTGACAAAGTACACGGGTAGTTGCGTTCCCTCCCTCTCTGTAAGCAAGACAGCGCTTAGCGCGTATTCTGAGATGGCAAGATACAGATACAAAACTTCCCCCAAGAGAGGGCTGACCAGCCGTGGCAAGGTGTGCAGATGTTCTTTTAGGCGGAGGAAGGCAGCCTCAGCTTGCGTCGTCCACTCAAACTAGGTCCCCTTTTTGATGGTACTGAAAAAGTAGTGACACTTGTCTCCAGCTCTAGATAAGAATCGTCCCAAGGCGGCGAGACACACAGTGAGGCGTTGCACGTCTTTAACCGTCCTTGGCGACGTCATATCAATGACCGCTTGCACTTTGTCCGGATTTGCTTCAATGCCCCTTTCATCAATCAGGAAGCCAAGGAACTTGCCAGAAGATACCCCAAATATGCACTTCTTGGGATTGAGTCTCATCTGGTATGTCCTGACGGTTTCAAAGGTTTCTCTCAAGTCGTCAAGGTGATCCTTCTTCTGCTTGCTTTTTACAATCATGTCTTCAATATAGGCTTCTATATTCCTCCCCAGCTGCTTTATGAAAACTGTGTTTATCAACCGTTGAAAGGTAGCAGGGGAATTTTTTAAACCGAACGGCATTACTTTGTAGCAGTACAATCCTTGTTCTGTGACGAAAGACGTCTTTTCCTGATCTTCGGGCCATAATGGAATTTGGTGGAATCCGGAGTAGGCGTCCATGAAGCTCATCATGGCATGTCCAGCAGTGGAGTCGACGAGTCGGTCTATCTTCGGCAGTGGGAAGCTGTCTTTAGGGCATGCTTTATTGAGATCAGTGTAATCAACTCTCATTCTCCACGTCTTATTGGGCTTGGGTACCAGGACTACGTTGGCTACCCAGTCTGGGTACTGGCATGGGCGTATGAAGCCTGCATCCATTAGTTTCTTGACCTCGGCAGCGGCGGCCAAATTTCTTGCTTCTCCATGATTCCTTTTCTTTTGTCGTACTGGCTTCACAGTACTGTCCACATTCAACTTATGCACGGCCACCGCCGGGTTTATACCGGGCATCTCCTCTACCGTGAAGGCAAATATCTCCTTATATTCTTGGAGTAGCTGCACTAACGCTGCTGACATGGGGTCGTCAGGGTGGACCCCAATGGGGACTGTTCGAGACGGATCCGCTAAGTCCAGAATTACATCATAAAGTGCTCCCACTGGCTCAGGTCGTCTTTCTGCATTGTGCTCTGTCGGAATTTTCCGGGTTTTACGGCGACTCGCTGGAGGTTTAGTTTGTTCCTTTCCCTTCGGAGAAGCTCCCTAGGCCGTTGGCTCCAACGTCGACAAGTAACAATCCCTGGCCAACTGTTGATTTCCATAGAGAGATCCAACGCGTCCGTTGCTTCCAACAAATTTTACTAATAGTAAATGAGGGACGATCACAGCTTTTAGGTCGTTGAGTGTTGGACGACCAAGTATGATGTTGAATGTGGTGAGATTTGCCACTATTATAAACCTGATGGCAACTTCTTTGACTACTGGGGGAATTCCAAAAGAAACCGGCAGCAAAATGGAACCAATTGGACGAACGATGCTCCCCTAGAATCCTACCAAGGGCCCGTAAACTTGCTCTATGTCTCCTGGATTGTGCCTTAATTTCCGCAGGCATTGCAGACTGATTATGTCAGACGAGCTTCCCGTATCCACCAGTACTCTCTTTACCTTGAGATTAGCCACCTTAACCTCAATAACCAGAGGATCATCATCATATGGTGTGGCCGCCCTTCTATAGTCGTCTTCGGAAATTTCTACAGAGGGTAGGTTCCTCTGTGCTGGGCGAAGATAAGGTGGGCCTTTTTGTCGTCCCTCCTTACATGGTTCTCCTGCCGCTGTTCCTCCGGATATTACCATAATTCTTTCATTTGTGTACTTAGTGGTGGGGCTCGCTTCTTCATGTGCGTCCTCTAGATGGACGTACTGGCGAAGGTGTCCTTCAGCCACGCGATCAGTTAATATCTTCCTCAACATCCGGCAACTTTGAGTGTCATGCCCTTCGTCGTTGTGAAAAGCACAGAAAGGTACTTGTGGGCAGGAGGTGGACGATCGTCGGGGAGACGGTTCTATTCCCAGACTTGGTCCTTCCGCAAGGAGGATCTCATCAAGGGCCGTATTGAACTTAAAGGGACCTCTAGAGGGCGTCCTCCTTCGCCCCCTTTTTTCTTCGGAGCTACAGCCATTCTTCCTTCGGGCGACACTCTCATGCTGTCTTACAGGAGCCCCTAGAGAGTAACGGCCCACATTTTTCTTCTGCAAGATTCGTCTCGTCCTTCTTCCTGGACGAACCTCCTTGACATGCCGACTAGCTTCCTCCAGGTTGCGCCTCCTCATAGGCGAGTCAGAATCTTCTGACTGAAACTCTACCATCCTACCATTATCATGCTTAGGATTGACCCCGTGAGGACCATCCAGCAAGGGTCGAACAGGAATGACGGCCGCAGGCTGGCTAGCTGTCGCGTCACATTGAGTGTTGGACTCGTGCTTAAACACTCCTTTTCTGGCTGGGAGTTCTGATTTACCCTTGGTTTTTCCGCAGTCAGTTGGAAGTTCAGCCATGACACTGTACCTCCCCACAGACGGCGCCAAATGTTGTGGGAACTTTTACGGTGCTGATGTGGCACGCGCTCCTCGGAGGTATCAAGTATGACTTGGCACGAACTTCTGGCAACCTGCAAAACAAGAATATTCCCGTAGAAATATTCCCTCCGATGCTTAAGTAAGTATAAGCTAGAGAGATAAGTGATTTGTAGAGAGAAGGCAGAGCAAAGACAAGTTTGTTATGGTTGGGCAAGAATTGAATGCCCTTTTACCTTGGGATCTGAGCTATTTATAGTGCTAGGGTTCCTTGGGGACTGCACCCTCAACCCTAACTATGGGACACGTGCCCCTTGGGATTTAGGACACGTGGCCTTTGTCCTGCAATGATGGTCCTCCCATATTTGGACCGGCTTTTAAAGATAATGGGCTTTGCCCAATGGGGCTCTGTCTTTATTCTGGTGGAGTAGCAGGACTTTGGGCCTTCTTTCCAGGCCTGGGCCCATCTGATCAGTGTGAGTCGTAGGCTGCCTCTTTGGGCTTTGTGGGAGATTTGTTCAAGCCCACATCAGTAGGTTTCTGCCAAAGAGAGGTGCTATTTTAGCTGACTTAGATGGTAAGGTATCCCAAAGGAACACGTTCATTGTGGTTTTAACTCAAACAACAATGGCATATGTTGTGGCAAAGTAATAAATTATGGAATTAATTTATTAACCAAGAGTAATTTGAAGATTACTAGCAATAGGTTTTGCTTACCTAGAATCTTAAAAGACATAAGACATGTCAAAGCTGCTTAAGAATTTAGGACTTTTAGGGTCTTGGAATCGTTTCAATCATTTTGGACCATGTTTTATTTTGCATGAATGAAATGTTTAATAGCTTTAATGATTGCATGATCGCTTTTATTTCAAACTTATTAAAGATTGGAATGGTTACTTATTGCGAATTCTTTTCAAATGTAGAATGTCTAAAACGTACAACACTCAAAGTAACAGAAATTCTGGATGTAAAATTGAACCTATCAAACTTTCTTGATTGGGAGAGGAAGCTTCGGCAAGTCCTCAGGTGGAACAACATTGAATATGTTTTTGACAATCATATCCCCAACTATTACTCAAAGGATATGACTCCTGAAAAGCACTGTGTGTGGGCGAACCACATGTCGCTAGTGATGGATCTTATTCTGGCTCAATCCTAAGTATTGGAGTGCAAGGTTCATTATATGAGCCATGAGCACTTCTAAGGCATCTTAGGGATATATGTCGTGGTAGATTCCAACATGGTGGTCAACATGTCGACCAAAATGTCTTTGAATTGGTACATTCATTTGGGGATCTAAAGCTTAATGCTCCACTGGGTTGTTGCTTTGACGTCGAAAGGAAAAAAGCAAGGGAAAGGGTCATTGATCTCAAAATGACAGATGGAACACCAATTAATGCTCATAAAAAGAAAATGGTTGAGCTTCTCAACCGCCTTAAGCTTCTTGGTGAGCCATTCCCAGATTCTGCAGCTGCGGGAATACTATTGAATTCTCTTCACCCTTGTTACAAGAAATTCAAACTACTCTAGTTCTCTAAGAAAAGGAAAAAACATTGTTAGTGAGCTAGTCTATTTTCTTAATCAATATGAGTGGACTTTGTAAATAATAAGCAAGCATCACTAAAAGTAAAGAGTAAGAAAATCAAGAAGAAGGTTCCGGGGAAGATCCAAAGCAAGGGTGCATTTCCATCTACTCCAGAAGGGCAAGTGGCGCCCTCCAAGAGGAAAATGAAGAAGGATCGTTCTCCATCTACATCGCAATGCTTCAATTGTAATGAAATTGTTCATTACAAAAGAGATTGCCCTAAATTAAAGGAAGAAAAGAAGGACGAAAACGTCGCTTCTACTTTAGGTATGTATGTTATACATTGTAATCTTGCAAATTCTACTTCTTGGGTATTATATACTGGTTGTGGCTCACACTTACGTTCCAATTCGCAGGGACTATGGAGAAGTAGAAAGCTTGATAAAGGCGGGATGGATCTACGCGTGGGAAATGGAGCACGGATTGTTGCATTAGCCGTAGGATCTTATTTTATATCTTTGCCTAGTGGTTTTGTTTTGAAACTAGAAAACTGTTATTATGTTCCTACACTAGTAGAAAAAACCCCTGTTGCACCCCCCTTGTTGCAGCGTACATGTATTAATACGCTTCAACAACCAGTCGGTCAACGCGGGTCAAACCATTTAAAGGGTTGTTGCAGCGTACAATTTAATTGTTCCCTGCAAAAAAGTTTGTTGCAGCGTACATTTTAAAAGCCCCCTGCAATAACCCTTTTTGTTGCAGCGTACAATTTAAAAGCCCCCTGCAATAACCGGGTATAAAACTTTCAAAACAAATTAAGCCGCATCTCAAATTTTCAATTCTCGCGGTCAACTCCTTTCTTCTTCCCTTACCTTTCCCTGCGTCGTCCCCTAAAGACAAAACCTAAGCCGCATCTCAAAATTTCAGTTCTGTTGTTCGCGTCCCGTTCTCCTCTCCTCATTTCGAACACTCTTTCTCTTCGTTCCTCTGCATCGCCGGCCACCACCTCCTTCATGCCGACGCTGCTGGTGCGGTGGTTGCGATGGTTATTGCGTTGTTGTGGTTGATGGTGTTGTCCTGCCTCCGTGCTCGGCTTTCCTCTGCTTGTCGCCGCCAATAATGGTGGCCTACCAACACAACATCATTTATAACTAATTGGTAAATTGATTTCAATTTTTCCCTCAATTGTTTTAATAAGTTCTTGATTTAAAATCCCAAAACCCTAACTAATCGATTCAATGTTCTTTTCCCCCTTGCTTGCGCCGCCCGTTCTGGTTGTTGGGTGACTACTAGCTAGCGCCGCCCAATTAGGGTGGGGGATTAGATCTTGCAAGAAAGGCTTCGTCGGAGATTCCAATTTTATGCCCGCCAGGGCACTCGGGGTCGCCTCTCCCTTCGTTTGAGCCGCCGCTACCGCCTTCTTTGCCGCCCTTAACGCCTCCGGCATCCACAGTGTGAGTTTGTTTATCTCGTTTCTTTCTTTTTGGAGTAAAATGTTGGATTTTTAGGTCAAATTTCATCAATTTGGGAATTCTGAAATTTGTTTTTAGTGAAAATTTGATAGTTTGCCAATTGGGTTTTTGATTTACATTGAGAATGATGATTTGGGTTGATTAATTGAAGGGTTTTAGTTTATTGTTTCAGCTATTTTTAATTTATTCTTATTAATTTTGTATTCAGGTTTAGTATGCTTGTTGATTGTTGTTTTTGGAAGAATTTGAATGCAAAGTTGTGAGATTTTTGTATTTAGTTTGTTGCATTGTCAACTTAGTTCTCATAGCTCAAGTGATCAACCCAATTACATATGCAAATTCCTGATTACAAACCCCCTTTTTTCTATTCTGGACTCCCTTTTGAACCTAGATGAATTGTTCAATTCAGGTATAAAAAGGAAATCCTTTAACGAACCCTATCAAAGGGTAGTTGTTGTATGGAGGATTTTGAAGTGATTTAATTATAGAAGAATTGATGAAGTATTTAGGCTTGGAGAAGTTAAATCCTGGTGTTCTATACCCTTAATTAGCCTAAAGGTTTTGAGTCTTTGAACCTTACCAGTGACAAAAAGTTCAGCAAGGATACCATTCTCATTGTTTGGTCTCCCAGAGTCCTAATTAAAGTGCAACTCTTGAAATTTGAAATTTTGTGAGCTTTCTTCTTGCGTAGTCAAGAAAATTTTATTCTATTTTTCAGTGTCGTGATTAATAAAGTACGGAGTACCTTCTAATTCTACTACCTCAATTTGGGGGGAGGGGAAGAAGTTGAATGTGTTTCTGGCCGGCTATACTTTGCATCTTTTTAGTTTTAATTTTCTTCAGTTCAGTCTTTACTCTCTTTGACCCCCTTTAATCTAAGTAAGATGGAAGAAATCTTTATCTCTGTTACCATATGGTTGGATATAGTATTATTAGCTGGCCTTTTTATCAGATAGCAAAGGTATATAGATATCCCTTGTTAAGCTCTTCGGTTTCCTACAGTCCTAAAACAATAGCAGGGTTTTGTTTCCATTGTATATGGACAGTGCTGCTATGATCCTGAATCTGAAGTTACGTAAATATGGCCATGGAAGTGCATGTGACTATATAGCATAATCCATAAGGGAGGTGTTTTTATGGTGGAACCTCCTGAATCCTGGTATTTCAATGTAAAGGAGAAGCTGCATTTAAGCATTGCAGAATGAGTAAAGGTACTAGTTGCACTTGAGACTTCTACCCTCGTCAGCTTAAGTTTTCGGCCAAAGATTATCTCTCTGCTAAGGGAACTAAAAGAATATGTTGAGCAGTTTCTTAGACGCAGAACTCCATTTCTTGGTATAAATGATGTCTAGCTAGGCTTTGCCTTTTCTTTTTTCTTTGTGCATTCTCATACATATGTCGAGGGCAGAGAAGCTAAGGTGTTTGTTGCTTTGTTTGCTTATGCCTTATTTATGTAATGCAGACTCCAAAGAGGAAAACAAAATCAACGACACAGCAGAACAGAGTGCAACCTCTGGAACAGATCTAAGCATAGTCCTTAATGCGTGGTACGCAGCAGGATTTTACACCGGCAAGTAAGTACTTATATGAATAGCTTCTTTGTTCTCAAAGTTTTGAGAAACCTGATCCATTCCCTTTCCCTTTCCCTTTCCTTGTCTTTAGTGATGCACAATTATCTGCTTTCTTTATGATTCTCAATCTCTTCTTTATAAGGTTCTTCTCTTCTTAACAATATAGCTGCTAATAAGGGTTCAATTAGTTTAAGGCATTTAGACATTTAGTTGATTTGAAAAATAAACTCATTAGTGGGGCTGAGTTAAAGTCACTTCGTAGTTCGTACTTTATTAAGAGTTGTGACCAGCTTCAATAACGAGCAATTGTCCCCATTGCAGCTGATTGTAGCTGTATGGTGTGAGCTGATTCAATTTGTCTATATCTATCTCCGTATGTTTATAACTTTAGAAACAGTGGAAGTTTTGCTTACATTGGTTCTACAGGATAACAGATAACTGGTTACCAAATGATATAAAAGGGAAATTGATTGTACACCAATGTAACAGTAAATGATTGTAGTGATGGATGATTCCCTAATGGGAAATACCAAATACTCTAATTTTGTTGTCATGTACATCTTACTAATTGGAAATACTCTGATTTTGCTGTCATGTAATTGTACATCTTAGTAATGAGAAATACTTTGATTTTCGCAGGTATCTAACAGAACAGTCTCTTGCTCGTTATTGATTAAGTGTAACGATAAAGAACGGAGGTAGCACAATAGTTTAAGAACTTTAAAGAACGAAGCAACATGATTAAGTGTTCTTCCGGTTGCATCATGTGCGTGTGCTATAGAAGCAAGTGATATAAACTAGTGATGGTATGCTCTAACTCAACTCCTGTATTATCTCGGATCCTTCCATTAGGTTGTCATGTCATGTCATATATCTGAAGTAGGGTGGCTATCTATCTGAATATTGCTACAATGTACAGTTTCTAGTTTGCACACAGTGTAAAAGCTGCTTCTGCTGTTAAAGCATCCGATTACGCATATGCTTCTTATGTGGTTTTGACTGTTGGATAGATTTGGAGGATAAGCCTTGCACTTTAATTACTTTGCTGGATAGATTTGGAGGATATGCTTCTTAATCCTTTTGCGTTGGAACTTATACAATCTAAATATATCTTGTTACTTCATGAGTTCTGTTAAATTTTGAATCATAAAAACCTTCAAATTTTGGAATAAATAGTGCTGCCAAGGTCGTGATATTCACAAGCTGGTACATAGCTAATACACGCTTGCCTACCAATTTACTTTGATCTTGGTGTCTCATCTCCCCAATTTTTGTGCTGCAGGTATTCAACCGGATTTGGTGTTACGAGAGGTTCTGCTTTGATCCATGAATTCTACTCTAGAGAGGTTGCAAATCCTTTCCATGTACCAGTGGACACTACATTCAGAAATGGAGAGGCTACCATAAAAGCCTTTGTCTCTGTTAATTTATCTCTTGGAGACCAGTCACTTGCTGCTCAATTTCAGGAAATTCCTGCAGAACTTCGAATGTCAGAAGCAGAGAGGGTTGAATGTAGGCACTTAACCCTAGTTCTCTTGATTAATTAACCCTGCTAAATTTGAAAAATACTCCAGTAGTCTTGTGGGTCCTATATTTTAAGCTCTTAATTGCTTCTTGCATGTTAGATTGTTGCATCTACATGGGTCTTATCAACTTGATCAACTCATCATGTGTGTGGTAGGACTTTGGTCTGTTGCTCCTCTCTAATATCAGGCTTACTGATCTTATTAATGTTCTCTTATGCTGCTGTAGTGCTTTCCTCAGTTAATTCTTTGGCTCAATGTCTCTATAGTCTTCCTTAATTGTGTTCACTCGATTCAAACTCTTTTTTTTTTACTATTGTTGTTATGGGAATAGCTATTATTTGAGATTCATGGCTTGCTGGAAGGACTGATTCATATGATTAGTTTTAAGTTTCCAAGACTCAATCCAATCTATTTATGCACATTTGAGACTTGTTTGGTCGTTATAGGTCATACTTAGGCTAAAATAAGGCATTTTCGCTCCCAACTTTGAACTAAAGAACCTAAGGACTCATTTTAAGCATTTTACATGATTAATATGATTAGTTTTAGTTAAAATACTCATTCCAATCTATATTTGCACTTTTAAGGATCATTAGGCCGTTATAGGTCATATTTAGGCTAAAATGACATTTTCGCTCCCAACTTTGAACTAACGAACCTAAAAACTCATTTAAAACTTTAATTAATGATTCATATCATTAGTTTTAACTTTCCAAGACTTAATCCAATCTATTTATGCACATTCGAGACTTCTTTGGCCGTTATAGGTCATATTTAGGCTAAAATGACATTTTCGCTCCCAACTTTGAACTAACGAAATTAAGAACTCATTTCAAACTTATTAAATGATTCAAATGAATATCTTTAACTTTTTAAGACTCAATCTGATCTATTTATGCACATTTGAGACTTGTTTGGTCGTTATAGGTCGTATTTAGGCTAAAATATGGCATTTTCGCTCCAAACTTTGAACTAAAGAACCTAAGGACTCATTTTAAGAATTTTACATGATTAATATGATTAGTTTTAAAGTTAAAATACTCATTCCAATATGTCTTTGCACTTTTAAGGCTCATTAGGCCGTTATAGGTCATATTTAGGCTAAAATGACATTTTCGCTCCCAACTTTGAACTAACGAACCTAAAAACTCATTTCAAACTTTAATACATGACATTCTTGGTGTTGGGGTCTGTTTATTAGAAAAGATTAATATGCATAGTTTTAACTTTCTTAAACTAATATGCATAGTTTTAATATGCATAGGTTTAACTTTCTTAAATTAATTCAAATCTATTTATGCACATTTAAGGCTCATTAGATCGCTATTAGGTCATATTTAGAGCTTAAATGACATTTACGCTCCCAACTTTGAACTAAAGAACCTAAGAACTCATTTTATTCCTATTACATGATTAATATACATAGTATTAACTTTCTAAAACACATTCCAAGCTATTTATGCACATTTAAGGCTCATTGGATCGTTATAGGTCATATTTAGAGCTAAAATGACATTTACGCTCCCAATTTTGAACTAAAAAAGCTAAGGACTCATTTGATTCTTATTAAATGATTAATATGCATATTTTAACTTTCTAAAACTCATTCCAATCTATGTATGCACATTTAAGGCTCATTGGGTCGTTATTGGTCATATTTTGAGCTAGAATGACATTTCCGCTCCCAACTTTGAACTAAAGAACCTAAGGACTCATTTGATTCTTATAAAATGATTAATATGCATTGTTTAACTTTCTAAAAATCATTCTAATATGTGTATGCACATTTAAGGCTCATTGGGTCGTTATAGGTCATATTTAGAGCAAAAATGATATTTACGCTCCCAACTTTGAACTAAAGAACCTATGGACTCATTTTATTCTTATTACATGATTAGTATGCATAGTTTGAACTCTATTAAACTCATTCCAATATATTTATGCACATTTAAGGGTCATTGGATCGTTATAGGCCATATTTAGGCTAAAATGACATTTTCCTTACTCTTGACTCGTATTCTAGACTATTAGGACATTGTCATTAGTTGCTTGAATGTTAAAATGTGATATTTAATTTGCATTTAATCTGATGCTTAATTGAATTTTTTTTTTGTAAAGGTCTATACTCTGAGGAATGCGCCTTATGCTAGTGAGGAAATTGATGTGGTTCGTGATCAATGGGCTAGTTTTTTACCAGCAAATATTTATTATTGGCCTGAGCGCGCTTGATCGAGTTGGTTTAGATGTTATAGAACAATATTTTATATTAAAATGTATGCGTACATTGAAATTGGAACATATATTTAAATGTACGTGCACTTTGGTTTCATGTATACAAAACAACAATTATTGTTTTTATATTTGTTATACAGGTTGCGATATTCTATTATTGTTGTGACAGGTTTCTATATTTGGTGCAAGGCACTCTAGGTATCCCTAAACAAAATTAAAATTTTCCCGCCAAAAGTGCTTTGTTGCAGCGTACATATATATGTGTACGATGCAACAAGGGTTTAAAATTTGGCAAAATTTCAGACTTGTTGCCAGCGTACAAATAAATGTACCCTGCAAAAAGTGGAGTTTTTTGCAGCGTACACGACTATGTACGCTGCAACAAGTCAAAAATTTTGCCAATTTTTTGACACTTGTTGCAGCGTACATATATATGTACGCTGCAAAAAACCACTTTTTGCAGCGAACATTGTACGCTGCAACAAGTTCTGACTTGTTGCAGGCCCCCCTGTTGCAGCATACGATGTACGCTGCAACAGGGGTCTAAAAGCCCGCTGCAAAAAGGGTTTTTTCTACTAGTGCTAGTATCACCATAAACATTATTTCCGTTTCAAGTTTGGATTCTAAGGGTTTTAGTTTTCAATTTAAAGACAATAGTTGTTCTTTTTCTTTGAATGGAATGTTTTATGGTTCAGCACAACAAGAAAATGGTCTATATGTGCTAGATACAAGAAAACAAATTTATAACATAAAAAGGCTAAACCTGGTGATTTCGATCTTACATATCTGTGGCATTGTCGATTAGGCCATATAAACACAAAACGCATGGAACTACTTCAAAGGAAGGGTATTCTAGAATCATTCGACTTAGAGAAGATTGATCAATGCAAATCTTGTTTACTTGAAAAATGACAAAGCGGCCTTTCTCAAAGGTGGGAGAAAGGGCAAGCGAACTACTAGGGCTAATACATGTGGACATATGTGGGCCTATGAGTATGAAAGCTAGAGGTGATTTCAACTATTTCATAACGTTTACGGACGATTGCAGTAGATATGGATATATTTACTTAATGAAACACAAGCCTGGATCGTTTGAGAAATTCCGAGAATTTCAAAATGAAGTAGAGAATCAACCTGGCAAGAAAATTAAAGCTCTGAGATCAGATCGAGGAGGTGAATTAAAAGAATGTGGTATTCTTTCGGAATTGACTGCTCCGGGGACACCTCAATGGAATGGAGTGTCGGAACGGAGAAACATGACCTTACTCGATATGGTCAGGTCAATGATGGGTCAAGCCGAACTTGTTTTAAAGTTTTGGGGAGATGTGTTTCAAACAGCAGTGCTTACACTGAATCGTGCTCCGTCAAAAGCTGTTGAAAAGACTCCATACAAATTATGGACTGGGAAACTTCCAAAGTTGTCTTTTCTAAAGATTTGGGGTTGCGAAGCATATGTCAAGAGATTAATTTCGGACAAGCTCGAACCAAAATCTGACAAATGTTTCTTCGTTGGGTATCCAAAAGAAATTAAGGGGTATTACTTCTACAACAAGTCAGAGAATAAGGTATTCGTTGCTCGTGACGGTGTCTTTTTGGAAAGAAATCACATTTCCAAAATGACAAGTGGGAGAATAATAGACATCGAAGAGAATCCAGACGAACAACGAACCAAGAAGTCTTTAGAAGCAGTTCAAGGTGAAGATCCTCCAAGGCCTTTAGAAGAGCCAATGGGAGTAGTTCCTCAAGACGGTGTTGCCCCTTGTAGGTCACATAGAACTGAGGTTCAGAGGGACCTACATCTGCATCTGCCCCACCCCATTGACATCCCTAATTGAAAGTGGAGATCATGAGATGCAAAAATAGGAAGTGTATCTTTAAGTTAAATACGGCCGATTATGAAAGTGTATCTTTTAATTAAATACGGACGGAATATACCATTAACCCTTATAAAATCGACAACTACAAATTTGGAACAGTAAAATTACGTACACGCCTCTCAATTCCTTCATTGAAAAACTCATGTTTTTCTTAAGAATAGTGGATTAACGGTTTTACCCTTACATACTCCATTTACGATTTTTACCTCGCTTCCTTTCTTTTCCACTTTTGAGCTCCTTTCTTTTCCATATTTGATTTTTTGTCCCTCGGTAATGGCGCCATAATAACTTTAGTAATTGTCTTTCATTTTTTTGGAATGTTTTTTTAGCAGGAAGAACAAAAAATGAGCCAACCTTGGATAAATTCAAGTTCAAATTAGTTTCAAACAACTAGTTAAAACGCACCTTAAACCCTTATCGATCTCACTCTCTTTCTTCCCACGCCGCTTCTTAAGCTTCTCACCACCACTGCCGTCGCCACAACCACCATTTCAGCTACCATTTTCTAGAACCACCAATTGCATCCTCCAAAGAGTAGTAGCAAGCTTACTTATTGAAACAACGGGGCCCACCTTCTCTGTTTTTGACTTTTGGCGACGTTCCGACGAATTTTCCTCAATGTATTCCCACCATCATTACCATTACTATCCTTCACTCCACCACCGTCTCCCCGGTCGCCATTTTCTCTCTCCTCGTGGAACTTCCACGGGAGCAGAGGGGTAGGAGGGTCAAAAATTTTAGACGGATAAGGGTATTCCTGGAGATTTTTCGCGGAGTTTAACGGATGGGCTTTGGCTGAGATGGGTTTTTTGAGGACAGTAAAGCAGAGAGGTCGGTGTTTGGGGTGATCTTCATTGTTTAATCAAATGGGTAGTTGTTAGATCCGCCATAGAAGTTAAAGGTCAAAGATTTGGGGTTTCTAGAAGAGAGATAAAGTGGGAAGGATTGAGTGAGGAGAGAGAAAGTGAGCTTAAACTGGAAAGAAAGGATTTTTTATGGGAAAGAATGGAGGAGATAAAGAAGGGACGTATAATATACGGG
The DNA here is from genome assembly GCF_020520425.1 of Spinacia oleracea. Taxonomy (NCBI): domain Eukaryota; kingdom Viridiplantae; phylum Streptophyta; class Magnoliopsida; order Caryophyllales; family Amaranthaceae; genus Spinacia; species Spinacia oleracea. Next base: position 41,311,090 of record NC_079488.1, read on the forward strand.
AGTCGTCGTATTTTTCTATAGTAAAAAAATTGGATTCTGTGGGAAGTACCCACAATCCATGTATTTTAATTTAAAAGCCAAGTCCCAAAAGTTTCTGGACGTGGAGGTGGAGAGAGGAGGTATTCTGGCGGCACAGTAGAGGAACAAATCATATTGTCTTCTAAATTTGATAGTTTCTGTCACATAATTTCATCCTACGGTATTCACCTTTTCCCCATAATTCCATGAGATAAACAAAAATTTTATGAATTGGTAATAATCTAAGTCTTCTAGGAATTTCTTTTATATAATTTTTTCTTATAAAATAAAGTTAATCAAAACATATTAAAAGTTAAAAATTTAGATAAAAGTTACAAAAAATCAGGTTAAAAAGTTATCCTGGTATACAATAAATTTATTCTACACCTTGTGCGTGCAAGATCTTTATAATGTTATAATTAGCATTAAACCATATTACGTAGTACATTGTTAGTTTGTTATGATGGTTGTGAGTCGAGTCAGGTCGGGCTTCAGACCGAGTCCACGGGACGCCAAGCCCGCTTGTAACAGGTAGGGCTAAGTTGAGAAAAAAAGTTCAAAAATGGACCCAGGCCCACGTATCTGCGGGTCAGGCCGGGAAGCCCTAAACCCTAAAGAAATCTCATATGAAAATATTTTTGGTAACAACAACCACAATATCCCTTTTACAAACTACAGACCAGAATATAAGAAACACAAATAACTCAATGTCAATTGAAAACGTTTTTTTCCAATTTTCCCCGTCTAATGACAATGTCATATTATAGGGAGATGAGCAAGAATTCGAGGCCGTGAAGGAACTTCTCCGTACAAGGTATTTGTTGGTTGAGGTTGGGACTACAACTGAGTTGTCGCGCTTTCAGGAGGCCTACATTGGTAAACTACATATCTTGCCTTGGACAAGTTTACAACAACGCTAGGACTCTATTCTCTTAGGCGATATTTTGATTTTGTTAGTTTCTTTTTCGTTGATAGTAACCACTGTGACATTAGATGCTATTAGAGAAAGGGTGAAGAGAATGTAGTTAGTTGCACCAAGTGTAAATCCAGATTCTGGAAATAGGCCCTTAATGCCAATTAATCGTAATGTTACTCATAATAAAGCTAAACATGAGTTAGATGATGTAACTTTCTCAGGGATGTAACATGTATAAACTATGGGTATGTGTTATGCGGGAAGTATCTCTAGTGGTTCTTTATCTTCCTTGTTTTGATGTACAAGAAAGAGTAGAAAGTATTAAGAGGAATCAATATCGCTAGTTGGCTATACATTAGAGGAGGATGATAAAAAGTTGCAAACTGCAATTTTAAATCAGAAACCATCAGTGGCTATTGTAACACCCTAATAATTCCTTGCTTTTATAAAGCCATTTTCCAACTTAAAACAAAGGAATTACTAAAAGTATTACGGCCACCGTGATAACGGCTAAATTAGTACCAGAATTACGCAGCATAATAACTAACGTACAAAATAATAAATAATAATGGCCTCCTTACAAGTTGGAACCATAAAGGCCCAAACCAAAACAGTTTAAAACAAGTCCATTAACCAAACCCAAAATAGTTATAGTCTAGACTAAATAAAATAAATAGAGTTTAAAATAATGCAAGTGAAAATAAATGCTCTCAACCAATCCCATTGCTAGAACTTCACTTGCAAATCACCTCTAGAATCCTGCTTATTGAAAACCTACTCCTCAGTAATGCATGTGCAAATGATGGATCATCATAGGATCATTAAGGCAAAGACCATGACAAAAAACACAAAACACGTAATCAACAAAAAGCTGAGTACAACAAGCTAGAACGAATCCTAAAGTAGCATGCTTCATTCCAACAATAATAATAATTGAAACCACATGCAAAAGCCAACTAATAAACAATTAATCATAAAGACAAGACTCGACTCAAGACACAACTCTTAACTCATAAATTAATTAGAATAAGCATCGAACGAGCCTAGAAAGAAATGTCCATTGGAATGGTGTTGGGATCAAACCAAACAACAAAGAAATAATAGTAACATGTGTTAGACCATACTGACGGAATTCCCTATGCATAAAAGAAGTGAAACAAAGTCTTGTATCACTAGTAGGAGTACTGCCCCTTGGGGTATTTTACTCCCCCATTGTTCATACTCAAGGTGTCTACGTTGCAAGAGTTTTGAAGCTTATTCGGGTTGCAATTTACGTTTATTAATATTTTATTTAAAAGCCGACTCGAGACACAATCAAATAGGGCATTTAATAAACTAACAACCAAACAATGCTTCTGTTATAATCATTAGGAATTGTGATCAATACATTCAAGACTCAAATGAAATTACTCCTTTGTTCCTTCTCAACATGATGTTGAGTCCACGACATGCCTGTTAACATGCAGGTTGTGCACTAGGCACAAATGATTCATAATTCAATTCACCTTGACTCTTTAATGTATACCCTACATATGTGGTGACTAACATGAGCATACCCTCCATATGTGGTTACTTAAATTAAATACCCACGTACGAGACACGTGCGGTTACTAAGTAGTGAAACAAGGCACGAATAGACTAGGCTCATAAAATGCTAGACCTTACATACAATAGCATAAATAACTTCTCTTGTATGTGAATAAACCATACATGCATCAAAAATACTTGGACAACAAGCTTGCTATTTAATTCAACAAACATAACCAATAATAACATGCTTGCTCACATAGTCAAACATGCATTCAAAATAATCCAACATGAATCACAACATATAAACATAACATGTATTCACATGATTAAGTTGGGTCACCCTAGACTTGTACGTACCTTTAATACCTAAGTACGGGGGCCACTTTGTTATTCAATCCACTAAATTAGAAGTCTCTTCCTATCATAAAATAAATAGAACTTAATTATTATCCATGTTCATTAAATTTCCAGCAACTATATTTAGTTTTAAATCACTTGAATTAATTAGAAATTAATCGTTAATAATAAGAATAATAATTCTAATTAATCGATTAAAACCCTAACATGAAATCTAATTAATTTCATGCATAAAAGCATTAAAAATCGACTCTTTAATACTTAAAACGAATCTGGACATTATTATTGATTATCACAATTAAAATTGACATCTAATTATGCTAATTAATTGATCATATGAGTTTAATTAAAACTCTAACCCTAATTAATCATTAAAAAAAATGGCAAATAATGATATATTATTATCAAGGAATAAATATACAACTAGAAAAATAGCATCAAGCAAAGCAAGTCATTACATCAAAATAGCCAACAAAACAACAAACAGCCAACAAGCCTACAACAAGCCTAAATCAACAAAAGAACTTTCTATTTTTCTGAAGCTCTACAAGCAACTCTATACTTGATCTCTTTTAGTATATCATGAGGGCTTCGACAAGCATGAGTGAACACCTCGGCATTTCGTTGCAACCAGATTCCATAGATGCATTCAGCAAAGTACGTCAGTAAGAGCTTGAACCTGTCAGTTGTTCTCATAGCATCTCGAATCATCCAAACCATTAAAGTATCAAACTTGGAAACTGGTCTCTGAAAATGCAAGCTAAGCAGAACTTTGGACCAGATAGCAACAGAGTAGCCACACTCAAATAACAGATGTTGCACAGACTCAGGACCACAGGAACACAAGGGACATACATTACTATCCACCACTCTCCAAGAAAGGAGCCTATCTAGTGTAGGTAACCTCCCCCAAATAGCTTGCCAAGAGATAAACAGACTTTTAGGACAAGCTTTATTGTTGCAGATCAGCCTTCTCTAATTAACTTTCTCACAGGGACCCAACAGCAGCTGATATATTGTTTTGATGGAGAAGACCTCCTTTTTACACACAGCAGTCCACCCTCCAATATCATCCACCAGGTTCTGAGAGGTCAAAATTTTCCTCAAAGACCAGGACATAGAGACAAGCTAATGACCATCCGAGATGGTTCTACCCTTGATGTAATAAGTGTGAACCCACTTACACTACAATTTGTCTTTCTTTTGAGTAATATCCTATAACAGTTTAGATATTGCAGCCTTATTCCTTAAACATATGTTCTTAAGATTTAGACCACTTGCACACTTGAGCATACAGAGAGTTTTCCAAGCAACAAGTGCCTTCTTTGAGGGATCAATATTACCAGTCCACGGGAAGATTCTAAAGAAACTTTGAATTTCTTTGATAACTTTTTTAGGCAGAATGAAGATTTGGCACTAGAAATACTACAAGCTCAGAAGAATAGTTTGGACTAGTTGTAACCTTCCTGCATAAGAGAGGTGCTTAACAGTCCAAATTTTAGCTCTAGCCACCACCTTATCAATCAGAGGTCTACACTGGTTGTACATCAGCTTCTTGGTGGTGAGAGGCACACCAAGATATCTGAAGGGAAAGACCCCTCAGGGATATTAATAGAAGCAATGATAGCAACTTTATCCAACCCATAGACTCCCCCCAACATAGATATTACTCTTATCCATGTTTGCCTCCAAACGCGAGGCCCAAGAAAACTGCTTGAAAGCAGCAAGGAGGAAATACATAGAGATTGAGTCAGCTCATCAAAACATAAGAAGGTCAACTGCAAACATCATATGAGTGAGAGCCAATTTCTCAAACTTTGGGTGAAAATTGAAGTAAGGTTGGTGTTGTAATTGTTGCAGATGTCTAGTGAGATACTCCATGCCAATAGCAAAAAGGAAAGGGGACATAGGATCACCTTGTCTCAACCCCTTTTTTGCACCAAAAGGAATATTGGGTTTACCATTAATCAAGATGTTGTAGAAAATAGTTTAAATACATGTGAGCACCCAATCAGCAAAGCAGTTAGGAAAACCAAACTCAAGCATAACACTGTGCAGAAAAGACCACTCCATAGAGTCATAGGCCTTATTCGGGTCAATTTTAAGCATGCACCTAGGGGAGAGATGTGCTCTAGGGTAGCCTTTGATCAGCTTAGTAGCAAGTAAAATATTATCAGAAATCTGCCTCTCAGGAATGAAACTAGATTGGCATTTACTGACAACTTGTCTAATAACTCCTTGCATTCTAGCAGTTAAGATTTTGGAGACAAGTTTTTAAACCACATTACAACAAGCAATTGGCCTATAATCTTTAATTTTGGTAGGATTTGAAACTTTAGGGATGAGAGTGATGGGGGTACAATTGTACTAAGGAAGCATAGTATGGGTGGTAAAGACTTCCTTCACTACCTTGTAAACATCATGCTTGATGATGGGCGAAGCTTTCTTGAAGAAAAATGCATTAAGACCATCAAGAGCAGGATCCTTATCATTACCAATCCCCTGAAGAGCTAAATCAATTTCACCATTTGTAACATCTCTGCACAATTCTCTTCTGGCATTATTAGTTAGCCTAGGCCCATTTCTCTCTCACAGTAGGCACATGAATAGAAGGAAGGGAAGAGGCTGAGGTACCAAGAAGCTTCTTATAGAAAGCCAAAATATCTGTCTGGATAAGATCAGGATCCACCAGTTTATTACCACTATCATCATACAAGACATATATCTTATTCAGTGTGGCCCTTTCTTTCACAGAGGAGAAGAAAAATTGGTGATTAGAGTCCCCAAGTTGTAACCATTGAATCCCGGACTTCTGCCTCAAAGCTATCTCATCTACTCTTAACCATTTTCTGAAGTTCTCAATACAAGGAGCTTCTTTAATCAACAAGTCAGGGGAAGAGGAGTCTTGCAAACCATGCTGAATTTCCTCCAACTCACTTCTAGCCTGAGTAATTTTATCAATGACACCAACAAACTCTTCTTTATGCAACCTCTTGAGATTAACCTTAATTTGCTTCAGCTTACACCATAGCTTGAACATGGAAGAACCGGGAATAGTAACCTCCTGACAGACAGACTGTATGGTGGAGAGAACTTTCTATGCTCAGCAAGGTAATTAAGAAACCTAAAAGGTCTACCACCCTCAGGTTTGTCAGGAAGGCAATTAATCAAAAGGTGGGGAGTGAACAGAGATGGAAGGATTCAAGTAGTCCACAGGAACACTACTATACTTGTGGATCCAAGCTGCATTCCCCAAACACCAATAAATCCTACTGGCTATCTTACCATCACCAATACCCTTGTGCCAAGAGAAGTAGTGGCTAACACTTTTGAGAGGGCATAGGCCAGCAGCAGCAGTGAATTCATCAAAATCCTTAACCTCAATGCAGACACATGGGTCCCATCAATATTGTCATCTTTAGATAAGGGTGAATTAAAGTCACCGATAATGATCCAAGGATAACCCCCAACACTTGGACCAAGGGTTAGAAGAGAGCTCCAAAGAGTTTTCCTGGTTTCTATAGTATGTAGCCCATAAACGATAGTGACATACAAGGAGACAATACCAGCTATCCAATCTCACAGTGTATAAACTGCTCATGGACAATCAAAACATGAACATCTACTTCAAGGTACTGCCACCCAACCCAGATTCTCCCTCTAGGATTCATGTTGTAGTTATGATCCCATTTCCAATGTCTACCAAACTTGCTAGCAACTTTATTAAAATTATTAACCTTTACTCTAGTTTCTAGTAAAGAAACAATGTGAATATTATGTTAATTGATCAAATGCTTTACCTAAGGAACCTTAATAGGGTCATTAAGGCCTCTCACATTCCAGCTACAAAGATTAACCTTCTTCATTAGCGGGTTCATACTGGTTGATCATTCCCTCTACCTCATGTTCCTTATCTCCACCAGATATCTCTTTAAACCCTGATTCTCCTGAAAAAACACTGAAAGGGTTGTTAGGACTCAGAGTCCTCATTTTAGAGAGACCTTTAGTTCTTCTGGTCACAATCTTCCATGGAGATGGCGCAGGCACTACTGATGAAGTATGCATTACAGGTAGGGGTATGAACATCAGAAGTAACATTACTTTGCTGCACCTGGCTAGCTACAATATGAACTTTCTGAGTTGCTTTAGGGACCCAAACTTTCTTAATCACTGCTTTGGCACTGGTGGGGAAGACTTCTTATCACAATAATGACCTGTAGTACAACATACTCTACAGTAGGTTGGCTTCCAATCATAGCTCACAGGCTATTTGAAGACTCTTCTAGAGGCATCCTCGATCCAGACATGCTCAGGCAAGGTAGTAGTGATATCCATCTCAATCAAAACTCTGGAAAATGATACTCTATCTTGCCTAGTTGTGCATTCATCAGCAAACAATGATACTCCCAGCAAACTGCTAATTCTACTTAGGGACTCACTTCCCCCCCCCCCCCCAGCAATTAAGAGGTAAATTGGGAAATTTAACCCACAGAGGAATCACCTTAAGAACCTCTTCATAGAAATTGAAATCAGTTGCCCAAGGTTTAATGATCACAGGTTTACCATAAAAAGAGTAAGGGCCTCCAGAAATTATCTGATTCCTGTCATCAATACTCCTGAACTTGATGATGAAATAGCCAACATCATGGAAAAAGACATGTGGCTGTGCAACTGAGTTCTACAAACCTTCCATGAATCTCTTCACAGAAGCAATGGTGGGAGAATCACCCACCACACACATCACCATTGAGGACTGCCATTTCTCAGTCAAGCCATCCAGTTCATTCTTCTACAACTAAGAAATTTTCCTTCCCTCTTGAACCACAGGGGTAACAAAAGACAATGGATCTCCCTTTGCCGCCATTTTAGAACTAGTGAACAAGTACTTCCAGGGTTCGTTAAACTGATGATTTTGAGTGCCATAAACAACAGAGTCCTCAACTATCTTAGGAATCATAGGCCTATCAACATTACTATTATGTTCCATACCACCCCCATTACCCTGAGTTAGTCTAGAATTTCCGATCAAATGATTATTACCCACAAGTCCCAAATGACGATTCAATTGCAAAATAGTATCATGGAGTTTGCGAGAAATCATACCAGCCATCGGGTGAACAAGAGGGGAGTGAATCATTTCCTCTCCATCGGAATCGAAAACCAGAGCATTATTATATGGGTTTGAGTTCTGGTCACCTTCTTGCTCGGTATAGGTATCTGGAGTACAAGAAATCGAAGAAGAATCATTCGGAGCAACATTCGCAGTAACAATATCAGGATTAGCTTTCTTCTTCTTCGCCATCAATGGAGGTTGGCGCATGTTAGTAAATACCCCTTAACGTGCGCCCAAGCTCGAGAGAGAAGAGAGAGAATTTTTTTTCCATTAAACACAATTAAGCTCATAAAATCATCCTACTACTTCAAATCTGAAAAAAAAAATTAAGCTTAATTATTTCAAATCCGAAAAATTCCTCTCTCTTAACGTGATTCAAAAAAATATTTCCAAATCTGGAAATTGAAGCTTAACGTGATTCTGAAAATTAAGCTTAATTATTTCAAGAGAAGTTAATTATTTCAAATCTGAAAATTCCTACTACTTCAAATAAAATCATCCTCAATAATCTAATCATCAAAATCCTCAACTATGGTGTTCATAACCAATCCCAAATACAATTTGAATCAACAATCAAAATAATAACCATATATATTCATAATTTAAAAACATAATTCCAATAGAGATAGATTAGGAAGAAGAATACATCGTCCCTCCTAAAGCACGGCAACTGTAAAGGGAAGTCACCGGAAAACGGATGAGCAAGAGGAAGGAAGCATGGCAGCAGCGCGCTGGGCGTGCGGGTCTGCTATGTACGGGCTTGATGCACGTGCGCAGGCGGGGAAGCAAGCAGGAGTTGTGCAAAACGAGGGCAACAACGAGGGACGATGGGCACAAGTGTGCTGGCAGCGACAAAGGGCGAGCACGTGGGTGAGGGGCGTGCTTGTTGGGCGCTAGTGTGCGTGTTCGAAGAGAAGAGAGAGAGTCGGGTGGAGGAGAGAGAAAGTGAGGGAGAGAATTTGAGGGTTTGAAAATTTTATGAAAACAGGTATTAATTAATCATAAAGGGGTATTTATAGGTCTCGTATCCTAGTTGGACTAGCATTAGGAAATATTAAAGATGGACTTGAATTAAAAGAATTGGGCTTGAATTATTTATTTGGGCTCCCAATAGAAATTGGATTGGAATTGTTTTTCTTTTCAAAACCCAATTAAATTCCTCAACTAAAATAAATTCATTTTCTCTCTAATTAAAAATAATAAACATTTTTAATTAATAAAATACAATTAAATAAATATCTAAATGCGACTTTAATTCATAAAAAATAATAAAATGCTTTATAAATAAATTAAATATATCTATAATTACTTAAAAATACGAGGTATTATGGATATTGTGCTACTTAAGAAAGATCCTTTCTTGTTCTTTCCAAGCATGCGATTTGAACAAGCCCTTCTAGGAGAAAACGAGAAGCTAAAGATAGAGCTACCACGGTTTCAATCTTTTATGCACTACTACAAAATTGGGCTAAGAGACCCGTTAAAAATAGCCTAAGAGACCCCATTTAATGGGGTCTCTACATGAGGTCTGTTTGTTAAAAACAAGAGATTCGTTATTTAAGAAAAATGATTTGTTATGTTAACCATACAAAAAATAATATAGAAGGGGAAGAGGACCCTTATTAGAGATATGGGGTCTGTTTTAAAAAATAAATCCAAGCCCCATATTTAAGAAAGGAGGGCTTGTAGACACCTACTTTTGTCCCCATTCCCGAAAGGGAAGGTTCGATGATGAGAACATAAATCTCCACTTGACAACGCATCTCCTATAAAATAACGAATCTCAATCACCCTTTTCATTTCACCCGAAACCTGCTATTTATAGAAACCTGCTATTTATGGAAACCTGCTAAAAATAGTAACTGCCGTAATGGGCAGTTCTTAAAAGTGGCAAGTCATAAAAGATAGAAACCTGTCAGAATTAGGTGTTGCACTCCAACATAAATCCTGAATGAGATAGAAATTACAAGAGGAATCCTATTCCTAATATGATTCGAAAATAAGAGTTACGTATTAATTAAAATCCTAACGAGCCTAGAGTTCGTAACGGGCCCAGACGCATTCCGTCATAAAGTTAATACGCGCTAAAAGACTCGGATAAGTCTCAAACACTCCGGATTCTAAGAGTCCAAATCTGACAAAGAACTCGGCCCAAACATCATTTTCAACGCCCACTCCTGGGCGCTGAAATTGCCTGGATCCTATTTTCAACGCCCAGAGCTGGGCGCCGAAATCTTTGACGCCCAGCCCTGGGCGCTGAAAATACCTGGGACGTGTTCTCTCCTAATTCTTCTTGGATTAGACCTCTACAATTCTATCTTTCCACGAACTCTTTTCTATAAATATAGCCCCAAGTTCGACGTGAAAACACAACACACAATTATTATTCTTAGTATTGACTCTAAACCCCTAAGCCTAAGCCTCACGCTGCAAAACTGATCACGCGTTCTGTCGCAATCGATCCAAACATCGAACAGAACGTATCCTGTCCTATAATTTGAGATTCGTTAAATAAAAGGAGAAATAGCAAAGTCAAAGTGGTTAGTTTTCTGAGAACCGTGACGCACCTCTCAAGGGTGTGTCGTAATGTGTCCCTTTTCCATGGTTTAATTTCTTTCCTCGCCCTTTTATGAACTGTTAAACTAATTAAATCTGATTGTTCTATCACGCCTAATAAAGATAATATGTTGGGAAATTGTATTATCATGCTAGGTCCCTTAAAATAATCTAAATCAGATAATCGCGTTCGATCTAGTACTATATGTTGCATATTGTTAAAATCAACTCAGATTAGTTTAATAGTTAACGCATGTCCCTTCAATTATTTATGCTGAGCTAGTAAGGATATCCTGCCTCTGGAGTTATCCAAGAGCGAGTACTCCTCTTGGTAGTTACAGTCCCCCGAACCCTCAATCTCTACCTTGCGGGTGTATGTTGAGAGATCCCCACACCAGGGATCACAAGGGAACCTATGGTCGTCGTGGTCAAACATAATTGCACTCCCTTTATGTCACGATAACCGGGTTTTGTCAGTTTTTCTCATTGTCGTTAAAAAATGAATGGCGACTCCTATATTACTAGTCAATTGGGTGTAAACTCACAGGAAATCCAATTACACTTGATTTGACAAAAAGAAACGTCACACCCACGAGGGACAAGGTCACGCATTAGCCTCGTGCTTTTTCGACCCCCTCACAGTGGCGACTCTGCTGGGGATAGTGAAGGAAATACTCGTGCTCGTAGGTAATCAAAATAGCCGAAGGGTGAAACGATCCTACCCCGCGTTTATTTCCCCATCAAGTTGGGACGACCTGAAAATCAGAATATTAATGTGAACGGACAGAACCGCATAACGAATCTTGGCTCCCTCAGGGAGTTAGGACTAAGGATACCCATCGCCAACCGGGGGGTGCATACGCTTCGAATGTTGTCCACTCGGCACTTTCGCTAGTAGTACACCCGTCCCAAACCCAATCGCTCGCCCATTAGGTCCCTCTCATTGGTGCATGCCCCCTTGGCTTACATCGTGATTGGCCTCTTGGGTGAAATTCGTCTGTTGAAGGCACTACCTCGACCGGGGCATGTGTTGGATCTGCGACAGAAGCGGTACCAAGCCAGGGGCAAAAACTACCCATAGAATCCTATCATAAAACTACATGACATATTATTATTGCCTCATGATGTAATGTTAGTTATGTGTAGCGAAATATGTGGTTGTGTGTGACAAACAATGTTAGAAAACCAACGACCTTAAAAATTGCCCAAACATTCATAAACCAATTGGCCAAAGAGTTATACCAAAATACGTGTTCCGCAAGCCCGAACGATCGCCACAAAAATAAGCGACGCTCGGGATGGCCTGTAACGAATCCCACAAATGCTGCACAACGCGTAAAGGACGTTATTAGGCAAACACGCAAAATCGAAGTCGCATAAACAAAAAGTAGACGCAAACAGAAAAACGAGAACCAGCCAGGGACGCATTTTCAACGCCCCTGGCTGGGCGCCGAAACTTCTCACGCCCTACGCTGGGCGCTGAAGTTGCTGCCTGGCCTTTTGGTCAGGCACAGCAGCCTTGGTGCCCACGCATGAAGAAAATACGTAGCAAAAAAAAAAACTTTTTGTGAAAAAAAATTGCTACGAGGGCGTATGAAAAAGCACTCGATTCCAAAAGCGACTTATAAAAAAAAAAAAAATAACTCTTTGTGTCGTCGATAGGCCTCCTACGACGGCAATGTTCAGCTCCAAAACCGAGCACGCTAATTGAAATAACCTTGAATGTCACATGGGCAAAGTATTCAAAAAATAATGTTCAAATGAAGTTTTCAAGAAAAATAATGTTCGAATAAAATAAATAAATCCGAGTCTAGACTAGGCTATGCCAAAGTACAATCTAAATCCTAAGTCTTAGTTGTCTTATCCATAGAATCGGTCCTAATGCTTGGTGTCGTTCTGCAAGTTAAAAGGTTAAACCATATTAAGTCTCCCTTCCTAACATTTAAATCAATAAGCACTCATATGTAATTGTCATCCCTTGCTAAGAATCTACGGCCTCAATACTCTCTCTCACCAATAAAAAGAATATATTATAGTATTTGCAAAACGGAAACAGTCACATTCTGAAAATCATTCCTCCATAGTCGCACAACCCCCAAAGTGATCCTAAGGTATGAATACCATTGGCAGAGAAAAATTAATGGCCTCAAGGCTTATGATCACATTGGGTCACGACTATCATAGTCCTCTCAAGCACCTCGCTCCTTGAAGTATTCCTATGTACGGACTAAAAGATTTTCCATGAATGCAACATGACAAACCATGAAAATACCCAAATCGGCATGCCATAAGGCTACCATTGGGGTAAAGCAATACACACTAAGAGAGAAGCCGCACTAATGATTCTAGTCTTGCAAAAATAAAAATTCGATCTCCCCAATTAACTACCTTGCCAACATTAAGCAAAATGGCGCATGACAAATGAACACCCAAGGGTTAAAATCTAAAGTGTCAACCAACGAAAGTTATGGTCCAATTAGCCTAAGTCTGAGAGTTGCTTGGTCAAGTATTATAGGCTTACGCCACGTCATTATTTTGAGTCTAGGCCACCTCCTTGTATTCATACACGGGTTATAATCATAAAAATTAATGAAAGTTCGAGTCTAAATCACAACTTCCAATTAAATCCCGAAAATTGGAATCTGAAAAGAAGCAGAAAAAATTATTTTCGATGTAATTCTTTCGTTAAATTTCAATAAGGTAGAAGCAACATTTTGAATCTACGCTATTTGCACATTTTAAGAAACGACTAAATACGCTTGCAAAGTAAGACAATTTAAAGGTCCACCCTAGGCCTGCTAAAATTAAAGGTCCACCCTAGGCCTACTAAAATTAAAGGTCCACTATAGGCCTACCAAACGAGGCTCACTCAGTCTCGCCTCGCGACTCAAAGACCACAACCATCTACCTTTTAGCCCAAATAAAAAATTTATGTTGGGGAGAAATCCCAAGCAAAAAGAGAAAATAGAAAGAGAAAAGGGAGAGCGAAGAGAGCAAGCCATGAAATACTTAGCCCGTACCTCCCAAAGTGCGAAATTTGCCCAAGTAAACAAAGGAAAAGAATTGAGTCAACCAATCCAAATCATGCCACAAAAACTACATAAAATTCTATGATGTCTACCCTTTCCAATCCTTATGTTCTTAGACGCCTTCGCTCTGGGGCCCCTGTTCAGCTCATTTAACCCATCCATGTTCTCATTGCCATAACCCAAGAAACCATTACCTCGACTCTTGTTCTTGAAGTTGTTATCAACTGCAAACCACGTACGGTCATTAACACGTGTGTCATACCCATTATTTCTAAAGCCTAAACCTGCTCTTACGCCACCACTAGTATAATGACCATATAACTTGTTTGAATACATCCTGTTGATATACCCTTGAGTCGTCCCCATGCTATTCATTGGCCTTGGTTGATGTAATCCTCGTGCTTGACTAATACCTATACAACTCATTCAACCCATCTTTCAAGCTGTCTTGAATCATGAATAAAAAAGAAGACCAATGAAAAGTACAAAAAATAATAAATAATAAAAAAGCAAACTTTGCAAAGCGCCTTTAAAAGTTCGTCTAAAAAGAAAAAGAAGCATTTAGCGCACCAAAAAAGATCCGCCCATAAATAATTTTCAGCGCCCACAGCGGAGCGCCGAAATCTTTAACGCCCCAGCCTGGGCGCTGAATCTCTCTGCTTGCCAAATTTTGTCCAGAAGTGCTCGTCATTTTATCCGCACATGCACGGAAAAAAATAACGAACACTTGGAGGGGTACAACACGTATTCAGATATACGTACCACCAAAAAATACATGTACTCGAAAAAAATATAAAACAAATTTTTGGCTTACGGCAAAGCGGCAGATTAAAATAATAATAAACTTCACTTATTTCACCCTATTTCAAACATTATGATTCCACTCGAACGTACTTGTTTAAAATCAGCATTCTAAGAAACCATTTTCTAGGCTAAGAACTACGCAAGACCTGATTCCAAATTAAATCTATTTGAGGCGGATACGTAGGCAATCCATGATTCGGTCCAACCAATTTGCAAAAATGTTAAAGCCTATAGAATAACAAGAATACGAAATAGAGTCCCTTATTGAAATTTAATTACTTGCAATCCAAGTCGAAAGAAAAATTTAAGTCAAAGGAAGAATCCAATTCATCAAGATGCCAAAACGAGCACACATCGAAAAATAATAAGGGCACGTACCCTTGCCAGAAGGAGCACTCACACTCCTAGGCACTTAGCCAAGACTCAAAAGATTGCTCTGCCTCAATTGAATGGGGGCTAGCGCAAGCGTCCATGACCTCTAAAGCACTCGACTTGACCCTCCCTAAAGCGAACTAACTCACTTAAAGACCTTCTTTCACCACCAGACATAGTCGTTCGCTTAAAGGCATTCTTTCACCACTAGACACAGTCATAATCGCCAACAAGTAGTAAAGGCAGTAAGCTTGCAATAAAGAGGATTGTTCTACGGCATCGCCCCATCGTTCCTTCGAACTCAGGGCACCCGTTCATGGTAATTCAAATGCTTGTGAATCCCCTTTGAAAAAAAACAGACATTGTCAATAGGACTTGGCACTTAACCAAGGCTCACCCTATTTAGACATACGACACGGGCATCTAAAATCGAAATCTAAAAGCATCATTAATGGGAAGACATAACAGCAACTGGGGGCTGAAAAATTGAAATGAAAGAGCTAGGGAAAGAACTAGGTATACCTTGACCATTTGTGCAGACATACACCAAGTAAATCTAAGTCAATTTGAAAACTGTTTATATTCCCGCAATTCTGGAAAAGATGGCCCTAAAAGCCTAAAGTATATGCCAAACTGGCACAAGTATATTTTGACGTCTGCACCCTGGCTCCCAGCAAATCCTTAGACAGCATTCCAAAAATCGTAACAGTATCACTCACGAACCTTTCTATAAGTCAACTTACCTAGGAGACCTCGGGTTGTACACAGTATGACTCGGATTTTAAATAATTTTCAAATGATTTTCAAAGACTTCTTCGAACATAATAAAGTGTCGTTGGTTTAAGCTTAGTATGCGTCTATCTCAACGTTGCAAGTGAGTCAAAAAGATTTTTAAATATGATTATGGGTAAAGAAAGGCACCTAGCTTTTGGTCAAGGCACACTTCAACATGTGACTACCTTGACCATAGGCAATGTCGCACAATACGACATTTACAAGAGAAGTAGCAAATCACTACTCGAACGTACCCCGCACTAAATGAGGCTGGTTCAAACTATTCATGATCTGTGTCACCATGAACGCATAAAAACGTATGCCGAGCATTATAGCACCAAGACAATCCCGTAGCTACAATTGGGGGCTTGAGAAAAACACTCTCAAAATGCTCGAAATGACGATTTTATCGCAAATTCTCGACGCTAATGCTATACACACGTCATAGGGGCACAATCCTAAGCTTTAATCGTGTAAAACGAACCTTAGAATGGCTACAACCCCTCCCAAATTCTAAAGCACTACTTAGAATATATAAAGTCACCCCACTAACAAGGGTAACTGAAAATCGCGAGTCACCAAAACTCCGACCAAACTACTGCACATAACGCTCGCCCTACAAGCGCCCGTTACACAGTCTACGTCGTTCCAAAGCAAAAGCGAAAGAAAAAAAATCAAGGATAAGAACTGTCAAAATATACCCAGAAATCATTTTCAACGCCCAGAGCTGGGCGCCGATATCTTTAAACGCCTCAGCCTGGGCGCTGAATCTTTCTACTAGCCAAGTTTTGCCCAGATATAAAAATAAGAAAGAAACACTTATGAATCCTCGCATCGAACGAAGTAATAAGCCGTGCACACCCACGCAGAAGGTGCTACACTTGTTCGAGCACCTGAACGAGGCGTGATGAAGTACTCCAGTGCAAAAAATAATAATGATATCCCAACACCTGGAGAAATGTTCTAATACATGCGGTTAGGCCACACAAGCCTACGTCGCACCATAAGTTCAACCATCCCACGGTACAAGTCTAAAAAAAAAGAGTAAGGCATATTGCGCTAATGCGGGCACGACCAAAGAGCATGTGTAAAAGAGGCAAAGACTACTTATCGCCCAAATTCAAAATGCAAGCCACACGACTTCTACATTAAGGATTAAAGGTAGCAAAATATTACCTACCGCGGAAGGGATAGCTCGCACCTACACGAGCGGAACCCCAAGGCACCTTTCTCGAAGGAACCTACAAAAATCTTACGCCAAAAGGAAGCATCCCAACATGCATACTTGGGGGCTCCAAGCTACGAAACAACCATAGCAAAATAAAAAATCTCGAAACAAATGTTTGAACAATCGAAAGGGCACGATGTTTGAGCCCACTTCATGAATGGGCCTGAACCCTATCAAGTTTCTAAGCAAACTATTCAAAATCAGTCATTGCTCAAAAAAAAATGATTCAAGCAAACTGATTAATGGACCGCACGCAACGGCCATTCTATGAACGCTCGTTCGCACATACATATCATCACCCTAAGTATCGAACATTCACGAACGAACAAAAGGCCAACTGTGTCATCAAGAAACCTCGCCAGAAATCATTTTCAGCGCCCAGCGCTGGGCGCCGAAATCTTTAACGCCCAGGCGTGGGCGCCGAAAATGATCCCAGACCAAAAAAAAAGGAGAAAACAACTCTGACTTCTATAGGGCCCTTCCATATTCATTCGACTTGAAAATTGCCGATTTCTCTACTGAAAGTCGCACCTCATGGCTTTGTTAAGAGTAGCACACCACTACAAAGATCGCTCGCACTTACGGGCACAATCCTAAACACGATCAAGGACATTACAAAATGCATATCCCCAAAGAATCTCCTTGACAAGAACTGGCCGTCAAGCACAGTGCTTGGGGGCTCGAAAGAAAAAAATATATATCTTAAAAGAAAGTATGCAAAGTTAAAACAATATTCCCAGACTACGCTGTACGAAGTCCCGTGTTCGGATAATCTCAAAAAAAAACGGTATTTAAAAAAAATCGTTAACAGAAATATACACAGTGTGGGCACACTTATAGGACACACTTAATCGGGAAATATTGCGACCCACCAACAGGTTGTAAACACAAAAGCCCTTCTACATAGGCAAAATGAAAAGAAAGTAAGAAATTCAAAATGGGCTCGCCCACCTTCAGCGGGCGGGGTCTGCGTCACTAACCGCGCAGGTCCTTAGTCGATGCAGCGATAACTTTTTTCTGGTTTTCCCTTTTTTCCAAAAATTAAAGGATCGGTTTTCCCTTTTTCCAAAAATTAAAGGATTGGTTTTCCGTTTTTCCAAAAAAGAACGATGTGCCGGATTTTCCTTCGTTTTACGTCCTATAAAAACAAGGGGGTTTTCTCGTTTAGCTAGCCCTGAAAATGAGAATCTTTAAAAACATTTTTACCTCGTGGTTGGGCTTGGCCAGGCCCAATTACACTTTATAGCTTTGATTTCGAAAACATCTGTAGCTACTCCCAATGACAAAGTGAGGGAGTTTCTACGCCTCTTTAGGTACTTCCAATGACAAAGTGAGGGAGTTTCTATACTATCCGTTGACAAATCCCAATGACACGTGAGGGATATGTCGACACTTCAAGTGATGACCCTTAAGTCAAATGTTATCACTCGGGGGCTCGTGAGACCCTCGCAAAAGCAGGTCACCATGGCTTGTGTGACGCACTCCGTCTAATACTTTGACCATCGTCTTACTCCAAGACTCAGTCAAAGTGGGGGCTAACTGTAGACACCTACTTTTGTCCCCATTCCCGAAAGGGAAGGTTCGATGATGAGAACATAAATCTCCACTTGACAACGCATCTCCTATAAAATAACGAATCTCAATCACCCTTTTCATTTCACCCGAAACCTGCTATTTATAGAAACCTGCTAATTATGGAAACCTGCTAAAAATAGTAACTGCCGTAATGGGCAGTTGTTAAAGTGGCAAGTCATAAAAGATAGAAACCTGTCAGAATTAGGTGTTGCACTCCAACATAAATCCTGAATGAGATAGAAATTACAAGAGGAATCATATTCCTAATATGATTCGAAAATAAGAGTTACGTATTAATTAAAATCCTAACGAGCCTAGAGTTCGTAACGGGCCCAGACGCATTCCGTCATAAAGTTAATACGCGCTAAAAGACTCGGATAAGTCTTAAACACTCTGGATTCTAAGAGTCCAAATCTGACAAAGAACTCGGCCCAAACATCATTTTCAACGCCCACTCCTGGGCGCTGAAATTGCCTGGATCCTATTTTCAACGCCCAGAGCTGGGCGCCGAAATCTTTGACGCCCAGCGCTGGGCGCTGAAAATACCTGGGACGTGTTCTCTCCTAATTCTTCTTGGATTGGAGCTCTACAATTCTATCTTTCCACGAACTCTTTTCTATAAATATAGCCCCAAGTTCGACGTGAAAACACAACACACAATTATTATTTTGAATATTGACTCTAAACCCCTAAGCCTAAGCCTCACGCTGCAAAACTGATCACGCGTTCTGTCGCAATCGATCCAAACATCGAACAGAACGTATCCTGTCCTATCCTGTCCTGTTAAATAAAAGGAGAAATAGTAAAGTCAAAGTGGTTAGTTTTCTAAGAACCGTGACGCACCTCTCAAGGGTGTGTCGTAATGTGTCCCTTTTCCATGGTTTAATTGCTTTCCTCGCCCTTTTATGAACTGTTAAACTAATTAAATCTGATTGTTCTATCACGCCTAAAAAAGATAATATGTTGGGAAATTGGATTATCATGCTAGGTCCCTTAAAACAATCTAAATCAGATAATCGCGTTCGATCTAGTACTATATGTTGCATATTGTTAAAATCAACTCAGATTAGTTTAATAGTTAACGCATGTCCCTTCAATTATTTATGCTGAGCTAGTAAGGATATCCTGCCTCTGGAGTTATCCAAGAGCGAGTACTCCTCTCGGTAGTTACAGTCCCCCGAACCCTCAATCTCTACCTTGCGGGTGTATGTTGATAGATCCCCACACCAGGGATCACAAGGGAACTTATGGCCGTCGTGGTCAAACATAATTGCACTCCCTTTATGTCACGATAACCGGGTTTTGTCAGTTTTTCTCATTGTCGTTAAAAACTGAATGGCGACTCCTATATTACTAGTCAATTGGGTGTAAACTCATAGGAAATCCAATTACACTTGATTTGACAAAAAGAAACGTCACACCCACGAGGGACAAGGTCACGCATTAGCCTCGTGCTTTTTCGACCCCCTCACAGGGCTCTTTGATATTTTTAATATTTTTTATTCAATAACTAATCCAAAAAGAATAGTAAAAACTATGAGATAGATAGGCACCCAATGCCAAGTCTGAAGGAAGATATAAGTTGCGATGTAAACAGACCTTCACTTAGTGAGAACCCTTACTATGCTTGATGTCAATCCATTTGCACAAATTAATGTCGTTCATTCTCAATATATAATCCGTCATCTTTATCAGATCCCCTATCTCACGTACTCTTTGCCATGATTTGATTTTATTTAAAAGAAGATGGTTTAATAGAGACCCACTATCTCACCTAACGGGTCTATTTAACAATTTTGGATATCCAACAACGTCAAGTGATTGAGTACTTGATTGAGGTAATTGAAGCTGCCTCTAGGCACTTGAGGAATCTGGAAGCAAGCTATTCAAAATCTCATGATGTAAAAGCATTGTCTGGTGTTGAGAGCTTCCACAAGACTGTTGGTGCTATATCTACCTTTAGGAAACCTATGTTTTGTGCCTATAATTTGATTTGTGCTTAGATGCAATTTTCGAGTTCACGCATGCTAGCAATTTATGTTGTGTACGTGTTGTGGTTAACTTTTATCTAGGATCGGGAATCCTATCCTTGTTCTCTAGAATATTTTTAATCATAGTTAATATATTTTTTGGAGTTAGTATATGTAATCCCCGTATATTTATGAATTTTAGTAATATAATTTTACGTATAGTTAGTTATATTTAAATAAAATTTATGAATTCTATTAGTATATATTTTAATGTATAGTTAATTATTTAATTATATTCTAATTATTTAAATAAATTATGCAAGTCAAACATTTATGAAAATCATGCTTTGAAAAGTATTTAAAACATAGAAACACTTTTGGATTCGGAAACACTCTTAAATTGGGAAAATGACTTCTAATTCTAGCTCAATTGCTTTTCCTAAACCCATAAAATATATAAACCCCATAAACCCCAAATTTACCCACACAATTATTTTAACTCTCCTCCCTTGCTCTCACACTCAAGTCATTCTCTCTTTTCTTTCTTTTCTTTTTCTCTTTTTTCTCTTTCCTCTCGGTGCTTCCCCCTCACGCCAACCACCAGTCACCGCCCAGCCGCGTCGCCCTTCCTTGGTCGCCGTCCTCCTTCCTTTTCTCGTTTGGGTTATTTCTTCACCCTTTAAATGATTTAATGTATCATTTATGTTTTAGTAATTTAATTAATGGTTTCATTATTTAAAGTTGTAGTTTTGATAATTTAAATAGAATTCGGATTATATATTTGTATAATAAATTAATTAATTTTCAGATTCATTAATTTTGTTTAAATTACGATTTTAATTATTAAAGCATGAATTTTTAGGGTTTTGTTAGTTATAAAATCATACTGGTTATTATAAATTATGAAATTTATTGTTTTTATGATTTTATGCATATTGAATATGTTTTGAGAAAGTTTTGAATATTATTATATTGCTGGAAATTTAAAAGATAGTATTTGTATGGAGTTTAATATGAATTTTATTCACTAGTGTAGTAGGTATTGTGCTAGAAGGTTAAATATTGAAGTTTTAATATTGGGGAAGGTTCTAAGCATGTTTAGGAAGTATTTAAAGTACTTTGTTATCGCGGTAAATTCATGGAAGTTGATTGTGAATTTATATTGCTTATTTTAGGCGGAGAATTTTCTATAGGCGAAGATTGTTAAAGTGGTCTCTCAGTTTGTTTACACAAGGTACGTACATACCTATGTGATTGATGGAAGTAGTATCATGTATAGGAACCATATTGAGTATACATGAATTCTATTATATTGGATTTTGCATGATTGATGCCGAGGTGTTAACATGTTGAGTAGGAAATTTATATTATTGAGATTAATATTATTGAGATTAATATTATTGAGATTTATATTGTGTTTGTATGGAAGATTGATGCAAGCATGTTGGTTGATATATATATATAGGGTCCCCCTCCAATGAGAAAATCACTAAAATGAGAAGAATGAGAAGGATTATTATCCGTTGTATGCGTCAGATCCAATGATGCTGATTATACCCGCATAATTAATGGCAAAAAGGTAATTCTATTGAAGTTGCTATGAGTTTACAAAATAAATTAACAAAGTCACGGTCCTTCTTCCACTCTAGGTTGTAGGCCCAAGTTCCCAAGCAATTATGTTCCCCATCCCCAATAATGTAAAATATTTATTAAATAAAAAAGCATTACCGATAACATTTGAACAATTGAATCAGAAAATATAAGGAATCAAACAAAAATAAATAACTCATCTTTCTCTCTCCTTCATTTTGCTCCCTCCCCTCTTTCTCTCTCCTCCATCTTTCCCCTGCTAATCTTTAAAAAAGCAGACTTCTCAATCTGTAAATTAGTGTTGATGGTATCATGTAACGGCTAATATATCATTGTTGGATATAATTATTCTGGTTAATTGTGATGATTTTTTTGTTCAATTCAATATGAGCTTTTAATTAAAAAAAAATTCAATCATTTGAGCTCCAAGTTTCCATGGGTGAATGAGGACTTGAGGAGTAGGTGATCGATGACTTCCATAGGTGAGAGAAAATGGAGCTAAAGAAATCGTCGAGAGGAAATGAGTAAATTAAATCCAGTTTTTGCTCATTTGCATAAATGAGTAAAATAAAGGTTTGCTCATTTGCATAAATGAGCTTTTTTTTTACTCATTTGCGTAAATGAGCAATTTTTTTACTCATTTGTGTAAATGAGCAATTTTTTTTACTCATTTGCATAAATGAGCAATTTTTTTTACTCATTTGTGTAAATGAGCAAATTTATTTTGCTTAATGGGCAAATTAATTCGCCCAAACTCTTCAACTTCTTCCCTCTTTTCCGTTCCTTACATACCACCAAATGTTATGGAAGACAAGTTTCATCACAACCACCAATAACAAGAGCCAAATAGCTCAAATATGATATTTTGTATAATTTAATTTTTGGATGGGAGATTGCCATGGCTGAATGTCGTGAAGGAGAAGAACTCAGGAGGAGAGAGAAAATGGGTAAACTTCTCGATTTATTGTTGGAGTAGAGTATTTAGACATATATGTGAGAGTAAATGTATATGGAGTAATCTGGGATGCGAATGGAGGAGGATGGGTCTTCTATGGTTGATTGATTCAGGAGGAGAGAGAAAATTTGACTCGTGGAAAAACCTGGATGGATGCCGTGAAGGAGAAGAGGGGATTTTAAAAAAATCCAGATGTAATCTCGACCCTTTATTTGGACGCATGAGATCCTTTCTCTTTCTTCTCATTATAAGGTGTCTTCTCATTTGAGTGTAGATCTATATATATATATATATATATATATATATATATATTGATCAGGATTGATCATTGTTCCCTTTTTAGTATTTCACTACTTCATGAGGATCGTGAGCCTTATGTGGTAAGTTGATATTTTACACCGATGCAAGGTAGTTTGATCATTGGTTAAGGAAAGATTGAACTAAAGGTGGAATTAATCGTAGATGGAAAGTTGTGTGATCATTTATTGAATCCTAAGATAAAAGAAGGTAGTCATTGTTTGTTGATTGTGTTACATTACATATGTTGTTGGTGAATCGTAACAATTAATCGGTAAACCATGTAAAGTGAAACTAGATATCAATAGTTTTAGACTGGTGCACGTCTGAAGTGGCGGCCCTTTAGGTGGTAGCCCATGGCTTTTTCTGGGACCGGATTGATCACCGCGTCCTATTTTTATTTAAAAGTTTCCTCGATATCGTAGGGCATAGGAATACGGGATCGGGCCCGTATTTCGTCTTCCAAAGTGAAGGCTATTTTAGTTAGACAACTCGGCCCATTGATTAATCCATTTAAAGTAATAAGAATGTTATTAAAGTTTAGTCTACTGAAAGTTGTTTGCAAGTTACTTTGTTATTATTTACGGATTTTTCACCAAATGCCCCTGAGGTTTACTTTAATGCACCAAATACCCCTAAACTTTCCAAAATGCACCAAACACCCCTGACGTATGCAATAATATCATTAAATGCCCTTTTGTCTGACGGACGTTAACCCTCCGTTAGGCAGTTAGTTCGTTAAAACATAATGCACCGAATACCCCTGAGGTTTGGTAAAAAGCACCAAATACCCCTGAGGTTTGGTAATTTTTTTTCCAAAAACTAGCCGTTGAATTTGAATAATATAGCCGTTGCAGTCACCCATACACTAATTTCCCTTATATATACCATACCCAACAACAACACCACACTGCCCTAAACCCCAATCCCCCCCAACTGCACAAACAGTCCACCCCAAACCCCCACCTGCACAACCAGAACACTGCAACAGGAGCACCAACAACAAGCAGAACCCTGCAACACCAGCAGCAGCAACAGCAAGAACAAACAACAACAGCAGCAGCAGCAACAACAAGAATAACAAGACAGCAGAGCAACAAGAACAAACACCAATAGCAGCAGCAGCAAGGACTTCAACACAGCACAACACCAGCAGCAAGAACAACACAGCAACAACAAGAATAGACAACACCAGCAGCAAGAACAACACAACACAACAACAACAATAACAAACAACAGAAGCAGCAACAACAGAAGCATCAACAACAGAAGCATCAACAACAGAAGCAGCAACAACAGAGCAGCAAGAACAACAACACAGCATGAGTTCTTGTTCCAATACATCATCATCCAATCTGTTTTCATACATACTTGTTCCAAACAAATGTTGTCCTATTTGTTCCAAAAAATATGCAATAAAAAGCTCCGAGACATCCAAAAATCCACAGAGGCTATATTACAAGTGTGATCCTTGTAACCATTTTATGTGGTGCAAAGGAAGTGTTCTACACCAAAATCAACAACACCAACAGCAACAGAGCAATATAGAGTATGAGGGAACATCGGAAGACAACGACAATATAAGTGACGAACTGAAGAAACTGAAGAAAAGAGTGAAAGAGCTCAAAAAATTCCAAGCTGCAGCAATTAAAATAGGAATTGTAATGTTTTTGTGTCTAATGTTTGTAGTAAAGAAGTAATCAAGACAAACAATGATGGTTGTAATGGCACGAGCACATGAATTTCATTTATCAATAATATGCAAGTCTTTGAACTCGTAACTGAAATAGTTTGTTTCCAAAATAAACCGAACATCAAGTTGTGGGTAGCTTTACAAAAAAATGCCAAAATGTGCCACAACCTAAGTTGTTTTTCAAAATAAACCTAAGCTTTAAAACAGAAATACTAAACTGAATCCTAAGCTTACTTCTAGTTATGCAGCTTTGGACTTCTTGCTGCTCGATGCATTAGATGTTTGAGCCTTCCTCTTCCTAGCACCAGATGTTGATGCACCAGCAGAACCAGCAGCAGCTGCAGCAGATTCTTTCCTCTGTTTTGCAGTGGAACCTCCTTTACAGGTTCTTGAGTTATGCCCAATTTGCTTGGATCCTCCAATTGCATGACTCAACCAGACATATTGCAGTGAATCTGGTTGTATCAGCCTTTTCAACACTCACAGCAAATCCCTCTTGAATACAGAAGTCTCTGAAGACCTCCATGAAGTGTGTCTTGCTTTGGAATATCATCCATGGTTGCAACTTGATAGTCCCCCATGGCATGCTTCCCACAACTTTCCCATTTGCATACAAATTATCCAGCTTATTACTCCCATCTAAATGATCCTCAAAACTTCTCTCAGAAATTACCTCCTTAAGAACATCTTGTTCTTCATCTTCTTCAATTTCTTCGTCAATGAAATCGTCGGAGTTGAAACCAGTTTCACTATCACTCTCACTCTCCTCAAAATTTTCATCATCACTCTCATCATCCCATTGCTCCTCTTCCTCCACATTGTATGCAGTGGGTTTCCTCACCCTTGAACCAGCAGGCCTTCCCCCCTCTTCTTAGGAACAAACTCACCCGTCTTCTTAGCATGACTTCTGGAAATTCTGAAACCCCTCCCTTTGTTTAACTCAGCCCTGTTAGGAGGGGGTGTCTGATCTGGCTGGTGTTCTGTTTGATGTTGTTGCTGCTGTTCTGTGGGTTGGTGTTGCTGTTGTTCTGTTTGTTGTTGTTGTTGATGTTCTGTTTGTTGTTGTTGCTGATGTTCTGTCTGTTGTTGTTGTTGCTGTGGTTGTGTCTGTGGTGAGGTTGGTGGTGGTGAGGGACTTCTTGGTGGTGGTGATGGATTATTTGGTGGTGGTGAGGGACTTCTTGGTGGTGGTGATGGATTATTTGGTGGTGGTGAGGGACTTCTTGGTGGTGGTGAGGGACTTCTTGGTGGTGGTGATGGATTATTTGGTGGTGGTGAGGGCTCTCTTGGTGGTGGTGAAGGCTCTTTTTGTGTATTTGGTGGTTGGGAACCTCCCGGGGAAAAGCAGTCAGCATGTTGTGAGCTGTAAACACGTACGTACTCTACGCTTAAATCCTCAACATCATACACAGGCACCTCAACTGCCACTGTGTTTGCCAATTGCTCCTCCAAATCCCTTTGAATCTCAGCCTCCCTTTCTAACCTTCTCCTTTCCTCTTCCCTCTCCCTCTCAAACTCCTCAGCTTTCCTTCTAAGTTCAGCAGCCTTCCTTTCCTTCCTATCCTTCCTTTTCTTAACTGCAGTCCTAAATTGGATTGAAGTTTCCTTCTCATTTGCCTTCTCTATCCATATTTCCACAGTATCTGTGCGCTTAAATAAACCCCACATGCCCATCAAACCAACATCATTCAACAATTCTACTCTTTTATTCGTACTAGGATTAACATAAAACAATCTAAATAAATCGGGAATCAGAACATCTTGCTTAATAGAATCATCAAACAAGTCATCAACCAAATCCATGTAGTTCGTTTCATCAGTATCTTGTACCCTCACATCAAAATTCCGATCATTATAATGACATAACAACCAAATTGCGACCATCCTATACAAACAATAAACACAACACAAAAATTCAAATTAATGAACTAAATCATTAGGCAAAACAACAAAGCACAACCAGACACTATGTTTTACCATTAACACCCCAAAATTCAAGTTAACCCATCTCATGGAAAAATCACGATTTTAGCAAAACCCTAACCCTAATCAAAGCAAAATTCGCAAAAAATAGCACCAAGAACAAGAAACGAATTGAGTGAACTAACCTTGACACAATTTTGATGAAGTTGAAGCCACAAATTCCAGTCCTTTGCTCTCCTTGCACCCACTTTTGTAGGACTCGCGAAAACTGCAGATTTTTGGACCAAATTGTCGATCTTTTCGTGGGGGTTTACTTCGACTAACTATTGCGAGTTGTTTTACACAAATCCCAGCGACTTTCGATCTTTCTCTCTCTTTGGTTTGGTACTCAAGTGCTCTCTAATGGTGTAAGAGAACAGAGAGAAATGTCGAGGAAGAAGTTGGGAAGTTAGGTTTTGAATTTTTTTTTATTTTTTTTTTCTTTTTTGATATGGCGCCAGAAAGGACAAGTAAGGGCAACAAGGTAAAAACATGGTAACGGAGGGTTAACGTCCGTCAGACAAAAGGGCATTTAATGATATTATTGCATACGTCAGGGGTGTTTGGTGCATTTTGGAAAGTTTAGGGGTATTTGGTGCATTAAAGTAAACCTCAGGGGCATTTGGTGAAAAATCCGTATTATTTATTCTTGTTTATTATTTTTTAGTATCATGTTAGGATTGTTTATGCATTTACTATGTAGTACTCAGCCTTGCTGATTACGTGCTTTTGTTTGTGTATTTTGATCATGTCTATGCCTTATTGATCCTGTGATGACCCATTTTGGTGAGCAGTCTCTAAGGATCAATGGCGCATTGTTCATCTACAGGTTTGAAAATGATGCATCATTGAGTTCGAGATTGGAGAGCTTGTGTAGTCTAATTTCAATACTTTTAAATTGACTTTAGTTTGATAATTTGGTCTTAGGTTGACTTTAGTTTTTTAGTTTGGTTTAAGTTGACTTTTGGTTTGGTTGTTGGTAGGAATTGACTTTCGTAGTTGACTACTTATTCCTAAAGTTATTTATTATGTTTCCGCTGCAAAATTCTGAATACGCCGATACGTTTTCACACGGGCGAATAATACTTTGATAATTCTCTATATTTTATATTAAAAAAGGAAAAATTGATTCTAAAAATACAACCTTTAAGCGATTTAATTAAAAAGGGCTGACTTTATGTTTATCTAAGAATAACACAACCTTTTGGGTCTATCTTCTTTTAAAAGGCTCCCTCTATAATAACTTGCTAAAATAGGTAATATGGTACAATATTTTTTAATCTTCTTGTTAATTATATAAAGAAAAAGTGTTTAATTTGTGAGTCTGATTTTCATATTATATATTGTAGCAAGTCATTTATGAGGGGAGCCCTTTAAAATAAGACATGTCTAAAAGATTTTGTTATTCTTAGTTAAATGAAAAGTCAGCCCTTTTTAAACAGATCGCATAAAGGTTGTATTTTTAGAATCTATTTTTCCATTAAAAAACGTATTTTAGAAAATAGAGGATTATCGGGGTGTTACAATATAGTACTGCAAATATGCAAGTGTATGTTAAAGCCTAAAGTCTAGTTATGGTTTTGGAGGTCGTATTTATGGTTTTTGGGTCAAAGTTTGAAATGGGAAAGAACATAGACGAGCACGAAGTAAAACTTAAGACACTTAAGTTAAAAGTTAGAAATATCAAATTAAAAGTTAGAAATATCAAGTTAAAAGTTACACTAACATTTAAACTTTAACTTATGAGGTTTCATTTAAGTGAAAAGTTAGGAATATAAAAGTTAGTTATGATATAGTAAAAGTTAAGATAAGTTTTACTTCCCAGTTTATTTAACTTCAATTACCTGAAGGCTAATTAAGTTTTATTGCAAACATGCTAACATGTACCCTTTTTTTACTCAAAAAGGCTAACTTTAACTTTTGAGTTTTCACTTAAGTGAAAAATTAGGAATATTAATATACTCCGTAAAATTTAAGAATCTAATTCTATTAATTTATACTAAAACAAACACCAGGAATGACACGTGTCACTTCTTGGTGTAAAATTTTCCCGCCAAAAATCATTTTCCTAAAAAAAATTATATATGTTTTATTTTATTTTTATTCTCTGTCCTTTTTTATAAACTATTTATATATGGAAAAGATGTTAGTTTATAAATTACGGCAATAATAGATACTCCCTCCATTCCTTTTTGTTCTTCCCGTTTCTATTTCGAGCGTTCCTATATGTTCTTCCCATTTCCTTTTTTGGACATACCTTTTTACCATAAAATTCCCCACCATCCCTTGTTTAATTCATTCACATTTCCCTATTCACCCACCCAACCCCACTTTTATGATTTTTTATTACTTTATTAAAAATATCTTCTCTCTCCTTCATTTCTTTATTACTTTCCTTTACTACTTTATTACTTTCCTTTACATTCAATCATTACTCTTACACCCAATTATTATAAGATTCCATTTTCTTAATTTCCACACCATTTCCCAAACGGGAAGAACATAAAGGAACAGAGGGAGTACTACGTAATAATAAGTTTGCTAAATATATTTTGGTAATATTTTAGTCAATTCAGTATGTTAATATGGAAAACATATTCACTCGATATGTTGTCACATTAGCATATTACACATAAATAATATGTATATTAGATGAGTACATTCAAAATTTTATAATTCTACAGTAGTTTGGGGATATTCAGTTAAATATTTTGTAAAAAGCTGTTTATAATTCGTGCGTTCACGGGATCTAATCTAGTATCATTATAATAGTTAGCTATGGAGTAGTAAAAGTTAAAAAAGTTTTACATCAGTTTACCTAACTTTTATTACATGAAGACTAACTTTTAATGCAAAAGAACTAACTTTTATTTATTTATTTTACTAAAAAAAAGGCCAAGTTTAACTTTTTGAGGTTTCACTTAAGTGAAAATTTAGGAATATTAATATAAAAGTTAAGAGTATCAATATACTGCATAATAGTTAGTCATGTTGTAGTAAAAGTTAAGAAAAGTTTTATATCAGTTTACCTGACTTTTACTACATGAAGGCCAACTTTTAACGCCAAAATGCCAACTTTTAACTTTTTACTCAAAAAAGCTAACTTTAACTTTTGAGTTTTCACTTAAGTGAAAAGTTAGGAATATCAATATACTCCGTAAAATGTAAAAATCTCAATATAAAACTTAGCCCTGGTGTAGTAAAAGTTAAGAACATTCAATACAAACAAGAGTCTCATCATGCGAGGCTGAAAGCGAAATCCAACTACAACGCTTCACAGAGAGAAATCCAACTGATCGGTAACTGAAGAGGGGGCCCATCCCATACCTGCTCTACGACACTTTTTCTTCTAGGCTCTAAATGGAACTCTGTTTGACCTTCATTCAATCTGCGTATTGAAAATCAAGAGGATAAACTTGCTATGGATAATGCGAACTTGGTGAGTCCGAATATGTTAAAAAAAACCTGGAATTGTTGATTGCAACCTGAATATGAGAAAGATCGTTCCCATATTTCCTATTTGAGCGCGAAAGACAATGTTGTTCCTTGTGATCCAAAGGTTCCATAGTGTTGCTACAAAATATGGCAGCTTATGACCTTGTTTTTCATCCAACTTGATGAGCAACCGGATATAGTAGAGAAAACAATATCGAAAAGAAAGATTCTCATTAAACTTTGAATGGAGATTCACTACTCCATTCTTCCATACTTGTTGAGCTAATGGACGAAGTCTAAACAAGTGATATAAGATTTCTTCTGGAAATCCACACATTGGACAAATATTATCAACCTGGATACCTCGAGAACTTACACTTGACTTGACAACAATCGCTCCCACCATCAATTTTCAGATGAAAAATTTCCATTACGGAGGATGGTTAAGCAAAGTTGTCTGTAGAAATCATGATGTAAAATCATTTTGTCATCCTTCTCCCGTTGTTGAAGATAAGCATTAGCAGTCTAAACTGTAAACTTTCATGACAAATGATGAAGTCAATAAAGAAAATCCATTTTTTGGCGAATCAGGAAGTTATGAGGAGAGAATACTTCGTGCATCATAGATTCAACCACTAAATTCGAGAGACGGAAAATTTCTTTCCTTCCAAAACATAGTTTTAGAAAATAGAACGTGAGAGGAAAATGTATGTGTTGTTCCTTCAACCCATTTATCCTTCCCAGTGATTATTCTTGAGTCAGAACCAACTATCAAAACGCAATCACTAACTAGTAAATTCTTTACTTTCCTAATTCCCTATAGCCCCCAAGAACAATTACCTTGTAATGTAATTGTTTTACATGTTGCCATAGGCGAAACTCCCCTAACATTATAAACTTTTACAAGTAAAAGTTGGAGATTATTATGAAGCCTCATATATAATTTGTTTTACATGTTGCCATAGGCGAAACTCCCCTAACAATATAAACTTTCGCAAGTAAAAATTGGGATTATTACGAAGCCTCATTATGTAATTTGTTTTACATGTTGCCATAGGCGAAACTACCCTAGCAATATAAACTTTTGCAAGTGAAAGTTGGGAATTCTTATGAAGCACCCAGGCGTGCATCATCAAGAAAGCAATGTTAAAGAGTATAAATTTTCCTAACAAGAAAGCAATGTTAAAAGAGTATAACTTTTGCAAGTGAAAGTTGGGAATTATATCAAGAAAGCAATGTTAAAGAGTATAAATTTTCCTAACACCCAATCCAATGCATGCCTTGCAACATCACAAACCAATTTCGAGGGTTGAAAACATGAATATTTTATTTCAGCAGTAAACTGCCAAGAACAATGGCGATGAACATACTTACACTGCATTTCACTGAATTTAGACAAGAACTAGGATCCTATTCATTCTAAAACCTTACATATATGTTACTCTAACTTTAGACAAGGCGTAGAGAAGGCTCGTTCCTATACACACCCTACAAGGCGGATTGGAATATCATCGCAGCCAACTCCTGCAAAATCAGACAAGTCCACAAAAGTCGAGCAATATGTCAAAATATTAGTCATGGACCCTCGAAAAAGTGACAACAAAGCACACATCAAACACTCCGGCTCGGTTTGGTTTGGCATAAAACGTTTACAGTGAAAAATAATTTAACATGGAAAACATTTTCCAAGGAAAAACACAATTCCATGCTAGTTATCCTTTGTTCGAATCCTTACAAGAAAAGTAATAGAAAAAGGAAAATGGAAGAAGATGAGAGGAGATTGACGGGAAGAAGGAAGAGGGAGGTAATGGAAAAAAGTGGAAAAGTGGTTTCTCTTCCTTTCAAATGAAAGATTTATCAACCTTTAAGAGACTTATGGAAAATTATTTTTCATCCCTTGCCCAACCAAACAATGCAAAATAATTAAAAAGGGAAAAATCGTTTTCCATTAAAATGTTTTACACCAAACCAAACGGATCCTCCATGAAAAGAGAGGGACAGAATGGCTTTATTACCTGTTTGCCAGAAGGAACTTTAGGTTCGCCCCATTCAATAGCCTTCTTCTCAAGATACTCGAAATCAGCTTTGCCGGCCTGGGGAGGGATGATGCATATTCATAATACAGCAGAATAGATAAGCCATTTAAATAATAAAAACAGAAAAAACTGTTGCGGAAAGATTACCTCTATCATAGCCCCAATCTCTGAGTCAAAGCTCTGATATCTCTTCTTCACAAGCTCACCAAGTGATCCATCCTTCGTTATGGAATGTAAACAATGATATTATTTAAATGTGGCGGGTAAAGAGAAGGAAACTAGACCTGATAATCATGAGCCCGACCCAACCCGAAAAAATAACGGTTTGGGGAAGAATTATAAGGCCCTTTTTTAAGGGCCGGCCCAAATTTTTAATTTTCTGTGCGGGTTATGGGCAACTCAAAATTACAATTTTAGTTATGAATTTGCTCCAGCCCGAAATAACAGGTTTTGGGTAGAAATATTCAACCCCAAGTTTGACCCGGCCCAGTGGGCAGAATGTTTAAGGCGTGACCTGGGCCGAACCCGGGCCACAATTGGATCTGGCCTAAGAGAAACGAATGAGGGCATTTGTCGAATGCAAAATTTTGAAGCCGGTTACCTCAATTAACTTGGCAGCACTACGGAGTCCACGAGCCATCGTATCCATTCCACTAACATGTGCTATGAACAAGTCCTCCACGTCGGTACTCTCCCTTCGGCTGAAATACAAAAAATTCATCAAGCATTATTAAGATTTGTCAAAAATTAAACACAACAGTGCACGGAAATTCTATCTTCACTCGGACCTCTAGACCCCCTGTAATCACTTCTGCATTTTCTGTCTGTTTTTGTTCTAAATTATGCAACTGAAGTAAACTTTCACATTATTATACAATTTATGTATGCCTACTCAAGTTCCATTTCAAATGTTAACTACTTCACATTTCCATCTCCGTGCTGATAGACTCTGTCACTCTATAATTTCAAAATAGAGGGCCATACAAAATTTCCCTACAGGAAAGCAAACAAGAATAACTTACAGCTTAGCATCGAAGTTGAATCCTCCAGGAGCCAATCCACCCTACAACAGGAAAGCGGGAAAAAGAAAAAAACAGTTCAGACTTCAGAGCGCCCCGATGACAACTTCCTAATTCCTACACAAATGTGTCTAAAATGAGGAGATAATTGACTTACATTTTTAACGACACTGAGCATAACCATGGTAGCTTCTGCAATATCAGTCATGAACTCATCGGTATCCCAGCCTGCAGCAACACAGTGCACAGTGAGCAATGAAATTTTTCTTTACGTCTTAAATGGCTGATGGCTGGATAGAAGTATAGAACACCATTCACCCCACCAAAAAAAGGGAAAGAAAAGAAAAGCATTCTACCGGTTTGAGGGTCTCCAGAGTTTGCATCAATATTTCCAAGCAAACCATTAATTCTAGCGGTCTCAAGGTCATGATGACAGCTGCAAAGCATCCACATTATATTAGAGCAAAATCTTTTACATGCCTTCATGCTGTTCAAGGAGAAATGAATTTCTACGGGCACAAAAACATGACATACCTGTGACCAGATAGTGTAGCATGATTGCATTCAATATTAAGTTTGAACTCATCTGTTGAAAAAGATTGACCCGTGTGTCAGTAGCGTCAAATCATTTACAAATATGCAATGAAAATTTTCAGCCATTCAATCACTTCATAACCAGATCCGAAACAGAATTAACCTCTTTACAGAATTAAGCTTAAGATTACTCGACTAGTACCTTATTTCTCCATTATTTAAAACTAGGAGAAAAAACCCGATATCAGAAACAAAGTGAAAGCAGAAATTGAATCCAGTTTTAGTATGTAAAACTACGAGCTAAATATGATTCAGAGACAAGTACAGAAACTAACATAAATATTCTAGTAATGTGATATTTAATGGAAAAGCAAAACCCTAAAAAGTTTTCTACATGCGAAGACGCCAATAAAGCAGAGTTTAAAGTAAAGGAAATCTTAAAATCACCTATAAGGCCGTATTTACGCAAGAAATTAGTGGTTGTTGCTGCATCCCAGTCATACCTGAAAAATAATTTTGTTCAGTATTCAGATGTCAGGAAAATCAAGAAATAAGACCAAAAAAATTAGGTGGAAACATACTGATGCTTGGTAGGCTCCTGGGGTTTTGGTTCAATAAGCAAAGTCCCTGACAGAAAAGAACATAAAAAGGATGACATCAAAGCAAACAAATGAAAATCATTTTTTGGCGATGAAGAAAAAGCAATTCATGAAGCACATATATATACAACAATCATGTCACCATATATATCCAGTACATCCTCTTCCTATGTTCTACGTTCAAAACGTAAACAAACATGACATTATTACCCTTAAATCCTATCTTCTTCTTATAGTTGGCAGCAGCTTCAAGAAACCTTGCCTGCCAAACAGAAATTATTATGGTCAATCAATGACTAACCCTGAAGTGAGAGATTGAAAGAGTAACAATAATTGGATGCAAACGAAATATTGCAAGGGAAGGGACTAAAGGTAGAGAAACGTAGATATCTTCAATGCTCCATACCAAGATGTTAGATAAAGACCAATTCATTACAAGTATAGCACGAAAGAGCAGAAACAAAAATTGATGATAAGATTATGTTTTGTACCATATGATCAAGTTCTCTTCCCATATCTGTATTTAGAAGCGTCTGATAACCCTCACGACCACCCCAGAAAACATAGTTTTCACCACCTAAGTAATGAGTCACCTGTATGGTGTAAAGACATTAGCACGATTCTCCAAATTGAAACCTTTATACGTCTCTTCTATCAATAAAACAGAAAAACTCACCTCCATAGCCTTCTTTACTTGAGCAGCAGCAAATGCATATACCCCAACCTCAGGGCTGCAAAGGGAGGCTCAAAGTTGTTAAGGCAGCAGCAAATATTTCTAACAAAGAAAAAAATGACGCAAAATGTAAAATCCATACCTTGTAGCCCCTCCGTGCATGTAACGAGGATGATGGAACAATTGAGCTGTACCCCACAAGGGATGAATCTTGGAACCCTGTTTTCCAGATATATGTCAATCAGAATCCACAACTAAAGAATGCCACCTAGATGCCCCTGCTGTTTTTACCATTTGATAATGAATAATAGCAGCGGGAATTTCACTCGAGAAACAGTATGTGGAAAGTTTACGCAAGCATATACCAAGGACGACATACAACAAAAAAACATAATGCCATGACATATAACACAACATAATATTTTCAGGTTGACAAATAATGAGACATTCTGTCACGAGCCTCTTCAGATTAGACTAATTACTGATTCAATGAGCCACAAAAAACCCTCTATTCTCAATAACTTAATTCAATATCTTTTAGTGGGGTGGCATGTTTTATGGATGGGAAGTACAATTACAAAGAAAAAAAAGAGAAAAAAAAAGAAATGACTTCTTAATTTGGCTGTATATTTCTATAGATTTTTAATCTGGCCTATGAGGGGAAAGATTGGTGAACTAACAGTAAAGGCAGAATAGACCAAATGCCAATAAGTGAATTTTGTAATACCTGTTGCCTAAGGGTCAAGCAAGAATGGGGTTCTTCAGGTTTTGATAGCCAGCATAAAGTGCATATCCTCCTCATATGAATACCTTTTGGTAAATTGAGAACCTATCAACCCTGACCTGTCTACTAATTTTACTGGTTACTATATCCGTGCGAAGAAAAAGTGATGTAGCAACAGAGTTAAAACGAAAAGCTCAAAATTATTTGGTCTAGGATACCAGTTCATCCAAGCATTCCTTCAGCCTATTGATCTAGAACTGAAAAGCATTGTTTCTCATCCATCCACCAAGAAAGCAAAATGCAGTTTTCATGTAACAATACTATTGATTTTTGGTATTACGTCACAATTTTTGGTATTACATCACAATTTTTGGTGACAAAGGATATAAATTTCTAGTTCTTCAGTTGTTTTTTCAATACAAACCCTCAGAAGCCCATTCTTCCCTTCATTTCCTCCTTTCTCCCATTTGAGTTTAACCAGCCAATCATAAAATAGGAAATCTGATATGTTTACCATTTACAATATCCAAATTGCATACACGAACAAGCTTCTAAACTAAAACTGTTCCCAGATTTAAGAGTCCACCTACCATCTATCTATGTTCTAACTTCTAAGTAAGAAGATTACAAGAAACATAGAATGATTAGCTTCTGTGATTTGGGAAATAAAATTACTTGTAGAGGACCAAGACTTGAAGCAATTTACCTGCAATTCCTTGGCTAACGCAACCACTTCATCCAAATTTTTATTAGTTTCCTGCAATATTAAAACATGAACTCATAAAATCTCCAGCTATAAAAGAGAAAAGAAGAATACCGCGCAGCAAACAGACATTGGTTGCTACAAAAGTTAAACATAATCTAGACAAAGTAAACTGCACATCAAACTGTACTAATATCACTTCAGGACTCAACCCTTTTACAACCCATTTCGGTTTCAAGTCATGTTGGAACATTTATAGAGTAAATGGGTTTATGAGTTAAATGTGAAAGTGTATTATACTAGGAGTTGAGGAGGTAGTATAATGTTTAGAGTTTATTCCAAGCGGATGCAACGGTTATTTGGGCACCCGTCGGGCGAAACCCGCCCGTCGAGCGACTTTCTCCAATTGCCCGCCGGGCGAAGATCCGCCCACCGGGCGAAAGGAGAAAGCTAAATGTTTGCACGCGCGCCCGACCGGGCGAAGCTCGCCCGTCGGGCGACTTTCTCCAATAGCCCACCGGGCGGAACTCCGCCCACCGGGCGAATGGAGAGTGTCCGTTTTGAGCGTTTTTGTGACGGTTGCTTGGATGTAACCGTTGGATATTATTTCCAATGGTGACTCTTCATTAAGAACTCTATATATAGAGTACTTATGACACATTTAAGATAAGGTTAACATATTAATATACTTGCATACTTTTGAGAAATCTTCTTGCAAATTATTTCTTCAAAGTGAGACATTTGAGTGCTTAACACAAATTCTTGTTGGATTGATTTTGTGAGAACACACAAGATCAATTGATTCTTCATTGTATCTCAATAGTGTTATCGTGAACCCGATTGTTCCTTTGTGGGTCGATAAAATACTATTAGGAAAGCGTTCTTTTTCGTGCCTTGAAGATTTTATCCGGTCTCCCCACAGTGATATTTTTAACAAGTCATAAACTTCATATCATAACAAGATCTTAGAAAGACAACGGACCTCCAAAGTTTTACCATCTGGAGCTATATCCCTATCGTGGAAGCACCAAAACTCAACTCCAAGCTTATCAATGAACTCGAAATTAGCTCTCACTGCAAGAAAGAAGGCACTATTACTCTATGACCACTTTTTAGGATCTCAGTCACAAGGTAGAGTGCATCAATTCTTACTTCTTCTCTTGGCCATGGCCAAAGAATTGGTGCCATCTTCCCATGGCCAAAATTTCGTGGGTGCGCCAAATGGATCACCTCCTGTTCCACGGAATGTATGCCAAAATGCTACACTGAATCTGAACCAGTCCTGTAGTTTGATCCAATAAAGAGAAGTCAAAAAACATAATATACATAGAAATATTCTTCTTCTAAGCCGAACATAAGTTGAAACAAACCTTCATTTTCCTTCCAAGGATCACCTCTTCAGCATTGTAATATTTGAATGCCAGATGGTTCTTGCTCTTCGGTCCCTAATATTGGCACAAATGCAAAAGGATTAAGGCGCCCTTTTTCATAGCTTGGTGTCTGAAGAACAACTCATATCTTTACTATGATAATCAAAACTTGCACTCACAGAAATACTGATAATTACCTCATACTTAATCTTGGGAATTTCAGGGAAAAATTCCCCTTCCCACTCATCAGCATCACATCCACTGCCTTCAGCGGGACAAGTTGGTGGACCGACTGCCACCTATGTAGAGA
Organism: Spinacia oleracea; assembly: GCF_020520425.1. Classification (NCBI taxonomy): domain Eukaryota; kingdom Viridiplantae; phylum Streptophyta; class Magnoliopsida; order Caryophyllales; family Amaranthaceae; genus Spinacia; species Spinacia oleracea. The sequence continues at coordinate 41,349,232 of NC_079488.1, forward strand.
ATAAGAATAACCCAAGCTATATGCTAGTTAATTTGAAAATGCAAACATACTAGACATGAAAAATGAAGTGCAGAAAAATGTTTACCACTGCATAGAAAATAAGATTTAAACAAACTAGAAGAAAAAAGCTCATCCGCATCCCCATTCTGAATAGCTTCGCAAGTTTCTGCCACGACAACAGTAGAAATCCGTAAGATATACCAATAATCACAAATAAAATAGCAAGAAACAGGAATTTTAAATGACAAAAAATCCAACACAGAAAAGCCTCCTACTCCCCTAGAAGACCTTACAGCGAATAAAGAACAAGATGCAGAAAAGAAAAGTCCTAACTCCTAAACAAAGTATACCAAACAGATTCCAGTACAACAACTTCGGTTACTGGGTTCCAGCTCCACGTGATTCTAAAAGGAAGCTAATCAAAGACACAACATGAGAAGATCAAAACTATGTATGCTACAAAGTAAATAATTGGTACAACTACATATCGGCGGCATAAGTAAGTCTGTCCTACATGCTTAAACCCTTATGTAGTTATGTATCCTAAAAATAAATCATACAAGTACATAACTGCTACTCCCTCCGTCCCTTTTTGTTTGCCCCATTTTCCTCTTTGGGGTGTCCCTTTGGGATTGCTCCATAGTCCATACCTTAAATGGAAAGTTCTCCCACTTGCTCTCTATATATCTCTCTCCTCATGAGCCTACTTTGCCAACCCATTTGCACATTTTACCCCCAATTCACACCCAATTCTTAATAATGTAACTTTGGCTGTGGGGCAATTAAAAAGGGACGGAGGGAGTATCAAAAAGCTTTCGAATTGGTAACGTCACAGTATCAAGCAAGGCAGAAAAGTGCCCAATTCTTCATAAAATCCAATAAAAACTAGTACTTTTTTTTTTATTTTGAATAAATAAAAACTAGTACTTTGATCACAATCAAATGCAGGTAAATTATTGAACTGAATTTATTTGACCCTATTCTTCAAAACTGGAAGTCATGCCAAATTGCCAATCAATTACTACAACTTCAAATCTCCAAAACCCTCAAAATGGAAACATCGCTAATTGAGCCAACAAACCCCATAAGAGGGGGGTTTTACACTCCCTCGGTCGTTCATTCGGGTTTTGCTTTCACGTTACTTAGTTCAAATTACACTATCAACATGTATATAACTCCAGCCGAAAGGAGTACATCATTTTCAACCAATAGACAAAATGATAACTTTAATCAAACGAAACACCTGAACAATCTGGAAATACTTGCATGTGTTTCTAATTTCAAATACCCAGAAAGATTAATCTAACATAAACACAACAACTACAAAAATCCATCAAGAATAAACCCTGAATCAATCAAAATCTACAATATAATTCAATCAGAAAAGCTAAAAATTACCAATCAGCCCGATAGTATGATCGATGGTGAACAGCAAAATGCAACCAATTTATAAATGGAGATTTTTGAGAAAAGAGAGAGACTTTATAGAGATAAAAATGGTCAATGATATAACCAAATTATCAGGCAAAATTTTAGGGGGTTTTTTTATTCGGATTTTTTTTTTGGATTTTTTTGTTTTGTTTGAGCTGTACTAGGTAAGATCAGTCAGTGCTTAGATAAGGATAAATGAGTATTAGGAACAGTGATTTAAGAGCAAATCCTAAATGAGTATTATTGAAGAATTAAGTTTATCCATTTGCAAATTGCATACGCATTTATGACGTGTATAGGTTCACACGAATCTTTCGTGCAGCTGTGATATTGATAGCGGAGTACTTATGAATTGTGATAGTTGTGAATAGGGGTGTCAAATCGGGTCATCGGGTCGGTTTCGGTTCGGGTTCATCGGTTCGGGTTGGAATCGGTTTATTTTGCTATCGGTTCGGTTCGGGTCGGGTTAAAAAATTAACGGTTCGGTTCGGGTTTGGGTTATGTGGTACGGGTTCATATCGGGTCGGGTTAATAACGGGTCGGTGCATAACGGGTCGGGTTCATATCGGGTCGGGTTCCTGTCGGGTCGGTTCATATTTGGTCGGGTCATAAACGGGTTAAGTCGGGTTCATATCGGTTCGGGTTAATATCGGGTCGGGTTTATAACGGGTCGGGTTCAAACCGGGTCGGGTCAAACCAGGTCGGTTTGTAGTCGGGTCGGGTCAATTCGGTTCGGTTTGTTAACGGGTTTAGCCGGGTTGTAATCGGGTCGGGTTCATATCGGGTCGGTTCATATCTGGTCGGGTTCATGTTTAGTCAGATCAATTCTGATACAACTAATGTCAGGTTATTACTAAAATCACAATTTTCAATACGCTTATATTATAATATCTACATTATTAAAGCTATGTGAAAGGTAAAAGAAAAGAAACCATATAATTTAATTACGTGATTTTAACTAATGTTATTTTCTTTTTTGACGAACAACTAATGTAGTAATGTTCACTATCCAATTAATTTCATAAACTTAATTAAGAAAAGTCAGTCAATGTCTTTTATTATGTCTTGTAATATTTACCAATCATATTATTCAAATGGAATCAAAATCATCTATGCCTTCCCCCACCATGCCAGAGTATTGCCAAACATGTATTGATGAACTCTAATAATGTAGTAATTAATAATCGATAAAAATGAATTAATACGTAATGAATTTGTAAAGTTTGTAAATACAACTTTGTCATATATTCATATTGGTTTAAACATCAAAGAGAGTAACATGTTCAACAACGAAACGACACAAACAAGTTCAATTGTTAATGAATTAAGTCGATTCAATTAAAACAACATAGCTTTTCGATTAGTTCTTAAGTTATAATTAAGCTTATGACTTTATAAGGTATTTAATTAGATCAATTTAGTTTGATGATCGATTAGACGATTAGTTAGTTGAATACAAGTCAACAAGAGAGTGTCAGGCTAATAAAACAATACAAATTCACGAGTTTTATACTTTTATAACATTGTCAAAAATTAAGGAATATAACATCTACATTTATTACTCTAATAAGCTAACTGATGAATTGATGATAATAATTAGTTTAAACTAAAAGTCCATATATGACATAACTATAACTATGTAAGGATATAAATCTATAACGATATAATTGTGTAATTATATAAGCATATAACTTTGTGAGGTTATTAGTTAAAACTATCTATTAATTCTATATAATTTTATGAGATTACAAGTTCACCATTATATAGCTATGTATGAAAGTAATTATATAACCATGTAAATATATATAACTTTATGAGATATAGATCGGTTTACATCTATCTAATTTTATAAGACTATAACTATACAGTAATATAACTCTATTGGAAATTTATCTATTAAAGAACAATATGTTAAATCTCTAACCTTTAAAATACTCACATTTGCAACACTATGCTTATCAATAGTGTTTTGAGTCACAAATTCATGAAATTCACTACTCCTAAGGAAATGTTTTGCATTCCTTCCCTTTGCAAGCTCTATCATACTTCTTCAATCAACTAAGGTTCAAACCTTGTAAGCAACAAATTTCCACATTTTTTTTTCACTTTCTCTCTTTTCTGTTTTCTGATTCATAAGTGATAAATATTATATAAGGGAAAAGCTTTCCCCCAATATTATTGATGAACAAGAGTATTTATACACCCACAATTTCCAAGCAGGGCGTACGAAACAACTAGGATAAGAAAATCAAAGAGTTTCCTAAACCCACTAACCTTCCTAATACTTTCTAACTTACGTAACAACTACAACATTAATACTTTTAATACTTTGTAACTTACATAACAGCTAGAACATTATTACTTTCTTAATTAATTAGGTATAACATTTAATTTTCGTAACACCCTCCCTCAAGTTGGAGCATGTGTGGGGATTAAAAATGCCCAACTTGGAAAAAAGAAAATCAAATTGTTGCTTCCCAAGAGCTTTAGTAAACATGTCAGCGAGCTGTGAGGAAGTGGATACATAAGATGGTTCAATTACACCATCTACTATAGCATCACGAACAAAATGACAATCAACCTCAATGTGCTTTGTGCGCTCATGAAAAATCGGATTCTTAGCCATGTGCAAAGCGGACTAACTGTCACAAAATAATGGAATAACTTTAGGATGATGAACTCCTAAACTCAACAACAATCCCTTTAACCATTTTAATTCACATGTAATCGCGGCCAAGGAGCGATATTCTGCCTCTGCGGAAGAGCGAGAAACAGTGTGTTGGTTTTTTTTGTCTTCCATGAAATAGGCGAATGACCTAAAAACACAAACCAACCTGTTAAAGAACGACGAGTGATGGGACACACTGCCCAATCTGAGTCGCACCATCCTTGCAAAGTTAAATTACTGTCAGCACGTAATAGGATACCCTGCCCTGGTGTACCCTTCAAGTACCGAACAACTCTCAATGTTGCATCCCAATGGTCAACTCGAGGCTCCTGCATGAATTGTGATAAGATATAGACCGAATAAGCAAGGTCCGGAAGAGTCACAACTAAATAGACCAGGCGGCCTACAAGCCGGCGGTAAGCCTCAGGCTCCTTCATTAACGACCCATCAGCTAGGCCAAGACGATGATTTTGTTCAATGGTAAAGCCGCAAAACCTGCTTCCGAAATAATATCAAGAGTATACTTCCGTTGACACAAAAATAATCCTGAATCACTCCTCGCAACCTCAATGCATACATAACCAAAACGCATAGGCAATTCTGAAGAAACCTTTCAGAATTCACAAACCATAAAACACAAATAGAGAAGAAGATAAGGGGATTGGGAAGGAGAGGGAGAGATGGAAAGGAATGAAATTATAGTTTGGTATATATTCGTTGGAATCCCTGAAAACAGATATATTGAAACTCCTTTGGGAACAAATTAAGGAAGTGTATAATCTCATCTCACTGTGATATGATCTAAAAATTAGGGGGGGGGGGGGGGTATAGGGATACCAGTTTAAGTTAGGATAAGAGCTTTTAGTATGCTATTATTTATCCAAAAACAATTATTTCTCAAGCAATTAAAAAGAACCTTTAAAACTTGTCAACCCACACAAGACATAAGAAAGGGAAGATACTTTGAACTTCGATTCTGTGATGGAACTGGCATACCGACACAATGCCTTTTTAACACGTTCTCTAAAAATTCTAAAAAAATATTTAGAATATACAAGATCTGCCCTCTAACCTATTCTCGAACTTATACTTTCAATTTACTTCTAAAATTTAATTTTGTGATATACTTACCAACTGGTGACGCATGTCTATTGTCAGGTTGATCAAAACGACTTCAAAGATGTGCTCGAAACACTAGGCACGTTCTACTTCCTAATCAAAATTAACCTAGCGACGACTCTTTCTAGGAACATTGTTCTGCAATTGCGCCTCAAGACATTTGTTCATGAAGAAGCAGAAGAGCATTTTGGAACGTCAGTAAACCTTTCCATTTGTTTAGTATACCACGAACTAATTGTTGTGTATAAACTTTCTTTAGTTTTGAGAATTTCTATAAGAATAAGTAGCTATATGCTACATATATGTTCTTTACTAATGCCTTTTGCAAATAGGACTCTTGAAACTCAACTAATAGCTTATTGTTATATTAATTGTTCTATCTATTTGTTTAGTTCGTTTTGCCATTTGATTTCGATATCTTGGGGGACCGCGCGCGCTAGCGCGCGGTCCAACAACTAGTGAGTTTAAATGAGAACATGTCTAGTTACTTAGTTGGTTGATAAACAACAGTTCGAATACTCGTTTAAACAACGAACATTGAATTATATCTTTGATTTATAAAGGTTCAAGAAGTACAGTTATTACTTACGAGTGATCCACTATAATATATATAATATACAACGATATCAATATTACCTTAAAATATATATATATATATATATATATATATATATATATATATATATATATATATATATATATATATATATATATATATATATATATATATATATATATATATATATATATATATGTTGGATTTTCCAAATTCTATTATTTAACAATATTAGACTATTTTTACCATATTAAAAACAAAGGCTATAGATAACCTGAAAGTTCTAAAAGAAAAGAAATTTATTTTCAAATTTATTTTAAAAAAATAAAGTACTAATATTTTAAGTTGGTAACAAAATAAAATGCTAATTTGTGTGTACTATGTACGGAGTAAATTATACGGAATAAATTATACGGTGTACTAGGTATTTGTGTACGTACTTTGTATCTTACCCTAATAAAAATGGGCCAAGCCCAAAATCCTATTTCTAACCCTAAAATCTAATGACTATATAAGCTCCTAAAAAAACCCCTTGCAGTCATTCACTCTCACTCTCTCTCAAAGATCTCTCTCTCTTTCACGGTTCTCTCTCTCTCTCTTTCACGGTTCTCTCTCTCTCTTCATTTTACGGTTCTCACTCTTCATTTTTACGGTTCTCTTTCTCCTCTCAAAGATCTCTCTCTCTTTCACGGTTCTTCCTCTTTACAAGGTGATTTTTTTTCGATTTATTGTCTTATTTTTCCGATTTATGTGCTAATTTTCATGTTAATTTTATGGGTGATTTTGTGGATTTAAATTGATGATTTTATTCGGTTTATTTGATACTAATTATCTCTATTCATTTTTCCGATCTCCGATTTCTTGCGCCGATCTCCGCCTCTCTACTCTCAACTCCTCAAGTTTTCGGCTTCCTCTTCACTAGGTGATTGTTTTCTAATTCTTTTCGATTTTTTTTTTTAATTTATGGGCTAATGTTTATGCATATCGATTTTCTTATTTATTTTGATTTATTTTCTTATTATTTTCGACTATTTTTTCGATTTATTTTCTTATTTTTCGATTTATTTTCTTATTTATTTCGATTTATTTTCTTATTATTTTCGACTATTTTTTCGATTTATTTTCTTATTTTTTCGATTTATTTTCTTATTTATTTGGATTTATTTTCTTATTATTTTCGACTATTTTTTCGATTTATTGTCTTATTTTTCCGATTTATGTGCTAATTTTCATGTTAATTTTATGGGTGATTTTGTGGACTTAAATTGTTGATTTTATTCGGTTTATTTGATACTAATTATTGTTGATTTTATGCAAAAAAATGGCATACAAAAAGATAGAAAAAACACAAAGAAATAAGACAAAAATGTAGCTTAGCAAACTACTTGTAGAGTCGTAGTAGCACAGTAAAAACATGTCATAGGAAAATCATGTGACAAAAATTACATTTAACAAATTTCTTAATTTTAGTTGTACTGCCTTTTGTCTTTCATCTTCTTGACCCCTTTTGTTTGGCAATGGCTGATAACTCAAAATGCTTTCTTTTCGCCTTGTATGTGCCCTTTTGTTATATTGTTTAATTGTGGAAAGAATCATGCGTTGTTTGACGTTACAAATATTATAGGAGTACTTTGTAATTTTCAAACTCTATCCTCATAACATTGAAATTTAGACTTTTGTTTCAACTTAGTGATTATGAGGTTACAGCAGAATAAACAACATATGATTCTCACCATTTATAACTTATACATATGATGCTAAAAATAAGTTGTATATGATTGTAGGGGCAGATATCTGTCCATATATCTCTTACCTTCTTCAAAACTTTGTCTCCCCTAATGCCTAATCTGAACCTAACAGAAGGGTCTAATTCTTCAGACCCTAAATAAAATAACGTCAAACAACGAATCTGGAAGTCAATATAGTCAGATTCCAGTAAATTAGCATTTAATTAATTAACAATTAATGCTATATTTTAACATCTAATTAATTAAAATTGTTTATGGTGTATTTTAACATCTTATTAATTAAAATTGTTTTCTTTATGTTTTGTAGAAATGGATTCACAATCTACTGCTGAAAATGAAATTTTGACTGCTGAAACCATTCTGACCACGAGCTCCAAAATTGGTCAGTTAGTGGTGCCATCTAGTGGGCCTTCGTTGAAGCGTAAACGTAATGCCCCAATTTGGCAACATTTTACCTTTATTGATAAAATGGAAGGTGATATTAAGGTTTGCTTTGCTCAATGTAACTATTGCCCTAAGCAATACAAGGCAGAAAGCTCAATGGGTACTAGCACTGCTAATAATCATTTTAAAATTTGTCCTGGTCGTCCTCAATTGGTTGTTGCTGCTTCCTCCTTTGACCCAAAAGTGTTTTTGCGCTTGTTTGCTAGAGCTATTATTTGTCATTCATACCCTTTGCCAATTGTTGAACATGAGCATATGAGGGTAGCACTTACTTATGCTAATCCTGTTATTGTGCATGTTACCAGAAACACCATCCTTAAACATTGCATTAGGGAGCATGACATTTATAAAGATAATTTGTTTAAGCTTTTGCAAAATATTTCAGGTAAAATTAGCTTTACATGTGATTTGTGGACTGCTTGTACTAGTCGTGGCTACCTTACACTCACAGCTCATTTTGTTGATGAAAGTTGGACTCTTAGGTCCAAAATTTTGAATTTTAGGTATTGTGAGCCTCCCCATACAGGGGTTGCTGTTGCTGGTTTTGTTTATAATCTCATAAAAGAGTGGAAACTTGAGCATAAAGCTTTTGCTATGACTGTTGATAATGCTCGTAGCATGGGCGTTATGGTCCGCAAACTTAAGCTTGATTTATGTGAATCTTCTTCTCTTCCTTGCCATGGTGACTTTTTTCATGTTCGTTGTTGTGCTCATGTTTTAAATTTAATTGTTCAAAGAGGTTTGAAAGAGGTTGATGCTAGTGTTACTAAACTCTGTGATGTTGTCATTTATATTGATAGTTCTGATGCTAGACTTTGTCAGTTTGAACAGGCTGTTTCTGAGGTAAATTCTGTCTTTAAGGGTAAGTTATGTCTTGATGTGGTTACTCGTTGGAATGTAACTTTTCAGATGATTCGGAAAGCTTTAGAAGCTAAAGAAGCTTTGATTTTACATGCTGAAAAATATTTAGCATTTTCCTATCATCTCTCTGATGATGAATGGGCTATTGTTGAGACTGTGTATGAATTTCTTCAACCTTTTTTTGATATGACTGTTCTATTTTCTGGTTCTGAATATCCCACTGCTAACTTGTATTTCGAGAATGTTTTTCTTATTGAGTACAATCTGAAGGAAGCGCATAAAAATCCTTTGCTTAAGTTTATGGCTGTTGAAATGCTTGAAAAGTTTGAGGATTATTGGGGTGAATATTCCCTAATTTTATCAATTGCTCTTGTTCTTGATCCACACTATAAGCTTCAACGTGTGAGAAAAGCTTTTAGTGTTCTTTATGTTGAATATGCAAGTGAGGAAAAGACGAAAAAGGTTAAAGATGCTCTTCAAAATATTTATAAGCATTATCTTTCTCAACGATCTTGTTCTTCTTCTACTTCAACTAGTCAAACTCTTTATAAGAAATCAAACGCATCAAGGGTAATTTTTTAATCATATAATCTGAATCGTGATGCACTAATAAGTTAATGTCTGTATTATTAATTTTCTTTATTTATTGTTGTTTTTTGTTACAGTTACTTGATGACAGTGATGATGAGGCCGAAGGAAATAGTATTGGTGATCTTGAGTTATACTTGAGTACACCACGTTCTCGAGTTGTTGATGGGGAAAAGTTTGATGTTCTAAAGTTTTGGGAAGGCCAAATGCCTGTCTATCCGGTATTAGCTTCTCTAGCTAGGGATGTTTTGGCAATTTCCATCACTTCTGTTGCTTCAGAATCATCCTTTAGTATGGGTGGTCGCATTTTGAACAAGTATAGAGGTGCTATGTTGAGTAAGCATGTTGAGGTTATGGTTACGGCCCAAAATTGGAGTCGTGGTTATTTCTGCGATATTGATGAAGATGTACTTGTTGTTGGTAAGGAAATGGAAGCTGAAAGTGCTTCATCCACTTGAGATTCCTTGTGTTGCCTTGTCGTAGCATCTGGGAACTCATTTAGAGATGCCGATGCCTTAAAACCGCCTTATTTTTGCCCTTGTTTTCTATGTTGGGAACTCAGTTTGAGATGCCCATAGAAACTTGCTGGCTTTATTTGTGTGGTAATTCCCTATGATGAAAAATTTACTTATAATAAAGCTTGCTTTATTATAATATCTGAGGGAATTTTATAATAAAAAATTTCAATCTCTTTTGTACCTTGATTTGGGTGTGCAGGATTGCAATTGAGTTTGGGGGATTACAACTTGTGATATAAAAAGTGGAGCGCTAAAAGCCGCCCCACATTACTCAAAACCGCCCCACTATTTTACTTTAATATCCTTATATAATGAAACTTTTCTCCCAAATTAATTACCCCATCTATTTTGAAGAGAGAAAGTATCTTCATCCAAACCACCACCATACACCCATAAAAAAAATTATTTAAACCAAGCAATTTTATTTGTCAATAAGTACATTAATCAATAAATTAAAAAAATACTAATTTAATTTTGATTCCACAAACTTATGCATTTTAAGTTTACACCATGGTAGAGACTTATGCATTTTAAGCTCACACCATGGCATAGACTTATGCATTTTAAGCTCACACCATGGCATAGACTTATGCATTTTAAGCTCCTGCCATGGTACGAACTTAAAGTTCATAAGTCTGTACCATGGTACAAGCTTAAGATGCATAAGTCTCTTAATCTTTTCTCCGAAACAAATTACATCAAATTCAACAACAAATCAAAACATTAAATAGTATAGACTTATGAGTTTTGAGCTCCGACCATGGTATACACTTATGAAGTTTAAGCTCCTTCCATGGTACGAGCTTAAACTACATAAGTCTATATCATGGTCGGAGCTCAAAACTCATAAGTCTGTACCATGGTACAAGATTAAACTTCATAAGTCTGTACCATGGTACAAACTAGAAATGCATAAGTTTCTGAATATTTTTTTCCGAAAAAAAGTCCTCTTGTGAATTTGATGTTCCATCGGTAGTCTCGGCCATGTAAAAATTATTTCACATTATGTTTAGGGTGGGCGGTAAAAAGGGAAAAGGTAAAGGATAATGCTAAATGCTAAAATGAGGGGGTAAATAAAGGGGGTATATGGGTAAAATATTAGGGCGGTTTTGAGTAATATGGGGCGGTAAATAGTAAGCCCAAAAAAAAAAAAATAATAAAAATAAATAAATAAAATAAAATAAAAGGTTTATGCGGGGAACTAGTGCAATGCATAAAGTTCGAAAAACCGAAATGGAATTCGGAATTCGAAAAAATTAAATTGAAAAGGCGGTTAATCGAATCGAAATAACAGGGTCAGGGTGAGCCTTTTTACGTTAAAAAAATCAGAACCAAATATGTGGGTAACTGAAGCAATCAAATTTAAAAAATTAATTAAAATAAATAAATTAGACGTAGTAAATATTTATACTAGCTTTATCCACTAATTTTTTCACAGTAAACTTATTGTCATAATATTTGTTGGCCGATATTTAATTATCACAAATTCTTATTTACATGGAATGTACGATAAATATTATACACCGAAGTTAAAGTTAAGATAAAATGCTTAAAAATTACCCTTATGGCCTTATATACGTAAAAGTTATCTATTTTTTAGTGATAAATTTTTTCATTTTAATAAAAATATTCTTCAAAATTACTAATAATGTATAAAATTATTCATTTAACCCTTTACAATATTTAACTATCAACTTTTATTTTTAATAATGTAAAAGTTAGAGAAAACTGGGTAAAAGTCAGAGAAAATTGGATAAAGTTATGTTGGTGTATAATAAATTTATTGTACACCTTATGCATGCAAGACCTTTTATCACAATTCCATTTTTGATAACTTTTACACTCTACTTTTATACCCATCTAATTTTTTATATTTATTTATTGTCAACTAATTCACTTGCATTATTATTATTAAATCAAATTCAAATATGCTTCCTTACTACTTGTGTCGGTCAACATGGGACTCTTACAAAAAATTGGAGGGAGTAATACTTTATTTGCAGCTTTTACACGATAATATAAAGTATTTGGACTATTACCCGGCCGAACTGACCGGAAAAGTGGATATCGGTAGTTATTGATGCGATTTAGGGTCGTTATTCGTGTAACATAGAACTAACTGTAATATCCCGAATTTTCGGGTATTTTATAATAAATTATTTTGGTAATTTAAGATAATTTTACAATTAAAATAAAGTTTTAATGAATTTTAACTAAAAGAAACTACAAGTATATTTTCAGATTTATTTTATAAATTTTCTGAAATTAGTCTCCTAGTTAAACCCTAATGCCCTAAATTATATATACCCTTGTACCCTCAAAAATTTTCTACACGACTCTCAAAGAAAAGGAAAATTCATCTCCATTAAAACTCTTCTGCCGCCATCTCCAGTTCATCGATTCTGGTAAGCCATGTTTACCTTCTTCCTTGCATTCGAATGTCCGATTGATTATGCCTAAAACAAATACAACTTGGGTTTCCGTCATGATTGAGCATTGTAAACCAATTACCACCGCCTCATTAAACCATCAAAACCTATATTTTTTTTCCTTTTCCATGTTCTGCTTTGTTTTCCTTCGAATTCATATATACAGACCTTTCGTGTCTGTAGCGTTTCCAAACGCAATCCAAATTGATTTATCTTGATTTCTATATTTAGTGATAAAATAATAATGAAGCATTATGTTTCTATATTTGACGTAATTTCTTACTAATTTCCTTGTTTCAAATTTACAGTATTGCAACGACATTAACTTAAAACCGTCCCCTTAATTAATTATTCTATTTATAAATCTGGGCTAATAGTTAACAAAGTTGGTCTTTTGTTTAATTCGTGGGTACGTAGTAGTGTCGACTAATTTAGGTTATTTATTTTGCGTAATCGTAGAGAAAGGCTACTTAGGGAACACGCAAGGAGACTATTAATTCGAAGTACGCACATGCTCAAGGTAATTTTCAATGTCCATCATTTTTAATGTCCCGTTAGCAAAATGTTTTGGACATGTGTATATGCTACTAGGTGATAGGACGATAACGACGTGAGTAATGCGACTACATGACATGATGCTTGATAATATTACCCTTATCTTTGAAAACTAAGGCTAGTATAATTATTTTGATGAAAGTAAATATTTGATGCTTGTCGTATTATGATTATAAGATTATTTGTAGTGCTCTATAGTAAATAATACATGCCCAACAATTTATTGATATGGTCTGATTAGAATTGCATCCATGATCTATGATATATGCGAATAGCTTGAGTACGGTAGTAATAATATACCAAGTTTTGTATTTGGGTTATTGAGATTGGTTGTCTACGTGTTGAGTCTCACTAATTTTTTTTTTTGACGGGAGTCTCACTAAATTACTAATGTAAAGTGTAATTTAAGAGGGAAAAACCCGTAAAGGTAAGGAACATGTTACCTTGCTATATGTTGTTCTATCGGTGCATTTTAGTGGAGACCCGTTAGGCTTCTAGTAGGTTTCTATTATTCTGTATTAAACTTTCTTCTTATTCTTCCTCCTAATTATATTGGTGCGCGGTCGCGGAGACCCATAGTCAATTAGTGAGGGGTGTGCACACTAGGGACATTCTTTACTCATCTTACTTTGGCCATTCTCAAGGTTTATGCGCGACCCTTGGCGTTCTATTTCCTTCAATTAATATTGATCTTGTGTGATAAGTTTAATAATGGAATTATTAAATTGACATTGTTTTTATTTACTTATTTTATATACTCAAAACGTTTAAACTAAAATTATTTATTTTACGGGATGGAGTTGGAATTACTCAGTTTATCTGATTTTTGGGAGTTTATCTCTCTTGTCTATTTTCTATTTATTTTTGCAGGTTGGTAACGGTACTTGGCTACGAGTGAGGAGACGTTTAGAATAACCATTTAGTCAAGAGAAAAGTTTTGTTTCAGTTTAAGTTGGATTTTGTTATTTATGTTATGGGGATTTGTTGTAATATTTTATTGGCCACCTTTTAGACCACTTAGTTAATTTTGACTTTAATGATTTTAAATTGTTATGTTGGTTTGCATTTATTTTCCATGGAGAATAAATGTAGCAGTGACATTCCCAAGTTTTGGACGATGGTTTTACGAATTAAAAACAAGGTTTTTTTTTATTATATAAAAGGTCCAAATTTTGGGGGTGTTACACTAACGGCCTTGGCGGGTAACCTAACTCGGTTTTCCACACCCTTGGTGGGGGGTTGGGGACTGTATAGATAATCAAGAAAAAGCATCCATTTCAGTGGCTTAAACCGGAAAAAAAGGGGTTGTTTTAGTGGAGTGTGAATCTATCCAAGCAAACAGGGTCGTCCTAAATTTTAGAAGCACTGGGCGAATCACGATAATGGGGTTCCAAGGGGGCCTTAAATTATCCACTGTATGTCAAAATTACATATAAACTTTCGGGAATATATATTTCTCCTTTAAATATTTAAACCATATTTAACAACATATATGAATATACAAAATAAAACAATTACTTATGCAAAATAAAATATACAGTAATACTTACGTAGTAATACGTACTTTTTGGTGACACAATGTTCAAAAATTTGCACATAAATATTTTGTTTAAAGAACCCATAAAAAAGAAGTTCATTTAAAGAAGAAGTGGATTAATATCAAAAGAAACAGAGAAAACCAAAACTAAAATCTACTCTGTAAATATCACAATTTTTTTTCAGTTGTATGTGGAAAAAATAGAGGACAATGTTAAAAAAACAACATTGAGAAATGTGATAAAGAAAGGAGAAAGAGTAGAAAATTAAATAAAGAAAATAAAGCAGGTTAAAAAAAATGTTCACAAAAATTCAACTATGTGGTTTTGAACCCCTAGCCTACTCCCTGCTAAACTTTAAATAGGATTCAACCAACTAAGCTACCAACATTTCATGATTAATATATGTGTTTATAATGTATTTATCTTGTTACCCAGTTGTATATTTTTTGGGGCCCCTTTCCCTCGGGGGCCCTGGACGATCGCCCCTCAATTCAATTCCCAGGGTCGGGCCTGCAAGTCAAATGCATAAACAAATATACTCCTCCGTTCCGGAAATGTCGCACCATGGTTGACTTTTACTCTTTTAACCATTATTTTGACTCTTATATCTCAAATCGTGTGCAAGTAAAAATTATAAAAAATTAATGTTTAGAAAATATATATCGATACGAATCTAACATGACCCCACATGACTAAAATTTCATTACGTACGAATTACAAAAAATGGCCAAAGTCGTAGTGTGAATAGTATAAAAAACAAATGGTGCGATCTTTCAAAAACCAAGGAAGTATACAAATTATTATTGATTTAAAGCTTGTGCATGTATGTGTAGCTTTACCCCTAAGGTACGCTTCGGTAGATTTAGAGTCAGGTGTACGGTGTTTTATTGGCTATTTTTGTGTTACAATTTGAAATTGAGGTGTTCAAGTCATCAATTTTGGGTGAGATTCACAAATGTATTCATATACATTTTGCTAATTAATTTATTCGAGTAAAAAGTACAAGGAAATTCTTATTTTATTTTAAGTAATTGGGCTCAAAATTATGGTCATGTTCGGCAAAGTTAGTGGTAGCGGGTAACGATTAGCGGTTGAGTAGCAGGCAACGGTTAGCTGTCAAAGTACTGGCTAATTAGTATGAGTGTTCGATAAATGTAGCTGTTGATATTGTAAAATAAAATAAAAGCTAGAATATTATTTAAAAATTTAAAAGTTTATTATAAATTTATCAAACGCTACCCGCTACCTTAAATGCTACTAATTTTAACGTTTGGAAAAGGCAACAAACCGCTACTTCTACCACTACCTAAATTGCTACATTGCCAAACACTTAAAAAATTTACAAGTAGTGTCTTGACTAAGTCAAAACGCTACCCACTATATCAAACGCTATCGTCGACACGGCCTATGATTGAAATCTCAAATTATAGTAATTGCGCTTCAATGGGTAAACCGATGTTGGTTGACCCTTGAATCCACCGCTAACATCCACATATTGTTCAATAGTGATAATAAAAGGCAATTTAACAATATGAACATAACACTTAGGGCATTAGCAATAAGGGGTTTGTGGAGAGGTTTGTTTCATCTTTTTGAGGTTTGTTAACAAACCTTGCTATTGTTGGATGAGGTTACAAATGAATAGGTTTGTTTGAGGTTTGTAAAAAAAAAAACCTCAAACAAACCTCAAGTGGAATAGTTGATGCATGGGAGTAGTTAACACATGGCAAAGGCTTTATGGAGGATTTGAAAAAGGTGGTCCCCTAGACAAATCTGTGTCTATTGTTAGTGAAAGGTTTGTAGAATAAGATGTTTGTGTGATGATGATGTGGCATATGAATAAACCTTGAAAAGGTTTGTTCTATTGCTCATGCCCTAATACTTTCAAATGATCCAACGATTGATTAATTAATTAATTTTTTTTGTTTTTTTTCTAATTTATTTGTTTGTGACATTGCAAAGAATAGATGCATTTTTCTGGCCTCAAGTTTGTCAAAGATAGAAAAGATGGCGTGTTATGAACAACCATAACCATGGGATTAGCAAAGAGAAATTGTCTATAGATATTCACAAGATTTTAGCCCGTGCGATGCACGGATTCTATTAAATTGTTAAGTTAAAATAAAACTCGTATACCAACTGCTATATTTTGACCCAACCCTTATTAAGTAAGGAAGCAATAAAAACTACGAGATTTAATTCAAAATATCCAAATAACATAGGTTACTGGTTACTGTTTTTTTTTAAGAAGAAACTACACACTACTGCTATGCATAATCCTAACAGTTATAAAGCCTTGAACTTCTATTACTATTCACCCAATAGTGTACTTACCATTTTGCCCCCATTTTGTGCCTTAATTTTTTTTTGTCTTATTCTTATCAATAGTGTGTGGACAATTATATCCTTTGTCATTTAGCTACCATGTGTCCATGTATCTCTTTTTTTCTTTTTTTCTTCTATGTTGCCTTTCTCTTTTTTCCTTTTGTTGGGAACCAATACCCCCATTCTACCAAATTTATCATGTCACTCTTTCTAAACTAGCTTTCCTCCGCCTTCTTCTCGTCTCTCATATCAATGTTGATTGTGGAATACTACAACATCAATGACATAAGTATGATTTCATACTATTAATTACATGCAAATCGAACTTTAGCATTATTTTTCTAGCATAATTTGTAAATGTTAGTCTTTAACATAACATTTCTGCAAACTAAATTTGTATACCTTGGGGGATCATGCGCGCTAGCGCACGGTCCAACAACTAGTTTGAAACAAATTATTAACCTCATTGTTTGAGACATGAAACCTTTCCGCGTTGAGTTATGGGCATGAATCATTAATGGAATGGATGATGAAGAGATTAAAAGTACATATTCATATTATTTGAATAAGGAAGAAACACAAAATTACTAAAGGTTTACAACAGTTATTTTACATGCACTCCACGCTAAACAAAATTTCATTATTTAGACTTTGGAGGTTGATGAGTTTACAACAGCTTGATTTACATAGGGAAGTAAAAAGAGTCACAGGTAATATGATTATGTATATTATTATTTTGATCAAATAAAATGGTAGTAGCGTTATAATCATTTCTTAATATTCTTTAATTATCATATTACATAAAATAAAATAAAATAATTATTTTCCTTGTGTTATAATCCTTGTTTTTTATGTTATTCAAAACTTTATCTTTTATTTAGAGAGTTAGATAGATATAAGATTAGAGTGTTTAGTTTTGGATGGAACACTCTTGTTTGTAGAGTTTTATTAGATATATTCTTTATTTATTAGAGATTTGTTAGTATTTAATTAACTAAAATATGTACATCACACCTATTTATTAATTATCGATGTGACAGACATTTTTTTAATTCTAAAACTAGTGTGTACCCCGGGAGATGCCCCTGGTTTCTACTTTAAATAATATAATTTGATTTTAGCATGAATAATTGTCTCTTTGAACTATTTTCTCTCCTCAAAAATTATTTGGTATCCAATTAATATGTTTTTTCCATCACGATCTAGTAAAAGTATAAAATGTTAGGTTATGATACATATAAATCATATATAAATCATGCGGAAAAACCATAAAGCCAGGAATCCAAATTAATTGCCACATAACAATTAGCATAATTTAGGAAACATACACTTTGTAGCGTGCCCTCCCTAGCTGCGCCCGAACCGAACAAGAACAAGTCTATGACTCCGAATGTCGTCCCTCCGTAGATAGTCCACAACAAGTTCGGATCCGCCTTAGATTTAATTGACTAGAATTGCACCTAAGGTATTATGTTATATTCGAATATTTGAGGCAAATATTATTGTTAGTTTTAATCCTTAAAACTAGGTGAATACTTGAAATTATGTGTTCATAAATTATGAATGCCATCACATATTTATAGGGTAGGAATAATGGAATTAGAAGTCTAATAAGATTCAAGTAATCTAAATCTATTAGAATTAGAGTTTACTTAAAACTAGTAACTTTAGGAAATTAATCTTTTAATCTAATCCTAATTTCTTAAGGATTCGATGCATGCACAAACTTCATTACACACACGAGCACGGCCCACAAGAGAGCAGGCCATGCCCGCGCGCGGAGAAGCTCAGTGCAGCTCGCAGCCCAAGCGCTGCTCGCAGCCCGCATGTTGGCTCCAGCCATGGGCGCGCTGGGCCTGGCCTTGCGCTAGGCCTTGCGTGCCTTTGGCTGCTTGCTGCTCATGCTTTGCGCGCTGGGCTTGCTAGGCGTGGGCCTGGCTTCGTGCTGGACCTTCGTCTAGCAAGCTCGTCCGATTCTTATTTCGTACGACGCGCTTCCGATTAATTTTCCGATTTCGGAATGCATTTCCAATTCGAACAATATTCAATATTTCCGATTCCGGAATTAATTTCCGTTTCGAACAAATATTTAATATTTCCGATTCCAGAATTATTTTCCGATTCCGATAATATTTCCGATTCTGACAATATTTCCGTTTCCGGCAATATTTCCGATTCCGGAAATATTTCCATTTCCGATAATATTTTCCGATACGTACTATATTTCCGTTTACGACAACATCTACGACTTGGATAATATTTATATTTCCGATACGATCCATATTTCCGCTTCCGGCAATATCATCCTTTCCAGAGTATTCATAATTTGCCTTTTGACGATTTCAGCTCCCACTGGAACCG
Source organism: Spinacia oleracea (assembly GCF_020520425.1). NCBI lineage: Eukaryota > Viridiplantae > Streptophyta > Magnoliopsida > Caryophyllales > Amaranthaceae > Spinacia > Spinacia oleracea. Next base: position 41,368,373 of record NC_079488.1, read on the forward strand.
AGATCCGTCGATTCCGAATATCCATAAATGGAGTATTTAATTCCTTTAAATACTTGATCCGTTCACGTATTATTTGTGTAACACCCCGACAATTCTCTCTTTTCTAAAATAACCTTTTAATATAAAACATAGAGAATTATCAAAGTATTATCGCCCGTGTGAAAACGTTACGGCTTATTCAGAATTTTGCAGCGGAAAACATAAAACTAACTTTTAGGTTCATAAATAATCTATTACATATTAGGTCCAAACCAATTAACTGAATTAAAGAAATACGAATAGTACGACAAATTTCAAATCCAAGTTAACAAATTAAATCACTTAATTAAACGAATAGAACTACAAGCTCTCTAATCCCGATCCCAATGATGCATCATCTTCAAACCTGTAGATGGGCAACGCTTATTGATCCTTAGAGACTGCTCACCAAAGATGGGTCATCACAGGATCAATAAGGCATAGCCATGATCAACACACACAAACAAAGCACGTAATCAGCAAAGCTGAGTACTACATACTAAAACAACAACGGTCCTAGCATGATACTATCAAACCAACAACCCTAACATGATACTAATAAATATAAGTAAGGACAGGCAAAACATAATAAATTGACGATTATACTTGACTAGACTAAGCTAGGCTTAATAACCATAATATTATTTTAGTTGAAATAGACAATGGACCGAGTTGACCATCCAGAAGTCTTCACTAAGGAAGACGAGGTACGGGCGCGACTCCGTAACCTCAGTGACCTGCGATATCGAGGAACGTTTAAATAAAAATAGGACACGGTGATCAATCCGGTCCCAGAAAAGGCCATGGGCTACCACCATGAACCCCAACTCCTGTTTGTCCGTCACTTCAGACGTGCACAGTCTAAAGCTATTGCTATTCAGTTTCACTTTACATGATTTACAAATTGAGATTCCGTTATGACTCAATCATTACATAAGACAGACAATTCACATTTGTTCACAACTGTTTTTATCTTGGAATTAAGTAGGTGATCATAAAAGTATCAATCAAGACTCATTCCAACTTAACCAACCTTTCCTTTAACCATGAGCAACCCTGTATATGGGCATAAAGTTTCAACTTACTAAACAAGGTCCTCCGCCCTTATAAAGTAGTGAAAAGTTAGAAAGGGAACAACAACCAATCGATCCAAACCAATCATATAGAATAATCTAGTGTTCCCAACCAACATGTTTGTATCAATCATCCATACTAACATGTTACCGTTCTCATAGTGCAAAATAAGTTCAATAAGTTGTCCAACAGTATTAAACACGCACATTCAATATAACCCAGTTCGTCCATAATATCAACATCACCAAGTTCAACAATAATATCAACATAACCAAGTTCAACAACAAGATTCAACATGGTTTCAACAATTAGCACCCATTCCAAGCACACAGGTATGTACGTACCTTGTGTAAACAAACTGCAAGACCACTTTAATAATTCAAAAGTCGCCTACGGAGAATTCTCCACCTAACAACCAACAAATAATCCCAATCAATTCCTAATCATTGGCAACCATAATAAAGCATTCTAAATGCATCCTAAACATATTTAGAACATTCCCCAATATCAAAACTTAAACCTTTGATTTCCTAGCATCATAATTATTGAATTAGTGATTGAAATCCGTTGAAAACTTTTTGCAAACATCGTACTTTAAACTTTCAGCAATATAAATTCATTTAAAAACTTCACTAAGACCAATTAACGTTCTTAGAACGTTGAAACAATCAATTTCAAAATCCCTAATCATCCCACCATGATTTCCAACCATTAAAGACTTAAAATTCCCGCTTTAACTAATTCAAATCGTTATTTCAATGCATTTATATAAACTGAAAATTAAATTTACTATTTAAACATAATATAAAAATATGAAATTCGAATTAAATCATAGAAATTCTAAATTCAATTTAATTAAAATATAACTTAAATTAATAACATAAATTTAGAATATTTAATTGAATTACTTAGGGTTCAAGAAATTAACCCAACAAAGATTCAAGGGAAGGCTGGCCGACGGCAATGGCTGGTGCACGCGGCGGCAGGTGGTCGCGGCTGGCGGCGAGGCTGCAACGGTGGTAACTGACTTCCGCAAGAAGTAAAGAGGAGCAAAGGAGGAAAGGCGAACGAGTGGACAACGACGGCTTGCGCAACAGTGTGGACGGTGGTTGGCTAGGGGCAGCGCGGTGGTGCGTGCGGCGACTGCGGTGGCTGTGCGAAACAGAATCCGCGATTAAGGGAAGCAAGCAACGAAATAAAAGGGGGAAAAAGGACGAAAGAGAGGGGGAAGGAGGAGACGAAATTACCGAGCAGTGAGGGTCCGACGACGAATGACAACAGCGGCGGCTCGTCGGACGGTCGGAGGTTAGGGCGGTGCTAGGCGGAGGAGTACGGTGGTGGCTGAAGCAAAGAGAGAAGAAAGGTTTTTGGGTTTTGTGGTTTCACGTGAAGGAGCAAGGGTTTAGGTGTTTTGTTTTTCACGTGAAATTGAAAGAGGGGAGAGTGGAGGAGAGTTGTGGGTTTGATATTTTGGGCTTTACCAAGTTGGGCTTGGCTTAGGATTAAGGTTGTTTGAATCCAAAATGATTAGGATTGTTTTCTAAATTCAATCGATCGTGTTTTCGTAATTCGAATTCTTTTCATCATAAAATTCTAAAATTATTTTAGTTTCATAAATCGTTGAAATATTTAAAACGTATAAAAATAAATATTCGTAACTTAAATATTTATTTCTAAAATTCGTAAATTCTATTTAAATATAATTAACTATACGTTAAAATATATTAATAAAATGTATAAAATTACGGGGATTACAATCTACCCCTCTTAAAAGAAGTTTCGTCCCAAAACTTGACACGAAAATTCACCCATTTCTCAAAAGTTTTCAACTTATTCTTACTGGAGAAGTACTTGTGCCACTAATGTGCACTCTTTTTCCAACTTAAAGTTACTTGTAATATTCACGAACACATTTTCTTGTGCGGAGAATCTATGTACTTTGCATCAGCATGAATTAGTTGTTAAAAATAAGCATAAAAATGCATAAAAACACCATAAAAATAGGTAAAAGCGCGAATTTCTATCGCATTTTACCCCCCTTAAAGAAAACGAGTTACGCCCTCGTAACTCATCCCAGAGAATGACTTTGGATATTTCTACTTCAACGAATCATGCCCCCAAAGCTATATTTCCACTAGAATCGTAGCAAGTGGGATTTCTACACTTCTTTCCACACAATGCCTCAACAGGTTCCATCTTAAAGCTCGCAGAGTAACTATTGTTCCAAGAAATTCAATCAAATCTAGATGATCTCCCAACTGCTCTTTAAAGTCAATAGTTTATGCTCTCAACATATCTCCCATGGTTTGGTTAGTGCTCTCAGGCTGACCATCGGTTGCAGGGTGGAAAACAGTATCATTTTCAATGTTGTCCCCAAGATTCAATTATACTCTTTTTGCCAAAATTTCAGGCTTTTATGGTCGGTAAGGATCTCAAATGCTTTCATATAAAGGTAATGTTTCTAAATCTTCAAAGCGAACACAATAACAGTTAGCTCTAGGTTATGGGTAGGGTAATTTGTCTCATAAGGTTTCAACTGAAGCGACAACAGGTGCGGAGGTCAAACGCTCTTTTAAAATCTAGAAGCTTCCTCACTTTTGTCACTTCACTCAAATTTTGATTCCTTTTTCAACAAGTTTGCCATTGGTTTTGCTCTCTTCTAAAGTCTTCACAACCTCTTATAACAGTCAAATAGGCCTAGGAAACTTCAAATATTAGACACGTTCTTTGGAGTAGGTCACTCACTCACAGCTCGAACCTTAGCAGGATCTACAGACACTCCTTCTGCTCAACTTTCCTTTTCTACTGAACCTCATTACGCCTTTCATGGATTTATAACTCTTAGGCTTAAATCCTAGTATTTCACCAATTCATATATTCCCCTCTTTTCAAGACAACAAATTTCTAACAATCCTGGACCACTCGAATCTTCTCTTAATTTTACTCCCTTACGTAACGTGGTTTTCGATCAATATAGTCCTTCACTTTTCCACCGGTGTCACTTATACGCACATGACTTCAAGATTTGTGTACTTCATTCACATAAAACTAGATTCTATCTAAGCGTCTCCAAAGTAATCCTCAAGATTTCATTATGCTCTTTTCATTCCTTGAATAAATCAGGATACCATCAGTAACATAATAACGAACTTAATTCGGAATTCGTAGAAAATCTTATTCATCAAATCCATAATTATGGCAGGTGCATTGGTTAACCCAAAAGACATTACTCTAAACCCATAATGACAATAACGAGTCCTAATGAGGTCTTAGGTATATCTTTATCAGCTATCCTCAATTGGTGATACTTCAAACACAAATCATTCTTCGAGAACACACTCGCCCAGTTCAATTGATCCAATAGATACTTGCTCTTGATGATGTTTAGCTCCCTAAAATCGATGCATAATTCCATACTCTTATCTTTCTCCTTAACAAACAACACAGGAGCTCCCCACGGTGATGCACTAGGCCTAATATATTCCTTGACCAAACAACTCTTGCAACTTTGTCTTAATTAGCTCATTTCAGGAGGTGTCATTCTATATGGTGCTCTAGATATATGCGTCATTCTAGGAACTAAGTCTATAGGGGACTCAACGGCTCTTAGCAAGTGGCATACCTGCAATCTCACTAGGAAACACATCCATGAATTCATTCAAAGTTGGAACATCCTCGATCTTCATTCCGACTTCTTAACTCACATCTAGCTCCTACAGAAAAATAGTTCACACTCCTTATCATCAATTTCCTCACTTGCATTGCAGAAATAACCCCAAGGTTCTTGGTTTTCCCAAAACGTTTGTATGAGGTCAAATTTCCAATAGGGTTCCTTATACTTAGTTTCTGAATTACAAACTCTAACTTGGCCCTGAACAAACTTAGCCAATCCATCCCCAAAATTACATATAGGTTTCCCAGATTAAACTCTATCAAATCGGAAAGAAAACGCAATCTTTTATCTTCAAAGGCGGATTCTTAAACAACTTGGTACACCTTATGGTTACACCAGTAGGTATACTAACAGGTAAATCAATTACTCAAAATCTACCAAATTCAGACTCTTAACAACAGATGACGAAACAAAAGAATAAGTTGCTCCCGAATCACATAATGTTTTAACTAGCACAGAGTTAATAGAAAAAGTACCATGAACTACGTCTGCAGAATATTCAGCTTCATTTCTAGTCATCAAGAACGGTTTGCCCGGAGTCTTATTCTGGTTGTTGTTATCATTTGCGGGCTTATTATAGTTTCCTTGATTGTTTTGTGCCCCTCCAGGCTTTGAATCTTGTCTTCCAGACTGGTTAAACCTCACTTTATTTTCACTTCCATTACCATTTTGTTCCTTTTTCTGCTTGGTGAAGCACTCATACTCCCTATGGCCCCTTTTCTGACAATAGTTGCATGTCACTAATTCTCCCTTGCAGTTTTTACCAGGATGGTTGTTGTTGCATCTCTTACAGTGATGCACTCTCTCAGATTGGTTGCTATTGTTGTGCCCCTGATTGTTCCTCTGTTGAAAATTTCCATTTCCACCCTCATTCCTGTTCACTTTCGTACTTTTCTTGAAATTCCCTTGGTTTTTCCCAGCATTAAACTCTTTTCTTTTCTCCCCAACCACATTTTTCTTGTCCCTTCTAGACTGCAATTCATAAATATGGGTGGTTTTCTCACGCACATTATCTAGGGATGTAAAGGTTTCTCCATCTAATCCCAACTGAATCTCATCGGTCAACCCTTGCTCAAACCTCTGAGCCTTTAGCTCCTCAGTAGCTACCACCTCAGGTGCAAACCTCGACAAAGTTATAAACTTACTATAGTATTCAGCGATAGTCATACTCCCCATCCCAAGGTTTATGAATTCTTGCGCTTTTCGTTTTGTTATGAAAGGAGGATAAAACTTTTCCCTCAACGCAACAACAAATGAGTCCCAATTAAATCCTTCAACAACACTTAGCCTAGTTCCATTCTCTTTCCACCATAGATCGGCCTCATCTTTTAGGTAAAGGACAGCTTGACCTATTTTCATATTTTCAGGACAGTTTACCACCCAAAATAGTTTTTCAAACTCCCTAATCCAGTTTTCTAGGAAGGTCGGGTCTGCTTGCCCCTTGAAGTATGGTGGCTTAACTTTCGCAAGCCTTTCAAACATGTCTCCTGCAGAATCGGGGCGCTCAGTTCTTTCCTGGGCTAGTTTTTCCGCCAAGAGGCGAAAGACAGCAGCTAGGTCATTACTGTTGGTCATCCTAGAACGCGACCTGAAATTAATATACTCTAATTCAGGTTCAAAACTTTACTTATATTATCCTCTAGCAATGTAATATCACACCAACATCCAAAATTCACATAAAATGAACAATCATCTACGAATGATATTTGCATGCAGAACATTCAGCTGAGAAACAAGGAATAACTTCAATCATCACGAATAATAAGGTAGAATAAAGAAGAAAACATTCCCCTTGCGTGCCCGTAATAAACTTTGATCCTTTGGATAATCCATAATCTAACTTTTATTCCTCAAAAGAATGTCGATAACAATCCTAAATATTAACACACACCTGTTCTCAAAATAAAGTAAAAAGGTTCTACGATATAAACATAAACTATGGTTGGGCGAATTGTCCAACATTTTCTCACACGCAACTAAATATGTAAGCAAAGTTAAAGGGAGACATCATCGGACTTGTCCTTTGATTCGTTATAATCGTCTAGGGTGAACAACTCATACTTAAGTTCATCTTCATCATCCATATCAAAATAATAAGCTTCTTTTCTTGGCCTTGAGGATCTTCGTAGACCTTGAAGTTGATGATTATTTTCCTCTAGCTCAGGCTCGGGCTCGGGCTCAGGTTCAGGCTCAAACTCAAACTCAATCTCAGGCTCAGAATCAGATTCAACCCTCAGAAAGGCTTTGTAGATATCCATTTTTGTTTGACCCACAGCACGGTCATACTCACGAATTGCCTCATCATCACTACCATATGCACTTGTTTTCATTACTTCGCGACCAATGTGCTCTAGACTACGAATTCTACTGTCAGGTTCATAATTCATCACCTTTTCATCATCACTCATAATAAGATTGGAGTCACCATCACTTAGAACGATAGGGCTGGAGTCATCATCACTCAGAACGATAGGGTGATAGTTGCTCCCTACTCTATTCTCTTCTATGTCAGACATGATTAGTGATCTATGACGATTAAACATAGTTTCTATGTTAGTAATTAGTACTCTCACTTACCGTACGATCCCACAATATACCATAAGTAAGAATAATAGCAATCGCAAAGCATAGGAAGGACACAAACAGTTAGTAGGCAGATAAAGTACAATCATGTTGATATAATGCAAACACAATGCTTCTATTCTATATGCCCTTTCCTATACTACCCATCTCTCATAATAAATCATAGTAAAACACTGAAACGTTTAAAGAATAAAACGAGAATGAATAATAAAAACGATTTTTTATATATATATATATATATATATATATATATATATATATTTCGAATGTATTTAATTAAATTTCGAAAAGAAAAGGAACGTACTTAATTCGAATAAATGAAAAGTTTCAAATTAATAAGTTAATTTCGAATTTAAATAAGAAATATAAATATGCTTTCAAACAAAATTAAAATGAATTTGGTCCCCCAAAAAAAAGTACGCATTTTTTGAATGATATAATAAGTAGAAGCTCAATTCTAGGAAATTTGTTTTAGGAACCTAGCTAGTTTAGGCGCCTAATAATTTGAAAAGCAGACACGAAAAGTCAGTAAAACCTTTAGCTCAAAAATACCACTTTGTAACACCCCGACAATTCTCTCTTTTCTAAAATAACCTTTTAATATAAAACATAGAGAATTATCAAAGTATTATCGCCCGTGTGAAAACGTTACGGCTTATTCAGAATTTTGCAGCGGAAAACATAAAACTAACTTTTAGGTTCATAAATAATCTATTACATATTAGGTCCAAACCAATTAACTGAATTAAAGAAATACGAATAGTACGACAAATTTCAAATCCAAGTTAACAAATTAAATCACTTAATTAAACGAATAGAACTACAAGCTCTCTAATCCCGATCCCAATGATGCATCATCTTCAAACCTGTAGATGGGCAACGCTTATTGATCCTTAGAGACTGCTCACCAAAGATGGGTCATCACAGGATCAATAAGGCATAGCCATGATCAACACACACAAACAAAGCACGTAATCAGCAAAGCTGAGTACTACATACTAAAACAACAACGGTCCTAGCATGATACTATCAAACCAACAACCCTAACATGATACTAATAAATATAAGTAAGGACAGGCAAAACATAATAAATTGACGATTATACTTGACTAGACTAAGCTAGGCTTAATAACCATAATATTATTTTAGTTGAAATAGACAATGGACCGAGTTGACCATCCAGAAGTCTTCACTAAGGAAGACGAGGTACGGGCGCGACTCCGTAACCTCAGTGACCTGCGATATCGAGGAACGTTTAAATAAAAATAGGACACGGTGATCAATCCGGTCCCAGAAAAGGCCATGGGATACCACCATGAACCCCAACTCCTGTTTGTCCGTCACTTCAGACGTGCACAGTCTAAAGATATTGCTATTCAGTTTCACTTTACATGATTTACAAATTGAGATTCCGTTATGACTCAATCATTACATAAGACAGACAATTCACATTTGTTCACAACTGTTTTTATCTTGGAATTAAGTAGGTGATCATAAAAGTATCAATCAAGACTCATTCCAACTTAACCAACCTTTCCTTTTACCATGAGCAACCCTGTATATGGGCATAAAGTTTCAACTTACTAAACAAGGTCCTCCGCCCTTATAAAGTAGTGAAAAGTTAGAAAGGGAACAACAACCAATCGATCCAAACCAATCATATAGAATAATCTAGTGTTCCCAACCAACATGTTTGTATCAATCATCCATACTAACATGTTACCGTTCTCATAGTGCAAAATAAGTTCAATAAGTTGTCCAACAGTATTAAACACGCACATTCAATATAACCCAGTTCGTCCATAATATCAACATCACCAAGTTCAACAATAATATCAACATAACCAAGTTCAACAACAAGATTCAACATGGTTTCAACAATTAGCACCCATTCCAAGCACACAGGTATGTACGTACCTTGTGTAAACAAACTGCAAGACCACTTTAATAATTCAAAAGTCGCCTACGGAGAATTCTCCACCTAACAACCAACAAATAATCCCAATCAATTCCTAATCATTGGCAACCATAATAAAGCATTCTAAATGCATCCTAAACATATTTAGAACATTCCCCAATATCAAAACTTAAACCTTTGATTTCCTAGCATCATAATTATTGAATTAGTGATTGAAATCCGTTGAAAACTTTTTGCAAACATCGTACTTTAAACTTTCAGCAATATAAATTCATTTAAAAACTTCACTAAGACCAATTAACGTTCTTAGAACGTTGAAACAATCAATTTCAAAATCCCTAATCATCCCACCATGATTTCCAACCATTAAAGACTTAAAATTCCCGCTTTAACTAATTCAAATCGTTATTTCAATGCATTTATATAAACTGAAAATTAAATTTACTATTTAAACATAATATAAAAATATGAAATTCGAATTAAATCATAGAAATTCTAAATTCAATTTAATTAAAATATAACTTAAATTAATAACATAAATTTAGAATATTTAATTGAATTACTTAGGGTTCAAGAAATTAACCCAACAAAGATTCAAGGGAAGGCTGGCCGACGGCAATGGCTGGTGCACGCGGCGGCAGGTGGTCGCGGCTGGCGGCGAGGCTGCAACGGTGGTGACTGACTTCCGCAAGAAGTAAAGAGGAGCAAAGGAGGAAAGGCGAACGGGTGGACAACGACGGCTTGCGCAACAGTGTGGACGGTGGTTGGCTAGGGGCAGCGCGGTGGTGCGTGCGGCGACTGCGGTGGCTGTGCGAAACAGAATCCGCGATTAAGGGAAGCAAGCAACGAAATAAAAGGGGGAAAAAGGACGAAAGAGAGGGGGAAGGAGGAGACGAAATTACCGAGCAGTGAGGGTCCGACGACGAATGACAACAGCGGCGGCTCGTCGGACGGTCGGAGGTTAGGGCGGTGCTAGGCGGAGGAGTACGGTGGTGGCTGAAGCAAAGAGAGAAGAAAGGTTTTTGGGTTTTGTGGTTTCACGTGAAGGAGCAAGGGTTTAGGTGTTTTGTTTTTCACGTGAAATTGAAAGAGGGGAGAGTGGAGGAGAGTTGTGGGTTTGATATTTTGGGCTTTACCAAGTTGGGCTTGGCTTAGGATTAAGGTTGTTTGAATCCAAAATGATTAGGATTGTTTTCTAAATTCAATCGATCGTGTTTTCGTAATTCGAATTCTTTTCATCATAAAATTCTAAAATTATTTTAGTTTCATAAATCGTTGAAATATTTAAAACGTATAAAAATAAATATTCGTAACTTAAATATTTATTTCTAAAATTCGTAAATTCTATTTAAATATAATTAACTATACGTTAAAATATATTAATAAAATGTATAAAATTACGGGGATTACAATTTGTGTGATCCTACGGGTTCAGTCAAGAGTAAGTTGTGGATTAATATTATTAATTCCACTTGAACTGAAGCGGCCTCTAGCTAGGCATTCAATTCACTTGATCTCACTGAATTATTAACTTGTATAATTAATACTGAACCGCATTTATTAGACTTAGCATTGAATGCATACTTGGACCAAGGGCATTATTTCCTTCATAAAATAATTAGGAATTTTTGGTATTTACTACCTTAAAAATACACCACTTTTGTATTTACTACCTTATGAAAATTTTATTTTAAATTACTACCTTAAAGTTCCAATTTTTTTGTATATACTGCCACTTTACAGTTTTCTCATTTTAAAATTGAGATATTTTTTTCGTTTCTTGATTATTTTAAGTGATTCAAAACCCGTTCTTCTCATTCATGTGTAAGGATGTCATAGGTATCTTGCTTTTAACATTTTGTAAAAGGTAAAACGAATTAAAATATTATTTGTAAAACTTTAAAATGTTTATGAATTATCAAACAAATTGTTTTGAAATGACGTTCTCAATGAAATATCTATAGAAAAAGGGAAATAATGAACTTTGAATCACTTTAAACGATTAAGAAACGAAAGAGATATCTTAATTTTAAAATGAGAAAACTGTGAAATGGTAGTAAATAATAAAAATTTGGAACTTTAAGGTAGTAATTTAAAATAAAAATTTCATAAGGTAGTAAATACAAAAGTAGTGTATTTTTAAGGTAGTAAATACCAAAATTTCCAAATAATTATAAGAGTTATTACATAGTACTCGTAACAAACATTCATTATTCCAAGTTATATATTTGGAGTAAAATTCATATCAAGTACGTAGTTGGCTAAGAAGGTAAGATTTCTACCTTACATCTTGGTGGTCTCATGTTCAAGCCTTCCCATGCGAAATTTTTGTATGCATATTCCTTGCTAAGTTGATCACGTGTCATATTTCTAGTGAAAGAGAGTTACACGTGTCATATATACTTTGTTAGAAACGCCTTTGAATATATAGTATAGATTTTTTTTTTTGATTCCAAAGAGGATTACATCCAAAAATAACAGAAAATAACTAAATTAACAAGAAGGAAATTATGGAGGAATTTGTCGAGGAAGCGCCACTCCTCTTATATCCTCATCTAAAATGCGACTGAGTTCTAACGGAACGTTCTGGAAAATATGGAATCTAACATTTTGAGCGACACCAACATTGGCTAGCCAATCTGCCGCGCGGTTGCCCTCCCGATAAACGTGCACTACTGCGATCTTCCATTCAGGGCTGTTGAGCATAGTACGACAATCATTAATGACATGAGTATTAGGTTATGATACATATGACAATTCATAAATCATGCGGAAAAACCATAAACCCAGGAAAACATATTATTTACACATAATCATTTAGCATAGATTAGATGCATACTCTTTGTTGCGTGCCTTCCCTAGCTGCGCCCGAACCGAACAAGAACAAGTCTTTAGGACTCCAAGTGTCGTCCCTCCGTAGATAGTCCACAGCACGTCCGGATCCGCCTTAAGATTGACCAACTAGAATCGCCCTTAAGGTACTATTATTTTCGGCACTTTATAGGCAAATGTGTGACTGAATTTTTCTCTCAAAAACTCACTTTGAATACTTTGAAACTCGTGTTAAATTGTGAACCCAGGCCACATATTTATAGGGTTATGGAAAGGGAATTGGAATCCTATTCAGATACAAATTAATTAAACCTAGAATCCTACAAGAACTCTAATTTAATTAATTTATCAAATAGAATTAGGAATTTAATCATTAACCGAACTCTGCACGTTTTAGGAAATGTGCACGAACACAAACACTTACACACGCACACACGGCAGCCACGATGGGCCGCCCATGCGTGCGCACAAGCAGCAGCCCACGCAGCGCCCGCGCGCTGCGCGCTGCGCGTGCTGTGCGCGCTGTGCGCGCTGCGCAGCCTGCTGGGCCTGGCCTTGCGCTGGGCCTGGCGTGGCTGTTTGTGCGGCGCGCTTGGCTTGCTGGGCGATGGCCTGGCTTCGTGCTGGGCCTCGTCCGGCAGGCCTCGTCCGATGCTTATTCGTACGATGCGCTTCCGATTAAATTTTCCGATTCCGGAATTCATTTCCGATACGAACAATATTTAATATTTCCGATTCCGGAATTAATTTCCGTTTCGAACAAATATTTAATATTTCCGTTTCCGGAATTATTTTCCGATTCCGGTAATATTTCCGATTCTGACAATATTTCCGTTTCCGGCAATATTTCTGATTCTGGCAATATTTCCATTTCCGATAATATTTTCCGATACGTACCCTGTTTCCGTTTCCGGCAACATCTACGACTTGGATAATATTTATATTTCCGATACGATCCATATTTCCGTTTCCGGCAATATCATCGTTTCCGGAGTATTCATTTCTTGCCTGTGACGATCTTAGCTCCCACTGAAACCAAGATCCGTCGGTTCCGAATATTCATAGATGGAGTATTTAATGCCATTAAATACTTGATCCGTTTACGTACTATTTGTGTGACCCTACGGGTTCAGTCAAGAGTAAGCTGTGGATTAATATCATTAATTCCACTTGAACTGAAGCGGCCTCTAGCTAGGCATTCAGCTCACTTGATCTCACTTAATTATTAACTTGTTAATTAATACTGAACCGCATTTATTAGACTTAACATAGAATGCATACTTGGACCAAGGGCATTATTTCCTTCAATGAGCACATTCTCCTAGTGCTGTACTTGTATCCTGCAATGCTTGAACACAAGCTAGGCTATCCAATTGAACTTCCAAGGCTTTGATGTTGAGGCTGCTTGCTAGCTTTAGCCCATTAAGGAGGGCAAAGAGTTCAGCCTTAAAAGCTATGCAGTGGCCAAAATTTGCTGCCAAGCTTGATACGTATGTACCTTGTTGATCTCGAATGATTGCTCCACCGCCCGCCGGGCCCGGTGAGCCTTTAGCTGCCCCATCACAATTCAGAACGTACGACACTCCACTTGGGTATTTCCAACTGACATACGTTTGGATTCTTGGACCATGAATGAGTTCCTGATTTGTCTCCGAACCATCCAGACTATGACGTGCTTCATCAAACCTGACTTGGAGAAAAGCTCCAATATCAACTGGTATCTCCCGGTGCCGTTCAAAGACGAAACAATTTCGCCACTTCCAGATCCACCATACTGCAATACCGAAATACGTAGGCCATGTTTCATCTTGTAGTGTTGCTGTACTGTGTAGGTTATTCTCAATCCAGTCCTTTAGATTACTTTGGAAGAAGGCAGGAGATCGTGTAGGGCCACCTAATTTCCTCCACACCATCCTAGCAGCAGGACAATCTCGAATTATATGGAGTGTAGACTCTTCTGGAGTGTCACAAATGAAACATTTAGCATCGTCTAACATGTGTCTCTTGAACCGGTTGAGGTTCCCTAGCACACGATCATGACAGGCGAGCCACAAGAAGGCTCTAATTCGTTGCTGAACCGGAGCATGCCATACTGCATTCCAGCACGCCTCATCAAGTGTGTCTGATTCATGCCGCATTATGCAAAGGGCGGACTTGATCGAGAATTTTCCTTTAGTTCCCTTCTGCCAGTAGACCAAGTCCCCTATGTTGGGGTCTTCTTTTAATTCATGTGACTGAATTAATTTGAGGGTATCCTGAGGGAGGTACTGTGAAAACAATTCCCAACGCCAACCATGGCCTTCTTCCCACATTTCGCCCACTGTTGCTCCTTCAAGCTCCGTAGGTACAGGTTGTGTGACTAGTTCACTGAGAGGGGTGTTTGTTGCCCATTTGTGGTCCCAAAAAAGAGTGCTAACACCATTTCCTACGGCCATTTTCATCCCTTCACAAAGGATTTTTGAGTTCTCCGTTATACCCCGCCAAACATTTGACATTCCGGCTTTAGGTACAAACATGTCAATATCACACCTACCTTTGCAATATTTGGAACGTAACACTCTAGACCAAAGAGTGTTAGGCTCGGTTAGTTTCCTCCAACCCAGTTTCGTTAGAAAAGCAGAGTTGGCCTGACGTGCAGACCGAAGCCCCAACCCACCATGCTCACGAGGTTTTTGCAGGACCTCCCAGGAAAGCAAGTGGACGCCCCTTTTCTCATCATTTCCACCCCAAACAAATTTCCTAGTTCTCTTATCAATGTCATCACAGATTGTACGGGGAATTTTTGCCGTTTGCATGGAGTAACAAGCCATTGTCGAGAGTGTGGATTTAGCAAGAGTAATACGCCCCGCTAGAGAAAGATACTTAGTTTTCCAACCAGCTAGCCTGCGATCAATTTTTTTGCATAAGTGACTGAAAGTATCACGCGTCACTCTACTAGTGATGGCCGGTATGCCTAAGTACATACCTAGGTCTGAAGTGATCTCCATACCTAGTTCATTACTGATGGCAGACTGTGTGGAGTCACTTACATTGCTGGAAAAGAAAATGCGAGACTTTGGTAGACTCACTCGTTGGCCTGAGGCCTCACAGAATCGGTCAAGGCAACCTTTAATTACAGCAGCTTGCTCACAGTTTGCTTCGGCAAATAGTAAAACGTCATCTGCAAAAAATAGATTAGACAAAAGAGGTCCATTCCGGCTTGCCCGTATGGGTTTCCACTCATTAGCTACAATTGCCTCCTCTATTGTTTGGTATAGTCTCTCCATACACATGACAAAAAGGTAGGGAGATATAGGGTCTCCTTGCCTTATGCCCCTGCTTGGTGTGAATTTTTGGCATGGCTCACCGTTCCACAGTACTTGTAGGGATGCCGTAGTAACACACTCCATGATGATGTTGATCAATAAGTACGGTAGGTTCATTTGCAAGAGTGTATCCCGGATAAAAGACCAACGAAGACGGTCATAAGCCTTTTCGAAGTCGATTTTCAGTGCCATGAAGCCTTTCATCCCTTGTTTCCTCTTCATCGTGTGTAATACCTCTTGGAATATGACTATATTATCGGTTATTTGTCTTCCTGGAACGAAACTTGCTTGGGTGTTAGAGATCAAGAGTGGCAGGACCGGTTTGATGCGGTCAACAATAGCTTTCGTGATGATTTTGTACGCAACATTACAAAGTCCAATAGGTCTGAATTGTGATGGAACCTCAGGGCTGTCTACCTTGGGAAGGAGAACAATATGAGTATCATTGATATTGTCCGGAATTTTCTTTCCTTGAAGCACTGGCAGAACCATATCATAGACATTCGAAGCTACTGTATCCCAATTCTTCTGATAGAAGAGGGCCTGGAAGCCGTCAGGTCCAGGTGCTTTGAGAGCACCCATATGCTTGATAACATGATCAACATCGAACTTAGTGAAAGGTTTTGACAACTTGTCCCATTCCATCACAGGAAGTTCTGGAAAGACATCACAGGGGACTGCAAAATTATTCGGTTCACCTTCTTCCTTGAATAAGCTGTTAAAATACTCCACAACCTGGTTCTTGACAAGTTCTTTATCATGAATCCACTCATTGTTGCTTCCTTTAATGGCTGTGATTTTATTCTTCCATCTGCGAATTATAGTGCTCAATTGGAAAAAGGTTGTATTCCGATCACCGTTTTTGATCCACTCTACCCGGGATTTTTGATACCAGTAGGTTTCTTCTCTTTTCAGGATGTCATCAAGTTTACGCCGGAGCTTAGCTTCTAGTTTGAGCAGTCCCCTATCAGTACGTTCTGAAAGTGCTTTTTGAGTGCCTGCTATGCGGGGAAGGAGGGATTTTTTCTGTCTGAATATGTTGCCAAAGGTCTCCTTGTTCCATGATTGCAGTTCTTCTGCTAGTTTGATTAAAGCAGAACTTAGCAAACCCTCCTTATCCCATTTGGTTGATACAAACTCCTTGAATTTCTCATGTAACATCCAGGCTGCTTGGAAACGGAATGGCCTGTTTAAGTTTTGTAATGGGGCAAAGCCGTTTGGGGTGATAAGAAGAGGGCAATGATCCGAGTGTATCGCAGGTAAGTGAAGCACTATGGCTTGTTCAAATCTCAATCCCCACTCACTGTTACAAAGGGCTCTATCCAGTCTAGCACTTTGTCTAGTTTCCAGCGTAAGGCCACGAGCCCAAGTGTGAGAGGCACCTGCAAACTCTACTTCCATGAGGTCCATCTCTTCAACCCATTGATTAAATTTCTCCGCCCTACGCCTAGTTTCAGCATAGGCAGTATTTCTTTCATTCGAGGTTCGAGTATCATTGAAGTCCCCTGCAATCAACCATGCTTTGTTGTGAGTAGCTGCAAATTCACTCAACTCCCTCCATAATTCTCTCCTTTTCATGGGGTCTGGGCTTGCATACACTGCTGTAAAATACCACGGGATTGCACCCACTTTCTTAATGTCCATCGTAATATGCTGTCCGTGTTTTATGATTGGCTCGACCGTGACAATTTCAGGCTTCCAGAAGATCCATATACCACCACTAAAACCCATAGCATCAACACGGGTGTGGCCAGATTAACCTAGGATCGAAGCAATATTATCAGCTTGATTTCCCCCCATGTGTGTTTCAACAAGGGCAATGACATTGGGTTTGTTGGTACGAATGATTTCTTTGAGTGCTGCAATAAAAGCTCGGCTTCCAGCACCTTGTACATTCCATATCATGCAAGTGATAGGGAGGTTATCAGGGGATAAATTAGGTGTTTGCTCTGTCATAGAAAACGGGATGGTTGGATGGGTAGACATATAAGCCTGGCCTATCAAACGTAGCATACGTTGAATGTCATTTGGAAGTAACAGTGTTACAACCAATTCTGGTGGCGTCGATATCGGCTCTAGCCAAGAGTCGAACCGTACCTCTAGGACATGAGTCAGGTGGTATGTCGTGTAAAGGTACGGTTTCTCCATTACATGGTTCACGAATAGGGTTTTCTCCGGGGGGATCCTCAGGTGGATGACGTCGGAAGATTGGAGTGTGGAGAGGTTCATCATGTGAGCAGTTGTAATTTGAATTTGGTATAACTTCTGGTTCTTCTGAGTTCTTGCTAAGAGTTTCACTGCTAATTGCTTGGAATATCATGGGGGAGTTCTCCTTGCCTAGGGGTGAATTTTGTGCACCCAAATTGGGCCTATCTTGTGAATTAGGGTCCACTTCAGTTAGGACTTTGGAGTTGCATTTAGGAGAAACTTTCTTTTTCTCTTGGTAGACTTTCGTGGGAGGTTTAGCAATTCCAGAATTCTTCTGCAAAAAGATATCCTTCCCTAAATTAAAGGAGGGAATAATGCCTAATCCACCCCCAAAATTTTGAGAGGTCTCACCTAAGTCAACCGTGTGAAAACCACTTTCCTCATCTTGTTGAATTGGGTTTGACTGATTGATTTGGTCTTTTACCTGATCCTGATTAATCGCAATTTCCTGTTCATCCCCCAGAGATAGCGCCGAGAATCTAGATCCAATCCCACCATTTTCGGGTATTGATTTATTCGTATATTGATTCCCCGCAAAATTAGCATTGAAATTGGTCCTCCCAACCACCTTTGCACCACTGGTTGAGGCTTTTCCGGCCACCGTCGGGTTCCGATCTTGTTTTGCATTTCTCTTCCGAACAGGTTTTTTAACGAGCATCCAGGACCCAAAATCCTCAACTTGTTCTGGTCTGGTGGGCGAGATTGGCGGGGGGTGAGGATTAATTTCCACCGCGTCATGGTTGTGTTCATTAGTGATCATTAAGTCTTCTGTGTTAGGGTTTGGAACAGGGGAGCAATCACTCTCATTGTGACCTGTTTTTCCACATTTAAAGCAGACCATACGAATACCCTCATATTGGACACTCCAGATCTTTCCTTTAAGCCAAAACTTGGATA
This sequence comes from Spinacia oleracea, assembly GCF_020520425.1. Lineage (NCBI taxonomy): Eukaryota > Viridiplantae > Streptophyta > Magnoliopsida > Caryophyllales > Amaranthaceae > Spinacia > Spinacia oleracea. The sequence continues at coordinate 41,386,881 of NC_079488.1, forward strand.
GCAGAGGTTTTGAAAGATCTATTTCAACACTTATTCTTGTAAATTGGCCACGTTGAGCTTGAGCCGTGTTTCTATCAATCCGGATAACTTTTCCAATTTTAGAGCCAATTTTATTGAGGAAGTTCATGTCAAAATACTCCACTGAGAGGTTTGGGATGCGAACCCACGCAGTAAGCACCTTAATAGGATTTTCATCCGGGATGAAGTTCGGGATCCATTTCCTGATGGTTAGGTAGTTATCATCGAGCAACCATGGCCCTTGTGTTAGAACAAAATTGTAATCTGCAGCGTTTGTGAATCGAGCAATAAAATACTTGCAGCCAATGTCAGTTAACGCTAGTTCACCTTTTAGACTCCATTTCTTTTTTAGCCTTCTCATCAACCCCATATACCCAAGGTTGCCATCATACATTTTAATTATAAGGGAGTTTTTCCAAGGTTGTCGCATTGCTCTTTTTTCTTCCTTGGTGAGTAAAATGGCTGGACATCTTTCGTCTTGGACTAGGTCTTCCGGCATTAGATCGTCATCTGACGCATCAACGTCGTCCTCTTCCAGTATAAACCCCTGTTGGCTGGTTGAATTAATGTGGCTGCTACCATTCAACATGTCTCTGAAAGACAAAGGAGTTGTGGATGAAGGAGGGATATTCTGAGCTTGCAGGCTTAGTGGAGGTGGATGTTGATCTTCCTTGTCATGCCCACCTGATGATTCCACCATTTGCTCATCATTCCTGTTTTGATCAAAGATCAAATGTGTAATCTTTCGTTTGGGTTTCTTATTTGATCGATTAACTTGATCCTGTTTTCGACTATTCCATGGTTTTCGTTTGCTTTTGCCTTTTCCATAGAGAGCGTTTTTTTTTTCTCTAAAAAAAAAATGGCTTAATCAATATATAGTATAGATAGATAGGTTAAAAATCTTATATTTCATTGGCCGAAATCTAAAGATTTTAAAAGCATTTTTTAATTCTAAAATAAATTAGAAATCTTATTTCTCATTGGCCGAAATCTATTGATTTCCTACGTGCGCTCTAATAACTGAGCAGATATGTCTGCTTTAATTATACAAAATAAAATATTAGATTAGTGTTTGATTTTTGATTGAATTTCATTTTAGATTTATTTTTAAATTATCAGAGTGTTTGATTTTGGATGGAGTTGTATATATTAGTAACTAGTTTTGAAGCTCGATCGTTGCCCGGGTTGTACGATAATATTTTATGCATTGGAAACATGAGAAATATAACCAGGCTCTTGAGTCTATATTTTTTCTTCTTCGATATTCTATCATCTAAGGATAAATACGCTATCTTCAATAAAAGGGGCCCAAGGTCCTATCCCAATAAGCTAAAGCCCAAATTGTAAACTTGAAGGGAAAAAGGGAATAATTATCTTACCGTTTTTCTGAGGGATTAAACCTTTAATTTGTTCTTTTTTAATATTATTCAAAGGAGAATTACATTTACATCCTCGCAAACAGAAAGGCAGAGGGATTAAACATGTGACCTTAGTAAATAATTTTGTTTTACCACTGTCTAGAAAAGATAGATATAAAGTGCTGGAGATTCATCATTCTTTACAGATTCTGCTTCTATGTTAGACTATTACTTTTTTCTGTTGTAGGAATAATAATGTAAGGAGTATTATAGAAGTTTGTTGACAATTATCGAGTCGAATCCTCTGATAATAAGTAGTTCTGCGGAATTCTAAGTCATTTTCTTTTTGTATAATTTGGCTTTGCATAGTCAATTAAAGTGATTAATTGCAATGTGAGATTGTTTTGGTTGATTTATAGCTCTGTAGTCCCTTCTCTAAGCTAAAATTGCAACTCCCTTGCAGAATGACTCGTTATAGTCGCATAGTCACGTAAACAAAACTTGTATCAGATCCTACACTTTATACTTCATATATAGGAGAAACCTTTAATTTGGTGTTTGGAAAATCTTTTGTTCACACTAATGTCACTCAGTTACAACTAATCGGTTTCGGAGGGTGGAACTGCAAAAGGGTGTAGAATGCCTCACTTTGTTTAGTTTGAACATTATTAATTTCTATTTCGGTAGTCTGATACTCTGATGCATGATTACTGTCTCTAAGCGCGCTTATATCACAATTCCCTTATACGCGTTCTTGTGTTGGTACCCTTTAGAATGAGACAGTAAAAAGAATAAGTAAAAGATTAAGCATCCTTATTAAGAAGAAAATTGAGTTTATATAAATTGAGAAATCAGTATTTTATTTTTCTCAAAACTCTACCTATTTACTTTTTTATCTTAAATTATTATGAAGTGAATTTGATCTTTTTATCATATTTATCTATTTATTATTTATTTAAATAATTAATATTTGATTTTATGACTGGACTTCCTACGTGGATGCTCTCAATGCTCTTGAAAAAAAATCCCCTTTGTTATATACTAGTCTGGCGCCCGTGCAACGCACAAATATTACTAAAATAATTTATTATTTCAATAGTAAATAAATAAAGGACTTGTGATATTAGGAAAACGTGAAAATAAAAAGGATATACCAAGTATATGAAAGAGTATAAAGAAAGTTGTGTAAAAAATATTCAAATGAACTAAATTTGCATATTACAATACAAAGTTAAGGATTATAGTTGTGTACTTGTACAGTTGTAGGTAGATCGGTCTAACAATGTTACCAAAACTGAATGATTGATCGAAGACTACTTTTAGAAAAGACTCGGGCTTAACTGCGTCAGTCAAATGCAACATAGTTTGTATCGAGTACAATTTTGATAAATTGACTACTAATGTTACCATGTATTATTATTTTAAATAACATTCCTACTTATATACCATGTATTGTATTGTTAACAGTAGACTAACATTAGAATTCCATTCATCAATATTATTTAAATTTGTTATATCAGATCAAAAAAGTTTTAATAATGCAGAAATATAATCATATCATAAAGGAAAAAAATAATATTGATTCAAATTTCCTCCAATAATATATTATGTAGTAACACACTTATTGTAACTGGATTATATTTTTTTTTCATTTTTTTCTTAGTTTCCTAAAAAAGGTAATGTAATCTTTTTTTAAAGTAAAAAAATTAAAATACATTTTGGTGGGAAAAACTGCACCAGGAAGTGACATGTGTCATTTCTGGTGTCTGTTATAGTATAATGTAATAGAAGATTAGATTAATTAATTAAAATACCTATGTGGCCCCTAATTATTTATTTACGTGGCACTCTACTTTTTTAGTTTAAAATTAATTGAGAAATCTTATTTTACATTGGCCGAAACCATTCGATGTCCTACATGACGCTCTAATATTTGATTAATGTTTGAATTTGGATTGAATTTTATTTTAGATTAGTGTTAGATTTTGGATTGAATTTTATTATAGATTTATGTTTTAATTAGTAGAGTGTTTGATTTTGGATGGAGTTATATATATATTAGTAATTAATTAATTAACATATATGTGCCAACCTAATTATTTATCTACGTGGCACTCGACATTTTTAATTTAATTCAAAAATAAATTAGAAAACTTATTTTTCATTGGCCGAAACCATTAGATTTTCTACGTGGGGCTCTAATAGCTCAACAAATATGCCCGCTTGAATTATATATATTAGATTTGGTTCAATGGAGAAGCCTAAAATATTATATTCGGACGTGGTTAAAATTTTAGAATTGAATATGGACAATTTTGGAGTAGCAAAATAATTCTTTTAGAATAAGTTTGGTACATATATTCTAAGAACCATACGAAGTAGTTAGGTTGCGTTCTATTCACCTGTGTCACTTATTTTTCTTGAATTTATCTTATCTGAATTTATCAAAATTTATTTTAGTTACAAATTGTGCTTGGTCAATGACAAACTTAAGTCGTATCACCTAATAAAAAATATACCTAATTCCACTAACCAGGTAATAAGGGAAGTCAGGATCGAATCCACAGGGAAACACCGTTCGTCCTATTATCAAAACTAAGGTCTAGACTATCGGAAAACAAGAGAATGGTTGGTTTGAGTAATTAAACTACGAGAATATAAAATAGGGGTAAATCAATAATAAAAGGCCTAGGGTAGAGGTTCACCAATGAACAATAATCCAGGATGACAAACAATCACTAATAATCAATAAAGTGGTGAATCAGATTAACATGCTCTCTTGAATCGATACTAATAATAGACTTGGAATTAACAGGCTCTCGCAATTTATCAATCCCAATTCTACCTATTGAAACAAGCCTAAACATCAAATTGCATCTCTCGAATCTTAACTTGATATTGCTAGACTAATATAATTAAACCTGCGCAAATCTAATCGCACAGTAAATGAAATCAATCAATAGGAAATCAACCAACAACGCCAACAATCAACAATAATCAATCATCCCTTCATAATAGTTTATGGATTCCAAAACCCTAGATAATAAACTACTCACGCATAATTGAAGTAAACAATGCAATAATATTTAATGAAAGCATGATTAAAGCAAGCAATAAAATAAAAATGAATTAAAATTGAATAATAAAGATTAAGAATGAATTAATACTAATTGAAGAACAAGGAAATAATCGAAGGATTGAAACTTGAATTAAATAATAATAGTAATTAAATAAAGTTTAGAGAGAGAATAAAACTAAATAATAAACTAAGAGTCTAGAAAATTAGATGTTTACAAATAACTTAGGGCTAAGTATTTATAGTCTTGCCCAAAGAAAGCAATTAAAAAACGAAAATTAAAGTTAAAACGCGCCCCAGAGGTTATCGTACCCCGATCGGGCAATGAGCCGCCCGATCGGGCGATCGGCTCGTCAAACTGCACGATCACCGATCTTCAAAACGCCATATCTCTTTCGTCATAAGTCGAAATTAGGCGAGTGACCACTCGTTGGAAAGATCTTGAATTCTAGAATCCAACCCAATCAGAATCACTGCCTTTGGATTTGTATAACTTGAGTTATGATTAAAATGGTTGACTATAGTCATTTTTCTACTTCTTTCGTTTTTCGCGTTGCTTCAAAACTCTTCCAACTCAATGTCCAGCTCTCTAAAGTACATCATCTCTTGCAGTGGTTCAAATGAGTAGAAATACATTCAAATATGCTAATTCCTACAATGAAAAACCTGAAACTACAAACACACTACAAGGAGCACATTAGTTTTAAAAGTGGCTCCGAAGAGCACAATTAAGACCAATATCAACGAGGGACGGGGGTAAAAACTCTATATAAAATAGACATATCAAACTCCCCTAAGCTAAACTTTTGCTTATCCTTACACAAAGAGCATCAATGAGAAATAGACAATTAACTCACCCCAAGTTCAATAGAAAAGATAAACGATGAATCAAAGTTCAAATCAAGGTAAGCAAACATCATGATCGAATTATCTAATACTTACGGTCGTACATCAACCTGTACAAAGTTCATACGTACAAGACTCACAAGGAATACGCATAAAATCAAGATTGGATCTCACCAAGTTAATCACTCCTCTTGTTATGTAGCGGGCTAAGCGAACCAAATGTGGCCCCTTCACTCACCTTCCCATTATGATTCACATACAATCAAATGAGTAGTATCCCCTCCCAACTCACAACACTCGTGTGTTTGAAGGTTCTCTTAAACACTCAACCTATGCCGAGTCGACTCGAAATGCACGTATACTCTTTGGTCCTTGATAAACGACTACTTTCAACCTATTGTATAGCACGATGATCAAAAAGGACTTTTAATAAGCTTGTAATGTTGGCCGGATATAAATAAGGGGTAAAGAAGATTTTGGATATATGAGCGTAAAGCCTAACTTGGGGAGCAAAATGTAACCAATGAAACCAATCTCCAAAAGACTATAAACTCGTCATTAGCCGAAATACGATCATAAGGGAAAAAGTAATGAATAATATGAAATATGAACCAACTTCTACCCTTTTCCTTGCCTATCTAAACTAAAAAAATAAATGACATATATTTTATTTTATTTTGAATTTGCTCTGTGCTTTTTTTTCTTTTTTATTTTTTTGAATTGAAATATCGACAAAAATGAAACAACTGAATATGTACAAACTAAAATACCCGTAACCACAAGTTTAGGTGCCACTTAGTAAGTACACCTCTTCCGAATTCACTTCCCATAAAACACAGGTGCACAACCTTGAGTGACATAGGCCTAGAAGACCAACCATCCCAACAAAGAGAACCAATACTAACATATGATAGCTCCCCCAAGCTAGACTTAAGACAAGTAACTAACGGAGCTAATAAGGGTTATTTTGTGGAGTTTAAACAAAAGAACGGTCAAGGCTAAGCATGAGAAAGAAAAAGCAGGAACAAATGTATCTATGATCGTCTGGAAGCTTCCTAAAGAATGTCCTTTCATCATGCGAAAAGTACAAGTTTGTTAAGCATACTAACAGTCGAAAATCAAAGACTCGGATCAATATAACACCAGGAATTAAGCACTCCTAAAAATAAAGGCTCAAAACCTCACAGCTAACCACAATTCAACAATAAGCATATGATAAGTGGGACGAAGTTGACCTTCATCAAGGGTCAATGCAACCATAAATCATATAAAAAACAATCAATCCATTATGCTTACTGTCTTAATTATTACCTTGATTCATCAAAAATTTGGAACAAGAGGGGCACAGGGAATTAACTTTCTCAATCTCATCAACAAGCACATATTTTAGGATTTTTTTTTTTCTGAAAGTGATAAACTAATCTAGAAAGCAAAAAACAAACCAAAAGTTAAGATAAAAACACACCAAAAAATAATAAGAATGAAAACTAAGAGAGGAGAAGATCATACCATATGTACAACGTAAAACATCCCCCGAAGCTAAATCATAAAATATCCTTATTGGCAAAAGGGGAAAACTAGTAAGGGAATGAGGCGTCAAACCATGTTGAGATGACTAAGAAAGTTTTTTTTCAAAAAAAAATATATTATTATTATTATATTTTTTCATCCGCCCGATCGGGCGAACAGCTCGCAAGCCGCCCGATCGGGCAACCATTTGCCCATCGGGCGAATCAATTCACAAATCTCCCTTGCGCACGCGCCTGATCGGGCGCCCTTCGCCTAATGACTCTCGGGCGATTGCTTGGTGCCCCGTTTCTATGAATTTGCAACTTTTACGCACTTGGGGCCTCTAGTGTGCACACAACTCAACATTCAAAAGGTAAAATTTGCTCCTCTCACCTCTCTAATACCAAAAAAAAACATAAAGAACTAAGTAAATAATATTGAACTATACTAAAAATGATGGACCCGGAAGGATTAAACCTTGGTTAGTAAATAACCAACCTGAGCGCATAAGCCTGTCATGTAAACTTGCACAACTTTTCGTGCAACAGAACATGCACGATAATCAAAATCAATATTTTGCATAAGGTGCGAAAGAACTCTATGCCAATAAGGAGTAAGATGCCTAAAGGAAAAAGAACAAAATGAAAAAACAATAATAAAAGAAGAATAGGAAAAAGAAGGAAAAGAGAAAGTAGGCATAGTCTCCTTAAGGAAGCTGTTTTTGCGAACTATTGATTCTTCAACCTCAATGATCAATGAAATAGCTCACTCTGTGTTTTGGCATTCATGGTGGACAAGCTCTTCACCATATAGAGCTCTCTACAAAGCATCCACCGACCTCTTCTTTGTAAGTACTGCAAGTACCTGCAAAATATTCATAAAGAGGAACAAACTCTATTTGGTCATTGGACCTTTGATTTTTGGAGGGAGGAGGAAGGTCCTCAAGCAAAGATTTTGTGAGGAAGGAGAAGGGGAGTGTGACGGTGTAAACGGGACTAAGAATAACCCTTCTTGGACTTGGAATATCAGGGGTAGAGGTTGACACAACAAAGGGTTTTATCAACTTCAACTTCCTCATGGACTTGCTTTATAACATATGGCTTTTCAGCTTCAACAAATCCTTCAACCATTGATCCAACAGTCACATCATCATTTTCCAAATCATCCTCAACCTCTGTTATAAGTTTCTCACACTCTTGGTTACCTATGGGTTCACTCAGTTGACCCTCATCCCCAACACAACTCGAATCATTATTTTCAATAATTTCTTGAACTTTTATAAATCTCTCAAGAGTAGCCTTACTAGCTTTAATAATCTCATTAGTAGCCTCTTGAGATCTAGTACACTGAATCTCAATCTCAGAGTTTAACCTTCTGAATTCCTCTAAGAAGCTACCTCTGCTTTCTGATTCGGGTTGAACATGATTGGGCAAGGTTTCACAATAATACACAGGAGAAGCAACAATGAAATCATGAGGCAAAACATTGATATCCATGCAAGGGTTAGAGAAGGAATTAGAATATGCATGATTATCACAAACATTAGAACACACCTCATTATAACAAGCATTCAAGGGAGAGGGGGTAGAAACATGTAGATTATGCTCATAATTTGGATTAGCACATGGAACATGGATGACCATTTCACGCTCATACGAATCCCTTGCAAACCACATATAGTAATCCCACATATCATCCAAAGACAAGGCTCGAAAATCACCATTAAATATACTTTCTATCACATTCCTTGTATACTCATTTAAACCACCATAAGCAAAACCACAAGAATTCCAAAGATTAAGATTGTGGTAACCAATAAAATCATTTAGTCTATTGAAATATACCCAAAAAGTCTCATCTACGAATTGAGGAAAAGAATAATAATCCATTTTTTTTTCAAAGAAAAACTAAAGAAAAGAAAATATATACATGGTCCCAAAGAACTGGAAGTTCTCCGAGACTCAAGAAAATAATCTAGACCACAAAATTAATAGCAGAAAATTATACCGTTTCCCCGGCAATGGCGTCAAAGTTTGACAAGTTTAAGTCGTATCATCTAATAAATAATATACCTAATTCCACTAACCAGGTAGTAAGGGAAGTCAGGATCGAATCCACAGGGAAACAACGTTATTCCTATTATCAAAACTAAGGTCTAGACTATCGGGAAACAAGAGAATGATTGGTTTGAGTAATTAAACTACGAGAATATAAAATAGGGGTAAATCAATTAATAAAAGGCTTAGGGTATAGGTTCACCAACGAACAATAATCCAAGATGACAAACAATCACTAACAATCAATAAAGTGGTTAATCAGATTAACATGCTCTCTCTAATCGATACTAATCATAGACTTGGAAATAACAGGCTCTCGCAATTTATCAATCTCAATTCTACCTATTGAAACAAGCGTAAACATCAAATTGCATCTCTCGAATCTTAACTTGATATTGCTAAACTAATACAATAAAACCTGCGCAAATCTAATCGCATAGTAAATGAAATAAATCAATAGGAAATCAACCAACAATGCCAACAATCAATAATAATCAATCATCCCTTCATAATAGTTCATGGATTCCCAAATCCTAGATAATAAACTACTCACACATAATTGAAGTAAACAATGTAATAATATTTAATGAAAGCATGATTAAAGCAAGCAAAAAAAATAAAGAATGAATTAAAATTGAATAATAAATATTAGGAATGAATTAATACTAATTGAAGAACGAGGAAATAATTGAAAGATTGAAACTTGAATTAAATAATAAAAGTAATTAACCAAAGTTCAGAGAGAGAATAAAACTAAATAATAAACTAAGAGCCTAGAAAATTAGATGTTAACAAATAACTTAGGGCTTATTATTTATAGTCTTTCCCAAAGTAAGCAATCAAAAAATGGAAATTAAAGTTTAAAAGCGCCCCTGAGGTTGTCGTAGCCCGACCGACTCGTCAAACTGCACGACCCCCTATCTTCAAAACGCCATATCTCCTTCGTTATAAGTCGGAATTAGGCGAGTGACCACTTGTTGGAAACCTCTTGAAGTCTAGAATCCAACCCAATTAGAATCACTGCATTTGGATTTGTAAAACTTAATTTATGATTAAAATGGTGGACTACAGTCATTTTTCTACTTCTTTTGTTATTCGCTTTGCTTCAAAACTCTTCCAACTCAATGTCCGTGCTCTCTAAAGTACATCACCTCTTGCAGTGGTTCAAATGAGTAGGAAATGCATACAAATATGATAATTCCTATACTGAAAAACCTGAAACTACAAACTCACTACAAGGAGCACATTAGTGCTAAAAATGACTCCAAAGAGTACAATTAAGATCAATTATCAACGAGGGACGGGGGTAAAAACTCTATATAAAATAGGCATATCAGTCAACTCTTATTTTTCGGAACTTATCATATATGAACTTAAATTACTTATATGAACTTATTATTCTTGAAATAACTGCAAGTAAGGTGAACTGAACAAAGCCTTAGACTCTATTTACATCTTCTTAACCGCTGATCTAAATCAGTATTCATGTATGGGGCTTGCACCTCCTCTAGCTGAAGTAAAATGGCCCAAATATTCCACCTTGTCCATAGAAAAACTAACTTTCTAGCTTTGGCAAACATCATATTGTGTCTTATCAACTCAAACACTTGAGCCAGATGCTGCCAATGTTCCTCCAAGAAACTACTGTAAACCAAAATGCCATCAAAGAACACCAATACACACTTCCTTAACAGTGGTTTGAATACATTGTACATCCAACCTTGGAATGAAGCTGGATCATTGGTTAGGCCAAAGGGTATTACCAAGAATTCAAAGTGGCCAAAATGAGTTTTAGAAGTTGTCTTATATACATCCTGATCATGAACTCTTAACTGGTGATATCCAGCTCTTAGGTCAAGCTTACTGAACACAGCTGCACCTGAAAACTCATCTATGAGTTCATCAATGAGTGGAATTGGGAATTTTTTTGATGGTTTTTCTATTTAATTCCCTATAATCCACACACAGCCTCTAGGTTCCATCCTTCTTTTCCACTAGAACTACAGGAGAGGCAAAAGGACTTGAGCTATTTTGAATAATACCTCTGTAGACACCTACTTTTGTCCCCATTTCCGAAAGGGAAAGGTTCGATGATGAAAGCATAAATCTCCACTTGACAACGCATCTCCTATAAAATAACGAATCTCAATTCCCCTTTTCATTTCACCCGAAACCTGCTATTTATGGAAACCTGCTAAAAATAGTAACTGCCGTAAATGGTAGCTTCTAAAAGTGGCAAGTCATAAAGATAGAAACCTGTCACAATTAGGTGTTGCACTCCAACATAAATCCTAAACGAGATAGAAAACTGCGAGAATCCTATTCCTAATATGATTCGGAAATAAGAGTTACGTATTAATTAAAATCCTAACGAGCCTAGAGTTCGTAACGGGCCCAGACGCATTCCGTCATAAAATTGATACGCGCTAAAAGACTCGATTAAGTCTCAAACTCTACGGATTTCAGGAATCCGAATCTGACTAAAGAAAACAGCCCAGACCCTATTTTCAACGCCTGGCTCTGGGCGCCGAAATCTTCGGCGCCCAGGCCTGGGCGCTGAAAATACATGGGTACGTGTTTTTTCCTAATTCTTTGCGGATTAGAACTCTGCAATTCTGTCTTTCCACGAACTCTTCCCTATAAATAGACCCCTAAATTCGACGTGAAAAAGACACACAACACACAATTATATTCTGAGTATTGACTCCAACCCTTAGCCTAAGCCTCACGCTGCGAAATTGTTCACGCGTTCTGTCGCAATCGATCCATAAATCGAACAGAACGTATCCTGTCCCATAATTGAGATTCGTTAAATAAAAAGGAGAAATAGCAAAGTCAAAGTGGTTAGTTTTCTGAGAACCGTGACGCACCTCTCAAGGGTGCGTCGTAATGTGTCCCTTTTCGATGATTTAACTGCTTTCCTCGCCCTTTTTATGAACTGTTAAACTAACTAAATCTGATTGTTCTATCACGCCTAACAAATATAATATTTTTGGGAAATCGGATTATCATGCTAGGTCCCTTAATGCTATTTAAATCAGATAATCACGATCGAATTAGTATTATATGTTGCATATTGCTAAAATCAACTCAGATTAGTTTAATAGTTAACGCATGTCCCTTCAATTATTTATGCTGAGCTAGTAAGGATATCCTGCCTCTGGAGTTATCGACGAGCGAAGTACTCCTCTCGGTAGTTACAGTCCCCCGAACCCTCAATCTCTACCTTGCGGGTGTATGTTGAGAGATCCCCACACCAGGGATCACAAGGGAACCTACGGCCGTCGTGGTCAAACATAATTGCACTCCCTTTATGTCACGATAACCGGGTTTTGTCAGTTTTTCTCATTGTCGTTAAAAACTGAATGGCGACTCCTATATTACTAGTCAATTGGGTGTATACTCACAGGAAATCCAATTACACTTGATTGAATAAAAGAATCGTCACACCCACGAGGGACGAGGTCACGCATTAGCCTCGTGCTTTTTCGACCCCCTCACAACCTCTATCTAATATTTCTTGAACTAACTTCTTAATGATATCTCTCTGCTTAAGTGGATATCTGTAGGGTCTGATGTTCACAGGCTATGCATTTTGTTCAAGGGGAATGGTATGACAAAAAAAAACCCTGTGAGGTGGTAAACATTCAGGGTCTGCAAAGATATATTCATAAGCTTGTTTCAATACTTCTAGCTCACTTTGGTACTGGTTGATTGGTGATATTCTCCATCTTTATCTCCATAAAGGACACATATCTAACTTGAAGTAAACACAGCTGAACTGCATTCTCAATTAACTTTGCAGTTCGTGGTCCCTCCATTAATTTCACTTTCTGTGGATGTACCCCTTTCAAGACAAACTGATCACCTTTTATTGTAAAATCCATCTTCAATTCCTTAAAATCCCAACAGATTGGTCCCAATGTAGCTAACCATTGGACCCCAACACCATATCATATCCCCCTAAAGAAATCAACATCACATCTACTACAAAAGACTTCCCCTGCATTTCCCATTTGAACCCGTTTACACACATGCTGACAGTTGAGGTGATTCCCATTAGCCACAACCACAGGTTGAACTGGAATACTTTCTATCACACACCCCCATTTTCTTAGCTAACTCCAAATCCAGGAAATTGTGAGTACTTCCTGAATCCACTAGGATATGAAACATTTTAGAATTCTTCATACCCTTAACTCTCATTATTTGAAAGTTTTGATTGCCTGACAGTGCATTTAAAGATAGTACTGGTTCATTCACATCATCATCTTCAGAATCAGCTTCCTCCAAATCACTTGCATTGTCAACCTTATCTTCACTACTGCTAGAAATCTCTACTGTGAAAAGATGAGGTTCTTTAAATTGACACGTACTTATGGTACTCCTGTCATAGTGCTGATCACAGTAATAGCAAAGTCCCTTAGCTATTTTTTCAGCCCTAACATCAGCAGGCACATGCCTAAAGTTTCTGACAGGTTTGCTATGAAATTTGGTAACAGGCAATTGTATAGGTTTTGTGGAAGGAGTAGGCAACAAAACTGGCTTACTGGTGTTCAAAATAGCCTTATTATTCTGTGAATAGAAGACTGTTTTAGTTTATTTCTGAGTGAGAGCTAGAGTCTGCTCTTCCTGAAGTCTTGCAAACTCCACAACTTCAGCAGTATTGTTAGGCTTGAAAGCTTTCACAAAGGGTTTGACCACAAGATTAAGACCTCCAATGAAACTGTCTAATATGAACTCCTCAGGCAAAGTGTGGTTAGTTTGAAGTACACCACACTTTAAATCTTCAAACTCATCCAAGTAAGTCTTTATTGAATCAGTTTGTGTCAATTTATTGAATTGATCTACAGAATTAATTCCTCTAGTGTCTTTAAAACTAGCAGCTAAGTCAAGACATAACTCATGCCATTCCACATGCCCCCTAACAGATAAGTAGCTGGACACCCACTTCTCAGCCTTATCCACCATGTTTAAAGAGGCTAAATCTACTTTCTGATCATCAGCAATTCTACATAAGCTAAAATACTTGCTACATTTTCGAATCCAAATTCTGCAGTTAGTACCATCAAATTTAGGAAAATACAATTTAGGATTATACCCCAATGTTTTCTGTAATGAATTGATTTCCTGATTGCCTCCACACTTGGAACTTGTAGCATTAGAATCTTTCCACTGATTCCTCATTTCCATCCTAACAACTAGCATGTCATCAATCTTTTTAGACTGATCCAGAATTTCAGGAGATTGGTTTTCTACCCTTAGAGATTTCTCGTGCAACCTTTCCTCTAGCTGCTTCAGGTGATCCTCCATAATTCTCCTGGTTGCAGGCGCTAGATTGGAAGAATAAGCAGTAATCAATCATAGATCAGCAATAATTAGTTGATTTTTCTTGCTAAATTTCACCCCAGATTCTACTGAAATTGCCCAATATTCAAGCAAGAAGTGACCCGATTGTTTCAAGATTGCGTTCCCAGGCTAGATGAAGATCATCAATGACCAGATTTGATCGATTGATATCAATGACCAGATTTGATCGATTGATATCAATGGAAAGCTCTGATACCAATGTTGCAGGAGCTTAGCTCACTGCTGATATGTCAACAATGTGTTGACTTGTGTAAGAAGAAATAGAATAGGAGGAGAAGAAACAGAAGGATCTAAGAGAGAGAGAGAGAAAGAGAGAGAGAGAGAGAGAGAGAGAGAGAGAGAGAGAGAGAATCAAGTAGAAGTTTAGGATTATATTTATGATTATGACGATCAATACAATGAGGCATTCTTTCTACTTATACAAATCAGTTACGAAAGAGGCAAAGACTTGCCAGCTAAGCAAGTTGGTTATAACAACTTTTGTAACAACTTAAAGTTGGCGCCAAAGGCCATATTACAAAATAGAGCTAAGTAAAGTCAGTGCCTTGAATTTGACTTGATATTGTGAAGGAAATAATGTCCTTGGTCCAAGTATGTATTTAATGCTAAGTCTAATAAATGCGGTTCAGTATTAATTATACAAGTTAATAATTCAGTGAGATCAAGTGAACTGAATGTCTAGCTAGAGGCCGCTTCAGTTCAAGTGGAATTAATAATATTAATCCACAGCTTACTCTTGACTGAACCAGTAGGGTCACACAAATAGTACGTGAACGGATCAAGTATTTAAAGGAATAAATACTCCATCTATGGATATTCGGAATCGACGGATCTCGGTTCCAGTGGGAGCTGAAATCGTCAAAGGCAAATTATGAATACTCCGGAAACGATGATATTGCCGGAAACGGAAATATGGATCGTATCAGAAATATAAATATTATCCAAGTCGTAGATGTTGCCGGAAACGGAAACATGGTACGTATCGGAAAATATTATCGGGAATGGAAATATTGCCGGAAACTGAAATATTGCCGGAAACGGAAATATTGTCGGAATCGGAAATATTATCGGAATCGGAAAATAATTCCAGAAACGGAAATATTAAATATTTGTTCGAAACGGAAATTTATTCCGGAATCGGATGTATTAAATATTGTTCGAATCGGAAATGAATTCCGGAATCGGAAAATTAATCGGAAGCGTGACGTACGAAATAAACATCGGACGAGCTTGCTAGACGCAAGGCCCAGCATGAAGCTAGGCCCGCGCCTAGTGAAGCCCGCGCGCACAAGCGAACACATAGGCGCAGCCCGCTGCGCCAAGCAAGCAGGCCCAGCCAAGCACGAAGCAAGGCCAGGCCCAACGAGCGAGGCCAGCAAGCTGGCGCGCCCTTCGTGGGCTGCGAGCAGCTGCTGGGCGGAGCTCAGCGCACGCGCACAGCGCCCTTTGTGGGTTGTGCGTGTGTTTGTGTTTGTGTACGAAGCCTTGATCGATTAGGATTCGTTTAGATTAATTTCCTAAAGCTACTAGAAATTAGATGATTGAATTTAAGTCTAATTCAGATTAGCTAAATTGAATCCTAGTAGGTTTCTAAAATCCGATTTCCCTACCCTATAAATAGGTGATGATATTCACAATTTATAATCATCCAATTCAAGTATTCATATATGTTTTAGGCTTAAAACTAAGATTAATATTGCCTCAAAATATTCGAATATTACATAGAACCTTAGGTGCAATTCTAGTTAATTAAATCTAAGGCGGATCCGAGCGTGCTGTGGACTATCTACGGAGGGACGACATTTGGAATGCTAGACTTGTTCTTGTTCAATTCGGGCGCAGCTAGGGAGGGCACGCTACAAAGTGTATGTGTCCTAAATTATGCTAATTGTTACGTGGCAATTAATTTGGATTCCTGGCTTTATGGTTTTTCCGCATGATTTATATTCATTTATATGTATCATAACCTAACAGTGGTATCACGAGCCTCTAATTAATTCCATAATAATTGGTTAACATGGTTAAATTTTATAAATTTGCAATGAATTAAAGGGGTGATTAATGTACGAAATTTTTGATTTTTTGTAATTAATTGCAAATTCGTGCGATTATTTAATTATATGTTCGCAGAATTTTCGGCAGTTTAGTCAATAATGGTCGGAATCGTATAATTTTATAGTGTATTTCACATGTAAACGGAGTTTTAAAATTATGACTAAAATCATAGATTTGATGCCGAACCTAGAATTCCCAAATTCGAAGCCTAACTATGACTTTTCGGAGGTTTTAGTTTTTCGAACGTAAAATTTGTAACTTTAAGATGTTAAATTAAATATTTGCGATTCTTGTTGTTAAATCTTGAATTTTTTATTGACCTACAGTATATGTTTAACAAATTTAAATGCCTAAACTTGTTAATTATACAACCTAATTTGTAATTTTAATTAATTTGTTGAAATTCGAATAATTTAGAATTTGATTTGATTTTCATAATTAATTGACAATTTAATTACGTATCGATGATTAAAAACCACCATAAAAATTGTTAATTTTTGATAAATTTTAAATTTTTATGACCTAGATTTGAATCCATGATAATCGGAAATTAATTGAATAATAAATTTTCGATTTTTCGCCCTAAATTTATGAAATTAATATGATTTATTAATTTGTCTATAAATTTGAATTAAAAAGTTTTAATTTTTATATAATCCGCTCATGAATCTTGCACGCACAAAGAAATGGACGCTACGTGTTACCCTTAAGGGGTGTTGTATAGTGCAGGCATGCGACGACGAGCAAGGGAGCTCGTCGCCCATGCGGTACGAATACAGCGAGCAACTAGCGTGGCATGCGCGCAAGGCAGTGTGGCTGCTTGGGCGTGTGTACTGTGAGCCATGGGCGATGGGGCGATGAGGCAAGGCACAAGCGCGAGCAGGCAACCACGCGTGGGCAGCGAGGGAAGCTGCGCCACAGCGAGCGCTACCTCGCCCAGCGCGCGATGCTGCGCCTAGGCGTGGCTCGGCTTGCTGCGTCTAGGCGTGGTTGCTGCTCGTGCCTTGCTATGCGATCAGTCGAGGGGCGCTGCTGCCTCGTGCACTCGACGGGGCATGGGCGCAAGCCCATGGCCTCGTCTTGTTCCGATTGATGCGTTTTGAATTTAATTTTAAATTTTCCGTCGTAAAACGATTTTAATTAATTTTAAAATTCGTAATTTAATTTTTTCTCGGAATTTAATTTTGAATAATTTAATTATTATAAATTTTATTTATACTAATTATTTTACTAAAATTAAAACCTTTATTATATTTAAATTAATTAAATTAATAAACTGAAAATAAATTAAAGGATTCAATTAATAATTTGTATGAGCTTTAAATTTTAATTAAATTTGTATGTTTCCGGTTAGACTAGGAAATACAATTTTATGTTTAAAATTAGTAAAGCATGTAAATTTATTGGTTTAAGTGGGAGCGTTTTAGTCATAAACTCTTGATTAGGTCTACATTCCTTTAAGGTTAAAACAACTTGATTAGAATTAAGAAGGATTGAATAATTGGTAGATTATTGGAACCCTTGATTAATTGCTGCAAATATTTATGTGATGCATAATATGTTATACTAACCAGCTATGTTGGCCATGCATTGATAAATGAATGGGTGAATGGTATATATTGTATATGTACTGTTTTGCAGGTTATGGAAAGTGACTAGTATGGCCCAAATAGGATAGAAAATATGGTCTGCCTACCATTAATTTGAATGTAAAATTGGTCTAATGCACCAAAGTTTTTCAATTTAAATATGGTATGCGTACCATCAAATAGTTGTAATTAGTTTATATTATAGCTTATCCTATTTGAAGAAAATGGCGCCTCCCATGGTGAAATTCAAGACGGAGTTTCCAATCCATTTTCAAGACGGAGTTTGAAGTTGAAGTTTCAAGATGAAGTCGGGTCATACTAGATCACATTTATATCTTATGCATGTTTTAAGTTATTTATTGCTTTTAAATATGTCTTAAATATGCATGAGATTGTGGCTTGATTATGTTGCATGATTAAGGATTTTAGTTCACTTAAAATCTGACCAACATAGTAAAAGCCTTAAGTTCCAAACTTTAAAAATTGAGTTAAAAGGTGTCATGCCAAAATAACACTTACTTGGATAACCTTTACATCAATCTTAGTAATAGTTTTCCGCCTAAGCGAGGTGTTACTTATTGATCCTAAAGGGGTAAGGTACACAAATAATTGTGAGTACATGTTAGTTTTGGTAAAACTCAACGATATAAGTAAGGAGTCCTTTTATGTCGTGGCAAATGAGATAGGTTTACCTAATAAGTTCTTAGACGTACCTATCAACCAAGAATAGTTTCTAGACTATTAGCAAAGGCTTTGCTTACCTAAAATATTTTAGAATTGAGTCTAAATACATAATGTGCTTAATTCTTCAATGATTTAAGGATCTTGGAATCATTTTATTCACACCTGCCGGAACACATAACTTGAATAAAATGCTTAATAAATGATAAATTATGCATGTATGCTAGAATTTAAGTTTATTAAGAGAAATTGTGAATGGTTATTTATTTGTTTATTCTTTTTCAATTGTAGTTTTACTATGGCAAACAACAATTTCATTCAACATCCGATCAATTCTCGAAAAGGAGAAGTTGAACGGGAAAAACTTCCTTGACTGGCAAAGGAACTTACAAATAGTTCTTATGCAGGAAGAAAATGAGTATGTCCTGGAAGAGGCGATGCCCGAAGCCGCAGGCGACGGGGTCACTCAGGCAGCCCTCAATCGTTGGATTGATGCCAACAAGGATGTAAAGTGTCTAATGCTTGCAACCATGAGTGCAGATCTACAGAAAAAGTTCATCAACTCAGATGCTTTCACGATCATCAGTGAGTTAAAGAACATGTTCCAAGATCTGGCTCGAGTCGAAAGATTCGAGACTCATAGGCAAATACTTGATACCAAGCTTAAGAAAGGCGAGCCCGTAAGTCCACATGTTCTCAAAATGATTGGACTCATTGAGAATATGAGTCGGCTGGATCAGCAATTTTCTCATGAAATGGCTATAGACATCATCCTCCATTCTCTTCATAGCGGGTATGATCAGTTCAAGCTGAACTACAGTATGAATAGTCTGGACAAAACACTCACTGAGCTTCACGGTATGCTAAAAGACGCTCAAAAGTGATAAGCAAGATGTGCTTATGGTGCGTGGGGGCAAGTTCAAGAAATCTGGCAAGAAGAGGAATGCTAAGAAAGGTGGAAAGAAGGCCAGCCCGACTAAGCAACCTGGCGGCACCAAGTATGAAAAGAAGAAGGTGAACCAACCCACTTCTGAATCTGAATGCTTCTACTGCAAGAAGAAGGGGCATTGTAAGAGAGATTGCTTGAAGCTTAAGGAAGATCAGAAGAACGGAACAGTCGTTCCATCTTCAGGTATTTTCGTTATAGACTGTATACTGGCTAATTCAACTTATTGGGTATTAGATACTGGTTGTGGCTCACACTTATGTTCCAATTCACAGGGACTAAGAAGAAGTAGAAGGTTAAGCAAGGGTGAAGTCGACCTACGAGTGGGAAATGGATCACGGATTGCTACATTAATTAGCTGTAAGAACTTATTATTTGTCGTTGCCCTCTAGGCTAGTTTTGGAACTGGAAGAATGTTTCCATGTTCCAAGTCTTACTAAAAACATCATTTCTGTTTCTTGCTTAGATGCTAAGGGATTTTCCTTTTTAATAAAAGACAATAGTTGCTCGTTTTATTTTAAAGAGATGTTTTATGGATCTGCTAGATTAGTCAATGGACTTTATTTATTAGATCACGACAAACAAGTTTATAACATAAATACCAAAAAGGCCAAAAAGAATGATTTAGATCTCACCTATCTGTGGCATTGAAGATTAGGCCATAGTAACTTGAAACGCATAGAAAGACTTCAAAAGGAAGGAATTCTAGAACCATTTGACTTAGAGGATTATGGTAAGTGAGAATCATGTTTACTTGGCAAAATGACAAAGCAACCTTTCTCTAAAGTTGGAGAAAGAGAAAATGAACTATTGGGTTTAATCCATACAGATGTATGTGGACCAATGAGTACAAATGCTAGAGGTGGTTTCAGCTACTTTATCACTTTCACTCATGACTTCAGTAGATATGGTTATGTCTACCTAATGAAGCATAAGTCTGAATCCTTTACAAATTCAAGGAATTTCAAAGTGAAGTAGAGAATCAATTAGGCAAGAAGATTAAGGCACTGCGGGTCTGATAGAGGCGGTGAATATCTAAGCTATGAATTTGATGACCATCTGAAAGAATGTGGAATTCTATCAGAATTGACTCCTCCTGGAACACCTCAATGGAACGGTGTGTTGGAACGGAGGAATAGAACCTTGCTAGACATGGTTAGATCAATGATGGGTCAGGCCGAACTTCCAATAGAATTTTGGGGACATGCACTAAATACAGCTGCACTCACTATAAATAGAGCTCCTTCTAAAGTTGTTGAAAAGACTCCATATGAGTTATGGTTTGGAAAGCCTCCAAATGTGTCTTTTCTTAAGATTTGGGGTTGTGAAGTATACGTCAAACGATTAATTTCAGACAAAGTTCAACCAAAATCTGACAAATGTATCCTTGTGGGCTATCCAAAGGAAACAAAGGGGTATTACTTCTACAATACATCTGAGAACAAGGTGTTTGTTGCTCGAGATGGTATCTTTTTGGAAAGAGATCACATTTCCAAAATGACAAGTGGGAGAAAAGTAGACCTCGAAGAAATTTGAGTCGAACAACAAACTCTAGAGAATGCTCAAGATGACATTCAGGATGAAACTCATAGATCTTTAGAAGTATCTGGTGAGAATCAAGGTCCATCTAGAAATATAACCCCGCGTAGAACGCAGAGATATAGATCTCAACCGGAAAGGTACTTAGGTATTTTGACGAACGAGAGCTATGAAGTTCTATTACTTGAAAGTGATGAACCTGCGACTTACAAACAAGCTATGACGAGCCCTAGCTCCAAGCAATGGCAAGAAGCCATGCAATCTGAATTAGACTCCATGTCTGAAAACCAAGTTTGGGATTTGGTCGATTTGCCAGATGGCTACCAAGCCATAGGAAGCAAATGGGTTTTCAAACTGAAAAAGGACAAGGATGGGAAACTTGAAGTTTTCAAAGCTAGATTGGTTGCAAAAGGTTACAAGCAAGTCCACGGTGTGGATTACGATGAAACCTTTTCACCAGTTGCAATGCTAAAGTCTATTCGGATAATGTTAGCAATCGCTGCATATTACGATTACGAAATATGGCAGATGAATGTCAAAACCGCTTTCTTAAACGGCGTTTTAACAGAAACTGTGTTTATGACACAGCCTGAGGGTTTTGAGGATCCAAAGAATGCTACAAAGGTATGCAAGCTTAAGAAATCAATCTACGGATTGAAGCAAGCATCAAGGAGATGGAATATACGTTTTGATGAAGCAGTCAGTGACTTTGGTTTCATCAAGAACGCAGACGAATCTTGTGTATACAAGAAGGTCAGTGGGAGCAAAATTTCTTTTCTAGTATTATATGTCGACGACATATTACTTATCGAAAATGACATTCTTATGTTGAACTCAGTCAAGATTTGGCTTGGGAAATTTTTTTCGATGAAGGATCTAGGAGAAGCACAGTACATACTGGGCATCAAGATTTACAGAGATAGATCTAAAAAGATGATTGGACTCAGTCAAAGCACTTATATCAATAAGGTGCTTGAAAGGTTCAATATGGCAGACTCCAAGCGAGGCTACCTACCCATGTCTCATGGAATGACTCTAAGCAAGACTCAATGCCCAAAAACACTAGATGAGCGTAGACGAATGAGTGGGATTCCATATGCATCATTGATTGGTTCAATAATGTAGGCTATGATATGTACACGCCCGGATGTTGCGTACGCACTAAGTGCTACGAGCAGATACCAGTCAGACCCAGGAGAGGCACATTGGACTGCTGCCAAGAATATTCTGAAGTACCTGAAAAGGCACAAAGATGATTTCCTGGTCTATGGTGGAGATGATGAATTAATTGTTAAAGGCTATACAAACGCAAGTTTCCAAACCGACAAGGATGATTTCAGATCACAGTCTGAGTTTGTCTTCTGCCTCAACGGAGGAGCAGTAAGCTGGAAAAGTGCTAAGCAAAGCACCATTGCGGATTCTACAACTGAAGCGGAGTACATTGCTGCACATGAAGCAGCAAAGGAAGCTATTTGGCTAAGGAAGCTCATAGGTGAACTTGGTGTAGTCCCCTCCATTAAAGGACCAATAGCTCTATATTGTGATAATAATGGAGCTATTGCACAGGCAAAGGAGCCTAGACACCACCAGAGAGTCAAGCATGTACTTCGTAGATTTCACCTTCTACGAGAGTTCGTTGAAAGAAAAGAAGTCGAGATAAGCAAGATTGGAACTGATGACAACATCTCAGATCCATTAACTAAACCTCTGCCGCAGGCGAAGCACAACTCGCACACTGCAGCTATGGGAATCAAGCATGTTGGAGAATGGCTTTGATGTCCTTATTTAATGTTTTAAAGTTTTAGAGTTTAATACTTTGTAAAACGTTATTGGTTATTCACATTAATAAATAGAATTCATTTTTCCATTTAATTTGTGGTTTATTAAACGATGAGTCCCTTAAATTTGACGATATATTCAAGATAGACTGTCAGGACCAGTCCTGTGACTAAGAAATGTCTATCAAGTGAACTTGAATGTCAAAAGTTGAAAATGGTCCCTGGTTGGAGTTTTCTATAAACATGGACGCATAGAAAACGTTAGACGACTAGAATGCAAGATAACTAGTAGTTATGTTTCTTGAACTATGTGGACATGGCAATGTCATAATCATTTGCATAGATACTTACTTTGGGAACACTAGTATCGGACAGACCTATGAAACTTTACTGTAAAAGAAGAAAATCTGTCATAAGTAAATTTTATTAAAATTATTAGACACTAATCCTCAATACCTGAGTGATTTGAGATTACTTGTTTGAGAACTGGTTGCTTTGACGTTGTCAACCGTCGCACCGTAAAAGGCAACGCTCGGGTAATCACCTATCAAACGAAGTTTAATCTCAAGATCACAAGATTGGGATTGTCCTCCCATAAATCGGGATGAGATGCTGAAAGTTGTACAAGGCCACTCGGAGAGCTAGAAACTGTAAAATGCATGGTCGTGCTCAGATGAATCATAGGCTATGATTATCTGTTTATTTGATCAGTTGAACTCTGAAATCGAGAAACACCTCTGGACATAATAAGGATGACAACTCTTACCAAGGTTCAAGAGCAAGCATCAAGCGACAAAGGAATTAGGAAATGCACACTTGTCCCTAAGGACAAGTGGGAGACTGAAGGAAATAATGCCCTTGGTCCAAGTATGCATTTAATGCTAAGTCTAATAAATGCGGTTCAGTATTAATTATACAAGTTAATAATTCAGTGAGATCAAGTGAACTGAATGCCTAGCTAGAGGCCGCTTCAGTTCAAGTGGAATTAATAATATTAATCCACAGCTTACTCTTGACTGAACCCGTAGGGTCACACAAGTAGTACGTGAACGGATCAAATATTTAAAGGAATAAATACCCCATCTATGGATATTCGAAATCGACGGATCTCGGTTCCAGTGGGAGCTGAAATCGTCAAAGGAAAATTATGAATACTCCGGAAACGATGATATTGCCGGAAACAGAAATATGGATCGTATCGGAAATATAAATATTATCCAAGCGTAGATGTTGCCGGAAACGGAAACATGGTACGTATCGGAAAATATTATCGGGAATGGAAATATTGCTGGAATCTGAAATATTGCCGGAAACAGAAATATTGTCGGAATCGGAAATATTATCGGAATCGGAAAATAATTCCGGAAACGGAAATATTAAATATTTGTTCGAAACGGAAATTTATTGCGGAATCGGAAATATTAAATATTGTTCGAATCGGAAATGAATTCCGGAATTAGAAAACTAATCGGAAGCGCGACTAACGAAATAAACATCGGACGAGCTTGGTAGACGCAAGGCCCAGCACGAAGCTAGGCCCGCGCCTAGCGAAGCCCGCGCGCACAAGCAAACACATAGGCGCAGCCCGCTGCGCCAAGCAAGCAGGCCCAGCCAAGCACAAAGCAAGGCCAGGCCCAGCTAGCGAGGCCAGCAAGCTGGCGCGCCCTTCGTGGGCTGCGAGCAGCTGCTGGGCCGAGCTCAGCGCGCGCGCACAGCGCCCTTCGTCGGTTGTGCGTGTGTTTGTGTTTGTGTACGAAGCCTTGATCGATTAGGATTCGTTTAGATTAATTTCCTAAAGCTACTAGAAATTAGATGATTGAATTTAAGTCTAATTCATATTAGCTAAATTGAATCCTAGTAGGTTTCTAAAATCCGATTTCCCTACCCTATAAATAGGTGATGATATTCACAATTTATAATCATCCAATTCAAGTATTCATATATGTTTTAGGCTTAAAACTATGATTAATATTGCCTCAAAATATTCGAATATTACATATAACCTTAGGTGCAATTCTAGTTAATTAAATCTAAGGCGGATCCGAGGGTGCTGTGGACTATCTACGGAGGGACGACATTTGGAGTCCTAGACTTGTTCTTGTTCGGTTCGGGCGCAGCTAGGGAGGGCACGCTACAAAGTGTATGTGTCCTAAATTATGCTAATTGTTATGTGGCAATAAATTTGGATTCCTGGCTTTATAGTTTTTCCGCATGATTTATATTCATTTATATGTATCATAACCTAACATATTGTGCCTTAACATAAAGTACATCGTGGGATGTGTTGTGGGATCTTTTGTGGTGATGACGTGTCACGCGTTCCTCGGAGGTATCAAGTATGCGCTGGCACGATCTTCTTGTAACCTGCAAAACAAGAATATTCCCGTAGGAATATTCCCTCCGATGCCTAAGTAAGTATTGGCTAGAGAGAGAAATTTGTAGAGAGAAAGCAGAGCAAAGATAGTTTAAGGTAGGTGAGAACGAATTGAATGCCCCCTTTTACCTAGGGATCTGAACTATTCATAGGGCTAGGGTTTCTTGGGAATTAATCCCTAAACCATGGCTGTATGATTGAATGTTCTATGAGATTGGGACATGTGTCCAATAGTAGGAGGTCTGATTAGACCTGATGGACCCCTTAAGTTTTGGGCTTTAATCATGGATAACTTGGGATTTTTACCAAGCAAGTGGACCTCCCGGGTCTAAGTAATGAGATTTGGGCCAGGATATGAACCCTGGGCCTATATGAATTTGGGGTAGGCTTGAGTTGGCCACGCAGGTCTTATGGCCCATTGTGGTGATACACCAAGGCCACATCAGGACATGTGTCTGTTTAGAGGATGCCTTCTAGGGCTGAGGGTGCCTTTCTGAGTTGGGCCTGCCTTTTGGGCTATCATAAGAAGGCCATGTGTCACCTTTTAGTTTAGGGCACATCAGGATGATATCATCAACTCAATGTATGTTAGAGCTCTGTTTAAAATTTTAATACACCTTAAATAAATATATGTTTGGGATGGACTTAAACTGAGATGTTTTAGGTGTTATCATCTCAAGTTAAAGTCCGTATATATTTCATTTAATTTTAACTTCTATCTTTATTATTCAAAAAGGTTATTTAAAAAATACCAGTCCCTTAAACAATTAGTTATACCAAAAAAAAAACTCATTCAAACAGTCACTTTATCATCAGTTTCAGTACCTTATCATTTTCATTTTCTATCTTTTCAATTTCAGCTAATATTTTAACTATGTCCGAAATTCTAAAAGAACAATGAGTATATAAAATACTCACAAACACAAAGTGTTTATAGATCTAGTAATTAAGATTATACACTTCTTCTCACTAATCAACTCGAGTTACAAAGTAATAGCTCAATAATGTGAATCATAAGCTTGTTTTCTTTCCTTTTTTTTTGACAGATATCATAAACTTGGTTGGATATAATAGGAAGGTCCCTATTAAATTTTTGGAAATTTCCTAAATTTGTTAATTTTAAAGAAAAAGAGAAAAAAATAAAACCAACCTTGGTTAAATTGTTTACGTTTCACCCATTGACCCGATCCTTTGGACATGCATACTTACAAAATAACAGGTCCAGGTTGATTAAAACCAAAAATGATAGACACAAGTCACACAACTGAACAACTGAACAAACTGAAGAATGTTCACGATGAACCTTGCCGAGTTTCCGTACAAGCTCGGCATGGCTCGGCTTTTCTTTTCTTGACCAAGTTCTAGACACAACCCGTCGGCCCATTAGAATAAGAGAGCCTCTAGCCCGTTGGACGTGCCCATCTATAGGCTTAATCCCTGACTTGCTAACACACTTCTTAGATTCTTAGTTTGTTATTACATCTACAACAAGTATAGTATTCCCCCGCAAATTTTTGGCTATACCCGGGTACAGCCAAAGCTGGCTGTACCCCCATCCAAAACGACGTCATTTTGTGTTGTTTAAAATGAACATTAATATACTGGTACAAAAATGAACATTTACTATTTCGGAAATGAACATTTATTTATTTATTTGGAATGAACATTTACTATTTTGGAAATGAACATTTATTGATTTATTTGGAAATAAACTACAAAAATGAACATTTACTATTTCGGAAATGAACATTTATTTATTTATTTGGAATGAACATTTATTTATTTATTTGGAAATAAACAATATAGGCGCTTGTAAAAACATAAAAGATCAATGAAGTGAACAATTTCATTATGAACATTAACCATATATTTATTGTGAACAAACAAATAAACAAAAAAGAATATAAAATTCAACAAAAAAGAACATAAAATTCCAGAAAAAAGAACAACCAATACAACAATTATGAACAATTTTATGATGAATTTTAAAGCCAACATGAAAGAACAAACAATACAACAAGAAATAACAAATTAATACTGGTACAAAAATGAACATTTACTATTTCGGAAATGAACATTTATTTATTTATTTGGAAATGAACATTTATTTATTTATTTGGAAATAAACTACAAAAATGAACATTTACTACTTCGGAAATGAACATTTACTATTTCGAAAATGAACATTTATTTATTTGGAATGAACATTTACTATTTTGGAAATGAACATTTATTTATTTATTTGGAAATAAACAATATAGGCGCTTGTAAAAACATAAAAGACAAATGTAGTGAACAATTTCATTATGAACATTAACCATATATTTATTGTGAACAAACAAATAAACAAGAAAGAACAAATAATTCAACAAAAAAGAACAAACAATATAAAAAAGAACATAAAATTCCAGAAAAAAGAACAAACAATACAACAATTATGAACAATTTTATGATGAATTTTAAAGCCAACATGAAAGAACAAACAATACAACAAGAAAGAAGAAACAATAAAGCAGATAATTATTATGAACAAACAAATAAACAAGAAAGAACAAATAATTCAACAAAAAATAACAAACAATATAAAAAAGAACATAAAATTCCAGAAAAAAGAACAAACAATACAACAATTATGAACAATTTTATGATGAATTTTAAAGCCAATGAAAGAACAAACAATACAACAATAAGTTTGATGAATGAATTTAAAAAACAACAAGAAATAACAAACAGTACAACAAGAAAGAACAAACAATACAAAAAGAAAGAATAAAAGATTAATGACGAGTTTAATTATGAACATTAACCATATGATTATTATAAACAAACAAATAAACAAGAAAGAACAAACAATATAAAAAAGAACAAAAAATTCCAGAAGAAAGAACAAAAAAATACAACAATTATGAAAATTTGATGATGAATTTAAGAAACAACATGAAAGAACAAACAGCACAACAAGAATGAACAAACAGTACAATAAGAATGAACAAACAGTACAATAAGAATGAACAAACAATACAATAAAAAAGAACAAACAGTCGACAAGAATGGACAAATAATATGAGCGTGTTGTTTTTGGGTACAGCGAGAGCTGGCTGTACCCGGGTACAGCAGTTAACGATTACGTTAACTGCTGTACCCGGGTACAGCCAGCTCTCGCTGTACCCAAAAACAACACGCTCATATTATTTGTCCATTCTTGTCGACTGTTTGTTCTTTTTTATTGTATTGTTTGTTCATTCTTATTGTACTGTTTGTTCATTCTTATTGTACTGTTTGTTCATTCTTGTTGTGCTGTTTGT
The DNA here is from genome assembly GCF_020520425.1 of Spinacia oleracea. Classification (NCBI taxonomy): domain Eukaryota; kingdom Viridiplantae; phylum Streptophyta; class Magnoliopsida; order Caryophyllales; family Amaranthaceae; genus Spinacia; species Spinacia oleracea. The sequence continues at coordinate 41,415,382 of NC_079488.1, forward strand.
TCTTTCATGTTGTTTCTTAAATTCATCATCAAATTTTCATAATTGTTGTATTTTTTTGTTCTTTCTTCTGGAATTTTTTGTTCTTTTTTATATTGTTTGTTCTTTCTTGTTTATTTGTTTGTTTATAATAATCATATGGTTAATGTTCATAATTAAACTCGTCATTAATCTTTTATTCTTTCTTTTTGTATTGTTTGTTCTTTCTTGTTGTACTGTTTGTTATTTCTTGTTGTTTTTTAAATTCATTCATCAAACTTATTGTTGTATTGTTTGTTCTTTCATTGGCTTTAAAATTCATCATAAAATTGTTCATAATTGTTGTATTGTTTGTTCTTTTTTCTGGAATTTTATGTTCTTTTTTATATTGTTTGTTATTTTTTGTTGAATTATTTGTTCTTTCTTGTTTATTTGTTTGTTCATAATAATTATCTGCTTTATTGTTTCTTCTTTCTTGTTGTATTGTTTGTTCTTTCATGTTGGCTTTAAAATTCATCATAAAATTGTTCATAATTGTTGTATTGTTTGTTCTTTTTTCTGGAATTTTATGTTCTTTTTTATATTGTTTGTTCTTTTTTGTTGAATTATTTGTTCTTTCTTGTTTATTTGTTTGTTCACAATAAATATATGGTTAATGTTCATAATGAAATTGTTCACTACATTTGTCTTTTATGTTTTTACAAGCGCCTATATTGTTTATTTCCAAATAAATAAATAAATGTTCATTTCCAAAATAGTAAATGTTCATTCCAAATAAATAAATGTTCATTTTCGAAATAGTAAATGTTCATTTCCGAAGTAGTAAATGTTCATTTTTGTAGTTTATTTCCAAATAAATAAATAAATGTTCATTTCCAAATAAATAAATAAATGTTCATTTCCGAAATAGTAAATGTTCATTTTTGTACCAGTATTAATTTGTTATTTCTTGTTGTATTGTTTGTTCTTTCATGTTGGCTTTAAAATTCATCATAAAATTGTTCATAATTGTTGTATTGGTTGTTCTTTTTTCTGGAATTTTATGTTCTTTTTTGTTGAATTTTATATTCTTTTTTGTTTATTTGTTTGTTCACAATAAATATATGGTTAATGTTCATAATGAAATTGTTCACTTCATTGATCTTTTATGTTTTTACAAGCGCCTATATTGTTTATTTCCAAATAAATAAATAAATGTTCATTCCAAATAAATAAATAAATGTTCATTTCCGAAATAGTAAATGTTCATTTTTGTAGTTTATTTCCAAATAAATCAATAAATGTTCATTTCCAAAATAGTAAATGTTCATTCCAAATAAATAAATAAATGTTCATTTCCGAAATAGTAAATGTTCATTTTTGTACCAGTATATTAATGTTCATTTTAAACAACACAAAATGACGTCGTTTTGGATGGGGGTACAGCCAGCTTTGGCTGTACCCGGGTATAGCCAAAAATTTGCGCAGTTAACGATTAGTATTCCCCCATGGCATGTAGGGCATAAAGATGGTTGTGGGCCGGCCAACTTGAGGCTCGATCCGAAAAAAGCCCAACCCAATACGAAGTCGTGGGCCGGGCCTGAGCCACATTTTTTTTTTTGAAAAAACACGATAAGGTACGACACGACTCGACTTGGCATAACAAAGTACGCTAAATTTAGTAAATTTAGGCTTATGAACGGCGGTCCGGCCCCTGTGTCTCTGTTTTGAACTTTTCTGCCCGGCCTGGCGCAATGGGCTCGGCCTGAAGCCCAACCCGGCCCACACCCACCTTTAGTAGAAAGTACTCTTTCGACCGGTTATTTTGTGAAAATTACACGTCATCTTGTGAAAAATTTCTTACATCGTTGGAAAAACTTGTAGCCATGATAAATTTCGATATATATAAAAATAAAAGGAATAATATTATACTAAATGTGTGCCCTAACAAATTTGATTTCGATATGCGCTAAAACTCAGCACGACTTTTAATAAATAGTTTGGCAAACTTGAACCAACTTTGACCGTTAGATTAGAATTGAACCGAATAGGACCATGATTTAAAAATTAAAAAAAACTTCGCACAACTATAATTTATCTATTTCCCATGATGAATTAAACGATTGTAAACCTGAAAATGACGTTATCACGACTTCGAATGGATTCGGAATGACGCCTCCCTCGCCTAAACACGGATATGCCTCGATCCAAATAACCGAACGACCTATTAGCCACGTCGACAAATAAGAAATTTATCTTTTGTTAAAATACGCGGGGGTAGGAAACTCGGTGCGAGGCGAACACGAGAAGCTACCCCTCCCTAGTACCTTTACCTTCCATTCAAAAATCATCAAAGACAAACTAACACGAAGCAACACAAAAGATTGTCACCAACCTTTCAACTTCCATGCAAAAATCTGATACAACACCTAGAATAGGAAAAGTAGGAAACTTCCCTGAAAGAGTCTCTATCACAATATTACACTAATCCTTCACATGATACTGACAGGGAAACTGCAACCAAATGCCTAAAATTAGACGTCTGGACTCAGATGAACTCATAGCAACAACAAAACAAAATCAAAACCAGGCCAAAGCAACAGAGAAATTAAAAGCCTTCAACTACAAGTGACAAAACATTCAACATACGCTATACTCATAAGGGAAGAAGTCGCGCCTTTATAAGTATATGTGAGTGAGCAGCAGGAAGAAGAATAAGAAAGTGAAATTCACGGTACTTTTGCAGAAGAGATTACCAGTACTACTTTACCGCCTTTATAGGTACAGAAAGCGAGCAGCAGGAAGAAGAATAAGGAGTGAAATTTACGGTACTTTTGCAGAAGATGGGGATCACAAAGAATGTAGGGAACTACCAACTTGGTCGAACCATTGGTGAAGGAACTTTTGCTAAGGTCAAGCTTGCTAAAAACATTACAAACAACCAGATTGTTGCTGTTAAAATCATTGATAAGCAGATGGTTCTGTCTAATAACCTTATGTCTCAGGTGAATTACCAGCTTTGTTTTTGAATTAAGGTTTGTTATTATGTGTCATACTTAGGGAGTTTATCATAATATAGAGATAATGGCATGTTTGTAAAAACAGGTGCAGAGAGAAATCAGAACGATGAAGCTGTTGAATCATCCGAACATTGTAAGGATACACGAGGCAAGTGCTCATATTTCATGACACAAACTTACTCTCAATGTTTTTTAGGTGAAATGAATGAAGTTTTTAACTTACTAACTATCTGATATTCTGATCACAGGTTATCGGCTCAAAGACAAAGATTTACATAGTCATGGAATATGCAGCAGGAGGACAGCTCTCTGACAAATTGGTAAGAACACTTCATAACTATAACTCGATCATATATTGGTTCAGTTAAAGTTCGAAAGTTCTAGTTTTATCTGACTCTATTCATTCTCGAATATAAAGACTTACATGGAGAAGTTAAGTGAGGAGGATGCAAGAAAATACTTCCAGCAGTTGGTTGATGCAGTAGACTACTGCCATTCCAGAGGAGTGTATCACAGAGATTTAAAGGTAATGTAGCTATACTGAACTCTGAACTCCATTAGATTGTCCGATCTAAATAAGACCTCAAATTGACCTGTTTCGTTTACTATGCAGCCAGAAAACCTGCTTTTGGATAACCAAGGAAACCTCAAAGTATCAGACTTTGGACTCAGTGCATTGCAAAAGGTACATATTTACATATAATCAAAGTGAAATTCGTTTACTCAGTGTTTTCACTTACTAATTTCTGAACTAATAATGCCTACAGCCTGGAAGTTTGTTGTCAACAGCATGTGGTTCTCCAAGCTATGTAGCACCTGAGGTAAGAGGAAACTATTTTCAATCAAATAAATGTAAGGGAAAATGGTCCGACATTGTTGAAATGAAAGAACTAACTCTAATATTGTCTAATTTGGCAGGTACTGAATAAGAAAACTTACGATGGAGCAGCTGCAGATGTCTGGGCTTGTGGAGTGATCTTATTTGAGTTGTGTGCTGGTTATCTACCATTCATAGACCCCAATCTAATGAATTTGTACACAAAGGTATATATTTCCCTCACATAATTAACGGTAAAACACTTTTGATAGTACAAAGAACTCTTCATCTGACAAAGTTTCCTCTGCTGCATAGATATTGAGAGCTGAGTATGAATGTCCAAAATGGTTTACACCAAGTCAGAAGCAACTTATTGGCAGATTATTGAATCCCCGTTCAAAAAAGGTATGCGGATTTAAATTCATATAAAAGTATATGATCACTTAAAACAACAGATTGGTCTAACCAGACTCGAATTCTGTTTTCTGCAGAGAATTACAGTAGCAGAAATTGCTGAAGATGAGTGGTTTCAGAGAGATTATAAGCCTGCTGCAGGAATTTACTTCCAAGGAAAGAGCTACTCAGATGATGTTCGAGCAGTTTTTGAGCCTGAAAAGGTAATGACTAAACCTTATACAAGAAACACGGTTCAAGGATGAACATGCTAGCTAATTGCCAAGCCTTTTTTTTCAGGAAAGTTCAGAAGAAGATATTGTCCCTGAAACTCAAGGATTTATCAATGCCTTCCAACTGATTGCAATGTCTAGCGACCTTGATTTGTCAACCCTATTTGAAGAACAGGCAAGTCTACAAACACGAAACCAAAATATATTTTCCTCCTTATATCTGATTAATGAGGATTCTCTAGTGATTTTCTCAAATAAAGTAGTAATTTTTACTAATAAGAACTGTACTAATTAGATTAGTTGGTATCTTGAAAAACAGGACGACAAGAACAACAGGATAATGCTGGGATCGAAATACACAATCACTGAAACTATAGAAAAGATAGAGAAAGCAGCAAGTGATGCAAGTCTTTCAGTTGAATGGATGAGTAACAGCAAGATGCAAATACAACTAAAATCAAAGTTCCGTTCATCTTTTAACCTTTTGGCGGAGGTGATTGAAGTGGCACCAACAAATTGTGTTGTGGAAGTATCAAAACCTGCTGGAGAATCAGGAATATATAAAGAGGTATATTCAGGATTCTACCCCTGATATTTTCTTACTCTTTTCTTAAAAACCTAAGAAAAATGTTGAACTAGCTACTTTTTTTGTGTGTGTTCTGAAACAGTTCTGCAGAAGTTTATCTCAAATGCTAACAGAAAAATCACGTAAACATCGGAGATAAGATGTCAAACGATGATAACATCATTTTGCAAAGGTAAGAAGAACAGAAGATGGATCACTTGATACCGACTCTGAAGGAATAAGGATTTTTTTTTCTTCTGCATTGCGGGTTTTGTGACAGTCAAGTGAAAAGTGAGACACACAGGGAATTATATTATAGAGCTAAGCTTGAGGCAATTGATCCATATGGTAACAGAGGGACATGATGTCCATTATAGATTTACTTTTGATCCATATAGTATGTATGAGAAGAATGTAAGGTGAATGCAGTTACAGATTTAAGTTGGCTGCATTGATCTTTCAGACTTTCAGTTATTATTAGACTGTAACAGGCTCTAGAGGGCATAAGGAACTGATAGACAATGTTGATTACTCCCACTTTCTGCATTTAGTTGTCATTTAGCTGGTTCAAATTGTATTTATCAACATGACTGTAAAATCCGGACAGCGGAGTATATTTGATTTGCAAGACTTAGTCTCCGCTTTGTTTTGACGGAAGACTTTTGCAAAGGAAAATGGTTTTTCATTTTCCGGAAGAAAATCCAAATGGAAAGCAATTTTCCCTTGTTTGTTTGTATGGAAACAATTTTAGGGGAATAAAATACCCAGAAAACTTAGAAATAATCAGTCACTGGAAATTCTTAAAAATAAATTAACACAAATTAGATGACAATGTAAAATCAGACGATTTCTTCAATAAATTTAAAAAATCAACGCAAAAAAGATGAAATTATATTGGAGAAGAAGTTTCACGAGAATTATGATCAATTTTAGACAAAGAACGCTAATTTATCTATATAGCCAAAATCAAATAATATTCAAACAATGAATCTTTACTTGTGTTGAGATCGATAGCAAAGGAGGTGAGACAAATCACGTTGGAAAAGGAGAGAGGTAGGGAAGAGGTAGGAAAGTGTGGCATTCCAACTATTGCAAAGGAAAATGTATTTTCCTTTATGGAAAACTCTTTTCTAGCCCACTTTTCCTTCGGTTGAGCCAGAGGAAAGTAAGGAAACCATTTTCCTTGAAATAAACAGAGCCTTAAAGCCAATTACAGAGAAACAACTAACAAAAGGTTACCACAAAAACCAAAAGGCACCATTAAAGAAACTTGATTATCATACTAGCAACAAGTCTAACACAACTTTCAAAGAATGCAATTAAGATAGAGCAATACTATGCACATTTTGTTTAAGAAGCATGTTTCCGAACACTTTGCTGGTACTCCGTTCTCTGCACTCGACTAACGGAGGTAAATATGAAAATAAATCAAACAAAGACCAGACAACTCAGTGAAGTTGAAAACCTCAAACAAGTCTGAAATTATCAGCAAAGTAGACAGTTCAAACAAAAATAAGATGTTTAATTTCCAGACTAACAGATAGAAGGGAAATCAGGGATCCCTTCAAACACATTGCATACTTGCCACTTTGCCAGTACCGCCTCAGTAATATAAACATCATCAGGAAATACATATCTCAAAATTTATAGAGTACTTTATGTTACATTTGTCAAAGAAGATTGTACAAAAACTAGCTTTTTGCAGGAGAAGAAAGGCATTGGATAGCACAGAGGCCGCATTGACCACTGACTGTGACAAATAAAAAAGGGGAATGATTACAGGGAGATCATATACTGATATACTCGAAAGGAACATTCTGAACTCCAAAATTGACGTCTATTATAGACGTACATGAGGAAGAAATTTCGTAAAATACACGCATGCATGACTATATATGGTCTTAAAAATAAACCATTTCAAGTCTACAATTCAGACAGACCCATGGCAAGAGGCAGGACCATGAATAACATACGAAGAAGATTAAACCAGGAAGTTGTTGATCATATGGTAGATCACATCTTCTCCGTCAGAGTTCAACCAATAGCTCTTCACCTACAATTATCAAACAAATGCAACTATCAGTAGCCATTCTGTAGTCAAATTTGTGAATCCAACAAATAAACAGAAGAACAAGCAGTGATTATTTTGCTGTTTCAGCCATGCAGTTGGTATTATGTCACTTGCCTGAATGGTATTATGTGCAGTATATCGCTGTCTGCTCTGATGGAAGCTCACATCTACACGTTCCCAAGGTACTTGATTAAGACCTCTGATCATCTCCTCTACAAGGAACCAGGAAAAAAAAAGTTATCTGATAAGAAATGGAGAATAGTAGAATGCAGAACAAAGAAAACTCGTTTCCAAATATGTGATGAAGCTTGAGGGTATCCGACCATATTTAATTAAAAATACATTTCAAAAAGATATTGTGTCCAACTATGAAGAAGTTTGAGAGTTAAGAATGTCTTTGAATATTACTACTATACAGTGATCTAAGATATCTACAAAGTACTTCCACATAAAATTAAAAATAAAAATAAAAATGACTTAACATCTAGGATCTATCCAGCACAAAGCCAAGCAAATTGCAGGTAAAACAGACCTTCATAGTCAATTGTCTGGTTTTCAGCACATGAAGACACTTTATGGCGGCCATTTTCCAGAGTGTCATGCTCAACGTAAACAATGTGAGGGTACTTTTCATCATTTGCGAGTAGATTAGACTGAAATATACAGAAGGGAAGAAATATGTTTGATAAAATTTTATCAGAAGTCAAACATATTATTTGAACATTTGGTGAAAATGAAACTGACTAAGTCAAAGGAACACCAACCTTTGGTAGTTCATGCCGTCTGCGGATTGAAGAGGTGCTCCACCCAACTACATCTTAACAAACAGTCAAGAACAACAAAATAACTGCAAACCAATGGCTTATAAAAAGCTATTCACATAAGAACAAGGGCAAAAACAAAAACAAAATTAATAAAGAAACGGATACGATCGAAGTTCACATTGGCATAGGCAACACGTCGCTTGAAAGAGCGTAAAGCCGAACTGTGAAGATCAATTAAATAACTAGATTATGTTGATGAAAAAGTAAATATTTAAAAGTAAACCTTGAGACAACTAATGATATACCAACATGAATTTTAGTTCATATGAATCAGAAGCCATACGAACAAGAAGTGGAAGTTTGCCTTCTTCAGCATCATTTAGAAAGAGATGCTTCCCAGATCTTCCAGCAATCAAGTGCGCAGTTTGTGAAGCTTGTTTCTCCAAGAAAAGAACGCCACAAAGGAAGGGTAACTGTCGTGAAAACAAAATGTGGACGAGAATAAGGTTTCCAAGAAGACTAGTAATAGCTCTCCAACAATGAATGGATCAAATTGAGAAATGAACAGCACCACTGCTGCCATCTTCTTTGCTCCAACATTGGAGGTAAGAAACATAGAGCTCAGAAATTTTCCATATAGATGTCTTAAAAATTACCATGAACCCAAAATCACCTCCTAAACTGTTCAGAAAGCATACGAAGGAGAAATATTGAAGCACAACATGATAGTCAAAACATCCAAAGAAACAGTGCTAGTAGGAATCCCAAACTTTAATCATAATCTGAATGTTCTTGGGCTTCATAGGACACTCAAAACTTAAGTTCTGTTAGCCGTAATTGCTTCATTTTTTGGCATGAAAGGGAGAAAAAAATGTAGAGGAAGTTCTCCTCAACCAGCTATAACATCAAGTCAAGGAGATTAATAAACTTTGAGCAACTCCCCTCCTGTTCACATATTTCTCAAAACTTTAAACAACGGTTTAGCATTGTATCTAACAAGACTAAAATTGTAGCTTGAAGTTTATCCTTTTTTCCAGCTAAAGCTTCTAGCTCACATACATGTAGAGACATTTACAGTAGAAGTTTCAAGCTTTCGATTTTCAGCATGTTAAATTTGGATATATTGTTTTATAAAACAAAAATGAGAAAAAGGAGTTGATTTAGGATGCTTAGCCCATGGCACATAACAGAGAACACCCAATAAAACAGCCAATAAAACAGGCTTAATGTTCACCAAGTTTGACTGAGAAAAGATGTAGAGCTAATCGTCTAATCCAATGACAATATTGTAAAAACGACTCTCTAGAAATTTATATGACTACTAAAAGACTCGGTGTAAGGAATAAATCAAAATGGCTCTTAATACCTCTTCGCTTCCTTTCTATGAAGTAGAAGATGGTCGTCCCGTTGTCGTCCTATTATCGCTTTTGGGTCAATTGGAAACAACCTTTCTGCAATTGCAGGGGTAAGGTTGCGTACGTCCCCCCCCCCCCTACCCGCTTCTTGCGGGAGCCTCTTTGAGGCAATGGGGTAATGATAATGAATGAATGACTAGAAGACTCGGTGTCAGGAGAGGGATAGTTAGAATTAAAGTTTGGCGATCTTTACGTGCGCATTGCCTGAGCTAAAAATTGAAAAACAAGCTTTTTAGAGGCAGAACAAATATCCAGCTTGTCTGTGACAAGCAGGCACAAATTAACAATCTAAGTCGCTCTAAAGTAGAGAAATTTAAATGAGAAATAACAGTTCGAGTTGAGAAAAAATACTTATGCCAGTTTAGCTGAGGTACCCACCTGTCTGTGACCTCGTGAACCCAGATGTGGAGTTGCAACAGTTATGAAGTTCATGGGTTCCAGTCCAGCAATTCTACCTTTGCAATCTTCCTCGACCCTTTCCTCCCTACAATTTAAAGTCTCTTCTTCCATGTAGTTTCCGTTTGCAACTAAAACGTTTGATGTTTCGAGAGGCTCGTATAGCTTTCCAACAGCATGTCTTGCAACAAGACCGCCCAAAGAATGTGAAATAAATGATATCTTCTGCAACCCAGGCCTACGGCTGATAACAGTGGATACCTGAAGTATGTGGAAAAAAGTACCAAACATGTCACCACTAATGGTCCTGAAAAGAGAAGCAAACATAAAATATTCACAGCGAAGACAAGGAAAGCAGTTTTGGATAACTTAGGCAATGAGGATGAAATAGCTATTACCCTATTACCCAAGTACCTCGTCAGCTAGACGTTCACCCATCAAGTCAACACCATCAAATGTCAATGTAGCAGTGTTGCATTGACTGCCTGCAATCAAGAAAACAAGAGAATCTTTCAACTGCGAACTTGATCAATTTTTTCAGTCGAAAATAGAGATCAGATAAGCTTCCTATCACAAAATTTACTTTTTCTTTCTTTTTCTAATGGAAAAATAGAAAAAAGCGGGTAACGACAATTTATTGCTGGAAATATTTTCCTGATAAATAAGTAATATGACTAGCGGTGAATCCCAAAATCCCTTGAAATTCAAATAGAGCATCAAGTGAATACAATTAAACCCAAAAGGTATACGGATATTGAACCTAATTGCATTATGAATTTATGATTGCCTGCAAAAAATCATTGAAAAATCAACTAAGCAGAAACAACAGGAGGCACAAAATGGAACTCACAGTGCACCATTACTTTGTCAGGGAGCTGCTTCACAAATTGATCCGCAGCAAATTTCCAGTCAGTTGCACTAAATTATGAGTGACCACAAGTCAAGTCAGTATAAGTAGGCGAGAAGCAAATGATATAATTATAGAAATAAAAATGACTCAAAACTTCTACTTGTATTAAGTACCATATTATTCAGACAGGAGAAAGCTACGAGGTATTATTTTTCCAGCTGTATAAAACACATGGCCAATATGTACGGTGAGACACTCTTTACAAGTGTGTGCATAAGGTGGTAGCAGAACCCCCACCTCCCCTCTCTGCCCCTTTAAACAAAAAAGGTTTATAACTGGAAGACAGAGACATAAATCCCTTCTCATATTGAAAAATGAAATTAGCCAAGTTTAATACTACTATAAAATTTCTAGCAGTAAAAGACCATAAAGATGAAATTGAACCACCTTATACAAATAGAGAAAACAAAGATGAGCCATACGGTCACACGGACACAGAGGGGCGAAAAGACGAGGGTTTATCAACATCCATCTTTAGGCTGATTCAGCACCAAACAATAGAGGGTAAGATGGAAAGTCGTTATACTTTTATTTCACTCACCTATTTGTTCCGGCAACAAAATACCCCAAGAGTACACACAACTTAGCCACTCAAATTGTTAAATTCCTCACCACCACGCATGAGCCAAGGCATGCCTATTTCACCACTACTGCCCACCCCCATCCGCCTTCCCTCTTTTCTTTCTTTTACATGGCATTCAAAATCTCAACAAAATCAATTTGTCTAAGAAGATATCAACTAGGTGAGAATCAGTGTATTTCCCTTTAAACCATTCATCAAAGTAGAAATCAAATAGAACATTCTTTGTTTTCATGAATGGCCATCTATCCTCAAGTCCTGAACTTCCCATCATCTAGATAAGACTTCCTATTGGCATCACCATACACAAGCATCCCCTTAAAAGCTCAACTAAAATCAGTTGTCCCACATGGTACATTTCTCAAGCTCGAGTTTCGGAGTTAACCGTTGAGTTCAATCATTCACTAGAGTTTCTAACTTCTCTCGAATAGTTATCGTATGTTCACCCTCCAACACAATATTCAATTGTAGACTACCATTAACCTAAAAATACTTTCTATCATGTCAACCAAACAATCAAAAGAACTTGAAAGAATTACAATAGTGACTAACATTGCCATTAAAGCACCCCCTTAAACTCTCATCTAAAACCATTTCTCCCACGTAGTACATTTTCTCAAGCTCAGGTTTCAGAGTTAACCTACGAGTTGAATAATTCAGACCAGTTAGTTGCTTCTCTCGAAAACTAATTACAGTTTACCTTCTAACACAATATGCAATCATGGAATAATCATTAGCTAACAATAATTTTCGACAATGTAAACAAAACAATCAAAGAACTTTTAACGAATCACAAAAAAGAATGTAAAAGAAAGAGAAAGAGGACCTTCCAATAAGACCATTAACCATGACAACAAGATGCTTAGGAGAGAGCTTAGCCTCAACCATGGCAGTATCCACAACATCTTGCCCACAAGCAACAGACTCAGTCTCAGTATTCTGCCCTAGTTGCTTCAATTGCTTCTCTTTCCCACCCCCAAAACACCCAATTCCCATTTTCCTAAGAAATTCCATAATCACAATATTATCAGATTTATTCTGAATAGAACTACTAAATTGTTTGTGCTGAAAACCCCCTTTTTTGAAGTGAAAACTGCAAGAAAAAGGTGTTTGAGCAGGAAATTTAACTGGGGTCTTGCTGTTTTTCTGCCTACAATTAGATCTCCAAGTAATGGGGTTTGAGGATTTGATGATCAATGCAGAATTTGGGTGCAAGAATATCATGAGATTAGAAAATGGGAATTTGGGTTCATTAAAATTATTAAAGAATAAAAAAGGGATTGATTTTGGGTGTGAAAAGGAAGAGAAGCAGGCAAAAAGAAGGGATCTTTTCAATGATCTTCCAAGGAATTGACAACTCAAAGGAGTGGAGTGTTTGTTGATGGTGGCAAACTGGCACTGTTACTGCATTTTGCAACTTTTTGAAGTTTCTTTTCTTGGAGCCTTATGTAAGGATGAAGGTTACCTCACGTTGTCCAAAAAAAATGAAGGTTACCTCAAGTCAAAGCTCTCCCCTCAAAAAAAAGAAGAAAAAAAAACCTCTCTCACTAAAGAATCACAAGGAAGGAGAAAGTCTTGCTCCATAATGGCTTGTGTCCAATCTGAACACAAGTGGGGTGTATTTGGTCTTTTCACCGAAAAAAGGAGAGGCCCACAATAGTAAAACGGACTCTGTTTTGCTTTGCTGGTCAAATTTTCATATTTCAAAAATTTTGAATTTGAAGCAGCAGGTATTTAATATTCACATTGATCTCTCTCCTCCTTGTTATTCTCTCTCCTCCTCCAAAGCATTTCAGGTTCCATTTGTTCTCCTCCTTCAATCCAATTTCACGGCGACAGTGTACTGGGCAAAAAAATTCACACCTCCATTTTCAAGACGAGCTAGGATTGTTCGTTTATTTGGTGAATTCGTGAAAGCAATTGCGCTGGAGGAAGAATTATTTGTCATAAAGAGGTAAAACCCTAAAACCCTAATCGAAAATTTAAAAAGTTTATGTATTTAGGGTTTTTGGAGGCTTTATATTTGTAATCCTAATTGTTATACTTAACTCGTTTAATTTTAAGAATTTCTGGTTTTCAGTTAGGGTTTCTGGTTTAATTGCTGCATGTTCTTGTTCGTTTATTAATATTCGTTTATTAATATTGGTTATTTAATTATTAGGCTGATGGTGGAATTAGGAGTATGAATATTGGTTGTTTTGTAACTGGGTGGTGATTTTTGAACAAATTGGTATATTTGATGTCGCCTAAATTATGGAAATTTGCAAGAAATAGTGTTGATAATCTGGAGAGTTGTACTAAAAAAATCGAATTATTTTTAAAAATGATCATAATTTTATATTGATCCTAAAATGGTATTAAAAGTGTATGACAGTTTGGTATCGCAAATTAAATTTGGATTGGTAGATTTGTACCAAATGGGTCTAATTACTGGGATATGTGTGGATGTTTATATGTGTGCATTTTAAAAAGAAAGTAATTGTAGTGTGAAGTATTTGAATGTTGTGAATTTGTTGTGTTTAGTTTACATTGTCATTGTAGTCATTAAGTTTTATAATTTTGTAGGAAAATGGGTAAACGTAATGCTCCACTTCCAAAGGAGAAAAAAACAGAGGAAGACGTTGTTAAGGGAAAGGGCATGTCTACAAGGGCAGGAACACGAACGGTAATTAGTACAAGAATGCTATTGTAATTAATAGAAAAATCCAATTCTATTTTTAATATTCAGACAAAAGTAAACTTGTTGTGTTGTGGGTGTAGAGAACAACTGCAAGCGGGCTAAAGGCAGTGGAAGGTTCTTCTAGTGGAAAGAAGAGAAAAGTCTATGATGCGGAGAGTAGTGGAGAGGAGGAGCCACGTACAGAGAGCAACGATGACGAGGACGTCGTTAGTATTCATAACGTAACCACTACTATTAGACTGAAGGTTTGTTGAATTGTTAACTACCTATTTTATCATGGATATCTAGTTTATGATTACTTAGAATATATGTTTATTGAGTGTTGTTATATGGTTTTGATTGAGTTCCATTGTTGTATGCATCTTAGTTGAGTGTAGGTGCTCAGGTGAAGAAATCGGAGGCTGTTGTGTCGACCAGGCTGAGGAAGGCGGAGTAATGCATGAGAATGATAGGCTTGAGGTGTTTTCAAAGTTGTTGTCAGTGTTGGATGATAGTCGAAGGGATTTAGTAAGAAAAATGGGGTTTGGAGCCCTCCTCACCCTGAAACTGCGCAACATGTCCCCGGAATTTGCCTACTGGTTAGTGACCAGGGTAGATGGTGCTAATGGGGTATTCTATGGTGGGGGCGATATGGAATTCAGCCTCGATCCCATCCAATTTAACTGCGTTTTGGGGCTGTCTATGGGTACTCAACCTGTACCGTCTCTTAATGGCAACCTAAACACACGCCATAGAGATATAGCAGACCATATTGTTCAGATGTATGGGGATAGTGGTGGAGTTTCTGTTCAGAAAGCTTGGGAATTTGCAGTTGGGATGAGGGATGGACAGGGTAAGGCGATGGGTACTATTGTCCCAATTGTAACGAGAGAGGATGACTTTGAATTTAGAATAGCATTTATGATTGTTATACTGGAGTTGGTGTTGTGCCCAAGCGCAGACGGGTTTACCTTGGCAGGGAGGTTGTTACCTGCCGCATCGGTAGCACCGGAGTCAAATTCATATGATTGGTGCATGTTCTGTTTAGAGTGGCTAAAGATATGGTGCAAAATGTTTGCGCATCAGTTTGATCAGCATGGAGTTGTGTCCGGTTTGGGGGGCTGCAGCCTGTTTTTGACGGTTGGTATTACTGAAAATATTTATATTTATTGTGTATAATTTTGCAAAGCTCTTATTTGATTCTGAAGTAAGTTGGTTATTGTTGTAGGTATTCTACCTGGACCACTTGAATGTGGTGCCTAGGCAATGGTGTTTTATGCCGAGGGTGGTTGTGTGGTCCCAATCTGATGTCGATGCCCTGGTAGAGGCAGACAAGAAAGCTGGAAGTGACTATGGAAGAACTCAAGTAAGATGGAATACCAAAAATTCATGTTGTGTGAGTAGTGATTCAGTAGTATAGTGATTCATTAGTATATGGACTTATGTTTTATTTTGATGTTCCACAACCAGTCTGTTGACGTTGCTTACAGCGAAAGACACCATCCTCGATTGCCAAGAGATATGCGGGGTTCCTACATCGCAAAAGAGGTTATTTCTATTGTGTCTAATTTGTTTTGATTTAATTAGTTTATAATTTTATAAGTTTTTGGCATCCATCCCGCAGTTAGGGGTGTTCATTACCGGGTACCCGGCTAAACGGGTACCCGGAAATGCGGGTACCCGAACTTCCGGGTAGTAAATTTTTCGGCCCATGACCCGACCCGGAATAACCGGGTACCCGATAAACGGGTACCCGGTTATTCCGGGTCGGGTCATGGGTACCCGATTTTATTTATTAAAAAAAATTCTGTGCTTTTTGTAAACAATCATGTAGCATGAATGCTAACTGATTTCCATGGTTAGGCAGGCAAATTAGTAATACTAACTGATTTCCATGGTTCTGCAGGCAAATTAGAAATTTTGAAATTACTGATTTCCATGGTTTTGCAGGCAATACTAACTTCTAAACTTACAAAATTCTAATACTACTAATCTACACTAAATTCGTATGAAATATGAATAACTAAATTTCTAATACTACTAATCTAAATCAAAATTCGTATGAAATATGAATAACTAAATTCGTATAAATCTAACTTACAAATTCCTATGAAATATGAATAACTAAATAACTAAATTCGTAAAATCTAACTTACAAATTCCTATGAAATATGAATAACTAAATTCGTATAAATCAAAATAACTTGAAGTGAAAAATAAATTCGTATAAATTAAATTCGTAGAAATTATAGAAATGAAATTCGTAGAAGTTATAGAAATTAAATTCGTACATAACATCATAATATTCTGAAGTGAAAAATACCTTGGAGTGAAGCCTTGCGAGTTGCGAGTTGCGAGAGTGAGGAGAGGAGGACTGAGGGTGAGAGCCGTGAGCCGTGACCGGAGATCCGTGAGAGAGGGAGGAGGACTGATGAAGAGTTGAGTGCGGCGGAGCCGCTGAGGAGGGTGGGAAAGTTGAGGGTTGAGGAAGAAGACAGAGTAACAGAGGAAGAAGGGGAAGTTGAAGCGAAGGAAACAAAACCCTAATTTCCTTGTTTTGGGGCTTTTGAGTTTTGTCTCATCTCTCAATGAGTCAATGCTCATGTGCTGTACCGCTGTACGTAATTTTCCAAAAAAATGGGAATTTTAAATTTTTTTTTTTTTTAAAACGGGTATATCCGGGTACCCGTTTAACGAATATGGAGGCCCATGCCCCGACCCGGTACCCGAGATTTTTACCGGGTCGGGTACCCGGCCCATTTATTTCTAAAAAATCTGCAAATTACCCGCTTTAAATGTAGCGGGTCGGCGGGTCAACGGGTCGGGTAATGCGGGTCGGGTATTTTTGAACACCCCTACCCGCAGTAGATATTCTGATTCTGGTTGGGAAAAATTGTATATAGGTTCTGAATGTTTTAACAACCCGATTTGAGAGAATCGAGGAGCAAATGCACAACCAAGGAGAGGTTTTAAGAAGTATCAAACTTGATTTGTCAAAAATGGTAGGGGTGAAAGATAGTGGGCCTAAGGACACTCAAAGTGGAGGTACAAGTGGTGGTAGTGTGGCTGGTGTGGTTGTTGGCCCTACTCTCGGAGGTACGCAGACAATCAGGCCGGCCACAATCGGAGTTCCGTCGCCGGTGGGTTTTGCACCGGCCTTTGGTTCAGCTCGGGGTTTTGGCACTCGAGGATTTGGGTTCCCTCCGCCTTCCACTACAGTCTCTCCACTTTTGGCGAGTGATCCTAGAACCCCTGGTCCATCTTCTGCGGTTTCCTCAGATGTTCTTGGATTTATGGCTCTCTCTTCCTCTGATTGTTCTGTCCCTACGAAATATGTGACCGCGCTACAGACTGAAGTACAATCTCCTGCTCAGAAGCCGGTACATTTTCGTACACTAATGTCAATGAACAATCCAATATATACTTATCTTAGAGAATTTTAATGTTGGGATATACTTATCTATTTTGCACAGGTAATCACCACTGAATTTCTAAAGGTAGTTCCAATTCTTAGGAGCTCCCGGAAGAGTCGAACTGATATGGAGAAGGAATTGGTTGCTTTCATCAAGGAGTGCCAGGGAAATAGCAAGTAAATGTCAAACTTTTTAGTAAACTATAAGGGGATTATGAATGTTTTTTGTTAATGTTTATAAGTTTGAACCTGGAATACGACAGTTGATTATTCTTCAATTGATCAATATTTGCAGGGATGAAGGACCAGAGTTGATTGAGTTCGATGGTTTATGTCTAAGCCAATACCAGATGTATCGAATGGTAGCAATGGATGAGTATGCGGGGATAGAATATGTCAGAGTGGCTAGTAAGATGTATACTAGCAGGTGGAAGGCAGAATTGGGTGCCGGTAGAGGACGAAGTGTAATGCTTGAACCTGGTTTTGGGGTTAGTATTCAGACAAATTTCTCATCTATGTTATCATGATCCGATCATTTTTATTTAAACGTATCTTGAGCTGCCTTCTAATTGTGGCAGGTTAAGGTACAAACAAACAATCCCCCTCAGTCTCTTATAGCCCCTTACGGTGCCCCCTTTGAAAACCTCGTCATTCGGGAAATGTTTGTGGTATGCATACTTACTAAATTAAATAAATTTGGGATAATTCTCTGTAAATTTATGTAAATTTATCAAGACTCGTGGTATTGTCTCTAAATTTAACTTAGCATTTCCATTTCGCAATTTATGCTAGGTTGTAGTACCCGTATTGCACATGTACTTCACTCTTCCACCGCACAGACGTTGGTATTGTGTTGCATTATCCATGAAGGATAAGAGGATTTTGGTGCTTGATCCTACATCAGACGAGCCTTTGTTAGAGCACAGTCGTTTGGTTAGCCACATGGTAATGATTGTATGTAAGAACATTTAATAATTATCGCATACATTTCATACATATGGTTGACTTATTAATCTTGTAGTCGAAGTACTTGGACATGCTTTTTTACTCTAAAGACGAGTCATGGGTAAAGGATGGACTGAGTGGATGGGGGGGTTGATCTTGTTTTTGTCCCACCGAGCGATGAGTAAGTAACCCAACACAATCTCTTTGCGTAAATATAAGTTGGTGGTTTATATATGGATTTTATGGTTTGATAACTGTCAAACACTGGTCATGCAGTATGTCAAGTTGTGTTGTAATGCTAGCATGGATAAAGGACATAGTCCAACGCAACAAAATATCTGCCAAATTCAACCCGGTACGTTCATTTTGTGAATGTGTTCACTTGTGTGTGTTTTTTAAAACAATAGTCTGTTGTAATGCTATCAACATATTTATTTGCTATCTTTTCATCATCAGGGTGCCATAGAGGATGCAAGGATATCACTTGCTGTTGATGACATCTTGTGCGATTTGAATTTTGAGGAAATCTGAGGTGTACGACCTTATTTGTGGGAGGCAAGTCCGTGTGTAGGCCGTGTTTACGTGTTTGGATTTTAGTTTTTGGATGTCCTTGGATTAGTTTTTGGATGTACTTGGATTACAGTTCTGTAGTTGGGCAACTCTGTTGCATTTGAATTCTGGCACTCAGACTGAAGTTAATTTGGATACTTAAGTACTTTAGTTAAATGATCAACATTTGAAGGTGTATGTGAATGAACAGGTAGAAATCAGATATTTATGAATTAAGATCTCTGGTTTGTAGTTATGTATGGGGTATTTTCTTTTACATAAATCAACACAGGTGGAAATCAGATATTTATGAAATTTAATGAATTTCTGGTCAACTTTGGTATGAGCATGAAATTTGTCAACTAAGCTTTGGTACATTTCATGTAGTACGAACTTCAAGTTTGGTATATTTCATTTTTTGGTTTGACTTCCAAAGTGGTCAAATTTTGTACATTTCATGTAGCCAGAACTTCGACTTTGGTACATTTCATGTAGCCAGAACTTCGACTTTGGTACATTTCATAAATTTGTAATTGGTCAACTTCGGTACATTTCATTTAGTACGACCCATCAAATTTGCTACAGTTTTGGTGAATATTAAATTGGTCAACTTTGGGACATTCAAATTTGCTACAATTTGACTTCCTTCTATTTGGTACCACCCATATTGACTTATATAAATAGGCAAAGGGTTAAATAAACAATAATAATCCAAAAGCAACTTCCAAGGCCCTTATATTTTAGGAAAAGTAGACCTTAATTTCCATTCAAAAGGCCAGTAATTTATCCGAAAAGCAGTAAAATATCCCAAATGCAGTTAATTATCAAAAAGCAGTAAACATTACCACTAATTAATCCGATTAAAACTTAAACAGTAGATAATCCAGCTAAAACAGTTACATAATATAACTACGAATCAGATGCCTTTCAAGTACAGGTGATTGCGGACAATGCTTCATCCTTTGCTTCATTAAAATCCGAGAGAAAGTCGTCCATTAGTAGCGCTTTTCGAGCCACAACAATATTTTCCTACAATGATGAATGAATGGTAATTAGAGTTCGGAGCAGCAGTTTTAGTTCGCCAGCTAAATACAAAGGCACTTACCATTCCATATTTTGATACTATACGAGCGGCCGATGACTTTATCCATCCCAACATTAGTACCCCGCAGCTATGACTGCAAAAAATCCAATTGTGATTAAACGGGAACAAAAATTTGAATCGACACATAGAATGAATCATCAGTCCACTAGTTCACATACTTGTCGGTGTTGTTCATAAGCTCGACTAGTTGTCTTCCCCAACTACCCATTGTGCCTAGTTCCCAATGGGGGTCATGGACATTTAACATCGTGTCAATGGTCGGTATCTGTGATGTAAAGCATTCACAATAATCTGAACATCAATCCCAGAAATTGGAATTTGTAGTTGACAATCGGCGTAAAAACTTTGGAAGCAAAACATACCATATTTTTGAGAATGGCCTTATGCTTCTCTTCGGGGTTGGGGTACATGGTATCCATGAACCATATGGTCTTCTCCTTCAACTCAAATGCAGCACACCACCAATGGTCATCGTCCAACACAGGAACAAAAATATGATTCATCATATTACCAATGAATTATTAATAGTTATTTGTTTATTCAAAGAACACGTGATAGGAGAATGTTAAAACTAGGAAAAATATCCTACCACACAAATCTAGGATGCAGTAATGCCACGAAGTGGTTGGCCGTGCTTCTTTGCTAGATGTTCGAAAGGATCCTTATTCGTAATTACCCTCATCTATAATATTAAATTATGTTCGATGAATAAATTCTGGCATTTCACTTAAACATCTAATACTTAAAAATGTTATTTAATAATTCAATTTAAGGCGTACCGCAAAAGTTGGGTCAAGCATTATTCTCCGACTCATGCCTTCGTAATCCAATGCCCACTTTTTCATATACATCTGGGCAGCCATCCTTACATAGTCAGCACTGACCCTCGCTCTTGTATGTAGGACCCCATATAAGTCTCTTTGGGTTGCACTCCTGTCATCGCATTTAATCATGACTTATCCTGGACTGCAAAACATGACGCAGAACTGGTTTAGTTAAGGTATTAAATGGGATCATATTCTTCATAAGTTGGTTAACTTACTTAGCCTCGTCTTGCAAATCTTTCCATCTCTTAACGAATGAAGTTATGTCATTCACCGGACCTGTGACCCTTTGGTTTGTGCCAGACACGAAATCTCCGGAAAATACTGCTGAAGATGGAACATGAGGTCGGTGGCCTAAACTCCTCCTCCTTGATCCTTCTCCAGCAGCGGCCTCATTCAACTCCTCATGATTGACACGCGCATCCTCATTCAACTCCTTACTATTGACTGGGTCGTCCTGATTCAACTCCTTATTGTTGACAGGGTCATTCTCATTATTGACATGACACTCTTCGTTAACTTGTGCTAATACGGATTGGAGAGATTCATTTGCAACTTTGTCAATGACATCACTAACTGATACGTGATGCTGATTGTCAATGTGCAACAAATCGTCGACAGTTGCCATCTTCTTGTTGAACACGTCTTGCTCAGTCTGGGTTCTTTGCGAGGTTGGATTGATCATCCTTGGACTTGCCAGTTGCTCAAGAGAAATGAATGGTTGATTCAAACCAAGATCAAGATCTGGTATATTATCAGCAAATTGTTGAGCTGGAGATTGGATATGGAACTGGTCATGTATGGGAAAGCCAAAGGGTCATGTGTTGTCCTGGGCCGTTTGCAACTTATCAATCTTCTCCTCCAGCCTCTCAAAGTAAGGTGTGATCAACTTCATAACCTGAACCATGACCCAATTTTAGTGTGTATACTCGAACGATTTATAAAATGTAAAAAAATACATATGTAGTTTAATTATACATTAGTAACCAGCCTTGTATCCTCGCAATCCTTATCTTCCAACGAGTTGGGTGTAATTTTATCTCTGGCGAGTCGAGGATGTGGTTCCCCATATGCAACGTCCAGTGACTGCCACAATAAACATTAAACATTTTCATAAATACTAACCAAAATAAGTTTGCTACATGATTTTAATTTTGTGATTCATTGTAAAGGATCAACTTACTGAAAGCTTTCCGTAGTTGTCAGTTTCCTTCTTGTCCAAACCCCTAGCCAGGAAGACATGCTCAGTTGTCCAAACTCCTATCCTTGGAAACTCGTTCCACGACAGAGGAGGCATGTTCAAATGATCTAAGTAGAATATTTGTTGACCAAATGCAATGATGTTAATAATTCATTTAAAAAAACGAAAAGTAACATTCACTATTGGAAAAATGGTTTGGGAAAGTACCAAGAGGAACAGAGTACAACCTCCACATCCCGCCACGAACCCTGCTTTATCAAACTTCTCAGCAAATTCACAAGACTTAGTCATAAGCCAGTCATGGGAAAACGTACACCAATCATATTCAATTGACCTGCCTACCACAGTACATGCTTGCATCAAGGTCTTAGACATATACGATCCATCAGTCGAGGGACATACGACCAGACCCAAAAGCGCCATCAAGAAAGCAGTACGGAATTCGCTAAGGGCCGACTCGGTTTCTAGCTCGATGATGTTGCCATCTTCATCCTCTTCGACTAACGCATCGATGCCTGAACGCAACGAAACCATTTCCTTTCCCTCTCCATTCACCATAGTAAATTTCCGAGACACCTTCCCAGCTTAACAACCAACGCCGGACTATCAACCACGTCGAAGGGAACCGTCTTATCTCCCATTGGGAGATCAAATACGCATTTCCATTGTGTTGGGAAAAACAGTAAGACTCTGCCATCACCTGCAACCAAGGTATGGGCAACTCCATCCACCCTAGTCATTAACCAATAGCAGAACTGTCGCGAGAGTTGGGTCAACTTCAACTTTAGCATCCCACCAAAACCCATTTGTTTCACAACTTCGATTCTAGAAGCATCAAACCTTTTGATCAACTTCGAAAATGCATCAACACGGCAAATAACCGCTGGTTGCTGTAAACATGAAAAGCGTATGGTCATATGCAAACATACCTACACACCTAGAAATGAATAATGGGACCCTGATTTTTAATGAATACAGTTTTATGATTTAAATATAGTTGACTGACTAACCTTGTTGCGACATTTTTGTAGTTGCGTCGCAACACATAACTCTTCCCTCTTAACTTGTTCCCCGTTTGAAAGACCTTTGGTTCTTCTCACAACATATTGCTGCTACTGTATAGCAATTTGAAAAATATTAAGATTTATTTTTTGTCAATCAACAGGGGAACCAAATACAATGACTCACTCCTGCTGCATAGCTTTACCTGTGGCCGTGGATTTGGGGTAGGAAGTCGTTTCTTTTTTACACCTGGTTGGGGTAATAATTTCCGAGAAACTTGTTGTTTGTATCCCCTCTTAATTGGATATGGCTCTCGCTCTGGCACTTCATCATACTCCTTATCAGAATTCTCAACTTCATCATAATTAGTCTCCTCAGCTTCTTAGTCCTCATCACCCTCATCACGACTTTCATCTTCGTACGAATCTTCCTCTACGACCGCCCTACTCTTCTTCGTTGCCGGTTTATGATTATGTTTAAGTACACTTAAGTCACTGGTGAAGTAATTACACAGTTCATCATCCCCAAAGTCCTCGAAAGTTTTATGTTTCTTGTATTTGGACTTTGAAGTTCCCTCATATTCAATGAAATTACTCCACACTTTTCTCTTCATATGACTATGAACTAGTCCCTTCCTCAAGACACTGTGAAAATAATAAATTGGGACAAAAAATCAAATATTTATACTCATGTCAAATCACCAACAACAAACACAAAAAATGACCATACATTACTCAAAATGGTTTAGTTCATTAATTTTTAACAACCCTAATGTATACACGAGAAATTTTGAATTGGGTATTAATAAAGTTAACTACAATTACTTTATAGTCATGTCAAATCACCAACAACTCACAAAAAAAAATAACCATACATTAATCAAATTGAGTACGTTACTTCAATTTTACAAACCCTAATTTAAAAACGAGAACTATTGAATTGGGCCTTTTGAAAAACTTGAGTACAACTACTTAATACTCATGTCAAATCACCAACAAAGACCGCAAAAAATGACCATACATTACTCAATTTGTAAGAACCCTAATTTAAGAACCCTAATTTATAAACGAGAACTTTTGAATTGGGTCTTATGATAAACTTAACTACAATTACTTTATACTAATGTCAAATCACCAAGAACCAACGCAAAAAATAACCATACATTACTCAAAATGGGTTTGTTAATTCAATTTAAGGAACCCTAATTTTTAATTGGGAACAAGTTGCGAATGAAATTGAAATACTGAAATTGTAAAAAAAATAATGACCTTGTTACCTGACGCAAGATAAAGGGTCGTGGATTTGGTGAACGCCGTCGACAAGGCAAGTCGGAGAGGGGAAGTCGAAGAATAGAGAAACTCCAGGAGAGAGAAAGGAAACCAGAAGAAATGACAGGAGAGAGAAAGGAAACCAGAAGAAATGACAGGAGAGAGAAAGGATTTTCCTTTTATATTGCTTTTTAAAATAAAATTATTGGTTTAATATAAAGTTCTCTCTACTGTGGAATCGACAAGTGTCTTTCTTTGGAATAATAAATTTTTTGAAAAATAATTATTAGTCAAATTTCCCCCCCCCCCCCAAGAAAAGGACACTACTAGGACAATTTTAAGCCAACAATTGTTGAATCATTTTTAAATCACTAAGTACGAACTAAAGGTAGTATCTGGCATGTTTATTAAATAATACATACCAATTTCGCTAGTATGTATCATGTTTATAAAAAGTATAAGTACCAAATGACGATAGTATCTAACAAAATTATAAAACGCTAAGTACCAATACCAAAAAGGACATAAAGAATAGTACAAAGATGTTCACTAATGTTTGAAAACTACTGAGGGTTAATGGTTAAGGGTTAAGGGTTAAGGGTTAAAGGTTTAGGGTTAAGGGTTAAGGGTTAATGGCTAGGGTTAATTAGGGTTTAGGGTATCTTTTATTCATCTTATCACCAATTTCATTGATTGTTACATGTATCATTTATTAATCAAAACCCCTAATAGCCGCATGGACCCGACTCATACCTGAACCGGATCATAAGTGCACTTGAAGTTCATATCGGGTCGGGTTTATACCAGGTCATGTTCATATCCTATCTGGTTCATATCGGGTTGAGTTTGATTCATGTTTAGTCATACCAATTCGGATACAACTTATAAACAACATAGGGTTAGTAAAGCAAAGTGAAAGGTAAAAAAGGTCATATGATTTGTTTAAGTGATTTATAAGTAAGGTTCATTTTTTTTACACAAAACTAATTCCTTTCATAAACATAATCAATTTTCATTCGTAAGCAATCCGGTTTTCATTCGATAGCTAGGAGCCTAGGATCGATATAGATCGGTTTTGATTTGTACATAAACATAATCGATTTTCATTCGTAAGCGATCCGGTTTTGATTCGATAGCTAGGATCAATATAGATAGGTTTTGATTTGTACATAATGTATGATATTAGGGTTTAGGGTTTAGGGTTTGGGATTTAGGGTTTGCACAAGACCTACACATGAACGTATTTTTTCTTAAAGAAGTTCAAATAAAAGGAAGTGCATAGATTTAATACAATCAATGAATCTATTCTAAATTATGTATGGACTTATAATTCTAAATTATCTCCTATACTATGTGATATATAGATTACTGGACACTAAGTATGGACTTCTGACAATTTGGTACCCTCGTTATACAAATACAGCCCATGCGTGTTGAACTTGGTACAGTTTTTGTACCAATTAGGTTATGTGTGTTTTACTTGGTACAGTTTTTGTACCAAATTGGGTAATGTGTATTGTATTTGGTACATTATTTGTACCAATTTAGGTTAATTGGTACTTCTTAAGTCCATCATCACCAACATTTTTAGTTCATTATTGAAGAATGAATGAAAGGATCGCAAAGTTGTAGTAATAACAACACATAAATATTGATTCAAACACATATTAAACCTACATATAGATCATTCAAACACATACATATAGATCACTCAAACATCTGAAATGAACAACAACATAGAAACAATGTAATTGTTAAACATATATTTTCCTCTCCACAGTTCTGACTTCGAAGATCAATTATCCCACCCAAGAGAATTTCGGCATAAAAGATCATCTACATTGTCAAGTTCATCATCACCAACATCACCAACATTGTCAAGTCCATCATCTCCTCCAACATTGCTCGTGAAATACCCAAATGACCCATCTTGAGATAACATCTCAATACCTCCGGCGGAAGTGTGTGTAAACTCAACATCATCAGCGCCCTGAATAAGAATAAGTCAAACCAAAGTTACTGGTCTGGACATATTTACTGCAAAGTAACAAGTACTATAAATACAATTGTAATACCTGCGTGGGAGGTTCCTGTGAGCAATCAGTAACATCATTTGTTTTGCTTTTCCTTCTCCTAATGGGTGTTTTCTTTTTTGGCTCAACACAAGAACGGTGCCTACAACTTGGTGTCCTATGTGGTTTATTCCTTGGCACAGGATCATTCACAATGACATTATCAGGAGGTGTTGCACAATTGTTTCGTTTGTTCACATACTTATGGGTACTTTTGGTGGTCCTCTTGTTCTTGGTTTGACTGCAACCATTAGTAACAGATTTAGGAGTAGTTTTTCTCTTCTTGTTGGTTTGAGTCAAGCCAGGAGTACCAACATCATCCTGTGTCTCATCACCATCCATATCTTCCTCACCAATCAAATGTTGATCCAACCGCTTCTCCAACACCTTCAATGTATCCATCACGATTTTAATGCACTCGAGATTCGTTGACGCGTTCAAACTGATTGGCTCATAGGCTAGCATTAATTTATCATGCTTCATAACATCTTCGGTCTTACTTGGATCATGGTACACCACCTTCACGTGCGAGTGCTTCCTTGACACATCTTTCCTCCATCTACGCAGAATATAAACATCTGGGACATCTTGAATGTCATGCATGTCATACACTTTTATAATGTGCCTGCAAAGTATACTGTCACTTTCAAATAGCTTGCATTCGCACTCCGCCAATTTTGTCTCCAAATTTATCTGCACGATATAATTTCGCTTGTATTTTGTTGAAAATTCCTTGCGGGTTTCCTTACACAACACCCACACTCTGTCCTCCAGTTATGATGTGCAACTTCAGCTGACACCATAGTAGTCTGAAGAGAAGTAAGGTACAGTATACGATTGCACTGCTCTTGAACCTCAAGGAATTTTGCATCTGTGTACACTTTTCTAAAGGCTCTCTCAACCATAAATTGGGTGGCCAATGGACGAACTGCCCTTTGGTCAGCTGCATCAGCCTGTTGTTCATCGTTAGCTCTAGATTCCACTACTTTAATATAAAATGGAGCAAACTCAAACAATCGAGTATGCTTATCAACGAACCCATCAAAGAACCTGTTTATGATTTCGGATCTTTGAGTGCTCTTCATTCCAGCCCAAAACATCCCGTTCATAAATAAAGGCACCCACATTTCCCTTCCATGGTATAATCCTGAAATAGTAGCAAAAGGATATCAACATAAACAACTTATGCAAATCTTACAGTCTGTGTCTGCAGGAAAATGTGTGTCTGCATGAAATGTACCATATGCTTTGTTTATTAAAGTACCATATGAAATAATGAAAAATATAATTATGCAATTACCTAGAAGCCATATCTCACCCTCCAATTTATACTTCTTGATTACATCAGCAAATTCATTTTTTGTAAGGCTGTTATAAATCACATTATGAAGATCAACTTTGAGCAGCTCATAGTCATTGTATTTTCCAAGTTTTTGACTGAACTTGGTAAGTATGTGCTACAAGCACCATCGATGTCGGACATCAGGAATTACTTCTCGTAGGGCCTTCCTCATGGCAGCGTCTTGGTCAGTAAGAAAACCAATGGGTTTTTTGTTAGACATACATGACAACCACTCGGTAAATAACCATTCAAAGGTCTCTGAATCTTCATCGGATAACAATGCACACCCAAGCAGAATGGTTTGACCACGGTGATTAACCCAACAAAGTTAGAAAATGGCAAGTCATACTCATTTGTTAAGTAGGTGGAGTCAAACACTACAACATCTCCAAACTCTTCGTATGCAGCTCTACTCCTAGCATCTACCCACATCACATCCTGTAATCTGTTATCCTCACCCACCCTATGCTTGTGAAAAAAAAAATCGTTGTCAGTAGACATCGCTTTAAAGTACTTCCACATTGCATTCCAATCTCCCTCCTTCATCTTTTCTGTCTTATCCCTAGCAATAATATTTTGAAGATATTTTTGGGTGAATGTCACATTCTCAACTCCGTTCCTCTCGCTAGCTAGACAGTTAAATATCTGAGGAACATTAGCACCCGAGTTGTAGTCATTGAACAACTTCCTCTTTACAAGAGAGTTGACGTCTTCCTGTCGATACCTAGGAACATACCTAGACTTCCTCGGTGTTGGACAATGGTTCTTATGCTCATTAACTGCCCTTTTAACCACCCATTCCCCATCCTTAGTGCTGTTGCAATACATTAGAACCGGGAAATCACATTTCTTTGACCTTTTGGTGCCAAGCTCATCCCTAGTTGAGTAAACCCTTTTCCCCTCAACCCGACGCCTATACACTGCACGACCATAACCTTCACACTTCCACAAGTATCCTCTCAGTTCCTTTGATTCCCCCCCCCCCCTTTTGCACATGCGACCCTGCAGCACGGAGTATGCCAAATCCTTGTTGTCTCCCATACCTTTTGTAGTACTTATCCACTTCTTCCCAACTCTGGAATACCATCCCAACAAATGCAGGAGTCACTACATCATCATCGGCTCCAGTTTCTTCTTCATCATCCGTAATGTTTACTTCCTCAATTACATCCTCATTATCATTCCCAACAAATTCAACCATGTTTCTACAACATTTTAAATTTCAATTAAGTAAAAACCCCTTTCAAAACCCTAACCCTAACAAAGTTTTCAATAACTAAAATTCAATATCCATTCTCAAGGCTTATACATTCCCACTTATTTAATTATCAATACAAAATATTATAATTCACACTTAATTAATAATCAAGCCTCAATTCTTACAAATTACCAATAATTTGTTTTGCTCAAGTTCGACTTTCAAAACATAATTGCAATTTATCAATAACTAATTACCCTAATTCGTTAATTGAATATGCAAAATTCATATATTGATTTACAAAATTAAGGCAAGCACATACCTTAAACTTGCTCGACGTCCAAAGATGCGACCAACTGTTGATTTTTGTGGAATACCAAATTCAATTCTGCTTTCTTTATCTCTCCTAACCCCTAAATTAGATTCCTCCGTACTATACTTTCTATTTTTCCCGCCCTTCTATTTCCATAATTTTCCCCCTTTTATGGGATATTTTGGTTGGACAATAACGTGTCGGAATAAGGGGAACCAATCTCCTCTGACAAATAGGATCTTCAAAAGGTAAAAAATATTCAAATAATTCCATCTATATTCAAACAATTTGGTATTATCTTATTACCTTTCTTCGTAAAATTATGATATGGTACATAATACGTACCAAATATTAACTTTTTTTTTAATATGGTATTATTTTAATACCAAATTTTGTTAAATTCACATTTGGTATAAATAAAATACCAGAATTTATGTCGGGTAGTAAATTTGGTACATATATCATACCATTCCATCAATATTAGTATGTAACAAATACCAAATTTGCATCATGGTACAAATTTAATATAATTTTAATATTTTTTTTCAGGAATGGTACTAATGAAGTACCAACCTTAGTTTAAACGAATTTCTAGTGTACTAAATTTCAAATATAGTATCATATGTTAACTTCTTTGTTACATATCTAAAGTATGGTACATATATAGTACCAATTTCTATATTTGTACACATACAGTATATTCTATTTTGTTGCAGTTAAACAATGGTACTTGTTAAGTCCAAATGTAGTATATTTTTGCATTTCATAAATCAATACATTTCCATTTATGAATAAATTTTTATCTTCAAGTTAATACTCTTTGAATTTCGACTTTAATTTCAATGAAGAACCAAACTGCAAATACATTTTTCAATCAAACTGAAATTTCGTAAAAACTACATTTATACAATTTTCGCCTTAAAGGAATTTTGGGAAAAATAATTCAAACAGTTCATTATAAGTTCGTACCATCCCTTATCTTTCTCTCTCATGTGGACGATTTTGTTCTGGTTTCTTTTTCTCTCCTGTTGGAAGCAAGAGCATTTTCTTGTTTCTTTCTCTCTCATGTAAAAGGAACAGAGGAAGTCTTGCTTTAATCGAAGGAATTTCGTGTAAAAATTTTCCTCAAACTTTTCGCGAAATACTCTGCTGCAAATTGGAGAAAATTTCCCACCAAGTTTCCCCCTCCCCCCTCAAATTTCACCCCACCCCGTTCCCCGTTACGGTGCAAAAAGTACCTTTCCAGCTTTTACTAAAGACTTCTCCTTTAAATTTAACCAGTTTATATTATTATAATGGTACTTGTGTCCATTTTGGACGCAAGCCATTATGGGCCGAGAAATCCTCCACAAGGAAGTATTCTCTAGATGATGGGATAAGTGTGGAGTAGTTTAAAACTCTCCCTGTGATAATGTTCTTTACATTTGGTATTTTGCATGCGTTTTAACAAATAATTAATGTGTATTGTAAATTTTTATTTTTTTTCTAAATAAGGTGTAGACACCTACTTTTGTCCCCATTCCCGAAAGGGAAGGTTCGATGATGAGAATAAAAATCTCCACTTGGCAACGCATCTCCTATAAAATGACGAATCCCAATCACCTTTTCATTTCAGCCAAAACTGCTATTTATGGAAACCTGCTAAGAATGGTAACTGCCGTAAAAGGTAGATGTTAAAAGTGGCAAAGTCATAAAAGATAGAAACCTGTCAGAATTAGGTGTTGCACTCCAACATAAATCCTAAAAGAGATAGAATTTGCAAAAGGAATTCTATTCCTGGTATAATGCGAAAATAAGAGTTACGTATTAATTAAAATCCTAACGAACCTAGAGTTCGTAACGGGCCCAGACGCATTCCGTCATAAAGTTAATACGCACTAAAAGACTCGGATAAGTCTCAAAAGCTCCGCGTTCTAAGAGTCCAAATCTGACAAAGAACTCGGCCCAGATCCCATTTTCAACGCCTGAATCTGGGCGCCGAAATCTTCGGCGCCCAGCCCTGGGCGCTGAAAATGCCTGGGCCGTGTAGTCTCCGAATTATTTTTGGATTCGTATTCTAAAAATCTATCTTTCCACAAACTCTTTCCCTATAAATACAGCCTCAAAACCGACGTGAAAAGGACACAAGACACAATTCCATAACCTGAGTATTGACTCTAGCCTTAAGCCTAGCCTCACGCTGCGAAATTGATCCGGCGTTCTGTCGCAATCGACCCAAAAGTCGAACAGAACGCGTCCTGCCCCTTGTAGCTGATGAATTAAGCCTAAATACTGGAACATTGCTTGGAAACCCGAGATTCGTTAAATAAAAGGAGAAATAGCAAAGCCAAGTGGTTAGTTTTCTGAGAACCGTAACGCACCTCTCAAGGGTGCGTTGTAATGTGTCCCTCATATGATTTAATCGCTTTCATCACCCTTTTATAAAATTGTCAAACTATTAACTTGATTGATCTATCACGCCTAATAAGATAATACCTTGGACAATTGAATTATCATGCTAGGTACCTTAAATCAATCTAAATAAGATAATCACGAAGGATTTAGTGTTATGTGTTGCATATTGCTAAAATCAATTCAGAATAGTTTAATAGTTTAACGCATGTCCCTTCAATTATTTATGCTGAGCTAGTAAGGATAACCTGCCTCTGGAGTTATCGATGAGCACTCCTCTCGGTAGTTACAGTCCCCCGAACTCTCAATCTCTGCCCTGCGGGTGTACGTTGAGCGATCCCCACACCAGGGATCACAAGGGAACCTATGGTCGTCGTGGTCGAACATAATTGCACTCCCTTTATGTCACGATAATCGAGTTTTGTCAGTTTTTCTCATTGTCGTTAAAAACTGAATGGCGACTCCTATATTACTAGTCGATTGGGTGTAAACTCACAGGAAATCCAATTACACTTGATCTGACAACGTCACGCCCACGAGGGACGAGGTCACGCATTAGCCTCATGATTTTTCGACCCCCCCCCCCCCCCCCCCCACAGTGGCGACTCCACTGGGGAACGTTAATGAAATACTCGTGCTCGTAGGTAATCAAAATAGCCTAAGGGTGAAACGATCCTACTCCGCGTTTATTTGCTTATCAAGTTGGGACGACCTGAAAATCAGCATATTAATGTGAACGGACAGAACCGCATAACGAATCTTGGCTCCCTTGGTGCGTTTCATCTCGGGAGTTGGGACTAAGGATACCCATCGCCACTCGGGGGGTGCATACGCCTCGAATGTTGTCCACTCGACACTTTCGCTAGTAGTACACCTGTCCCAAACCCAATCACTCGCCCACTAGGTCCCTCTTATTGGTGCATGCCCCCTTGGCTTACATCGTGATTGGCCTTTTGGGACGAAATTCGTCTGTTGAATGCACTACCTCGACCGGGGCACGTGTTGGATCTACGATAAAAGCGGTACCAAGCCGGCGCAAATATTACCCATAGAAGCCTATCATAAACTACGTGACATATTATTTTGTGCTTCATGTTGTAATGCTAGTTATGTGTAGCGAATTATGTGATTGTGTTGTGATTGTGTGTGACAAATAATACCGGAAAACCAACGACCCTAAAAATTTCCCAAACATTCATAAACACCGATTGGCCAAAGAGTTATACCAAAATACGTGTTCCGCAACCCCGGGCGATCGCCACAAAAATAAGCGACGCCTAGGACGACCTGTAACGGATCCCACAACGCTGCACAACGCGTAAAGGACGTTATTAGGAAAGCACGCAAAATTAAGTCGCACGAAAAAAGGATGGACGAATAGAATACGAATACCAGTCAGGGACGCATTTTCAACGCCCCTGGCTGGGCGCCAATCATTTTCAACGCCCAGAGCTGGGCGCTGAATTTGCTGCCTGGCCTTTTGGTCAGGCACAACAGCCTCGGTGGCCGCGCGTAAAATATACGTAGCAATAAAAAAAATTCGCAATAAATTTGCTACGAAGACGTATGAAAAAAGGCACTCGATTCTAAGAACGACTTATAAAATAAATAACTCCTTGTGTCATTGTTAGGCTTCCCATAACGACAATGTTCGGCACCAAAACCGAGCATGCTAATTAAAATAACCTTGAATGTCACACGGGCAAATGTTTCGAAAATCCAAAGAATGGCCAATAGAAGAGCCAAAAGTGTACCAACAAAAGCGAGAATAGAAAACCGATAGAAAGAGTCAGAAGTCTAGACTAAGTAATGCTTAACTTTGGGCCTAAACTTTAGCTTGTCTTATGCATAGGGCTGGTTCTGCCACTTGGCGTCGATCTGAAAATCAAAGGTTAGTGCGTCTCGAAGCTACATCGCCAACACAAGGTTTAGTAACTCCAAGCTCCATCCGTCATTCCCCCTTTCAAGGATCTCCGCTTCTCCAACCTCGATTCGTACCCTCAAACACGTCCATGGAAGAATTACGAGACCAGATGGTCCAAATGACCCAACTTATGAATCAACTGAAAATGGAAAACGAATCCTTAGCAGCCGCGCAAGCCAAAAATGACCTCGATAACGAGAAGAAGATCGAAAAAATGGTTCTGCAGCAAACCATGGGGAGCAAGTATTTCTCCCTCGATCCTAAACCTTTTCCCGGAAATCTACCGGAAAAGTTCAGTTCATCTGACTTACCAAAGTTCAAAGCCACGGACAATCCCCGTGATCATCTCTTGAGCTTCGTGAATGCCATGAACTTGAAAGGTGTGGACAAGTCCATGTATTTGCCTGCCTTTCCCTTGTCCTTGGAACCTGTGCCACTCAAATGGTATTACCACCAGGACCCTAAGCTCTTCCCTACTTGGGAGGACTTTGTCAATGTCTTCGTCAAGCAATACTCGTCGAACATGGATTTTCAAGTCACCATGCGCGAGCTGGAAGTGCTCTTCCAAAAGAAAAATGAAGGTTTCACGACCTATTTTGCTAGATGGAGAGACCAAGCGGCCCAACTAATCAATAGGCCTCCTGAAACAGAATTTGTCCAAAAATTCATTGACAACCTAGATCCGGCTTATAAACAATACCTTAGGTACTTGGGCCTTGATACCTTCAAAAGGGTTTATGATGTAGGAATAAAGATCGAGGATGACCTTGCAAAAACAGTACAAAGCAAGCCTGCATACAAAAGTAACACCTACAACAGGGGCCACACGCCTCAAGCCCAAGAGGTCCACGCCTTAGAGGAAACCCCAACCCGAAGGAGCCTTGGAAGGTGGACCCGAGATCGAAAGTTTGCCCCACTCGGGTCGACTCTGGTACAAGCCTTCCAAAGACTAACCAATCAAGGAAAGCTAAGGCCCATAGGCCCCACACCTGACCCTTCATTCAAAAGTAAATATTGGGTCGAGGGCACCTATTGCAAATTCCATCAAGGAAATGGGCATGACACCGAAAACTGCTGGAATCTAAAAAACACAATCCAGGATATGATAGAGGATGAAATAATACCTCTCCCTAACGTTGGAAAACCCAACAACAACAAGAACCCACTCGGTTCTTGTCACATCTCTCTCGACCAACCAGAAAATAGGGACTTTGACCCTACGATGTATATCACGCCTCAAGGTGCACCACTCACCGTGGTCCCTATGGATCAAATCGAGAGAGAAGTGTGCGGCGTGTGGGATGATGATGCTGAAGATGTCTACCTGTCTCAAGTGTCGGGCCAGGACCTCTTTACTGAAACTTGGCCCGGGCATGCTCCCATTGACGCCACCCCTCAAGAGTCCGAAGTTGACAATCTCACTCGGTCCGGAAGGGTATACCAACAGGATATTCGCCCACCCCTATGGACGACATCCCAGTCAAACAAACTCCTGAAAACGTGCGGCACACCACCGTCGCAGAAGTCATCGAAAATCCTCTCTTGAAGCAACTAAAAAGAACTAAAGCCGAGATTACCATCTGGGATCTCATGTGCACTTCAAAGGAACATCGTGAAAAACTCATTCGCTCACTTGAGCTCATCTCAGTCCCTACGGACATGACACCTGACTCGTTGGTTAACCACGTCACAAGAGATGTTGAGGAAAAAGCAATAGTTTTTACTGACAAAGTCTTACCTAAAGAAGGAGGCTCCCACAACAAGGCCCTCTATATAGTGGTTGGATGCAAAGGACAAAACATCCCCCTAGCACTCGTAGATAACGGTTCAGCGGTAAATGTTTGCCCATTGCGAACCGTCCATTGCTTGGGGCTAGGAAGCGATGACTTCCAAACCTCCACGCAAGGAGTACGAGCTTACACTAAAAGAAAAATTGTCATGTGCTTCCCTTCAAGTGCGGCTCATTTAGTAAATTGACAGCACTTGAGAGCACAAAAAAAGAAAAAGAAAATGCATTTTCACAAGTGCGGGCTCATTTTAGAAAATTGGCAGCACTTGAGTTCAAGTGCGGACTTTAAACTCAAGTGCGGGCTCATTTACAAACGACCAGCACAAAATAATTCCCCAAAACATTTTCGTTTCCCGCTTCTCTGTCTTTCCTCTTCACACACTCCCTTTCTAATTCACACACTCTCACTCACTCACTCACTCACTCACTCACTCTCTCTCTCTTCCCCTCGAACACACTCGTCACTCTCTCTTCCCTCCGGCTACCGCTGCTGCTTCTACCAGCTTCTTCCCCACCACCGCCCGTGCCAAATTCACTACCATCGCCGCTGCCAATTAAGTGAACCACCCCCTTAAGGAAACCATCTTATTGGATGGGCGCAATTATCAGCATTGGCTTATTCTAATGGAGTTTCCTACTGACCCTAAACCTTCTAATGAAGAAATAATTGATTCTTATGTTAACACCCTAAATCCAATTGTTGGCAGGTTAGTTAATTTCTCCGGGATTTTTTTTTTGTATTTTTACGGATTTGATTAATGTTTTTTTCCTGGGTCTGGCAGTGAGAAAGAGGCGAAGAAGATTTACTCTGTTTCAACGACGACATATACTGGGTATGGTGCTTTGATTTCTAAGGAGATGACTTACAAAGTTAAAGGTAATCGAGTTCGAATTTTGAGGCTCAGGGTTTAGGGTTTGTTATCTGTTGATTTAGATGTTCTTCCCTAATTTGTTTTGTATAATATTGGTGGTAATAGTTATGAAATTTGTCTAATCTTACAAGTGATGTATAACATTGAGTTGTTAATTTGTTGATTGTATGATTTTGTGCTTTTCCCATGAGTAATTTTGTTACTTTTCTTTACAGATTTTAGTTATATTGTCTTAAATATTTGGGAAAGAAATCATTTTGTAGCATTGCAATATTGTCATGATTTCTTTTACAGTATAGATTTGTCAATTTAAAGTACAAACTTTTTTTTTCTAATACCTTGTAGTCTTGTACTGAATTATTGACTAATTGTTAGGTTGTGAGGTGTTTGTTCGAGGTTTTGAGGTTACATACCTTTTGAACATATGGTATAATGAAATAAACCCTTTTTCCTATGGATTAAACCAGTGATATGATGGAGGGTCAATGTTGGTATGGAGATAAAATTCCATCTTTTAGTGGATTATCTGAAGCCCATATGAATGCAATATATGATGTTACTAAGAACACACAAACTCATGCATTGGCTGGATTTTTCAACCATAATCGTCTTCCATCACTGATCCATCATAT
The DNA here is from genome assembly GCF_020520425.1 of Spinacia oleracea. Classification (NCBI taxonomy): domain Eukaryota; kingdom Viridiplantae; phylum Streptophyta; class Magnoliopsida; order Caryophyllales; family Amaranthaceae; genus Spinacia; species Spinacia oleracea. The sequence goes on from NC_079488.1 coordinate 41,451,999, forward strand.
GGAATTGAAAAACTATGACAGTTCAGTTGAAAGATAAGGACTTCCATTCTATGGGGCACAGGAAAGCAGCAGGAATGGGGGGATTGATAATTTACTGGTGATATTTCTTCTTCTAGGAATTATGTTATATTTCAATTGTCCAATGACACCATCGATGCTTATATACATGTTCAAAAGTAATTGGAAGTTAAAATTCAAGCATTAATTGTCCTCAATTCTGCAATTGAGTCAATGGATGCCCAAGGAAGAACCTATTCATTTATGGATACAGAATGGCAACACGCTGAGTCAAAAAAAAATCTACTTACCTTTCACAACCTACTTTAGCTTATTGTTGTCATGTGTATTGGATATTATCTCAACTTTTATTTTATTTTTGCATGTGTGGTTAACTCTTGTTTGCGAAATTACACCTATGCAGCAAAGTCCTGCTTTTCCAGTACAACCAGTAAACATGAACGACACTCATGTACATCTGTCAAAATTGAAGGAAGAGGTAGATACATCTGATGTAGCCCCCGAATCCTTGAGGAGTGTGACCAGAACTAACAGACCACAATCAAGAGGAGCTGAAAGTGTAAGTTGGATTGCTTTGTAGACACTACGATCAATAATATAAGTTGAATATTATACTATCACTGAAAGAAGTTTTTAGCATTCATTTTGAGATATCAAAATAGTGTCTCATGAAGAACTTCACTAGTTAATAATTCCCATTCCCTCCCCTCCCAACTGTAGAAAAATAATTAATAACAATAATGCTTATGTAATCACATAAAATATGTATGTTCTTTAAAAATTCTCAAAATATCTTTAACGCTATTTAATGATGACATGAAAGGTCTACTTAGTTGGGTATACAGTTTTCCTGCTTGAAAGTTTATAGCCACTTAACCCTATTATAACTTTTTTGTTGTTTCTAATGTAATCCAGATTTCTGGATCTGTTGTGGTATAGTATCCAGATTTCATGTTTATAGTCGCATACCTGAGTTCCCACAATTTATGTTGTTTTGATTTAGTAATAAAAGTGTTATAGACAAACAATGAATTCATCTCTTCAATTATGCAGGAGAAACAAGAGACACATGGTGATAGTTGAAGAGAAAAGTAAATGCATCGGAGGGTGTACTCTGACTCTTTGATTGGATTACAGCCAAGGATGCTAGATTAAAACTTGCATCTTCAAGGTTCCAATCTGCTTCTTCTATTTCTGATCTGCTTCTGATGCTACTGATCTGCTTGTTCTATTTTTGTTGTGTTGCTGCCCATTCTGTTATTTCTGTTGTTGATGTATTTCTATTGCTGTTATTTCTGCTTTTTATGTTTGTATGTTGCTGTTGTTTCTGATATTGCTGTGTTTCCATGCGTTGTTTGTGCTATTTCTGTTGTTGCTGGTTATAATCTTCTACTGTGTTGCTCATGTTTCGTTTGTGTTTCTTCGTGAAAATGGGGAACTTGGTGTGGGATTGCTTTGATTTTTGATATTTGATATTGGTGTGAGAAATCTTTTGAAGCATTAAAGATTAAGTGCTTTTATTTGTCAAATTATGATGTCAGCCATGTCCCCACCTATGAAATATGTTGCCAAAGGGTAGTTGTTTGAAGCTATCTTATAGAACTTCATAATGTCTTAAATGTGCATAACTTGACAAAAGTAAGTTGAGAATGAGTCTTTAAAGCATATAACTAAGTATATTAAACATGTAAAGCATTTAAAATACTTATCTAGGTTCATTGGTTGAAAATTAGGGGTGAGATAAGTCATTTTAGTCAAAATATGAACATGATCAAACTAGCCTTAAATGTTCATAACTTGAGCAATGTAGGTGAGTATGAGTTTTATAAACAATAAAATAAGTCTAATACTTATTTAGGTTCAGTAGTTTATAGTTGAGACCAAAATAAACCATTTTAGTCAAAATGTAACCTATAATGATCAAACGATTCTTAAATGTGCATAACTTAACCAAAGTAGGTGATAATGGGTCTTTGGAACATTAAAATAATTCTAATAAACATGTAAAGGGTTTAAAATAGTTATTTAAGTTCATTAGTTGAAAGTTGGAACCAAAATAAGTCATTTTAGTCAAAATATGAAATACAATGAATAAACGAGCCTTAAAGGTTCATAACTAGAACAATAGGTTAGAATGATTCTTAGACACATTTAAAAAAGTATAATAAACATGTAAGGGGTTTAAAATACTTATTTAGGTTCATTAGTTGAAAGTTGGGAGCGAAATAAGCCATTTTGGTCAAAATATGACCTATAATGAACAAACGAGCCTTAAATGTGCATAACTTGATCAAAGTAGGTGAGAATGACTATTTAAAACATAAAAATAAGTATATTAAATATGAAAAGGGTTGAAAATATTTATTTAAGTTAATTAGTTGATAGTTGGATCAAAATAAGCTATTTTAGTCAAAATGTGACGTATAATGATCAAAGAAGCCTTAAAAGTGCATAACTTGACCAAAGTAGGTGAGAATGAGTCTTTTAAACATAAAAACTAAGTATAATAAACATATAAAAGGATTAAAATGCTTATTTAAGTTCATTAGTTTAAAGTTGAGACCAAAATAAACCATTGTAGTCAAAATGTGGCCTATAATGATCAAACGAGCCTTAAATGTATATAACTTGACCAAAGTAGGTGAGAATGAGTATTTGAACTTAAAACTAAGTATATTTGACATGTAAAAGGTTTAAAATACTTATTTAAGGTCATTAGTTGAAAGTTAGGACCGAAATAAACTATTTTAGTCAAAATGTGACCTATAATGATCCAACGAGCCATAAATATGTATAACTTGACCCAAGTAGGTGAGAATGAAACTTAGAAACATTAAAATAAGTCTAATAAATATGTAGAGGGTTTAAAATGCTTATTTAGATTCATTAGTTCAAAATTGGGAGCGAAATAAGTCATTTTAGTCAAAATACGACCTATAATAAACAAACTAGCCTTAAATGTGCATAACTTGTCCAAAGTAGGTGAGAATGAGGCTTAGAACATTAAAATAAGTCTAATAAACATGTACATGGAATTAATACTTATTTAGGCTCATTAGTTCAAAGCTGAGACTCAAAGAAGTCATTTTAGTCAAAATATGGCCTATAATGATCAAATGAGCCTTAAATGTGTATAACTTGACCAAAGTGGGTGAGAATGAGTATTTGAAAGTTCAAACTAATTATATTTGACATGTAAAAGGTTTTAAATACTTATTTAAGTTCATTAGTTAAAAGTTAGGACCAAAATAAATCATTTTAGTCAAAATGTGACCTATAATGATCAAACGAGCCTAAATGTGTATAAGTTGACCAAAGTAGGTGAGAATAAGTCTTTTAAATATTATACTAAGTCTAATAAACATGTAAATGGTTTTAAATACTTATTTAAGTTCATTAGTTGAAAGTTAGGAGCGAAATAAGTCATTTTAGTCAAAATATGAACTATAGTAAACAAACGAGCCTTAAATGTGAATAACATGACCAGAGTAGGTGAGAATGAGTGTTTGAAACATAAAACTAAGTATATTAAACATCCAAAGGGTTTAAAAAACTTGTTTAGGTTCATTGGTTGAAAGTTGGGAGAGAAATAAGCCATTTTTATTATTATGGTTCATTATTTCATTGTTGTGAGCAAATTATGTCTTACTTTATTATACCATACAATATTTATAATATAACTAACATTTTTTTTCTTGATGGTCGATCTTCTTTAGGTATTCAACAATCCTATGGAGCAGCCTTTACCATTGAGTAGATAAATGAAGTTCGAGAAAAGTTGGCAAACTTCATTTCCATTTATTGTCTTTGATATTTTGTTGTAGTGAATCTTAGATTATGGATGCTAGTTTTTCATAGGATTGTAATGTAATCAATTTTTATATTTACAATTATATACTATTCGATTTAATTATCCGTATAATTGGATGTATTTATTGTGATGTATGGAGGTTTACTAGTGGGCGTGGTCTAATTGTATAATGTATGTAGGAGGGATATCAGTTATATAACAAATTTCTATATATCAAGTGCGGCTCATTTATAAATCAAGTGCGGCTCTTTTTTATGCTTGTGCTGCCCATTTTTATGTCAAGTGCGGGCTAATTTCCAAAATTGGCAGCACCAAATTTGTCAAGTGCGGGCTCATTTCCAAAATTGGCAGCACAAACTTTGTCAAGCGCGGGCTCATATTGCAAAATTGGCAGCACCAAATTTGTCAAGTGCGGGCTCATTTTGTAAATTGGCAGCACTTGATAAAGCATCAAGTGCTGCCAATATTTTGCCAGCACTTGAGAAACATTAAGTGCGGGCACGCCATGTGCTGCACATGTAAAAGCCCACACTTAACCCCTTAAAATGAGTCCGCACTTGAGCTTTTTTCCTCTAGTGTTATGATAACTCTCGAAGGCCTATGTTGGAAAAAATCAACCTCACAATACAAACCGGGCCCGTGGCACGTACCACGGAGTTTCAAATAATCGACATCAAGCCCACTTTCAACCTCCTCTTAGGACGCCCTTGGCTCCATGACTTAGGAGGTGTGGCTTCTACCCTGCATCAAATGGTTAAACTTAACCATAACGGGGTACTTCTGGAAATACGCGCCCCTCCTCTCGACGTCAGCTGTACTATGGTTGGAACGACCGACACTGCGGAAGACCTTTACGGTTTTCAAGTGGATGAAGCCATCCAATTCATTGAGGACTATAATTTAGCATTTCTAGATCCGCGTGCATCCCGGGTCATCCTTAAAATATTGCTAGCTCAGGGCTATTTCCCGGGAACTCCATTGGGCATAAGGAAGAAGAACTACATGTTCCATCCCCCACCCAACAAATCTACTCCCTTTGGCCTAGGCTATGAACCAACGGAGGAAGATATTGCTGATCACTTGTCTAAGCTACGCCTTAAGCCAGCCAAGACAAAACGAGCCACCCTCCTTCCCCCATATCAAAGAACCCTTAACGATATGTTTGTCCGGGAAGGAGAAGAACATCCATGCTGTGACTTCCCTGAACCCTTCGTTCAGAATGGCCTGCTAAAGCCCGGATTCGAAATTTTCCATGACTGTCTTACTTTGGATGAGGTACCCCACTTCACCAAGACTGAAACCGCTGAAATATTGGACAACCAAGCTCTATGGACATTGTTTAACGAATCAAATCCTATGGAGGACGAGACTGTGATGACTACCCTAGCTCTACAAGATGAAAGTTTCGATCCAACTCGGTTAATCACTCCTACATCAACACTAGAAGAGGCCGAGAACGGATGGGTGAAGACATGTCAGTGGGTCAACGCAAAGGGAATAGAGTTCAAAATGAGTACAGGTGAAGGACCAAAGTTCTACGAGACTAAACCCAAGGCTTGAGCCGTAGAGAGCACTTTAGCAAAACGCCTATTAGTTCTTTAGATGATAGAAAGAATAAAGCCCCAGATATGGTCCTAAGAACCCCCTAGAATGTTGATTAATTTATTTCAGTATGTTTTCTTTACTTTCCAAATTAATAAAGGCGTAAGATTTCTCCTAAAATATTATTCTAACACTAAACAAGCACTAATCATATTTGCAAGTATAAAATCGAAAAAATATAAGGAAGCGGCCCACTTTAGGCCTAATAGCAAGGCCCACTCGCTCTTGAATCGTGACATCGAAACCAATTCTCGAAATCCACAAAATAAACCGTACCATCCCCTTCATATCTCCAAGACATAAAGGTCAACCCGTGCAATCATAAAAGTCAACCCATGCAACCCAAAGAAATCAAAGGAAATCAAATCCAAAACAAATGCAAATGTTGCTTAAAAAGAAAATTAATAAAACGTAACCCCACCATACCCTTCATTAACAACACGCACCTCAACCCACCCAAAAAGCCTACGCAAAGATCTTCATATCTTCCGCACCCTAACTCCATTTTCAAAGCCGTTTCAAGTCACGAATAGAAAAAATTAACCCGGATGAAAATGCGTCTAACGCTAACAGTCCAAAAGGCTTCCAAAATAGCGTCAAAATTGATTCCTGACGAACAAAGAGTAAAACAAAACAAAGAAAAAGAAATAAATACAAGAACATGTCAAGGAAAAGAAGCAACGCGCAAAGAAACTTGCCCCGGAATCATTTTCAGCGCCTGGGCGCTGAATCTCTCTGCTTGTCGACTTTTGCCCAGAAGTGCTCATCGTTTTATCCGCACATACACGGAAAAATAACGAACACTCGGGGGATACAACACGTATACGTACCACACACAAAAAAAACACATGAAAAAATGCAAAATACGTGTACTCAAAAAATAAAATGTACTCAAAACATAAAAACAATTTTTTTTTTTCGGCAAAGCAACAGATTAAAATAAATAATAAACTTCACTTATTCTACCGTTTCAAAAAATATGTTTCCATCTCAGAACATACTTATCGAATTTGGCATCGTAGAATCTACTCTAGCTAGAACTACGCTCGACCTGATTCTAAGTTAAAGTTATTTAACAAGGATACGTAGGCAATCCTATTTGTGGATTCGGTCCAATCAAATAAAAAAATATAATGCGCATAAGGAAATGAAAAAAGAGAGAAACAAAACAAAAACAAGAAAAACAAAATTACGCCTTTATTAATATTTGAAAAATCATAAGAAGGAAAACAAAGTGCTAAGGAATGAAAAACAAACACAACTGAAAAAAACAAAGGGCACCTACAGCCTAAGAAGAACTACACTACTCGAGTTCTTCTGGATCATCAAATAATGTTTTGTAGAGGGCAATGTTCGCAGGGTCCACTTCCACAGGCTTCTGCGCTGCCCCTATATCAATCTCCATAAGAACAGGCTCCTTGACACTAACTTCCAAGGACGCCAAGGCCTCAAAAACATTTTTCAGTTTGAACAGCTATAGCCCGCTCAGCCTCAAGGGCACAAACAATGGTAGGGGAGGATTATCAACATCAATTGGATTGGCCACTGGTTCTGCTAGGGGCTGAACTTTCTTAACCCATACATTATTCCGGCGATGATCTCCGCGAGAACTTGCATTTCTTTTGTGAACAGCAGGTCCCTTCATGTTAGGCACCTTTTTAGGCCTAGAACTGGAACGGGGAGGAACTTCCTTTCGCTTTCGATCAGGACGAGCTTTTACAGTCTTAATACCATGGTCACGAGGATTAGCAACATCACGGCTCTCATACTTAGCCCTACCTCGAGGTATCAAAAGCTCAGCCGGCTCTTCATTTCGAGCCTTAGTTCTCACAGCCTTATCATCGGAACTCATCCACGGCTTGTAGTTCTCAGAAAGACCCACGAAGCCATCGGTGGCCACGGTCCAACGCGGGAGGCCACCATAATACTTAGCCCACGCTTGAACCCGTGCTTCGGAAAAGACCGCTACTTTAGGTGGTACCGTATCGGAAAACGGGATAGTCTGCCTTAAGTCGTACTGTCGCATGACTCGGTAAGGAAAGATGTAAATGGGCCGAGATAACCCCAGCAAAGAAACATAAACTAATTCCTCGGAACCCCCCGTCATATTAGTCAAACCCCACCACGGTACCACCCACTTAATAGAGCATATGCCATGAGTAAAATAGGAGGCCCACTCGGCCTCGTTCTGGCCTTGGTGCAAATACTTTCGGTTACCCAAGGCTATAGGGCGATAACATTTAGGATCGGCGAGAGTTTCTAAAAGCCTGAGTCGTTCCATGAGCCAAATCTGCAAAAACACGGGTACGATCAGAAACATAATAATGCCTGGGACGCACCTTCAACGCCCAGGACCAGGCTCCATGAAGGAAATAATGCCCTTGGTCCAAGTATGCATTCTATGTTAAGTCTAATAAATGCGGTTCAGTATTAATTAACAAGTTAATAATTCAGTGAGATCAAGTGAGCTGAATGCCTAGCTAGAGGCCGCTTCAGTTCAAGTGGAATTAATGATATTAATCCACAGCTTACTCTTGACTGAACCCGTAGGGTCACACAAATAGTACGTAAACGGATCAAGTATTTAATGGCATTAAATACTCCATCTATGAATATTCGGAACCGACGGATCTTGGTTTCAGTGGGAGCTAAGATCGTCACAGGCAAGAAATGAATACTCCGGAAACGATGATATTGCCGGAAACGGAAATATGGATCGTATCGGAAATATGAATATTATCCAAGTCGTAGTAGTTACCGGAAACGGAAACATGGTACGTATCGGAAAATATTATTGGAAATGGAAATATTACCAGAATCGGAAATATTGCCGGAAACGGAAATATTGTCAGAATCGGAAATATTGCCGGAATCGGAAAATAATTCCGGAAACGGAAATATTAAATATTTGTTCGAAACGGAAATTAATTCCGGAATCGGAAATATTAAATATTGTTCGTATCGGAAATAGATTCCGGAAATGGAAATTTAATCGGAAGCGTATCGTACGAATTAGCATCGGACGAGGTTGCCGGACGAAGGCCCAGCACGAAGCCGGGGCCATCGCCCAGCAAGCACGCACGCCACAAGCCCAACGCGCACCAAGGCCACGGATGCGTGGGCCGCGCTGCATGGGCTGCTGCTCGCATGCGCATGGGCAGCCCTTGTGGCTGCCGTGTGTGTGTGAGTTTGTGCTCATGCGTGATTCCTGAATCTACAAGAGTCAGTGTATGATTAAATTTCTATTCCTAATTGGATAAATTAATTAAATAGAATTCATGTAGGATTCTAATTTCAATTAATTCGTATCCTACTAGGATTACGATTCCTTTTCCATAACTCTATAAATAAAGGCCTAGGGGTCATAATTTATACACAAGTTTCAAAGTATTCAAAAGTGAGTTTTTTTGAGAGAAAATTAAAACACATCTTGCTCAAAAGTGCCGAAATTTTCTAGTACCTTAAGGGCGATTCTAGTTGGTCAATCTTAAGGCGGATCCGGACGTGCTGTGGACTATCTACGGAGGGACGACACTTGGAGTCCTAAAAGACTTGTTCTTGTTCGGTTCGGGCGCAGCTAGGGAGGGCACGCAACAAAGAGTATGCATCTAAATTATGCTATATGATTATGTGTAAATAATATGTTGTCCTGGGTTAATGGTTGTTTCCGCATGATTTATGTAATGTCATATGTATCATAACCTAACAGTGGTATCACGAGCCCCTTATTATTTTCATAATCTAAATTGCATGAACATGGTTAAATATTACAAATTTGCAAGAATTAAAAGGGGTGATTAATTTTCGTAATTGTTAATTAATTGCAAATTGCGTTTATTTAATTATACGTACGCAGTTTTTCGGCAGTTTCTTCGTTACTCATCCAAATCGAGTGATTTTTGTGTCAATTCCGCATGTAAAAGGCATTCTAAAATTTTGACAAAAATAGTATTTTTCTGCCGAACCCAGAATTCTCAAATTCGAAGCCTAACTATGACTTTTCGAAGGTTTTAGTTTTTCGAATGCAAAATTTCGTAAATTTAAGATGTTAAATTAAATATTTGCGATTCTTGTTGATAAATCTTGAATTTTTGATTGACCTACTGCATATGTTTAACAAGTTTGAATGCCTAGTCTTGTTAATTATGCAATCTAATTTGTAATTATGATTAATTTGTTGAAAATTAGAATAATTTAGAATTAATTTGATTTTCATAATTAATTGTAATTTAATTAGAAACCTATGATTAAAAACCACCATAAAAATTGTAAATTTACGATAAATTTTAAATTTTTATGACCTAGACTTGAATCCATAACAATCGGAAATCAATTGGATAATAAATTTTCGATTTTTCGCCCTAAAATTATGAAATTAATAATATTTATTAATTTGTCATTAATTTTAAATATAAATTTTAAATTTTTATGCGATTCGTTCATATAACTTGCACGCACGAAGCAATGGACGCTTCGTGTTACCCTTAAGGGGTGTTGTATAATGCGGGCATGCGACGACGAGCAAGGGAGCTCGTCGCCCGTGCGGCACGAATGCAATGAGCAAGGGCGTAGTGCACGAGCACAAGGCAGCAGCCCTGCCTTGTGTCGTGTGCCACGAGCAATGAACGAATGGGCATGGGCGAAGGGCGAGCCAAGGCAGTCGCGTGTGGGCAGCAAGCGAGCTGCGCCACAACGCGCGCTGCCTCGCACAAGAGCGCGCAGCCTCGCGCGCAGCGAGCGCAAGCTCGCGTGCCACGAGCGCTGCGCCCAGCATTACTCGCGCGCACAGCGCGCGATGTCGCCCGCCCAGCGAGCGATGTCGCGCCCCAGCGAGCGATGGCTCGCGCCAGCGAGCGATGGCTCGCGCGCACAGCGAGCGATGTCGCGCGCCCAGCGAGCGATGTCGCGCGCCCAGCGAGCGATGTCGCGCGCCCAGCGAGCGATGTCGCGCGCCCAGCGAGCGATGTCGCGCGCGCGCACTGCGAGCGATAGCTCGCGTGCGATGAGCGCTGGCGCGCGCAGCGAGCACAATGTGTGCGGAGGCTTGCGATAGGGAAGCAGCAGCTATGCGACGAGCGCATGGGCTGCGCGCACATGGCCAGCAATGGCTGTGTGCGTACAGTCCATGGGCGTGCAACGCGTAGGGTGTTTGCGTTACGATTAGATCGTTTTGAATGTTTAATTTGAAAATTTCAGTTCACGTAATTTTAATTGATTTTAAAATTAATAATTTGAATTATTTTCTTGGATTTTAATTTTGAATATTATAATTATAATAAATGTTATTTATTCTAATTATTTTACTAAAATTAAAATCATGAATTAATTTAAATACGACTGAAATTAAATTAAATTTTTGGATTCAATTATAAATTGATATGAGCTTTAAATTTTAATTAAATTTGTATGTTTCCGGTTGGACTAGAAATACATTTTTATGTTTAAAATTGGTAAAGCATATGAATTTATTGGTTTAAGTGGGAGCGCTTTTTTGTCATAAACTCTTGATTAGGTCTACAAATCCTTAAGGTTAAAACAACTTGACTAGAATTAATAAGGACTGAATAATTGGTAGATTATTGGTGCCCTTGATTAATTGCTGCAAATGTTTACGTGATGCATAATGTGTTTTACTAACCAGCTATGTGGGCCATTCATGATAATGAATGGATGAATGGTATATATTGTATATGTACTGTTTTGCAGGTTATGAAGTGACTAGTATGGCCCAAATAGGATAGAAAATATGGTCTGCGTACCATTAATTTGAATGTAATTGGTCTAAAGTACCAAAGTTATTTTTCAATTCAAATATGGTCTGCGAACCATCAAATAGTTGTAATTAGTTATAGCTTATCCTATTTGAAGAAAATGGTGCCTCCCACGGAGATTTTCAAGACGGACTTTGAAGTCAAAGCTTCAAGATGAAGTCGGGCCATACTAGATCACAAATATCTTATGCATGTTTTAAGTTATTTATTGCTTTTAAATATGTCTTAAAATGCATGAGATCAAAAGCTTGATTATGTTGCATGATTAAGGATTTTAGTTCACTTAAAATCTAACCAACATAGTAAGAGCCTTAAGTTCCAAACTTAAAAATTGAGTTATAAGGTGCCATGCCAAAATATACACTTGCTTGGATATCCTTTACATCAATCTAGTAATAGTTTTCGCTCAGCGAGGTGTTACTTATTGGTCCTAAAGGGGCAAGGTACACAAATAATTGTGAGTACATGTTAGTTTTGGTGAAACTCAACGATATAAGTAAGGAGTCCTTTTATGTCGTGGCAAATTCGATAGGTTTACCTAATAAGTTCTTAGACGTACCTATCAACCAAGAATAGTTTCTAGACTATTAGCAAAAGGCTTTTGCTTACCTAAGATGTTCTAGGATTAAGTCGACAAACTGTGCTTAGTTCTTCAATGATTTTAGGATCTTGGAATCATTTTATTCACACCTGCCGGAACAATAAAATCGAATAAAATGCTAATAACTTGTTTGAATTGCATGGTTGCTTTAATTTCAAGTTATTATTCATGATAAATGTTTAGACTTTGCATGCTTCAATGTATGTTTTAATTATTGTTTATAATTAAATATCTTGCACTGCAATAAATCCTTTTAGAAAGGTAACAGTAAATTTCCTCGATTGGTAGTGAATCCAAGAACGATTCACGGAAAAGAGAGAAAGTGAGCAATTTAAAATGTACGTTTCTTATATCGACTTTTATGGTTGTTTTCGAATATCAAAAATCGAATGGCAAACCAATTGGTGCTTGTGAATTCAAAATACAATGTAGTTTTGAGATCATAAAGCATTGAGTTTAAAACGCTCAGCCTTACCAATGGTTAACAACCTAATATCTTTGTCCATTTATTTCTCGAATGAGTCTAGTCCCTAGACATTCGAATAGATCGATACTTAGAGAACTTTAGAAGCTTCTGGTAAGATCATCTAGTTGAAACAAAATATTCAACATAAATTAAAATGGTAAAGAACCTTGTTGGTGACATTAGACATGTCTAACGAAGTATAAAAGTCAACACTAAAGAATTCAATTCTTAAGACTATAAGAAAGGGTACAAGAAATAGGAAAACGAGGAACAAATGAAAGGAATTTACGATTCCGTTTCTACCTATAAGTTTATGTTTAAAGAGAAGTGACCTAGCAATCAAACTTCCTTGGTATCATATACCGCTTGAGGTTCTTACTTTGGTAATAACTCAAACAATGGAAGCTAGGATACACTAATGACCTACAAGTGGGAAATGAAGCATGGCAATGCTACATTGATTGTAGGGTCATCTAAGTTTGTTTTAAGTCCTTTCAAAGGCTGGAACTTAATGGCTATTTTGTTCCATAATCAGCATACCTAAATTTCTGCTTCAAACACAGAAAGACTCACATTCAAAGAAAAACAAAAACAATGTTTGTTTGTTTATTTGAATGAAATGGTCAATTACAGGTTGAGTCAATATGCTTGATTAAAACAAACAACTCTTTAAAGAACTTTACTAGGTTCAAATCAACCCCTTGATTTGAGTTCCACAAATCTTTGGCATTGTTGCTTAGACCATATCAACAAGTTAACATTCATAAGCTCTATTTTGATGGACTTCTGAAAGTTGATTGATTTCTAGATCATTTTAAGACTACTAGTCTTACTTGTTGAAAGTAACAAAAGATATGAACTATTGTTAGAACGCCTAGACAATGGAGTTCAAAGCTAAAGAAAGATTTTATGGCTTTATTATGGATTTGAGTGAATATAGGTTTATTTACTCAAATGTGATATAAGTTGAATCTGTTTGGCTAGTTCAAAGATTCAGAAGTATAAAATTCACTTGGTAAGAAATCATAAAGATCTAGGTTAGATCATGTTGATGATTACTTGAGACCAAATATGATCATCAATGATTGTGTGTTGTAATTTCACAATCTAGCTCCATAAGATATGGCATATCTTAGTTGGAATAATCGAAGTCAATTAGTACTTGATTCGATTAATGATGAATCATAAAGACTTTTCCTATAATTTCTAAAACAAAATGCTCAACTACCACCAAACTAAACCAAATTCGTCAAAGCTATTGAAAAGTAATTTCAGAATAACTTTTCATAAAATATATCTAGAGAGTTGCAAAACTCAGTGGGAGCTTAGTGTTTGTCATTCGACAAACTAAGGCCCAAGTATAGATATATGTTTCATTGTGATTTATTCAAATGAGACACAAGGGTATTGTTTCTACCACGAATTTTTGAGAACATAATGTTTGTTTGCTCGAAATAATGTCCTTTTGGAGATTCGTTTCCAAAATGACAAGTGGGAGAAAATAGACCTCGAAAGTCTTCGAGACGAACAACAAACATAAACGGACATTCCGGAGGCTTTTCGAAGTGCTTCAGAAAATCCGAACTTATTCTTTAAGGACTTTAGAAGTGGTTTTAAAGAATAGACATCTCTTAGAAGACTTTACAAGTGCTTCAAGGAAAACAGAATATTCAAAGGACTTTCAAGTGGCTATTTGATATTCTATTGTTTGATGTTCTATACCCTAGTAGGCATAGAGTTCAAGTCACTGGAACTATGAGATTCTTCTATTAGATAGTGAAGAAACATGGAGTTCAGGTCATTGAAGCTATGCGATTCTTCCATTAGATAGTGAAGAAACCTACAACTTGCAGTCAAACTATTATCATGTAGATTAATGAGTTTGTGACTTGTAAGAAAGCTATGACGAAACCCAGATTCCCTAAAATGGTTAGAGGCCATAAAACATACTCAATGTTTTGATGACAAAATTGAAATTTTGTTGATTTGCAAGAATAGTTTCACACCTATTGGTTGCAAGTTTGTTTTAAGGATAAAAACCATCAAACATGAATTGTGTTCACACACAAAGCTAGATTAGTTGCTAAAAGTTACAAGCAAATTCACGATGTGGATTGTGTTGAAACCTCATGCAAAATCGTAATGCTTCAAGTCTATAATTCAAGCAATGATTGCATATTGGTAAATATGGCAATTGGATGACAAAAGTATTCCTCAATCAAATGTTGGAATAAACTATGTACATGGCATGTCATAGGATTTGTGGATCCAAATAAATGCTTGAAAAGGAAAGCTAGCTTATAAAATCTAAGTACAGATTTAAGCAAGCAATTGGGAATTGGAACTGTATTTTAAGTGAAGCTAATAAGCATTTTAGTTTCATAAAATATACATGATTCTTATAGATATATAAGAAGTTTAGTGGGAGTACATAAAAACTTATTTGGTCCTATGTGTATCACACACATATCTCTCTATTGTGAAATAACATTCAAATGCTAATGACTTAGATTTGAAATTATTCATCAATGATGGACCATGGCGAAACTTAGTACATATTGGGTATTAAGATCTATTTACAAAGATCTTATAATATTGTTTTAGATTAAGTAATGGCATTTACTAAATCAAACACGAAAGTCTCCATTGGAGATATTCGACCCATGTGAATAAATCTAAGTAAAGAATGTTTGAACTATGTATAAGCATTTACTAAGTTAAACATCAAAGAGTCTAAATGAGATTCTTAACCTATATTATATGTCAAAGAATTTAGCTGGATTCAGTATCTACTAAAATTGAATGAGCTAAAGTTACATGAATAGAATTCAATTGGGAATTATTCTGCAAAAGAATTTATCATGTATGATATAATATGAGGATCGCCAAAAACGTATCGTATGACTTTAGGCATGACGAACATATACCAATCTCTATTGATCTAAGTGAAGATCAACTAGATTGAGATCAAGAATACTTATGGTACTTGAAAAGGTACATAGGAATAGTTCTTGATTCAAGGAAATAAAGATACGCTAAATATTGATGCTACACGCATAAACACTGGCAAAGGATCAAGCAAGACCCTTTGGAGTTAACCATTGATAAGGACGAGCTATAGAGCATCGTGTTTTGAAATGGCAACATGGATTGGAGACCATGAGTTGTTGCGTGGGAAATTAAAATATTAATTTCTATGTTCTAAGATATAGTTGGAGAGTCTTCCACATATCTATGAACTGCTTGGATAGGTAAATCCAAACAAAGCATCACTAGCAACCTATACAGTTGAAGTAAAAGTAATTATTGCCTAAGAAGCAATAAAACAGGGTTGTTTAAAGTTCTTCACTGAACTTGGGTAGATCACCTATCTGCTGGCTTGATGGTTCTTCATTGAAAAATGCGTGGAACCACTCTTGAAGCAAGAAAAACGTCTGCTAACTTAATGGTTCTTCATTGCAAAATGCGTAGAACCACTAATGTAGTAAGAAAGACTAGATCACATAATAAACAAACTCGAAAAGATCTTATCATCATATCTCAAAGAACATTCGATGAAAAGGATGTTAAGATTGGCAAAGCATGATAACTAAACCTATGCAACAAGTGAGAAGCAACACTCACATTGTCGCACTGGAAATCAAGCATAGCTTTGAATTCCATGAATTGTTTTAGAAAATGGGTTTGAGGCCCATGGTTGTAAAACATTGGGGTTGAACATTTATCATATATGAAATGTATTTTCATATTCCATTTAATCTTGGTTTAGTATTAAATGATGAGTCCCTTCAAATTTGACGAAATATTCAAGATAGACTGTCAGGACCAGTCCTGTGACTAAGAAATGTCTATCAAGTGAACTTGAATGTCAAAGGTTGAAAATGGTCCCTAATCGGAGTTTTCTATAAAATTGGACGCATAGAAAACGTTAGACGATTAGAATGCAAGATGACTAGTAGTTCTGTTTCTTGAACTATGTGGACATGGCAATGTCATAATCATTTGCATAGATACTTACTTTGGGAAGACTAGTATCGGACAAGACCTATGAAACTTTACTGTAAGAATGAAAGTCTGTCATAAGTAAATTTCATTAAATTATTAGACACTAAATCCTCAATACCTGAGTGATTTGAGATTACTTGTTTGAGAACTGGTTGCTTTGACGTTGACCAACCGTCGCACCGTAAAAGGAGGCTATAAAGGCAACGCTCAGGTAATCACCTATCAAACGAAGTCTAATCTCAAGATCGCAAGATTGGGATTGTCCTCCCATAAATCGGGATGAGATGCTTAAAAGTTGTACAAGGCCACTCGGAGAGCTAGAAACTGTGAAATGCATGGCCGTGCTCGGATGAATCATAGGCTATGATTATCTGTTTATTTAATCAGTTGAACTCTGAAACCGAGGAACACCTCTGGATATAATAAGGATGACAACTCTTACCTTATGTTCAAGAGCAAGCATCGAGCGACAAAGGAATTAGGAAATGCACACTTGTCCCTAAGGACAAGTGGGAGACTGAAGGAAATAATGCCCTTGGTCCAAGTATGCATTCTATGTTAAGTCTAATAAATGCGGTTCAGTATTAATTAACAAGTTAATAATTCAGTGAGATCAAGTGAGCTGAATGCCTAGCTAGAGGCCGCTTCAGTTCAAGTGGAATTAATGATATTAATCCACAGCTTACTCTTGACTGAACCCGTAGGGTCACACAAATAGTACGTAAACGGATCAAGTATTTAATGGCATTAAATACTCCATCTATGAATATTCGGAACCGACGGATCTTGGTTTCAGTGGGAGCTAAGATCGTCACAGGCAAGAAATGAATACTCCGGAAACGATGATATTGCCGGAAACGGAAATATGGATCGTATCGGAAATATGAATATTATCCAAGTCGTAGATGTTACCGGAAACGGAAACATGGTACGTATCGGAAAATATTATTGGAAATGGAAATATTACCAGAATCGGAAATATTGCCGGAAACGGAAATATTGTCAGAATCGGAAATATTGCCGGAATCGGAAAATAATTCCGGAAACGGAAATATTAAATATTTGTTCGAAACGGAAATTAATTCCGGAATCGGAAATATTAAATATTGTTCGTATCGGAAATAGATTCCGGAAATGGAAATTTAATCGGAAGCGTATCGTACGAATTAGCATCGGACGAGGTTGCCGGACGAAGGCCCAGCACGAAGCCGGGGCCATCGCCCAGCAAGCACGCACGCCACAAGCCCAGCGCGCACCAAGGCCACGGATGCGTGGGCCGCGCTGCATGGGCTGCTGCTCGCATGCGCATGGGCAGCCCTTGTGGCTGCCGTGTGTGTGTGAGTTTGTGCTCATGCGTGATTCCTGAATCTACAAGAGTCAGTGTATGATTAAATTTCTATTCCTAATTGGATAAATTAATTAAATAGAATTCATGTAGGATTCTAATTTCAATTAATTCGTATCCTACTAGGATTACGATTCCTTTTCCATAACTCTATAAATAAAGGCCTATGGGTCATAATTTATACACAAGTTTCAAAGTATTCAAAAGTGAGTTTTTTTGAGAGAAAATTAAAACACATCTTGCTCAAAAGTGCCGAAATTTTCTAGTACCTTAAGGGCGATTCTAGTTGGTCAATCTTAAGGCGGATCCGGACGTGCTGTGGACTATCTACGGAGGGACGACACTTGGAGTCCTAAAAGACTTGTTCTTGTTCGGTTCGGGCGCAGCTAGGGAGGGCACGCAACAAAGAGTATGCATCTAAATTATGCTATATGATTATGTGTAAATAATATGTTGTCCTGGGTTAATGGTTGTTTCCGCATGATTTATGTAATGTCATATGTATCATAACCTAACACTCCAGAATATACGACGCCCAACCCTGGGCGCTGAAAATCAGCTCCAGGCAGGGGCAAACAAAATAAAAAATAAATATATGTGCGCAAATAAATGATCGATTACCTGCAGCAATAGGGGGCTTCCCTTAAAAATTACAGACTTGGCATCCTTCTTTAACTCATCCGCACTCAGCAAGGTCTCGGCAACAACCAACGGCATCATGGAATAACAACTCTCCATCTGGCTGATCAAGGGGAACAACCTTATGTCACCGAACTCGCCATTATTATTCGACAGTAAATAGTGGTTCAACAAGCAGAATACAAATGCTCGAATATTCAATTTCTGTTCGGTCATATTCTTACTAGGTCTAAAATGGTGTTTTACAAGCTTTGCCAAATTAACCTTATCACCCACAACGATCTCAGCAAACATGTTAGCATCTAGTCCTAGGAACGCCCCTATGGTTGTTTTACCCTCTTCAACAGTGCCAGGGGTAGCAGGAGTAGCATTGGTAGGATAACCAAGGATCGCGGAAAACTCATCTGGCAGAGGGCATACTTCATTGCCCCGAAAAACAAAAACATGGTGATCAGAATCCCAAAAATCTAGGGCCGCATACAGAAAGTTATAATCAATATTAATTTGTTGTAAGACTAAGAATGCCTCTAAGTGGTATCCTTTCAACAAAGCCTTTTCTGTGGGATTAAGGGCTCTTAGCCAACGCCTAACAACTCGTTGGAGGGAGAAAGGAGGAATTGACATGGCAAGAACAGGAAAGAGTAAAAGCTAGAAAGGAAGATGGAGAGTGGTGAAAAAGAAAGACGTACTTGACCCCTATATATACACGAAATCATCAAGTGACATCCTGATCTCATTCGGAAACGTGTTAAGAAATCTGGAATTAAGAAAAGAAAACTGTCGAAATAGCATTTCCAGCGCCCAAGGCTGGGCACCGAAATTATTAACGCCTTGCCAGGGGCGCCGGAAATCTAGTCCATGACCCGCACCCTTCAAAACGCGGAGCAGGAAAGGACTTAAAATCGTACGAGGCCCTGTTGTAATCAAGATCAAGCCCAAAGCACCTTTAGAGCCCGAATAGTGAAAACAAATGTTAAAACTTGTCGAAACTTAGACTCATCTCAAAGGAAAAAATATGTGTACAATTTTTAAGGAAATATAAAAAAAAAATCAAGGTCATTCTTCGAAACACAAAAACAAAATCGAGTCGTTGGTTTCTCAAATTAAAAAGTGTTTATTTGTCAAAAGATCAATCCGGGCCAAAATAAGTCGACGTATTAATTATTGAAAAATGGAGCAAACTTTGTCGCCCGGAAAATGAAGTCGCACTCCACGACTTCATCAAAGTAGCATACCACTACAAAGGTCGCTCGCACTTACGAGCACGATCCCAAACACGATCAAGAACATTACAAAACGCGTATCCCCATGGAACCTCTTTGACAAGAAATGACCGTCAAGCACAAATGCTTGGGGGCTCGAAAGAAAATCAACATTTCAAAAGAGAGTATGCAAAGTTAAAACAACATTCCCGGACTACGCCGTAAGAAGTCCCGTGTTTGGATAATCTCAAAAGATGAAACCGGATTACGATCTCAAGACAAAGGTCACCGTTGATACTTATACATAGTCCCCTAATCAAGGACCCAGGTAGTGGCAAAATTGAACCGTAAAGACTAGCTCAAAACCATGAAAGATGATGACCGCAAGACAATGGTCCGTCTAAGCACGTTGCCAACCCACATTCAGGTTGCAACTAAATCCGAGCATCCCTCGAAAGAATACGCTCTTACAAGAATGAATAAAAAAGAAATTATCAAAAGAAATCCCAAGAACAAATGAAATAGGGACTTGCCCACCTAAATCGGGCAAGATCGCGCCACGAACCGCGCGGGTCCCTAAATCGAAAAGACGAATCCAGGTTCGCTCATCTCCAGCGGGCGGGGCGTCCACCCTTAGCGGACAGGGCTCGCCCACCTTCAGCGGGCGGGGTCTGCGTCACTAACCACGCAGGTCCTCAGTTTTCGAAAATGAAATCTTCAAAAACACAAAACAGGCTCTCCATCTTCAGCCGGCGGGGTCTACGTCACAAACCGCGTAGGTCCTTATTTTCAAAACATCAAAACAAATTCGTCCACTTCTATCGGACGGGGCGTCCACCCTCAGCGGACAGGCTCGCCCACCTTCAGCAGGCGGGGTCTACGTCATAAACCGCGTAGGTCCTTATTTTCAAAACATCAAAACAGATTCGTCCACTTCTATCGGACGGGGCGTCCACCCTCAGCGGACAGGCTCTCCCACCTTCAGCGGGCGGGGTCTGCGTCACTAATCGCGCAGGTCCTTAGTCGCTGCAGCGATAACTTTTTCTGGTTTCTGTGAGGGGGTCGAAAAAGCGAGGCTAATGCGTGACCTTGTCCCTCGTGGGTGTGACGATTCTTTTTATTCAATCAAGTGTAATTGGATTTCCTATGAGTATACACCCAATTGACTAGTAATATAGGAGTCGCCATTCAGTTTTTAACGATAATGAGAAAAACTGACAAAACCCGGTTATCGTGACATAAAGGGAGTGCAATTATGTTTGACCACGACGGCCGTAGGTTCCCTTGTGATCCCTGGTGTGGGGATCTCTCAATATACACCCGCAAGGTAGAGATTGAGGGTTCGGGGGACTGTAACTACCGAGAGGAGTAATTCGCTCGTCGATAACTCCAGAGGCAGGATATCCTTACTAGCTCAGCATAAATAATTGAAGGGACATACGTTAACTATTAAACTAATCTGAGTTGATTTTAGCAATATGCAACATATAATACTAATTCGATCGTGATTATCTGATTTAAATAACATTAAGGGACCTAGCATGATAATCCGATTTCCCAAAAATATTATATTTGTTTAGGCGTGATAGAACAATCATATTAGGTTAGTTTAACAGTTCATAAAAAGGGCGAGGAAAGCAGTTAAATCATCGAAAAGGGACACATTACGACGCACCCTTGAGAGGTGCGTCACGGTTCTCAGAAAACTAACCACTTTGACTTTGCTATTTCTCCTTTTTATTTAACGAATCTCAATTATGGGACAGGATACGTTCTGTTCGATTTATGGATCGATTGCGACAGAACGCGTGAACAGTTTCGCAGCGAGAGGCTTAGGCTAAAGGGGTTTAGAGTCAATACTCAGAATATATTATGTGTTGTTGTGTGTTTCACGTCGAAACTAGGGGCCTATTGATAGGGAAGAGTTCGCGGAAAGATAGAATTGCAGAGTTCTAATCCGCAAAGAATTAGGAAAAGAGACGTACCCAGGTATTTTCAGCGCCCAGGCCTGGGCGCCGAAGATTTCGGCGCCCAGAGCCAGGCGTTGAAAATAGGGTATGGGCAGTTTTGTTTAGTCAGATTCGGATTCCTAAAATCCGTAGAGTTTGAGATTAATTCGAGTCTTTTAGCGCGTATCAATTTTGTGACGGAATGCGTCTGGGCCCGTTACGAACTCTAGGCTCGTTAGGATTTTAATTAATACGTAACTCTTATTTCCGAATCCTATTAGGAATAGGATTCTCGCAGTTTTGTATCTCATTTAGGATTTATGTTGGAATGCAACACCTAATTCCGACAGGTTTCTATCTTTTATGATTGGCCACTTTTAGAAGCTACCTTTTACGGCAATTACTATTTTTAGCAGGTTTCCATAAATAGCAGGTTTCGGGTGAAATGAAATGGGGAATCGAGATTCGTTTATTTTATAGGAGATGCGTTGTCAAGTGGAGGTTTTATGCTTTCATCATCGAACCTTTCCCTTGCGGGAACGGGGACAAAAGTAGGTGTCTACAGTTAGCCCCCACTTTGACTGAGTCTTGGAGTAAGACGATGGTCAAAGTATTAGACGGAGTGCGTCACACAAGCCATGGTGTAGGTGACCTGTTTTGCGAGGGTCTCACGAGCCCCCGAGTGATAACATTTGACTTAAGGGTCATCACTTGAAGTGTCGACATATCCCTCACGTGTCATTGGGATTTGTCAACTGATAGTATAGAAACTTCCTCATTTTGTCATTGGAAGGATCTAAAGATGCGTAGAAACTCCCTCACTTTGTCATTGGGAGTAACTACAGATGTTTTCGAAATTAAAGCTGTAAAGTGTTATTGGGCCTGGCCAAGCCCAATCACGAGGTAAAACGGTTTTAAAGATTCTCATTTTCAGGGCTAGCTAAACGAGAAAACCCCCTTGTTTTTATAGGACGTAAAACGAAGAAAAATCCAACACATCGTTCTTTTTTGGAAAAACGGAAAACCAATCCTTTAATTTTTGGAAAAAGGGAAAACCGATCCTTTAATTTTCGGAAAAAGGGAAAACCGATCCTTTAATTTTCGGAAAAAGGGAAAACCGATCCTTTAATTTTCGGAAAAAGGGAAAACCGATCCTTTAATTTTCGGAAAAAGGGAAAACCGATCCTTTAATTTTCGGAAAAAGGGAAAACTGATCCTTTAATTTTCGGAAAAAGGGAAAACCGATCCTTTAATTTTCGGAAAAAGGGAAAACCGATCCTTTAATTTTCGGAAAAAGGGAAAACCGATAAAAGTTATCGCTGCAACGACTAAGGACCTGCGCTGTTAGTGACGCAGACCCCGCCCGCTGAAGGTGGGCGAGCCTGTCTGCTGAGGGTGGACCCCCCGTCCGATAGAAGTGGACGAATCTGTTTTGATGTTTTTGAAAATAAGGACCTACGCAGTTTGTGACGTAGATCCCGCCGGCTGAAGATGGCGAACCTGTCCGCTGAGGGTGGACACCCCGTCCGATAGAAGTGGACGAATCTGTTTTGAAATTTTTTTTTGTTTTTTTTTTGAAAATAAGGACCTACGTGGTTTGCGCCGTAGACCCCGCCGGCTGAAGATGGCGAGCCTATTTTAAATTTGAAGATTTTATTTCTTTCGAAAACTGAGGACCTGCGCGGCTTAGTGACGCAGACCCCGCCCGCTGAGGGTGGGCGAGCCCATTTTGAATTTCTTATTTTGCCTATGTAGAAGGGCTTTTGTGATTACAACCTGTTGGTGGGCCGTAATATTTCCTGATTAGATGTGTCCTATAAGTGGGTCCACACTGTGTATATTTTTGTTTAACAATATTTTTTTTTCTTTTCTTTGAGATATCCAAACATGATATGGTGTGTGGCGCAGTCTGGGAATGTGATTTTGATTGCGCGCTCCTTGTTGGAGTCCATTTTTTTGCGAGCCCCCAAGCGTTCGTGCTTGATGGTCGTTTTTTGTATCTTGTAATCATGTTTGGGGTCACGCTCGTATGTGCGAGCGACCTCCTATAGTAGTGTGCTATTTTAGCAAAGCCGTGGAGTGCGACTTTCAGTGACGAAATCGGCAATTTTCAAGCCGAATGAATATGGCAGGGCCCAATAGAAGTTAGGGCCTTTTTGAGCCTGGGTTCATTTTCGGTGCCCAGGCCTGGGCGTTGAAATAATTTACGCCCAGGTGGGGCGTTGAAAGTGTTGTTTGGGCTGGTCTTTTTATGACACAGTTGGCCTCTTGTTCATTCACTTGGAAGTTCTATGTATTCTCTTTTCTTTTGTTTTTTTTCTTTGTTTTTAGAACGTGATGATTTTCTTGAGAAGCCGTAGCCGATTGGTGGACTACGGTGCTTATCGCTTTGGGGCGATTTATTTTAAGGAACTGTTGCTCTTAAGGCGTACAGTTATTGCAACAGTTGGGCGAGTCTATATGGCCCGAGGAACATACCTTGAGGCGTAAGACTTTGACCGCTCTAGTTGTTGTATATAATTTTTTTCTTTTGAACGCGTTCGTGAATGTTCGATACTTAGAATGATGATATGTATGTGCGAACGAGCGTTCATAGAATGGCTGTTGTGTGCGGTCCATTAATCAGTTTGCTTGAATCATTTTTTGAGCAATGCCCGATTTTGAATAGTTTGCTTAGAAGCTTGATAGAGTTCAGGCCCATTCATGAAGTGGGCTCAAGCATCGTACCCTTTCGATTGTTCAAACATTTGCTTCGAGATTTTTTGATTTTGCTATGGTCGTTTCGTAGCTTGGAGCCCCCAAGTATGCATGTTGGGATGCTTCCTTTTGGCGTACGATTTTTGTAGGTTCTTTCGAGAAAGATGCCTTGGGGTTCCGCTCGTGTAGGTGCGAGCTATCCCTTTTGTGGTAGGTAATATTTTGCTACTTTTAATCCTTAATGTAGAAGTCGTGTGGCTTGCATTTGGGCGATAAGTAGTCTTTGGCTCTTACTCTTGGTCGTGCTTGCATTAGTGCAATGTGCCTTACCCTTTTTTAGACTTGTACTGTGGGATTATGGTGCAACGCAGGCTTGTGTGGCCTAACGGCGTGTCTTAGAACATTCCTCCAGGTGTTGGGGTATCATTATTATTTTTTGCATTGGAGTACTTCATTATGCCTCGTTCAGGTGCTCGAACAAGTGTAGCACCTTCTGCGTGGGTTTGCACGACTTATTACTTCGTTCGATGCGAGGATTCATAGATGTTCCTTTCTTATTTTTATGTCTGGGAAAAACTTGGCTAGCAGAAAGATTCAGCGCCCAGGCTGGGGCGTTAAAGATATCGGCGCCCAGCTCTGGGCGTTGAAAATGATTTATGGGCAGAACTTTGACAGTTTTTTTTTGATTTTTTTTTTCTTTCGCTTTTGCTTTGGAACGATGTAGACTCTGTAACGGGCGCTTTATAGGGCGAGCGTTTATGTGCAGTGGTTTGATCGGAGTTTTGGTGACTCGCGATTTTCAGTTACCCTTGTTAGTGGGGTGACTTTATATATTCTAAGTAGCGCTTAGAATTTGGGAGGGGTTGTAGCCATTCTAAGGTTCGTTTTACACGATCAAATCTTAGGATTGTGCCCCTATGATCTATGTATAGCATTAGCGTCGAGAATTTGCGATAAAATCGTCATTTCGAGCATTTTTAGAGTGTTTTTCTCAAGCCCCCAATTGTAGCTACGGGATTGGCTTGGTGCTATAATGCTTTGCATACGTCTTTATGCATTCATGGTGACACGGATCATGAATAGTTTGAACCAGACTCGTTTAGTGCGAGGTACGTTCGAGTAGTGATTTTGCTACTTCTCTTGTAAATGTCGTATTGTGCGACATTGCCATGGTCAAGGTAGTCACATGTCGAAGTGTTCCTTGACCAATAGCTAGGTGCCTTTCTTTACCCATAATCATATTTAGAAATCTTTTGACTCACTTGCAAAATTGAGATAAACGCATACTAAGCTTAAACCAACGACACTTTATTTGTCCGAAGAAGTCTTTAAAAATCATTTGAAAATTATTTAAAATCCGAGTCCTACTGTGTACAATCCGAGGTGTACTAAGTAGGTTGACTTATAGAAGGGTTCGTACAGGATTACATGAGTGAATCAAAATACTGTTACGAGTTTTGGAATGCTGTCTAAGGATTTGCCGGAAGCCAGGGTGCAGGCGTCAAGACATGTTTGGCATATGCTTTAGGCTTTTAGGGCCATCTTTTCCAAAATTGCGGGAATATAAACCGTTTTCAAATTGACTTAGATTTACTTGGTGTATGTCTGTATAAAAGGTCGAGGTATACTTAGTTCCTTCCCTATCTCTTTCATTTCAATTTTTAGCCCCCAGTTGCTGTTATGTCTTCCCATTAATGATGTTTTTAGATTTCGATTTTAGATGCCCGTGTCATATGTCCGAGTAGGGTGAGCCTTGGTTAAGTGCCAAGTCCTATTGACAATGTCTGATTTTTTTTTCAAAGGAGATTAACAAGCATTTGAATTACCACGAACGGATACCCTGAGTTCGGAGGAACGATGGGGCGATGCCGTAGAACAATCCTCTTTATTGCAAGCTTACTGCCCTTACTATTTGTTGGCGATCATGACTGTGTCTAGTGGTGAAAGAAGGTCTTTAAGCGAACGATTATGTCTAGTGGTGAAAGAAAGTCTTTAAGTGAGTTAGTTCGCTTTTAGGGAGGGTCAAGTCGAGTACTTTAGAGGTCATGGACGCTTGCGCTAGCCCCCATTCAATTGAGGCAAAGCGATCTTTTGAGTCTTGGCTAAGTGCCTAGGAGTGCGAGTGCTCCTTCTGGCAAGGGTACGTGCCCTTATTATTTTTTCGATGTGTGCTCATTAATTTTGGCATCTTTATGACTTGGATTCTTCTTTTGACTTAAATCTTTCTTTCGACTCGGGTTGCAAGTAATTAAATTTCAATAAGGGACTTCTATTTTTATTCTTGTTATTCTATAGGCTTTAATATTTTTGCAAATTGGTTGGACCGAATCATGGATTGCCTACGTATCCGCCTTAAATAGATTTAATTTGGAATCAGGTCTTGCGTAGTTCTTAGCCTAGAAAATGGTTTCTTAGAATGCCGAATTCGATAAGTATGTTCTGAGGTGGAAACATTTTATTTGAAACGGTAGAATAAGTGAAGTTTATCATTATTTTAATCTACTGCTTTGCCGTAAGCCAAAAATTTGTTTTATATTTTTTTTTTGAGTACATGTATTTTTTTGGTGGTACGTATGTCTGAGTACATGTATATTTTTTTTTGGTGGTACGTATGTCTGAATACGTGTTGTACCCCCCAAGTGTTCGTTATTGTTCCGTGCATGTGCGGATACAATGACGAGCACTTCTGGACAAATTTTAGCAAGCAGAGAGATTCAGCGCCCAGGCTGGGGCGCTAAAGGTTTCGGCGCCCAGCTGTGGGCGCTGAAAATTATTTCTGGGCGGATCTTTTTTGGTGCGCTAAATGCTTCATTTCCTTTTTAGACTAACTTTAGAGGCGCTTTGCAAAGTTTGCTTTTGTATTATTTACATTTTTTGTACTTATTATTTGTCCTTTTTTATTTTTTATTTTTATTTTTTATATTCGTGACTCAAGACGGTTTGAAAGGCGGGTTGAATGAGATAGGATAATTCGTATAGGTATTGGTCAAGCATAAGGATTATATTAGCTAGGGCTCACAATTTGCAGCCTCGAACTAGCGTCGTGAGTTTACATCAATCAAGGCCAACGAGTAGCATATGGACGGCTCAAGGGTATATCAACAAGACGTATCCAAACCAGTTATATGGTCATTATGCTAATGGTGGTGTAAGAGCAGGTTTGGACTGTATGACGCACGTGTCAATGGCCGTGCGTGATTTGCGGTTGACAACAAGTTCAAGAACAAGAGTCGAGGTAATGGTTTCTTGGGTTATGGCAATGAGAACATGGATGGGTTAAAATGAGCTGAACAAGAACCCCAGAGCGAAGGCGTCTAAGAGCATAAGGATTGGAAAGGGTAGACATCGTAGAATTTTATGATTTGGATTGGTTGACTCAATTCTTTTCCTTCGTTTACTTAGGTAAATGTTGCACTACGGGATAAGTATTCCTTGGCTTGCTTTTTTCGCTCTCCCTTTTCTCTTTCTATTTTTTCTTTCTTTTTTCTTGGGATTCCTCCCCAACATAAATTCTTCAATTTTTAATTTGGGCTAAAAGGTAGATGGTCGTGGTCTTTGAGTCACGAGGTGAGACTGAGTGAGCCTCGTTTGGTAGGCCTATAGTGCACCTTTAATTTTAGTAGGCCTAGGGTGGACCTTTAATTTTAGTAGGCCTAGGGTGGACCTTCAAATTGTCTTACTTTGCAAGCGTATTTAGTCGTTTCTTAAAATGTGCAAATAGCGTAGATTCAAAATGTTGTTTTTACCTTATTGAAATTTAACGAAAGAATTACATCGAAAATAATTTTTTTTTTTTCGTTTCTTTTCAGACTCCAGTTTCTGGGATTTAATTGGAAGTTGTGATTTAGACTCAAATTTTCATTAATCTTTCTGATTATAACCCGTGTATGAATACAAGGAGGTGGCCTAGACTCAAAATAATGACGTGGCGTAAGCCTATAATACTTGACCAAGCGACTCTCAGACTTAGGCTAATTGGACCATAACTTTCGTTGGTTGACACTTTAGATTTTAACCCTTGGGTGTTCATTTGTCATGCGCCATTTTGCTTAATGTTGGCAAGGTAGTTAATTGGGGAGATCGAATTTTTATTTTTGCGAGACTAGAATCATTAATGCGGCTTCTCTCTTAGTGTGTATTGCTTTACCCCAATTTCATGGTTGGTCATGTTGCATTCATGGAAAATCTTTTAGTCCGTACTTAATAGTATTTCAAGGAGTGAGTGACTCGAGAGGACTATGATAGTCGTGACCCAATGTGATTATAAGCCTTGAGGCCATTAATTTTTCTTGCCAATGGTATTGACACCTTAGGTTCACTTTAGGGGTTGTGCGACTATGGGGGAATGATTTTCAGAATGTGACCGTTTCCATTTTGCAAATACTATAACATATTCTTTTTATTGGTGAGAGAGAGTATTGAGGCCGTAGACTCTTAGCAAGGGATGACAATTACACATGGGTGCTTATTGATTTAAACGTTAGGAGGGGAGACTCAATATGGTTTAACCTTTTAACTTGCAGAACGACACCAAGCATTAGGACCGATTCTATGGATAAGACAACTAAGACTTAGGATTTGGATTGTATTTTGGCATAGCCTAGTCTAGACTCGGATTTATTTGAACATTTTTTTTTTTCTTGAAGACTTTATTCGAACATTATTTTTTGAACATTTTGCCCATGTGACATTCAAGGTCGTTTAATTAGCATGCTCGGTTTTGGTGCCGAGCATTGCCGTTGTAGGAGGCCTAACAACGACACAAAGAGTTATTTTTATTTTTTATTTTCTAGTCGCTTTTAGAATCGAGTGCCTTTTCATACGCCCTTGCAGCAATTTTTACGAAAAGTTGTTTTTTTGCTACGTATATATTTTCATGCGCGGGCACCGAGGCTGCTGTGCCTGACCAAAGGCCAGGCAGCAACTTCAGCGCCCAACAGTGGGCGTGAGAAAATTTGGCGCCCAGCCAGGGGCGTTGAAAATGCGTCCCTGGCTGGTTCTCGTTTTCTGTCTTCTGTTTATGCGACTTCGACTTGCGTGCTTGCCTAATAACGTCCTTTACGCGTAACAGCGTTTGTGGGATTCGTTACAGGCCATCCCGAGCGTCGCTTATTTTGTGGCGATCATTCGGATTTGCGGAACACATGTTTCGGTATAACTCTTTGGCAAATTAGTCTTATGAATGTTTGGGCAGTTTTAAGGTCGTTGGTTTTCTAGGATAGTTTGTCACACACAATCACATATTTCGCTACACATAACTACATTACAAACATGGATTTGAAAATTAAATATGCCACGTAGTTTATGATAGGCTTCTATGGGTAGTTTATTTGCGCCTGGCTTGGTACCGCTTCTATCTTAGATCCAACACATGCCCCGGTCGAGGTAATGTCTTCAACAGACGAATTTCGCTCAAGAGGCCAACCCGCAAGTGCAAGCCAAGGGGGCATGCAGGCGAGAGGGACCTAATGGGCGAGCGATTGGGTTCGGGATAGGTGTACTACTTGCACAAGTACCGAGTGGGAAACATGCGCGGCGTATGCACCCCCCTATTGGCGAAAAAAGGTATCCTTAGTCCCGACTCCCGAGGGAGCCGAGATTCGTTATGATGTTCTGCCCGTTCACATTAATATGCTGATTTTCAGGTCGTCCCAACTTGATGGGGAAATAAACGCGGGGTAGGATCGTTTCACCCTTCGGCTATTTTGATTACCTACAAGCACGAGTATTTCCTTCACTATCCCCAGTGGAGTCGCCACTGTGAGGGGGTCGAAAAAGCGCGAGGCTAATGCGTGACCTTGTCCCTCGTGGGTGTGACAATTCTTTTTATTCAATCAAGTGTAATTGGATTTCCTGTGAGTATACACCCAATTGACTAGTAATATAGGAGTCGCCATTCAGTTTTTAACGATAATGAGAAAAACTGACAAAACCCGGTTATCGTGACATAAAGGGAGTGCAATTATGTTTGACCACGACGGCCGTAGGTTCCCTTGTGATCCCTGGTGTGGGGATCTCTCAATATACACCCGCAAGGTAGAGATTGAGGGTTCGGGGGACTGTAACTACCGAGAGGAGTAATTCGCTCGTCGATAACTCCAGAGGCAGGATATCCTTACTAGCTCAGCATAAATAATTGAAGGGACATGCGTTAACTATTAAACTAATCTGAGTTGATTTTAGCAATATGCAACATATAATACTAATTCGATCGTGATTATCTTATTTAAATAACATTAAGGGACCTAGCATGATAATCCGATTTCCCAAAAATATTATATTTGTTTAGGCGTGATAGAACAATCATATTAGGTTAGTTTAACAGTTCATAAAAAGGGCGAGGAAAGCAGTTAAATCATCGAAAAGGGACACATTACGACGCACCCTTGAGAGGTGCGTCACGGTTCTCAGAAAACTAACCACTTTGACTTTGCTATTTCTCCTTTTTATTTAACGAATCTCAATTATGGGACAGGATACGTTCTGTTCGATTTATGGATCGATTACGACAGAACGCGTGAACAGTTTCGCAGCGAGAGGCTTAGGCTAAAGGGGTTTAGAGTCAATACTCAGAATATATTATGTGTTGTTGTGTGTTTCACGTCGAAACTAGGGGCCTATTTATAGGGAAGAGTTCGCGGAAAGATAGAATTGCAGAGTTCTAATCCGCAAAGAATTAGGAAAAGAGACGTACCCAGGTACTTTCAGCGCCCAGGCCTGGGCGCCGAAGATTTCAGCGCCCAGAGCCAGGCGTTGAAAATAGGGTCTGGGCAGTTTTGTTTAGTCAGATTCGGATTCCTAAAATCCGTAGAGTTTGAGATTAATTCGAGTCTTTTAGCGCGTATCAATTTTGTGACGGAATGCGTCTGGGCCCGTTACGAACTCTAGGCTCGTTAGGATTTTAATTAATACGTAACTCTTATTTCCGAATCCTATTAGGAATAGGATTCTCGCAGTTTTCTATCTCATTTAGGATTTATGTTGGAATGCAACACCTAATTCTGACAGGTTTCTATCTTTTATGATTGGCAACTTTTAGAAGCTACCTTTTACGGCAGTTACTATTTTTAGCAGGTTTCCATAAATAGCAGGTTTCGGGTGAAATGAAATGGGGAATCGAGATTCGTTTATTTTATAGGAGATGCGTTGTCAAGTGGAGTTTTTATGCTTTCATCATCGAACCTTTCCCTTGCGGGAACGGGGACAAAAGTAGGTGTCTACAGTTTCCCTTTTCCAAAAATCAAAGGATTGGTTTTCCGTTTCCCCAAAAAAAAAGCGATATGCTGTACTAGCAGTGCATCAAAGATGCCGTCATTGATTCTTTCCTTCGTTATACGTCCTATAAAAACAAGGGGGTTTTCTCGTTTAGCTAACCTTAAAAATGAGAATCTTTTAAAACGTTTTACCTCGTGATTAGGCTTGGCCAGGCCTAGTTACACTTTGTAGCTTTGATTTCGAAAACATCTTTAGATACTTCCAATGACAAAGTGAGGGAGTTTCTATACTATCGGATAACAGATTCCAATGACACGTGAGGAATGTGTTAACGCTTCAAGTGATGACCCTTAAGTCAAATGTTATCACTCGCGGGCTCGTGAGACCCTCGCAAAACAGGTCACATACACCATGGCTTGTATGACGCACTCCGTCTAGTACTTTGACCATCGTCTCATCCCGAGACTCAGTCAAAGTGGGGGCTAACTGTAGACACCTACTTTTGTCCCCATTCCCGAAAGGGAAGGTTCGATGATGAGAATATAAATCTCCACTTGGCAACGCATCTCCTATAAAATAAAGAATCCCAATCACCTTTTCATTTCAGCCAAAACTGCTATTTATGGAAACCTGCTAAGAATGGTAACTGCCGTAAAAGGTAGTTGTTAAAAGTGGCAAAGTCATAAAAGATAGAAACCTGTCAGAATTAGGTGTTGCACTCCAACATAAATCCTAAAAGAGATAGAATTTGCAAAAGGAATTCTATTCCTGGTATAATGCGAAAGTAAGAGTTACGTATTAATTAAAATCCTAACGAACCTAGAGTTCGTAACGGGCCCAGACGCATTCCATCATCAAGTTAATACGCACTAAAAGACTCGGATAAGTCTCAAAAGCTCCGCGTTCTAAGAGTCCAAATCTGACAAAGAACTCGGCCCAGATCCCATTTTCAACGCCTGAATCTGGGCGCCGAAATCTTCGGCGCCCAGCCCTGGGCGCTGAAAATGCCTGGGGCCGTTTTATCTCCGGATTCTTTTTGGATTCGTATCTTAAAATCTATCTTTCCACACAACCTTTTCCTATAAATACAGCCTAAAACCGACGTGAAAACAACACACAATTCCATAATCTGAGTATTGACTCTAGCCTTAAGCCTAGCCTCACGCTGCGAAATTGATTCGGCGTTCTGTCGCAATCGACCCAAAAGTCGAACAGAACGCGTCCTGCCCCTTGTAGCTGATGAATTAAGCCTAAATACTGGAACATTGCTTGGAAACCCGAGATTCGTTAAATAAAAGGAGAAATAGCAAAGCCAAGTGGTTAGTTTTCTGAGAACTGTAACGCACCTCTCAAGGTTGCGTTGTAATGTGTCCCTCATATGATTTAATCGCTTTCATCACCCTTTTATAAAATTGTCAAACTATTAACTTGATTGATCTATCACGCCTAATAAGATAATACCTTGGACAATTGAATTATCATGCTAGGTACCTTAAATCAATCTAAATAAGATAATCACGATCGATTTAGTGTTATGTGTTGCATATTGCTAAAATCAATTCAGAATAGTTTAATAGTTTAACGCATGTCCCTTCAATTATTTATGCTGAGCTAGTAATGATAACCTGCCTCTGGAGTTATCGATGAGCACTCCTCTCGGTAGTTACAGTCCCCCGAACTCTCAATCTCTCCCCTGCGGGTTTACGTTGAGCGATCCCCACACCAGGGATCACAAGGGAACCTATGGCCGTCGTGGTCGAACATAATTGCACTCCCTTTATGTCACGATAACCGGGTTTTGTCAGTTTTTCTCATTGTCGTTAAAAACTGAATGGCGACTCCTATATTACTAGTCGATTGGGTGTAAACTCACAGGAAATCCAATTACACTTGATCTGACAACGTCACGCCCACGAGGGACGAGGTCACGCATTAGCCTCGTGCTTTTTCGACCCCCTCACATAAGGCAAATTACGTTTATTTATAATGTTTTCACTTTCATTAAAAACCTGATTGGGAAAATGGAAAAAAAATTTAATGTCTCAATGAAAAATTGTGAGAGATTAAATACCCCAATGAATTTAATTGTTAAAATAATTCTTGGATACAAATTTTAATAGAATACTAAAGCATTTATGGGATAATATAAAAGGAAATTTAAAGAACATTTTGGGACACCTGAAAGGGAATACGTAAAGAACATTTTGGGACGGAGGGAGTAAATAAATTTTAAAAAATTGGATGCATACTTTCGGGTGTTTGCAGGGTATATATGTGTCCAATATGTGTCCGATGCAGGATACATCCTTGGACAAGCATGTTTATACTTTCTAACTTTGATCCATCAATAAATACTCAATTCATCTCTCATCTCGACCCTCACCAACATGGTTTTAAATCTAGGATGCAGTATCGAAAAACTTTTGCAATAATGTTAATGTTTTTATTTGTAGTTATTGCAGTCAAATGAGGTGATCGTAGGTCACCGAGTCTGGCTATTGGCCTGTGCAAACAGACCAATAGCTTAGGGCCTAAAAATAAGGGCCAGGGCCCCAAATTTGTTTAAAAAACGCCTATCGTTAGTACTATCTATATAAAATAAAACTTGTAAGTGCACTACCACCAATTGTAATGTGTCTTGGTGGTCAGCATAGGTAGCCAAAGTAATGTGCATTGATTTTTAAAAACCAGGGTTTGAATCGTATAGGAAGTTAATTTGCTTGTTTTTTAGAGACTTGGGTTCGAGGAAGCTTTTTCTAGTGCTCTAATTTTGTTTTTATCTTTTTTGTCTTATTTGATTTTAATTTTGTTGTCATTCAGGGGGCATTTGGTTTGGGATATAAATAAAGGGAAAGATCGACAGTCAACTACCTTAATTCCTTTTCTTGTTATTTGATAGATCAATTCAATCATTCCCTTTACCCTTTTGATTCCCCCCTTTTCTCTCTACTATGATTCTTCATCCTACCCCAAGGAATCATGATAACCCCGAAGCTCTTCTTCATCCAATCAACTTAACTACCACTTTGACCATCTTTGACCAACACCTCCACCAAAACACCACTTGACCCACCGCCCCAACCACCTGCGCCGCCCCAACAAACCTACTCAACCACTCTAAAACCACCATGCCATCACCAAAACCATCTTACTCCCCACCGGAATCATCCAACCATCGCCAGAAACCATCCAATTTAACCAAAAGATAATCCTAAGCACTTGAAATCACATAACTACTGGAAAAAATAACCTCGATCATCAAGGAAATTCGTAAACTAACTAGATCTAAGAAATAAGATAAATAGATTGGATGGAGTTGTGTTATGAGGAAGGGCCGAGGAGAGCAGCGGTGTTAGAATCCAACCTTCCTTTACTTGTATTTTTCTTATCTAGTGCTTTCTAGGATATTTCTAAATGTTTTCTAGGCTCTAGATAGAATTATTATGTTACTGTCAATCCAGTGTTCACTGGTAGTTTGTAGCTAATTCAAAATAAACCTCTATGAGGGGTATGAATGAATGAATTCCTACTTCTCATCAATTGTTTCCATCGCTTTATTGCTTGTGTTTTGTTGTAGGCCTTTATATATATTGTTCCATCACTTGCTCTAAAGCATCCCAAATCCCACAAAGTCCCACAAACAGATAAATTCTCATCGTCGGTCCCGCTTGTGAAGGAAATAAAGCCCTTGGTCCAAGTATGCATTCTATGTTAAGTCTAATAAATGCGGTTCAGTATTAATTAACAAGTTAATAATTCAGTGAGATCAAGTGAGCTGAATGCCTAGCTAGAGGCCGCTTCAGTTCAAGTGGAATTAATGATATTAATCCACAGCTTACTCTTGACTGAACCCGTAGGGTCACACAAATAGTACGTAAACGGATCAAGTATTTAATGGAATTAAATACTCTATCTATGGATATTCGGAATCGACGGATCTTGGTTTCAGTGGGAGCTGAGATCGTCACAAGCAAGAAATGAATACTCCGGAAACGATGATATTGCCGGAAACGGAAATATGGATCGTATCGGAAATATAAATATTATCCAAGTCGTAGATGTTGCCGGAAACGGAAACATGGTACGTATCGGAAAATATTATCGGAAATGGAAATATTGCCGGAATCGGAAATATTGCCGGAAACGGAAATATTGTCAGAATCGGAAATATTATCGGAATCGGAAAATAGTTCCGGAAACGGAAATATTAAATATTTGTTCGAAACGGAAATTAATTCCGGAATCGGAAATATTAAATATTGTTCGTATCAGAAATGAATTCCGAAACCGGGAAATTAATCGGAAGCGTATCGTACGAATAAGCATCGGACGAGGCCTGCCGGACGAAGGCCCAGCACGAAGCCAGGCCATCGCCCAGCAAGCAAAGACGCGCGCCAACGCCCAGCCCAAGGCAGCGCCAGGCCCACTGCAAGGCAGGCCCAGCGCGCCAAGGCAAGGCTGCCCAGCGTGGGCTGCGTGGGCCGAGCGCACGCGTGCGGGCGCCCTCGTGGCTCCGTGCGTGTGTGTTTGTGTCCATGCACAATTCCTAAATCTATTAGGATTTGGTGTGTGATTAAATTCCTATTCCTATTAGGATTATTTAATTAATTAGAGTCCTTGTAGGATTCTAAGTTTAATTAAATCGTATCCTACTAGGATTCCAATTCCCTTTCCAAACCTCTGTAAATAAGGGCCTAGGGTCATAATTTATGGGTACGATTGAAGTATTCAAAAGGTAAGTTTTTGAAAGAAAAATTCAGCCATACACTTGCAAACACATAGCCGAAATTCCTAGTAACCTTAAGGGCGATTCTAGTTGGTCTAACTTGAGGCGGATCCGGACATACTGTGGACTATCTACGGAGGGACGACATTTGGAGTCCTAAAGACTTGTTCTTGTTCGGTTCGGGAGCAAGGGAAGGCACGCTACAAAGTGTATGCATCTATACTATGCTAAATGATTATGTGTAAATAATATGCTTTCCTGGCTTTATGGTTTTTCCGCATGATTTATGTATTGTCATATGTATCATAACCTAACAGTGGTATCACGAGCCTCTTATTATTTTCATAATCTAAATTGCATGAACATGGTTAAATATTACAAATTTGCAAGAATTAAAAGGGGTGATTAATTTTCGTAATTGTTAATTAATTGCAAATTGCGTTTATTTAATTATACGTACGCAGTTTTTCGGCAGTTTCTTCGTTACTCATCCAAATCAAGTGATTTTTGTGTCAATTCCGCATGTAAAAGGCATTCTAAAATTTTGACAAAAAGGGTATTTTTCGGCCGAACCCAGAATTCTCAAATTCGAAGCTTAACTATGAGTTTTCGGAGGTTTTAGTTTTTCGAATGCAAAATTTCGTAAATTTAAGATGTTAAATTAAATATTTGCGATTCTTGTTGATAAATCTTGAATTTTTGATTGACCTACTGTATATGTTTAACAAGTTTTAATGCCTAGCCTTGTTAATTATGCAATCTAATTTGTAATTATGATTAATTTGTTGAAAATTGGAATAATTTAGAATTAATTTGATTTTCATAATTAGTTATAATTTAATTAGATACCTATGATTAAAAACCACCACAAAAATTGTAAATTTATGTTAAATTTTAAATTTTTATGACCTAGACTTGAATCCATGTTAATCGGAAATCAATTAAATAATAAATTTTCGATTTTTTGCCCTAAAATTATGAAATCAATATTATTTATTAATTTGTCATTAATTTTGAATATAAATTTTTAATTTTTATGCGATTCGCTCATATAACTTGCACGCACAAAGCAATGGACGCTACGTGTTACCCTTAAGGGGTGTTGTATAGTGCGGGCATGCGACGACGAGCAAGGGAGCTCGTCGCCCATGCGGTACGAATGCAGCAAGCAAGGGCATGGTGCACGAGCACAAGGCAGCAGCCCTGCCTTGTGTCGTGGGCTGTGAGCAATGGGCGCATGGGCAAGGGCGAGAGCAAGGCACGAGCAGTCGCGTGTGGGCAGCAAGCGTGCTGCGCCACAGCGCGCACTGCCTCGCGCAAGCGTGCGGAGCCTCGCGCGCAGCAAGCGCAAGTGCTTGTTGTGACGTGCGACGAGAGCTGCGCCCAGCGATGGCGTGCAGCGTGCTTGTTGCGACGTGCGACGAGCGCTGCGCCCAACGATGGCGTGCAGCGTGCTTGTTGCGACGTGCGACGAGCGCTGCGCCCAGCGATGGTCAGCAGCATGCTTGTTGCGACGAGCGCTGGCGCGCACCTTGCGATGGGGAGCAGCAGCGATGCGACGCAGCGCATGGGCTGCGCGCACATGGCCAGCGATGGCTGTGTGCGTGTGGCCCATGGGCGTGCGTTGTGTGGGGTTGTTGCGTTGCGATTAGATCGTTTTGAAATTTTAATTTAAAATTTTCAGTTTACGTAATTTTAATTAATTTTAAAATTAATAATTTAAATTATTTTCTTGGATTTTAATTTTGAATATTGTAATTATAATAAATTCTATTTATTCTAATTATTTTACTAAAATTAAAATCATGAATTAATTTAAATACGACTGAAATTAAATTAAATTTTTTGGATTCAATTATAAATTTATATGAGCTTTAAATTTTAATTAAATTTGTATGTTTCCGGTTAGACTAGAAATATATTTTTATGTTTAAAATTAGTAAAGCATATGAATTTATTGGTTTAAGTGGGAGCTCCTTTTAGTCATATACTCTTGATTAGGTCTACAAATCCTTAAGGTTAAAACAACTTGATTAGAATTAATAAGGACTGAATAATTTGTAGATTATTGGTGCCCTTGATTAATTGCTGCAAATGTTTATGTGATGCATAATGTGTTTTACTAACCAGCTATGTGGGCCATTCATGATAATGAATGGGTGAATGGTATATCTTGTATATGTACTGTTTTGCAGGTTATGAAGTGACTAGTATGGCCCAAATAGGATAGAAAATATGGTCTGCGTACCATTAATTTGAATGTAATTGGTCTAAAGTACCAAAGTTGTTTTTCAATTCAAATATGGTCTGCGAACCATCAAATAGTTGTAATTAGTTTTAATTATAGCTTATCCTATTTGAAGAAAATGGTACCTCCCACGGAGATTTTCAAGACGGACTTTGAAGTTGAAGCTTCAAGATGAAGTCGGGCCATACTAGATCACATTTGTCTTATACATGTTTTAAGTTATTTATTGCTTTAAATATGTCTTAAAAATGCATGAGATTACGGCTTGATTATGTTGCATGATTAAGGATTTTAGTTCACTTAAAATCTAACCAACATAGTAAGAGCCTTAAGTTCCAAACTTAAAAATTGAGTTAAAAGGTGCCATGGCAAAATATACACTTGCTTGGATATCCTTTACATCAATCTAGTAATAGTTTTCGCTCAGCGAAGTGTTACTTATTGGTCCTAAAGGGGCAAGGTACACAAATAATTGTGAGTACATGTTAGTTTTGGTGAAACTCAATGATATAAGTAAGGAGTCCTTTTATGTCGTGGCAAAATAGATAGGTTTACCTAATAAGTTCTAGACGTACCTATCAACCAAGAATAGTTTCTAGACTATTAGCAAAAGGTTTTTGCTTACCTAAAATGTTTTAGGATTGAGTCGACAAACTGTGCTTAATTCTTCAATGATTTTAGGGTCTTGGAATCATTTTATTCACACCTGCCGGAACAATAAATTCGAATAAAATGCTAATAACTTGTTTAAATTGCATGATTGCTTTTCAAGTTATTACTCATAATAAATGTTTAGACTTTGCATGCTTCAATGTATGTTTTAATTATTGTTTATAATTAAATATCTTGCACTGCAATAAATCCTTTTAGAAAGGTAACAGTAAATTTCCTCGATTGGTAGTGAATCCAAGAACGATTCACGGAAATGAGAGAAAATGAGCAATTTAAAATGTACATTTCTTATATCGACTTTTATGGTTGTTTTCGAATATCAAAATCGAATGGCAAACCAATTGGTGCTTGCGAATTCAAAATACAATGTTGTTTTGAGATCATAAAGCATTGAGTTTAAACGCTCAGCCTTACCAATGGTTAACAACCTAATATCTTTGTCCATTTATTTCTCGAATGAGTCTAGTCCCTAGACATTCGAATAGATTAATGCTTAGAGAACTTTAGAAGCTTCTGGTAAGATCATCTAGTTGAAATAAAATTTTCAACATAAATTAAACTGGTAAGAACTTTGTGGTAGTGACATTGGACATGTCTAAACAAAGTATAAAAGTCAACACTAAAGAATTCAATTCTTAAGGCTATAAGAAAAGGGTACAAGAAATAGGAAAGCAAGGAACAAATGAAAGGAATTTACGATTCCGTTTCTACCTAAAAGTTAATGTTTAAAGAAAAGTAACCTAGCATCAAACTTCCTTGGTATCATATAGCGCTTGAGGATCTTACTTCGGTAATAACTCAAACAATGGAAGCTAGGATACACTAATGACCTACAAGTGGGAAATGAAGCATGGCAATGCTACATTAGTTGTAGGGTCATCTAGTTTGTTTTAAGTCCTTTCAAAGGCTGGAACTTAATGGCTATTTTGTTCCATAATCAACATACCTAAATTTCTGTTTTCAAACACAGAAAGACTCACATTCAAGAAAAACAAAAACAATGTTTGTTTGTTTATTTGAAAGAAATGGTCAATTACAGGTTGAGTCAATATGCTTGATTAAAACAAACAACTCTTTAAAGAACTTTACTAGGTTCAAATCAACCCCTTGATTTGAGTTCCATTAATCTTTGGCATTGTTGCTTAGACCATATCAACAAGTTAACATTCAAAAGCTCTATTTTTATGGACTTTTGAAAGTTCATTGATTTCTAAATCAATTTAAGACAACTAGTCTTACTTGTTGAAAGTAACAAAAGATATGAACTATTGTTAGAACGCCTAGACAATAGAGTTCAAAGCTAAAGAAAGATTTTATGACTTTATTATTTCACATGGATTTGAGCAAATATAGGTTTATTTACTCAAATGTGATATAAGTTGAATCTGTTTGGCTAGTTCAAAGATTCAGAAGTATAAAATCCACTTGGCAAGAAATCATAAAGATCTAGGTTAGATCATGTTGATGATTACTTGAGACCAAATATGATCATCAATGATTGTGTGTTGTAATTTCACAATCTAGCTCCATAAGATATGGCATATCTACGTTGGAATGATCGAAGTCAATTAGTACTTGATTCGATCAATGATGAATCATAAAGACTTTTCCTATAATTTCTAAAACAAAATTCTCAACTACCACAAAACTAAACCAAATTCGTCAAAGCTATTGAAAAGAAATTTCAGAATAACTTTTCATAAAATAAGTTGCAAAACTCAGTGGGAGCTTAGTGTTTGTCATTCGACAAACTAAGGCCCATGTATAGATATATGTTTCATTGTGATTTATTCAAATGAGGCACAAGGGTATTGTTTCTACCACGAATTTTGAGAACATAATGTTTGTTTGCTCGAAATAATGTCCTTTTGGAGATTCGTTTCCAAAATGACAAGTGGGAGAAAATAGACCTCGAAAGTCTTCGAGGCGAACAACAAACATAAACGGACATTCCGGAGGCTTTTCGAAGTGCTTCAGAAAATCCGAACTTATTCTTTAAGGACTTTAGAAGTGGCTTTAAAGAATAGACATCTCTTAGAAGACTTTACAAGTGCTTCAAGGAGAACAGAATATTCAAAGGACTTTCAAGTGGCTATTGATATTCTATTGTTTGATGTTCTATACCCTAGTAGGCATAGAGTTCAAGTCACTGGAACTATGAGATTCTTCTATTAGATAGTGAAGAAACATGGAGTTCAGGTCATTGAAGCTATGCGATTCTTCCATTAGATAGTGAAGAAACCTACAACTTGCAGTCAAACTATTATCATGTAGATTAATGAGTTTGTGACCTGTAAGAAAGCTATGACGAAACCCAGATTCCCTAAAATGGTTAGAGGCCATATATAGACTCAAATGTTTTAGATGGTTAAAGGCCATAAAACATAACCAATGTTTTGATGACAAAATTGAAATTTTGTTGATTTGCAAGAATAGTTTCACACCTATTGGTTGCAAGTTTGTTTTAAACCATCAAACATGGAATTGTGTTCACACACAAAGCTAAATTAGTTGCTAAAGCTTACAAGCAAATTCATGGCATGGATTGTGTTCAAACCTCATGCATAATCATAATGCTCAAGTCTATAATTCAAGCAATGATTGCATATTGGTACATATGACAACTGGATGACAAAACGTATTCCTCAGTCAAATGTTGGAAGAAACTATGTACATGGTATGTCATAGGATTTGTGGATCCAAATAATGCTTGAAATGAATGTTAGCTTATGAAATCTAAGTATAGATTTAAGCAAGCAATTGGGAATTGGAATTGTATTTTAGTGAAACTAATAAGTATTTTAGTTTCATAAAATGTACATGATTCTTATAGATATATAAGAAGTTTAGTGGGAGTACATAAAAACTTGATTGGTCCTGTGTGTATCACACACATATCTCTCTATTGTGAAATAACATTCAAATGCTAATGACTTAGATTTGAAATTATTCATCAATGATGGACCAAGGCGAAACTTAGTACATACTGGGCATTAAGATCTATTTACAAAGATCTTATATTAATGTTTTGGATTAAGTAATGGCATTTACTAAATCAAACACGAAAGACTCCATTGGAGATATTCGACCCATGTGAATAAATCTAAGTAAAGGATGTTTGAACTATGTATAAGCATTTACTAAGTTAAACATCAAAGGATCTAAATAAGATTCTTAACCTATATTATATGTCAAAGAATTTAGCTGGATTTAGTATCTACTGAAACTAGATAAGCTAAAGTTACATGAATAGAATTCAATTGGGAATTATTCTGCAAAAGAATTTATCATGTATGATATAATATGAGGATCGCCAAAAACGTATCGTATGGCTTTAGGCATGACGAAAATATACCAGTCTCTATTGATCTAAGTAAAGATCAACTAGATTGAGATCAAGAAAAACTTATGGTACTTAAAAAGGTACATAGGAATAGTTCTTGATTCATGGAAATAAAGATATGCTAAATATTGATGCTACACGCATAAAACACTGGCAAAGGATCAAGCAAGATTCCCTTGGAGTTAACCATTGGCAAGGACGAGCTATAGAGCATCGTGTTTTGAAAATGGCAACATGGGTTGGAGACCATGAGTTGTTGCGTGGGAAATTAAAATATTAATTTCTATGTTCTAAGATACAGCTGGAAAGTCTTCCACATGTCTGTGGACTGCTTGGATAAGTAAATCCAAACAAAGCATCACTAGCAACCTAAACAGTTGAAGTAAAAGTACTTATTGCCTAAGAAGCAATAAAACAGAGTTGTTTATATTAATGAGTTCTTCATTGAACTTGGGTGGATCACATGTCTGCTAACTTGATGGCTCTTCATTGCAAAATGCGTAGAACCACTATCGAAGTAAGAAAGACTAGATCACATAATAAACAAACTCAAAAGATCTTATCATTCTATCTCGAATATCATTCGATGAAAAAGATATTAAGATTGGCAAAGCATGATAACTAAACCTATGCAACAAGTGAGAAGCAACACTCACATTGTAGCACTGGAAATCAAGCATAGCTTTGAATTCCATGAAATGTTTTAAAGATGGGTTCGAGGCCCATGGTTGTAAAACATTAGGGGTTGAACATTTATCATATATGAAATGTATTTTCATATTCCATTTAATCTTGGTTTAGCATTAAATGATGAGTCCCTTCAATTTGACGATATATTCAAGATAGACTGTCAGGACCAGTCCTGTGACTAAGAAATGTCTATCAAGTGAACTTGAACGTCAAAGGTTGAAAATGGTCCCTAGTCGGAGTTTTCTATAAAATTGGACGCATAGAAAACGTTAGACGACTAGAATGCAAGATGACTAGTAGTTCTGTTTCTTGAACTATGTGGATATGGCAATGTCATAATCATTTGCATAGATACTTACTTTGGGAAGACTAGTATCGGGCAAGACCTATGAAACTTTACTGTAAGAGATGAAAATCTGTCATAAGTAAATTTCATTAAAATTATTAGACACTAAATCCTCAATACCTGAGTGATTTGAGATTACTTGTTTGAGAACTGGCTGCTTTGACGTTGACCAACCGTCGCACCGTAAAAGGAGGCTATAAATGCAACGCTCAGGTAATCACCTATCAAACGAAGTCTAATCTCAAGATCGCAAGATTGGGATTTTCCTCCCATAAATCGGGATGAGATGCTTAAAAGTTGTACAAAGGCCACTCGGAGAGCTAGAAACTGTGAAATGCATGGCCGTGCTCGGATGAATCATAGGCTATGATTATCTGTTTATTTGATCAGTTGAACTCTGAAACCGAGAAACACCTCTGGACATAATAAGGATGACAACTCTTACCTTATGTTCAAGAGCAAGCATCGAGCGACAAAGGAATTAGGAAATGCACACTTGTCCCTAAGGACAAGTGGGAGACTGAAGGAAATAATGCCCTTGGTCCAAGTATGCATTCTATGTTAAGTCTAATAAATGCGGTTCAGTATTAATTAACAAGTTAATAATTCAGTGAGATCAAGTGAGCTGAATGCCTAGCTAGAGGCCGCTTCAGTTCAAGTGGAATTAATGATATTAATCCACAGCTTACTCTTGACTGAACCCGTAGGGTCACACAAATAGTACGTAAACGGATCAAGTATTTAATGGCATTAAATACTCTATCTATGGATATTCGGAATCGACGGATCTTGGTTTCAGTGGGAGCTGAGATCGTCACAAGCAAGAAATGAATACTTCGGAAACGATGATATTGCCGGAAACGGAAATATGGATCGTATCGGAAATATAAATATTATCCAAGTCGTAGATGTTGCCGGAAACGGAAACATGGTACGTATCGGAAAATATTATCGGAAATGGAAATATTGCCGGAATCGGAAATATTGCCGGAAACAGAAATATTGTCAGAATCGGAAATATTATCGGAATCGGAAAATAGTTCCGGAAACGGAAATATTAAATATTTGTTCGAAACGGAAATTAATTCCGGAATCGGAAATATTAAATATTGTTCGTATCGGAAATGAATTCCGGAACCGGGAAATTAATCGGAAGCGTATCATACGAATAAGCATCGGACGAGGCCTGCCGGACGAAGGCCCAGCACGAAGCCAGGCCATCGCCCAGCAAGCAAAGACGCGCGCCAACGCCCAGCCCAAGGCAGCGCCAGGCCCACCGCAAGGCAGGCCCAGCGCGCCAAGGCAAGGCTGCCCAGCGTGGGCTGCGTGGGCCGAGCGCACGCGTGCGGGCGCCCTCGTGGCTCCGTGCGTGTGTGTTTGTGTCCATTCACAATTCCTAAATCTATTAGGATTTGGTGTGTGATTAAATTCCTATTCCTATTAGGATTATTTAATTAATTAGAGTCCTTGTAGGATTCTAAGTTTAATTAAATCGTATCCTACTAGGATTCCAATTCCCTTTCCAAACCTCTATAAATAAGGGCCTAGGGTCATAATTTATGGGTACGATTGAAGTATTCAAAAGGTAAG
Organism: Spinacia oleracea; assembly: GCF_020520425.1. NCBI lineage: Eukaryota > Viridiplantae > Streptophyta > Magnoliopsida > Caryophyllales > Amaranthaceae > Spinacia > Spinacia oleracea. The sequence continues at coordinate 41,496,935 of NC_079488.1, forward strand.
TTTTTGAAAGAAAAATTCAGCCATACACTTGCAAACACATAGCCGAAATTCCTAGTAACCTTAAGGGCGATTCTAGTTGGTCTAACTTGAGGCGGATCCGGACGTACTGTGGACTATCTAGGGAGGGACGACATTTGGAGTCCTAAAGACTTGTTCTTGTTCGGTTCGGGCGCAGCTAGGGAAGGCACGCTACAAAGTGTATGCATCTATACTATGCTAAATGATTATGTGTAAATAATATGCTTTCCTGGCTTTATGGTTTTTCCTCATGATTTATGTATTGTCATATGTATCATAACCTAACAGCTTGTGCCTGCTGTGCGCACACAAGCGCCTCGGTTGACCCTCGTCCCTCGCTCTCGTCGCCAATAGGCAAGAGCGCCCTTTCATAAGCAGACGCTCACTCGTGCTCCTACGAGTCACAAGACACTCATTCCGCACAAGGCTCTCTCCTTTGCCGCCAATAGGCAAGAGTGCGCCGCACGGTTCCGGTGTCAAAACATTCGGACCGTGACAGTTGGTATCAGAGCCAAGGCTCGACCTAGGCCCCGAAAGACCCAAAGAAGCAAGAGATGGAATCAATCGAAGAAAGACTAGCCTGGCTAGAAGGCAAGTCAGAGAGATGGACCCAACTCGAGGAAGTTGTGATTGGCCAAGCCAAAGAGATAGAAAGACTCGAGAGTGCGGTCGAAGAGCTCATGCAAGAGAAAGAAGCACTTCAAGAACAACTTAATTGTTCAGAAGCAAGCTGAAGATGCGCAAGATAAGTGCGCAACCCTGATGCGCGCTACAAGGACTAACTCAGGCGGAGGTGGTACAATGAAAATCAAACCTCCAAAGCCTCGAGACTACAATGGCGCTAGAGACTTAAAGGAAGTTGATAACTTCCTCTTCGACATGGAGCAGTACTTCAGAATTTGTCAGCTGAGCGACGATCTAAAGGTTGATATTGCGACCATGAATTTGTCGGATGATGCGAAGCTTTGGTGGCGAACAAAGCACGCTGACATCGAAGATGGGAAGGTCAAGATGGATACTTGGGAAGAGTTCAAGAAGGAACTCAAAGATCAGTTCTACCCCGAGAACACCGATTTTGTTGCAAGAATGAAGCTAGAGGAGATCCGCAACAAGGGATCCATACGCGACTATGTGAAAGAATACTCGGCTTGCATGTTGGACATCCAGGACATGAATGAAAAAGATCGGTTGTTCAACTTTTCTCACGGGCTGCAAGAATGGGCGCAGCGTGAGGTATTGAGGGCGAAAGTTGTCACCCTTTCGGCCGCCATGACTGCTGCAGAGCGACTAATGGACTACTCTTCTGGGAGGGGCCATCGCTCAGAAGAAGAACCAAGGGGGACGCCTATAAGTTTGGAGGGCCAGACTCCAAACTCACCTAAGAGCGCAACAAGTGGATCGAAGGTGTCGTCCAGCTCAGTCGGGGGATTCAAGCCAAGTGGGGGAGGCGACTCTCAGAAATCATGGTCGTCGCCATCCCAATCAACAAGAGAATCCAAAGTCGGCACGACCTCGGGAAACATTAGTAGGCTGAATTCCTTACTATGTCGAGGCCAACACAAATGCTGGGAGTGCAAACACAAAGGGGATATTGACAACCTCCAAAAGAGACTGTCGGCCATGACCGTCAATGAAACAGGCGAGTCCGAAGAAGAAGACGATGTGCAGCCTCAAAGAATGGGTTCCATCTACAGGATGGGCGCCATGAGAATGATACCTCAAGAAGAAGAGGAAGAAGAAGAAGAAGAAGAAGAAGAAGAAGAAGAAGAAGAAGAAGAAGAAGAAGAAGAAGAAGAAGAAGAAGAAGAAGAAGAAGAAGAAGAAGTCCGACACCTGTCGGCAATGCGAGTGATGAAGCCCCAGAACAAGGCGACATCCCAGAAGCAACCTCGCACCAGATACCCACCAATGCGAGTGATGGAGCCACACAGAAAGGCGACATCTCTGACACACTCTCGCAAGAGATACAAGAATAAAAATGCTAGTTCGGACCAAACTGCTCCGAGAAAGAAACAAGAATCAAGGAAGATTTGGATTCACAAGAAGCACCAAACCCAATTCAACAAGACTCCGCCAGAAACAAGAAAAAAATATCAAGGAAGACTCCAGCAACCGCCATCAACCAACGGCGAAGAAAAGACTACAGAGTTTAGAATATGAGCTTTTTCTTTTATCCATTGTAATTCTTGTAAGTCGACGAGGTCGTCGACATCTTAAGTGGGGGAGGATGTTAGAATCCAACCTTCCTTTACTTGTATTTTGCTTATCTAGTGCTTTCTAGGATCTTTCTAATAGTTTTCTAGGCTCTAGATAGAATTATTATGTTACTGTCAATCCAGTGTTCACTGGTAGTTTGTAGCTAATCCAAAATAAACCTCTTTGAGGGGTATGAATGAATGAATTCCTACTTCTCACCAATTGTTGTCATCTCTTTATTGCTTGTGTTTTGTGTAGGCCTTTATAGATATTGTGCCATCACTTTCTCTAAAGCATCCCAAATCCCACAAAGTCCCACAAACAGATAAATTCACGTCGCCGGTCCCGCTTGTGCCTGCTGTGCGCACACAAGCGCCCCGGTTGACCCTCGTCCCTCGCTCTCGTCGCCAATAGGCAAGAGCACCCTTTCAGAATCAGACGCTCACTCGTTCCCCTACGAGTCACAAGACACTCATTCCGCACAAGGCTCGCTCCCTTGCCGCCAATAGGCAAGAGTTCGCCGCACTGTTCCGGTGTCAAAACATTCGGACCGTGACAAGCGCCACAAGGAGAGAAGCGGCGGTGGAGGCGAGAGAAGAGAAGCGGCGGTGGAGGGAAGAGGTGTAAGGTTATGAATAATAAAATAATATAATTCATGCGGAGAAACCATAAAGCCAGAATCCAAATTAATGGTCACATAGTCAATTAACATAATTTAGGTTAAATACAATGTGATGCGTGCCTTCCCTAGCTGCTCCCGAACCGAACAAGAACAAGTCTTTAGAGCCCCAAATTTTGCCCCTCCGTAGAAAGTCCACGGCACGTTCTGATCCGCCTTAGTTTACTCTTGACTAAACCTATAAGGTCACACCATTGGCATGTTAAAGATCACCGGATTAAATGAATCGGAAATTCATCTAATAGCTTTTCGGAAAAATAGTTCAAAAAAACATAATTATACGATATGACCTTGGATCGGAATCGTATATCGTATTGCGTATATTCGTAAGTTAGGCGAAACAAATAATCGTATCATACAACGTTGGATCGTATCGTACGACACGATAAATAAATTGTCGAACGATAATTTATACGCAAGAAGGAGTGCAGCCCATGAACAGAGTGCGCGAAGCACTCGAGGCCCATGGGCGCGAGTGCGTGGCAGCCACAACAAAGCAGCGCTGACCCGTGGCCACGCGACTGCCTGTGTGTGCGCGCATATCACAACATCATAGGCGCTACACGCAGCAAGGCAAGGGCGCGGCCCAAAGCCCACTGCCGTGCAGGCCCATGGCCGTGTGTGTGTGTGAGTGTTGGTGGCCGGTTAGGCTTTGGCTTGTTCGGTTGGTACAATTAAATAGGTTATTCTAATAACCTAACACACAAGTTTTTCCCACACAACCCTAATTAGATTCTAATCTAAGGACATAGAAACCCTAATTCTCTTTGTGCCTCCGTTAGAAGTGTTCTTCCCAAAAACAAACAATCTTGAGTGACTTCTAAGCCATCGATCTAAAGACGGATCTAAACGTGTCTGTGAACCAAGTAGAGGAACGACATCTGGAGTTCTTCTTTGTGCCCGTGATTCGTTGAAGTAGGGAAAACACGCTACAAACGTAAGTATTGCACGCTTAATCTGTACTTTATACATGCTTCCTGGCTTTGGGGTTATTCCGCTATCATGTTATGTATTTAACTGTAAACCCCTACAAATTCAAGACATAACAACAAGACATAAAATACAAACAACCAAACAATGAAACTTCATTTTAATCCTTTAGAACTTGTGATCAAGCATAAGACTCAAGTGATACTACTCCAATTGTTCCTTCTAAATATATTATTGAAATAACCCGACATTGCCCGTTAACAAGCGGGGTGTGCACATGGAACGAATAGTCCTTAGTTCAATTCACATTTCCCAAATCATACCCTACAGCGGGGTAGAACAAATGATGCACAACGGCATAAAACTTCACATCCCGTACAATAGCATAAAGATAATCCCTTGCATGTGAAACACTCATACATGCATATAAACTTGAATAACATGCTTGACATAATTCAACGATTATAATAGATCACAACATGACTGTTCACACAGGCTTTATAATTCAACAATAAACCACAACATGCTTGTTCACAACATCAAACATGAATTCAATAATACATCCATTCACATGATTCACAAATAAAAATCATCACATAGTCCTCATGAATTCGGTGGTCACCCTAGGCATGTACGTACCTCGAGTATCTAAGTACGGGGGCCACTTTGTGAATCACAATCAAGGCTAGAGATCACCTCCTATAATTAAAATAATAAAACTTAGTTATTATCCATGCTTACTAAATTTCCAGAAAATTTTAAGGATTTTAAAACCTTTGATTTAATTAGAAACTGGTTGTTCATACTTATAATAAGTGTCACTTGAACAATTAAAGACCTACTACGAAAATATTGATATTTCGCCTTTAAAATCATTAATATCAACACTTTAAAGCTTTGAATTACATCTGAAAATTAGATTTGATTTCCATAATTGAAAGCGACTTTAAATTATGTAATGTAAATCAATCACCCATTATATTAAGATTAAAAACCTAATCTTAATTAACCATAAAAATCACGTTTAATCATTAAAAATCCAAGCTTTAATAAATAATCAAATCGGAAAAATAATAATTCTTTTGTTTAAAATCATCCTCATGAATTCAAACACGTAAAACATCACACTACAGTGTTCATAACCGTTCCCAGCAGTTTAATTAATCAAAATCAATAATAATAATAATAATAATAATAATATAAGTTTAAAAATACGGAATTGAAATAGAATAGGCAAGGAAGAAGAGAATTATACCAAACCGGCCTATAGCATGTTACAATCACGAATTGAATGTGATTGGGCGCAAAATAATTAATCTGAACAAGAATAATACACACAACACACACGAGTGGCGTGCGTGTGTGCGCGGCAACGTGCGACAGGGAGCAGGGCAGCAGCACGGGCTTGGATCGGTGCTCGGCTCGGCAACGCGTGAGCGAGGGGAAGAGAAAGAGTGTGAGTGTGGGCGAGTGTGCGGGCGAGCACACAAGGGACAGGACCAACAGCGACGCAACACAACAACACCGACACGCATCGATGGGTGTGCGTGTTGGGCGAGGGCGCGACGAGAGAGGGAGTGTGAGGGAGAGCGAGAGGCAAGAGGTGTTGTGCGAGAGGCACGAGCACGCATGCACGAGCAAGGAAACGAGCAGTGGCTTGGTTGCTTGCGGCAAGGGAAGGACGAAGGAGAGAGGGCCGAAAGGAGAGAGAGCAAAAGGGATGAGAGAGAACTTCTGAAATTTTAAAGGGGATCATTAATGAGGGAGGGTGTATTTATAGGTTCTTAATCCCTAGTGGGCTCAGGTTTAGGGGTTTGCATTGGGCTTTCACAATTTGGTTTGGATTAGGATTAGAAGCTTTAAAACTCTATTGGGTTCACCAACTGCATTTGATTCGGCTCGGAATTTATTTAAAACATGACCCAATAAATTTCCCAACTTAGAAATAAAATACGGATATTTCATGAAATACCCCCGAGTTTTGCCTTAATTCACCAAATGCCCATCAAGTTCCAATAATTCACCAAATACCCCTCACAAATGACTTAATACCCCAAATACCCCTCCATGACGTCATCATCCTCAATTAACTCAATTACCATCTAATTAACCCACTCATTTACCCATTATTCCTAATTAACCCATTTTTTCCTAATTAACCCATCTTCTTCCTCTCACTTCTTCCGCCACCACCCCTTCTTCATCTCCCTTCTTCCGCCACCACATCGCCCCCGTTTTCTCCCTCCTCGACCCCATCACCGCCGCCACCACCTCGCCCCCATTTACCATTTGTCGCCCCTCGCCTTATCCTCCTCCCTCTGGTCCTCCCTCCCTACATTACCACCACCGCCGCCACTCATCATCATCATCATCTGATCTCCTCCTCCGACAACACCAACAGCCTCCTCCGACAACACCACGTACACCAAAATCGACGCCGGATCTCCTCCTTCGACAACACCAACACCACCAGCCTCCTCCGACAACACCACACCAAAATCGACGCCGGATCTCCTCCTCCGACAACACCAACACCACCTGCAGCCTCCTCCGACAACACCACACCAAAATCGACGCCGGAAGAATCAAAGAGAACAATCGCCGCCGTCGTCAAACCCAGAACCATAAAAAACAACCGAAATCGACGCCGGAAGAATTGAAGAGAACAACCCACATGAACGAAGTTGGGTTCTCTTTCCTCCATCAATCCCAAACTCAATTTTCTCAACAAAAAACACCTGTTTTTGCACAAACCCCCTTTCATTTTCATCAAAATTAGCCATGTTCTTCACCCAATTCTTCAATGCTCGATTTTGGGTATTATTTTTCTTCATCCGATTTGTTGTATGTTGGGATTGCAATTGATGTGTGTGAATTAGCTGTAAATGGAAGAAGGAAGGAGGGAGAGAGAAAGATCTGGGACGGTCAGGGAAGAAAGAAGGTGGTGAGGAGAGAGAGTGAAGAAGGGGGGCAGCCATGGAAATCCTTGAGTTGGGTGGTGGGTTAATGGAAGAAGGAAGGGGAGTTGGAAAAGAAAAAGAAATGGGTGGGTTAATGGGTTAATGGGTGGGTTAATATGTTAATGGGTGGGTTAATGGGTGGTTTAATTAGGATAATTAGGGATTAGGTGAGTAATTAGATCATAATTGGTTGATTATGAGGATGATGACGTCATGGAGGGGTATTTGGGGAATTAAGTCATTTGTGAGGGGTATTTGGTGAATTATTGGAACTTGATGGGCATTTGGTGAATTAAGGCAAAACTCGGGGGTATTTCATGAAATATCCGAATAAAATAATAAAACTATTTAATTTATTTCGGAATTTAATAAAATATGAATTATATTATTTTATTTAAAAATACATTTAAATCATTATTAAATGCAGTTTTATTTCTAAAAATCACAAAAATACTTTATAAATTCAGAAAAATACGAGGTATTACAGCCTACTCCCCTTAAAAGAAGTTTTGTCCCGAAACTTGGGCACGGTAATCAAACTTTGGAATTCAAAACTTGAGACTTTATGGAACTTTACTGCGTTTTCTTGCAAAAATTTTAGTTGTTGTACTCTTTAGGTGACTCAACATGACAATAAGAAGTGCAAATTCAATAGAAAGCACTAAATTTAGCATATAATAAGGGAAAATAAGGTAAAAGCGCGAAATTCTACCGCACTCTACCCCCTTAAAAGAAACGAGTTACGACCCCGTAACTCAACTAACCTCGGGAAAAAGCTCGGGATATTTCTTTCCCATTTCTTACTCATCTTCCCAGGTAGCTTCTTCAGATTCTTGATTAGGCCATAACACTTTGACAATGTTAACATCCTTAGTCCGCGTATTACGCACTTTACTATCAAGGATTTTGACTGGTCTTTCCTGAAAGGTTAAACTTTGGTCCAATTCTATGGTTTCCGGTTGCAACACATTTGACTTATTCGGGACATACTTCCTCAATTGAGATATGTGGAACACATTATGCACTATATGCAATTCCATGGGCAAGGCTAGTCTATATGCTACTTTCCCTATCCGTTCCAGGATTTCATATGGGCCTATGTACTTTGGGCTTAACTTTCCCTTTTTCCCAAACCTCATTACACCCTTCATTGGTGAAACTTTTAGCAACACTTTGTCACCTATTTGGAACTCTTCATCCCTACGTTTCAAGTCTGCATTACTCTTTTGACGATCTTGCGCCGCTTAGATCTTGGATTGAATAGTCCTAACTTGGTTCATCGTGTCCTCTATAAACTGAGGTCCTAACACGACAGTTTCATTAATGTCACTCCAACATAAGGGACTTCTACATTTTCGTCCATACAAGGCCTCGAACGGTGTCATTCCTATACTGGCATGATATCTATTATTGTATGAAAATTCAATAAGATCTAGACTATCTTCCCATCCTGCTTGGAAATCTATGACACAAGCTCTAAGCATATACTCAAGTGTTTGAATAGTCCTTTTTGTTTGTCCATCTGTGGCTGGATGGAACGTTGTACTCATTTTCAATGTCGTACCAAAGTTCTTCTGCACACTTTTCCAGAAGTTTGAAAGAAACCTTGAATCCCTATCTGATACATCTTCCAGGTTTCCTTCATTGGTATAAACACTGCTGACTTAGTCAATCTATCTACCACTACGCAAATTGTATCATTTCCGGTCCTTGACTTGGGTAAACAAGTGACGAAGTCCATTGAAATACAGTCCCACTTCCAACTTGGAATCTCTAATGGTTGGACCTTTCTTGAGGTCTCCTATGCTCTATTTTGACTTTCTGGCAAGTCAAACATCTAGCTACGAATTCAACTACTTCATTCTTCATCCTTGATCACCAATAGATCTTCTTCAGATCCTTATACAACTTGTCACCACCAAGGTGAACATAATATGGTGTGTTGTGACCTTCTTTCATCAACCTTTCCTTCAATTCACCACACTTTTGAGGCACACACCACCTTCCTTTGTACCTCAAGCTTCCATCCTCGTGGATCTTGAAATCCGTTTCTTTTCCTTGCAAATTCTTCTCCTTGATTTGTTCTAACTTAATATCTCCAGCCTGGTTCTCTTTTATTTCATCAAACACTGACGGTTGGATAGTTAATGAATTTATCATTCCTTCCAGACATTCACCACTCACGTTTTCTAGATTCAATCGTTGCATATCTTTGCACAGCTTCTTAGGAACTACTAACGCATTCACATTATGTCTTGATTTCCTACTCAAGTCATCTGCAACTACATTTTCTTTCCCTTCTTGGTATTGGATGTCCAAATCGTAGTCCTTGATCAATTCAAACCACCTTCTTTGGCGCATATTCAAATCCTTTTGTGTGAAAATGTACTTCAAACTCTTGTGATCTGTGAATATCTTACGTTTCACACCATACAGATAGTGTCGCCATATCTTCAATGCAAACACTATGGCAGCTAATTCTAGCTCATGGGTAGGGTAATTGTCTTCATACGGCTTCAACTGCCTTGACGCATATGCAATCACCTTCCCATTCTGCATCAATACACATCCTAAGCAAATCTTCGATGCATCACTATATACATCGTAAGTACCACTTTTGTCTGGAAGAGTTAGCACTAGCGCGGTTGTCAATCACATCTTCAAGGATCGGAATGCTTCCTCACACTTATCATTCCACTCAAACTTAACTTCTTTCTTCATCAAGGTAGTCATTGGTTTGGCTATCCTAGAAAAGTCTTGCACAAAACGCCTATAATATCCAGCTAAACCAAGAAAGCTTCGAATATCCATGACACTCTTAGGTGTAGTCTATTCGCTAATTTCTTTGATCTTTGCAGGGTCCACTACAAATCCTTCTTTAGATACGAAATGTCCCAAAACTGAAACCTTCTCCAGCCAGAATTCAAACTTTGAGAATTTGGCGTACAACTGGTTGTCTCTCAATGTACTCAACATAGACCTTAAGTGTTCAGCATGATCTTCTTCACTCTTTGAATACACTAGTATATCGTCTATGAAAACCACTACAAACTTTTCCAAGAATGCATGGAATACTCGGTTCATTAAGTCCGTAAAGATAGCAGGTGCATTAGTTAACCCAAAAGGCATAAAAGTGAACTCATAATGACAGTATCTAGTCCTAAATGCAGTCTTTGGTATATCGTGATCCGCGATTCTCAATTGATGATAACCTGATCTCAAATCAATCTTAGAAAAGATTCATGCTCCTTTTAATTGGTCAAACAAATCATCTATCAAAGGATACTTATTCTTGATTGTGACTTTATTAAGCTCCATGTAGTCTATACAGAGCCTCATACTTTCGTCCTTCTTCTTCACAAACAAGACTGGCGCTTCCCAAGGCGATGCACTTGGTCTGATATAACCTTTCTCTAGAAATTCTTCCAACTGACCTTTTAACTCACTCATTTCTTCTGGAGCCATCTGGTATGAAACTTTTGAAATAGGTGCAGTTCCAGGTGCTAAGTCTATGGTAAAGTCTATAGGTCGATTGGGCGGGATTCCCGGGATCTCTTCCGGAAACACGTCCAATAATTCACTCATGACCACAATGTCCTCAGGTTATTCCTTAATAACATGTTCAAGGTCTCTCACATTGCACAAGAACACGGGGTTTCCCTTCCTGACTAGCTTCACGAGTTCCATTTTCGTGATGATTCCTACACTTCTAGGCTTTCCAAAACGACTAGGACACTACTTTCCCTAAGCTAGACCTCAAATGAATCTTCTGCTTCTCACAATTGATCTTGGCTTTGAACATTGCCAACCAATCCATACCTAAAATCACGTCTAGTTCTCCCAATTCAAACTCAATTAGACTAGATAAGAATACGGTTTGTGATATGGTCAAAGGTACATCTCTATGGATCTTGGTACACTTTACTATACTACCTGTTGGTATAACTATGGGTACCTCAATTGCTTCAAGTTCTGTCAATCCTAGATTTTCCAAAATACCACTGATATAAACGAATAAGTCGCACCAGAATCAAATAGTACTATAACTAAAATGGAGTTAATAGAAAAAGTATCGGCTATGACGTCGGACGAGGTTTTTGCTTCTTGCCTTGTTATCACATTCAGCTTTCCTTGGGTAACTCCTTTGTTATAGCTACTTCCATTGGCATTCCCATTGTTGTTTCGGTTCACATTTTTCTGATAGTTTCCCCCAGACTTTCCATTATTCTGGCCATGGTTGTTGTTCTTACCGCCTTGGTAACCTCTCTGGTTTCTATTATTCCCTTCGTTCCGGTTCTGGTTATTCCGGTTGTTGTTCTGTCGGTTATTCTGAGAGTTGTTCTGGTTAGGCTTCCCATTATTAGCCCAACATTAATATTCCCAATGACCTGGCTTCTCACATAACCTACAGATCACTGGATTACCATCACAGTCCTTCCTAGGGTGATTGTTATGGCAACGTCTGCACTCAAAAACCCTTGTTCCCTTTCCAGCAGACTGATTTCTGTTCCCATTACTGTTGTGGAAGTTGTTATTCCGATTTCCACCATTGTTCCCCTTTGACTAGAATTGGTTGTTCTCTTTGTTCTTTTGAAGTTATTCTGATTTAGTTAGTTACCACCCTGATTCTGGTTCCCAACATCCTTTCTCTTCTCACCGACTCCGTTCTTCCTTAGTTGCAAGCCATACAAATGGGAAGCTTTCCCATACAAGGTGTCTAGAGTAGTAAAAGTCTCTCCGGCTAACATCAACTGTAAATCCATAGTCAGTCCACTCTAGAATCTTTGAGCCCTGAGCTCTTCCGTTGCCACCACTTCAGGTGCAAACCTAGACATCTCTATGAATTTAGAATAGTATTCAGTCACAGACAACCCATCCATCCTTACCTTAATGAACTCTTGGGCTTTCTGCTTTTTCAAGTAAGGTAGGTAGAACTTATTTCTTAAGGCAACCTTAAACAATTCCCACCCAAAGTTAGGTGTAGCTCTCAAGGTGTCTTCACACCTTTTCCACCATAGATCAGCTTCTCCCCTAAGGTAATATACATCACTATTAACCCTAAGGTTCTTTGGGCTATTCACAACTACTATTAGCTTATCGAACTCCCTTAACCAGTTCTCAAGTATACTTGGGTCAACTTCCCCTTGGCACAGAGGAGACTTGCTCTGGGCCACCTTCTTAAACATTTACCCATCCGGATTATTCACTGGGTTATTTCTAACTTGAGCTAGGTTCTGTACTACTTCAGCTAATTGCCTAACCACGTCTGAAATCCCTTGGTTAGCCATGTTCCTTCTCCTGAATAAAATAAAAGACTAACTTTAAAGATTGGGTTGGATACGACATTACTAAAGCATTACTCAACAAAAAAAACTCAAAACAATCACACATAAGGTCACGAAAATTTCGGACCTAAGGGGAAAAGTGGCGCCACCCTAGGGCCAATTTCCGAATTTGTTTGCATCACCAAAATTAAGTGGTAGAATATTCAACCACCATACATGTAGAATTCAATTGAAGAAATAATAATAAATCCCTTTGCGATAATCACTCAACTTAAACAAAAACTTATAATTTAAGGATACGAAAAGAATCTAAATGCTTTTATTACTTCAACGAAAGAGTTCTACATCCTTTGAATCATACTTTATTCTACTAAACTATCAATAATGAATTACTAAAACCATAAATAGCAGCTTTGCTACTTTATTGTTCAACCAAAATAAATGAATACTAAACATTACAATACTCAAATGCTAAAGGCATCACGACGATCATTCCTTTCGTTGTAGTGCTCTGGGGTGAAATCTTGATCTTCAGGATCAGAATCATACTCCATATCCTCATCATTTTGTTGTAGCACACTATTCACTTCATCATTAGCTTGATGCTCAACTTCAGTATCACTAGAAATCTCAATTGTTGGTTCAGGGATTATAGGATTAGGATTCTCAATCTCAACAACATCATCATCACTATCCTCATCCACAATTCCATCACTATCCTCATTCATAGGATTCTCCACATCACTATCCCCCTCCATGTGATTCAAGTTGATATTTTCTACCATTTTACCATCCTCAAAATATTGCTCTGCGAGCTCTAAAATAGTGGTCATGACCTCCATGTCATACCTCCATCTACCATCAAGAGTACCATACTTAAAGTAATTAGGAGTACCATCCTCAGAATGCATATCATGGAATAGATTCTTAAGATCTATGTATGGATTTTTATGAGGCAAACAATGAATAACCATCTCAGACATAACATCCTTATTCCTTAGATGAGGCAAATTCTGGACCGTAGCATAGTAGTTACAAGCAAACTCAATTTTGTTTGCATAAATGTGTGGAGTCTCACAGTCCAACTTCTCTAGATGTCCTAGGTTAGAGAACTTTGAAAGCAACATCTTAAATCCTGAAAATACACAACTTAAGAGTCTTACTAACGCGTTCCCAACAAAATAATTCAATTCCCCCAAAATAATTAAGCTTTAACACATTCAATGCACAAATATATATGCTTAATCATGAATTATGATGCAATTAATCACATAAAGCAAGATAAAACATGATCAAACATTAAATACATAATCATACAATCAATACTTAACACTTAGCACTTAATCAGATGCATACATAAATTAAATGCCCTTCTTAATCTACCCTCTCTCACTTAGAAATAGTTGAAAATTTTCGAAATTAATTTAATAAATAACTTCAAATCCAAACGAAATTATTAAAATTAAAATCGAAGATTAAAATAAATAATAGAATAATTTACTTGATTTACTTGATTTATTCAAATTTTCCGAAAATAATTAAATAAATAATTAGATAAATAATTAATTAATTCGGATAATTAATAAATTAAAAAATATATTTTTTAAAAAATTCGGAATTCGAAAAAAAACAGAAAATTCAAAAATAATTCAAATTTATTTCGAATTTAGCAAATTCGGACCAATATTAAAATTAAATCGATGAAATTCGAAATTTTACTTAATTTCAAATTACTTAAAATAATTGGTATTTGACTTTTAAAAATATTGAGTACTCAAAAATAACGTTTTAACTTTAGGAAAATAAAATTTAAAAACATCCTAAAGTTCCGCTAATCCACTCAAATAGTATGAATTACTATTAAGTATTTTTTTAAAATCGTAGTTTAAGGAATTACCACCTTGCATTATTATTTAATGCAAAACATCTCTTAAACTAGAGCTCTGCAAATACTACTTTGTAACACCCTAATAATTCCTTATTTTATAAAATCATTTTCCAACTCAAAATACAGGAATTACTAAGATATTACCACCACCGTGATTACGACTAAGGCTATTTACCAGAATTACGTAGCGGAATTTAACTAGATTTCAAACATAATAAATAGTCAATGGCCATCGTACAACTCGGAACCATTAAGGCCCAAAACCAAAATATTAAATCATTCAAAATCCATTAACTAAACGTTTAAGTAATTAAAGTAGTCATAACTAGAAAAAAAATTGTAGAGTTTATAAATGCGGAAGAGGGATAATCTCTCAAACTCAAACCCATGTCGATAACTTATCCCCCAAGTTATCTCTACAAACCTGTTATTTAAAATCTACTCCCCAACAACGTGAATGCAATGATGGATCATCATAGGGTCATTAAGGCAAAGGTCATGACCGAAGGAAACATGAAGCACGAAGTCAGCGAAAGCTGAGTACAGACAAGCTAGAATGAAATCCTAAACTAACATGCTTAACTCAACAATATAATGACCACATGCAAAAGCCATTAAATAAACAAATAATCTACTATTTGTTTAGTAAGTTAGGAAAAATAAATTGTTTCACATGCTAATTTGACAAAAATATTGAGTAAATATATTTCTCATTATTTATATAAAGATTTGGCTAAAATACTACCACAAATCATTTTTTAGAAAATATCTCTAACACTCCTATATAGAATCATAATCTATAACACCAATAATCGTTTTTCATAAATAAACGGTTAATGAAAAGGATAGAAATTGAAAAATTAAATTAAGTAGAGATAAGTTTAGGAAATTATTTTTGGCGGAAAAATTTTGCACCAGGAAGTGGCATGTGTTATTCCTGATGTTTTAGTATAGAGGATTGGGAAAGAAGGAGAATTCCAGTTTTTATTAACTTTGGTTAACACCGTTAGTCATTTATCTTTAACGACTAAAAATAAAAAGCTTAGGTCCTTAACGATGAAAAATTAAAAGTCTATATTTGTCCTCTTATCTTAACTCATTTGTACATAATGAAAAGATTAAGGTCATGTAAGTTTAGATAATTTCAGTAAGGGGGAGTTCACTCCGCCTTACAAAAATAAGTTTAAATTTAGATAAGTTACAATCAGGTCGGTCTTATCCGGTCGATAAGGTCAAATAAGTTTTGATCAAATTCTACAAGTTCAATCAGTTCTAATCAGGCCTAATAAGTTTCATCATTATAATCAAATGCTAATAAAGTCAATCAAAAAAAAATTAGTGGGAAGCCGAGATACAATCTGGGACCCCACTCCTCTAGTTATAGCAAAATCTATTTGGGTGAAAATATGAGCAGCAGCACGAGCCCCAATGTCTTGAGTCCTAGAGAACTTATGTACTCGCTTCTGCAGCTCAATATCATCCTTATCCAGGTCCCCAAGAGAAGAAAACGAGAAAGGAAGAAAACCATAACCAATTGTCCGACAACTTCCTTCGTACTTGACCCACTTTCGACTAGCCGCATCATTCACAACTTGTCCCGGAACAAAGCCAGACAACCCAGATTGTGTCAAAGGAGAATATTCCGTCAAGCCAACACACACATCATGGCCCCGATCCCAAGAGTAGGGTAACACATTTGTAGGTCGAAGAGCTCCGTCGTTCCCTCCAGACAGACCAATATCAACCTCTTTCGTGCCAAAATCCCAGACCGATAACAAACATCAACAAGGGTACCCCGAACAACATTAAGCCGATGTTTAATACCCACACTACAAAAAAAAAGTACCATTAACGACGGAAAATCTCATCGCTAAAGGTAAATAATCGTTGATTAATGACGGGATTTCCTGTCGCGAACCAGTCATAAAAGGGGGTCGTCGTTAATGGAAAATCCCGTCGTTAACCCATCGTAAAAGACATTTACGACGGTTGTTCCCGTCTTTGTTTTGTTGTTTGCCCCGTCGTAAAAAGCTTTTGCGACGGATTCTTAACCCGTTGTAATTAAGTTGTCGTTAAAGATACAAATTCTTGTAGTGCCACAATATATACCAGCACACGACATTGCATGACCACTGAAGTTATCCCCCGCAAAAACCCTGGAGCAAGCAGAACATGGTGACGAAATAGAGAACAAAGGAACACTCAACCGGTAACACAACACACATTGGTAAGCCTTAGCATTCATCGTCTTTCCCAAACCTGATATGGGGACCGCCTGAAGTCAAGCACATGTCTGATCTCCATACTGCGACTTCCACAATGCCAATAGTCGAGGAGATAAAGAGAAGGTGGATTCTGCAGATGCAGTAACCTTTGTGAAATATATATCTGCCAATTTCTTCATGAGTTTAGGGGCAGCGACCTCACTAGGATTATTCAAAATGTCAGACTCCACAGTTCTATTAAATAAGTCAACGCATCTGCAAAGGCTCGACCATGACCAACAATGCTAGCATGTCGAAGAAGCTTTGTTTGCAAATCATTAGACTGTAACCGAGAACACCCCCTAAAACCCCGACCATATTATTATTATTATTATTATTGTTATTATATTTTTTTTTTGGTGAAGAGAACACCCCTTAAAAACCCAACCGTATATAGTTAATTAGTTTTACAGAAAAGACAAATAGCGGGTTAGACAATTAGGGGTTAACTACACAAAGTTAGGGTGTTATTTATTATAACATGCAATATATAATCAATTACAAAATCCTTTTATCACGTCATCTTTAAGGTTAAATGACCGGAAAAAACATAAGGTAGCGCGCAATCAATAACACAAAAGGCTTTAAAAGACATTCCGTAGTACGTACTACGTAGTAGTTCACAACCTTTGTTGTTAACGGCTCGTTTAGTAGCCGGGAATAAATGATGGGGATGGGGATGGGAATGGTAATGAATCTTAGTGTTATTTGGCAAAAAGAATAACATCATGATGTCCATGTTAATTAAATTTTATCTCAAACTTTGTGCATTCCCACCTAATACCACTCCGGCACTCCTCCAAAGATAATGGATGATAATGAAAATTTATAAAGAAAAAAAGATGATTTTAAGTGAACGAGCATTACCATTGGTATGAATATTGATTTTCCTTACAATTCATTCCTATTAACATCATTTATAACCGGGTACCAAATAAACCGTAAAGATGGTAAAGAACGAAGTGACTAATTTGCTAAGTAGTACGTAGTATGTGACAAAATTTCCTTTACAAATCAAACAAAACCCACAAATTGATCGATGTGATATAATGCTATTAGCCTATTAGAACTACATTAGCGAATAGCTATTTAATTAATTGTCTTTTGGTAGCTAATGAATTCTGTTGTCATGTGACGAGAATAGGGTACGTATTCAAGATTATTATTAAAGGTGGTCCATGTTTCCATGATGTCTTTAAGAAACAAACGAAAACATAGAGGCTTCACGGGTTTATGGATTTAGACACCCGCAATCACGAGAGAACATGTTGGCATGTATGCACCCAGCACCCACCAGTCCACCACCCACCACCAATAATCGTATTTTTATTATTAATACCCTCCCATTTCAACTACCTTGATATCAAAGAGTATGAGGTACTCTCTTCGTCTCAATTTAGTCGTTATATTTATCTTTACACAAAATTTTAGGTGATTATTGAATAAAATTTAGTTGTTATATTTATATTTACACAAAATTTAGTCGTTATATTTATCTTTACACAAAATTTGTCTTATTATTGAATAAAATTACAACTCTTATTTACCTGCGTCATTTTATGTCAATGTTCTTAATGGTTATTTACACATTAAACAATTAATAATTAACAATTACTTTATCAAACACACTACACAATCAATTAATTCAACCAGCTAACATCTACCGGCTAAGCTAGTTGAACCAGCTAACCACTATTGTATTGTCAACAATGGCTTATAAATTAATGACTCAAGCTCTAGAAAATGGTAGGAGGGGTGGGGTGGGGTGGGGTGGGCCGGTGGGGTGGGGTGGGGTGGTTTAAAATAATCTCACTCACAACACACAAATATCACAACCCTTATGATCGAACCGATACTACAACACAAGTATTACTCGGTTGTTATTGGCCTATCAACATAAGGTATAATCAAATTTATGTTTAGGAAATTTTGTGAAACACTACCTTTAAGTTTGGTGGTTTTGTGAATTGCTACCTTATAAAAACTTTTTTTAATTTAACTACCTTATAAGTTTGGTTTGTTTGACTAACACTATCATTTGACGTTTTTCGTTAATGTTTTCCGTCGTGTAATTCTTCTATTCTTTTAAATATCTCTGTTCATTTGTCATTTTGTGCATTTGCCATATTAAATAACCGTTGTAGTGGAGTCCAAAGACGTAAAACATTAACAAAAAACGGCAAATGGTAGTGTTAGTCAAACAAACCAAACTTATAAGGTAGTAAAATATAATTTCCTTTTTAAAAGGTAGCAATTCACAAAACCACCAAACTTAAAGGTAGTGTTTCACTAAATTTCCTCCTTATGTTTATGATATACTTCCTCCGTTTCTCTTTAAATGACAAAATTATTTAGGCATATTTGTCAATGCACGATTTCAAACATTAATATCTTTAATTATGGATAAGAAAAATTATAAAAGTTGATTTTTTAAAAATATTTATTGAGACGAATTTGATAAGATTTTACACGACTATCTTTTTTTAAAAATATAAATCACAAAATGAAGTCAAATGAGGTTGTGTGAATAGTGTTGAAAACTCAATTGTATCATGTAAATAAAAACGGAGGAAGGATATACAGTACTAAACATGTGACTAAAAATAAAACATGAACTTTAAGGCACCTTTCCGACCACATTCTCGTGCAATAAATAAAATCCCAATCCATCTTATTTCTACTCCACAAAGGAATCATAAATGATAACATTCACACATACTAGCTAGCTACGTAGATATATATATACTCAACCAATCATGCGTATAAATATAGAGAGCTCAAAACATTCTCAAACTAACCATATTTTTGGCATACTAATATAACTTCCCAAAGAAAACCCAAAATATAGCCATGAAGTTAGATTTCTCCTCCCTAATTTCTTTCTCTATATTGCTAATAATACTTGCTTCATACACAAACCCCACTTGCTCCACTCAAGAAATCACCCCACTAAACCCTAACTACAACTTCTTACAAGTGTACAACATCTCCAAGTAACTTTGTTGGGGATGCCTCGGCGAAGCCCTAGAGTTCCTAGCATACCACAACCTCGTACGAGCCAAAAAATTTGAGCTTCCCCTTGTTTGGGACACTAAACTTGAGGGTTACGCAAAGTGGTGGGCAGGACAAAGGTATCAAGACTGTAAGCTTCAACATTCTTTCCCGGAGGGCGGGTTTACACTAGGGGAGAACATATTTTGGGGGAGTGGATCACAATGGAGAGCTAGGGATGCTGTTCAAGATTGGGCTGATGAGGAGAAATATTATGATTATGGTTCAAATAGTTGTGTTCAAGGCCAAATGTGTGGGCATTATACACAAATTGTTTGGAGTAAAACTAGGAGTGTTGGGTGTGCTAGGGCTGTTTGTGAAAATGGGGATTTATTTATGACCTGTAATTATTATCCTCCTGGAAATTACATAGGTGAGAGACCGTATTAAATTGGGATTATATTTTTTTTTGTTTTTTTTTTTTTTAATTTGGATATGTACATAAGTTGAAAAAAAAACAATGCATAATAAGCTAAGAGTAGTCTAAGAGAATATTGTACTTTACATACGTCATCATCATAATATAATTTAGGTGTTAGATTGAATTTGAGTTACGGAGTACTACGTCTATATTTATTACTACAATTTCTATTTGTAAATATCCCTATGCTAGGATAAATTCGTAATTTACAAAAAGAATAAAAGATGAACCGATCCTATTGCAAAACGTACACATCACCTGTGCGACTAGTCGACTGTACCCCCACAAGTCAACATGATACTCATGACCATTTATCATATTTATAAATATTTTAAATTGTACTCATGAATGTATGAAACCCTTTAATACCCAAATTTATATATTGTATAATAATATATGGTAACAACAAAAATCTTAATTTTTATTCATTTACTAATCGAATCATTTATCTTTTCTAGAAATGTATTTAGATCAAGCACAAAACCATGAAATTAACAGACAAAAGAATAGGAAAAAATTATGTTGCTCTTTCTTATAGCTAATCATGTGTTTTCTTCCTCCAAAATGTATTTCGGGTTCGTAACTCAATATACAATGTAACTTTTTTTTTTTTTTTTACAAGCCATAAGTAGGTACAAAAAATAAAGATTTACACAAATAGTGCAATATTACTCAAAAAATTAGTTTACCAGTTGTTGGTTAACCAATTTTATTCTTAAACTGCATATGTAATGAAATTCATATTATTGTCAAACTACGTGCATAAAGAAATTTATAAGTGGATTTGAAATAACTAAAAAAATCAACTATATGCAACACGTACTTCGGCCTTTGGGGCATCGTCCGATTCACTAACTAGTTGCAGTAGGAAACTAATTTTATTTTCTTTGAATCTTAGATCATACTAGCTAGAATCGCGGTATATTTCAGAGTAGGTAAATAGTAAGTACTTCGTATATACGAGTACGTATTACATCTTACGTACTTACGTAGTACTATATACTCCCTCCGTCCCGGAATACTCGACCCGGTTTGACCGGCACAGAGTTTTAGAGACTTGAATTGACTTATTTAATTTAATAGGTAGTAGTTGATAGTGGGGTATTATTTTAATGTAGTTAGTGGGAGGTGGGTTAAGAGGTGAGGTTGGGGGAGAGTAGGGGTTGAATTTTTAATTATTTTTTGTATAGAGTAAGGGGTAGGTGGGTTAATAGGGGTGGAGTGAGAAATAATATAATATTGTTAGAATATTTCCATTTTTAGAAACAGGTCAAGTATTAAGGGACGGCCCGATAAGGAAAACAGGTCAAGTATTCCGGGACGGAGGGAGTATGTTAATTAGAGAAGTTTGTAGAAGGCTGCACTACTTCATTAGCCTAATTATACTTGTAAGCAAGCCTTAGTTTGTATGAAGAAGTCGACAAGTAAATATATGAGAACTTGAGATTCCTACTTGTAAGTCTTGTATTATGGTTTTGTTCTTTCTTAAGGTTTTGACTCGATATTGAAGTGTTTTCTGCCTTTTAATTGTTTTTCTTGGTGTCAAGTCCCCTTCAAACAGCGTAACCCAATAATCGGTTTAAACTTTAGAGAGTACTGTATAAATCTACTTACATTATGTAATCTGTTTCTCAAGATGAATAAAGTTATCCTCTCCTCCGCCTGCGAACGTAGTTAACGTATTATTAGTGAACCACGTAAAATTTTGTATTATATAAGCTTCCACTCATTTTGATCAAATCTTTTTTTTTTTTTTTTTTTTTTTTTTTTTTTTTGGCAATTAAAATTTTGATCAAATCTTTTGAATTAGAGAAGTTAATAATAATTGCAAGACAGAGATACGGAGTATATAATTACGGAGTATAAATAAGCTAGTATTTTTCATTACGTAATTCATCCATTTAAACCTCTGTCATAGAACAAGGAACCACTAACCAGTTACACACAAGAGCGAAGTTCTAACAAAAAGTACACAATAATTGATCACTAATCCCATATTAGTTGTCCTTAATCCCTTAGGTACATAATCCTTGCCTCCTTGGGCTTCCATAATGGATCGGAGTCGGACCAGGCTAACTTAATGGGCCAAAGTTATTAAAATGGGACGGGTCATTCGGGCTTTATTAGTAGGGCCTTGAACCAATATAGTTGCCAGGTGGGTCATAATTGCAGGTAATAAAAGTACCACGACCATTATAACAAAAGACCTTAGCACAACCAATCCTTGTAGAACTCCTCCAAACAATTTGTGTATAATGACCACAATCCTTACCATAAGCACAAGAATTGGAGTTATAGTCATACCACTTAATCTCATCAACCCAATATTGGGCTGCAGAGGCTGGTGACCAATTAAACCCACCACTCCCCCAAAATATGTTCTCCCCGTAAGGACCATTAGAATGTTGTAAGGCACAGTCGTACCGTCTTTGGTTAGCGTACCATTGGGCGTAGGCCGCCAACCGGTTGTCCCACGACAATGGGGGCACCCCAACGGCTTTACGAGCGTCATTTTGTGCCTTTAAGTATAGGTAAATGTCGCTCGTAGGCTCGTACGATGGAGTCGGATTCCTGCCATACGGCCCGGGACTATAGCTATATGTTCTGGTTTTATAAGAAGAGGAGATTGAAAGTTGTAAAGAGAAGAAGAAGAGGAGAGAAACACATAATGTTGTAGGAGTCATGTTTGATTTTTGGTTTGGGGAAGAAGGTTAAAAATTATGTTGGCTTATATAATGGGAAAGGTGATCAATTTGTCAAAGTAAAATTGTAGTTGCACCCCATGTTATGTCATGATTAGTACAATGCCTAATGTCAATGCAAATTGAGACTAATGAGATGCTAGTAACATTTATATTAATTAATAAAGTGCTATATGTATTGAGGGTTAGAGGTTTTTTTTAATTAATTAATAAAATGAGTTTATAAGAGGCCAATTAACCAAATGAACGGAATTGATTATGAAAATGTAAATTTAGGACCCGTTTAATATCGTTTTTTCATATATATGACTATTTTTTACGTAGTAGTTCATAATTCAATATAAATTACATTGACTAAAATCAAAGACGTTGCATTTCTTTAAATTCAAATGTAATACTGCATTAAGGAACTTTTAACCATTAATTTTCATTGGTCTAATGTCATAAAGATATTATGTTTCACTTTTGTTTTTATGGTTCTTTTAACTTGCACTTTAATGCATAAGATAAGTTATATTATTATGTTCTGTTAAGTCACATAACCGTATTGTTGCTGTCCAATGGAATAGATAGACATGTTTATTGGGAAAAAATAACATCTCCTTAAGTGTCTATTATTTTTCTATACGTAGGAAGATAAATTACTTGTGTGTGAACCATACTTCGTATGAAAAGTCAAGCCTATTTTTTTCTTGCTTTATCTCTTAAAGAAAAAGATATAATATCGTTATCAAAATTGAGATTACTTGTAACTTATTGGTGTAATGTCAAAACGGAGATCAACGACGGAACACAACGCATACTGTCATATTATTTCCGTTTATATTTAGATACAACCTTTTGTTTTTTCACCGTTCGCATAATCTATTGTTTCTACCATGTGGGTTTAGGTGCTTCACCAGACGTTAGACGATATTTTTTTTACAAATCTTGCTTCATATATGATTCTTTTTTGGTGATTTATATTTTAGGCAAACATTAGTCATTTTGAAGTTTGAACCATGTTAGATTCGCCTCAACAAATACTTTCAAAATATCATTTTTTTTTTAACTTGTTGATAATTTAAAATATTAATGGTTAAAGTTTTACATTGAAGTGTTGCATCTGAAACCAACTCGAGTAAGGATATATCATCTATACTATATATTAAAAGATGTTTCTAAGCTTACGAGTCATTCACTCCATGTGAGTTTCATTGCACATTCGTATAAGATTTAAACGTCCAACCTTGTGTTTAAAAGATAAATTAAGCCTTTACCACTAAGCCATGACACATTTTACATTATCATTGCGAAAAAAATAATAAATATTATTAATTTAATAACTTAAGGTATCGTCCAAATCCAAAAACTAGTAAAAAAACATTAAAACATACATGCCCGGCCTAATGATCAGTGATGAGTACTTGGAAGGAATTTTCTGTACCCCAAGTTTCCTATTCAGAGCTTATCACGCCGATGATTTGCAACATTCTTTAGTAATTTAATTGTGTGTGCCTATCTTGGCTATCTATGTACCGTAACGAGGGCCACAAATTGTGTCGTTAGTTAATGCCCAACATGTCAACATGTAAGAGCCCTTATTTACAAAATCATGGAGAAATGATTTTGGCACATCAAAAATTGATTTGGACACATTATGAGACATAATTTTTGTGCTCTACTTATAAAAGGTAATTAATTTTTTAGTATGCCAAAATCAGTTTTCATACTTTATATCTTCCCATCAAAAATAATACTTTATATCATGAATTGGAAATAAGTGCGCTTCTTTAATCGGAACTCCATTGAGATTACTGTATATATATTATACGGAGTACTAGTCTTTGTTGAATTTGAAATTTGGGCTAATGGAGCACTAATGACGAGTTAAAAACAAAGTTATTTAGAATATTAAGTTTTGTTTTAGGGGTATTTTATGTATTATTGAAAGTCAATGGGCATTTCATGAAAAAACAGTTGACAAAAATTAAAATTGTGTTATTACAATTAAACACCACAAATAATAAGCAAGAAAAAATTATTTACAAACTTAGATCATCTAAAAAACTAGAGCGATCACGTGATATCAAAGGCTATAGCCTACCGATGAGAAATGAGGAAGTGGTGGCTAATACAATTGATTAAGATATGAATGATTCGGTGGTGCCTGATTCAGTGTCTGATTCTAATTATGAGGATGATGTAGTTGGTTGAAAATTATTAGGTGCATCGTGCATCTAAGGATATTTTTTATATACATTGGTGGTCCCCGTTATACTTTCTCGAGGAAATGTGAGAGAATACACCATGCATCCGGGTGCATGTAACACATTCTAATTTTTGGTTACAGAATTTAGAGGTATTCGGGTGCACAAGATGAATGTGGCGTAGATGCGCATGTTACGTTGGATGTGTGGGCATACAAGAAATGATCGTTTGAGGAATGAGATTATTAGAAAGAAAGTAGGGGTTGCACCGATTGAGTTTAAGATGATGGAAAATCGTTTAAGATGGTTTGGACATGTAAGCAGAAGATCAAGTGATGCCCCGGTTAGGAGGATAGAAGGGTGGAAAAGTGATAGAATTGCAAGGGGTAGGGGAAGACCTAAGAAAACTTGGAGAAAGGTGATTGATCACAATTAGGCCTGGTTATTGGACGGGTCGGGGCGGGTCGGGGCAGGTCATTTGCGGGGCGGGTCATTTGCGGGTCATAGTAAAATACACGCGGGTCAGGGTCAGGGTCAGGGTCATAACCAAAAGCTAATAGGGTCAATAGCGGGTCACGTACTTGAAAGTTGTAATGCTATGTAAATGGGCGAATCATCTCATACAGCCAACTAGCCAAATAGCTATGTAAATTCAAAAGTTGTGCAATATAAGAAACAAATCTTGGAGGCACGTAGATGATGGTGTTTTACACCCAAAGTAAAGATACATTTAAAACAAAAGTAAGATATCAATTTCTTAATTTTGGTCAATATGTCGACTACTCCAAACTTCAAACTCAACCCATCAACCTAAGTAAACTTATAGAAGGATCGATCATGAAAATAAAACCCAATTAAAAGGCTAGAAATACAAATTACAGCATACTATATTACCCCACAAGAATATAAGTTGATAAAATCTGCTGATCGATTCATTCAAAACTTTCAGAAAGTTGATAACAAGCTCCAAAATCAGAAAAACATATGATCTAAAATTTCAAGTGCCAACTGCATAAGTAAGAAATACATCAAAAATTCTATCTCTTTTAGTTCATAACTCATAACGGTAAATTTCTCATCTTTTGCTAGCATAAGCTGATACTAACTCGTTACATTTGCCAGCATTAAATTTGTAGAAATAAGCTTTCCTAATTTCTAAAAAATGCAAATTTTACCCCCGAAAAGACCCTAATTTCTAACAATCTTTAACCCATTAATCTAAAAAAATAGCATATACTCCGTACTCCGTAATCACTAATAGAAACATCAAAAATAAAACCCTCAATCAAAATTTCAAAAAAAACTAGGGTTTTAGCGTAATCACTGAAGGAAATAATGCCCTTGGTCCAAGTATGCATTCTATGTTAAGTCTAAATCCTCAATACCTGAGTGATTTGAGATTACTTGTTTGAGAACTAGTTGCTTTGACGTTGACCAACCGTCGCACCGTAAAAGGAGGCTATAAAGGCAACGCTCAGGTAATCACCTATCAAAGAAGTCTAATCTCAAGATCGCAAGATTGGGATTGCCCTCCCATAAATCGGGATGAGATGCTTAAAAGTTGTACAAGGTCACTCGGAGAGCTAGAAATTGTGAAATGCATGGCCGTGCTCGGATGAATCATAGGCTATGATTATCTGTTTATTTGATCAGTTGAACTCTGAAACCGAGGAACACCTCTGGACATAATAAGGATGACAACTCTTACCTTATGTTCAAGAGCAAGCATCGAGCGACAAAGAAATTAGGAAATGCACACTTGTCCCTAAGGACAAGTGGGAGACTGAAGGAAATAATGCCCTTGGTCCAAGTATGCATTCTATGTTAAGTCTAATAAGTGCGGTTCAGTATTAATTAACAAGTTAATAATTCAGTGAGATCAAGTGAGCTGAATGCCTAGCTAGAGGCCGCTTCAGTTCAAGTGGAATTAATGATATTAATCCACAGCTTACTCTTGACTGAACCCGTAGGGTCACACAAATAGTACGTAAACGGATCAAGTATTTAATGGCATTAAATACTCTATCTATGGATATTCGGAATCGACGGATCTTGGTTTCAGTGGGAGCTGAGATCGTCGCAAGCAAGAAATGAATACTCCGGAAACGATGATATTGCCGGAAACGGAAATATGGATCGTATCGGAAATATAAATATTATCCAAGTCGTAGATGTTGCCGGAAACGGAAACATGGTACGTATCGGAAAATATTATCGGAAATGGAAATATTGCCGGAATCGGAAATATTGCCGGAAACGGAAATATTGTCAGAATCGGAAATATTATCGGAATCGGAAAATAGTTCCGGAAACGGAAATATTAAATATTTGTTCGAAACGGAAATTAATTCCGGAATCGGAAATATTAAATATTGTTCGTATCGGAAATGAATTTCGGAACCGGGAATTTAATCGGAAGCGTATCGTACGAATAAGCATCGGACGAGGCCTGCCGGACGAAGGCCCAGCACGAAGCCAGGCCATCGCCCAGCAAGCCAAGCGCGCCACACAAACAGCCAAGGCCATGCCAGGCCCAGTGCAAGGCCAGGCCCAGCAGGCCGTGGCAGCGCGCGCAGCGCGCGCAGCAATGGGCTGCGAGCTGTGCTGCTGCTCGCGTGGGCTTGCGGCTCGCGTGGGCCGAGCAGCCGTGTGGGCTGTGCGCGGGCATGGCCTGCACGCTCGTAGGTCATGCTCGTGTAGAGTTTGTGTTCACATACGAAACCTAAATTGTATAGGATTTGTTTGATGATTAAATTCCTAATCCTAAAAGGATAAATATTAATTAATTAGAGTCCTACTAGGATTCTAGTTTAACTAATTAGTATCCTAATAGGATTCCAGTTCTTTTTCATACCTCTATAAATAAGGGCCTAGGGTCATTATTTGTAGGCACGATTGAAGTATTCAAAGGGTAAGTTTTTGAAATAAAATTAGCCATACACTTGCAAACACTAGCCGGAAATCCTAGCAACCTTAAGGGCGATTCTAGTTGGTCTAACTTGAGGCGGATCCGGACGTACTGTGGACTATCTACGGAGGGACGAGATTTGGAGTCCTAAAGACTTGTTCTTGTTCGGTTCGGGCGCAGCTAGGGAAGGCACGCTACAACATGTATGCATCAATACTATGCTAAATGATTATGTGAATATAATATGCTTTCCTGGCTTTATGGTTTTTCCGCATGATTTATGTATTGTCATATGTATCATAACCTAACAATCACACCTGAGAAATTCCCGATAATCAATGAAAGTACAATCTAAGAAGAGAGAGAAAATTATCGAAAATCGATAGTAGAAGAACAGCAACGGGATACCAAAAGTATAATCGGTGAGGAAATGAGGAGAGAGAAAGCTTAGATAGATCGAGTATGGAGGAGGAGAGAGAAAGCAAAAGAGCGTGTTTTTCTTTCTGGCAACTTTTTAATTTTTTTTCTATGATTTTTTTTGGTAACTTTGAAATTATTGGGTATTTTTCTTGACCCTTTGTATTTTTGTTTTAAGGTTATTGGGCTTTTTAAAAAACCCTATAAAAGCTCTATAAGAAAATACCCTATAAGGGTCCTGTCCAATAAGAAGATAAAGGGTCAAGACCCTTTTAACATTGACCCGACCCTTATGCCCATTGGACTACCCTGTCCAATAACCAGGCCTAATCACAATGTGAGTTTTTTGGCATTGAGAAAAATATGGCGTTGGATAGGATAGAGTGGAGGGAGAGAATATACATTGATGACTTCATTTGATTTATACAACTTCAATGTTTTTGATGCTCTCTATTTTTAATTTTAATTTTCATTTTTAATTTTTAATTTTATTTTTATTTTTAAAATTCTTTCAAATTTTTAATTTTACATGCTATTTTGAAATGTACTTATTTTACTCATTCATTTATTTTAAACTTTACTTATTTTTCATTAGCTCTTACAATATTTTTTCTATACTATATATATATATATATATATATATATATATATATATATATATATATATATATATATATATATATATATATATATATATATATATATATATATATATATATATATATATATATATATATATATATATATATATATATATATATATATTTCTCTTATCTTACTTTCATTAATTCCACTTTCTCTTCCTTGTTTTTCTTATTACTTCTTGCTCCTTTAATTCTGGTTTGATTGGTGACAATGACGATCTCCTACGACGATTCATGTTAGCCGACCCCAAAACATTTTGGGACTAAGACTTTGTTGTTGAAAGTAAAGTTCTGAATATTAGGATTAAGACAACCAATAACTATTAAAGTGGATTTAAATTTAAGAATATAAATTTAGTAAAACTGTTTACACGGGAGTTGAAAAATCCAAGAAAATTTTTACTTCGTCCAAGGAATTTTACATTTTTTCAAAGTTGATTTCCTTGGAAGAAGTGAATTTATCTTGGATTTATCATTTCTTTGTTTACACCCTCAAAGTTAAACTAATACTTTAAGTTGCAATTTGGGTATACTTGGATCAGTCCTGTATATGAGTACATCTCGTACACAAGATATTCATCATGCAAGGACTCGACTTTCCACAACTAGAGCTGTTAAAAACTGATCCGATCCGAAAATCCGACCTGAAACGGCCGAACCCGTAATCAACCATGACCCAAAATTTTGGTAAAACAGGTAACCCGAAACCCGATCTTTACTCGATCCGAAAAAATCAAACCGATTTTAACCCGACATTGTATGACCTGAACCCGAACCCGACACCCGACCGACAGATAACCGATAACCGAACTGACCCGACTGAATAATGATCCGAACCCGATTCGGTACCAGACAATGATCTTAACCCGATTTTTACCACATAACCTGTTATAACTTGACTTATGGATTAAATATTTTACGCTTGAATATTTTAAGATGACTAAATCAAATATTGACTCTAATTTAACCCATGTCAGAGAGTGAATGCGGCCTGAATTTTATCCGACCCAAAAATTATCTGATCCGAACTTGACCCCACACCCGAGATTAAACGATTCAACCCGACTATATAAGACCCCAAACCCGAAAATACCCGACCCGAACATGACTCGACCCGAACCCGATTTTTATCCGAAATGGGAAAAAACATGACATGACCCGACAAGCCAACCTGACCGAACCCGACCTGCACCCGAGTAATAAAGAGACCCTACACGACCCGACCTGATCATGACCCGAGACTGAGAAAACCCAACCCGAACCCGACCCGATGTGACCTGTTTTGACAACTTTATCCACAACACTTATGTGGCTCTGTACACTGTAGAACACATGTTTTCGATAATTACAACCAGAAATTTCTTTTTAATTTGGAAAATTTGTCAAATACAACCCTCAAAAGTTCACAATTTACGGGTTACAACCTCAAACTTTCTGTTGATTCTGAGTTTTGATGATGACAACGCAAACTTCCTAATCGTTGTTTAAGTGTGTTTTTGGAATGCTAAGTTAGGGAGTGCCTGAGTAGGACAAACTAAGCATGTGGAACAAACACTAAGCAATGCATGGAATTCCTAAAGAATCGATCAAGTCTGCATATGAAGGTTGTTCCCAAGACAGTTGTTCCCGAGACAGCAGGAACAGCTGTTCCCAAGACAGCGGGAACAGCTGTTCCCAAGACAGCGGGAACAACTGTTCCTAAGACGGCTGTTCCCACGACGGCTGTTCCCACGACCGCTGTTCCCACGACGGCTGTTCCTAAGATGGCTGTTCCCAAGACGGCTGTTCCCAAAGACGGTTGCTCCTAAAGCAGGCTGATCCTCAACGACTGATCCTAGGCAAGTTATTAAGGGTGCTCCTCATATAATATGAAGATCATCAAAGTTC
Organism: Spinacia oleracea; assembly: GCF_020520425.1. Classification (NCBI taxonomy): domain Eukaryota; kingdom Viridiplantae; phylum Streptophyta; class Magnoliopsida; order Caryophyllales; family Amaranthaceae; genus Spinacia; species Spinacia oleracea. The sequence goes on from NC_079488.1 coordinate 41,527,374, forward strand.
CGGAGAAGGAACAATGCATGAAGCATTCAAGTGATGCTTCAAAAGGTGCCAACATAGAAGCTACAACATATGAGTTTATGTTTAGATTTTATGTAAGTATTTTAATAACGTTTATGCATAATATGGAACAAAAGGAACACGTGTGTTTTAATATGTTTGAGAAAATAGTTTTTGTAAATAAAATAAAGTTTTATAAAGGAAAATCTTTTGGAAAATAAATAAAACGATTTTGAGAAAATCAACATTGGATTCTGATTTAGAATTCCTTGTTTTCCAAGAAAAGGTTTCTACCTGTTCCTAAAACTACTCCCACTATTTTCTCTAAAATTGAACGTGTTAAAAGTGGTTTGAAGAAGTCTCCCTGTTTCTCTCAATCAACGTGCACGTTACTGCTCCCAGTAACGGTTAGTGGCCGTTGAGGGGAACATGGGAAACTGACCAAGAAAAGTTCTTCTATAAAAGGAAAAGGTTTTTCATTTCTCAAATTACAACTGACAACGCACAATATTTCTAAAGAGCTTAAGAGTTTTATCAAAAGTCAGTTTACAAAAGAGCGTGTTCCTAGAGTTTCTGTATTATTCATAAGCTTTATTGATTACTAGAAGTTTCAAATACATCGAGTTGTAATTTGGGGTACAAGGGTTGAGTGATCCTAAAGTGACTTAGAGTCAAGTCAGTAAAAGAGTGTGAAAGGAACAAGGCACTGTAATCAAAGGGGATTGCAGTGGGGAACTCGTGTTCAAGTGGAACTCGAGTTATTGAGTGTGTTGTATTCGAGCGATTACAATATATAAAAGAGTTTGAGGTTTTTGCTTCTTGATAAGGATCAAGAAGTTTCCTCAGTTTTCACAATCTTCGTATTAATTTGATAGCTGTTCCTTTAATTTCTAAATTCCGCAAAGGAACAACCTAAGTTCACGAAAACAATTCACCCCCCCCCTCTTGTCAAGTGTTCCTACTAGAATATCAGTTGGTATCAGAGCAGGTTCTCACAAAAACACAGGAAACCCTGTCGAGAAAAAGCTCCTGGCAAACATGAACACTTACGAGAAACTCGAAGAAGGTTATTCAACTCAGAGACCTCCAATGTTCAACGGGAAATTCTATACTTATTGGAAGAACAGGATGGAGATCTACATCAAAGCTGAGAACTATCAAGTCTGGAGAGTCATAGAAGTCGGTAACTTCGAGGTAACAAAAACCAATGCTGAAAATGAGGTAGTTCCTAAACCTATTTCTGAATTTACGAAAGAAGATTTTGAGAAATACGAAATCAATGCTATGGCAGTTAAGATTTTGCATTGCGGCCTTGGACCTCATGAACACAATAGAGTCATGGGGTGCAAGACTGCAAAGCAAATCTGGGATCTCCTTCAAATAACTCATGAAGGAACAAATGAGGTCAAACGTTCCAAAATTGACTTACTGATGTCTAAATATGAACGCTTTGAAATGCAACCAAAAGAAACAATTCAAGAAATGTTCACTCGTTTCACTAACATCACAAATGAACTTGTCTCTCTTGGTAGAATTATTCCCTCTGATGAACAGGTTATGAAAATTCTGAGAAGCATGCCTCAAGATGATCGATGGAGGACCAAAGTCACTGCATTGTTCGAAACCAAGGATTTCACAAAATTTAACATTGAGCAGTGGGCAGGATCCCTAATGACCCATGAATTGCATCTGGGAGCAGCTGTTCCCGAGAATTCCAAAAACCGGGGCCTGGCTCTTAAGGCTGAGGATGAAGAGGATTCGGAACCTGATGAAGAAGAAGCTGCCATGCTAGTCAGAAGGATGAGACGATTCTACAGGAACTTCAAACCTGGAAATCAGAAAGGCAGAAATTCTGGAAGAAAAATAAATGGTTCCAAATCTGATCAAGGATGCTTCAAGTGTGGTGATCCTAACCATCTAATCCGGGAATGCCCCCAGTGGGAAAATAAAAAGGGAAAAGGCAAAGGGAAGGAACAGCCTAAGGAAAGATTCAACAGATCTACCTTTTCAAAACCAAACCTCAAGAAGGCGATGATTGCAGCTTGGGGAGAAGTCTCAGACTCGGAGGATGAAGAGGAACAACCAGAGGAGGAAACTGCCAACCTGTGCCTCATGGCAAAGATCGAAGGAACAGGGAAAGATCCTTCAAATGAGGTAACCTCCAAAACTCTTCAAACTCTGTCCAAGAATAGGTTGATTGAATTACTAATAGAAACTCTAGATGATTTTAAGAAGCTTAGTATAATAAAAGAACAAAGTGATAAAGCTTTAGAACTCAGTAAAGGACATATGACCTACCTAACTAATGTCAGATCAGATATACAGGGCAAGTTCTTTGAGTTGCTTGATAGGAACACCTCGCTTAAAGACTCTTATGAAAGAGTAAAAAATGAGAATATTCTTCTTAATGTAGAACTCAGTCAATACAAGTTGTTCAATTTAAGTCTAGACCCTACTAGATCCACTGAAATAAATATGGGTGTGTTTAATGTTGATCTAGAAAGATTAAACAGTGAGCTAATCACTGTGAAAGAACAAAAGGAGAAATTGATAAAGGAACTAGCTCTAGTCAACGCTTGGAAACAATCCCCTAAAATAACACCTAAGTGGATTGAGACTGCCAAATCCAAAAGAACTGAAGGTCTGGGCTTTTACTCTAAAAACAACAGTAAGAAGAAAAACTATGTTGATCTACCCAGTGTAAAGGCTTGTTCCTTTTGCGGCAATGGTGATCACGTTGTAACTGAATGTACCAAGAAAGAGGAACAAGCTCGAAAAAATGAAAACTATGTCAAGAAAATATGGGTTAGAAAGGCTGATCTTGTAGTTGAAAAGGAACTCGAGGAAACCCGAGTTCCTGTAACTAATCATTAGTTTTCTTGCAGGTCCTAGTGAGGGGGAACAACTCGTGGTATCTGGATAGCGGGTGTTCCAAACACATGACAGGAGACAAATCTAAATTTCTCTCACTAGAGGCCTATGATGGAGGAACTGTGACTTTCGGGGATAACAAGAAGGGCGAAATCATTGCCATTGGAAAAGTCGGAAGGTCAAGTTCCCATTCAATTGACAACGTGTTCCTTGTAGAAGGATTGATGCATAGTCTGTTAAGCATCTCACAATTTTGTGATAAAGGAAACTCGGTAAGCTTTACTTCAGAAAATTGTCGAATTATAAACAATGACAGCAAGAAAGTTATTTTGGAAGGAACTCGAAAAGGGAACACATATACTGTGGATCTAAACAAAGTTCCAAGGAACAACTTAACTTGTCTAAGTGTCATTGAAGAAGATCCCCTTTTGTGGCATAAAAGATTCGGACATGCCAGCTTTTCACTACTTGACAAACTAAGATCAAAGGAGCTAGTAAGAGGGCTACCTTCTATCAAGTTCCTTAAAGATAAAGTTTGTGAAGCCTGTGCCAAAGGAAAACATGTCAGAAGCTCTTTTAAGCCTAAAAACATAGTAAGCACAACAAAACCATTGGAACTCATCCATATGGACTTGTGCGGACCTATGAGAATACAAGGCAGAAGTGGGAAAAGATATGTCTTAGTTATAGTTGATGATTACTCACGTTTCACTTGGGTTATTTTTCTAACAAGCAAGGATGAAACCTTTGACGAGTTTGTTGCCTTTGCAAAGAAAATTCAAAGAACCACAGGTTATCAACTCATACATATAAGGTCAGATCATGGAACTGAATTTGAAAATCACAAGTTCACTGAATACTGCAAGGAACAAGGTATGGATCATAACTTCTCTGCTCCTAGGACTCCACAACAAAATGGAGTCGTTGAAAGGAAAAACAGAACCTTGGAAGACATGGCTAGAACCATGTTAATTGCTAGTTCCTTACCTAGGAACTTTTGGGCAGAAGCAGTAAATACAGCTTGTTATATTGTCAATAGAGTCATGATTAGAACCTTATTAAACAAGACTCCCTATGAGCTACTAAAAGGAACAACACCTAATATCTCTTACTTTAGAGCCTTTGGATGTAAATGCTTTGTCCATAACAATGGTAAAAGAAACCTAGGGAAATTCGATGATAGAAGTGATGAGGCTGTGTTCCTAGGATACGCCTCAAATAGTAAAGCTTACAGAGTCTATAATAAGCGGTCAATGAGTGTTGAAGAGAGTGTGCACATTATTTTTGATGAAACTAACAATGTTAATGAAGTTCAAGAGCAGGAGAATTTCGATATTGGTTTAATTCGCCTTACAGATAATGATGAGGAAGATTCTCCAGCTGAACCACATAAGAAAGATCAAGGAATTCCTGTGCAAGGGGAACAAGCAGAAAATCAGGGTGTTCCCATGCAAGAGGAACAAGCAGAAAATCAAGGTGCTCCCATGCAAGAGGAACAAGTAGAAGAAAATCAGGGTGTTCCCATGCAAGAGGAACAAGTAGAGAATCAAGGTGTTCCTATGCAAGAGGAACAAGCAGATAATCAAGGCGTTCAAAGGACGGAAGCAACCTTGGATGTTCCCGTGGCTCAATTTCAACCTAAGCCATGGAAACATCAAAGCTCCCATCCAATGAAACTAATTGTCAGCGACATTAGAAAGGGAATTCAAACAAGGTCTCAACTCAGAAACTTTTGTGCCTTTCATGCGTTCCTTTCCACAATAGAGCCAAGAAATCACACCGAAGCTCTGGAAGATGCTGATTGGATAACAGCCATGCAAGAAGAGCTAAATGAGTTCGAAAGGAACAAGGTGTGGCACCTGGAACCCAAACCTAAGCACCAGAAAGTGATAGGACTGAAATGGGTGTTCCGGAACAAGAAAGATGAACATGCAACAATCATAAGGAACAAGGCAAGGTTAGTGGTCAAAGGCTACAATCAACAGGAAGGTATTGATTTCGAAGAAACTTTTGCTCCTGTTGCTAGATTAGAAGCTATAAGAATCTTGATTGCCTTTGCTGCTTTTATGGGTTTTAAACTGTACCAAATGGACGTCAAATGTGCTTTTTTAAATGGTTTTCTAGAAGAAGATGTCTATGTGGAACAACCTCCTGGTTTCGAAAATCCTGAATTTCCCAACCACATCTATAAGCTTGATAAAGCTCTTTATGGATTGAAGCAAGCGCCTAGATCGTGGTATGATAGATTATCTAAATTCCTTTTGCAAAATGATTTTAAACGAGGCAGAATTGACAAAACTTTATTTCTAAAATCAAAACGAGCAGACTTGTTAGTTGTACAAATTTACGTTGATGATATATTATTTGGTGCAACTAACGAAATTTTATGCAAGGAATTTGCAAATTTAATGAGCAGCGAATTTGAAATGAGTATGATGGGGGAACTAAATTTCTTCCTCGGTTTGCAAATCAAACAAACCAAAGAAGGAATCATGATCCACCAACAGAAATACGTGAAAGAACTCCTCAAAAAGTACGAAATGGAAACTGCCAAAGTGAATCACACACCAATGGGAACAACCACAAGATTAGACGAAGATCCCAGAGGAACAAGTGTGAATCAAACAAGATACAGAGGGATGATTGGATCCCTGCTCTACCTAACTGCAAGTAGACCTGACATCTCATTCAGTGTAGGCTTGTGCGCAAGGTTCCAGTCAAACCCAAAGGAGTCTCACATGACTGCTGTAAAGAGGATTCTCAGATACCTCAAAGGAACAGATGATCTATGTTTGTTCTATCCAAGAAGTGGAACATTCGACTTAAGAGGATATGCTGATGCTGACTATGCTGGTGATCTGGTAAATCGTAAAAGCACATCAGGTATGGTTCAATTCTTAGGTCCCTGCATGGTTTCTTGGGGTTCCAAGAAACAAAACACTGTTGCTTTATCCACAGCTGAAGCTGAGTACGTAGCTGCTGCTGCATGTTGCTCTCAAATCCTTTGGATAAAGCAACAGCTAAGGGATTTTGGTATCATATATGACTGTGTTCCGATTTATTGTGATAATACTAGTGCAATATGTATTTCTAAAGATCCAGTTCACCATTCCAGGGTCAAGCACATACACATTAGACACCACTTTCTTAAGGATAATGTAGAAAAAGGTTTAATTAAGTTGGATTTTTGTCAAACAGAAAATCAAATTGCAGATATCTTGACTAAACCTTTAAGCAGAGAGAAGCACGAGAAAATGAGACTGGAACTGGGAATGATCAAGCTAAGATAAGGAAGCAGGAAGATCCTCTAAAGGTATAAACTTTAATATTAAATGCCTGGCTTTAATAGATATTCATAATTTTACGTGCGAAAGCATAGCTGAAGTTTACCATCGTTAGAGATCAACCTACATAATGAAAGTGCATAATACATGATGAAATGAATGAATCAATAATACGAGATGCAAAATTAAGTTGTTCCACAACTAGATTCACCGTTATGATATTTCCTGTATTCTCTCCTATTTTTCAGTTATCAATTTTTTTTCCTTTTTTTCTCTTTATTTTTTCTTTCGAAATTTTTTTTCCCTTTCTCCGAATTTTTTTTTTTTTTTCGAATTTTTTCTTTTTCCGATTTTTTTTAACCACATACATAAACCTCATAAATTTTCTTAATCCTCAAATTCTTCCTGTTCCCAATATCTAAGAAAACAATGGAAACAATCCCAATGGATCTCAACTACTCATCCCCCACACCAACAAATACACGATTATTCCCACCTCCCGGTAATTCAATAATAATTTATTCTCCACCCATCCATACCCCTTCACAAACAATGGTGAAAACCAGTAACAATACCAATCTGTCAACCAAAAGAAAAGGAAACCCCAATTCTCCAATTCCCATGGAAACCTCTCCTCTCCAAACCCCTGAGAAATCACACTCACCACCAAACAGCAACCCGTTCGGAAACCTAACCACCCATATACCGACGAGGAGTCGGTTAACTCCGGCCACAAACCGGCCGATCTCCTCGCCGGCGACAACCCTCGAACACCCTAACACTAACCCCTTTGCATTGAAATCAACCCACGAAAAACCCAGCCACAATCCTTTCGCGGTGGTCGCACCACGCCCAAAGAAACGGCGAATCTCAAAACCCGCGACCCGCGTCGCTACCTCCGGGTTCGACACCGGGTGTGCCGGAAAACGGTCGGGGATAGGGGAGAAAACCGGTGCTGTGCACGGTGGTTCCAGATCTGAGGGAACCGGTGCTGTGCGTGGACAAACAACAACCACTCGCCGCAAACCACGGACTCTAAACACCGACAAAGCCTTGTTCGAGGACGGCGCTGAGGGAACCACCAGATCTGGTTCGCACGGTTCAGATGAGGATTCCGAATCGGACCTCGGTCGGCGGCAGCAACAGCTTACCCGCGGCGCTGCTGCGACCACTCGGGTTGGGAGGCGGCGTTCAACCTCCGGCTTGGTGGTTGAGGATGATGAGGGCAGTGTCTCGACTCAGGGGGAAGACACCGGCGGTCGGTCGCCGAAAGTGGTGTCCGGTGGCCGAAATCTTAGGGGGAAAATAATTTCAGTAAAGGAAGCAGATTTGGTTGAGGGATTTGCGATTAACAAGGTATGGTGTGACTCACAGTTTACTGATTTAATTAATTTATTAGAGCACCAAGATTGGATGAATTTATTCTGTGTTGTTGCAAAAAATCCTATTTTTCCTATGGCGATGTGTGAATTTAGAAATAATTTTGGGTTTGAGGACGGAGTTTGCAAAAGTGTTGTGAATGGAACAACCATATCTTTTAATGCTGAATACCTTGCAAAATTATTTCTTGCTCCTAATGAAGGATATGACCAGTATGTGAAAGGAAAATCGGATACAATTCAAATTGGGGTGATTACTAATGATATATTTGTTGAATTGATTGGAGGTGATTATAAGATAAGTTCTATTACTCATCAAGACTTGTTCCTTTCCCCAACCCAAAAACTCCTGTTTAATATTGTTAGGAGAGGCATTGTTCCTAGACTACACAAAAGAACCTTAGCCAGTTTGTATGATGCCTCCCTAATGTATTGTCTAGCCCACAAAATTCCAATCAACTTCCCTGCCCTAATGATTAAACACATGACCCACAGTATTGAAACTAACTGTAAGCTGGGTTATGGATCTTTAATGACTGAGGTGTTTAAAAGCTTTTCTGTTGACCTCAGTGAATATGTTGAAGTAAAAGTAAAGTCAGAACAAATTTTACAGCATGATTTGTTATTTTACTTAAAATTGGAGGTTGCGGACGGTAAATTAAACTGGAGAATGTCGGATAGTGATGAGGAAGAAGAAGAGTCAGGGGTAGTTAAAAAGATGAGAAAGGTGGTGAGGCAGGTAAAAGAGAAGAAGGTAGTCAAGGGTGCTTCAAAACCGCCTCCGAGTGTGAGAAAGAGTCCAAGAATTGCTACCAAAGTACCAACTTTAATTCGTCCTCCTGCTTATGTTGAAATTTCTGGTGATGATGAGGATGATGAGGGGGAACAAGGTGAGAAGGATATTATAAAGGAAAAGGAACAGGCATCCAAACCCATGGATGTTGTTCCTACGCCTAATGTAGCACTTGTTCCTCCACCCACAGCCGTTCCTCTTGGTTTTTCTGGTTTTGGTGGTTTTAATTCATTTGTTAGCTCCTCTAGTTCTTTGGGATCACAGAAGGATCCCTCCATTTCGGAACTCAAGGAGCAGGTCAGTCAGCTTAAGGAGGGGATGGCTAGAATGATGGTTGTACAGGAAGGTTCGGATGCCAGGATCAGTGCGTTACAGACACAAGTGGGTGCCTTAGTCTCAGTAATTAAGGAGTTGGGATCCGGTCTGCATCAGCTCAACGCTCAAGTGACTACGAGCTCCTCCACAATTCTTCAGAAGCTTGAAAACTAAACCCTTCACCCTTAAACCTGATCCGCTAACTTGATTGTTACCTTGGTTTTTTATTTGTTTGGAACAATTTTTTTTCTCTATTTTATTTTTTATGTAACCCTCAGTTTGGGTGACATCATCATTATTTTATTTTTAGAACATGTGGAACCTAAAGCTTGCATCTCTAAAACTTGGTTGATTTCTTTTGTTATATATTATGCTTACAATTAATTATGCATGTTGAGACTTGACTTTGAGGCTAACTTAGTTTGCCAAACGTTGATCGTGGGGCGCTATGAATATTATATTATTGCCTTGTATTTTCTCTTTTTGTTAATGCCAACAGGGGGAAAAGAATGCAAACTTTGTTTTAACTTGATCTTACCTATCTCCATGTCCCTCATTACCTCACTTCTCGCTGCTGTAAGTTTTTGTCTTAAGGTTTCAATTTGTTTTTCTTTTTTTTTTTTTTCCGTAAATTTTTTCATTTCCATTTTTTAAAAACTTGTTTAGGATTGCAAATAAGTTCGATTTTTTTTGGTAAAAGTTTGCTTATGTTGTCATCACCAAAAAGGGGGAATATTGTTGATTCTGAGTTTTGATGATGACAACGCAAACTTCCTAATCGTTGTTTAAGTGTGTTTTTGGAATGCTAAGTTAGGGAGTGCCTGAGTAGGACAAACTAAGCATGTGGAACAAACACTAAGCAATGCATGGAATTCCTAAAGAATCGATCAAGTCTGCATATGAAGGTTGTTCCCAAGACAGTTGTTCCCGAGACAGCAGGAACAGCTGTTCCCAAGACAGCGGGAACAGCTGTTCCCAAGACAGCGGGAACAGCTGTTCCTAAGACGGCTGTTCCCACGACGGCTGTTCCCACGACGGCTGTTCCCACGACCGCTGTTCCCACGACGGCTGTTCCTAAGATGGTTGTTCCCAAGACGGCTGTTCCCAAAGACGGTTGCTCCTAAAGCAGGCTGATCCTCAACGACTGATCCTAGGCAAGTTATTAAGGGTGCTCCTCATATAATATGAAGATCATCAAAGTTCCGGAGAAGGAACAATGCATGAAGCATTCAAGTGATGCTTCAAAAGGTGCCAACATAGAAGCTACAACATATGAGTTTATGTTTAGATTTTATGTAAGTATTTTAATAACGTTTATGCATAATATGGAACAAAAGGAACACGTGTGTTTTAATATGTTTGAGAAAATAGTTTTTGTAAATAAAATAAAGTTTTATAAAGGAAAATCTTTTGGAAAATAAATAAAACGATTTTGAGAAAATCAACATTGGATTCTGATTTAGAATTCCTTGTTTTCCAAGAAAAGGTTTCTACCTGTTCCTAAAACTACTCCCACTATTTTCTCTAAAATTGAACGTGTTAAAAGTGGTTTGAAGAAGTCTCCCTGTTTCTCTCAATCAACGTGCACGTTACTGCTCCCAGTAACTGTTAGTGGCCGTTGAGGGGAACATGGGAAACTGACCAAGAAAAGTTCTTCTATAAAAGGAAAAGGTTTTTCATTTCTCAAATTACAACTGACAACGCACAATATTTCTAAAGAGCTTAAGAGTTTTATCAAAAGTCAGTTTACAAAAGAGCGTGTTCCTAGAGTTTCTGTATTATTCATAAGCTTTATTGATTACTAGAAGTTTCAAATACATCGAGTTGTAATTTGGGGTACAAGGGTTGAGTGATCCTAAAGTGACTTAGAGTCAAGTCAGTAAAAGAGTGTGAAAGGAACAAGGCACTGTAATCAAAGGGGATTGCAGTGGGGAACTCGTGTTCAAGTGGAACTCGAGTTATTGAGTGTGTTGTATTCGAGCGATTACAATATATAAAAGAGTTTGAGGTTTTTGCTTCTTGATAAGGATCAAGAAGTTTCCTCAGTTTTCACAATCTTCGTATTAATTTGATAGCTGTTCCTTTAATTTCTAAATTCCGCAAAGGAACAACCTAAGTTCACGAAAACAATTCACCCCCCCCTCTTGTCAAGTGTTCCTACTAGAATATCACTTTCATTTTTCTCAATTACAACCTAAAACTTAATCTTACATTTTAAATTACAACCCTAGGCCAAATTATGGCAAAAACAATTGAAAAGTGATGTCATCATTATATTTTCATCCCCATTATATGATTTTCAAATAAAAAAAGGTCCACTGGATGAAACGTAACCCTTCATTTTCAAGTTCTTCGCCAGCGAAGAGGTCGGATCTGAGGCTTCTGTTTGGTGTCAATTGGGTGCTGCTTACTCATAACTTTTTTGGGTTCATCAAAACTGAGTCCAGCAAATCTAACAAATCAATTTGCAAAACCGGAGTAACCACTAAGAGTCTCCCCTAAAATCACAACAAATACAATCAAATGCAACAAAAACACTCAATTATCAACGAAATCAGGTAAAACTTATCAATCAAACCCACAATCTTCCCCTAAATGATATAAATTTCCTCCATCCCCACACAAAACACCAGTCATTTCATTTCTAAATCCTAACACTTATAAAGCTTCATACTTTGATTACTATTCACCTAATAGTGCATTTACGTGCATGCCCCTCATTTCCTTCTTTGTTTTATTTTGTCTTATTCTTAACAATAGAGCATTTACGGTTTCACCCTTCCATTGCTATACAAAATATATTGTTTTCTTTGGGTATAATTTCCTATATATTGTACCTTCGAACTATCAATTAAACGCATATAGTTTCTATTTCCTATTACATGTAAATCCAACATCTAACTTTAACATATCATTTCTAGCATTTACCATAAATTGTAAGTTTCTAGCTTTTAAGTAACATTTTTACAAAAATAATTTTGTATACCTTGGAGGATCAAAAACGAGTTAATTGACAAAAAGAAAATGGAACTTTATATTTCTTGGAAAGATGGAGTTACTGATGATGGATAATCGAGGGAGGGAGTTGAAAAATGGTAATTTAAAGTTTCTGGTTTTTATTTTTGATTAAAGTTTTTTGTTTTCTCGGAAACCATTTAATTAGAATGAAAATATAATAATGACATCACATCACGATTGTTTTCGCCGGAATCCGACTCGTGGTTGTAATTTAAAGTGTGAAATTAAGTTTGAGGTTGTAATTAAGAAAAAATAAAAGTTTGAGATTGTAACACGCAAAGCATAAAGTTTTTAGGGTTGTATTTGGCAAATTTTTTTTTTTATTTCCTGAAAATAATATTTATTTGTTAAAAAATAATTAAAATAATAACATTTCTAAAAGTCGAGCGATTTCCTTCAATATTGCATAAAGATCAAATAATTCCCAAAATACGTTACTTTTTAAGTTAATTCCCCCATACCGTCCACGTCATCAAGGAAGAAAGAAAAGTATTTTTTTTTCCGGTTGAGCGTTGAACTGCCATCTCAGATGGCGGTTATGTTTTAAAGAAAACCGTCATCTGAGATGGCGGTTTATTGGTATAAACCGCCATCTGAGATGGCGGTTTAACAAAGCATGATAAAAAAAAACAGCCGTCATCACCTACACGGAGGAGCGACGGCGGAAGAACGACGGAAGACAGGGAAGAAGCACAGACACATAAGAGCAGTGAATATATTAATTCAAAAAAAATTAAAAGTAAGGGTTTACCTGAGGAAGAAGAACCGACATGGAGGAACGACGGCGGAAGCTCGATGCAAAGGAAGGGCGGAAGACGGGGAGCCGACGGTGGTTGTGGGCCGCGGAGAGGGAGGAGGCAGGAACGAAGGAGATCGAGGAAGAAACAGAACTTACCTGAGGAAGAAACACCGACACGGAGGAGCAACGGCAGAATAACGGTGGAAGATCGACGCAGAAGAACGACGGAAGACGAAGAGCCAGCCGGTGGTTGCGGCGACGCCGATGGTTGTGGGCCGAGGAGAGGGAGGAGGCAAGAGCGAAGAGAGGAAGACAAAGAGCGAGGGTTTTCTTTTTTTTTTGTTTGATTTTGATATGTTAACAAACCGCTAAATGAGATAGCGGTTAACCCTATAAACCGCTATTTCATTTAGCGATTTTGGGCTGATTATTAAAAAAAAAAAAATAGACCGATTTACCATGCTGACGTGGACGGTATGGTGGGAATTAACTTAAAAAGTAACGTATTTTGGGAATTATTTAATCTTTATGCAATATTGAAGGAAATCGCTCCTAAAAGTCATTATCCATCCCCATCAATAAATAAGTAGATAGAGTAATTAAAATAAAAGATAATTAAAGAAAAAGACAAAAATAGGAATGTATGGCATTTTGGAAAGCCAAAACCAAGAAAAACAACAGAAACAACCCCGTTAATTGGACAACGCCACCCTCCTCAACGCTTCTTCCTTCCTTCCCGTTCTTCCTCCGCCCCTCCCGCCGTCGCCTCTAGAATGGATTCCGCCGTAGAAGACGCCCCTCTCCGCTCCGTCTACCTCGGGGTCGACGTTGGCACTGGCAGCGCTCGCGCAGGTCCTTTCCCTCCTCCTTTTCCCTCTCCTCTCTACGACGTCGTTTCCTTTCATATGCAATTACTTCGTTCGTTGTTTTCGTATTGATTTTGAGTAATTTTATTTCTTTTTTGTGTTATAATTTTCTAATTGACTTTTTGTAATTCAATGTGATCACTGTTTTATTGCAAATTGTAAAATGCCTTTTATTGAAATTTTTTGCAGTTTTTTTTGTTTATTGTATTGCATTTGCTGCTTATTGTCATTACCATTGCGTTTAAATGAACTAGAGGATATAATCAAGTGTAGAGTTGGTGTAAACTATTGGGTGTAATAAAGTTTAGAGTTGGTTTGTTGAAATGCAAGATTATAGGAAAGGAGAATGTCAAATTGTCAATAAAGTGTACACAGTAATATGCTCGAGTATCGATTAGTGATTGCTCGGCCCGTGCTTTAGGCGATTGATTGTGTTTTTTGGTGCCTGTTCTGCTAGTGTTGTGAGTTAGTTTAGGCGGATAACTTAATGAAGAGACATTGCTTTTTTAAAGCCTTAATAGGCTAATTGCAAGCTATACTCTCCTTTGACTAACTTTTTATGTTAGTTTAGTGAGTCGAGGCCAATATAGTATGCGGAATCGTGCAAGTATTGACAAATCTCCACCCAAAATGTCTAAAAATGCCGCTTATAAGCCTACTGGTCAAGGAAAATTATGACACCCCCTATATGAGTGTAAGTAAGTGAAGTTTTATAACACTCTCGAGAAGTGCAAATAATTCAAAGCTGTTTGGTTAGTTATTCATTCCTAGTTAATTAAGCGTTTTTTTCTAGGTGTTTCTGAGGAATGTAGCTCACATAAGATTTCGTTTTGCTTGTTAATGTTTAAGAACTTATGCTTAGCTTCTGGACGTGAAAGTTGAAGAATCATAACGTGTTTGTTTGTTGTATTCGTTAGAAAATTGATGCCAGTTCGTTGTAATTTATTTGGAGAACACTTTACTCTCTCATTCCATGCATTCATATGCCTCGTTAGTCGTTCTCTGTAACAAAGTTTGCTTGTTTTATGGATATATAGAGGGAAAGCTTGCAACACAACACTCTGATATCTAATGGCTTATCTAGATATCCTTGCTGGAAAGTTCAAGTGGAAATTGTTTTTAATTACTTACTTTTTCCATTGATCTAGAAAATGGCATGAGTTAAACGATATTAGCTTGAAAATAAAAGCTGCATGTATGTATCATTAAATTGATGTTATTGATGAGACAGATAGAAAGATCATAAACAGGGATAAGAAAATTCACAATGCTATCCATAATGCGATTAACAGTTTTACATTATTTGTTATACCTATTAGATGCTATAAGGAAGTATAGTAAAGTTTCATTTTTAGTCATCATGTCATTATGTAGTCTGGCTCCATATGCTAGGCTGTTTCTGACAGATTTGCGCGGATACAGGTTTGTTTGATATAGAAGGAAAGCTTCTAGGTTTTGGAAGTTGTCCTGTACAAATCTGGAAGGAAGCTGATTGTATTGAGGTGAGATAGTCATTCAGGAATTTTTAATAAACCAACACCACCATTTTTTCTTCTTTTTTTCATGCATGGCAGGCTGTAACCTGCTGCGTTACAAAGACGTTGGATAAGATACAGAGTACTTTTTTATTATTTTAGGTTTTCTTCCTTCCATTTATTATTTTTTGGGCTTTTTATTTCTGCTTTCAACCAGCAATCTTCAACCGATATCTGGCTTGCTGTCTGTTCAGCCGTGAAATCAGCGTGCTCTCTTGCAAATGTAGATGGAAAAGAAGTAGTGGGTATCGGTTTTGCAGCAACATGTTCCCTTGGTGCGTAAACGTTTTGTTCTTATATTTTGTCAGTTTTTCCTAGAAAATTAAGGACAGGCTCTACTTCTTTCTAGAGTTACTTTCTGATATTATGACTAACGTGGCTTCTTTTCTCCAGTGGCTGTAGATGCTGATGGGTCACCAGTCACAGTGTCCTGGAGTGGTGATTCTAGAAGAAATGTCATAGTTTGGATGGACCACAGAGCTGTAAAGCAAGCTGAACGGATCAATGCTTCCAACTCACCTGTATTGCAATACTGCGGGGGATCTCTTTCTCCTGAGATGGAGCCACCTAAGGTACCTGCTTTTCAATACATTCTTCTTCTGCTGCATAACCCTTTCTTGGGGAACAAATTTTTGGAATGCTTGTGATCCTTAAATCTTTCACTGTAGCTGGTTTTGAGAAGTAACATTTCGTTATCTATGGAAACAGGTAAAATTGTAAATAGCACCCACGTCGTAAACATGCATGGTTCATTCCCACGAGTCCCACCATTCCAATTCTTGTGCAAAAGGTTTCATTTTTCAAAATTAAAAAGAAGAGAGAACTAACTCTCTCTGCATTTATATGGATGAGTAAGAACAACACTATGTTAAGAGTCCTCAAGGTTCAGTTTTGTGTCCAACTGCTGTATGAGAATTGAAAGACAAAAGCAAACAAGCCAGAATTTTAGTTGTCTCATTAGCTATTTCCCTATTTAGAGAGAAACTTTAACCCTCTCCTTGAAGATTTAGTAAGTATTAGAGTAGGCCTCTGGTTCTTTTAGTTGTTAATGTTCTGCTACTTCTAGATCCAGTACAAGCTTCTTTTGCAGCCTTGTAGCAACTTCGTGGCAATAAAAGATGTGTTTCTTATAGCTATACTGCTGTACCATTACGTAGGATAGTAAGAGGTTACTCCCTTCGTCCCGGAATACTCGACCCGGTTTGACCGGCACAGAGTTTAAGGAACTTGAATTGACTTATTTAATTTAATAGGTAGTAGTTGATAGTGGGGTATTATTTTAATGTAGTTAGTGGTAGGTGGGTTAAGAGGTGGGGTTGGGGGAGAGTAGGGGTTGAATTTTTAATTATTTTTTGTATGGAGTTGGGGGTAGGTGGGTTAATAGGGGTGGAGTGAGAAATAATATAATATTGTTAGAATATTTTCATTTTTAGAAACAGGTCAAGTATTAAGGGACGGCCCGATAAGGAAAACATGTCAAGTATTCCGGGACGGAGGGAGTATAAAATAAGCTGACATCTTCAATTCCCCCCTCCCCAGTTTTTAACTGGGGTAAACCACTTGTACAACTGTACAAGTTTAGGATATTTTTTTTCACAACCCACAGAAGTCTGTTGGAATCCCAAGTATATGCTACACAATTAAGGAACAGACAGATTAGTAGGACGATATTCCTTTTTTCTAATACCTAACTGTAGAGTATTTCTGCAGTATTACTGAAAACCTTAGGTAAGTTTGTACTGCTTATTACTACCCCAAAAAATATATATCTGGATTCTGCTTCTTCGTGTCGGTCGTTCATCATATATTTGGATGTATATGTCATCTTTTATCTCTCAGAGTCAATAGAAGTGGGCCAAAGTGTTTGAAATGTTAAAGCAAACTGAAAAATTAAATGCTGGCGAAGGTTGATGAACTTTCAGGCACATACAGTAATTCCTCTGACAGACCCTTGCTCCTTAAGAATCTTTTATCGAGGGAGTGGATCAAGGCAGACGTGTATAGCTGAAGAATAAACTCAATCAACTAGCTTCTACAGCTAATTGAGGGCGCTGGCCTCTGGCTGAGCAATGATCAAGCTGCTGAGGAGATCAAGCTTTAGTTGTAAAGCCATAGCCCTAACAAAAAACCAGAAATCATGTGGTGAAGAAATTTGAGATGCTTGGGAGACCGGAGAGATAGAATAGACAATGTATTCCTAGCATATTAATTTTGTTGAGATCATAATTAGCAATTAGGTTTGCAAGAGGTGGAACTAACGGGAGTTCTGGAGATCAAGTTAAAATTGCATTGAGATAAATAATGTATATCCTTATTCTCTTGTCAAGGTCAGCGCTGAAGAGCATGCCTTGATGGATGTAGCCACTACAAAACATCTGAATTGTTATTGTTATTATCTTCCTAGCCCAATGCAAGCTTTAAAGGCAGATTTTAGCAAAAATAATCAGCTTCTGGAACTGTTTCCTCCTCAGATGCATTTACAGCGGAGTTGTGAATTGTGTGGAACATAATCTATAAGAGTATTTTTCTGCAGCTTTTGTGGGTTAAGGAAAACCTCAAGGAGTCTTGGTCGATGGCTTTTCGGTGGATGGATTTAAGTGACTGGCTGTCCTATAGGTACTTGGTTGCCTTGTTCAGTTGTTCTTGTATTGATTTGTTTTAACTTTTGGTTTGCTCTTAATTTGAATATTTTTCTAGGGCAACTGGTGACGATACGAGGAGCCTATGCACCACTGTTTGCAAGTGGACATATCTGGGTCACGCACACCTAGAGCAATTGGATGAGAAAAATTCTCGTGATATGGAAGCTTGTGGTTGGGATGATGGCTTTTGGGAGGAGATTGGCTTAGGTGATTTGATCGACGGACATCATGCCAAGATTGGTATACTTCATGCTTTTGTTTTTTGTATGCTTAACGCTGATACTTGAGTCTGGTTTATGAATTTTCAACACCGTTTTAGACGAACTTATCAACTGAATATTCTTTACACCTAGATGCCTTATGATGATTTAAATATATGTGAATTAATAAATTTACATTGTCGTTTGATAGATAATTGAAGCAATATGTGTAGCCTATTATTAATCTCCAACGGTTTTTGAGACTGTGTCCAGATTTTTTAGTTTAAAAAATTATCTTCAAAAAATCAGGTGCTATCTAAAAGGCACTGCCTTCTTCCGTGGTGCAATTAATATATTCTCTGTGCCAGAATCTATTTGGCATTCTTGTTTTTGCCTTTTTTTCCCTCTTTAAAGATTGTGGTGTACTTAGTATTCAGGATACTTGCACCTTGCAAACATATTCTAAATGGTCAAAGAAAGGCTAGCTTCCTGTCTGAATATTCCTGTTTGTTCTGTATTGTCAACTGTCAATAACAAAGTTTAGGTGATAGTTTACCGAGTCAATCAAAAACTTCAATTCTCTAGACATTTGCATCATGTTCTTCTTCAGTCATTCACCTATGTTCTAGGCATGTTTGTCATCTCTAAACTTCTATTGATGCATTTGATAACGTAGGTATATGCTTATATGCTGATATGGTTTAACTTTTTTTTATTTATACACACTACTTTTAAGATTTTTGTTCCTTTTTCCTGTTTATAATTCTTTGGTGCCTTTTTCTCTCTAAATTTGCCAACAGGCCGAAGTGTAGCTTTCCCTGGGCATTCTTTGGGCTCTGGTCTAACACCAGCTGCTGCAAAGGCAAGAAATTTTGTACTGAAGAGTTCAAATTGATATTAAGTGGTGCTTCCTTGAGATCCATTCAACATAGTACATAGCTATATCATTTTGGTGGGCTAGGTCTACGTGCATAATGTAGATAAATGTTGTTGCTTCATCATTTCAGGAACTGGGTTTGGAAGCAGGCACTCCAGTAGGAACATCTTTGATTGATGCCCATGCTGGTGGGGTTGGGGTCATGGAAAGCCTGACAGCATCTGAACTGAATTGTGAAGGTATAACTTGCTCTTCTGACAATCATGTTAGCTCATCGACTTCACTTCGTCTGACAGGGGAGTTTCATTTGTTCAGTTGATGAGAAGGAAGGAATCTGCCATCGTATGGTCTTGGTTTGTGGAACATCTACTTGCCATATGGCTGTATCTCGCAGCAAGTTGTTTATTCCAGGGGTCTGGGGGCCATTTTGGTCTGGTACACTTTTCACCATGTTTTCTCAGTTTTTTCCCCTGCTGGCTGCTGTTGTACACTTGTACCCTTCCATTAGTAGGTTTCTTTTATCCTATCCAAAAATTTAAGAGGTGATTCTGCATTTTCTTTTTCACATGTTCAGCAATGGTACCCCAATTCTGGCTTACAGAGGGCGGCCAAAGTGTCACTGGGGCACTCTTGGATCACATAATTGAAAACCATGTAGCTTCTCCTCACCTAGCCAATTGTGCTGCATCTCAGGGTAATGTTTATTATTCTTTTTTGGTTTAATCATCATCATCAGCCTTTTCAAATACATCTTCAATGATTGGCTTGTTTCCTTTAACCTTTCAGGAACTACAGTGTTTGCACTTCTAAACAAGATGTTAGAATCGATGAGTCAGGAGCTAAATGCCCCGTTTCTTTCTGCTCTGTCGAAGGATATTCATGTCCTTCCCGACTTTCATGGGAATAGGTACACCGGACCGCGATTTTCGTGTTGTTGATTTCCAATTTCTGTAGTGCACTTCAGAATATAAACCATTAAATTTGGCAATTGGCTCAGGTCTCCTGTCGCAGATCCTAATGCAAAAGGGGTGGTCAGTGGTCTTACACTTGACACAAGTGAAAAGCAACTTGCTCTTTTTTATCTTGCCACTGTACAAGGTATTGCATATGGTACACGCCACATCATTGAGCAATGCAATGCCAATGGCCACAAAGTAAGTATGCATAATTCGTCATTGTTAAACATTGCAAAATGCAAAATAAGGGGACTTTTCATTACTTTGTCAGACTGCTATCATGAAGCTAAAAACTCACGTTCTTCTTTGAACTTCACATTACTACTCTATAACCCTTTTCTACTCAGGTCAATCTTTTAAGTTGCATTTTTGATAGATCTATAGCTGAATATCTACACCCAGAAGAGCAAAAGCAGTTTGCTACCCGTATTCCACAGTGGTATATTGGGAAGATTTCCTGTAAACAAGTCATGCTGTCAAAACTCTTTCTATACACGAAGTAGTTGTTAAATAAAAGTTGAACACTTAGATAGTTAGATGACGTATAACTTAAATAAATAAATAAAGACTTAGACTTAAACTAATTGATAGATCTATAACACATTTTTTTTATTGTTGGGATGGGCATATTTTTATAAAAGTATACTGTATTTCTTTAGTTGGGTATGTATTTGTTTGACCACCGTAAAGTCGCAACTCTTGGTCTTTGGACATTGGACTTTGGAGTATCAATGCACATAAAATTCCTTTTTTGCCAATTTTCGTCATTCCCAGTTTCCCACAATCGAAGCCTTAGACAACTTTGCAGATATTCATGGAATAATGTGCACATGACTATACCTAGATAAGTTGTTGATTATATAAAGTAGTGAATACGGGAAATTATCAGTGAGGATATATTATTTGAAAGGAGGAATCTTCTTAAGATATGCCAACTGACATAACATGCCATGTTACTTGAGGAGTTTACTAGTCGAGGGCTTGTTGCTTGAGTTCTCAGACTCAGAAAACCTTAGTATAAGGATTAAATAGGTTCCATAGGGACTTCTGTTGGAACCACTTTCTAGTGTGCATACTGCTGTTGACTGTAAATATACCAGATAAATATTGTAAATGTTTTGGTCTTTTCTAAAGGATTTGAAATGAGGTAAATCTTGATTCTTGAACTTTGTGAGATAAAAATAGGTGACAAATAGTAAGTGACTAGTGGATTGAAGTGGTGCATATTTTTTTTTAAAAAATATGTCTAAATTTATGCAAGTAGATTGTACTATTGTAGTGGTGAACTGATTAGTTGGCTATGGTATGACTAGTGACTGTGGACTCTATCAAAAAAATTGAATTTATAGATCTTTAATACTTCTATGTCACCTTCTTTGCTTTCTAATGCTTCTTTAGCAATTGGAATTAACTTCATGGTGTTATATATCTTCACTCGGTTTCACAAAATGATTATATTACTACCTACTACCTATATACGGATATACCTTCCCTAATTTGAGAAGATATTGTATTCAATTTATTGATAGCTTCAACAGAGCTACCCTGTAAGCACGTTTTGTTAGGCGTGCAGCGCATGCTGACAACTTGGGATATAAATGTTACTTTCTTCATGTGTAAGGATCATATAAACATTGTGCCATTGGTATCCTCCTTCTTCCGATCCCAGTATCCTATGAACTATGCACATTACGTTGTTGTTGTGCATTCTCAACCATGCCCTTTTGGGATATTTTGAATCCAGTACCTATTTGTTAGCCCATCATTAATCCAATAGTAAATAACAAATTTGTTGAAGCTTTCTTGTGTAAATTGAAGCACGGTTATTATTTTTCAAAGAAACCATTTGGAAGACTCTGACTTGTGAAGAAAAGCTTTCTTTGGTTTGTTATGATCGTTCCCAGGACGCGCTACGCTCCTAATTCTGACTTTTTCATTGTTACAGATAGACACCCTTCTTGCATGTGGTGGACTAGCAAAGAATCCTTTGTACATACAAGAGCATGCAGATATTACAGGTTTGTTCCTGAGTATCTTTCTTTATCACCCCCCAACCCCCCAATACTTTTTTGCTATAAACTGTTCTGTGCAATTCTGGAATTCCCTACACACCTTTCAAAAGAGGAAGTTAGAAATGAATAGTAATATCTCTAACTTCATCATTTTTATGTGTATTTTCTTTTGCTTAATGTTTTGCCTTGATAATATTAAAGAATGAAGTGTTATTGATAATCTCTACTACTATAAATCAACTCATTGATACACTGGGACCTGGCACTCCATTAATAGTCTGTTTTTTGCAC
Source organism: Spinacia oleracea (assembly GCF_020520425.1). Classification (NCBI taxonomy): domain Eukaryota; kingdom Viridiplantae; phylum Streptophyta; class Magnoliopsida; order Caryophyllales; family Amaranthaceae; genus Spinacia; species Spinacia oleracea. The sequence continues at coordinate 41,549,149 of NC_079488.1, forward strand.
AGGATACCCAGTCATTCTCCCACGGGAAAATGAGTCTGTTCTATTGGGTGCTGCTATTCTTGGTGCTGTTGCAGCGAAGGAATATCCCAGCCTCCATGAGGCAATGAAAGCACTGAATGCAGCGGGCCAGGTAGGAAGTTTTGTATCTTGCTTTGGAAATTTCCAGAGAGATAAGGAGATGATGAAGCTGTTTAAGTTTATAAGTTTATTAAAGTATGTTTCTATCTTGTTAGTTAAGAACATGATTCGTGAACCAAATAATAGTGCCGCAAAATCGTAGAGTGAAGTTGGGATGGTTGGGACTTGGGAGAGGTGTGTGTATATGTGACTGTGTGAGTATGAGGAACTGCTAAAACCATGGCTGCCCAGTGACCACCATTTAAAGGATAAGAATGTAATGTAGTTATATCCATGTACGAAAAGTGATTCATTCTATGTTTGAACATAACATTCCGTACCGTGTATAATTTCTATTCTGCCGATGCTAACCCATGAGTGTACTTCTGTTATAGGTCATTCATCCATCTAAAGATCTCAATGTCAAGAAGTACCACGATGGCAAGTATAAGATTTTCCGCGACCTTTATGAAAAACAAGTCTCATATAGGTCCATCATGGCTGAAGCTTTGGCTTAGGTGACATGGTAGCATCCTTCTGCTATAAGATGAGGTTTCCATAGAGTTTATATGTTTTGTCACTTCATTTCTCTCGTACAAACTTCATGTTTGAGAGGAATCGCTACTTGTTGTAAATTTCATCTTTTTTCTTTCCCCTTTATACCTCTCCCCTTGCTTGTCTATTGGTTGCTTCATTTCTAGAACAACATTTCTTGTACAGTTGTTTGTTTTGTAATTCGTTGTTTATGTCTTGTTGACTTATTGGTTACGGTTTTAACAACGAAACCGGTTTTTGTAAAAGGCGCATTGAGGAGGAGTGCCTGATTTTTGCGTAGCTAGATTTACGAACTCTTGCTTTACGATTTCAAGTATCAAGGAATTGCTGATTAGCTGCTACTTGTCGTCTTATTCTGGATGGCGCTTGGATTGCTAACTTCCATTTATTTCGCATGAAGGTTACATTGTTTTTCCCACTTGAATGAGAATGACGTTATTATACCTCCTCTTTTTTCAAGAATTGTACCTCCTCGTTCCATAATAATTTGCCCCATGCTCCATTACGTGATTTATTATTAAGAGTTAGATGAGTGGAATTGTGAAGGGATAAAAATGGTAGGACTAAAATTACCAAATGTATTTCATCTGAGTAAAGTCATTCCGTGAACATTTTTAGTAATGGAGTAATTTTTTGGGGACATGACAAATGAGGCCAAAAAAACGGGACGCAACTTGTAACATGCATGCATCCAATATGTTTAAAAATATATACTCCCTTTGTCCCTTTGTATTCTTTAGGTTTGGTATCATACACACGATTTAACAAATAATTAATATGAACAAAGATTTATTACTCACTTTGGGGAGTGGGGTAGGGGCAAAGCCATACTTGATAGTAGAGGAGGGCTGGAATAATTCCCAATAATTAAAAAAAGACAATTTAATTACTCTCTCCCTCTGTCCCAGATTAGTTGTTACACTTTCCTTTTTCGTCCGTCCCAGATTGGTTGTTACACTTCTAAATTAGGAATGATCCACAATTATTATATCGTCTCTCTCTTCCCACTAACTTTTTTTTTGTCCCCACACTCTCTCTCATTCAATTAAAAACATACCACACTACTCCTATCACATCTACTTTTTCAGTAAAATAACAATTGATAATCAAACAACCACTTATCACCTAAAACTTTGTGCAAATGTTAGTGTAACAACTAAATGGAACGGAGGGACTAGTACTTATATATATATATATATATATATATATATATATATATATATATATATATATATATATATATATATATATATATATATATATATATATATATAGGCGCGCGTTGCGCGCGGTTTGCTCCGGAATAACTAAATTGATATGTAACTTTATTCTAATGCTCTATATATATTTGTACTAATGATACGTAGAGTGATAAGTTGTACCGACTTTGATTTAATGCTTACTTCACAATATCATAGCTTAGGAATAACTAATTTGATATCAACTTTGTTCTAATGCTCTACATTTATTGTACTAATGATATGTAGAAGGACAAGTTGTACCGGCTTTGATTTAATTCTTACATCACAATATATGCTATGTCGTTTGTCTGCTATGTTATTAATTTTTTTACCTCTCGAAGTCGATGACAGTTTCGTGGATATGCCGAACAACTTCTTGTTGATATGTTTAATCCTATTTCAGATGTCCGGTAATGGGAGAAATTTAATAATAATAAGAATAAAATTTTAATTTTAATGGGTATCATTGAATTAAAAAGTAAAATGAAATTTAGTGTTGAGTTACTGTTCATAAGACTCCCACTTTTTAAGGGTTAAAGATATATATATATAATATATATATATATATATATATATATATATATATATATATATATATATATATATATATATATATATATATATATATTTATATATATATATATATATATATATATATATATATATGTATATATATATATTTTTATATATATATATATGGAAGAGATCCTGTGAAAATAGGTCCCTATGTGAGTATACTACTTTATATGATAATGAATCTAATCCGTAGGATTAGATTCAATCTAATGGCTAGGATTAAATGTGAGCAAACCCATCCACCTTCCCCATTAAAAGCCACGTCTCTATCACTAAACCCCACCCACTTTCTCTCTCTAAAACCTTTCCTCTTCTTTCTCTCTCCCATTCGAGACTCTCTCTGTTCTCCCTCACGATTTTCTCTCTCCTCTCGCGAAAACCGCCATCGCAGCTCCAAAAACGGCCGATCAACGTCCTTCGCCGCCGGTGTATTGCAGATTTAAGGTAAATTCGAGTTCAATAGTTCTACATTTCTTCTCTCCTTCTACAATTTTTTCTAATTTTAACCTAATTTTTTCAATTGAAGATGACTGGAGTACGAAACCAATACGAACGACGAAGGTAAGCGAATTTGTAACCTAATTTCGAACTTCGTTCGTAGTATATATACATTAATTGAAGATAATTTTTGTTAAATTTCGATTTTCAGCAAACACAAACACGACAAACAAGCAACAAATCCAGTCGATACTGAAGAGTAAGAATTCGGTGCTTTAATTGTAGCGAATTTTATTTATTAATTCCGTAATTTTTGTAATTTTTTCGTAATTTTCGGAATTATTTTTGTAATTTTTAGTCTGCGAATTTTTGTATGTTTCTAGCGATGTTGAAATTTTTTATGAATTTTTATTAACATCATCCTATATTATTCTGAAATTTTTTAATGAATTTTCAGTATTTTTTAAAAGAAATTAATTTGTAATTTTTTGAATTATTTTGAGAATTTTAAGATATTTTCAACATTTTTTGATATTTTTGATTTGAAATTTTAAACAGAAGGAATAAGAATGAACGCGCCAAAGAAACGGAGCCAGTTGTCCCGCAATCACTTCTGAACGACATCATGAACAATTTAGAGTAATACTTTATACTCTCAATACTTTAGAACATGAAGGTTAAGAATGTAGAACATCATAGATCATTGTGTAGAACATCATAGAAATTGGATGCTTCTTGTTCTAGTTGAAGATATATCATGTTTGTTTGATGATAATATTGAGTAATACTGTTTTTCTATATAAGTTTTACTTCTTGATTTATATGTTTTCATCTACATAATGTTTCCAAATGCTTTCTAATTGCTCCTATCATCCAATGTTTAGGAATAATGGGGTGGTTTAATTGCCATAGTTTTCCTTTTGATATTGTTGTTTGTTGGAGTTAATTGCTCCAAACTTGACTTATTTATAACATTGTTAATCAGAAAAGCTTGGTGTTGATTCCCCGGTAGTTATAATGATGGATTTGAGGTTTTGTTATGGCGGTGATGATACTGCATTGTTGAAAGACTCAAAATAGAGCGGAGAGGCTGAGCCTAGGGGTATTATTAGGGTCTTAACAATATATTTGGCACTCCATTTGTTAGTTGCAATATTAGAGTCAATTTTCATTAGTTTTATAGAGCCGAATTTGTTGCGAGTGAGCCATTTATACGAAGGCATGTTACTAGTTGTGACTGGCTGTGTATGAAGGACTGAAGGTGCTTCTTTGTTCCTTTGTTCATCAAGGATTGATAGTAATAAGATTGAGATGTTATCCCCGATTGAATAATGTGTAGGATTACTAGGATATCAGTTTTCCAGATTTGAAGAAGAAGCTGCAAATTTGATAAATGAATATAAACTTGGCTATGGTCCTCTACCCACTTTCTTGTGGCCTATTTAGCTATCTCGATTCATGAAAAATAACCTTTGATTTTGAAGTTTTTGTGTTGCTGAGGAGTATTAAGTCATCATATTTTCTATTTTAGTATTGTTTTTGGGAGGTACATTCCTTGTGTTGCTGAATTTTGGCCTTGTTGCAAGGTGTGTGATTAGTATTTTATTTTAAGCTATTCGACGTCTATTTTCTCAACTCGGTCCCCGTCTTTGCCCAATTTTTTTGTCTTTTCCCTTCAAAATGGTTGTTCTATCTCCTATTTTCTTGTCTCTCTTTCAGCTTATTCCTTTTTAATATTCCCTCCATTTCCCTATTCTAACCTTGGTCTCGCATATATTCATAAATTCATCTCTTCTCTCAAAAGGAGTCAAAACCTACTACCTCTCCTCAGTCTTTGTCAAGCTGGTATCAGGCAGTCAGGGACTACTACACTAACCATGATGTTGCTAGTGTCTTACAAAAAATGAATAGGTATATGAGGATGCTATATTTTAGAGAATTTCTGTCAAGGGAAAGGAATTTTCTTGCTAAGCATGGGATAACTGTAGCGGATACAAAATGATAAGTTTGAGGAATGTAAAGTAGTTTTATGTTGAAGTGAATTGGCTGAGAATTTATAAAGAACTTACCATCTCCTCTTTTCCTTTAATATTTTTCTCGTTTTCTTCTCGCCTCTCACCCCTCCCTTCTACAGTTCTACTATGTTCGTAGGTCAATAATAGAGTCCAAGTTCTGTTTTCACTATAGCTGCTGCCTGCTTGTAAAAAAATCCATACATCACCTTGACTACTGCTACATACAATTCATTACTGCCATGTTTACTTTATAGGCAAAACCAAGGTCATTTCAGCTTTTAGTGGTTGGGAAAGAAAAAAATGTTTGCTCTATTTGCTGTTGCTGGACTGAAGTGAAACCTCTAAATATGCAGATAAATCAGGCTCATAAACCTCTAAATATGCCGCCATTAATATTAAGTAGGCTCATAAATCAGTTGCTGATTCTCAAGTTCATTCATTCATGACCATCATATTGACCAACAACAATCACCTAATTTATTGATATTGATCTTTCTTCAAAAGGATAGGAGATATAGCTGGAGGAGAAAGGGGCTGGGGGTAGGGGGTAGGGACAACAGAACACTGGGATCATTGAGAAAGCTCTCTTAATATGCAGCCAATTCGTTCTAATGAGTATTTTAAACGATAGTTAGAACAATGATTATTTTATAATCAATGAGTATGTTAGTTTTAATGAGTCTTTATTTATCTATTAAAATATTTCAATGAGACAAGTTTTACGATATTTGGGAATCAGTTAAGACTGATTGACTATCTGATCATCTGATGGCATTCTTGGCCAAATTCAACTAACGTGGGATCGTGCTTAAGAGCATGAGTTCAATAGCTAAGACAGTTGGTTAACAAGAGACTCCATCATTGCTAACAGGCCCTGTAAAAAGCTCGATATCTCACCTACCAATGCCCCGGTTCTTCTTGGACTAATACATCTTATCCTAATTAACTAGATCTTCCCCTAGATTGTAATGGAATTGGTGGGAAAGGAAAAGAAGATACAGTGTGGAATTTTTTGGAAAGTTGATTACATAAAGTCCTTGCATAACTAACCAACAAGGGATTCTATCCAGTTGTTACCTAGTAAACCAAGAAAAGGAACATTCATCCTGTCTCTTCCCTTCCCTTCTATTTATCCTTTCCAGCCTTTATTAAAATAAAACTACCTTTAAATGACTGTCAAAGTGAGCTTGTGTTTTGATTATAATTGAAAAGATACTGCATCAGATGTAGTTTGGTGATGACAAATGTGTTCTGCATAAAGCCAGTAAGATTGAATTATGTAGTTGTATGGTTTTAACTGTTAATGTGCGAGTGTATCTTCATGACACTTAAGCCCTGTGAGGGGGTAATAAAACATTAGTTGAATTGCATAATTTAAGATACACTGCTTCTTGTTTTTCATCCAATTTCCTAGTTATGAGCATTCTAGGTTAAGAATGTAGAACATCATAGATCATTGTGTAGAACATCATAGATCAATTTGAAAGCTAGCTAGTGTAATCATAATTGCATATGTTCTAAATATGAACGCAAATGTTCTGAATTTGAAAGCTAACTAGTGTAATCATAATAGTTAATACATCACTACAACAAACAATATTCTGAATTGTTCAACGTGTTCGAATTATCTTGATTGGATTAGATTGGATGTAGACATGTGTATGAATCCTTGCTCTTTTGCTGCTTATGATCTCTTCTCCATGGTTTTTTACAAAGTTGTGGTGTTCTGTTGACTCGACTATTCAATGGTAAACATTTATTTCTTTGTTGATGATGTATGTTAATTGGTAACCTTGATAATAGACAAGGTTAAATGCATGTCCAATTGTCTGAAACAATGTTGATTGACAACTATTTGGAAAGAGAGCATATCAGTTTAATGGGGTTAGCAAATAGGATTTACCGCTTTGCTATAGTACCATGGGAGATTGATTTGTGCAGAAGATTGATTTGTGCAGAAGATTCCCAAATCAATTTACAGAACATATAGGGTCACTTATTAGAACATATAAATTCAATTGTTAAAATATTTATACCTATTTAATAAAGAACTAATTTTGTTTCATATGTTGCAGGGATCCCGAACATCACACCAATCAAGAAACTGAAGTTAGAACCAATGAAAAAAGCAATGATAATGGAAACCAAGAACAAGAGTCTGATCTCACTCAAGGACGGAAAGAGACTGTCAGGTTTAAGACAAAACATAATCTCTCAAATAGAAAACTGGTAGATTAATTAGACTTGAAATCAATAACATGTATGTTGAATGTATCTAATTTTTGTCCAAAGATTGGTATTCATGTGACATGACAACAAAATGACAATCCCGTACTAGGTTGAAAGACTTATTAGAACACCTAGCTTAATTGATTAGAACATATGGAACAATTTACAGAACATATAGGTTCACTTATTAGAACATATAAATTCAATTGTTAAAATATTTATACCTATTTAAAAAAGAACTAATTTTGTTTCATATGTTGCAGGGATCCCGAAGATCACACCAATCAAGAAACTGAAGTTAACACCAATGAAAAAAGCAATGATAATGGAAACCAAGAACAAGAGTCTGATCTCACTAAAGGACGGAAAGAGACTGTCAGGTTTAAGACAAAACATAATCTCTCAAATAGAAAACAAGTAGATTAATTAGACTTGAATCAATAACATGTATGTTGAATGTATCTGATTTTTGTCCAAAGATTGGTATTCATGTGTATCAATATGCAATAAGCTGGGACCTACTAAACTTTTCTATGTTTTTTATATATAATTTGTACCATACCCATTCCCAAAATGGTTTTTAAGATTCTAATAATAGTTATAATCTGTGTTCATGTTGCGATGTTCCTATATTGTTGTTTTGTTTTGTAGTTCTATGACTTAAGTAGTTTTCAAGGTTTAATCCAAAATAAATTCTTAACATCACCTCTCACTGTGCTAGAACATATAGCTTAACTGCTTAGAACATTTAGCTTAACTGATTAGAACATATAAGAATAACGTACAGAACATATAGATTCACTTGTTAGAACATATAAATTCAATTGTTAGAACATATAAACATATTTATAACATTAAGTTAATTTGTTTCATGTGTTGCAGGGAAACCGAAACTCAAACCAATGCAGAAACTGAACCTATCATCAATGAAGAAACCAATGCCAATGTAAACAAAGAACAAGAGGAAGTGAATCAGAAGAATGACAAAAGAAGGAAACATATTGCAAAAAGGAAACAAGGGAATGAAATTGTTGTTAGAGATGTCAAGAAGCACAAGTCTGCAGTTGTTGTGCACTCGGGATCAAAAGACTGTGTAGAAGTGGATAACAAATCAAAACCGGTGGAGAAGAAAAAGGCTAGACTTTTGGTCCAAAGAATACCACCAAATTGGTTCATGGCACTTATTCCTAAAATTCCGAGACAACATAGAGCTCCCATTAGGAAAATAAGCTTTGGTGCCTTCCTTGATTTAGATATTGGTGCCCATAAGTCTGCGTTTTCTGCTGAACTTGTAACAAGCTTAGACGCCAACAGAGTTAATTTGGTGATGGATAATAAAGAAGAAATAGATATTCAGTTGAAAGACATACACCTTGTGTACGGGCTTCCAATAGGAGGAAGGAAAATAGTGGAACCGAAGAAGGAAGAAGATGAAGAATGGGTTTCATTTCTGAGAACATGGAGGGGATTCTTTAACATGGAAAGTGGAAGTCCATACCTGTCAAAAGTATTAGATAGGTTGAATGAGTTATGTGAAAAAGACTTGTGTGATGAATTTTTATGGCATTTCGTGGTGTGTGTAGTGAATACCTGTATATGCTCAACATCAAGACCGGAAGTGGCATACAAGTTTCTGTATAGCTGCATGGACTTACAGAAAATTCATGAATTAGACTGGTGCCATTACACTTTTGTAAATATGAAGATAGCTGCTGAAAAATGGAAAGGAGGAAATGCTTATTTCACTGGACCATTGCCTTTGTTACTGGTATGTACACTGCCCATAACATATAGTTTAAAAGTATAGAACAATTATGTTAACTGGTTAGAACACATACTTAAATGTTTAGAACATATTCTTTTTCTGCTTAGAATATATATCTTAAGTTGCAGAACATATTCCTCAATAGGTTAGAACATGTTAAATAATTTGTTAGAACATATTGATTAAGTTGTTAGAACATATTGATAAAGTTGTTAGAACATATAATTTTAATTGGTAGAATATCAATCTACAATGAAACATTTACTTAATTGAAATAGCCTATGAATTTTCTAGTTTAATCTTAAAGTCTTAAACTTGCTTGATTATTACAGATTATGATTAAAAGTTGCCCTTCTTTGTTTTGAAAGTCGATCTGCTTTTAGCAAAGAGTTTTGTCATTGCGTATGTCTTAATTACTTGAAGCAAAATATTTATAAATATTCAAACTCTATACAGATTACATATTTTGATCGGTTGCAAAGGGAGAAGATTGTGCAACCAAGAGAGTTCCCTCTCCTTTCAGTCTGGAACAGTGAGAGGACAGAAGAAAGAATGAAGATTGAAAACAAGAGGGGCCTTGGAAAGGGGGTTGTGCTCAAAAGAATAGCTTATGAAGGATTACCAGAAGAACAAGTTGAAGAACACATATACCAGAAAAATCCTCACTTGCAAGCAGGCTCATCAACTTCATCCTACAACATTATGGTAAGTAACTGGAAACATAGAATTTAAATACTTACCATGCAAGTTAGTACACATGGTTAGAATATTCAGAACATATTACTTAACTAGTTAGAACATATTGTTTGGTGATTCCAACATAATTGTTTTACCATAGAACAAGATAGTCTCTGGTTATGATTCTAGAATGCATTGCCGTCTATGAGATTTTGTATTTTCCATTTTTCTCACCCTTGATTGATGGTAATTGGTAATTTAGAACATATACAGTAACATGTTAGAACATATAGGAGTAATTAATAGAACATTTGGATTAAATACTTAGAACATATTACTTAACTAGTTAGAACATATACAATAACAGGTTAGAACATGTAGGTTTAATTATTAGAACAATTAGATGAAATACTTAGAACAAAGTGTATTGGTTGTTGGAACTTATATTAAATGAATTCAAAAAATAGTTTTAGCACAGTTCCGAACATTGAATACATTCCTTAGAACATATTATAGAATATTTAGAACAAATAGACTTAATTCTTAGAATATATATCTAATTGATGAATCTGTGTTACTTGAATGAAGGGCTTTCTGGACAAATTTGGGGATTTGGCTAAGGCACTGGCTTCAAATATCAACGAGATGTATGTTATGGTAGATAAAGCATCTGACCTTTTCAAAGAAGGCGATACAGCAGAGGAACTGAAAAGGCTGGTCGATAATATTTGGAGCAAGTACACAAATAAGCCAACTGAGCCAATTCTGCCCGAAGCACAAGAAAAAGTCAAGAGTCCTTCAGTTCTTAGCCAGGACAAACAAATGTTTGATGAACCTGGATTCATTGAGGAATTGGACGTGGTAATGGCTAAGGCATGGGAAGATTACCAAGAGAGAATAGGTATGAGTAAGAAATTTGTCAAGCCACGTCCAACAAAAAAGAAAAAGAAGGCAAGAGATGAATCTGATATATTAGGCTTCAAATTGTTGACCCAAAGCCAAACCGATGAAGAAGAAGAGCAACCCCTCCCATTTGCTACAACAACGACACACATCTTTGTTCCAGAATCAGAATCACCAGTGATCCTTAGTGATATTCCATCTTCATCTGCATTAAAGCCAACAGAAGTGATTTCTCTCGACAATGCTGAATCGTTTGAAAATATGGATTTGGATTTGGACTTGGATCTGGCACTTGGAGTTCAAAAATCCTTGGAAAATGCAGCAAACAATGTCAAAAGCCAAGAACCAACAGACACAGAAAATGCAACAAACAAGCCAAGTTCGGGTAAAGATGATGACCCTAAGGAAAGAGCGTCTGATGTTGTTCCAACAGAGGCTACTTTGGGTAACAATGATCAGCAAATGGGAACAGAAACTACTAAAACACCAACTGGTTTAGATATTGATGGAAAGCAAGCTGGTTCGCCAAAATATGAGGAGCCAAAACAGAAAATAGATGAGCAGGAGGGGTAATTACACATAATTTATTGTAATTCCTATTTTGGAAAAACCGTGAAACATTGAAATAATTGTATTTTGGTATTTTGATGGATTAGAACAATTATTATTTTCAGAATTGTTTAAAGATTCGAATGCTTAATGTTTTTTAGAACACAAAGTGTTATGATTTAGAACACCAACTTTGATTTTATTATATATTTGTGTGATAATTTGTACAGGGGAAATGATGAAAGTAGAAAGAGTCAAAGATGCATTGAGAAGCTCCCGCAATATTTAAGATCGCCTTTCATGGTCAAACATGATGCAACGTTCAAGAGAGTAGATGTTGCTAAAAGAAGGATGGCTGATTATGCATTTGCTGAAGGACCAATTGAGTAAGTTATAAATTTTCACTTTCATTATTAAGATTTTATATATTATTTGAATTCAGAAGTTTATCTTTGTGAATTCAGAACTTTATATGTGTGAAGTCAGAACTTTATCTTTGTGAATTCAGAACATTTACCTAGTTGAATTAGAACAATTACTATGTTAAGTCAGAACTTTATCTTTGTGAATTCAGAACATTTACCTAGTTGAATTAGAACAATTACTAAGTTAAGTCAGAACATTCACATTTTGTGCATTCCATAGTTTTTGAATTCAGAACTTTATCTTTGTGAATTCAGAACTTTATCTTTGTGAATTCAGAACATTTACCTAGTTGAATTAGAACAATTACTAAGTTAAGTCAGAACATTCACATTTTGTGCATTCCATAGTTTTTGAATTCAGAACTTTATCTTTGTGAATTCAGAACTTTATCTTTGTGAATTCAGAACATTTACCTAGTTGAATTAGAACAATTACTAAGTTAAGTCAGAACATTCACATTTTGTGCATTCCATAGTTTTTGAATTCAGAACTTTATCTTTGTGAATTCAAAACATTTACCTAGTTGAATTAGAACAATTACTTTCCTGATTCAGAACATCTAAATTTTAATTTTATTTCTCAAAAATTGATATAATATTTGTGTTTTTGTTGAATGAAGTGAGCTTTTGTACAACGATAAGCTAAACAAAACCACAAGAGAAGAAATGAAAAGTCTTGCGGGCGAAAATCATATTCTCAACAATATAGCTGATGCATGGGCATACCTTTTAAATGTTGAAAACAGAAGGCGAGGTGTAGGAACAGAAAGTAGATTTTTCTTCAGCACAGAGCCATATGTAAGTTAATACATATAAAATGATGTCTAAATTAAAATTCGAGTAGCACTTTTTTTTGACAAATATTTAAACATTTTCAGCTCATCTTATGCAAAGATAAGTACTTTCGTTCGAGTATCAAGTTCAGTGAAAGATATCCTGCTTTGTTTAAAAGAATGGATGAAGAACTAGCACATGCTAAAGTAACAAGCTTGCAAAGAGTTCAATTGGTATGATTCTAATTATGTGTGACAGTGTTGACGTAATATTATACTACTTTCACAAACAGCAACATAACTCTAAACATTAAATTTTCAGGTGTTTTTTCCGATAGTTAATGGTGGTCATTACTATCTATTGTGCATTAACTTCATGAATGGCAGTTTGGACGTGATTGACAACCGATGCATTACACCCCCTATGACGTATTTGGGAAAATACAAGAATGAACCAAGAAATATGGTACGCTTTCTATCTAAATCTGTGTTAAAGTGATGACATAGATTTTAACTAACTAATTATTGTCAGAACAAAATTTTCCAAATTCAGAACATATAGAAAGAATATTTAGAACATTGTGCTACAAATTCAGAACATATTCCTAAACTTCAGAAAAAATAATGTTTCTCACTTTGACAATTTCACAGTTGAAAGGCTTCGCAGAATATTATTTTGCAAGACACAATGGAGGAAACAAAAGTTCTGTAACTGATTTCAAAACAAGAAACCTGAATATGAAATGGAAAAGCAACGCCAATTATGATGATTGTGGAGTGTTTTTGCTGAAGCACATGGAAACTTATTATGGAGAGAGTGCAAAGGAATGGAATCCGGGACTGAAAAAGACAACGTAAGTGTTTAAAATTTAAATTTAATGCTAAGCCTCATGAGTTTAGAACATTGGAATACACTCAAAACATATACTTGGTTATACAGAACATGTTCCTTAACTAGTTAGAACATATACTTGTTGATACAGAACATGTTCAACTTGTTAGAACATATACCGTAACAGGTTAGAACATGTAGGATTAATTATTAGAACAATTAGATGAAATGCTTAGAACAAAGTGTATTGATTGTTAGAACTTATATTAAATTAGTTCAGAAAATATTTAGAACATATTATTGAATTTGTTAGAACATATAGGGTTAGTTATTAGAACAATTGGATTAAATGCTTAAAACAAAGTGTATTTAACATCTATTTTTTTGTTCTAACCTTCAAATTGATGTCATTGCAGTTTGAGCAAATGAAGAGATTGAGAGTTGAATATTGTGGAAAGTTATTGGCGCACAAAGAGAATGATGAACATCATACAATGATTTCAAAATCAAGAACATGGGCACTAGAAAACAAAATTTGAGGAAATTGTAATAGCTAGTTGTAGATCAATGCTAGAAACATGTAGCTTACATGTAGCATCAAATTTCGTACTTGTTATAAATAGGTTGTGTTGAAGATGTAGCTTAAATGCTTAGAATTTTTGGCTTTCTTGTTAGAACATATTTCTGAAGTGGTTAGAACATTTATGTGAATTTCTTGTTAGTATTATAAATACTATGAGTATTAGCATAATTAGTTGAAAAATGTGAGAATTAGCATTATCAAAATTTAGTATTATCGATATTTAGTATTGTCAAACTAAATATTCAATGCAATGACTTTGTTTCATAATTTGTTGTTATCCTTGATTTAATTAATGCAAATAGAAACAAGTCTATTGAACAAATAAAATATATTCCAATAATTTGTAATCCTTTCTTGTTGAACGTGATTCGGAACAAATACTATGTTATTTCAAAACGTATGGTAAGTTGACTTAGAGCATTTACATTTTGTGCACTAACTTTTAACTTTTTTAAGAACTAAGAACTTTTTAAATTAAGAACTTTGTCTTTTTGAATTCAGAACATTTACTTAGTTGAATTAGAACAATTACTTTACTTACTCATAACATCGAACTTTTAACTTTATTTCTTAAAATTTGGTTTAGTGTTTGTATTGTAGATGAATGAAGTGAACTTTTGTACAACGATAAGCTAAAATGAGAAGTCATGCGGGCGAAAATAATAATATCAACAATATCGCTGATGCATGGGGATACCTTTTAATTGTTGAAAACAATAGTTAAGCAAAAGGAACATAAAGTATATTTTTCAGAGCCATGAAAAAACTATATAGATATACATTGTTCATGGAAAATATGACAATGTCCAAAAACGTAACACAAAAAAAAAAAACTATAAAAAAATAACACTTCAAAAAGTGAGAGGATCTATGTGGCGATGGTGAATGATGAAATTGTGTATTCTTTGGCGAGAAGCTTTTAATGACAATTCTGAAAAAAAAAAAAAACAAATTGTGTCAAGGGAACTAAATAATGAATAAAAAGCATCATTGAAATTAAAACATTATAATTCTATAGTTTAGAACATTATGTATATTGTGTAGAACATAGTGCACAGTTTCCTGGAACATGCAGTTTTAAGTGTAGTACATGATATAGATTGGTTAGAACAATATGAATATTGTGTAGAACAGAATGCAGAATTCCCTAAAACATATAGTGATAAGTTTAGAACATCATGTATATTAATTAGAACATATGATAATTTATTCAGAACATCAAGGTAATAGAATTTTTTACATCCAAACCATGTTATAAAAACTTATAACTTACAATTTTCTTTCACTTTATGTGGGCAATTCCGGATATCATGGTAACCAAGCTCTCCACAACCTCTACATAACCTTTTCTTCTTTTGGCTTTGCTCAATTGCCTTTTCCTTGTCACCTTTCAATCGTTTGTCACTACCTGTACCTGGAACATGAACCCCCGTGCCTTTGTTCTTTGAAATTTTAGGCGGCTTAACCACAATTTCAGTAGGAAGGGTAGCTCCAATCAGTAGCTCGATGTCTGTTGCTTTGCTAGGAGAACCATTGTTTTCATGATTGTTAGAACTCTTCTTAGCTTCCAAGTTTAACCTTAAACCTTTTAAATTCTTCACAAGATCAATAAGATCTTCTTCATTACCCTGAGCCAAACTCACACATGTGTGAATTTCTGACCATAACTCATTTAATATTCTTTTACAATCAACAAAGTTAACACATGCCTCCAAGATATTTCCTTCTAAATCAAAAATTGGCGTTTTAGTTGCCAAACTAGTCCACCTATTTAGCACATAAGCATCAGGAATATACTCAATCATCTTTGCCTTCCACACCCAAACCATGTGCCTACAAGGAATCCCTAACCTCTCAAACATCTTGCACATACACTTACTATCTAGGTTAGCCGGGTTAAAACTAACATCGAACTTTCTTATTCTACATCCTTCTCTAATGGTAAAGATTTCAAACCCATTTTCTTTCTTGTACTCCTCAAGTCCACAGTGAAAGCAACCAATCTCGAGCTCCTCTTGAAAATCATAAAAGACTGAAACAGTGTAGATTTTAGAAGCATGTTTCTCTAATGCAAAGGAAGTATTACATTCTGGATGCTTGTGTTTAGAATCATTGTCAAATTGACCTTGAGTATGTCTTTGAGCATCCAATGCACTCTCAAATCTCATGTAAAACTCTACTAGAGTGAGATGGGGATTGGTAAACTTTGTATAAAAATTGTTCTCACTCTCTGACCTTGATGTAGTCCTCATGATACCACATAGAAACGAATCTCTAAAGTATGCTGGGATCCACATTTGACGCTTCTCATACAACTGCTTCAACCACTCATGGTCTTGAAGCTTGAACTCAGCAAGAACCTTTCCCCATTTCTCTTCAAATTCTGTTGGCTCAATCTCTTCACTCCAAACACATTTGCAAATTTTATTAAGAAACTCAGTATCTTGCGTAATCTGACGGTCGACTTTCTCAGGAATTTTTTTCATTATATGCCACATACAAAACCTATGCTCAGCGGTCTGAAACACTTTAGGAATAGCTATTTTCATTGCCGGATCTTCATCCGTAATCAAACAAGCTGGCTCATTACCTCCCATTGCCTTGAGGAAAGTTCTAAAAACCCACTCAAAAGACACGATGTCCTCATGGGCTATTAAAGCAGCACCAAAAGTAACACACTTCTTGTGGTGATCAACTCCAGTAAATGGGCCAAATATCATATTATACCTAAAAACAAATTTCAGAACATTCAGTATAATGTTCAGAACATATGAATAGTTATATAGAACATGCTGAATAATATTTAGAACATATGTACAGTTATTAGAACAAGATAACCATGCATTCAGAACTTGATGAGTAATGTTTAAAACATGCAGATTTTAACTTAGAACATCATGAATATTATGTAGAACAAAATTTAGATGAATTCAGAACATGACAAGAAATTACCTATTTGTTTGAAATGTGGTGTCAAAAGAAACCATATCACCAAAGAGTGCATAATTCTTTCTACATATAGGATCTGCCCAAAAAGCTTTACAACGTTGCTCGTCTTCATCCACCTCATAGTCAAAGAAAAATGCACTCCATAACAACTTCTTGTTCTGAAAGTTATTCACAAACATTTGGGCATCCGATCCTTCAATGTAAGCCTTCAAATCTCTATGAATTTTTTTGAAATCTTGCTTGGATGCACCAACGTTATCATACGATCCAACTAACTCCTTCATCAATCTAAAAGTCTTAACCGGACCAATGTTCACCTTCGAATTATCAATAATCATCTTCTTATGAAGAATATTCATTTTCCTACCCGCTTTCTGAAATTTTAGACAACCCTGGGTGTAAAGAGGATGAACATGTGGCTCTCGGAATTCAGTCACCACATAAAAACCTTCATTTTTATACTTCATAACCATCCGAGCCTTGCAACCAACACGAGTAACTAGCCTTCTTCGAGGTATAGGTACTTTATCTTCATTACCTTCCCCTTTTTTAACATTTGGCATGTCTCCAACCTTAACTATTGCTTTTTCTTTGAAACCAGCCTTGTTGCATAAACAATACTGAAAAGCAATAACGTCTAGTGCCTTCCTTTTTGTAGCAGTAGATTTCCTCATCACAAAACCAGCAGCTTTTGAATATGCTTTATAAAATGAAATACCCTCTTCGACACTCATAAATTTCATCCCTACAACAGGTTTTAACTCATCAGAACAACATGGAATCCATTCTCTCGTTCCCCCTGGACTTAATATAGGAATTACTTCAGGAGTAACAGCCACATTTGAATTAGAACAACTTGCATATTGTTCATTATCCACAACAGAATCTAGAAAAAAATAACAAAAAAATCATTCAGAACATGTATAAAGTTTACATAGAACATTGGGTTAAAAGTGGAGAACAATGTAAGAATAATTCAGAACATCAGAAAGAATGTGACAGGAAAATAGAGAACTATAAAAAACTCTAGAAGCAACTATTACTCAAAACAATTTAAACGACTATGCAGAAGATATAATGCAATCATTCACATCATCAAAAACAATTTACAACTTGCAGTTCATTAGAGGTGAACATTATTCACAACATGATCAAAAAAAGAATTAAAAAACAATTCAGAACATGTATAATATGTACATAGAACATTGGATTACAAATGCAGAACATTTATAGCGATTATTCAGAACGTTAACAAATCAGACACAATAATAAGAAAACTCACTTGATTCCGTCAATGATGAGGACGAACTATGATGAAATTCTGATGCCATTGCTCGAAAGAATACTGATCTGTAAATCAAAAACTACATGATTGAATACAAATTTGAACACATAAATTAAAAACACAAATTGAAAGGAACAAATAGATAATAAAAAATCTAAAATATATAACAAATGCAAATCAAAAATCAAAATAAAAAACAAATCAGAATATCAAACACAAAACAAAAACAACTCACCAAATATGAGTGCAATTCGGTAATAAAAAACAACTCACAAATTCAAATTATAAAAGCAGCTCACGAAATTCAGCAAATAAAGAATTCGATAATCAACAATTAATAATTTCAATTCAATACTAATGGAATTGGAATCAATAATCAAAACTAGGTCAGAAATTGGGAAATTATCAAGCAAAATACACAAATCAAAATTGCGAAAATTGATAAAAAATACCTTGAAATAATCAAGTAGATGAATGTATTTGAGAATTGAATTGAATTCTGAAGCGAATTTGGAGATGAATTGGACCGTGATTAAAGTGCTGTAATGGCGGCAGCATAAAAGAATTTACGTGAAAACAGAGAGAGAAAGCAGAGATTAGAGAGAGAAACTAATTACGTGAAAACTGAATTTTATGGGCTGAATATATCTTAAAAGAATTTACCAAATTGCCATTAATAATCCTTCATTTCAGGCTGTTAGATTAGAGATGATTCAAGGGTCAAGATATATTCTCACATAGGATTGTGTTCTCACATAAAGGAGGTGTTCTCACGAGAGCCTTCCTCTCTCTCTCTCTCTATATATATATATATATATATATATATATATATATATATATATATATAGGGGCCGGTTCTCATGAGAACCTCTCTTATAATGAGAACCCCTCTTTTAATGAGAACTCTCGTCTTCAACCCTTGGATTTTGGTCGACGGCCAAGATTAACGCTTATTAAAACTCATTAACTTAAAAAAAAAAAAAAAAACTAACTAAAATCTAAAATCAGAATCTCTCTCATACTCTCTCTCCTCTCGGTTCATGACCCTCCTTCTTCCCTTGAAATCCTTCCCAGATCCCACCTCCCTTCAAATTGTAAACATTCAAATGCTGCAAATTGTAAATATTCAAGTACCAAAGAGCGTTCGGCGTCAACAACGGAAACATCACTTCAAGCGGATTTTTTTTTTTCGCGAGACTCCTTTGATCCACGAAGATGATAACAAGAAACCGGTAATTATTAATTTCTTCTCCTTCCCTCCCTCTTGTTTAGTTAAACTAATACAACATTGTGATTCATGAAATAAGTATGCTTCTCTAATTTATTTATTTTTTAAATTTTTTCTTTCAAATTCTAGGTTTTGGGGTCTTATTTCTAATTGATTACAGATTATTAGAAGTCTCAAGTCTACTTAGTTTTCTCTCAATCAATATGTTCTTTATAGTTTAATTTTAGCTAGATTGGGGAATTTTAGAAATTTGGTTTATTAAGTCAAAAAATATGACAATGGGGTAGATTGTTACTTTGGAAAATATTATCGGTTGTTGGCAATATCAAGTTGGATTACATAACTGACATTCGATCTAGTTGTAAATATGGAAAAGCGGTTCTCATGAGACATCCTATATAGGATTACTCAGAGGCATCCATACATTCGATGAGGCACAAGCCAAAAATATGACAATGGATAATTGCATCTGTACTGCATTATACATTTAAAGAATCATATATTTATGTTTGCAGTGGGTACTAAATTGTTTGCAGTGGATAACTGATACTTCAAATTAGGATAATACTCGGATGTTGCTCTTTAAATTAAATCTCATTCTCACGATATTGTGTGGACTGTGTAGAATATGGAGATCAAGGTTTTTTTCTGAAAATCCTAACTGTTATGTATTCTGATATTCTGAAATTTGTGATGGGTGAAAACTGCAGTCTTGTTCTTGCTTGCTATGTAGTTGGAGTTGTGCTAAAACCTATTAGCTCAAATGGTAGAGCACTATGCATATGATATGCATAGGGGACGTGGGTTCGATTCCCACATAGGCTGTCTTTAAACCTTATAGTATGCGAGCATGCCATTTCAAGGACCATTTCTAAGATGACATTACCTTATTGATTTTAGTTTTATAGATACACAAAACTAGTATTGCTAATTACCTTGTTCAGTTTAGTATACTTGTTTTATTGATACACAAAAATAATACTTCGTAGGAGATATTATCACATCAACTGATAAATTAGTACACCAAAATATTGTGACTTGTTGTGACTCATAAACTGCTATGTTATCTCATCAACTCATGAACTGTTATGTTGTGACTTGTGATATTGAAACTAATACTTCTATGGAGATATTATCTCATCAACTCATAAACTGCTATGTTATCTCATCAACTCATAAACCCATAAAACTAATACTTCGTAGGAGATATTATCTCATCAACTCATAAACTGCTATGTTGTGACTTGTGATATTGAAAAACTGGCAGTAGCTTATATACACCAAAATATTGACAATATATAATGGTGAACAAACACTTACTTTCAAGGATATATCTCTTTATATTAGAATTTTTCTTTTAAAAAACTTTCCTAAATGCAAAGTCTGTAGAGTCAAAGGAGACACAAAAACTAGCGTACGAAAAACAAGAACAAAACAGCAAGTATTTGAGCTAACACAAGTCTGGGCTGCAACTCACAGAGAAAACACAAGTAAAACACAGTCTAAGCTAACACATTCAAATAAGCCTTTTTATACACTGATGCATGCAAACTAAGCTGGCATAGAAAGTACTGAAAACAACTTTGTTTTGCCATTATCTGATGGTTCAGGGTTGTTCACAAGTGTTCAGGCGCTTTTACTTCTCTGTTGAACTATAACCAAGCTAAAATTCAATTAGATTCCACTATTTACACCACTCGGAAAGGGATGACTTTGGAAGTTTAGCGTTCCAACATGTTCTGAACTGGCATATTCAAGGGATGGACAATGAAGATGATTTAAATTTGAGTGGTTTTGCTGCAGTTTCTCGGCAAAGCATTTCAAATGTTACAATCTAAATGCTCTTGCTGTCATCTAACTGTGTTTTTATGCTTTGAGCTGAATGAGTGAAACCCCGTCCCTTTTTCGGCATTTTAGAGTAGCAAGGGTTCGTGTCAGGAAGAACTTGTTGCTGATATTTTCTTTGAGAGTCCATGTCCAGTATTTATCAATTTGGTAGAGTCTACTATGTTATCTCAATGGTTCTTGAAATGGCATACACGCATACTATAACGTTTAAAGACAACCTATGTAGGAATCGAACCCACGTCCCCTATGCATCATTTGCATAGTGCTCTACCACTTGAGCTAATAGGTTATAGCATAGCTCCAACTACAGATTATTAAAAGCAAGCAAGAACAAGACTATAGTGTTCGCCCATCACAAATTATTAGTTTTCAACTCAACTCTTGTATCTTACTAATTTCCAATACCAGGCTCCCAAAATCAAACATGCTGATCATTAAAACCAAAAATAATAAGAGTTTGCTAAAGCAGCCCGTATAAACAAGAGTTTTCTTTAAGCAGATACAACACCAAATCAACAACGCATACACTAAGTATGCTGATTATCATTACCTTACCCAAATAGGACAATTCATA
The DNA here is from genome assembly GCF_020520425.1 of Spinacia oleracea. Taxonomy (NCBI): domain Eukaryota; kingdom Viridiplantae; phylum Streptophyta; class Magnoliopsida; order Caryophyllales; family Amaranthaceae; genus Spinacia; species Spinacia oleracea. The sequence continues at coordinate 41,570,712 of NC_079488.1, forward strand.
TAGTTTGACTTCAAACATTGAATTACCTTATGTAAATTATCATTACCTTACCCAAATAGGACAATTCATTTCTAGCGTTTTGTTCAGTTTCAAGATCGGATTTGATCTTTTTGATTGTAATGAAATTATCATAATCACTTTTCGTCTCATCCGAAAGAGTTCTTTGCAGGGCCTCTTCTACTCCGGTCTTGTTTTCATCAGCTGAAAGCAAAAGCTTTCATCAGGAAAACAGTATATGCAACCCAACAGTGAACTAATAGAAAGGAAAAAATAACAGAATTTTGCAAGTTGATACTCTACAAGTTTTAAATTTGGTGAACTTACCCAACAGTATTGATACTCTACAAGTTTAAAATTTGGTGAACTAATCATTCAGCTCAGATCAGCTGATGGAAAAAATAACAGAATGTTGCACCAGCATTAATTTCTTTTTGAGGGGTGGGAGGCCCGGAGGGATAGAGAGTACTGGAGTGAAAAATAGAAAGGAAAAAGAAATAGCAAAGGTAATTGAAAACCTGGTTTCCTTGGCTTCAGATGAAAGGGGATGGAAACTTGTATTCTGTATCCAATTTGAAAGGGGATGGGCAGTTGCAAAAATTGAACGGGAGTGATCACATATGACAACAAAGAAATGTTATTCTCATTCATCCAAGCACAGTCAACTCAGATGACAGCAAAGAAATGTTCTGATTTTCTAGTCTATTACATAATGAGAAAACTTACCTGTTTTGAAGTACAAATAAGACTAAAGTTTGGGTGAAGCGTCACAGACTCAACCTGTTTCAACTTAATACATCAATTTTTCTCATTTATTTGCCAAAAAAAAATCAAATTTTATAAAATAGCTCAATCTAAAATTAAACAACCATAGAACATATTGAATGAGAGAAAACTCAGTAAACTTGAGAGTTTTAGTACTCCAAAATCAATTATGGAAAAAGACCCCAAAACCTAGAATTTGAAAGAAAAAATTACAAAAATTGAAGTAGAGAAGCATACTTATTTCATGAATCACAAAGCTGGATTAGATAACTAAACTAAGAGGGAAGGAGAAGCAATTCATCATCACCAATTTCTTGTTATCACCGATTCGGATAGGAGGAGTCTCGCGAAAAAAAAAACTTAAATTGGCTTAATAATCATGAAAACTTTCGAAAGTAACTGATATTTCCGTTGTTGAGGTCACACTCCATGGTGTTTGAATAGTTACAATTTGCAGGAAGATGGGAAGGGATTCAAAGGGAAGGAGGAGGGTAATGAATCGAGGAGAGAGACATACGAGATTTTCTGTTTTAGAGTTTTATATTTTTTAACTTTTTAAAAAATTTATGTGTTTTAATAAGCGTTAATCTTGGCCGTCGTCCAAAATCCAAGGGACGAGATATCTCATTATAAGAGGGGTTCTCATGAGAATCGACCCCTATATATATATATGTATGTATATGTATATATATATATATATAGATATATATCAACAAATTTTAGAAACGAAAGATAGACTTCTACTTTTCAGAGAAAAATATAGAATAAGCTATTAATTGTAACTTGTGTAAATTCAGTTATTTTTGTTCTTTAAAGTTGAATTGTTTCTTTTTTCCTTTCAATTTTGGACATATTTGATAATATTTTGAAATTCTCAACACTAGACCACTAGTACTAACTTCACTAGAAACTACAAGTAGGCTATTACAAGTAGGCTAGTATAATAGTTTTCCTTTTTAGTACAAGTATAATCCGTATGTTTTAGCAAATGGGTTTTGGACTGTCAAACTTATACTAGAAAAATACTAATTTCAACTTATAGCCTTATTATTTTATAAGAACAATTGGCTTTTGGGGGGTGGGTTGGGGGTGTGTGTGTGCGCGCGCGCGCATGGCCTACTTTGGCCCCTTCATAGCCTCGCCCTGTGGGGGGTGGGGGGGGGGGGGGAGGAATTCACTACAACTTCGGGTGTTAATGAGACTATCTGGTGATCGTGCACTAGTTTAGATTGCTTTGTGGATATCAACTGGATTAGCAGCTAAAGTGTTAAGGGGTGGTATACAAAATTCAGGATCGAAACCTGGCAACTTTCCTCAATACCCAGGTGAAGGTTGGTGCAGCTGATGCGTCAATGCTGGCAGCATTTAGGGAAGCAAAAGAGGTTTGTGTTGGGACGTTGAGAACTGATGTCCACCATTTTAAAAGGCAGGTTGTAACTTGTAAGCCTGGTGCCTGCCTGAACTAGGCACTTTTCAGGGATGATGGTATTAGGGACCATATGGTGATATAGGCACTGTTATTTGGGCAGCAGTACTAAACTTCTAAGCTTTAGTTGATTTGATGTGTAATACGTAGGGAGTAGTTCTTTTGCTCATATGTTTAGGAAGGCTACCAAATCGGCTAAGTCATGGCTCATCTTCGCCCTTTAGAATACTCTCCAAAGGGTGTGGGTAGGAATACGAAAATACGTCTTGTAGTAATTGAAAAATATTGTAACCTCATTTTTTTTTTCCTAATAATAATTCTTGGACCTTGAATGGTTTTCCTCGAAAGAAAAGAAACCCGTTATTGATCAACCATGACAACACCAACGAATTCCACACACACGCACACAAAAAACCATTAGAAATATATAGAAAGATCTGACGTTTCAGACCCGGTTCATTAAAAAGGTCAACACAACATGATACATTTACTTAAATAGGTCAGGCTGGTTTTCAGCCCACTTATATTTGACCCGACCCAACCCAACACGTTTGTCAGCTGTAAAAACAAATAATAGTCATAGAAAGATCTGACAGTAACTGAACAATTGAATACTCAGAAATCAATACAGTAAAATTTGTACAGTTGAAATGGTGTGGTGATCAACAGATTCAAGAATGTCACATTAATCTAAATAAAAAGGAACACAGTGTTGATCATCTATTAAAAAATACTGAAGGTATTAAGAAAAAAAAAAAAATTAGAAAGGTGGGACAAATATGAAAAAATGATAACAACCAGGTATACCAAAGAGGTTGTGAAATAAATATTTCCGGCAACAATTCTACATGTAAAGCCCTTCTGGAACACCTTCTTTCTTCTTGTACATCACCTTTTCCTTGGCTTTCTTAAAGTCGACATGAGTTACCTGAACCATCAAATATGTACTTATCAGTTATCAGAAACCTAATTGATGAATCTCAGCATAGGAGTATCTACAAGGATATGACTCATTGAAAATAAGGGTTAAGGAAGATAAACTAAAATCACACCTGTGTAATTCAATATGTGGCAGAATATTCTAATACGGAGTAACAACTATGCAAATAGTGTAAAGGAAAATTGATAAAGGCAGTTTCAATTATGGACGTTCCATCTTTAAAAGGTCCCAAGTACGGATTATTACTGGCTGGTCCCAACTAAGGCGGGTGTTGACTTTGCGTGCGCCTTTTTCCAAAATGACCGGTTTACTAAGTTGAAGATAATGACGTGTCAGGTACGTGCCACTTTAAAACAAATCCACCCATTTAATAAAAAGCCCACCCATTGAACCAAAAGCCCACACCCATTAAATAAAAACCCAACCACCTAAAATACTCACCTAGTTATTTGGGTGTTTGGTTTTAAAATAAATAATTTTTTTTTTGTTTACCTCCTTCCTCCCTCAGCAACACCAACTGCAACAACCTTCCACCACCCTACCAACCCCAACTTAGCCGCCAACCCTAACCCTAGTCGTCGACCCCAACCTAGCCGCCAACCCTAACCCAGCCGCTCCTCCTTCGACCTCAACCTGAGCCGCCTCACCACTGACCCCAACCCCAACTATTCACAGCCCTCCCATTGCCCCACCGTAACAACCCAAAAACTTAACCCCCTCCCGTAAGCAAACCCCACCCGTAGCAAGCCCCGCATCAGCGACCAAATAAGCCCACTAAATCAGCGGCGGCGGCGAAGCATGAAGGTGAGAGACGAGGAGGGAGAAGAGGAAAGTGGTGGTCGGGTTTGAGGCGAAGCGTGAAGGTGAGAGACGAGGGGGGAGGATAGGAAAGTGGTGGCCGACGGTGGAGGCAGGGGAGGGTTTGCGGTGAAGCGTGAAGATGAGAGAAGAGGAGGGAGGAGAGGAAAGTGGTGGCCGGCGGTGGAGGCAGGGGAGGGGGGAGGGTTTGGTGGAGAGAGAAAAAAGTTAAGTGAATATTATTTATTTTTACCATAAAATAAAACATTTTGGGTAAAAAAAAGCCATGACTTACACAACCGGTCACCAGTAAAAAGACCCACGCAAAGTCAGCACCCCCCTTAGTTGGGACCAGAGTAATAATCAAGTACTTGAGACCTTTTAAAGATGAACGTCAATAGTTGAGACTGCCTTTATCAATTTTTCCTAGAGTAAACCGTAAAAAACTTATACGCCAAGCCTTATGATGATAATCTTCAACTTAATTAAAATGGTAAAACCTATTCAACAAATGCTACTTGCACCATGCTTGTGAAAGGGTTAAATAATGATAATGAGTACGGAGTAATGGAGTATATAAGTAGTTTTCCAAGGAAATCCAACGAGTATGACAATGTTCATTGTGATGCTTCTACATCTTTAAGTAAGTGGTTTTCTTCTTAAATTCCATTACCATCGAATACCACCGATAGAATTGTTGTAAGTAATGAATAACGGTTTACTCATGGAAATTTACAAAAAGCAGATTAAAAAGAATGTGGGGATAGATGAGCACCAATTTTTGCATTGTCATGGTTACCTTACAAAAAGTATACCAATTCACAACCATTACGGCCGTTTTTTGGTACAATAAACTGCCCTACCAAGACAAGACCCACCTACCAAGACAGGGGGAGGGGAAGGGTAAGATGATCCCATCCCCAAAATACCCCTAGTGGGGATCGGATAGAACCCCCAACCTTTAGGTTGGAAGGTGCAGGCGTGCAGCTTAGCATGATATAACCGCAATTTATTACCACCTACCAAATGGCCAGTTAACGTCCAATCATAAGCTACGACATCTACATTTCAACGAACATTGGGGTACTCCACTAAAAGAACACTATAGAAAGAACTCAATAGCAACCCAGGCAACAAACCAAAAAGCAGAAGAGTTTCCAAGCAGCGTGTATGAAATCATTACCTTCATACGCCTCTCTCTTAAAGCAAGTAATCCGGCTTCTGTGCAGATTGCTTTAATGTCTGCTCCAGAAAACTCATCCTTTGTCATCACGAATTCTTCTAAATTGACATCTTCAGCCAATGTCATCTTTGATGTATGGATCTATATAATAAGCAAACGCCATTTCTTATTACACTGATATTCCAGCTTAGACAGATGAAATCTTAATTACAGATAAACATATTCTCTGTTTAGACAAGTACCGTAAAAATGCGCCTCCTGGTCTTAATATCTGGCAGAGGAAACTCAATCTTTCTATCAATTCTCCCAGGACGAAGCAAAGCTGGGTCAAGACTTTCAATCTTGTTAGTTGCAAGTATGACCTTCACATCTCCTCTAGAATCGAAGCCATCTAATTGGTTCAGCAACTCCAACATAGTCCTCTGAATCTCACGCTCACCACCTGAGTGAGCATCATACCTGCAGAGTTGACAAATTAAAAATACCAAACTAATAATATAAACATTAGCATAAAAGATTACTAATTGATTTCTCATCCTGGATTGAGGAACGACGTGTACCTCTTTGTGCCCACCGCATCAATTTCATCAATGAAGACAATTGATGGTGAAAGCTCATCTGCAACCCTGAATAGTTCTCTCACTAACTTGGGACCATCACCCAAGTATTTCTGAATCAATTCACTTCCAACAACGCGCAAAAAGGTAGCTGAAGTTGAATTTGCTACAGCCTAGATTAGACAACATCCACCATAGTTATTATAGCAGATAAATAAATCATAAGTTACAGAAACGAAGCCATCTGCTATAGTTGTGATGCAACAAAATGCAAGAGCAATAGAGTTTCTCACTATTGTTTCTTTTCCCTGACTACTTATCTATTCAGCTAAAAGATTTTGAAAATAGTTCCTTCTCAAAAGTGTGACACTGACAGCTGAAACTCTAGGTAGCAAAAAATATTGTAGGAACAAAACATCTAGATACCAAAAGTCACATCCATGGCATCCACCAACCAACATAACGTCTTCTGTTCTTTCACGAGGACACAAGGTTTAACCAAAATTTGAGATTAGAGTAAGTGTGAGTAAGTCATGACCAGGTTCTTCATTACCTGTCAGCATCAAGTCCAACTTAGATGAACTCTGCAAACTATTTTGGGTTTTCTGTTAGAACAGGATAACTTCAGTTAAACTTGAACCATTTGTTATTATGCGACAGCTCAAGATAGTGAAGCATCTGGAAGTCTCAGATTTAAGGGATGACAATAAAACCCACTATGTATCTCACCATTCTCACGGTTGAGGGGATCCAAGGAACAAATATAATATGGTTGTGGTTAGAGATACTTTTTCATATTGTATTACATATTTTTCAGAGGAAATTGGAAAGGATAAGAGATTCCAAAATACTAATCCATCATATTTAGGAGAACAGTTTTTTAGTTTTATACACATTAATAATATAAATAAACAAACATTAAAGATATCCTCAAGTCTCATATGTGGCAAGCCACACCATCTTGATGGTGTGACATTATTCACATTGACAATTAAACACAGTAGTTACTCCGGCTATTGAAATTGAAATAAGCCCATAAAACTTTGCAAACATATGGTCGATGATGAAATTAAAATTTTTGTGGCAACAGAGACAACATCATCTTTCAGCACAAATGATGATGGTCTGAAGTTAGAGGAGACAGAGTAAGATGAAGATTTAGGATTTACCATTTTGCATTATACTAATTGAAGATGTTGGTGGTATGGAGGAGAGAGAAAGTAAGAGGAATATATAGTTCATAGAAGATGTGGCGGTAGTTGTGGTCTCCAAAGTGGATTTTTTGAGGAGTTTAGAGAAATGAAGGCATGGATGTTAGGTGTATTGTTGTTAGAGGTAGGAGGAACACAAAACAGAGGGTACCCAATTTGTTAGTTTTTAGTTTTAAGCTGTCTTCATTATATTGTTGGAAATACATGAAGTCATGAAATATTTTTTTCCCTTAACTTAGTAATATTAGTAGTAATTATGCGTAATATTTTAAAATAACACCATTAACATATAAAAAATAACCTTTATTACAATTAGTAGTAATTGTGCCTAATATTTAAAAGTAACACCAGTAACATACAAAAAGTAACCCTATAAAAATATTTAAGTAACATTCTAATATTTTAAGTGAATAAGTAGCTTGTTAAAAAAGTAATTTTTCTAAAACTATAAAAGTAACTAAAATTATAAATAGAAGTAACCAATTACAAACAGAAGTAAGCTTTAGTAACATTAGTAGTAATTGTGCCTATATTGAAAAGTAACACCATTAACGTACAAAAAGTAACCATAGTAAAATATTAGAGTAACATTTTAATGTTCTAAGTGAAGTAGCTTGAATAAAAGGAACTTTTCTAAAACTATAAAAGTAACTGGAATTATTAACAGAATTAACCCTTCGCAATATTAGTAGTGGCTATGGTTATTGTTTAAAAGTATCATTAACATACAAAAAGTATCCCCAGAAAAATATTAAAGTAACATCTAATGTTTTAAGTGAATACGTATCTTTTTTTGAGGGAAGTGTATAAGTAGCTTGATTAAAATTAACTCTTCTAAAAATATAAAGGTAACAAAAATTATAGATAGAAGTAACCTTTAGTAATATTAGTAGTAATTGTATGTATGTTTAAAAGGAACAACATTAACATACAAAAAGTAACCTTAATAAAATATTAATTGAGGATTTTGGGTTGTGTATAAGTAAGGAGATGGAATTAAAATAGGATTTTGGTCCATTAATTCTTAGATGAATTGGAAAATATTGTAGTGCGTAGTATGAAATTAGCATTGGCGGCCATATGAGCAAAATCATATATACACAATGAAATTAGTAACCCTTATTTATCAGATAAACTCAATTTCATATGATAAATAACTCTAAATATTATGTTAACTAACTCTGAATATTATTTTTGTTTTAGGTTCGTTAGGTTTATATATTTAGGGGAGGTACTTTTATAATTTTAGTCAAAGTTTTTTTTTTTATATAGTTTATGCATGTTACTTTTATAGTTTAGGCTTGTTATTTTTATAGTTTTAGGGGATGCCCTGTTATAGTTTAAGCCTATTACTTTTATAGTTTTAAGGGAGGTGCTTTTACAGTTTTCGTCAAGGTACTTCTATAGTTTACATCTGTTACTTTTATAGTTTTAGGGGAGACACTTTTATAGTTTTCGTCAAGGCCGGTATTTCTATAGTATACACCTGTTACTTTTATAGTTTAGATCGGTTACTTTTATAGTTTAGATCGGTTACTTTTATAGTTTTAGGGGGGGTACTTTTATAGTTTAGGCCTGTTAATTTTATAGTTTTAGGGAATGTACTTTAAAGTTTTAGTCAAGGCACTTCTATAGTTTAGACCCGTTACTTTTATATATTTAGGGGAGGTACTTTTATAATTTTAGTCAAGGTATTTTTTCTATAGTTTATACATGTTACTTTTATATACTTTTATAGATCTAGGGGAGGTATTTTTATAGTTTTTAGTCAAGGTATTTTTCTATAGTTTAGGCCTGTTACTTTTATAGTTTAGGTCTGTTACTTTTATAGTTTTAGGTGAGGTACTTTTATATGTAGGTCTATTACTTTTATAGTTTTACGATATGTACTTCTATTGTTTTAGCTTGTTACTTTATTGTTTTAGGGAAGGTACTTTTAGGCTCCGTTCTATTGGACTTATTTTGACTGAACTTATATTATCTGAACTTAACTGAACTTTATCTGAACGTAACTGAACTTAATCTGAACGTAACTGAACTTATTTTGTCTGAAATAAACTTATTTTTGTGTGAAAATGTCTGAAAAAACTTATTTTTGCTGAACTTATATTATCTGAACTTATGTGAACTTAACTGAACTTAATTGAACTTATCTGAACTTAACTGAACTTATCTAACTTATTTTGTTTGAAATAAGTCAAAATAAGTTGAACAGAGCAGAACCTTATAGTTTTAGTGGAGGTGATTTTATAGTTTAAACATGTTACTACCATACTTTTATGCCTATCACTTTAATTTTTAGGTATGTTACTCCGTACTACAGTAGGGATACTGTTTTTTTTTTTTTTAACTTTTAAAAGAGGTAGTACTCATGTTACTCATTTTTTTTATGAATTCTAAATCTATTTATCAGATTAGTAACTCAAATCATAAGTTTTTTTTTTAATGTTGGATAAGTAATAATAAAATTTAAACTTATCACTTTTTCGAAAAAGAGAAGAAATCAAAGGAACAACAAGGAAAAAAAATTAGAAAGAGTAAAAGGTCATTAGTTTAGACCCGTTACTTAGTTTTACGGGAAGTACTTTTATAGTTTAGACCTGCTACTTTTATAGTTTTAGGGGATATACTTTTATAGTTTTAGTCAATGTACTTCTATAGTTTAGACCTGTTACTTTTATAGTTTAGGTCTGTTACTTCGTACAATAATAGGGATACTTTTTTTTTTACTTTTAAAAGAGCTAGTATTCATGTTACTCCTTTTTTGTATATACCGTCTAAATCTATTTATCAGATTAGTAACTCAAATTCATATTAAAAGTATTTTTTTTAATGTGGATAATGAAGTAATAAAATTTAAACTCATCACTTTTTGAAGAAATCAAAGGAATAACAAGGAAAAAAATTAGAAAGAGTAAAAAAGGGCACTAGTAGGAGTCGAACCCACGACATCTCCACACCGACATTAAGGAGCACAACTTCGAACGCTGACCCAAGCATTCACTATACAACAACTCCACACTTTATTTTAAAAAAAATACCATGTCATGTCTGGGAAGCGTCTTGTTAATGTGAACGCGTCACACCGTTCGTTGACGGTGTGGCGCGCCACACGCAAGACCGGCTGTAAGGATATTAGATATACTAGTAGAAAAGATCAAGTCTGAGTAGGTTACAGTAAAAGGCGTTCCATCACGATCCTAGTGGCCTGGTGGGGGAACAAAAATGGCAGAGGATTTTCAGTTGGTGAGGTGAGAAAGCTTCTGTTGCTTTTATTATTAGACAAACGTAGTGGGGGGAGAGAGAGAGAGAGAGGGAGAGAGAGAGAGAGAGAGAGAGAAAGAGAGAGAGAGAGAGAGAGAGAATAGTAGGCCTCTTAAAAGCTAACCCTAGAAATCATTCTTTCTGGGGACCTTATTTGCTCGAAGGACGTAGGTGTTAAAAAGAATAGTGTGGACGTGAATACTTGGCATTGTCACTCTCTGAAAGTGTTATTAGTAAGGCCAATGAAATTGAAAAGATTATAATAGATTTCAGACTACAGTACCACTGCAGAAGGATAAGATAGATCACCCTAAGGCCTAAGCTACATCTGGGATAGTGAAGATAATGAACATAAGAAGGGACTATGGGAGGTAGTGTTAAATTCCAGAGTGTGATAAAGTAGCTTTGCCAATGTCTGTCAGAGCCAGAGTCCTTTGCGCGGAGTAGTCGAAAGTATGCATGACTTCGAAGTGGCATCAAGTGAACTTCTTTGCCTAAGAATTGTACTTCAGCTTCCTTGTAAAAAGCAAGGTTGGTGCCAGAGAAGTCTTAACCAACAGTGCAACCTAATACCATAGTCTCCTCATCTACACTTACTCTACCTAATTACATGCTCTCCTCATTATAATGACTCTCATCAAACACTTACAATATTAGACTTTTCGGAAGGTACTTCTGAAATATGAAATGTAAGAAATTTTTCATTCATCCAATAGAAAGAGTAAGACAGAAAGCGATGGCAAGGAGCCTCTTGAAAGAAACAAAGGAAAACGGAGTTCACCTCTTAAGACTTAAGAGTAATAAGCAAAAATAATTTCCCATAAAAAATTGCAACCATATAATATTCTATTCTAATTTCTAATAATTCTATCAATCCCTACTAAACCCTGAAGGGCAAGGCATACAATCTTCAAAGAAATTTCCTCCATTCTCTCTCCCAAAGGCCAAAGCTAACATAACAAATCACCAAAGAGAATGTGTATCAGTCACAACAACCACCACCATCTCCCCTCCCCCCCCCCCCCCCCCCCAACCGACCAACCCAAAAACATAATAATAATCTCAAACTACATGGTCCGAAGGTAATCAACAAACTATCCCTGGCCGATTCTCTCCTTACCTACCAATACCATCCCTACTCTTGATTTAAGTATTTACAAGGTGGAGGGAAGAACCTAGGATGTAGAGAACATTACGTAAGCAGGGATTTTCCAAAGCAAAATTACTGTAGTGAAAATCTTCGAAAAACATTACAACCAAGATTCAAGCTCCTTTCTGTAGCTCTATAGGTACAATTCCAACCGACAACATAGTTTCTCCCCTCTTCCACCAGTATACATGAACCTTTTTTTTTTTGTACAAAACCAAATAGCTTATAGTTCTATCCAACTCTTTGGTAATACTCTAAAGAATCCTAGGTAAGGGATACGTAAACAAAGGAACAGAAGTAGGGCAGAGAGGACGAAATGGTCCTTCCTTGTTCCTACCACCAAGTACAGTACTTCTCACTAGCTTAGGCCTTGCCAAATAACCATCTTTTGTGGCATAAACCTTTATGAGATGAATGGGGAGAATTATGATTGATCAAGACTCAAGAGCCATCTTGCAACATTACCAAAAACACCATGTTAGTTTTTACTGGAAAAAGATGGAGATTTTGTGCAACAAAGTTCATTTAACAGTTTTATGGGTGCAATGGCTTAAAAAGAGCGCCAAACTTTAGGTAACTGTCCCTAAAGCTTGCTTCCTTGTACTTTATGAGGTTTATATACACGTGTGACTTACAAGCTCTTCATGTAACCTATACCATATTTCTACACTTATAAACATACATATTCATATCAGAAGAGAAAGAAAGGAAAATCTCCCTTATAGAATTGCCAATATCATTCGAGCAAAAAAAATCATCATTTTTCCTCCTAAAGAAAGAAGAATTAGAAGACCACTTCCACCAGATCTCATTTCAATGTCAACAAGACAGAAACCTTACCAATGTGCTACAAAAATAATACAATATTTTACTTTGGATGAGGTGACTTGTTTCACGGGTAATCTTCTGTGAAGGAAGCCATTCCTCCCGAATCCCAGCCAAGCAGAGCCTCAAAGAAAGGGAGAGGATATTGTTACCTGATTTGCTAGCATGAGAATGGGAACGGATTCGCAATTCGCTACCTAATTTGCCAACTAGACCCAAAAATGTACCATTTTCATGTTATAATTCGCTTTTTCAGTTTGCAATTCATGGGGTAATTAGGGAATTAGGTAACACTGGGAGTGAACATAGAATAAAATGCAATGTCAAATTTAGGAGTAGCTTCTTTTGCATTGCATAGTTCTGTGACGGGATTATTTTCAAGGAAAGAAAATGTATAACAGGAGCTTGTAATAGCTTTTAGACAGGAACCTCTACTCCAAGTCTCCAAATGGATAAAACCACACTAGTTGAACAAACAACTTGCTCAAAAACAATTCAAATAAAACAATGAGCAAATATCAAATAAAATGAACCCCAGTCGTAAAACTTACCTTGGCCAGCAAAGTCTTCCCTGTGCCGGGCTCACCATACAGTATAACCCCCTTAGGAGGCTTAATTCCAATGTCTTCATACAATTCAGGATGAGTAAGAGGAAGTTCTACTGCTTCTTTTATTTCCTGGATCTGGGGGTCTAACCCACCAATGTCAGCATACGACTCCAACGGAGCTTTTTCGACTTTCATCACAGATACCATCGGATCCACCTCATCTTGGAGAATTCCAACAACTGAAAGGACCTAAAGCATAGGAAACATGTCAAGGACTCATGATTATGCAAGACACATACCAGAAAGATGAAAAGCCCCTTGCAAAAGCAACCAACTTTAGACAGAATTCCATCAAAACAACATCTACATATGCTACTCCGATTCTCAAAACCCTCTCTTTTTTTGGAAAATGTAAAGGTGTGCTACTCATACTAATACCAATAACATAAAATCTGTCACGTTCTCATCACTGCATGCATCACACGCTAAGAAGGAGTCAAACCATGTTACCTGTTTATCAAATCAAAATCATCATCCCTTAGGACATCAATGTAAATTTCTTAACAAGGACTGTCATAAACTAGAATACTAACCAAACTACACAAGCCCACTATACGCAAGAGTACTTCTTTCAAACAAAAGTTATCAAATCCTAACTCCTAGCCCCAAATACAGAAAACGAAAACTCCCAGACTGACCATCGATTTACACACATATTTAACCCACTTCCCCACAAACTGTTCGCGTAACATAAAAATCTAACCTGGCAAATAAAAGTGGAGCTAAATACCAGTCGATTTATTCAGAAGTCGTAATCATCAATCTTAATACTCGTATACAGAAGATGAAAAATTAACAATAGTTCCTTGGATTTAACTCAAACTACCAACCAAAACATACAAATGCAGCACATGTTTTCCCCAACAACATAGTTTAAACAGCCCTCGAACTCATATCATTAGGGCATTATCCAATCTTAATCCTGATCCCCAAGACCCAAGCTTTTTTAAAACCATTACACACATAACTCGTGAGGAGGCCCCTAAGGCTAACTAACATATGCACACATGGTGTCTTTCGCATAAAAGTATACAACAGTAATCGCCCACCTTCCAAAGTTCCAATGACACTAAAAAAATAGACCCTAAATAACACCAAAAGTTTCCATTTCCCCAAGATGACATTCGATTGCACACCATGTTATTAAGATTGTGCTTTTTCAACTCGAATTTCCCATGTTCAACCCACCACCATACATCCACCTCTTAAGCTCATACCCATTAGGTCATATCCAATCCCAATCCCAATCCCAATCCCAATCCCGAAGCTTTTCTTTACACTTAATGCAGACATTGTCGCATTCACATACAACATGAACTGCCTCGCCTCTCGATCAAACTAATATAACATAAACCCTAATCTAATACCAAATTAAAAGTCCTAACTTTTCCCATCATAAATTAGATCCACAAGAACACCAACACTGACCAAATTCAGCACAATTCAATCTACAATTCAATAAATTGAGTAAACTAAAAGATAAAAACTACCTTATTGTGCATCAAAATCGAGCAGCCGGGCTCCAATTGATCCTTATCAACGAAAGACATAATCCCCACATAATACTCAGGCCCTACAGAAGAACTAACAATGGCATGATTCTCATCAATCAACTCCTCCAAATTCCCAACACTCATGGGGGACCCACGAATGTCATCAACCTTAGATCGATCTTCCTCAGTTTTTTCTTCCTGGGGTTTCAATCTTTCTTGATTTGCAACAAACTCTTCCTCCATTAACAAGTAATCCTTCACTCTCTCGAGCTTTAGGAGCCGTAACTTGCACTTGGTATGTGGGGTGACGACGGGCACCCGTGCGGCGGCATCTGGGCCGCGTTGCTTGCGCTGCTTGCGGCCGACGCGAGCAGGGGGTGCGGCAGGTTCGAATTTCTTGTCTTTCTTATCGGAGTTTTGGTTTTTGTCGCCGGAGTTTGGTGGGCGGTTCAGACCTGATGGTCCTTGACCCATGGTTGCTGGGTTTTGAGGTTTTGGGAGAGTTTACAGTGAGAGAGGAGAGAGAAAGCGGGGGAGAAGAAAGAGTTTATAGAGCAACCCTGTTGGAGAAGAAAAGAATAGAGAGTAGTGAAGAGGGGTTGGTTTCTTGGTGAAGAGTCTAACTTTGTTGTCCTTGTAAGATTTGGGATGTAAATAAATGAGTACTTCAATTTGGAAACAACTCGTCTCCTATCAGATCGTCGTACATGATTACGCTTAATAATCACTTAGTAAGTACGTAAGAGTTTATAAGATGGTCGTACATAGTTACATTTAATAATTAATATAAATTTTTAGTAAAGACGGTCTAACAGTTAGACCACTTTTATACACTGAAACCAATTAGTTATGCACTTTAACTAATTAGCTAACCACTGAAACCAATTAGTTAAGTCTGAAATTCAATTAGTTAAGCAACGAAACCAATTAGTTATGCAACCTAACCAATTAGTTAAGCACTGAACCAATTAATTAAACAATGAAACTGATTAGTTAAGCAATGAGATCAATTAGTTGAGATTTTATGAGCTTTAGTTAATAATAAGTTTGTTCAAAAATAATAACTACTCGACTCAAAAATTTAACTATTTGTCTTTATACCTTAACTATTTTGTTATTCAATTAGTTATGATTTTATTACTTAGTTATATTTTACACTAGTTTAGTTAGTACCAAAAAAGTGATATAACCGTTAGACGGTGTTACACAAAAGTTTCTGAATAATCAATTAGTAAGCAGGAGTTGGATATTTGTACATGGTACATTGATTTGAAAACACATTGATAACGAAAACACTCTTAATAGTTTGAACTAAAACTTTTTTTTATTACTTTGATAATGGAGGAATAAAAGAAAAAGTTAGTTAACATTTTTGCATGTAATTTATTATTACAATTAAGGAAACTCAAAATAAGTGTATGAAATTGTTAATATTTCTTGTAAAAATTTAGAAGAATAAAAAGGTACTCCGTATGAAACTTGAGCAAATACTAATTGTGAATTTGAAAACGGTAATGTTATACACTTTTTAATTTTGAGATTTAAAAGTACTTTAAAAGCTCATGTCCCTAAATCATAAGGTCGAAGCCCATCAAACAATAGAAGCTCATAAGCCACAAAGCTCAAACATCATGAATTCATATAAACACTTCGACGTCAAAGAAGCAGTTGACAGATTAGAGTTCAATGATAAAGAGTGGTTGACTATCTTGTCATGAATCAAAGAAGTCATGGTACACAACAGGTGTCTTCTTCATTGGACTAAACTCGTTCACCTAAACGGTTTATCAAGAGACGTTTATCTATTATAGAAATTAAATATAATAAAGTCACAAGAATCATAATCATCAACATCTAACATAGAATTGCTTCCTTAACTCTACCCTAATTAATTTCCTATCACTAGTATAGTCTTCGGGCTTGGCAATATAGGTTACTTTAATTGTAGATTTAGTTTCACGAATGTTTTAAGGATTACAAGGAAACTACATTGTTCAACTCCAAGTATATCCTCATGAAGGTACTTTCTTTCCTAAATTACTTTCGTCTAACTTGTTTATCTTTTTTTTTTGACATCGGCTAAAACTTACAAGAAACGAAATAAAAATAAAAACAAATCTAATATGGCTCCAAATTAAGGATGTTGCGCCACACGAATTCCCAGTTGAGTTGCTGCTTACGCTAAGTTATGAGTCTATTGAACTTGATCTCGATCAACCTTGTAAATGACACATATGCTGCAATTCTTACCTTTATCGCGAATGCTCGAAATCGTTCATATATTCCTGTTGATAGGTCGGGGTCCCGAAATTCTGTAGGTTTGTAACTAAAGTAGCAGAATATGTAAAAATGCAAATTGAGTAAGTAGAAAGTGAAATAGCCCAATCCATTCCTTTTATACAGGCCTTTGCTTCTGCATGCGGGTCGAGCCTGCCATACCCCAATAATTGCATTCCTTTTCTCCATTCAGTATAACTGTAGTTGATGACAAAAACCAGCCTATTCCAACTGGATGACTATTTTTCTGTCATGATGCATCAACTTGTAGTTGATAAGTCATTGAACCCTCATTACTTTGACCAATGCCAATCTTGAGAAATCCCGAAGGATAAGTAGGACAATGTTGTTGCGGTGACGGTAAATCCATGCTTGATATTTGAGTATCGGTAAAATCCCGGTATTGAGTCATTACGTCTTCTACCTGAGCTAAAACTGCATGTATTATGGGATTCTGTCCCCGGAACACCCTATGATTTCTAGAGATCCATAATGCCCAAAGAGTACTGAGAAAATACGGAAGTTTGTCCCCTTGTCGACTATCCGAGCTTATAAAAAGATGGATATAGTAGAGAATCCATTCCTGGAGGGAAAGATTCTCTTTGAAAGTAGAGTGGATTCTTAGCAATCCACACATCCAAACTTGTCTTGTTATCGAACACCAGAGAAACACAAGTTGGTCACCCTCTTCCTAATCCCGACAAATTAGGCACCCCACATTGATTTATATTCCTCTAGAAAGTAAATTTACTTTTACAGCAAAACTTCAAAGCATAATTTTCCAAATAAAATTTTTTCACTTGGGAGGAATGTTCAAAGCCTAAAGTTGTTTGTAGAAAGCTTGATTCGATTGCAGAAAGTCCACATTTTTATCTTCCTTGTAGATATGCATAACCAGCTGCTTTAACAGTGTAATTACCTGATTTATGTCTTGGCCAAATAAGGTAAGCATCTTCTCAATTTCCATGTAACTATGTTGATAAAATAATACGAGCATCAGTGCTTTCAAAATTCTCCCATACCTTGACCACATCCTATTGAAAAGTTTGTTGATTTATAAAAGTAGATACTTTCCAATTTTGAGCATCTCTCAAACAAACATGGGATGAGAAAACAGTAACTCAACCATTCATCCATTTGTCTCTACCTGCGAAAACCTTACATCCAGACCCAATTTTTCATGCGCAACCCTGAAAAGATTGTTTTCTGCCTCCCGAATACCAAGAAATCCCCAGGAGGTCCAAACCTTTATTTTAGTCGTTCTTCCTAGCGATAGAGCAAAATTATCTTTTGCATGATAAATCTTTAAAGGAGGAGTTGCGGATTTCGATGCAACCTCCATGTCTATTTCATCAAAAAACCTGAATTATAACTAGATATACGTCGAATTCCAAAGCCTCCCATACCTTTAGGCAAGTGGAAAATTTCTTTTCAATTCGCACCCAGTGCATTCTTGTCAAACCTTGATTGACCCAAAAGAAAGTAGCGATCATGGAATCTAATTTGTTTGCAATCCCTAATGGTTTTCTAAGCATTTAAGCACATGAGCTACCGTTGAAACCACCACCGGGTTGATCAAAATAAGCTTTTGTTTTCTTGTATGGTCTTCGTTTCCTTTTCAAACATGGGGAAAGCTCAATCATAATCGGGCCATGGTCCGACAGAAAAATAGGGAAGTTCCATACCCTAGTTTCCGGAAAAGAAGAACGCCATTCATCGTTACAGTAAGCCCTATCTAACTGTTCAAAAATAACATCCTCACTCTCCCTGTTATTCTTCCACGTGAACGAGACCCCCTGGAAGGGAATGTCCATCAGGTTACATTCCATTCTCCATGAAGCAAAAGTTGAGGTACCTCTAAAAGCATTGCTCCCCCCCCCCCCCCCAATTTTTGGGAAGGATATTCGACTTGGTTGAAATCGCCAATAAGCAAGTGCTTACCCTTGTAAGAATGAATATTGTGGTGTAACCGATTCCACACTACTTGTCTAAATTCTAAATAAGGCGAACAGTAGACAAACAAGACGAAATAAGATCCATTAACACTATCCTCCACTTTACAGAAAATAAAATTAGTGTTAATCGACTCGGATCAACATAACAAGAGACCCCCTGAAGCATTAGTCCCCGCATCTACCCCATACCAACTTTTAAACCCTAACTTAAAAACTGACGCTTCCAACATTGAGGTTGGACACTTTGATTCAGAAGAAAAACAACATCTACTGAAAGCGATCTAATAATACTACTAATAAACGAAATTGTAGGGTTTACATCAGACTTAATACCCCTACCATTCCAACTCCACACTTTCATTGATCTACCCGTGGCTTGTTCTGGACAGCCACGAACCCTTTGCAGCAGAAACACGAACCCCTTTTTGTCCCTTCTTCTATCTTCTTGTCACCCTTCTTCTGGGTGCACTTCCTCTCCGAAATCTCTTCAGCATCATCATCTGACAGACCTAGCTTCTTACTCCAGAACCCCCTATAAATGGTGGTTTTCTTTTGTTTTCCTTCCTATCCTCTTCGAGCAGACCAAAAGGTTCAAGAGGTAGCTCCTTTTCCTCTATCTCCACAACCAGGTTCAAGTCCCAAGTCACCCTCTTTTTTCCACAGCTTGCCTCCCCGGTTTCCACAGAACCACCACTTGCTAATTTCTCAGCAAGTAAGCCCACTGGTTTCCACTCACGAGCACGTCTTCCCTCACTCTTCTTCCGTGCTACCGCCCTCTTAACATACTTCCTTTTCTTGATTTCCCTTCCCCCAGGTGCAGTCGTCGTTTCCACCCCCTCAAACTAGGATATAGAGTCAGAATCCGAGCTTATCGGAGCAACATTTAGATCCCTCAACTAAAGGAAATAATGCCCTTGGTCCAAGTATGCATTCAATGCTAAGTCTAATAAATGCGGTTCAGTATTAATTAATTTTGCAAGTTAATAATTCAGTGAGATCAAGTGAGCTGTATGTCTAGCTAGAGGCCGCTTCATTTCGAGCGGAATTGATAATATTAATCCACAGCTTACTCTTAACTGAACCCGTAGGGTCACACAAATAGTACGTGAGCGAATCAAGTATTTAAGTGAATTAAATACTCTATTTATGAATATTCGGAAACGACGGATCTCGGTTCCAGTGGGAGCTGAAATCGTCAAAAGGCAAAATATGAATACTCCGGAAATGATGATATTGCCGGAAACAGAAATATGGATCATAACGGAAATATAAATATTATCCAAGTCGTAGATGTTGCCGGAAACGGAAACATGGTACGTATCGGAAAATATTATCGGAAATAGAAATATTGCCGGATTGGAAATATTACCGGAAACGGAAATATTACCGGAATCGGAAATATTGTCGGAATCGGAAATACATTCCGGAATCAGAAATATTAAATATTTGTTCGAATCGGAAATAAATTCCGGAATCGGAAATATTAAATATTGTTCGAATCGGAAATGAATTCAGGAATCGGAAAACGAATCGGAAGCGCGACGTACGAAACGATCGTCGGACGAGCTTGCTAGACGCAAGGCCCAGCACGAAGCCAGGCCCAGCGCCAGCAAAGCCCGCGCGCGCAAGCGAGCAGCGAGCAGGCCCATCGCGCAAGCGAGTAAGGCAGGCCCAACAGCAGCGCCCAGCGATGGGCCACGTGCTGCCAGCGCCCAGCCTTGGGCTGAGCCGAGCACCAACGCCCTTATGGGCTGCGTGGCTGCGAAGCTTCGTACGACCAAGTCCTCGGTCGTTTAGGATTGCTTGCTTAATATCGTTTTCCTAATTCTACTTGAATTGAATGTTTTTGTTAAATCTGAAACACTTAGGTGTTTGATTAAACATGAAATTCCAATGATTTAATTCAACTAGAATCCTAATGGATTTAGTAATTGGAATCCTAGTAGAATTCTAATTCCGTTATTTCCACCCTATAAATACGTGGTTCATAATCACAATTTACATATAACAATTCAAAAAGTATTCACATAGATTAAGTTCAAGTAAGAAATTTAATAGTTTGCCTAAATCAATAATTAAGCCTTCCGAATAAACATAATACCTTAGAGAATATCCTAGTTAGTTGAATCTAAGGCGGAGCTGAACGTGCTGTGGACTATCTATGGAGGGGCGACATTTGGAGTCCTAAAACTTGTTCTTGTTCGGTTCGGGAGCAGCTAGGGATGGCACGCATCATATTGTATGTATCCTAATTATGCTAATTGACTATGTGGCAATTAATTCTGATTCATGGCTTTATGGTTTTTCCGCATGAAATATATTGTCTATATTTTTCATAACCTAACAGTGGTATAACGAGCCTCTAATTAATTCCATAATCAATTATAGTTAACATGGATAAATTTTATAAATTTGCAATGAATTAAAGGGGTGATTAATTTCGTGTATGTAAATAATTGCAAATTCGTGCGATTATTAATTATATGTTCGCAGGATTTTTCGGCAGTTTTGTCAATAATGGTCGGAATCTTATAATTTTATTGTGAATTTCGTATGTAAACGTTTTAAAATTTTGACAAGAATCAAATATTTGTCGCCGAACCCAGAATTCCCAAATTCGAAGCCTAACTATGACTTTTCGGAGGTTTTAATTTTTCGAACGCAAAATTTGTAATTTTTATGATGTTAAATTAAATATTTGCGAATCTTGTATGTAAATCTTGAATCTATGATTGACCTACGGTATATGTTTAACAATTTTAAAGCCTAATCTTGTTAATTATACAACCTAATTTGTAATTGTAATTAATTTGTTGAAATTCGAATAATTTAGAATTTGTTTTGATTTTCATAATTAATTAGCAATTTAATTAGGATCCTATGATTAAAAACCACCATAAAATTTGTTAAAATTTAAAAGTTTTAAAATTTTATGACCTAAATTTGAATCCATAAATATAAATATAATCGGAAATTAATTTGAATAATAAATTTTCAATTTCTCGCCTAAATTTATGAAATTAATATAGTTTATTAATTTGTCGATAAATTTAATTATAAAAGTTTCGATTTTTATGTAAGTCGTTCACAAATCTTGCACGCACGAAGCAATGGAAGCTAAGTGTTACCCTTAAGTGGTGTTGGAATGGTGCGAGCATGCGACGACGAGCAAGGGAGCTCGTCGCCCATGCGGTACTATGTAGCGAGCAAGACACGAGCACGCGCGCAGGGCTCTGCTCCTGTGCGGTGTGTGCTGTGTGCATGTGAGCGAGAGGCGAGACGATGGCAACGAGCAACACAGGCCAGGCCACGGCAGCGAGCGCTAGTTCGCTCCAGCGAGCGCTGGCCCGTCCCAGCGAGCGTTGCTTGCTGCGTGGTGTGTGAGGCTTGCTCGACGCTTGTGCTACGACCATCGACAGTAGCAGACCATGGGTGTTGCACTCGTGCACGCGGCCCATGGGCGCTGCTACTACGAGGCTTTGACGAGGCATGGGCGCAGGCCTATTCTTAGCCCGTTAGTCCGTTTTAATTTTTCGGTTGAAAACGATTTTAATTAAATTTAAATTCGTAATTTAATTTTTTCTCGGAATTTAATTTTGATTAATTTAATTATTATAAATTTATTTATACTAATTATTTTACTAAAATTAAAACCTTGATAAAATTTAAATTAATTAATTTTAATCAACTGAAAATAAAATTAAAAGGATTTAAATATTATTTTATATGAGCTTTAAATTTTAATTAAATTTGTAAGTTTCCGGTTGGACTAGGAAATACAATTTTATGTTTAAAATTTGTAAAGCATGTAAATTTCTTTGTTTTAGTGGGAGCTTTTAGTCATTAAGCTCTTGATTAGGTCTACATTCCTTTAAAACAACTCGATTAGAACTAATAAGGATTGAATAATTTGTAGATTATTGGAACCCTTGATTAGTTGTTGCAAATGTTTATATGTGATGCATAATATGTTCTACTAACTTGCTATGTGGGCCTTTCATTGATAAATGAATGGGTGAATGGTATATTGTAAATGTACTGTTTTGCAGGTTATGGAAAGTGACTAGTATGGCCCAAATAGGATAGAAAATATGGTCTGCGTACCATTAATTTGAATGTAAAATTGGTCTAATGCACCAAAGTTTTTATTTTAAATATGGTATGCGTACCATCAAATAGTTGTAATTAGTTTAATTATAGCTGATCCTATTTGAAGAAAATGGCGCCTCCCACGGTGAAATTCAAGACGGAGTTTCCAATCCATTTTCAAGACGGAGTTTGAAGTTGAAGCTTCAAGATGAAGTCGGGCCATACTAGATCACATTTATATCTTATGCATGCTTTAAGTTATTTATTGTTTTAAATATGTCTTAATTATGCATGAGATTGTGGCTTGATTATGTTGCATGATTAAGGATTTTAGTTCACTTAAAATCTAACCAACATAGTAAAATCCTTAAGTTCCAAACTTTTTTTTTAAAAAAGAGTTAAAAGGTGCCATGCCAAAGTAACACTTACTTGGATAACCTTTACATCAATCTTAGTAATAGTTTTCTGCCATAGCGAGGTGTTACTTATTGATCCTAAAGGGGTAAGGTACACAAATAATTGTGAGTACATGTTAGTTTTGGTGAAACTCAACGATATAAGTAAGGAGCTAGTCCTTTTATGTCGTGGAAAATGAGATAGGTTTACCTAATAAGTTCTTAGACGTACCTATCAACCAAGAGTAGTTCCTAGACTATTAGCAAAGGATTTGCTTACCTAAAATATTTTAGAATTGAGTCTAAATACATAATGTGCTTAATTCTTCAATGATTTAAGGATCTTGGATTCATTTTATTCACACCTGCCGGAACAATAAAATCGAATAAAATGCCAATAACTTGTTTAAATTGCATGATTCCATTAATTTTCAAGTTATTAATCATGATAAATGTTTAGACTTTGCATGCTTCAATTAATGTATGTCTTAATTATTGTTTATAATTAAATATTTTGTACTGCAGTAATTCCTTTTAGAAAGGTAACAGTAAATTTCCTCGATTGGTAGTGAATCCAGGAACGATTCACAGAAATGAGAGAAAATGAGCAATTTAAAAAGTACGTTTCTTATAGCGGATTTATGGTTGTTTTCGGGTATCAAAGTCGAATAGCAAACCGATTGGTGCTTGTGAATTCAAAATACAATGTAGTTTTGAGATCATAAATCAATGAGTTTAAACGCTCAGCTTTACCAATGGTTAATAACCTAATATCTTTGACCATTTAATTCTCGAATGAGTCTAGTCCCTAGACATTCGAATAGATCGATGCTTAGAGAACTTTAGAAGCTTCTGGTAAGATCATCTAGTTGAAACAGAATATTCGACATAAATAAAATGGTAAGAACTTTGTTGGAGTGACATTGGACATGTCTAACAAAGTATAAAAGTCAACACTAAAGAATTCAATTATTAAGACTATAAGAACAGGTACAAGAAATAGGAAAACAAGGAACAAGTGAAAGGAATTTACGATTCCGTTTCTACCTATAAGTTCATGTTTAAAGATAAGTGACCTAGCAATCAAACTTCCTTGGTATCATATACCGCTTGAGGTTCTTACTTCGGTAATGACTCAAACAATGGAAGCTAGGCTACACTAATGACCTACAAGTGGGAAATGAAGCATGGCATTGCTACATTAGTTGTAGGGGCATCTAGTCTTTTTTAAGTCCTTTTCAAGGTTGGAACTTAATGGCTATTTTGTTCCATAATCAGCATACCTAAATTTATGTTTTCAAACACATAAAGACTCACATTCAAGAAAAACAAAAACATGTTTGTTTGTTTATTTGAATGAAATGGTCATTTACGGGTTGAGTCAATATGCTTGATTAAAACAAACAACTCTTTAACAATAAAGAACTTTACTAGGTTCAAATCAATCTCTTGATTTGAGTACTACAAATCTTTGGCATTGTTACTTAGACCATATCAACAAGTTAACGTTCTAAAGCTCTATTTTGATGGACTTTTGAAAGTTGATTGATTTCTAGATCATTCAAGACAAGCTAGTCTTACTTGTTGAAAGTAACAAAAGATATGAACTATTGTTAGAACACCTAGACAATAGAGTTCAAAGCTAAAGAAAGATATTATGACTTAATTATTTCACATGGTTTTGAGTGAATATGGATTTATTTACTGAATGTGATATAAGTTTGAATCTGTTTGGCTAGTTCAAAGATTCAGATGTATAAAATCCACTTGGCATGAAATCATAAAGATCTAGGTTAGATCATGATTACTTGAGACCAAAAATGATCATCAATGATTGTGTGCTGTAATTTCACGATCTAGCTCCATAAGATATGGTATATATACGTTGGAATGATCGAAGTCAATTAGTACTTGATTCGATCAATGATGAATCATAAATATTTTTCCTATAATTTCTATAAACAAAATGCTCAACTACCACCAAACTAAACCAAATTCGTCAAAGCTACTGAAAAGTAATTTCAGAATACCATTTCAAGAGCTTAGTGTTTGTTATTAAACAAACTAAGGCCCAAGTTAGATATACGTTTCATTGTGATTTATTCAAATGAGACACAAGGGTATTGTTTCTACCACGAATTTTTGAGAACATAATGTTTGTTTGCTCGAAATAATGTCCTTTTGAAGATTCGTTTTCAAAATGACAAGTGGGAGAAAATAGACCTCGAAAGGTCTTCGAGGCGAACAACAAACATAAATGGACATTCCGGAGGCTTTTCGAAGTTCTTCAGAAAATCTAAACACTTATTTCTTAAGGACTTTAGAAGCGGCTTTAAAGAATAGACATCTCTTAGAAGACTTTACAAGTTTTTCAAGGAGAAAAGAATATTCAAAGGACTTTCAAGTGTCTGTTGATATTCTATTGTTTGATGTTATGTACCCAAGTAGGCATAGAGTTCAAGTCGTTGAAACTATAAGATTCTTCTATTAGATGGTGAAGAATTATAGAGTTCAGGTCACTGAAACTATGAGATTCTTCTATTAGATAGTGAAGAAACCTACAAATTGCAGTCAAACTATTATCATGTAAATTAATGAGTTTGTGACTTGTAAGAAAGCTATGACGAAACCCAGATTCCCTAAGATGGTTAGAGGCCATATATAAACTCAAATGTTTTAGATGGTTAAAGGCAATAAAACATAACCAATGTTTTGATAAAAAAAATTGAAATTTTGTTGATTTGCAAGAATGGTTTACACCTGTTAGTTGCAAATTGGTTTTAAGGATAAAAACCATTAAACATGGAATTGTGTTCACACACAAAGCTAGATTAGTTGCTAAAGGTTACAAGGTTAACGGCGTGGATTGTGTTGAAGCCTCATGCAAAATTATAATGCTCAAGTCTATAAATCAAGCAATGATTGCATATTGGTACATATGGAAATTGGATGACAAAACGTATTCCTCAATCAAATGTTAGAAGAAACTATGTACATGGCATGTCATAGTATTTGTGGATCCAAATAAATACTTGAAACGGAAAGCTAGCTTATGAAATCTAAGTACAGATTTAAGCAAGCAATTGGGAATTGGAACTGTATTTTAGTGTAAGCTAATAAGTATTTTAGTTTCATAAAATATACATGATTCTTATAGATATATAAGAAGTTTAGTGGGAGTAAAAACTTGAATTGGTCCTATGTGTATCACACATATCACTCTATTGTGAAATAACATTCAAATGTTAATGACTTAGATTTGAAATTATTCATCAATGATGGACCAAGGCAAAACTTAGTACATATTGGGTATTAAGATCTATTAATAAAGATCTTATGATATTGTTTTAGATTAAGTAATGGCATTTACTAAATCAAACACGAAAGACTCCATTGGAGATATTCGACCCATATGAATAAATCTAAGTAATGAATGTTTGAACTATGTAAGCATTTACTAAGTTAAACATCAAAAGATCTAAATGAGATTCTTCACCTATATTATATATTAAAGAATTTAGCTGGATTCAATGTCTACTGGAACTGAATGAGCTAAAGTTACATGAATATAATTCAATTGAGAATAATTTTACAAAAGAATTTATCATGTATAATATAATATGAGTATCGCCAAAAACGTATCGTATGGCTTTAGGCATGACGAACATATACCAATCTCTATTGGTCCAAGTAAAGATCAACTAGATTGAGATCAAGAAAAACTTATGGTACTTGAAAAGGTACATAGGAATAGTTCTTGATTCAAGGAAATAAAGATATGATAAATATTGATGCTACACGCATAAACACTGGCAAAGGATCAAGAAAGATCCATTTGAAGTTAACCATTGGCATGAACGAGCTATACACATCGTGGTTTGAAATGGCAACATGGTTTTTTTGGGAAATTAAAATATTAATTTCTATGTTCTAAGATACAGACGGAAAGTCATCCACATATCTGTGAACTACTTGGATAAGGAAAATCCAAACAAAGCATCACTAGCAACCTATACAGTTGAAGTAAAAGTAATTATTGCCTAAGAAGCAATGAAACAGAGTTGTTTATGTTAAAGAGTTCTTCACTGGACTTGGGTGAATCACATGTCTGCTGACTTGATGGTTCTTCATTAAGAAATGCGTAGAAACACTAATGAAGCAAGAAAAGACTAGATCACATGATAAACATGGCCAAAAGATCTTATCATCCTATCTCGAAAGGCATTCGATGGAAAGGATATTAAGATTGGAAAAGCATGATAACTAAACCTATGCAACAAGTGAGAATCAACACTCACATTGTGGCACTGGAAATCAAGCATTTGTTTTGAATTCCATTAAATCGTTTTATAAATAGGTTAGAGGCCCATGGTTGTAAAACATTGAGGTTGAACATTTATCATATATGAAATGTATTTTTCATATTCCATTTAATCTAGGTTTAGTATTAAATGATGAGTCCTTTCAATTTGACAATATATTCAAGATAGACTGTCAGGACCAGTCTTGTGACTAAGAAATGTCTATCAAGTGAACTTAAATGTCAAAAGTTGAAAAAGGTCCCTAGTCGGAGTTTTCTATAAAGATGGACACATATAAAACACTAGACGACTAGAATGCAAGATGACTAGTAGTTCTGTTTCTTGAACTATGTGGACATGGCAATGTCGCAATCACTTGCATAGATACTTACTTTGAGAAGACTAGTATCGGACATACCTATGAAACTTTACTGTAAGCAATGAAAATCTGTCATAAGTAAATTTCATTACATTATTAGACACTAATCCTCAATACCTGAGTGATTTGAGGTTACTTGTTTGAGAACTGGTTACTTTGACGTTGTCAAGCGTCGCACCGTAAAAGGAGACTATAACGGCAACGCTCAGGTAATCACCTATCAAACGAAGTCTAACCTCAAGATCACAAGATTGGGATTGTCCTCCCATAAATCGGGATGAGATGCTGAAAGTTGTACAAGGCCACTCGGAGAGCTAGAAACTGAAAAATGCATGGCCGTGCTCAGATGAATCATAGGCTATGATTATCTCTTTATTTGATCAGTTGAACTCTGAAACCGAGAAATACCTCAAGACATAATAAGGATGACTACTCTTACCTTATGTTCATGAGCAAGCATCAAGCGACAAAGGAATTAGGAAATGCACACTTGTCCCTAAGGACAAGTGGGAGACTGGAGGAAATAATGCCCTTGGTCCAAGTATGCATTCAATGCTAACTCTAATAAATGCGGTTCAGTATTAATTAATTATGCAAGTTAATAATTCAGTGAGATCAAGTGAGCTGTATGCCTAGCTCGAGGCCGCTTCAGTTCGAGTGGAATTAATAATATTAATCCACAGCTTACTCTTGACTGAACCCGTAGGGTCACACAAGTAGTACGTGAATGGATCAAGTTTTAAGTGAATTAAATACTCTATTTATGAATATTCTGAAACGACGGATCACGGTTCCAGTAGGAGCTGAAATCGTCAAAAGGCAAAATATGAATACTTCGGAAATGATGATATTGCCGGAAACGGAAACATGGATCATAACGGAAATATAAATATTATCCCAAGTCGTAGATGTTGCCGAAAACGGAAACATGGTACGTATCATAAAATATTATCGGAAATAGAAATATTGCCGGAATCGGAAATATTGCCGAAAACAAAAATATTACCGGAATCGGAAATATTGTCGGAATCGGAGATGAATTCCGAAATCGGAAATATCAAATATTTGTTCGAATCGGAAATAAATTCCGGAATCGGAAATATTAAATATTGTTCGAATCGAAAATGAATTCCGGAATCGGAAATGAATTCCGGAATCGGAAGCGCAACGTGTGAAACGATCGTCGGACGAGCTTGCTAGACGCAAGGCCCATCACGAAGCCTGGCCCAACGCCCAGCGAAGCCCTCGCGCGCAAGCGAGCAGCGAGCAGCGAGCAGGCCCAGCGCACAAGCGAGTGAGGCAGGCCCAGCAGCAGCGCCCAACGATGGGCCGTGTGCTGCCAGCGCCCAGCCTTGGGCCGAGCCGAGCACCAGCGCCCTTATGGGTTGCGTGGCTGCGAAGCTTCGTACGACCAAGTCCTTGGTCGTTTAGGATTGCTTGCTTAATATCGTTTTCCTAATTCTACTCGAATTGAATGTTTTTGTTAAATCTGAAACACTTAGGTGTTTGATTAAACATGAAATTCCAATGATTTAATTCAACTAGACTCCTAATGGATTTAGTTATTGGAATCCTAGTAGAATTCTAATTCCGTTATTTCCACCATATAAATATGTGGTTCATAATCACAGTTTACATACAACAATTCAATAAGTATTCATATAGATTAAGTTCAAGTAAGAATTTAACAATTTGCCTAAATCAATAATTAAGCTTTCCGAATAAACATAATTCCTTAGAGAATATCCTAGTTCGTTGAATCTAAGGCGGATCCGAATGTGTTCTGGACTATCTACGGAGGGGCGACATTTGGAGTCCTAAAACTTATTCTTGTTCGGTTCTGGAGCAGCTAGGGAAGGCACGCATCATATTGTATGTATCCTAATTATGCTAATTGACTATGTGGCAATTAATTTGGATTCCTGGCTTTATGGTTTTTCCGCATGAAATATATTGTTTATATTTGTCATAACCTAACATCAACCGAAACATTTCAATATCAAATTCTGGTGACAATATTGGGGATAGGCACGAGACAGATGAGAGAAAAGAATCCTCGGACGCAGCAGGGGAGTTTGGTGGTGTAGGGTTTGTAGGAATTTTGATGGAAAGGGTTGGGGAGGAAGGACGAGAGGTCGGATTGTGCTTTTGATCCCCAAAAATCTTGCCTAGTTCATCTCAGTCAGACAAACAATTCTTATGGGCTCCATGACAGGTGGGTGATAAAACAGAACCAGGGATGAGGTTCACCCCAACTGGTACTCCAAATAAATGATTTGGGCTCAATTGGATGGGTTGAATTCGTGGGCTTCACTAGAGGAAAAAACATCATAAGTTGCCAATAATAAGGGCATCATATGGGGGGTTCACTTTTGTGAAATTATCAAAAGTTGCCCTTAACAAGGGCATACAAGGGAAACTTATAAGCTTCACATAAGTTGCTCTTGTTGCAAACAAGGGCAACTTTTGAGTTCTTTTTAAAAAAAAATAAAAAAAATATACAATATAATTCCTGATATTTTGCAATATAAAATTGTGCATTATGATTTATAGAATACTGTTTCACCAAACATCATCTTGACATTCCTCAAAAATGATATAAATCTCAAATTTCCAATAATTACCGAATGAATTCAAATGTAATTAATTAAATCGATAAATAACAAAATAATGTAAGAGTCACGGATAACTACAAGCCTGCTCTATTTATTACATTGAGGGTAGTTCACAATCGTTGAAGTAAGTAGCCCACTTGTCTCGAAATTCATTCAACTCCTCTTTGGTAAAGGGCCCCTCCCTTGGAGTTGTGAAAACCTTTAAAAGAACAACGTACATGAAAACCAATAAATTAAATTTTCATAGAAAACAGAAATTATATTGGTCGCGAAAACAACTTTCTGAGTGTACTCAGATTCATTTCAAGTTCTTTATGCACATCTAAGGCTCACTTAGCTCGATATAGATCATATTTGGCCAAAAATGGCATTTTCGATCCCAAATATCAACAAATGAATCTAAGTACACTTTCTAAATCTTTTTCATGATTCATATGATTAGTTATATGTTTATAAGACTCATTTCAAGTTCGTTATGCACGCTTATGGGTAATTTTGGTCGATATAGGTCATTTATGGCCAAAAATGGCATTTTCGATCCCAACTACCAACAAACGAACCTATTTCCACATTCTAACCCTTTTTCATGATTCATATGATCAGTTATATGTTTATGAAACTCATTTCAAGTTCGTTATGCAAGCCTAAGGGTCATTTGGGTCGATATAGGCCATTTATGGCCAAAAATGTCATTTTCGATACCAACTACCAACAAACAAACCTATTTTCACATTCTAACCCTTTGTCATGATTCATATGATTAGTTATATGTTTATGAAACTCATTTCAAGTTCGTTATGCAAGCCTAAGGGTCATTTGGGTCGATATAGGTCATATATGGCCAAAAATGGCATTTTCGATCCCAATTACCAACAAACGAACCTATTTCCATATTCTAAACGTTTTCATGATTCATATGATTAGTTATATGATTATAAGACTCATTTCTTGTTCGTTATGCACGCCTATGGGTCATTTGGGTAGATATAGGTCATTTATGGCCAAAAATGGCATTTTCGATCCCAACTACCAACAAACGAACTTATATCCACATTCTAAACCTTTTTCATGATTTATATGATTAGTTATATGATTATATGACTCATAAGCTACACATAAGATACACATACTTCAATTTATATGAAACTCAATGCGCGGAAAAAAATGAAGAAAAACTCAAAACCAGTTGGAGGGAAAAAACTATAGGATTAACAGCGGGATAGCAATAAATCACTTATGAATATAATACCTGTGCGCTAATTTCATCCTGGCCATTTCTTATATTACGAACAGGGTGATTTCCTCCATGATGATCAAACTTCATTTTATAAGTTTTACCACCCAATGCTTGACCCGGCAGTTGGTACAGCTGACGGATCTCCAATCTCGGGCCTGTCCAATTAAGGAGTTTAATATACTTATTTTTATGTTTGTAAGACTCTATCACACCTATTGTGGTATAGTTATCTACATTTAGGGGTCATTCAATCATTATAGGTCATATTTTGTCTAAAATAGGTTATTGCGTTCCTAACTTTGAAAAAATGAACCTAAAAGATGAACTTTTAAACCTATTCACGTTATATTCTTATTTTTATGATTGTAAGACGCAATCTCAACTACTTTTGTCTAGTTATGCATATTTAGGGCTCATTCGATCTATATAGGTCATATCTTGTCTAAAATACTTCCTCTGTCCCAGATTAGTTGTTACACTTTCCTTTTTCGTCTGTCACAGATTAGTTGTTACACTTCTAAATTAGGAATGACCCCACAATTATTATATTGTCTCTTTCTTCTCACTATATTCTTTTTTGTCCCCACACCCTCTCTCATTCAATTAAAAAAATATCCCGCTAACTCCTATCACATCTACTTTTTCAATAAAATAACAATTGATAACCAAACAACCACTTATCACCTAAAACTTTGTGCAAAGGTAAGTGTAACAACTAATTTGGGACGGAGGGAGTATGTTATTTCGCTCATAACTTTGGAAAAATGAATCTAAATAATGAACTTAAAACCTATTCATGTTTTATATTCTTATTTTTATGATATTACGACTCCATCTCACCTAGTTTGGTCTAGTTTTGGACATTAAGGGTTCGTTCATCATTATAGCTCATATCTTGTATAACATGGGTTAACACCTACAATCCTTCAAACCAAACAAAATCCAGCATACAAGCTAAACAAAAAAAAATAAAAACCAGAAAGTCAATTGTGGTCAACTCTGACCATAAATTACCACCTGGTTGCACGAAGAAGCAAAACATAAGCATATCAGAACAAAAACACAGGATCATAATAGAAGAAGTAGAACAAAAGAAGATCAGAAACAGAAGATCAAGTCAAAAGTATGCAGATCAGGTCAAACAAAAGAAGCATATCATAATCAAAGCAGGTATAGCAGAATAGCAGTAGGCAGAATCACATCGCAGCAGGCAAAGCAACAAACACAAACGAGCTCAGCTAAGGACATAATGAATAGATATTGATTATAGCTATATATACACCAACATAGAACTTCTTTATTGATTAGACTTTAGCTACTGCATTAACTGATAAAAGAATAAGCAGCATACACGTTTCCCTTAATGTGTGAATGAAAGTAAAAGAGAGGAAGCAGAAGAGCTCACTGGGTGAACTAATTTGTTTGAATACTTTGAACCGGCAGTGTGTATGTTCTTCCTGTCCAATAATAAAGTGTGCCAGAGATGTTATAAGAAACCAGAACACAAGGATCCTGTAATTACTACTAGTATAAAAAAAATTACTAAAACAATGAAAGTGAAAAAATAATTACCTAGAATCTGATTACTACTAGTATATACAAAAATGTATTTAAAATAAAAGAAAATGAAAAAATAATCACCTTGGATCTGATGAATCTACAACAACTACAATCATGTCTAATTTCTGGATAGGCTGGTCTCCCACATTAGATGCACCAGAACTACTACTCTAATACTCTCCATGGATCCAGTGATATCACCCCCTTCTTGGAGACCAAAAATTGTAAGATTTTAGAGAACCTGAATCCCATCAGCAAGGTGAACCTAAGAACCATCACAAAGAAGGTAACACAAGTTATAGCAAATAGTAGGAGGAAATCAGCAAATGGGACACAAATAGACTCAAGAAAACCATCATATGGGAAATCATGGGAAATTGGAATAAACAAATTTTTTAAACACTGCAGCCTTAGGACAATAATACTCTATCTTAAACTTCATAAGGCAAACCTGAATGTAAAAGTAATTCTTAACCGCTATAAATTACCTTCTTTACAAAAGAAACTCTATACTAGAGTAAGAAGTAAGAAGACGCTAGACAAGTATATGGTAATTAAGCCACCTCGGCATAACAAAAAACAAATAAAGATGTAGTAGAATGACATTGCCGAAGGAGTTGAGTAACTAGGTTCAACAACTTAACTAATGCAATTTATAATACACATGAGCATGCACAAGAAAATAAACTATTAAAAAAAATGTTATAGGGGCCTGATCTGAAATCCGACATATTTATATTGGATAAACACGATCCTCGTTTTCCTGCCCCGACCCTCCAGATTAACCTAAAGGCCTCATCTAACACAACAGCAACAAAGAAGAGCAAGTCATCCAGCCCAGCAAAGTGCAGCCAAAAGCAAACTTCTCACAACAACAGCTGCTACCAGAGAAGAAAACAACATCTTCACTCCAGTAACTGCACTAGCAACATCTAGGCTACAGTAGCCAGCAGCAACAAAACAGAAAGCCCATAATAAACTAAAGAGTGTAGCAACGATGACCTGCAAATCATGGACTAGAACCCTTGAAGATAAGAATACAAATCTACGCTTGAAGAAGAAATAAGACGAAGTCTTAAAGTACTAATAAAGAATGATCTTCCAAAGGCAAGACTTGCAATAGTCTGATAGACAACGACACTTAGCTTTTTACTATATCTGATCTCTACAATTTCTATTTCCGCTATCATGATCACTTATTCCGTTTATATTATGAACTCGTTCAAAGAAGATTTACAGTTTCTGGTTATAGTTTCTAGAGTGCAACTTAGAACACTAACACCAAGCTTTAAATCTTGGTAAGAAGAACCACGCTAAACTAAATCGTAATCATAACTCCTATAGTCCACGGAGCATCGTCAATCACATATCCAATCTCATCACTTATCATATAGGTAAACTAAGAATAATGAAATAGAGCAGGGCATAACATCCAGCAAATCAAAATATTCGAAGTCCCCAAGTTCAACAAAAAACAACACTTATAATTTGTAATCAAACAATTATAACACCACATTGCAACATCCAAAGAACAATCCACACCAAACAAAGATTAAGAACAAGAGAATTATACCAGAATTCGGTAGAAATTTAATTCTGGAAATCTCAAGAACAATGTCCAGTTGCTTGGAAAAACCTCCATTGACTCCAAGAGTATGAACCAAAACCACCAAACTCATCTGCGATATTCTACCATTACCAGGTGCAAGAAATCGAAGAACAATCTTCAAGAACCCTAAAATTTAGGGAAAAAACTCAAGAATAGAAAACCGTTTGATTCAAGGTTTTAAAGAAAGTGGGCGTGCTCGCCGGTGGAGAAGGAGGAGGGAGATGAGAGCTCGCCGGTACGAGAAAGAGGAGGGAGATGAGAGCTCGCCGGTGGAGAAGGAGGAGGGAGATGACAATGGGGCGCCTGATTGAGCTGAACACGGATAAAATGAGAGTTTGTGTTTAATTACCTTAAAGGATGCGCTTTTGAAACTTTAGGAAAATTTTCGTTTAATAAAATAGAAGAAATTAATTTTTTCTCAAAAGTTGCTCTTGTTGTATAAGGGCAACCTTTGATGAGCCACCTATAAGGTTTTTTCCTCTAGTGCTTGATGGGGGTAGAAGGGGGTCAAACTCTTCCAAGTTTGGAAAGACAATTCTATCCAAAGGGGTAATGTTGATGTTTGGGCTTGGCTCATCCATGTCAGATGGGTAACTTGAGTGGAGGAGATCAAGTTAATGTTGGGTAATTTGCCATTTTTGGGTTGGGTGTGGGGTTGGAAGGGGATTTGTGTGGTAAAATGGTAGAAATGGGTTGTTTAAATAAAATGGGAAGTGAGAAAGTGGTTGGGGGTAGTAAACTGGGAAGTGAGAAAGTGGTTAGGGGTTGTCCTATGGATATCGACGGGCGAAGCACCCAAAAGTTTGAGTTCCTGTTTGAGAAGATATCCGTAAAGATCTCCTCTTGGAAATTCCTTTGCTTATCTCAGGTTGGGAAGTTAATCCTTATTAATAGTATAATCGTCGCTTTGGCCTCACATGTTATGGCTCTTTACCTAATCCCAAAAACAGTGCTGAAAGAAATCTCGAGTTTGTTCACCAAGTTCTGGTGGGCGACATCTTTGGAAAGGAAACCTATTTACTGGAGGGCACGGTCTCTCCTAGAGAAACATACTACGGAAGGGGGTTTATACATGAAAAATATCGAGAAACTCAACATCGCACTTATGGGGAAACAAGCATGGCGTATCCACTACAACCCTCAGATTTTGGTAAGCAAGGTAGTTACAGGAAAGTACGGTGCCTCACCTATTGCGAAAAGCCGTGCTCAAAGTCAGCTGGGCCGTGTTTCTTGGAGCTTCAGGAGCATGGTTAGAGCTTCGTCGAATTTGGGGGAAGGGGTAGGAATGCGAGTAGGGGATGGGAAATTTATTGATATAGAAAGAGATGCATGGGTGCAAGGAGCTAAGGTAAAGAAGAAGGAAGGAGCAGATCCTCACCTACGGTGGGTGGCTGATCTCCTCACAAGTGAGGGTCAATGGAACCCCCCGAAGGTTTGGGATAGTTTTGATGGCCATACCGCGAGAAGGATTCTAGCTATTCATGTCACCAAGGAGTGTAAGGAGGATGAGTTAGAGTGGATAGGCTCAACAAATGGTATCTACTCGGTGAAGTCGGGGTATGCTTTCCTTCTAGGAAAAAACCTTGAAAGAAGGGTAAATCCCTCTTTTTGGAAGACTTTCTGGAAAATGAAGATTATGCCCACTTGGAAATAATTCTTGTGGAAATTGATAAATAGGGTTGTTCCCTCTTGTACCAACCTCCGTTCGAGAGGAGTGGTGTTAGATGTTTGCTGTAAAAATTGTAAAAGTGAAGAGGAGTCACTTGAACACCTTTTTAGGATTGCGAGATGATTAAAAGGGTTTGGAGCATAGCCCATTGAGGCTACGGGTGGAGGGTTGTGAAATTCCAATCTCGCAATGGGTGAGAAATTACCTGAATTACTTCCCAAAATGTGAGGAAAGTAGGGAGGAAAAACTCATTCGCTTCGTGGCTTCCTTGTTGAGTATTTGGGTCAATAGGAATAAGATAGTCTTTAGAGGGTCTTCCCCTAACCCGAACTGGATTCTTTCGAGCATAGAGGAAAATTATGGTAGATGTTGGAAGTTCGAAGAGAGGAAGGAGGGAGGCATAACTTTAGCGAGGCTTAATGCTAATGGTTTAGGGAAATCAGGGTTTTGGTCGACGAGCATCAGTGGAGGTTCTTCACCAACATGTATTCAGATTGACGGCGCATGGAAAAAACAAATAAAAAAGGGAGACGTAGAGTGGACAACAGGTACGGGATGGTGGAGTAATCATGAAGGCATAGTCGTTTTGGGAAATCAACATGTTTTGGCTGCTTCTCCTTTACAAGCCAAAGCTCTGGCTTTGTGGTATGACATTCTAGCACTGCTACCTACGACAAAGAGGATTGAAGTTTATACAGATTGCGTGGAGCTGGTTCGATCTTTTGAAATCCCGAAAAACACAAAGTCTGAAATTAGGAGTATTTTAATTGATATTATGTTACTTGTAACTGGTTTTGAGTATTTTTTGTATTTTTAAGGTTCCTAGAACCCAAGTAGCTAAAGCCCATGATCTAGCCATCAAAGCTAGAAAAGGGGAATAGCTGTTTTACCTTGTTTGTCCTTCTGCCAAAAAAACAAAAAAATCAATCAAGAAATTGAAATGAGTAGAAAGTTTCCCCATGACGGGATGCCCAAATGTTTCACAAGTCTGTGAAAATTGCTCTTATAATCTCGTTGATTTGTTGTTTCATTCCGCTCTTACTTGCTCTACTTTGGTAATAAATTCTAAATATTACTCGTACGTGAGTGAAGTCTTCATTATAAAATATCTGGTCATCTCTAATGACATACCCCTTGTAACACCTTAATAATTTCTAACTTTTACAAAATCATTTTCTCAAATAAATAAAATAAAAATACTGGAGTATTACTGGCTTACCGCTACTATGATAAATGTTTGATACAAGTATCAAAATAATGTAGCGAAACTAACAAACTAACAAACTAACTAGGTTTCAAATAATTATACTCCCCATAAATCACGGCCCCCTCTAGTGAGAGAAAATGAAGAGAGAGAGTCTCTCTCAGAAACACAAGCCCCCAGATCGGTCCGTTAACTCAACTCTGTTCACTCCATTTTTCAGTAAAAATCCATGGATTTTTCCAAATCAAAGACAACACCTCATGAAATTGTACAAGAAATACCACCTGTTAGGTTATGATACATATGAATAAACATAAATCATGCGGAAAAAC
The DNA here is from genome assembly GCF_020520425.1 of Spinacia oleracea. Taxonomy (NCBI): domain Eukaryota; kingdom Viridiplantae; phylum Streptophyta; class Magnoliopsida; order Caryophyllales; family Amaranthaceae; genus Spinacia; species Spinacia oleracea. The sequence continues at coordinate 41,608,551 of NC_079488.1, forward strand.
CATAAAGCCAGGAAACATATTATTAACACATAATCATTTAGCATAATTCAGATGCATACACTTTGTATCGTGCCCTCCCTAGCTGCGCCCGAACCGAACAAGAACAAGTCTTTAGGATTCCAATTGTCGTCCCTCCGTAGATAGTCCACAGCACGTCCGTATCCGCCTTAAGCTTGACCAACTAGAATCGCCCTTAAGGTAGTATGAAATTCGGCTATTATGGGGCAAGAGAGTGACTGATTTTTCTTGAAAATCTTACCTTTGAATATTTCAATTCTCAATGTAAATATGTGACCCTAGACACCTATTTATAGAGTTATGGAAAAGGTCTTGTAATCCTACTAGGATACGAATTAATTAACTTAGAATCCTAGTAGAACTCTAAATCAATTAATTTATCCTTTTAGGTTTAGGATTTAATCATATGTAGAATCCCGATAGCTTTAGGATTCACAAACACTCACGCACGCACGAGCCGCACGCCCATGCGCAAGCCTCGCGGCCCACGCACGGCGCACAGCCCCGCAGCCCATTATGCGCGCGCGCCAAGGCTTGGCTGGGCCTGGCCTTGCGCTGGGCCTGGTCGAGCTTGGCGTGTGTTTGTTGCGTGTTTGCTTGCTGGGCGATGGCCCGGCTTCGTGCTGGGCCTTCGTCTGGCAGGCCTCGTCCGATGCTAATCCGTACGATACGCTTCCGATTAAATTCTCGATTCCGGAATTTATTTCCGATACGAACAATATTTAATATTTCCGATTTCGGAATTAATTTCCGTTTCGAACAAATATTTAACATTTCCGTTTCTGGAATTATTTTCCGATTTCGATAATATTTCCGATTCTGACAATATTTCCGTTTCCGGCAATATTTCCGATTCCGGCAATATTTCCATTTCCAATAATATTTTCCGATACGTACCATGTTTCCGTTTCCGGCAACATCTACGACTTGGATAATATTTATATTTCCGATACGATCCATATTTCTGTTTCCGGAGTATTCATTTCTTGTTTATGACGATCTCAGCTCCCACTGAAACCAAGACCCGTCGATTCCGAATATCCATAGATGGAGTATTTAATGCCATTAAATACTTGATCCGTTTACGTACTATTTGTGTGACCCTACGGGTTCAGTCAAGAGTAAGCTGTGGATTAATGTCATTAATTCCACTTGAACTGAAGCGGCCTCTAGCTAGGCATTCAGCTCACTTGATCTCACTGAATTATTAACTTGTTAATTAATACTGAACCGCATTTATTAGACTTAACATTATATGCATACTTGGACCAAGGGCATTATTTCCTTCAGTCTCCCACTTGTCCTTAGGGACAAGTGTGAATTTCCTAATTCCTTTGTCGCTCGATGCTTGCTCTTGAACATAAGGTAAGAGTTGTCATCCTTATTACGTCCAGAGGTGTTTCTCGGTTTCAGAGTTCAACTGATCAAATAAACAGATAATGATAGCCTATAATTCATCCGAGCACGGCCATGCATTTTACAGTTTCTAGCTCTCCGCGTGGCCTTGTACAACTTTTAAGCATCTCATCCCGATTTATGGGAGGACAATCCCAATCTTGCGATCTTGAGATCAGACTTCGTTTGATAGGTGATTACCTGAGCGTTGCCTTTATAGCCTCCTTTTACGGTGCGACGGTTGGTCAACGTCAAAGTAACCAGTTCTCAAACAAGTAATCTCAAATCACTCAGGTATTGAGGATTTAGTGTCTAATAATTTTAATGAAATTTACTTATGACAGATTTTCATCTCTTACAGTAAAATTTCATAGGTCTTTCCGATACTAGTCTTCCCAAAGTAAGTATCTATGCAAATGATTATGACATTGCCATGTCCACATAGTTCAAGAAACAGAACTACTAGTCATCTTGCATTCTAGTCGTCTAACGTTTTCTATGCGTCCATCTTTATTAGAAAACTCCGACCAGGGACCATTTTCAACTTTTGACATTCAAGTTCACTTGATAGACATTTCTTAGTCACAGGATTGGTCCTGACAGTCTATCTTGAATATATCGTCAAATTTAAGGGACTCATCATTTAATACTAAACCAAGATTAAATGAAATATGAAAATACATTTCATATATGATAAATGTTCAACCCCATTGTTTTACAACCATGGGCCTCAAACCCATCTTTAAAACAGTTTATGAAATTCAAAGCTATGCTTGATTTCCAGTGCTACAACGTGAGTGTTGCTTCTCACTTGTTGCATAGGTTTAGTTATCATGCTTTGCCAATCTTAATATGCTTTTCATCGAATGTTCTTCGAGATATGATGATAAGATCTTTTGAGTTTGTTTATTATGTGATTTAGTCTTTCTTGCTACAATAGTGGTTCTACGCATTTTGCAATGAAGAACCATCAAGCCAACAGACATGTGATCTACCCAAGTTCAGTGAAGAACACTTTAACATAAACAACCCTGTTTTATTGCTTCTTAGGCAATAAGTACTTTTACTTCAACTGTATAGGTTGCTAGTGATGGTTTGTTTGGATTTGCTTATCCAAGCAGTTCACGGATATGTGGAAGAATTTCTAGCTGTATCTTAGAACATAGAAATTAATTTTTAATTTCCCACGCAACAACTCATGGTCTCCAATCCATGTTGCCATTTCAAACCACGATGCATATAGCTCGTTCTTTGCCAATGGTTAACTCCAAAGGAATCTTGCTTGATCCTTTGCCAGTGTTTATGCGTGTAGCATCAACTATTTAGTATATCTTTATTTCCTTGAATCAAGAACTATTCCTATGTACCTTTTCAAATACCATAAGTTTTTCTTGATCTCAATCTAGTTGATCTTCACTTAGATCAATAGAGATTGGTATATGTTCGTCATGCCTAAAGTCATACGATACGTTTTTGGCGATCCTCATATTATATCATACATGATAAATTCTTTTGCAGAATAATTCCCAATTGAATTCTATTCATGTAACTTTAGCTCATTCTAGTAGATACTAAATCCAGCTAAATTCTTTGACATATAATATAGGTTAAGAATCTCACTTAGATCCTTTGATGTTTAACTTAGTAAATGCTTATACATAGTTCAAACATCCTTTACTTAGATTTATTCACATGGGTCGAATATCTCCAATGGAGTCTTTCGTGTTTGATTTAGTAAATGCCATTACTTAATCTAAAACAAGATCTTTGTAAATAGATCTTAATACCCACTATGTACTAAGTTTCGCCATGGTCCATCATGGATGAATAATTTCAAATCTAAGTCATTAGCATTTGAATGTTATTTCACAATAGAGAGATATGTGTGTGATACACATAGGACCAATTAATTTTATGTACTCCCACTAAACTTCTTATATATCTATAAGAATTATGTACATTTTATGAAACTAAAATACTTATTAGCTTCACTAAAATACAATTCCAATTCCCAATTGCTTGCTTAAATCTATACTTAGATTTCATAAGCTAGCATTCATTATTTCAAGCATTATTTGGATCCACAAATCCTATGACATGCCATGTACATAGTTTTCTTCCAACATTTGATCGAGGAATGCGTTTTGTCATCCAATTGCCATATGTACCAATATGCAATCATTGCTTGAATTATAGACTTGAGCATTACGATTATGCATGAGATTTCAACACAATCCATGCCATGAATTTGCTTGTATCCTTTAGCAACTAATCTAGCTTTGTGTTGTGAACACAATTCCATGTTTTATGGTTTTTATCCTTAAAACCAACTTGCAACCAATAGGTGTGAAACTATTCTTGCAAATCAACAAAATGTCAATTTTGTCATCAAAACATTGATTATGTTTTATGGCCTTGAACCATCTAAAACATTTGAGTCTATATATGGCCTCTAACCATTTTGGGGAATCTAGGTTTCGTCATAGCTTTCTTATAAGTCACAAACTCATTAGTCTACATGATAATAGTTTGACGGCAAGTTGTAGGTTTCTTCACTATCTAGTAGAAGAATTGCATAGTGACCTGAACTCCATGTTTCTTCACTATCTAATAGAAGAATCTCATAGTTTCAGTGACTTGAACTCTATGCCTACTTGGGTATAGAACATCAAACAATAGAATATCAATAGCCACTTGGAAGTCCTTTGAATATTCCGTTCTCCTTGAAGCACTTGTAAAGTCTTCTAAGAGATGTCTATTCTTTAAAGCCACTTCTAAAGTCCTTAATTAATAAGTGTTCGGATTTTCTGAAGAACTTCGAAAAGCCTCCGGAATGTCCATTTATGTTTGTTGTTCGCCTAGAAGACTTTCGAGGTCTATTTTCTCCCACTTGTCATTTTGGAAACGAATCTCCAAAAGGACATTATTTCGAGCAAACAAACATTATGTTCTCAAAAATTCGTGGTAGAAACAATACCCTTGTGTCTCATTTGAATAAATCACAATGAAACATATATCTATACTTGGGCCTTAGTTTGTCGAATAACAAACACTAAGCTCCCACTGAGTTTAACAACTCTTTAGATATATATTATGAAAAGATATTCTGAAATTACTTTTCAATAGCTTTGACGAATTTGGTTTAGTTTGGTGGTAGTTGAGCATTTTGCTTTAGAAATTATAGGAAAAGTCTTTATGATCCATCATTGATCGAATCAAGTACTAATCGACTTCGATCATTCCAACTTAGATATGTCATATCTTATGGAGCTAGATTGTGAATTTTACTACACACAATCATTGATGATCATTCTTGACTTAAGTAATCATGAACATGATCTAACCTAGATCTTTATGATTTCTTGCCAAGTGGGATTTATACTTCTGAATCTTTAAACTAGCCAAAAAGATTCAAAGTTATATCACATTGAGTAAATAAACCTATATTCACTCAAATCTGTGTGAAATAATAAAGTCATAAAACATTTCTTTAGCTTTGAACTCTATCGTCTAGGCGTTCTAACAATAGTTCATATCTTTTGTTACTTTCAACAAGTAAGACTAACTTACCTTGAATGATCTAGAAATCAATCAACTTTCAAAAGTCCATCAAAATAGAGCTTTAGAACGTTAACTTGTTGACATGGTCTAAGCAACAATGCCAAAGGTTAGTGGAACTCAAATCAAGGGGTTGATTTGAACCTAGTAAAGTTTTTATTGTTAAAGAGTTGTTTGTTTTAATCAAGCATATTGACTCAACCCGTAAATGACCATTTCATTCAAATAAACAAACAAACATTGTTTTTGTTTTTCTTGAATGTGAGTCTTTTTGTGTTCGAAGCAGAAATTCATGTATGCTGATTATGGAACGAAATAGCCATTAAGTTCCAGCCTTGAAAGGACTTAAAACAAACTAGATGACCCTAAAACTAATGTAGCATTGCCATGCTTCATTTCCCACTTGTAGGTCATTAGTGTATCCTAGATTCCATTGTTTGAGTTATTACCGAAGTAAAAACCTCAAGCGGTATATGATACCAAGGAAGTTTGATTGCTAGGTCACTTCTCTTTAAACATAAACTTATAGGTAGAAACGGAATCGTAAATTTCTTTCATTTATTCCTTGTTTTCCTATTTCTTGTACCCTCTCTAATAGCCTTAAGAATTGAATTCTCTAGTGTTGACTTTTATACTTTGTTTAGACATGTCCAATGTCACTTCAACAAAGTTCTTACCATTTATGTTGAATATTCTGTTTCAACTAGATGATCTTACCAGAAGCTTCTAAAGTTCTCTAAGCATCGATCTATTCGAATGTCTAGGGACTAGACTCATTCGAGAATTAAATGGAAAAAGATTTTAGGTTGTTAACCATTGGTAAAGCTGAGTGTTTATGATCTCAAAACTTAAATTGTATTTTGAGTTCACAAGCACCAATCGGTTCGCCATTCGAATTTGATACTCGAAAACAACCATAAAAGTCGCTAAAAGAAACGTACATTTTAAATTGCTCATTTTCTCTCATTTCCGTGAATCGTTCTTGGATTCACTACCAATCGAGGAAATTTACTGTTACCTTTCTAAAAGGATTTATTGCAGTGCAAGATATAATTATAAACAATAATTAAAACATACATTGAAGCATGCAAAGTTTAAACATTTATCATGAGTAGTAACTTGAAAATTAAAGCATTCATGCAATTTAAACAAGTTATTAGCATTTTATTCGAATTTATTGTTCCGGCAGGTGTTAATAAAATGATTCCAATCTTCCGATAAAATCATTGAAGAATTAAGCACATTATGTATTTTGACTCAATTCTAAAATATTTTAGGTAAGCAAAAGCCTTTTGCTAATAGTCTAGAAACTACTCTTGGTTGATAGGTACGTCTAAGAACTTATTAGAAAAACCTATCGAATTTGCCACGACATAAAAGGACTCCTTACTTATATCGTTAAGTTTCACCAAAACTAACATGTACTCACAATTATTTGTGTACCTTACCCCTTTAGGATCAATAAGTAACACCTTGCTGAGCGTAAAACTATTAATTGAAGCATACAAAGTCTAAACATTTATCATGATTAATAACTTGAAAATTAAAGGAATCATGCAATTTAAACAAGTTATTGGCATTTTATTCGATTTTATTGTTCCGACAGGTGTGAATAAAATGAATCCAAGATCCTTAAATCATTGAAGAATTAAGCACATTATGTATTTAGACTCAATTCTAAAATATTTTAGGTAAGCAAATCCTTTGCTAATAGTCAAGGAACTACTCTTGGTTGATAGGTACGTCTAAGAACTTATTAGGTAAACCTATCTCATTTTCCACGACATAAAAGGACTAGCTCCTTACTTATATCGTTGAGTTTCACCAAAACTAACATGTACTCACAACTATTTGTGTACCTTACCCCTTTAGGATCAATAAGTAACACCTCGCTATGGCAGAAAACTATTACTAAGATTGATGTAAAGGTTATCCAAGTAAGTGTTACTTTGGCATGGCACCTTTTAACTCTTTTTTTAAAAAAAAGTTTGGAACTTAAGGATTTTACTATGTTGGTTAGATTTTAAGTGAACTAAAATCCTTAATCATGCAACATAATCAAGCCACAATCTCATGCATAATTAAGACATATTTAAAACAATAAATAACTTAAAGCATGCATAAGATATAAATGTGATCTAGTATGGCCCGACTTCATCTTGAAGCTTCAACTTCAAACTCCGTCTTGAAAATGGATTGGAAACTCCGTCTTGAATTTCACCGTGGGAGGCGCCATTTTCTTCAAATAGGATCAGCTATAATTAAACTAATTACAACTATTTGATGGTACGCAGACCATATTTGAATTGAAAAACAAACTTTGGTGCATTAGACCAATTACATTCAAATTAATGGTACGCAGACCATATTTTCTATCCTATTTGGGCCATACAGTCACTTCATAACCTGCAAAACAGTACATATACAATATATACCATTCACCCATTCATTATCATGAATGGCCCACATAGATGGTTAGTAAAACACATTGTATGCATCACATAAATATTTGCAGCAATTAATCAAGGGCACCAATAATCTACCAATTATTCAGTCCTTATTAATTCTAATCAAGTTGTTTAACCTTAAAGGATTTGTAGACCTAATCAAGAGTTTATGACTAAAATTACTCCCACTTAAACCAATAAATTCATATGCTTTACTAATTTTAAACATAAAAATGTATTTCTAGTCTAACTGGAAACATACAAATTTAATTAAAATTTAAAGCTCATATAAATTTATAATTGAATCCATTAATTTAATTTATTTTTCAGTTGAATTAAATGAATTTACATTAATTCAAAGTTTAATTTTAGTAAAATAATTAGTATAATAAAATTTATAATAATTATAATATTCAAAATTAAAATCCGAGAAAAGAATTTAAATTATCAATTTTAAAATTAATTAAAATTATTTCCGAACTGAAAATCTCAAATTAAAATTCAAAACGATTCAATCGTAACACGACGAGCACTTGAGCTTGCGCCCAAGTCCCATCGTGTGCAGGACTGGTCGCTGCACAAGGCACACATAGCTCCACGCAACACGCAGCCACAGGCCACACGCACACGCAACCATCGCTGGCTACGCTGCGCGCAGCCTCTCTGCTGTGTTGCGCCGGCTGCTGCTTTCCCTCGCGAGGCATCGCTCACTGCACGCGAGCCATCTGGCGCGAGCCTTCGCTCGCTGGCGCGAGGCAGTGCACGCTGTGGCGCAGCTCGCTTGCTGCCCACACGCGACTGCTCGCTTTGCCCTGCCCCTCGCCCACGCCCATCGCATAGCAAACACGACCAGCACCTTTGCTTCGCGCGCGCGCCATGCTATGCTGCTCGCTGCATTCGTACCGCACGGGCGACGAGCTCCCTTGCTCGTCGTCGCGTGCCCGCACTATACAACACCCCTTAAGGGTAACACGTAGCTTCCTTTGCTTTGTGCGTGCAACATTTATGAGCGTTTTCAGAAAAATTTAAAATTTTTAATTTAAAATTAACGATAAATTAATAAATCATTTTAATTTCATAATTAGGGCGAAAGATCGAAAATTTATTAATCAATTAATTTCCGATTAACATGGATTCAAATCTAGGTCATATAAATTTAAAATTTAACATAAATTAACAATTTTTATGGTGGATTTTAATCATGGATACCTAATTAAATTATTAATTAATTATGAAAAACAAATCAATTCTAAATTATTCGAATTTCAACAAATTAATCATAATTACAAATTAGGTTGTATAATTAACAAGTCTAGGCATTCATAATTGTTAAACATATACTGTAGGTCAATCAAAAACTCAAGATTTATCAACAAGAATCGCAAATATTCAATTTAACATATTAAATTTACAAACTTTTGTGTTCGAAAAACTTAAACCTCCAAAAAGTCATAGTTAGGCTTCGAATTTGGGAATTCTGGGTTCGGCCGAAAAATAGAAATTTTGTCAAAATTTTAGAATGCCTTTTACATGCGAAATTGACACAAAAATCACTCGATTTGGTTGAGTAACGAATATTCTGCCGAAAAACTGCGTACATATAATTAAATAAACCCAATTTGCAATTAATTACGAAAACTAATCACCCCTTTAATTCCTTGCAAATTTGTAAAATTTAACCATGTTCATGCAATTTAGATTATGAAAATAATAAGAGGCTCGTGATACCACTGTTAGGTTATGATACATATGAGTAAACATAAATCATGCGGAAAAACCATAAAGCCGGGAAACATATAATCATTTAGCATAATTCAGATGCATACACTTTGTAGCGTGCCCTCCCTAGCTGCGCCCGAACCGAACAAGAACAAGTCTTTAGGACTCCAAGTGTCGTCCCTCCGTAGATAGTCCACAGCACGTCCGGATCCGCCTTAAGCTTGACCAACTAGAATCGCCCTTAAGGTAGTATGAAATTCGGTTATTATGGGGCAAGAGAGTGACTGATTTTTCTTGAAAATCTTACCTTTGAATACTTCATTTCTCAATGTAAATATGTGACCCTAGACACCTATTTATAGAGTTATGGAAAAGGTCTTGAATCCTACTAGGATACAAATTAATTAACTTAGAATCCTAGTAGAACTCTAAATCAATTAATTTATCCTTTTAGGTTTAGGATTTAATCATATGTAGAATCCCGATAGCTTTAGGATTCACAAACACTCACGCACGCACGAGCCGCACGCCCATGCGCAAGCCTCGCGGCCCACGCACGGCGCACAGCCCCGCAGCCTATTATGCGCGCGCGCCAAGGCTTGGCTGGGCCTGGTCGAGCTTGGCGTGTGTTTGTTGCGTGTTTGCTTGCTGGGCGATGGCCCGGCTTCGTGTTGGGCCTTCGTCTGGAAGGCCTCGTCCGATGCTAATTCGTACGATACGCTTCCGATTAAATTCTCGATTCCGGAATTTATTTCCGATACGAACAATATTTAATATTTCCGATTTCGGAATTAATTTCCGTTTCGAAAAAATATTTAATATTTCCGTTTCCGGAACTATTTTCCGATTTCGATAATATTTCCGATTCTGACAATATTTCCGATTCTGACAATATTTCCGTTTCCGGCAATATTTCCGATTCCGGCAATATTTCCATTTCCAATAATATTTTCCGATACGTACCATGTTTCCATTTCCGGCAACATCTACGACTTGGATAATATTTATATTTCCGATACGATCCATATTTCCGTTTCCGGAGTATTCATTTCTTGCTTATGACGATCTCATCTCCCACCGAAACCAAGATCCGTCGATTCCGAATATCCATAGATAGATGGAGTATTTAATGCCATTAAATACTTGATCCATTTACGTATTATTTGTGTGACCCTACGGGTTCAGTCAAGAGTAAGCTGTGGATTAATGTCATTAATTCCACTTGAACTGAAGCGACCTCTAGCTAGGCATTCAGCTCACTTGATCTCACTGAATTATTAACTTGTTAATTAATACTGAACCGCATTTATTAGACTTAACATTATATGCATACTTGGACCAAGGGCATTATTTCCTTTACCACCTACTGTTGATTATTACCCAATGAAAAAGCATGTAAGGAAGATATGCATGAGGAGTGTATTAGTGAGAATACTACATCTTCTGCTGATAGCTTATGCAAAAATCAAATTTACTCCAAATTCACTCATCCAGTCCCGTTTTTATGCTGATTGCATCTCAAAAATTGGGCAGCCGTTTTCGATCCAAACCCACTCATCTCCCCCATCTCTCAATTATTCTGCAAATCTGAAAAAATCTCCATTGAGTAATTTATATTATCGGATAAAACCATGCTCATCCTTTATGTCAAATACTAATTTATGGAATACCCCTCTTCCCCCAAATCTGGGTTTTAGAGATTTGAAGTTAATTACATCAAAAATGTGTGGCTCGCATGCACACATCCAAAATAGTCGGAGAATCCCTAAAAATGAACCGCTGACATCAATGGATGTATATCACCAGTTTTCAGATTGATCCTCCACCGTGGACAGCTGGATGCTCTATTATCAGGCAGATCAAGATTTGACTCCCCATTTGGAGGTACCCTCTTCTTTGCTATATTTTTTAATTGAATATTTTGCTTACATACCCCACGTGGCTCCCTCCCCTCATTGAAATATTATCTACATCATTTGGTGGATACTTCAAATGAAGTTCCAGTATAATTTTATTGGTGGTATAATTTATTATGTGTTTATAAATAATCTTATATCCCATGACTATTTCTTTTACTGGCTTATTGGGCCTAATTCCAATTACAATGCATTTCGTTGGGTTCTAAATTCTTATGTTCTGTATGCTTTGGACTTCCCTAGAAACAACATTTATGTCAACTTACACGCTCTTACTATATACTTATTAGTCCCCCCTAAAATGAATCCCTTAGTTATTACCAACTTAAATAACTTTTCTGACCCTTATAAAAATAGACCACACGTGGCCTCTTATTCTCATGGCTCACCCATTAACATATTTAGGTGTCAAAAGAGGAATTATTGCAATACTAATTCGTGTCAACAAAATGAAATTATCCTAGTGTTTATTTACATTGATATCAGTTATTTTTCTACCCTCAAAAGACATTCCCTATATTTTAATTTGGCGCCTAACTTTGTTACTAATATAAATAATACCAGTCCCCTCTACTCCAGGACCACTCACCCTCATTCAGTTCCTTACATAGAATATATATGCTTTACTCAGTCACAAATGACCAATATATCACCTCGCCCTAGCTATGCAGCTTTGGTCTCAGCCTTTCTAAATTTTCATTCCCTCTCTGGGACCCAACCTAGTTCTGAGGGAATTGACACTCACATTGGTAATGGAATTTCAGGCCCTCCCGCACCCCCATCAGTCCAACTGCTTAAATATCAGAATCAACCTATTTATGCCACTTCCCCTACTACAAGAGATGATCCACATGAAAAGTATATGCGTAACACTTCCTCTACCCCCTTGAACCCTAAAGTTAAGACCATTATCACTCCCGCCCCTAATGACGATGTTACTCGTGAAATGCTTACAACTTGTCTGGTAGGTAAAGTGTTTGGTGATCCTGTCCCCAAAAGAGTAATTGAAGGGAAAATGCGTAGAAACTGGATGTTAAAAGGGGATATTAATATGTTACCTATGGGGAATTAATGGTATCTAATTCAGTTTTTTAATGAAGAGAATAAGTATTTAGTTTGGGAGGGGAGGCCTTGGTTTGTTCAGGGTTTAAACTTTGTTCTTCTTAATTGGTTTCCCTCGTTTTGCCCTTACACAACTCCTGTTGATAGAATTGACCAATGGGTCAAGCTCCACCTTCTCCCTGTCCATTACTGGTCCGACTCTTGCTTAAAAGAACTTATATCCTCTGTTGGTAATTATGTAAAAATGGACGACTATACCAAATATCGGAGAAAGGTCAGGTTTGCTAAAGCTCTAGTTAATATCTCTGTGACCAATCCCATTCCTGGTTCCCTATGTATTAATCTGAAATCTGAAGTAAAAACATCCATTTGAATTATGAAGGTATGGTTGAAGTCTGTCCTCTGTGTGGTCTTGACACTCATAATTTAGATGCATGTCCAAATAAATTTCAATCTCATATGCATATGTTAGTGGAAAAACTTAACATAAACCCTGACCAGACTCAGGAAAACAACTCATCTCCCCTTGACCCTAATGTTCCTATTCCTGGAAAATGGATCAAAGTTACCCCCCATTAAGAAGTATGCTCCTAGAACAAGAAAACCAGTGCTTAAACCTGATCAAGGGGGTCTAATTCACCTTACACCACAAAATCAAGTATCCCAAATCCATGTCTCAACCCCTAAGCACCAAACTCCAGCTGTCAACCAAATTCAGCTACACTCAAATATGTATGATCCACTATTAGCTACTGAAAACTTCGAAGATATGCTGAGGGAAGCCTCTGATCACGAAGCTCTTCTCCTGGAGAATACCATGTCTGCAATGAGCTTGTCCAAGGCTTCAGATTTCTCTTCTCCACTTTTTGAGTATGTCTCCAATCTTCCTTTAGGCACCGGACTATCCCCTGAAGAAGAAAGAGAATTTTTTGATGCCATGGGAATAGACCAGCCTCTATCATCTGATTCAGGTAAAAGAAGAAGAACTGAGGATGCTGAAGACTCAGCAAACTCGAAGTCCTCAAAAAAATGAATACACACCTGATGGTTGCTGCCCTTATGCTATATAATGCTAATGATTCCTAATATCAATACACATTGTTTGTATTGATGCATATAAGGTTTTCAATATATAATGATGCATATATATGTAGAATATATGATAGAACTAGGTGATTGTGTTACCCTTGTAGAATATATAATGAAGCATATATATGATCAATATGTACTGCTATGGCCACAAATAATCTTGATTAATAAAAGTATAATTATTAGTAACTTACTTGCCCATATGTTTATTGATTTACATTGTCTTAGTGTATTTAAATCATACGTAATAGATAATACAAAGTCTCTTTCGTTGTGCACATTCCCATGGATGACACTCCATTTCTTTACTTATGTTGCTATCCCTTATCAATTTTTTCATCCGGTTACTCATACACCCAGCAAACAATTCCTTAGAATAATCTCTTCTTTTGTTCTTGGACATAAACCTTTCCCATATTGCATACTATTAGGCAGAAGCTCCTTTGATAATATACACCTTGATGCTTACAATTTGAAATACATCAATATATTGAAACTTCTAATTTGCCTATCTCTACTCATAAAAACGAAGTATATAGTATATTCTTGACTCGTCGTACGATACTAGTCTTGTCGCCTCTATGGCAAAAACTTGTACTGTATTTCTTTAATCTGAATAATATTCTCAATTGGTCATGTTATGTATCGTTTTCCTTGACCCTTTGCATTTTTCTAAATTGTTCTAATTATTTTTGTATACAAAATGAAGCAAAGAATACAATTGTAGAAAAAAACTAAAGGAAATAATGCCCTTGGTCCAAGTATGCATTTAATGGTAAGTCTAATAAATGCGGTTCAGTATTAATTATACAAGTTAATAATTCAGTGTGATCAAGTGAACTGTATGCCTAGCTAGAGGCCACTTCAGTTCAAGTGGATTAATGATATTAATCCACAGCTTACTCTTGACTGAACCCGTAGGGTCACACAAATAGTACATAAACGGATCAAGTATTTAATGGCATTAAATACTCCATCTATGGATATTCGGAATCGACGGATATTGGTTTCAGTGGGAGTTGAGATCATCAAAGGCAAAGAAATGAATTCCGGAATCGGAAAATTAATCGGAAGCGCGTCGTACGAATTAGCATTGGACGAGCTTGCTAGACGAAGGCCCAGCACGAAGCTAGGCCCACGTCCAGCAAGAAGCTAGGCCCACGTCCAGCAAGAAGCTAGGCCCACGTCCAGCAAGCAAGGCACGCCACACAAACAGCCCAAGGCTGCGCCAGGCCCACCGCATGGCAGGCCCAACGCGCGCCTAGGCTGCAGCGTGCTCGCGTGGGCTTCGTGGCTCCGTGGGCTTTGCGCGGGCATGGCATGCGCATGCGGGCCATGCTCGTGTGAGTGTTTGTGCTTCCGTACGAAACCTAAATCATGTAGGATTCGTTTAATGATCAAATTCCTATTCCTAATGGATAAATTAATTAATAGAGTTTTAATTAGATTCTAGTTAATTAATTCGTTTCCTAGTAGGATTCCAACACCTTTTCCATAGCCTATAAATATGTGGTTAATGCTCACAATGTATAACGAGTTTTATGTATTAAAAAAGAGAGAATATTTAAGCAAAAATCCAGTCACCTATTTTTCTTAAAATCAGCCGAAAATTATAGTACCTTAAGGGCGAGTCTAGTTAGTCAAGCTTAAGGCGGATCCGGACGTGCTGTGGACTTTCTACGGAGAGACGACACTTAGAGTCCTAAAGTCTTGTTCTTGTTCGGTTCGGGCGCAGCAAGGGAGGAAACGCTACAAAGAGTATGCATCCTAATTATGCTAATTGTTATGTGGAAATTAATTTGGATTCCTGGCTTTAATGGTTTTTCCGCATGATTTATATTCAGTTATATGTATCATAACCTAACAAAAACTGGTGCTGGAAGATTTATTGCTCAGATTGTTATGTACTGATATTTTTCAATCTCCAAAATCTATACAGTACAATCCTTCTTCGGCAGTGGTGGAAGTACTTCACATCTATTTCGGTTACATGGATAAACAATCTTGTAAGGCAATTTTTTTTTTTTTATATTTGGATAGTTGATATTATTGATCCTATACGACATTGTGGTGGAATGTGGGTTTGCTGGAACCAGGTTAATATTGATATTCAAATTGTTTCCCTTCATCATAGAACTGCCCACCTCATTGTTGTAGATAAGGCTAAATGTTTTACTTTCGCCCTCTTTGGTCTCTACGCTCCAGCTCAAGAAAGTGAGAAGATGTTGTTTTGGAACTCTTTTGCTGAATTGATCCAATCATGTACAATTCCTTGGTGTATTATCGGTGATTTTAACGAACTTTTAAGCTTAGCAGATAAAAAAGGTGGGATACCACTCACTTTACGACGATGTTTAAAACTACAACGCTTCGCTCAACTTACTAATGCCAATGACATTCCACCCATAGGTTCCTCTTTCTCTTGGAAGAAATTAATTCACAATCATCTTATATATGAACGATTAGATAGAAGCTTAACAAGCAATGCTTGGTTACAACTATATCCTCACGCAGCTTTGTCATACGAACATTTCTCATGCTCAGATCATAGTCTAATCTATCTTTACTTAGACAATTCAGGTCCTCAAAAATTATCGTCATTCAGGTTCCAAGACGCTTGGACTTTAGACACAGAAGCAAAAGCTCTTGTCACTAAAAATTGGAAACAAAAACAGCAAGGATCAAGGTTATTCAGGATCATGCAGAAGTTATATCGCTTAAAATTAGACCTTAAACAATGGAATTTTCGGAAATATGGAAATATTCAAAATAAACTAGCGCTTAATCAAGATAAATTACAAAATGTAGAACAACAAATGAAAATCCACCCAGATAATTACCACATTAAGCAGCACCTCAACAGACTCCAAAAACAACGTGAACGATTACTTTCTTTTTGGAAAAAAGTTGTGGGGTAAATATGCTCGAAAGAATTGGTTAACTCAAGGGGATCAAAACTCTCATTTTTTTCACGAGAAGATGAAAATTAGAAAAAGAAAATCCAGAATTTTCCGACTGCAAAATGATACAAATCAATGGGTGGATTCACCTACTGAAATTGCGCAACTGTTTTTTAAGAAATTCTCTACAAGATTTAAATCGGCATATTCACACAATCGTAATAAAAATATTCCTTGGATACAACCTATTGGTACTGCTAAAGATAACGTAGCTCTAACCAAGCCTTTTTTGATATGTCACCTTATAAAGCACCAGGATCTGATGGTTTTGGACCTAAATTTTTCAATACTAGTGGCCCACTATAGGCACTAAGATATGTAATGCAATTAGGGGTTTCTTTCATAGTGGAATTTTATTACGACAACTTAATCACACGATTATCACGTTAATTCCAAAAGTGGATCACCCAAATAAAGCACATCAATTCCGACCCATTAGTTTATGTAGTACCATTTACAAAGCTATTTCCAAAATATTGGTTAATCGACTTAAACCTTACCTAAAGAAAATGATTGGCCCTTATCAAAATGCCTTTGCTCCTGATCGAGCGATTCAGGACAATATCTTATTAGTACAAGAGATACTCAATATGTACAAATAAATCAAAGAACAAAACCGGGTGGATAGCTTTAAAATTAGATATGGAAAAGCTTATGATCGAGTTGAATGGGACTTTCTTTGGACTACCCTTCAAGCGTTTGGTTTTAACGATACTTAGATTAAGTGGATTAAAGCATGTGTCACAACGATTTCCTATTCCCCGACAATAAACAATAACTCTACGTCATTAATTATGCCCACTAGAAGGTTACGTCAAGGAGATCCCCTGTCCCTTGTCCCCGCATCTATTTGTTATATGCATGGAAGTTTTATCTCGAAAATTACTTATGCACTCTCAAATAAAAAAGAATGGAATTGGGATTAAAATTACCCCTTATGCCCCTACAATTCCAGAATTATTCTTTGCAGATGACAGTTTATTATTTTGCAAAGCTAAATCTTTAGCCTGATCTACTCTACGAGACATTCTCTCAGAATTTTCATCCATGTCAGGACAATTGATAAACTTTCAAAAGTCCTCGATTGTATTCTCTAAACATGTTAACAATCCCAGAAAATGACAGTTGGCAAGATTTTTTTAGTATGACACCTAAGTCATATTTGGGTCGTTACTTAGGTGTCCTCTTTACCTCTACGTCATTTGCCAAACAGAATTTCCAACATCTAGTAGTAAAAGTAGAACAAAAAATGAATAGTTGGTCTTCTAATTTGTTTTCTAAAGCTGGAAAAACAGTATTAATTCAAAGCCACTTGGAGGCTCTTCCATCTTATGCTATGACTACTGCTCGTCTTCCCAAAACAATTTGTAAACCTCTAGATCAAATTAACCAAACCTTCTTCTGGAAACAATCCCCAGAAAAGCAAGGTATTCCTATGATATCATGGGATAAAATATGTCAACCAAAGAACCAAGGAGGATTAGGCTTGCGTAAAACATTAGCAGTTAACTCGGCGTTCTTGGCTAAGTTAGGATGGAAAGTCATTACTAATCACAATAATCTCTGGGTACAGGCAATACATGCCAAGTACCTGCATCACCATACATTTTTTGCATGTAAGCCTCATAAGAAGGACTCCTGGATTTGGAAAAAAATCCTCCAAGTCCGACCACTATTTTTCGGCCGAACTCAGAATTCCCAAATTCGAAGCCTAACTATGACTTTTCGGAGGTTTTAGTTTTTCGAATGCAAAGTTTGTAATTTTAAGATGTTAAATTTAAATATTTGCGATTCTTGTTGTTAAATCTTGAATTTTTGATTGACCTACTGTATATGTTTAGCAAATTTGAATGCCTAAGCTTGTTAATTATACAACCTAATTTGTAATTGTAATTAATTTGTTGAATTTCGAATAATTTAGAATTGATTTGATTTTCATAATTAATTGACGATTTAATTAGGTATCCATGATTAAAAACCACCATAAAAATTGTTAATTTATGATAAATTTTAAATTTTTATGACCTAGATTTGAATCCATGATAATCGAAAATTAATTAATTAATAAATTTTCTATTTTTCGCCCTAAAATTATGAAATTAATATGATTTATTAATTTGTCATTAATTTTGAATTAAAAAGTTTTAATTTTTATGAAATACGCGCATGATTGTTGCACGCACAAAGCAAAGGATGCTACGTGTTACCCTTAAGGGGTGTTGTATAGTGCGGGCACGCGACGACGAGCAAGGGAGCTCGTCGCCCGTGCGGTACGAATGCAACGAGCAACAAGCAAAGGGCGCGCAAGCAAAGCAAGGGAGCTGGTCGTGTGTGGCTCGATGGGCGATGGGGCGAGGGGCAAGACAAGTGCAGCGAGCAAGGAAAGCACGCGTGGGCAGCGATGGATGCTGCGCCACAACGTGCGTTGCCTCGCCCAGCAAGCACGCCAAGGCAAGTAGCCAAGGCAACAACAAGCCCAGCAACGTGCCAATGCGATGGGCGAGTGGGCTGCGCGCAAGCGTGGCTCGCTGGGCCTGCTACATTGGTGCGTTGGTGCTTGGGCTTTGCGGTACGATCAGTCGAGTGACAAGGGGTTTGTTGCTTGTTGGACTTGACGAGGCATGGGCGCAAGCCCATGGCCTTGTCTTGACCCGATTGGTTCGTTTTAATTTTAATTTTGAATTTTCAGTTCGGAAACGATTTTAATTAATTTTAAAATTCGTAATTTAAATTGTTTTCTCGGAATTTAATTTTGAATAATCTAATTATTATAAATTCTAATTTATACTAATTATTTTACTAAAATTAAAACCTTGAATTAATTTAAATTCATTCATTTAATTCAACTGAAAATAAATTAAAAGGATTCAATTATAAATTTATATAATAGAACATGAAAAGCTATAATAGAAAGGGATTCACTGTGCGACGCATGGTATATAGCCGGCTTTCTTTGGATGAGTGGCGAAGCGCACTTTCTGGAATTGGATCTTGTATAAGGTGGGTAGTTCCTTGGTGGGGAATTGCTGCTATGAGACATGCCCCAGGTTCTACTGCTTTAAGGGTGCCAAGCCTCATGATGCTGGTCTTCTACACGCCTGCTAGAGTGATGAGACAGTATGGCTTGAAACAAGAAGTCCTGGATTGTGCTGAAGAGAACCCGAAACCTGTTGCGCTGAATGAAAATCGACTTGAAGTTTGGAGGCGGTATTGGGTCGCCAAACCATTCTTGAGTGTTCAATACCCGCCCGAGCTAAAACTCTGTCTGCAGGGTACATTGTATGGATGAATGGCCCAAGCCAGAGGGACATTTCTTTCTCCGGACCAGCTAGAGTCCGCGGTTCTAGAGCTAGATGCCCTGTATCAACTGATTATGAGGAAGGTGACGGGAGTGTAGCGCGTCCGGTGCTTGACCGTTCGGAGTCCAAAGGAGGTTCATCATCCTCCCGTCTTGGAAGGCTAGCAAGTTCCTTCTCCCGCCGCTTGGGCAAGGGGAAGATTGCTGATTGATTGCAGGAAGATCCAGGGGATAGTACTCAAGGTGCCAAGACTCAAGAGCATAGTCGCCCGACCCTAGATCTTTGTAGGCTAATGTGTTTGAAGTTGTATTGGAAGGAATTGTGTTTTAAGAATGTGTTTGGAAAATGTGTTTAGAAAGTATGTTTAGGAAGTGAAAAGGCTTTTGAACTTTGCTTCACTTGATCCTGACCTTGTATTAGCTTTGAAGGCTTTAGAGCCAAATAAATGGTTATTGTGTTAAATTCCACTTGAACATGCTTTGCTTTGAATTGGCACGTTTGGATTAAAGACAACAACAATTGAATTTTGAATTTGATTTGATTTGATTTTTAGGATGCCCTTAATTGAGGAAATTGTGAATTTTTTTGTATTAAAGTGGCCGGGCCTCGAAATGAGGTTTCCTACTTGTCCTGTTAAGGAATCAGGCCGGACGTAGTTCTAACCCTTACCAGACTTTGAATTGGATTCTTGAATTTGAATATAGAACTTAGACATAGAACTTCTTGAGTTGATCGAGGTTTGTGAGAGATCGGAATTCTGTTCCATCGATGTCTGTTAGTTCGACTGCTCCCCCGGAGAGGATTTTCTTGACAATATATGGGCATGCCCAGTTGGGTTTGAATTTTCCCCTTGGGTCCATGATGCTTTTGCGAAGGGCTTTCAGGACAAGCTCGCCTTCCTTGATGTTTCGGGTTTTGACCCTTTTGTTGAAATGTCTGGCCACTCGGCACTGATAGACTTTTACATGGTGAGCGGCTTGAAGCTGATGCTCCTCAAGCATGATTAGCTCATCATACCTTGCTTGTACCCATACAGCTTCTGGGATTTTGCTTTTGAGGACTATCTTTAGAGAAGGTATCTCCAGCTCGATAGGTTGTACTTCCTCCATTCCATAGACCAATGAGAATGGGGTTGCACCAGTTGAAGTGCGAATTGAAGTTCGATACCCCCACAATGCGAAGTGCAGCTTCTGGGGCCAGTCTTTGTAATCGGTTGTCATTTTTATGATGATGGCTTTGATATTCTTGTTGGCTGCTTCGACTGCCCCATTGGTTTGTGGACGGTAAGGCGAAGAGAGAT
This sequence comes from Spinacia oleracea, assembly GCF_020520425.1. NCBI lineage: Eukaryota > Viridiplantae > Streptophyta > Magnoliopsida > Caryophyllales > Amaranthaceae > Spinacia > Spinacia oleracea. The sequence continues at coordinate 41,629,314 of NC_079488.1, forward strand.
GATGTTGAATTTTGTACTCGGTGAATAGTGTTAGGTTATGATACATATGACAATTCATAAATCATGCGGAAAAACCATTTAGCCAGGAATACATATTATTTTCACATAATCATATAGCATAGTTTAGATGCATACTCTTTGTTGCGTGCCTTCCCTAGCTGCGCCCGAACCGAACAAGAACAAGTCTTTAGGACTCCAAGTGTCGTCCCTCCGTAGATAGTCCACAGCACGTCCGGATCCGCCTTAAGATTGACCAACTAGAATCGCCCTTAAGTTACTAAAGATTTTCGGCACTCTTAGATAAGAAATGTGTCTGAATTTTCTCTCAAAAACTCACTTTGAATACTTGAATAATCTGTTAAAATATGTGACCCTAGGCACGTATTTATAGAGTTATGGAAAGGGTTGGAATCCTATTAGGATACTAATTTATTTAATTATAACCCTACTAGGACTGTAATTAAATAATCATTATCTAATAGTTTTAGGATTTAATCACACTTCGAATCGTGATTGCTTCAGGATTCCCGCACAAGCAATGCACGAGCACCGTACACCCGCGCAAGCCTTGCGGCCCACGCTAGGCGCACAGCGTTCGGCCCATTGCTGCGCTCCGCGCGCGCGCGCCCAAGGCCTTGGCTGGGCCTGGCCTTGCGCTGGGCCTGGTCGAGGCTTGGCGTGCGCTGGTGTGCGTTGGCTCGCTGGGCGACGGCCTGGCTTCGTGCTGGGCCTTCGTCTAGCGGGCCTCGTCCGATGCTAATTCGTACGATACGCTTCGAATTATTTTCCGATTCCGATAATATTTCCGATTCTGACAATATTTCCGTTTCCGGCAATATTTCCGATTCTGGCAATATTTCCATTTTCCGATAATATTTTCCGATACGTACCATGTTTCCGTTTCCGGCAACATCTACGACTTGGATAATATTTATATTTCCGATACGATCCATATTTCCGTTTCCGGCAATATCATCGTTTCCGGAGTATTCATTTCTTGCCTGTGACGATCTCAGCTCCCACTGAAACCAAGATCCGTCGATTCCGAATATCCATAGATGGAGTATCTAATGCCATTAAATACTTGATCCGTTTACGTACTATTTGTGTGACCCTACGGGTTCAGTCAAGAGTAAGATGTGGATTAATATCATTAATTCCACTTGAACTGAAGCGGCCTCTAGCTAGGCATTCAGCTCACTTGATCTCACTGAATTATTAACTTGTTAATTAATACTGAACCGCATTTATTAGACTTAACATAGAATGCATACTTGGACCAAGGGCATTATTTCCTTCAGTCTCCCACTTGTCCTTAGGGACAAGTGTGCATTTCCTAATTCCTTTGTCGCTCGATGCTTGCTCTTGAACATAAGGTAAGAGTTGTCATCCTTATTATGTCCAAAGATGTTCCTCGGTTTCAGAGTTCAACTGATCAAATAAACAGATAATCATAGCCTATGATTCATCCGAGCACGGCCATGCATTTCACAGTTTCTAGCTCTCCGAGTGGCCTTGTACAACTTTTAAGCATCTCATCCCGATTTATGGGAGGACAATCCCAATCTTGCGATCTTGAGATTAGACTTCGTTTGATAGGTGATTACCTGAGCGTTGCCTTTATAGCCTCCTTTTACGGTGCGACGGTTGGTCAACGTCAAAGCAACCAGTTCTCAAACAAGTAATCTCAAATCACTCAGGTATTGAGGATTTAGTGTCTAATAATTTTAATGAAATTTACTTATGACAGATTTTCATCTCTTACAGTAAAGTTTCATAGGTCTTGTTCGATACTAGTCTTCCCAAAGTAAGTATCTATGCAAATGATTATGACATTGCCATGTCCACATAGTTCAAGAAACAGAACTACTGGTCATCTTGCATTCTAATCGTCTAACGTTTTCTATGCGTCCAATTTTATAGAAAACTCCGACAAGGGACCATTTTCAACCTTTGACATTCAAGTTCACTTGATAGACATTTCTTAGTCACAGGACTGGTCCTGACAGTCTATCTTGAATATATCGTCAAATTGAAGGGACTCATCATTTAATAAACCACAAATTAAATGGAAAAAATGAATTCTTTTCATTTATTGTGAATGATTAACCAATAATGTTTTACAAAGATTTAAACTCTAAAACTTTAAAACATTAAACAGAGACATCAAAGCCATTCTCCAATATGCTTGATTCCCATAGATGTAGTGTGCGAGTTGTGCTTCGCCTGCGGCAGAGGTTTAGTCAATGGATCTGATATGTTGTCATCAGTTCCAATTTTGCTTATCTCGACTTCTTTTCTTTCAACGAACTCTCGTAGAAGGTGAAATCTACGAAGTACATGCTTGACTCTCTGGTGGTGTCTAGGCTCCTTTGCCTGTGCAATAGCTCCGTTATTGTCACAATACAGGGCTATTGGTCCTTTAATGGAGGGGACTACACCAAGTTCACCTATGAACTTCCTTAGCCATATAGCTTCCTTTGCTGCTTCATGTGCAGCAATGTACTCCGCTTCAGTTGTAGAATCCGCAATGGTGCTTTGCTTAGCACTTTTCCAGCTTACTGCTCCTCCGTTGAGGCAGAAGACAAACCCAGACTGTGATCTGAAATCATCTTTGTCGGTTTGGAAACTTGCGTCCGTATAGCCTTTAACAATTAATTCATCATCTCCACCATAGACCAGGAAGTCATCTTTGTGCCTTTTCAGGTACTTCATAATATTCTTGGCAGCACTCCAATGCGCCTCTCCTGGGTCTGACTGGTATCTGCTCGTAGCACTGAGTGCGTATGCAACATCCGGGCGTGTACATATCATAGCATACATTATTGAACCAATCAATGATGCATATGGAATCCCATTCATTCGTCTACACTCATCAAGTGTTTTTGGGCACTGAGTCTTGCTTAGAGTCATTCCATGAGACATGGGTAGGTAGCCTCGCTTGGAGTCTGCCATCTTGAACCTATCAAGCACCTTATTGATATAAGTGCTTTGACTAAGTCCAATCATCCTTTTAGATCTATCTCTGTAAATCTTGATGCCCAATATGTACTGTGCTTCTCCTAGATCTTTCATCGAAAAACATTTCCCAAGCCAAATCTTGACAGAGTTCAACATAGGAATGTCATTTCCGATAAGTAATATGTCGTCGACATATAATACTAGGAAAGCAATTTTGCTCCCACTGACTTTCTTGTATACACAAGATTCATCTGCGTTCTTGATGAAACCAAAGTCACTGACTGCTTCATCAAAACGTATATTCCAGCTCCTGGATGCCTGCTTCAATCCGTAGATTGACTTCTTTAGCTTGCATACCTTTTTAGCATTCTTTGGATCCTCAAAACCTTCAGGCTGTGTCATAAACACAGTTTCTGTTAAAACGCCGTTTAAGAAAGCAGTTTTGACATCCATCTGCCATATTTCGTAATCGTAATATGCAGCGATTGCTAACATTATCCGAATAGACTTTAGCATTGCAACTGGTGAAAAGGTTTCATCGTAATCCACACCGTGGACTTGCCTGTAACCTTTTGCAACCAATCTAGCTTTGAAAACTTCAAGTTTCCCATCCTTGTCCTTTTTCAGTTTGAAAACCCATTTGCTTCCAATGGCTTGGTAGCCATCTGGCAAATCGACCAAATCCCATACTTGGTTTTCAGACATGGAGTCTAATTCAGATTGCATGGCTTCTTGCCATTGCTTGGAGCTAGGGCTCGTCATAGCTTGTTTGTAAGTCGCAGGTTCATCACTTTCAAGTAATAGAACGTCATAGCTCTCGTTCGTCAAAATACCTAAGTACCTTTCCGGTTGAGATCTATATCTTTGCGATCTACGCGGGGTAACATTTCTAGTTTGACCATGATTCTCACCAGATTCTTCTAAAGATATCTGAGTTTCATCCTGAATGTCATCTTGAGCATTCTCTAGAGTTTGTTGTTCGACTCGAATTTCTTCGAGGTCTACTTTTCTCCCACTTGTCATTTTGGAAATGTGATCTTTCTCCAAAAGACACCATCTCGAGCAACAAACACCTTGTTCTCAGATGTATTGTAGAAGTAATACCCCTTTGTTTCCTTTGGATAGCCCACAAGGATACATTTGTCAGATTTTGGATGAAGTTTGTCTGAAATTAATCGTTTGACGTATACTTCACATCCTCAAATCTTAAGAAAAGACACATTTGGAGGCTTTCCAAACCATAATTCGTATGGAGTCTTTTCGACAGCTTTAGACGGAGCTCTATTTATAGTGAGTGCAGCTGTATTTAGTGCATGTCCCCAAAATTCTAATGGAAGTTCGGCCTGACCCATCATTGACCTGACCATGTCTAGCAAGGTTCTGTTCCTCCGTTCTGACACACCGTTCCATTGTGGTGTTCCAGGAGGAGTCAATTCTGATAGAATTCCACATTCTTTCAGATGGTCATCAAATTCATAGCTCAGATATTCACCGCCTCTATCAGACCGCAGTGCCTTAATCTTCTTGCCTAATTGATTCTCTACTTCACTCTGAAATTCCTTGAATTTGTCAAAGGATTCAGACTTATGCTTCATTAGGTAGACATAACCATACCTACTGAAGTCATCAGTAAAAGTGATGAAGTAGCTGAAACCACCTCTAGCATTTGTACTCATTGGTCTACATACATCTGTATGGATTAAACCCAATAGTTCATTTGCTCTTTCTCCAACTTTAGAGAAAGGTTGCTTTGTCATTTTGCCAAGTAAACATGATTCGCATTTACCATAATCCTCTAAGTCAAATGGTTCTAGAATTCCTTCCTTTTGAAGTCTTTCTAAGCGTTTCAAGTTTATATGGCCTAATCGACAATGCCACAGATAGGTGAGATCTGAATCATCCTTTTTGGCCTTTTTGGTATTTATGTTATATACTTGTTTGTCGTGATCTAATAAATAAAGTCCATTGACTAATCTAGCAGATCCATAAAACATCTCTTTAAAATAAAACGAACAACTATTGTCTTTTATTAAAAAGGAAAATCCCTTAGCATCTAAGCAAGAAACTGAAATGATGTTTTTAGTAAGACTTGGAACATGGAAACATTCTTCCAGTTCCAAAACTAGCCCGGAGGGCAACGACAAATAGTAAGTTCCTACAGCTAATGCAGCAATCCGTGCTCCATTTCCCACTCGTAGGTCGACTTCACCCTTGCTTAACTTTCTACTTCTTCTTAGTCCCTGTGGGTTGGAACATAAGTGTGAGCCACAACCTGTATCTAATACCCAAGAAGTTGAATTAGCAAGTATACAGTCTATAACGAAAATACCTGAAGATGGAACGACTGTTCCGTTCTTCTAATCTTCCTTTAGCTTCAAGCAATCTCTCTTCCAATGCCCCTTCTTCTTGCAGTAGAAGCATTCGGATTCAGAAGTGGGTTGCCTGACCTTCCTCTTTACAGATTTGGCGCCAGTTTGCTTAGTTGGGCTGGCCTTGTTGCCACCTTTCTTAGCATTCCTCTTATTTCCAGATTTCTTGAACTTGCCCCCACGCACCATAAGCACATCCTGCTTATCACTTTTGAGCGTCTTTTCAGCGGTTTTCAGCATACCGTGAAGCTCAGTGAGCGTTTTGTCCAGACTATTCATACTGTAGTTCAGTTTGAACTGATCATACCCGCTATGAAGAGAATGGAGGATGGTGTCTATAGCCATTTCCTGAGAAAATTGCTGATCCAGCCGACTCATATTCTCAATGAGTCCAATCATTTTGAGAACATGTGGACTTACGGGCTCGCCTTTCTTAAGCTTGGTCTCAAGAATTTGCCTATGAGTCTCGAATCTTTCGACTCGAGCCAGATCTTGGAACATATTCTTCAACTCACTGATGATTGTGAAAGCATCTGAGTTGATGAACGTTTTCTGCAGATCCGCACTCATGGTGGCGAGCATTAGACATTTCACATCCTTGTTGGCATCAATCCAACGATTGAGGGCTGCCTGAGTGACCCCGTCGCCTGCGGCTTCGGGCATCGCCTCATCTAGGACATACTCCTTTTCTTCCTGCATAAGAACTATTTGCAAGTTCCTTTGCCAGTCAAGGAAGTTTTTCCCGTTCAACTTCTCCTTTTCGAGAATTGATCGAATGTTGAATGAATTGTTGTTTGCCATATTAAAAACTACAATTGAAAAGAATAAACAAATAAATAACCATTCACAGTTTCTCTTAATAAACTTAAATCCTAGCATACATGCATAATTCAATGTTTATTAAGCATTTTATTCAAGTTATTTGTTCCGGCAGGTGTGAATAAAATGATTCCAAGATCCTAAAATCATTGAAGAACTAAGCACAGTTTGTCGACTTAATCCTAGAACATCTTAGGTAAGCAAAAGCCTTTTGCTAATAGTCTAGAAACTATTCTTGGTTGATAGGTACGTCTAAGAACTTATTAGGTAAACCTATCGATTTTTCCACGACATAAAAGGACTCCTTACTTATATCGTTGAGTTTCACCAAAACTAACATGTACTCACAATTATTTATGTACCTTGCCCCTTTAGGACCAATAAGTAACACCTCGCTGAGCGAAAACTATTACTAGATTGATGTAAAGGATATCCAAGCAAGTGTATATTTTGGCATGGCACTTTTTAACTCAATTTTTAAGTTTGGAACTTAAGGCTCTTACTATGTTGGTTAGATTTTAAGTGAACTAAAATCCTTAATCATGCAACATAATCAAGCCATAATCTTATGCATAATTAAGACATATTTAAAGCAATAAATAACTTAAAGCATGCATAAGATAAAAGTGATCTAGTATGGCCCGACTTCATCTTGAAGCTTTGACTTCAAAGTCCGTCTTGAAAATCTCCGTGGGAGGCACCATTTTCTTCAAATAGGTATAATTAAAACTAATTACAACTATTTGATGGTACGCAGACCATATTTGAATTGAAAAACAACTTTGGCACTTTAGACCAATTACATTCAAATTAATGGTACGCAGACCATATTTTCTATCCTATTTGGGCCATACTAGTCACTTCATAACCTGCAAAACAGTACATATACAATATATACCATTCACCCATTCATTATCATGAATGGCCCACATAGCTGGTTAGTAAAACACATTATGCATCACTTAAACATTTGCAGCAATTAATCAAGGGCACCAATAATCTACCAATTATTCAGTCCTTATTAATTCTAATAAAGTTGTTTTAACCTTAAGGATTCGTAGACCTAATCAAGAGTTTATGACTAAAAAGCGCTCCCACTTAAACCAATAAATTTATATGCTTTACTAATTTTAAACATAAAAATGTATTTCTAGTCTAACCGGAAACATACAAATTTAATTAAAATTTAAAACTCATATGAATTTATAATTGAATCCAAAAAGTTTAATTTAATTTCAGTCGTATTTAAATTAATTCATGATTTTAATTTTAGTAAAATAATTAGAATAAATAAAATTTATTATAATTACAATATTCAAAATTAAAATCCAAGAAAATAATTTAAATTATTAATTTTAAAATTAATTAAAATTACGTAAACTGAAAAATTTCAAATTAAACATTCAAAACGATCTAATCGCAACGCAAACACCCTACGCATCGCACGCCCATGGGCCACACGCACACAACCATCGCTGGCCATGTGCGCGCAGCCCATGCGCTCGTCGCATAGCTGCTGCATCTTCCATCGCAAGCCATCGCACAAGTGGTGCTCGCTGCGCGCGCGCCAGCGCTCGATGCACGCGAGCCATCGCTCGCTGTGCGCGCTCGCCAGCGCTCGCTGCGCGCGCTCCAGCCCTCGATGCACGCGAGCCATCGCTCGCTGTGCGCGAGCCATCGCTCGCTGTGCGCGAGCCATCGCTCGCTGTGCGCGAGCAATTACTCGCTGCGCGCGATCGACGCTGGGCGCAGCGCTCGTGGCACGCGAGCTTGCGCTCGCTGCGCGCGAGGCTGCGCTCGCTTGCGCGAGGCAATGCGCGTTGTGGCGCAGCTCGCTTGCTGCCCACACGCGACTGCCGTGCCTTGCCTTCGCCCATGCCCATTCGTCCATAACTCGTGGCCCACGACACAAGGCAGGGCTACTGCGTTGTGCTCGTGCACCATGCCCCTGCTCATTGCATTCGTGCCGCACGGGCGACGAGCTCCCTTGCTCGTCGTCGCATGCCCGCACTATACAACACCCCTTAAGGGTAACACGAAGCGTCCATTGCTTTGTGCGTGCAAGTTATATGAACGAATCGCATAAAAAATTTAAAATTTATATTTAAAATTAATGACAAATTAATAAATAATATTAATTTCATAATTTTAGGGCGAAAAAATCGAAAATTTATTATTCAATTGATTTCCGATTATTATGGATTCAAGCCTAGGTCATAAAAATTTAAAATTTATCATAAATTTACAATTTTTATGGTGGTTTTTAATCATAGGTTTCTAATTAAATTATAATTAATTATGAAAATCAAATTAATTCTAAATTATTCTAATTTTCAACAAATTAATCATAATTACAAATTAGATTGCATAATTAACAAGGCTAGGCATTCAAACTTGTTAAACATATACAGTAGGTCAATCAAAAATTCAAGATTTATCAACAAGAATCGCAAATATTTAATTTAACATCTTAAATTTACGAAATTTTGCATTCGAAAAACTAAAACCTTCGAAAAGTCATAGTTAGGCTTCGAATTTGAGAATTCTGGGTTCGGCAGAAAAATACTATTTTTGTCAAAATTTTAGAATGCCTTATATGCGGAATTAACACAAAAATCACTCGATTTGGATGAGTAACGAAGAAACTGCCGAAAAACTGCGTACGTATAATTAAATAAACGCAATTTGCAATTAATTAACAATTACGAAAATTAATCACCCCTTTTAATTCATGCAAATTTGTAATATTTAACCATGTTCATGCAATTTAGATTATGAAAATAATAAGGGGCTCGTGATACCACTGTAAGGTTATGATACATATGACAATTCATAAATCATGCGGAAAAACCATTTAGCCAGGAATACATATTATTTACACATAATCATATAGCATAGTTTAGATGCATACTCTTTGTTGCGTGCCTTCCCTAGCTGCGCCCGAACCGAACAAGAACAAGTCTTTAGGACTCCAAGTGTCGTCCCTCCGTAGATAGTCCACAGCATGTCCGGATCCGCCTTAAGATTGACCAACTAGAATCGCCCTTAAGGTACTAAAGATTTTCGGCACTCTTAGGTAAGAAATGTGTCTGAATTTTCTCTCAAAAACTCACTTTGAATACTTGAATAATCTGTTAAAATATGTGACCCTAGGCACGTATTTATAGACTTATGGAAAGGGTTTTGGAATCCTATTAGGATACTAATTTATTTAATTACAACCCTACTAGGACTCTAATTAAATAATCATTATCTAATAGTTTTAGGATTTAATCACACTTCGAATCCTGATTGCTTCAGGATTCCCGCACAAGCAATGCACGAGCACCGTACACCCGCGCAAGCCTTGCGGCCCACGCTAGGCGCACAACGCTCGGCCCATTGCTGCGCTCCGCGCGCGCGCCCAAGGCCTTGGCTGGGCCTGGCCTTGCGCTGGGCCTGGTCGAGGCTTGGCGTGCGCTGGTGTGCGTTGGCTCGCTGGGCGACGGCCTGGCTTCGTGCTGGGCCTTCGTCTAGCGGGCCTCGTCCGATGCTAATTCGTACGATACGCTTCCGATTAAATTCCCCATTCCGGAATTCATTTCCGATACGAACAATATTTAATATTTCTGATTCCGTAATCAATTTCCGTTTCGAACAAATATTTAGTATTTCCGTTTCCGGAATTATTTTCCGATTCCGATAATATTTCCGATTCTGACAATATTTCCGTTTCCGGCAATATTTCCGATTCTGGCAATATTTCCATTTTCCGATAATATTTTCCGATACGTACCATGTTTCCGTTTCCGGCAACATCTACGACTTGGATAATATTTATATTTCCGATACGATCCATATTTCCGTTTCCGGCAATATCATCGTTTCCGGAGTATTCATTTCTTGCCTGTGACGATCTCAGCTCCCACTGAAACCAAGATCCGTCGATTCCGAATATCCATAGATGGAGTATCTAATGCCATTAAATACTTGATCCGTTTACGTACTATTTGTGTGACCCTACGGGTTCAGTCAAGAGTAAGCTGTGGATTAATATCATTAATTCCACTTGAACTGAAGCGGCCTCTAGCTAGGCATTCAGCTCACTTGATCTCACTGAATTATTAACTTGTTAATTAATACTGAACCGCATTTATTAGACTTAACATAGAATGCATACTTGGACCAAGGGCATTATTTCCTTCAGTAATATATGAGGCCTTGTGTTTTGAAAATTCCGGCATTATGCCGCCACGGAATTGAAGCATTTGACTTGGAACTTTGACTTTGAAAAAAAAGGATTTGAATGGGGATTTGAAGGTTGAAAGTCCGGCATTATGCTGCCGTGGACTTGGAGTTTTGAAGTGTTTGAAAACGAAATTGAAAGAGAAATTTTGGCATACGCCATCATGGATTTGAAATTGGAAGCTTCGAATATAGGACTTGAAATTGAATTTAGAACTTCGAACTTGAGGTTTGAAATACGGAATGGAAAAGTCAGCATTACGACAGCATGGATTTGGAACTTGACACTTGTAGTATAGGACTTGAAGTTTTGAAAGATTGAATTGAAAAATCGGCATTACACCGGTCATGAGTTTGGACATTTGAATTTGAGGTTTTGAGATTGAAATTGGTGATTTGAGTTTGAGGTTTGAAGAATGTTTGAACTAGAAAGTCCTCCATGACGCCGTTTGGACTTGGGTTTTGAATTTGGAATTTGAGATTTGAATTGGAAGATCCGGCATTATGTCGCCGTTGGATTTGGACTTGGACTTGAAGTTCGAAATTTGAATTGGAAAATCTGGCATTATGTCGCCGTTGGATTTGGACTAGAACTTGAAGTTCGAAATTTGAATGGGAAAATCCGGCATTATGTCGCCGTTGGATTTGGACTTGAACTTGAAGTTTGAAATTTGAATTGGAAAATCCGGCATTATGTCGCCGTTGGATTTGGACTTGGACTTGAAGTTTGAAATTTGAATTGGAAAATCCGGCATTATGTCGCCGTTGGATTTGAATTTTGAAATTGAAACTCGAAATTTGGACTAGAAAATTCGGCATTATGACGCCGTTGGATTGAATTTGAATTTGAAACTTGGTATTTGGACTAGAAAATCCGGCATTATGACGCCATTGGATTGAATTTGAATTTGAAACTTGGAATTTGGACTAGAAAATCTGGCATTATGACGCCGTTGGATTGAATTTGAATTTGATACTTGGAATTTGGACTAGAAAATCCGGCATTATGACGCCGTTGGATTGAATTTGAAATTTGGCATTTGTGCGTGAGGCGTGTTTGAGGGTTTTGAATCAAATGGAGTGGCACTCCTAAAAGACCTTAAATCGGCGATTTTAGATGCATGAGGTTTGAATGATGCTCCTAGGGGTTTGGTTTCCTAGTTGGAGGCTAATGGGTTTTGGCAAGCTAGAACTCGAGGTTAGCCATTCACGCGTGCAAAGACGCCCACACAATACACAAGTAGCACGTTGTCACACTAATCATGAATATGAATGCGATATGCAAAGTTCTCAACCTAAGGTCGGTCTAAGTTTTGTATGATGCAAGTGGTCGGCTTTGGGTGTCAAAAGGTACTTGACTAAGAGACAGATCGGCGACAACTTGCACATCCGCCTAAGGGACGTGTGTGTCAGCAGTCGGCCTCCATACTTGACATTAGGAATGTCAAGTAAATGCCAAGTTTCGGTAGGCGCGGAAATGGTCACACACTTTGGTCGGGAACCGTATGGAGAGTCACCATTTCGTTGCCCCCGAGGCTAGCCCGAATGTAGAACACATCCGTTTGGGCAAGGTAGAAATTCGTTCTGCACAAATATGGTTTTCGAAAAATGCATGAAATGCCTAGAAAGTGAAAATTGAAATCGTACTTGAATATTGTATTTGAAAAGCTCGTTTTTCGACATTCGCTCTCGAGGTTTGGGAGCGTCCTTCAAGATTCAAAAATACACTAACTCCCAACTCGAAAATTTGAGCAAAAGTGGGCAACAGGCAACTGTGAGCCACTGTCCTGGATGCAGGCAGCGGCGTTTGGCGTAGGTGGCTGCGCCTGGCGCCAGTGCTGGCATCCAATACTTAAGCAGATCAATGGCTTGCTGCTCGAAATCTGCTCGCATTTTCGAAATTGAAATTAGAAATTCCCTAGCGGAGTCGCTAGAATTGTAGGGGGTATTTTTGCTCGAATTGCTTTTTTCCCTACAAGGGGCGGTTTTTAGAAACCTTTGAATTTTTGGATCTTGAAGGAGTCGCCACCAAACATTATTTTAGGGTCCCGTTTGGAAAGACCAAGAGTGACTCGATTTGGATAAGGCTTTGAATCTTCGAAACGGATGGGTGAGATCCAGGCACGGGAACGAGATGCTTATTCCGCGAGCTTTAGAAATTATTCAAGTACGTGGCACAAAATTTTCGAAAATACCCTAGTTTAGACTATGTGGGTTTGAGTTTAGACCAAATTGAATTTCTACTTTGTATTGTGGTCACTTTGCTTTAAAGTTAATTTAAGGGAACCTAAGATCGGTTTGTCCAAGAAATTATCTTTGTTAAGCGTGATGTAACCTTGCATTTTATTGTATTTAGCATGTGCGGTGATGAAAGCAATAAAGCAAATAAAGTAACATCACAATAGTAAATAAATGCGGAATTAGTTAATACAAGACCCCCTAGAAATGGACTAGGGAGTAGGTCCACATTGCCTAGAAGGACTAGGCAAGTAAAGTTGCATAATTGAAAGTGCGGAATTGAAAGGTGCGGAATTGAAATTGCAATATTGAAATTTGAACATGGACACATGAAATCCGAACGCCAAACGGATACTTAAAAATAAGTGCGTCCGACACGAATTCAAAGCCAAAAATCTCAACTTGGGAGAAGTTGCTCACCCCAAAGTATCCTAGATTTTGCATATGGAACTTGAACTTGAAATATTGAACTTGAAATACTTGAACTTGAACTTGAAATATTGAACTTGAACTTGAAATATTGAAATTAAGAGACTTGAATCTCAAAGATCGGGCCTTTTAATGTTGAAAAGGTTAGATCTTTGATGTGCTCTTACTTTGAAAGAATCCTAGTTTAGGGAAGTAGTCATGAGCAACCCTAAACATTGTTGGATCTTGAAATTTGAAAACTTGAACTTGTATATTTAAAAATGGAGTCTTGAATCTCAAAGACCAAACCTTTAAAAGTTGGAAAGGCATCATCTTTGATTACTCCATGTTTGAAAATGATTCTAGTTCAAAGAAGTTATTACAAACAACTTTGAACATCCTTGAATCTTGAAAGTTTGCATTTTTGTATTTTGAAAAGTTTGGATTTTGAAGAAATGTATGATTGTTGCCAGTGACATTTTTAAGAGTAAAAATGCTAACTTACTAATCATTTTTAAATAGAAAATCAAAGCAACATTGAATAGATTAGGTTTGGGATTCGGAATTACCTAGTTAGGTTTAGGCAAGCTTTCCGATTAGAACTCCCAATTGCTTAAAGCTTGAAGATTGTATGGTGTTTTTGGAGGATTTTGTATTGATTTTTGTATTGAATTTCGTATTACGACGTTGTATGTCGATTTTGCCTCTCTAAACTGCTCAGAATAAGGGGTATTTATAGGGGAGTTTGCTGCTAAACGCCAGCCATTGCCAGCGCTGTGAGCAGCTGGCAGCGCCCAACGCTGGTGACGTGGCGTGTATGCTGCCAAAAAGGACGGAAAGATGCCGTCCTTGCTTTTGGATTGTATTGCTGTACCATTGTACGACTTGTACGACCTTGGCACGTAGTGATTGTTTGGGGATTAAGGCTTAGTTTTCGTCTAAAAACAAGATCGATTTTACGGGACGAGGCCCGACTTGCTCGGTTTTTTGGGTCGGCGCCCGAATTTAACTTGCCTTATATGATTTTGAGTGGAAAAGGCCTTGTAAAACCAATGGGATAGTCCATTGGGTGAGATTGTACTTGGATTTTGAACTTGATTTTCAAAATTTGTATTTTGTATCGAGTTCCGGAAGGGGAACGACCTTGGGGATTGGATTTTGGCTCTTAGATTTTGGACATTCTTTTAGCAATTGGAATTCCCGCACGGAGTTGCTCCAACTACCTAACAAGGATAATGGTATCGTCATCATCCCAATGGGGAGACACAAATTAGGTGTCTACAGGTTGCTCTTGCGGAGCGAGTCTATTATGATAAATATTAGGCAAACAAATTTGCGGATCGAGTCTATTATGATAAATATTAGGAAATTTTTTTAAAAAGGACCTTTTACAACTTAAATTTTGCGAGAAAGGACCTTAAATAATATTTTTGTGAAATCGCACCTTAATGTAAAATTTATTTGCGAGTAAGGACCTTATATAATTTTTTTTTTGTGAAATCACATCTTAATGTAATTTTTTTTTTGCGAAAGACAACCAAAAGTAAATTTTCGGCTTTGCATAGGTTTTTTCGGCCATTGACTTGTACGTGAGAAGCAGGTGTGACTTTATTTTGCTAACTACGCCCAATTTTCCTCCAAAATTCTAAGCTTTAAAATCTAAAGTTGAAAAAAAAATCGAAATAAAATCAAGTTGTAAAATTCAAGACTCGGGAAAATCAATGTCTTTAGCCAAGTTAAGCCACACGTGCTCCTCACGCGCAAGTCAATGGCCGAAAAAACTCAATCAATGCCGGAAACTTATCTTAGGTCCTTTCTCGCCAAAAAAAATTACATTAAGGTGTGATTTCACAAAAAAATTATATAAGGTCCTTTCTCGCAAAATTTGTGTTATAAAAGGTCCTTTTTGGCAAATTTGTCTAAATATTATGCTAAGTCAGTGATAGATGTTGTTCTGAACAATTGCACGAAGTTTATTCAGACCACTATATTTTTTGCTCCAAGCAATACAACCACGTTAAGGTGCGTTCTTATCATCTAAATTGAAAATAAAATTAGGTTTAATAGATTCCTATAAGTTGCAATTAAGTTTTATCAAGCCAATAGTTTATATCATCTCCTAATAAGTTTACTCTCTCAAGTTTATTTTATTGTAATCAGGTCTGATTGGTTCAAATACGTTTCAATTAAGTTAAATCAAATCTAATAAAGTCAAATATGTTTAATTCAAATAAGTCCATGTTTCATTCAGTAAGAACATAATCATAGTAAATATTACAATACGTTATAACTTACTACTTCTGTTCCATAATGATGTTCCAATTTCTTTTTCCATGCTTGTCATTGCACTTTTTGTATCGTTTTTATCTTTATTTACACAATATTGAAAATTATAATTTTTTGATATTCTTAAAGTGTTCATTAAGATGATTCAAATAAGACCCCACATGAATATTTTTTTGTTATATATTGGAATTAATTTAAAAAATTCTCTTCCGTTGTAAATAGTGTCACATAAACTTTCCTGTCAGGCGGACTGATGGATACGCGCCTGTCAGACCTACTATTTTGCCCACACGCGCGTGGTCTCACGCGCATTATAAAAGGGTATTTTTTCTCTCTCCTCCACAATTTCATTTCCCCTCTCCTTCGTTCCGCGAAACCCAGGAAAAACATCTCCTTTCGCGAACCCAAACTCACGAGCTTTCTCTCTAGCTTTATCTCTCCTAAAAGCCTTTGCATGTCGTCACCACAGTCACCTCCGTTGCCTCACCTCCTCGCCGCAGTCACCTTTGTTGCCTCACCTCCTCGCCGTTCTTGTACTCGTCGTCGTCCCCTCCAAAATTCTAGAAACACTCATTCACTCTTTCTCCTTCCTCAATCGATCTCCGGCCACCTCAGTCATTCCATTTAATTTGTTGAGTTTCAATCTTCGCCGTATTTATTTTTAAGTTTTTCTCCTTAATTTGTTGATTTTACAATTTAGGTTTTTGATTAATTTTGTTGGTTGTTTCAAATTTCAATTTCATGACAGGAGGTGGCGATGGTGGAGGTGCGGCTGCATGCTGCTAGGGAAGGCGGTGGTGGAGGTGTGGCTGGGTCAAATGACATGAGTTCTACTTTGGAGGTGCGAGAGGCTGATCTGCGACAGTTGGAACGGCGGTGCCGATGTAGGGTTGCTGACAATGGTAATCTTAGTTGCGATTAGTTAATGATTTCTCATATTTATTTATGTTTCTGTGGTGTTTAGTTTCAGTATGAATTAGGTAATTATTTCTCATATTTAGTTAGGTGTTGTGGTGTTTAGTTTTCATATTTAAATTAGCTTGTATTATCGTTGTCAGCTTAGTAAATCTTGGTAGAGCAGAGTAGTGTGTAGGCCTGATTTTGGAGTGAAGCATATTATAGTGGAAATGTTTCTATATGCTAATTGACAACATCTAAAGTACAGGTTGGTGCTCACCAATCTTCTAGGTGTCAATGTCTCTGACTACAAATATTGTAAGCTTAACAAGCTCCCTCAGTGATGTGAATCTGAGTTTGTATCATTCAGGTTTCCAGTTTGTATCATTACTATGAATTTCTTTCCGAATAAACTCCTTGCTTTTACTGTAAGCTTCAATGATTCAGCCATTTGAAAATAATTTTTTGTGTATTACCAAGTACAATTTTGGTCTGCATGATCAGAAAACAGGGCCCAACATTTCGGTATTACCAAGTATAATTTTGGTTTGCATGATCAGAAAACAGGGCCCAACATTTCTATCAGAAGTTTGTCTGATATCAAAAACTTCTTATAGATATGTACTTTCTAATGTCCAGATTATTTGGTTATTAACACTAAGTTTGATGTTGCTAGGAAGTACTGTATCCGTATATGTTAATATACTTTGTAGAATGAAATAATAATTAGTGTGATTCATCTAAGATTATACTTCAGTAAAACAAATTATCAAAATAATTTTGGAGACTGTATAATGAATTAGATATAAGTCATGACTTGGGCTCTTTTTTTTTTTGGCAAATAAAAATTTTATTAACCAAAAGGAAAGAGCAACAGCTCAAAGTTTACAAGCACCAAAACAAAGGCACACTAGTTCCCCAACAAGAACAAACAAAACCACCTAACACTAGAGCCTGACAGCAACATGCCTAATACAGCAACAAAACTATGTCTGAATCTCTACATCTGCAGGCAACCTTAAACACAATTTCTTTAACAATTTGCTCAGCTGATTGTATATGACTAGCAAAGACTCTTTGATTCCTTTGAATCCACAAGCTATAAACTGCTTCAGCAAAACCAGCAAGGAGAAGTTTGCTCACAACAGTACATTTCTTACTCATTCTAATAGCAAATTGAAGCTCCTGGTCAAAAGCTTGGCTACTCCTGTTGATGTTCAGAATCTGCAGGAATTTCTGTCATACTTGTCTAGGTTAAGAACACTGAAAGAACATATGCTGCACTGATTCTGGATCAACACCACATAAACTACAAACACCATCAGTAACTATACCCCACTGCATGAGTCTGTCTTTGGTAGGAAGCCTCCCATGCACAGCAAGCCACAAAATGAAAAGACTTTTAGGACTAGCAAAGTTATTACATACCACTCTCCTCCACTGAACTTTAGGAAACTGACCCAACAAACACAGGTACATCTTCCTGATAGAGTAACCACCAGTAGCAAAGAAAATTTGCTTGCACATAGGATCCCTGTCCAGCAAATCTCTACACCCCCAAATCTTCTTAAGAACCCAGGAAGCAGAACCTGGCAGAGCCATGGTGAACAAATCCTTGCCCTTGATATAGTATGCATTGACCCACTTAACCCATAGAGCATCAGGTTTGAAAGCCAAAGCCCACAAAAGCTTCAGAATAGCAGCTTTGTTCTAAAGATGGAAATTTTTAACATTTTGCCCACCAGCAACTCTAGGTTTACACACTGAATCCCAAGCAATGGGAGCTTTGCTAGAGGTTTTGGTGTCACCAGTCCACAAATAGGTCCTACAAATTCTTTCTATCTCTCTGATAACCTTTTTTGGGAGCATAAATATTTGGCTCCAGTAGGTTTGAAGGCTAAACAAGATCACCTTAACCAACTGTAACCTTCCTGCATAGGACAATTTCTTAGCAACCCAAGAAGAAACTCTAGAATAGCACTTATCAATGAGAGGTTTACACTGGTTAATGGTTAGTTTGGAACTAGAAAGTGGAACTCCTAAGTATTTAAAAGGAAGACTGCCTTTAGAAATACCAAGAGATACCATAATTACATCTTGTTCCCACTGAGGCACACCAGAAAAATAGATCTCAGTCTTCTCCATATTAGCTTCCAACCTAGAAGCTTGAGAGAAATAGGAAAAAGCTTTAAACATAAGATGCAGGGAGATAATGTCACCTCTAGCAAAAAGCAACAAATCATCTGCAAACATGAGATGAGTGAGCTTGACCTTCTCACATTTAGGATGATAGTTGAAATCAGGATTGGTAGCCAAGTTCTTCATACATCTACTTAGATACTCCATGCATATGGAAAATAAGAAAGGAGAGAGAGGGTCCCCTTGTCGAAGGCCCTTCTTTGCAGGAAAAGGCAACATAGGTTTGCCATTAACAAGAATGGAATAGCTCACAGAAGTAACACAGGAGTGCACCCACTGAATAAACTGACCAGGGAAGCCAAGCTCCTGTAACACCATGAAGAGAAAAGGCCATTAAACAGAATCATATGCCTTTCTCAAATCTACCTTAACCATACACCTAGGGGACATGTGAGCCCTATTATACCCCCTTATCATCTCAGTTGCAACAATAATGTTATCAGAAATGTTCTTGCCTGGCACAAAACCTGCTTGATATTCAGAAACCACTTCAGACACCACCCTTTGAAGCCTAGCAGTCAAGATTTTAGAAATAATCTTGTACATGGTAGAGCAACAAGCAATGGGCCTAAACTGAGCAACTGAAGTAGGACAAGGGACCTTAGGGACCAAAGTCACTGCAGTACAGTTAAACTTGCCATACAGAAAACCAGAATCAAAGAAATCCATCACTGCTCTATACATATCATGTTTTATAATAGGCCAACTTTTCTTAAAAAAGAAAGAGTTAATCCCATCCATACCTGGGGCTTTGGAAGAGTCAATGCTAGCCAATGCATCATCAATTTCACCTACAGTAACAGGCACGCATAGCAAAGCTCTAGAATCAGAAGATAAGACATTTCCATTTCTGATAGTAGGCACATCCAAACCAGGCAGAGAAGAAGCAGCTGACCCCAGGAGCTGTTTATAGAACTCAATGATCTTGGACTGAATCTCAGCAAGCTCAGTGATCTCCACTCCCCCATCTCCATGAAGCAGATGCACTTTATTAATACAGAATCTCTCTTTCATAGCAGAGTAAAAGAACTGGTGGTCAGAATCTCCCACTTTAACCCACTGAACCCTAGACTTCTGCTTAAGAGCTTGTTCTTCAATAGCCAACCACTTTCTGAGATTGCAGATGAGCTCTTTTTCAGTAATAAGCAAGTGAGGACTGTTATCACTCCTCATCTGAGTCTGCAAATTGTCTAACTCACTTCTGTAATACTCAATTTTCTCAACTGTGTGAGAAAACTCCTCCTTATGTAATGCCTTTAGCTTGTGCTTAACTCTATTCAGCTTAAGCCAGATTTGAGCCATTGGTCTACCCCTATCCTCTCTATTCCAACACTCACCCACAATACTCTCAAAAGAGGAGTGATCTTCCAAATAGTTCATAAATTTGAAAGGTCTCCCACCAGAAGAAGAGTTTGTAATGCAAGGAATGATAATAGGAGAATGATCAGATAAGGAAGGATTCAAGTATTTAGTAGACAACTTAGAAAAAGAGTCTATCCACTTCATGTTTCCAAATGCCCTGTCAATCTTGCTCCACACTCTAGGATCATCTGTACCCTTGCTAGACCAAGAAAAAAACCAACCAGTGCTATGCAGTTCATTTAGGTCACAATCTGAAATACATTGAAGAAAATCCCTAGTTTCTGCATTATTCACAACATTACCATTAATTCTATCCCCAGAATAAAGAATAGAATTGAAGTCACCAGCAACCAGCCATGGACTAGCTGAACTGCTAATACTAAGGTGGTTCAACTCATCCCACAAAGCTTGCCTATGCCCTGCACTATGCAAGCCATAAACAGCAGTAAAGAAAGAAGAAAATCTATGGTCCTTAGTGTGAATCCAACAATGAACATTTTGAGAGGAACTACTAAGAATCTGTAGGTCCACATCAGCAGTCTTCCAACCAACCCAAATTCTACCTTTTGGAGAGTGAGGATTATTGCAGAACCAAGTCCAAGCCCCCCCAAATCTCTTTTGAACCTTCTCCTTATTTCCAAGCCTTACTCTTGTTTCTAATAAAGCTACTACATGAATACTATGATTATTAAGGAACCTCCTAACTTCATTAGCTTTAAGAGGCTCATTAAGCCCTCTTATGTTCCAAGTACAGATATTCATGAATTAGGAGGATCTTTACCAGAACCAACTACCCCACTCCCATCATTCTCATCTCCCTCACAATCAGATAAGTCCTCATCAGACTCTTGTTCCAACACAGCAAAGGAGTTCTCTACTCCCACAGCTGTACCACCTCCCTTGCTCAGAGTCTTCCTGGTAACAACCTTCCATCCAGTGTTTGAGTCTGGAGTAGGAAGACCTTGATTACAAGGAGTGACAACTTGAGCAGCAGCAATAACAGGGTTCACTGGTTGAACCTTCTTTGGCACCCAAACTCTCTTTGGTTTCACAACCTGCTTAGGTTTCACAGGAGCTGTCTTAGCACAATCATGACCCACCTTGTTGCAAGACTTACAAAAGGGGGGAGTCCAATCATAAACAACCTGATGTTTCATCATTTTACCTAGCTCATCTTCTATCCAGACACAATTAGGCAATGCCAAAGTGACATCCATTCGATTAATACCCTAGAAAAAGAGATTATGTCCTGTCTAGTTGTGCAAGCATCAGCAAATAAAGGAACACCCAAGCTGCTACCTATCCTACTCAAAGAGTCAGAACTCCAACAATTGAGTGGAAGATTAGGAAACTTCACCCAAATGGGAATCACCCTAAGAATTTCTTCACAGAAATCAAAGTTAGCCTTCCATGGCTTAATAATCATGGCCTTGCCAAAGAAAAGGTGAGGTCCATCTGCTAACACTACATTCTTATCATCCATAGACATGAATTTCACAACAAAATATCCATCATCATGAAGGAAAATCTTAGGCATGCTCACATAGGACCAATTTGCAGCAACATACTTAGACAAAGAAGCTATAGTAGGAGTATATCCTACAACATACAACACAATAGATTGCTGCCATTTCTCATTCAATTTATCCAGTTCTGAGGGTTGCAACTTAATCACTTTCTTTCCATCCTTAATAACAGGAGCAATAAAAGAGAGAGGAACTCCTTTACCTGCAAGTTTCGACCCTGCAACAACAGAGGACCACGACGGAGACTTCTCATGTTGTTCCATCTCCAATCTCCGATTAACCGGAGCATGCTGACCAGAAGCCCTTTGATACTCCGCAATCACCTCAAGCAACTCACGAGTGACAGGTCCAGTACTAGGACGAGGAAGGAATTTTGGATCTATAGTAGAGGTATCAACAATCTCCTCCCCTCTAGATTGATTCTCAAGACGACGTTCAAGAGAAAGAGATACTCTCCTTAAGCGAGCCGCTGTCGTCTCCTGCAACATCTCCATAGAAGAAGCAGCTTGAAACCCCGTTGAAGGGGGAAACCCAGAATTCAACCCAGAGGTCGAGTTCAGACCCCCAACCCCTCTCATGGCATTATTCGACCGATTTTGATTACCAGAAGAAGATGGAAAACCTTCCTGATTAGTTTTATTAGTGTGAAGCTTCTTCCTCCCTCCCATTAATGGCGAACGGTTCACGTTAGCTGAACACCCTGAACGTGCGTCGAGAGCATTTCTTGAGAGAGAAGAAAGCTTTTTTAATGACTTGGGCTCTTTAGTTATGCTTTTCTTGTTTTTAGCGTAAAGTTATGAATAATATAAACAATATATTTCATGCGGAAAAACCATAAAGCCAGGAATCCAAATTAATTGCCACATAGTCAATTAGCATAATTTAGGTTACATACAATGTGATGCGTGCCTTCCCTAGATGCTCCCGAACCGAACAAGAATAAGTCTTTAGAGCTCCAAGTGTCTCCCCTCCGTAGATAGTCCACATCACGTTCGGATCCGCCTTAGGTTCAACCAACTAGGATATTCACTAAGGTTTTTATTCGCTTGGGTTAGGCTATTGATTATGTTCTACCTTGAACACAATCTATGTAAAGTATATATTATATGCGTTGTATAAATTGTGAACACTAATCACCTATTTATAGAGTAGGAAATAAGGAATTAGTATTCTACGAGGATTCAATTAACTAATCCTATTAGGACTCTAGTTAATTAGTAGTATTATAATTCTAGGATTAATTAAACACCAAGTGTTTCAAATATATCCAAAATATCTAATTTGAGTAAAAGTAGGAAAACAGATTTCTTAAGGCCCAAGTTACTTGCCACCGAAGAAATCGCACAAGCCTTGGTGCATAAGGACTCGCCACCAATGCAGCTTTGCAGGCCCACGCTAGCGCACTCCTTGACTTGGCCCAAGCAAGGCTCGCTGCTGGCCGTGGCCCATTGCTTGTTGTTGCTTAGTCGTGGCCCATCGCACAACACGCCAGCATCATTGCTGGGATCTAGGCCTAGCGTTGGCGCTGGGCCTCGTACTTGGCGTCGGCGCTTGGCCTTGTTCCTTGCGATGTGCATGCGGGATTTGCTTTTCGAGTGATGAGCCGGCTCACTTGCGGGCTTGTCGCTCGTCGAGCTTCCGATTCGTTTTCCGATTCCGGAATTTATTTCCGTTTCGAACAACATTTACGTTTCTGTTAATATTTCCGATTCCGGTAATAATTTCCTATTCCGAAAATATTTCCGATTCCGGTAATATTTCCGTTTCCAGAAAATTTTCAATTCCAGCAATATTTCTATTTCCGTTAATATTTTCCGATACGAACCATGTTTCCGTTTCCGGCAACATCTACGACTTGGATAATATTTATTTTTCCGTAATGAACCATATTTTCGTTTCCGGCAATATCTACAATTCCGGAATATTCTTTACTTTTCCTTTTGACGATTTCAGCTGCCACTAGAACCGAGATCCGTCATTTCCAAATGATCATAAATGGAGTACTTTAATTAATAATATATTCACTTAAATACTTGATCTGTTCACGTACTATTTGTGTGACCCTACGGGTTCAGTCAAGAGTAAGTTGTGGATTAATACGTCAAAGTAACCAATTCTCAAACAAGTAATCTCAAATCACTCAAGTATTGAGGATTAGTGTCTAATAATGTAATGGAATTTACTTATGACATATTTTCATCTCTTACAGTAAAGTTTCATAGGTCTGTCCGATACTAATCTTATTGAGTAAGTATCTATGCAAATGATTGTGACATTGCCATGCCCACATAGTTCAAGAAACAGAACTACTAGTCATCTTGCATTCTAGTCGTCTAGCGTTTTCTATGCATCCACCTTTATAGAAAACTTCCGACCAGGGACCATTTTCAACTTTTGACATTCAAGTTCACTTGATAGACATTTCTTAGTCACAGGACTGGTCCTGACAGTCTATCTTGAATATATTGCCAAATTAAAAGGAATCATCATTTAATACTAAACCAAGATTAAATGGAATATGAAAATACATTTCATATATGATTAATGTTCAATCCCATTGTTTTACAACCATGGGTCTTTAACCTTTCCTTAAAAAATTTAATGGAATTCAAAGCTATGCTTGATTTCCAGTGCCACAATGTGAGTGTTGCTTCTCACTTGTTGCATAGGTTTAGTTATCATGCTTTGCCAATCTTAATATCCTTTTGATCAAATTCCTTTTGAGATAGGATGATAAGATATTTTGAATATGTTTATCCCGTGATCTAGTCTTTTCCTTCTTTAATAGTGGTTTTACGCATTTCGCAATGAAGAACTATCAAGTCAGCAGACATGTTATCCACCCAATTTCAATGAAGAACTCTTTAACGTAAACAACTCTATTTCATTGCTTCTTAGGCAATATGCACTTTTACTTCAACTGTATAGGTTGCTAGTGATGCTTTGTTTGGATTTTACTTATCCAAGAAGTTCACAGATATGTGGATGACTTTCTATCTGTATCTTAGAACATAGAAATCAATATTTTAATTTCCCACGCAAGAACTCATGGTCTCGAATCCATGTTTCCATTTCAAAACACGATGCTCTTTGGCTCGTCCTTGCCAATGGTTAACTCCAAAAGGATCTTGCTTGATCCTTTGCCAGTGTTTATGCGTGTAGCATCCATATTAGCATATATTCATTTCCTTGAATCAAGAACTATTCTTATTTACCTTTTCAAATATCATAGAATTTTCTTGATCTCAATCTAGTTGATCTTAACTTAGATCAATAGAGATTGGTATATGTTCGTTATGCCTAAAGATATACGATACATTTTTTGCGATCCTTATATTATATCATACATGAAAAATTCTTTTGCAGAATAATTCCTAACTGAATTCTATTCATGTAACTTAATTTAGATCATTCAGTTTCAGTAGATACTGAATCCAACTAAATTCTTTGACATATAATATAGGTTATGACTCTGATTTAGACTCTTTGATGTTTAACTTAGTAAATTCTTATACATAGTTCAAACATTCTTTACTTAGATTTATTCACATGGGCGAATATCTCCAATGGAATCTTTCGTGTTTGATTTAGTAAATGCCATTACTTAATCTAAAACAATATTATAAGATCTTTGTAAATAGATCTTAATACCAGTATGTACTAAGTTTCGCCTTGGTCCATCATTGATGAATAATTTCAAATCTAAGTCATTAGGATTTGAATGTTATTTCACAATACAGAGATATGTGTGTGATACACATAAGACCAATTAAGTTTTACTCCCACTAAACTTCTTATATATCTATAAGAATCATGTACATTTTATGAAACTAAAATACTTATTAGCTTCACTAAAATACAGTTCTAATTCCTAATTGCTTGCTTAAATCTGTATTAGATTTCATAAGCTAGCTTTACTTTTCAAGTATTTATTTGGATCCACAAATCCTATGGCATGCAATGTACATAGTTTCTTCCAATATTTGATTGAGGAACACGTTTTATCATCCAATTCCCATATGTACCAATATGCAATCATTGCTTGATTTATAGACTGGAGCATTACGATTTTGAATGAGGTTTCAACACAATCCTCGCAATGAATTTTCTTGTAACCTTTAGCAAATAATCTATCTTTTTGTGTGAACACAATTCCATGTTTGATGGTTTTTATCCTTAAAACCAATTTGCAACCAATAGATGTAAACCATTCTTTTAAATCAACAAAATTTCAATTTTGTTATCAAAATATTGAGTATGTTTTATGGCCTCTAACCATTTAAAACATTGAGTCTATATATGGCCTCTAACCATTTTAGGGAATCTGGGTTTCTTCATAGCTTTATTACAAGTCACAAACTCATTAATATACATGATAATAGTTTGACTGCAAGTTGTAGGTTTCTTCACTATCTAATATAAGAATCTCAAAGTTTCAGTGACCTGAACTCTAAGCGTACTTGGGTATAGAACATCAAACAATAGAATATCAACAGACACTTGAAAGTCCTTTGAATATTCTGTTCTCCTTGAAGTACTTGTAAAGTCTTCTAAGAGATGTCTATTCTTTAAAGCCACTTCTAAAGTCCTTAAAGAATAAGTGTTCGAATTTTCTGAAGAACTTTTAAAAGCCTCTGGAATATCCGTTTGTGTTTGTTGCTCGCCTCGAAGACTTTCGAGGTTTATTTTCTCCCACTTGTCATTTTGTAAACGAATCTCCAAAAGGACATTATTTCAAGCAAACAAACATTATGTTCTCAAAAATTCGTGGTAGAAACAATACCCTTGTGTCTCATTAGAATAAATCACAATGAAACATATATCTATACTTGGGCCTTAGTTTGTCGAATAACAAACACTAAGCTCCCACTGAGTTTAGGAACTCTTTAGATGTATATATATAATTGAAAAGATGTTCTTCTATTACTTTTCAATAGCTTTGATGAATTTGGTTTAGTTCGGTGGTAGTTGAGCATTTTGTTTAGAAATTATAGGAAAAATCTTTATGATTCATCATTGATCAAATCAAGTACTAATTGACTTCGATCACTCCAGTTTAGATAAACCGTATCTTATGGAGCTAGATTGTGAAATTACAACACACAATCATTGATGATCAAGCATATTGAGTCAACCCGTAAATGAACATTTCATTCAAATAAACAAACAAACATTGTTTTTGTTTTTCTTGAATGTGAGTCTTTCTGTGTTTGAAAACAGAAATTTAGGTATGCTTATTATGGAACAAAATAGCCATTAAGTTCCAGCCTTGAAAGCACTTAAAACAAACTAGATGACCCTACAACTAATGTAGTAATGCTATGCTTCATTTCCCACTTGTAGGTCATTAGTGTAGCCTAGCTTCCATTGTTTGAGTTATTACCAAAGTAAGAACCTCAAGCGGTATATGATACCAATGAAGTTTGATTGCTAGGTCACTTCTCTTTAAACACAAACTTATAGGTAGAAACGGAATCGTAAATTCCTTTCATTTGTTCCTTGTTTTCTTATTTCTTGTACCATTTCTTATAGTCTTAAGAATTGACTTCTCTAGTGCTGACTTTTAGACTTTGTTAGACATGCCCAATGTCACTCCAACAATGTTCTTACCATTTTATTTATATTGAATATTTTGCTTCAACTAGATGGTCTTACCAGAAGCTTCTAAAGTTTTCTAAGCGTCGATATATTCGAATGTCTAGTATCTAGACTCATTCGAGAATTAAATGGATAAAAGATATTAGGTTGTTAACCATTGGTTAAGCTGAGTGTTAAACTCAATGCTATATGATCTCAAAACTACACTGTATTTTGAATTCACAAGCACCAATCCATTTGCCATTCGACTTTGATACTCGAAAACAACCATAAAAGTCGCTATAAGAAACGTACATTTAAATTGCTCATTTTCTCTCATTTCCGTGAATCGTTCTTGGATTCACTACCAATCGAGGAAATTTGTTGTTACCCTTCTGAAAGGATTTATTGAAGTAAAAGATATTTAATTATAAACAATAATTAAACCATACATTCAAGCATGCAAAGTCTAAACATTTATCATGCGTAATAACTTGAAAATTAATGCAATCATGCAATTTAAACAAGTCATTGGCATTTTATTCGAAATATTTAGTTCCGGCAGGAGTGAATAAAATGAATCCAAGATCCTCAAAATCATTGAAGAATTAAGCACATTGTGTATTTTGACTCAATTCTAAAATATTTTAGGTAAGTAAATCCTGTGCTAATAGTCTAGAAACTCCTCTTTGTTGAAAGGTACGTCTAAGAACTTATTAGGTAAACCTATCCCATTTGCCACGATATAAAAGGAATCCTTACTTATATCGTTGAGTTTTACCAAACTTAACATGTAGTCACAACTATTGTGTACCTTACCCCTTTAGAATCAATAAGTAACACCTCGCTATGGCAGAAAACTATTACTAGATTGATGTAAAGGTTATCCAAGTAAGTGTTATTTTGGAATGACACATTTTAACTCAATTTTAAAGTTTGGAACTTAGGGATCTTACTATCTTGGTTAGATTTTAGGTGAACTAAAATCCTTAATCATACAACATAATCAAGCCACTATCTCATGCATAATATTAAGACATATTTAAAGCAATAAATAACTTAAAACATGCATAAGATTTAAATGTTATCTAGTATGGCCCGAGTTCATCTTGAAGCTTCAACTTCAAACTCCGTCTTGAAAATTGATTGGAAAGTCCGGCTTGAATTTCACCATGGGCGTCATTTTCTTCAAATAGGATATGCTATAATTAAACTAATTACAACTAATTGATGGTACACAGACCATATTTAAATAAAAACTTTGGCGCATAAGACCAATTTTACATTCAAATTAATGGTACGCAGACCAATTTACTATCCTATTTGGTCCATACTAGTCACTTTCCACAACCTGAAAACAGTACAATAACAATATATCATTCATCAATTCATTTATCAATGAATGGCCCACTTAGAAAGTTAGTAAAAGAAATATGCATCACATAAACATTTGCAGAAACTAATAAAAGGTTCATACAATCTACAAATTATTCAACTTTATTAATTCTAATCGAGTTGTTTTACCTTAAAGGAATAAAGACCTAATCAAGAGTTTAATGACTAAAAGCTCCAACTAAAACCAAGAATTTACATGCTTTACTAATTTTAAACATAAAATTGTATTTCCTAGTCCAACCGAAAACTTACAAATTTAATTAAAATTTAAAGCTCACATAAAATAATTTTAAATCCCTTTATTATTTTCCAGTTGATTAAATTAATTAATTATAATTTTACTAAGGTTTTAATTTTATTAAAATAATTAGTGTTGTGGGATCTTTTGTGGTGATGACGTGTCATGCTTTCCTCGGAGGTATCAAGTATGCACTGGCACGATCTTCCTGCAACCTGCAAAACAAGAATATTCCCATAGGAATATTCCCTCCGATGCCTAAGTAAGTATAGGCTAGGGAGAGAATTAATTTATAGAGAGAGCAAAGATAGTTTAAGGTGGGTGGGAATCAATTAAATGCCCCTTTACCTTGGGATTTGAACTATATATATAGGGCAAGGGTTTTTGGGAAGTGTTCCAAAAACCCTAGCCAAATTATTGGCTGACCTTTAGAGATGAAGACATGTGCCCTTATCTGGTACGTTTTGAAATAAAAGGGCTTTAGGGTGCCTTTTTACGACTGGGCCTGTCAAACAAGTTGGGCCTTTGTGTCTACACAACAAGTAGAGATACATTCGAGCATCTTGCATATCTGTTGGGGAAAGTTTGGAGATGCCACGTGTCATTATGTGAGAGGTCCACGGTGGATTCCAACAAAGCCACGCTGTTTTGGCATTTATGGAGGATATGTGTCAAGCTATCATTGGGACACGATGTCCAACTATTTTTTGCCACATCAATTAGTATAAAATAAATTATAATAATTAAACTAATCAAAATTAAATTCCAAGAAAAATCAAAATTACGAAATTAAATTAATTAAAATCGTTGTTCAACCGAAAATTAAAACGAAAAAAGTCATTAGGGCAAGGCAAGGCTCATGGGCGCAAGGCCCATGCCTCGCCAAGGCTGCAGCGTCGCAAGGAGCTGACTGCATGCATGGCCGAAGCCATCGCACAGCCAAGCTCCTCGCCAGCACTCGTTGGCTCGACACCATCGCTCGATGCCGCTGCTGCTTGCCTGGTATGAGCGCATGGCACGAGGGCATCACTCAATGCCTCGTCGCCATCGCTCGCTGGGCACGACACGGGGCTGGCAGATGCGCATGGCTCGAGGGCCATCGCTCGCTGTCTCGATGCCAGCGCTCGTTGGGAGTTTGCAAGTCCTGATGATAGTTTGCAAGTCCTGATGAGGAGCTTACAAGTCCTGATGAGGTGCTTGCAAGTCCTGATTGGAAGCTTGCAAGTCCTGCTGGGAGCTTGCATGTCCTGATGGGGAGCATGGAAGTCCTGATGGGAAGCTTGCAAGTCCTGATGGGAGCTTGCAAGTCCTGACGAGGAGTCCTGATGGTTCTTTTTGTAGGGTTTGCCCTTATATTTGTAGGCGTTTAGTAAGCCGTTGGGTTTTATAGGTGATCAGCCTATGTAATTTTTCCTAATCTGGGCGATGGCACGATCTTCCTGCAACCTGCAAAACAAAATAGTGCTGACCGGGAGCTTGCAAGTCCTGACGAGGATCTAGGAGTCCTGACTGGGAGCTAGTAGTCCTGATATGAAGCTATCAATCCTGACTGGTAGCTTGCAGTCCTGACTGGGAGCTAGGAGTCCTGACTGAGAGCTAGGAGTCCTGGGAGCTTGCTGACGCGCCGAACGGCACTCCGGCTTCTTTCCTTAGAGAGGATGTCTCTATATTGGTGGTAGGCCGTCTTCCTCCCGCGTCTTCCTGCAAAACAAGAATAGTGCTGGCCGGGAGCTAGGAGTCCCGACTGGGAGCTAGAAGTCCTGACAGGGAGCTAGGAGTCCTGACTGGGAGCGAGGTGTTAGGTTATGAATGATATAAACAATATAATTCATGCGGAAAAAACATAAATCCAGGAATCCAAATTAATTTCCACATAGTCAATTCCCATAATTTTGTATACATACTATGTGATGCGTGCGTTCCTTAGTTGCTCTCGAATCGAACAAGAACAAGTACAGGACTCCAAATGTCGCCCCTTCGTAGATAGTCCACAGGACGTTCGGATCCACCTTAGATTCAACCAACTAGAATATTCTCTATGGTTTTATGTGCACTCGGGAAACTCACAACAGTGATACGCAAGTATTAAATTCTCCCTTGAATTTAATGTGTTGGAATGGGTTAATAAATTGTGATCATGAATCACATATTTATATGGTGCAAATAAGGAATTACAATCCTACTAGGAATCAATTAACTAAATCTATTAGGACTCTAGTTAATTAATAATATTAGAATTCTAGGGACAATCAAATACTAAGTATTTCAGATTTACCCTTAATGTCTAATTTTAGTAGAATTGGGAAAACTATAACTTGTGGCCCAAACTACTTGCCACGCAAGTAGCTTGGCGTACAAGCTTGCTTAGCGTGCAAGCAACCGGCCGGCCAAGGGCCTTGCAGCGTGTGGCTTAAGCCCACGTTGTTGCGCAATGCTTGGCATCAAGCCACATCACGTGGCCCAAGAGCTGGGTGCTGCTGCACTTGTTCGGCCCAAGCGTACGTGCTCGCTCTACGCGGGCTTGCTTGGCGCTGGGCATGGCGCTTGTGCTGGGCCTAGCGTCTCGCAAGCTCGTTCATCGAGCATTCGCACGTCGCGCTTCCGATTCCGGAATTTATTTCCGATTCAACAATATTTACGTTTCCGTTAATATTTCCGATTCCGACAATATTTTCCAATTCCGGTAATATTTCCGTTTCCGGCAATATTTTCAATTCCGATAATATTTCCAATTCTGGTAATATTTTCGTTTCCGGTAATATTTTCCGATACGAACCATATTTCCGTTTCCGGAAATATTTTCAGCTTGGATAATATTTATATTTTTGTTATTCTGCCTTTTGACGATTTCAGCTCCCACTTGAACTGAGATCCGCCGTTTCTGAATGTTCATAAATGGGGTACTTAATGAATAATATATTCACTTAAATACTTGATCCGTTCACGTACTATTTGTGTGACCCTACGGGTTCAGGCAAGAGTAAGTTGTGGATTAATATTATTAATTCCACTTGAACTGAAGCGGCCTCTTGCTAGGCATTCAGTTCACTTGATCTCACTGAATTTATTAACTTGTTCATAAATACTAAATCGCATTTATTAGACTTAGCATTGAATGCATACTTGGACCAAGGGCATTATTTCCTTCAGTCTCCCACTTGTCCTTATTGACAAGTGTGCATTTCCTAATTCCTTTGTCGCTTGATGTCTGCTCATGAACATAAGGTAAGAGTAGTCATCCTTATTTTGTCCAGAGCTATTTCTCGGTTTCGGAGTTCAACTGATCAAATAAACAGATAATCATAGCCTATGATTCATCTGAGCACGGCCATGCATTTTTCAGTTTCTAGCTCTCCGAGTGGCCTTGTACAACTTTCAGCATCTCATCCCGATTTATGGGAGGACAATCCCAATCTTGTGATCTTCGGGTTAGACTTCATTTGATAGGTGATTACCTGAGCGTTGTCGTTATAGTCTCCTTTTACGGTGCGACGCATGACAAAGTCAAGGTAACCAGTTCTCAAACAAGTAATCTCAAATCACTCAGGTATTGAGGATTAGTGTCTAATAATGTAATGAAATTTACTTATGAAAGATTTTCATCTCTTACAGTAAAGTTTCATAGGTCTGTCCGATACTAATCTTCTCAAGTAATTATATATGTAAATGCGACATTGCTATGTCCACATAGTTCAAGAAACAGAACTACTAGTCATCTTGCATTCTAGTCGTCTAGCGTTTTCTATGCGTCCACCTTTATAGAAAACTTCCGACCAGGGATCATTTTCAACTTTTTACATTCAAGTTTGCTTGATAGACATTTCTTAGTCACAGGACTGGTCCTGACAATCTATCTTGAATATATCGTCAAATTGAAAGGACTCATCATTTAATAAACCACAAAATTAAATGGAAAAATGAATTCTATTCATTTTTATGAATGGTTAACCAAAACGTTTTATAAAGTATTAAACTCTAAAACTTTAAAACATTTATTAAGGACATCAAAGCCATTCTCCAACATGCTTGATTCCCATAGCTGCAGTGTGCGAGTTGTGCTTCGCTTGCGGCAGAGGTTTAGTTATTGGATCTGAGATGTTGTCATCAGTTCCAATCTTGCTTATCTCAACTTCTTTTCTTTCAACGAACTCTCGTAGAAGGTGAAATCTACGAAGTACATGCTTGACTCTCTGGTGGTGTCTAGGCTCCTTTGCCTGTGCAATAGCTCCATTATTGTCACAATATAGAGCCATTGGTCCTTTAATGGAGGGGACTACACCTAGTTCACCTATGAACTTTCTTAGCCAAATAGCTTTATTTGCTTCTTCATGTGCAGCAATTTACTCCGCTTCAGTTGTAGAATCCGCAATGGTGCTCTGTTTAGCACTTTTCCAGCTTACTATACTTCCGTTGAGGAAAAAGACAAACCCAGACTGTGATTTGAAATCATCTTTGTCGGTTTGGAAACTTGTGTCCGTATAGCCTTTAACAATTAATTCATCATCTCCACCATAGACTAGGAAATCATCTTTGTGCCTTTTCAGGTACTTCAGAATATTCTTGGCAACAGTCCAATGCGCCTCTCCTGGGTCTGCCTGGTATCTGCTCATAGCACTGAGTGCGTACGCAACATCGGGGCGTGTATATATCATAGCATACATTATTGAAGCAATCAATGATGCATATGTAATCCCACTCATTCATCTACGCTCATCCAGTGTTTTTGGGCACTGAGTCTTGCTTAGAGTCATTCAATGATACATGGGTAGGTAGCCTCGCTTGGAGTCTGCCATCTTGAACCTTTCAAGCACCTTATTGATATAAGTGCTTTGACTAAGTCCAATCATCCTCTTAGATCTATCTCTGTAGATCTTGATGTCTAGTATGTACTATGCTTCTCCTAGATCCTTCATCGAAAAACATTTCCCAAGCCAAATCTTGACTGAGTTCAACATAGGAATGTCATTTTCGATAAGTAATATGTCTTCGACATATAATACTAGAAAAGCAGTTTTGCTCCCACTGACTTTCTTGTATACACAAGATTCGTATGCGTTCTTGACGAAGCCAAAGTCACTGAATGCTTCATAAAAACGTATATTCCAACTCCTTGATGCTTGCTTTAATCCATAAATGGATTTCTTAAGCTTTCATACCTTTTTAGCATTCTTTGGATCCTCAAACCCTCAGGTAGTGTCATAAACACAGTTTCTAGTAAAACGTCGTTTAAGAAAGCGGTTTTGACATCCATCTACCATATTTCGTAAGCGTAATATGCAGCGATTGCTAAAATTATCTGAATAGACTTTAGCATTGCAACTAGTGAAAAGGTTTCATCGTAATCCACACTGTGGACTTGCCTGTATCCTTTTGCAACCAATCTAGCTTTGAAAACTTCTAGTTTTCCATCCTTGTCCTTTTTCAGTTTGAAAACCCATTTGCTTCCTATGGCTTGGTAGCCATCTGTCAAATCGACCAAATCCCAAACTTGGTTTTCAGACATGCAGTCTAATTCATATTGCATGACTTCTTGCCATTGCTTGGAGCAAGGGCTCGTCATAGCTTGTTTGTAAGTCGGAGGTTCATCGCTTTCCAGCAATAGAATTTCATGGCTCCCGTTCGTCAAAATAACTATGTATCTTTCCGGTTGAGATCTATATCTCTGTGATCTACGCGGGGTTACATTTCTAGTTGGTTCTTAATTCTCACCAGATACTTCTAAAGATCTCTGAGTTTGAACCTGAATTTCATCTTGAGCATTCTCTAGAGTTTGTTATTCGACTCGAATTTCTTCGAGGTCTA
This sequence comes from Spinacia oleracea, assembly GCF_020520425.1. Lineage (NCBI taxonomy): Eukaryota > Viridiplantae > Streptophyta > Magnoliopsida > Caryophyllales > Amaranthaceae > Spinacia > Spinacia oleracea. The sequence goes on from NC_079488.1 coordinate 41,663,615, forward strand.
CTTTTCTCCCCCTTGTCATTTTGGAAATGTGATCTTTTTCCAAAAAGATACCCTCTCGAGCAACAAACACTCTGTTCTCAGATGTATTGTAGAAGTGATACCCCTTTGTTTCCTTTGGGTAGCCCACAAGGATACATTTGTCAGATTTTGGTTAAAATTGTCTGAAATTAATCGTTTGACGTATACTTCACAACCCCAAATCTTAAGAAAATACACATTTGGAGGCTTTCCAAACCATAACTCATATGGAGTCTTTTCAACAGCTTTAGACATAGCTCTATTTAGTGTGAGTGCAGCTGTGTTTAGTGCATGTCCCCAAAATTCTATTGGAAGTTTGGCCTAACCCATCATTGATCGAACTATGTCTAACAAGGTCCTGTTCCTGCGTTCTGACACACCGTTCCATTGAGGTGTTCCGGGAGGAGTCGATTCTGATAAGATTCCACATTCTTTCAGATGGTCATCAAATTCATAGCTCAGATATTCACCGCCTCTATCAGACCGCAGTGCCTTAATCTTCTTGCCTAATTGATTCTCTACTTCTCTATGAAATTCCTTGAATTTGTCAAAGGATTCAGACTTATGCTTCATTAGGTAGACATAACCATATCTACTGAAGTCATTAGTGAAAGTGATAAAGTAGTTGAAACCACCTCTAGCATTTGAACTCATTGGTCCACACACATCTTTATGGATTAAACCCAATAGATCAGTTGCTCGTTCTCTAACTTTATAGATAGGTTGCTTTGTCATTTTGCCAAGTAAGCATGATTCGCATTTACCATAATCCTCTGAGTCAAATGGTTCTTGAATTCCTTCCCTTTGAAGTCTTTCTATGCGTTTCATGTTAATATGGCCTAATCGACAATGCCATAGATAGGTGAGATCTGAATCATTCTTTTTGGCCTTTTTGGTATTTATTTTATAAACTTGTTTGTCGTGATCTAGCACATAAAGTCCATTGACTAATCTAGCAGATCCATAAAACATCTCTTTAAAATAAAACGAGCAACTATTGTCTTTTATTAAAAAGCTAAATCCCTTAGCATCTAAGCAAGAAACAGAATGATGTTTTTAGTAAGACTTGGAACATGAAAACACTCTTCCAGTTCCAAAACTAACCCAGAGGGCAACGACAAATAATAAGTTCCTACAGCTAATGCAACAATCCTTGCTCCATTTCCCACTCGTAGGTCGACTTCACCCTTGCTTAACCTTCTATTTCTTCTTAGTCCCTGTGAATTGGAACATAAGTGTGAGCCACAACCTGTATCTAATACCCAAGAAGTTGAATTTGCAAGTATACAATCTATAACGAAAATACCTGAAGATGAAACGACAGTTCCGTTTTTCTAATCTTCCTTATATTTGGGACATTCTCTCTTGTAATGGCCAATTCCATCACAATAAAGACAGCTTGATGTGGACTTATCCTGCTTTGTCTTCTTTCTAGGAACTGACTCAGCATTGCCCTTGGACTTTCCATCTTTCTTGAAGGGTCTCCCTTTAGCCTTGAATAAATCTTTGGCATCACAGTCGAGTACTATTTCAGCATTATTGACTAGCCGAATAAACTCACTGATTGTCTCTTCTCTTGGTTCATTCATGTAGTACTGCCTGAAGCGTCTAAATCCTTTAAGAAGTGAATTGAGTAAGACGGAGACAACCATCCTTTCGCTTATTGGTGAACAATGATAACATGTAGTTCACATGATCCCTAAGTGGTTTACCAACTCTTTGTTTAGTGCGAAGGACTAGAGCATGTGTTTCCTGGACTTCTTGCCTGAAAGATCTGTTATGAAGATCAACCTTCAGCCCTTTCATTGATTCAATCAACTCATGGACATTCAGGTTTCTTTCTTCCGTGCTTCCACGACATATATCCTTTAGATGCCCGAGAAGCATATATGGTTCGTAAGCTACAAACCTTTTATGCTAATCGTCAGGGATGTTGCTCAGCATGAGACTCATGACCTTCTTGAGATCCGCTTCCCAAGGCGGCGTGTCTTTCAGGAGTCATGTCTCTTGCATAGTAGCTTGGCATGGGGTAGAACAGTGCATACTTGTTGACCCAAATGGTTTTGATGATGACAAGCAAACTTAACTAATAAATGTTTAAGTTTCTATGCTATGAAAATCAGGAGTTCCAGAGTAGGAACAAGAGAAGGCCAAAGCATGCAGACTTGGACAATCAGAGAAACTGACCAAGCAGGCATAAATAAGTTCCTGAGGGGGAACGTGGTTAGAGAAGTTCCAGAGGTGGAACAACCAACATGCGAAGCAGCATGGAACATGAAGACATGAAATAAGAGTTTATTTTCTAGGATTCATGTAAGTATGTAGCAGCGTGAAAGGTAATGGAACAAGGTGTCAAAAGGAACTCGTGGAACTTAGAGTCAAAAGCATCTAAGAGTCAGTGAATATGTTGCATATTATTAAAGTAATATGTAGGAATGTATTTAGAGTTTTGTTTCTTAATAAATCTCTACTTGGTTAAGTGTTTTAGATAAAATGCACTAGTTATTTTAGGATAAGATTTTGTTTTAAATAAAAGATAAGTTTTGAATTAAATCAACTTTAATTAGGATTCTAATTTTAATTGCATCATTTATTTATTTTTATCTTATCTGCTTTTGGAAAATAAAGAGTCAAAATTTAAAATACGTATAATGAGTTTGTGGGTGTTGGAACTTGTAAGCAAGTTCCTGCACGAACAGAAACTCATGTATTTATTTCACGTTTATGAAAAGGTTTTCAGTAAAATATTTTTGCATAAGAAAATAAATAAAAAGTGAGTTTTGGAAAAATATCTCTTGGATTATGATTTGATAAAACGTTGCTTTTTCTCCAAGTATTTATTTTCTTTTTGTTTCCTATTTTTACTCTAACTGTTTTACTGTAAACGTGGTATAAGTTGTTCCCAAGACTTTGACTGCTTTCTCCCCAAGCTTTTGCCCAACTACCTGATCATGGGTAAGTGCCTAGAAGTTAGGAACTTACTGTTAGTGGAGGAATAAGTGGGATTATAGCTAAGTCTTGTGCATGCTATAAATAGAGGCTTATATCTTCATTCTAAAAGTGTCTGACTTGTGTCTTTCCATAAGGGTTGGCTGTGGAATAACGTTATAGAAAAATATGTTTTTCATTCCACGTTTTTGAGTCAGTTCCTACGAGTTCCAAGTTCCTACGAGGGATACTAATCAATTATCAATCATCAATATTTTGAGAGTTGGTCAAGGGTTGAGTGAACTCTTGTAATGGGGAATTGGTCAAGGGTTTGAGTGAATTCTTGTATCAAGTTTTGGGCAGGAACTTGAGTGAGTTCCTGATATGTATTTGGGTAGGCTTTGAGTGAAGTCTATGAGAGAGAAGCAGAGAGGCTTTGAGTACTAGTGAGAACTTGAGTTCGTAGAGGAACACAAGTAATGGCCGAGTTCCGAATAGGTTTATAACAGAGTTGTTGCCCTATAGTGAAAAGAGTTTAAGTTGAAATCCTTAGTGGGTCGAGGTTTTCTTTCAAGTTGGGCCATGGAAAGTTTCCTCATAAAGTCTCTCTTGCATTGTTTCTCTACTTGCTTATGTTCTTTATAATTCCGCAAAATTTGGCTAGCAAGTTCCATATTACAATTCACCCCCCCTCTTGTAGTGTTCCATCCGAATAACAATTGGTATTAGAGTGGGTACTCAGTAACAAGCAGGAAACCCTGTTGAGCAAGTTCCTGGAAGAGATGGAAATTACAAGAAACTTGAAGAAAGGAACTCACCCTTTGTTCAGGAACAAGAGAAGAAAAATGAAGGCTAACTTTTTCTTGATGAATAAAAGTCACTCAAGGATATACTGCAATATATTTGAGGTACTTATCTCATCCTTGAGACCTTCTTTGTGTGCATATATTAATTTATTGTGTGTTCCTTGCATTGTTTCTAATGGAACTACTGTTTTGTTTTGATTTAAAATCGAATTTGAAAAATCTGAAATCTATTTTTATTAGATGATTTTTCAATTTATTTTTTCAAACTACAGTACATTAAAATTATTTCAAGGAAACGTCTTTTGAAAAATGCATACAAAATTCTGTGCAACTAGGAGTTTTTAATTTTTAGGCTACGAAATATCCTGCTTAATTTTTTTTTTTTTTGCCTAAGAAATATTATCTTATATACTTCATGAATATATTGAATATGATTTATATGAAGACATATTGTATCTTGGTAGTAGTTGTTGTGTTGATTATTTTCTTAACAGTTACCACTAACAAGAAGGGACCCAAATCATGTTGGATTCCCTTGACAAAGAAATTGGTACAAGAACAAACAAAAGTGCACATTAATATGTCAAAGTTCTTGTGAATTTAAGTTCCACATTGAAGAACTCGCTGGATCATTGTTGACCCAGGAGTTATACTTAGGAACTCACGAGGGTGCGTCATTATAAAGATACATTACATCAGTGCCCCACATGGGAACAAGGATCAAAATCCGTAGAGGAATTTCCGGATAAAGGAACTCATTCCAGCCCCATTCCAAGGAACATATAAAGGATGCAACTAGAAGATCCTTAATGATACATTTAAGGTAAACATCTAATTTTTGAGATCTTTATATGCATACGCTATTTATTTAAATCAAGTTCCTAACAACGTTTTATGAAAATTGTTCAAATGTATTTTAAATTTGTTTAATCGATTTTGGATTGTCTCAAATACGTTTTTGTGAGACAAAATTCAGATTTCAAAACTGATTTTACATTCATGCATTGTTTGTTTAATAAGAATGGTTCAAGGAACAAGACAAAGGATCAATGCATATATCCACTCTTGGAACTTGGTTTCCTTTATTCTTTGGGCTACATAACTTAATGTTATATCATTTATTGTCCAAAGAACGCTTTTTCCATGTATTATGAGTATATTAAATATTTATTATATGTATGCATGTTGAATCTTAGATCTAGCAGTTTAAAATAATCATTTTCTAAGATGTTACTGCTAAAAAGAAAGGAACTGAAATTATGTCAGGTTCCCAAGACCATGAATTGTTACAGGTCTGTTAGTATACAATTTTTGTATACTCTAATCTTCTAAATTATGCTACTTAAATATATTTACTACTAATGCATGATTTTGGAAGATAGTAGAAGCGAAATTATTTTTACAGGTTTATAACTCATGATTGAGTGTGTGTATGAAGTAAAGGAACAACATCAGAATTACACGAAGAAAAAATGAGTTGAAAATCCATTAGATTCGTTGGAACAGTGAAGAGGAACTCAAGCTCGAAACTTGGAACTTAAGATGTAAACTAGTTCCAGTTCCACCAACATGTAAGTTCCTTCTAAATATGATGGGTCATATCAACGAATCAACTCACATACACTATATAATTGGAAGTCACTTGAACATCTCAAAGGAACTCAGTCATGTGAAATGTTGGTAAGGTTGTTCCCTCATTTTACTTGTGTTAATTAATGTTGAGTATTTTTTGATAAACCTGTTTCTCTTAAATTGTTGTGCAAACTAACCTTATTTGTGTTATAGGTTTTGTTTTGGAATTTAATATTTAAACAATGCATGATAATAAGTTAAATTGATCAAAGGAACTCTTCCTAAGATCTGGGAGAACAATCAACGAACTCAAGGCTACAGTAACTTGATAAATGGTACATAAACTTTTTGATAGAAAATTTATGGTGTCTAAGTTTTTCATGTACAAGTTCTTGGTTCTTGTTAACCTAATTTCCATGGAACAAAATATATGTTTCATGTTTCTTTCGCTAAGTAAATTTTCCAGGAACATCATATTTAGGTATTATGTTTGAGTATATATTTATTTTAGACTAACCTGCTAATCATAACTTTGCACAAAAGTACTACACTTGAGTGTTATCTTTTCCCAGATTACTCATATTAAAATAAGGAAATTTTGTGGAACACTACCTTTAAGTTTGGTGGTTTTGTGAATTGCTACCTTATAAAAACTTTTTTTAATTTAACTACCTTATAAGTTTGGTTTGTTTGACTAACACTACCATTTGACGTTTTTCTTTAATGTTTTCCGTCGTGTATTTCTTCTATTCTTTTAAATATCTCTGTTCATTTGTCATTAATTTTGTGCATTTGCCATATTAAATAACCGTTGTAGTGGAGTCCAAAGACGTAAAACATTAACAAAAAACGGCAAATGGTAGTGTTAGTCAAACAAACCAAACTTATAAGGTAGTAAAATATAATTTCCTTTTTAAAAGGTAGCAATTCACAAAACCACCAAACTTAAAGGTAGTGTTTCACCAAATTTCCTTAAAATAACTCAAGATGGAGAATGGCCATGAAGACCATAGGAACATGTTCTAGCTTACTTGTAACATGAAAAATGAGGTGGCTACAACTAAGGGGGAACAACTCGTTATATCTCGACAACGATTGTTCTATGAAAGAAAATTCACTATTATCGTTAGGTTGCTACCTACAATGGAAAACTTATAACTTTTGACAATTAAGGTAAAATTGGTTCCAAATGAAAAGTTGGTAAGTCAAGTTCCCGTTTCATTGTGAATTTTTTTTGTCGAGTAATTAATGCACATTTGTTTAGAGTTTCCAAAATTATGTTTACTCTGGTTATTTTAAAAATAAATTACATCATCAGTAATAACTAGATATGTCATAGTTGAAGGGAATCAAAGAGGGAACACATACTTTGTGGATCACAATTTGGTTCCTAATAATAACTTGATATTTTTAAGGGTTATTGAAGATGATCCAGAGTTTACAACAAATATAAAAATGTGCGCTGAAATAAGTGAATATATTACTTGTGATTGAAACTAACATGTCTATTCCCAGCAAACAGGTTAAAGTTTATTTCAATATTGAACTCGCAAGTTCCTGTAGAATTAATCGAGTTTCAAATGATAAAATCAATATATAAATGACATCGATAAAGGAACTCAGAGAAGGTTGGTTCTTGAAAGGAACAACCAGTCAGAAAGGTATTGATTTTTAGGAGACTCTCTCTCCAGTAGCTTGTTTATAAGGTAATTATATATAATTTTATGTTGTTTCCCATATGGGACTTCTTTTTTTCTTATAAGGAACAATGTCAAGTCCCTTCTTGAAAACTGATTTTAAAATTAACATATTTTGTTTTCAAGAGAAACTGATTTTATAGTGATATATATACATAAATGTTGAACCGAACGAATTGTTTTCATTAGCATAAGTGTTTATATGAACATGATGAAAGAACACAACAACCACTCTCTTGATTTCTATAAAAATTAAATAGAGAGTGATATTTGTGATGATCAAATGACAAAAGCATGTCAAGGGACTTCTGAAGAATGATTGACAATATTCGAGTACAAATGAATGCTTCCATAAGATGTGAGGAAATCAAGATGGTGGAACAAACACTCTAGGAACTCAAACATAAATTCATCAAAATCAGTCCAGCACTTCAAAGAAGTCATATACATGGTGAAAATTTATATAAGGTACATTTTCCTTATTCATATCATAGCATGTTTTAATGCGTTATATTGTTAAATTATTAATTCAAGTGTACAAGTTTTGCAATGCATTAGTGAATATGCTTTCCTTATGATTGCATCTACTCATAGAATGTCTAGAGGATCAAGACTTAATGAAGCATGACATGAGCATCACATAGTCTTTACCAAGAGTTTTTTTGATTTGGAACACATATACATATTTAAATAAGGCACTTATGTATGCTTAAAGTAAATGTGTCACACTTATAGTTTGTGCTGTAAAAGGAAAGCACATTATAGCTTATCTTATATTTTTCCAAAGAATTGTTTTTCATACATCATGAATTTTCTTTAAAAATAATTCATAGGAATGCATGTTGTAATTTGGTTGTTGTACTTGTTTATCACTGATTATATATTCTTTGGTAAAACTAACAAATATTTGTGTAAGTACTTTGCTAAACTCATAAGGAAATATGAGCGTAAGAATGCAGAGACACATCACACTCCACAGGAACACGAGAAAGACTAGATGAAGGTTCCTAAGGGATGATTGTGAACCATACACAAAGCTTCAGAGGTATGATTGTTAAATTGTCTAGGTCTAAGCGAGAGGTTCCAATCCAATCCAATCTCCAAAAGTCGCATTTACCATTTAATAAAGCTCTTGATGAGAAGCACGAGAAAATGTGACTGGAACTCGGTATATTCAAGCTGAATATATTTTCCTTGAAGTTCCCCAAATATGGCAAAACTGTAAGTTTTTAGCTTTAAGTAAAATTAATCCCACACAATTCTTGTGTGTAAACATAGAACAGAATTGTACATTGTGAAGGACTCTCCTAATTTCACGTATGTTTAGTTTATAATTACTTGAGCTAACTGATGAAAAAGTAAAAAGAAGAGTCATAAGCCATGTTGTCTTCTGTGTTCCTATTACTAGTACAACAAGCAATTTTATATTTTTCTTTTGATTCAATTCTATCTCGTTCTTTTTTTTCTTTACAAATTCTTTCATATTTGCTTAATGAAAGAACTCCTTGCCGATCTCAATTTTCCTCAAGGATGTTCTATCTTTTGTTAAGTTACACCCAATTAAATAAATTTTTATCTTTTAATATTTCAATCTACCTTAAACACCTAAAACACTTGAAACCTCTTTCACGTCTCCTAAAAGACGTATACACCAATTAAGTTTTTGTTCCTCACAAAAATGTTTCCCAATATTCTCTTACCATATCAACGTATTAGAAATCACAAAAGCCAAATCAATACAACACGTTGCTTTATTTTTCCTCTTCAAAAACATTCTCAAAAATTCATCACTATACAAAAATCCTCCACAAAATATCCTTCTTTGTCACTAAATCGATGCCGCAACAATTGAGGAGGAACTAATTAGGAAGGTGATTAGTAGATCGTTCATGTATATTTTGAAAAAAAAAAAAAGAGATGAAAAAAAAAAAGGAGACAAAAGAAATCTGAAAAAAGAAAGAGGGGAATAAAAGGAGAGATATGTGAAAAGGAAAGAGAAGGAATCTTAAGTTCCTGCAAGCATTTCAAGTTTCCAAGTTGAAATGCAAATGAAGCTGTCTATGCCTCAAAGAATTATCTCAAAAAAAAAATGTAGTTCCTTCAAGATTCACATGGGAACTTACACCATAAATGTAAGTTCCTACAAAAATTGAATCAAGGAACTATCAAAAACCTTCAAAGAATTTATACGTACTGCTAAAGAAGAATAGAAGAAAGAAAGGAACAACGATGTATTTTATGGCGAGGAACTTCAGTTGAAAGTTCGTAAAGAAGGAGACATGCAGAGAAACAAGTGACAAAGGAATACATTCATTAAAATCATGAGCCATGCCTAACCTTTTCCTCATAAATTGCATATCCTTGCAAAATACAAATTGGTGGTGTTTATGTATTTTGAAACAATTTTTCATTATTTTTATTTTGGTTTTCTGTTGTGTGGGTGAACCTATTTCTTTCTTTTCTGCTTGTTTCTAAGGAACACTGGCTTATGATAATTTCTTTTCACTTTGAATTCTAATTGCTTGAGTATGATCGTCTAAACAGTACAACGTTGAGGGAGATATTTTGCTTTGTCTCTGATTCTGACTAACCATTCTCGTCAGTATGGTGCTGTGATGGGATTAAATTGATACTATTAGCTAAACCTTTTTTATGATGCCAAAAGGGGGAAAAGAAAGGCCAACATTGAAGGCAAAATATTTTGAGTTCCTAGTCTCAAATATCTGCTTTTCTCAAGTATGTTGCAACTATGTATATTCTTCTGAGTTCCTAGTCTCAAATATCTGCTTTTCTCAAGTATGTTGCAACTATGTATATTCTTCTAATCTCTTGTAAATATTTTGTTTTAGATTTCTATGCATGTTGGATTTATTTATTTTGTTTTAGATTTCTATGCATGTTGGATTTATTTCCTCTATTAAGTTTGCTTGGTTTGTCATCACCAAAAATGGGGAAATTGTTGACCCAAATGGTTTTGATGATGACAAGCAAACTTAACTAATAAATGTTTCAGTTTCTATGCTAAGAAAACCAGGAGTTCCAGAGTAGGAACAAGAGAAGGCCAAAGCATGCAGACTTGGACAATCAGAGAAACTGATCAAGCAGGCATAAATTAGTTCTTAAGGGGGAACGTGGTTCGAGAAGTTCCAGAGGTGGAACAACCAATATGCGAAGCAGCATGGAACATGAAGACATGAAATAAGAGTTTATTTTCTAGGATTCATGTAAGTATGTAGTAGCGTGAAAGGTAATGGAACAAGGTGTCAAAAGGAACTCGTGGAACTTAGAGTCAAAAGCATCTAAGAGTCAGTGAATATGTTGCATATTATTAAAGTAATATGTAGGAATGTATTTAGAGTTTTGTTTCTTAATAAATCTCTACTTGGTTAAGTGTTTTAGATAAAATGCACTAGTTATTTTAGGATAAGATTTTGTTTTAAATAAAAGATAAGTTTTGAATTAAATCAACTTTAATTAGGATTCTAATTTTAATTGCATCATTTATTTATTTTTATCTTATCTGCTTTTGGAAAATAAAGAGTCAAAATTTAAAATACGTATAATGAGTTTGTGAGTGTTGGAACTTGTAACGCAAGTTCCTGCACGAACAGAAACTCATGTATTTATTTCACGTTTATGAAAAGGTTTTCAGTAAAATATTTTTGCATAAGAAAATAAATAAAAAGTGAGTTTTGGAAAAATATCTCTTGGATTATGTTTTGATAAAACGTTGCTTTTTCTCCAAGTATTTATTTTCTTTTTGTTTCCTATTTTTACTCTAACTGTTTTACTGTAAATGTGGTATAAGTTGTGCCCAAGACTTTGACTGCTTTCTCCCTAAGTTTCTCCCTAACTAACTGATCATGGGTAAGTGCCTAGAAGTTAGGAAACTCACTGTTAGTGGAGGAATAAGTGGGATTATAGCTAAGTCTTGTGCATGCTATAAATAGAGGCTTATATCTTCATTCTAAAAGTGTCTGACTTGTGTCATTCCATAAGGGTTGGCTGTGGAATAACGTTATAGAAAAATATGTTTTTCATTCCACGTTTTTGAGTCAGTTCCTACGAGTTCCAAGTTCCTACGAGTGACATGTTCCCCATTGTTCTTTCACGTGCTACATACTAGAGGGATACTAATCAATTATCAATCATCAATATTTTGAGAGTTGGTCAAGGGTTGAGTGAACTCTTGTAATGGGGAATTTGTCAAGGGTTTGAGTGAATTCTAGTATCAAGTTTTGGGCAAGAACTTGAGTGAGTTCCTGATATGTATTTGGGTAGGCTTTGAGTGAAGTCTATGAGAGAGAAGCAGAGAGGCTTTGAGTGAAGTCTAAGAGTCAAGAGAGACTTCTAGGGAAGTCAATGAGAGCGTAGTTGTTTGAGGAACAACTAGTGAGAACTTGACTTCGTAGAGGAACTCAAGTAATGGCCGAGTTCCTAATAGGTTTATAACAGAGTTGTTGCCCTATAGTGAAAAGAGTTTAAGTTGAAATCCCTAGTGGGTCGAGGTTTTCTTTCCAGTTGGGCCCTGGAAAGTTTCCTCGTAAAATCTCTCTTGCATTGTTTCTCTACTTGCTTATGTTCTTTATAATTCCGCAAAAATTGGCTAGCAAGTTCCCTATTACAATTCACCCCCCCTCTTGTAGTGTTCCATCCGAATAACGATACTCAATGCCATTGAGTTTCACTACTTCAACCAGATTATCTTGCCATTCAAGAAAATTTGTTAGGTTCAACTTGATCATAAGTTCAGAACCCTTGATGATTTTTTGATTGTTGTTCGCCATAGTTAAAACTACAATTGAAAAGAATAAAGAAATAAATAACCATTCATGGTTTCTCCTAATAAACTTAAATTCTAGCATTCATGCGTAATTCAATTTTTATTAAGAATTTTATTCGAGTTTTGTGTTCCGACAGGTGTGAGTAAAATGAATCCAAGATCCTTAAATCATTGAAGAATTAAGCACATTATGTATTTAGACTCAATTCTAAAATATTTTAGGTAAGCAAATCCTTTGCTAATAGTCTAGAAACTACTCTTGGTTGATAGGTAAACCTATCTCATTTGCCACGACATAAAAGGACTCCTTACTTATATCGTTGAGTTTCACCAAAACTAACATATACTCACAATTATTTGTGTACCTTACCCCTTTAGAATCAACAAGTAACACCTAGCTATAGCGGAAAACTATTACTGAGATTGATGTAAGGGTTATCCAAGTAAGTGTTATTTTGGCATGGCACCTTCTAACTCAATTTTTAAAGTTTGGAACTTAAGGCTCTTACTATGTTGGTTAGATTTTAAGTGAACTAAAATCCATAAACATGCAACATAGTCAAGCCATAATCTTATGCATAATTAAGACATATTTAAAGCAATAAATAACTTAAAGCATGCATAAGATTTAAATGTGATCTAGTATGGCCCGACTTCATCTTGAAGCTTCAACTTCAAACTCCGTCTTTGAAAATGGATTGGAAACTCCTTCTTGAATTTCACCATGGCAGACGCCATTTTCTTCAAATAGGATATGCTATAATTAAAACTAATTACAACTATTTGATGGTACGCAAACCATATTTAAAATAAAAATGTTGGTGCATTATACCAATTTTACATTCAAATTAATGGTACGCAGACCATATTTTCTATCCTACTTGGGTCATACTAGTCACTTTCCATAACCTGCAAAACAGTACATTTACAATATACCATTCACCCATTCATTTATAAATATTTGGCCCACATAGCTAGTTAGTAAAAAAAAAATCATGCATCACATAAACATTTGCAGCAACTAATCAAAGGTTTCAACAATCTACAAATTATTCAACCTTAAAGGAATAAAGACCTAATCAAGAGTTTAATGACTAAAATCTCCCACTAAAACCAAGAATTTACATGCGTTACAAACTTTAAACATAAAATTGTATTTCCTAGTCCAACCGGAAACTTACAAATTTAATTAAAATTTAAAGCTCATATAAAATAATTTTTAAATCCCTTAATTTTATTTTCAGTTGATTAAAATTAATTAATTAAATTTTATCAAGGTTTTAATTTTATTAAAATAATTAGTATAAAATAATTTATAATAATTAAATTAATCAAAATTAAATTCTGATAAAAAATTAAATTACGAAATTAAATTTAATTAAAATCGTTTTCAACCGAAACATAAACTAAACGGCCCAAAGTGCCAAGGCAAGGCCGTAGGCCGAAGCCCAAGCCTCGCCCAAGCAGCCACGCCGCAGCTCCCATGGGCCGGTGCACAAGGCAGCGCCCATGGCCTGCTTTGTTGATGGCCGAGTGACGCACCACAGCAACACACCAGCCCTTTGCTGTGCTTGCTGCTGCGTGCTGGGCAGGGGGCTTGGCGCAGCTAGCGGCGCGTGAGCTCCCTTGCTCGTTGGGTTGCTGCCTCGCCTCTTGCCTTGCGCTATGATGCATCTTCGCCTTGCTCGATCACCCGCACAGCACACACCGCACAGGCCCGTGCCCGCTCGCGCATGCTCGTGCTTGCTCATTGCTTCGTACCGCATGGGCGACGAGCTCCCTTGCTCGTCGTCGCATGCCCGCACTATGAAACACCCCTTAAGGGTAACACTTAGCTTCCATTTCTTCGTGCGTGCAAGATTTGTGATCGTTTTATAAAAATGAATAACTTTTATATTTTAAATTTAACTACAAATTAATAATCCTTATAAATTTCACTAAATTTAGGCGAAAAAATCAAAAATTTATTATTCAAATTAATTTTTGATTACACATATTCTTAGGGATTAAAACCTAGGTCATAAAATTTAAAACTTTTCATTTTTAACAAATTTTATGGTGGTTTTCAATCATAGGATCCTAATTAATTTATCAATTAATTATGAAATTCAAAACAAATTCTAAATTATTTGAAATTCAACAAATTAATTATAATTACTAATTAGGTTGTATAATTAACAAGATTAGGCCTTAAAATTGTTAAACATATATAGCAGGTCAATCATAGATTCAAGATTTACATACAAGATTCGGAAATATTTAATTTAACATCATAAAAATTACAAATTTTGCATTCGAAAAACTAAAACCTCCGAAAAGTCATAGTTAGGCTTTGAATTTGGGAATTCTGGGTTCGGCATCAAATCTTTGATTTTTGTCAAAATTTTAAAACGCCGTTTACATGCGAAATTCACTATAAAAACAAAAGATTCCGACCATTAATGACAAAACTGCCGAAAAATCCTGATAATTAACATATAATCAAATAATCGCACGAATTTGCAATTAATTACAATCACGAAATTACCCCTTTAATTAATTGCAATTTATAAAATTTAATCCATGTTAACTATAATTGATTATGGAATTAATTAGAGGCTTGTGATACCACTATTAGGTTATGAATAATATAAACAATATAATTCATGCGGAAAAACCATAAAGCCAGGAATCCAAATTAATTGCCACATAGTCAATTAGCATAATTTAGTATACATACTATGTGATGCGTGCCTTCCCTAGATGCTCCCAAACCGAACAAGAACAAGTACAAGACTCCAAATGTCGCCCCTCCGTAGATAGTCCACAACACGTTCGGATCCGCCTTAGATTCAACCAACTAGAATATTGTCTAAAGTTTTATGTGCACTCGGGAAACTCACAACGGTGATAGGCAAGTATTAAATTCTCTCTTGAATTTAATGTGTGAGAATGGGTTAATAAATTGTGATCATGAATCACATATTTATAGGGTGGAAATAAGGAATTACAATCCTACTAGGAATCAATTAACTAAATCTATTAGGACTCTAGTTAATTAATAATATTAGAATTCTAGGGACAATCAAATACTAAGTATTTCAGATCTACCCTTAATGTCTAATTTTAGTAGAATTAGGAAAACTAAAACTTGTGGCCCAAACTACTTGCCGCGCAAGTAGCTTGACGCACAAGCTTAAGCCCACGTTGTTGCGCAATGCTTGGCGTCAAGGCACAGCACGCGACCCAAGAGCTGGGCGCTGCTGCACTTGCTCGGCCCAAGCGTGCTTGCTCTACACGGGCTTGCTTGGCGCTGGGCCTGACGCTTGCGCTGGGCCTAGCGTCTCGCAAGCTCGTTCGTCGAGCATTTGCATGTCGCGCTTCCGATTCGTTTTCTGATTCCGGAATTTATTTGCGATTCAAAAAATATTTACGTTTCTGTTAATATTTCCGATTCCGACAATATTTTCCAATTCCGATAATATTTCCGTTTTCGGTAATATTTCCGAATCAGATGATATTTCCAATTCTGGTAATATTTCCGTTTCAGGTAATATTTTCCGATACGAACCATATTTCCGTTTCCGGAAATATCTTCGACTTGGATAATATTTATATTTCTGTTATTCTGCCTTTTGACGATTTCATCTCCCACTGTAACCGAGATCCGTTGTTTCCGAATGTTCATAAATGGAGTACTTAATGAATAATATATTCACTTAAATACTTGATCCGTTCACGTACTATTTGTGTGACCCTATGGGTTCAGTCAAGAGTAAGTTGTGGATTAATATTATTAATTCCACTTAAACTGAAGCGGCCTCTAGCTAGGCATTCAGTTCACTTGATCTCACTGAATTTATTAACTTGTTAATTAATACTGAACCGCATTTATTAGACTTAGCATTGAATGCATACTTGGACCAAGGGCATTATTTCCTTCACTAGGAGTCCTGGCTGGGAGCTAGGAGTCCTGTCGAGGAGCTAGTAGTCATGGGATCTTGCTGACGCATCGAAGGGCACCTCGGCTTCTTTCCTTAGAGAGGATTTCTCTATATTGGTGGTAGGTCGTCTTCCTGCAAAACAAGAATAGTGCTGAACGAGAGCTAGGAGTCCTGACTAGGAGCTAGGAGTCCTGTCAGGGAGCTAGCAGTCCTGGGAGCTTGCTGACGCGTTGAAGGGCACTCCGGCTTCTTTCCTTAGAGAGGATGTCTCTATATATATTGGTGGTATGCCGTCTTCCTCCTACGTCTTCCTGCAAAACAAGAATAGTGTTGACCGGGAGCTAAGAGTCCCGACTAGGAGCTAGCAGTCTTGTCAGGGAGCTAGGAGTCCTGACTGGGAGCTAGGAGTCCTATCGGGGAGCTATCAGTCCTGGGAGCTTGCTGATGCGTCGAAGGGCACTCCGGCTTCTTTCCGTAGAGAGGATGTCTCTATATTGGTGGTAGGCCGTCTTCCTCCAGTGTCTTCCTGTAAAAGAAGAATAGTGCTGACGATGAGCTAGGAGTCCTGACTGGGAGCTAGCGTCCTGACAGGGAGGTAGGAGTCCTGACTGGGAACTAGGAAACCTGACTAGGAGCTAGGAGTCTGTGGCTGGGAGCTAGGAGTCCTGACTGGGAGCTAGGAGTGCTGTCGGGGAGCTAGGAGTCCTGACTTGGAGCTAGGAGTGCTGTCGGGTAGCTAGCAGTCTTGGGAGCTTGCTGACGCGTCGAAGGGCACTCCGGCTTCTTTCCTTAGAGAGGATGTCTCTATATTGGTGGTAGGTCGTCTTCCTCCCGCGTCTTCCTTAGATTGCAGTTCCTCCATGATACTAAACCTCCCCACAGACGGCGCCAAACACTGTGGGATCTTTTGTGGTGATGACGTGTCACGCTTTCCTCGAAGGTATCAAGTATGCGCTGGCACGATCTTCCTGCAACCTGCAAAACAAGAATATTCCCGTAGGAATATTCTCTCCGATGCCTAAGTAAGTATAGGCTAGAGAGAGAAATAATTTTTAGAGAGAAGGCAGAGAAAATAGTTTAAGGTGGGTGGGAATCAATTGAATGCCCCTTTACCTTGGGATTTGAACTATATATATATTTGGCTAGGGTTTTGGGAAGTGTTCCAAAAACCTTAGCAAAATTATTGGCTGACCTTTAGAGATGAAGACATGTGTCCTTATCTAGTACGTTTTGAAATAAAAGGGCTTTAGGGTGCCTTTTTAGGACTGGGCCTGACAAACAAGTTAGGCCTTTGTGTCTAAACAACAAGTAGAGATACATTCGAGCATCTTGCATATCTGTTGGGGCAAGTTTGGAGATGCCACGTGTCATTATGTGAGAGGTCCACGATGGATTCCAACAAAACCATGCTGTTTTGGCATTTTTGGAGGACATGTGTCAAGCTATCATTGGGACACGATGTCCAGCTATTTTTTGCCACATCAATTAGTATAAAATAAATTATAATAATTAAATTAATCAAAACTAAATTCCGAGAAAAATTAAAATTACGAAATTAAATTAATTAAAATCGTTTTTCAACCGAAAATTAAAACGAAACAAGTCATTAGGCCAGGGCAACGCTCAAGGGCGCAAGGCCCATACCTCCCCAAGGCTGCAGCGTCGCAAGGAGCTGACCGCAAGCATGGTCGAAACCATCGCACGGCCAAGCCCCTCGCCAGCGCTCGTTGGCTCGACACCATCGCTCGCTGCCGCTGTTGCTTGCTTGGTATGCGCGCATGGCACAAGGGCATCGCTCGATGCCTCATCGCCATCGCTCGCTAAGCACGACACGGGGCTGGCAGACGCGCATGGCTCAAGGGCCATCGCTCGCTGCCAGCGCTCGATGGGCGTGTGCACGTGTTGCCCTTTTCGCCTTGCTCGATCACTCGCACAGCACACACCGCACAGGCCCTATGCACGTGCGCGTGTGCTCGTTCCTTGCTCACATCCTAGTGTCGCATGGGCGACGAGCTCCCTTGCTCGTCTTCGCATCCCCGCACTATGAAACACCCCTTAAGGGTAACATTGCTTCGTGCGTCAAGATTGTGAATGATTCATAAAATCAAAACTTTTATAATTAAATTTAACGACAAATTAATAATCCATATTAATTTAACTAAATTTAGGCGAAAATTCAAAAATTTATTAGTCAAATTAATTTCCGATTACATGATTTCTTAGGGATTAAAATCTAGGTCATAAAATTTTAAAAATTTTGAACTTTAACAAATTTTATGGTGGTTTTTTAATCATAGGATCCTAATTAAATTATCAATTGATTATGAAAATCAAAACAAATTCTAAATTATTTGAAATTCAGGAAATTAATTATAATTACAAATTAGGTTGTATAATTAACAAAATTAGACCTTAAAATTGTTAAACATATACAGTAGGTCAATCATAAATTCAAGATTTACATACAAGATTCGCAAATTACAAATTTTGCATTCGAAAAACTAAAACCTCCGAAAAGTCATAGTTAGGCTTAGTGGCGGATATAGGATTTGAGAAATGGGGGTACGAATAAAAATTCTCATAGTCTACCAACGAAAAAAATCCGGGTCCAATTCCTCTATAAAAAGGATCCAAAAAAGGGTCTGCTTTCGGTATTAAATATAGGCGTCAAAAATTACATTCGTTGTAATATTTTGGTCCAAATAATTAAAATCTTAACCCACCGCTCACTTCATTTATATTATATCGACGATTTACTAGTCTTTCAGTATATTCGATAAACAATAGAACAATTAGAAAAATAAAGAGAGTAGTGAACTGTGTATATAAAAACTGAAGGAAATAATGCCCTTGGTCCAAGTATGCATTCTATGTTAAGTCTAATAAATGCGGTTCAGTATTAATTAACAAGTTAATAATTCAGTGAGATCAAGTGAGCTGAATGCCTAGCTAGAGGCCGCTTCAGTTCAAGTGGAATTAATGATATTAATCCACAGCTTACTCTTGACTGAACCCGTAGGGTCACACAAATAGTACGTAAACGGATCAAGTATTTAATGGCATTAAATACTCCATCTATGAATATTCGGAACCGACGGATCTTGGTTTCAGTGGGAGCTAAGATCGTCACGGGCAAGAAATGAATACTCCGGAAACGATGATATTGCCGGAAACGGAAATATGGATCGTATCGGAAATATGAATATTATCCAAGTCGTAGATGTTGCCGGAAACGGAAACATGGTACGTATCGGAAAATATTATTGGAAATGGAAATATTACCAGAATCGGAAATATTGCCGGAAACGGAAATATTGTCAGAATCGGAAATATTGCCGGAATTGGAAAATAATTCCGGAAACGGAAATATTAAATATTTGTTCGAAACGGAAATTAATTCCGGAATCGGAAATATTAAATATTGTTCGTATCGGAAATAGATTCCGGAAATGGAAATTTAATCGGAAGCGTATCGTACGAATTAGCATCGGACGAGGCTTGCCGGACGAAGGCCCAGCACGAAGCCGGGGCCATCGTCCAGCAAGCATGCGCGCCACAAGCCCAGCCAAGGCAGCGCCCAGGCCTACCGCAAGGCAGGCCCAGCGCGCGCCAAGGGCCACGGCTGCGTGGGCCGTGCTGCGCGGGCTGCTGCTCGCACGCGCATGGGCAGCCCTTGTGGCTGCCGTGTGTGTGTGAGTTTGTGCTCATGCGTGATTCCTGAATCTACAAGAGTCAGTGTATGATTAAGTTTCTATTCCTAATTGGATAAATTAATTAAATAGAATTCATGTAGGATTCTAATTTCGATTAATTCGTATCCTACTAGGATTACGATTCCTTTTCCATAACTCTATAAATAAAGGCCTAGGGGTCATAATTTATACACAAGTTTCAAAGTATTCAAAAGTGAGTTTTTTGAGAGAAAATTAAAACACACATCTTGCTCAAAAGTGCCGAAATTTTCTAGTACCTTAAGGGCGATTCTAGTTGGTCAATCTTAAGGCGGATCCGGACGTGCTGTGGACTATCTACGGAGGGACGACACTTGGAGTCCTAAAAGACTTGTTCTTGTTCGGTTCGGGCGCAGCTAGGGAGGGCACGCAACAAAGAGTATGCATCTAAATTATGCTATATGATTATGTGTAAATAATATGTTGTCCTGGGTTAATGGTTGTTTCCGCATGATTTATGTAATGTCATATGTATCATAACCTAACAGTGGTATCACGAGCCCCTTATTATTTTCATAATCTAAATTGCATGAACATGGTTAAATATTACAAATTTGCAAGAATTAAAAGGGGTGATTAATTTTCGTAATTGTTAATTAATTGCAAATTGCGTTTATTTAATTATATGTACGCAGTTTTTCGGCAGTTTCTTCATTACTCATCCGAATTGAGTGATTTTTGTGTCAATTCCGCATGTAAAAGGCATTCTAAAATTTTGACAAAAAGAGTATTTTTCTGCCGAACCCAGAATTCTCAAATTCGAAGCCTAACTATGACTTTTCGAAGGTTTTAGTTTTTCGAATGCAAAATTTCGTAAATTTGAGATGTTAAATTAAATATTTGCGATTCCTGTTGATAAATCTTGAATTTTTGATTGACCTACTGCATATGTTTAACAAGTTTGAATGCCTAGTCTTGTTAATTATGCAATCTAATTTGTAATTATGATTAATTTGTTGAAAATTAGAATAATTTAGAATTAATTTGATTTTCATAATTAATTGTAATTTAATTAGAAACCTATGATTAAAAACCACCATAAAAATTGTAAATTTACGATAAATTTTAAATTTTTATGACCTAGACTTGAATCCATATCAATCGGAAATCAATTGGATAATGAATTTTCGATTTTTTCGCCCTAAAATTATGAAATTAATAATATTTATTAATTTGTCATTAATTTTAAATATAAATTTTAAATTTTTATGCGATTCGTTCAAATAACTTGCACGCACGAAGCAATGGACGCTTCGTGTTACCCTTAAGGGGTGTTGTATAATGCGGGCATGCGACGACGAGCAAGGGAGCTCGTCGCCCGTGCGGCACGAATGCAATGAGCAAGGGCGTAGTGCACGAGCACAAGGCAGCAGCCCTGCCTTGTGTCGTGTGCCACGAGCAATGAACGAATGGGCGTGGGCGAAGGGCGAGCCAAGGCAGTCGCGTGTGGGCAGCAAGCGAGCTGCGCCACAACGCGCGCTGCCTGGCACATGTGCGCGCAGCCTCGCGCGCAGCGAGCGCAAGCTCGCGTGCCACGAGCGCCGCGCCCAGCACTGCTCGCGCGCGCAGCGCGCGATGTCGCTCGCCCAGCGAGCGATGTCGCGCCCCAGCGAGCGATGGCTCGCGCGCGAAGCGCGCGATGTCACCCGCCCAGCGAGCGATGTCGCGCCCCAGCGAGCGATGGCTCGCGCGCACAGCGAGCGAGCCAGCGCGCCCAGCGAGCGATCTCGCGCGCGCGCACTGCGAGCGATAGCTCGCGTGCGATGGGGCGCTGTGCGGAGGCTTGCGATAGGACAGCAGCAGCTATGCGACGAGCGCATGGGCTGCGCGCACATGGCCAACAATGGCTGTGTGCGTACGGCCCATGGGCATGCAACGCGTAGGGTGTTTGCGTTACGATTAGATCGTTTTGAATGTTTAATTTGAAAATTTCAGTTCACGTAATTTTAATTAATTTTAAAATTAATAATTTGAATTAATTTCTTGGATTTTAATTTTGAATATTATAATTATAATAAATGGAATTTATTCTAATTATTTTACTAAAATTAAAATCATGAATTAATTTAAATGCGACTGAAATTAAATTAAATTTTTGGATTCAATTATAAATTTATATGAGCTTTAAATTTTAATTAAATTTGTATGTTTCCGGTTAGACTAGAAATACAATTTTATGTTTAAAATTAGTAAAGCATATGAATTTATCGGTTTGAGTGGGAGCGCTTTTTAGTCATAAACTCTTGATTAGGTCTACAAATCCTTAAGGTTAAAACAACTCGATTAGAATTAATAAGGACTGAATAATTGGTAGATTATTGGTGCCCTTGATTAATTGCTGCAAATGTTTACGTGATGCATAATGTGTTTTACTAACCAGCTATGTGGGCCATTCATGATAATGAATGGGTGAATGGTATATATTGTATATGTACTGTTTTGCAGGTTATGAAGTGACTAGTATGGCCCAAATAGGATAGAAAATATGGTCTGCGTACCATTAATTTGAATGTAATTGGTCTAAAGTACCAAAGTTATTTTTCAATTCAAATATGGTCTGCGAACCATCAAATAGTTGTAATTAGTTATAGCTTATCCTATTTGAAGAAAATGGTGCCTCCCACGGAGATTTTCAAGACGGACTTTGAAGTCAAAGCTTCAAGATGAAGTCGGGCCATACTAGATCACAAATATCTTATGCATGTTTTAAGTTATTTATTGCTTTAAATATGTCTTAAAATGCATGAGATCAAAAGCTTGATTATGTTGCATGATTAAGGATTTTAGTTCACTTAAAATCTAACCAACATAGTAAGAGCCTTAAGTTCCAAACTTAAAAAAAATTGAGTTAAAAGGTGCCATGCCAAAATATACACTTGCTTGGATATCCTTTACATCAATCTAGTAATAGTTTTCGCTCAGCGAGGTGTTACTTATTGGTCCTAAAGGGGCAAGGTACACAAATAATTGTGAGTACATGTTAGTTTTGGTGAAACTCAACGATATAAGTAAGGAGTCCTTTTATGTCGTGGCAAATTCGATAGGTTTACCTAATAAGTTCTTAGACGTACCTATCAACCAAGAATAGTTTCTAGACTATTAGCAAAAGGATTTTGCTTACCTAAGATGTTCTAGAATTAAGTCGACAAACTGTGCTTAGTTCTTCAATGATTTTAGGATCTTGGAATCATTTTATTCACACCTGCCGGAACACATAACTTGAATAAAATGCTTAATAAACATTGAATTATGCATGTATGCTAGAATTTAAGTTTATTAAGAGAAACTGTGAATGGTTATTTATTTGTTTATTCTTTTCAATTGTAGTTTTAATATGGCAAACAACAATCAAAACATCATCATGGGTTCTGAGCTTATGGTCAAGCTGAACCTGACAAATTTTCTTGAATGGGAAGCTAAGCTAGTTGAAATAGTCAAACTCAATGGACTTGAGTATGTACTATCACATCCCATGCCAAGCTACTATGCCAGAGACATGACCCCTGAGAGATTTTACGCCTGGGATGCGGATCTCAAAAAGGTTATGAGTCTCATGCTGAACAATATCCCTGATGATTGGGCTAGAAGGTTTGTAGCTTATGAACCTTTTACGCTCATCAAGAATCTGAGGGATATCTGTCGTGGAAGTACGGAGGACAGGGACCTGAACGTCCATGAGTTGATTGAATCAATGTCTGGGCTAAAGGTTAGTTCTCCCAACAGGTGTTATAGGATGGAGGTCCAAGAAACACATGTTCAGCTCCTTCGCACTAAACAGAGGGTAGGCGTCCCACTGAGGTTCCATGTGGATCTTATGTGTTCATATTTTGATTGCCTAAGTCTACTAGGAACACCAATAAGCGAAAGGATGGCAGTCTCTGTCTTGCTCAATTCACTACACAGTGGGTTTGGTCGCTTCAAGCAACAATACCTAAGTGAACCAAGAGAAGAAACAGTTGCAGAATTTATTCACCTTGTCAGAAAGGCTGAAATAGTACTGGACTGTGAAGCCAAAGATTTACTCAAGGCTAGAAAGAGACCATTCAAGAAAGGTGGAAAGTCCAAGGGCAATGCTAAATCAAAGCAGGACAAGTCCACATCAAGCTGTCTTTATTGTGATGGAATAGGCCATTACAAAAGAGAATGTCCAAAGCTAAAGGAAGATCAGAAGAACGGAACAGTCGTTCCATCTTCAGGTATTTTCGTTATAGACTGTATACTTGCTAATTCAACTTCTTGGGTATTAGATACAGGTTGTGGCTCACACTTATGTTCCAATCCACAGGGACTAAGAAGAAGTAGAAAGTTAAGCAAGGGTGAAGTCGACCTACGAGTGGGAAATGGAGCACGGATTGCTGCATTAGCCGTAGGAACTTACTATTTGTCGTTGCCCTCCGGGCTAGTTTTGGAACTGGAAGAATGTTTCCATGTTCCAAGTCTTACTAAAAACATCATTTCAGTTTCTTGCTTAGATGCTAAGGGATTTTCCTTTATAATAAAAGACAATAGTTGTTCGTTTTATTTTAAAGAGATGTTTTATGGATCTGCTAGATTAGTCAATGGACTTTATTTATTAGATCACGACAAACAAGTATATAACATAAATACCAAAAAGGCCAAAAAGGATGATTCAGATCTCACCTATCTGTGGCATTGTCGATTAGGCCATATAAACTTGAAACGCTTAGAAAGACTTCAAAGAGAAGGAATTCTAGAACCATTTGACTTAGAGGATTATGGTAAATGCGAATCATGTTTACTTGGCAAAATGACAAAGCAACCTTTCTCTAAAGTTGGAGAAAGAGCAAATGAACTATTGGGTTTAATCCATACAGATGTATGTGGACCAATGAGTACAAATGCTAGAGGTGGTTTCAGCTACTTTATCACTTTCACTGATGACTTCAGTAGGTATGGTTATGTCTACCTAATGAAGCATAAGTCTGAATCCTTTGACAAATTCAAGGAATTTCAGAGTGAAGTAGAGAATCAATTAGGCAAGAAGATTAAGGCACTGCGGTCTGATAGAGGCGGTGAATATCTGAGCTATGAATTTGATGACCATCTGAAAGAATGTGGAATTCTATCAGAATTGACTCCTCCTGGAACACCACAATGAAACGGTGTGTCAGAACGGAGGAACAGAACCTTGCTAGACATGGTCAGGTCAATGATGGGTCAGGCCGAACTTCCATTAGAATTTTGGGGACATGCACTAAATACAGCTGCACTCACTATAAATAGAGCTCCGTCTAAAGCTGTCGAAAAGACTCCATACGAATTATGGTTTGGAAAACCTCCAAATGTGTCTTTTCTTAAGATTTGGGGATGTGAAGTATACGTCAAACGATTAATTTCAGACAAACTTCATCCAAAATCTGACAAATGTATCCTTGTGGGCTATCCAAAGGAAACAAAGGGGTATTACTTCTACAATACATCTGAGAACAAAGTGTTTGTTGCTCGAGATGGTGTCTTTTTGGAGAAGGATCACATTTCCAAAATGACAAGTGGGAGAAAAGTAGACCTCGAAGAAATTCGAGTCGAACAACAAACTCTAGAGAATGCTCAAGATGACATTCAGGATGAAACTCAGAGATCTTTAGAAGAATCTGGTGAGAATCATGGTCAATCTAGAAATGTTACCCCGCGTAGATCGCAAAGATATAGATCTCAACCGGAGAGGTACTTAGGTATTTTGACGAACGAGAGCTATGACGTTCTATTACTTGAAAGTGATGAACCTGCGACTTACAAGCAAGCTATGACGAGCCCTAGCTCCAAGCAATGGCAAGAAGCCATGCAATCTGAATTAGACTCCATGTCTGAAAACCAAGTATGGGATTTGGTCGATTTGCCAGATGGCTACCAAGCCATTGGAAGCAAATGGGTTTTCAAACTGAAAAAGGACAAGGATGGGAAACTTGAAGTTTTCAAAGCTAGATTGGTTGCAAAAGGTTACAGGCAAGTCCACGGTGTGGATTACGATGAAACCTTTTCACCAGTTGCAATGCTAAAGTCTATTCGAATAATGTTAGCAATCGCTGCATATTACGATTACGAAATATGGCAGATGGATGTCAAAACTGCTTTCTTAAACGGCGTTTTAACAGAAACTGTGTTTATGACACAGCCTGAAGGTTTTGAGGATCCAAAGAATGCTAAAAAGGTATGCAAGCTAAAGAAGTCAATCTACGGATTGAAGCAGGCATCCAGGAGCTGGAATATACGTTTTGATGAAGCAGTCAGTGACTTTGGTTTCATCAAGAACGCGGACGAATCTTGTGTATACAAGAAGGTCAGTGGGAGCAAAATTGCTTTCCTAGTATTATATGTCGACGACATATTGCTTATCGGAAATGACATTCCTATGTTAAACTCTGTCAAGATTTGGCTTGGGAAATGTTTTTCGATGAAGGATCTAGGAGAAGCACAGTACATATTGGGCATCAAGATTTACAGAGATAGATCTAAAAAGATGATTGGACTTAGTCAAAGCACTTATATCAATAAGGTGCTTGATAGGTTCAAGATGGCGGACTCCAAGCGAGGCTACCTACCCATGTCTCATGGAATGACTCTAAGCAAGACTCAGTGCCCAAAAACACTTGATGAGCGTAGACGAATGAATGGGATTCCATATGCATCATTGATTGGTTCAATAATGTATGCTATGATATGTACACGCCCGGATGTTGCGTACGCACTCAGTGCTACGAGCAGATACCAGTCAGACCCAGGAGAGGCACATTGGACTGCTGCCAAGAACATTCTGAAGTACCTGAAAAGGCACAAAGATGACTTCCTGGTCTATGGTGGAGATGATGAATTAATTGTTAAAGGCTATACGGACGCAAGTTTCCAAACCGACAAAGATGATTTCAGATCACAGTCTGGGTTTGTCTTCTGCCTCAACGGAGGAGCAGTAAGCTGGAAAAGTGCTAAGCAAAGCACCATTGCGGATTCTACAACTGAAGCGGAGTACATTGCTGCACATGAAGCAGCAAAGGAAGCTATATGGCTAAGGAAGTTCATAGGAGAACTTGGTGTAGTCCCCTCCATTAAAGGACCAATAGCCCTGTATTGTGATAATAACGGAGCTATTGCACAGGCAAAAGAGCCTAGACACCACCAGAGAGTCAAGCATGTACTTCGTAGATTTCACCTTCTACGAGAGTTCGTTGAAAGAAAAGAAGTCGAGATAAGCAAAATTGGAACTGATGACAACATATCAGATCCATTAACTAAACCTCTGCCGCAAGCGAAGCACAACTCGCACACTGCAGCTATGGGAATCAAGCATATTGGAGAATGGCTTTGATGTCTCTGTTTAATGTTTTAAAGTTTTAGAGTTTAAATCTTTGTAAAACATTATTGGTTAATCATTCACAATAAATGAAAGAAATTCATTTTTCCATTTAATTTGTGGTTTATTAAATGATGAGTCCCTTCAACTTGACGATATATTCAAGATAGACTGTCAGGACCAGTCCTGTGACTAAGAAATGTCTATCAAGTGAACTTGAATGTCAAAGGTTGAAAATGGTCCCTAATCGGAGTTTTCTATAAAATTGGACGCATAGAAAACGTTAGACGATTAGAATGCAAGATGACTAGTAGTTCTGTTTCTTGAACTATGTGGACATGGCAATGTCATAATCATTTGCATAGATACTTACTTTGGGAAGACTAGTATCGGACAAGACCTATGAAACTTTACTGTAAGAGATGAAAGTCTGTCATAAGTAAATTTCATTAAATTATTAGACACTAAATCCTCAATACCTGAGTGATTTGAGATTACTTGTTTGAGAACTGGTTGCTTTGACGTTGACCAACCGTCGCACCGTAAAAGGAGCCTATAAAGGCAACGCTCAGGTAATCACCTATCAAACGAAGTCTAATCTCAAGATCGCAAGATTGGGATTGTCCTCCCATAAATCGGGATGAGATGCTTAAAAGTTGTACAAGGCCACTCGGAGAGCTAGAAACTGTGAAATGCATGGCCGTGCTCGGATGAATCATAGGCTATGATTATCTGTTTATTTGATCAGTTGAACTCTGAAACCGAGGAACACCTCTGGACATAATAAGGATGACAACTCTTACCTTATGTTCAAGAGCAAGCATCGAGCGACAAAGGAATTAGGAAATGCACACTTGTCCCTAAGGACAAGTGGGAGACTGAAGGAAATAATGCCCTTGGTCCAAGTATGCATTCTATGTTAAGTCTAATAAATGCGGTTCAGTATTAATTAACAAGTTAATAATTCAGTGAGATCAAGTGAGCTGAATGCCTAACTAGAGGCCGCTTCAGTTCAAGTGGAATTAATGATATTAATCCACAGCTTACTCTTGACTGAACCCGTAGGGTCACACAAATAGTACGTAAACGGATCAAGTATTTAATGGCATTAAATACTCCATCTATGAATATTCGGAACCGACGGATCTTGGTTTCAGTGGGAGCTAAGATCGTCACGGGCAAGAAATGAATACTCCGGAAACGATGATATTGCCGGAAACGGAAATATGGATCGTATCGGAAATATGAATATTATCCAAGTCGTAGATGTTGCCGGAAACGGAAACATGGTACGTATCGGAAAATATTATTGGAAATGGAAATATTACCAGAATCGGAAATATTGCCGGAAACGGAAATATTGTCAGAATCGGAAATATTGCCGGAATTGGAAAATAATTCCGGAAACGGAAATATTAAATATTTGTTCGAAACGGAAATTAATTCCGGAATCGGAAATATTAAATATTGTTCGTATCGGAAATAGATTCCGGAAATGGAAATTTAATCGGAAGCGTATCGTACGAATTAGCATCGGACGAGGCTTGCCGGACGAAGGCCCAGCACGAAGCCGGGGCCATCGTCCAGCAAGCATGCGCGCCACAAGCCCAGCCAAGGCAGCGCCCAGGCCTACCGCAAGGCAGGCCCAGCGCGCGCCAAGGGCCACGGCTGCGTGGGCTGTGCTGCGCGGGCTGCTGCTCGCACGCGCATGGGCAGCCCTTGTGGCTGCCGTGTGTGTGTGAGTTTGTGCTCATGCGTGATTCCTGAATCTACAAGAGTCAGTGTATGATTAAGTTTCTATTCCTAATTGGATAAATTAATTAAATAGAATTCATGTAGGATTCTAATTTCGATTAATTCGTATCCTACTAGGATTACGATTCCTTTTCCATAACTCTATAAATAAAGGCCTAGGGGTCATAATTTATACACAAGTTTCAAAGTATTCAAAAGTGAGTTTTTTGAGAGAAAATTAAAACACACATCTTGCTCAAAAGTGCCGAAATTTTCTAGTACCTTAAGGGCGATTCTAGTTGGTCAATCTTAAGGCGGATCCGGACGTGCTGTGGACTATCTACGGAGGGACGACACTTGGAGTCCTAAAAGACTTGTTCTTGTTCGGTTCGGGCGCAGCTAGGGAGGGCACGCAACAAAGAGTATGCATCTAAATTATGCTATATGATTATGTGTAAATAATATGTTGTCCTGGGTTAATGGTTGTTTCCGCATGATTTATGTAATGTCATATGTATCATAACCTAACAGCCATTAATGAAATTGAAATCATATTAAATTTCAATAGAAATTAAATATTATTTTTCGCTATGTATATGACATATAGCATTGTGTTCACAAATTTTATTTTATAAAAATTATATAACCCATGCAACTAATTTTAGTTAGGTACAAAGCTGAAATTGACAAAAATGATATATCGATGTAATTGAAATTAAACCAGTAAAAAAGAAACTCACAAATGATATAAGTAAAATCATTAAAGAGTTGAAAAAAGGGAACACTAAAATCAATAAATAGTTAAACGGTGGAAAAACTATTAAGTTCTAAACAATGAAAAAGCAAAACATTAAGAAGCTCAATAAATGGGAAAAAAGTGGTAACGAATAAAGAGTTACCAAGACTCGAACCCTGTATCTCTTTACTCTAACATTATGAGCCTAAACACTCAACGAACTGAGACAAACTCATTTATGCGATACATAATAGGAAATTTCAAATACATACAAAAAAACCTGTTACTATTATATATTTTTCCGCAGATCTAGGGAATGGGGGGGCAACGATACCCCTTGTACCCCCTTAATTC
Source organism: Spinacia oleracea (assembly GCF_020520425.1). NCBI lineage: Eukaryota > Viridiplantae > Streptophyta > Magnoliopsida > Caryophyllales > Amaranthaceae > Spinacia > Spinacia oleracea. Next base: position 41,693,203 of record NC_079488.1, read on the forward strand.
CGCCACTGGTTAGACTTTGAATTTGGGAATTCGACTATTATTGACAAAACTCCCGAAAATCCTGCAAACATATAATTCGAATAATCGCACGAATTTGCAATCAATTACAATCACGAAATTAATCACCCCTTTAATTCATTGCAAATTTATAAAATTTAATCCATGATAACTATGATTTATTATGGAATTAATTAGAGGCTCATTATACCACCGTAAGGTTATGAATAATATAAACAATATATTTCATGCGGAAAAACCATGAAGACAGGAATCCTAATTAATTGCCACATAGTCACTTAGCATAATTTAGGTTACATACAATGTGATGCGTGCCTTCCTTAGCTGCTCCCGAACCGAACAAGAACAAGTCTTTAGAGCTCCAAGTGTCGCCCCTCCGTAGATAGTCCACAACACGTTCGCATCCGCCTTAGGTTCAACCAACTAGGATATTCACTAAGGTTTTTATTCACTCGGGTTAGCTAGGCTATTGATTATGTTCTCCCTTGATCACAATCTATGTAAAGTATATGTTATATGTGTTGTATAAATTGTGAACACTAATCACCTATTTATAGAGTAGAAAATAAGGAATTAGTATTCTACTAGGATTCAATTAACTAATCCGATTAGGACTCTAGTTAATTAGTAGTATTAGAATTCTTGTATAATTAAACACTTAGTGTTTCAAATCTATCCAAAATATCTAATTTGAGTAGAAGTAGGGAAACGGATTTCTTAAGGCCCAAGTTACTTGAAGCCGAAGAAATCGCACAAGCCTTGGTCCACAAGGACTCGCCACCAACGCAACCTTGCAAGCCCACGCTGGCACACTCCTTGGTTTGGCCCAAGCGAGTCTCGCTGCTGGCCGTGGCCCATTGCTTGTTGTTACTTGGTCGTGGCCCATCGCACAACTCGCCAGCATCATTGTTGGGCGTTAGGCCTAGCGTTGGAGCTGGGCCTCGTGCTCGGCATCGGCGCTGGGCCTTGTGCCTTGCGATGTGCGTGCGGGCTTTGCTTGTCGAGTGATGAGCCGGCTCGCTTGCCGGCTTGTCGCTCATCGAGCTTCCGATTCGTTTTTCAATTCTGGAATTTATTTCCGTTTCGAACAACATTTACGTTTCCTTTAATATTTCAATTTCGGTAATAATTTCCTATTCCGGCAATATTTCCGATTCCGGTAATATTTCCGTTTCCGGCAAATATTTCCGATTCCGGTAATATTTTTATTTCCGTTAATATTTTCCGATACGAACCATGTTTCCGTTTCCGGCAAGATCTACGACTTGGATAATATTTATTTTTCCGTAATGAACCATATTTCCGTTTTCGGCAATATCTTCATTTCCGGAATATTCTTTACTTTTCCTTTTGACGATTTCAGCTCCCACTAGAACCGAGATCCGTCATTTACGAATGATCATAAATGGAGTACTTTAATGAATAATATATTCACTTAAATACTTGATCCATTCACGTACTATTTGTGTGACCCTACGGGTTCAGTCAAGCATAAGTTGTGGATTAATGTTATTAAATCCACTTGAACTGAAGCGGCCTCTAGCTAGGCATTCAGTTCAGTTGATCTCACTGAATTATTAACTTGTTAATTAATACTGAACTGCATTTATTAGACTTAGAATTAAATGCATTAAATGCAAACTTGGACCAAGGGAATTATTTCCTTCATTTAGTTATGAACTTGGATGCTTTAATTAGTTAATGTCTTGTGGCATTTAGTTAATATTTTGCTTTGTTTAGTTATGCTTTCAGGTATGGCCTCGTACTACTTGAACTCCGGTGATGATGAACCCTATCAGTCGTCAGAAGCTTCCATTGTTCACAGCAGCTAGTCATGGTGGCGGAGTAGTCAATGGCGATGGTAGTGGAGGCTTTCAACGGAGAAGAGATCCCCTCGGTGATGATGTCTTTGAGGAGAGGGAAAGAACCAACGGCTAATCAATGTGAAGGAGGCTTACTGTGCTCCAATTAGACCAACTTAAGTCCACGATCAGACATCACTTGGAGTAGGTGGGGTGGCTTGGGGTTGCCTTCTAATCTGGACTTTAAAGTTTGATTTTTTTTATTGCAAATAATAAGGAATACAATGCAAATTATAGGCAACACGATCAACTCTTAATTTGCAATATTTTGATGTTTGACTTTGATTTCAAGTTCTGATTTTCTGCTCTTTAGTTGAGCTATTTTTGTAATTAGTTATGAAATACAATGTTTTAGTTATATTATCTTCATTTTTATCAACTATTGTTTTTATGTCGTGATTTGAGGCTTTAGTTAAATCCATGTTGTATTTAGTTATGAAATACGATGCTTTAGTTATATTATCATAATTTATATCAACTATTGTTTTTAAGTCGTGATTTGAGGCTTTAGTTAAATTCATGTCGTATTTAGTTATGAAATACGATGCTTTAGTTATATTATCATAATTTATATCAACTATTGTTTTTAAGTCGTGATTTGAGGCTTTAGTTAAATTCATGTCGTATTTAGTTATGAAATACGATGCTTTAGTTATATTTTCTTCATTTATGAAAGCACGATAATTCTTAACTAAACCTATTGTTTTTAAGCCGTGATTTGAGGCTTTAGTTAAATTCATGTCGTATTTAGTTATGAAATACGATGCTTTAGTTATATTTTCTTCATTTATGAAAGCACGGTAATTCTTAACTAAACCTAAGAAAATCTTAACTAAAACTCATAAAACCTTAACTAAAACTCATTTTAAAATAACACAATAATTCTTAACTAAATCGCGTAAAATGTTAACTAAAACTTAGAAGCGCGTAACTAAAGTTCAAAATATCTTAATTGGTTTCATTATTTAACTAATTGGTTCCATTGTTTAACTAATAGAATTTTTGATTTACTTAATATTTTGGTTAAAATGAAATTATGCTTAACTAATTGGTTTTATTTATTCACTAATTGAATTTCAAGCTTAACTAATTGAATTGGTCGATTCCATTTCGTTTCATTGCTTAACTAATTGGTTCCATTGCTTTAACTAATATGTTCCATTTAACTAATTGATTTCATTGTTTAACTAATTAATTCCTTCGCTTAACTGATTAGTTCCATTGTTTAACTAATTGAATTTTAGGCTCAACAAATACTTTCTTTATATAAACTTATTGGTTCCATTGATTAACTAATTAGTTACATTGATTAACTAATTAGTTACATTGATTAACTAATTAGTTTTAGTGCTTAACTAATTAGTTATGGTGCTTAACTAATTGAACTTCAGACTTAACTAATTGAATTCCAGGGTTAACAAACACTTTCTTTATATCTGTAAACTTATTAGTTTCATTGCTTAACATATTAATTGGTTTCAATGATTAACTATTTGGTATTAATGCTTAACTTAAGAAAAATATTAACTAAAATTCAAAAACACGTAACTGAAACTCAACTTAACTAAACTTAATAAAATCTTAACTAAAATTTCTACAATCTTACGATAATTCTTAACTAAACTTAAGAAAATCTTAACTAAAATTTCTAAAATCTTAACTAAATCTCAAAAACACATAACTGAAACTCATAAACACATACATAAATCTCATAAAATCTTAACTAAAACTCAAATATTCATAAAACCTCAAAAATCCTACCTAAAAGTTAGAAACCCATAACTAAAATTCAAAGACGCGTAACTGAAACTCATAAACAAATAAATCTCATAAAATCTTAACTAAAACTCAAATATTCATAACTAAGCCTAAAAAGTCTTAACTAAAGGTAAACAAAAATTATAATTAACTAAAACAAATTAATTCTTAACTAAAACAAATTCATTTTTAACTAAACAAATTCATTATTAACTATAAATCTATAACTTCTGAAATCATAACTAGAACTCACAAAGTCTTTATTAACTAAAAATTACGCAACTAAAACTCATAAAATCGAAACTAAAACTCATAAAATCTTAACTAAAACTAAAAACACATACTCCGAGTAATTTTTAACTATAAGAAATTTAACCTTAACTAAAATTATTCTAATCTTAATTAAAAAAAATTAACCTTAAATAAAAAAAACTTATAATTAACTAAAACAAATTCGTTCTTGACTAATACGACATTATTCTTCACTAAATATAACAAAATCATAACTAAAACAAAAAAAATAACTTTAGTTGATGAAAAAATGTAACTAAACTATAGAAATACATAACTAAAACAAAATAATTCTCAACTAGAGTAATTTAATTAATCTTAAAGCACATGATATAAATCAATAATTAGCCTTTAAAAAATACAAACAATCAAATAAAATTTTGTACAAGGATTGAATGTTTAACTTTGAAATTAATGACATTATAACAACACAAAGCAACATCTCGGCTCCAGAATCGGCAGAAGGAGCAGGGACAAAGCTGCCACCATTCGACCACTAGCCGAAGCTTTTGTTCTGCAGCTGGTCTTCCTAATTTTGCTTTAACTAGTTGGTTCCATTGCTTTAATTAATTCATTCAATTTCTTAACTAATTGCTTTCATTTCTTAACTAATTGAATTTCTGGTTTAACTAATTGGTTCAATTGCTTTGACTAATTCATTCATTTGCTTAACTAATTGGCTTCGTTGCTTAACTAATTGAATTTCTGGTATAACTAATTAGTTCTATTATTTTAACTAGCTCATTCATTTGCTTAACTAATTGGTTTCGTTGCTTCATCAATTGTTTCCATTGCTTTTAACTAATTCGTCTCATTTCTTAACTAATTGGTTTAATTGCTTAACTAATTAGTTTCGGTGCTTAAGTAATTAACTCCATTGTTTAACTAATTTGTTTTTGTGCCCAACTAATTGGGTTCATTGCTTTAACTAATTTGTTACATTACTTAACTAATTGGTTCCATAGCTTAACTAATTGGTTTCGCTGCTATACTAATTTAATTCCAGGGTTAACAAATACATTCTTCATATCTGTAAACTTAATGGTTCCATTGTTTAACTAATTTGTTTCATTGTTCAATTAATTGATTCGATGCTTAAATAATTAGTTACAGTCATAACTAACCCTCAGAAAATCATAACGAAAACTTTTGAAATCATGATTAAACTTCAGAAAACCTTAACTTAATTTCTAAAATCATAACTAAAATTCAGAAGATCACAACTAAAATTCAGAAAATCATAACTAAATTTTAGAAACACATAACTAAAACTAAAAAAATTCTTAACTAAATTTTCTGAAATCATAACTAAACCTCGGAAAATCTTAACTAAAACTTTGAAAATCATAACTGGTCCTTAAGATTTTAATCTTAACCAAAAGTTTCTAATCTTAACTAAAACTTATGAAACCTTAACTAAAACTCCAAAAAGTTTGACTAAAACACGTAACTTAAACTTCTCAAATCATAACTAATCTTTGTAAAATTTCAACTACAACTTAAAATTTTAATCTTAACTAAAAGTTTCGAATCATGACTAAAATACAAAAATTCTTAACTAAACCTTTTGAAATAATTAATACCTTTTGAAATAATTAAACTGGAAAAATTTAATTGAAACTAACAAACACACAACTAAAAGTGAAAAAGTTTTAACTAAAAAACAAATAATCTTAAATAAAATTCGAAAATTCATAACTAACTACGGAGTATAAAAAAATTTATCCTAACAAAAACAAAATTATTATTGATGTGGCCTAAACTGTAGACTGTCACATGGCTTTATTAAGATGGCCCAATAAGGAAGCCAAAGTTCTCCTACCTGAATACCTCAACTCTATACATAGTCCATATCCACATCCAGAACAAAGGCCATCACTTAGGCCCATAGGCCCATCTAATTGGTAGAGTCCCTAGTCAAATCTTGTCCAAAAGTCCAAAACTTGCAGGCAAGCCCAACATGCAAAAGGCTCAACAGGTCTACTCAGATCTCCTACTATTGGACACATGTCCTAATCTCGGAAAGCATCCAATCATGCAGCCAGGGTTTAAGGATCAAATCCCAAGAAACCCTAGCACTATAAATGGTGCAGATCCCTAGGTAAACGGGGCATTCAATACATTCCCACCTACCTAAAAACTATCTTCGCTTTGCCTTCTCTCTAAAATTTACTTCTCTCTCTAAGTTTATACTTACTTAGGCATCGGAGGGAATATTCATACAGGAATATTGTTGTTTTGCAGGTTGCCAGAGAATCGTGCCAGCTCATACTTAATACCTCCGAGGAACGTGTGTCACGTCATCACCGGAAAAGATCCCACAACATTTGGTGTCGTCTGAGGGGAGGTATAGTATCATGGCCGAACCGCAATATGAAGGAGATTATAATGGTGAATTAGAGGAGGGACGACCCCGGGAAAGGAGCCAACGCCATATAAAGGAAGCAAACCGAGTCGCAAATGCTGGAAGCATGCCGCGCCGAGTTCAGGAGGCCGAAGTAATTGTGGAGGAGAAACCAGACCTGGAAGCACCTCCACCAGGCGGCCATCTAAGCCCCAGTGTCAGGGACGCCGTGCTAGATGAAAACTTGGACCTGCCTGTCTCGGTGGGATCCTTGCGTGAAATCCTGGCAGGATTCCAACAACAAATCAATCAAACTTTCCAACAGCAGATGAGCACCACGTTGCAAGATAAAATACGAAGGAACATGTTGATCTATAGCACTGAAAGGACGGCTCCGCAAAGGCCTCTCAATCTTGGCATCAATCGGATAAACAGAATGCCACTCAGATCCAACGTATGGAGAGCCGGAGAAAGTTCCCGTCCACAAGCTAGCCGAGGAGCCAGTCCTTTGGAAGAGCGCTCGGATATTGACCGCGGCCATCAAGCCTTTCTGCCTCGGTGAGAGCAGGCCACGCGGCCACCTTCCCGGGTGAACCCACCGGCCATTCTGCGGCCATCCTTAAGACGTCAGGAACACTTTGAAGCTGAATCTGAATTATCAGACACTGGATCAACTCCAGTTATGGAAGATCCCCCATTTTTCCCCTCTACTCGAGGACAAACTCAGATGACACCTCACAGAGTGAGCATGCGTCCTCGTATGATCTCAAGCCGCCGTGAACCAACTTATCATATCCAACAGGGATTGAATAACTTGACGTTGAGACACATGAGCACTCCCTTTTGTGAAGACATAATGAACGCCCCAAAAGAGCCTAAAGTCAAAACTCCCACCATTGAAGCTTATGACGGTACCACCGACCCGGACATGCACCTAGTTGCATACCGTCACCACATGTATTTTGAAGGAACCAATGAGGCCACGTGGTGCAAATATTTTCCAGCTACCCTTAAAGGAGTAGCGTCTAAATGGTTTGAACGACTTCCCCCAGGATCAATTGCGTCCTTTAACGAACTACAAACCTTGTTCTCCACCAGGTTCATGGCATACAAGGAAGAAAGGAAAACAAGCATGCATTTGGGACACATTCAACAAGGAAAGGACGAGTCGTTACGAAGCTATGTTAAGCGCTTCAACCTAGAAGTCGGACAGATCCCAGATCTGCCTGATGGCGTCTCTTTCGATAATTTTATCAGAGGATTGAAGAAGGGGTCATTCAAGTTTGAATTAGTTAAGAAAAGTGTCCGGACTATGGATGAAGTCTTGGACGAGGCCGAAGCCTTTATTCATGCAACAAAAATATGCAGTGCGTCCAAGGATGGAAAGACTGGTGAAGTGACAGACTCCTTAGGGAAGAAAGAGAAGATAGACAGAAAAGTCTAACGAGTAAATGGTACATGGGCTCTTTCGAAAGAACATGATACCAATTCTCCCGGAAAGAAGAGAGGACGCCCACAAGAAAGAGAATATTTTGAATACAATACAGACCTTCTCACAATCCTAGTGGACGTCGGGACTAGGTTCGATCTCGAACGGCCCTTTCCCATGAAATCTCCTACTGAGAGTCGAAGTCCTAAGCTGTATTGTCAGTTCCACGAAGATATAGGGCATGACATCAAGGACTGCAGATGCCTTAAGAGAGCCCTGGAAGGCCTAGCCTCGAAGGAACACCTTAAAACCTACTTGCAAAGAAGCACTCACGGCATAGGAAAAAATCATTACAAGAAAAACAAGTCACCTGTCTCAGCTACAGAAGGAAATCACAGCAAAGGAGGATTTGTAGCTGCCATATCAGGAGGACCAGCTGCTGGTGGGCCCACCATGAGGGGACAGAAAGATTATGCTCGCCGTCTAGGACAAGTAATGTTATCAGGAAAATGACCAGTGGACCCAATCCCTCGGATAGAAATATGTGAATCAGATGGTGGACGTGTAGCCACCATGACGACCCTCTCGTGGTCGAGATCAAAATCTCTAACATGAGAGTAAAACGCATCTTGATAGATATAGGAAGTTCATCTGATATAATGAGAATGGAGTGCCTAAGCCGCCTAGCTCACGACCCTAAGACCATAGAGACCATCCACTACCCTATCATTGGCTTTGGAAGAAGCATCATACATCCAGTAGGCGTCAACAAATTGCCGGTTCGAATTGGAGGGCGAAAAATGGACGAAAGATGGGGGTGGACTTCCTAATCGTCCAAGATTTGACAGCATACAATGTCATTTTGGGACGCCCCACCTTGAACAAGATTAAGGCAGTGGTTGTCACCCATCTCATGCTTCTGAAGTATGTGTGTGACGATGGGGCAATAGGGACTATACACGGAGATCAACAGCAAGCAAGAGACTGCTACGAGTGGTTAATTGAACGACGGCCTTAGAAGTGGCCTAAATTAATCAACAATATTAAAGACGTGAAAACGCAAACAAGACTCAAAAAAGCAGTCATCCAATATAGACGCCCTCTCCTTTGAAGGCGTCATAAAAGACTAATCGGCTGACGGTCTGAGGAGTGGCCTAGATTAGCGCCCCAAATTAGGCTGATCACCTAAAACACTGGGGTAACCGTCCACAATTGGACAAGAAAGCATGTTCCTGAAAAATCAGTATAAAACTAAGATGGAATAAAAGCATAAGTGCACAGAAGGTACAAAATATTCATACATACGCACAAGGCGCAACAAACTCAAATAAAGCAATGCCCAAAGGCATCAATGTTATTACAAGCGCCTACGGCGCCACAGAACTCAGCACTAGAATACAGCAATCTACGGATGAGGGGTCGTCGATCTTCCGTCCTGGACGTCTTGATCTTCAGGAGAGTTCACCTCCTCTTCCTCTGCGTCCTCATCCTCCCCCTCACTAAAAAAACTCGGGAGGATCAAGACCAAGGCGTCGAGCGGCCGAGACGGCCATCTGGTACGAAATCCGGCGTCTAAACCAGGAAAAGTCCTTCCCATCCATTGACTGATCCCAAGCCCGCCGAGCATTCTCCGGAATGGCCTCCTCCCCAAGCTTGAAAGAACTAGCGGCTTCCCCCCGAATAGTTTCAATGTCATCTTGGGTGACCTTGAGCTTCTTCTCCAGGGCGTCCGCCTTGGTAGAGAAGTTGGTGACTCGCTCCGAGACGGAAGCATACCCAGTCCTAAGAGCAGTCCACCTCTCCTCATGCTCCAACAACTTCTTCTCATAGTTCTGGGCATCCTCCTCACCCTCTCTCATAGCAGCCGTCTCTGACCTGGTCTGGATATCCACGTCCTGATTGATCAGTCTAGCCATCCCCTCAGCATACAGCTCATGATTCTCAATCTGGTCCTTGTGCTTCAACATCTCTTGGTGCATGTCAAAGCGATACTGCCTACCTTCGGCACAACGGATGAAGAGCTGCCACGAACCAAAACATTAGGAGGAGAACTAAAGAAGGTATAAAACCAAACTTAAGAAAATACTTACGTCAAGAACAAGGGACTGCATGGTCCCAAAGTACCCCTGGTCAATTCCAGGCAGAGAGTTCACATACTCCTCGGGAATAGCATCATAAACGGCAGAAAGAATCTTGTCCTTTTCCTTTGAGCTAAACCCACCAGATGGGGGAATATGCGCCACTTCGGCCCGCCTCATTCGCTCGAACATATCACCTAAGCCAACATCAATACATCAATTAATATACCAAACCACTAAGCTGCCAAGACGTCCTAAATAATAAAAAACTAACCAGTTGACGGAGCAGGCGGAGGCATTGACGCGTCCCCAGTAGAAGAAGGGTCTTTCGACTCCCTGCCCTTCCTCTCTCCAGATGAGGGAGCAGCTGCACGACCAACATCTGCAGCTTCGCCAGATGCACCAGCCTCACCAGTAGCTGCCCTAGTAGCATCCGCCTTGACTGCCGAATCACCCTCATTGGCCACCTTGGGAGACGTCTCCTTTGGCACATGAGGGAGGTCTGTCACCTGTGGAACAGAGGTTCCCTCTCCCCCAGCCAGAGGGGCCAACGGCTTCATTGTTGGCGGCTTCACCGCAGCATCAGTACTACCCAGCTTCTTAAAAAAGGGCCGCTTGGGCTTAGGAGCTACCATCCAAGAGGCAGGATGTAACACCCTAATAATTCCTTGCTTTTTATAAAACATTTTCCAACTTAAGACACAGGAATTACCAAGATATTACCGCCACCGTGATAACGGCTAAGGCTATTTACCAGAATTACGCAGCGGAATTAACTAACTTTGAAAACATATTAAATAAATAGTTAATGGTCATTAAAACAAGTTGGAACTGTTGAGGCCCAAATCCAAAGTATTAAACCATTTGAAAATCCACTAACTATAAATAGTATTAGTCATGACTATAAATAAAAATAGAGTTTATAAAATACGAAAGAATAAAACTCTCAACTCGAATCCCATGATAACTTCTCCCGCAAGTTATCTCTACAAACCTGATTTATAATAAATCTACTCCCCAACAACGCGATTGCAATTCATGGATCATCATAGGGTCATTAAGGCAAAGACCATGACCAGAAGACATGAAGCACGAAGTCTGCAAAAGCTGAGTACGAACAAGCTAGAATGACATTCTATCCTAACATGCTTCACTTGACAAATTAAATAATCCACATGCAAAAGCCATATAGTAAACAGATGAACATGGAGACAAGACTCGACACTTGACACGACTCTTGACTTACAATTTAATAAAAAGTAGCTTTGAACGGGTAAAGTAAAGTATCCTCAAAAGGAAAGAAAAGGGTGATGGGAGCCAACCATACACCAAAATAAGTCGGGCTACTACCGACAGTCGGGCCATACCGACAGGAATTCCAATGCACAACGGCATAAAAGAGAATGAAACAACGTCTTGTATCATTCTAGGAGTACAAGTTTTCCGGCAAGACTCCCCCCATTGTTCATACTCAAGGTATATACGTTCCAAGAGTTTTGAAGCTCTTTGGGTTACACTTTACGTTAATTAGTATATTATGTTCAAGGCGACTCAAGACTCTATCAAGACACAACATACAAACAAATGAACAATTAAACAATTCAACAATGACACTTCATTATTTTACTTCTTTAGGACTTGTGATCAAACATAGACTCAAGTGAAATTACTCCCATTGTTCCTTCTCAAAACACTGTTTGAGATAACCCGACATTGCCTATTAACAAGCGGGGTGTTCCTTTAGCACGAATTGTCCTTAATTCAATTCATATAGACTCTCTAACATATTCTACCCCTTTGGTAGAATATATATTGCTCACTGGCAATATTCGACTGGCTCAATAATTATGCTAGACATCATGTACTATAGCATAATATTAATAATAACAACTTGCATGCGCACTACTCATACATGCAAACCAACTTGAACAACATGCTTGACATAATTCAACGATTATAAAAGTCCATAACATGATAGTTCAATAGAATCTACAAAGCATAATTCAACTCATAACATGCTCGTTCACATAGATTCAATAATAATAACATGCTCGTTCTCAACAATAAACATGAATTCATAATAACATATTCATTCCCAATCATCAAACACGAATTCATAATAACATATAAGTTCACATGATTCGCATTCAATACACTTCATAAAGTCCTCAAGGGATGGGTGGTCACCCTAGTCTTGTACGTACCTGGAATACCCAAGTACGGGGGCCACTGTGCGAATCACGACTCACTAGAAATCAACTCCTATAAACAAAATAAGAGAACTAAATTATTATCCATGTTTACTAAATTTCCAGCAACTATTCAAGGTTCTAAAACTCTTAGTTTAATTAGAAATCATTCATTAATCATTAATTTAATATTCTCAAATAGCCAACTCAAGTCTTAACATAAAAACATAGACTTTTTAGCTTTAAAACCCTTAAAAACCAACTTTTTAAAGCTTATAAACAATCTAAAAATTTAAGTTGATTCCCATAATTTAAATTGTCATTAAATTATGTGAATCAATCGCTTAATTAATTTGAAACCAAAACCCTAACAATAGTTTATTCCAAAACACGTCTTGGCTTCAAAAATCAACACTTTATAAACTTATAAAATCTGAAAATTATAGATTCAATCATCAAAACCAAACTCTTTAATTAAAACAGATTGCTAACCCAATACAGTGTTCATAACCCTTTTAATTAATTTAAACAACCCAAATATTTAAACTAATCACAACAATTAAATCAATTTAAAACTGAAAATTAATATTTTTGAAAATAAATTTTTGATTAAACAATTGATCAACACACACACATACAACGATTAATTAATCGTGTGTGTGTGTGCCGACCAACACACACGACAATCACAACAATAGCAGCAGCGACGCAACGCACCGCAGCAACGGGCGCGCGCGCGCAAAGGGGCAGGCAGGCAAGGGTGCTGGGCACAGGCGAGGCACAACGCGCTCACACACAGCCCTGCTGTTGTGCTGCGACGCGACGCGAGGTGAGGTGAGGGACGAGTGGGCAGCGCAGCAAGGCACAACCGCATAGCACGCAGGCACGTAGTGCTACGCTGCGGCTGCGGGAGGCGAGAGAGAGACGGGCGAGGGCTGCCTTACGCCGCAAGCAAGGGCGCACGAAGAGAGGGGTGTGGGTGTGGAGTGTGCCGCAAGGAGAGGAAAAGAGGAGAGAGAGACAGATTTCTGAATTTTTGGTTGTGAGGGTTTGACATAAGGTCTATTTATAGTTTTTCTCTCCCTTGTGGGCTAGGTTAAGGTATTTTGAGTTGGGCTTATTACCGGGCTCATTTAAGTTTACTCCTTGCAAGCTTTGTTGGGTTTGATTAAGACAAAACAACCGGGCTTTAAGTATATTAAATTCGTTTTCGAAATACGACCCAACAATTCCCGATTAAATAAATTCTTTGAATCTATTTAATAAAATTCGGTATTCGTAATAATTAATATTTAAATAAATTAGAAATAAAAAGCATTTAATTCTCATTAAATTAAATTAATATATAAAACTACTTTATAAATACGACGAAATGCTTTATAAATATAATAAAATATATTTATAATTATAGAAAAATACGAGGTATTACAGTCTACCCTCCTTAAAAGAAGTTTCGTCCCGAAACTTGGGCACGGAAATCACAACTTTAAAACTAGACTTGAGACTATTTTGAGGCTTTAGTGCGTTTTCTTTGCAAAAAGTTTTAGTTGCTGTACTCTTTAAGTAATTCAACATGACAATAAACAGTGAAACTTCACTGGAAACAACGATTCAAGCCTATCTTAAAGGATAAATTGGGTGAATAAGGTAAAAAGTGCGAAATTCTACCGCACTCTACCCCCCTTAAAGAAAACGAGTTACGGCCCCGTAACTCAACTAACCTCGGGAAAAAGCTCGGGATATTTCTTTCTCATTTCCTTCTCTGCTTCCCAGGTAGCTTCCTCAGACTCTTGGTTAGACCACAACACTTTAACGATCTTAACATCCTTAGTTCGTGTACTACGCACTTTGCTATCGAATATTTTGACAGGTCTTTCCTCAAATGTCAAACTTTGGTCTAACTCTATGGTCTCCGGTTGCAGTACATGAGACTTATTCGGGACATACTTTCTCAACTGAGATACATGAAACACAATATGCACTCTATGCAAATCCATGGGCAAGGCTAATTTATATGCTACCTTCCCTATCCGTTCTAGGATCTCATATGGGCCTATATACTTTGGGCTAAGTTTTCGTTTCTTCCCAAATCTCATCACACCTTTCATTGGTGAAAACTTAAGCAACACTTTGTCACCTATTTGGAACTCTTCATCCCTACGCTTTAAATCTGCGTCGCTCTTTTGGCGGTCTTGCGCGGCTTGGATTTTGGATTGAATAGTCCTGACCTGATTCATAGTGTCCTCTATCAATTGGGGACCTAATACAACGGTTTCACTAATGTCACTCCAACATAGTGGACTTCTGCATTTTCGTCCATACAGGGCTTCGAATGGTGTCATTCCAATACTGGCATGATAGCTATTATTGTATGAGAACTCAATTAAATCTAGGCTATCTTCCCATCCACCTTGAAAATCAATCACACAAGCTCTTAGCATATCCTCTAAGGTTTGAATAGTTCTTTCGGTTTGTCCATCTGTACCAAAGTTCTTCTACACTCTTCCAGAAATTCAAAAGGAACCTGGAATCTCTATCTGATACGATATCCTTAAGAACTCCATGTAATCTCACTAGATGTGTAAGCTTTGGCAAGTTGTTCCATTTTCCAAGTTTCTTTCATTGGTATTAACACTGCCGACTTAATCAACCTATCCACCACTAACAAAATGGTGTCATTTCCACTTTTCGACTTGGGTAAACAAGTGACAAAGTCCATTGAGATACAGTCCCACTTCCAACTCGGAATCTCTAAAGGTTGGACCTTTCCCTGAGGTCTCCTATGCTCAATCTTAACTTTCTGACAAGTCAAACACCTTGCCACGAATTCAGCCACTTCATTTTTCATCCTTGGCCACCAATAGACCTTCTTCATATCCTTATACAGTTTGTCACCTCCCGGGTGAACAGAATATGGCGTATTGTGACCTTCTCTCATCAACTTCTCCTTTAGTTCACCACACTTTTGAGGTACACACCATCGTCCTTTATACCTCAAACTTCCATCCTCGCGGATCTTAAAATCAATATATTTTCCTTGCGAAATCTTTTCCTTGATCCACTCTAACTTAACATCACCAGCCTGATTCTCCCTGATTTCATCAAATACCGACGACTGGATGGTTAAGGCATTCATCATACCCTCAAGGCATTCTCCACTCACTATTTCTAGATTCAATCGATGCATGCCCTTACACAGCTTGCTAGCAACTACTAACGCATTCACACCATGACTTGATTTCCTACTCAAGGCATCTGCAACTACATTGGCTTTTCCCTCATGGTATTGAATATCCAGATCATAGTCCTTGATTAACTCCAACCACCTTCTTTGGCGCATATTTAAATCCTTCTGTGTGAAAATGTACTTCAAAGTCTTATGATCCGTGAATATCCTACATTTCATACCATACAGATAGTGTCTCCATATCTTCAATGCAAACACTATGGCGGCTAACTCTAATCATGGGTAGGGTAATTGGATTCATATGGCTTCAACTGTCTCGATGCATACGCAATCACTTTCCCCTTCTGCATCAACACACACCCTAAACCATTCTTAGAGGCATCACTATATACATCATAAGTACCGCTCTCATCTGGCAAAGTTAACACCGGCGCGGTTGTCAATCGCGTCTTCAAGGCTTGGAACGCCTCCTCACACTTGTCATTCCACTCAAACTTCGCTTCTTTCTTCATCAAGGTTGTCATTGGTTTGGCGATTCTAGAAAAGTCTTGCACAAAGCGTCTATAATAACCCGCTAAACCAAGAAAACTCCGAATATCGGTGACACTCTTAGGTGTAGGCCACTCACTAAGAGCTTTTATCTTTGCAGGATCTACTGCAACTCCTTCCTTGAATACGAAATGTCCTAAGAATGCAACTCTTTCCAGCCAGAATTCACACTTCGAGAATTTGGCATACAACTGGTTGTCTCTCAGGGTACTCAACACTGACCTTAAGTGTTCTGCATGATCCTCCTCATTCTTGGAGTAGACCAGAATATCATCTATGAAAACCACTATAAACTTGTCCAAGAATGCATGGAATACTCGGTTAATTAAGTCCATAAAGATTGCAGGTGCATTGGTTAACCCAAAAGGCATAACTGTGAACTCATAATGACCGTATCTGGTCCTAAATGCAGTCTTTGGCATATCGTGCTCTGCAATTCTCAACTGATGATAACCTGACCTCAAGTCAATCTTTGAAAACATTACCGCTCCTTTTAACTGGTCAAATAGATCATCTATCCTAGGCAAAGGATACTTATTCTTGATTGTGACTTTATTAAGCTCCCCGTAGTCTATACAGAGTCTCATACTACCGTCCTTCTTCTTCACAAACAAGACTGGCGCTCCCCAAGGCGATGCACTTGGTCTGATATAACCTTTCCCTAGTAATTCCTCAAGTTGACCTTTTAACTCACTCATTTCTGCTGGAGCCATCCGGTATGGGGCTTTTAAGATAGGTGCAGTTCCGGGTGCTAAATCTATGGTGAAATCGATTGGTCGATTGGGCGGCATTCCCGGGATCTCTTCCGGAAACACGTCCAGGAATTCACTCACCACTACAATATCCCCTGGTTTCTCTTTCATCACATGGTCTAGGTCTCTTACGCTGCATAAGAAAACATGGTTCCCTTTGTGTATTAACTTCACGAGTTCCATTTCCGTGACGATTCCTACAATCCTAGGCTTCCCAAAACGTCGATATGATACAACCTTTTCTAGATTAGACTTCAAATGAATCTTCTTCTTCTCACAGTCAATCTTAGCTTTGAACATGGCCAACCAGTCCATTCCCAAAATCACATCTAAATCTCCTAACTCAAACTCAATTAAGCTAGACAAGGATATGGTCTTGGCTATGGTTAAAGGTACATTCCTAAGGATCTTAGTGCATTTCACAATTTCACCGGTTGGTATCACTATGGGTACTTCAATCTCTTCAGGTTTTTTCAATCCTAACTTCTCTAAGATACCCTTTGATATAAACGAATAAGTCGCACCAGAATCAAATAGTACTTTAACTAAAATGGAGTTAATAGAAAAAGTACCAGCTATGACGTCAGACGAGTTTTTGGCTTCCTGCCTAGTGATCACATTCATCTTTCCTTGGGCAACTCCCTTGTTATAACCACCTCCATTGGCATTTCCATTGGCATTTCGGTTCCCATTCTGCTGATAGTTCCCTCCAGGCTTTCCATTACCCTAGCCATTATTGCCATTGTTACCATTCTGGTTACCCCTTTGGTTTCCACCATTGTTCCCTCCATTCCGGTTCTGGTTATTTCGATTGTTGTTCTGGCTGTTGCCTTGGTTGACTTGGTTGGGTTTCCCATTCTTGGCCCAACACTCAAATTCTCTATGGCCTAGCTTCTCACAAAACCTACAAACAACATGGTTTCCATTACAGTCTCGACCTGGGTGATTAGTATGGCAACATCTACACTCATAGACTCTCGTTCCATTCCTTACAGACTGATTCTTATCTCCATTGTTATTGTGGAAATTGTTCCTGTTTCCACCCTGGTTTCCCTTGAACTGGAAATGGTTGTTTCCCTTATTTTTCTTAAAGTTCCCCTGATTTTGCTGGCCACCACCTTGGTTTTGGTTACCAACATCCTTCCTCTTTTCACTAATTCCATTCTTCCTTTGCTGCAGGCCATACAAATGGGCAGCTTTTCCATATAGGGTGTTAAGAGATGTAAAGGTCTCTCCAGCAAGCATCAGTTGCGAGTCCATAGTCAATCCTCTCTCAAATCTTTGGGCTCTAAGCTCCTCCGTTGACACCACTCTGGTGGAAATCTAGACAGCTCTATAAACTTAGAATAGTACTCTGTCACAGACATCCCATCCATTTTCAACTCGATGAACTCTTGGGTTTTCTGCTTCTTCAGGTATGGTGGGTAAAACTTGTTCCTTAAGGCTACCTTGAATGATTCCCATCCAAATCCAGGTGTAGCTCTCAAAACATTCTCACACCTCTGCCACCACAATTCAGCTTCTCCCCTAAGGTAATAAACAACACTATTAACCCTAAGGTCTTCCGGGAAATTGACAGCTACGATAAGCTTATCGAACTCCCTTAGCCAGTTCTCAAGTACAGTTGGGTCTATCTCCCCTTGGTACAAAGGAGGCTTACTTTGGGCCACCTTCTTAAACATCTCACCAGCTGGATCAACTCCCTGGTTATTCCTATTCTGCGCTAAGTTCTGCACTACTTCAGCTAGTTGCCTAACCACATCGGCAATTCCTTGGGTATTGTGAGGGGGTCGAAAAAGCACGAGGCTAATGCGTGACCTCGTCCCTCATGGGCGTGACGTTGTCAGATCAAGTGTAATTGGATTTCCTGTGAGTTTACACCCAATCGACTAGTAATATAGGAGTCGCCATTCAGTTTTTAACGACAATGAGAAAAACTGACAAAACCCGGTTATCGTGACATAAAGGGAGTGCAATTATGTTCGACCACGACGGCCATAGGTTCCCTTGTTATCCCTGGTGTGGGGATCGCTCAACGTACACCCGTAGGGCAGAGATTGAGAGTTTGGGGGACTGTAACTACCGAGAGGAGTGCTCATCGTTAACTCTGGAGGCAGGTTATCCTTACTAGCTCAACATAAATAATTGAAGGGACATGTGTTTAAACTATTAAAGTATTCTGAATTGATTTTAGCAATATGCAACACATAATACTAAATCGATCGTGATTATCTTATTTAGATTGATTTAAGGTACCTAGCATGATAATTCAATTGTCCAAGGTATTATCTTATTAGGCGTGATAGATCAATCAAGTTAATAGTTTGACAATTTTATAAAAGGGTGATGAAAGCGATTAAATCATATGAGGGACACATTACGACGCACCCTTGAGAGGTGTGTCACGGTTCTCAGAAAACTAACCACTTGGCTTTGCTATTTCTCTTTTTATTTAACGAATCTCGGGTTTCTGAGCAGTGTTCCAGTATTTAGGCTTAATTCGTCAGCTACAAGGGACAGGATATGTTCTGTTCGACTTTTGGGTCGATTGCGACAGAACGCGGGATCAATTTCGCAGCGTGAGGCTTAGGCTTAGGGTTGGAGTCAATACTCAGATTATGATTTGTGTGTCCTGTTCACGTCGGTTTTGAGGCTGTATTTATAGGGAAAGAGTTGGTGGAAAGATAGATCTTTAGAATCCGAACCCAATGAGAATTCGGAGACGACACGGCCCCAGGTATTTTCAGCGCCCAGGGCTGGGCGGCGAAGATTTCGGCGCCCAGATCCAGGCCTTGAAAATAGGATCTGAGGCCTGCTTTTTGTCAGATTTGGACTCTTAATTACGGAGCTTTGAGACTTATCCGAGTTTCTTAGTGCGTATCAACTTATGACGGAATGCGTCTAGGCCTGTTACGAACTCTAGGTTCGTTAGGAATTTCATTAATACGTAACTCTTATTTTCGAATTATAGCAGGAATAGAATTCCTTTTGCCAATTCTATCTCTTTTAGGACTTATGTTGAGTGCAACACCTAATTCTGACAGATTTCTATCTTTTATGACTTGGTCCAAGTATGCATTCAATGTTATGTCTAATAAATGCGGTTCAGTATTAATTAACAAGTTAATAATTCAGTGAGATCAAGTGAGCTGAATGCCTAGCTAGAGGCCGCTTCAGTTCAAGTGGAATTAATGATATTAATCCACAGCTTACTCTTGACTGAACCCGTAGGGTCACACAAATAGTACGTAAACGGATCAAGTATTTAATGGCATTAAATACTCCATCTATGGATATTCGGAATCGACGGATCTTGGTTTCAGTGGGAGCTGAGATCGTCACAGGCAAAAAATGAATACTCCGGAAACGATGATATTGCCGGAAACGGAAATATGGATCGTATCGGAAATATAAATATTATCCAAATCGTAGATGTTGCCGGAAACGGAAACATGGTACGTATCGGAAAATATTATCGGAAATAGAAATATTGCCGGAATCGGAAATATTGCCGGAAACGGAAATATTGTCTGAATCGGAAATATTATCGGAATCGGAAAATAATTCCGGAAACGGAAATATTAAATATTTGTTCGAAACGGAAATTAATTCCGGAATCGGAAATATTAAATATTGTTCGTATCGGAAATGAATTCCGGAATCGAGAATTTAATCGGAAGCGCATCGTACGAATTAGCATCGGACGAGGCCTGCCAGACGAAGGCCCAGCACAAAGCCGGGCCATCGCCCAGCAAGCCAAGCGCAACAACCACACGCCAAGCATGCGACCAGGCCCAGCGCAAAAGCCAGGCCCAGCCGAAGCTTGGGCGCGCGCGTGGGGCTGCGACGAGTGGGTTGGCGCTGTGCGTGGGCCGCAAGGCCTGCGTGCGGTGCTAGCGTATTACTCGAAGTGTGTTACTCGAATCCTAAAGCGTATAGAATTCGTTTAATGATTAAATTCCTAATCCTAAAAGATAAATTAATTAAATAAGAGTTCCACTAGGATTCTAATTTAATTAATTCGTATCCTAGTAGGATTCCAATTCTCTTTCCGTACCCCTATAAATATGTGGCCTGGGTTCACAATTTATAACGTTTTTTCAAGTATTCAAAGTGAGTTTTTGAGAGAAAAATTCAGTCACATACCTTGCCTAAAAGTGCCGAAATTATTAGTACCTTAAGGGCGATTCTAGTTGGTCAATCTTAAGGCGGATCCGGACGTGCTGTGGACTATCTACGGAGGGACGACACTTGGAGTCCTAAAGACTTGTTCTTGTTCGGTTCGGGCGCAGCTAGGGAAGGCACGCAACAAAGAGTATGCTTCTAGACTATGCTATATGATTATGTGTAAATAATATGTATTCCTGGCTTAATGATTGTTTCCGCATGATTTATGAATTGTCATATGTATCATAACCTAACAACTCCCTCACTTTGTCATTGGAAGTATCTACCGATGTTTTCGAAATCAAAGCTATAAAGTGTAACCAGGCCTGGCCAAGCCCAATCACGAGGTAAAAATGTTTTTAAAGATTCTCATTTTCAGGGTTAGCTAAACGAGAAAACCCCCTTGTTTTTATAGGACGTAAAACGAAGGAAAATTCAACACATCGCTCTTTTTTGGAAAAACGGAAAACCAATCCTTTGATTTTAGGAAAAAGGGAAACTATCTTTTGATTTTTGGAAAAGGGAAACCATCTTTTGATTTTTGGAAAAAGATAAAACATCCTTTGATTTTTGGAAAAAGATAAACCATCCTTTGATTTTTGGAAGAGGGAAACCATCTTTTGATTTTTGGAAAAAGATAAACCATCTTTTGATTTTTGGAAAAAGATAAACCATCTTTTGATTTTTGGAAAAAGATAAACCAGAAAAAGTTATCGCTGCAGCGACTAAGGACCTGCGCGGTTAGTGGCGCAGACCCCGCCCGCTGAAGGTGGGGGAGCCAGTCCGCTGAGGGTGGACGCCCCGTCCGATAGAAGTGGACGAATCTGTTTTAATGTTTTGAAAATAAGGACCTACGTGGTTTGTGACGTAGACCCCGCCGGCTGAAGATGGCGAGCCTGTTTTTGTTTTTGAAGAATTTTATTTTCTTTTCATTTTGGAAAACTGAGGACCTGCGCAGTTTGTGACGCAGACCCCGCCGACTGAAGATGACGAGCCTGTTTTTGTTTTTTGAAGAATTCATTTTCTTTCGAGGGATGCTCGGATTTAGTTGCAACCTGAATGTGGGTTGACAACGTGTTTAGACAGACCATTGTCTTGTGGTCATCATCTTTCATGGTTTTGAGCTAGTCTTTACGGCTCAATTTTGCCACTACCTGGGTCTTTGATTAGGGGACTATGTATAAGTATCAACGGCGACCTTTGTCTTGAGGTCGTAATCCGGTTTTATCTTTTGAGATTTTCCAAACACGGGACTTTGTACAGCGTAGTCTGGGAATATTGTTTTAACTTTGCATACTCTCTTTTGAAATATATATTTTCTTTCGAGCCCCCAAGCACTCGTGCTTGACGGTCATTTCTTGTCAAAATGGTTCCTTGGGGATACGCATTTTGTAATGTCCTTGGTCGTGTTTGGGATCGTGCTCGTAAGTGCGAGCGATCTTTGTAGTGGTGTGCTACTCTTAACAAAGCCGTGAGGTGCGACTTTCAGTAAAGAAATCGGTAATTTTCGGGTCGAATGGATACGGCAGGACCCTATAGAAGTCAGGGCTTCTTTTGGGCCTGGGTTCATTTTTGGCGCCCAGGCTTGGGCGTTGAAATAATTCACCCCCTAGGTTGGGCGTTGAAAATGTTGTTTGGGCTGGTCTTTTGATGACACAGTTGGTCTCTTGTTCGTTCGTTTTTTCTTCACCTGGAAATTCTACGTATTCTCTTCTCTTTTGTTGTTCTTTATTTTTGGAACGTAGAATTTTATTAGGGATCACAATGATTTGATCTGATTTTCAGCGCCCAGAGCTGGGCGTCGGAATATCTGGCGCCTGGTCCTGGGCGTTGAAAGTGCGTCCCAGGCAGGACTTTCTTGTGATGATTTCTCGAGAAGCCGTAGCCGATTAGGGGACTACGGTGTTTGTCGCTTTGGGGCGATTATTTAAAGGAACTGTTGCTCTTAAGGCGTACAGTTATTGCAATAGTCGGGCGAGTCTATATGGCCCGAGGGATATACCTTGAGGCGTAAGACTTTGATCGCTCTTGTTGTTATTTCGAACGTATATATTTTTTTTCTTTTGAACGTGTTCGTGAATGTTCGATACTTAGAATGTATGTGCGAACGAGCGTTCATAGAATGGCTGTTGCGTGCGGTCCATTAATCAGTTCGCTTGAATCATATTTTTTTTGAGCAATGACTGATGTTGAATAGTTTGCTTAGAAGCTAGATAGGGTTCAGGCCCATTCATGAAGTGGGATCAAGCATCGTGCCCTTTTGATCGTTTAAACATTTGCTTTGAGATTTTTTTTATTTGTTTTATTTTGCTATGGTCGTTTCGTAGCTTGGAGCCCCCAAGTATGCATGTTGGGATGCTTCCTTTTGGCGTACGATTTTTGTAGGTTCTTTCGAGAAAGGCGCCTTGGGGTTCCACTCGTGTAGGTGCGAGCTATCCCTTCCGTGGTAGGTGATGTTTTGCTACCTTTAATCCTTAATGTAGAAGTCGTGTGGCTTGCATTTTGAATTTGGGCGATAAGTAGTCTTTGCCTCTTTTACACATGCTCTTGGTCGTGCCCGCATTAGTGCAATATGCCTTACTCTTTTTTTTTAGACTTGTACCGTGGGATGGTTGAACTTATGGTGCGACGTTGGCTTGTGTGGCCTAACATCGTGGCTTAGAACATTCCTCCAGGTGTTGGGACATTAATTTTTTTTTTGTATTGGAGTATTTCATCACGCCTCGTTCAGGTGTTCGAACAAGTGTAGAACCTTCTGTGTGGGTGTGCACGACTTATTACTTCGTTCGATGCGTGGATTCATAGATGTTTAATTTTTTTTTTTATCCTTGATTTTTCTTTCGCCTTTGCTTTGGAACGACGTAGACTGTGTAACGGGCGCTTGTAGGGCGAGCGTTATGTGCAGTAGTTTGATCGGAGTTTTGGTGACTCGCGATTTTCAGTTACCCTTGTTAGTCGGGTGACTTTACATATTCTAAGTAGCGCTTAGAATTTGGGAGGGGTTGTAGCCATTCTAAGGTTCGTTTTACACGATTAAACCTTAGGATTGTGCCCCTATGACGTGTGTATAGCATTAGCGTCGAGAATTTGCGATAAAATCGTCATTTCGAGCATTTTTAAAGTGTTTTTCTCAAGCCCCCAATTGTAGCTACGAGATTGGCTTGGTGCTATAATGCTTGGCATACGTTTTTATGGTGACATGGATCATGAATAGTTTGAACCAAACTCGTTTAGTGCGAGGAACGTTCCAGTAGTGATTTGCTACTTTTCTTGTAAATGTCGTATTGTGCGACATTGCCATGGTCGAGGTAGTCACATGTTGAAGTGTGCCTTGACCAAAAGCTAGGTGCCTTTCTTTACCCATAATCATATTTAGAAATGTTTTTGACTCACTTGCAACATCGAGATAAACGCATACTTAGCTTAAACCAACGACACTTTATTATGTTCGAAGAAGTCTTTGAGAATTATTTGAAATCCGAGTCCTACTGTGTACAATCCGAGGTGTCCTAAGTAAGTTGACTTATAGAAGGGTTCGTACAGGATTACGTGAGTAAATCAAAATACTGTTACGATTTTTGGAATGCTGTCTAAGGATTTGCTGGAAGCCAGGGTGCAGGCGTCAAGATATTACTTGTGCCCGTGTGGCGCATGCTTTAGGCTTTTTAGGGCCATCTTTTCCAGAATTGCGGGAATATAAACCGCTTTCAAATTGACTTAGATTTACTTGGTGTATGTCTGCACAATAGGTCAAGGTATACTTAGTTCTTTCTCTAGTTCCTTCATTTCAATTTTTAGCCCCCAGTTGCTATTATATCTTCTCATTAATGATGCTTTTAGATTTCGATTTTTAGATGCCCGTGTCATATGTCTGAGTAGGGTGAGCCTTGGTTAAGTGCCAAGTCCTATTGACAACGTCTGATTTTTTCAAAGGAGATTCGCAAGCATTTGAATTACCATGAACGGGTGCCCTGAGTTTGAAGGAACGATGGGGCGATGCCGTAGAACAATCCTCTTTATTGCAAGCTTACTGCCTTTACTACTTGTTGGCGATTATGACTGTGTCTAGTGGTGAAAGAAGGTCTTTAAGTGAGTTAGTTCGCTTTAGGGAGGGTCAAGTCGAGTACTTTAGAGGTCATGGATGCTTGCGCTAGCCCCCATTCAATTGAGGCAGAGCGATCTTTTGAGTCTTGGCTAAGTGCCTAGGAGTGTGAGTGCTCCTTCTGGCAAGGGTACGTGCCCTTATTATTTTTCGATGTGTGCTCATTTTGGCATCTTGATGACTTGGATTCTTCCTTTGACTTAAATTTTTCTTTCGATTTGGATTGCAAGTAATTAAATTTCAATAAGGGACTCTATTTTTTATTCTTGTTATTCTACAGGTTTTAACATTTTTGCAAATTGGTTGGACCGAATCATGGATTGCCTACGTATCCGCCTTAAATAGATTTAATTTGAAATCAGGTCTTGCGTAGTTCTTAGCCACAAAATGGTTTCTTAGAATGCCGATTTTAAACAAGTACGTTCGAATGGAATCGTAATGTTTGAAATAAGTGAAGTTTATTTTTTTTTTCTAATCTGCTGCTTTGCCGTAAGCCAAAAATTTGTTTTATTTTTTAAGTACATGTATTTGCACAAAAATATTTTCATGTGTTTTTTGGTACGTATAGCTGAATACGTGTTGTACCCCTCCAAGTGTTCGTTATTGTTCCGTGTATGTGCGGATAAAATGACGAGCACTTCTGGGCAAATTTTGGCAAGCAGAGAGATTCAGCGCCCACGCTGGGGCGTTAAAGATTCCGGCGCCCAGCTCTGGGCGTTGAAAGTGATTCCTGGGGAGATTTCTTGGCGCGTTACTTCTTTTCGTTTTGTGCCAAATATTTGCGAATCTTTTTTGTGCGCTAAATGCTTCTTTTCCTTTTTAGACGAACTTTAAAGGCGCTTTGCAAAGTCTTTTTTTTTAATTATTATTTTTTATGTTAAGCGTAGAATGTACTTTTTCATTTGTCTTTTTTTTATTCGTAACTCAAGACGGCTTGAAAGATGGGTTGAATGAGATAGGATAATTTGTATAAGTATTAGTCAAACATGAGGATTGGAAAGGGTAGAAGGTCGTAGAACTTTATGTAGTTCTTTTGGTATGATTTGGATTGGTTGACTGAATTCTTTTCCTTCGTTTACTTGGGCAAATTTCGCACTTTGGGAGGTACGGGCTAAGTATTTCATGGCTCGCTCTTCTCGCTCTCCCTCTTCTCTTTCTCTTTTTTTCTTTTTGCTTAGGATTTCTCCCCCTTTTTATTTGGGCTAAAAGGTAGATGGTTGTGGTTTTTGGGTCACGAGGCGAGACTGAGTGAGCCTCGTTTGGTAGGCCTATAGTGGACCTTTAATTTTAGTAGGCCTAGGGTGGACCTTTAAGTTGTCTTACTTTGCAAGCGTATTTAGTCGTTTCTTAAAATGTGCAAATAGCGTAGATTCAAAATGTTGGTTTTACTGCATTGAAATTTAACGAAAGAATTACATCGAAAATAATTTTTTGCTTCTTTTCAGATTCCAGTTTCCGGGATTTAATTGGAAGTTGTGATTTAGACTCGATTATAACCCGTGTACGAATACAAGGTGTTGGCCTAGACTCAAAATGATGACGTGGCGTGGGCCTATAATACTTGACCAAGCGACTCTCAAACTTAGGCTAATTGGACCATCACTTTCGTTGGTTGATGCTTTAGATTTTAACCCTTGGGTGTTCATTTGTCCTGCGCCATTTTGCTTAATGTTGGCAAGGTAGTTAGTTGGGGAGATCGAATTTTCATTTTTGCAAGACTAGAATCATTAGTGCGGCTTCCCTCTTAGTGTGTATTGCTTTACCCCAATGGTAGCCTTATGGCATCCCGATTTGGGTATTTTCATGGTTCGTCATGTTGCATTAATGGAAAATCCTTTAGTCCGTACTTAGGAGTACTTCAAGGAGCGAGTGGCTCGAGACGACTATCATAGTCGCGACCCAATGTGATCATAAGCTTTGAGGCCATTAATTTTCTTCCGCCAATGGTATTGACACCTTAGGCTCACTTTGGGGGTTGTGCGACTATGGAGGAATGATTTTCAGAATGTGACTGTTTCCATTTTGCAAATACTTGAATTACATAATACATTCTTTTTGTTGGTGAGAGAGAGTATTGAGACCGCAGATTCTTAGAAAGGGAAGAAAATTACATATGGGTGCTTATTTAAATGTTAGGAAGAGAGACTTAATACGTTCTGTTCGACTTTTGGGTCGATTTCGACAGAACGGGGGATCAATTTCGCAGCGTGAGGCTTAGGCTTAGGGTTGGAGTCAATACTCAGATTATGAATTATGTGTCCTCTTCACGTCGGTTTTGAGGCTGTATTTATAGGGAAAGAGTTTGCGGTAAGATAGATCTTTAGAATCCAAATCCAATAAGAATTCGGAGACGACACGACCCCAGGTATTTTCAGCGCCGAGGGCTGGGCGCCGAATATTTCGGCGCCCAGACCCAGGCGTTGAAAATAGGTTCTGAGCCGAGCCTTTTGTCAGATTTGGACTCTTAATCACGGAGCTTTTGAGACTTATCCGAGTTTCTTAGTGCGTATTAACTTATGACGGAATGCGTCTGGGCCCGTTACGAACTCTAGGTTCGTTAGGAATTTAATTAATACGTAACTCTTATTTTCGAATTATAGCAGGAATAGAATTCCTTTTGCCAATTCTATCTCTTTGAGGACTTATGTTGGAGTGCAACACCTAATTCTGACAAATTTCTATCTTTTATGTCTTGCCACTTTTAACAACCACCCGTTATGGCAGTTACTTTTTTTAGCAGGTTTCTATAAATAACAGGTTTGGCTGTAATGAAAAGGGTAATTGAGATTCGTTATTTTATAGGAAATGCGTTGCCAAGTGGAGATTTATGTTCTCATCATCGAACCTTCCCTTTCGGGAATGGGGACAAAAGTAGGTGTCTACAGTTAGCCCCCACTTTGACTGAGTCTCGAGGCGAGACGATGGTCAAAGTACTAGACGGAGTGCGTCATACAAGCCATGGTGTACGTGACCTGTTTTGCGAGGGTCTCACGAGCCCCCGAGTGATAACATTTGACTTAAGGGTCATCACTTGAAGTGTTAACACATTCCTCACGTGTCATTGGAATTTGTTAAGTATAGAAACTCCCTCACTTTGTCATTGGAAGTACCTACAGATGTATAGAAACTCCCTCACTTTGTCATTGGAAGTATCTACAGACTTTTTCGAAATCAAAGCTATAAAGTGTAACCAGGCCTGGCCAAGCCCGATCACGAGGTAAAAATGTTTTTAAAGATTCTCATTTTCAGGGTTAGCTAAACGAAAAAACCCCCTTTGTTTTTATAGGACGTAAAACGAAGGAAAATCCAGCACATCGCTCTTTTTTGGAAAAGCGGAAAACCAATCCTTTGATTTTTGGAAAAGGGAAATCATCTTTTGATTTTTGGAAAAAGATAAACCATCCTTTGATTTTTGGAAAAAGATAAACCATCCTTTGATTTTTGGAAAAAGATAAACCATCCTTTTGATTTTTGGAAAAAGATAAACCATCTTTTGATTTTTGGAAAAAGATAAACCATCTTTTGATTTTTGGAAAAAGATAAACCATCCTTTGATTTTTGGAAAAGGATAAACCGGGAAAGTTATCGCTGCAACAAGGACCTGCACGGTTAGTGGCGCAGACCCCGCCCGCTAAAGGTGGGCGAGCCTGTTTTTGTTTTTGAATATTTTATTTTCGAAAACTGAGGACCTGCGCGGTTAGTGACGCAGACCCCGCCCGCTGAAGGTGGGCGAACCTGAATTTGTTTTTTTTTTTTTTTATTAGGGACTCGCATGGTTCTGACGCGATCTTGCCTGATCGAGGTGGGCCAGAATCTATTTCATTTATCCTTGGGATTTCTTTTGAGAATTTTTTATTCATTCTTGTAAGAGCAAGTTCTCTCGAGAAATGCTCGGGTTTAGTCGTAACCTGAATGTGGGTTGGCAACGTGTCTATACGGACCATCGTTTCGTGGCCGTCGGCCTTTCATAGTTTTGAACAAGTCTTTGCGGTCCATAGGATGTATGGCACCTTTTAGAACTGGCCTAGTTGTGTCATTACTTGGGTCCTTGCGAAATGACTGGTGAGACCTTTGCCTTGAGGTCGAGTCCGTTTTTGAATTTGTCCAAGCACGGGACGCAGCCTGGAAGCGTTGTTTCAAACTTGCATCGTGTATTTTCTTTCTTTCGAGCCCCCAAGCATTCGTACTTGATGGTTGCTCTTTGCCAAGAAAAGTGCGTATTTTATAACGTCCTTGATCGTGTTTGGGATCGTGCTCGTAAGTGCGAGCGACCTTGGTAGTGGTATGCTACTTTGATGAAATCGTGGAGTGCGACTTCATTTTCCGGGTGACAAAGTTTGCTTCATTTTTCAATGATTAGTACATCGAGCTTACTTCGCCCCGGATTGATCTTTTTGACAAATAAACGCTTTTAATTTGAGCAACCAACGACGTAATGATTTTTTTGTTTCGGAGAATGACCTTCATTATGATATGTTGTTTTTTTTTATTATTGCTTTGAAAAATGTACACATATTTTTTGAGACGAGTCTAAGTTTTGACATTTGCTTTCACTATTTGGGCTCTAAAAGTGCTTTGGGCTTGATCTTGATTATAACAGGGCCCCGTGTCTACTAACACGGTTTTAGGCATTTTCCTGGTTCGCGTTTTGGAAGAGTCGGGCCTTGGGCTGCATTTTCATCGCCCCGGGCCAGGGGTTAGATATTTCGACGCCCAGCCTCGGGCGCTGAAAATGCTACCTTAGCAGCCCTTTTTATTTTTCGAGATTTCTTAACGCGTTTCCGAATGGGATCAGGATGATTTCGTGTATATATAGAGGGTTAAGTACGTTTTACTTTTTCACCACTGTCAACTTCTTCTCTCCTACAATTATCTAGATTTTTTTTTTTTTTCTACTCTTGCCATGTCGATTCCTCCTTTCTCCCTCCAACGAGTTGTTAGGCGCTGGCTTAGAGCCCTTAATTCCACACAAAAGGTTTTATTGAAAGGATACCACTTAGAGGCACTTTTAGGCTTACAACAAATTAACATTGATTATAACTTTTTGTATGCCGCCCTAACCTTTTCGGATTCTGATCACCATGTTTTTGTTTTTCGGGGCAATGAGGTATGCCCTTTGCCAGATGAATTTGCCGCAATCCTAGGTTATCCTACCAATGCTACTCCTGCTACCCCTGGCACTGTTGAAGAGGGTAAAACAACTATAGGGGCTTTCCTAGGACTAGATGATGACACACTTGCTGAGATCATTGTGGGTGATAAGGTTAATTTGGCGAAGCTTGCAAAACATCACTTTAGGCCTAGTAAAAATATGACTGAACAGAAATTGATTATCCGGGCACTTGTATTCTGCTTGTTAAACCACTATTTACTGTCGAATAACAATGGTGAGCTTGGTGACATAAGGTTGATTCCCCTGATCAGTCAGATGGAGAGCTGCTATTCTATTATGCCGTTGATTGTTGCCGAGACCTTGTTGGGTGCGGATGAGTTAAAGAAGGATGCCAAGTCAGAGAATTTTAAGGGGAGCCCCTTATTGCTGCAGGTAATTGATCGTTCATTTGCGCTCATATAATTGTTATTTTATATTTTTTTTCTTTGTTTGCCTCTGCCTGGAGCTGATTTTCATCGCCCAGGGCTGGGCGTCGGTATTTCTGGCGCCTGATCATGGGCGATGAAAATGCGTCCCAGGCCATATTATTTTTCTGATCGTACCCGTTTTTTTTTTTGCAGACTTGGCTCATGGAACGACTTAGACTTCTAGAAGCTCATGCCGATTCTAAACGTTATCACCCTATAGCCTTAGGCAACCGAAAGTATTTGCACCAAGGCCAGGACGAGGCCGAATGGGCCTCCTATTTTACTCATGGCATATGCCTTATTAAGTGGGTGGTACCGTGGTGGGGTTTGACTAATATGACGGGGGGTTCCGAGACGGTAGTTCATGTATCTTTGTTGGGATTATCTCGGCCTATTTACATCTTTCCTTACCGAGTCATGCGACAATACGACTTAAGGCAGACTATCTCATTTGCTGATACGGTACCATCTAAAGTACCGGTCTTTTCACGAGCACGGGTTCAAGCGTGGGCTAAGTATTATGGTGGCCTCCCGCGTTGGACCGTGACTACAGATGGTTTTGTGGGTCTTTCCGAGAATTATAAGTTGTGGATGAGTTCCGATGATAAGGCTGTGAGAACTAAGGCTTGAAATGAAGAGCCGGCTGAACTTTTGATACCTCGAGGTAGGGCTAAGTATGAAAACCGTAATCCTGCTAACCCTTGCAAAAATGGCATTAAGACTGTAAAAGCTCGTCTTGATCGAAAGCGAAAGAAAATTCCTCCCCGTTCAAGTTTTAGGCCTAAAAAGGGGCCTGCTGTTCCCAAAAGAAATGCAATCTCTCGCGGAGATCGTATGGTGAGCGCTACGTCGTTATGTGCAGTAGTTTGATCGGAGTTTTGGTGACTCGCGATTTTCAGTTACCCTTGTTAGTGGGGTGACTTAACATATTCTAAGTAGCGCTTAGAATTTGGGAGGGGTTGTAGCCATTCTAAGGTTCGTTTTACACGATTAAACCTTAGGATTGTGCCCCTATGACGTGTGTATAGCATTAGCGTCGAGAATTTGCGATAAAATCGTCATTTCGAGCATTTTTAGAGTGTTTTTCTCAAGCCCCCAATTGTAGCTACGGGATTGGCTTGGTGCTATAATGCTTGGCATACGTTTTTATGGTGACATGGATCATGAATAGTTTGAAACAGACTCGTTTAGGGCGAGGTACGTTCAAGTAGTGATTTGCTACTTTTCTTGTAAAAGTCGTATTGTGCGACATTGCCATGGTCGAGGTAGTCACATGTTGAAGTGTGCCTTGACCAAAAGCTAGGTGCCTTTCTTTACCCATAATCATACTTAGAAACTTTTTGACTCACTTGCAACATCGAGATAAACGCATACTTAGCTTAAACCAACGACACTTTATTATGTTCGAAGAAGTCTTTGAGAATTATTTGAAATCCGAGTCCTACTGTGTACAATCTGAGGTGTCCTAAGTAAGTTGACTTATAGAAGGGTTCGTACAGGATTACATGAGTGAATCAAAATACTGTTACAATTTTCGGAATGCTGTCTAAGGATTTGCTGGAAGCCAGGGTGCAGGCGTCAAGATATTACTTTTGCCCGTGTGGCGCATGCTTTAGGCTTTTTAGGGCCATCTTTTCCAGAATTGCGGGAATATAAACCGCTTTCAAATTGACTTAGATTTACTTGGTGTATGTCTGCACAAAAGGTCAAGGTATACTTAGTTCTTACCCTAGTTCCTTCATTTCAATTTTTAGCCCCCAGTTGCTATTATGTCTTCTCATTAATGACGCTTTCAGATTTCGATTTGTAGATGCCCGTGTCATATGTCTGAGTAGGGTGAGCCTTGGTTAAGTGCCAAGTCCTATTGACAACGTCTGATTTTTTCAAAGGAGATTCGCAAGCATTTGAATTACCATGAACGGGTGCCCTGAGTTTGAAGGAACGATGGGGTGATGCCGTAGAACAATCCTCTTTATTGCAAGCTTACTGCCTTTACTACTTGTTGGCGATTATGACTGTGTCTAGTGGTGAAAGAAGGTCTTTAAGTGAGTTATTTCGCTTTAGGGAGGGTCAAGTCGAGTACTTTAGAGGTCATGGATGCTTGCGCTAGCCCCCATTCAATTGAGGCAGAGCGATCTTTTGAGTCTTGGCTAAGTGCCTAGGAGTGTGAGTGCTCCTTCTGGCAAGGGTACGTGCCCTTATTATTTTTCGATGTGTGCTCATTTTGGCATCTTGATGACTTGGATTCTTCCTTTGACTTAAATTTTTCTTTCGATTTGGATTGCAAGTAATTAAATTTCAATAAGGGACTCTATTTTTTATTCTTGTTATTCTACAGGTTTTAACATTTTTGCAAATTGGTTGGACCGAATCATGGATTGCCTACGTATCTGCCTTAAATAGATTTAATTTGAAATCAGGTCTTGCGTAGTTCTTAGCCAGAAAATGGTTTCTTAGAATGCCGATTTTAAACAAGTACGTTCGAATGGAATCGTAATGTTTGAAATAAGTGAAGTTTATTATTATTTTTTTAATCTGCTGCTTTGCCGTAAGCCAAAAATTTGTTTTATTTTTTAAGTACATGTATTTTCACAAAAATCTTTTCATGTGTTTTTTGGTACGTATATCTGAATACGTGCTGTACCCCTCCAAGTGTTCGTTATTGTTCCGTGTATGTGCGGATAAAATGACGAGCACTTCTGGGCAAAAATTTGGCAAGCAGAGAGATTCAGCGCCCACGCTGGAGCGTTAAAGATTCCGGCGCCCAGCTCTGGGCGTTAAAAGTGATTCCTGGGGAGATTTCTTGGCGAGTTACTTCTTTTCGTTTTGTGCCAAATATTTGCGAATCTTTTTTGTGCGCTAAATGCTTCTTTTCCTTTTTAGACGAACTTTAAAGGCGCTTTGCAAAGTTTTTTTTTATTATTATTATTATTTTTTATGTTAAGCGTAGAATGTACTTTT
Source organism: Spinacia oleracea (assembly GCF_020520425.1). Taxonomy (NCBI): domain Eukaryota; kingdom Viridiplantae; phylum Streptophyta; class Magnoliopsida; order Caryophyllales; family Amaranthaceae; genus Spinacia; species Spinacia oleracea. The sequence goes on from NC_079488.1 coordinate 41,726,470, forward strand.
TCATTTGTCTTTTTTTTTTATTCGTGACTCAAGACGGCTTGAAAGATGGGTTGAATGAGATAGGATAATTTGTATAGGTATTAGTCAAACATGAGGATTGGAAAGGGTAGAAGGTCGTAGAACTTTATGTAGTTTTTGTGGTATGATTTGGATTGGTTGACTCAATTCTTTTCCTTCGTTTACTTGGGCAAATTTCGCACTTTGGGAGGTACGGGCTAAGTATTTCATGGCTCGCTCTTCTCGCTCTCCCTCTTCTCTTTCTCTTTTTTTCTTTTTGCTTAGGATTTCTCCCCCTTTTTATTTGGGCTAAAAGGTAGATGGTTGTGGTTTTTGGGTCACGAGGCGAGACTGAGTGAGCCTCGTTTGGTAGGCCTATAGTGGACCTTTAATTTTAGTAGGCCTAGGGTGGACCTTTAAGTTGTCTTACTTTGCAAGCGTATTTAGTCGTTTCTTAAAATGTGCAAATAGCGTAGATTCAAAATGTTGGTTTTACTGCATTGAAATTTAACGAAAGAATTACATCGAAAATAATTTTTTGCTTCTTTTCAGATTCCAGTTTCCGGGATTTAATTGGAAGTTGTGATTTAGACTCGAACTTTCATTAATTTTACTGATTATAACCCGTGTACGAATACAAGGAGGTGGCCTAGACTCAAAATGATGACGTGGTGTGAGCCTATAATACTTGATCAAGCGACTCTCAGACTTAGGCTAATTGGACCATAACTTTCGTTGGTTGATGCTTTAGATTTTATCCCTTGGGTGTTCATTTGTCCTGCGCCATTTTGCTTATTGTTGGCAAGGTAGTTAGTTGGGGAGATCGAATTTTCATTTTTGCAAGACTAGAATCATTAGTGCGGCTTCCCTCTTAGTGTGTATTGCTTTACCCCAATGGTAGCCTTATGGCATGCCGATTTGGGTATTTTCATGGTTCGTCATGTTGCATTCATTGAAAATCTTTTAGTCCGTACTTAGGAGTACTTCAAGGAGCGAGTGGCTCGAGAGGACTATGATAGTCGCGACCCAATGTGATCATAAGCCTTGAGGCCATTAATTTTCTTCCGCCAATGGTATTGACACCTTAGGCTCACTTTGGGGGTTGTGCGACTATGGAGGAATGATTTTCAGAATGTGACTGTTTCCATTTTGCAAATACTTGAATTACATAATATATTTTTTTTGTTGGTGAGAGAGAGTATTGAGACCGCAGATTCTTAGCAAGGGAAAACAATTACATATGGGTGCTTATTTAAATGTTAGGAAGAGAGACTTAATATGGTTTGACCTTTTTAACTTGCAGAACGACACCAAGCATTAGGACCAATTCTATGTATAAGACAACTAAGGCTTAGGATTTAGATTGTACTTTGGCATAGCCTAGTCTAGACTTGGATTTTTTTTAATTTTTTATTCGGACATTATTTTTCCTTGAAAACTTTTATTCGAACATCATTTTTGAATACTTTGCCCATGTGACATTCAAGGTCATTTAATTAGCATGCTCGGTTTTGGTGCCGAACATTGTCGTCATAGGGGGCCTAATGACGACACAAGGAGTTGTTTGTTTTATAAGTCGTTCTTAGAATCGAGTGCCTTTTCCATACGTCCTCGTAGCAAATTTGTTACGAATTTTTTATTGCTACGTATATTTTATGCGCGGGCACCGAGGCTGCGGTGCCTGGCCAAAAGGCCAAGCAGCAACTTCGGCGCCCAGCAGGGGCGTTGAAATAATTGGCGCCCAGCCAGGGGCGCTGATAATGCGTCCCTGACTGGTACTCGTACTCTGTTCGTCTATTTTTTTCGTACATACGACTTAATTTTGCGTGCTTTCCCAATAACGTCCTTTGCGCGTTATGCAGCGTCGTGGGATCCGTTACAGGCCGTCCTGGGCGTCGCTTATTTTTGTGGCGATCGCCCGGAATTGCGGGACACGTATTTAGGTATAACTCTTTGGCCAATTGGTGTTTATGAATGTTTGGGAAATTTTTAGGATCGTTGGTTTTCTAGCGTTATTTGTCACACACAATCACAACACAATCACGTAATTCGCTACACATAACTAACATTACAACATGAAGCAAAATATGTCACGTAGTTTATGATAGGCTTCTATGGGTAATATTTGCGTCGGCTTGGTACCGCTTCTATCGTAAATCCAACACATGCCCCGGTCGAGGTAGTGCATTCAACAGACGAATTTCCTCCCAAGAGGCCAATCACGATGTAAGCCAAGGGGGCATGCACCAATGAGAGGGACCTTAGTGGGCGAGCGATTGGGTTTGGGACGGGTGTACTACTAGCGACAAGTGCCGAGTGGACAACATTCGAAGCGTATGCACCCCCCGGTTGGCGATGGGTATCCTTAGTCCCAACTCCCGAGATGAAACATGCCAAGGGAGCCGAGATTCGTTATGCGGTTCTGTCCATTCACATTAATATGCTGATTTTCAGGTCGTCCCAACTTGATAAGGAAATAAACGCGGAGTAGGATCGTTTCACCCTTCAGCTATTTTGATTACCTACGAGCACGAGTATTTCATTAACGTTCCCCAGCGGAGTCGCCACTGTGAGGGGGTCGAAAAAGCACGAGGCTAATGCGTGACCTCGTCCCTCGTGGGCGTGACGTTGTCAGATCAAGTGTAATTGGATTTCCTGTGAGTTTACACCCAATCGACTAGTAATATAGGAGTCGCCATTCAGTTTTTAACGAGAATGAGAAAAACTGACACAACCCGGTTATCGTGACATAAAGGGAGTGCAATTATGTTCGACCACGACGGCCATAGGTTCCCTTGTGATCCCTGGTGTGGGGATCGCTCAACGTACACCCGCAGGGCAGAGATTGAGAGTTCTGGGGACTGTAACTACCGAGAGGAGTGCTCATCGATAACTCCAGAGGCAGGTTATCCTTACTAGCTCAGCATAAATAATTGAAGGGACATGTGTTTAAACTATTAAACTATTCTGAATTGATTTTAGCAATATGCAACACATAATACTAAATCGATCGTGATTATCTTATTTAGATTGATTTAAGGTACCTAGCATGATAATTCAATTGTCCAAGGTATTATCTTATTACGCGTGATAGATCAATCAAGTTAATAGTTTGACAATTTTATAAAAGGGTGATGAAAGCGATTAAATCATATGAGGGACACATTACGACGCACCCTTGAGAGGTGCGTCACGGTTCTCAGAAAACTAACCACTTGGCTTTGCTATTTCTCCTTTTATTTAACGAATCTCGGGTTTCTGAGCAGTGTTCCAGTGTTTAGGCTTAATTCGTCAGCTAAAAGGGACAGGATACGTTCTGTTCGACTTTTGGGTCGATTGCGACAGAACGCGGGATCAATTTCGCAGCGTGAGGCTTAGGCTTAGGGTTGGAGTCAATACTTAGATTATGAATTGTGTGTCCTGTTCACGTCGGTTTTGAGGCTGTATTTATAGGGAAAGAGTTGGTGGAAAGATAGATCTTTAGAATCCAAACCCAAAGAGAATTCGGAGACGACACGGCCCCAGGTATTTTCAGCGCCCAGGGCTGGGCGCCGAAGATTTCGGCGCCCAGATCCAGGCGTTGAAAATAGGATCTGAGCCGTGCTTTTTGTCAGATTTGGACTCTTAATCACGGAGCTTTGAGACTTATCCGAGTTTCTTAGTGCGTATCAACTTATGACGGAATGCGTCTGGGCCCGTTACCAACTCTAGGTTCGTTAGGAATTTAATTAATACGTAACTCTTATTTTCGAATTATAGCAGGAATAGAATTCCTTTTTCCAATTCTATCTCTTTTAGGACTTATGTTGGAGTGCAACACCTAATTCTGACAGATTTCTATCTTTTATGACTTTGCCACTTTTAACAACTACTTCTTACGGCAGTTACTATTCTTAGCAGGTTTCTATAAATAGCAATTTTGGCTGAAATGAAAGGGTGATCGAGATTCGTTATTTTATAGGAGATGCGTTGCCAAATGGAGATTTATGTTCTCATCATCGAACCTTCCCTTTCGGGAATGGGGACAAAAGTAGGTGTCTACAGGTAGTCATTTCCCTTCTCCTGAATAAAATAAAAGACTAACTTTAACAACTGAGTTGGACACTGCCTTGCTAAAACATTGCACTAACTAGCCATACAATTATTACACATACATGTAAATTTCGGACCCTAAGCAAGATAGGAGCCTATTATGGGCCGCTTTTTCTCTTAGTCCGCATCACAAAGTTCAAGTGGTGAAAATTGAACCACCTTGCAAGCACAATTTCATTGAAGAAATACATGAAATTCTTTTGCGATAATCGCTCAAAGAGAACATAAACTTAGAATTTAAGGGTAAAAGAAAGACTTCTAATCTTTATTAATTCAATGGGAAAATAATACATCCTTTGAATCGTTCTTTATTCGGAAACCACAAAACTGAACTACTAAAACCATAAATAGTAGTTTACTACTTTATTACTTCACTAAAATTTAAGCACTAGCTATTACATTAGAAAAGTCTTTAAAATGCTACTCTATTATCCAACCACCTCTACAAACTGGTGAAGAGGGCTCATGGTCTTCAAAGTCATCAAAGTCTTCCTCTGGATCAGACTCATACTCCATATCCTCATTGTTCTGTTGTAGCACACTGTTTACTTCATCATTGTTGGTTTCAGGCTCAATTTCTGTATCACTGGAGATCTCAATAGTAGGTTCAGGAATGATAGGATTAGGGTTCTCAATCTCAACAACATCATCATCACTATCCTCATCCATCTAAGTTTCTGTATCATGATTTAATCCTGTAAGGTTGATGTTCTCCACTGTCTTACCATCATCAAAACATTCCTCCGCAAGCTCTATAATCGTAGTCATAATCTCCAAATCATACCTCCATCTACCATCTGGAGTACCATACTTGTAGTAATTAGGAATGCCATTTTCCATATGCATATCACGAAATCGGTTCTTAAGCTCTATGTATGGGTTCTTGGAAGGTAAGCAATGAATAACCATTTCTGCCATAACATCTTTCTTCCTTAGTTCAGGTAGATTCTTTACTGTAGCAAAATAGTTGCAAGCAAATTCGATCTTCTTCACATGAATGTGTGGGGTTTCACAATCTAGCTTCTCTAGGTTTCCTAGATTTGCGTACTTTGAGATCAACATCTTAAATCCTAAAAGTTAACAACTACAAAGTCTTACTAAAGTGTTCCAAAAAGAAGGTAAGTTCGTTGAGCCATACAATTTCAATGCACAAGTACATGCTTAATCAAGAATCGTGATGCAATTAATCACATAAAGCAAAACAAGGCATGATCAAACTTTAATTAAAAGATCACAAAATCAAGGCATAATCACATAAACACTTGATTAGAAAAGCATACTTAAATCAAACTCGTACTTAGTCTAATTGTATCCTTCTTATTCTACCCTTTCCTCACTTAGAGTAAAATAAAAAATTTCGAAATTAATTTAAATAAATAACTTTAGGAAAATAGTTTTCGAAATTTGGATTTTCAATATTTTGGATTTTCAAAATTTTGAGTACTCAAAAACAACATTTTAACTTTAGGAAAATAGTTTTCGAAAATCCTAAAGTTCCGCAATCGTAGTTTAAGGATTTACCACTTTGCACTATTAGTTAATGCAAAGCAGCTCTAAAACTAGAGCTCTGCAAATACCACTTTGTAGTATTACTTACTACAAAGAAGGACTAAACTAAGCTCTTAGTATACCACTTTGTAACACCCTAATAATTCCTTGCTTTTTATAAAACATTTTCCAACTTAAAACACAGGAATTACCAAGATATTACCGCCACCGTGATAACGGCTAAGGCTATTTACCAGAATTACGCAGCGGAATTAACTAACTTTCAAAACATATTAAATAAATAGTTAATGGTCATTAAAACAAGTTGGAACCGTTGAGGCCCAAATCCAAAGTATTAAACCATTTGAAAATCCACTAACTATAAATAGTATTAGTCATGACTATAAATAAAAATAGAGTTTATAAAATACGGAAGAATAAAACTCTCAACTCGGATCCCATGATAACTTCTCCCGCAAGTTATCTCTACAAACCTGCTTTATTATAAATCTACTCCCCAACAACGCAATTGCAATTGATGGATCATCATAGGGTCATTAAGGCAAATGCCATGACCAGAAGACATGAAGCACGAAGTCAGCAAAAGCTGAGTACGAACAAGCTAGAATAACATTCTATCCTAACATGCTTCACTCGACAAATTAAATAATCCACATGCAAAAGCCATATAGTAAACAGATGAACATGGAGACAAGACTCGACACTTGACATGACTCTTGACTCACAATTTAATAAAAAGTAGCTTCGAACGGGTAAAGTAAAGTATCCTCAAAAGGAAAGAAAAGGGTGATGGGAGCCAACCATACACCAAAATAAGTCGGGCTACTACCGACAGTCGGGCCATACCGACAGGAATTCCAATGCACAACGGCATAAAAGAGAATGAAACAACGTCTTATATCATTCTAGGAGTACAAGCTTTCCGGCAAGACTCCCCCCATTGTTCATACTCAAGGTATATACGTTCCAAGAGTTTTGAAGCTCTTTGGGTTACACTTTACGTTAATTAGTATATTATGTTCAAGGCGACTCAAGACTCTATCAAGACACAACATACAAACAAATGAACAATTAAACAATTCAACAATGACACTTCATTATTTTACTTCTTTAGGACTTGTGATCAAACATAGACTCAAGTGAAATTACTCCCATTGTTCCTTCTCAAAACACTGTTTGAGATAACCCGACATTGCCTATTAACAAGCGGGGTGTTCCTTTAGCACGAATTGTCCTTAATTCAATTCATATAGACTCTCTAACATATTCTACCCCTTTGGTAGAATATATATTGCTCACTGAAAATATTCGACTGGCTCAATAATTATGCTAGACATCCTGTACTATAGCATAATAATAATAATAACAACTTGCATGCGCACTACTCATACATGCAAACCAACTTGAACAACATGCTTGACATAATTCAATGATTATAAAAGTCCATAACATGATAGTTCAATAGAATCTACAAAGCATAATTCAACTCATAACATGCTCGTTCACATAGATTCAATAATAATAACATGCTCGTTCTCAACAATAAACATGAATTCATAATAACATATTCATTCCCAATCATCAAACACGAATTCATAATAACATATAAGTTCACATGATTCGCATTCAATACACTTCATAAAGTCCTCAAGGGATGGGTGGTCACCCTAGTCTTGTACGTACCTGGAATACATAAGTACGGGGTCCACTATGCGAATCACGACTCACTAGAAATCAACTCCTATAAACAAAATAAGAGAACTAAATTATTATCCATGTTTACTAAATTTCCAGCAACTATTCAAGGTTCTAAAACTCTTAGTTTAATTAGAAATCATTCATTAATCATTAATTTAATAGTCTCAAATAGTCAACTCAAGTCCTAACATAAAAACATAGACTTTTTAGCTTTAAACCCCTTAAAAACCAACTTTTTAAAGCTTATAAACAATCTGAAAATTTAAGTTGATTCCCATAATTTAAATTGTCATTAAATTATGTGAATCAATCGCTTAATTAATTTGAAACCAAAACCCTAACAATAGTTTATTCCAAAACACGTTTTGGCTTCAAAAATCAACACTTTATAGACTTATAAAATCTGAAAATTATAGATTCAATCATCAAAACCAAACTCTTTAATTAAAACAGAATGCTAACCCAATATGGTGTTCATAACCGTTTTAATTAATTTAAACAACCCAAATATTTAAACTAATCACAACTATTAAATCAATTTAAAACTGAAAATTAATATTTTTGAAAATAAATTTTTGATTAAACAATTGATCAACACACACACATACAACGATTAATTAATCGTGTGTGTGTGTGTGTGCCGACCAACACACACGACAAGCACAACAATAGCAGCAGCGACGCAACGCACCGCAGCAACGGGCGCGCGCGCGCAAAGGGGCAGGCAGGCGAGGGCGCTGGGCACAGGCGAGGCACAACGCGCGCACACACATCCCTGCTGTTGTGCTATGACGCGACGCGAGGTGAGGTGAGGGACGAGTGGGCAGCGCAGCAAGGCACAACCGCATAACACGCAGGCACGTAGTGCTACGCTGCGGCTGCGAGAGGCGAGAGAGAGACGGGCGAGGGCTGCCTTACGCCGCAAGAAAGGTCGAACGAAGAGAGGGGTGTGGGTGTGGAGTGTGCCACAAGGAGAGGAAAAGAGGAGATAGAGAGATTTATGAATTTTTGGTTGTGAGGGTTTGACATAAGGTCTATTTATAGGTTTTATCTCCCTTGTGGGCTAGGTTAAGGTATTTTGAGTTGGGCTTATTACCAAGCTCATTTAAGTTTACTCCTTGCAAGCTTTGTTGGGTTTGATTAAGACAAAACAACCGGGCTTTAAGTATATTAAATTCGTTTTCGAAATACGACCCAACAATTCCTGATTAAATAAATTCGTTGAATCTATTTAATAAAATTCGGTTATCGTAATAATTAATATTTAAATTAATTAGAAATAAAAAGCATTTAATTCTCATTAAATGAAATTAATTTATCAAAATACTTTATAAATACGACGAAATGATTTATAAATATAATAAAATATATTTATAATTATAGAAAAATACGAGGTATTACACAGGACGCTTCTTCGTAGCTGAAGAAGTAGGCCCCTGAAAATGAAAGAGGTGAAAAAACCGGCATAGACTTTAAAAAATCTAGAAAGGCCTCCAACTGAACAAAACGTACCTTGGAAGCGTCACCAGAAGCCCCCTCATCCGACTACTTCGAGGATTCTTTCTTCTTGGCCTCCACGGCTTTAAAGACGTCGTCCGTATACATCTGAGACAGCCAAGTGGGCACGTCCACTAATCCCTTGTCTTCTGGGGACATACGACTCACAGCAGAATCTACACAAGCCAAGGGGATCAGTGAAGGACAAGAAAACAAGGTTATTAACGAAAAATAAACGCACTGCTACCTCTATTTAAGTAAGGGCAGAGACCAACGGCCGCAAGAAAGACCATGTTGGTGAACTAACCCACATGGGGAAGCCAATTATTAGGCACCCACGCGTGACTCTTTGCAGCCAGCTGTGAGGGGGTCGAAAAAGCACGAGGCTAATGTGTGACCTCGTCCCTCGTGGGCGTGACGTTGTTAGATCAAGTGTAATTGGATTTCCTGTGAGTTTACACCCAATCGACTAGTAATATAGGAGTCGTCATTCAGTTTTTAACGACAATGAGAAAAACTGACAAAACCCGGTTATCGTGACATAAAGGGAGTGCCATTATGTTCGACCATGACGGCCATAGGTTCCCTTGTGATCCCTGGTGTGGGGACCGCTCAACGTACACCCGCAGGGCAGAGATTGAGAGTTCGGGGGACTGTAACTACCGAGAGGAGTGCTCATCGTTAATACTCCAGAGGCAGGTTATCCTTACAAGCTCAGCATAAATAATTGAAGGGACATGCGTTAAACTATTAAACTATTCTGAATTGATTTTAGCAATATGCAACACATAATACTAAATCGATCGTGATTATCTTATTTAGATTGATTTAAGGTACCTAGCATGATAATTCAATTGTCCAGGGTATTATCTTATTAGGCGTGATAGATCAATCAAATTAATAGTTTGACAATTTTATAAAAGGGTGATGAAAGCGATTAAATCATATGAGGGACACATTACAACGCACCCTTGAGAGGTGCGTTGTGGTTCTCAGAAAACTAACCACTTGGCTTTGCTATTTCTCCTTTTATTTAGCGAATCTCGGGTTTCCAAGCAATGTTCCAGTATTTAGGATTAATTCATCAAGCTACAAGGGGCAGGATGCGTTCTGCTCGACTTTTGGGTCGATTGCGACAGAACGCCGGATTAATTTCGCAGCGTGAGGCTTAGGCTTAAGGCTAGAGTCAATACTCAGATTATGGAATTGTGTGTTATTTTCACGTCGGTTTTAGGCTGTATTTATAGGAAAAGAGTGTGTGGAAAGATAGATTTTAAGATACGAATCCAAAAAGAATCCGGAGATAAAACGGCCCCAGGCACTTTCAGCGCCCAGATACAGGCGTTGAAAATGGGATCTGGGCCGAGTTTTTATCAGATTTGGACTCTTAGAACACGGAGCTTTTTGGGAGATTTATCCGAGTCTTTTAGTGCGTATTAACTTATGATGGAATGCGTCTGGGCCCGTTACGAACTCTAGGTTCGTTATGAATTTAATTAATACGTAACTCTTATTTTCGAATTATACCAGGAATAGAATTCCTTTGTAAATTCTAATTCTTTTAGGATTTATGTTGGAGTGCAACACCTAATTCTGACAGGTTTCTATCTTTTATGATTTTGCCACTTTTAACAACTACCTTTTACGGCAGTTACTATTCTTAGCATGTTTTTATAAATAGCAGCTTTGGCTGAAATAAAAGGGTGATTAAGATTCGTTATTTTATAGGAGATGCGTTGCCAAGTGGAGATTTATGTTCTCATCATCGAACCTTCCCTTTCGGGAATGTGGACAAAAGTAGGCGTCTATAGTTAGCCCCCACTTTGACTGAGTCTCGAGATGAGACGATGGTCAAAGTACTAGACGGGGTGCGTCATACAAGCCATGGTGTATGTTACCTATTTTGCGAGGGTCTCACGAGCCCCCGAGTGATAACATTTGACTTAAGGGTCATCACTTGAAGTGTTAACACATTCCTCACGCGTCATTGGAATTTGTTAACTGATAGTATAGAAACTCCCTAACTTTGTCATTGGAAGTATCTAAAGATGTTTTCGAAATCAAAGCTATAAAGTGTAACTAGGCCTGGCAAAGCCCAATCACGAGGTAAAACATTTTTAAAGTTTCTCATTTTCAGGGTTAGCTAAACGAGAAAACCCCCTTATTTTTATATGACGTAAAACGAAGGAAAATCCAACACATCGCTCATTTTGGAAAAGCGGAAAACCAATCCTTTGATTTTTTTAAAAGGGAAACCATCCTTTGATTTTTGGAAAAGGGAAACCATCCTTTGAATTTTGTAAAAGGGAAACCATCCTTTGATTTTTGGAAAAGGGAAACCATCCTTTGATTTTCGGAAAAGGGAAACCATCCTTTGATTTTTGGAAAAGGGAAACCAGGAAAAGTTATCGCTGCAGCGACTAAGGACCTGCGCGGTTAGTGACGCAGACCCCGCCCGCTGAAGGTGGGCGAGCCTGTCCGCTGAGGGTGGACACCGCGTCCGATAGAAGTGGACGAATCTGTTTTGATGTTTTGAAAATAAGAACCTATGCGGTTTGTGACGTAGACCCCGCCGGCTGAAGATGGCGAGCCGATTTTTGTTTTGAAGATTTTATTTTCTTTTTATTTTCGAAAACTGAGGACATGCGCGGTTAGTGACGCAGACCCCGCCCGCTGAAGGTGAGCGAACCTGAATTCGTCTTTTCGATTTGGGACTCGCGTGGTTCGTGGCGCGATCTTGCCCGATCGAGGTGGGCCAGTCCCTATTTCATTTGTTCTTGGGATTTCTTTTGAGAATTTCTTTTTATTCATTCCTGTAAGAGCGAATTCTTTCGAGGGATGCTCGGATTTAGCTGCAACCTGAATGTGGGTTGGCAACGTGTCTAAACGGACCATTGTTTCGTGGTCGTCTGCCTTTCGTGGTTTTGAACAAGTTTTTACGGCTCATAGGATGTATGTCACCGTTTAGAACTGGCCTAGTTATGCCATTACTTGGGTCCTTGTGAAATGACCGGTGGGACCATACGTGAATGTTAATGGAGACCTTTTGCTTTGAGGTCGAGTTCATTTTTGAATTTGTCCAAGCACGGGACGTAGCTTGGAAACGTTGTTTCAACTTGCATCCCTTTTTTGAAACGCATATTTTCTTTCTTTCGAGCCCCCAAGAATTTGTACTTGGTGGTCGTTCTTTGCCAAGAGAAGTACGTATTTTATAACGTCCTTAATCCTGTTTGGGATCGTGCTCGTAAGTGCGAGCGATCTTTGTAGTGGTATGCTACTTTGATGAAGTCGTGGAGTGCGACTTCATTTTCCGGGCGACAAAGTTTGCTTCATTTTTCAATAATTAATACATCGAGCTTACTTTGGCCCGGATTGATATTTTTGACAAATAAACGCTTTTTAATTTGAGAAACCAACGACTTGATTTTTTTTTTTTTTTTGTGTTTCGAAGAATGACCTTGATTATTATTTTTTTCTATATTGCCTTGAAAAATGTACACATATTTTTTTCTTGAGATGAGTCTAAGTTTCGACAAGCTTTAACATTTGTTTTCACTATTCGGTCTCTAAAGGTGCTTTGGGCTTGATCTTGATTACAACAGGGCCTCGTGTCTACTAACACGGTTTTAAGTTCTTTCCTACTCCGCGTTTTGGAGGATCCGGGCCTTGGGCTACATTTCCGGCGCCCCTGGCCAGGCGTTAAAAATTTCGGCGCCCAGCCTTGGGCGCTGGAAATTCTATTTTGGCAGTTTTTCTTAGTTCCGGATTTCTTAACGCGTTTCCGAATGGGATTAGGATGTCACTTGATGCTTTCGTGTATATAGGGGTTAAGTACGTCTTTCTTTTTCACCACTCTCAATCTTCCTCTCTTTTGCAATTGCTTAGCTTTTATTCTTCCCTACTCTTGCCATGTCGATTCCTCCCTTATCCCTCCAACGAGTTGTTAGGCGCTGGCTAAGAGCCATTAATCCCACAGAAAAGGCTTTGTTGAAAGGATACCACTTAGAGGCATCCTTAGGCTTACAACAAATTAATATTGATTATAATTTTCTGTATGCGGCCCTAAACTTTTGGGATTCTGATCACCATATTTTTGTCTTTCGGGGCAATGAAATATGCCCTTTGCCAGATGAATTTGCCGCGATCCTTGGTTATCCTACCAATGCTACTCCTGCTACCCCTGGCACTGTTGAAGAGGGTAAAACATGTTAGGTTATGATACATATGACAATTCATAAATCATGCGGAAACAACCATTAAGCCAGGAATACATATTATTTACACATAATCATTTAGCATAGTTTAGATGCATACTCTTTGTTGCGTGCCTTCCCTAGTTGCGCCCGAACCGAACAAGAACAAGTCTTTAGGACTCCAAGTGTCGTCCCTCCGTAGATAGTCCACAGCACGTCCGGATCCGCCTTAAGATTGACCAACTAGAATCGCCCTTAAGGTACTATTATTTTCGGCACTTTTAGGCATATGTGTGACTGAATTTTTCTCTCAAAAACTCACTTTGAATACTTAAAACTCGCTGTAAATATGTTACCCTAGGCACCTATTTATAGAGTTATGGAAAAGGATTTGGAATCCTATTAGGATACTAATTTATTTAATTATAATCCTACTAGGACTCTAATTAAATAAACTAAATCTTTTAGGATTAGATTTAATCATATGACGAATCCCGGTAGCCTTAGGATTCGAGTAACACACTTCGAGTAATACGCTAGCACCGCACGCAGGCCTTGCGGCCCACGCACAGCGCCAGCCCACTCGTCGCAGCCCCGCGCGCGCGCCCAAGCTTCGGCTGAGCCTGGCTTTTGCGCTGGGCCTGGTCGCATGCTTGGCGTGTGGTTGTTGCGCTTGGTTTGCTGGGCGATGGCCCGGCTTTGTGCTGGGCCTTCGTCTGGCAGGCCTCGTCCGATGCTAATTCGTACGATGCGCTTCCGATTAAATTCTCGATTCCGGAATTCATTTCCGATACGAACAATATTTAATATTTCCGATTCCGGAATTAATTTCCGTTTCGAACAAATATTTAATATTTCCGTTTCCGGAACTATTTTCCGATTCCGATAATATTTCCGATCCTGACAATATTTCCGCTTCCGGCAATATTTCCGATTCCGGCAATATTTCCATTCCGATAATATTTTCCGATACGTACCATGTTTCCGTTTCCGGCAACATCTACGACTTGGATAATATTTATATTTCCGATACGATCCATATTTCCGTTTCCGGCAATATCATCGTTTCCGGAGTATTCATTTCTTGCCTGTGACGATCTCAGCTCCCACTGAAACCAAGATCCGTCGATTCCGAATATCCATAGATGGAGTATTTAATGCCATTAAATACTTGATCCGTTTACGTACTATTTGTGTGACCCTACGGGTTCAGTCAAGAGTAAGCTGTGGATTAATATCATTAATTCCACTTGAACTGAAGCGGCCTCTAGCTAGGCATTCAGCTCACTTGATCTCACTGAATTATTAACTTGTTAATTAATACTGAACCGCATTTATTAGACTTAACATTGAATGCATACTTGGACCAAGGGCATTATTTCCTTCAGTCTCCCACTTGTCCTTAGGGACAAGTGTGCATTTCCTAATTCCTTTGTCGCTCGATGCTTGCTCTTGAACATAAGGTAAGAGTTGTCATCCTTATTATGTCCAGAGGTGTTCCTCGGTTTCAGAGTTCAACTGATCAAATAAACAGATAATCATAGCCTATGATTCATCCGAGCACGGCCATGCATTTCACAGTTTCTAGCTCTCCGAGTGGCCTTGTACAACTTTTAAGCATCTCATCCCGATTTATGGGAGGACAATCCCAATCTTGCAATCTTGAGATTAGACTTCGTTTGATAGGTGATTACCTGAGCGTTGCCTTTATAGCCTCCTTTTACGGTGCGACGGTTGGTCAACGTCAAAGTAACCAGTTCTCAAACAAGTAATCTCAAATCACTCAGGTATTGAGGATTTAGTGTCCAATAATTTTAATGAAATTTACTTATGACAGATTTTCATCTCTTACAGTAAAGTTTCATAAGGTCTTGTCCGATACTAGTCTTCCCAAAGTAAGTATCTATGCAAATGATTATGACATTGCCATGTCCACATAGTTCAAGAAACAGAACTACTAGTCATCTTGCATTCTAGTCGTCTAACGTTTTCTATGCGTCCAATTTTTATAGAAAACTCCGACTAGGGACCATTTTTAACCTTTGACATTCAAGTTCACTTGATAGACATTTCTTAGTCACAGGACTGGTCCTGACAGTCTATCTTGAATATATCGTCAAATTGAAGGGACTCATCATTTAATAAACCACAAATTAAATGGAAAAATGAATTCTTTTCATTTATTGTACGTGAATGATTAACCAATAATGTTTTATAAAGATTTAAACTCTAAAACTTTAAAACATTAAACAGAGACATCAAAGCCATTCTCCAATATGCTTGATTCCCATAGCTGCAGTGTGCGAATTGTGCTTCGCCTGCGGCAGAGGTTTAGTCAATGGATCTGATATGTTGTCATCAGTTCCAATTTTGCTTATCTCGACTTCTTTTCTTTCAACGAACTCTCGTAGAAGGTGAAATCTACGAAGTACATGCTTGACTCTCTGGTAGTGTCTAGGCTCCTTTGCCTGTGCAATAGCTCCGTTATTATCACAATACAGGGCTATTGGTCCTTTAATGGAGGGGACTACACCAAGTTCACCTATGAACTTCCTTAGCCATATAGCTTCCTTTGCTGCTTCATGTGCAGCAATGTACTCCGCTTCAGTTGTAGAATCCGCAATGGTGCTTTGCTTAGCACTTTTCAAGCTTACTGCTCCTCCGTTGAGGCAGAAGACAAACCCAGACTGTGATCTGAAATCATCTTTGTCGGTTTGGAAACTTGCGTCCGTATAGCCTTTAACAATTAATTCATCATCTCCACCATAGACCAGGAAGTCATCTTTGTGCCTTTTCAGGTACTTCAGAATATTTTTGGCAGCAGTCCAATGCGCCTCTCCTGGGTCTGACTGGTATCTGCTCGTAGCACTGAGTGCGTACGCAACATCCGGGCGTGTACATATCATAGCATACATTATTGAACCAATCAATGATGCATATGGAATCCCATTCATTCGTCTACGCTCATCAAGTGTTTTTGGGCACTGATTCTTGCTTAGAGTCATTCCATGAGACATGGGTAGGTAGCCTCGCTTGGAGTCCGCCATCTTGAACCTATCAAGCACCTTATTGATATAAGTGCTTTGACTAAGTCCAATCATCTTTTTAGATCTATCTCTGTAAATCTTGATGCCCAATATGTACTGTGCTTCTCCTAGATCTTTCATCGAAAAACATTTCCCAAGCCAAATCTTGACAGAGTTCAACATAGGAATGTCATTTCCGATAAGTAATATGTCATCGACATACAATACTAGGAAAGCAATTTTGCTCCCACTGACCTTCTTGTATACACAAGATTCGTTTGCGTTCTTGATGAAACCAAAGTCACTGACTGCTTCATCAAAACGTATATTCCAGCTCCTGGATGCCTGCTTCAATCCGTAGATTGACTTCTTTAGCTTGCATACCTTTTTAGCATTCTTTGGATCCTCAAAACCTTCAGGCTGTGTCATAAACACAGTTTCTGTTAAAACGCCGTTTAAGAAAGCAGTTTTGACATCCATCTGCCATATTTCGTAATCGTAATATGCAGCGATTGCTAACATTATCCGAATAGACTTTAGCATTGCAACTGGTGAAAAGGTTTCATCGTAATCCACACCGTGGACTTGCCTGTAACCTTTTGCAACCAATCTAGCTTTGAAAACATCAAGTTTCCCATCCTTGTCCTTTTTCAGTTTGAAAACCCATTTGCTTCCAATGGCTTGGTAGCCATCTGGCAAATCGACCAAATCCCATACTTGGTTTTCAGACATGGAGTCTAATTCAGATTGCATGGCTTCTTGCCATTGCTTGGAGCTAGGGCTCGTCATAGCTTGTTTTTAAGTCGCAGGTTCATCACTTTCAAGTAATAGAACGTCATAGCTCTCGTTCGTCAAAATACCTAAGTACCTTTCCGGTTGAGATCTATATCTTTGCGATCTACGCGGGGTAACATTTCTAGATTGACCATGATTCTCACCAGATTCTTCTAAAGATCTCTGAGTTTCATCCTGAATGTCATCTTGAGCATTCTCTAGAGTTTGTTGTTCGACTCGAATTTCTTCGAGGTCTACTTTTCTCCCACTTGTCATTTTGGAAATGTGAACTTTCTCCAAAAAGACACCATCTCGAGCAACAAACACCTTGTTCTCAGATGTATTGTAGAAGTAATACCCCTTTGTTTCCTTTGGATAGCCCACAAGGATACATTTGTCAGATTTTGGATGAAGTTTGTCTGAAATTAATCGTTTGACGTATACTTCACATCCCCAAATCTTAAGAAAAGACACATTTGGAGGCTTTCCAAACCATAACTTATATGGAGTCTTTTCGACAGCTTTAGACGGAGCTCTATTTATAGTGAGTGCAGCTGTATTTAGTGCATGTCCCCAAAATCTAATGGAAGTTTGGCCTGACCCATCATTGACCTGACCATGTCTAGCAAGGTTCTGTTCCTCCGTTCTGACACACCATTCCATTGTGGTGTTCCTGGAGGAGTCAATTCTGATAGAATTCCACATTCTTTCAAGTGGTCATCAAATTCATAGCTCAGATATTCACCGCCTCTATCAGACCGCAGTGCCTTAATCTTCTTGCCTAATTGATTCTCTACTTCACTCTGAAATTCCTTGAATTTGTCAAAGGATTCAGACTTATGCTTCACTAGGTAGACATAACCATATCTACTGAAGTCATCAGTGAAAGTGATAAAGTAGCTAAAACCACCTCTAGCATTTGTACTCATTGGTCCACATACATCTGTATGGATTAAACCCAATAGTTCATTTGCTCTTTCTCCAACTTTGGAGAAAGGTTGCTTTGTCATTTTGCCAAGTAAACATGATTCGCATTTACCATAATCCTCTAAGTCAAATGGTTCTAGAATTCCTTCCTTTTGAAGTCTTTCTAAGCGTTTCAAGTTTATATGGCCTAATCGACAATGCCACAGATAGGTGAGATCTGAATCATCCTTTTTGGCCTTTTTGGTATTTATGTTATATACTTGTTTGTCGTGATCTAATAAATAAAGTCCATTGACTAATCTAGCAGATCCATAAAACATCTCTTTAAAATAAAACGAACAACTATTGTCTTTTATTAAAAAGGAAAATCCCTTAGCATCTCAGCAAGAAACTGAAATGATGTTTTTAGTAAGACTTGGAACATGGAAACATTCTTCCAGTTCCAAAACTAGCCCGGAGGGCAACGACAAATAGTAAGTTCCTACAGCTAATGCAGCAATCCGTGCTCCATTTCCCACTCGTAGGTCGACTTCACCCTTGCTTAACTTTCTACTTCTTCTTAGTCCCTGTGGATTGGAACATAAGTGTGAGCCACAACCTGTATCTAATACCCAAGAAGTTGAATTAGCAAGTATACAGTCTATAACGAAAATACCTGAAGATGGAACGACTGTTCCGTTCTTCTGATCTTCCTTTAGCTTCAAGCAATCTCTCTTCCAATGCCCCTTCTTCTTGCAGTAGAAGCATTCGGATTCAGAAGTGGGTTGACTGACCTTCCTCTTTACAAATTTGGCGCCAGTTTGCTTAGTTGGGCTGGCCTTGTTGCCACCTTTCTTAGCATTCCTCTTCTTTCCATATTTCTTGAACTTGCCCCCACGCACCATAAGCACATCCTGCTTATCACTTTTGAGCGTCTTTTCAGCGGTCTTCAGCATACCGTGAAGCTCAGTGAGCGTTTTGTCCAGACTATTCATACTGTAGTTCAGTTTGAACTGATCATACCCGCTATGAAGAGAATGGAGGATGGTGTCTATAGTCATTTCCTGAGAAAATTGCTGATCCAGCCGACTCATATTCTCAATGAGTCCAATCATTTTGAGAACATGTGGACTTACGGGCTCGCCTTTCTTAAGCTTGGTCTCAAGAATTTGCCTATTAGTCTCGAATCTTTCGACTCGAGCCAGATCTTGGAACATGTTCTTCAACTCACTGATGATTGTGAAAGCATCTGAGTTGATGAACGTTTTCTGCAGATCCGCACTCATGGTGGCGAGCATTAGACATTTCACATCCTTGTTGGCATCAATCCAACGATTGAGGGCTGCCTGAGTGACCCCGTCGCCTGCGGCTTCGGGCATCGCCTCTTCTAGGAAATACTCCTTTTCTTCCTGCATAAGAACTATTTGCAAGTTCCTTTGCCAGTCAAGGAAGTTTTTCCCGTTCAACTTCTCCTTTTCGAGAATTGATCGAATGTTGAATGAATTGTTGTTTGCCATATTAAAAAATACAATTGAAAAGAATAAACAAATAAATAACCATTCACAGTTTCTCTTAATAAACTTAAATTCTAGCATACATGCATCATTCAATGTTTATTAAGCATTTTATTCAAGTTATGTGTTCCGGCAGGTGTGAATAAAATGATTCCAAGATCCTAAAATCATTGAAGAACTAAGCACAGTTTGTCGACTTAATCCTAAAACATCTTAGGTAAGCAAAAGCCTTTTGCTAATAGTCTAGAAACTATTCTTGGTTGATAGGTACGTCTAAGAACTTATTAGGTAAACCTATCGATTTTGCCACGACATAAAAGGACTCCTTACTTATATCGTTGAGTTTCACCAAAACTAACATGTACTCACAATTATTTGTGTACCTTGCCCCTTTAGGACCAATAAGTAACACCTCGCTGAGCGAAAACTATTACTAGATTGATGTAAAGGATATCCAAGCAAGTGTATATTTTGGCATGGCACCTTTTAACTCAATTTTTAAGTTTGGAACTTAAGGCTCTTACTATGTTGGTTAGATTTTAAGTGAACTAAAATCCTTAATCATGCAACATAATCAAGATTTTGATCTCATGCATTTTAAGACATATTTAAAAACAATAAATAACTTAAAACATGCATAAGATAAATGTGATCTAGTATGGCCCGACTTCATCTTGAAGCTTTAACTTCAAAGTCCGTCTTGAAAATCTCCGTGGGAGGCACCATTTTCTTCAAATTGGATAAGCTATAATTAAAACTAATTACAACTATTTGATGGTACGCAGACCATATTTGAATTGAAAAACAACTTTGGTACTTTAGACCAATTAAATTCAAATTAGTGGTACGCAGACCATATTTTCTATCCTATTTGGGCCATACTAGTCACTTCATAACCTGCAAAACAGTACATATACAATATATACCATTCACCCATTCATTATCATAAATGGCCCACATAGCTGGTTAGTAAAACACATTATGCATCACGTAAACATTTGCAGCAATTAATCAAGGGCACCAATAATCTACCAATTATTCAGTCCTTATTAATTCTAATCAAGTTGTTTTAACCTTAAGGATTTGTAGACCTAATCAAGAGTTTATGACTAAAAGGGCTCCCACTTAAACCAATAAATTCATATGTTTTACTAATTTTAAACATAAAAATGTATTTCTAGTCTAACCGGAAACATACAAATTTAATTAAAATTTAAAGCTCATATAAATTTATAATTGAATCCAAAAAGTTTAATTTAATTTCAGTCGTATTTAAATTAATTCATGATTTTAATTTTAGTAAAATAATTAGAATAAATAAAATTTATTATAATTACAATATTCAAAATTAAAATCCAAGAAAATAATTTAAATTATTAATTTTAAAATTAATTAAAATTACGTAAACTGAAAATTTCAAATTAAAATTTCAAAACGATCTAATCGCAACGCAACAACCCTACGCGACGTACGCCCATGGGCCACACGCACACAGCCATCGCTGGCCATGTACGCGCAGCCCATGCGCTGCGTCGCATCGCTGCTGCTGCTATCCTTCGCAAGGCCTCATGCCAGCTGGTGCTTGCTGCGCGCGCGCCAGCGCTCGATGCACGCGAGCCATCGCTCGCCGCGCTCGCTGCATGCGAGCCAACGCTCGCTGTGCGCGCTCGCCAGCACTCGCTGCGCGCGCTTGCCAGCGCTCGCTGCTGCGAGCCATCGCTCGCTATGCGAGGCATCGACGCTGGGCGGAGCACTCGTGGCACGCGAGCTTGCGCTCACTGCGCGCGAGGCTCCAAAACGCTTTGCGCGAGGCAGTGCGCGCTGTGGCGCAGCTCGCTTGCTGCCCTCACGCGACTGCCGTGCCTTGCCTTCGCCCATGCCCATTCGTCCATTGCTCATAGCCCACGACACAAGGCAGGGCTGCTGCCTTGTGCTCGTGCACCATGGCCTTGCTCATTGCATTCGTGCCGCATGGGCGACGAGCTCCCTTGCTCGTCGTCACATGCCCGCACTATACAACACCCCTTAAGGGTAACACGTAGCGTCCATTGCTTTGTGCGTGCAAGTTATATGAATGAATCGCATAAAATTTAAAAAATTTATATTTAAAATTAATGACAAATTAATAAATAATATTAATTTCATAATGTTAGGGCGAAAAATCGAAAATTTATTATTCAATTGATTTCCGATTAATATGGATTCAAGTCTAGGTCAAAAAATTTAAAATATATCATAAATTTACAATTTTTATGGTGGTTTTTAATCATAGGTATCTAATTAAATTATAATTAATTATGAAAATCAAATTAATTCTAAATTATTCTAATTTTCAACAAATTAATCATAATTACAAATTAGATTGCATAATTAACAAGGCTAGGCATTCAAACTTGTTAAACATATACAGTAGGTCAATCAAAAATTCAAGATTTATCAACAAGAATCGCAAATATTTAATTTAACATCTTAAATTTACGAAATTTTACATTCGAAAAACTAAAACATTCGAAAAGTCATAGTTAGGCTTCGAATTTGAGAATTCTGGGTTCGGCAGAAAAATACTATTTTTGTCAAAATTTTAGTTCGTGGCGCGATCTTGCCCGATCGAGGTGGATGAGTAACGAAGAAACTGCCTTTTACATGCCTTTTACATGCGGAATTGACACAAAAATCACTCGATTTGGATGAGTAACGAAGAAACTGCCGAAAAACTGCGTACGTATAATTAAATAAACGCAATTTGCAATTAATTAACAATTACGAAAATTAATCACCCCTTTTAATTCTTGCAAATTTGTAATATTTAACCATGTTCATGCAATTTAGATTATGAAAATAATAAGAGGCTCGTGATACCACTGTTAGGTTATGATACATATGACAATTCATAAATCATGCGGAAACAACCATTAAGCCAGGAATACATATTATTTACACATAATCATTTAGCATAGTTTAGATGCATACTCTTTGTTGCGTGCCTTCCCTAGCTGCGCCCGAACCGAACAAGAACAAGTCTTTAGGACTCCAAGTGTCGTCCCTCCGTAGATAGTCCACAGCACGTCCGGATCCGCCTTAAGATTGACCAACTAGAATCGCCCTTAAGGTACTATTATTTTCGGCACTTTTAGGCAAATGTGTGACTAAATTTTTCTCTCAAAAACTCACTTTGAACACTTAAAAACTCGCTGTAAATATGTGACCCTAGGCACCTATTTATAGAGTTATGGAAAAGGATTTGGAATCCTATTAGGATACTAATTTATTTAATTATAATCCTACTAGGACTCTAATTAAATAAACTAAATATTTTAGGATTAGATTTAATCATATGACGAATCCCGGTAGCCTTAGGATTCGAGTAACACACTTCGAGTAATACGCTAGCACCGCACGCAGGCCTTGCGGCCCACGCACAGCGCCAGCCCACTCGTCGCAGCCCCGCGCGCGCGCCCAAGCTTCGGCTGGGCCTGGCTTTTGCGCTGGGCCTGGTCGCATGCTTGGCGTGTGGTTGTTGCGCTTGGTTTGCTGGGCGATGGCCCGGCTTCGTGCTGGGCCTTCGTCTGACAGGCCTCGTCCGATGCTAATTCGTACGATGCGCTTCCGATTAAATTCTCGATTCCGGAATTCATTTCCGATACGAACAATATTTAATATTTCCGATTCCGGAATTAATTTCCTTTTCGAACAAATATTTAATATTTCCGTTTCCGGAACTATTTTCCGATTCCGATAATATTTCCGATTCTGACAATATTTCCGCTTCCGGCAATATTTCCGATTCCGGCAATATTTCCATTTCCGATACGTACCATGTTTCCGTTTCCGGCAACATCTACGACTTGGATAATATTTATATTTCCGATACGATCCATATTTCCGTTTCCGGCAATATCATCGTTTCCGGAGTATTCATTTCTTGCCTGTGACGATCTCAGCTCCCACTGAAACCAAGATCCGTCGATTCCGAATATCCATAGATGGAGTATTTCATGCCATTAAATACTTGATCCGTTTACGTACTATTTGTGTGACCCTACGGGTTCAGTCAAGAGTAAGCTGTGGATTAATATCATTAATTCCACTTGAACTGAAGCGGCCTCTAGCTAGGCATTCAGCTCACTTGATCTCACTGAATTATTAACTTGTTAATTAATACTGAACCGCATTTATTAGACTTAACATTGAATGCATACTTGGACCAAGGGCATTATTTCCTTCAAAACAACTATAGGGGCATTATTCATTTCTTGCCTGTGACGATCTCAGCTCCCACTGAAACCAAGATCCGTCGATTCCGAATATCCATAGATGGAGTATTTAATGCCATTAAATACTTGATCCGTTTACGTACTATTTGTGTGACCCTACGGGTTCAGTCAAGAGAAAGCTGTGGATTAATATCATTAATTCCACTTGAACTGAAGCGGCCTCTAGCTAGGCATTCAGCTCACTTGATCTCACTGAATTATTAACTTGTTAATTAATACTGAACCGCATTTATTAGACTTAACATTGAATGCATACTTGGACCAAGGGCATTATTTCCTTCAAAACAACTATAGGGGCTTTCCTGGGACTAGATGCTAACATGCTCGTTGAGATCGTTGTGGGTGATAAGGTTAATTTGGCAAAGCTTGTAAAACATCACTTTGGACCTGGTAAAAATATGACTGAACAGAAATTGAATATTCGAGCACTTGTATTCTGCTTGTTGAACCACTATTTACTGTCGAATAACAATGGCGAGTTCGGTGACATAAGGTTGACCCCCTTGATCAGCCAGATGGAGAGTTGCTATTCCATTATGCCGTTGGTTGTTGCCGAGACCTTACTGAGTGCGGATGAGTTAAAAAAGGATGCCAAGTCTGAAATTTTTAAGGGGAGCCCCCTATTGCTGCAGGTAATCGATCGTTTATTCGCGCACATATTTTTTCTTTTTCTTTTCTTTTTTCATTTGCCTCGACAGTCCCCTGCCTGGAGCTGATTTTCAGCGCCCAGAGCTGGGCGTCGGAATTTCTGGCGCCTGGTCCTGGGCATTGAAAGTGCGTTTTGTTTATTATTATTTTTCTGATCGTTCCCGGTTTTTTGCAGATTTGGCTCATGGAACGACTTAGGCTTTTAGAAGCTCCTACCGATCCTAAACATTATCGCCTTATAGCCTTGGGTAACCGAAAGTATTTGCACCAAGGCCAGGACGAGGCCGAGTGGGCCTCCTATTTCACCCATGGCATATGCTCTATTAAGTGGGTGGTACCGTGGTGGGGTTTGACTAATATGACGGGGGGTTCCGAGGTGTTAGTTTATGTTTCTTTGTTGGGGCTATCTCGACCCGTTTACATCTTTTCTTACCGAGTCATGCGACAATACGGCTTAAGGAAGACTATCCCGTTTTCCAATACGGTACCACCTAAAGTAGCGGTCTTTTCACAAGCACGGGTTCAAGCGTGGGCTAAGTATTATGGTGGCCTCCCGCGTTGGACCGTGGCTACAGATAGCTTTGTGGGTCTTTCCGAAAACTACAAGTTGTGGATGAGTTCCGATGATAAGGATGTGAGAACTAAGGCTCGAAATGAAGAGCCGGCTGAGCTTTTGAGGCCTCGAGGTAGGGCTAAGTATGAGAGTCGTGATCCTGCTAATCCTCGCGACCATGGTATTAAGACTGTAAAAGCTCGTCCTGATCGAAAGCGAAAGGAAGTTCCTCCTCGTTCCAGTTCAAGGCCTAAAAAGGTGCCTAACATGAAGGGGCCTGCCATTCACAAAAGAAATGCAAGCTCTCGCGGGGATCGTCGCCGGAATAATGTATGGGTTAGGAAAGTTCAGCCCCTAGTAGAACCAGTGGCTAATCCAATTGATGTTGATAATCCTTCCCCTACCATTGTTTGTGCCCTTGAGGCTGAGCGGGCTATAGCTGTTCAAACTGAAAATGTTTCTGAGGCCTTGGCATCCTTGGAAGTTAGTGTCAAGGAGCATGTTCTTATGGAGATTGATATAGGGGCAGCGCAGAAGCCTGTGGGGGTGGACCCTGCGAACATTGCCCTCTACAAAACTTTATTTGATGATCCGGAAGAACTCGAGTAGTGTAGTTCTTGTTAGGGTGTAGGTGCCCTTTATTTATTTCACTTGTGTTTGTTTTTCATTCCTTAGCACTTTTTGTTTTCCTTCTTATTATTTTTAAATATTAATAAAGGCGTAATTTTATTTTTCTTGTTTTCGTTTTGCTTCTTTTTTATTTTTTTTGCTCATTTCCAACACTTATGCACATTATATATTTTTTATTTGATTGGACCGAATCCATAAATAGGATTGCCTACGTATCCTTGTTAAATAACTTTAACTTAGAATCAGGACGCGCGTAGTTCTAGCTAGAATAAATTCTAGGATGCCGAATTCGATAAGTATGTTCTGAGATGGAAACATATTATTTGAAACGGTAGAATAAGTGAAGTTTATTATTATTTTAATCTGCTGCTTTGCCGTAAGCCATGTATTTTGCACAAAATCTTTTCATGTATTTTTTTTGGTCGTATATCTGAATTTTTGGTACGTATATCTGAATACGTGTTGTACCCCCCCCCCCCAAGTGTTCGTTATTTTCCGTGTATGTGCGGTAAAATGACGAGCACTCCTGGGCAAAATTTGGCAAGCATAGAGAGATTCAGCGCCCAGGCTGGGGCGTTAAAGATTTCGGCGCCCAGCTCTGGGCGCTGAAAATGATTTCTGGGCAGATTTCTTGGCGCGTTGCTTCTTTTCCTTCACATGTTCTTGCGTTTATTTTTTTTGTTTCATTTTACTTTTTATTCGTCAGAAATCAATTTTGACGCTATTTCGGAAGCTTTTTGGACTGTTAGTGTTATGACGCATTTTCGTCCGGATTAATTTTTTCTATTCGTCACTCGAAACGGTTTTGAAAATGGAGTTAGGGTGCGGAAGATATGAAGATATTTGAGTAGGATTTTTGGGTGGGTTGAGGTGCGTTGTTGTTAATGATGAGAATGATAGGATTATGTTTTATGATTTTTTTTTTTTTTGAGCAACATTTGCATTGTTTGGATTTGATTTCTTTGGTTTCTTTGGGTTGCACGGGTTTGACCCTTATGTCTTGGAGATATGAAGGGGATGGTATGGTTTATTTTGTGGATTTTCGGGAATTGGTTTCGATGTCACGATTCAAGACCGAGTGGGCCTTGCTATTGGGCCTAAAGTGGGCCCCTTCCTTACATTTTTTGATTTTTTATATTTGCAAGTATGATTAGTGCTTATTTAGTGTTAGAATAATATTTTAGGAGAAATTTTACGCCTTTATTAATTTGGAAAGTAAAGAAAACACACTGAAATAAATTAATCAATATTCTAAGGGTTCTTAGGACCATATCTAGAGCTTTATTCTTTCTATCGTCTAAAGAACTACTAGGCGTTTTGCTAAAGTGCTCTCTACGGCTCAAGCCTTGGGTTTAGTCTCGTAGAACCTTGGTCCTTCGCCTGTACTCATCTTGAACTCTATTCCTTTTGCGTTGACCCACTGACATGTCTTCACCCATCCGTTCTCGGCCTCTTCTAGTGTTGATGTAGGAGCGATTAACCGAGTTGGATTCAAACCTTCATCTTGTAGAGCTAGGGTAGTCATCACAGTCTCGTCCTCCATAGGACTCGATTCGTTAAACAATGTCCATAGAGCTTGGTTGTCCACTATTTCAGCTGTTTCAGTCTTGGTGAGGTGGGGTGCCTCATCCAAAGTATGACAGTCATGGAAAATTTCAAATCCGGGCTTTAGCAGGCCATCCTGAACGAAGGGTTCAGGGAAGTCACAGCATGGGTGTTCTTCTCCTTCCCCGGAAAACATATCGTTAAGGGTTCTTTGATATGGGGGAAGAAGGGTGGCTTGGAGTTACTAGACCTTGTGTTGGTGATGTAGCTTCAAGACGCACTAACCTTTGGTTTTCAGATCGACATCAAGTGGCAGAACCAGCCCTATGCATAAGACAAGCTAAAGTTTAGGCCCAAAGTTAAGCATTACTTAGTCTAGACTTTTGACTCTTTCTATTGGTTTTCTATTCTCACTCTTGTTGGTACACTTTTGGCTCTTCTTTTGGTCATTCTTTGGATTTTCGAAACATTTTCCCGTGACATTCAAGGTTATTTTAATTAGCATGCTCGGTTTTGGTGCCGAACATTATCGTCATAGGAGGCCTAATGACGACACAAGGAGTTGTTTAGTTTGTAAGTCGTTTTTAGAATCGAGTGCCTTTTTCATACGTCCTTGCAGCAAATCCGTTACGAATTTTTTTATTGCTACGTATACTTTGAGCACGGGTACCGAGGCTGCCGTGCCTGACCAAAAGGCCAGGCAGCAACTTCAGCGCCCAAAGCTGGCGTTGAAAATGATTGGCGCCCAGCCAGGGGCGCTGAAAATGTGTCCCTGACTGGTACTCGTATTCTGTTCGCGTATCCTTTTTCGTATATACGACTTGATTTTGCGTGTTTGCCTAATAACGTCCTTTACGCGTTGTGCGGCGTTGTGGGATCCGTTACAGGCTGTCCTGGGCGTCGCTTATTTTTGTGGCGATCGCCCAGGGTTGCGGAACACGTATTTTGGTACAACTCTTTGGCCAATTGGTGTTTATGAATGTTTGGGCAATTTTTTAGGGTCGTTGGTTTTCTAGTGTTATTTGTCACACACAACAACATAATTCGCTACACATAACTAACATTACAACATGAAGCAAAATAATATGTCACGTAGTTTATGATAGGCTTCTATGGGTAATATTTGTGCCGGCTTGGTACCTCCACTATCGTCGATCCAACACATGCCCCGGTCGGGGAAGTGCATTCACGAGAGAATTTCGTCTCAAGAGGCCTATCACGATGTAAGCCAAGGGGGCATGCACCAATGAGAGGGACCTAGTGGGCGAGCGATTTGGTTTGGGATGGGTGTACTACTAGCGAAAGTGTCGAGTGGACAACATTCGAAGCGTATGCACCCCCCGGGTGGCGATGGGTATCCTTATTCCCAACTCCCGAGATGAAACATGCCAAGGGAGCCAAGATTCGTTATGCGGTTCTGTCCGTTCACATTAATATGCTGATTTTCAGGTCGTCCCAACTTGATAGGAAAATAAACGCGGGGTAGGATCGTTTCACCCTTCGGCTATTTTGATTACCTACGAGCACGAGTCTTTCATTAACGTCCCCAGTGGAGTCGCCACTATGAGGGGGTCGAAAAAGCACGAGGCTAATGTGTAACCTCGTCCCTCGTGGGCGTGACGTTGTCAGATCAAGTGTAATTGGATTTCCTGTGAGTTTACACCCAATCGACTAGTAACATAGGAGTCGCCATTCAGTTTTTAACGACAATGAGAAAAACTGACAAAACCCGGTTATCGTGACATAAAGGGAGTGCCATTATGTTCGACCACGACGGCCATAGGTTCCCTTGTGATCCCTAGTGTGGGGATCGCTCAACGTACACCCGCAGGGCAGAGATTGAGAGTTCTGGGGACTGTAACTACCGAGAGGAGTGCTCATCGATAATACTCCAGAGGCAGGTTATCCTTACTAGCTCAGCATAAATAATTGAAGGGACATGCATTAAACTATTAAACTATTCTGAATTGATTTTAGCAATATGCAACACATAATACTAAATCGATCGTGATTATCTTATTTAGATTGATTTAAGGTACCTAGCATGATAATTCAATTGTCTAGGGTATTATCTTATTAGGCGTGATAGATCAATCAAATTAATAGTTTGACAATTTTATAAAAGGGTGATGAAAGCGATTAAATCATATGAGGGACACATTACAACACACCCTTGAGAGGTGCGTTGTGGTTCTCAGAAAACTAACCACTTGGCTTTGCTATTTCTCCTTTTATTTAGCGAATCTCGGGTTTCCAAGCAATGTTCCAGTATTTAGGCTTAAATCATCAAGAAACAAGGGGCTGGATGCGTTCTGCTCGACTTTTGGGTCGATTGCGACAGAATGCCGGATCAATTTCGCAGCGTGAGGCTTAGGCTTAAGGCTAGAGTCAATACTCAGATTATGGAATTGTGTGTTATTTTCACGTCGGTTTTAGGCTGTATTTATAGGAAAAGAGTGTGTGGAAAGATAGATTTTAAGATACGAATCCAAAAAGAATCCGGAGATAAAACGGCCCCAGGCACTTTCAGCGCCCAGGGCTGGGCGCCGAAGATTTCGGCGCCCGGATACAGGCGTTGAAAATGGGATCTGGGCCGAATTTTTATCAGATTTGGACTCTTAGAACACGGAGCTTTTTGGGAGATTTATCCGAGTCTTTTAGTGCGTATTAACTTATGATGGAATGCGTCTGGGCCCGTTACGAACTCTAGGTTCGTTAGGAATTTAATTAATACGTAACTCTTATTTTCGAATTATACCAGGAATAGAATTCCTTTGTAAATTCTATCTCTTTTAGGATTTATGTTGGAGTGCAACACCTAATTCTGACAGGTTTCTATCTTTTATGATTTTGCCACTTTTAACAACTACCTTTTATGGCAGTTACTATTCTTAGCAGGTTTCTATAAATAGCAGCTTTGGCTGAAATGAAAGGGTGATTGAGATTCGTTATCTTATAGGAGATGTGTTGCCAAGTGGAGATTTATGTTCTCATCATCGAACCTTCCCTTTCGGGAATGGGGACGAAAGTAGGCGTCTACAACAGCCGATTTATTTCGGCCTGAAATAAAGGCTTTATGAGCCTTCATTCTCTTGGCATGAGGCGAGGATAGGCGTCAGTTTTAGATAAAAAATGAGGCTGGTAGTTCCAGCGAGAAAGACGCTCTGAAAGAGGAAGGTCCTCCATTCGGATAATAGACCATTTCGTCCTCCACCATACCCAGCTAGAGGGCTTGCCCACTACCGTCTTATAAACTCGCCAGCTATACATGGTAAACCATCCCTAGGGAGAACGAGAAGAAGGAGCGATATCTACAAGTCTAACAAAAGAAGAAAAGTAAGGGGTAATGTCACTCAATGCACACTTGGCAATATAACCAAAAATATTCGCCCAAGAATTAGGGGTCAGCTGGGCTACGCCAATATCATAACCATCCAAAACGTCCATTACAAAAGGGTGCAAGGGAAACCTAAGGCCCAATCGGAAGGCGGCCGTATAGACAACAACCTCTTCCAAAGAAAGACGGTCTACAGTACTATGAGGACGAGGACACCTAAAACTAAAGCCACGAGGCAAGAGCAAGAAACGCTCAAAGTCACGTCCCTGCTCCTTTAGATACCTCAGCCATTTTCTGCTAGGGAGGATGTCAGAAGGAAATAAGTCCACATCCTCCTTTCCACGAACCATAGGAGGTTGCAAACTCCTCGTCCGAAGAACTGGAAGAGTCATCTTCGAAATCCTCACGTGGGATACGAGGACGGCAAGCCACAATCTTTCTTCTCCTTGAAGAATGAGCTGTCCTGGAACCCCCGTCTCCTGAATGAAGTGAGGAGCTAACTCCTCCCCTATTTCCCTGGGACGGGTTCAAAAAAGGAACCCTGTTTTCCCTCTCTCGTGGTGCTCCTCATGCACCTACGTTGGCCGTCTGCTTAATGCGTGTCATGCCGTCCTGCATAAGGAACAGGACGTCTGACTTAAGAAAAGAGGAAAAAGAAAGGAACAGGTACGCCATCCAGATACAAGAGAAGCGGCGACTGACAAGACGCCTCCTCAAGAAATAAAAGCATCAAAAGAAAAAATGTCAAATACATGCATAACTAAGGAAACAAGAAACTAACAAGAACTCTTACCAATAAGTGATCAAACTGCTAAAAACTGTCAGGAAAATTGTCCAGGCTCCAAGAACAACGAACGAAGAATTCAAGAACACTCAATGCAAACACAAGAAGATCTTCAAAGGGGAACTGCTTTCTCTCTCTAAAAATCTCTTTGAAATAACAAATAGCAAATGAGAGAAAATAAACGATTTCTGAAGGTTTTAAAGACAAAACCAAGCTCCAAAAAGCAACCACACGTGGAACTCCACCATGACCAGAAGGCTACCCCACATGGGCAAGGGGCACCCTCCTTGAGGGGCAAATGATGTGGCCTAAACTGTAGACTGCCACATGGCTTTATTAGGATGGCCCAATAAGGAAGCCAAAGTTCTCCTACTTGAATACTCAACTCTATACATAGTCCATATCCAAATCCAGAACAAAGGCCATCACTTAGGACCATAGGCCCATCTGATTGGTAGAGTCCCTAGTCAAATCTTGTCCGAAATTCCAAAACTTGCAGGCAAGCCCAACATGCAAAAGGCCCAACAGGTCTACTCAGATCTCCTACTATTGGACACATGTCCTAATCTCGGAAAGAATCCAATCATGCAGCCAGGGTTTAAGGATCAAATCCCAAGAAACCCTAGCACTATAAATAGTGCAGATCCCTAGGTAAACGGGGCATTCAATACATTCCCACCTACCTAAAAACTATCTTTGCTTTGCCTTCTCTCTACAATTTACTTCTCTCTCTAAGCTTATACTTACTTAGGCATCGGAGGGAATATTCCTACGGGAATATTCTTGTTTTGCAGGTTGCCAGAGAATCGTGCCAGCTCATACTTAATACCTCCGAGGAACGCGTGACACGTCATCACCGGAAAAGATCCCACAACAATTATTATTAACAAAAAAAAGTAACATAACAAAAACGAAATTAACCGTAACTAAAATAAAATTAATTGTAACTAATACGAAATAAATCTTAACTAAAACAAAAATAACCAAAACTTTTACAGTCATTAACTAAACCATAAAATCTTGGCCTCACGACGACTGTCAGTGCCGCAAGCCAATGAATCTTGCCGGTGACGTTTTGTTGTTCCTCCGCGTTGCAGTCGGCCACCAACAGGAATCTTGCTCGCCAACGACTCCTTAGCCTGCATCGCTTCAATCACAACCTCTTGTTAAGAAATCTACATCGCACCACCGCCAACGCCTGCCATATCCACCTTGGACTCTGCACACAAGGGGAGGAAAAGGAAGAGATCAGAGGAAAAGAAAGGGAGGAAAACAAAAAAACGATTCACAAGCAAGACCAATTACCGATCATATTTTTCGATCAGAAAAGCAGGTAATAGCCAATCATCACTTCGATCGCGGCTCCTGTTCCTTCGTGTCTCCTCAATGATAGCGCCGGAGACGTTAGGAATCCAGCACTCAATCGAAAAAATTAAAATCGACAAATTAATCAAAAACCTAAACCTACTGAAGAAGAATGGAGAAGAGAGATGTAAGATTTACCACATTTCTTGCGATGACGAGGACAAGGCATGACGACGACGGCGGCGATGAAACATTACGATGTGATTACCTCATTTAGAAACTTAGCCGCTGCCGCTGCCGCTCCTCGTCGAATCAACCGCCTTCCAGCTTCAAAGCCGCCGAATTCTTGTTCTCTAATCTTGTCGGAGGAAAATTTGAGCGGCGAGGTTAAGGAGAGGGAGGGAGGCAGAGAGTTTGAGCGGCGAGGTTGATGAGAGAAGGGGAGGCGGATAGGGTTTGAGGAGAGAGAAAGAAGCAGGGAGTTTAGGAGAGAGATCTACTACTAGAAAAGCCCTGGTTTCTAGACGCTGGGAGCTCGACACCGGGTTATGAGCGTTGGTGGAAAAATTATTTTCCGCTATTCGTCGACGCTTTATGTCGTCCAGGATTAGCTCGACATATTTTGGCGTCGCGAGTACACGTGCAATCCACGTGATGTTGGCTTATTAGGTACGTACATGTTGCCCCAGCTTCACTTTGTTTGGAAAAGAAAAACCGCCCCGTTGAATATCACTCACCGCCTCTCATCTCCTGCTCAAATATCTCGGATCTACTCTACTCTCATCGGAATTGTAAGTTCTTTCACGTATTTTCCGCATCTGTCTCTCTTGGTGTTGTATTTCGTTGTCTCACCTTTCCATTTTCTTTTAAAAAAATTGATTCTCTAAATTTGTAGATCTTGTTCGTCATATCAATGGGTTTAACATCTTCTACCTTATAGGACTTGTGAAAGGTAACATATTTTGTTTGTTTAAGATTTCGTTTATTGTTTATTGTTTAATTTTTCAATTTTCATTCTATTTTTCGAAATCTGAATTTATAGGGTTTAGGTATTTATTTGCAGTTGAATCATATTGTTTGATTTTCTCATTTCATATAATTGGTTTAGATTTGAGTAATTTTGAGTAAACTTTAAATTGGGTTTAGATTTGTCTACGCTGAGTAGAAATACAAAGGAGAAAAGGACATATCCAAACTGGCTAGAGTTACAAAAGTCCGCCTACAGCCATATAGTATATGGGCTACAGTAACAAATATGGTATTTTAGAAATTTCACACTTGCTGACTGGGATATGCTCTAAATACTTGATGACTGGGATTGGATGACTAAGCAGAAATTTGGTGACTGGGATGATGGTATACGTATACATACACTTTTGAATACGTATAACATTTCGAGGACAACCGAAGAGTATGAACTATGAAGAGGAAGAGAGAGAAACTATTGTCTTTCTGGAAAGAGAGAGAAAGCACCGGCACCGAGCTCCCCGATTTTACCTTGCAATTCCAATGCCATTCCCGTCGTTGTTCTGCCACCGGCACCGAGCTCCGCGAATTTCATCACATAAGCAATACTGATTTCTGAAAACCTTTGAAAAAGAAGATCGCCGGGATTTTTTTTAAAGCTTGAAGGTAAGTGAAATTGAGTTCTTTAGAGAAATTTTAGGGTTAATGCATTTAATTAGGGTTCAACATTATAGAAGTTCGTGTTATTTTAGAGAAAATCTTGTTTTTTTCCTGTATATAGGGTTTTTAAGATTTTTTGGTTAATTAGGGTTTTAAATTTTTCATTGTTGTTTATCGATTGGAATTTTCTCTATCATTTTTGTTTTTCTTAGGGTAATTTGTGATTTTGAATAGTTCATAGTCTTGATATAGTGATTATGGTGATACTTGTGATGATTTTTGGTTGCTTGATGATGGAAAACTGCACGAATTACGTTTTTGGAAGGGTTAGGAGTAACTTTTTTTGGATTGGGATTGAAGAGTGGATTGGAGGTATCCTAACCTTTGATTAATTCCACTCATATTGCATTTTATTCACTGTTGGTTTGCAATTGTGCGCATCTACTAAGGAATCAAGTATCTATTAATTTGAGATATCTGCTGCAATAGAAGATATAATTTCTAAATGAAGGTCAAAGAAAGCAAGACCTATATCTAATTTCAGTTCTTTGCACATTATTGTTACATTAGTCAGTTATTAGCTTATGTTATGGATGGTCTGCTCAAACTTGCAAGAAATTCAACTCTTTAGCATCATCTGATGCTTTGTGGGAGCCTATTTGTAGAAGAGATTGGTCCCCGCTTGTATTGATTTCCTTAAATCTTCATGTTTTATTGCTAATTATGATGAGGTTAATTATATACCATGGATGAAGGTGAACCAATAGAAATGGTCTGGCTCAACTTGCCCAATTACAACCTCTAGAAGTCCTGCATACCATTTCTATCGAGTTTGAACCGATAGAAATGGTCTGGCTCAACTTGCCCAATTACAACCTCTATAAGTCCTGCATATCTATTATCTAGTATTGCTGTTGTCTTCCAGAATATAATACATTCCCACATAATTTATGCACAGCAGATATGCAGTAAGATTGTCTGAGGCACATGTTTAATCATGGTGGCTCACTAACCCATAATTTCTGTCACAAATTAATAAAATCCCATTAATTTAGTGCTTTACTTCCATAATTGAAAGATTAGTAAGATTACTCGATCATAGAATTAGGATTGAGGGAACCACGTATTAGAATATCCAATGAATCTGACAACATTATTAGGAAAATGTCAACTTATACCTCTAGTTTTAGCCAAATCCTTTCCAAAGGAAGAAAATTTTCTAACTTACAATCAAACAGAACCAAAATTTTGTGAGAAAAATTTATGCTTTACTTTTGCAGTCGATTTTAATTAACGAAATGAGTTCTGCATTACATGGTTGAGACTTGAACTAGTAGTAAGTTAGTAATGAGTCCACTATTTCCCAAACTCTGTTATCCGAGCACCAGCTTGGTTAATTGTCGGAATGTGTACTCGAATGAGCTGATTTTACGCGCTCATTCTATTACTTTTATTAGTTGCACTTTTATTAGTTGCATAGCTTACCATGTCTCTCTATCTATTGCAGTTTCCTATTTCTGTTTCTCGAAAGCTATGGTGTGAGGAGAGAGACTGATAGTTTAAAAACTGCTTCAGGTCAGACGCAACCTTGACCAAGCGTAGACCCATTAGAGATCCCTCTTTTTTCACAGCTTTACAGTTCCCTCTTTTTTAAGCTTTACATTTCCCATTGGAGCTCCCTCTTTTGACCAAGGTCAGACCCCTTTCTTGTGCTCCCTCTTTTTTCCCAGCTTTACAGTTCTTGTTGTGGGCTGTTTTTTTCCCCTTTTCATTGGTGATTCTTTTGTAGGACCCATTAGAGCCAGTTATGCCGTTTACCAAGCCTCTTGTTCCAGACAAGCTGGCAGCTGCTGAGTATGGTAGGGGACTAGGGATTTAGGTTCAAATGTTCAATGTAGGTAGGTTGTCTTCAGAGTCAGGAACACAAACACATTCTTCAGCTTCAAATAGATAATTGTTTACCAAAGTGACAAGGCAACATGAGAACTGCTAGATGCCCTAACACTAGGATAATTTATCTTAAGCCTACCTCTATAGGCTCCATCGGTTTGTTGAAACTTATTGTCATGTGATCAGATGCCCCTAAGTCTGTAATTCATTCATCCAATACAGCCAAGCCTGTTACATTTCCATCGATTTTCATTTCTGATTAGATTTTGTTAATGGAGGAAATCGCTTCAGAAGTTGTTAAAGCTGTTGAGTCGTGAATGTAACACAAGTATTTTCCACTGGCCATTAGCATTGACAGCAACTCTTTTCCTTGCTTTAAGCTTTGTTGCATTTGTTCCCAGATAATGACTCTTTAGGCTTGACTCTTTTTCGTGTTTTGTACGTAAGATGTCACCTGGAATGAACAATCACAGTTTCAGCATTTATCTACTAAGTGACCTTACTTCAGACAACTCATAGTCCTCTGGACCTGGAAAATCACATGCATTCCGTTGGAGAATTGGTCTAGGGGGGAGAATCAAATTTGATAGATGGAATCCACTTATGCATACACCGGTCAATTAAGGAGATTCCTTATACTTGTCTCCAAGATAATAGCCCTAACACAGTTTATGTAGCCAGGGTTAGATTTCTGTATAATCTGGTTTGAGCTTCTCTTTAAAAATGCGGGAACCAAGTTGTTGCTAAGTTGTCCTTGATTAACCAGCATGTGCCGAATGCTAATTTGTTGCTTACTCACCATTACATTGGCAATATGCAGTTTTCCTTACAGGTAGAACTTTGTCTAAACTAAAGAAGTGCATGTTAGCTTATGATACATATGAATAAACATAAATCATGCGGAAAAGCCATAAAGTCAGGAAATATATTATTTACACATAATCATTTATCATAATTCAGATGCATACACTTTGTAGCGTGCCCTCCCTAGCTGCGCCCGAACCGAACAAGAACAAGTCTTTAGGACTCCAAGTGTCGTCCCTCCGTAGATAGTCCACAACACGTCCGGATCCGCCTTAAGCTTGACCAACTAGAATCGCCCTTAAGGTTACTTAGGATTTTCGGCTATTTTGGGTTGCAAGTGTGTGGCTGATTTTTGCTTAAAAATCTTACCTTTGAATACTTCAAAATCATCTGTTAAATATGTGACCCTAGGCCCTTATTTATAGAGTTTATGGAAAGGAATTATAATCCTACTAGGATATGGATTTATTAATTAGAATCCTAATAGAACTCTAAATAATAAATTTAATCTTTTAGGATTAGGATTTAATCAATGCACGAATTCCGATAGGATTAGGATTCGTTACGAACACGAGCACACGCACACGCATGCACGCCCGTACGCAGGCCTTGCGGCCCACGCCGAGCGCACAGCGCATGCGGCCTTGCAACCCATGAGCTTCGTGCGCGCCTGCCAGTGCTTGGTTGGGCCTGGCCTTGCGCTTGGCCTGGTCGAGCACTTGGCGTGTGGCTTGCTTGGCCGAGGCTAGGCCAACGCCAAGCAAGCCTCGTCCGATGCTAATTCGTACGATACGCTTTGCGATGAAATTCCCGATTCCGGAATTCATTTCCGATACGAACAATATTTAATATTTTCGATTCCGGAATTAATTTCCGTTTCAAACAAATATTTAATATTTCCGTTTCCGGAATTATTTTCCGATTACGATAATATTTCCGATTCTGACAATATTTCCGTTTCCAGCAATATTTCCGATTCCGGCAATATTTCCATTTCCATTAATATTTTCCGATACGTACCATGTTTTCGTTTCCGGCAACATCTACGACTTGGATAATATTTATATTTCCGATACAATCCATATATCCGTTTCCGGCAATATCATCGTTTCCGGAATATTCATTTGCTTGCCTTTGACGATTTTAGCTCCCACTGAAACCAAGATCCGTCGATTCTGAATATCCATAGATGGAATATTTAATGCCATTAAATACTTGATCCGTTTACGTACTTTTTGTGTGACTCTACGGGTTCAGTTAAGAGTAAGCTGTGGATTAATATTATTAATTCCACTTGAACTGAAGTGGCCTCTAGCTAGGCATTCAGCTCACTTGATCTCACTGAATTATTAACTTGTTAATTAATACTGAATCGCATTTATTAGACTTAACATTATATGCATACTTGGACCAAAGGCATTATTTCCTTCAGTCTCCCACTTGTCCCTTAGGGACAAGTGTGCATTTCCTAATTCCTTTGTCGCTCGATGCTTGCTCTTGAACATAAGGTAAGAGTTGTCATCCTTATTATGTCCAGAGGTGTTTCTCGGTTTCAAAGTTCAACTGATCAAATAAACAGATAATCATATCCTATGATTCATCCGAGCACGGCGATGCATTTTACAGTTTCTAGCTCTCCGAGTGGCCTTGTACAACTTTTAATCATCTCATCCCGATTTATGGGAGGACAATCCCCATCTTGCGATCTTGAGACTAGATTTCGTTTGATAGGTGATTACCTGAGCGTTGCCTTTATAGCCTCCTTTTACGGTGCGACGGTTGGTCAACGTCAAAGCAACCAGTTCTCAAACAAGTATTCTCAAATCACTCAGGTATTGAGGATTTAGTATCTAATAATTTTAATGAAATTTACTTATGACAGATTTTCATCTCTTACAGTAAAGTTTCATAGGTCTGTCCGATACTACTCTTCCCAAAGTAACTATCTATGCAAATGATTATGACATTGCAATGTCCACATAGTTCAAGAAACAGAACTACTAGTCATCTTGCATTCTAATCGTCTTAACGTTTTCTATGCGTCCATCTTTATAGAAAACTCCGACCAGGGACCATTTTCAACTTTTGACATTCAAGTTCACTTGATAGACATTTCTTAGTCATAGGACTGGTCCTGACAGTCTATCTTGAATATATCGTCAATTTGAAGGGACTCATCATTTAATAAACCACAAATTAAATGGAAAATGAATTCTATTCATTTATTGTGAATGATTAACCAATAATGTTTTACAAAGTATTAAACTCTAAAACTTTAAAACATCAATCAACGACATCAAAGCCATTCTCCAATATGCTTGATTCCCATAGCTACAGTGTGCGAGTTGTGCTTCGCCTGCGGCAGAGGTTTAGTCAATGGATCTGGTATGTTGTCATCAGTTCCAATCTTGCTTATCTCGACTTCTTTTCTTTCAACGAACTCTCGTAGAAGGTGAAATCTACGAAGTACATGCTTGACTCTTTGGTGGTGTCTAGGCTCCTTCGCATGTGCAATAGCTCCGTTATTATCACAATACAGGGCTATTGGTCCTTTAATGGAGGGGACTACACCAAGTTCACCTATGAACTTCCTTATCCATATAGATTCCTTTGCTGCTTCATGTGCAGCAATGTACATCCCCAAATCTTAAGAAAAGACACTTTTGGAGACTTTCCAAACCATAACTCATATGGAGTCTTTTCAACAGCTTTAGACGGAGCTCTATTTATAGTGAGTGCGGCTGTATTTAGTGCATGTCCCAAAATTCTATTGGAAGTTTGGCCTGACCCATCATTGATCTAACCATGTCTAGCAAGGTTCTGTTCCTCCATTCCGACACACCGTTCCATTGTGGTGTTCCAGGAGGAGTCAATTCTGATAGAATTCCACATTCTTTCAGATGGTCATCAAATTCATAGCTCAGATATTCACCGCCTCTATCACACCGCAGTGCCTTAATCTTCTTGCCTAATTGATTCTCTACTTCACTCTGAAATTCCTTGAATTTGTCAAAGGATTCAGACTTATGCTTCATTAGGTAGACATAACCATATCTACTGAAGTCATCAGTGAAAGTGATAAAGTAGCTGAAACCACCCCTAGCATTTGTACTCATTGGTCCACATACATCTGTATGGATTAAACCCAATAGTTCAGTTGCTCTTTCTCCAACTTTAGAGAAAGGTTGCTTTGTCATTTTGCCAAGTAAACATGATTCGCACTTACCATAATCCTCTAAGTCAAATGGTTCTAGAATTCGTTTCTTTTGAAGTCTTTCCATGCGTTTCAAGTTAATATGGCCTAATCGACAATGCCACAGATAGGTGAGATCTGAATCATCCTTTTTGGCCTTTTTGGTATTTTATGTTATAAACTTGTTTGTCGTGATCTAATAAATAAAGTCCATTGACTAATCTAGCAGATCCATAAAACATCTCTTTAAAATAAAACGAACAACTATTGTCTTTTATTAAAAAGGAATATCCCTTAGCATCTAAGCAAGAAACAGAAATGATGTTTTTAGTAAGACTTAGAACATGGAAACATTCTTCCAGTTCCAAAACTAGCCCAGAGGGAAACGACAAATAATAAGTTCCTACAGCTAATGCAGCAATCCGTGCTCCATTTCCCACTCGTAGGTCGACTTCACCCTTGCTTAACTTTCTACTTCTTTTAGTCCCTGTGAATTGGAACATAAGTGTGAGCCACAACCTGTATCTAATACCCAAGAAGTTGAATTAGCTAGTATACAGTCTATAACGAAAATACCTGAAGATGGAACGACTGTTCCATTCTTCTGATCTTCCTTTAGCTTCAAGCAATCTCTCTTCCAATGCCCCTTCTTCTTGCAGTAGAAGCATTCGGATTCAGAAGTGGGTTGACTGACCTTCCTCTTTTCAGACTTGGCGCCAGTTTGCTTAGTTGGGCTGGCCTTTTTGCCACCTTTCTTAGCATTCCTCTTCTTTCCAGATTTCTTGAACTTGCCCCCACGCACCATAAGCACATCCTGCTTATCACTTTTGAGCGTCTTTTCAGCGGTCTTCAGCATACCGTGAAGCTCAGTGAGCGTTTTGTCCAGACTATTCATACTGTAGTTCAGTTTGAACTGATCATACCCGCTATGAAGAGAATGGAGGATGGTGTCTATAGTCATTTCCTGAGAAAATTGCTGATCCAGCCGACTCATATTCTCAATGAGTCCAATCATTTTGAGAACATGTGGACTTACGGGCTCGCCTTTCTTAAGCTTGGTCTCAAGAATTTGCCTATTAGTCTCGAATCTTTCGACTCGAGCCAGATCTTGGAACATGTTCTTCAACTCACTGATGATTGTGAAAGCATCTGAGTTGATGAACGTTTTCTGCAGATCCGCACTCATGGTGGCGAGCATTAGACATTTCACATCCTTGTTGGCATCAATCCAACGATTGAGGGCTGCCTGAGTGACCCCGTCGCCTGCGGCTTCGGGCATCGCCTCTTCTAGGAAATACTCCTTTTCTTCCTGCATAAGAACTATTTGCAAGTTCCTTTGCCAGTCAAGGAAGTTTTTCCCACTCAACTTCTCCTTTTCGAGAATTGATCGAATGTTGAATGAATTGTTGTTTGCCATAATTAAAACTACAATTGAAAAAGAATAAACAAATAAATAATCATTCACAGTTTCTCTTAATAAACTTAAATTCTAGCATACATGCATAATTCAATGTTTATTAAGCATTTTATTCAAGTTATGTGTTCCGGCAGGTGTGAATAAAATGATTCCAAGATCCTAAAATCCATTGAAGAATTAAACACATTATGTATTTAGACTCAATTCTAAAATCTTTTAGGTAAGCAAAAGTCTTTTGCTAATAGTCTAGAAACTACTCTTGGTTGATAGGTACGTCTAAGAACTTATTAGGTAAACCTATCGATTTTGCCACGACATAGAAGGACTCCTTACTTATATCGTTGAGTTTCACGAAAGCTAACATGTACTCACAATTATTTGTGTACCTTACCCCTTTAGTATCGATAAGTAACACCTCGCTATGGCGGAAAACTATTACTAAGATCGATGTAAAGGATATCCAAGTAAGTGTTATTTTGGCATGGCACCTTTTAACTCAATTTTTAAGTTTGGAACTTAAGGCTCTTACTATGTTGGTTAGATTTTAAGTGAACTAAAATCCTTAATCATGCAACATAATCAAGCTTCGATCTCATGCACATTTAAGACATATTTAAAAGCAATAAATAACTTAAAGCATGCATAAGATAAATGTGACCTAGTATGGCCCGACTTCATCTTGAAGCTTCAACTTCAAAGTCCGTCTTGAAAATGGTCTGGAAACTCTGTCTTGAATTTCACCGTGGGAGGCGTCATTTTCTTCAAATAGGATAAGCTATAATTAAACTAAACTATTTGATGGTACGCAGACCATATTTGAATTGAAAAAAAATTTGGTGCTTTAGACCAATTACATTCAAATTAATGGTACGCAGACCATATTTTCTATCCTATTTGGGCCGTACTAGTCACTTCATAACCTGCAAAACAGTACAAATACAATATATATCATTCACCCATTCATTATTATGAATGCCCCATATAATTAGTTAGTTAAAACACATTGTATGCATCACATAAATATTTGCAGAAATTAATTAAGGGCACCAATAATTTACCAATTATTGTCCTAATTAATTCTAATCAAGTTGTTTAACCTCAAAGGATTTGTAGACCTAATCAAGAGTTTATGACTAAAATTTCTCCCACTTAAACCAATAAATTCATATGCTTTACTAATTTTAAACATAAAAATGTATTTCTAGTCTAACCGGACACATACAAATTTAATTAAAATTTAAAGCTCATATAAATTTATAATTGAATCCACTTATTTAATTTATTTTCAGTCGAATTTAAATTAATTCAAGGTTTTTAATTTTAGTAAAATAATTAGAATAAATTAAAATTTATAATAATTATAATATTCAAAATTAAAATCCAAGAAAACAATTTAAATTATTAATTTTAAAATTAATTAAAATTAATCGAACTGAAAATCTCAAATTAAAATTTAAAACGATTTAATCGTAATACGACGAGCACTTGGGATTGCGCCCAAGCCCCATCGTGTGCACGATTGGTCGCTGCACAAGGTACGCACATCACCACGCAACGCACAGCCATAGGCCACACGCACACGCAGCCATCGCTGGCCACGATGCGCGTAGCCTCTGTGATGTGTCGTGTCTACTGCTGCTCACCCTCGCAAGGCACCGCTCGCTTGCACGCGAGCCATCGCTCGCTGCGCGAGCTTTGCTTGCATGCGCGAGGCAGTGCGTGCTGTGGCGCACCTCGATTGCTGCCCACACGCGACTGCTCGCTTGCCTTGCCCTCGCCCACGCCCATCGCATAGCACACACCGCCAGCAACTTTGCTTCGCGCGCG
The DNA here is from genome assembly GCF_020520425.1 of Spinacia oleracea. Lineage (NCBI taxonomy): Eukaryota > Viridiplantae > Streptophyta > Magnoliopsida > Caryophyllales > Amaranthaceae > Spinacia > Spinacia oleracea. The sequence continues at coordinate 41,769,509 of NC_079488.1, forward strand.
CGCCATGCTATGCTGCTCGTTGCATTCGTACCGCATGGGCGACGAGCTCCCTTGCTCGTCGTCGCGTGCCCGCACTATACAACACCCCTTAAGGGTAACACGTAGCTTCCATTACTTTGTGCGTGCAACATTCATGAGCGTTTTCATAAAAATTTAAATTTTTTAATTTAAAATTAATGACAAATTAATAAATTATATTAATTTCATTATTTTAGGGCTAAAAATCGAAAATTTATTAATCAATTAATTTCCGATTAACATGGATTCAAATCTAGGTCATAAAATTTAAAATTTTAACATAAATTAAAAATTTTATGGTGGATTTTAATCATGGATACCTAATTAAATTATTAATTAATTATGAAAAACAAATCAATTCTAAATTATTCGAATTTCAACAAATTAATCATAATTACAAATTAGGTTGTATAATTAACAAGTCGAGGCATTCATAATTGTTAAACATATACAGTAGGTCAATCAAAAACTCAAGATTTATCAACAAGAATCGCAAATACTTAATTTAACATCTTAAATTTACAAACTTTTGCGTTCGAAAAACTAAAACCTCCGAAAAGTCATAGTTAGGCTTCGAATTTGGGAATTCTGGGTTCGGCCGAAAAATACTACTTTTGTCAAAATTTTAGAATGCCTTTTACATGCGGAATTGACACAAAAATCACTCGATTTGGATGATTAACGAAGAAACTGCCGAAAAACTACGTACATATAATTAAATAAACGCAATTTGCAATTAATTACGAAAATTAATCACCCCTTTAATTTTTGCAAATTTGTAAAATTTAACCATGTTCATGCAATTTAGATTATGAAAATAATAAGAGGCTCGTGATACCACTGTTAGGTTATGATACATATGAATAAACATAAATCATGCGGAAAAACCATAAAGCCAGGAAACATATTATTTACACATAATCATTTAGCATAATTCAGATGCATACACTTTGTATCGTGCCCTCCCTAGCTGCGCCCGAATCGAACAAGAACAAGTCTTTAGGACTCCAAGTGTCGTCCCTCCGTAGATAGCCCACAACACGTCCGGATCCGCCTTAAGCTTGACCAACTAGAATCGCCCTTAAGGTTACTTAGGATTTTCGGCTATTTTGGGTTGCAAGTGTTTGGCTGATATTTGCTTAAAAATCTTACCTTTGAATACTTCAAAATCATCTGTTAAATATGTGACCCTAGGCCCTTATTTATAGAGTTTATGGAAAGGAATTATAATCCTACTAGGATATGGATTTATTAATTAGAATCCTAATAGAACTCTAAATAATAAATTTAATCTTTTAGGATTAGGATTTAATCAATGCACGAATTCCGATAGGATTAGGATTCTTTACGAACACGAGCACACGCACACGCATGCACGCCCGTACGCAGGCCTTGCGGCCCACGCCGAGCGCACAGCGCATGCGGCCTCGCAACCCATGAGCTTCGTGCGCGCCTGCCAGTGCTTGGCTGGGCCTGGCCTTGCGCTGGGCCTGGTCGAGCACTTGGCGTGTGGCTTGCTGGGTGTTGGCCTAGCCTCGTGCTGGGCCTTCGTCTAGCAAGCCTCGTCCGATGCTAATTCGTACGATACGCTTTCCGATTAAATTACCGATTCCGGAATTCATTTCCGATACGAACAATATTTAATATTTCCGATTCCGGAATTAATTTCCGTTTCGAACAAATATTTAATATTTCCGTTTCCGGAATTATTTCCGATTCCGATAATATTTCCAATTCTGGCAATATTTTCGTTTCCGGCAATATTTCCGATTCCGGCAATATTTCCATTTCCATTAATATTTTCTGATACGTACCATGTTTCCGTTTCCGGCAACACCTACGACTTGGATAATATTTATATTTCCGATACGATCCATATTTCCGTTTCCGGCAATATCATCGTTTCCGGAGTATTCATTTGCTTGCCTTTGACGATCTTAGCTCCCACTGAAACCAAGATCCGTCGATTCCGAATATCCATAGATGGAGTATTTAATGCCATTAAATACTTGATCCGTTTACGTACTATTTGTGTGACCCTACGGGTTCAGTCAAGAGTAAGCTGTGGATTAATATTATTAATTCCACTTGAACTGATGCGGCCTCTAGCTAGGCATTCAGCTCACTTGATCTCACTGAATTATTAACTTGTTAATTAATACTGAACCGCATTTATTAAACTTAACATTATATGCATACTTGGACCAAGGGCATTATTTCCTTCAGTGCACAGTGAAGATCGTTTTGCAAATTGAAGATATCCATATTGTTTTGGAGGAATACGATTGACCCACAGGATATAAGAGACCGAATTGAATGTTGGGAAACTTGGGATAAGCTTTCTTGATACTTTATTACCACTGTATTCTGATATTGTCATGTTTTGTCAAAAATATGTGAGCAACATTGTTTATGTAGCATCTCTTGTTTAAGTGTTCAGCTTAGACTTTGTAACACACTTGAATCGAATTTTGAATCTATTTATTATTATTTACCTTGTATATACCTATTATTCAACCTCATACTATTTAACTGTATATAATAACATGAATATTATAGATGAAATGGTTTACAATAATATTTTTGTGGTTTCCAGTAAGTTATTTTTTTCACGAAAAAACTTGAATCTATTATTACTCCGGCCTATTATTTAGTTTGTGTATCTATTATTAAACTCATATGATTGTTATGTTTAGACCGTTCTTGTGAAATCCATTTGTATATTATATAAGATGAGGAAACAATATGGTTTCTTGTAAGTAAGACATTACAAACATTCAATTTTTTGAATTGAATAATTTTCCAAACAAGATTATATGTTACGACTAGTATTTTATCACAATTGTTACAAGCTTATATATTAGTATTGTCCTTTATAGTATAAACATCATTCCAATACTAGTATGGAAAAAATTCTTTAGCATTTTAATTATCACCATTGTTCTTGCACATAATTTAAGCTATATCTCGAATATTTAAAAACACAATTTACTAGAGAACTACGTATAATGATTTTAATAGGGTTTAAAGACAAAACAACAAGCTTTGAATTCCATGCAGTAAGTTACTTTTTACACGAAGAAATTTTAATTCATTTCATTTTTATTAAGCTTGTGTTTCTATTATTCATACTCATGTGATTTGTTGTGTTTCGACCTTTTTTTTGAAATCCATTTATAACATGAAATACAAGGAGTCAGAGCTATTTTATATTAATATTTAATTTTATCGAATTTAACGCGAACTTCGCCTCATATATTAGCATTTTATCATAATTGTTAAAAGCTCGTAAGTTGGTATTGTCCTTACAATTCCTTTATAGTATAACATCATTCAAATAGTAGTATAGAGAACATCTTTTCGTGTTGCACATAATTTAAATTTTATCTTTAATATTTAAGAAAATAAGAGTGTCTATTTACTTTATCAATGATAGATAACTACATATAATGAAATAAATAGGGTTTAAATACAGAACAACCAGATTTGAAATCCATGCAGTAAGATGTTCTTTACTAGAAGAAACTTTAATGCATTTCATCATTATTAAGCTTGTGTTTCTGTTATTCAAACTCATGTGATTTGTATTTCGACCTTTATTTTGAAATCCATTTATATAACATGAAATACGAGGAGTCAAATCTATTATATACTAATATTCACTTTATCGACTTAAATGGAAAGTTCGCCTCATATATTAGCATTTTATCACAATTTTTACAATATCATATTTTGATATTGTTCTTACTATTTCTTTATAGTATAACATCATTCCAATAGTGGTATGGAAAACATCTTTTCGTGGAGAAACAATTAGTTGCACATAATTTAAGTTTTATCTTTAATATTTAAGAAAACAAGAGTGTCTATTTACAACAGGGTTTAAATACAGAACGACTAGATTTCAAAATCATATTATTTAACTATATATATAATAACAAAAATATGGATGAAATCATTTACAACATTGTTTTTGTGCTTTCCGGTAAGTTATTTTTTATGAAAAAAATTGAATCCATTTATTATTTAGCTTGTGTATCTATTATTCAAAATCATACGATTTGTTAAGTTTAAACAGTTCTTGTGGAATCTATGCATTTACATATTATTTAACACGAGTAACCAATATGGTTTCTTGTAAGTGTGAAAATACAAGCAATCAATTATTCAAATTGAACTGTTCTCCAAATTCATATTAGTATTGTTATTACTATTCCTTTATAGTGGAACATATTATAATATGAGTTCTGAAATAATATTTTCGCTGAGAAACAAATAGTTGCACATGATTTAAACTTTATCTCTGTTATTTCAGAAAATAGAAACTTTTATTTATTATATAAATGATATTTAACTCTATATAATAACATGAATATGGTTGAAACCTTGTACTATCGGATTTTTGGGCTCTCTAGTGAGTTGTTTTTTCCATGAAATAAACAAATTTGGATCTATTATTATTATTTAGCACATATATATATATATATATATATATATATATATATATATATATATATATATATATATATATATATATATATATATATATATATATGTGTGTGTGTGTGTGTGTGTGTATATATATATATAGGGTGGGGTTCCTGTGAGAACCGTCTTAGGGTGAGAACTTCTCCTTACGGTGAGAACCTTTATGCAAATTTTCTAAACTAAATATGCATATTTTTTTAACTAAGTGTGCATAATATTTCAACTATATGTGCATCCTTTTTTCTCAAGATGAATATAATTTTTTATTTTCTGAAAACGAAAAATATGCACATTTAATAAAAAAAAAATATATGTACATTTAGTTTAAACAATATGCATATTAGGTTTTCCAAAAATACTTTGGTTTTTCAAATATGCTCGGGAAGCTACACTTTGTCCAGCTTTCACCAAAGAGCATGATTTCTTGTGTCGATTTCCAGAAAGAGCTGACATTGGTTTATTCACATTAATTAGAATTTTTTTTCCAAAATTTCTACAAGCAATAAAAGTCATTTTGCTGGGTTTCTCTAAGGTAATGCGGAGATTCGTAGCGAAGAGAAAAAATCATCTAAGAAAATATTTCGAATGCTTCTAATAGTCATCGATTTTCAGAGAAATTGGGTTGAGGTAAATTTGAGTTACAAACCAATCTTCAACTTACGAAAATGGTGATGATTAAATTTGATCTTAGGATAGTGAAAGTGGGACGATGAAATTATCCCTGCGGCAAAGCCATAACGCCGCCCAAGCAGCGGCACCGCGAGCAAACAATACCAGCAAACGCCGATCAACTTCCACGGAATTCACGGTGGTTGAAGAAAGAGGTCTATCTCAGGGGTGATTACGACAGGAACAAGGGTTGACCGGACTTTTTGCTTAAAATAATTAACGGTCAAGATGACAATAATGAACGGTGAAGATGATACCATAAGGGGAGGTTCTCACCCTAAGATGGTTCTCATGTGAACCTAAATCTATATATATATATATATATATATATATATATATATATATATAAAATTCAAAATCATATTATTTAACTATATACAATAAAAGAAATATGAATGAAATCATTTACAACAGTGTTTTTTTGCTTTCAAGTAAGTTATTTTTTACGTAAAAAATTGACTCTATTTATTATTTAGCTTGTGTATCTATTATTCAAAAATCATATTATTTGTTAAGTTTAAACCATTCTTGTGGAATCTATGCATTTACATATTATTTAACACGAGGAACCAATATGGTTTCTTGTAAGTGTGAAAATACAAGCATTCAATTATTCGAATTGAATAGTTCTCCAAACTCATATATTAGTATTGTTATTACTATTCCTTTAAGTGGAACATATTACAATATTAGTTCTTAAATAATGTTTTCGCTGAGAAAGACATAGTTGCACATGATTTAAACTTTATCTCTTTATAAGAAAATAGAAATTTCTTTTTATTATATAAATGATATTTAACTCTATATATTAACATGAATATGGTTGAAACCTTGTACTATCGGGTTTTTTGGGTTTCTAGTGAGTTGTTTTTTCCATGAAATAAACAAATTTGAATCTATTATTATTATTATTTAGCTTGTATATATATATTATTCAAATTCATATTATTTAACTATATATAATAACAGAAATATGGATGAAATCATTTACAACAGTGTTTTTGTGGATTCCAGTAAGTTATTTTTTACGTAAAAAATTGACTCTATTTATTATTCAGCTTGTGTATCTATTATTCAAAATCATATGATTTGTTAAGTTTAAACCATTCTTGTGGAATCTATGCATTTACATATTATTTAACATGATGAACCAATATGGTTTCTTGTAAGTGTGAAAATACAACCTTTCAATTATTCGAATTGAATAGTTCTCCAAACTCATATATTAGTATTGTTATTACTATTCCTTTATAGTGGAACGTATTACAATATTAGTTTTGAAATGATATTTTCGTTGAGAAACAAATAGTTGCACATGATTTAAACTTTATCTCTTTATAAGAAAATAAAAATTTCTTTTTATTATATAAATGATATTTAACTCTATATATTAACATGAATATGGTTGAAACCGTGTACTATCGGGTTTTTGGGCTTTATAGTGAGTTGTTTTTTTCATGAAATAAACAAATTTAAATCTATTATTATTTAGCTTGTATATATATATCTATTATTCAAAATCATATTATTTAACTATATATTTTGGATGAAATCATTTTCAACAGTGTTTTTGTGCTTTCCAGTAAGTCATTTTTTATGAAAAAAATTGAATCTATTTATTATTTAGCTTGTGTATCTATTATTCAAAATCATATGATTTGTTAAGTTTAAACCGTTCTTGTGGAATCTATGCATTTACATATTATTTAACACGAGGAAGCAATATGGTTTCTTGTAAGTGTGAAAATACAAGCTTTCAATTATTCGAAATGAATAGTTCTCCAAACTCATATATTAGTATTGTTATTACTATTCCTTTAAGTGGAACATATTACAATATTAGTTCTTAAATAATGTTTTCGCTGAGAAAGAAATAGTTGCACATGATTTAAATTTTATCTCTTTATAAGAAAATAGAAATTTCTTTTTATTATATAAATGATATTTAACTCTATATATTAACATGAATATGGTTGAAACCTTGTACTATCGGGTTTTTGGGGTTTCTAGTGAGTTGTTTTTTCCATGAAATAAACAAATTTGAATCTATTATTATTATTATTATTATTATTATTATTATTTATAGCTTGTATATATATATATTATTCAAAATCATATTATTTAACTATATATATTAACAGAAATATGGATGAAATCATTTAGAACAGTGTTTTTGTGGTTTACAGTAAGTTATTTTTTACGAAAAAAATTAAATCTATTTATTCTTCAGCTTGTGGATCTATTATTTAAAATCATATGATTTGTTAAGTTTAAACCATTCTTGTGGTATCTATGCATTTACATATTATTTAACATGATGAACCAATATGGTTTCTTGTAAGTGTGAAAATACAAGCTTTCAATTATTCGAATTGAATAGTTCTCCAAACTCATATATTAGTATTGTTATTACTATTCCTTTATAGTGGAACATATTACAATATTAGTTTTGAAATGATATTTTCGTTGAGAAACAAATAGTTGCACATGATTTAAACTTTATCTCTTTATAAGAAAATAGAAATTTCTTTTTTATATATAAATGATATTTAACTCTATATATTAACATGAATATGGTTGAAACCTAGTACAATCGTGTTTTTGGGCTTTCTAGTGATTTATTTTTTCCATGAAATAAACAAATTTGAATATATTATTATTTAGCTTGGATATATCAATTATTCAAAATCATATCATTTAACTATATATAATTACAGAAATATGGATGAAATCATTTGCAACAGAGTTTTTGTGCTTTCCAGTCGTGAGGGGTCAAAAAAGCACGAGGCTAATGCATGACCTCGTCCCTCGTGGGCGTGACGTCGTCAGATCAAGTGTAGTTAGATATCCTGTGAGTTTACACCCAATCGACTAGTAATATAGGAGTTGCCATTCAGTTTTTAACGACAATGAGAAAAACTGACAAAACCCGGTTATCGTGACATAAAGGGAGTGCAATTATGTTCGACCACGACGGCCATAGGTTCCCTTGTGATCCCTGGTGTGAGGATCGCTCAATGTACACCCGCAGGGCAGAGATTGAGAGTTCGGGGGACTGTAACTACCGAGAGGAGTGCTCATCGATAACTCCAGAGGCAGGTTATCCTTACTAGCTCAGCATAAATAATTGAAGGGACATGCGTTTAAACTATTAAACTACTCTGAATTGATTTTAGCAATATGCAACACGTAATACTAAATCGATCGTGATTATCTTATTTAGATTGATTTAAGGTACCTAGCATGATAATTCAATTGTCCAAGGTATTATCTTTATTAGGCGTGATAGATCAATCAAATTAATAGTTTAACAATTTTATAAAAGGGTGATGAAAGCGATTAAATCATGCGAAGGGACACATTACAACGCACCCTTGAGAGGTGCGTCACGGTTCTCAGAAAACTAACCACTTGACTTTGCTATTTCTCCTTTTATTTAACGAATCTCGGGTTTCTGAGCAGTGTTCCAGTATTTAGGCTTAATTCATCAGCTACAAGGGACAGGATACGTTCTGTTCAACTTTTGGGTCGATTGCGACAGAACGCGGGATCAATTTTGCAGCGTGAGGCTTAGGCTTAGGGTTGGAGTCAATACTCAGATTATGAATTGTGTGTTCTGTTCACGTCTGTTTTGAGGCTGTATTTATAGGGAAAGAGTTTGTGGAAAGATAGATCTTTGGAATCCGAACCCAAAGAGAATTCGGAGACGACACGGCCCCAGGTATTTTCAGCGCCCAGGGTCGGGCGCCGAAGATTTCGGCGCCCAGAACCAGGCGTTGAAAATAGGATCTGAGCCGTGCTTTTTGTCAGATTTGGACTCTTAATCACGGAGCTTTTTGAGACTTATCCGAGTTTCTTAGTGCGTATCAACTTATGACGGAATGCGTCTGGGCCCGTTACGAACTCTAGGTTCGTTAGGAATTTAATTAATACGTAACTCTTATTCCGAATTATAGCAGGAATAGAATTTCTTTGCCAATTCTATCTCTTTTAGGACTTATGTTGGAGTGCAACACCTAATTCTGACAGATTTCTATATTTTATGTCTTGCCACTTTTAATAACTACCCGTTATGGAAGTTACCTTTTTTAGCAGGTTTCTATAAATAGCAGGTTTGGCTGAAATGAAAAGGGTGATCGAGATTCGTTATTTTATAGCAGATGCGTTGCCAAGTGGAGAATTTATGTTCTCATCATCGAACCTTCCCTTTCGGGAATGGGGACAAAAGTAGGTGTCTACAGTTAGCCCCCACTTTGACTGAGTCTTGGAGTAAGACGATGGTCAAAGTATTAGACGGAGTGCGTCATACAAGTCATGGTGTATGTGACCTGTTTTGCGAGGGTCTCACGAGCCCCCGAGTGATAACATTTGACTTAAGGGTCATCACTTGAAGTGTTAACACATTCCTCACGTGTCATTGGAATTTGTTAAATATGGAAACTCCCTCACTTTGTCATTGGAAGTACCCACAGATGTATAGAAACTCCCTCACTTTGTCATTGGAAGTATCTACAGACGTTTTCGAAATCAAAGCTATAAAGTGTAACCAGGCCTGGCCAAGCCCGATCACGAGGTAAAAAATATTTTTAAAGTTTCTCATTTTCAGGGTTAGCTAAACGAGAAAACCCCCTTTGTTTTTATAGGACGTAAAACGAAGGAAAATCCAGCACATCGCTCTTTTTTGGAAAAGCGGAAAACCAATCCTTTGATTTTTGGAAAAGGGAAACCATCTTTTGATTTTTTGAAAAAGATAAACCATCTTTGATTTTTGGAAAAAGATAAACCATCTTTTGATTTTTGGAAAAAGATAAACCATCTTTTGATTTTTGGAAAAAGATAAACCATCCATTGATTTTTGGAAAAGGATAAACCGGGAAAAAGGTATTGCTGCAATAAGTAAGGACCTGCGCGGTTAGTGGCGCAGACCCCGCCCGCTGAAGGTGGGCGAGCCTGTCCTGCTGAGGGTGGACGCCCCTTCCGATAGAAGTGGACGAATCTGTTTTGATGTTTCGAAAATAAGGACCTACGCGGTTTGTGACGTAGACCCCGCCGACTGAAGATGACGAGCCTGTTTTTTGAAGATTTTATTTTATTATTATTTTTGTTTTCGAAAATTGAGGACCTGAGCGTTTAGTGACACAGACCCCGCCCGCTGAAGGTGGGCGAACCTGAATTTGTTTGTTTTTTTTATTTGGGACTTGCATGGTTCTGACGCGATCCTGCCTGATCGAGGTGGGCCAGAATCTATTTCATTTATCCTTGGGATTTCTTTTGAGAAATTTTTATTCATTCTTGTAAGAGCGAGTTCTCTCGAGAAATGCTCGGGTTTAGTTGCAACCTGAATGTGGGTTGGCAACGTGTCTAAATGAACCATCGTTTAATGGTCGTTTGCCTTTCATGGTTTCGAACAAGTCTTTGCGGCCCATAGGATGTATGTCACCGTTTAGAACTGGCTTAGTTGTGCCATTACTTGGTTCCTTGCAAAATGACTGGTGGGACCATATGCGAATGTTAACGGAGACCTTTGCCTTGAGGTCGAGTCCGTTTTTCAATTTGTCCAAGCACGGGACGCAGCCTGGAAGCGTTGTTTCAAACTTGCATCGTGTATTTTCTTTCTTTCGAGCCCCCAAGCATTCTTACTTGATGGTTGCTCTTTGCCAAGAAAAGTGTGTATTTTATAACGTCCTTGATCGTGTTTGGGATCGTGCTCGTAAGTGCGAGCGACGTTGGTAGTGGTATGCTACTTTGATGAAATCGTGGAGTGCGACTTCATTTTCCGGGCGACAAAGTTTGCTTCATTTTTCAATGATTAATACATCGAGCTTACTTCGGCCCGGTTGATCTTTTTGACAAATAAACGCTTTTAATTTGAGAAACCAACGACGTAATGATTTTTTTTGTTTTGGAGAATAACCTTGATTATTATATGTCTTTTTTATTGCTTTGAAAAATGTACACATATTTTTTGAGACGAGTCTAAGTTTCGACATTTGCTTTCATTATTTGGGCTCTAAAAGTTCTTTGGGCTTGATCTTGATTACAACAGGGCCCCGTGTTTACTAACACGGTTTTAGGCATTTTCCTGGTTCGCGTTTTGGAAGAGTTGGGCCTTGGGCTGCATTTTCATCGCCCCGGGCCAGGCGTTAGATATTTCGGCGCCCAGCCCCGGGCGCTGAAAATGCTGCCTTAGCAGACCTTTTTTATTTTTCGAGATTTCTCAACGCGTTTCCGAATGGGATCAGGATGATTTCGTGTGTATATAGGGGGTTAAGTACGTTTTTTCTTTTCCACCACTGCCAACTTCTTCTCCCTATAATTATCTAGCTTTATTTTTTTTACTCTTGCCATGTCGATTCCTCCCTTCTCCCTCCAACGAGTTGTTAGGCACTGGCTTAGAGCCCTTAATCCCACAGAAAAGGTTTTGTTGAAAGGATACCACTTAGAGGCACTTTTAGGCTTACAACAAATTAACATTGATTATAACTTTTTGTATGCCGCCCTAACCTTTTGGGATTCTGATCACCATGTTTTTGTTTTTCGGGGCAATGAGGTATGCCCTTTGCCAGATGAATTTGCCGCAATCCTGGGTTATCCTACCAATGCCACTCCTGCTACCCCTGGCACTGTTGAAGAGGGTAAAACAACTATGGGGGCTTTCCTAGGACTAGATGATGATACGCTTGCTGAGATTATTGTGGGTGATAAGATTAATTTGGCTAAACTTGCAAAACATCACTTTAGGCCTAGTAAAAATATGACTGAACAGAAATTGAATATCCGGGCACTTGTATTCTGCTTGTTGAACCACTATTTACTGTCGAATAACAATGGTGAGTTTGGCGACATAAGGTTGATTCCCCTGATCAGTCAGATGGAGAGTTGCTATTCTATTATGCCGTTCATTGTTGCCGAGACCTTGTTGGGTGCGGATGAGTTAAAGAAGGATGCCAAGTCCGAAAATTTTAAGGGGAGCCCCCTATTGCTGCAGGTAATTGATCGTTTATTTGTGCGCATATGATTGTTATTTTTTTCTTTGTTTGCCTCTGCCTGGAGCTGATTTTCAGCGCCCAAGGATGGGCGTCGGTAATTCTGGCGCCTGGTCCTGGGTGTTGAAAATGCGTCCCAGGCCTTATTATTTTTCTGATCGTACCCGTTTTTTTTTTGCAGACTTGGCTCATGGAATGACTTAGGCTTCTAGAAGCTCCTGCCGATCCTAAACGTTATCGCCCTATAGCCTTAGGCAACCGAAAGTATTTGCACCAAGGCCAGGACGAGGCCGAATGGGCCTCCTATTTTACTCATGGCATATGCTCTATTAAGTGGGTGGTACCGTGGTGGGGTTTGACTAATATGACGGGGGGTTCCGAGACGGTAATTCATGTTTCTTTGTTGGGATTATCTCGGCCTGTTTACATCTTTCCTTACCGAGTCATGCGACAATACGACTTAAGGCAAACTATTCCATTTGCTGATACGGTACCACCTAAAGTAGCGGTTTTTTCACGAGCACGGGTTCAAGCGTGGGCTAAGTATTATGGTGGCCTCCCGCGTTGGACCGTGACTACATATGGTTTTGTGGGTCTTTCCGAGAATTATAAGCTGTGGATGAGTTCCGATAATAAGGCTGTGAGAACTAAGGCTCGAAATGAAGAGCCGACTGAACTTTTGATACCTCGAGGTAGGGCTAAGTATGAAAACCGTAATCCTGCTAACTCTCGTGAAAATGGCATTAAGACTGTGAAAGCTCGTCCTGATCGAAAGCGAAAGGAAATTCCTCCCCGTTCCAGTTCTAGGCCTAAAAAGGTACCTAACATGAAGGGGCCTGCTGTTCCCAAAAGAAATGGAAGCTCTCGCGGAGATCGTCGCCGGAATAATGTATGGGTTAGGAAAGTTCAGCCCCCGGTAGAACCAGTGGCTAATCCAACTGATGTTGATAATCCTTCTCCTCCCATTATTTGTGCCCTTGAGGCTGAGCGGGCTATAGCTGTTCAAACTGAAAATGTTTCTGAGGCCTTGGCATCCTTGGAAGTTAGTGTCAAGGAGCCTGTTCTTATGGAGATCGACATAGGGGTAGCGCAAAAGCCTGTGGGGGTAGACCCTGCGAACATTGCCCTCTACAACACTCTATTCGATAATCCGGAAGAACTCGAGTAGTCTAGTTCTTGCTAGGGTGTAGATGCCCTTTATTTATTTCAGTTGTGTTTGTTTTTCATTCCTTGGCACTTTTGTTTTCCTTCTTATTATTTTTAAATATTAATAAAGGCGTGATTTTATTTTTCTGGTTTCTTTGCTTTCTTGTTCTCGCTTTGCTTCTCCTTTTTTATTCGCTCATTTCCAACACTTATGCACATTATATATTTTTTGACTGGACCGAATCCATAAATGGGATTGCCTACGTATCCTTGTTAAATAACTTTAACTTAGAGTCAGGTCGCGCGTAGTTCTAGCTAGAATGAATTTTAGGATGCCGGATTCGATAAGTATGTTTTGAGATGGAAACATATTATTTGAAACGGTAGAATAGGCGATGTTTATTTTGATCTGCTGCTTTGCCGTAAGTCGAAATTTTCTTCATGATTTTTTTTTTGAGTACATGTGTTTTGCGCATTGTTTGAGTACAACTACAAATAGGCTATATTTTTGAGTGCATGTATTTTGCGCATCGTTTTCTTTTCATGTTTTTTTTGTGGTATGTATATCTGAATACGTGAACACGTGCTGTACCCCCCAAGTGTTTGTTATTTTTCCGTGTATGTGAGGATAAAATGACGAGCACTTCTGGGTAAACTTTGGCAAGCAGAGAGTTTCAACGCCCAGACTGGGGCGCTAATGATTTCGGCGCCCAGCTCTGGGCGCTGAAAATGATTTCTGGGTTGATTTTTGGGCGTGTTGCTTCTTTTCTTTTACATGTTTTCTTGCTTTTATTTCTTTTTTGTTGTTACTTTTTATTCGTCAGAAATCAATTTTGACACTATTTCGGAAGCTTTTTGGACTGTTAGCGAGAGATGCATTTTCGTCCGGATTAATTTTATCTATTCGTGACTCAAAACGGCTTTGAAAACGGAGTTAGGGTGTGAAAGATGTGAAGATCTTTGTGTAGGGTTTTTGGGTGGTTTGAGGTGCGTGCTGTTAATGGTGGGAATGATGGGTTCATGTTTTATGAATTTTTTTTGTTGAGCAACATTTGCATTGTTTGATTTTTTTATTTTTTTATTTTTTTGATTTCTTTGGGTTGCACGGGTTGACTTTTATGATTGCACAGATTGACTTTTATGTCTTGGAGGTACGGTTTATTTTGTGGATTTCGAGAATTGGTTTTGATGTCATGATTCAAGGCCGAGTGGGCCTTGCTATTGGGCCTAAAGTGAGCCGCTTCCTTATATTTTTCGATTTTGTTTTTGCAAATATGATTAGTGCTTGTTTAGTGTTAGAGCAATTTTTTAGGAGAAATCTTACGCCTTTATTAATTTGGAAAGTAAGGAAAACACACCGAAATAAATTAACCTATATTCTAAGGGGTCTTAGGACCATCTCTAGAGTTTTATTTTTTCTATCATCTAAAGAACTACTAGGCGTTATGCTAAAGTGCTCTCTATGGATCAAGCCTTTGGTTTAGTCTCGTAGAAATTTGGTCCTTCGCCTGTACTCATCTTGAACTCTATTCCCTTTGCATTCACCCACTGATATGTCTTCACCCATCCGTTCTCGGTCTCTTCTGGTGTTGATATAGGAGTGATTAACCGGGTTGGATTGAAACCTTCATCTTGTAGGGCTAGGGTGGTTATTACAGTCTCGTCCTCCATAGGCCTCGATTCGTTAAACGATGTCCATAGAGTTTGGTTGTCTAATACTTCAGCTATTTCAGTCTTGGTGAGGTGGGGTGCCTCATCCATAGTATGACAGTCAGGGAAAATCTCAAATCCGGGTTTTAGCAGGCCATTCTGAACAAAGGGCTCAGGGAAGTCGCAGCATGGGTGTTCTTCTCCTTCTCGGACAAACATACCGTTAAGGGTTCTTTGGTATGGGGGAAGAAGGTGTTAGGTTATGATACATATGACAATTCATAAATCATGCGGAAAAACCATAAAGCCAGGAAAGCATATTATTTACACATAATCATTTAGCACATAATAGATGCATACATGTTGTAGCGTGCCTTCCCTAGCTGCGCCCGAACCGAACAAGAACATGTCTTTAGGACTCCAAATGTCGTCCCTCCGTAGATAGTCCACAGTACGTCCGGATCCGCCTCAAGATTGACCAACTAGAATCGCCCTTAAGGTGCTTAGGAATTTCGGTTATTATTGCAAGAGTGTGGCTGAATTTTCTTTCAAAAACTTACCCTTTGAATACTTCAATCGTGCCCATAAATTGTGACCCTAGGCACCTATTTATAGGAGTATGGAAAAGGAATTGTAATCCTACTAGGATGTGGATTTGCTAGTTTAGAACTTTATTAGGACTCTAAATAACAAAACAAATCTAATAGGATTAGGATTTTAATCTTTGCATAAATCCCAATAGGATTAGGATTTCCCGCACACGCATCGTACAAGTCGTGCACCCGCGCAGGCCTTGCGGCCCACGACAGGCGCACAGCCCATGTTGCTGTGCTGCGCGCGCGCGCGCCCTTGGCTGGGCCTCGCCTTGCGCTGGGCCTGGTCGAGGCGTGCGTTGCTGCGTGCGGCTCGCTGGGCAATGGCCTGGCTTCGTGCTGGGCCTTCGTCTAGCGGGCCTCGTCCGATGCTAATTCGTACGATACGCTTCCGATTAAATTCCCGATTCCATATTTCATTTCCGATACGAACAATATTTAATATTTCCGATTCCGGAATTAATTTCCGTTTCGAACAAATATTTAATATTTCCGTTTCCGGAATTATTTTCCGATTCCGATTATATTTCCGATTCTGACAATATTTCCGTTTCCGGCAATATTTCCGATTCCGACAATATTTTCCATTTCCGATAATATTTTCCGATACGTACCATGTTTCCATTTCCGGCAACATCTACGACATGGATAATATTTATATTTCCGATACGATCCATATTTCCGTTTCCGGCAATATCATCGTTTCCGGAGTATTCATTTCTTGCTTGTGACGATCTCAGCTCCCACTGAAACCAAGATCCGTCGATTCCGAATATCCATAGATAGAGTATTTAATGCCATTAAATACTTGATCCGTTTACGTACTATTTGTGTGACCCTACGGGTTCAGTCAAGAGTAAGCTGTGGATTAATATCATTAATTCCACTTGAACTGAAGCGGCCTCTAGCTAGGCATTCAGCTCACTTGATCTCACTGATTTTATTAACTTGTTAATTAATACTGAACCGCATTTATTAGACTTAACATAGAATGCATACTTGGACTAAGGGCATTATTTCCTTCAGTCTCCCACTTGTCCTTAGGGACAAGTGTGCATTTCCTAATTCCTTTGTCGCTCGATGCTTGCTCTTGAACATAAGGTAAGAGTTGTCATCCTTATTATGTCCAGAGGTGTTTCTCGGTTTCAGAGTTCAACTGATCAAATAAACAGATAATCATAACCTATGATTCATCCGAGCACGGCCATGCATTTCACAGTTTCTAGCTCTCCGAGTGGCCTTGTACAACTTTTAAGCATCTCATCCCGATTTATGGGAGGACAATCCCAATCTTGCGATCTTGAGATTAGACTTCGTTTGATAGGTGATTACCTGAGCGTTGCCTTTATAGCCTCCTTTTACGGTGCGACGGTTGGTCAACGTCAAAGCAACCAGTTCTCAAACAAGTAATCTCAAATCACTCAGGTATTGAGGATTTAGTGTCTAATAATTTTAATGAAATTTACTTATGACAGATTTTCATCTCTTACAGTAAAGTTTCATAGGTCTGTCCGATACTAGTCTTTCCCAAAGTAAGTATCTATGCAAATGATTATGACATTGCCATGTCCACATAGTTCAAGAAACAGAACTACTAGTCATCTTGCATTCTAGTCGTCTAACGTTTTCTATGCGTCCAATTTTATAGAAAACTCCGACCAGGGACCATTTTCAACTTTTGACATTCAAGTTCACTTGATAGACATTTCTTAGTCACAGGACTGGTCCTGACAGTCTATCTTGAATATATCGTCAAATTGAAGGGACTCATCATTTAATACTAAACCAAGATTAAATGGAATATGAAAATACATTTCATATATGATAAATGTTCAACCCCATCGTTTTACAACCATGGGCCTCAAACCCATGTTTCAAACAGTTCATGGAATTCAAAGCTATGCTTGATTTCCAGTGCTACAACGTGAGTGTTGCTTCTCACTTGTTGCATAGGTTTAGTTATCATGCTTTGCCAATCTTAATATCCTTTTCATCGAATGTTCTTCGAGATATGATGATAAGATCTTTTGAGTTTGTTTATTATGTGATCTAGTCTCTCTCACTTCAATATTGGTTCTACGCATTTTGCAATGAAGAACCATCAAGTTAGCAGACATGTGATCCACCCAAGTTCAGTGAAGAATCTTTTAATGTAAACAACTCAGTTTTATTGCTTCTTAGGCAATAAGTACTTCTACTTCAACTGTATAGGTTGCTATTGATGCTTTGGTTTGGATTTACTTATCCAAGCAGTTCACGGATATGTGGAAGACTTTCCAGCTGTATCTTAGAACATAGAAATTATTATTTTAATTTTCCACGCAACAACTCATGGTCTCCAATTCATGTTGCCATTTCGAAACACGATGCTCTTCAGCTCGTCCTTGTCAATGGTTAACTCCAAGGGGTCTTGCTTGATCCTTTGCCAGTGTTTATGCGTGTAGCATCAATATTTAGCATATCTTTATTTCCTTGAATCAAGAACTATTCCTATGTACCTTTTCAAGTTCCATAAGTATTCTTGATCTCAATCTAGTTGATCTTCACTTAGATCAATAGAGAATGGTATATGTTCGTCATGCCTAAAGCCATACGATACGTTTTTGGCGATCCTCATATTATATCATACATGATAAATTCTTTTGCAGAATAATTCCCAATTGAATTCTATTCATGTAATTTTTAGCTTATCTAGTTTCAGTAGATACTAATTCCAGCTAAATTCTTTGACATATAATATAGGATAAGAATCTCATTTGGACTCTTTTATGTTTAACTTAGTAAATGCTTATACATAGTTCAAACATTCTTTACTTAGATTTATTCATATGGGTCGAATATCTCCAATGGAGTCTTTCGTGTTTGATTTAGTAAATGCCATTACTTAATCCAAAACAATATTATAAGATCTTTGTAAATAGATCTTAATAGCCAGTATGTACTAAGTTTCGCCTTGGTCCATCATTGATGAATAATTTCAAACCTAACTTATTAGCATTTGAATGTTATTTCACAATAGAGAGATATGTGTGTGATACACATAGGACCAATTAAGTTTTATGTACTCCCACTAAACTTCTTATACATCTATAAGAATCATGTACATTTTATGAAACTAAAATGCTTATTAGCTTCACTAAAATACAGTTCCAATTCCCAATTGCTTGCTTAAATCTGTACTTAGATTTCATAAGCTAGCATTCCATTTCAAGAATTTATTTGGATCCACAAACCCTATGACATGCCATGTACATAGTTTTCTTCCAACATTTGATTGAGGAATACGTTTTGTCATCCAATTGCCATATGTACCAATATGCAATCATTGCTTGAATTATAGACTTAAGCATTACGATTTTGCATGAGGCTTCAACACAATCTACGTCGTGAATTTGCTTGTAACCTTTAGCAACTAATCTAGCTTTGTGTGTGAACACAATTCCATGTTTGATGGTTTTTATCCTTAAAACCAACTTGCAACCAATAGGTGTGAAACTATTCTTGCAAATCAACAAAATTTCAATTTTGTCATCAAAACATTGAGTATGTTTTATGGCCTCTAACCATTTAAAAAATTTGAGTCTATATATGGCCTCTAACCATTTTAGGGAATCTGGGTTTCGTCATAGCTTTCTTACAGGTCACAAACTCATTAATCTACATGATAATAGTTTGACTGCAAGTTGTAGGTTTCTTTACTATCTAATTAGAAGAATCGCATAGCTTCAGTGGCCTGAACTCCATGTTTCTTTACTATCTAATAGAAGAATCTCATAGTTTCAGTGACTTGAACTCTATGCCTACTTGGGTATAGAACATCAAACAATAGAATATCAATAGCCACTTGAAAGTCCATTGAATATTCTTGTTCTCCTTGAAGCACTTGTAAAGTCTTCTAAGAGATGTCTATTCTTTAAAGCCACTTCTAAAGTCCTTAAAGAATACATGTTCGGATTTTCTAAAGAACTTCAAAAATCCTCCTGAATGTCCGTTTATGTTTGTTGTTCGCCTCGAAAACTTTCGAGGTCTATTTTCTCCCACTTGTCATTTTGGAAACGAATCTCCAAAAGGACATTATTTCGAGCAAACAAACATTATGTTCTCAAAAATTCGTGGTAGAAACAATACCCTTGTGTCTCATTTGAATAAATCACAATGAAACATATATCTATACTTGGGCCTTAGTTTGTCGAATGACAAACACTAAGCTCCCACTGAGTTTTGCAACTCTCTAGATATATTTTATGAAAAGTTATTCTGAAATTACTTTTCAATAGCTTTGACGAATTTGGTTTAGTTTGGTGGTAGTTGAGCATTTTGTTTTAGAAATTATCGGAAAAGTCTTTATGATTCATCATTAATCGAATCAAGTACTAATTGACTTCGATTATTCCAACTAAGATATGTCATATCTTATGGACCTAGATTGTGAAATTACAACACACAATCATTGATGATCATATTTGGTCTCAAGTAATCATCAACATGATCTAACCTAGATCTTTATGATTTCTTGCCAAGTGGATTTTATACTTCTGAATCTTTGAACTTGCCAAACAGATTCAACTTATATCACATTTGAGTAAATAAACCTATATTCACACAAATCCATAATAAAGTCATAAAATCTTTCTTTAGCTTTGAACTCTATTTTCTAGGCGTTCTAACAATAGTTCATATCTTTTGTTACTTTCAACAAGTAAGACTAGTCGTCTTAAATTGATCTAGAAATCAATGAACTTTCAAAAGTCCATCAAAATAGAGCTTTTGAAGTTTAACTTGTTGATATGGTCTAAGCAACAATGCCAAAGATTAGTGGAACTCAAATCAAGGGGTTGATTTGAACCTAGTAAAGTTCTTTAAAGAGTTGTTTGTTTTAATCAAGCATATTGACTCAACCTGTAATTGACCATTTCATTCAAATAAACAAACAAACATTTGTTTTTGTTTTTCTTGAATGTGAGTCTTTCTGTGTTTGAAAACAGAAATTTAGGTATGTTGATTATGGAACAAAATAGCCATTAAATTCCAGCCTTTGAAAGGACTTAAAACAAACTAGATGACCCTACAACTAATGTAGCATTGCCATGCTTCATTTCCCACTTGTAGGTCATTAGTGTATGCTAGCTTCCATTGTTTGAGTTATTACCGAAGTAAGAACCTCAAGCGGTATATGATACCAAGGAAGTTTGATTGCTAGGTCACTTCTCTTTAAACATAAACTTATAGGTAGAAACGGAATTGTAAATTCCTTTCATTTGTTCCTTTGTTTTCCTATTTCTTGTACCCTTTCTTATAGTCTCAAGAATTGAATTCTCTAGTGTTGACTTTTATACTTTGTTAGACATGTCCAATGTCACTCCAACAAGGTTCTTACCATTTAATTTCTGTTGAATATTCTGTTTCAACTAGATGATCTTACATGAAGCTTCTAAAGTTCTCTAAGCATCGATCTATTCGAATGTCTAGGGACTAGACTCATTCGAGAATTAAATGGACAAAGATATTAGGTTGTTAACCATTGGTAAAGCTGAGTGTTTAAACTCAATGCTTTATGATCTCAAAACTACATTGTATTTTGAATTCACAAGCACCAATCGGTTTGCCATTCGATTTTGATACTCGAAAACAACCATAAAAGTCAATAAAAGAAACGTACATTTAAATTTCTCATTTTCTCTCATTTCCGTGAATCGTTCTTGGATTCATTACCAATCAAGGAAATTTACTGTTACCTTTCTAAAAGGATTTATTGCAGTGCAAGATATTTAATTATAAACAATAATTAAAACATACATTGAAGCATGCAAAGTCTAAACATTTATCATGAGTAATAACTTGAAAATTAAAGCAATCATGCAATTTAAACAAGTCATTAGCATTTTATTCGAATTATGTGTTCCGGCAGGTGTGAATAAAATGATTCCAAGACCCTAAAACCATTGAAGAATTAAGCACAGTTTGTCGACTCAATTCTAAAACATTTTAGGTAAGCAAAAGCCTTTTGCTAATAGTCTAGAAACTACTCTTGGTTGATAGGTACGTCTAAGAACTTATTAGGTAAACCTATCGATTTTGCCACGACATAAAAGGACTCCTTACTTATATCGTTGAGTTTCACCAAAACTAACATGTACTCACAATTATTTGTGTACCTTGCCCCTTTAGGACCAATAAGTAACACCTCGCTGAGCGAAAACTATTACTAGATTGATGTAAAGGATATCCAAGCAAGTGTATATTTTGGCATGGCACCTTTTAACTCAATTTTTAAGTTTGGAACTTAAGGCTCTTACTATGTTGGTTAAATTTTAAGTGAACTAAAATCCTTAATCATGCAACATAATCAAGCCACAATCTCATGCATAATTAAGACATATTTAAAGCAATAAATAACTTAAAGCATGCATAAGATAAATGTGATCTAGTATGGCCCGACTTCATCTTGAAGCTTCAACTTCAAAGTCCGTCTCGAAAATCTCCGTGGGAGGCACCATTTTCTTCAAATAGGATAAGCTATAATTAAACTAATTACAACTATTTGATGGTACGCAGACCATATTTGAATTGAAAAACAATTTTGGTACTATAGACCAATTACATTCAAATTAATGGTACGCAGACCATATTTTCTATCCTATTTGGGTCATACTAGTCACTTCATAACCTGCAAAACAGTACATATACAATATATACCATTCACCCATTCATTATCATGAATGGCCCGCATAGCTGGTTAGTAAAACACGTTATGCATCACATAAATATTTGCAGCAATTAATCAAGGGCACCAATAATCTACAAATTATTCAGTCCTTGTTAATTCTAATCAAGTTGTTTTAACCTTAAGGATTTGTAGACCTAATCAAGAGTTTATGACTAAAAGGGCTCCCACTTAAACCAATAAATTCATATGCTTTACTAATTTTAAACATAAAAATGTATTTCTAGTCTAACCGGAAACATACAAATTTAATTAAAATTTAAAGCTCATATAAATTTATAATTGAATCCGCTTATTTAATTTATTTTTCAGTCGTATTTAAATTAATTCATGATTTTAATTTTAGTAAAATAATTAAAATAAATGAAATTTATTATAATTATAATATTCAAAATTAAAATCCAAGAAAAAAATTTATATTATTAATTTTAAAATTAATTAAAATTACGTAAACTGAAAATTTCAAATTAAAATTTTAAAACTCGACAATCGTGACATGACGAGCACTTGGGCTTGCGCCCAAGCCCCGTCGAGTGCACGACCCATCGATGTCCATGGCTCAACGTGGCAGCAGCCACGTGCAAGGCAGCAAGGCAAGCCACGCTTGCGCGTAGCCTGCCTGCCCATAGCATCGCAGCAGCTACGATGCTCCTCGCTCGCTCGAGGCCACGCGTTGTGGTGCGCAGAGCAGCGATCGCTGGGCGACCAGCTCTCGCTCGCTCGCGCGCCCACAGCGTGCCATGGCTTCGCCCATCGCCCATCGCGCACAGCGCTCCACACAAGGCAGGGCTGTTGCCTTGTGCTCGCTGCATTCGTACCGCGTGGGCGACGAGCTCCCTTGCTCGTCGTCGCACGCCCGCACTATACAACACCCCTTAAGGGTAACACGTATCGTCCATTGCTTTGTGCGTGCAAGTTTTATGAGCGATTGCATAAAAATTAAAATTTTCATTTTCAAAATTAATGACAAATTAATAAATCATATTAATTTCATAATTTTAGGGCGAAAATCGAAAATTTATTAATTAATTGATTTTCGATTAACATGGATTCAAGTCTAGGTCATAAAAATTTAAAATTTAACACAAATTTACAATTTTTATGGTGGTTTTTAATCATAGGTATCTAATTAAATTATAACTAATTATGAAAATCAAATTAATTCTAAATTATTCCAATTTTCAACAAATTAATCATAATTGCAAATTAGATTGCATAATTAACAAGGCTAGGCATTCAAACTTGTTAAACATATACAGTAGGTCAATCAAAAATTCAAGATTTATCAACAAGAATCGCAAATATTTAATTTAACATCTTAAATTTACGAAATTTTGCGTTCGAAAAACTAAAACCTCCGAAAAGTCATAGTTAGGCTTCGAATTTGAGAATTCTGGGTTCGGCCGAAAAAAATTATTTTTGTCAAAATTTTAGAATGCCTTTTACATGCAGAATTGACACAAAAATCACTCGATTTGGATGAGTAACGAAGAAACTGCCGAAAAACTGCGTACGTATAATTAAATAAACGCAATTTGCAATTAATTAACAATTACGAAAATTAATCACCCCTTTTAATTCTTGCAAATTTGTAATATTTAACCATGTTTATGCAATTTAGATTATGAAAATAATAAGAGGCTCGTGATACCACTGTTAGGTTATGATACATATGACAATTCAAAAATCATGCGGAAAAACCATAAAGCCAGGAAAGCATATTATTTACACATAATCATTTAGCATAGAATAGATGCATACATGTTATAGCGTGCCTTCCCTAGCTGCGCCTGAACCGAACAAGAACAAGTCTTTAGGACTCCAAATGTCGTCCCTCCGTAGATAGTCCACAGTACGTCCGGATCCGCCTCAAGATTGACCAACTAGAATCGCCCTTAAGGTGCTTAGGAATTTCGGTTATTATTGCAAGAGTGTGGCTGAATTTTCTTTCAAAAACTTACCCTTTGAATACTTCAATCGTGCCCATAAATTGTGACCCTAGGCACCTATTTATAGGAGTATGGAAAAGGAATTGTAATCCTACTAGGATGTGGATTTGCTAGTTTAGAAATTTATTAGGACTCTAAATAAAAAAACAAATCTAATAGGATTAGGATTTTAATCTTTGCACAAATCCCAATAGGATTAGGATTTCCCGCACACGCATCGTACAAGCCGTGCACCCGCGCAGGCCTTGCGGCCCACGACAGGCGCACAGCCCATGTTGTTGGGCTGCGTGCGCGCCCTTGGCTGGGCCTCGCCTTGCGCTGGGCCTGGTCGAGGCGTGCGTTGCTGCGTGCGGCTCGCTGGGCGATGGCCTGGCTTCGTGCTGGGCCTTCGTCTAGCGGGCCTCGTCCGATGCTAATTCGTACGATACGCTTCCGATTAAATTCCCGATTCCGGAATTCATTTCCGATACGAACAATATTTAATATTTTCGATTCCGGAATTACTTTCCGTTTCGAACAAATATTTAATATTTCCGTTTCCGGAATTATTTTCCGATTCCGATTATATTTCCGATTCTGACAATATTTCCGTTTCCGGCAATATTTCCGATTCCGGCAATATTTTCCATTTCCGATAATATTTTCCGATACGTACCATGTTTCCATTTCCGGCAACATCTACGACTTGGATAATATTTATATTTCCGATACGATCCATATTTCCGTTTCCGGCAATATCATCGTTTCCGGAGTATTCATTTCTTGCTTGTGACGATCTCAGCTCCCACTGAAACCAAGATCCGTCGATTCCGAATATCCATAGATAGAGTATTTAATGCCATTAAATACTTGATCCGTTTACGTACTATTTGTGTGACCCTACGGGTTCAGTCAAGAGTAAGCTGTGGATTAATATCATTAATTCCACTTGAACTGAAGCGACCTCTAGCTAGGCATTCAGCTCACTTGATCTCACTGATTTTATTAACTTGTTAATTAATACTGAACCGCATTTATTAGACTTAACATAGAATGCATACTTGGACCAAGGGCATTATTTCCTTCAGAAGGGTGGTTTGTTTTGACTTGGCTGGCTTAAGGCGTAGCCTAGACAAGTGGTCAGCAATATCTTCCTCCGTTGGTGTATAGCCTAGACCAAAGGGAGTAGTTTTGTTGGGTGGGGGATGGAACATGTTGTTCTACTTCCTTATGCCCAATGGAGTTCCAGGGAAATAGCCTTGAGCTAGCAACATTTTAGGGATGACCCGGGACGCTCGCGGATCTAGAAATGCTAAATTGTAGTCCTCAATGACTTGGATGACTTCATCCACTTGAAAGCCGTAAAGGTCTTCTGCAGCATCGGTCGTTCCGACCATAGTACAACTGACGTCGAGAGGAGGGGCGCGTATTTCCAGAATTACCCAGTTATGGTTAAGTTTAACCATTTGGTGCAAGGTAGAAGCCACACCTCCTAAGTCATGGAGCCAAGGGCGCCCTAAGAGGAGGTTGAAAGTGGGCTTGATGTCAATTATCTGAAACTCCGTGGTGCGTGCCACAGGCCCGGTTTGTATTGTGAAGTTATCATAGGCTCGCACCCCTTGCGTGGATGTTTGGAAGTCATCATTTCCTAGCCCCAAGCAATGGGCGCGGTTCGCAATGGGCAAACATTTACAGCCGAACCGTTATCTACGAGTGCTAGGGGGATGTTTTGTCCTTTGCATCCAACCACTAGATAGAGAGCCTTATTGTGGGCGCCTCCTTCTTTAGGTAAGTCTTTGTCAGTAAAAACTATTGCTTTTTCCTCAACATCTCTCGTGACGTGGCTAACCAACGAGTCAGGTGTGATGTCCGTAGGGACTGAGATGAGGTCAAATTAGCGAATAAGTTTTTCACGATGTTCCTTTCAAGTGCACCCAGATGGTAATCTCGGCTTTGGTTCTTTTTAGTTACTTCAAGAGAGGATTTTCGATGACTTCTGTGACGGTGGTGTGCCGCGCGTTTTCAGGAGTCTGTCTGACTGGGATGTCGTCCATAGGGGGTGGGCGAATATCCTGTTGGTATACCCTTCCGGACCGAGTGAGATTTTCAACTTCGGGCTCTTGAGGGGTGGTGTCAATGGGAGCATGCCCGGGCCAAGTTTCGGTAAAGAGGTCTTGGCCCGATACTTGGGATAGGTAGATGTCTTCAGGATCATCATCCCACACACCGCACACTTCTCTCTCGATTTGACCTATAGGGACCATGGCGAGTGGTGCACCTTGGGGCGTAATATACACCGTAGGGTCAAAGTTCATATTTTCCGGTTGATCGAGAGAGACGTGACAAGAGCCGAGTGGGCTCTTGTTGTTGTTGGGTTTGCCAACGTTAGGGAGGGGTATTATTTCATCCTCTATCATATCCTGGATCGTGTTTTTTAGATTCCAGCAGTTTCAGTATCATGCCCATTTCCTTGATGGAACTCACAGCGGGCGCCCTCGACCCAGTATTTATTTTTGAATGGAGGGTCGGGTGTGGGGCCTATGGGCCTTAGTTTTCCTTGTTTGGTTAGTCTTTGGAAGGCTTGTACTAGAGTCGACTCGAGTGGGGCAAACTTTCGGTCTCGGGTCCACCTCCCGGGGCTCCTTCGGGTTGGGGTTTCTTCTACGGCGTGGACCTCTTGGGCTTGAGGCGTGTGGCCCCTGTTGTAGGTATTACTTTTGTATGCAGGCTTGCTTTGTACTGTTTTTGTGAGGTCATCCTCGATCTTTATTCCTACACCGTAAACCCTCTTGAAGGTATCAAGGCCCAAGTATCTAAGATGTTGTTTATAAGCTGGGTCTAGGTTGTCAATGAATTTTTGGACCAATTCAGTTGCGTGAGGCCTATTGATTAGTTGGGCCGCTTGGTCCCTCCATCTAGCAAAGTAGGTCGTGAAACCTTCATTTTTCTTTTGGAAGAGGACTTCCAGCTCGCGCATGGTGACTTGAAAATCCATGTTCGACGAGTATTGCTTGATGAAGACATTGACAAAGTCCTCCCAAGTGGGGAAGAGCTTAGGGTCCTGGTGGTAGTACCATTTGAGTGGCACAGGTTCCAAGGACAAGGGAAAGGCAGGCAAATACATGGACTTGTCCACACCTTTCAAGTTCATGGCATTCACAAAGCTCAAGAGATGATCACGGGGATTGTTCGTGGCTTTGAACTTCGGTAAGTCGGATGAACTAAACTTTTCCGGTAGTTTGCCGGGAAAAGGTTCAGGATCGAGGGAGAAATACTTGCTCCCCATAGTTTGCTGCAGAACCATTTTTTCGATCTTCTTCTCGTTATCGAGGTCATGTTTGGCTTGCGCAGCCGCTAAGGATTTGTTTTCCATTTTCAATTGATTCATAAGTAGGGTCATTTGGGCCATTTGGTCTCGCAGCTCTTCCATGGACATGTTTGAGGGTGCGAATCGAGGTTGGGGAATCGGAGATCCTTGAAAGGGGGAGTGATGGATGGAGCTTGGAGTTGATAAACCTTGTGTTGGTGATGTTTCCTCGAGACGTACTAACCTTTGATTTTCAGATCGACGCCAAGTGGCAGAACCAGCCCTATGCATAAGACAAACTAAAGTTTAGGCCCAAAGTTAAGCATTACTTAGTCTAGACTTTTGACTCTTCCTATCGGTTTTCTATTTTCACTCTTGTTGGTATATTTTGGCTTTTCTTTTGGTCATTCTTTAGATCTTCGAAACACTTGCCCGCGTGACATTCAAAGTTACATTTATTGGCATGCTTGGTTTTGGTGCCGAACATTGTCGTCATAGGAGGCCTAATGACGACGCAAAGAGTTGTTTATTTTATAAGTCGTTTTTAGAATTGAGTGCCTTTTCCGTACGCCCTCGTAGCAAATTTGTTACGATTTTTTTATTGCTACGTATATTTTGTGCGCGGGCACCGAGGCTGCGGCGCCTGGCCAAAAGGCCAAGCAGCAACTTCAGCGCCCAGCAAAGGGCGTTGAAATAATTGGCGACCAGCCAGGGGCGCTGAAAATGCGTCCCTGACTGGTACTCGTATTCTGTTCGTCTATTTTTTCCGTACATGCGACTTATTTTTTCGTGCTTGCCTAATAACGTCCTTTACGCGTTGTGCAGCGTTGTGGGATCCGTTAAAGGCCATCCTAGGCGTCGCTTATTTTTGTGGCGATCGCCCGGGGTTGCGGAACACGTATTTTGGTATAACTCTTTGGCCAACCGGTGTTTATGAATGTTTGGGCAATTTTTAGGGTCGTTGGTTTTCTAGCGTTATTTGTCACACACAATCCAACATAATCACGTAATTCGCTACACATAACTAACATTACAACATGAAGCAAAAATAATATGTCACGTAGTTTATGATAGGCTTCTATGGATAATATTTGCGCCTGGCTTGGCACCGCTTCTATCGTAGATCCAACACATGCCCAGGTCGAGGTAGTGCATTCAACAGACGAATTTCGTCCCAAGAGGCCAATCACGATGTAAGCCAAGGGGGCATGCACCAATGAGAGGGACCTTAGTGGGCGAGCGATTAGGTTTGGGACGGGTGTACTATTAGCGACAAGTGCCGAGTGGACAACATTCGAAGCGTATGCACCCTGTAGACACCTACTTTTGTCCCCATTCCCGAAAGGGAAGGTTCGATGATGAAAACGTAAATCTCCACTTGACAACGCATCTCCTATATATAAAATAACGAATCTCAATTCCCATTTTCATTTCACCCAAAACCTGCTATTTATAGAAACCTCCTATTTATGGAAACCTGCTAAAAATAGTAACTGCCGTAATGGGTAGTTGTTAAAAGTGGCAAGTCATAAAAGATGGAAACCTGTCAGAATTAGGTGTTGCACTCCAACATAAATCCTAAATGAGATAGAAATTGCGAGAGAATCTTATTCCTAATACGAGTCGAAAATAAGAGTTACGTATTAATTAAAATCCTAACGAGCCTAGAGTTCGTAACGGGCCCAGACGCATCCCGTCACAAGGTTAATACGCACTAAAAGACTCAATTAAATCTCAAATACTCCGGATTCTAGGAATCCGAATCTGACTAAGAAAGACAGCCCAGATCCTATTTTCAACGCCTGGCTCTGGGCGCCGAAATCTTCGGCGCCCAGGCCTGGGCGCTGAAAATACCTGGTACGTGTTTTTTCCTAATTCCTCGTGGATTAGAGTTCTGCAATTCTATCTTTCCACGAACTCTTTTCTATAAATAGGGCCTTAAGTTCGACGTGAAAAGAACACACAACACACAATTATTATTCTGAGTATTGACTCTAAACCCCTAAGCCTAAGCCTCACGCTGCAAAACTGATCACGCGTTCTGTCGCAATCAATCCATAAATCGAACAGAACGTATCCCGTCCCATAATTTGAGATTCGTTAAATAAAAGGAGAAATAGCAAAGTCAAAGTGGTTAGTTTTCTGAGAACCGTGACGCACCTCTCAAGGGTGTGTCGTAATGTGTCCCTTTTCCATGATTTAATTGCTTTCCTCGCCCTTTTATGAACTGTTAAACTAACTGAAATCTGATTGTTCGATCACGCTTAATAAATATGATATTTTTGGGAAATTGGATTATCATGCTAGGTCCCTTAAAACAATCTAAATCAGATAATCGCGTTCGATCTAGTACTATATGTTGCATATTGATAAAATCAACTCAGATTAGTTTAATAGTTAACGCATGTCCCTTCAGTTATTTATGCTGAGCTAGTAAGGATATCCTGCCTCTGGAGTTATCGAAGAGCGAGTACTCTTCTCGGTAGTTACAGTCCCCCGAACCCTCAATCTCTACCCTGTGGGTGTACGTTGAGCGATCCCCACCACCAGGGATCACAAGGGAACCTACGGCTGTCGTGGTCAAACATAATTGCACTCCCTTTATGTCACGATAACCGGGTTTTGTCAGTTTTTCTCATTGTCGTTAAAAACTGAATGGCGACTCCTATATTACTAGTCAATTGGGTGTAAACTCACAGGAAATCCAATTACACTTGATTTGACAAAAAGAAGCGTCACACCCACGAGGGACGAGGTCACGCAATAGCCCCGTGCTTTTTCGACCCCCTCACAGTGGCGACTCCACTGGGGATAGTGAAGGAAATACTCGTGCTTGTAGGTAATCAAAATAGCCGAAGGGTGAAACGATCCTACCCCACGTTTATTTCCCCATCAAGTTGGGACGACCTAAAAATCAGCATATTAATGTGAACGGGCAGAACCGCATAACGAATCTCGGCTCCCTCGAAAGTTGGGACTAAGGATACCTTTTTTCGCCAATAGTGGGGTGCACACGCCGCGCATGTTGCCCATTCGGTACTTGTGCAGGTAGTACACCTATCCCGAACCCAATTGCTCGCTCATTAGGTCCCTCTCGCCTGTATGCCCCCTTGGCTTGCACTTGCGGGTTGGCCTCTTGAGCGAAATTCGTCTGTTGAAGACACTACCTCGACCGGGGCATGTGTTGGATCTACGATAGAAGCGGTACCAAGCCAGGCGCAAATAACTACCCATAGAAGCCTATCATAAACTACATGACATATTACTATTGCCTCATGATGGAATGTTAGTTACGTGTAGCGAAATATATGATTGTGTGTGACAAACTATTCTAGAAAAACCAACGACCTTAAAAACTGCCTAAACATTCATAAACCAATTTGCCAAAGAGTTATACCGAAATACGTGTTCCGCAAACCCGAATGATCGCCACAAAAATAAGCGACGCTCGGGATCGCCTGTAATGAATCCCACAAACGATGCACAGCGCGTAAAGGACGTTATTAGGCAAGCACGCAAAATCGAAGTCGCATAAACAAAAGTAGACGCAAACAGAAAACGAGAACCAGCCAGGGACGCATTTTCAACGCCCCTGGCTGGGCGCCATAATTTCTCACGCCCGACGCTGGGCGCTGAAGTTGCTGCTTGGCCTTCTGGTCAGGCGCAGCAGCCTCGGCGCCCGCGCAAAAGGAAAATACGTAGCACAAAAAAACCGTTCGTAAAAAGAATTGCTACGAGGGCATGAGAAAAGCACTCGATTCTAAAAGCGACTCATAAAAAAGAATAACTCTTTGCGTCATTGTTAGGCCTCCTACGACGACAATGCTCGGCACCAAAACCGAACATGCTAATAATTATGAATGTCACACGGGCAAGTGTTTCGAAAATCCAAAGAATGACCAAAAGAAAGAACTAAAAAGTGTACCAACAAAAGAGAGAGTGAAAAACCAATAGAGAGAGTCGAAGTCTAGACTAAGTAATACTTGAAACTTTGGGACCTAAAATTTAGCTTATCTTATGCATAGGACTGGTCCTGCCACTTGGTGCCGATCAGGAAATCAACGGTTAGTGCGCCTCGAAGATACATCGCCAACACCAGGTTTAGTGACTCCAAGCTCCGCCCGTCATCCCTCATTTCAAGGATCTCCGCTTCCCCAACCTCGATTCGCACCCTCAAACATGTCCATCGAAGAATTGCAAAGCCAGATGGCTCAAATGACCCAACTCATGGGCCAACAGAAAATGGAAAACGAAGCCTTAGCGGCTGCACAAGCCAAAAATGACCTCGATAACGAGAAGAGGATTGAAAAAATGGTCCTACAGCAAACCATGGGGAGCAAGTACTTCTCCCTCGATCCTGAACCTTTTCCTGGCAAACTACCGGAAAAGTTTAGTTCATCTGATTTACCAAAGTTTAAAGCCACGGATAATCCCCGTGATCATCTATTGAGCTTTGTGAATGCCATGAACTTGAAAGGCGTGGACAAGTCCATGTATTTACCTGCCTTTCCTTTGTCCTTGGAACCTGTGCCGCTCAAATGGTACTATCACCAGGACCCTAAGCTCTTCCCCACCTGGGAAGACTTTGTCAATGTCTTCATCAAGCAATACTCGTCGAACATGGATTTTCAAGTCACCATGCGCGAGCTGGAAGTTCTCTTCCAAAAGAAAAATGAGGGTTTCACAACCTACTTTGCTAGATGGAGGGATCAGGCGGCCCGGCTAATCAATAGGCCTCCCGAAACAGAATTGGTCCAAAAATTCATTGACAACCTGGACCCGGCCTACAGACAGCACCTTAGGTACCTGGGACTTGACACTTTCAAAAGAGTTTATGATGTGGGAATAAAGTGAAGGAAATAATGCCCTTGGTCCAAGTATGCATTCTATGTTATGTCTAATAAATGCGGTTCAGTATTAATTAACAAGTTAATAATTCAGTGAGATCAAGTGAGCTGAATGCCTAGCTAGAGGCCGCTTCAGTTCAAGTGGAATTAATGATATTAATCCACAGCTTACTCTTGACTGAACCCGTAGGGTCACACAAATAGTACGCAAACGGATCAAGTATCTAATGGCATTAGATACTCTATCTATGGATATTCGGAATCGACGGATCTTGGTTTCAGTGGGAGCTGAGATCGTCACAAGCAAGAAATGAATACTCCGGAAACGATGATATTGCCGGAAACGGAAATATGGATCGTATCGGAAATATAAATATTATCCAAGTCGTAGATGTTGCCGGAAACGGAAACATGGTACGTATCGGAAAATATTATCGGAAATGGAAATATTGCCAGAATCGGAAATATTGCCGGAAACGGAAATATTGTCAGAATCGGAAATATTATCGGAATCGGAAAATAATTTCGGAAACGGAAATATTAAATATTTGTTCGAAACGGAAATTGATTCCGGAATCGGAAATATTAAATATTGTTCGTATCGGAAATGAATTCCGGAACCGGGAATTTAATCGGAAGCGTATCGTACGAATTAGCATCGGACGAGGCCTGCCGGACGAAGCACGAAGCCGGGCCATCGCCCAGCAAGCCAAACGCGCGCCACAAGCCCAGCCAAGGCAGCGCCCAGGCCTACCGCAAGGCAGGCCCAGCGCGCGCCAAGGCCACGGCTGCGTGGGCCTCGCTGCGTGGGCTGCTGCTCGCACGCACGCGCATGGGCGGCCCTTGTGGCTGCTGTGTGTGTGTGTGAGTTTGTGTTCATGCATGATTCCTAAAACTATTAGAGTTAGTGTATGATTAAATTCCTATTCCTAAAAGGATAAATTAATTAATTAGAGTTCTTGTAGGATTCTAAGTTTAATTAATTCGTGTCCTACTAGGATTACAATTCCCTTTCCATAACTCTATAAATACGTGCCTAGGGTCACATATTTTGAGAGATTAATTCAAGTATTCAAAGTGAGTTTTGAGAGAAAAATTCAGCCACATTCCTTGCTCAAAAGTGCCGAAAATTCTAGTACCTTAAGGGCGATTCTAGTTGGTCAATCTTAAGGCGGATCCGGACGTGCTGTGGACTATCTACGGAGGGACGACACTTGGAGTCCTAAAGACTTGTTCTTGTTCGGTTCGGGCGCAGCTAGGGAAGGCACGCAACAAAGAGTATGCATCTAAATTATGCTATATGATTATGTGTAAATAATATGTATTCCTGGGTTAATGGTTGTTTCCGCATGATTTATGTAATATCATATGTATCATAACCTAACAGTGGTATCACGAGCCCCTTATTATTTTCATAATCTAAATTGCATGAACATGGTTAAATATTACAAATTTGCAAGAATTAAAAGGGGTGATTAATTTTCGTAATTGTTAATTAATTGCAAATTGCGTTTATTTAATTATACGTACGCAGTTTTTCGGCAGTTTCTTCGTTACTCATCCAAATCGAGTGATTTTTATGTCAATTCCGCATGTAAAAGGCATTCTAAAATTTTTCTGCCGAACCCAGAATTCTCAAATTCGAAGCCTAACTATGACTTTTCGAAGGTTTTAGTTTTTCGAATGCAAAATTTCGTAAATTTAAGATGTTAAATTAAATATTTGCGATTCTTGTTGATAAATGTTGAATTTTTGATTGACCTAATGTATATGTTTAACAAGTTTGAATGCCTAGCCTTGTTAATTATGCAATCTAATTTGTAATTATGATTAATTTGTTGAAAATTAGAATAATTTAGAATTAATTTGATTTTCATAATTAATTATAATCTAATTAGAAACCTATGATTAAAAACCACCATAAAAATTGTAAATTTATAATAAATTTTAAATTTTTATGACCTAGACTTGAATCCATAATAATCGGAAATCAATTGGATAATAAATTTTCGATTTTTTCGCCCTAAAATTATGAAATTAATATTATTTATTAATTTGTCATTAATTTTAAATATAAATTTTAAATTTTTATGCGATTCGTTCATATAACTTGCACGCACAAAGCAATGGACGCTTCGTGTTACCCTTAAGGGGTGTTGTATAGTGCGGGCATGCGACGACGAGCAAGGGAGCTCGTCGCCCGTGCGGCACGAATGCAATGAGCAAGGGCATGGTGCACGAGCACAAGGCAGCAGCCCTGCCTTGTGTCGTGGGCCACGAGCTATGAACAAATGGGCATGGGCGAAAGGCAAGCCAAGGCAGTCGCGTGTGGGCAGCAAGCGAGCTGCGCCACGACGCGCACTGCCTCGCGCAAGCGCGCGCAGCCTCGCGCGCAGCGAGCGCAAGCTCGCGTGCCACGAGCGCTGCGCCCAGCGATTGATCGCGCGCAATTGCTCGCGCGCACAGCGAGCGATGGCTCGCGCGCACAGCGAGCGATGTCGCGCGCACAGCGAGCAATGGCTCGCGCGCACAGCGAGCGATGTCGCGCGCACAGCGAGCAATGGCTCGCGCGCGCAGCGAGCACCAATGCGTGCGATGGCTTGCGATGGTAGATGCAGCAGCTATGCGACGAGCGCATGGGCTGCGCGCACATGGCCAGCGATGGCTGTGTGCGTGCGGCCCATGGGCGTGCGATGCGTAGGGTGTTTGCGTTACGATTAGATCGTTTTGAATGTTTAATTTGAAATTTTTCAGTTTACGTAATTTTAATTAATTTTAAAATTAATAATTTAAATTATTTTCTTGGATTTTAATTTTGAATATTGTAATTATAATAAATTTTATTTATTCTAATTATTTTACTAAAATTAAAATCATGAATTAATTTAAATACGACTGAAATTAAATTAAACTTTTTGGATTCAATTATAAATTTATATGAGCTTTAAATTTTAATAAAATTTGTATGTTTCCGGTTAGACTTGAAATACATTTTTATGTTTAAAATTAGTAAAGCATATGAATTTATTGGTTTAAGTGGGAGCCCTTTTAGTCATAAAACTCTTGATTAGGTCTACGAATCCTTAAGGTTAAAACAACTTGATTAGAATTAATAAGGACTGAATAATTGGTAGATTATTGGTGCCCTTGATTAATTGCTGCAAATGTTTACGTGATGCATAATGTGTTTTACTAACCAGCTATGTGGGCCATTCATGATAATGAATGGGTGAATGGTATATATTGTATATGTACTGTTTTGCAGGTTATGAAGTGACTAGTATGGCCCAAATAGGATAGAAAATATGGTATGCGTACCATTAATTTGAATGTAATTGGTCTAAAGTACCAAAGTTA
The DNA here is from genome assembly GCF_020520425.1 of Spinacia oleracea. NCBI lineage: Eukaryota > Viridiplantae > Streptophyta > Magnoliopsida > Caryophyllales > Amaranthaceae > Spinacia > Spinacia oleracea. Next base: position 41,805,222 of record NC_079488.1, read on the forward strand.
TTTTTCAATTCAAATATGGTCTGCGTACCATCAAATAGTTGTAATTAGTTATAGCTTATCCTATTTGAAGAAAATGGTGCCTCCCACGGAGATTTTCAAGACGGACTTTGAAGTCAAAGCTTCAAGATGAAGTCGGGCCATACTAGATCACATTTATCTTATGCATGTTTTAAGTTATTTATTGCTTTTAAATATGTCTTAAAATGCATGAGATCAAAAGCTTGATTATGTTGCATGATTAAGGATTTTAGTTCACTTAAAATCTAACCAACATAGTAAGAGCCTTAAGTTCCAAACTTAAAAATTGAGTTAAAAGGTGCCATGCCAAAATATACACTTGCTTGGATATCCTTTACATCAATCTATTAATATTTTTCGCTCAGCGAGGTGTTACTTATTGGTCCTAAAGGGGCAAGGTACACAAATAATTGTGAGTACATGTTAGTTTTGGTGAAACTCAACGATATAAGTAAGGAGTCCTTTTATGTCGTGGCAAAATCGATAGGTTTACCTAATAAGTTCTTAGACGTACCTATCAACCAAGAGTAGTTTCTAGACTATTAGCAAAAGGCTTTTGCTTACCTAAGATGTTTTAGGATTAAGTCGACAAACTATGCTTAGTTCTTCAATGATTTTAGGATCTTGGAATCATTTTATTCACACCTGCCGGAACAATAAAATCGAATAAAATGCTAATAACTTGTTTGAATTGCATGGTTGCTTTAATTTCAAGTTATTATTCATGATAAATGTTTAGACTTTGCATGCTTCAATGTATGTTTTAATTATTGTTTATAATTAAATATCTTGCACTGCAATAAATCCTTTTAGAAAGGTAACAGTAAATTTCCTCGATTGGTAGTGAATCCAAGAACGATTCACGGAAATGAGAGAAAATGAGCAATTTAAAATGTACGTTTCTTTTAGCGACTTTTATGGTTGTTTTCGAGTATCAAAATCGAATGGCAAACCAATTGGTGCTTGTGAATTCAAAATACACTGTAGTTTTGAGATCATAAAGCATTGAGTCTAATACGCTCAGCTTTACCAATGGTTAACAACCTAATATCTTTGTCCATTTAATTCTCGAATGAGTCTAGTCCCTAGACATTCGAATAGATCGATGCTTAGAGAACTTTAGAAGCTTCTAGTAAGATCATCTAGTTGAAACAAAATATTCAACATAAATTAAAATGGTAAAGAACCTTGTTGGTGACATTGGACATGTCTAACAAAGTATAAAAGTCAACACTAAAGAATTCAATTCTTAAGACTATAAGAAAGGGTACAAGAAATAGGAAAACGAGGAACAAATGAAAGGAATTTACGATTCCGTTTCTACCTATAAGTTTATGTTTAAAGAGAAGTGACCTAGCAATCAAACTTCCTTGGTATCATATACCGCTTGAGGTTCTTACTTCGGTAATAACTCAAACAATGGAAGCTGGGATACACTAATGACCTACAAGTGGGAAATGAAGCATGGCAATGCTACATTAGTTGTAGGGTCATCTAGTTTGTTTTAAGTCCTTTCAAAGGCTGGAACTAAATGGCTATTTTGTTCCATAATCAACATACCTAAATTTCTGTTTTCAAACACAGAAAGACTCACATTCAAGAAAAACAAAAACAATGTTTGTTTGTTTATTTGAATGAAATGGTCAATTACAGGTTGAGTCAATATACTTGATTAAAAGAAACAACTCTTTAAAGAACTTTACTAGGTTCAAATCAACCCCTTGATTTGAGTTCCACTAATCTTTGGCACTGTTGCTTAGACCATATCAACAAGTTAACATTCAAAAGCTCTATTTTGATAGACTTTTGAAAATTGATTGATTTCTAGATCAATTTAAGACAACTAGTCTTACTTGTTGAAAGTAACAAAAGATATGAACTATTGTTAGAACGCCTAGACAATAGAGTTCAAAGCTAAAGAAATATTTTATAACTTTATTATTTCACATGGATTTGAGTGAATATAGGTTTATTTACTCAAATGTGATATAAATTTGAATCTGTTTGGCTAGTTCAAAGATTCAGAAGTATAAAATCCACTTGGCAAGAAATCATAAAGATCTAGGTTAGATCATGTTCATGATTACTTGAGACCAAATATGATCATCAATGATTGTGTGTTCACAATCTAGGTCCATAAGATATGGCATATCTTAGTTGGGATAATCGAAGTCAATTAGTACTTGATTCGATTAATGATGAATCATAAAGACTTTTCCTATAATTTCTAAAACAAAATGCTCAACTACCACCAAACTAAACCAAATTCGTCAAAGCTTTTGAAAAGTAATTTCAGAATAACTTTTCATAAAATATCTAGAGAGTTGCAAAACTCAGTGGGAGCTTAGTGTTTGTCATTCGACAAACTAAGGCCCAAGTATAGATATATGTTTCATTGTGATTTATTCAAATGAGACACAAGGGTATTGTTTCTACCACGAATTTTTGAGAACATAATGTTTGTTTGCTCGAAATAATGTCCTTTTGGAGATTCGTTTCCAAAATGACAAGTGGGAGAAAATAGACCTCGAAAGTCTTCGAGGCGAACAACAAACATAAACGGACATTCCGGAGGCTTTTCGAAGTGCTTCAGAAAACCCGAACTTATTCTTTAAGGACTTTAGAAGTGGCTTTAAAGAATAGACTTCTCTTAGAAGACTTTACAAGTGCTTCAAGGAGAACAGAATATTCAAAGGACTTTCAAGTGGCTATTGATATTCTATTGTTTGATGTTCTATACCCAAGTAGGCATAGAATTCAAGTCACTGAAACTATGAGATTCTTCTATTAGATAGTGAAGAAACATAGAGATCAGGTCAATGAAACTATGAGATTCTTCTATTAAATAGTGAAGAAACCTACAACTTGCAGTCAAACTATTATCATGTAGATTAATGAGTTTGTGACTTGTAAGAAAGCTATGACGAAACCCAGATTCCCTAAAATGGTTAGAGGCCATATATAGACTCAAATGTTTTAAATGGTTAGAGGCCATAAAACATACTCAATGTTTTGATGACAAAATTGAAATTTTGTTGATTTGCAAGAATAGGTTCACACCTATTGGTTGCAAGTTTGTTTTAAGGATAAAAACCATCAAACATGAAATTGTGTTCACACACAAAGCGTGATTAGTTGCTAAAGGTTACAAGCAAATTCATGGTGTGAATTGTGTTGAAACCTCATGCATAATCGTAATGCTCAAGTCTATAATTCAAGCAATGATTGCATATTGGTACATATAGCAATTGAATGACAAAACGTATTCCTCAATCAAATGTTGGAATAAACTATGTACATGGTATGTCATAGGATTTGTGGATCCAAATAAATGCTTGAAAGAGAAAGCTAGCTTATAAAATCTAAGTACAGATTTAAGCAAGCAATTGGGGATTGGAATTATATTTTAATGAAGCTAATAAGTATTTTAGTTTCATAAAATATACATGATTCTTATAGATATATAAGAAGTTTAGTGGGAGTACATAAAAACTTAATTGGTCCTATGTGTATCACACATATATCTCTCTATTGTAAAATAACATTCAAATGCTAATGACATAGATTTGAGATTATTCATCAATGATGGACCATGGCGAAACTTAGTACATACTGGGTATTAAGATCTATTTACAAAGATCTTATGATATTGTTTTGGATTAAGTAATGGCATTTACTAAATCAAACACGAAAGTCTCCATTGGAGATATTCGACCCATGTGAATAAATCTAAGTAAAGGATGTTTGAACTATGCATCAAAGAGTCTAAATGAGATTCTTAACCTATATTATATGTCAAAGAATTTAGCTGAATTTAGTATCTACTGAAACTAGATAAGCTAAAGTTACATGAATAGAATTCAATTGGGAATTATTCTGCAAAAGAATTTATCATGTATGATATAATATGAGGATCGCCAAAAACGTATCGTATGACTTTAGGCATGACGAACATATACCAATCTCTATTGATCTAAGTAAAGATCAACTAGATTGAGATCAAGAATACTTATGGTACTTGAAAAGGTACATAGGAATAGTTCTTGATTCAAGGAAATAAAGATATGCTAAATATTGATGCTACACGCATAAACACTGGCAAAGGATCAAGCAAGACCCTTTGGAGTTACCCATTGATAAGGACGAGCTATAGAGCATCGTGTTTTGAAAATGGCAACATGGGTTGGAGACCATGAGTTGTTGCGTGGGAAATTAAAATAATAATTTCTATGTTCTAAGATATAGTTGGAGAATCTTCCACATATCTATGAACTGCCTGGATAGGTAAATCCAAACAAAGCATCACTAGCAACCTATACAGTTGAAGTAAAAGTAATTATTGCCTAAGAAGCAATAAAACAGGGTTGTTTAAAGTTCTTCACCGAACTTGGGTAGATCACCTATCTGCTGGCTTGATGGTTCTTCATTGAAAAATGCGTAGAACCACTCTTGAAGCAAGAAAAACGTCTGCTAACTTGATGGTTCTTCATTGCAAAATGAGTAAAACCACCATCGAACTAAGAAAGACTAGATCACATAATAAACAAACTCGAAAAGATCTTATCATCATATCTCGAAGAACATTCGATAAAAAGGATATTAAGATTGGCAAAGCATGATAACTAAACCTATGCAACAAGTGAGAAGCAACACTCACGTTGTAGCACTGGAAATCAAGCATAGCTTTGAATTTCATGAATTGTTTTAGAAGATGGGTTTGAGGCCCATGGTTATAAAACATTGGGGTTGAACATTTATCATATATGAAATGTATTTTCATATTCCATTTAATCTTGGTTTAGTATTAAATGATGAGTCCCTTCAAATTTGACGATATATTCAAGATAGACTGTCAGGACCAGTCCTGTGACTAAGAAATGTCTATCAAGTGAACTTGAATGTCAAAGGTTGAAAATGGTCCCTAGTCGGAGTTTTCTATAAAATTGGACGCATAGAAAATGTTAGACGACTAGAATGCAAGATGACTAGTAGTTCTGTTTCTTGAACTATGTGGACATGGAAATGTCATAATCATTTGCATAGATACTTACTTTGGGAAGACTAGTATCGGACAAGACCTATGAAACTTTACTGTAAAAGATGAAAATCTGTCATAAGTAAATTTCATTAAAATTATTAGACACTAAATCCTCAATACCTGAGTGATTTGAGATTACTTGTTTGAGAACTGGTTACTTTGACGTTGACCAACCGTCGCACCGTAAAAGGAGGCTATAAAGGCAACGCTCAGGTAATCACCTATCAAACGAAGTCTAATCTCAAGATCACAAGATTGGGATTGTCCTCCCATAAATCGGGATGAGATGCTTAAAAGTTGTACAAGGCCACTCGGAGAGCTAGAAACTGTGAAATGCATGGCCGTGCTCGGATGAATCATAGGCTATGATTATCTGTTTATTTGATCAGTTGAACTCTGAAACCGAGGAACACCTCTGGACATAATAAGGATGACAACTCTTACCTTATGTTCAAGAGCAAGCATCGAGCGACAAAGGAATTAGGAAATGCACACTTGTCCCTAAGGACAAGTGGGAGACTGAAGGAAATAATGCCCTTGGTCCAAGTATGCATTCTATGTTATGTCTAATAAATGCGGTTCAGTATTAATTAACAAGTTAATAATTCAGTGAGATCAAGTGAGCTGAATGCCTAGCTAGAGGCCGCTTCAGTTCAAGTGGAATTAATGATATTAATCCACAGCTTACTCTTGACTGAACCCGTAGGGTCACACAAATAGTACGTAAACGGATCAAGTATCTAATGGCATTAGATACTCTATCTATGGATATTCGGAATCGACGGATCTTGGTTTCAGTGGGAGCTGAGATCGTCACAAGCAAGAAATGAATACTCCGGAAACGATGATATTTCCGGAAACGGAAATATGGATCGTATCGGAAATATAAATATTATCCAAGTCGTAGATGTTGCCGGAAACGGAAACATGGTACGTATCGGAAAATATTATCGGAAATGGAAATATTGCCAGAATCGGAAATATTGCCGGAAACGGAAATATTGTCAGAATCGGAAATATTATCGGAATCGGAAAATAATTCCGGAAACGGAAATATTAAATATTTGTTCGAAACGGAAATTGATTCCGGAATCGGAAATATTAAATATTGTTCGTATCGGAAATGAATTCCGGAACCGGGAATTTAATCGGAAGCGTATCGTACGAATTAGCATCGGACGAGGCCTGCCGGACGAAGGCCCAGCACGAAGCCGGGCCATCGCCCAGCAAGCCAAACGCGCGCCACAAGCCCAGCCAAGGCAGCGCCCAGGCCTACCGCAAGGCAGGCCCAGCGCGCGCCAAGGCCACGGCTGCGTGGGCCTCGCTGCGTGGGCTGCTGCTCGCACGCACGCGCATGGGCGGCCCTTGTGGCTGCCGTGTGTGTGTGTGTGAGTTTGTGTTCATGCATGATTCCTAAAACTATTAGAGTTAGTGTATGATTAAATTCCTATTCCTAAAAGGATAAATTAATTAATTAGAGTTCTTGTAGGATTCTAAGTTTAATTAATTCGTGTCCTACTAGGATTACAATTCCCTTTCCATAACTCTATAAATACGTGCCTAGGGTCACATATTTTGAGAGATTAATTCAAGTATTCAAAGTGAGTTTTGAGAGAAAAATTCAGCCACATTCCTTGCTCAAAAGTGCCGAAAATTCTAGTACCTTAAGGGCGATTCTAGTTGGTCAATCTTAAGGCGGATCCGGACGTGCTGTGGACTATCTACGGAGGGACGACACTTGGAGTCCTAAAGACTTGTTCTTGTTCGGTTCGGGCGCAGCTAGGGAAGGCACGCAACAAAGAGTATGCATCTAAATTATGCTATATGATTATGTGTAAATAATATGTATTCCTGGGTTAATGGTTGTTTCCGCATGATTTATGTAATATCATATGTATCATAACCTAACATAAAGATCGAGGATGATCTCGCAAAAACAATGCAAAGCAAACCCGCATACAAAAGCAATACCTACAACAGGGGCAACACATCCCAAGCCCAAGATGTCCATGCCGTAGAGGAGACTCCCGCCCGAAGAAGCCCTGGAAGATGGGTCCGAGACCGAAAGTTTGCCCCACTCGGGTCAACTTTGGTACAAGCCTTTGAAAGACTAACCAAACAAGGAAAGTTGAGACCTATAGGCCCCACCCGTAACCCTCCTGTCAAGGGAAAATATTGGGTCGAAGGTACGTACTGCAAATTCCATCAAGGAAATGGGCATGACACTGAAAACTGCTGGAATCTAAAACATACGATCCAGGACATGATAGAGGATGAAGTGATACCTCTCCCTAACGTTGGAAAACCCAACAACAACAAGAGCCCACTCGGCTCTTGTCACATCTCTCTCGACCAACCAGAGAACTTAGACCCCACGGTGTATATTACACCTCAAGGTGCACCACTCGTTGTGGTCCCCATGGATCGAATCGAGAGGGAAGTGTGCGGTGTGTGGGATGATGATGCTGAAGATATTTACCTATCTCAAGTGTCGGGCCAGGACCTCTTTACTGAAACTTGGCCCGGGTATGCTCTCATGGACACCACCCCTCAGGAACCCGAGGTCGACAACCTCACCCGATCCGGAAGGATATACCAACCGGATATTCGCCCACCTCCTATGGACGATATCCCAGTTAGGCAAACTCCTGAGAATGGACGGCACACCACCGTCGTAGAAGTCATTGAAAATCCTCTCTTGAAACAACTGAAAAGAACTAAAGCCGAAATTACCATCTGGGATCTCATGTGTACTTCAAAGGAACATCGCGAAAAGCTTATTCGCTCACTCGACCTCATCTCAGTACCTACAGATATCACACCTGACTCACTGGTTAGCCATGTCACGAGAGATGCTAGAGAAAAGGCCATAGTTTTCACTGACAAAGACTTTCCCAAAGAGGGGGGTGCTCACAATAAAGCCCTTTATCTAGTGGTTGGATGCAAAGGACAAAACATCCCCCTAGCGCTCGTAGATAACGGTTCGGCGGTTAATGTTTGCCCATTACGAACCGCCCATTGCTTGGGGCTAGGAAATGATGACTTCCAAACCTCCACGCAAGGGGTACGAGCTTATGATAACTCCCGAAGGCCTGTGTTGGGAAAAATCAACCTCACCATACAAACCGGGCCTGTGGCACGCACCACGGAGTTTCAAATAATTGACATCAAGCCCACTTTCAACCTCCTCTTGGGGCGACCTTGGCTCCATGACTTAGGAGGTGTGGCTTCTACCTTGCACCAAATGGTTAAACTTAACCATAACGGGGTAATACTAGAAATCCGCGCCCCTCCTCTCGACGTCAGTTGTACTATGGTTGGAACGGCCGAAACTGCAGACGACCTTTACGGGTTTCAAATGGAAGAAACAATCCAGTTCATCGAAGATTATGATCCAGCATTCCTAGACCCGCATGCATCCCGAGTCATCCCTAGAATGTTGTTAGCTCAAGGTTATTTCCCTGGAACCCCATTGGGCATAAGGAAGAAGGAATGCACATTCCATCCTTTACCCAACAAATCTACTCCCTTTGGCTTAGGCTATGAACCAATGGAGGAAGATATTGCTGACCGCCTGTCTAGGCTACGCCTTAACAAGGCCAAACAAACCACCCTCCTTCCCCCATATCAAAGAACCCTTAACGGGATGTTCGTTCGGGAAGGAGAAGGACACCCATGCTGTGATTTCCCTGAACCCTTCGTTCAGGATGGCTTGCTAAAACCAGGATTTGAAATCTTCCATGACTGCCACACCTTGGATGAGGCACCCCACCTCACCAAGACTAAAACAGCTGAAATATTGGACGACCAGGCTCTATGGACATTGTTTAACGAATCGAGGCCTATGGAGGACGAGACTGTGACGACTACCCTAGCTTTACAAGATGAAGGTTTCGATCCAACCCGGTTAATCGCTCCTGCATCAACACTAGAAGAGATCGAGAACGGATGGGTGAAGACATATCAGTGGGTCAATGCAAAAGGAATAGAATTCAAGATGAGTACCGGTGAAGGACCAAAGTTTTACGAGACTAAAACCAAGGCTTGAGCCACATAGGGCACCGTAGTAAAAAACGCCTAGTAGTTCTTTAGATTGGTAGAAAAATAATAAAGACTTTAGATGGTCCTAAGACCCCTTAGAATATAGGTCAAGTTTGTTTCAGTATGTTTTCCTTACTTTCCAAATTAATAAAGGCGTAATATTTCTCCTAAAATTTTATTCTAACACTAAGTAAACACCAAATGTACTTGCAAAATACAAAAATAAAGAGGCGGCCCACTCTAGGCCCAACAAACGAGGCCCATTCGGTCTTGAAATAGTGCCATGGGAACCAGTTCCCGAAACCCACAAAATAAACAGCACCATCCCATTCATATCCCCAAAACCTAAAAAGTCAACCAGTGTCATCATAAGAGTCAATCCATGCAACCCAAAGAAATCAAAGGAAATCAAAATCCAAAACCATGCAAATGTTACCAAAAAAACAGATTTATAAAACATAATTCCATCATACCCTTCACTAACAACACGCACTTCAACCCACCTCAAAAGCCTACACAAAGATCTTCATATCTTCCACACCCTAACTCCATTTTCAAAGTCGTTTCGTGTCACGGATAGAAAAAATTAATCCGGACAAAAATGCATCTCACGCTAACAGTCAAAAAGCCTCCGAAATAGCCTCAAAATTGAAGAGCTAGTAAGAATATCCTGCCTCTGGAGTTATCGAAGAGCGAGTACTCCTCTCGGTAGTTACAGTCCCCCGAACCCTCAATCTCTACCTTGCGGGTGTATGTTGAGAAATCCCCACACCAGGGATCACAAGGGAACCTACGGCCATCGTGGTCAAACATAATTGCACTCCCTTTATGTCACGATAACCGGGTTTTGTCAGTTTTTCTCATTGTCGTTAAAAACTGAATGACGACTCCTATATTACTAGTCAATTGGGTGTAAACTCACAGGAAATCCAATTACACTTGATTTGACAAAAAGAAGCGTCACACCCATGAGGGACGAGGTAACGCAATAGCCTCGTACTTTTTCGACCCCCTCACACACCTCCCGGTTCGCGATGGGTCTCCTTAGTCCCAACTCCCAAGATGAAACATGCCAAGGGAGCCGAGATTCGTTATGCGGTTCTGTCCGTTCACATTAATATGCTAATTTTCAGGTCGTCCCAACTTGATAAGGAAATAAACGCGGAGTAGGATCGTTTCACCCTTCGGCTATTTTGATTACCTACGAGCACGAGTATTTCATTAACGCTCCCCAGCGGAGTCGCCACTGTGAGGGGGTCGAAAAAGCACGAGGCTAATGCATGACCTCGTCCCTCGTGGGCGTGACGTCGTCAGATCAAGTGTAGTTAGATTTCCTGTGAGTTTACACCCAATCGACTAGTAATATAGAAGTCGCCATTCAGCTTTTAACGACAATGAGAAAAACTGACAAAACCCGGTTATCGTGACATAAAGGGAGTGCAATTATGTTCAACCACGACGGTCATAGGTTCCCTTGTGATCCCTGGTGTGGGGATCGCTCAACGTACACCCGCAGGGCAGAGATTGAGAGTTCGGGGGACTGTAACTACCGAGAGGAGTGCTTATCGATAACTCCAGAGGAAGGTTATCCTTACTAGCTCAGCATAAATAATTGAAGGGACATGCGTTTAAACTATTAAACTACTCTGAATTGATTTTAGCAATATGCAACACATAATACTAAATCGATCATGATTATCTTATTTAGATTGATCTAAGGTACCTAGCATGATAATTCAATTGTCCAAGGTATTATCTTTATTAGGCGTGATAGATCAATCAAATTAATAGTTTAACAATTTTATAAAAGGGTGATGAAAGCGATTAAATCATGCGAAGGGACACATTACAACGCACCCTTGAGAGGTGCGTCACGGTTCTCAGAAAACTAACCACTTGGCTTTGCTATTTCTCCTTTTATTTAACGAATCTCGGGTTTCTGAGCAGTGTTCCAGTATTTAGGCTTAATTCATCAGCTACAAGGGACAGGATACGTTATGTTCAACTTTTGGGTCGATTGCGACAGAACGCAGGATCAATTTCGCAGCGTGAGGCTTAGGCTTAGGGTTGGAGTCAATACTCTGATTATGAATTGTGTGTTCTGTTCACGTCGGTTTTGAGGCTGTATTTATAGGGAAAGAGCTTGTGGAAAGATAGATCTTTGGAATGCGAACCCAAAGAGAATTCGGAGACGACACGGCCCCAGGTATTTTCAGCGCCCAGGGCCGGGCGCCGAAGATTTCGGGGCCCAGAACCAGGCGTTGAAAATAGGATCTGAGTCGTGCTTTTTGTCAGATTTGGACTCTTAATCACGGAGCTTTTTGAGACTTATCCGAGTTTCTTAGTGCGTATCAACTTATGACGGAATGCGTCTGGGCCCGTTACGAACTCTAGGTTCGTTAGGAATTTAATTAATACGTAACTCTTATTTCCGAATTATAGCAGGAATATAATTTCTTTGCCAATTCTATCTCTTTTAGGACTTATGTTGGAGTGCAACACCTAATTCTGACAGATTTCTATCTTTTATGTCTTGCCACTTTTAACAACTACCCGTTATGGAAGTTACCTTTTTTAGCAGGTTTCTATAAATAGCAGGTTTGGCTGAAATGAAAAGGGTGATCGAGATTCGTTATTTTATAGGAGATGCGTTGCCAAGTGGAGATTTATGTTCTCATCATCGAACCTTCCCTTTCGGGAATGGGGACAAAAGTAGGTGTCTACAGTTAGCCCCCACTTTGAATGAGTCTTGGAGTAAGACGATGGTTAAAGTATTAGACGGAGTGCGTCATACAAGTCATGGTGTATGTGACCTGTTTTGCGAGGGTCTCACGAGCCCCCGAGTGATAACATTTGACTTAAGGGTCATCACTTGAATTGTTAACACATTCCTCACGTGTCATTGGAATTTGTTAAATATGGAAACTTCCTCACTTTGTCATTGGAAGTACCCACAGATGTATAGAAACTCCCTCACTTTGTCATTGGAAGTATCTACAGACGTTTTCGAAATCAAAGCTATAAAGTGTAACCAGGCCTGGCCAAGCCCGATCACGAGGTAAAAAATATTTTTAAGTTTCTCATTTTCAGGGTTAGCTAAACAAGAAAACCCCCTTTGTTTTTATAGGACGTAAAACGAAGGAAAATCCAGCACATCGCTCTTTTTTGGAAAAGCGGAAAACCAATCCTTTGATTTTTGGAAAAGGGAAACCATCTTTTGATTTTTTGAAAAAGATAAACCATCTTTGATTTTTGGAAAAAGATAAACCATCTTTTGATTTTTGGAAAAAGATAAACCATCTTTTGATTTTTGGAAAAAGATAAACCATCCTTTGATTTTTGGAAAAGGATAAACCGGGAAGAAGGTATTGCTGCAATAAGTAAGGACCTGCGCGGGTAGTGGCGCAGACCCCGCCCGCTGAAGGTGGGCGAGCCTGTCCTGCTGAGGTTGGACGCCCCTTCCGATAGAAGTGGACGAAACTGTTTTGATGTTTCGAAAACAAGGACCTACGCGGTTTGTGACGTAGACCCCGCCGGCTGAAGATGGCGAGCCTGTTTTTTGAAGATTTTATCTTTTTATTATTTTTGTTTTCGAAAACTGAGGACCTGAGCGTTTAGTGACACAGACCCCGCCCGCTAAAGGTGGGCGAACCTGAATTTGTTTTTTTTTATTTATTTGGGACTCGCATGGTTCTGACGTGATCCTGCCTGATCGAAGTGGGCCAGAATCTATTTCATTTATCCTTGGGATTTCTTTTGAGAAATTTTTATTCATTCTTGTAAGAGCGAGTTCTCTCGAGAAATGCTCGGGTTTAGTTGCAACCTGAATGTGGGTTGGCAACGTGTCTAAATGGACCATCGTTTAATGGCTGTTTGCCTTTCATGGTTTCGAACAAGTCTTTGCGGCCCATAGGATGTATGTCACCGTTTAGAACTGGATTAGTTGTGCCATTACTTGGGTCCTTGCAAAATGACTGGTGGGACCATATGTGAATGTTAACGGAGACCTTTGCCTTGAGGTCGAGTCCGTTTTTGAATTTGTCCAAGCACGGGACGCAGCCTGGAAGCGTTGTTTCAAAGTTGCATCGTTTATTTTCTTTCTTTCGAGCCCCCAAGCATTCGTACTTGATGGTTGATCTTTGCCAAGAAAAGTGCGTATTTTATAACGTCCTTGATCGTGTTTGGGATCGTACTCGTAAGTGCGAGCGACCTTGGTAGTGGTATGCTACTTTGATGAAATCGTGGAGTGCGACTTTATTTTCCGGGCGACAAAGTTTGCTTCATTTTTCAATGATTAACACATCGAGCTTACTTCGGCCCGGTTGATCTTTTTGACAAATAAACGCTTTTAATTTGAGAAACCAACGACGTAATGATTTTTTTTGTTTCGGAGAATGACCTGGATTATTATATGTCTTTTTTATTGCTTTGAAAAATTTACACATATTTTTTGAGACGAGTCTAAGTTTCGACATTTGCTTTCATTATTTGGGCTCTAAAAGTGCTTTGGGCTTGATCTTGATTACAACAGGGCCCCGTGTTTACTAACACGGTTTTAGGCATTTTCCTGGTTCGCGTTTTGGAATAGTTGGGCCTTGGGCTGCATTTTCATCGCCCCGGGCCAGGCGTTAGATATTTCGGCGCCCAGCCCCGGGCGCTGAAAATGCTGCCTTAGCAGCCCTTTTTTTATTTTTCGAGATTTCTCAACGCGTTTCCGAATGGGATCAGGATGATTTCGTGTATATATAGGGGGTTAAGTACGTTTTTTCTTTTCCACCACTGCCAACTTCTTCTCCCTACAATTATCTAGCTTTATTTTTTTTACTCTTGCCATGCCGATTCCTCCCTTTTCCCTCCAACGAGTTGTTAGGCGCTGGCTTAGAGCCTTTAATCCCACAGAAAAGGTTTTGTTGAAAGGATACCACTTAGAGGCACTTTTAGGCTTACAACAAATTAACATTGATTATAACTTTTTGTATGCCGCCCTAACCTTTTGGGATTCTGATCACCATGTTTTTGTTTTTCGGGGCAATGAGGTATGCTCTTTGCCAGATAAATTTGCCGCAATCCTGGGTTATCCTACCAATGCCACTCCTGCTACCCCTGGCACTGTTGAAGAGGGTAAAACAACTATGGGGGCTTTCCTATGACTAGATGATGACACGCTTGCTGAGATTATTGTGGGTGATAAGGTTAATTTGGCGAAACTTGCAAAACATCACTTTAGGCCTAGTAAAAATATGACTGAACAGAAATTGAATATCCGGGCACTTGTATTCTGCTTGTTGAACCACTATTTACTGTCGAATAACAATGGTGAGTTTGGCGACATAAGGTTGATTCCCCTGATCAGTCAGATGGAGAGTTGCTATTCTATTATGCCGTTGATTGTTGCTGAGACCTTGTTGGGTGCGGATGAGTTAAAGAAGGATGCCAAGTCCAAAAATTTTAAGGGGAGCCCCCTATTGCTGCAGGTAATTGATCGTTTATTTGCGCGCATATGATTGTTATTTTTTTCTTTGTTTGCCTCTGCCTGGAGCTGATTTTCAGCGCCCAGGGATGGGCGTCGGTAATTCTGGCGCCTGGTCCTGGGCGTTGAAAATGCGTCCCAGGCCTTATTATTTTTCTGATCGTACCCATTTTTTTTTTGCAGACTTGGCTAATGGAACGACTTAGGCTTCTAGAAGCTCCTGCCGATCCTAAATGTTATCGCCCTATAGCCTTAGGCAACCGAAAGTATTTGCACCAAGGCCAGGACGAGGCCGAATGGGCCTCCTATTTTATTCATGGCACATGCTCTATTAAGTGGGTGGTACCGTGGTGGGGTTTGACTAATATGACGGGGGGTTCCGAGGCGGTAATTCATGTTTCTTTGTTGGGATTATCTCGGCCTGTTTACATCTTTCCTTACCGAGTCATGCGACAATACGGCTTAAGGCAAACTATCCCATTTGCTGATACGGTACCACCTAAAGTAGCGGTTTTTTCACGAGCACGGGTTCAAGCGTGGGCTAAGTATTATGGTGGCCTCCCGCGTTGGACCGTGACTACAGATGGTTTTGTGGGTCTTTCCGAGAATTATAAGTTGTGGATGAGTTCCGATGATAAGGCTGTGAGAACTAAGGCTCGAAATGAAGAGCCGGCTGAACTTTTGATACCTCGAGGTAGGGCTAAGTATGAAAACCGTAATCCTGCTAACTCTCGTGAAAATGGCATTAAGACTGTGAAAGCTCGTCCTGATCGAAAGCGAAAGGAAATTTCTCCCCGTTCCAGTTCTAGGCCTAAAAAGGTACCTAACATGAAGGGGCCTGCTATCCCCAAAAGAAATGGAAGCTCTCGCGGAGATCGTCGCCGGAATAATGTATGGGTTAGGAAAGTTCAGCCCCCGGTAGAACCAGTGGCTAATCCAACTGATGTTGATAATCCTTCTCCTCCCATTATTTGTGCCCTTGAGGTTGAGCGGGCTATAGTTGTTCAAACTGAAAATGTTTCTGAGGCCTTGGCATCCTTGGAAGTTAGTGTCAAGGAGCCTGTTCTTATGGAGATCGACATAGGGGTAGCGCAGAAGCCTGTGGGGGTAGACCCTGCGAACATTGCCCTCTACAACACTCTATTCGATAATCCGGAAGAACTCAAGTAGTGTAGTTCTTGCTAGGGTGTAGATGCCCTTTATTTATTTCAGTTGTGTTTGTTTTTCATTCCTTGGCACTTTTGTTTTCCTTCTTATTATTTTTAAATATTAATAAAGGCGTGATTTTATTTTTCTGGTTTCTTTGCTTTCTTGTTCTCGCTTTGCTTCTCCTTTTTTATTCGCTCATTTCCAACACTTATGCACATTATATATTTTTTGACTGGACCGAATCCATAAATGGGATTGCCTACGTATCCTTGTTAAATAACTTTAACTTAGAGTCAGGTCGCGCGTAGTTCTAGGTAGAATGAATTTTAGGATGCCGGATTCGATAAGTATGTTCTGAGATGGAAACATATTATTTGAAACGGTAGAATAGGCGATGTTTATTTTGATCTGCTGCTTTGCCGTAAGTCGAAATTTGCTTCATGATTTTTTTTTGAGTACATGTGTTTTGCGCATTGTTTGAGTACATCTACAAATAGGCTATATTTTTTAGTGCATGTATTTTGCGCATCGTTTTCTTTTCATGTTTTTTTTGTGGTATGTATATCTGAATACGTGAACACATGTTGTACCCCCCAAGTGTTTGTTATTTTTCCGTGTATGTGCGGATAAAATGACGAGCACTTCTGGGTAACTTTGGCAAGCAGAGAATTTCAACGCCCAGACTGGGGCGCTAATGATTTCGGCGCCCAGCTTTGGGCGCTGAAAATGATTTCTGGGTTGATTTTTGGGCGTGTTGCTTCTTTTCTTTCACATGTTTTCTTGCTTTTATTTCTTTTTTGTTCTTACTTTTTATTCGTCAGAAATCAATTTTGACACTATTTCGGAAGCTTTTTGGACTGTTAGCGTGAGATGCATTTTTGTCCGGATTAATTTTATCTATTCGTGACTCAAAACGGCTTTGAAAATGGAGTTAAGGTGTGAAAGATGTGAAGATCTTTGTGTAGGGTTTTTGGGTGGGTTGAGGTGCGTGTTGTTAATGGTGGGAATGATGGGTTCATGTTTTATGAATTTTTTTGTTGAACAACATTTGCATTGTTTGATTTTATTTTTATTTTTTCTTTGGGTTGCACGGGTTGACTTTTATGATTGCACAGATTGACTTTTATGTCTTGGAGGTACGGTTTATTTTGTGGATTTCGAGAATTGGTTTTGATGTCATGATTCAAGGCCGAGTGGGCCTCGCTATTGGGCCTAAAGTGGGCCGCTTCCTTATATTTTTCGATTTTGTTTTTGCAAATATGATTAGTGCTTGTTTAGTGTTAGAGCAATTTTTTAGGAGAAATCTTACGCCTTTATTAATTTGGAAAGTAAGGAAAACACACCGAAATAAATTAACGTATATTCTAAGGGGTCTTAGGACCATCTCTAGAGTTTTATTTTTTCTATCATCTAAAGAACTACTAGGCGTTTTGCTAAAGTGCTCTCTATAGCTCAAGCCTTTGGTTTAGTCTCGTAGAATTTTGGTCCTTCGCCTGTACTCATCTTGAACTCTATTCCCTTTGCATTGACCCACTGATATGTCTTCACCCATCCGTTCTCGGTCTCTTCTGGTGTTGATATAGGAGTGATTAACCGGGTTGGATTGAAACCTTCATCTTCTAGGGCTAGGGTGGTTATTACAGTCTCGTCCTCCATTGGCCTCGATTCGTTAAACAATGTCCATAGAGCTTGGTTGTCTAATATTTCAGCTGTTTCAGTCTTGGTGAGGTGGGGTGCCTCATCCATAGTATGACAGTCAGGGAAAATCTCAAATCCGGGTTTTAGCAGGCCATTCTGAACAAAGGGCTCAGGGAAGTCGCAGCATGGGTGTTCTTCTCCTTCTCGGACAAACATACCGTTAAGGGTTCTTTGGTATGGGGGAAGAAGGGTGGTTTGTTTTGTCTTGGCTGGCTTAATGCGTAGCCTAGACAAGTGGTCAGCAATATCTTCCTCCGTTGGTGTATGGCCTAGACCAAAGGGAGTAGTTTTGTTGGGTGGGGGATGGAACATGTTGTTCTTCTTCCTTATGCCCAATGGAGTTCCCGGGAAATAGCCTTGAGCTAGCAACATTTTAGGGATGACCCGGGACGCTCGCGGATCTAGAAATGCTAAATTGTAGTTCTCAATGACTTGGATGACTTCATCCACTTGAAAGCCGTAAAGGTCTTCTGCAGCATCGGTCGTTCCGACCATAGTACAACTGACGTCGAGAGGAGGGGTGCGTATTTCCAGAATTACCCAGTAATGGTTAAGTTTAACCATTTGGTGCAAGGTAGAAGCCACGCCTCCTAAGTCATGGAGCCAAGGGCGCCCTAAGAGGAGGTTGAAAGTGGGCTTGATGTCAATTATCTGAAACTCTGTGGTGTGTGCCACAGGCCCGATTTGTATTGTGAGGTTGATTTTTCCCAACACAGGCCTTCGAGAGTTATCATAGGCTCGCACCCCTTGCGTGGAGGTTTGGAAGTCATCATTTCCTAGCCCCAAGCAATGGGCAAACATTTACAGCCGAACCGTTATCTACGAGTGCTAGGGGGATGTTTTGTCCTTTGCATCCAACCACTAGATAGAGAGCCTTATTGTGGGCGCCTCCTTCTTTAGGTAAGTCTTTGTCAGTAAAAACTATTGCTTTTTCCTCAACATCTCTCGTGACGTGGCTAACCAACGAGTCAGGTGTGATGTCCGTAGGGACTGAGATGAGGTCAAGTGAGCGAATAAGTTTTTCACGATGTTCCTTTCAAGTGCACATGAGATCCCAGATGGTAATCTCGGCTTTGGTTCTTTTTAGTTGCTTCAAGAGAGGATTTTCGATGACTTCTGCGATGGTGGTGTGCCGCGCGTTTTCAGGAGTCTGTATGACTGGGATGTCGTCCATAGGGGGTGGGCGAATATCCTGTTGGTATACCCTTTCGGACCGAGTGAGATTTTCAACTTCGGGCTCTTGAGGGGTGGTGTCAATGGGAGCATGCCCGAGCCAAGTTTCGGTAAAGAGGTCCTGGCCCGATACTTGGGATAGGTAGATATCTTCAGCATCATCATCCCACACACCGCACACTTCTCTCTCGATTTGACCTATAGGGACCATGGCGAGTGGTGCACCTTGGGGCGTAATATACACCGTAGGGTCAAAGTTCATATTTTCCGGTTGATCGAGAGAGATGTGACAAGAGCCGAGTGGGCTCTTGTTGTTGTTGGGTTTGCCAACGTTAGGGAGGGGTATTATTTCATCCTCTATCATATCCTGGATCGTGTTTTTTAGATTCCAGCAGTTTTCGGTATCATGCCCATTTCCTTGATGGAACTCGCAGCGGGCGCCCTCGACCCAGTATTTATTTTTGAATGGAGGGTCGGGTGTGGGGCCTATGGGCCTTAGTTTTCCTTGTTTGGTTAGTCTTTGGAAGGCTTGTACTAGAGTCGACCCGAGTGGGGCAAACTTTCGGTCTCGGGTCCACCTCCCGGGGCTCCTTCGGGTTGGGGTTTCTTCTACGGCGTGGACCTCTTGGGCTTGAGGCGTGTGGCCCCTGTTGTAGGTATTACTTTTGTATGCAGGCTTGCTTTGTTCTGTTTTTGTGAGGTCATCCTCGATCTTTATTCCTACATCGTAAACCCTCTTGAAGGTATCAAGGCCCAAGTATCTAAGATGTTGTTTATAAGCTGGGTCAAGGTTGTCAATGAATTTTTGGACCAATTCAGTTTCGGGAGGCCTATTGATTAGTTGGGCCGCTTGGTCCCTCCATCTAGCAAAGTAGGTCGTGAAACCTTCATTTTTCTTTTGGAAGAGGACTTCCATCTCGCGCATGGTGACTTGAAAATCCATGTTCGACGAGTATTGCTTGATGAAGACATTGACAAAGTCCTCCCAAGTGGGGAAGAGCTTAGGGTCCTAGTGGTAGTACCATTTGAGTGGCACAGGTTCCAAGGACAAGGGAAAGGCAGGCAGATACATGGGCTTGTCCACACCTTTCAAGTTCATGGCATTCACAAAGCTCAAGAGATGATCACGGGGATTGTCCGTGGCTTTGAACTTCGGTAAGTCGGATGAACTAAACTTTTCCGGTAGTTTGCCGGGAAAAGGTTCAGGATCGAGGGAGAAATACTTGCTCCCCATAGTTTGCTGCAGAACCATTTTTTCGATCTTCTTCTCGTTATCGAGGTCATGTTTGGCTTGCGCAACCGCTAAGGATTTATTTTCCATTTTCAGTTGATTCATAAGTAGGGTCATTTGGGCCATTTGATCCCGCAGCTCTTCCATGGACATGTTTGAGGGTGCGAATCGAGGTTGGGGAATCGGAGATCCTTGAAAGGGGGAGTGACGGATGGAGCTTGGAGTTGCTAAACCTTGTGTTGGTGATGTATCTTCGAGACGTACTAACCTTTGATTTTCAGATCGACGCCAAGTGGCAGAACCAGCCCTATGCATAAGACAAACTAAAGTTTAGGCCCAAAGTTAAGCATTACTTAGTCTAGACTTTTGACTCTTCCTATCGGTTTTCTATTTTCACTCTTGTTGGTATATTTTGGCTTTTCTTTTGGTCATTCTTTAGATCTTCGAAACACTTGCCCGCGTGACATTCAAAGTTACATTTATTGGCATGCTTGGTTTTGGTGCCGAACATTGTCGTCATAGGAGGCCTAATGACGACGCAAAGAGTTGTTTATTTTATAAGTCGTTTTTAGAATTGAGTGCCTTTTCCGTACGCCCTCGTAGCAAATTTGTTACGATTTTTTTTTATTGCTACGTATATTTTTTGCGCAGGCACCGAGGCTGCGGCGCCTGGCCAAAAGGCCAAGCAGCAACTTCAGCGCCCAGCAAAGGGTGTTGAAATAATTGGCGACCAGCCAGGGGCGCTGAAAATGCGTCCCTGACTGGTACTCGTATTCTGTTTGTCTATTTTTTCCGTACATGCGACTTATGTTTGCGTGCTTGCCTAATAACGTCCTTTACGCGTTGTGCAGCGTTGTGGGATCCGTTAAAGGCCATCCTAGGCGTCGCTTATTTTTGTTGCGATCGCCCGGGGTTGCGGAACACGTATTTTGGTATAACTCTTTGGCCAATCGGTGTTTATGAATGTTTGGGCAATTTTTAGGGTCATTGGTTTTCTAGCGTTATTTATCACACACAATCACAACATAATCACGTAATTCGCTACACATAACTAACTTTCCAACATGAAGCAAAAATAATATGTCACGTAGTTTATGATAGGATTCTATGGATAATATTTGCGCCTGGCTTGGTACCGCTTCTATCGTAGATCCAACACATGCCCCGGTCGAGGTAGTGCATTCAACAGATCATCCCAAGAGGCCAATCACGATGTAAGCCAAGGGGGCATGCACCAATGAGAGGGACCTTAGTGGGCGAGCGATTGGGTTTGGGACGGGTGTACTACTAGCGACAAGTGCCGAGTGGACAACATTCGAAGGGTATGCACCCCCCGGTTGGCGATGGGTCTCCTTAGTCCCAACTCCCGAGATGAAACATGCCAAGGGAGCCGAGATTCGTTATGCGGTTCTGTCCGTTCACATTAATATGCTGATTTTCAGGTCGTCCCAACTTGATAAGGAAATAAACGCGGAGTAGGATCGTTTCACCCTTTGGCTATTTTGATTACCTACGAGCACGAGTATTTCATTAACGTTCCCCAGCGGAGTCGCCACTGTGAGGGGGTCGAAAAAGCACGAGGCTAATGCATGACCTCGTCCCTCGTGGGCGTGACGTCGTCAGATCAAGTGTAGTTAGATTTCCTGTGAGTTTACACCCAATCGACTAGTAATATAGGAGTCGCCATTCAGTTTTTAACGACAATGAGAAAAACTGACAAAACCCGGTTATCGTGACATAAAGGGAGTGCAATTATGTTCGACCACGACGGCCATAGGTTCCCTTGTGATCCCTGGTGTGGGGATCGCTCAACGTACACCCGCAGGGCAGAGATTGAGAGTTCGGGGGACTGTAACTACCGAGAGGAGTGCTCATCGATAACTCCAGAGGCAGGTTATCCTTACTAGCTCAGCATAAATAATTGAAGGGACATGCGTTTAAACTATTAAACTACTCTGAATTGATTTTAGCAATATGCAACACATAATACTAAATCGATCGTGATTATCTTATTTAGATTGATTTAAGGTACCTAGCATGATAATTCAATTGTCCAAGGTATTATCTTTATTAGGCGTGATAGATCAATCAAATTAATAGTTTAACAATTTTATAAAAGGGTGATGAAAGCGATTAAATCATGCGAAGGGACACATTACAACGCACCCTTGAGAGGTGCGTCACGGTTCTCAGAAAACTAACCACTTGGCTTTGCTATTTCTCCTTTTATTTAACGAATCTCGGGTTTCTGAGCAGTGTTCCAGTATTTAGGCTTAATTCATCAGCTACAAGGGACAGGATACGTTATGTTCAACTTTTGGGTCGATTGCGACAGAACGCGGGATCAATTTCGCAGCGTGAGGCTTAGGCTTAGGGTTGGAGTCAATACTCAGATTATGAATTGTGTGTTCTATTCACGTCGGTTTTGAGGCTGTATTTATAGGGAAAGAGTTTGTGGAAAGATAGATCTTTGGAATGCGAACCCAAAGAGAATTCGGAGACGACACGGCCCCAGGTATTTTCAGCGCCCAGGGCCGGGCGCCGAAGATTTCGGCGCCCAGACCCAGGCGTTGAAAATAGGATCTGAGCCGTGCTTTTTGTCAGATTTGGACTCTTAATCACGGAGATTTATGAGACTTATCCGAGTTTCTTAGTGCGTATCAACTTATGACGGAATGCGTCTGGGCCCATTACGAACTCTAGGTTCGTTAGGAATTTAATTAATACGTAACTCTTATTTCCGAATTATAGCAGGAATAGAATTCCTTTGCCAATTCTATCTCTTTTAGGACTTATGTTGGAGTGCAACACCTAATTCTGACATATTTCTATCTTTTATGTCTTGCCACTTTTAACAACAACCCATTATGGCAGTTACCTTTTTTGGCAGGTTTCTATAAATAGCAGGTTTGGCTAAAATGAAAAGGGTGATCGAGATTCGTTATTTTATAGGAGATGCGTTGCCAAGTGGAGATTTATGTTCTCATCATCGAACCTTCCCTTTCGGGAATGGGGACAAAAGTAGGTGTCTACACCAGTAAGTTATTTTTTATGAAAAAATTGAATCTATTTATTATTTAGCTTGTGTATCTATTATTCAAAATCATATGATTTGTTAAGTTTAAACCGTTTTTGTGGAATCTATGCATCTACATATTATTTAACACGAGGAACCAATATGGTTTCTTGTAAGTGTAAAATTACAAGAATTTTCAATTATTCGAATTGAATAGTTCTCCAAACTTATACATTACTATTGTTATTACTATTTCTTTATAGTGGAACATATTACAATAAGTTCTGAATTAATATTTTCGCTGACAATCAAATAGCTGCACATGATTTAAACTTTATCTCTGTTATTTCAGAAAATAGAAATTTCTATTTATTATATAAATGATATTTAACTCTATATAATAACATGAATATGGTTGAAACCTTGTACTATCGGGTTTTTGGGTTTTCTAGTGAGTTGTTTTTTCCATGAAATAAACAAATATGAATCTATTATTTTAACTTGTATATATCTATTATTCAAAATCATATTATTTAACTATATATAATAACAGAAATACGGATGAAATCATTTACAACAGTGTTTTTGTGCTTTCCAATAAGTTATTTTTTATGAAAAAATTTGAATCAATTTATTATTTATCTTGTATATATCTATTATTTAAAATCATATTATTTAACTATATGTAAAAACAGAAATACAGATGAAATTATTTACAACAATATTTTTGTGCTTTCCAGTAAGTTAATTTTTATGAAAAAAATTGAGAATCTATTTATTATTTAGCTTGTGTATCTATTATTCAAAATCATATGATTGTTAAGTTTTAAACCGTTCTTGTGGAATCTATGCATTTACATATTATTTAACACGAGGAACCATTATGATTTCTTGTAAGTGTAAAAATACAAGGATTCAATTATTCGAAATGAATAGTTCTCCAACCTCATATATTAATATTGTTATTACTATTCCTTTATAGTGGAACATATGACAATAAGTTCTGAATTAATATTTTCGCTGACAAACAAATAGATGCACATGATTTAAACTTTATCTCTGTTATTTCAGAAAATAGAAATTTCTATTTATAATATAAATGATATTTAACTCTATATAATAACATGAATATGGTTGAAACCTTGTACTATCGGGTTTTTTGGGCTTTCTAGTGAGTTATTTTTTCCATGAAATAAACAAATTTGAATCTATTATTATTTAGCTTGTATATATCTATTATTCAAAATCATATTATTTAACTATATATAATAACATAAATACAGATGAAATCATTTACAACAGTGTTTTTGTGCTTTCCAGTAAGTTATTTTTTATGAAAAAAATTGAATCAACTTATTACTTAGCTTGTGTATCTATTATTCAAAATCATATGATTTGTTAAGTTTAAACAGTTCTTGTGGAATCTATGCATTTACATATTATTTAACACGAGGAACCAATATGGTTTCTTGGAAGTGTGAAAATACAACCTTTCAATTATTCGAATTCAATAGTTCTCAAAAATCATATATCTCTATTCTATAAGGGAACACCTGAGGTCAATTTAGTAATTGAACTTTTGGTGTCCCCTATTGAATAGACAACAATACCCTTTGATGCCTCTTTACAAAATACAGATTAAAATAACTGAAACTTTTTTTTACCAAATTAAATTAATTTAGAAAACGTATCTAACGCTAATCATCAATAACGAAATTCTAACGTACATAGTCAATCAATTATGAAAATTTACAGCAAAGAAAACAATTAATCCATACAGCTAACTGATTTTTTAATCAAATTGAATTAATTTACAAAATTGACTATTTAATACTAATCATCAATCAAGAAATTCTAACATATAGAATCAATCAATTGTGAAAATTTACAGCAAATAAGTCAATAACAATTAATCCCTACACAAATAAGTCAATAACAATTAATCCCTACACAAATAAGTCAATAACAATTAATCCCTACACCTGCAAGAAAGCAAATTACAAAGTCAAAAAATCAAAAAAAAAAACGGAGTACTTAATTACAGTTGTAAATCACGCCGGAAATATCTCTCATTTTCCTTTAGGAAACAATTAACAATCCTTATAAATATTCCTCCACTACAAATCAAAAGAAGATCGTGATAAAGTACAATTCTCAAATTTAACAGATAAATAAAATTAGACATCACAACCACCATCAGCGGCGGAACGATGCAGGAAACCCCAATAATGGTTAGCCTAAATAAGAAGAGTGGGAAGCCATACCTGATCATGCATGTCGTAATTGGGTAGTGATCAAATCATTGTCTTTCCACCCTTTCTTATTTGAAGATCAAGGCTTTCCTAAATCAAATTCCAAACTTGGCGATTTGAACTCCACACGATCTCAACAGCATAGAAAAGTTAATTGGAGAGGAGGATGACAGAGTTGCGTCGTTACATAGTTAAGAGTTGAGTTCTCTTGAGAGGACACAACGGGGAGCAGAGATTAATTGGTGGGACTATTGTCACCATCTTTGGGCAGATCTCCTTCTTAATTGATGTTGATGGTGGTGTTGTTGTCGACAAAGAGGAGAGAGTGACGAAGAGGCGAGAGAAAGGGATTAGACGATTGTGGATGATGACAACTCTTCACTCCTTTAGTGCTCTCTAATTTTTGAGTCTTAATTAAGGGTCTTTAGTTTTTTACTCCTTTAGTGCTCTTTAATTTTTGACTTATATACGACCATTTTCTAGAATATATGAGGTGAAGTATAGTTTTTGTCTTTATTAAGACAAGTTTGATTGAAGTAATTTGGTGAGATAATATTGATAAGGTAATAAAAATATTTAATTAAAAAAACTTAATAATATCGATAAAATGATACGTCTTTTTACAAATGTATAAAAATGAAGATCAAGGTATGTAATATCAAAATACGACAAATGTAATCACATGATAACATATAATGGAAAGAAAAGAGGATTAATGTTGTAACTATTCTAAGGTACTCAGTACGAATCGAAAAGTTCTTTATTCTTGAACTCACGTGATAATATAAAATATCTAAATTAATATCTGATTTTTTAAAGGAATTTTTTTATCTGATTATAGGTCAAATATTGCTTCAACTTATGCTATCTGATAAAAGTGATCATTTGAAAGTAACGGTACTATAAGACCTTGCACAACACATTTTAGACTACTTAGCTACTAAAATAAAATCATTACTTTTTTTTCTTCTAAAGAAAATAAAATTAATCCTTCAACAGGCTTCAATCTACTATGACTACATAAACTTATAATTTTAATTACCTCATATTTTATTTAAAATTAAAAGGAAAATTGTTAACGTTTATTCACCTTAATGGACACAATAGTCCGGGTAATGGAAAAAGAATTCTCAAACTTCAGAAGCTTTTTCGTGGGCTACCTCCACCAATATTTGAAGATTTTAATCTAGGATTTTTATACTTAATGTTAGTTATGTGATGCACATTAATTGGGCGAAGGAGTGCGCGCATGTGGTTAGGCAAGTACATTGTGAGAAAAATAAATTGCGAAACACACTATTTTATACTATGTAAGTGTTAATTTATTTATTTCGGTATTACAATTAAGATTTTTCAATGTGTACGGGAATAAGTATTATATTATTTCTGGAATTAGATTTTATTAAGTAGAAATGATGTCTATTGCAAATAATTTTTCTTGCCTATTATTTATGGTGATTAGTTGTAACAACACATTTTTTTTAGTTTTTATATAATCTCGCACGCATCGCGTGCATATAAGACTAGTTCCTTTATAGTGGAACATATTACAATATTAGTTATGAAATAACATATTAAAGTTGCGGAAATTTAAAGTACACGACTTTGTGGTTATATGCTACTCTGTGACGGGGAAATTTAGAGTCTCTCAACAACCAACGAGAGTTGATTGGAAACAATGATGAATTCGCGAAAGGGGGAGGAAAAACTTCGGACAACAGCAACAAAAATGAATGAATAATATTACTGCACATGAAAGAATCCGCCTTTTGCCATTTTCAAAATGAGTTTGATCATATTGTCGCTATTCTTTTTTATACAAATAGCCCTGAAATCCGTATAAGCGCAAAAAAGACTTAAACGGATTGCCTAGACATCAAACTCTTTTTTTTCCCCACATCCAAAACAACAAACTCAAGAACGACTTATGAAAAAAAAATCGGATATATATGGTGATGAACAAAAGCCGGCCAAGAGTCAAGGAACAAGATAATCCAAACAGCTGTAGAAATTATCTAACACAATCAACGCAATGAACTTGACAGTAACTATTCTCTCTTTTAAGTTGCCTCTAGAGTTGGAACTGGAGCAGGAGCTGGAGCTGGAGATGGTGGCTTTAGTAACGGCTCGAGTGCTTTGACAACGATGCTCATGTTTGGCCTAAATTCACCTTCATATTGAACACATAGAGCTGCTACAGCAGCCATCTACAAAACCCACATCATGTCAGCAATCAGCAAATAGAACAACAAGGGAATAAGAGGTGAGTTAAGAAAAACACCTTAGCCACTCCTTTTGCAGGGTAATCCTTCAATCTGGGATAACACACTGCTTAACTTTGTATTCACTCAGCCTTGGAGTTGCCTGACAGAAGAAACAAACACATGTTTTTAGGCAACTACTCCAGGGCAGAATATAAATAATGACTACTCCGTACTCATTCACCTCTTATACTGGTTCAATAAAAAAAAGTCTAGGAAATTTACCCAAGTAACAAGACTTTGCTGACCACGAGGCATTGTATGATCCACGGGTTTGCGTCCTGTTAATAGCTCCAAAAGAACCACACCAAAACTATACACGTCACTCTTTTGCGTCAACTGTCCAGTCATTGCATACCTAGGACATTTGCAGACAGCTTAGCAAAGGTTCACAAAGCGGTCAATGTCACAAGTAACATAAATCAAGAAGAAACAACCATTTGTTCATCAGTTAGCCAATTTAAAGATTTCCTACATTACCACCACCCATGGGGGGGGGGGGGGGGGGGGGGGGGGGGGCATGGCCTAGTAATCATTCTGTATAGTCTGGATATTAGCAAGTTGATATAATCCAGCTACCATAAAGATACTATGCTTTTCAAACTTTAGTTGGTTCCCCCCATCTCCAAAATAAAACAATTAAACGACAACAGACGTGAACATGACTAACTAACTAAAATCCTTAATAAAACAATTAAACGACAACAGACGTGAACATGACTAACTAACTAAAATCCTTATTACCCCCGTAGGGCATGCATTCATATTAAAAGATAAACCCCAAATATAGAAGAGAAAATTACTCTGGTGCATGATAGCCAAAGGTGCCCAAAACTCTGGTGGAATGAAGACGAGCAGCCATATCAGGGGCCTGATTTGAAAGGTTAAAATCTGCAATATTGGCTCTGAAATCCTCAAACAAGAGGACATTACTAGATCTAATATCTCTCTCCAAATATAATACTAGTATACATGAATAACTCACTGTCAACCAATGTAGCATTCCATCTTACATATTCAAAATAAATGTTAATACCCTCCGGGAAATACCTAAAACAAAGCAAGGTATCAGCATATGATACAAGTAAAAAAAATCGCGAGAATACAAGCCTTTGTAAAATCTCCGAGATTTGTGAGTAATGAGTTGCTTGTTGAGCAGATCCACTTCTTGCTTTTTAGTCCATTTAACAAGAATTGTCTTTTTAGTCCACTTATTGTGAATGTTTATCACTAGCACTAGCAAGAGCACTACTGGCACTGGTCATTTAGACATTCCCGTTATGCATAAAGTTAAAGATCCGGTCTAAAACATGTTAGCAGAGAACCCATGTACTCACCTCCTCAAGGCCGCATCCAGGTCTTCCTCTTCCTTGGCGGGTTTATCTTACATATTCAGTATCTCCATCACCCATACATCCAAGGAAGCCTCAGAAATCTGAACCACAGACAAACAACCATATGATTCCAACAAATACATCCTATTTTCTTTCCCATCACTCATTTCATCAGGCAAATAAATCTTTCTCCAAACATCTCTCTCCAAATCTAATACTAGTATACATGAATAACTCACTGTCAACCAATGTAGCATTCCATTTACAAATACAACCTGATTTCTGTTCATTTGGGTGAAATGTTCCTCCTGCAAACTCACAAACTTCCTCCATTTGTTTCACAATATCTAACAAAATTGAATCCATACACTTCAAGAAAACCGCTTAAATTCGACTTAAGATCAAAGAAAACACAGAATTCATTGTCAATTACGATTGTGAGATCATAATACCTTTGAACTGAGATAAATTGACAATTACATTCAATTGAATCCATATTCTTCATTCAATTAAGAGTAAATTACATACCTCTATATAGAATAATACTCCAAACCGCCTCCAATAAGATCTTCGATACCAGAAAATTAGGGTTGATGTTCTTCCCCAATTTATGCCGCGAAAATCCAAATAAGAATTAAGCCCATTTTGAAGTTATTTCATTGATTGTCGGAATCATAATAGAGAATCGGTTGATGGAGCGCGGGAACTTGAGCTGGGTATGAAGTTTTTGGAACAATCGAGTTTTTAGAGCTTGAAGAACTGAAGAAAAGGAGGGAGATTGGAGAAAGGAAGGGGAAAATCACGTTGTATTGCTGCTGTATTCCTACTGTATTCCTAATGATATACGTATTTTAATTGCCATGTCATACATAGCCACCTCACTCTTTCTCTCGCCCAGTCATATACTATTGCCTAGTAAGAAACTAATTTATTTTTATTTTTGGCTATATTGGGTACTGTAGTACCCCATATGTTATATGGGCTAATACTTCCTCGAGTTACAAAGGGTTAAACAAGGGTTTTGGATCATAGGTGTATGAGGGGTGGAAGGGTAAATACTTGAATATATGTTGACATCAATAAAGGGTGGTAAATGTACTTCTATAAGTTTTTCAATGAGGTGAGAGATATGTTTAGGTAAACAACTGAATTTTTTTTAGGTTGTGGTATTAATGGAGGTTGAACACATTGTTTGAGGCTTAGTACATTGGCATCTGTATAAATCTAAAAGAGATTCTAAGTCGTAGCTACTAATAAGTCTAGAATCATCGACACTCAAACCAAAAAACGTATAGCAAAAACTGAAACAGTTCTCGATTTAATGGTTGCGTTATAGGGCGAACCCAACTCATCTAAATAAAGGGGTTATTTTTCTGGGGTTTGTGTTTGAGAGCTTCACCAATTAAATTGGGGTTTCATGCCAACCCATATACTAAAGAGGGTTTATTTCATTGACCCAAACTTTCTAATTTTGTGCTGGTTTGAGTCTAATTGTCAAGTCATTTCAGTTTGTGTCAACTAGTCAGTCATCCAAGGCAATGTTGAGATCAAACGAGATATCATATATCATATCAGTTTAAGGGAGTGCTTTGGTCCCTTTTGGAAATCTCGTGCCATAAGAAAATACAAGTTGGAACTCTAGGTGAAATTATATCAGGTAGCTTACACTTACCCGACTGGCTATTTAAGTAGAGTTAATTCATAAATATCCTGTGTAGAAATTTTCTTTTTTCTGTCTTTTTCAGAAAAAATTTCTACTTGTTCAGGCTGGTAACTGATTAGAAAGAAGGATGCATAATTGATGTTGTAGTTCCTTTTAATGGTTGAGATTATATTTTAGGGTTGTTTTTCAGTTATTTGCTATTAAGTAATATTAGCTTAACTCTGTTGGTTTGACTGTCTTTGCAGACACTTGGAATAGGACATGCATTTTCTTCATTTATTTGGCAGTGTGGCCCTATCACAGGTCTTGTGGTAAGTCATGGCCCGGTAAAACTCTTCTTTGGTCTCTTATGTGTATTTACTTTGATATGGCTGCTCTTTTTCTATGTAATGTTGTATTTTCATCTCCCTTGTTACTGTTTAGCTTCTCCGTTACATCAGTTATCTGTATGGTTGTATACAACAACCCTGTGAGGCTGTGATTCCGTGAACACACTGAAAAAAATTATAGTTTTGTCTTCTAGTCTTTTGTTAAGAAGGGAGATTTTTCATAGATTACTGGATTAGGCATTAAGTCTTTTCGGGTCTGCTGTCTATATCTTTTTAAGAAATTGTATTTTTCTTAGGTTTATGATTCTTTTTAATAAACCTGCAGTTCTAATCGGAAAGTAATAACATACTACCTATAAAACTAAAAAGGTATACACTACTTCAGTTGGACAACCCTGGTAACTGCACTAAGGCTACTGCTTCGGCAGGGCAGGCTTTTAGTTTTGTTAAAAAGCATGGTGAAGGATTTTAGAGTTCACTAATCTCTGTAACATATGTCTGCAAGCTCCTCGAAGGTCGAGTAATTTGCGGTAGGGATGTATTGTTGGAATGTCCACCTGTTACCCTGAACCCAGCTGTATCAAGATAAATGATGGAGAGACCCTGGTTCCAGAATCAAATTATAGCAGTTCTCAGAAACACACTAGAGTTTATATGATGTACAATTTTGGGGTTTCCATATTGCGCTTATGCAGCTGCTAGCAATAATTGTACCCGTAGTTGGCTTTGAAGTGTTCCTCTGGTCGGTAGGAAGAGACATAATTCAAGACAGTGTAAGATTTCATAAACTTTTTTACTTTTGTGTTATATAGAGATTGTTTTTCCTAATCAACGAAACCTGATGTGTGGTTGTTTTCTCAAAAGAATGCACCGTCAGAGTTCATTTCTTCAACAAACCTACTTCTTCTCTTGATTGTCTGGACGCTACCTTATTGAACAATAACCCCATGAATGGTTCATGCCCAACATACAGTCATAAGGAGTATGTAAATACGAAACTTCTAGTAGACCGCATTTATGGGTGAGCTTGACTAGAGATATAGGAAGTTAGAAACACAAGAACAATAATAAAGCTTACCAGAAGCTCACAAATGTTTTCTGTTGAGTTAGCTGGAGTATTTTTAATCTAATAGAGCATGCATATTAATTGATAATTCATTATAGTAATCTTTATGTGTACATTAAGTTGTCCTGTTAATGAATATCACGCCTTAATTGGTGATGCAGTTAGCTGGGATCTGCCTGAAGACCTCTATCTATTATTGCCTCAGGGATTTGTTAGACAGAAAGTACGGGAAGCTAAAAAGGCAAATCGGGAGGTATGTGATGGACTATACTTGCTTTGAGAGTGTATTGTGATTATAAATTTCTGTCATTTAATGTTTATCATTATTTGCAGGCAAGGGAAGCTCGTAAAAAAGCATTAGAGGAGATGAGTGAGGAAACAAAAACTGCATGGAAAATATGAGGTTTGTCCCGCAAATTCTTAGCTTCTTTGATGATTTATTTTCTTTCAATTCTTAAACTCGATCTGGTTATCTTTATTAATTGGATTTTTCATATTCTTCTTCCTTCATGCGCTAGAGCGGCGATAAACCCATAACTTTGGTTGAATTGCGTACTCAATTTCGCTTCCTTGTGTTGGAATTCCCAAGGTACCTAGAAACTATTGAATGTCATGTTTTAAATTGAATTTTTAATTTCTTGCAATTATCGTCGATATTTTATGTTTGATTGTTTTTAGAATATGTTTCGTTAAATTTCTTGCTCGAATAATGAATTTTAGATTATTTCTTTCCTCTGAATTTCAGAATTTCTAGGGTTTCATTTAATTATTCATCTTGAATCGATTTTATTTTCGGATCTTGCTATTCCAGTTCTTGATTCCAATTCCTTTGGTAATTGTTTCATTTTCTCGATTTTCTTCCCATCTTCCAGCTTCTTCAATTAGTTGTTTCGTTTTACTTTTGTTATTTGGGTATTTTTTGGGTTTTCTTTCCCATTTTTTTTTACGAGGAATGGAGGTTAGACTTCTGGTTTTTCAATGTGTTCCATTTTATTCAGTTTTTATTAATAGCTTCTTTCAGATTTATATTTTCCGACTAAAAACCAGATTTTATATTAGTAAATCGATTCTAGACATTATATGCAAGAAATCAACCCTCTTAAACAAGTCAACAACAATAGGATAGGTAAAGTTTGACCTCAACCATCATAATTCCAGCACAAGATTATATCAATCCCCAACACCATGAGTAGGTAAAATATTACTTCTCTGTTTCGATACTAGTTACTCATGGAATATTAAAAGTCCACTTCTGGCAAAACAGTGCCAGCTGAAATGATTTAAATTCTGCTACCTTAATAGCTAAACGCTTAAACCATATGTTAGCCAACACCAAATTTGTTAAGCTACGTATACCTATTATGTATGATGTCTAACCAGGGTCTACATTACAGTCTGAACCATCTAAAACCAAATTTGAACTCAATCTCAGGGTCAGCATGTCCCTCCTCTACATGCTAACAAAGTCAATATCTCCAAACTAGGAAACAATCAACTTCGCTAATTCCTCTTTACCCGGTCTTCCAATGAAAAATTTGATAAGACTTCATGACTTATGAACCTAGTACTTATTTCAAATAGAGAGGCATGTGAAGTAACGACAAAAAGTTTTACACCATATTTCTCAATTCTTCTTCAATAGAATCTGGAGAAAAGAAATATTCCAACTGAACCAAATGAAAAGACTCATGATAGGAAATAGAACAAAGGGTCCAGAAGCAAGAGTAGTCTGATAACAAATGGAGTCCTTCCACAAGATCTTCATGGTTTAAAATGGCCCCATTCTTCTTTTGTGTTCTTCTTGGTTTAAGGCATAAGATGTTTTCTAATTAAATAGATTCAAAGTAATATGCACGACAAAATTGAGTAGTGTCCTACTTCTTAATCTGTTGTTTGCTTGTTTCTTGACTTTTTTATGATGTTGCTTTTCCAATTGACTACTATCTAATTAATTTGAATTTATACTTGAATTCACAAAAAATGTATTGGACCAGGAGACAAGGGAGCTATTATAATTGCTTCATGCGATATGCTAGGGATCTTCTTATTGTCTGGGGATACGATGAAGAACAGTGGAAATGTAATGAAATGATTGAAGGGTAATTTTAATTTATTTGCTGAATATATATTAGTATCCTTCAATCTATAGACTATATAAATGAAAAATTTTGGGAATTTTTCTAATTATAATATTCAGACTTGAGGTACCGGGTCTATTGCATTGAGTTGCTTTCATATTGCATAGTTTAGAGCATCAATTTTTAGAACTTCATGAAATACCTTTATTTATCTCTTGTTGTTTCTTTTTTCTTTTGAGTTTTACTGTAATAGTATTATTGACATGGTGATAATATTAAGCTTTTGTAGCATGCTTTCTTTGCAGTCAGATAACACTAGAATATTGAAACAATGCCTCATGTTCTTATAAGAATTAACTTAGCTCATATCTCACTTGCGACTGTATAGTTCGAACTTTGAAGTATCTAGAGCTCTATAAATATGTACTCCACATCATATAATCATCTCTTGTCTCACTGATGATCATGCCCCCTCCAAACAGATTAAGGAACTGCACATCCCTGATGCTCGTAATGTTGATGTCAGACCGCTTTTCCATCTTGTTGAGGAAATAATCCACCGTGCTACCCAAACAGATTGAAGCACATTCACTGGTACACATAGAAATCATTCATATGTATTCACTTAGTTACATATTTATTTTTTTGGGTGCAAAATCAATAATATCATTTCATTAAGCCTTTTCATTAATGTGGCTTGTCGATTTCTTTTTCTAATGTATCCTGCTTGATTTTTTAAATTCCATGCAAGTACTGATGTAAAACTCCAGTGTGTGGCCTCCTCTTTGTAAACAAAAAAGCACCTAATCTTTGTTTTGTTTTTATTGCAGCTGGATGTTGGTCTCTTTACAAAAATGATATCTTTATCATACAACAAAAGGCTTCTTAGTAGATGACATATAGATTACCAGTTCACTGGACTTGAAATGATGAGTTAGAGGATGTTGAATATGATGATGATAACAGTGACTGTGATTATAGCAGCGTCTCTAGCATGGAAGGTGAAGAAGAATTTAGATCTGATTATCAACGTAATGATCGGCAGCCCGGTTTTTATTCTGCTGCAAAGAAATAACAAGAGGTTGGTAGTACTTATCTTTTGGTCGATTTTTTTTCTAAATGTTATCTATTTTCTTGTCTTTAACTGTTAGATATAAGTTTTGTGCTAAACCGGTTAATCATGAAACAAGAACTTTAAAACACGAGAGTGCATTGGTGATGAAAAGAACATTCATATGTACTCGCCCGTATCTTTTTCCATGTTCTCTTCCACTCTATATTTTCTGCTTACTTATGCATACTTGGGTTTGGCAATTACCCATAACTACTTGGAGAGCTAGGAAGACTTCTCAGTTTTATTTGTTTTATTTTTATGTTCTGTCCTTTTTTTTTTGAGGGAATGTTCTTTTGTCTTTTTAATACACTTGCATAATCGTATGATATATATTTCTGTCTCGTCCAATCGTCCATTGATTGTCTTGACCATTACTCCGTATGTGGTACTGGGCTCTCTGAGTGTGTTGTGTGTTTCATAATGGAAAATATGTTAGTTTTATTATTTCGAGAACTGTGATACTCATCTGATATTTGGATATTTGCAGAGAAATGTGAAAGAGAGCCATGAAGATTCTTTTATAAGAGAAATGCACAACTTCCATGCATAAAGCCGAGGTTGCTAGAAAGGAGAAAGTTGGGATTCTATATTGAGTTGACGCCCCGTTGTTCATTGATTGTATTTTTTGATAGATAATTTTTTGCAAAGTATTAGGTTTTATATGTGAGGGAGTTTTGATGTACGCATACCCGTGTAACTGATATTTTTGGAAGTAAAACAAGTTAACTTAAAAATATTCCCTATTGCTGCTATGCAAGCTGCTACAGCTAGCTTGTTATAGCAGTGTTTTTTTTATATTAAAATTGTCTATTTGTCGACGCTTTTTTGCGTGGGGATCTTGGCACTAAGATGAATTGTAGATGGCGGGTTAGAGTAGTTTTCGACGCTTTTAGGCGACAATATATAAAACAGCGGGTTTTGTAGTAGTGTTGTGGACGCTTATAACCGTCTAGCCTGAAGAAAACATGGACGCCTGTCAGCGTCGAGGACATTGAATCGGAAAAGGGTGGGCAAAGCGGGAAAGCCTTGTGGACTGCTAAAAGTGTCGAAGCTGTCGACGCTGAAGAATAGAGGTGGACGCCAAAAAGCGTCTTCATTCTCGACGCCTGAAAGCGTCGAGATATTCTCCACTCTAATTTTCTCGACTCTAATTTCTAGACGCATTTAATCGTCGAGAAATGGTCAAAAAAGCGTCAATAACAGGCGGAATTTGTAGTAGTGAGAGAGGGAGGCAGAGAGTTTGAGGAGAGAGGGAGAATGAGGGCTTCGAAAATGGGTGAAAAATAAATATTTAAATGACCCGCGAATTAAAACCCACGAATTCTTCGACCCGCGAATGGACCCGCGGTCTGACCGATCAAGCGGTCTTTTTTAAAAGTTTGTAATAGATTCAAAAACCTAAATTGGAACATCATTATGAAACGGAGGGAGTACAACTAATACAATCATCTGCGGAGTACTTCGTAACAGATAGCCGTCAATTATTCAAACATTCCATAATGACCATAAGCTTGAAAACTCAACCGTGGAACCAAAAACGAATATTCTTTACCCAAATTGTCCATCCCTATGTTGCTTGCTTGCATTTACACTATTTTCAAACTTTCTAAAAATTGAACCAATTCGTTATGGACCAAATTCATTCCCAACAACAGAACAAAAAAACCAATTAACTCCAACTCAGCCAAATTAGAGTGGCAACTGATGACGCAAATTCCCACGCGCCATTCTCACCAATCATGAATCAGCTTATTATGACGCGCTAAAAGGCGAGTGAACGAGATTCAAAAAGTACCTAAAAGGTTCCAGTAAACCAGGTAGTGACACGTGTGTCCCTGCCTGGCATAAAAGCATCGCATCTTCTCACACCTTCATTCATCTCACATCAAAATTAATTTAAAAAATTTTTAAAAAATTAAAAAACAATAAAAAATAAAATAAAAACCACCATAAGCGACGAGCGAACGATGCGAGAGGAAGCTATGGCGGTACTCTCTCTCTCCTCCAATTATCACCTTTATCATCACCACCACCATTTTCCTTCATCATCAAAACCTTCAACTTTCTCTGTCCTCTCAAATGCTTTTTTAAATTGAGACGAAAGATTTTCAGTTTCAATTTTGTTTGGTGTTGATGATAGAATTATTGACGATGATGACGACAATAATTTAATTCTCTCAAAAATCTTCGTACTTTTTAGGGTTTGCACAATCCGAATTTCCGCTTCTCAGGTATTTTGATTTCGGAATTTTCTGTTTAATTTACGCTTTTAACTTTGTATTTTGAGATTATCGTGGAAATTAGAGTAATTTTGGTTGTTTAGTTGAGTTCAATGGTGAAAGTTTTGGAATTGGATGAATCTAATGTGTAATAAAGGGGATGAATGTTTGGAGGAAGAAGAGTCATTATTGTTTATTGAATGTAATCAGTTGCTAAGTCAAGCTCTTCTTATTGGAATGGATAGTAATAGTATCATTACTAGTAATAATAATAATAATAATAATATGGGGAATTTAGGGAATGATGAAATGGTGTCACCTAGGGTGAAGTTTCTGTGTAGTTTTGGGGGGAGTATATTGCCCCGGCCTCAGGACGGGAAGCTTAGGTATGTAGGGGGAGAGACAAGGATTGTGAGTGTGCCACGTGATATAGGGTACGAGGAATTGATGGGTAGAATGCGGGAGCTGTATGAGTCAACTGCGATTTTAAAGTATCAGCAGCCAGAGGAGGACCTTGATGCACTTGTTTCGGTTGTTAATGATGATGATGTTACTAATATGATGGAGGAGTATGATAAGTTAGGGTCAGGGGATGGGTTTACAAGGCTTAGGATTTTCTTGTTTTCTCATCCGGAGCAGGATGTGTCAATGCATTATATGGATGGAGGAGGGGATGAAAGGGATACCGAGAGACGGTATGTGGATGCTTTGAATAGCCTTTGTGAGTCCCCCGACTATACGAGGCAACAACAACAACAACAACAGCTTAATGATTCCCCAATTATGACTCCTGTTGATGAGTTGCATATTGCTGATCAGCTGTTTAATTCGTTGAATCTTGAGGGAAGTGTGCATAATCAGAGGAACTTTGATATGGGTATGGCACAATATAATTTAAGGCAGCTTGCTATTCCTACTATGGGATCAGGGCAACATTTAGGTCCTACTGCACAACGGTATACTGAGGAAGCTCAAGCTCCATGGAGTCCGGCATTTTATTCCCCAAGATGCGCTGGGCCTCATGATACACGCACGTTCACTGAATATCCATCTTCACCGTCATCAGCTCGTTATCGTATGCCTTTTCAAGAAATGCCTGATAAATGTGTGGATAGGATGCCAGATGATGCTACTACTCTTCAACAAGTAAATAGTCAAATCCCATTTGACCCTCAACAACAATACTCTGACAATGTTGCCTGGGTTCCCACTGGTGGAATGCCGCCTATGGACAGGGCTGGGTTTCCTGGCAACATACTTAATGGACATAGTGTTCTGGATAGACCAAGCGTATGTGAGCAATGCAAGATGACTTTTCAAAGGAATCCAACTTCTTCTGACTATCACTGGAAGGCTGAAGGCCAGTGTCACGTGGAACAGTCAACTGTTGCAAATGGGTTCCCTCATGTTGGAAATCAGTGTGTTGAATGCCTTCCGAATAGGGAACCTGTTATGTTGAACACGGATCCAAAATTGCAGCATAGCATTCCTGGAGTTGGAAGGATGAGTGAACATTACAACTTAGATGGTTCTGGTGCAAGTATAGCTATGAGACCCAGCAACTTACCAGAGGGGCACCTAGTGCCAAAACCTTATGTCCCCCTTGAAGATCCCCGCTACATCCGAGCTGGTGCTGAATTGGGAGGTGAGGTTTTCCACAACCAAGCTGTTGCTGCTGGCTCACAAGTTCATGTTCCGTTAGAGGATCGAGGTGTTCATGCTGCAAACTTGCCCTATTCTTATGGTACAGATATTCCTCACCAAGTAATAAAC
The DNA here is from genome assembly GCF_020520425.1 of Spinacia oleracea. Lineage (NCBI taxonomy): Eukaryota > Viridiplantae > Streptophyta > Magnoliopsida > Caryophyllales > Amaranthaceae > Spinacia > Spinacia oleracea. The sequence continues at coordinate 41,844,145 of NC_079488.1, forward strand.
AGCCACCCGTCTGCACAGACAACGTGGAGGAATGTTCCTACCCCGGTGCACGTATCTCCAGTGTATGACCCATCTAATCTTCAGCTGAGAAATGGTATTCCTAGTCCAGTAGTTCCTAGGGCAAATGTGGAAGCTAGTCCCAGATTCTTCGTTGGAGTTGATCAAAGTCCTTGGGGTGAGTCTTCCAGGAGTAGGTTAGGAGTCGAAGGATTAGCTACACCAGAAAGTCCTTACGGCCATTTTTCAAAATTGAGTGCGGGTTCTCCTCTTCAGGAAGTTCATCCGACATTTCCTCAAGATCCTTCAAGAAATACACCTAATATGGGTAATATTCCAAGGCCTACTGAGCTAACTATAATGAATGAGAATATGCTGTCTTCTGGTGCCAGAGATCACACTTCAGTACAAAGAGAAGATGCTGGTAATGCCGGCGTCCCGTCAGATGAAAGAAGTAACCATCATGAATTAAATGAAACTATTCCCTTGAGAAAAGCCGAGCTCCTAGATGTAGACGGTTTCATCTGTACTGAACAAAACAATAATGCAGAGAAGCATTCCACCGTGACATCACTTAATGCTATGAAGTTAAATGACACAAAGCCTGCTGAAGAAATTAAATGTGGTATTGAACTTGGAGAAACTAATACTTGTCTACCAACAGAAAAGGCAGACTTGAGTTTCTTGCCTGAATTGGTGGCGTCTGCCAAGAAAGCTAAACTGGAAAGTGTTGAAAGGGTTAAAGCCAGAGCTAAAGAAGATGGTTGTAATACTGCGAGAGTTGCTAACATTGATGAAACAGCATCACCGGTCAGTGTGACTTGTTTTTGTTTAGATTTCATCAATGTGAGTTTTCTTTTTTCACTTGAGGAATTCATGAGTTGTGTAACAGGATGTTGATGGTAATTCTGAGGGTGGATCTGATGAAAACATTGATACCTCTAAGATTGAGCACACAAAGGCTGAAGATGAAGCTCTTGCTCAAGGACTTCAGGTTCTTTCTTTTTCAGTCTCTTCTCTTGTTAGTCTGTTTTTGCAATTTCTCTTTTGTATATAGAAATCTTCAAGCATCAGTCCTGCCAGCCAATGGGTCTTTGCCTTTGTCATTTTACACTGTAAAAGCCACTTTTTTTGAGAGCCTTGACCGAGATAAGGATTTTGGCTGGTTACACGCATACATCTGTTCATATTAAACATGATGCTACTTCCTAGCATTCATTATACTGAAAAGTCATTCCCTGGGATACCTTTTTCCTTTTGCTGTTGTAATTACTGATTGTGGGGTTCCTCTCATTACTAGCACTAAACTCTTCCAACTTGTTATTCAGATAATATACAATGCTGATCTGGAAGAGATTCGCATGCTTGGCTCTGGTACATATGGTGCTGTTTTCCATGGGAAGTGGAAGGGTTCTGATGTAGCAATAAAAAGAATTAAAGCCAGTTGCTTTGCTGGACGGCCGTCTGAAAGAGAGCGCCTTGTATGTTATCCCTATTTTACATTTTCCTTCCTATCAGTATTGTTTGATTGTAAAATGCTGTGGTGATATATTAATAACTTCTGTCCACCTTCTCCATCACAACTTGGGATGTCCATTTGGGAAAAACAATAATGAATGAAGCAAATCAATGAGTCTGGAACCTCAGACCCTCAGTTCAGCCGTTCATGGTTATGCTTGATAGTACTACTACTGAGAATTCAGACCGTCCTTTTATAGGCAAATTAGTTAAATTTCGGTTTAAACTTAGCAACTTGGAATTAACATTGAAAATTGAGAAGAAACTGCTGTTACGGAGTAGTATAATATTTACCTGTTTTTTTCAAGTCTATAAATTTATAAATTTATAAATTTTAAACCTTCATTTAAGTATGACTGTGGCAGTTATTTTCTTTGTTACTACAATTAGTCTATTACTTATAATTTGAGTTTTACTTTGTTCGTTTAAATCCTATTTACTCTTTAGAGGAACACTGCAGAATTATAGATTAAGAGATTTGGATTTTGAGATGGATACTATAAGCATCTCAAACTTGAGATGGACTATAAATTTTGTTTGTAAATAATAATGAGATGAAATTGTATATTGAGTTGCCAAAATTCCGTCTCAAATATTTTTGAGACGACTTGTACAGTGATGTCCTATTCCCGTCTCAAATCCGTATCTAACCAAAATCTGAGGGAGCCCTCCACTGCACCTCAACCATGACGGATTTGGACTAATTAGAGACGAGATACCCCATTTCTATGGAGTGGTTATTTTGTAGTGGAAATAGTAACATTTTTACTTGGGCATTCTATTATTTGTTCCAACTTTCATTTCTGTTAACCATTATATCTAACTTTATTAGATTGGTGCATGTCTTTGTTTTTTTCCTTTTGCCCTAAAAAGGTAAGAAAAAGATGATGCTTACTGGCGTTTTTTTCTGTGGAACTTTCAAAAACATCCTTCTTTTTATTTAGACTCAGTAAGGGTAAGGTTGTACACATTCGAATTTCCTTTAAACCCTACAGTCCTACACGTTATTGGGCAAATATCAAGTTATTATCGAACTTTGTTCCTCCTCCTCCCTGCCTCCGGCTTCCTTGGTCACATGTCTTGTCAAAATGTCTTTTTATAAAATCACATTAAGGCAATATTATCTTCCGTCTCCTAAAAGTTACTTATATGGATTATTCCGAGTCATACTTTGGCCATTATTTCTTCCTTACGAAGTTATGTAAAAGATTTATAGAACTATTTTGTGAGATTATTTTTGCAAAACACACCTTAATGAACTTTTTGAATGTTATTCTTTTTAACAAGTCAATGTACAAAGATGATAGACTTTGGCATCATAAATTAAAATGACCCTCTTTTTCCTTTATTTAAGGGCGTGGGTGAGAGAGTATCCTCTTTTTCCATATTTAATGTGACTCCTGCGGATCTCTTTGTAGGTATGCTTGATTATTTAGGCTTCATTGTTTCAGCGGAAAAAAAATCTAACGAAAAATGATTTTCCATGGAAAACAATTTCAACCGAAAATGATTTTCCATGGAAAACAATTTTCTAAGGAAAATACAATTGTAAAATAGTTTTCCTTCTTGTGTGTTCCTTACAAGAAAAGTTAGTGAGAAAAAGGAAATGGAAGGAGAGGATAGATGGTAGAAGAGAAAAAGAAATGTAAGGGAGTAGACAGGAAAATGTGGATTTCCACCCTTGAAAAATTGTTTTCCATCCCTTAATAAAACAAAGGAAAATAATTTTCCGAGAAAGTGTTTCCGTAAAAAAAAGCAGCAGAGCCTTAGTTTGCTTCTGCACATTTTGGCTTAATTTTCATGTTTACCGTTCTTAGAATTTTGCTATCTGAGAAACTGATGACGTATTTAATGGTTTTATTATAGATCGCAGACTTTTGGAAGGAGGCTTTCTTATTGAGTTCATTGCATCATCCAAATGTAGTTTCCTTTTACGGTATAGTACGTGATGGTCCTGATGGGACTTTAGCAACTGTCACCGAATTCATGATTAATGGATCATTGAAACAGTACTTGCGAAAGAAGGACAGGTAATGAACTACTGATAACTAATTACATCTGATTTAACAGTGGTATTTTGAGCTTGTTGTTTTGTAGTGTGTATGACTATAGGCTGTACTTTGACAAATTTTGCACTCTATCTTTTGGATGGGGAACGAGATAACTGATTATTTGCTTTGAGTATTTCTGAAGTACTTAATAAAAAAATTTCTTCTTTCTGAACAGAACAATTGATCGCCGTAAAAGACTCATCATAGCTATGGATGCAGCATTTGGAATGGAGTATTTGCATGGAAAGAACATAGTGCATTTTGATTTGAAATGTGAAAATCTTCTGGTCAACATGAGGGATCCTCATCGACCAGTCTGTAAGGTATGTGCTTCTTGTGTATCTTGGTGAATTGTGCTCTTGTAACAAGGTTTCCAGAGAGAGAGAGAGAGAGAGAGAGAGAGAGATAGAGAGAGAGCGCTACTAACTCTTTCTTTATCTATACGGCGGTGCTTTTGTAGCTGTGTTTGTTTTGATGCCTCCAATAGTCAAAGCAACTAAGAATTTCGTTATACTAAGCTTTCTATTTATTGCTTGTCCCTTAGTTTCTCTTTGGGTTCTTTCTTATCTGGAGATTTTGTATGAAGTATCTTATCATCTGCTAGTACTTAGATAGAGAAAAAAGGAAGATATCTTTTGTTGTTAAAACAACTATACGTAGAGGCTGAAGACTTTTTGGGAAATCAGTGCATCTTCTAGTATTGGGATGATGGGATATATCTGAACTTTTGAGGGCCTAATGTACCAGCAGGGGCGAAGACAAAATATAGGAGGAGGACAATATATATATTATTGCTCATGGTTACAACTTACAAGAAGAGTTTATTTAAATAGCACTCCATATCTATCATTTAATTTTCCATATCTGTTTTAGTCATTTACTTTTCAGAGATAAAAATCAATTACTTTATTTGAAAGTAAGCGTCTTAAAATAATTTAAGTACGTAGAAAGTCAGAGCCATTTACTGACAGGTAAAGTAATAGGAAAATTTCCTTTCAAGTAAAAGTGTAATGGGAAATATAGGATTTATGCATTATTAATTGATTTCAAACCAACAACTTAGGACCTATTTGGTAGAGAGGAATTGGAAGGAGAAGAAAAGAACTGAACTGAATGCTTCTGAACTGAACTGAACAGAACTGAACAGAGTATTACTGAAATAAACAATAGATAATAAATACGAGTAATAAATAATAAATATTGATAATTAGTAATCTATAGTTAATTACAAAATAATAATAAAAAATGTTAATTAATAACTAAATAATTAATAATTAATAACTAAAGAATAATTAATAACTAAATAACTATGTAATAAATAATAATAATCTATAATTAATTATTAAATAATTATAATAAATGATAAATATTAATAATAATTGATAATTAATAATTAATAACTAAATAATTAATAACTAAATAATTAATAATTAGTAATCCGTAACTAATTACTAAAAATAATAACAAATGACAAATAATAAATTATGGTAATTAATAATAAATAATTAGTTATATATAATAATAATAATAAGATAAACATAAATAATAAGAAATATAATAATATAAATAATAATAATAATAATAATAATAGTAAATAGTATTAATAATAAATAAATAAATAAATAAATAATAATAATAATTAAAAATAATAATAATAATAATAATAATAATAAAAAAAAAATAAAAAAATCATATTATTATTATTATGTTAAATTGAATTGAATCAAACTGAAATTAAGTGAATGCTCCTGAACTAAACTGAAGTGAATGCTCCTGAACTGAACTGCGAATAAGTCCTGAAACTGAAATTAAGCCAGAAATTAAGCCAAAAAGAACAGGGCCTAAATTATCATTTCCCATGTTTGTTTTCATAAAGTATATAGTATTTGATAGGAAAACAAAGGAAGTGGAAGGAAAGCTCCTTCCTAAATTTCACTCTCCTTTCCTCCCGAAGTTGAATGAATTTGGAAGGTAAAAGAAAATTGAAAGATGTCAAACTGAATTTCTTTTCTTTTCTTTCCTTTCACTTCCTTCCCTCAAACCACACAATGGAAAATAAAAGTATATTTTATTCCTCTTCCTTTCAGTTCCTTTCTCTTTAAAGCATTAGTAGCTTAGCATGCATCAAGGGACATTGTTGCTTAAGAGCTGGAATTTTTATTATTTTATTTTTATAATGGGGTCAGGATTTAATACAAAGGGGTTGTTCAGTTGACGCAAACGGGGAAGTTGAAGTTCGTGGAAATTTGTAAGTTGGGTAGTTGTTTGGTTGACATAAAAAGTAAAAATTGGGGAAGTTGGAATTCATAAGAATTTGGGCTTCCTACAAAACATGGGTAGTATATTACGAAGCCCCCCGATCAATCAAAATTCATAGGAGGTTCTAATTCCCATGTTGTCAACTAAACAACTTGAGGTAGTGTTTGGATAAATGGATTTGATTTCAAATGCATCATTTCAATTATTTCATTTCAAATACTGACATTGAATTCCAAATCATTTGTTTGGGAAAAACAAGAATTACAAATCCATCATTTGAAATTCTCTATGTTGTTTGGGAAGAAATTGAAACTTTTAATTTCAAAATATTCTCAGCAACTAATAATTAGGAAATGATAACCAAATTGTACATAATCAACAAGGAATCAGAATGAAGTTTTAGATCTTCTGAAATATGATGCATTTATTGAAGATGCTACAAAATAAATTTTCCAATCTCAAAAAAAAGAAAATTTTAAAAACAAAATCAAAATCAAAACCGAGATTCATATATCATCATTCATCATCTTCTTCTTCACTCTTTGGTACTCCCAATTTCTCACCCACCATTTTCATTTTCCCTCTTTATTCTCATATTTTCTCTCTTCAAACAAGAACATAAATGTCATTGTTAATTGTTATCTTCAATTCCTCTGCTCTTTGTTCTCACATCATCTCTCTTTATTCCAAAATCAAATTAATTAATGGCGGTGGCTCCTCTTCAAGCTCGAATTAATGACGGACTATGTCTTTTCAAGCTCTAATTAGCCATGGTCATTGCTTTCTTTGTCGTCTTTTTCGGTAGGTGAGTGTATTGGAGAAGAAGATGCAGATGAGGAGCTATGGAGGAACAAGCTGAATAGGAGAGTGAAATTAAGAGAAAGTGATCTATGGAGGAAAGAGAAATTGAGGAGAGAGAATTTGAAGACTTTGTTCAGCTGTTGACCTGTTGTGGTCGTAGAATCGTAGATAGAGAAATAAGGGCCTGAGCAAATTGGAATTTGAAATAACAGGCATTTTAAAATAATTTCAAATTCTTGTTTTGGGTTGCGTTTTACTTAGGGTATGGAATTGAGTCAAATCCAATTCCAAATGATTTGTAGTCCCAAACAGCTGAATTGGGCCAATTCCATCATTTCAAATGAAATGCCCGTATCCAAAGAGGCCATAAGGAAATTCTTAGAAATTTAACAAGGGAAGTAACTTCCCTTGAAGTACAACTTCCCATGGGAATTAAATTCTCATGTCAACCACACAAGCCCAAAGAAGGCCATGCTGGGCCTCATGCCCAAGCTTACAACCGTACATCTAAAATCGAATCCAACAAGAGATGCTGATCATTTAAATTATTCTGGCGTTTTTTTTTTAATAATATGTTTGCAAAATTGTATTGTAATTAATTCCTGTTAACAAAAGGTCAATAATTTCATATGATATGATTGTGAGTATCCCAGAAGCTTTCATTACACTATCTCATGCTGGTTAGGAGTGAGGTTGCTTGGCTTCCACAAACCTTAACGGTGGCGTGGTTCTCACTGGGTGTCATGGGTCACAGCTACTTAAACAGTGTCTAAGCCTATATCGCTCGTATTTTTCCCCTGCCTTTTTCTGTAGGTGGCTGGATCCCTAAAAAGGCATGGTGCTTAATCTTGGTAGCATGCCAGTGTGAGCTTAGTTTAGTAGGCAGGGAGGTGACATCCATATCGTGGAATTTTGTGTATGTTACCTTATCATGATAGTCATGGCGTTATGTGGTTGTAAACTGAGAGTCCCATCGTCAAAATTTAAGCAAGATATTTCCCCAAGTACATTGTATAACTTGTGATACAGAAAGTCAGGTTAAGATTTTCAAATACTTTCCACTGGATAAATAAAATCAGGAATGTCATTTAAAGAAAAATGTTTGTGAATCAAGACATTTATATCACAGTGAGTGCATACTGCTCATCATGTTCGGCTTCTGCATCCAAAAAGAATTCTATTGGATTTAAATGTGCAAGAGAAAATTAGCTACCTTTTCATATATCTGATGTTTGAGATGAAGATGTACTGGATTTGCTTAGGTGACGTCCCTCGGTGTTTGTTATGTTGCTTTAGGAAGCACAAGAACAGGTTAAATTTGGTCATCAAACTGCTTAACTGAACTGTGGGTGAGTGCTCTCTTTAGTAGGGGTTACAGGATATATCAAAAAAAAAAATAGTAGGGGTTATAGGAAGTTTCAGAATAGGGCCTTGCATGAAGATCAGCGAGAAAGAGTTTTTTACTTTTTCTGCACAAAGCAAGCTAAATCTGTTAAATTATGCAGTGAAAGGTGGTGAACTTGTCATAGAAATTACTTGTTTGGCTTTTCTGGTGCTAATCATTACTTTATGTCATTTCAAGTAATCAGGAAATTGGAAATTGGCAAGGCATTATAAAAGAAAAAAAGAAAAGAAGAAATGGTCGAGGCTGTGTTGCACTAATTGTCTCTATTTTATCAAGATAGGTAGAGACCGTAGAGTAACATCTAACCTGTTTCCCATGTCCTTTTAGATTGGTGATCTGGGATTGTCAAAGGTGAAGCAGCATACATTGGTGTCAGGTGGTGTTCGTGGAACTTTACCCTGGATGGCCCCTGAGCTGCTTAGTGGAAAGAGTAACATGGTGACAGAGAAGGTGACTGTTATAATCTTGGAATTGTTCCCTTCTTATTCCTCTCCTCAATATTAACCTTTTAACCTTTCATTTATGTGATGTAGATTGATGTTTATTCATTTGGGATCGTAATGTGGGAGTTGCTCACAGGGGAAGAACCTTATTCAGATATGCATTGCGCTTCAATAATTGGTACGTAACTTTTGTAGAAGCTTTATGTGCTTCACAAGTATAATTGTTAATTTTCTACCTTCTTTTCAATTATGTAAGTTTGAGTGGCAAGAAGATTGATGCTTTTTGTACAAAGATACCTTTGCACATAATTTATAACACTGTTTGCGTCTTGACTTCTCGAGTATGGAACACGTAGGCTACACATCACATATGTCCAATATGATGCAATGCCTCTGATTAAAATCTAACTGATTTAGTAACCCATGAGAATGGTGACACAAAGCTTGTAAAGGCTGCAAGTAAGACTATTACTGGATATAAATCTGGATCTTCGTTCATAACCATATCAATTTTTCTGTGTCAGATGAGTCATATCCACTACGGTGAAAAGCTGACTCTCTTCTGCTGGTTGTTTGGTTAGATTAAAGTTCCTTTTCAGATATAGGATCGAGGAAAGATATCTTATTCTTTATTATTTTGAAAGTCCCTTTTCAGAATGTAGGACTGAAAAAAGATATCTTAATTCTTTGAAAGGCAACTGAACTTCAGAAGTTTAGTTTAACTGTTTTTCTATGGATCCATTGAAGTATGCTGAAGTGCTATACGTGCCAACAGGCCCAACATACAGTTGTTTCTTTTGTCCTTGCAGCTTTGTGTTTCATAGTCTATAGTGAAATTAACACCCGCTTTGGAAGAAGAATCAAATTCCTATTAGAAGTAGAGTGCTCTTGTATTATGCAATCCTGTCACGACTAATGACCTAAGGTAGTGTTTGGAAACTTGGATTTCATTTGAAATCTGGAAATTGAAATCCAAATCAAATGTCTGGAGAATATTGTTATTTTAGTTCCCAAATTTCAATTACACCAACGTGTTTTGGAAGAAAGTGGAATTTCAATTCCATGATTACATTATTAACGATACACTACTTGTATATTCCCAAATAACAAGCCCACAAAAGTTAAATTCACCAATCTGGCATAATTAACAAAATTGAAGGTGGTCAACAATGGAGCATGAAAAGAAATAAGCAACCACATTAGATCTGAAAAAGATAGGAAAGAAATTAATTCCAAACCATAAACTTTTATTTGGAGAAAAACATACTTCGACAAATCTAATAGCCTTGTCAGCTTATTTGATTACGATTTGCGGTAACCCTTTACGGTGGCGGAATGGTGGCTACCTACGAAAGGAAGGAACGATGACAACCTCCGGCTGCAACAACGACAACAATGTGGAAATGTTTGACGGTGCTTGAGTGGTAGAAAAGGCTCTAGGAAGAGGGAGAAGTTAGATATTAGAATTTGGAAATGACAGGATTTGGGTGTAATTTGAAATTCTTAATTATGAGCAGTGTTTTAAGGTAGGTGGATTTGAATCAAACCCAATTCCAAAATTCTTCAATTTGCCAAACACCTAATTTGCTCCATTTCCATCATTTCAAATGATTTCATTGTTCCCAAACAGGCCATAAGGTTCTTCTGCAAATTGCTTGTAGAATTTGTTATCTCCCTCTTTAACAGTGTGTTCCGTTAACATTTTCGAATAAGTGAGTTCACCAGCTTGAGAGCTTCTTCTTCAATATGTGAGGATTCAGAAGTAGTATAGTGGCCACAGCCCCCTCTCTGTATTTTTCCTTTCTATCAGATTCTCTAATAGCCGCCCAGTAACATAGTACATGAACATATTATATTGATCTTTATTTTATATCTCTAATTTCTGATATGGAGGTAAGAGGAGGGATAGGGAGGACATACTTTCCCTTGTTTTGTTGATAACTAGGATGGTTGGGGAAGAGGAAGATAAGGAATTGGTGAAAGGATTATTATCCTTCCATTTCTTATAAACCAAATTCTTCCAGACCTGGAAAGGAATTGCACCTTTTTTTTTCCTTTTGTTTTTTAATCAGGAGAATAATGTTTCACCTTCTTCCTCTTTGCCATTCGCCATTCGCCAGTCCCTTCTTCTTTCTCTAAATTTTGTTATCCAGAGTTCCAGACACAGTATAACAACCTTAATTAATGGTTCAAAATCCCTTGGTATTCTTTTCATCTCCGTAGAGCACGGTCAACAGCAGTAGCAGCATAAGAAGCTTCATCTGTCGTGCTGGCAAGAATAAAAAACAAAAAAACAACATGCCTGAGCAACTGGATTTTTCATCACCAGGCTCGGGGAGCTCTGTACACCTTGGGCCATCTTTATGCATTGTCACTGTATAAAGTATACGCGTTCCTTGCCTTGATGTACATAGACTTTGGTTTGATTTGACTGGGAATATCAGTAGAATTGATTTACACGATAGAAATATGGGATTTGGTATTTCCTTGCAACATTTTGTTGGAAATTTGAGTTTAAACTTCTTATTATAGCCAATGCTGTAGTTGTTGAAAGTTGCATGTTGCTTGTAGGTGGTATAGTGAACAGTACATTGCGTCCTCAAATCCCTACGTGGTGCGATCCTGAATGGAAGTCTTTAATGGAAAGCTGTTGGGCACCTGACCCGGCCAATAGGCCATCATTTACAGAGATTTCTCAGAAGCTAAGGAGTATGGCTGCAGCAATGAATGTCAAATGATAGAACAGCCCACAAACTTTGCAGGTTTGATGTTTACTAGCTGGCCTCTGATCTCTCAAGTTATGGAAAGCTATGCTGCATTCTGCTTCACACTCTACTATGAAGTATAAAGGTTTTAGCATCTCATCATATATAATTCTTTTGCGTGTTACTATGCACACTTAGCTGGCATTCAGAAAGATCAGGAAGTTGGGAGTGCCATCCCAAAACAGAACGTAAGTTTTTCCCTGTGTGCAAAATACACCTACATTGTTAATTTAATATTAAGTGTTAGACTTACACTCTAAGGTATAGTTAGAAATTAAGAGGAAGGGAAATGTGGAGAATGGAGGGGGTGGTGGGGTGACATTGCTTCTACGACCTTGTTGTCTTCACCTGATCTGGTATTATTTTTCTAGTTTCTGGTCTAGTCTGATCTGGTTTGGTCCGATCTGAATGTTTTCTGTGAGTGTTTATTCTGGTATGCTCTAGTCTGATCTGATCTGGTCTAATTTATCTAGTTTGATTTAATAAGCAATAAGAATAAGATGAAGAGAACAAAGTCGTAGACGAAATGTGTCCCTGTGATTCTCTTGGGAGGATTTGGTTTGTTAAAAGGGGAATGAAAATGTGTCCCTGTAATTCTCTTCCCAACCCCTTTCTCTATTTCCATATTTAAACTAGGGGAATTGGATTGCGCACTCACCCCTCATCAAAAACACAAACGATTGTTTATGCACGCTTTGGGGATTAATTGTTGAAATATTTCCCCTTTGTGCAGAATGTCATGTGTACTAAAATTGGTGGTGAACTGGTGATGCCACTGAGAGAAAGGGTTGTTTGATTTCTAAGATGAAGCTGTAAATTCCACTGTATATAAGCCAAATATTATAGCATGATCCTTGGAAGGAACAAACGATACAATATCTTGCTAGAACTCGACAGAGATGTGGTCAAGTTCTTTTGGTTTAATCTTGTAGACTAGGAATAAATTATGTAATACACATTCAATCATGTATGCAGTTGTAATGAAGTACATATGATTCTTACTTCAACAGCTCTTCGTAGTTCATACTACTGATACATTGATGTCATGCAGTGATGATGTTATTGTCTGAGTTAGATGACTGAGAAGAGCTCTGAGCTGAATAATTACATATTGTGGCATAATTTTTGCTTTCAATATACTTTGTGAAACCTCGAGATTGAAATTTTGTTCGATGCCTTTACGGTTTTGATTTCTATCTTTCGTATTCTTCTCATTTTCTTGCCTAGATAATGAGTTACGGGTAACAAAAATTCGTTGAAATTACAGTCTCTACAGATTCTAAGTTGATTGTATAGAGGATGCCTACGCAACTAGCTTTCGTATATTTTTCTTTTTTAAAAGTAAATAAAATCCAACTTATGGAAATGTGACGGTTAATTTCCTAGATACGAATCATAACAAGTTAATTCACATGTAGTACGGATTACTTGTGAATGTCTTCAAAGTACAAGTTAATTCATACGGAGTATTTGTACGATCTTATTCATGTGTAGCTCATTTAAATCATGTGTAGCTCATAAATCGTATGGCAACATCACTAACATCAATTATACGACAAAACACAAATGATGTGTCCTATCTATAATATACACCGAGGTCACAAGTCATGCACTATTGAAAACAAGACTGACAAAACACAAAAGATGGGGTGTGTATCACATGCCGTACCCTTCTATGACAGGACACAAGAGCCTTATCTATAATACTCCATCCGTCCCGGAATACTCGACCCGGTTTGATCGGCACAGAGTTTAAGGGACTTGAATTGACTTATTTAATTTAATAGGTAGTGATTGATAGTGGGGTATTATTTTAATATAGTTAGTGGGAGGTGGGTTAAGAGGTGGGGTCGGGGGAGAGTAAGGTTGAATTTTTAATTATTTTTTGTATGGTGTAGGGGGTAGGTGGGTTAATAGGGGTAGAGTGAGAAATAATATAATATTGTTAGAATGTTTCCATTTTTAGAAACAGGTCAAAAGGGACGGCCCGATAAGGAAAACAGGTCAAGTATTCCGGGACAGAGGGAGTATACACTTAGGTCACAAGTCATGCACTATCGAAAACAAGACTTGATCTAGTGGTAAAGGTATGACCTCGTAACTTAAAATTAGTAGGGTCACCTTAAAGACGAGGGACCCTTTACTTCCAACGTGCATGACTGTAAGAGTAGGGCTGCAAATGAGCCGAGTAATAACCTTATCGAGCTAAGCTTGTTAGGAAATATTGTTGTTCGAGCAAGCTCGAGCTTGAACGAGCTTTTATTTTGTTTTGTTCGAGCCAGACTCGATAAAATACTGGCTCGAGCTCGGCTTGAGCTTGCTCGTTTGTATTTCGAGCTCGTGCTCAAATCGAACGAGGTTTAGTAAATGATGGAAAACCTATCCAATTCAAGGGTACTTATAGTGTTCATAAAGATTGACAAAATCTCAAGAAGTAGGTAATTTGGAAGTCCAGTAAAATTCTTGATGATTGTCGTGATTGAGAAGACTAAAAGAGGAAGAAGGCAATATGTATATACTCCCTCCGTCCCTTAATACTCGCACCGGTTTGACCGGTGCGGAGTTTAAGACATTTGAATTGACTTATTAATTTAATGGGTGTTAGTTGATAATGGGGTATTTTTGTTAATATAGTTAGTGGGATATGTGTAAGGGGTGGGGAGTGGTGAGTGGGGGGTGTGGATTTTTAAATGATTTTTTGTAAGGAGTAGGGGTGTAGGTGGGGTGGTAAGTAAGTGTGAGAAATAATATAATATTGGTAAAGATTTCCATTTATAGAAGCGGTGCAAGTATTAAGGTACGGCCCGAAAAGAAAAGCGGTGCAAGTATTAAGGGACGGCACGAAAAGGAAAGCGGTGCGAGTATTAAGGGACGGAGGGAGTATGATTTAGGGATTTTGATTGACTTAATTGACAAAATTCAAGCAAATATACATTGACTATTGAGATTCTAGATATATAATTCCTAAAATTTGTTCATTATTTACCATATTAAATTTAGACTTTTCCATTATACTAAATAATATATGTTCTATATTTAAATTTGTATCATTCTATTAAAATAGTTTACGAGCTACTAACCAGTTTTAACCGGCTACTAACGAGTTAGAAACGAGTTGTTCGTGAACATTTACGAGTTGAACGGGATGTTGTTCGAGTAAAGCTCGTTTAACAAACGAGCCTTAAATATTTGCTCGAGCTCATTCGATTTCTTAACGAACGAGCTTTGACCGAGTTTATTCGCGAGTTGTTCGCCAACGTCCTACCTCATTTGCAGCCCTACCTAAGAGCCTTAGGGCATAAAGTAAGAAAAATTTACATTGAAATGAATCCAACAAGATTAAATAATATTTTGCCTGATACGAGAGTTTCTAAATTACCAACTGCTAAGCGGAGGAATTCATATACATGTACCACATGATCGACATATAAAAAGTGTATCGATCTATACCGTGATACACGACATACACCAATGTACTCTTCTTCGTTTTCTCTCGAGATTATGGTGAAATTTTCTATGGCCCCCATAACATTTATCTAGGATAGTTTTCTTTCAAGATTGTCGCTGTGACACACTGTTTACCGACTACTTGTATATACAAAGTGCATGTATCAAAGTAACATCAATATTGAAAAATAATTTCTAGGAACTTATTAGGATGGAATTGAAGAAGAGGAAAACGCCATAATGGCGGGTGCAAGGGCTAAGTTATAATGGAGCGGTTAAGGTGAATGTCAATCCAAATCAAAATTAAAATCAAAATCAAAGTATGATTGATGGTCCCAGATTCCCTGTTGCAGGTGAACACTTTGATTCAATTTGTATATTGTTGTTTTCTTGTTTAAACTCCGGTTGACTTTTTCTCATTTTGCATGATTCCAATTTCTACGTTTTATTTTTGTGTATTTAAATATATATAAAAAAAGTCGTCCTCTATAAATCCATGGTTTATAAATTAATTGATGATTAACCTAATACTTGGACCTTCTTTCTTTTATTCAACCTATTTTTTAGTCAATTTAATTCCATGCCCTATTTCTTAAGGACTTTACGTGTTGTGTCTAACTGTCTAAGTGTCTTCAACAATAACCTCTTGAATTAATAACAGTTTTGAGTATGTTTGTATTAACCTCTTCCTAAATATTTTGATGGAATTTCATTGACCTGATCTATTAATATCCTTCTACCTGTTTTGTTTCAAAGACGAACTTATTTTATTTTTATTTTTAAAGGAGCAATTTTTCCGATATGAAACACTTATTTGAAATTGTTGAGTGCACATAGATAGAATGTGTTTTAATAGATGTACTCCCACACACACACCCCGCGTATAATTAGGCATTATTAGATACTACTACTCCGTAACATATATTATGCATTCCTCTAGCTAGTCGATGCATATACATATATACTTGTTGATCGAGCTAGTAGTACAATGATGAATTACGTACCTCATATATTTGAACTAAATAAGTTCAAAAATTAGAATTTACTTCATTAACTTTTGATGAAGAACAAAATACCTAATTAAAGGCTATTCATGACATCTAGAAGCTAATTAAAAACCTATAATATTATGAAAAATGAGCAGTTAGTCATATAACTTGAGATAGTTATGAAGAGATTAGGTCATCATGATAATAAGTGTGTTCTTAATTAATGGCCAGGATTAATATGGATTTTAGTTAGTGTATTTATTGAGCACTTATAGCATCTGTGTCAACTTCCGTGATGAAAAGATAGAGCTTTTGACTTGAATAATAGTATCATCTTATCACTACACCGAATTAAGTCAATGCTATAACCTTAATTAATTTCGTGATTATTCTTAAGTTCGGGATATTTGATTAATTGGTATGAGATCATACATATAACACAGTAGCTTATCACCGATGAGAAAGAAGGATTAATGTATGCTTTAACATCGAAATGTTTTCCTGGTTTATGTATAACTAACAACAATTTAACTTACACGCGTAATAGTGTAATACCCTAATAGTTGTCTACTGATTAAAAAAAAATGCTAATAGTTTGAAAATATACGATTAATCTAAGTTATCCAATGCGGAGTAACGTTTTACATGTCAATGTCCTTTTATTACACTCCATAAGAAGTTTGAAAACACACGCTAGAGCTGTCAAAACGGTTACTCAAGTCGGGTCTGGTCATCTCGGGTCTCGGGTCATGATCCAACCGGATTACTTTGTCACTCGGGTTCAGGCCGGGTTCGGTCAGGTTGATATTTTGTCGGGTCATGTTGGGTTATTTTTTCATTCCGGGTATAGGTCGGGTTCAGGTGGGGTTTTATTTCGGCCGGGTGCAATTTCGGGTTCGGGTCTTAATTATTGAGTCGGGTTTGAGTCGGGCTTGTAGCAGTTAATTTCGGGTTCAGGTCAAGTTTGGATCAAACAATTATCGGATCGGTTGAATATTCAGGTCGGGTTCAATCTCGGACACGGGTTAGGACCAGGTCCGATAGTTATCAAGTCTAGCAAGTTTTTAATTAACCTTTAATTATTTTTTCTTATATTATAAAAATTAATTATTCTTTTTTTTTTCAAATTTGAGTTTTTCTAAACCAAGTCATCGTGTCTTTTTGTATATTCAATACATATATAAAGTTTATTCTCTACAAAATGTGATAACTAGTCATGTTAAAGTTAAACCGCGTACTTCTACAAAAATAGTTTTTTCTTTGCAAAAAATATTAGAATGGACGAGCTTTTATTACTCATAATCATGCAAGTATTTAAGAATTTTAAATTAGGAAATTTTGTGTTTTACCACCTAAAAAAAAAATCCAAATTTGTGTTTTACCACCTAAAATTCTAAAACTTTAATTTTACCACCTAAAAAAATAAATAAAAGTTCATTTTACCGCCTTTTAACGGCAAAGTTAACGAAAACGTTCGTGGAGCCCACAAATTAAGCTTCTCTTTAACCAAATTATGTGATTATCTTTTTTTTACTCATTCTCTTTCAATTTTTTCACCTTCTTATTTACTATTCTTAAATTCTCACCACCCATTTTTGCACTTCAAATCTCCAAATTAATCAAATTACAAACTTATAGTATTATACAACATGCTTAAACATTGTGGAATTTTATAGGGTTATGCTATACTAGCCGTTGAAGTGGGTTCAATAACGATTTCGTTAACTTTACTATTAAAAGGTGGTAAAACGAATATTTTTAATTTTTTTAGGTGGTAAAATGAAAGTTTGAGATTTTTAGGTGGTAAAACACAAATTTGAATTTTTTGTTGGTGTTAAATCGCAAAAAACCCTTTAAATTATTTATGAATATAGAAATTTAGTAAGGGTATACAAGTTATTTTATTTGAACATCAAATTACTAAAATAATTTATGTACAATGTAACTAAAAATTGTAGGATCAAAACAAGGCATCTTGTTTTTACTTTTAACCAAACTAAAGGTTATAATGAATTACCAAAAAATAACTCAAAAGCATTGTAGGAACAAAATAAGTTATATTTAGCGCTTGTTTATTTAAATAATAATATTAAACTTAGTTATATTTAGCGTTTGTTTATTTAAATAATAATATTAAACTTAGGTTAAATTTGGTTTAACACTTTTTACTTGTTTCTATAATAGGTAATTATAAAAATAATATTAACTTGATTTAAGTTACTATTTAGTTAGGTCAATGACAAGTCGAGTTGTCAATAGGTCGGGTAAAATCAGGTAACAGTTTGTCACGGGTCGGGTCAATAACATGTTTCATCGGGTTATAGTCGTTTCGGGTTGACATCGGATCAGGTTTGAATCGAGTTCGGGTCATTTTCCGGTCGCATCAGTTCTGTTATCGGTTGTATTCCGGTCGGCTGTCGGGTTCGGGTCCAGTTCATGCAATAATGGGTCGAAATTAATCGTCGGTTTTAACGGGTTGGATACGATCATGTTAGAGGTTTCCTGTTTTAACAACAATTCGGGTCTTAGGTCGGGTCCGGATCCTTACGAATACAGGTCGGTTCAGTCCGATTTCTCGAGTCGGATCAGTTTTTTTACAGCTCTAGCTCAAAGGTAGCCAATAAAAAGTACAATACACAAATAAAAAGTTTCCATTATTTAGAAGCAAATGGAGCAAATAAGAAATGAAGGGCTTAAGCAGCTAAAAAGAAGGTTTCAAAAGTTTTTTTTGTGTGTGTTTTTTCAGGTTATTTATAAAGCGAATGGAGTAAAGAAGACTGCAACCCTAGATTCATAAATAGAAAAATCACTCAAAAACATGAACCTATAAGTTGCACTATTATGAGCATACCTAATGAACACTCAATCAAAAGTGTTAGGGCCAACAATGATTTCTTATATTCCGGAATTCAACTTTAGATAAACAACCCCCACACTTTCAAAATACTCATGTTAGTGAAGGAAATAATGCCCTTGGTCCAAGTATGCATTCTATGTTAAGTCTAATAAGTGCGGTTCAGTATTAATTAACAAGTTAATAATTCAGTGAGATCAAGTGAGCTGAATGCCTAGCTAGAGGCCGCTTCAGTTCAAGTGGAATTAATGATATTAATCCACAGCTTACTCTTGACTGAACCCGTAGGGTCACACAAATAGTACGTAAACGGATCAAGTATTTAATGGCATTAAATACTCTATCTATGGATATTCGGAATCGACGGATCTTGGTTTCAGTGGGAGCTGAGATCGTCACAAGCAAGAAATGAATACTCCGGAAACGATGATATTGCCGGAAACGGAAATATGGATCGTATCGGAAATATAAATATTATCCAAGTCGTAGATGTTGCCGGAAACGGAAACATGGTACGTATCGGAAAATATTATCGGAAATGGAAATATTGCCGGAATCGGAAATATTGCCGGAAACGGAAATATTGTCAGAATCGGAAATATTATCGGAATCGGAAAATAATTCCGGAAACGGAAATATTAAATATTTGTTCGAAACGGAAATTGATTCCGGAATCGGAAATATTAAATATTGTTCGTATCGGAAATGAATTCCGGAACCGGGAATTTAATCGGAAGCGTATCGTACGAATAAGCATCGGACGAGGCCTGCCGGACGAGGGCCCAGCACGAAGCCAGGCCATCGCCCAGCAAGCCAAGCGCGCCACACGAACAACCAAGGCCACGCCAGGCCCAGCGCAAGGCCAGGCCCAGCAGGCCATGGCAGCGCGCGCAGCGCGCGCAGCGATGGGCTGCGAGCTGTGCTGCTGCTCGCGTGGGCTTGCGGCTCGCGTGGGCCGAGCGGCCGTGTGGGCTGTGCGCGGGCATGGCCTGCACGCTCGTGGGTCATGCTCGTGTAGAGTTTGTGTTCACATACGAAACCTAAATTGTGTAGGATTTGTTTGATGATTAAATTCCTAATCCTAAAAGGATAAAATTAATTAATTAGAGTCCTACTAGGATTCTAGTTTAACTAATTAGTATCCTAATAAGATTCCAGTTCCTTTTTCATACCTCTATAAATAAGGGCCTAGGGTCATTATTTGTAGGAACGATTGAAGTATTCAAAGGGTAAGTTTTTGAAATAAAAATCAGCCATACACTTGCAAACACATAGCCGAAATTCCTAAGCACCTTAAGGGCGATTCTAGTTGGTCTAACTTGAGGCGGATCCGGACGTACTGTGGACTATCTACGGAGGGACGACATTTGGAGTCCTAAAGACTTGTTCTTGTTCGGTTCGGGCGCAGCTAGGGAAGGCACGCTACAACATGTATGCATCAATTCTATGCTAAATGATTATGTGAATATAATATGCTTTCCTGGCTTTATGGTTTTTCCGCATGATTTATGAATTGTCATATGTATTATAACCTAACAGTGGTATCACGAGCCTCTTATTATTTTCATAATCTAAATTGCATAAACATGGTTAAATATTACAAACTTGCAAGAATTAAAAGGGGTGATTAATTTTCGTAATTGTTAATTAATTGCAAATTGCGTTTATTTAATTATACGTACGCAGTTTTTCGGCAGTTTCTTCGTTACTCATCCAAATCGAGTGATTTTTGTGTCAATTCCGCATGTAAAAGGCATTCTAAAATTTTGACAAAAAAAGTATTTTTCGAATGCAAAATTTCGTAAATTTAAGATGTTAAATTAAATATTTGCGATTCTTGTTGATAAATCTTGAATTTTTGATTGACCTACTGTATATGTTTAACAAGTTTGAATGCCTAGCCTTGTTAATTATGCAATCTAATTTGTAATTATGATTAATTTGTTGAAAATTGGAATAATTTAGAATTAATTTTATTTTCATAATTAGTTATAATTTAATTAGATGCCTATGATTAAAAACCACCATAAAAATTGTAAATTTATGTTAAATTTTAAATTTTTTATGACCTAGACTTGAATCCATGTTAATCGGAAATCAATAAATTAATAAATTTTCGATTTTTCGCCCTAAAATTATGAAATTAATATGATTTATTAATTGGTCATTAATTTTGAAAATAAATTTTTTAATTTTTATGAGATTCGCTCATATAACTTGCACGCACAAAGCAATGGACGCTACGTGTTACCCTTAAGGGGTGTTGTATAGTGCGGGCATGCGACGACGAGCAAGGGAGCTCGTCGCCCATGCGGTACGAATGCAGCGAGCAAGGGCATGGTGCACGAGCACAAGGCAGCAGCCCTGCCTTGTGTCGTGGGCTGTGAGCAATGGGCGCATGGGCAAGGGCGAGAGCAAGGCACGAGCAGTCGCGTGTGGGCAGCAAGCGAGCTGCGCCACAGCGCGCACTGCCTCGCGCAAGTGTGCGGAGCCTCGCGTGCAGCGAGCGCAAGCTCGCGTGCGACGAGCGCTGCGCCCAGCGATGGTGAGTAGTGAACGCGTGCGACGAGCGCTGCGCCCAGCGATGGTGAGCAGCGTGCACGTGCGACGAGCGCTGCGCCCAGCGATGGTGAGCAGCGAGCTTGTTGCGACGAGCGCTGGCGCGCGCCTTGCGATGGGGAGCAGCAGCGATGCGACGCAGCGCATGGGCTACGCGCACATGGCCAGCAATGGCTATGTGCGTGTGGCCCATGGGCGTGCATTGCGTGAGTTTGTTGCGTTGCGATTAGATCGTTTTGAAATTTTAATTTGAAATTTTCAGTTTACATAATTTTAATTAATTTTAAAATTAATAATTTAAATTATTTTCTTGGATTTTAATTTTGAATATTGTAATTATAATAAATTTTAATTTATTCTAATTATTTTACTAAAATTAAAATCATGAATTAATTTAAATACGACTGAAATTAAATTAAATTTTTTGGATTCAATTATAAGTTTATATGAGCTTTAAATTTTAATTAAATTTGTATGTTTCCGGTTAGACTAGAAATACATTTTTATGTTTAAAATTAGTAAAGCATATGAATTTATTGGTTTAAGTGGGAGCTCTTTTTAGTCATATACTCTTGATTAGGTCTACAAATCCTTAAGGTTAAAACAACTTGATTAGAATTAATAAGGACTGAATAATTGGTAGATTATTGGTGCCCTTGATTAATTGCTGCAAATGTTTATGTGATGCATAATGTGTTTTACTAACCAGCTATGTGGGCCATTCATGTTAATGAATGGGTGAATGGTATATATTGTATATGTACTGTTTTGCAGGTTATGAAGTGACTAGTATGGCCCAAATAGGATAGAAAATATGGTCTGCGTACCATTAATTTGAATGTAATTGGTCTAAAGTACCAAAGTTGTTTTTCAATTCAAATATGGTCTGCGTACCATCAAATAGTTGTAATTAGTTTTAATTATAGCTTATCCTATTTGAAGAAAATGGTGCCTCCCACGGAGATTTTCAAGACGGACTTTGAAGTTAAAGCTTCAAGATGAAGTCGGGCCATACTAGATCACATTTATCTTATGCATGTTTTAAGTTATTTATTGCTTTAAATATGTCTTAAATATGCATGAGATTACGGCTTGATTATGTTGCATTATTAAGGATTTTAGTTCACTTAAAATCTAACCAACATAGTACGAGCCTTAAGTTTCAAACTTAAAAATTGAGTTAAAAGGTGCCATGCCAAAATATACACTTGCTTGGATATCCTTTACATCAATCTAGTAATAGTTTTCGTTCAGCGAGGTGTTACTTATTGGTCCTAAAGGGGCAAGGTACACAAATAATTGTGAGTACATGTTAGTTTTGGTGAAACTCAACGATATAAGTAAGGAGTCCTTTTATGTCGTGGCAAAATCGATAGGTTTACCTAATAAGTTCTTAGACGTACCTATCAACCAAGAATAGTTTCTAGACTATTAGCAAACGGTTTTTGCTTACCTAAAATGTTTTAGGATTGAGTCGACAAACTGTGCTTAATTCTTCAATGATTTTAGGGTCTTGGAATCATTTTATTCACACCTGCCGGAACAATAAATTCGAATAAAATGCTAATAACTTGTTTAAATTGCATGATTGCTTTTCAAGTTATTACTCATGATAAATGTTTAGACTTTGCATGCTTCAATGTATGTTTTAATTATTGTTTATAATTAAATATCTTGCACTGCAATAAATCCTTTTAAAAAGGTAACAGTAAATTTCCTCGATTGGTAGTGAATCCAAGAACGATTCACGGAAATGAGAGAAAATGAGCAATTTAAAATGTACGTTTCTTATATCGACTTTTATGGTTGTTTTCGAATATCAAAATCGAATGGCAAACCAATTGGTGCTTGTGAATTCAAAATACAATGTAGTTTTGAGATCATAAAGCATTGAGTTTAAACGCTCAGCCTTACCAATGGTTAACAACCTAATATCTTTGTCCATTTAATTCTCGAATGAGTCTAGTCCCTAGACATTCGAATAGATTGATGCTTAGAGAACTTTAGAAGCTTCTGGTAAGATCATCTAGTTGAAACAAAATATTCAACATAAATTAAAATGGTAATTAAGAACCTTGTTGGAGTGACATTGGACATATCTAACAAAGTATAAAAGTCAACACTAAAGAATTCAATTCTTAAGACTATAAGAAAGGGTACAAGAAATAGGAAAACAAAGGAACAAATGAAAGGAATTTACAATTCCGTTTCTACCTAAAAGTTAATGTTTAAAGAGAAGTGACCTAGCAATCAAACTTCCTTGGTATCATATACCGCTTGAGGTTCTTACTTCCGTAATAACTCAAACAATGGAAGCTAGTGTACACTAATGGCCTACAAGTAGGAAATGAAGCATGGCAATGCTACATTAGTTGTAGGGTCATCTAGTTTGTTTTAAGTCCTTTCAAAGGCTGGAACTGAATGCCTATTTTGTTCCACAATCAGCATACCTAAATTTCTATTTTCAAACACAGAAAGACTCACATTCAGAAGAACATAAACAATGTTTGTTTGTTTATTTGAATGAAATGGTCATTTACGGGTTGAGTCAATATGCTTGATTAAAACAAACAACTCTTTAACAATAACAACTTTACTAGGTTTAAATCAAACCCTTGATTTGAGTTCCACTAATCTTTGGCATTGTTGCTTAGACCATATCAACAAGTTAACATTCAAAAGCTCTATTTTGATGGACTTTTGAAAGTTGATTGATTTCTAGATCATTCTAGACAAGCTAGTCTTACTTGTTGAAAGTAACAAAGGATATGAACTATTGTTAGAACACCTAGACAATAGAGTTCAAAGCTAAAGAAAGATTTTATGACTTTATTATTTCACATGGATTTGAGTGAATATAGGTTTATTTACTCAAATGTGATATAAGTTGAATCTGTTTGGCTAGTTCAATGATTCAGAAGTATAAAATCCACTTGGCAAGAAATCATAAAGATCTAGGTTAGATCATGTTGATGATTACTTGAGACCAAATATGATCATCAATGATTGTGTGTTGTAATTTCACAATCTAGCTCCATAAGATATGGCATATCTACGTTGGAATGATCGAAGTCAATTAGTACTTGATTCGATCAATGATGAATCATAAAGACTTTTCCTATAATTTCTAAAACAAAATGCTCGACTACCACCAAACTAAACCAAATTCGTCAAAGCTATTGAAAAGTAATTTCAGAATAACTTTTCATAAAATATATCTAGAGAGTTGCAAAACTCAGTGGGAGCTTAGTGTTTGTCATTCGACAAACTAAGGCCTAAGTATAGATATATGTTTCATTTGATTTATTCAAATGAGACACAAGGGTATTGTTTCTACCACGAATTTTTGAGAACATAATGTTTGTTTGCTCGAAATAATGTCCTTTTGGAAATTCGTTTCCAAAATGACAAGTGGGAGAAAATAGACCTCGAAAGTTTTCGAGGCGAACAACAAACATAAACGGACATTCCGGAGGCTTTTCGAAGTGCTTCATAAAATCCGAACTTATTCTTTAAGGACTTTAGAAGTGGCTTTAAAGAATAGGCATCTCTTAGAAGACTTTACAAGTGCTTCAAGGAGAACAGAATATTCAAAGGACTTTCAAATGGCTATTGATATTCTATTGTTTGATGTTCTATACCCAAGTAGGCATAGAGTTCAAATCACTGAAACTATGAGATTCTTCTATTAGATAGTGAAGAAACATGGAGTTCAGGTCACTGAAACTATGCAATTCTTCTATTAGATAGTGAAGAAACCTACAACTTGCAGTCAAACTATTATCATGTAGATTAATGAGTTTGTGACCTGTAAGAAAACTATGACGAAACCCAGATTCCCTAAAATGGTTAGAGGCCATATATAGACTCAAATGTTTTAAATGGCTAGAGGCCATAAAACATACTCAATGTTTTGATGAAAAAATTAAAATTTTGTTGATTTGCAAGAATAGTTTCACACCTATTGGTTGCAAGTTTGTTTTAAGGATAAAAACCATCAAACATGAAATTGTGTTCACACACAAAGCTAGATTAGTTGCTAAAGGTTACAAGCAAATTCACGATGTGGATTGTGTTGAAACCTCATGCAAAATCGTAATGCTTAAGTCTATAATTCAAGCAATGATTGCATATTGGTACATATGGCAATTGGATGACAAAATATCTTCCTCAGTCAAATGTTGGAAGAAACTATGTACATGGTATGTCATAGGATTTGTGGATCCAAATAAATGCTTGAAAAGAAAAGCTAGTTTATAAAATCTAAGTACAGATTTAAGCAAGCAATTGGGAATTAGAACTATATTTTAGTGAAGCTAATAAGTATTTTAGTTTCATAAAATGTACATGATTCTTATAGATATATAAGAAGTTTAGTGGGAGTACATAAAACTTAATTGGTCCTATGTGTATCACACACATATCTCTCTATTGTGAAATAACATTCAAATGCTAATGACTTAGATTTGTAATTATTCATCAATGATGGACCAAGGCGAAACTTAGTACATACTGGGTATTAAGATCTATTTACAAAGATCTTATATTAATGTTTTAGATTAAGTAATGGCATTTACTAAATCAAACACGAAAGACTCCATTGGAGATATTCGACCCATGTGAATAAATCTAAGTAAAGAATGTTTGAACTATGTATTAGCATTTACTAAGTTAAACATCAAAGGATCTAAGTAAGATTTTTAACCTATATTATATGTCAAATAATTTAGCTGGATTTAGTATCTACTGAAACTAGATGAGCTAAACTTACATGAATAGAATTCAATTGGGAATTATTCTGCAAAAGAATTTATCATGTATGATATAATATGAGGATCGCCAAAAATGTATCGTATGACTTTAGGCATGACGAACATATACCAATCTCTATTGATCTAAGTGAAGATCAACTAGATTGAAATCAAGAATACTTATGGTACTTTAAAAGGTACGTAGGAATAGTTCTTGATTCAAGGAAATAAAGATATGCTAAATATTGATGCTACACGCATAAACACTGGCAAAGGATCAAGCAAGACCCTTTGGAGTTAACCATTGATAAGGACGAGCTATAGAGCATCGTGTTTTGAAATGTCAACATGGATTGGAGACCATGAGTTGTTGCGTGGGATATTAAAATATTAATTTCTATGTTCTAAGATACAGCTGGAAAGTATTCCACATATCTTTGAACTGCTTGGATAAGTAATTCCAAACAAAGCATCACTAGCAACCTATAAAGTTGAAGTAAAAGTATTTATTGCCTAAGAAGCAATAAAACAGGGTTGTTTATGTTAAAGAGTTCTTCATTGAACTTGGGTAGATCACATGTCTGTTGACTTAATAGTTCTTCATTGCAAAATGCGTAGAACCACTATTGTAGCAAGAAAGACTAGATCACAAAATAAACATACTCAAAAGATCTTATCATCTATCTCGAAGAACATTCGATGAAAAGGATATTAAGATTGGCAAAGCATGATAACTAAACCTATGCAACAAGTGAGAAACAACACTCACATTGTGGCACTGGAAATCAAGCATAGCTTTGAATTCCATGAACTGTTTTAAAGATGGGTTTGAGGCCCATGGTTGTAAAACATTGGGGTTGAACATTTATCATATATGAAATGAATTTTCATATTCCATTTAATCTTGGTTTAGTATTAAATGATGAGTCCCTTCAATTTGACGATATATTCAAGATAGACTGTCAGGACCAGTCCTGTGACTAAGAAATGTCTATCAAGTGAACTTGAATGTCAAAGGTTGAAAATGGTCCCTAGTCGGAGTTTTCTATAAAATTGGACGCATAGAAAACGTTAGACGACTAGAATGCAAGATGACTAGTAGTTCTGTTTCTTGAACTATGTGGACATGGCAATGTCATAATCATTTGCATAGATACTTACTTGGGGAAGACTAGTATCGGACAGACCTATGAAACTTTACTGTAAGAGATGAAAATCTATCATAAGTAAATTTCATTAAAATTATTAGACACTAAATCCTCAATACCTGAGTGATTTGAGATTACTTGTTTGAGAACTGGTTGCTTTGACGTTGACCAACCGTCGCACCGTAAAAGGAGGCTATAAAGGCAACGCTCAGGTAATCACCTATCAAACGAAGTCTAATCTCAAGATCGCAAGATTGGGATTGTCCTCCCATAAATCGGGATGAGATGCTTAAAAGTTGTACAAGGCCACTCGGAGAGGTAGAAACTGTGAAATGCATGGCCGTGCTCGGATGAATCATAGGCTATGATTATCTGTTTATTTGATCAGTTGAACTCTGAAACCGAGGAACACCTCTGGACATAATAAGGATGACAACTCTTACCTTATGTTCAAGAGCAAGCATTGAGCGACAAAGGAATTAGGAAATGCACACTTGTCCCTAAGGACAAGTGGGAGACTGAAGGAAATAATGCCCTTGGTCCAAGTATGCATTCTATGTTAAGTCTAATAAGTGCGGTTCAGTATTAATTAACAAGTTAATAATTCAGTGAGATCAAGTGAGCTGAATGCCTAGCTAGAGGCCGCTTCAGTTCAAGTGGAATTAATGATATTAATCCACAGCTTACTCTTGACTGAACCCGTAGGGTCACACAAATAGTACGTAAACGGATCAAGTATTTAATGGCATTAAATACTCTATCTATGGATATTCGGAATCGACGGATCTTGGTTTCAGTGGGAGCTGAGATCGTCACAAGCAAGAAATGAATACTCCGGAAACGATGATATTGCCGGAAACGGAAATATGGATCGTATCGGAAATATAAATATTATCCAAGTCGTAGATGTTGCCGGAAACGGAAACATGGTACGTATCGGAAAATATTATCGGAAATGGAAATATTGTCGGAATCGGAAATATTGCCGGAAACTGAAATATTGTCAGAATCGGAAATATTATCGGAATCGGAAAATAATTCCGGAAACGGAAATATTAAATATTTGTTCGAAACGGAAATTGATTCCGGAATCGGAAATATTAAATATTGTTCGTATCGGAAATGAATTCCGGAACCGGGAATTTAATCGGAAGCGTATCGTACGAATAAGCATCGGACGAGGCCTGCCGGACGAGGGCCCAGCACGAAGCCAGGCCATCGCCCAGCAAGCCAAGCGCGCCACACGGACAGCCAAGGCCACGCCAGGCCCAGCGCAAGGCCAGGCCCAGCAGGCCATGGCAGCGCGCGCAGCGCGCGCAGCGATGGGCTGCGAGCTGTGCTGCTGCTCGCGTGGGCTTGCGGCTCGCGTGGGCCGAGCTGCCGTGTGGGCTGTGCGCGGGCATGGCCTGCACGCTCATGGGTCATGCTCGTGTAGAGTTTGTGTTCACATACGAAACCTAAATTGTGTAGGATTTGTTTGATGATTAAATTCCTAATCCTAAAAGGATAAAATTAATTAATTAGAGTCCTACTAGGATTCTAGTTTAACTAATTAGTATCCTAATAAGATTCCAGTTCCTTTTCTATACCTCTATAAATAAGGGCCTAGGGTCATTATTTGTAGGAACGATTGAAGTATTCAAAGGGTAAGTTTTTGAAATAAAAATCAGCCATACACTTGCAAACACATAGCCGAAATTCCTAAGCACCTTAAGGGCGATTCTAGTTGGTCTAACTTGAGGCGGATCCGGACGTACTGTGGACTATCTACGGAGGGACGACATTTGGAGTCCTAAAGACTTGTTCTTGTTCGGTTCGGGTGCAGCTAGGGAAGGCACGCTACAACATGTATGCATCAATTCTATGCTAAATGATTATGTGAATATAATATGCTTTCCTGGCTTTATGGTTTTTCCGCATGATTTATGAATTGTCATATGTATCATAACCTAACAGTTAGGACTATAGCCCTTTCCAAAGTTTAAAAGGTGTCTTATCCAATTTATTTACGGGAAACTCTATTAAGTGCGCATGTTATTGGATAATCGAGAACTCAAAAGCATGACATTTATAGTCTCTTTTAAAGATTTGTTTTTCCTTTCGGCAATACCATTTCGTTGGGGAATATAAGGGGCACTTAACTCATGAATGATTTCATTATTTTCAAAAAATTATTTTAAAGAACAATTTTCATATTCACCACCTCGATATTTTCTAACTCTTTTGATTTTAAGATCTAGTTGATTTTCAACTTCGTCTTTATTCTTTAAAAATGCACTTTTGGCTTCATCTTTTATTTTTAAAAGGTAAATTTTAGTAAATCGTGAAAAATCATCAACAATGTAACGTAATAACTTTTTCCTCTCCTACTAGTGCAATTTTTAAGTACACTAAGACTCCATTTAGTTCACCTTATTTCTCCTGATCTAATCTGATATGACCTAAACTCATTTTTTCTGATGTGGTATAATATGATCTAAACTTAACTATCTGATCTAAATTGATTTTTCATAATTAAGATTTAAAAAAAATCTACAATCATTAATATTAAATTATTTACAGGTAAAATGGTATTTAAATTTATAATATTGTTACTAAAAGTATACATTATTTATTTGACTTTGCACATTATATATTAGATAGACATGGACATGATTTAGATAGATCAGTTTTAATCTAGACATGATTTAGAAAAATCAGTTATGATCTGAACATATGGATTCTGGTCTAGACATGATATGGAAATATCGACTTTGATCTAGACATGTTCTGCATACATCAGTTGTAATCTGGATAGATCAGTTCAGATCTGGACATATGATGTACATATCAGTTATGATATGGATAGATTAAATCTGATTTGAACAAATGGATTATGATCTGGACATGATTTGGACACATCGGTTTTGATCTTAATATATGGGTTCTGATCTGGACATGTATGGATAGATTAGTTTTGATCTGGATATAATCTGGATAGATCGCTTTTGATATGGACATGATCCGTTTATGAGCTGGATGTGATCTAAAGATTCTAGACATATCGATTTTCATCTAAATATATGGTTCTAATTTGGACATGATCTGGAAATATTGGTTCTAATCTGGACATGATTTGGACATATGGGTTCTAATTTGGACATATCGGTTCTGATTTGTACAGATTGCTTATGACCTGGCATGGATAGTTGGATCTGGTATGGACTTATGAGTTCTGGTATGGACATGATTTGGACAGATCTGTTCTGATCTGGACAAGATTTGGACATATCGGTTTTGATCTGAATATATGGGTTCTATATTGGACATGATCTATACAAATTGATTAGACATATAGGTTCTGATCCGGACATAATCTAGGCATACCGGTTCTAATCAGGACATGATCTGGATAGATTGGTTCTGGTTTGGACATAATCTAGACAGATCGATTCTGAAATTGATGTGATCTAGATAGATCGGTTATGAGATGGACGTAATTTGGACAAATCGATTTGAGTTGGACATGATCTGGAAAGATCAGATCTAGACTGGACATGAGCTTCACATATCAATTTTGATTTGGATATATAGGTTATGATTCAGACATGATCTGGACATATCGCTTCTAATCCGGACATGACATACCGATTTTGATATAATTATATGGATTCTGATTTGGACATGATATGAATAAATTGGTTCTGATCTGAACATATCGACTAATTTGGACTTATCTGTTCTAATCTGGACATGATATGGACAGATCGGTTCTAAGCTAGATAGGATCTCGACACATTGGTTCTGTTCTGGACAAGAACTAGACATGCAGATTTTGATTTTGACATATGGGTTATGATCTGGACATATTGCATGGTTCTGATTTTTGGACATGATCTGGACTTGTTCTGCACATATCGCTTAATAATTAGAATTGTTGTGGGAACTTTTGGTGATGATGTGTCACCCTTTCCTCGGAGGTATCAAGTATGCGCTGTCACGATCTTCCTGCAACCTGCAAAACAAGAATATTCCCGCAGAAATATTCCCTTTGATGCCTAAGTAAGTATTGACTAGAGAGAGAAAGTAATTTTTAGAGAGAAGGCAGAGTAGAATAATTAAGGTAGGTAAGAATGAATTGATTTCCCTTTGCCTTGGGATCTGAACTATTTATAAGGTGGGTTTTGGGATTTTCTCCCAAAACCCTAGATACCTGATTGGCTAATCCCAAAGATGGGGACATGTGTCCTTATCAGGTATCTTGGATAGAGGGCTTAGTGTGCCTCCTGATATTGGCATTTAACTAATTGGGCCTCCTTGTTTCAACTCAAGGGAAATTTCATTAACTACTTAGGCCTCGACCTAGTAAGCAGGGGGTGCCACGTGTCGTTCTGTGGAAGGTCCAAGGTGGACTTCCAATTACGGCCACATCATTTTCTTCTCAAGAAGGGTAAAAACCCTTTACTCAATTTTTACCTTTCTTAACTCTTCATGTGACGCAGCGACACGTGGCCGGGGCCCTTCACTTCTTACTCTTCTATATGTACCATGCCACTTTTGAGTTTACTCCCCTTCATTTTTTACAGCATTTGAGAGTCATTGAGTGAAGGCGATTTCCGACATCAATTGACCACCAGCAGACGATTCATCACCACAAAAAAGTTCATATATTGTTCTTAGGAAGTTCTCAACTTTTCTTTGTAACTTTCAAGAGGCTTGCTCTTTTCCGAAAGGTAATTCTCTTGTTTTCAGAAGCTGTTTGTTTTTTTTGTTTCTTTTGTTATCGTGGCGAGCCGTTCTGGTTGTTTGGGGACGACGGCCTAGTATCTACTGCCTCCTCTTAGAAAGGATGATGCCCCTCGTCCTAAGCCAACCCTTCACCTTGTGCAGGATGTCATGGTAAGGATAAGCACAGATCCTGATTTCGAGGGTGAGTCTTCATCCTAGGTGGGGGAGGAGGAGGTCATGGAGTCCAGATGTTCTGAGAGAGAAGCACCTTCTTCTGCAAAGAGCGAGGAGAGACGTCTTCGTCCATCTAAAATTTTTCCTCTTCAGTCGTGGCTAGATTATTTGCAGGCCAAAGGGAGTGATTATAGAGAGTCGCTGAACCTGGGTGAGGGTTATAGTCTAAGAATTCCAGGAGGTATGGATTGCTCTAGCGTTGGCCTGATACCCGTCGAGTTTGCCGTCTATGTTTCTACTCTAAAACTTGGGTTGAGATTTCCTCCACACTCATTTGTTGTAGAAATGTTGGGCGACTATTATATAGGCGTCAACCAGATGGCACTTAACTCTTGGGCTAGTGTCTTCGGGTATATTTTCAAGTGCGAGCTTGAGGGCATTGTCCCTTCCTTTTCGGCATTTCTCAGGTTGGTGACTTTGTCTAAAGTTCTTCAAGCAGCGGATGGCTGACTCGCCTTGAGCTACAAAAGGGCTTCAAAGAAGGTGGTGGGGAAGGCGTCCAAGTGACACCACTGGTGGAAGAAGTGGGTTTTCATTCATATGACTGACGAGGTGATGTGCCGACGCATGACTCGCTGGATAATCCAACCTAGCTTTGCAGGGAAGAGCAATCCCCTTCCTCCCGTTTATGCGAATCTCTGGAAGCAAATTGCCCCCCTATTCAAAGCCAAACCGCTCTCAGTGGGTTCAAAGACGGCTTGGGTGCCTGAGGGCTCGCTGCCTCACCTAGATCAGTTTGAGGATACTGTTTTCCTCTCGGTTGTGGGCTTGTGGCCGTATATGCCGAGAGGTGATGATTTCCTATTGAATTTCCTGCATTATTTCATCATGTATAGTTTCTGACTGGCTCTCTTTTTGTAGACGAGGCTATGGAGAAATTGGAGGACGCCTCCAAGGGTAGGGTGGATATGCCGACTTGGTTGGCTGAGGTGCTTAGTGAGAGCACCCTCAAGGCTATGAAGAAGCAAGAGGCAGAGCAAGGAGATAAAGTGTCCAGCCTTCAGACGGACGGCAAAAAGGTGAGTTCCCTTGTCCATGAGTTTTGACCTTCTGCGTTATTTACCTAATCGTGGATGTCATGGTTCATCAGGCGGTGGAGAAGGCTTCGACCACAGTGGCATCGTCCGCAAGGCGTAAAGTCGGGAGGACGGGAAACCGCGTTTCAAGCCTCTTCAGGATCCAGTAGTGGAGCCGTCCCTAGAGGCGTGGACGCCCTCAAAACGTCCAAAGACGAGCTTGAAGGGTGTTTCTGACGCACAAGGCTCAACTCCCCAGATCCTTTGGGAGGTATACCGAATGCTGTCCGACGTAACATCCCTCCCAAGGCGGCTAAGAGGGCTAGGAGCTCGGGGGGTAAGTATTATTCCAACATCATAAGCACTTGCCGTTCTTCGTCTGACAGTTCAATAGTCTCTCCCAGGGATTCTAAGGCTATTGTTTTTCCAGTAGAGATGCCTGATCCTCAGAAAGCGATAGACGCTGAGCTTGATCATATCCCCTCGTTGGGCCGCTTTACTTCCAATGACAGGGTTAAGGTCATGGGCTACATGCGCAGTGCTATTCCAACAGATTATGCCCAAAATTTCCCTGAAGCGGCCGAGACTCAACTTGCGGCCATGCAATCTTGTGCGCTGGATGTAAGTTATTTTACTTTGTGATTGTGACGTTCTGCTTTTCTTATGTTTATAATCTAATTTTTGCTGGTCTGCAGATGTTTATTCAGCTAGACTCGCTGAAGGAGTGGCGTGCTGCCTTGGTGAAGGAGGAAAGCATAGCTCTGAATCTCCCCGTTCAATGTGGCGATCATCATTATGCTTCCTGGAAGAAACTCCGTCTTACCATGCAAGAGACGGTTGATTCCTTGGCTAAATCCTTGGCTACTCTTCGTGCTGACAACAAAAGGCGTCTTCAGCAGATTGACAAGAACTTCCAAGAGATGGAAGATCTTTCCAGGGAGCACAAGAAAAAGGAAGAAGAGTTGAAGCAATTGAGCATCAAATTTGGCTTATTGGAGTCTCAGCTAGAGGAAGCTCATCGGGAGGTGGTTAGCTCAAAAGAGGTGCGCGCCCAGTCAGTCGCTTTGGGGGAGCAGTCGATGAAGGGGGGAGTGGAGCTAGATGTAATAAGGAGTTCTCAGAATCGCGTCCTTACCGCTGGTTTGAACGGATGATTGATTACCACATGGAAGTGGAGAAGGCCTTGAAGGAAGAACGTCCTCCCCCTGAGTTTATTCCTGAGGACGACGACGAATGAGTCATTTCTGGTAACAGATGTAAAGGTCTTTTAATTTTTTTTTGGGCTTAGATGAAGGATGTCTTTCGTCAAATGTATTTATTTCAGGCCTTCTCAAAGCAATTTTGTGCATAACCATGTAATTACTATTGAATTTTGGTGGTCGGACGTTTTCGACCCTAGAATGGATGCTTTTATCCATATATTTTGTCGTGCCGGTTTATTTGTTTTATTATGTGTTGCCACTCAACAAATATGGTTTTCCCCTAGACAGGGACGACAACAATGTGCCTTATGCATTCGTTAAGGTTTGAAGCATCTATACTATTTTTAGCATATAGCCCTTTGGAGTATACCCTGTGTTCTAGGTGATCAGCCTAGTAATGGTGCTAATCTGGGCCACTTCTTAAGCCTTTAAATATTAGTCTTTTGTTCATTCATGGAAGAATGAGATAATTCTGGGGCCGCTTTCGGGCCATGTTTATAATGTACGTCATTAAATTTGTGACAAGATTTTTTATTAATAATCTATAAGCCGTACTACACAAATCTTCGTCAGACGTCTTTCGTTTTTCCAGGCTAAGAAAAACAACACAAATCTTAACTTAAAAGTAATTTCTTTAGGTTGTCCGTATTCCAAGTAGGTAAAATAGGACTCCCTTGCATGTCTTGAATTCGATAAGTACCATCGCAGACCTCCTCATAAATCTCATACGGGCCTTCCCAAGTTGGGGTGAGTTTTCCTTGTTCATTAGCAAGTCCGACGACCTCCATTTTCCTTAGTAAAGTCTCCTACTTTCAGAATGTGTCTAGAGACTTTCTGGTTGTATTCCCTGGATATACGCAGCTTGTAAATTGTTGCCTTAGAGCCGCATTTCCTCTGGTTTCAGGTAAAAAAATCCAGGGCGGCTTTCATCATCTCCCTGTTAGCATTTTCGTCAAACAACATGACGCGTAGAGTGGGTTTGCACATCTCTATGGGTAACACAACCTATGCTCCATATACTAGTAAGAACGGTGTTTCTCCTGTTGAATTATTTGCTGTGGTCCGAATCGACCAAACGCCGTTGTCTGCCTACAAACATTTGGCTTCATCTAGCTTCTTCTTCATCCCTTCGGAAATAATTTTGTTGAATGCTTCTACTTGTCCGTTGGCTTGTGGGTGATAGACGGACGCGAAACAAGCTGCGATCCCATGGCCAGCCAACCACTATTCTAGCTTAGGTGTCTTAAATTGCGGCCCGTTATCAAAGACAATGGATTGTGGGATGCCAAATCGAGTAATGATGTTTTTCCAAATGAAAGTCCTAACATCTTGCGCCTTGGTGTTTTTCAACGCTTTTTCTTCCACCCACTTTGTGAAGTAGTCTACATCTGCTATGACATATCGTACACTATCGGGTGCTGTTGCGTAGGGCCCTAACAAATCCCTCCCCCATTTGCAAATGGTATTGGACTAGTGATGGGCGTCAAAAGTTGAGAGGGACTGCGAATTAGGTGGGCAAACCGTTGACACTTATCGCATCGTTTGACCAAGTTGAGTGCGTCTTCTTTTGAGGTGGGCCAATAGTACGAAGTCCTAAGAGCTTTTTCTGCCAAGGCTCTGCCCCCTATGTGAGAGCTACACAATCCTTGATGCAGATCCTCCAAAACTTCTTGCCCTTTCTCTGGTTTCACACAACGAAGGAGGGGACGGGAGAAGGATTTTTTGTATAGGGTCCCGTTCCACATCTCAAACCAGGAACTTCTCTTTTGAAGCTTTTCCGCTTGTTTTTGGTCTTGTGGAAGCACCCAATTCATCTTTTAGTTGATTATGTCGTCCATCCAAGTGGCCTTCCGATCCAAGATGGCTATTTCCGCGACGTCGATGCTTCTACTATGTTTTACTTCCCAGAACACATGACGTGGGGTATCACATGATGCTGAGGTGGCCAGTTTTGACAAAGCATCTGCTTTGTTGTTTTCAGCCCGTGGTACTTGCCGTACCTCAAAGCACTTTAAGGGCCGTATCTATAGGGGAATACAGTTAAACATAATAACATGTGCGGAAATAATCCCCAAAGCCAGGAAACATGTATAAAGCACAGATTAAGCAAACTTACATTCGAAGCGTATTTTCCCTAGTAATCTGTCAACGAACACGAACTTAGAACTCCACTTGTCATTCCTCTACTTGGTTCACCAACACGATCAGATCCGTCTTGATAACCGTAGCTTAGATAATCAATCAAGAGTTTTTGCTTTTGGGAAGAACAGTTTTCACAGAGAGAGAAAACTGTAGAACGTAATTTCTGAATTAGGTTTAGGGTTTGGAAAACTAATTGTGAGTATTGGTTTGTGTGAAAAAATATAATAACTTAATATTATATTGTGTAACCGGCCAAGACAAGGCCTTGACTGGCCAC
Source organism: Spinacia oleracea (assembly GCF_020520425.1). Taxonomy (NCBI): domain Eukaryota; kingdom Viridiplantae; phylum Streptophyta; class Magnoliopsida; order Caryophyllales; family Amaranthaceae; genus Spinacia; species Spinacia oleracea. The sequence continues at coordinate 41,880,710 of NC_079488.1, forward strand.
ACTTGCACTCATGACCACACGGACCCGTGCACAGCCAACACGCTGCAGGCCGAAGCCCACAGCGCGCACAGTCGAGCTGCTGGGCAGTGGGCCTCGCATGATCGCTGCTGCGTTGCTTGTGTTGCGTGCTCGCGCCCACACGCGGGCTGGATGCTCGCCTTTTCTCGCGAGCTTGCTGGCTCATTGGGCCTTGCATGCTCGCGTGCTTGGCTCGACGGGCCGACAACTTCGATGCCCTTCGTATTCGCGACTAATACCTTCCGGATATTATTTATCGTTTCGTATATGACGAATCACCGTCGTACGATACGATTTATTCGTTTCGCCCAGCTTACGTATATTCGCGATACGATATACGATTCCGATGCAAGGTCGTATCGTATAATACGTTTTCCAAAACTAATTCCCGAAAAGCTATTAAATGATTTTCCGATTCATTTAATCCGGTGATCTGTTACGTGCCATTGGTGTGACCTTGTAGGTTCAGTCAAGAGTAAGTTGTGAGCTTAATATTCATTAGAACTCACTGATCGGAAGCATTTCTCCAGCTAGCTGTTCCGATCACTTGATCTCACTGAATTAATTGTTCGCAATTAATCCGAACCTTGGTATTAGACTAAATGCACCTTGGGTGAAGGACATATTTCCTTCAGTCTCCCACTTATCATTCAGACAAGTGTGCATTCACATTCCTTTGTCACTTAGTGTTACTTACTGAACATAAGGTAAGATCCTAGCCATCCTTATTAGGTCTAGAAGTGTTTCTCGGATTACAGAGCTCAACTGTTAAACTTTTACAGAAGGTTAAGCCTTAACCATTCTGAGCACGGCCATGCATTTTGCAGTATCTAACTCTCCGAGAGGCCTTGTTACACAACAACACCATATCCTATCAAGGATAGGAGGACAATCAATTCTTGCAATCTATGAACACTCACTTTGATTTATAGTATGCCCAATAACTTCTTTTATAGCCTCCTTTTACGGTGCGACGTTTAGCTAGCATCAAAGCGAACTAATTCTCAAACGAGCAGACATAATCGCTCATGTTCTGAGGAACGGTCCTAATCACCATTAATGAGAACTACCTATGACATGACTTTAATATCTTAAAGTGTTCTCATGGTCAATCCGATACAAGATCCAATAACTATCCATGCAAAAGATTCTGACATCCAGTCACTCTAGTTCAAGAAACAGAACCAAAAATCTACTTGCAATCTAATCTTCATTAGTCATTGGTCGTCCACCTTTCAATGACCTGGATTAGGGATCCTTTGTGACTTCAATATTCAAGTTCACTTATGGGTGTTTCTATGTCGAAGAATCCATCTTGACATCCCATTTGAATGATTTGAATTACATGGACCTATCATTTAATACTAAAACAAAATTAAATGAATATGAAATAATAAATTTCATAAATATGAAATGGTTAAACCAATTGTTTTAAACATAGATCTAATAAATGTTCTAAAACAATACTTAGAAAATCAAATCCATTCTCCAACATGCTTGATTCCCATGGTTGCTACATGTGCGTTGTGTTTCACTTGTGGCAACGGTTTAGTCAATGGATCCGCGGCGTTGTAGTCAGTTCCAACCTTGCAAATCTTAATTTCTTTTCTTTCAATGATCTCTCGAAGTATATGAAATCGCCGCAGTACCTGTTTGGACTTCTGGTGGCTCCTAGGCTCCTTTGCATGGGCAATGGCTCCGCTATTGTCGCAATACAAAGCCACTGGTCCTTTAATGGAGTGGACAACCCCAAGTTCTTCGATGAAATTCCAAATCCAAACAGCTTCCTTTGCTGCTTCTGAGGCAGCAATATACTCGGCTTCAGTTGTAGAATCCGCAATAGTGCTTTGCTTATCACTTTTCCAACTTACTGCTCCGCCGTTGAGGCAGAACACAAACCCAGACTGTGATCTGAAATCATCTCTGTCGGTGTGAAAGCTTGCGTCCGTATAGCCCTTAACAATCAACTCATCTGTACCACCATAAAACAGAAACTGATCCTTAGTCCTTTTCAAGTACTTTAGGATGTTCTTGGCAGCATTCCAATGTGCCTCACCTGGTTCTGACTGGATCCTGCTCGTTGCACTAAGTGCGAATGAAACATCCGGCCTTGTACAAATCATAGCATACATGATGGATCCAATAGCCGAAGCGTATGGAATTCCACTCATCCTTCTTCGCTCATAAGATGTTCTGGGACACTGACTCTTGCTTAGATATGTGCCATGTGACATGGGTAGATGGCCTCTCTTGGCTTCCATCATATTGAACCTAGCTAGCACTTTGTCAATGTAAGTGCTCTAATATGTACTGTGCCTCTCCTAAGTCCTTCATTGAGAAACACTTTCCAAGCCAAATCTTTACAGACTCCAACATAGGAATGTCGTTTCCAATAATTAGTATGTCGTCAACATACAAGACTAGGAATGCAATTTTACTCCCACTGACCTTCTTGTATACACAAGATTTGTCCTGATTCTTGATGAAGCCAAACTTATTGACTGCTTCATCAAATCGTTTATTCCAACTCTTTGATGCGTGCTTTAGTCCGTAAATAGACTTCTTAAGCGTGCATACCTTTCCTTGGTTCTTTTGATCGACAAAACCCTCCGGCTGTCTCATAAACACAGTCTCTTCAAGAACACCATTCAAGAAGGAAGTTTTGACATCCATTTGCCATATTTCATAGTCATGAAAAGCGGCAATCGCAAGGATTATCCGAATAGACTTAAGCATCGCGACTGGAGAAAAGGTTTCATCGTAGTCAACGCCGTGAACTTGCCTGTAACCTTTTGCTACTAATCTAGCTTTGTATATGTATACAATTCCATCTTTGTCTTTCTTCAATTTGAAGACCCATTTGCATCCGATAGGTGTAAACCCATCCGGCAAATCTACCAAATCGCAGACTTGATTTTCAGACATGGAGTCTATTTCAGATTTCATGGCCTCTAACCATTTAGTGGAGCTTTGACTTATCATAGCTTGCTTGTAAGTCATAGGTTCATCACTATCTAATATGAGAACATCTAAGTTTTCAGTCAAGAGGACACCTGTCCATCTGTCCGGCTGAAATATAGTTCTATTTGACCGAGGGGCAACAACGTTTTGAGGAACTACTTCCACTGGCTCTTCTAAAGACCTTGGAGGTTCTTCATCCTGAACTCCTTCTAAGGAGTTCTTGGTTCGTTGTTCGTATCGCATCTCTTCGAGGTCTATTATTCTCCCACTTGTCAATTTGGAAATATGATTTCTTTCCAAAAAGACACCGTCACGAGCAATGAATACCTTTTTGTCTGACTTGTTGTAGAAATAATACCCCTTTGTTTCTTTTGTATACCCAACGAAGAAAAATTTGTCAGATTTTGGTTCGAGCTTGTCCGAAATTAATCGCTTGAAATATGCTTCGCAACCCCAAATCTTTAGAAAAGACAACTTTGGAAGTTTCCCAGTCCATAATTCGTATGGAGTCTTTTCAACAGCTTTTGACGGAGCACGATTCAGTGTGAGTGGTGCAGTTTGCAACGCATGTCCCCAAAATTGTAAAGGAAGTTTGGCTTGACCCATCATTGACCTGACCATATCGAGTAAGGTCCTGTTTCTCCGTTCCGACACTCCATTCCATTGAGGTGTCCCCGGAGCAGTCAATTCAGAAAGAATACCGCATTCTTTCAGATGGTCATCAAACTCGTGGCTAACATATTCACCTCCTCGATCTGATCTTAGAGCTTTGAATTTCTTTCCATGTTGATTCTCTACTTCATTTTGAAATCCTCGGAATTTCTCAAACGATTCAGACTTGTGTTTCATTAAGTAAATATAGCCATATCTACTGAAATCGTCCGTAAACGTTATGAAATAGCTGAACTCACCTCTAGCATTCGTACTCATAGGCCCACATACGTCCGTATGTATTAGCCCTAGTAGTTCGCTTGCTCTTTCTCCCACCTTTGAGAAAGGTTGCTTTGTCATTTTGCCAAGTAAACAAGATTCGCATTGATCAATGTTCTCTAAGTCGAATGATTTAGAATTCCCTTTCGTTGAAGTAATTCCACGCGCTTTGTGTTTATATGGCCTAATCGACAATGCCACAGAAATGTGAGATCTGAATCACCAGTTTTAGCCTTTTTAGTATTTATGTTATAAATGTGTTTGCACGTATCTAGCACATATAGACCATTTTCTTGTTGTGCTGAACCGTAAAACATTCCATTCAAATCAAAAGAACAACTATTGTCTTTAAATTGAAAACTAAAACCTTTAGAATCCAAACTTGAAACGGAAATAATGTTTCAGGTGATACTAGGAACATAGTAACAATTTTCTAGTTCCAAAACAAAACCACTAGGCAAAGACATAAAATAAGATCCTACGGCTAATGCAGCAATCTGTGCTCCATTTTCCACTCGTAGATCCATCTCGCCTTTATCAAGCCTTCTACTTCTCTTTAGTCCCTGCGAATTGGAACATAAGTGTGAGCCACAAACAGTATCTAATACCCAAGGAGTAGAATTAGCAAGATTACAATGTATAACATATATACCTGAAGGAGAAGCAACGTTTCCGTCCTTCTTCTCTTCCTTTAGTTTAGGGAAATCTCGCTTGTAATGACCAATCTAATTACAATTAAAGCATTGCGATGTAGAAGGAGAAGAATTTTTCCTCATCTTGCTCTTGGAAGGCGCCAGTTGCCCTCCGGGAGTGGATGAAGATCTAGCCTTGCTTATCTTCCCCTTGCACACTTTCTTGAATTTGGTGCACCTCACATTCAAAGGGTCTTGCTTGAACTTAAGGATTCTCTCGAATTTCTCGAGCAATTCCACAAGTTCACAGAATGTGCTCTCTTTCTGATTAAAGAGATAGTGCATCTTAAATCCCTCATAATCCCTATGAAGAGAATTTAGCACTAGTGAAATAGCTATCGACTCTTTGACGGAACCACCAAGTCTCTCGTTTGTGAAAAATAATCCAGACATCATATCCACATGAGACCGAATTGGTGTGTTTTTGTCCATCTTGATTGAGTAAATGCGCTGTTGTGCCTCTAGAAGATCGTTCTCTAGGCACGACTTGTGTGGGGTAATGAGTTTGAGATCGCTCATTGAATTAGCCAATTCATCAACCCTTTTGCCACCATTTTGGCACATGGGTTGAAACCCCGCACGACACCTATCCCCAAGACGACTTAGGAGAGCATGAGGATCAAAAGTAATGAACCTCCCTCTCCAACTTTCGGAGATAGACTTTAGGATAAACTCCGTGACAAGGTACTTGTGAAGTGTCCAACTTCTGTATCTTTCAGGAGTCATACCTGAAGGAAATAATGCCCTTGGTCCAAGTATGCATTTAATGATAAGTCTAATAAATGTGGTTCAGTATTAATTGACAAGTTAATAATTCAGTGAGATCAAGTGAGCTGAATGCCTAGCTAGAGGCCGCTTCAGTTCAAGTGGAATTAATGATATTAATCCACAGCTTACTCTTGACTGAACCCGTAGGGTCACACAAATAATACGTAAACGGATCAAGTGTTTAATGGCATTAAATACTCCATCTATGGATATTCGGAATCGACGGATCTTGGTTTCAGTGGGAGCTGAGATCGTCAAAAGCAAGAAATAAATACTCCGGAAACGATGATATTGCCGGAAACGGAAATATGGATCGTATCGGAAATATAAATATTATCCAAGTCGTAGATGTTGCCGGAAACGGAAACATGGTATGTATAGGAAAATATTATTGGAAATGGAAATATTGCCGGAATCGGAAATATTGCCGGAAACGGAAATATTGTCAGAATCGGAAATATTATCGAAATCGGAAAATAATTCCGGAAACGGAAATATTAAATATTTGTTCGAAACGGAAATTAATTCCGGAATCGGAAATATTAAATATTGTTCGTATTGGAAATGAATTCCGGATTCGAGAATTTAATCGGAAGCGTATCGTACGAATTAGCATCGGACGAGGCCTGCCAGACGAAGGCCCAACACGAAGCCGGGCCTTCGCCCAGCAAGGCAAAGTGCAACAAACACACGCCAAGCCTCGACTAGGCCCAGTGCAAATGCCAGGCCCAACCAAGGCCTTGGGCGCGCGCGCGGATCAAAGGCAGCGACGAGCTGGGCCTTGCGCTGTGCGTGGGCCGTAAGGCCTGCGTGCGGTGCTTGTGCGCCACTCGTGTGTGTTACTCGAAATCCTAAGGCTACCGGGATTCGTCATATGATTAAATCTAATCCTAATAGATAAAGTTTATTTAATTAGAGTCCTAGTAGGATTATAATCAAATAAATTTGTATTCTAATAGGATTATAATTCCTTTTCCATAACACTATAAATAGGTGCCTAAGGTCACAGATTTATACATACAATTGAAGTATTCAAAGGTAAGATTTTGGAGCAAAAATTAGCCAAACACTTGCAACCTATTTAGCCGAAAATCCTAGGAACCTTAAGGGCGATTCTAGTTGGTCAAGCTTAAGGCGGATCCGGACGTGCTGTGGACTATCTACGGAGGGACGACACTTGGAGTCCTAAAGACTTGTTCTTGTTCGGTTCGGCAGCTAGGGAGGGCACGCTACAAAGTGTATGCACCTAAATTATGCTAAATGATTATGTGTAAATAATATGTTTCCTGGCATTAAGGCTTTCCGCATGATTTATGTTTTGTCATATGTATCATAACCTAACAGTGGTATCACGAGCCTCTTATTATTTTCATAATCTAAATTGCATGAACATGGTTAAATTTTACAAATTTGCAAGGAATTAAAGGGGGATTAGTTTTCGTCATTAATTGCAAATTGCGTTTATTTAATTATATGTACGCAGTTTTTCGGCAGAATATTCGTTACTCAACCAAATCGAGTGATTTTTGTGTCAATTTCGCATGTAAAAGGCATTCTAAAATTTTGACAAAAATAGTAATTTTCGCCGAAACCCAGAATTCCTAAGTTCGAAGCCTAACTATGACTTATCGGAGGTTTAAGTTTTTCGAACGCAAAAGTTTGTAAAATTAAGATGTTAAATTGAATATTTGCGATTCTTGTTGATAAATCTTGAGTTTTTGATTGACCTACAGTATATGTTTTAACAAATTTGAATGCCTAGACTTGTTAATTATACAACCTAATTTGTAATTATGATTAATTTGTTGAAATTCGAATAATTTGGAATTGATTTGTTTTTCATAATTAATTAATAATTTAATTAGGTATCCATGATTAAAATCCACCATAAAAATTGTTAATTTATGTTAAATTTTAAATTTTTATGACCTAGATTTGAATCCATGTTAATCGGAAATTAATTGATTAATAAATTTTCGATTTTTCGCCCTAAAATTATGAAATTAATATGATTTATTAATTTGTCATTAATTTTAAATTAAAAATTTTAAATTTTTATAAAATTCGCTCATAAACGTTGCACGCACAAAGCAAAGGACGTTACGTGTTACCCTTAAGGGGTGTTGTATAGTGCGGGCACGCGACGACGAGCAAGGGAGCTCGTCGCCCGTGCGGTACGAATGCAGCGAGCAACCAAGGCATGGCGCGCGCACGAGGCAAGGGAGCCTGGGCGTGTGTGTTGTGTGCTATGGGCGAAGGGCGATGGGCGTGGCACAAGACGAGGCGCGCGCGCAAGGGCGAGAGCTGGGTCGTCCAGCGATCGCTGCTCCGCGCACCAACGAGCGCTGCCTCGCCACGAGGGCTGCTGCGATGCATGCGGGTAAGCAGGCTACGCGCAAGCGTGGCTTGGCTTGCTGCGTTTGCGCGTGGCTGCTGCTACATTGTGCCATGGCGGAGCGGTAAGTTGTGCACACGATGGGGCTTGGGCGCAAGCCCAAGTGCTCGTCGTGTTACGATTGAGTCGTTTTGAATTTTAATTTGAAATTTTCAGTTTGGAAATAATTTTAATTAATTTTAAAATTGATAATTTAAATTGTTTTCTTGGATTTTAATTTTGAATATTATAATTATTATAAATTTTAATTTATACTAATTATTTTACTAAAATTAAACCTTGAATTAATTTATATTCGTTTAAATCAACTGAAAATAAATTAAACTAAATGGATTCGATTATAATTTTATATGAGCTTTAAATTTTAATTAAACTTGTATGTTTCCGGTTAGACTAGAAATACATTTTTATGTTTAAAATTAGTAAAGCATATAAAGTTATTGGTTTAAGTGGGAGCCTTTAGTCATAAACTCTTGATTAGGTCTACAAATCCTTTAAGGTTAAACAACTTGATTAGAATTAATAAGGACTGAATAATTGGTAGATTATTGGTGCCCTTGATTAATTGCTGCAAATATTTATGTGATGCATACAATGTGTTTTACTAACCAGCTATGTGGGCCATTCATGATAATGAATGGGTGAATGGTATATATTGTATATGTACTGTTTTGCATGTTATGAAGTGACTAGTATGGCCCAAATAGGATAGAAAATATGGTCTGCGTACCATTAATTTGAATATAATTGGTCTAATGCACCAAAGTTTGTTTTTCAATTCAAATATGGTCTGCGTACCATCAAATAGTTGTAATTAGTTTAATTATAGCTGATCCTATTTGAAGAAAATGGCGCCTCCCACGGTGAAATTCAAGAAGTTTCCAATCCATTTTCAAGACGGACTTTGAAGTTGAAGCTTTAAGATGAAGTCGGGCCATACTAAATCACATTTATCTTATGCATGCTTTAAGTTATTTATTGCTTTTAAATATGTCTTAAATATGCATGAGATTTTGGCTTGATTATGTTGCATGTTAAGGATTTTAGTTCACTTAAAATCTAACCAACATAGTAAGAGCCTTAAGTTCCAAAGTTTAAAAATTGAGTTAAAAGGTGCCATGCCAAAATAACACTTACTTGGATAACCTTTACATCAATCTAGTAATAGTTTTACGCTCAGCGAGGTGTTACTTATTGATCCTAAAGGGGTAAGGTACACAAATAATTGTGAGTACATGTTAGTTTTGGTGAAACTCAACGATATAAGTAAGGAGTCTTTTTATGTCGTGGCAAATTCGATAGGTTTACCTAATAAGTTCTTAGACGTACCTATCAACTAACAGTAGTTTCTAGACTATTAGCAAAAGGCTTTTGCTTACCTAAAATATTTTAGAATTGAGTCAAAATACATAATGTGCTTAATTCTTCAATGATTTAAGGGTCTTGGAATCATTTTATTCACACCTGCCGGAACAATAAATTCGAATAAAATGCTAATGACTTGTTTAAATTGCATGATTGCTTTAATTTTCAAGTTATTACTCATGATAAATGTTTAGACTTTGCATGCTTCAATGTATATTTTAATTATTGTTTATAATTAAATATCTTGCACTGCAGTAAACCCTTTTAGAAAAGTAACAGTAAATTTCCTCGATTGGTAGTGAATCCAAGAACGTTTAACGGAAATGAGAGAAAATGAGCAATTTAAAATGTACCTTTCTTTTAGCGACTTTTATAGTTGTTTTCGAGTATCAAAGTCGAATGGCGAACCGATTGGTGCTTGTGAATTCAAAATACAATGAGTTTTGAGATCATAAAGCATTGAGTTTAAACGCTCAGCTTTACCAATGGTTAACAACCTGAAATCTTTTTTCCATTTAATTCTCGAATGAGTCTAGTCCCTAGACATTCGAATAGATCGATGCTTAGAGAACTTTAGAAGCTTCTGATAAAATCATCTAGTTGAACAAAATATTCAACATAAATGGTAAGAACTTTGTTGGAGTGACATTGGACATATCTAAACAAAGTATAAAAGTCAACACTAGAGAATTCAATTCTTAAGGCTATTAGAAAGAATACAAGAAATAGGAAAACAAAGGAACAAATGAAAGGAATTTACAATTCCATTTCTACCTATAAATTTATGTTTAAAGAGAAGTGACCTAGCAATCAAACTTCCTTGGTATCATATACCGCTTGAGGTTCTTACTTCGGTAATAACTCAAACAATGGAAGCTAGGATACACTAATGACCTACAAGTGGGAAATGAAGCATGGCAATGCTACATTAGTTGTAGGGTCATCTGTTTTGTTTTAAGTCCTTTCAAAGGCTGGAACTTAATGGATATTTTGTTCCATAATCAGCATACCTAAATTTCTGTTTTCAAACGCAGAAAGACTCACATTCAGAAAGACAAAAACAATGTTTGTTTGTTTATTTGAATGAAATGGTCATTTACGGGTTGAGTCAATATGCTTGATTAAAACAAACAACTCTTTAACAAAAAGAACTTTACTAGGTTCAAATCAACCCCTTGATTTGAGTTCCACTAATATTTGGCATTGTTGCTTAGACCACGTCAACAAGTTAACATTCAAAAGCTCTATTTTGATGGACGTTTGAAAGTTGGTTGATTTCTAGATCAATTCAAGACAAGCTAGTCTTACTTGTTGAAAGTAACAAAAGATATGAACTATTGTTAGAACACCTAGACAATAGAGTTCAAAGCTAAAGAAAGATTTTATGACTTTATTATTTCACCTAGATTTGAGTTAATATTGGTTTATTTACTCAAATGTGATATAAGTTTGAATCTGTTTGGCTAATTCAAAGATTCAGAAGTATAAAATCCACTTGGCAAGAAATAATAAAGATCTAGGTTAGATCATTTTCATGATTACTTGAGACAAAAATGATCATCAATGATTGTGTGTTTAATTTCACGATCTAGCTCCATAAGATATGGCATATCTAAGTTGGAATGATCGAAGTCAATTAGTATTTGATTCGATCAATGATGAATCATAAAGACTTTTCCTATAATTTCTAAAACAAAATGCTCAACTACCACCAAACTAAACCAAATTCGTCAAAGCTATTGAAAAGTAATAATATATATCTAAAGAGTTGCTAAACTCAGTTGGAGCTTAGTGTTTGTTATTCAACAAACTAAGGCCCAAGTATAGATATATGTTTCATTGTGATTTATTCAAATGAGACACAAGGGTATTGTTTCTACCACGAATTTTTGAGAACATAATGTTTGTTTGCTCGAAATAATGTCCTTTTGGAGATTCATTTCCAAAATGACAAGTGGGAGAAAATAGACCTCGAAAGTCTTCGAGGCGAACAACAAACATAAACGGATATTCCGGAGGCTTTTCGAAGTTCTTTAGAAAATCCGAACACGTATTCTTTAAGGACTTTAGAAGTGGCTTTAAAGCATAGACATCTCTTAGAAGAATTTACAAGTGCTTCGAGGAGAACAAAATATTTAAAGGACTTTTAAAGTGTCTATTGATATTCTATTGTTTGATGTTCTATACCCAAGTAGGCATAGAGTTCAAATCATTGAAACTATGAGATTCTTCTATTAGATAGTGAAGAAACATAGAGTTCAAGTCACTGAAGCTATGCGATTCTTCTATTAGATAGTAAAGAAACCTACAACTTGCAGTCAAACTATTATCATGTAGATTAATGAGTTTGTGACCTGTAAGAAAGCTATGACGAAACCCAGATTCCCTAAAATGGTTAGAGGCCATATATAGACTCAAATATTTTAAATGGTTAGAGGCCATAAAACATACTCAATGTTTTGATGACAAAATTGAAATTTTGTTGATTTGTAAGAATGGTTTACACCTATTGGTTGCAAATTGGTTTTAAGGAATAAAAACCATCAAACATGAAATTGTGTTAACACACAAAGCTAGATTAGTTGCTAAAGGTTACAAGCAAATTCATGGCATGGATTGTGTTGAAACCTCATGCATAATCATAATGCTCAAGTCCATAAATCAAGCAATGATTGCATATTGGTACATATGGCAATTGGATGACAAAAACGAATTCCTCAATCAAATGTTGGAAGAAACTATGTACATGGTACGTCATAGGATTTGTGGATCCAAATAAATGCTTGAAAAGGAAAGCTAGCTTATGAAATCTAAGTACAGATTTAAGCAAGCAAATTGGGAATTAAAACTGTATTTTAGTGAAGCTAATAAGTATTTTAGTTTCATAAATTGTACATGATTCTTATAGATATATAAGAAGTTTAGTGGGAGTACATAAAAACTTAATTGGTCCTATGTGTATCACACACATATCTCTCTATTGTGAAATAACATTCAAATGCTAATAACTTAGGTTTGAAATTATTCATCAATGATGGACCAAGGCGAAACCTTAGTACATACTGGGTATTAAGATCTATTTACAAAGATCTTATGATATTGTTTTGGATTAAGTAATGGCATTTACTAAATCAAACACAAAAGACTCCATTGGATATATTCGATCCATATGAATAAATCTAAGTAATGAATGTTTGAACTATGTATAAGCATTTACTAAGTTAAACATCAAAGGATCTAAGTGAGATTCTTAACCTATATTATATGTCAAAGAATTTAGCTGGATTTAGTATCTACTGAAACTAGAATGAGCTAAAGTTACATAAATAGAATTCAATTGGGAATTATTCTGCAAAAGAATTCATCATGTATGATATAATATGAGGATCGCCAAAAACGTATCGTATGACTTTAGGCATGACGAACATATACCAATCTCTATTGATCTAAGTGAAGATCAACTAGATTGAGATCAAGAATACTTATGGTACTTGAAAATAGTTCTTGATTCAAGGAAATAAAGATATGCTAAATATTGATGCTACACGCATAAACACTGGCAAAGGATCAAGCAAGATCCCTTTGGAGTTAACCATTGGCAAGGACGAACTATAGAGCATCGTGTTTTGAAATGGCAACATGGATCGGAGACCATGAGTTGTTGCGTGGGAAATTAAATATTAATTTCTATGTTCTAAGATACAGCTGGAAAGTCTTCCACATATCTGTGAACTGCTTGGATAAGTAAATCCAAACAAAGCATCACTAGCAACCTAAACAGTTGAAGTAAAAGTACTTATTGCCTAAGAAGCAATAAAACAGAGTTGTTTATATTATTGAGTTCTTCATTGAACTTGGGAAGATCACATGTCTGTTGACTTAATGGTTCTTCATTGCAAAATGTGTACAACCACTAATGTAGGAAGAAAGACTAGATCACAAAATAAACATACTCAAAAGATCTTATCATCATATCTCGAAGAACATTCGATGAAAAGGATATTAAGATTGGCAAAGCATGATAACTAAACCTATGCAACAAGTGAGAAGCAACACTCACGTTGTAGCACTGGAAATCAAGCATAGCTTTGAATTCCATGAACTGTTTTAAAGATGGGTTTGAGGCCCATGGTTATAAAACATTGGGGTTGAACATTTATCATATATGAAATGTATTTTCATATTCCATTTAATCTTGGTTTAGTATTAAATGATGAGTCCCTTCAAATTTGACGATATATTCAAGATAGACTGTCAGGACCAGTCCTGTGACTAAGAAATGTCTATCAAGTGAACTTGAAAGTCAAAAGTTGAGAAAGGTCCCTGGTCGGAGTTTTCTATAAAATTGGACGCATAGAAAACGTTAGACGACTAGAATGCAAGATGACTAGTAGTTCTATTTCTTGAACTATGTGGACATGGCAATGTCGTAATCATTTGCATAGATACTTACTTTGAGAAGACTAGTATCGGACAGACCTATGAAACTTTACTGTAAGAGATGAAAATCTGTCATAAGTAAATTTCATTAAAATTATTAGACACTAATCCTCAATACCTGAGTGATTTGAAATTACTTCTTTGAGAACTGCTTACTTTGACGTTGACCAACCGTCGCACCGTAAAAGGAGGCTATAAAGGCAACGCTCAGGTAATCACCTATCAAACGAAGTCTAATCTCAAGATCGCAAGATTGGGATTGTCCTCCCATAAATCGGGATGAGATGCGTAAAAGTTGTACAAGGCCACTCGGAGAGCTAGAAACTGTAAAATGCATGGCTGTGCTCAGATGAATCATACACTATGATTATCTGTTTATTTGATCAGTTGAACTCTGAAACCGAGAAACACCTCTGGACGTAATAAGGATGACAACTCTTACCTTATGTTCAAGAGCAAGCATCGAGCGACAAAGGAATTAGGAAATGCACACTTGTCCCTAAGGACAAGTGGGAGACTGAAGGAAATAATGCCCTTGGTCCAAGTATGCATTCAATGATAAGTCTAATAAATGCGGTTCAGTATTAATTGACAAGTTAATGATTCAGTAAGATCAAGTGAGCTGAATGCCAAGCTAGAGTCCGCTTCAGTTCAAGTGGAATTAATGATATTAATCCACAGCTTACTCTTGACTGAACTCGTAGGGTCACACAAATAGTACGTAAACGGATCAAGTATTTAATGGCATTAAATACTCCATCTATGGATATTCGGAATCGACGGATCTTGGTTTCAGTGGGAGCTGAGATCGTCAAAAGCAAGAAATGAATACTCTGGAAACGATGATATTTCCGGAAACGGAAATATGGATCGTATCGGAAATATAAATATTATCCAAGTCGTAGATGTTGCCGGAAACGGAAACATGGTACGTATCGGAAAATATTATTGGAAATGGAAATATTGCCGGAATCGGAAATATTGCCGGAAATGAAAATATTCTCAGAATCGGAAATATTATTGAAATCGGAAAATAATTCCGGAAACGGAAATATTAAATATTTGTTCGAAACGGAAATTAATTCCGGAATCGGAAATATTAAATATTGTTCTTATCGGATATGAATTCCGGAATCGAGAATTTAATCGGAAGCGTATCGTACGAATTAGCATCGGACGAGGCCTGCTAGACGAAGGCCCAGCACGAAGCCAGGCCATCGCCCAACAAGCCAAAGCGCAACAAACACACGCCAAGCATCGACCAGGCCCAGCGCAAAGGCCAGGCCCAGCCAAGGCCTTGGGCGCGCGCGCGGATCAAAGGCAGCGACGAGCTGGGCCTTGCGCTGTGCGTGGGCCGTAAGGCCTGCGTGCGGTGCTTGTGCGCCACTCGTGTGTGTTACTCGAAATCCTAAGGCTACCGGGATTCGTCATATGATTAAATCTAATCCTAATAGATAAAGTTTATTTAATTAGAGTCCTAGTAGGATTATAATTAAATAAATTTGTATTCTGATAGGATTATAATTTCTTTTCCATAACACTATAAATAGGTGCCTAGGTTCACAGATTTATACATACAATTGAAGTATTCAAAGGTAAGATTTTGGAGCAAAAATCAGCCAAACACTTGCAACCTATTTAGCCGAAAATCCTAGGAACCTTAAGGGCGATTCTAGTTGGTCAAGCTTAAGGCGGATCCGGACGTGCTGTGGACTATCTACGGAGGGACGACACTTGGAGTCCTAAAGACTTGTTCTTGTTCTTTTCGGGCGCAACTAGGGAGGGCACGCTACAAAGTGTATGCACCTAAATTATGCTAAATGATTATGTGTAAATAATATGTTTCCTGGCATTAAGGTTTTCCGAATGATTTATGTTTTGTCATATGTATCATAACCTAACAATACCCTGTGCATCATAGCTAGGAAAAGGTTGTTCAATGACATAGTGCATGTCATTAACTTTTAAAACTTCGATAAGTTTCCTTTCCCATTCAAGAAAGTTAGTCAAGTCTAACTCGACATCCAGAATTTCCGATGATTTGATTGTTGTTATGTATGCGACCATTTGATTACTACATTTGAAAAGAATTCGCAATAAATAACCATTCATAACTTAATAACTTTAAAATAAAAGCTAGCATACAATCATTAAAGCTATTAAACATTTCATTCATGCAAAAGCAAAAACATGGTCCAAAAATGAATGAAACGATTCCAAGACCCTAAAAGTCCTAAATCCTTAAGCAGCTCTGGCAAGTCTTAAGTAGTTTAAGATTCTAGGTAAGTAAAATCTATTGCTAGTAATCTTCAAATTACTCTTGGTTAATAAATTAATACCATAATTTATCCCATTGCCACAACATAATGCCATTGTTGTTTGAGTTGAAACCACAATCAACGTGCTCCTTTGGGACGCCTTACCATATATATATATATATATATATATGTATATATATATATATTGTATATATATATATATATGTATATATATATATATATATATGTATATATATATATATATATATGTATATATATATATATATATATATATATATATATATATACATATATATATATATATATATATATATATATATATATAAAAACTTGTCTTGAAGCATCCAATCTTCATCACCATCTTGTTAGCTTGGCATCGTGTTGAATCTTCGTTCAATTGCTAACTTAAAGTTCTAAAATTATAAATACTTGAAAATAATAAAATTACATCAAAATTTCCATGGTACGCAAACCATATTTAAAACTTTACATTCAAAGATATAACGGTTCGCAGACCGTATTTAACTATCCTAAATGCCATACTAGTCACTTCGAGTACCTGCATTACATAAAATATATATTCTATGCATTTATCCATTCGTATGCTAAAACGAATGACCCATATAATTATGGAAGTATTTGCGTGAATTAATTAAAATTCACGTTCACATAAACGCATCCTAAAAGATTAATCAATTTCCAAATTATTAATCCTTAGACTTTATTCTAATTAAAATTGAATTTAATTAAAATAATGCGACCTACGAAAAAGAATTAAAATAATTATTTCATTTTAATTTCATTTAGTGGCTCCCACTCAAACCAATAATTATTCCGGATAATTAATTATTAAATATTAAATTAAAACTCGCGGCCTAGCCCAAGTAAATAAAATATTAAATTAAATATCCGGTTAGCCCAAATTAATGCAAACATAGTAAAACCCAACGAAATAAACAAATTAAAAAAAAAATGTTCATGTGCTTGCTCGGGCTAGGCTTGCTCCCAGCCTAACACAGCACGGTGTGGCCTACGAGGCACACGAGCACGGTATACACAAGATTCGTCCTGGTTCTTGATGAAGCCAAACTTATTGACTGCTTCATCAAATCGTTTATTCCAACTCCTTGATGCCTGCTTTAGTCCGTAAATGGACTTCTTAAGCTTGCATACATTTCCTTGGTTCTTTTGATCGACAATACCCTCCGGCTGTGTCATAAACACAGTCTCTTTAAGAACACCATTCAAGAAGGCAGTTTTGACATCCATTTGCCATATTTCATAGTCATGAAAAGCGGCAATCGCAAGGATTATCCGAATAGACTTAAGCATCACCACTGGAGAAAAGGTTTCATCGTAGTCAACACCGTGAACTTGCCTGTAACCTTTTGCTACCAATCTAGCCTTGTATATGTATACAATTCCATCGATTTCTTTCTTCAATTTGAAGACCCATTTGCATCCGATAGGTGTAAACTCATCCGGCAAATCTACCGAATCCCAGACTTGATTTTCAGACACGGAATCTATTTCAGATTTCATGGCCTCTAACCATTTAGTGGAGCTTGGGCTCATCATAGCTTGCTTGTAAGTCATAGGTTCATCACTATCTAATATGAGAACGTCAAAGTTTTCAGTCAAGAGGACACCTGTCCATCTGTCCGGCTGAAATATACTTCTATTTGACTTACGAGGGGCAACAACGTAGAAAAAACCCCTGTTGCAGCCCCCTTGTTGCAGCGTACATGTATTAATACGCTTCAATAACCAGTCGGTCAACGCGGGTCAAACCTTTTAAAGGGTTGTTGCAGCGTACAATTTAATTGTTCCCTGCAAAAAAGTTTGTTGCAGCGTACAATTTAAAAGCCCCCTGCAATAACCTATTTTTGTCGCAGCGTACATTTAAAAGCCCCCTGCAATAGCCCGGGTCAAAAAAAAATTCGCTGCAATATTAAAATTTCATTTCTCGCGCTTAACTCCCCTCTTCTTCCCTTACCTTTTCCTGCGTAGTCCCCAAAAAAAACCCTTCCTGCGTCGCCATAGCTTACTCGTCGGTGGTTCTGGCCTCCTCGCCAGTCGCCACCTTTATTCGAAACCCTCTCCTCTTCCAAGAAAAACCACGAGCAGCTAGTGAGCTACCAGCCTACCCTCTCAGTCCTCCTATCTTCAATTCTCTGAACCTGTACCTTTCTTTCACGAAAGACGGCCACCAAGGGTAAGACGGATTTGTAATCTCGAAATTCTGCCGCGTTCACCACCGTCTCACCACCTTCCGATGGAGATCCAATTGGGTTCAACTACCACCGTTTCTCACCAATCGCGTTTCTCACCACCACCACCACCGCCCGTTTTTCTTCAAATTTAAGTGAATTTATGCACTACAGAGGTATATATCTCTATTCAATTTAAGATTCGGCTTATTCAATTTTTGTAAAATTGAATTAACTATTTTCCCCCAAATTTTAGGGTTTTGGCTCCATTTTATTTTTTAATCGAAAGAGGGAACGATCTACTAAGCTAGGGTTTCCTTTTTTCCTCTTTCGTTCAGAATTAGGGATTTGAGGACGCTTAATTATCAGGATTTCATCCGCAAACTCTGCACTTAGATTTTGGGATATGGGTTGAGGTTGATTCTTTTTGGTTATGCTACTGCTCTTTAAGTATAGGCATCGGTATGCTTCTCTTATTTCTTCTTTAAGATTTACATAATTTTTAGTGTTGATTGAAGTTGGATTTGCTGATTGTTAGAGGTTTTAGTAATCTTGTATGATATAGTAATTTATGGCAGATATGAACTATTTAAGTTTTGTTAACCATCATTTTGCCTTTAATCTCTTTGAAGAAGTTAAAATAAAATAAGACTTAAAGTTTTAGTTAGGGAACGATTAGAGCTGAGAAATACCATGTTTATCAAGTAATACTGTCATTTGATGGGAATTAGGATGTTCACTTCATATTATTAGAAGAATTGAATCCATCTTTACTAAAATTCTTCTTTCATTGAGATGTTAATGTCTCAGGACTGAATATAGCTTTGCAATTTCACTACAATAGTATAGATTTGTGATAATTTGGGTTTCATTGTTCAACACCAGCAAAGCAAATGGAGAGGCGTCGAGATTAGGTTTCAGAAATTGATGGTGTTTTTAATGATTAAATAAGACAGCTGGTGTTGGAAATGCTGCTGGAGTTGGAACTCATTCCTGTACTGAATGTGTTTCTGAATGTGCTGCTAAATGTATGCTTCTCTTCTTTCTTCTTCAAGATTTGTATTATTACATGGTTTACATAGTTTTTAGTATTATATTGAGGTTAGTGGATGTTTGAGGTTTTTTGTTATTCTTATATGACATACTGATTGTTAAGTAGATATGAACTAATTAAGTTGCTAACTTTTTGACACCAGACCATACACAGCTCAAGTCAACAATGGCCCATGTTGACCTAACAACTGCAAACAGTATCCAACAAACTCACTCCCAACTGACTTAACACACTAGCAATGAGCCTTTCTATATAGGAGTCATGTATATCTCTTCACCTTCTTTGTCTTCTTTTCTGGCTTTCTCATTTTTCAAGTCATCTGATTCTCCAGAAAGAGGAGAATGACCCTTTCTATATATCGGGTTCCCTTTATAAGCATGTATTCTCTACGTGCACCCGTTTCTATACATCTTAGGTTTTTTGCTTCTCAAAAATTGAGGCCAACCTGACAAGGTTGATTGCTGCAACTGAGTTTCCAGAAGGCTCCGCACCATCATGATCTTCTTTTACACGCAAAAGAACAGAAGGGTCTTCCCCTGGGGTATTGAAATACCCTCCACCTTCCTTGTCCATGAATAACTCATCCTGAGATACAAAATTCTTATTATGGACTTTGACATGGAATTTCCTTGCGAAAATTCTTATAAGCTCATCACCTTTACCACCATTTATTGTTAAAGGGACTTTAGATCAATCATTTCCAAACAAGTTGTCTCCCAGTTAAAGTTAAGTACTTGCAAGAAAGCTATTTGATTGCATCTTCTAGATTATTGAACTGTTCTTTCTTTATAATTTTCACACATTTAAAGTTTTCATCTTTGATGTTCTTGATTGGCATAAGAAAGAAAATACAGTCTGAAATTTTATCCAACACATTGATTTTAATAACCTTCTACTTAATAATCACCATTACAAACTTATTAAATTAGTCTACTTAAGTGGCCATTGTTTGTACCTACTTAAAGTGTTACTCGTACATGTTTGGATTGCCGTCTGTTTCCTTATGTTTACCTTTTTTCCAGGTGGATTTCTGATTGGAAGAACTGTGGCTGTTTTGATAACTATGACGATTGGGACCTCGATGGCTGCTCGTCAAGGTCCTCTAGCTATGGCTGCTCATCAAATCTGTATGCAAGTGTGGTTGGCTGTCTCTCTTTTAACTGATGGATTGGCCGCATCTGGTCAGGTATGAGCTTTCATCTAACTAGGAGGTTCGATATCCAGGCTATAGGTTTTTCAGGCATCTAGACTACCTCTATTCTACAGTGCTTGTCCATTATGATTTATGATTATCACAAAAGTTGAAGATTGTGAATAATGTGTGGGTTTTAACCAAATAGGAAAAGCTTCTTGGATTAATAAGCATTTGTTGTTGTCCAAAGATCCTGATTTGTGAACAATAAACCAAATAGGAAAAGCTACATATTTTCTCAGAGTATTACACTTATTACATGTTTAATATGAATAGTTTTAACTTTCTAACACTCATTCCAATCTACTTATGCAAATTTAAGGCTTGTTTGGTCGTTATAGGTCATATTAGGCTAAAATGAGGCTTTTTTGCTCCCAAATATGAAATAAAGAACCTTAGGACTCATTTTAAACATATTAAATGTTTTATATGATTAGTTTTAACTTTACAAGACTTAAACCAATCTATTTATGCACATTCATGACTTCTTTGGCCGTTATAGGTCATATTTAGGCTAAAATGACATTTTCGCTCCCAACTTTGATCTAACGAACTTAAAAACTAATTTCAAACTTATTACATGATTCATATGATTATTTTTAACTTTTCAAGACTCAATCCTATCTATTATGCACATTTGAGACCTGTTTGGTCGTTATAGGTCATATTTAAGCTAAAATGAGACATTTTCGCTCCTAACCTTGAACTAAAGAACCTAAAGACTCATTTTAAACCCTTTACATGATTAATATGCTTAGTTTTAACTTTCTAAGACTCATTTCAATCTATTTATTCACATTTAAGACTTATTGGGTCGTTATAGGTCATATTAAGGCTAAAATGAAGCATTTTCCCTCCCAACTTTGAACTAAAGAACCTAAGGACTCATTTTATACTTATTACATGTTTAATATGAATAGTTTTAACTTTCTAACACTCATTCCAATCTACTTATGCAAATTTAAGGCTTGTTTGGTCGTTATAGGTCATATTAGGCTAAAATGAGGCTTTTTTGCTCCCAAATATGAAATAAAGAACCTTAGGACTCATTTTAAACATATTAAATGTTTTATATGATTACTTTTAACTTTACAAGACTTAATCCAATCTATTTATGCACATTCATGACTTCTTTGGCCGTTATAGGTCATATTTAGGCTAAAATGACATTTTCGCTCCCAACTTTGATCTAACGAACTTAAAAACTAATTTCAAACTTATTACATGATTCATATGATTATTTTTAACTTTCTAGGACTCATTCCAATCCATTTATGCACATTTAAGGCTCATTGTGTCGTTATAGGTCATATTTAGGCTAAAATGACATTTTCGCTCCCAACTTTGAACTTAAGAACCTAATGACTCATTTTAAACTTATTATATGATAAATATGCTTAGTTTTAAGTTTCTAAGACTTATTCTAATCTATTTATGCACATTTAATGCTTGTTTTATCGTTATAGGTCATATTTAGGATAAAATAAGGCATTTTCGATCCCAACTTTAAAATAAAGAACCTAAGGACTTATTTTAAACTTATTACATGATTAATATGCTTAGTTTTAAGTTTCTAAGACTTAATCTAACTACTTATACACATTTAAGGCTTGTTTGGTCGTTATAGGACATATTTAGGCTAAAATGACATTTTCGCTCCCAACTATGAACCAAAGAACCTAAGGACTCATTTTAAACTTACTAAATGTTTTATATGCTTATTTTTAACTTTCTAGGACTCATTCCAATCCATTTATGCACATTTAAGGCTCATTGTGTCGTTATAGGTCATATTTAGGCTAAAATGACATTTTCGCTCCCAACTATGAACCAAAGAACCTAAGGACTCATTTTAAACTTACTAAATGTTTTATATGCTTATTTTTAACTTTCTAGGACTCATTCCAATCCATTTATGCACATTTAAGGCTCATTGTGTCGTTATAGGTCATATTTAGGCTAAAATGACATTTTCGCTCCCAACTTTGAACTTAAGAACCTAATGACTCATTTTAAACTTTTTATATGATAAATATGCTTAGTTTTAAGTTTCTAAGACTTATTCTAATCTACTTATACCCATTTAATGCTTGTTTGATAGTTATAGGTCATATTTAGGCTAAAATGAGGCATTTTCGCTCCTAACTTTAAAATAAAGAACCTAAGCACTCATTTTAAACTTAATACATGTTTAATATGCATAATTTTAACTTTATAAGACTCGTTCCAATCTATTTATGCACCTTTAAGGCTCATTAGGTCGTTGTAGGTCATATTTAGGCTAAAATGACATTTTCGCTCCCAACTATGAACTAAAGAACCTAAGGACTCATTTTAAACCTACTAAATGTTTTATATTCTAGTTTTAACTTTCTAGGACTTATTCCAATCCATTTATGCACATTTAAGGCTCATTGTGTCGTTATAGGTCATATTTAGGCTAAAATGACATTTTCGCTCCCAACTTTGAACTTAAGAACCTAATGACTCATTTTAAACTTATTATATGATAAATATGCTTAGTTTAAGTTTCTAAGACTTATTCTAATCTGTTTATGCACATTTAATGCTTGTTTGATAGTTATAGGTCATATTTAGGCTAAAATGAGGCATTTTCGCTCCTAACTTTAAAATAAAGAACCTAAGCACGCATTTTAAACTTAATACATGTTTAATATGCATAATTTTAACTTTATAAGACTCGTTCCAATCCATTTATGCATATTTAAGGCTCATTGTGTCGTTTTAGGTCATATTTAGGCTAAAATGACATTTTCGCTCCCAACTTTGAACTTAAGAACCTAAGGACTCATTTTTAAATTATTATATGATTAATAAGCTTAGTTTTGAGTTTCTAGGACTTATTCTAATCTACTTATACCCATTTAATGCTTGTTTGATCGTTATAGGTCATATCTAGGCTAAAATAAGGTATTTTCGCTCCCAACTTTAAAATAAAGAACCTAAGGACTCATTTAAAACTTATTACATGTTTAATATGCATAATTTTAACGATCTAAGACTCGTTCCAATCTATTTATGCACCTATAGGCTCATTGGGTCGTTATAGGTCATATTTAGGCTAAAATGACATTTTCGCTCCCAACTTTGAACTAAAGAACCTAAGGACTCATTTTAGACTATTAGGACATTGTCATTAGTTTCTTGAATGTTAAAATGTGATATTTAATTTGTATTTAATCTAATGTTTAATTTAAATTTCTGTTTTTGTAAAGGTCTACACTCCGAGAATTGCGCCTTATGCGAGGAATTTGATGTGGTTCGTGAGCAATGGGCTAAGTTTTTTACCAACAAGTATTTATTATTGGCTTTAGCGCGCTTGATCGAGTTGGTTTAGTTGTTATAGAATAAATTTTATATTAAAATGTATGTTTATGTTGAAATTGGAACATATATTTAAATGTAATATGTGCACTTTGGTTTTGGGATATATAGTATACAAAACTCTAGTTGTTGTTTTTATATTTGTTATACAGGTTGCGTTATTCTATTATTGTTTTGACAGGTTTCTATATTTGGTGCAAGGCACTCTAGGTATCCCTAAACAAAATTAGAATTTTCCCGCCAAAAGTGCTTTTTTGCAGCGTACATATATGTTGTACGCTGCAACAAGGGAAAAAAATTTCGCAAAAATTCAGACTTGTTGCAGCGTACAAATAAATGTACGCTGCAAAAAATTGAGTAATTCAGACTTGTTGCAGCGTACAAATAAATGTACGCTGCAAAAAGTTGAGTCTTTTTTGCCAATTTTTTGGCACTTGTTGCAGCGTACATCTAAAAGCCCGCTGCAACAAATCACTTTTTGCAGCGAACATTGTACGCTGCAACAAGTTCAGACTTGTTGCAGGCCCCCCAGTTGCAGCATACGATGTACGCTGCAACAGGGGTCTAAAAGCCCGCTGCAATAAGGGTTTTTTCTACTAGTTAACGTTTTGAGGAACTACTCCCACTGGCTCTTCTAAAGACCTTGGAGGTTCTTCAACCTGAACTGCTTCTAAGAAGTTCTTGGTTCGTTGTTCGTATCGAATCAGTTCGAGGTCTATTATTCTCCCACTTGTCAATTTGGAAATATGATTTCTTTCCAAAAAGACACCGTCACGAGCAACGAATACCTTGTTGTCTGACTTGTTGTAGAAATAATACCCCTTTGTTTCTTTTGGATACCCAACGAAGAAACATTTGTCAGATTTTGGTTCGAGCTTGTCCGAAATTAATCGCTTGAAATATGCTTCGCAACCCCAAATCTTTAGAAAAGACAACTTTGGAAGTTTCCCAGTCCATAATTCGTATGGAGTGTTTTCAACAGCTTTTGACGGAGCACGATTCAGTGTGAGTGCTGCAGTTTGCAACGCATATCCACAAAATTGTAAAGGAAGTTCGGCTTGACCCATCATTGACCTGACCATATCGAGTAAGGTCCTGTTTCTCCGTTTCGACACTCCATTCCATTGAGGTGTCCCCGGAGCAGTCAATTCAGAAAGAATACCGCATTCTTTCAGATGGTCATCAAACTTGTGGCTAAGATATTCACCTCCTCGATCCAATCTTAGAGCTTTGATTTTCTTGCCATGTTGATTCTCTACTTCATTTTGAAATCCTCAGAATTTCTCAAACGATTTAGACTTGTGTTTCATTAAGTAAATATAGCCATATCTACTGAAATCGTCCGTATATGAAATAGCTGAACTCCCCTCTAGCTTTCGTAGTCATAGGCCCACATACGTCCGTATGTATTAGCCCTAGTAGTTCGTTTTCCCTTTCTCCCACCTTTGGGAAAGGTTGCTTTGTCATTTTTCCAAGTAAACAAAATTCGCATTGATCAATCTTCTCTAAGTCGAATGATTCTAGAATTCCCTTTCGTTGAAGTAATTCCACGCGCTTTGTGTTTATATGGCCTAATCGACAATGCCACAGAAATGTTAGCGCCCATGCTGCTGCCCGCGTCGCTGCGGCTCGGCACTGATGCGGCAGCACGCGTGGCTCGACGAGCCACACGTCCACCCCACCCTTGTGTTCGTGCCTTTGGTTCGTACTACGGACCAACTCAATTAAAAAAAATATTTTAATTTCACAAACGTTTGCATTTATGTTATTTTTCATAAAAAGTTACGATTTTTATTTTCGAAAAACAACGGTTTTTACGATTTTAATTTTAACGACAATCCAATTTCGTAAAATATTAAATCAAGGCTAACATTTTTCAAATTTTAAGAACGAACGATTTCAACCAAAAATTTGGACTTTTTAAATAATAAAATCTAAAACTTTAAATCGTTCTTTAAACATTTAAATTTCAGATTTTAATAATTAGGTTTAAGTGCGATTAAAATTAACGAAACCATTCAAAATTTTAATCCAATAATTTTTAAAATTAGCCACTGACCCATGAAATTATATTCCCTTTCCCAATTAACCGAATTATTAGATCTAAATTATTTAAAAAATCAATTAGGGATCTAAACTTTACGAATTTGGGGAAAGCAAAATTAGGGTTTATACTTATCGGAAAAATCTGAAAATTTTACCATAAATCCAGAATATACCCAGAAACATCGAGTAAAAATTTCAATCAATTCCAAGTTGTTTAGGCGACCTTTTAATTAAAATACTTTCCGACACTTTTAATTTTAATTCGAAAATTAACAAAAACGCCCAAAAAACATCACTTTGAGGCCTGTTTTTGCAATTCCGTTCTCATGAGTTGATCTTAGAAAATCGTTTTCAATCGGATTAGGGTTAGAAAAGTCGAAAAACCGAATCTTTTGGATTTCAGAATAGGTTACGCAATTAATCCAATAATCCATAAAATTTCCGAAAAATCAACAAAAATTCCCAAAATTTCGACAACAGCAAAAACACAAAAAATTCATGCTAAAAAATGCTTTGAATACATAAGGCTCGTGATACCACTGTAGGGGAATATAGTTAAACATAATAACAAGTGCGGAAACAATCCCCAAAGCCAGGAAACATGTATAAAGCACAGATTAAGCAAACTTACATTCGAAGCGTATTTTCCCTAGTAATATGTCAACGAACACGAACTTAAAACTCCACTTGTCGTTCCTGTACTTGGTTCACCGACACGATCAGATCCGTCTTGATAACCGTAGCTTAGACAATCATTCAAGAGTTTTTGCTTTTGGGAAGAACAGTTTTCACAGAGAGAGAAAACTGTAGAACGTAATTTCTGAATTAGGTTTAGGGTTTGGAAAACTAATTGTGAGTATTGGGTTGTGTGCAAAAATATAATAACTTAATATTATATTGTGTAACCGGCCAAGACAAGGCCTTGACCGGCCACACTTGCACACACGACCACACGGACCCGCGCACAGCCAACACGTTGCAGGCCGAAGCCCACAGCGCGCACAACCGAGCTCCTGGGCCGTGGGCCTCGCATGCTCGATGTTGCGTTGCTTGTGTTGCGTGCTCGCGCCCACACGCAGGCTGGCTGCTCGCCTTTACTCGCGAGCTTGCTGGCTCGTTTGGCCTTGCACGCTTGCGTGCTTGGCTCGACGGGCCGGCAACTCCGATGCCCTTCGTATTCGTGACTAATACCTTTCGGATATTATTTATCGTTTCGTATACGATGAACCACCGTCGTACGATACGATTTATTCGTTTCACCCAGCTTACGAATATACGCGATACGATATACGATTCCGATGCAAGGTCGTATCGTATAATACGTTTTCCAAAACTAATTCCCGAAAAGCTATTAAATGAATTTCCGATTCATTTAATCCGGTGATCTATTACGTCCATTGGTGTGACCTTGTAGGTTCAGTCAAGAGTAAGTCGTGAGCTTAATATTCATTAGAACTCACTGATCGGAAGCATTGCTCCAGCTAGCTGTTCCGATCACTTGATATCACTGAATTAATTGTTCGCAATTAATCTGAACCTTGGTATTAGACTAAATTCACCTGGGGTGAAGGACATATTTCCTTCAGTATCTCTTGATGGACGACTTCCAGATATTTGACCATGGTGGCATCCCTAGCCTCATATTCGCCGTTCACTTGGTTGACGATTAGTTGGGAATCAGACAAGGCTAAAATTTCTTCAGCCCCTTGCGCTTTTCTCATTTGGATTCCACATATCAGTGCTTTATATTCAGCTTCATTGTTGGATGCTTAGAACTTAAAGCGCATGGCATATTCGTATATATCTCCTTCTGGTGATTCATAGATGATGCCTGCCCCACACCCATTTTGAGTGCCGGACCCGTCCATGTGAACTGTCCATAATGTCTTGTCATTCTTTGCAAAGTCAGGGCGGGTCATTTCTACAGTGAAATAAGCAAATGCCTGTCCTTTTACCGCTTTTCTTGGCTCATATGAAATGTCAAACGCATTGAGTTCAATGGCCCAATTTAACATTCTCACGGGCCCGTCCAATTTAGTGAATGGCCATTTTAGGGGTTGATCAGTGTAGACTATCAGCCGGTGAGCCAAAAAGTAAGGTCGAAGTTTCTTGCTTGCCAAGAATAGGGCTAGGCCAAATTTTCCACGATCGGGTATTTCAGCTCAGCATTCTGTAGTACATGACTTATAAAATAAATAGCCGACTGTATTCCCTCCCTTTTTGTGAGCCGAACGACACTGAGAGAGTGATTTGAGATCGCTAGATACATGTAGAAGACTTCTCCTTGGAGGGGGCTGACGAGGCAACGTAAGGTATGCATGTGTTCTTTCAGGCGTAAGAAGGCGGCTTCCGCATATGCGGTCTGTTAGGTTATGATACATATGACAATTCATAAATCATGCGGAAAAACCATAAAGCCAGGAAAGCATATTATTTACACATAATAATTTAGCATAGAATAGATGCATACATGTTGTAGCGTGCCTTCCCTAGCTGCGCCCGAACCGAACAAGAACAAGTCTTTAGGACTCCAAATGTCGTCCCTCCGTAGATAGTCCACAGTACGTCCGGATCCGCCTCAAGTTAGACCAACTAGAATCGCCCTTAAGGTGCTTAGGAATTTCGGCTAGTGTTTGCAAGTGTATGGATGATTTTTATTTCAAAAACTTACCCTTTGAATACTTCAACCGTACCCATAAATTGTGACCCTAGGCACCTATTTATAGGAGTATGGAAAAGGAATTGTAATCCTACTAGGATGTGGATTTGCTAGTTAGAACTTTATTAGGACTCTAAATAACAAAACAAATCTAATAGGATTAGGATTTTAATCTTTGCACAAATCCTAATAGGATTAGGATTTCCCGCATAATCATTGCACAAGCCGTGCACCCGCGCAAGCCTTGCGGCCCACGACAGGCGCACAACCCATGCTGCTGTGCTGCGCGCGTGCGCCCTTGGCTGGGCCTGGCCTTGCGCTGGGCCTGGTTGAGGCGTGCGTTGGTGCGTGCGGCTCGCTGGGCGATGGCCTGGCTTCGTGCTGGGCCTTCGTCTAGCGGGCCTCGTCCGATGCTAATTCGTACGATACGCTTCCGATTAAATTCCCGATTCCGAAATTCATTTCCGATACGAACAATATTTAATATTTCCGATTCCGGAATTAATTTCCGTTTCGAACAAATATTTAATATTTCCGTTTCCGGAATTATTTTCCGATTCCGATAATATTTCCGATTCTGACAATATTTCCGTTTCCGGCAATATTTCCGATTCCGGCAATATTTCCATTTCCGATAATAATTTCCGATACGTACCATGTTTCCGTTTCCGGCAACATCTACGACTTGGATAATATTTATATTTCTGATACGATCCATATTTCCGTTTCCGGCAATATCATCGTTTCCGGAGTATTCATTTCTTGCTTGTGACGATCTCAGCTCCCACTGAAACCAAGATCCGTCGATTCCGAATATCCATAGATAGAGTATTTAATGCCATTAAATACTTGATCCGTTTACGTACTATTTGTCTGACCCTACGGGTTCAGTCAAGAGTAAGCTGTGGATTAATATCATTAATTCCACTTGAACTGAAGCGGCCTCTAGCTAGGCATTCAGCTCACTTGATCTCACTGAATTATTAACTTGTTAATTAATACTGAACCGCATTTATTAGACTTAACATAGAATGCATACTTGGACCAAGGGCATTATTTCCTTCAGTCTCCCACTTGTCCTTAGGGACAAGTGTGCATTTCCTAATTCCTTTGTCGCTCGATGCTTGCTCTTGAACATAAGGTAAGAGTTGTCATCCTTATTATGTCCAGAGGTGTTTCTCGGTTTCAGAGTTCAACTGATCAAATAAACAGATAATCATAACCTATGATTCATCCGAGCACGGCCATGCATTTCACAGTTTCTAGCTCTCCGAGTGGCCTTGTACAACTTTTAAGCATCTCATCCCGATTTATGGGAGGACAATCCCAATCTTGCGATCTTGAGATTAGACTTCGTTTGATAGGTGATTATCTGAGCGTTGCCTTTATAGCCTCCTTTTACGGTGCGACGGTTGGTCAACGTCAAAACAACCAGTTCTCAAACAAGTAATCTCAAATCACTCAGGTATTGAGGATTTAGTGTCTAATAATTTTATGAAATTTACTTATGACAGATTTTCATCTCTTACAGTAAAGTTTCATAGGTCTGTCCGATACTAGTCTTCCCAAAGTAAGTATCTATGCAAGTGATTATGACATTGCCATGTCCACATAGTTCAAGAAACAGAACTACTAGTCATCTTGCATTCTAGTCGTCTAACGTTTTCTATGCGTCCAATTTTATAGAAAACTCCGACCAGGGACCATTTTCAACCTTTGACATTCAAGTTCACTTGATAGACATTTCTTAGTCACAGGACTGGTCCTGACAGTCTATCTTGAATATATCGTCAAATTGAAGGGACTCATCATTTAATACTAAACCAAGATTAAATGGAATATGAAAATACATTTCATATATGATAAATGTTCAACCCTAATGTTTTACAACCATGGGCCTCAAACCCATCTTTAAAACAGTTCATGGAATTCAAAGCTATGCTTGATTTCCGGTGCCACAATGTGAGTGTTGTTTCTCACTTGTTGCATAGGTTTAGTTATCACGCTTTGCCAATCTTAATATCCTTTTCATCGAATGTCTTCGAGATATGATGATAAGATCTTTTGAGTATGTTTATTTTGTGATCTAGTCTATTCTTGCTTCAAGAGTGGTTCTACGCATTTTTCAATGAAGAACCATCAAGCCAGCAGACATGTGATCTACCCAAGTTCAGTGAAGAACTCTTTAACATAAACAACCCTGTTTTATTGCTTTTTAGGCAATAAGTACTTTTACTTCAACTTTATAGGTTGCTAGTGATGCTTTGTTTGGAATTACTTATCCAAGCAGTTCACATATATGTGGAATACTTTCCAGTTGTATCTTAGAACATAGAAATTAATATTTTAATTTCCCACGTAACAACTCATGGTCTCCAATCCATGTTGCCATTTCAAAACACGATGCTCTATAGCTCGTCCTTATCAATGGTTAACTCCAAAGGGTCTTGCTTGATCCTTTGCCAGTGTTTATGCGTGTAGCATCAATATTTAGCATATCTATATTTCCTTGAATCAAGAACTATTCCTATGTACATTTTCATGTACCATAAGTATTCTTGATCTCAATCTAGTTGATCTTCACTTAGATCAATAGAGATTGGTATATGTTCGTCATGCCTAAAGTCATACGATACGTTTTTGGCGATCCTCATATTATATCATACATGATAAATTCTTTTGCAGAATAATTCCCAATTGAATTCTAATCATGTAACTTTAGCTGATTCAATTTCAGTAGATACTGAATCCAGCTAAATCTTTGACATATAATATAGGTTAGGAATCTCATTTAGATCCTTTGATGTTTAACTTAGTAAATGCTTATACATAGTTCAAACATTCTTTACTTAGATTTATTCACATGGGTCGAATATCTCCAATGGAGTCTTTCGTGTTTGATTTAGTAAATGCCATTACTTAATCCAAAACAATATCATAAGATCTTTGTAAATAGATCTTAATACCCAGTATGTACTAAGTTTCGCCTTGGTCCATCATTTATGAATAAATTCAAATCTAAGTCATTAGTATTTGAATGTTATTTCACAATAGAGAGATATGTGTGTGATACACATAGGACCAATTAAGTTTTACGTACTCCCACTAAACTTCTTATATATCTATAAGAATCATGTACATTTTATGAAATTAAAATACTTATTAGCTTCACTAAAATACAATTCCAATTCCCAATTGCTTGCTTAAATCTGTACTTAGATTTCATAAGCTAGCTTTCCTTTTCAAGCATTTATTTGGATCCACAAATCCTATGACATGCCATGTACATAGTTTCTTCCAACATTTGACTGAGGAAGATGTTTCGTCATCCAATTGCCATATGTACCAATATGCAATCATTGCTTGAATTATAGACTTGAGCATTACGATTATGCATGAGGTTTCAACACAATCCACGCCGTGAATTTGCTTGTAACCTTTAGCAACTAATCTAGCTTTGTGTGTGAACACAATTTCATGTTTGATGGTTTTTATCCTTAAAACAAACTTGCAACCAATAGGTGTGAAACTATTCTTGCAAATCAACAAAATTTCAATTTTGTCATCAAAACATTGAGTATGTTTTATGGCCTCTAACCATTTAAAACATTTAAGTCTATATATGGCCTCTAACCATTTTAGGAAATCTATATTTCGTCGTAGCTTTCTTGCAAGTCACAAACTCATTAATCTACATGATAATAGTTTGACTGCAAGTTGTAGGTTTCTTCACTATCTAATGGAAGAATCGCATAGCTTCAATGACCTGAACTCCATGTTTCTTCACTATCTAATAGAAGAATCTCATAGTTCCAGTGACTTGAACTCTATTCCTACTAGGGTATAGAACATCAAACAATAGAATATCAATAGCCACTTGAAAGTCATTTGAATATTTTGTTCTCCTTGAAGCACCTGTAAAGTCTTCTAAGAGATGTCTATTCTTTAAAGGCCACTTCTAAAGTCCTTAAAGAATAAGTTCGGATTTTCTGAAGCCCTTCGAAAAGCCTCCGGAATGTCCGTTTATGTTTGTTGTTCGCCTCGAAGACTTTCGAGGTTTATTTTCTCCCACTTGTCATTTTGGAAACGAATCTCCAAAAGGACATTATTTCGAGCAAACAAACATTATGTTCTCAAAAATTCGTGGTAGAAACAATACCCTTGTGTCTCATTTGAATAAATCACAATGAAACATATATCTAAACTTGGGCCTTAGTTTGTTGAATAACAAACACTAAGCTCCCACTGAGTTTAGGAACTCTTTAGATATATTATGAAAAGATATTCTGAAATTACTTTTCAATAGCTTTGACGAATTTGGTTTAGTTTGGTGGTAGTTGAGCATTTTGTTTTAGAAATTATAGGAAAGTTCTTTATGATTCATCATTGATCGAATCAAGTACTAATTGACTTCGATCATTCCAACTTAGATATGTCATATCTTATGGAGCTAGATCGTGAAATTACATTACACAATCATTGATGATCATATTTGGTCTCATGATCTAACCTAGATCTTTATGATTTCTTGCCAAGTGGATTTTATACTTCTGAATCTTTGAACTAGCCAAACAGATTCAAATTTAAATCACTTTGAGTAAATAAACCTATATTCACTCAAATTTATGTGAAATAATAAAGTCATAAAATCTTTCTTTAGCTTTGAACTATATTGTCTAGGCGTTCTAACAATAGTTCATATCTTTTGTTACTTTCAACAAGTAAGACTAGCTTGTCTTGAATGATCTAGAAATCAATCAACTTTCAAAAGTCCATCAAAATAGAGCTTTTGAATGTTAACTTGTTGATATGGTCTAAGCAACAATGCCAAAGATTAGTGGAACTCAAATCAAGGGTTTGATTTGAACTTAGTAAAGTTTTTATTGTTAAAGAGTTGTTTGTTTTAATCAAGCATATTGACTCAACCTGTAATTGACCATCTCATTCAAATAAACAAACAAACATTGTTCTTGTTTTTCTTGAATGTGAGTCTTTCTGTGTTTGAAAACAGAAATCTAGGTATGCTGATTATGGAACAAAATAGCCATTAAGTTCCAGCCTTTGAAAGGACTTAAAACAAACTAGATGACCTTACAACTAATGTAGCATTGCCATGCTTCATTTCCCACTTGTAGGTCATTAGTGTATCCTAGCTTCCATTGTTTGAGTTATTACCGAAGTAAGAACCTCAAGCGGTATATGATACCAAGGAAGTTTGATTGCTAGGTCACTGCTCTTTTAAACATAAACTTATAGGTAGAAACGGAATTGTAAATTCCTTTCATTTGTTCCTTTGTTTTCCTATTTCTCGTACCCTTTCTAATAGCCTTAAGAATTGAATTCTCTAGTGTTGACTTTTATACTTTGTTAGACATGTCCAATGTCACCAACAAGGTTCTTTACCATTTTATGTTGAATATTTTGTTTCAACTAGATGATCTTACCAGAAGCTTCTAAAGTTCTCTAAGCATCGATCTATTCGAATGTCTAGGGTCTAGACTCATTCGAGAATTAAATGAAAAAAGATATTAGGTTGTTAACCATTGGTAAAGCTGAGCGTTTAAACTCAATGCTTTATGATCTCAAAACTACAGTGTATTTTGAATTCACAAGCACCAATCGGTTTGCCATTCGACTTTGATACTCGAAAACAATCATAAAAGTCGATATAAGAAACGTACATTTTAAATTGCTCATTTTCTCTCATTTCCGTGAAACGTTCTTGGATTCACTACCAATCGAGGAAATTTACTGTTACTTTTCTAAAAGGGTTTACTGCAGTGCAAGATATTTAATTATAAACAATAATTAAAATATACATTGAAGCATGCAAAGTCTAAACATTTATCATGAATAATAACTTGAAAGTTAAAGCATTCATGCAATTTAAACAAGTTATTAGCATTTTATATCAATTTATTGTTCCGGCAGGTGTGAATAAAATGATTCCAAGATCCTAAAATTATTGAAGAATTAAGCACAGTTTGTCGACTTAATCCTAAAACATCTTAGGTAAGCAAAAGCCTTTTGCTAATAGTCTAGAAACTATTCTTTGTTGATAGGTACGTCTAAGAACTTATTAGGTAAACCTATCGATTTTGCCACGACATAAAAGGACTCCTTACTTATATCGTTGAGTTTCACCAAAACTAACATGTACTCACAATTATTTGTGTACCTTGCCCCTTTAGGACCAATAAGTAACACCTCGCTGAGCGAAAACTATTACTAGATTGATGTAAAGGATATCCAAGCAAGTGTATATTTTGGCATGGCACCTTTTAACTCAATTTTTAAGTTTGGAACTTAAGGCTTTTATTATGTTGGTTAGATTTTAAGTGAACTAAAATCCTTAATCATGCAACATAATCAAGCTTTGATCTCATGCATATTTAAGACATATTTAAAAGCAATAAATAAGTTAAAATATGCATAAGATAAATGTGATCTAGTATGGCCCGACTTCATCTTGAAGCTTCAACTTCAAAGTCCGTCTTGAAAATCTCCGTGGGAGGCACCATTTTCTTCAAATAGGATAAGCTATAATTAAAACTAATTACAACTATTTGATGGTACGCAGACCATATTTGAATTGAAAAACAATTTTGGTACTTTGGACCAATTACATTCAAATTAATGGTACGCAGACCATATTTTCTATCCTATTTGGGTCATACTAGTCACTTCATAACCTGCAAAACAGTACATATACAATATATACCATTCACCCATTCATTATCATGAATGGCCCACATAGCTGGTTAGTAAAA
Organism: Spinacia oleracea; assembly: GCF_020520425.1. Classification (NCBI taxonomy): domain Eukaryota; kingdom Viridiplantae; phylum Streptophyta; class Magnoliopsida; order Caryophyllales; family Amaranthaceae; genus Spinacia; species Spinacia oleracea. Next base: position 41,915,834 of record NC_079488.1, read on the forward strand.
CACATTATGCATCACATAAATATTTGCAGCAATTAATCAAGGGCACCAATAATCTATCAATTATTCAGTCCTTATTAATTCTAATCAAGTTGTTTTAACCTTAATGATTTGTAGACCTAATCAAGAGTTTATGACTAAAAGGGCTCCCACTTAAACCAATAAATTCATATGCTTTACTAATTTTAAACATAAAAATGTATTTCTAGTCTAACCGGAAACATACAAATTTAATTAAAATTTAAAGCTCATATAAATTTATAATTGAATCCGCTTATTTAATTTATTTTTCAGTCGTATTTAAATTAATTCATGATTTTAATTTTAGTAAAATAATTAGAATAAATAAAATTTATTATAATTATAATATTCAAAATTAAAATCCAAGAAAACAATTTAAATTATTAATTTTAAAATTAATTAAAATTACGAAAACTGAAAATTTCAAATTAAAATTTTAAAACGATCTAATCGTAACGCAACAACCCCACGCAACGCATAGCCATGGGCCACACGCACACAGCCATCGCTGGCCATGTGCGCGCAGCCCATGCGCTGCGTCGCATCGCTGCTGCTCACCATCGCAAGGCGCGCGCCAGCGCTCGTCGCAACAAGCACGGTGCTCACCATCGCTGGGCGCAGCGCTCGTCGCACGCGCACGCTGCTCACCATCGCTGGGCGCAGCGCTCGTCGCACGCTTGCGCGAGGGAGTGCGCTGTGGCGCAGCCCGCTTGCTGCCCACACGCGGCTGCTCGTGCCTTGCTCTCGCCCTTGCCCATGCGCCCATCGCACACAACCCACGACACAAGGCAGGGCTGCTGCCTTGTGCTCGTGCACCATGCCCTTGCTCGCTGCATTCGTACCGCATGGGCGACGAGCTCCCTTGCTCGTCGTCGCATGCCCGCACTATACAACACCCCTTAAGGGTAACACGTAGCGTCCATTGCTTTGTGCGTGCAAGTTATATGAGCGAATCGCATAAAAATTAAAAATTTTATTTTCAAAATTAATGACAAATTAATAAATCATATTAATTTCATAATTTTAGGGCGAAAAATCGAAAATTTATTAATTTATTGATTTCCGATTAACATGGATTCAAGTCTAGGTCATAAAAAGTTAAAATTTAACATAAATTTACAATTTTTATGGTGGTTTTTAATCATAGGTATCTAATTAAATTATAACTAATTATGAAAATCAAATTAATTCTATATTATTCCAATTTTCAACAAATTAATCATAATTACGAATTAGATTGCATAATTAACAAGGCTAGGCATTCAAACTTGTTAAACATATACAGTAGGTCAATAAAAAATTCAAGATTTATCAACAAGAATCGCAAATATTTAATTTAACATCTTAAATTTACGAAATTTTGCGTTCGAAAAACTAAAACCTCCGAAAAGTCATAGTTAGGCTTCGAATTTGAGAATTCTGGGTTCGGCCGAAAAATACTCTTTTGTCAAAATTTTAGAATACCTTTTACATGCGGAATTGACACAAAAATCACTCGATTTGGATGAGTAACGAAGAAACTGCCGAAAAACTGCGTGCGTATAATTAAATAAACGCAATTTGCAATTAATTAACAATTACGAAAATTAATCACCCCTTTTAATTCTTGCAAATTTGTAATATTTAACCATGTTTATGCAATTTAGATTATGAAAATAATAAGAGGCTCGTGATACCACTGTTAGGTTATGATACATATGACAATTCATAAATCATGCGGAAAAACCATAAAGCCAGGAAAGCATATTATTTACACATAATCATTTAGCATAGAATAGATGCATACATGTTGTAGCGTGCCTTCCCTAGTTGCGCCCGAACCGAACAAGAACAAGTCCTTAGGACTCCAAATGTCGTCCCTCCGTAGATAGTCCACAGTACGTCCGGATCCGCCTCAAGTTAGACCAACTAGAATCGCCCTTAAGGTGCTTAGGAATTTCGGCTAGTGTTTGCAAGTGTATGGCTGATTTTTATTTCAAAAACTTACCCTTTGAATACTTCAATCGTACCCATAAATTGTGACCCTAGGCACCTATTTATAGGAGTATGGAAAAGGAATTGTAATCCTACTAGGATGTGGATTTGCTAGTTAGAACTTTATTAGGACTCTAAATAACAAAACAAATCTAATAGGATTAGGATTTTAATCTTTGCACAAATCCTAATAGGATTAGGATTTCCCGCATAAGCATTGCACAAGCAGTGCACCCGCGCAAGCCTTGCGGCCCACGACAGGCGCACAGCCCATGCTGCTGTGCTGCTCGCGCGCGCCCTTGGCTGGGCCTGGCCTTGCGCTGGGCCTGGTCGAGGCGTGCGTTGGTGAGTGCGGCTCGCTGGGCGATGGCCTGGCTTCGTGCTGGGCCTTCGTCTAGCGGGCCTCGTCCGATGCTAATTCGTACGATACGCTTCCGATTAAATTCCCGATTCCGGAATTCATTTCCGATACGAACAATATTTAATATTTCCGATTCCGGAATTAATTTCCGTTTCGAACAAATATTTAATATTTCCGTTTTCGGAATTATTTTCCGATTCCGATAATATTTCCGATTCTGACAATATTTCCGTTTCCGGCAATATTTCCGATTCCGGCAATATTTCCATTTCCGATAATATTTTCCGATACGTACCATGTTTCCGTTTCCGGCAACATGTACGACTTGGATAATATTTATATTTCCGATACGATCCATATTTCCGTTTCCGGCAATATCATCGTTTCCGGAGTATTCATTTCTTGCTTGTGACGATCTCAGCTCCCACTGAAACCAAGATCCGTCGATTCCGAATATCCATAGATAGAGTATTTAATGCCATTAAATACTTGATCCGTTTACGTACTATTTGTGTGACCCTGCGGGTTCAGTCAAGAGTAAGCTGTGGATTAATATCATTAATTCCACTTGAACTGAAGCGGCCTCTAGCTAGGCATTCAGCTCACTTGATCTCACTGAATTATTAACTTGTTAATTAATACTGAACCGCATTTATTAGACTTAACATAGAATGCATACTTGGACCATGGGCATTATTTCCTTCACGGTCCACTCAAACTGAGCTCCCTTTTTTATAGTGCTGAAGAAGTAATGGCAGTCCCCTGCCCTAGCTAGAGAGAAAGTGCCCCAAAGCGGCCAGACAACCCGTTAATCGCTGCACATCTCTAACTGTCTTCGGAAAAGTCATAGTGATGACGGCTTGCACTTTATCAGGATTTTCTTCAATGCCCATTTCGTCTATTAGGAAATCCAAAAACTTGCCAGAAGTTAGTCTGAAGATGCATTTTTTGGGGTTGAGCCTCATTTGGTATGCTCGAAGTGTCTCAAAGGTTTCTCTCAAGTCAACAATATGTAATACCCGTTGCTTACTTTTCACTATCATGTCGTCAATGTATGCTTCTATGTTTTTGCCGAGTTGTTTGGTAAAGACTGTGTTTACCAGACGCTGAAAGGTAGCCGACGCATTTTTTAGGCCAAATGGCATAACCTTGTAGCAATACGACCCTTGTTCTGTGACAAATAAAAGAAAGTTTTTTCTTGGTCTTCGGGCTACAAAGGGGATCTGATGAAAACCAGAGTATGCATCCATAAAAATCATCATTGCGTGACCGGCGGTGGAATATACCAGCCGATCTATCTTCGGTAGAGGAAAACATCCCTTTGGGCAAGCCTTGTTTAGGTAAGTGTAATCGACGCACATTCTCCATATTCCGTTTGGCTTCGGGTCAAGAACCACGTTGGCCACCCAATTAGGGTACTAACTAGGACGAATAAAGCTGGCTTCCAACAGTTTCGCACCTCGGCCGCAGCGGCTAAATTTCTAGCCTCGCCATGGTTTCTTTGTGGTGTCCACATTTAACTAATGTACCTCCACGACTGGGTCAATGTCAGGCATTTCTTCTACTGTGAAGGCAAATATTTCGATCTTTATATTCTTGTAATAAGTGGACCAACTCTACGACCATTGGATCATCCGGAGGAATCCTTACCGGAACAGTTCGAGACGGCCTTTCAAGATCTAGAACCACATCATAGTGTGCTCCCACCGGCTCGGGTCGTCTATCAGCACTGTGGGCCGTGGACAATTCTCAGGTCTCCGCTCTTTCTTGATTCTTTGCAAGTTTGTGTATCTAGCCTTTTTTGCGGTCGCACCCCAGCCTATTGGGTCCAGTGTAGTGAGATAGCATTCTCTAGCCATCTCCTGACTTCCATAAATGGTACCGACGCCCCCGTTGTCTACCACAAATTTGGTAGTAATAAGTGGGGGACAATTATGGCCCTCATGTTGTTAAGGGCTGGTCAGCCTAATATAATGTTGAATGCAGTAAGGTCCTGCATAATCACAAAGCGGACGACATCCTGTCTAATCAGCGAGGGTTCGCCAATTAGAACGGAGAAAGAAATGGCTCCTATGGGACGAATGACGCTTCCCCCGAAACTCACTAGCGGACCATAGACGTCTTCTACTGTTTTAGGATCAGGCTGTAGCTTTTGTAGACATTGTAGAATAATTATGTTGGACGAGCTTTCGGTGTCTACCAGGACTCTTTTTACTTTAAGATTTGCCACCCTGATTTCTACTACCAATGGGTCGTCATCATACGGGGTTGCTGACATGTGGTAATCATCTTCTGATATCTCGATTCGGGGCATATTCGTTTTCCTCTTAGGTTCTTCCTGGCCGGAACTATACGCATAGGTTTGACGCCCTAGGGTCGTAGGTCCTCCAAACGCTAACCCCCCCGGGATGAAGGCTACAAATTCCCCTTCTGAAGGAATATCCTCATTATCGGGAAAAGACACCAGGGTAGAACTCGGAAAAATAGGAGAGTATTTGTTAGATCTATTTTTCTCTTGTACATGATGTGTAACGTATAGTGAGTATTTGTTAGATCAATGACGTGTTTTAGTTAGTTATACCTTAAAAAAACTAAATTTACTTTTCACCAATTAAATTTGAAGCTTATCTTGTTACCAAGACAACCTCAACCAGCTTGCCTTCTCAATTACCAAATTAATATTGAAGTTTGGTCTTTGATGATGATGTAATTGGAAGGCCTCAATAACAGAGATTCTAAGAGATACATAAAAGACAAACAGAAGCATGTTTTCTTCTTCCTAAAGATCTGACTCAACTTTTAAGATTAATTAAATAAAACAATCTTAATTACTAATTCATGCTTTTAAATTTTGTTAGTTTCTATTTTGTAAATTTTCATGTGGGATATGTTCTTGACCTTAAATATAATAATAATAATAATAATAATAATAGTAATAATAATAATAATAATAATAATAATAATAATAATAATATTAATAATAATATTAATAATAACAATAATAATAATCATCATCATCCATAATAATAATAATAATAATAATAATAATAGTAATAATAGTAATAATTTTCCATCAAAAAGTAAAATAATTATAGTAATAATTAATTATCGAAAGATTAGTCCAAATTGGATAGTTAAATTAAATTTAAATAAAACAATATATCTCAATGAGTGGTGCAAAAGAGTTTGAAAATTTAGGGTCTTTCCTTTTGTTATTTTCTGCTTCAATTAAAATATTTAGTAGCTTTTTAGGAATTTTATAATTATATAACAGAAAAGTAATCTTTTATACAACTTGACATTCAGTTTTTTTTGCTTATCTTTCTCCTTTGTTTGGCCATATTATTATTGTAGGTATCAACAAATTGGACACCAATGACACTTATACGAAAATGCAGGAGAACATAACCTAATTAAGTCTCATCTATCACCAGCTCATAAAAAATTATTATTATTATTGTTGACAAGGTTAATCCCTCCAATTTTTTAAAATATATTTTTATGTTTTAAGTGTATATCTTTGTTACCACTCCGTCCGTTTATCTAAGTTCTACCTATTTACAGTACTATTTAAGTGGTAAAAGTTAAAAAAAATTTCACTATATATATTTTGATATAATGGTATAAGATTCTATGCGATTATGTTTTTAAAAAGGTAAATCACTAAAACAGTAAAAATAAATTATATAAATAATGTAAAAAGACAATTAGATCAACTAATATAGAACGGAGAAAATAGTACTCCGTATTATACTTGTAGAAAAAAGTGAACATGAGTGGAATATGACGTTGATTTAGAGTAAAATCCTACTATGTGCTTCGTTGATTTTATGGGAATACGTACTGTCTAGCTAACAATACTTATAATAAATGTTCCTCAATTTGAGACTATCAGTTTACATTTTATATACTTCTCCCAAAATATCTTCTACTCCCTCCGATTCCTAATTTACAGATTATTTAATTTTTAATTAATTAACATTTTTAAAATTTTTGAAATAAAATATGACATTTTTTCAAGCTATAATTTCACATGATGCAATGTCTAGGTACAAAGCTAGCTTAGTAGCTTAGCTTATCTATGGGAGCAAAAATAATGAGTACCTTGCGAGCTATTGTAACTCAAACAAAGCCAGCTGAGTAGCAAGTTAGATTCACTCATATTAGTAATATGACATGTGTATGTGTATAAAGAAGTTAAACCTTTTTAACCTTTTTAACTCATTAACACAAGGTATCGTTTTCAACCATCGTGAGAGTTTATATCCAGGCACACTTCAAAGTAGTGAAACGTTGAACATGATGCATGTGCTAATTAGTCAAGGCGTACAACCCCCGCTTTAGCTTATACTACCTCCGTTTCAAAATAATTTTTACACTTTCCGTTTTAGTTTTTTTCATAATATTTTTTACATTTTACTTTATTCTATTTTTGGACGTGAAATTTACTGCCTTATCCTTCTTACCCTATAATATTTACAACTAGTCTTATTATGCACGCGATGCGTGCGTGAGTATAAAAACTAAAATTGTATTATTACCTTAAATAACCATTCTATATTCCTTATATTCTTTTAACATAGAGAACTAGTCTTATATTCACGCGATGCGTGCGGATTTATTATATGCATCGCGTGCATATAATACTTATAAAAAGTTCTCATACTCCGTATTTTCAATCTTTAACATGTATTCAAAAAGAAAAACCCAAAAAAATTCTATTCACCTTATTTTGGGTAATGTGAATAAAATAAGGTGAACAGAACAAAACCTCAGTTTTCAAAGTCGCGCATTAAAATTAAGCAGATGGACTCATGAACTACCACATCTGTATTACTGAACTGTCTGACTAATACAACTACAAATCCAAGATCAGTTCAAGCAAGGAATGTTCTGATCTTTAGCAGTATCAAACAAACATCATACTTCTTTATTTTTGGAGTTTATTTACAATGTCACCAGATAATATAATCCATCTATTTCTTGCACCAATTGACTGAAACACAGAATATACAAAATATCAAAAAGAAACCTGAGTTTTTGTTCAGGTTTTCTGAAGTCACTACTTAGATGGTCCGTCAAGCTCATTCGTGATCTCAACAACAAAACCAGCAGCTATTTTGGACTGTACTTCTATCATCTTCTGTCCTGTTGCGACTATAAACTTCTGTAACTGAAATGTCTCCTCTAGGAAGTGTTATAGTGGTGAAAGAAAAAAAAAAGCAAGCTGATATATAATTAGTGGATGCAAGAATGCAATTTACTTGAGATTTTATGCACGCAAACAATGCATCAATGAGCTCCAAAATTAAAACTAATTTCCTAAATTGCAATCAAATTACAACCCAGAATACCAACACTAACAAAAATAACTCCCATTTCCTAAGACACAGTTGATATGAATGTGAAAAATCACAGTGATTGGGAAAATTGTTCAACAACCAAGCAAAAGAGACAAAAATGCAAGCCCTTACTTTTCAACGACAGTGCCAAAGCCTTAATCCAATAGGAGCAAGTCTTGCATGAACCAATATTTTCTCTCTAATGGTCATCCACAAAGATCCTCTGCTTCCACTTCTTCAAGTGGTATATTCCCCACAATCCCAATTGGCCCTCACGTATAAAAATTTAAAAATGGTGAAATGAATCACATGGCAAAGTTTTTTTTTATATATATAACTGTTTGATTTATTGAGAGAAAACATGCCTATTAGTATTAGGGTATCAGTGATCATTCATAAAACCCAAAACCATAACAACTTGAACCACACAATCTGTGAAAAAACCTACTTTTTAATAAGAAACCTATTATTTATTATCAAAAGAACCAGGAAAAACAACCAAAGGGAGAAAAAACCCGATTCAAGATATATAGCAGCCTCTGCACTCTGAGCGTTGAGCTCAACAACCTCCCAGTCATCTTCAGTAACAGGTTCGATTGTATGAATTCCCCCAAAACAAAAAGCAATATTGCAGAAACAACAGCGTGGAACAACCAGCATGAAAACAAACAGCCAAAGGTAAATAGAAATTCGACACTTCTAAAATCAGGCATACCTCTAGGAAAATGACCCAATACAAACATTGATTGTTGTTGAGTTCCTACAAATGCAAAATCAGTAACATCATTAACAATTCTCCCATATATCATAATCATCATCAAATCATCAAATCATCAAATCACAAAGCAGAATACAGTTAATAATACTAATCTCTTCTTTCTGATCCAGACTCCACCTTGCCGTCACTCGTCCTCGAACCCTGCACCGTTGAATCCCCACCCAGAGGAGAAAATACAGGAAGTTAGAGAAGAAAGAGGATGAAGATCCTCTGCCATCTTCGAAACTGCTTCATCAATCAATTTAGTGGAATAAATCAAAATCAAATCAATTAAATGAACCAGTAAGAGTCCTAGGTGCCTTCCAGGCACACAAAAATACACTATAATCATACCTTCCACTACTCCCTTCTCCTCTCCATAGCTTTAATTTACACACGCTCACACATTCAACTGAAACTGCAAATTACATTGAAAATTTCACAATTCAATTTGATAAATCCAAAAGAAACACCTCAAAATTCAATTCAACAAAGGGTGCTTTTGCTTGAATGTCACTCTAAACTCCTCCCTATAATTCACAAACAACGGATCAAAACCAAGCAGACGCAAATTAATTGACAAAAAAAACGAAAACATAAGAGAAAAGGAGACCGAGTTAATACCTTGAGAATGTATTCAGTAACTACACTTGCCTCCTGCCCCTCAATTGCTGCTGAGTAGTGATCAAAACAAAGCAACTTAATTAAGAAATCGGAAGTCAGGCAATCCTAATTTGAGTGAATTAAAAAAATAGTGTTTAGAGAAATGGAGACCGGGCTAATCAGAAAATAGTGTGAATCCATAATAATTAAATTATCAACACCTAATTAAAAATCCTAATAATTATCAAAACAACAAAAAAATCCCCAAATATTTGATTATTCAAATTCAAAATCCATACTTGTGTTCGTAAGTATCATCAATCGCACAAATAAATAAAATTTCTCGAACAAATCAAATTTGGAATACCAAACTTAGTACATACCCTCCCTCTCCTGAAATTGCAATTATTGGAATCCAATTTCCAATTTGAGCAGGTAACTTCAGCTCAAGAAATTAACCCCCAAAATGCAGGGAAATCAAAGACAATCAGCAGATTTCCAGAAATTGGGATTTGTCCAAATCAAACAACGAAATTTCAACAAATCACACATTAACAAACCAATTCAACTAATTTGCAAAATACCCAAGCAATCAAGAATTTTATATAATTCTCTATTATTTAATTCAATCTTATTTGGAAATTTTATTATGATTTTATACAAATCACACATTAACAAATGAATTTACCAAAAAAATTGAAATTATTTAGAATTTCATACAAATCACACATTAACAAACGAATTCACCAAAAATTGAAATTATTAATAATTTCATACAAATCACACATTAACAAAATTCACCCAAAAAAATTGAAATAAAATAATAAAAGCATTTCTTAAATTTCTAGATTTTCAATCAACATTTCACCGGATAATAATGAGAAAATGAGCAAGGATAATCGAGAGGAAAGAGGAAAGCTACCTGATGTCAGTGAGGATCGCGTCAATGGAGTTCTGGGAGATTTGAGAGAAAACTCCGTTCTTCTGTGACGGAAATCCTTGAGAGAACGTCCGCTGCGACTTCGGTTGCTGCATCATACTTGATCTCCTTCAAATTATCGCCTAAATACTCGACGGGAAGCGATGGAAGACCGACGTTGGGAAGCGATTGAAGGTCGACGACGGGAAGCGGTGGAAGGCCGACGACGGGAAGCGAATGAGGATGAAGGCGATTAGGAGGCGATTTGGTGAGGGACGACGGCGAGGATCGGAAGTGAAACCTAGGAACTCTAACCCTAGAAAGTAGAAACGAAGGCGAGAGGAGAGAGAAAAGTAAGAGAGGGGAGAAAAAAGTAAGGGGCTCAGCAAGCAGTCAAGCACCCATGAACATTGGAAGGAGGGTATTATTTTCTTTTGCAAGTGGACACAAAAAGTCAAGTTACTAAAATTCCCTCAGGAGCTGGCTTATATAATAGAGATTTTCCACCCACTTTCTCTTACTTTATTCATTTTTTTTTTCTTACACTCGTCCGTTTTTTTTACACGTTTCTCTTATTTTATCAATATTTTATTATATTCAACCAACTTTTTACTTTTGTCTTAATATTTGTGCAAATAGTAACTGTGAAGATTTTTATGAAACATAGGTAGTAACTTACTATTAGAGTCGCTTTAATTAACGAATTGCTTGAGAAGTTTTGAGAATGGCAAGCAAATCTGTAAATGCAATGTAATTGTTGAAATTGCTCTCCAGATGTCATGCATCTTTGTAATATGTCGTGAAAACTTTAGCACTTGAAATCATGTATCCATCTCATTCAATCAAAAACACTTTTGACTTTGCAAACCAACTTAAGGAAAAACAAGCTATATGTAAATATTTATAATTATATAGCGGCTATAACGAACTATACTGGCTAAGACTTAAAGCATTATATATTTATATGTAACAAAAATTAATCAAACGTCAACATATGAGAGATGAGACCACCAAGTTGGAGTTGGAGTAATAGAAATATTTACATTCAATAGTGCCGATGATGTCTTTGTGTGTCTATTAGTTAATATCGAGAGTTTGTGTTGGATAAAGTTGGAAGAATTAACATATACACTCCCTTTGTTCGTTTGAATAAAAAGAATTAGTACCCTTTACTCCTTCGTATATGAGAATTACATCAACTAACAATTGAATACAAAGTTCCAAAAATTAGCATATATTTATCCTCTATTCTTTAATGATCTTCCCATTTAACGGCTCATGTTATCAAACTTCAAAATTGTAACAACAACATTAGTGATGTACTAAACTACTAGGGTTTGTGAACATTACATTCTCATGTGTGATCTTGTTAATTATACACATTTTAATATGTTTAAAATAATACTAAATTACTAATAGTATGTATCAACTTAATTTATACGGAATATAAGTTTTACTACTCCGTAATACTAAGATATTAATTGTCTTCAAATGTGTACCTATACATAGAGTTGAATGCAGAATTTTATTTTATCTTTTTAGGTAAGAAGAAAACTTCTATTGAACCAACACCTATATCAGGTTAGTCAGCCCAATAATACAAGTCTATGCTATTGAGCCAATTTTAAGAGTTTTACGGCTGATAGGACTCGACTTTGGGTTAGTTATAAGAGTACACAAAATGCATATGGAAATATCTTTAAGGAACGGAGGAATCGAGTACTTCGGATATGGTCATCGATCTCCTAACTCATCTAGTTGATCTAGGGGTTAGCAGCAGAAAGAAATGCAATAGTTCCCAAAAAAAACAAGCAAATATCATAAATTGCGGATTATTTAAAAAATGTTATGATTAGACTTTGGAGCTGTTGGTTAATGTGGTTTATTCCATATATGGTCTTATAATGATCCAATGAATGCAGCAGACAAGCTAGGAAGCTACAAATTATTTCAAAAAAGATTCAATTTAAGAACATTTCCAAACTTACTTATGGACAAACTTAATAGGTTTCATTTTTCTCTTGTTACCTACTTATAAACAACTCAAAAGCTTCAAAAGCTTTGCATTTTATATTCTTATTATTCATGTAACATATTAATTATAGTAGTGAGGTGGTGTATGTCATCTTATCTTTTTCAATTAATACATTAACGTACTAATCCAAATTTCACTGTAAGTACTAATAACTTGTTCAACTTAATTACTTGTTCTGTATCACTGTCAGTGGTTAGTTTTTCAGTTTTACAAATTTGAGAGTCTTGTGACTTAGAGGGAACGGTAAACTTAAAATTACTCAAATCTAAAGTAATTATGTTGATTTTTAAAATTAATCACAAAATGTTGAAAATTACTTTTTACGACCGTGTATTTGTTTTTAAAGAAAAAGTATTTATAATGGTCTTATGTGCAATATATACCGATTTCTTACCAAATAGTTCTAATTTGTAATCGATTAATTGTAATGTACTCGGTATCAATATATTAGTTAAATTCAAATAATTAAATTGAATCAAGTGAAGTATTTTTTTTTATTGGTAACCGTAACGATCTTATGTGTATGGTTGTTTCATAAGAGACATATCCGTTTAATCTTTAGTTTTCTAAAAAAAAGAAAAATGTAAACAAATTGGATAATGAATGGGGAATGATTGTTTGAAAAAAGAAACAGACCGAAATTTCGTACTACCACCTACAAACCCTAGGAAGAAAATTAAAAAAGAAGAAACATTTTTAATTGTTTGAAAAATATATAGGATTGAAAAAAAATAAAGAAATTAAAGGAGAAGGTGAGATATGCTTAAGACTTTTTATGCTCTCATAATTATTATTAGTCATATTTTTCAACCTATATAACAAGGTCTTCTCTTCCTCCATTCTTTCATCAACTGCAACCAAAAACAAGCATCAGCAAAAACAACCCTTGAAGAAAGAGGGAGTGAAGAAGAAAAAGAATAAGAAAAAGAAGAAGAAGAAGATCGAAGTCAAAGGCGTCGAAACTTCGAAGAAAGAGCTAGAAAGATGGGAAGAGCTCCATGTTGTGACAAAGCTAATGTGAAGAAAGGTCCATGGTCTCCTGAAGAAGATGTTAAGCTTAAGGCTTATATCGAGAAATATGGTACCGGTGGTAATTGGATCGCGCTTCCTCAGAAGATCGGTATGTAACTATTTGATTGTCTCATATTATTCGTGGGCATATGTCTGGTTTATTAAGTTTGATAGACTGCTAACACATATCTTATAGCTAAGATATAACATAACTTTGTCTCATATGATATTCTATTAATTAGGATAACCTCAACAGTATACTTAATTGCGTCTTCATAATGATCTTCGTCAATTTAATTATTTCCTATTTACTTAGCTATAGGCATACATTTTAGCTAGGAAATTCTAAGAGTAGTTATATATTTTTCCTCAAAAGTTGGTGTTTTTTGACTTTGTGTTTTTGTCATTTATGTTTGTACTGTTTAATGATATGATTCTAGGGCTTAAGAGATGTGGAAAAAGCTGTAGATTGAGGTGGTTGAACTACCTAAGACCCAATATCAAACATGGCGGTTTTACCGAGGAGGAAGACAACATCATCCTCAGCCTCTACATTAGCATTGGTAGCAGGTAAACTGACAGTTTTTATTATACAACCAGTTGTACCTTACAAGACGCAGTCAAGGCCGTATATATAAGCCAAATTGAAGATTAATATGTGAAATTCTTTTAATTGTATAGGTGGTCAATAATAGCAGCACAGTTACCAGGAAGAACAGACAACGATATAAAGAACTACTGGAACACAAGACTTAAGAAGAAGCTCCTAGGAAGAAGAAAGCAACAACACCAAAACGGCTCCAAGGACGAGCTGCCTACGTTAAGCAGCTCGGCCATGGAGCGACTTCAGCTCCATATGCAGCTTCAAAACCAACAAGGAGGGATTCAAAACAATCCTCTTTCTCTTTTCAACAACCCCGCGATTTGGCCTAAACTTCACCCTCTTATTCAAGAGAAACTTATCCAAACTAACCTCCAATCTCTCAACCCACAAATGATCCAATACCCTAATTATAGTAACCTTGGTTTGTTTCAACAAACCTCGAGTTCAGTCCACTTACAAGCCCAAAACAACAACAACGATAATGATAATAATAATAATAATAATAATGGTATTTCCATTAGTAAGGAGCAAGTTGAAGAGTTGGAAAACTCTTCAGGAAGCTCAGATCTTGTTAATAACAATAATGATAATGATAACGATAACAATAACAAGACTAGTGTTATTGGTAACTTTGGTGGTTTAATAAACCCTAGTAGTGTTACAAAATCTGAAGGGTATTCTACAGGTATGCAGAGAGTTTTAAGCTTTCAAGCCGAGCTTAATGAGCTTCTTGGTAGTGATAAACTGGCCGGGAACGAGTTCGAGGGGATCACTTGGTGGTCTAATGATCCTAACACAACAGCTAGTTGCTGGGATGCGGCTTCAAATGTTGTTCTTCAGTCTGAGAATAGTGTTACTACTACTACGACTATGTTGTATAATCAAGATTATGCTTAATTAGTTGTTTTAATGGTGTTATTTGTTATTGTTAATTACTTGTTAAGTAATTGTAATTAGAGGTTAATTATATAGGAATTGTAAGATCGATTTAGGTATAGGTCTTGTGAGGTGTTGTGTTATGAATTCATGGAAGAAAAGGGAGGGCCTTGGATAAACAAAGTGGTGTTGGTTCATCGCTTCTTGTATATTGTGGAGGTGACTGTAATCATTTTATAATAATAAAGTTTGTTATTTTCTATAGAATTTAATATTTGACAAATGTTTTTGAGTTGGGTTTTGGAATAAACTTGTACGTAGTATATGATGTTTTATTGAGTAGTGAAAGTAAGAAGTTTAGTTCTCAAGTTTTTGCTTTGAAACTTATTTATCTCGAAGAGGCTCCCTAGCTAACTTCATGTAATCTTCATATACATAAAAAATAAAAAATAAATAAAAAAGGTAAATTTGTCAAAAATGACATTTTATTGCTCAAAATTTGTGAGAAATGACATTATATAAACCCTAAAGCCAGACATTAAAC
This sequence comes from Spinacia oleracea, assembly GCF_020520425.1. Lineage (NCBI taxonomy): Eukaryota > Viridiplantae > Streptophyta > Magnoliopsida > Caryophyllales > Amaranthaceae > Spinacia > Spinacia oleracea. The sequence goes on from NC_079488.1 coordinate 41,930,878, forward strand.
TTAAAACTATTTACGAGAAACACCTGAGACCACTTTCCGGCATTGACTTTTGTTGTTCGGTTGTTGACCATCATGGGCAGGGGACATGGCCTCACTTTTGGCTATTCTCACCCTTTTTTCCCTTTGGTTTATTTCTCCCCAAACCCAGATTAACGAGAGAAAAAATCATATTTATCCAAAATCGCTAAATTTGAAATGATGAAAATTGGAGTTTGGCTGAAATGATCAATCATTTTCCATCATATTCGGGTGTGTTCATCCACAATTTGGTAAGTTTGGTGTTTTAATTATCTAGAATTTTAATGTAGAAAAATTAATTAAGATTTTTTCCCCCAATTCTTTGAATTCAATTGAATTGGATCCCTAAATTATCCTCAAAATTCGCCCAATTTCAATTCCCAACCTCAACCCTGTTCTCAAGTTGTTAATTTTCAAATGTAAACCCAACGAAACACACTACAAGAAATTGTACTATTAACGACGGGAAATCCCGTCGCGAAAGGCCAATAATCGTTGATTAATGACGGGATTTCCTGTCGCGAACCCGTCATAAAAGGAGGCCGTCGTTAATAGAAATCCCGTCGTAAATCCGTCGTAAACCCGTCGTAAAAGACATTTGCGACGGTTATTCCCGTCATTGTTTGGTTGTTAGCCCCGTCGCAAAAGGCTTTTACGACGGAATTTTTGACCCGTCGTAATTAGGTTGTCGTTAAAGATACAAATTCTTGTAGTGACATATGCATCCCGAAGGAAATAATGCTCTTGGTCCAAGTTTGCGTTTAATACATTTAATGGTAACTCTAATAAATGCGGTTCAATATTAATTAAGCAAGTTAATTATTCAGTGAAATCAAGTGATCTAAATGCCTAGATAGAGGCCGCTTCAGTTCAAGTGGAATTAATGTTATTAATATCACAACTTACTCTTGACTGAACCCGTAGGGTCACACAAATAGTACGTGAACAGATCAAGTATTTAAGTGAATATTATATTTAGTAAATACTCTAATTATGGATATTGGAAATGACAGATGTTGGTTTTAGTGGGAGCTAAACAAACTGTCAAAAGGCAAGGAAAGAATATTTGTCGGAAATGAAAATATTACCGGAAACGAAAATATGGTTCATCACGGAAATATAAATATTATCGAACTCGAAGATATTGTCGGAAACGGAAATATGATTCGTATCGGAAATATTATCGGAAATAGAAATATTGCCGGAACCGGAAATATTACCGGAATCGGAAATATTGTCGACATCGGAAATATTGTCGGAATCAGAATTATTATCGGAAACGTAAATATTGTTCGAATCGAAAATATTTTCCGGAATCAGAAAACGAATCGGAAGCACGAAAGAGCGACGACATCGTACGAACGATGGCCCATAGCTCGATGGGTCGTGGCCAGCGCGACCAACAAGCAAGGCCAGTGTTGCTGACCAACGTGCATGGGCCAGCGCTGTTGGCCTGATTCTTGGGCCAGCGCGGCTGGGCTCTTGTGTGTGGGCCAAGGCCAGCTTGCTTACTATGAAAGCAAGGCAGCCGACCAACCCCTAGGGTGTTTAGGGTTTTGGTTTTTGGAATATTTTCCAAAACCCTCCTAAATTACTCTAGGGTTTTGGCTTCGAGGGTTTTCCTATTTTCCAATAAGTACATGGCCTATGGTCATGAATTAATACACAATTCAATACACTTTGCATATCACCTAAAAGTGAGATCCCGAAATCATAAACCTTATTTTATATCCTAGTTGATACGATCTAAGGCGGATCTAAACTAGTTGTGGACTTTCTAAGGAGGGACGACGTTTGACGTTCTAACTTTTTCTTGTTCGGTTCGGGAGCAGCAAGGGAAGACACGCATCACAAAGTGTGTTCACTAAATTATGCTAAATTATTATGTGTATTTAATTTGGATTCTTTCATTTATGGTTTATTCCGCATGACATTAGATTGTTAATACCCTAACACATCCTGTTGCGAAACTGTAGACGCACCGGTAGACGACGCTGCAAGGAACGAAGCACGGATAGTCCCACTACCAGTATCAACAACGATCGCAACACCTACTTGTTGTAGAAGCCACTGGATTGTTTCGCCATCGATTTTATGGCATAATTCTCTTCTAAGCTGAAAAACCTTTGCTGCAGATAGTGCTGGCATTCGAATTCTCCTTCTTTGGCCATCCACCTTTGTGTGTTTATCTTTGTTTGAGGTTCTCTTTGGTGCTAATGTCGTTGTAGATGTTGTTTCTATTGAAGGTCGTCCTCGGTGGTGGTTGTTGTGGCGGAGAGGGAGATGGTAACTAGTTGTTGTTGTTGTTGTTGTTGTTGGTTTTCTTACGGGTTTCTGTTGTCATCCATATCTACTTATGTGGATGTCGTTTTCTTTTGGGTTTCTGTTGTCATCCATGTATGTCTTCTTCTGTTGGATGTGGGTGGAAATATAAGAGAGAGAAAATGTGGGTGGGAATTTTTGTTAAGTTTTAGATATTAATATGTAATGAATCGGGGGGAAATGGGTGAAAATAGCCAAAATAAGTGTCACGTGATCAACACATGCGGGTCAATAGCCGTAAAACAGAAGTTAATGCCGAAAAGTAATCTTAAGTTTTCTCTCGCAAATAATTTAAAATTTAAAGCCTGACTTCACCCAAAATTTTATATAAGATTTCTCGCAAATTTTGGGATATAAAAGGTCCTTTTTGGTAAATTTTCCTAAAAAACTATCAAACATAGTTTTCATATGGTTTGACTCCCGACTTTGAGTTTACAATAAAGCTTAATTTCACCAGTGAGATATGAATAAATGTGAATGTTATTAATATAGTAACCGAGGCAACATTCGGGCCCAAAAACTAGTTTATAATGAAGTTGGGTCTTTTCTAAATTGAGGAGAGACCAAGTGTACATATTATATCTATTTATAAGGATATCGGGTCACAAGGAGATGTGACTCACTATGCAACAATGAGCCACGAATCTAAAGTCTCTAGCATCATCTCTGATCCTTGGGATTTTGCACTAGGTTATCCGCTGCTTGGCCAAGGTTTTTCTTCTCTTCCAGCACTCTCTTCTACTCCCTCCATTCCATGGTGTTCCTCACTTTTTCATTATGTGCAGTCTTTAAGGTACTATTTTGACCATTATAATTCTAATTTCGCATTAGTAAAAATTATAAAAGATTGATATTTAGGAAATTTACATTGAAAGGGTCCAGTGAGATCTAACAAGTTATTTTTTCTTTCTATATATTATTTATAACACTAATTATGATCAAATAGTTTTTAACATTTGACCATATGAATAATAAATAATGGTATACACTTAGTGAGGATCAAAACTCATTCGGCATACTACCTAAACCAAAAAACACACCTATATTTTCTACAGCAATAACAAAAGACCCAAAATCAAACCCTTTCACAATTTGGCATCTAGGGCATGCTTGTAATTAACACCCTAATAATTTCTTGCTTTTATAAAACCGTTTCCAACTTAAAATAAAGGAATTACTAAGATATTACAGCCACCGTGATAACGGTTAATGCTATTACCAGAATTACGCAGCGGAATTAACTAACTTTCAAAACAATAAATAACAGTGAATGGCCTCCATACAATTCGGAACCATTACGGCCCAAAACCAAAACATTAAATAGTTTTAAATCCATTAACTAAAAGTTTAAGTAGTCATGACTATAAAATAATAATAGAGTTTATTATGCAGGAGAAAACATCTCTCAAACTCAATCCCACGCTCGATAACTTCTCTCACAAGTTAAGTTATCTCTACAAACCTGTTATTGAAAATCTACTCCCCAACAACGCAAATGCAATGATGGATCATCAAAGGGTCATTAAGGCAAAGTCCATGACCAAACGAAACATGAAGCATGAATTAAGTGTGTGAAGCTGAGTACGAACAAGCTAGAATGAAATCCTAGTCTAACATGATTCACTCAAACAATTAAATAATCCACATGTAAAATCCATTAATAAACAAATAATCATGGAGACAAAACTCGAAACGTGACACGACTCTTGACTCATAGATTAATTTAGAATAAGCTTCGAACATGTAAAAGACATAAAGGAAGGGTGTTGGGAGCCCACCAAACACCAAAATAAGTAAATAAGTAAATATCGGACCATACCGAAGGTCAGGCCATACCGACGGAATTTCAACGCATAAAAATAAATATGAAACAACTTCTTGTATTATTCGTAGGAGTATAAGTTTTCTGGAAAGACTCCCCCCATTGTTCATACTAAAGGTATATACGTTACAAGAGTTTTGAAGCTTGTTCTGGTTGCAATTTACGTTAATTAATATTTTATGTACCAAGTAGACTTAAGACACAATCAACAAGACATAGAATACAAGAAACCAAACAATGACACTTCATTTTAATCCTTTAGGACTTGTGATCAAAACACAGGACTCAAGTAATATTACTCCCATCATTCCTTCTCAATAAACTATTGAGATAACTCGACATTGCCAGTTAACAAGCGGGGTGTGCACAAGGCATGAAAAATCCTTAGTTCAATTCACATAGACTTCCCAATGTAGACACCTAATTCGTGTCTCCCCTAATGGGATGATGACGAAACCTTTATCCTTGCTAGGTGGTTGGTACAATTCCGTGTCGAAGTCCCAATCGCTAAGATATATTCCAAAATCCAAACTCCAAACTCCAAATCCGAGCCCGTTCCCATTCCGGAACTCGGTACAAAATTCAATTTCCAAAAATCAAATTCAAAATCCAAATACAATCTCACCCAATGGACCTCTCCATTGGTTTTACAAGGTAATTTCCAATCAAATGCCATTAAGCAATTCAAAATCGGGCGCAGACCCATAAAACTGAGCATGCCGGGCCTCGTCCCGTAAAACCGAGTCCAAAATACAAAACCGAGTACAAAAAAAGGAGTGCTTTTAGACGCAAAGTGCCTTGACCTCCAAGCAAAGCTACGTGCCAAAAATCATACAAGTCGTACAAAGGTACAAAGCTACAAAACAAGGCAAAAGGACGGTGTCATCGTCCTTTTTTGGCGGTATACTTGGGACACCTCACCTGCGCCAGGCACTGGCCTTGCGTTGGGCGCTGACGTGTCTTGGCGTTTAGCCGCATAATCTCCTATTTAAACCCCCTCATTTCACACAAATCAGGAGGACGAAAAATCAATACAACGTCGTAATTCTGGTTTTTCCTCTCAAATTCCAATACAAAATTCAAGCTTCAATTTTTCAATTCTCACTACAATTTTCAAAAATATTAAAGCAATTGGGAGTACAAATCGGAAAACTAACCTAATCCTAAATAGGTAAATCCGAATCCCTAATCAAATTATCATGATATTCTCTACTTTTCTACATTTCTAAATCCAATATTCAATTCCTATGATGTTATCATTTGAGTGCACACTCATGAAAACTAGGAGAAGTGTTCAAAAGTGCAATCTTTGGGAGGATTTCACTCTTGAAATTCCTCCTAAATGATTTTCTAAGCACATTTTCAATATCAATATGCAAGATTCAAGCTTTATTTTCAAAAACGATTAGTAAAGTGAGGAACTTTCATACTTGAAATGTTTCCCTTTTACAACAATCATCATACAATTTTACAAAATACAAATCTTTACAAAGTTCAAGGATGTTTGGAAAAGTGCAAACCCTTTTCCAAATTAAAAAACATGAACATTCAATTTTCTATGTTCAAATACAAGTTCTATTTTCAATATTCAATGATGTTTAAGTGAGATCAACTTCTCCTTTAACTAGAATCAATTTCAAGTTATGGAGCATATTAAAGGTGAAACCTTTTAAGCATGAAAAGGTCTAATCTTTAAGAACCAAACCTCCTAATTTCAATGTTCAAGTTCTATATTCAAGTTCTATTTCAAGTTCTATTTCAAATTCTATTTCAATATTCAAAATCCATGATGCTTTATGATGAGCAACTCATCTAAAGTTGAGATTTATAGAGAAGTGAACCGTGTCGGACACACTTATTATTAAGTAGTAGTTTGACGTTCGGATCTCAAATACAATAATACAATTTCAATATTGTCATTTCAATTTCGCACTTTCAATACGGCAATTTCAATATCGCACTTTCAATATCGCACTTTTAATACCGCACTTTCAATATCGCACTTTCAATACCGTCATTTCAATTTTGCACTTTCAATATCGCACCTTTATTTCATATGCTTGCTATTTCAATTCCGCACTCTTTACTCACCTTTTTTTAAGGTGATGTGGTTTTGTACGCATTTCAATAATTCCTTTATTTTGTGATGATGCTTTACATGTTTATTGCTTTCATCACCTAAGATGCTAAATACAACAACATACAAAGGTTGCATCACGCTTAACAAAGATGGTTTTTGGACAAATCGGCCTTAGGTTCCCTTATTTAACTTTAAAGAAAAGTGAACACGTACAACTAGCAAATACAATGTTCTAAATGCATGATCCAACCAACCTAGTGTCATGATCGATTAGGATTTTCACGAAAATGATCCTTGTCTTGTGTTTGAATGCACTTCCAAAGTTTGCCAAAATAAGCGGTTCGTTCCCGTACCCGAATCTCACACATTCGGTTTCAAGATTCAATGCCTTATCCAAAATAGTCAAATTTTTTTCCTTCCAAACCGGACCCACAAAAATGTTTGGTGGCGCCTCCTTCAACTTCAAAATTTCAAAAATCGTAGGGAAATAATTCTATACGGAGAAATAAACTCCCTACAATCTGGAGACTCCACTGTGGAGTTTCAAACTTCAAATTCGAGTATGCGAGAACCTTACGAACAACCTGCCACTAATGCGCTCAAGTGTTGAGTGCCAGCAGTAGCGCTGGGCGCAACCTCTGCGTCTGGTAGGGGTGAAAGTTCGGTTTTCGGTTTGGATTAAGGCACAAACCGAATCCAAACCGAACTAATTCGGTTTTCATTTTTTGAAACCGAATCCAACCCAAATAACCTTTTAATCCATACCAAACCAAACCGTATTTTTAATTTTCGATCCAATCCAAACAATAAAATCGAATTTTCATGGCCCTTTCATTTGGGCATGTTTTTGGGCCTAATTATACTTGATTTTAGCCAATTTTTGGGCCCTTATTATACTTTTTAGCCAAGTTCGATTTATTCGGTTTATTTGGTTCAGACTAGTCCAATCCAAACCATAAAACCAATTTTGTTAAAAATCTCAGTCCAAACCGAACCGAATAGAAAAAAAACCGAACCGAATTTCTTATTCGGTTCAGTTTGGTTTTCGGTTTTTTGCTACCAAACTTTCACCCCTAGCGTCTGGCACTGCTGCTTGCCATCAGCACAGTGGCCTCCAGTGGCTGGTTGCCCATTTCTGCACAAATATTCGAGTGGGAGTTCGGCACAAATTTTGAACTTCGAAGGAGCGCTCCCAAACTCCGAGAACGAACTCCGAAAGGTAAACTTTTCAAGAACAATATTCAAATACAATTGTGATTCTAGGCATCTCATGCATGTTTTCCAAAATACTATTTTGTGCAAAACGAATTTCTACCTTGTCCAACATGAATGTGTTCTACATTCCGGCTAGCCCAGGGGTCAACAGAATGGTCATTCTCCATACGGTTCCTGACCAAAGTGTCTGACCATTCCCGAGCCTACCGAAACTTGACATTTTCTTGACGTTTCTGACGTCAAGCATGGAGGTCGTCTACCAACAAACACTTCCCCTAGGCGGAGGTGAAACGATTGTTACCGGATCCGCCTCGTAGTCAAGGACCTTTTGGCACCCAAGTCGACCTCTTGCATCATACAAAACTTAGACTGGCCTTAGGTTGAGAAATTTGCATGTCGCATTCATATTCATGCTAGTGTGACCACGTGCTATTTGTGCATTGTGTGGGCGTCTTTGCACGCGTGAATGACTAACCTCGAGCTCTAGCTTTGCCAAAACCATTAGCCTCCAACTAGGAAACCTAACCCCTAGGAGCATCATCCAAACCTCATGCATCTAAAATCGCCGATTTAGGGTCTTCTAGGAGTGCCACTCCATTTGATTCAAAACCCCTAAACACGCCTCACGCACAAATGCCAAATTCAAATTCCATTCCAACGGCGTTATAATGCCGGATTTTCGAGTCAAAATTCCAAATTCAAGTTTCAAAAACCCAATCCAACGGCGTTATTGAAGGAAATAATGCCCTTGGTCCAAGTATGCATTCTATGATAAGTCTAATAAATGCGGTTCAGTATTAATTAACAAGTTAATAATTCAGTGAGATCAAGTGAGCTGAATGCCTAGCTAGAGGCCGCTTCAGTTCAAGTGGAATTAATGATATTAATCCACAGCTTACTCTTGACTGAACCCGTAGGGTCACACAAATAGTACGTAAACGGATCAAGTATTTAATGGCATTAAATACTCTATCTATGGATATTCGGAATCGACGGATCTTGGTTTCAGTGGGAGCTGAGATCGTCACAGGCAAGAAATGAATACTCCGGAAACGATGATATTACCGGAAACGGAAATATGGATCGTATCGGAAATATAAATATTATCCAAGTCGTAGATGTCGCCGGAAACGGAAACATGGTACGTATCGGAAAATATTATCGGAAATGGAAATATTACCAGAATCGGAAATATTGCCGGAAACGGAAATATTGTCAGAATCGGAAATATTACCGGAATCGGAAAATAATTCCGGAAACGGAAATATTAAATATTTGTTCGAAACGGAAATTAATTCCGGAATCGGAAATGTTAAATATTGTTCGTATCGGAAATGAATTCCGGAATCGGAAATTTAATCGGAAGCGTATCGTACGAATAAGCATCGGACGAGGCCTGCCGGACGAGGGCCCAGCACGAAGCCAGGCCATCGCCCAGCAAGCCAAGCGCGCCACACAAACAGCCACGCCAGGCCCAGCGCAAGGCCAGGCCCAGCAGGCCGTGGCAGCGCGCACAGCGCGCGCAGCGCGCGCGGGTGCTTGCGTGGGCTTGTGGCTCGCGCAGGCCTCGCTGCGTGGGCTGCTGCTCGCACGCACGCATGGGCGGCCCATCGAGGCTGCCGTGTGTGTGTGCGTAAGTGTTTGTGTTCGTGCACGTTTCCTAAAACGTGCAGAGTTCGGTTAATGATTAAATTCCTAATTCTATTTGATAAAATAATTAAATTAGAGTTCTTGTAGGATTCTAGGTTTAATTAATTTGTATCTGAATAGGATTCCAATTCCCTTTCCATAACCCTATAAATATGTGGCCTGGGTTCACAATTTATAACGAGTTTTAAAAGTATTCAAAGTGAGTTTTTGAGAGAAAAATTCAGCCACACATCTTGCTCAAAAGTGCCGAAAATTCTAGTACCTTAAGGGCGATTCTAGTTGGTCAATCTTAAGGCGGATCCGGACGTGCTGTGGACTATCTACGGAGGGACGACACTTGGAGTCCTAAAGACTTGTTCTTGTTCGGTTCGGGCGCAGCTAGGGAAGGCACGCAACAAAGAGTATGCATCTAATCTATGCTAAATGATTATGTGTAAATAATATGTTTTCCTGGGTTTATGGTTTTTCCGCATGATTTATGAATTGTCATATGTATCATAACCTAACAGTTATAATGTCGGATTTTCGACTATAAATTCCAAATTCAAGTTTCAAAAACCCAATCCAACGGCGTTATAATGCCGGATTTTAAAGTCAAAGTTTCCAAATCCAAGTTCTATGCGCAAAATCCTAATTTCACATGTCCAATTTTCAAGCCCTTACTCAAAACCTTTCAAAATCAAGTTCCAAATCCGACTTCAAAAGCCTCAAATTTATGGCGGCATAATGCCGGATTTTCGAGTTCAAAAATTCCAAATTTAAAGTCTCATCTTCTATACCAAACTTCTCTTGTTGGATTCCAAATTCTATTGACAATTCGAGATCAAGTGTCAAAATTCAATGTTCAAACTACACAATTCTTATCTACCATCACTTTCAAATACAAAATTCCAAAAAAAAACACTTCCAACGGGTTGAAAATCCCTAGAAATAATACAAAACTTCCAAAAAAAAAACACTTCCAACGGGTTGAAAATCCCCATAAATAATACAAAACTCCAAAAACATTTCAATCGGGATGAAAATCCCCAGAAATAGTTCCAAATCCGATGGGTTAAAAGTCCCCTAAAATAATACAAATTCGATTTCCAAATTCCAATGGGTTGAAAGTCCCCTGAAATAATAAAAACTCGATTTCAAATCCGACGGGTCGAAATTCCCTTGAAATATTCCTAGTTCTATTGTCGGGTTGAAATTCCCTTGAAATAATACAAGATCCAATTTCATTTCCAGTTGAAATCACCTTGAAATAATACAAATCCAATTCCAAATCCGATGGGTTGGAAGTCACTAGAAATAATACAAAATTCAATGGGTTGAAACTCCCTTGATATAATCCAAACCCTTTCCTCCAAATACAAACTCCAGCGGGTTGAAATTCCCTTGAAATATTCCAAATCTTATCCCGGGTTGAAATTCCCTTGAAATATTTCTAGTTCTATTGCCGGGTTGAAATCCCCTTGAAATATTCCAAGTCCTATTGTCGGGTTGAAATTCCCTTGAAATAATACAAGAAGGTAGCCTCCACAAAAGAATGAAGCTCCTTTCCAAATACTTCCAACGGGTTGTAAATCCCGATATAAGTACAAATTCTAATACAAATTCTGTTAGGTTATGATACATATGACATTTATATAGATCATGCGGAAACAACCATTAACCCAGGATACATATTATTTACACATAATCATATAGCATAATTTAGATGCATACTCTTTGTTGCGTGCCTTCCCTAGCTGCGCCCGAACCGAACAAGAACAAGTCTTTTAGGACTCCAAGTGTCGTCCCTCCGTAGATAGTCCACAGCACGTCCGGATCCGCCTTAAGATTGACCAACTAGAATCGCCCTTAAGGTACTAGAAAATTCGGCACTTTTATGAGCAAGATGTGTTTTAATTTTCTCTCAAAAAACTCACTTTTGAATACTTTGAAACTTGTGTATAAATTATGACCCCTAGGCCTTTATTTATAGAGTTATGGAAAAGGAATCGTAATCCTAGTAGGATGCGAATTAATTGGAATTAGAATCCTACATGAATTCTATTTAATTAATTTATCCAATTAGGAATAGAAATTTAATCATACACTGACTCTTGTAGATTCAGGAATCACGTATGAGCACAAACTCACACACACACGGCAGCCACAAGGGCTGCCCATGCGCGTGCGAGCAGCAGCCCGCGCAGCACGGCCCACGCAGCCGTGGCCCTTGGCGCGCGCTGGGCCTGCCTTGCGGTAGGCCTGGGCGCTGCCTTGGCTGGGCTTGTGGCGCGCATGCTTGCTGGGCGATGGCCCCGGCTTCGTGCTGGGCCTTCGTCCGGCAAGCCTCGTCCGATGCTAATTCGTACGATACGCTTCCGATTAAATTTCCATTTCCGGAATCTATTTCCGATACGAACAATATTTAATATTTCCGATTCCGGAATTAATTTCCGTTTCGAACAAATATTTAATATTTCCGTTTCCGGAATTATTTTCCGATTCCGGCAATATTTCCGATTCTGACAATATTTCCGTTTCCGGCAATATTTCCGATTCTGGTAATATTTCCATTTCCAATAATATTTTCCGATACGTACCATGTTTCCGTTTCCGGCAACATCTACGACTTGGATAATATTCATATTTCCGATACGATCCATATTTCCGTTTCCGGTAATATCATCGTTTTCGGAGTATTCATTTCTTGCCTGTGACGATCTTAGCTCCCACTGAAACCAAGATCCGTCGGTTCCGAATATTCATAGATGGAGTATTTAATGCCATTAAATACTTGATCCGTTTACGTACTATTTGTGTGACCCTACGGGTTCAGTCAAGAGTAAGCTGTGGATTAATATCATTAATTCCACTTGAACTGAAGCGGCCTCTAGCTAGGCATTCAGCTCACTTGATCTCACTGAATTATTAACTTGTTAATTAATACTGAACCGCATTTATTAGACTTAACATAGAATGCATACTTGGACCAAGGGCATTATTTCCTTCAGTCTCCCACTTGTCCTTAGGGACAAGTGTGCATTTCCTAATTCCTTTGTCGCTCGATGCTTGCTCTTGAACATAAGGTAAGAGTTGTCATCCTTATTATGTCCTGAGGTGTTCCTCGGTTTCAGAGTTCAACTGATCAAATAAACAGATAATCATAGCCTATGATTCATCCGAGCACGGCCATGCATTTCACAGTTTCTAGCTCTCCGAGTGGCCTTGTACAACTTTTAAGCATCTCATCCCGATTTATAGGAGGACAATCCCAATCTTGCGATCTTGAGATTAGACTTCGTTTGATAGGTGATTACCTGAGCGTTGCCTTTATAGCCTCCTTTTACGGTGCGACGGTTGGTCAACGTCAAAGCAACCAGTTCCCAAACAAGTAATCTCAAATCACTCAGGTATTGAGGATTTAGTGTCTAATAATTTAATGAAATTTACTTATGACAGACTTTCATCTCTTACAGTAAAGTTTCATAGGTCTTGTCCGATACTAGTCTTCCCAAAGTAAGTATCTATGCAAATGATTATGACATTGCCATGTCCACATAGTTCAAGAAACAGAACTACTAGTCATCTCGCACTCTAATCGTCTAACGTTTTCTATGCGTCCAATTTTATAGAAAACTCTGATTAGGGACCATTATCAACCTTTGACATTCAAGTTCACTTGATAGACATTTCTTAGTCACAGGACTGGTCCTGACAGTCTATCTTGAATATATCGTCAAATTGAAGGGACTCATCATTTAATAAACCACAAATTAAATGGAAAAATGAATTTCTTTCATTTATTGTGAATGATTAACCAATAATGTTTTACAAAGATTTAAACTCTAAAACTTTAAAACATTAAACAGAGACATCAAAGCCATTCTCCAATATGCTTGATTCCCATAGCTGCAGTGTGCGAGTTGTGCTTCGCTTGCGGCAGAGGTTTAGTTAATGGATCTGATATGTTGTCATCAGTTCCAATTTTGCTTATCTCGACTTCTTTTCTTTCAACGAACTCTCGTAGAAGGTGAAATCTACGAAGTACATGCTTGACTCTCTGGTGGTGTCTAGGCTCTTTTGCCTGTGCAATAGCTCCGTTATTATCACAATACAGGGCTATTGGTCCTTTAATGGAGGGGACTACACCAAGTTCTCCTATGAACTTCCTTAGCCATATAGCTTCCTTTGCTGCTTCATGTGCAGCAATGTACTCCGCTTCAGTTGTAGAATCCGCAATGGTGCTTTGCTTAGCACTTTTCCAGCTTACTGCTCCTCCGTTGAGGCAGAAGACAAACCCAGACTGTGATCTGAAATCATCTTTGTCGGTTTGGAAACTTGCGTCCGTATAGCCTTTAACAATTAATTCATCATCTCCACCATAGACCAGGAAGTCATCTTTGTGCCTTTTCAGGTACTTCAGAATGTTCTTGGCAGCAGTCCAATGCGCCTCTCCTGGGTCTGACTGGTATCTGCTCGTAGCACTGAGTGCGTACGCAACATCCGGGCGTGTACATATCATAGCATACATTATTGAACCAATCAATGATGCATATGGAATCCCACTCATTCGTCTACGCTCATCAAGTGTTTTTGGGCACTGAGTCTTGCTTAGAGTCATTCCATGAGACATGGGTAGGTAGCCTCGCTTGGAGTCCGCCATCTTGAACCTATCAAGCACCTTATTGATATAAGTGCTTTGACTAAGTCCAATCATCTTTTTAGATCTATCTCTGTAAATCTTGATGCCCAATATGTACTGTGCTTCTCCTAGATCCTTCATCGAAAAACATTTCCCAAGCCAAATCTTGACAGAATTCAACATAGGAATGTCATTTCCGATAAGCAATATGTCGTCGACATATAATACTAGGAAAGCAATTTTGCTCCCACTGACCTTCTTGTATACACAAGATTCGTCTGCGTTCTTGATGAAACCAAAGTCACTGACTGCTTCATCAAAACGTATATTCCAGCTCCTGGATGCCTGCTTCAATCCGTAGATTGACTTCTTTAGCTTGCATACCTTTTTAGCATTCTTTGGATCCTCAAAACCTTCAGGCTGTGTCATAAACACAGTTTCTGTTAAAACGCCGTTTAAGAAAGCAGTTTTGACATCCATCTGCCATATTTCGTAATCGTAATATGCAGCGATTGCTAACATTATTCGAATAGACTTTAGCATTGCAACTGGTGAAAAGGTTTCATCGTAATCCACACCGTGGACTTGCCTGTAACCTTTTGCAACCAATCTAGCTTTGAAAACTTCAAATTTCCCATCCTTGTCCTTTTTCAGTTTGAAAACCCATTTGCTTCCAATGGCTTGGTAGCCATCTGGCAAATCGACCAAATCCCATACTTGGTTTTCAGACATGGAGTCTAATTCAGATTGCATGGCTTCTTGCCACTGCTTGGAGCTAGGGCTCGTCATAGCTTGCTTGTAAGTCGCAGGTTCATCACTTTCAAGTAATAGAACGTCATAGCTCTCGTTCGTCAAAATACCTAAGTACCTTTCCGGTTGAGATCTATATCTTTGCGATCTACGCGGGGTAACATTTCTAGATTGACCATGATTCTCACCAGATTCTTCTAAAGATCTCTGAGTTTCATCCTGAATGTCATCTTGAGCATTCTCTAGAGTTTGTTGTTCGACTCGAATTTCTTCGAGGTCTACTTTTCTCCCACTTGTCATTTTGGAAATGTGATCCTTCTCCAAAAAGACACCATCTCGAGCAACAAACACTTTGTTCTCAGATGTATTGTAGAAGTAATACCCCTTTGTTTCCTTTGGATAGCCCACAAGGATACATTTGTCAGATTTTGGATGAAGTTTGTCTGAAATTAATCGTTTGACGTATACTTCACATCCCCAAATCTTAAGAAAAGACACATTTGGAGGTTTTCCAAACCATAATTCGTATGGAGTCTTTTCGACAGCTTTAGACGGAGCTCTATTTATAGTGAGTGCAGCTGTATTTAGTGCATGTCCCCAAAATTCTAATGGAAGTTCGGCCTGACCCATCATTGACCTGACCATGTCTAGCAAGGTTCTGTTCCTCCGTTCTGACACACCGTTCCATTGTGGTGTTCCAGGAGGAGTCAATTCTGATAGAATTCCACATTCTTTCAGATGGTCATCAAATTCATAGCTCAGATATTCACCGCCTCTATCAGACCGCAGTGCCTTAATCTTCTTGCCTAATTGATTCTCTACTTCACTCTGAAATTCCTTGAATTTGTCAAAGGATTCAGACTTATGCTTCATTAGGTAGACATAACCATACCTACTGAAGTCATCAGTGAAAGTGATAAAGTAGCTGAAACCACCTCTAGCATTTGTACTCATTGGTCCACATACATCTGTATGGATTAAACCCAATAGTTCATTTGCTCTTTCTCCGACTTTTAGAGAAAGGTTGCTTTGTCATTTTGCCAAGTAAACATGATGCGCATTTACCATAATCCTCTAAGTCAAATGGTTCTAGAATTCCTTCCCTTTGAAGTCTTTCTAAGCGTTTCAAGTTTATATGGCCTAATCGACAATGCCACAGATAGGTGAGATCTGAATCATCCTTTTTGGCCTTTTTGGTATTTATGTTATATACTTGTTTGTCGTGATCTAATAAATAAAGTCCATTGACTAATCTAGCAGATCCATAAAACATCTCTTTAAAATAAAACGAACAACTATTGTCTTTTATTATAAAGGAAAATCCCTTAGCATCTAAGCAAGAAACTGAAATGATGTTTTTAGTAAGACTTGGAACATGGAAACATTCTTCCAGTTCCAAAACTAGCCCGGAGGGCAACGACAAATAGTAAGTTCCTACGGCTAATGCAGCAATCCGTGCTCCATTTCCCACTCGTAGGTCGACTTCTCCCTTGCTTAACTTTCTACTTCTTCTTAGTCCCTGTGGATTGGAACATAAGTGTGAGCCACAACCTGTATCTAATGCCCAAGAAGTTGAATTAGCAAGTATACAGTCTATAACGAAAATACCTGAAGATGGAACGACTGTTCCGTTCTTCTGATCTTCCTTTAGCTTCAAGCAATCTCTTTTCCAATGCCCCTTCTTCTTGCAGTAGAAGCATTCGGATTCAGAAGTGGGTTGACTGACCTTCCTCTTTGCAGATTTGGCGCCAGTTTGCTTAGTTGGGCTGGCCTTGTTGCCACCTTTCTTAGCATTCCTCTTCTTTCCAGATTTCTTGAACTTGCCCCCACGCACCATAAGCACATCCTGCTTATCACTTTTGAGCGTCTTTTCAGCGGTCTTCAGCATACCGTGAAGCTCAGTGAGCGTTTTGTCCAGACTATTCATACTGTAGTTCAGTTTGAACTGATCATACCCGCTATGAAGAGAATCGAGGATGGTGTCTATAGCCATTTCCTGAGAAAATTGCTGATCCAGCCGACTCATATTCTCAATGAGTCCAATCATTTTGAGAACATGTGGACTTACGGGCTCGCCTTTCTTAAGCTTGGTCTCAAGAATTTGCCTATGAGTCTCGAATCTTTCGACTCGAGCCAGATCTTGGAACATGTTCTTCAACTCACTGATGATTGTGAAAGCATCTGAGTTGATGAACGTTTTCTGCAGATCCGCACTCATGGTGGCGAGCATTAGACATTTCACATCCTTGTTGGCATCAATCCAACGATTGAGGGCAGCCTGAGTGACCCCGTCGCCAGGAGCTTCGGGCATCGCCTCATCTAGGACATACTCCTTTTCTTCCTGCATAAGAACTATTTGCAAGTTCCTTTGCCAGTCAAGGAAGTTTTTCCCGTTCAACTTCTCCTTTTCGAGAATTGATCGAATGTTGAATGAATTGTTGTTTGCCATATTAAAACTACAATTGAAAAGAATAAACAAATAAATAACCATTCACAGTTTCTCTTAATAAACTTAAATTCTAGCATACATGCATAATTCAATGTTTATTAAGCATTTTATTCAAGTTATGTGTTCCGGCAGGTGTGAATAAAATGATTCCAAGATCCTAAAATCATTGAAGAACTAAGCACAGTTTGTCGACTTAATCCTAGAACATCTTAGGTAAGCAAAAGCCTTTTGCTAATAGTCTAGAAACTATTCTTGGTTGATAGGTACGTCTAAGAACTTATTAGGTAAACCTATCGAATTTGCCACGACATAAAAGGACTCCTTACTTATATCGTTGAGTTTCACCAAAACTAACATGTACTCACAATTATTTGTGTACCTTGCCCCTTTAGGACCAATAAGTAACACCTCGCTGAGCGAAAACTATTACTAGATTGATGTAAAGGATATCCAAGCAAGTGTATATTTTGGCATGGCACCTTTTAACTCAATTTTTAGGTTTGGAACTTAAGGCTCTTACTATGTTGGTTAGATTTTAAGTGAACTAAAATCCTTAATCATGCAACATAATCAAGCTTTTGATCTCATGCATTTTAAGACATATTTAAAACAATAAATAACTTAAAAACATGCATAAGATATTTGTGATCTAGTATGGCCCGACTTCATCTTGAAGCTTTGACTTCAAAGTCCGTCTTGAAAATCTCCGTGGGAGGCACCATTTTCTTCAAATAGGATAAGCTATAACTAATTACAACTATTTGATGGTTCGCAGACCATATTTGAATTGAAAAATAACTTTGGTACTTTAGACCAATTACATTCAAATTAATGGTACGCAGACCATATTTTCTATCCTATTTGGGCCATACTAGTCACTTCATAACCTGCAAAACAGTACATATACAATATATACCATTCACCCATTCATTATCATGAATGGCCCACATAGCTGGTTAGTAAAACACATTATGCATCACGTAAACATTTGCAGCAATTAATCAAGGGCACCAATAATCTACCAATTATTCAGTCCTTATTAATTCTAATCGAGTTGTTTTAACCTTAAGGATTTGTAGACCTAATCAAGAGTTTATGACTAAAAAGCGCTCCCACTCAAACCAATAAATTCATATGCTTTACTAATTTTAAACATAAAATTGTATTTCTAGTCTAACCGGAAACATACAAATTTAATTAAAATTTAAAGCTCATATAAATTTATAATTGAATCCAAAAATTTAATTTAATTTCAGTCGCATTTAAATTAATTCATGATTTTAATTTTAGTAAAATAATTAGAATAAATTCCATTTATTATAATTATAATATTCAAAATTAAAATCCAAGAAATTAATTCAAATTATTAATTTTAAAATTAATTAAAATTATGTGAACTGAAATTTTCAAATTAAACATTCAAAACGATCTAATCGTAACGCAAACACCCTACGCGTTGCACGCCCATGGGCCGTACGCACACAGCCATTGCTGGCCATGTGCGCGCAGCCCATGCGCTCGTCGCATAGCTGCTGCTGTCCTATCGCAAGCCTCCGCACAGCGCCCCATCGCACGCGAGCTATCGCTCGCAGTGCGCGCGCGCGAGATCGCTCGCTGGGCGCGCTGGCTCGCTCGCTGAGCGCGCGAGCCATCGCTCGCTGGGGCGCGACATCGCTCGCTGGGCGAGCGACATCGCGCGCTGCGCGCGCGAGCCATCGCTCGCTGGGGCGCGACATCGCTCGCTGGGCGAGCGACATCGCGCGCTGCGCGCGCGAGCAGTGCTGGGCGCAGCGCTCGTGGCACGCGAGCTTGCGCTCGCTGCGCGCGAGGCTGCGCGCACTTGTGCGAGGCAGCGCGCGTTGTGGCGCAGCTCGCTTGCTGCCCACACGCGACTGCCTTGGCTCGCCCTTCGCCCATGCCCATTCGTTCATTGCTCGTGGCACACGACACAAGGCAGGGCTGCTGCCTTGTGCTCGTGCACTACGCCCTTGCTCATTGCATTCGTGCCGCACGGGCGACGAGCTCCCTTGCTCGTCGTCGCATGCCCGCATTATACAACACCCCTTAAGGGTAACACGAAGCGTCCATTGCTTCGTGCGTGCAAGTTATTTGAACGAATCGCATAAAAATTTAAAATTTATATTTAAAATTAATGACAAATTAATAAATATTATTAATTTCATAATTTTAGGGCGAAAAAATCGAAAATTTATTATCCAATTGATTTCCGATTGATATGGATTCAAGTCTAGGTCATAAAAATTTAAAATTTATCGTAAATTTACAATTTTTATGGTGGTTTTTAATCATAGGTTTCTAATTAAATTACAATTAATTATGAAAATCAAATTAATTCTAAATTATTCTAATTTTCAACAAATTAATCATAATTACAAATTAGATTGCATAATTAACAAGACTAGGCATTCAAACTTGTTAAACATATGCAGTAGGTCAATCAAAAATTCAAGATTTATCAACAGGAATCGCAAATATTTAATTTAACATCTTAAATTTACGAAATTTTGCATTCGAAAAACTAAAACCTTCGAAAAGTCATAGTTAGGCTTCGAATTTGAGAATTCTGGGTTCGGCAGAAAAATACTATTTTTGTCAAAATTTTAGAATGCCTTTTACATGCGGAATTGACACAAAAATCACTCAATTCGGATGAGTAATGAAGAAACTGCCGAAAAACTGCGTACATATAATTAAATAAACGCAATTTGCAATTAATTAACAATTACGAAAATTAAATACCCTTTTAATTCTTGCAAATTTGTAATATTTAACCATGTTCATGCAATTTAGATTATGAAAATAATAAGGGGCTCGTGATACCACTGTTAGGTTATGATACATATGACATTTATATAGATCATGCGGAAACAACCATTAACCCAGGATACATATTATTTACACATAATCATATAGCATAATTTAGATGCATACTCTTTGTTGCGTGCCTTCCCTAGCTGCGCCCGAACCGAACAAGAACAAGTCTTTTAGGACTCCAAGTGTCGTCCCTCCGTAGATAGTCCACAGCACGTCCGGATCCGCCTTAAGATTGACCAACTAGAATCGCCCTTAAGGTACTAGAAAATTCGGCACTTTTATGAGCAAGATGTGTTTTAATTTTCTCTCAAAAAACTCACTTTTGAATACTTTGAAACTTGTGTATAAATTATGACCCCTAGGCCTTTATTTATAGAGTTATGGAAAAGGAATCGTAATCCTAGTAGGATGCGAATTAATTGGAATTAGAATCCTACATGAATTCTATTTAATTAATTTATCCAATTAGGAATAGAAATTTAATCATACACTGACTCTTGTAGATTCAGGAATCACGTATGAGCACAAACTCACACACACACGGCAGCCACAAGGGCTGCCCATGCGCGTGCGAGCAGCAGCCCGCGCAGCACGGCCCACGCAGCCGTGGCCCTTGGCGCGCGCTGGGCCTGCCTTGCGGTAGGCCTGGGCGCTGCCTTGGCTGGGCTTGTGGCGCGCATGCTTGCTGGGCGATGGCCCCGGCTTCGTGCTGGGCCTTCGTCCGGCAAGCCTCGTCCGATGCTAATTCGTACGATACGCTTCCGATTAAATTTCCATTTCCGGAATCTATTTCCGATACGAACAATATTTAATATTTCCGATTCCGGAATTAATTTCCGTTTCGAACAAATATTTAATATTTCCGTTTCCGGAATTATTTTCCGATTCCGGCAATATTTCCGATTCTGACAATATTTCCGTTTCCGGCAATATTTCCGATTCTGGTAATATTTCCATTTCCAATAATATTTTCCGATACGTACCATGTTTCCGTTTCCGGCAACATCTACGACTTGGATAATATTCATATTTCCGATACGATCCATATTTCCGTTTCCGGTAATATCATCGTTTCCGGAGTATTCATTTCTTGCCTGTGACGATCTTAGCTCCCACTGAAACCAAGATCCGTCGGTTCCGAATATTCATAGATGGAGTATTTAATGCCATTAAATACTTGATCCGTTTACGTACTATTTGTGTGACCCTACGGGTTCAGTCAAGAGTAAGCTGTGGATTAATATCATTAATTCCACTTGAACTGAAGCGGCCTCTAGCTAGGCATTCAGCTCACTTGATCTCACTGAATTATTAACTTGTTAATTAATACTGAACCGCATTTATTAGACTTAACATAGAATGCATACTTGGACCAAGGGCATTATTTCCTTCAAATTCCAATAGGTTGAAATCTCTTTGAAATATTTCCAATGGGTCGCAAATCCCAATACAAGTACAAAACATCCAAAATCCCGAATCTTCGGAGTGGCACTTAGAGTCAAGTCTAGGTCTCATTCATTTTCATGCATAGCATATCAGATGCTGGGTAATCCAAGTTCTAAAGTCATGTCATGTCATTCTAAATAGGAATCAAAGGATCTTGTGGGTTCGCCGAAAAGGAGAAAGATTGAAGAGAGCTTCGTCAGTCATATCCTCCCTTATAGCCGGCAACGAACAGGCAGCCAGTCCGTCTTTTACAAATCAAACCTCGAACCCCATTCATGAACCAATTCCAATGGCAACCGCTGATCAAATCACCCAGCTCATGGCCGCCGTAGCCAACCTCAATACCAATCTGAAAAATATGAGAAAACGCCTGGGTGTCGTGGAACAAGCTGTAGCTCCAGTTGATCTTACTAAGAAGATGGAAATCATGGTCAAGAAGGTAACCAACAGGGAAAACTACTTCGACACCTCAATGGAGGATGATCTCAAGGGAAAGGCCATTTTTCCCGACAAATTTTCTGCCAATGATATCCCTAAGTTCAAATCTACAGTCAACCCTGAGTACCATCTCAAGAATTTCAGAGCCACCATGGCCATCAAAGGGTTTGACCCTGATCTATACCCCATAGTGTTTCATATGTCTTTGGAACCTGTCTGTCAAAAGTGGTACTATTCCCTCAAGGACCATCAAACTAGCACTTGGGATGCGTATCTGGGCCTAGAGAGTTTCAAAAGAACATATGATATCGGGGTCGACATATAAGATGACCTCATGAAAGCCCCAGCTCTTCAAGCCGGGAAATGGAAAGGTAAGAAGGCCGAGGTCACGACCAAGGTCCACGAGGTCAACGCTCTAGAGGCTCCTCAAGGTCAGAAATCAAGCAACTTCAAAAGCAATGCCAATCAGCGCAATTTCCAAAACAGGCCCCAAAGGGTTTTCACCAACCTTGGAATGTCCTATGTCGACGCCTTTGACCGGTTGGTAGAGAAAAAACTAATCACTCCTATTGGTCCAACCGAGGATCCCCCAACTGACAAGAGATCCAAAAGTTGGGACCCCAAAGCTTATTGCGAATTCCACCAGGGAAACGGGCACGACAACAATAATAAGCTTAAGCACATGATTCAAAACATGGTGGACAACAAAAACTTGCCTTTGCCCCCAAGAGGCAAGAAGTCACCATCAGTCCAAGCCATCTTTCAAGACTACAGGGATGAGGGAAATGATTTTCTGTGTAACCTTATTCATACAATGTACAAACCTTCTTTTGAGTTGGTAGTCCCAAGCTTCCACCATCTCATCCCACAAATTCAAGACTGGGTAATCCCTAAACCCCGGGTAACCACTAACATTCAAGTAAACATCTGCCCCTTGGAAACTCTTCAAGCTTTGGGCTTCACTGAATACAACCTGATGCTGACTACGGAGCGGGCAATTAAATTCCGTGGCATCACATAAAAAATCCTGGGGATCCTCGATTTAGTCTTCTCCTTCGAAACTTACTACAACAATGTTGAGTTCCTAGTCATTGATATACCAGCCGACTATGATCTCCTATTTGGGGAACCTTGGTTTGAGGAACTGCTACATGGTCCTGCCTGTCTCACGGCCAAGGCCTTTAGCTACAAAAGCACCTCCATCAAAAAAACATTAGCCCTGCGCCAAGGAAGAGATGATCTTATTCATGAATACTACTACAGGTGGAGGACATCTGCTGTAGGGGTATTTTTTGTATGCAATTCCCTACAAGGGGGGCGGTTTTTAGAAACCATCGTATTTTTGTATCTCGAAGGAGTCGCCACCAAACATTGTTTAGGGTCTTGTTTGGAAAGACCGTAAATGACTCTATTAGGATAAGACTTGA
The DNA here is from genome assembly GCF_020520425.1 of Spinacia oleracea. NCBI lineage: Eukaryota > Viridiplantae > Streptophyta > Magnoliopsida > Caryophyllales > Amaranthaceae > Spinacia > Spinacia oleracea. Next base: position 41,953,951 of record NC_079488.1, read on the forward strand.
ATCTTCGAAACGGATGGGTGAGATCCGGGCACGGGAACAAGATGCTTATTCCGCGAGCTTTAGAAATTATTCAAGTACGTGACACAACATTTTCGAAAAATACCCTAGTTTAGACTATGTGGGTTTGAATTTAGAGTAAATAGAATCTCTACTTCGTATGGTGGTCACTTTGCTTTAAAGTTAATTTAAGGGAACCTAAGATCGGTTTGTCCAAGAAATTATCTTTGTTAAGCATGATGTAACCTTGCATTTTGTTGTATTTAACATGTATGGTGATGAAAGCAATAAAGCAAATAGAGCAACATCACAATAGTAAGTAAGTGTGGAATTAGTAAATACAAGACCCCCTAGAGATGGACTAGGGAGTAGGTCCACATTGCCTAGAAGTACTAGGCAAGTAAAGATGCAGATCGAAAGTGCGATATTGAAATTGCGGAATTGAAAGGTGCATAATTGAAATTGCAATATTGAAAGGTGCATAATTGAAAGTGCGATATTGAAATTTATACTTGGGCACATGAGATTCGAACGCCAAGCGGCTCCTTAAAAATAAGTGCGCCCGACACGAATTCAAAGCCAAAAATCTCAACTTGGGAGAAGTTGCTCATCCCAAAGTATCCTAGATTTTGCATATAGAACTTGAACTTGAAAGTTTGAATCTTGAAATATTGAACTTGAAATACTTGAACTTGAACTTGAAATATTGAACTTGTACTTCAAATATTGAACTTGTACTTGAAATATTGAAACTTAAGAGACTTGAATTTCAAAGATCGGGTCTTTTAATGTTGAAAAGGTTAGATCTTTGATGTGCTCTTACTTTGAAAGGATCCTAGTTTAGGGAAGTAGTCATGAGCAACCCTAAACATTGTGGGATCTTGAAATTTGAAAACATGAACTTGTATATTGAAAAATGGAGTCTTGAATCTCAAAAGACTACACCTTTAAACGTTAGAAAGGTGTCATCTTTGATTACTCCATACTTGAAAGTGATTCTAATTCAAAGAAGTGATTACAAACAACTTTGAACATCCACTAGTAGAAAAAACCCTTATTGCAGCGGGCTTTTAGACCCCTGTTGCAGCATACATCGTATGCTGCAACTGGGGGGCCTGCAACAAGTCTGAACTTGCAGACTTGTTGCAGCGTACATTGTTCGCTGCAAAAAGTGTTTTTTTTGCAGCGTATATAAATGTACGCTGCAACAAGTGTGTAAAATTAGGCCAAAATCTAGACTTGTTGCAGCGTACTAATTGATGTACGCTGCAAAAAACCCATTCTGTTGTAGCGAACATCTCTTTGTACGTTGTAACAGGTAATGATTTTTGCCAAATTTTTCACCCTTGTTGCAGCGTACATATATATGTACGCTGCAACAAAGAACTTTAGGCGGGAAAATTTTAATTTATTTAGGGATACCTAGAGTGCCTTCCACCAAATATAGAAACCTGTTACAACAATAATAATATCGCTAATAATATCGCAACCTGTATAACAATTATAAAAACAATAACTGATGTTTTGTATACTATGTATCCGAAAACAAAGTGCATGTAGTACATTTAAATATATGTACGTTCCAATTTCAATGTACGCATAAATTTTAATATAAAATATTGTTCTATAACATCTAAGCCAACTCGATCAAACGCGCTCAGGCCAATAATAAATACTTGCTGGTAAAAAACTTAGCCCATTGCACACGAACCACATCAATTTCCTCACTAGCATAAGGCGCATTCCTCGTAGTATAGACCTTCAAAAACAAAAATTTGATGGGAGCATTATATTAAATGTCATTTTAGTCTAAATATTACATATAACGACCCAATGAGCCTTAAATATGCATAAATAGATTAGAATGAGTATTGAAAACTTTAAAACTAAGCATATTAATCATGTAATAAGTTTGAAATAAGTCCTTAGGTTCTTTAGTTCAAAGTTGGGAACGAAAATGTCATTTTATTCTAAATATGACCTATAACGACCCAATGAGCCTTAAATGCTCGTAAATAGATTGGAATGAGTCTTGGAAACTTAAAACTAAGCATATTAATCATGTAAAGGGTTTATAATGAGTCTTTAGGTTCTTTAGTTCAAGGTTAGGAGCGAAAATGTCTCATTTTAGCCTAAATATGACTTATAATGACCAAACAAGTCTCAAATGTGCATAAATAGATTGGATTGAGTCTTGGAAACTTAAAACTAATCATATGAATCATGTTATAAGTTTGAAATGAGTTCTTAAGTTCGTTAGTTCAAAGTTGGGAGCGAAAATGTCATTTTAGCCTAAATATGACCTATAACGATCCAATTATCCTTAAATGTGCATAAATAGATTGGAACGAGTATTGAAAACTTAAACTAATCATATTAATAATGTAAAATGTTTGAAATGAGTCCTTAGGTTCTTTAGTTCAAAGTTTGGAGCGAAAATGCCTTATTTTAGCCTAAATATGACTTATAACGACCAAACAAGTCTCAAACGTGCATCAATAGATCAGATTGAGTCTTGAAAGTTCAAAATAATTATATGAATCATATAATAATTTTGAAATTAGTTCTTAAGTTCGTTAGTTCAAAGTTGGGAGCGAAAATGTCATTTTAGCCTAAATATGACCTATAACGGCCAAAGAAGTCTCGAATGTGCATTAATAGATTGGATTAAGTCTTGGAAAGTTAAAACTAATCATATGAATCATGTAGAGTTTGACATGAGTTTTTAGGTTCGTTAGTTCAAAGTTGGGAGCGAAAATGACATTTTAGCCTAAATATGACCTATAACGGCCTAATGAGCCTTAAAAGTGCATAGATAGATTGGAATGAGTGTTTTTACTTAAAACTAATCATATTAATCGTGTAAAATGTTTAAAATGAGGCCTTAGGTTCTTTAGTTCAAAGTTGGGAGCGAAAATGCCTTATTTTTGCCTAAATATGACCTATAACGACCAAATAAGTCTCAAATGTGCATAAATAGATTGGATTGAGTCTTGGAAACTTAAAGTAATAATATGAATCATGTTATAAGTTTGAAATTAGTTCTTAAGTTCGTTAGTTCAAAGTTGTGAGCGAAAATGTCATTTTAGCCTAAATATGACCTATAACGGCCAAAGAAGTCTCAAATGTGCATAAATAGATTGGATCAAGTCTTGAAAAGTTAAAAATAATCATATGAATCATGTATTAAAGAGTTTGACATGAGTTTTTAGGTTTGTTAGTTCAAAGTTGGGAGCGAAAATGACATTTTAGCCTAAATATGACCTATAACGGCCTAATGAGCCTAAAAAGTGCATAGATAGATTGGAATGAGCGTTTTTTACTTAAAACTAATCGTATTAATCATGTAATATGTTTAAAATGAGTCCTTAGGTTCTTTAGTTCAAAGTTGGGAGCGAAAAATGCCTTATTTTTGCCTAAATATGACCTATAACGACCAAACAAGTCTCAAATGTGCATAAATAGATTGGATTGAGTCTTGGAAACTTAAAACTAATAATATGAATCATGTTATAAGTTTGAAATTAGTTCTTAAGTTCGTTAGTTCAAAGTTGTGAGCGAAAATGTCATTTTAGCCTAAATATGACCTATAACGGCCAAAGAAGTCTCGAATGTGCATAAATAGATTGGATTAAGTCTTGGAAAGTTAAAACTAATCATATGAATCATGTAGTAAGTTTGAAATGAGTTCTTAAGTTCGTTAGTTCAAAGTTGGGAGCGAAAATGTCATTTTAACTTAAATATGACCTATAACGATCCAATTATCCTTAAATGTGCATAAATAGATTGGAACGAGTATTGAAAACTTAAAACTAATCATATTAATCATGTAAAATGTTTAAAATTAGTCCTTAGGTTCTTTAGTTTGAAGTTGGGAGCGAAAATGCCTTATTTTAGACTAAATATGACCTATAACGACCAAACAAGTCTCAAATGTGCATAAATAGATTGGATTGAGTCTTGAAAACTTAAAACTAATCATATGAATCATTTAATAAGTTTGAAATGAGAAAACTCCACATAGAAAACTCAAACTCCACATAGAAATAAAATCAGTTTAATACTTGTGTTTGCGAGGGGGTATTTCACAAGCAGAAGATGACTAGTTTGAATGATGTATAAGGCTAATTATAATTATGGTAAATAAAAAGCAATTTAAAGACATACCAAGTCATCTGTCAGCATGTCCACCTTTTTCACTCCCTTGGAAAAAACCAACGGTGACTGCACATTTTAAGCAAATTACAATTAGTACATGAAATATCAATGGAAGTCAGATACTGGTATGGTATGGAGTACTTTAGACACTTGAAGTTCTATGTCTCATGAGATGACATATTATTAGAGAGCATAAAATTCCAGCAACATATACATAAAGCCAAGATGATCATACCATTAACCAAGCTTAAAACAGCAAAAGAACTGGTATTGATTGTTGGCTGCAGCAAAGGGCCTATAACAATTGCAGGGTTTATCGACACCATATCAAGCCCATGTTCTTTAACAAAATCCCACGCAGCTTCTTCAGCCAATGTCTTTGACAAAAGATACCACTTCTGCATAACATAAACCAGGTTTTAGTCAGTTATTTTCTGTCATACCAACCATAAAATCATATCAAAAAATCAGATCAGGATTTAATGGCAAGTAAGTGTGCAAACCATTTGTTGATTCTCGCAGATTTCTGGGACAGAAAACCATGTTTCATCAACTACAGTTTCAGCAGTTAGAGGTCTACCAGTGAGCAGAACTGCAGCCATTGATGATGTGAAAACTATGCGTTTGATGGTTGGGATTCTGGCGCAGGATGTAAGGACATTCAGTGTTCCTTTTACTGCTGGATCAATTAGCTCACTCTGAAACAGGATCAGGACAAAATGATTAACAGTTAGTAACTGCTAATTGCTAAAGTGCTTACTGCATTTTCATATTAGACTGGATCACCTTGAGCCCGGCCCAAAAATAGAGGGGGTTGGGACAGATTTTAAGCCCAATTTGAGCCCGACTCGTCAAGAATTTAACTTTCATTGACCAGGTTTTGGGCCAGGTGAGAGTAAAGTTAGGGCTTTAGATGCATCCCTTCAAAAACTTCCGGCTTCAGAGACACTGCCAACAACCAAGGCACCCAAATAAAAAAAATTACAAAAAAAAAATCTTCATGATGAATATCAGTCAATCAGCTCCTTCTGCACTAATGTCAGCAGTTCATATTGCATTACAGTTATAAACGCACTAAAGAACTACATTATCTCAATCAGCCACTATTTACCCGATCCGCTATTCTGAAGGACTATTCATAGGACTCAACCCACATACCAAATTAGAAACGGGGTCTCCAATAAACACCAAATTCCGCTGACGAGCAACAATCAGGCTCCATTGAGCACGTAGTATAGTGAAATCAAACACATAAGCTCCAAATAAAGTTAAACAAAAAATAACTACAGACCCAATGTCCCTCAAAAGGCTTCTGTAAGACACATATTATGGAAACATATCAGTGCAAACACGGTTTCTATTGATGTATGATGCCAGAACAAAATGAATTCTACTGGATGAAGCTGATTCAGTAGCCAAAATCAAATTAAGGATTTAGAAAATGGAAGTAGGATGGAAAACTTATAAACAAATGTACGATATGGCTACTGAGGATGATTCACAAAATACGATAAAGCAAGATTTTGCTCCGTCCATGAACCTAACCATGTAGCCAAGAATTGATGCAGGTTATAAGAAAATAGTGTACAACAAAGTTCAGAAAGATAACACATAACGCTACTGTAATGTTATAAAAGCCTAAGGTATAACCTTTTCCTCGACTCTTTCTTTCTTGTTATTAAGACAGCCACCAGTAAACCACCTTTTAATTTATTAATTTACTTCAAGTCACACAACCTAAAAGATGTGCAAAATAAGTTCCTTATGATTTCATTTTCTTATGCAGAAATGGTCTTAGATCAAGTTATTTTGTCATTGGTTTTGGGTTTTCTTTTACTTACACGCATTGCAGACCATTTCTTGATCGAAATAAACCTATTATCATCATTGGTAACTAATCGCCCACCAAATAGCTACCAAATGCCTAATGTTTCAAATTTTCTGATTGAGTTGAATCTGGACATCTCTGTCCTAATTAAATCAGTGGATTTTTTGAAAAATGTGGAACAAAAACCAAGCAAAATTGTAAAATTGACTCCATGTGATTATCATACTATTTGATTCAATTTATGAAGTTAAACAAATTAAATTGCAACAAAATAAATTGCAGAATTGAAATACCGCAGGATTAAATTTCAATATTAGCGTTTGATTGAAGCAAACAATATAAAATATTTGAGAAAAGGGAAGAAACCATAAGCAGCAGGAGGGGTGAGGGAGAAGAAAGGGAAGGAGAGAGATTAAGAGACGAGAATACCTCGCAGGAGAAGTCGACGTCGATCGCCAATGAGTTTGCGGTTCTCTAGAAAGACGATGCTAAAATGTAGGTTTCTTGGAAGCCCTAGCATCAAGAAAATTACCATAAGGTAAACCCAATAATTCCGACCCCGCAACAAGCCCAAATTACAGTGAAAATTTTCACAAATATCAATTTACACTAAAAGAATAACGTCACCAAGATATTATGAAATAAACCAAATTGCGACTAAGATATTATGAAATAAACCAATGAATTCATTAAATTAACATATGAATCAAACAATTTGAAAAATTAATTCACCAAATTAACAAACAAGAAGTGGTTTCAGGAATAAATACAGTCATAAAACAAACAAGAAGTGAGCTACTTACTTACCCCCGAACAAGTGGTTTTCTAGTCTTCCTTTGGCCAAAAACTCGTACACCAGAAACCAATCTTGGCCATCAAGGCGGTATCCAAACAGTTTCACCAGATTAGGATGATGCAGTTGGCCAATATAGTTTAACTCTGACTGCATCAAATAAGCGTACGTGCAATAAGGAATCGAAATAAACCAGCTAGGAAGAGTCAATGACAAATGAACCAATATAGAAAGGTAGCAAAACATTACCAACCAATACTCCTTGTCACCCTGCAAACCTTCAGGTTTAAGGTTCTTGAAAGAAACAGTCGTTCCAGTTTAAGGTGTTGAAGGAGAGAGAGTCTGCTCATCAATCCATCCCTTGAAAACTAATCAGAACCATCATCGCCGTTCTTTCACCAGTTGAAAAGGACGAGCTTCCATCATACATGTCTACCAAAATTTCAAGTTAGATTCATTTATATGATCCATATATCACAATTACCATAAAAGGTCGGTCGGATATGCTTCTATTAAGCTTAATAAATAACTTGATGAAAGAAAGCAACAAGTATTTTTCAACATATTCCAACATGAATAAGACCTTCTATTATTTTATATATGTTGTGACTAATCGTTAACAATAACTTGACTAAAACTAAAAACAATGATCCATTTCAAAGTAAAAGGGCAAAAGGCTAGCAGCAACGATCGATTCGTTTATCCTGTTGATTTATACGATGAATATTAGATGATCAAGACCCACAAAATACTAGCAACATAACCCAAAAAGGCATTTTCCTAACAAATTAAACCTAAAACCATCATCATTCTTCAATCTATCATGTTATCAAATTCTTAAATCCAGAACAATCTAACTTATACTTCTTAATTAAAAAAACAGCAAGATTTAATAAAAACAAACTGCAAACAACTAATTGAAACAAATCTTTGAGTATAGGGAAATTACCAGCAAGCTAAGTGAATCCGGATGATGCGAATTTCCAAAACTGCTAAGTATTAAAGACAAATCAATCCACAAGAAAACAATTAAACCTACTAAGTTGCTTATATTACTTGCCTCTCCGTTTCGTCTCAACTCTCAAGTAATCTCGGCTTGCTCCGTCGACCACCACTGTGGGCTGTCGTCAGTCACTCACGCCGCTGCTGTGGAGTGGTTATGAGTGGTGCTCTGCCACCGATACGAAAAGCCCTAACTCCCAAATCCCCAAATTCTAATTCACAAACCCTAATATTTTGAGAAGCAGAGGAGAGAGAAAAACGCAGAGGGAAGAAGAAGGGGGCTAGCGAGGAAGATCAAAGAAGAAGAAGGGGGCCAGCGAGGAAGATTGAAGAAGAAGAAGGGGCAAGGTCTGCGGTGTTTCCGGTAGAGCTGAGGGAAGATCGAAGAAGAAGGGCCAGGTCTACGGTGCGCACGGGCTGAAGTAGACTCTTGCTGGGGGTTTTCGAGCAGGGAACCACCGGTGAGAGGCGAGGAAATAAACTCTTGTTGGAGTACCACCGGCGACGGGTGAGACCCAGCGGCGACGGCCACTGGTGAGAACCACCGGCGAGACGCAGCGAAAGCCGAGAGAAGAGGGAGTACTGAGAGAGAGTGGGACATGAATTTCGAATTGGTCATGAGGTTTGAGATAGAAATGTTTGGTCTGAGTTAAAGTTACATCGAAAAAAAATTACAAACATGTTATTGTAGGGGGCTTTTACCATGTACGCTGCAAAATAAAACGTCTATTACAGGGGGCTTTTATTATGTACGCTGCGAAAATTTCTTTTGCAGGGGGTAATTAATTTGTACGCTGCAACAACCCTTTAAAGAGTTTGACCCGCGTTGACTGACAGGTTGTTGAAGCGTATTAATACTTGTACGCTGCAACAAGGGGGCTGCAACAGGGGTTTTTTCTACTAGTGATCCTTGAATCTTGAAAGTTTGCATTTTGTATTTTGAAAAGTTTGCATTTTGAAAAGATGTATGATTGTTGCAAGTGACATTTTTAGTAGTAAAAATGCCAACTTGCTAATCATTTTTGGAATAGGAAAATCAAAGAAACATGATTGAATATGGTGGGATTCGGAATTACCTATTTAGGTTTAGGCAAGAATTACTTTTAGAGCTCCCAATTGCTTAGAACTTGAAGTTTGTATGAGTTTTTGAAGGATTTTTTTGATTTGGATTTGAGGCCTAATTTTTGTATTACGACGTTGTATATTGAATCTGCCTCCCTTAATGCTTGGAATTAGGGGGTATTTATAGGAAAAATGGCTGCAAAACGCCAGCCATTGCCAGCGCAGCACGCAGCTGGCAGCGCTGGGCGCTGGAGACGTGGCGTGGATGCCGCCAAAACAAGGACGTGGGCTCCGTCCTTGATTTGTCTTGTATTGATGTACCTTCGTATGAATAGTACGATGCTTGGCACGTAGTGTTTTCTTGGGGGTTAAGACTTGATTTTGCGTCTAAAAACAAGCCGTTTCGGGTTTTGAATTTCGGTTTTACGGGACGAGGCCCGGCTTGCTCGGTTTTGTGGGTCGGTGCCCGAATTTGACTTGCCTTATATGATTTTGAGTGGAAAAGGCTTATTAAAACCAATGGAATGGTCTACTAGATGATATTGTACTTGTATTTTGAAATTGGGTTTTGAAAATTGTATTTTGTACCGAGTTCTAGAAGGGGAACGGCCTCGGGAGTTGGATTTTGTATTTTCGAGATGTTCTTAGCAATTGGGATTTCCGCACGGAGTTGCTCCAACCGTCTAGTAAGGATAATGGTATCGTCATCATCCCAGAGGGGAGACACAAATTAGGTGTCTACATCTGCCCGTGAGATTAAACCTAAGCTGCCAGAGGGGAGGTTGGTAAGGATGCTTCTCCTAAGCCTCAGCGATCTATGCAAGAGCTGCTTTGCTGCATTTCCATACAGTACCTGGAATCAAGTCTGGGATCAATCTTCAAGAATCTATGGCCATAAACTTCCATACGATGATGATGATGATGAGGACGTTTGGGAGTACCCCGAGAACTACTTCTATGATTAGTTTCTTATGTTTCAAGTCCAGAGTCTGTCTTTCAATTTTCGAGTCTAATGATGAGTCTAAGAGTCTAGAGTTAGAGTCTTGCATCAATCAAGTGCCCTTAGAGGCCGAACTTCAAGTCAAAGTTGTCGATGTAATGATTGTTAATTTCAATAATACCTCAATTTCCTCCTACTCTTCAAGTCCAAATTCAAAACACATTCCTAATCCAAACAACTTTTCTTCTCAAGAAACTAACCTTGAAATCTTAAAAGCTATCGAAAATCATGAAAACAGGACGCCCATAATTGAGGAAACAGAAAAGTTAAACCTTTCTAACCCCAGTGATCCAAAACTAGTTCAGATTGGTTTAACTCTATCTCAAGCAGAGCGGGGCGATCTAATCAAGTTACTTTCAGAGTACATCGATGTCTTCGCATGGTCCTATCATGATATGCCAGGGGTTGATCCAAGCATCGGTCAGCATACAATTCCCCTCATTCCAGGTTCAAAGCCCATCAAACAGAAACTCCGTCGCATGAAACCGGATGTTTTCATCAAAATCCAAGAAGAGGTCTCTAAGCAGCTAGAGGCCGGTTTATTCGAGAATCCAAGTATCCAGAATGGATTGCAAATGTTGATCCAGATCCAAAGAAAGACGGCAAAGTCCGAATGCGCTTCGATTACATAGATCTTAACATGGCTAGCCCTAAAGATGGTTTTCCACTACCACACATCGACATTCTGGTCGACAACGTAGCAAATCATGCCTTACTCTCGCTTATGGACGGGTATGCAGGCTACAATCATATTCCCATGGCAGAGGACGATATGGAGAAAAAAACCTTCATCACTCAGTGGGGTACATATTGCTACACAGTTATGTCGTTCGGACTGAAGAACGCAGGGGCTACTTATCAAAGAACAGCCACAACCATCATAAGGGATATGATTCACAGAGAAATCGAGGTATATGTCGACGACATGATCGTCAAAACCAAAGAGCGACATGAACATACAACAGTGCTTCAAAAATTCTTCAGCAGACTCAGGCAATACAATATGAGGCACAATCCTCAAAAATGTGCATTCGGGGTAACGTCAGACAAGTTTCTCGGGTATGTCATCAGCTCTCAGGGCATCGAGGTCCTTCCGAAATCAAGGCCAATCTAAACATGAAACTGCCAGCGAATGAAAAAGAAATTCGGGGGTTCCTTGGAAAATTACAATACATCAGCAGATTCATATCAAAACTCACCAGAGTTTGTGAGCCAGTATTTCGAAAACTCCGCAAGAGTGAGCCTAAGGTATGGGACGAAAACTGTCAGCGTGCATTTGACACCATCAAAGGCTATCTTTCAAATCCACCAGTGTTGAAGGCAGCAATACTGGGCACCCTGCTCAGGCTTTATCTTACAAAAACAAACTCAACAGCTGGGGCCATGCTTGCCCAAGAGATCGAAGGCAAAGAAAATGTCGTGTACTATTTAAGCAATAAGCTACTCGAGTACGAAACCAGATATACTCAACTCGAAATGCCCAGTATCGCCTTGGTTTGGGCCACAAAGGAACTCAGACATTACATGCTCTCCCATACAGTGCATGTAATTTGCAAAGCAGATCCTCTCAAGTTCCTATTCGGAAAACCAACTCTCAACGGACGGTTGTCCAGATGGTTGGTTATGCTAGCTGAATTTGATCTAAAGTACATCCCTCAAAAATCAATCAAGGTTTTAGCGCACTCTAATTTCCTAGCCGACTGTCCTATCGAGGCAGAAGAGGAGAATTACGACCTACCCGATGAGCAGATTCTAATGACAAGCGACGACAGCTGGTCGCTGCACTTTGACGGTGCTTCTAATCAATGCGGATGCGGTGTCGGGGTAATCCTTATAGCTCCTTACGGCACTCACACTCCAATTTAAGAAAAACTATAATTTAATGTCACAAACAATGCGGACGAATATGAAGCATGCATTATGTGCCTGGAAGCCGCCATAGCATTGGGTGTCCATAAACTTCGAGTGTACGGGGACTCTTCTCTAATCATCAACCAAATTTCCGGCAAATGGAAGGTCAAAAGCGAAAGTCTGGCCCTTTATCAGTCCTATCTTGAAAAGCTATCCGAGCAAGTGGAAGAGCTTCGTTACACTTACCTACCCAGAGAAGAGAATCAGTTTGTCGATGCACTGGCGAAACTAGCATCAATGAACAACATTCCAAATGGCATGGCTGAAATTCCACTTACAATTTAAACCCGTCTAGAAGCAGCATATGTCCATGATATTGATGATATCGAGCCTGAAGAAGATGGACCTTGGTTTTCACACATTCTAAGGTACTTACAAACTTCTGAATATCCACAACATTTCTCAAGCAAGAATCATAGGGCTTTACGCCTTCAATCAACAAACTTTGTTCTAGAAGGTGGCATCTTATACAAAAGGTCTCCCGGCGGCCTCAACCTCCAATGTGTTGACAAGCACGAAGCACAAAAGGTCATGGACACCGTACATGCCGGGGTTTGTGGCACTCACATGAATGGGAATATACTAGCTCTGAATGTTATTAGGGCTCGGTATTACTGGACCACCCTCGAACAGGACTGCTACTTCTTCGTCAAGAGGTGTCCTATTTGTCAAAAGTGTGCGAACCTGAAGCACATTCCTCCATCCTTACCATATTCACAATCATCACCATGGCCATTCTCAGCTTGGGGTATCGACGTCATCGGCAAGGTCACTCCAACAAACACCGGGGGTCATGAGTTTATATTAGTTGCAATCGATTATTTCACTAAGTGGGTCGAAGCCAGATCTTTCAAAGTACTGGGTTCCAAGCAAGTGGCCCAGTTCATACAAGAAAACATCATATGTAGATACGGCGTTCCTCACGAGTTTATCAGTGACCAGGGAACCCATTTCCAAGGCGAGTGTAAAACTATTCACCGAGTACAAACTTCAACATCACCGTTCTTCGGCCTTATCGCCCACAGACCAATGGGGCAGTCGAAGCGGCCAACAAAATGTCAAAACCATTATCATGAAGATGACAACCAATCACAAAGACTGGCCCTAGAAACTACACTTTGCATTGTGGGGGTATCGAACTTCAATTCGCACTTCTGATGGCGCTACTCCATTTTCATTGGTCTATAGTATGGAAGCGGTATAACCTATTGAGCTGGAACTTCCTGTTAGGTTATGATACATATGACAAAACATAAATCATGCGGAAAAACCTTAATGCCAGGAAACATATTATTTACACATAATCATTTAGCATAATTTAGGAGCATAAACTTTGTAGCGTACCCTCCCTAGCTGCGCCCGAACCGAACAAGAACAAGTCTTTAGGACTCCAAATGTCGTCCCTCCGTAGATAGTCCATAGTACGTCCGGATCCGCCTCAAGTTAGACCAACTAGAATCTCCCTTAAGGTTACTAGGAATTTCGGCTATTGTGTTTGCAAGTGTATGGCTGATTTTTCTTTCAAAAACTTGCCCTTTGAATACTTCAATTGTATCTATAAATTATGACCCTAGGCTCTTATTTATAGAGGCATGGAAAGGGAATTGGAATCCTAGTAGGATACGAATTAATTAAACTTATAATCCTATAAGAACTCTAATTAATTAATTTATCCTTTTAGGAATAGGAATTTAATCATATACCAAATCCTAATAACTCTAGGAATCGTGCATGAACACAAACACACACACGCACGGCAGCCACGAGGGTCTCCCATGCGCGTGTGTGCGAGCAGCAGCCCACGCCACGAGGCCCACACAGCCGTGGCCTTGGCGCGCGCTGGGCCTGCCTTGCGGTGGGCCTGGGCGCTACCTTGGCTGGGCGTGTGGCGCGCGTTTGGCTTGCTGGGCGATGGCCCGGCTTCGTGCTGGGCCTTCGTCCGGCAGGCCTCGTCCGATGCTTATGCGTACGATACGCTTCCGATTAAATTCCCGGTTCCGAAATTCATTTCCGATACGAACAATATTTAATATTTCCGATTCCGGAATTAATTTCCGTTTCGAACAAATATTTAATATTTACGTTTCCGGAATTATTTTCCGATTCCGATAATATTTCCGATTCTGACAATATTTCTGTTTCCGGCAATATTTCCGATTCCGGCAATATTTCCATTTCCGATATTATTTTCCGATACGTACCATGTTTCCGTTTCCGGCAACATCTACGACTTGGATAATATTTATATTTCCGATACGATCCATATTTCCGTTTCCGGCAATATCATCGTTTCCGGAGTATTCATTTCTTGCTTGTGACGATCTCAGCTCCCACTAAAACCAAGATGCGTCGATTCCGAATATCCATAGATGGAGTGTTTAATGCCATTAAATACTTGATCCGTTTACGTACTATTTGAGTAAGCTGTGGATTATTATCATTAATTCTACTTGAACTGAAGCGGCCTCTAGCTAGGCATTCAGCTCACTTGATCTCACTGAATTATTAACTTGTTAATTAATACTGAACCGCATTTATTAGACTTAACATTGAATGCATACTTGGACCAAGGGCACTATTTCCTTCAGTCTCCCACTTGTCCTTAGGGACAAGTGTGCATTACCTAATTCCTTTGTCGCTCGATGCTTGCTCTTGAACATAAGGTAAGAGTTGTCCTCCTTATTATGTCCAGAGGTATTTCTCGGTTTCAGAGTTCAACTGATCAAATAAACAGATAATCATAGCCTATGTTTCATCCGAGCACGGCCATGCATTTTACAGTTTCTAGCTCTCCGAGTGGCCTTGTACAACTTTTAAGCATCTCATCCCGATTTATGGGAGGACAATCCTAATCTTGCGATCTTGAGATTAGACTTCGTTTGATAGGTGATTACCTGAGCGTTGCCTTTATAGCCTCCTTTTACGGTGCGACGGTTGGTCAACGTCAAAGTAACCAGTTCTCAAACAAGTAATCTCAAATCACTCAGGTATTGAGGATTTAGTGTCTAATAATTTTAATGAAATTTACTTATGACAGATTTTCATCTCTTACAGTAAAGTTTCATAGGTCTGTCCGATACTAGTCTTCCCAAAGTAAGTATCTATGCAAATGATTATGACATTGCCATGTCCACATAGTTCAAGAAACAGAACTACTAGTCATCTTGCATTCTAGCCGTCTAACGTTTTCTATGCGTCCAATTTTATAGAAAACTCCGACCAGGGACCATTTTCAACCTTTGACATTCAAGTTCACTTGATAGACATTTCTTAGTCACAGGACTGGTCCTGACAGTCTATCTTGAATATATCGTCAAATTGAAGGGACTCATCATTTAATAAACCACAAATTAAATGGAAAAATGAATTCTATTCATTTCTTGTGAATGATTAACCAATAATGTTTTACAAAGATTTAAACTCTAAAACTTTAAAACATTAAATAAGGACATCAAAGCCATTCTCCAATATGCTTGATTCCCATAGCTGCAGTGTGCGAGTTGTGCTTCGCCTGCGGCAGAGGTTTAGTCAATGGATCTGATATGTTGTCATCAGTTCCAATCTTGCTTATCTCGACTTCTTTTCTTTCAACGAACTCTCGTAGAAGGTGAAATCTATGAAGTACATGCTTGACTCTTTGGTGGTGTCTAGGCTCCTTTGCCTGTGCAATAGCTCCGTTATTATCGCAATACAGAGCTATTGGTCCTTTAATGGAGGGGACTACACCAAGTTCACCTATGAACTTCCTTAGCCATATAGCTTCCTTTGCTGCTTCATGTGCAGCAATGTACTCCACTTCAGTTGTAGAATCCGCAATGGTGCTTTGCTTAGCACTTTTCCAGCTTACTGCACCTCCGTTGAGGCAGAAGAAAAACCCAGACTGTGATCTAAAATCATCTTTGTCGGTTTAGAAACTTGCGTCCGTATAGCCTTTAACAATTAATTCATCATCTCCACCATAGACCAGGAAGTCATCTTTGTGCCTTTTCAGGTACTTCAGAATGTTCTTGGCAGCAGTCCAATGTGCCTCTCCTGGGTCTGACTGGTATCTGCTCGTAGCACTGAGTGCGTACGCAACATCCGGGCGTGTACATATCATAGCGTACATAATTAAACTAATCAATGATGCATACGGAATCCCATTCATTCGTCTACGCTCATCAAGTGTTTTTGGGCACTGAGTCTTGCTTAGAGTTATTCCATGAGACATGGGTAGGTAGCCTCGCTTGGAGTCTGCCATCTTGAACCTATCAAGCACCTTATTGATATAAGTGCTTTGACTAAGTCCAATCATCTTTTTAGATCTATCTTTGTAAATCTTGATGCCCAATATGTACTGTGCTTCTCCTAGATCCTTCATCGAAAAATATTTCCCAAGCCAAATCTTGACAGAGTTCAACATAGGAATGTCATTTCCGATAAGTAATATGTCGTCGACATATAATACTAGGAAAGCAATTTTGCTCCCACTGACCTTCTTGTATACACAAGATTCGTCTGCGTTCTTGATGAAACCAAAGTCACTGACTGCTTCATCAAAATGTATATTCCAGCTCCTTGATGCCTGCTTCAATCCATAGATTGATTTCTTTAGCTTGCATACCTTTTTAGCATTCTTTGGATCCTCAAAACCTTCAGGCTGTGTCATAAACACAGTTTCTGTTAAAACGCCGTTTAAGAAAGCGGTTTTGACATCCATCTGCCATATTTCGTAATCGTAATATGCAGCGATTGCTAACATTATCCGAATAGACTTTAGCATTGCAACTGGTGAAAAGGTGGACTTGCATGTAACCTTTTGCAAACAATCTAGCTTTGAAAACTTCAAGTTTCCCATCCTTGTCCTTTTTCAGTTTAAAAACCCATTTGCTTCCAATGGCTTGGTAGCCATCTGGCAAATCGACCAAATCCCATGCTTGGTTTTCTGGCATGGAGTCTAATTCAGATTGCATGGATTCTTTCCATTGCTTGGAGCTAGGGCTCGTCATAGCTTGTTTGTAAGTTGGAGGTTCATCACTTTCAAGTAATAGAACGTCATAGCTCTCGTTCGTCAAAATACCTAAGTACCTTTCCGGTTGAGATCTATATCTCTGCGATCTATGCGGGGTTATATCTCTAGATTGACCATGATCCTCACCAGATACTTCTAAAGATCTCTGAGTTTCATCTTGAATGTCATCTTGAGCATTCTCTAGAATTTGTTGTTCGGCTCGAATTTCATCGAGGTCTACTTTTCGCCCACTTGTCATTTTGGAAATGTGATCTTTCTCCAAAAATACACCATCTCGAGCAACAAACACCTTGTTCTCAGATGTATTGTAGAAGTAATACCCCTTTGTTTCCTTTGGATAGCCCATAAGGATACATTTGTCAGATTTTGGATGAAGTTTGTCTGAAATTAATCGTTTGACGTATACTTCACATCCCCAAATCTTAAGAAAAGACACTTTTGGAGGTTTTCCAAACCATAACTCATATGGAGTCTTTTCGACAGCTTTAGACGGAGCTCTATTTATAGTGAGTGCAGCTGTATTTAGTGCATGTCCCCAAAATTCTATTGGAAGTTCGGCCTGACCCATCATTGACCTAACCATGTCTAGCAAGGTTTTGTTCCTCCGTTCCGACACACCGTTCCATTGTGGTGTTCCAGGAGGAGTCAATTCTGATAGAATTCCACATTCTTTCAGATGGTCATCAAATTCATAGCTCAGATATTCACCGCCTCTATCAGACCGCAGTGCCTTAATCTTCTTGCCTAATTGATTCTCTACTTCACTCTGAAATTCCTTGAATTTATCAAAGGATTCAGACTTATGCTTCATTAGGTAGACATAACCATATCTACTGAAGTCATCAGAGAAAGTGATAAAGTATCTGAAACCACCTCTAGCATTTGTACTCATTGTTCCACATACATCTGTATGGATTAAACCCAATAGTTCAGTTGCTCTTTCTCCAACTTTAGAGAAAGGTTGATTTGTCATTTTGCCAAGTAAACATGATTCGCACTTACCATAATCCTCTAAGTCAAATGGTTCTAGAATTCTTTCCTTTTGAAGTCTTTCCATGCGTTTCAAGTTAATATGGCCTAATCGACAATGCCACAGATAGGTGAGATCTGAATCATCCTTTTTGGCCTTTTTGGTATTTATGCTATAAACTTGTTTGTCGTGATCTAGTAAATAAAGTCCATTGACCAATCTAGCAGATCCATAAAACATCTCTTTAAAATAAAACGAACAACTATTATCTTTTATTAAAAAGGAAAATCCCTTAGCATCTAAGCAAGAAACTGAAATGATGTTTTTAGTAAGACTTGGAACATGGAAACACTCTTCCGGTTCCAAAACTAGCCCAGAGGGCAACGACAAATAATAAGTTCCTACAACTAATGCAGCAATCCGTGCTCCATTTCCCACTCGTAGGTCGACTTCACCCTTGCTTAACTTTCTACTTCTTCTTAGTCCCTGAGAATTGGAACATAAGTGTGAGCCACAACCTGTATCTAATACCCAAGAAGTTGAATTAACAAGTGTACAGTCTATAACGAAAATACCTGAAGATGGAACGACTGTTCCGTTCTTCTGATCTTCCTTTAGCTTCAAGCAATCTCTCTTCCAATGCCCCTTCTTCTTGCAGTAGAAGCATTCGGATTCAGAAGTGGGTTGACTGACCTTCCTCTTTTCAGACTTGGCGCCAGTTTGCTTAGTTGGGCTGGCCTTGTTGCCACCTTTCTTAGCATTCCTCTTCTTTCCAGATTTCTTGAACTTGCCCCCACGCACCATAAGCACATCTTGCTTATCACTTTTGAGCGTCTTTTCAGCGGTCTTCAGCATACCGTGAAGCTCAGTGAGAGTTTTGTCCAGATTATTCATACTGTAGTTCAGTTTGAACTGATCATACCCGTTATTAAGAGAATGGAGGATGGTGTCTACAGCCATTTCCTGAGAGAATTGCTGATCCAGCCGACTCATATTCTCAATGAGTCCAATCATTTTGAGAACATGTGGACTTACGGGCTCGCCTTTCTTAAGCTTGGTCTCAAGAATTTGCCTATGAGTCTCGAATCTTTCGACTCGAGCCAGATCTTGGAACATGTTCTTCAACTCACTGATGATTGTGAAAGCATCTGAGTTGATGAACGTTTTCTGCAGATCTGCACTCATGGTGGCGAGCATTAGACATTTCACATCCTTGTTGGCATCAATCCAACGATTGAGAGCTGCCTGAGTGACCCCTTCGCCTGCGGCTTCGGGCATCGCCTCTTCCAGGACATACTCCTTTTCTTCCTGCATAAGAACTATTTGCAAGTTCCTTTGCCAGTCAAGGAAGTTTTTCCCGCTCAACTTCTCCTTTTCGAGAATTGATCGAATGTTGAATGAATTGTTGTTTTCCATAATTAAAACTACAATTGAAAAGAATAAACAAATAAATAATCATTCACAGTTTCTCTTAATAAACTTAAATTCTAGCATACATGCATAATTCAATGTTCATTAAGCATTTTATTCAAGTTATGTGTTCCGGCAGGTGTGAATAAAATGATTCCAAGATCCTAAAATCCATTGAAGAATTAAGCACATTATGTATTTAGACTTAATTCTAAAATCTTTTAGGTAAGCAAAAGCCTTTTGCTAATAGTCTAGAAACTATTCTTGGTTGATAGGCACGTCTAAGAACTTATTAGGTAAACCTATCGATTTTGCCACGACATAAAAGGACTCCTTACTTATATCGTTGAGTTTCACCAAAACTAACATGTACTCACAATTATTTGTGTACCTTACCCCTTTAGTATCGATAAGTAACACCTCGCTATGGCGGAAAACTATTACTAAGATCGATGAAGAAAGGATATCCAAGTAAGTGTTATTTTGGCATGGCACCTTTTAACTCAATTTTTAAGTTTGGAACTTAAGGCTCTTACTATGTTGGTTAGATTTTAAGTGAACTAAAATCCTTAATCATGCAACATAATCAAGCTTTGATCTCATGCATATTTAAGACATTTTTAAAAGCAATAAATAACTTAAAACATGCATAAGATAAATGTGATCTAGTATGGCCCGACTTCATCTTGAAGCTTCAACTTCAAAGTCTGTCTTGAAAATCTCCGTGGGAGGCACCATTTTCTTTAAATAGGATAAGCTATAATTAAACTAATTACAACTATTTGATGGTACGCAGACCATATTTGAATTGAAAAACAATTTTGGTACTTTAGACCAATTACATTCAAATTAATGGTACGCAGACCATATTTTCTATCCTATTTGGGCCATACTAGTCACTTCATAACCTGCAAAACAGTACATATACTATATATACCATTCACCCATTCATTATCATGAATGGCCCACATAGCTGGTTGGTTAAAACACGTTATGCATCACATAAATATTTGCAGCAATTAATCAAGGGCACCAATAATCTACCAATTATTCGTCCTTATTAATTCTCATCAAGTTGTTTAACCTTAAGGGATTTGTAGACCTAATCAAGAGTTTATGACTAAAAATGCTCCCACTTAAACCAATAAATTCATATGCTTTACTAATTTTAAACATAAAAATGTATTTCTAGTCTAACTGGAAACATACAAATTTAATTAAAATTTAAAGCTCATATAAATTTATAATCGAATCCATTAATTTAATTTATTTCAGTTGAATTAAACGAATTTAAATTAATTCAAGATTTAATTTTAGTAAAATAATTAGTATAAATAAAATTTATAATAATTATAATATTCAAAATTAAAATACAAGAAAACAATTTAAATTTCGAATTTTAAAATTAATTAAAATCGTTTCCAAACTGAAAATTAAAATTAAAATTTAAAACTCGATAATCGTAACATGACGAGCACTTGGGCTTGCGCCCAAGCCCCATCGATTGCACGACCATCGCTGGCCCATGGCACGTCATCGCAGCAGCCACGCGCAAACGCAGCAAGCCAAGCTACGCTTGCGCGCAGCCTACCCGCCCATCGCACCGCAGCAGCATCTATGTGCTCGCTCGCTTGCTCGCGCAAGCATGCGCTCGAGGCCACGCGTGTTAGCGCGCTGAGCTGCGATCGCTGGGCGACCAGCTCTCGCCCTCGCGCGCGCGTGCCTGTGCTTGTACTGTGCCATCGCTGCTCGCCCATCGCCCACATGCGCGCAGCACTCGAAACAAGGCAGGGTTGCTGCCTTGTGCTCGCGCGCCATCGCCTTACTCGCTGAATTCATACCGCATGGGCGACGAGCTCCCTTGCTCGTCGTCGCATGTTCGCACTATACAACACCCCTTAAGGGTAACACGTAGCGTCAATTGCTTTGTGCGAGCAAGTTTTATGAGCGAATTGCATAAAAATTAAAACTTTTATTTCCAAAATTAATGACAAATTAATAAATCATATTGATTTCATAATTTTAGGGCGAAAAATCGAAAATTTATTAATTAATTAATTTACGATTAACATGGATTCAAATCTAGGTCATAAAAATTTAAAATTAAACACAAATTAACAATTTTTATGGTGGTTTTTAATCATAGGTATCTAATTAAATTATTAATTAATTATGAAAATCAAATCAATTCAATTCTAAATTATTCGAATTTTCAACAAATTAATTATAATTACAAATTAGATTGCATAATTAACAAGGCTAGGCATTCAAACTTGTTAAACATATACAGTAGGTCAATCAAAAATTCAAGATTTATCAACAAGAATCGCAAATATTTAATTTAACATCTTAAATTTACAAACTTTTGCGTTCGAAAAACTAAAACCTCCGAAAAGTCATAGTTAGGCTTCGAATTTGAGAATTCTGGGTTCGGCCGAAAAACACTATTTTTGTCAAAATTTTAGAATGCCTTTTACATGCGGAATTGACACAAAAATCACTCGATTTGGATGAGTAACGAAGAAACTGCCGAAAAACTGCGTACATATAATTAAATAAACGCAATTTGCAATTAATTAACAATTACGAAAATTAATCACCCCTTTTAATTATTGCAAATTTGTAATATTTAACCATGTTTATGCAATTTAGATTATAAAAATAATAAGAGGCTCGTGATACCACTGTTAGGTTATGATACATATGACAAAACATAAATCATGCGGAAAAACCTTAATGCCAGGAAACATATTATTTACACATAATCATTTAGCATAATTAAGGAGCATACACTTTGTAGCGTGCCCTCCCTAGCTGCGCCCGAACCGAACAAGAACAAGTCTTTAGGACTCCAAATGTCGTCCCTCCGTAGATAGTCCACAGTACGTCCGGATCCGCCTCAAATTAGACCAACTAGAATCGCCCTTAAGGTTACTAGGAATTTCGGCTATTGTGTTTGCAAGTGTATGGCTGATTTTTCTTTCAAAAACTTACCCTTTGAATACTTCAATTGTATCTATAAATTATGACCCTAGTCACTTATTTATAGAGGCATGGAAAGGGAATTGGAATCCTAGTAGGATACGAATTAATTAAACTTAGAATCCTATAAGAACTCTAATTAATTAATTTATCCTTTTAGGAATAAGAATTTAATCATATACCAAATCCTAATAACTTTAGGAATCGTGCATGAACACAAACACACACACGCACGGCAGCCACGAGGGCCGCCCATGCGCGTGCGTGCGAGCAGCAGCCCACGCCACGAGGCCCACACAGCCGTGGCCTTGGCGCGCGTTGGGCCTGCCTTGCGGTGGGCCTGGGCGCTGCCTTGGCTGGGCGTGTGGCGCGCGTTTGGCTTGCTGGGCGATGGCCCGGCTTCGTGTTGGGCCTTCGTCCGGCAGGCCTCGTCCGATGCTTATTCGTACGATACGCTTCCGATTAAATTCCCGGTTCCGGATTTCATTTCCGATACGAACAATATTTAATATTTCCGATTCCGGAATTAATTTCCGTTTCGAACAAATATTTAATATTTCCGTTTCCGGAATTATTTTCCGATTCCGATAATATTTCCGATTCTGACAATATTTCCGTTTCCGGCAATATTTCCGATTCCGGCAATATTTCCATTTCCGATAATATTTTCCGATACGTACCATGTTTCCGTTTCCGGCAACATCTACGACTTGGATAATATTTATATTTCCGATACGATCCATATTTCCGTTTCCGGCAATATCATCGTTTCCGGAGTATTCATTTCTTGCTTGTGACGATCTCAGCTCCCACTGAAACCAAGATCCGTCGATTCCGAATATCCATAGATGGAGTATTTAATGCCATTAAATACTTGATCCGTTTACGTACTATTTGTATGACCCTACGGGTTCAGTCAAGAGTAAGCTGTGGATTAATATCATTAATTCCACTTGAACTGAAGCGGCCTCTAGCTAGGCATTCAGCTCACTTGATCTCACTGAATTATTAACTTGTTAATTAATACTGAACCGCATTTATTAGACTTAACATTGAATGCATACTTGGACTAAGGGCACTATTTCCTTCACTTCCTTCTTTAAGGACTTTCCTCGAAAGCAAAATCCAAGAAGCTGCATGGGTACAATCAAGATACGATGAGCTAGTCATGCTCGATGAGCGCCGGCTTCAAGCCGCTCACCATGTTCAAGTCTATCAGCGCCGAGTGGCCAGACATTTCAACAAAAGGGTCAGATGCCGAAACATCAAAGAAGGCGATCTTTTCCGGAAAGCGCTTTGCAAGAGTGTCATGAACCCAAAGGGAAAATTCAGACCCAACTGGGTCAGGCCATACATTATCAAAAAAATCCTTTCC
Organism: Spinacia oleracea; assembly: GCF_020520425.1. Classification (NCBI taxonomy): domain Eukaryota; kingdom Viridiplantae; phylum Streptophyta; class Magnoliopsida; order Caryophyllales; family Amaranthaceae; genus Spinacia; species Spinacia oleracea. Next base: position 41,977,450 of record NC_079488.1, read on the forward strand.
GGAGGAGTGGTCGAGTTAACGGATGTCGATGGGACCGAGTTCCATTCTTTGACGAACCTGGATCAACACAAGAAGTTCTATGTCTAAATTCAAAATTCAAGTTCAATGTTCAAAAATTTCTGTAAGTTAGAACTACGTTCGACCTGATTCCTTAACGGGACACATAGGCAACCTCATTTCGAGGACCGATCACTTTAATACAAAAAAAAAAAAATCAAAGTTTCCTCAATTAAGTGAATCCTAAAAAACAGATCAAACCAAATTCAAAATTCAATTGTTGTTGTTGACTTATTCCAAATGTGCAAATCAAATAAAAGCATGTTCGAGGGAAATTTGGCACAACTTCCAAATAACTGTTATTTTGGCTCTAAAGCCTCAATCCAAGCTAATTCGATTACAAGGTTGGGATCCAGTGAAGAAAACTTATTCAAAGCCTTTTCACTTCCACTAATCATATTTCCAAAACATATTTTCTAAACACACTCTAAGACACATCTCCTAAAAGTACAATTTCAAACACATCAAGCCTACAAAGATCTGGGGTTGGGCGACTATTCTCTTGAGTCCTAGAACCTTGAGTACTATCCCCTTTCCCTTCTTGCAATCATTCATCCATCTTCCCCTTGCCCAATCGGCGGGAGAAGGAACTACGAAATCTTCCAAGGCGGGACGATCACGAGCCTCCTCTAAACCCCGAACGGTCAAGCATCGAACGGACCACGCTCTCATATCCCTCCCCATAAGCTGTTGATGTAGGATGTATAGCTGTAGAACCTCTGGCTCCCACAGGCTAGGAGAAAGAAACGTCCCTTTGGCTTGGACCTTTCATCCATACAATATACCCCGCAGACAGAGTAACAGGCTCAGGTGGGAATTGAATGCTCAAGAATTGTTTGGCAACCCAATACCTCCTCCATCGTGTAAGACGGTCAATGTTCAGTACAACGGGCTTCGGATGCTCTATAGCACAATTCAGAATCTCTTTCCTCAAGCCATAGTGTCTCATCACTCGAGCACGAGAGTAGAAGACCAACATAGAAAGGCTAGGCACCCTCATAGCAGTAGAGCCACGTACATGTCTCATGGAAGCAATTCCCCACCACGGAATTACCCACCTGGTGGAAGATCCAATCCCTGAGAGTGCGCAGCGCCACTCATCCAAAGAAAGCCGACCATACAACATGGGCCACACGGTGAACCCCTTTCTATTATAGCTTGCCATGTTCTCTGGTGGTGCCACCAACATGAGTCTCTCCATAAGACAGACCTTGGAGAAAGTACAAGAAAGCAATTCAATATTCAATGTTCTAAATACAAATGAAAATTTCAATATACAAGAAACTCCAGATCCTTACTTGGAGTAACGCCGGGCTTCCCGAAGGCATGGAAGAGGGGTCCGACTTCAACATATCCAGACCTAGCAGTGTCTTGCCAATCACAAGCGGCATTGGGTCTCTACCACAAGAAACCTGCTCCACAATCTCTATTATGGAGGCATCACCATTGCCAAACCCATGCTTCGAAAAGAGGAAGCGAGAAAAGATACAAAAACTCAAAGCCCTCGAGCGGTAGACCTTGGGGATGTCCACTCTAGCAAAATGGGTTATAAAAAGGGATAAGTCCACCCCTCTCCCATACACAACAACACTCAAAAGTCGGGGCTTAAGGCCCAAATACCTCTCAAAATTTGAAAAAAAAAAAGTGTTCTTCAACACTAGGAAGACAAGGCTCTATCATAAGGGGCCAGCCCGATAGCACTAAACTCTTCAGGGAGGGGACATACCTTGTTGTTGCCAAAGTGAAAAACGTGGAGCACCGGATCCCAACCCTCCAAAGCCGCATGGACGAAGTGCAAATCAAGTTTCACGAACCGGAAGGAGAGGAGCACCCCAAGATGCATGGCATCTAGCTCCCTCTTCTCTAGTTTGCCTAGCGAACCTAGCCACGAGTTCAAGGCATTTTCAAAAGACACGGCCATTTGCTTTATTTTTATGAAGAAGTAGAGGGTAAAGCAGAACAGAGCAGAAGGGGTGCAATGAAAATGATTCGAGAACCCTCTATTTATACAAGAACCAACACTTATGTCTCTACTTGGAAGTACCACCAGCGCTGGGCGCAAAGCCTGCGCAAGACCTTCCAGAAGGACTAGCCCAACGTCCCACTTTATGGAATTAAGTACACCCCTCTTCATGGCATTTTACAACCGGATCAGCTTCAATGATTTGTGCCGAATATTCCAAAAAGCCGCTAGTTGCACAAATTCAAGCTATTCGAATCAGCACCCGGGTCAATTTCGGGTTACTTGTTCAAATTTCAAGCATTCTAGTCCTAGATCGGCGTCTTAAGTCGAGTCCTCATATGCATAAGCAAAAGTTGAATCTACTTTGACATGCGCTTTCTCTAACGAAAAAACCTCAGTCAAAGTGGGGGCTTATATATACTGTAATAGCCTCGTTTTTAAGCCACTTTGAATTAAACAATAATGATATTTTATTAGCTTAATTACCTTTATAAAACTATATTTGTGAAATTATGGGTTTATGATTGACTATTATTTTTTATTATGTGTTGTTAATAAGTAGAAGAAAATCAGATTTTTGGTATAATTGAAATTACTATATTGCCCTCAATATGAAACTCATTTTTCTTTCTCATCCTTCCATGTGTGTCATTTTAAGAGGCATTCCACCTCTTTGATTTGCTGTCATCTCCTCCATTATCCATATTTAGTGAGGCAAATTCTTAATTTGTCAACCCAATTAGAAGACCCAAAAAAACTCATCTCATCTTCTTCCTCCTCTAGCTGGCATTTCTCAAAGGTCGGTTTTGTTTGATCAACTTCATCCATCATACGCTCATTTTTAGCCAATTCTTCCTTCATGAAAATTTTAGCCCTTGAAAAATTAACCAGTTTTGGTTCAAGAATCACTCAATTTGGAGCATTATTCTAGGAGATAATCCCTTCTGAAACCGAGTGTTGCTGCTGTTGTTGTGATGTCAGCACCAGATTCTTCTTCTCTTGTTTCAACAACCTTCTGATCATTTTGAGGTTATGTTATCTGAAAAGGAATTGTATATCGCTTTGACCTAATGAACTTAGGCTCAAGAATTACTAAAATTGGAACTCTGAGCTAGGAGATACGACCTTCTGAAGCTGACAGTTGCTGATGTCAACGTGTTGTTGCTCTTCTTCCTTGTCACTTCTCACTTCCCCAACTTCTTAGTTGCGTTGTTTACTTCTAAAGGGCAAGTTCAAGATAAAATCTATGGTCAAGATTATGGGTTATCGGTGGAGATTAAAGCACGGGGATGTGTTTGGGAAGATTGAATTTATATTAAAGCGATTGATGGTGATTGTGAAATGAGATTCTTGGAGGATAGGTGTGACAATTGAAGGTACACATTGTCCATCCACCTTTATAAAATTTTATTACTTGTGTTTCCTAGATTTTAAGAATTATGTGAATTATGTGATTTACATTTAAGAATAAGACTTTTGAATTAATTTCAAGTGTTATGTTATTATGATTTGAAAATTGTGATTTCGTAAAAGTATGTGTGATTTTTATATTATTAGCATTTCAATGAACTCAATGATTGGGTTTTGAATCGAAATATTTTGATTGATTTGAACATGAGACTTGTGACCATGCGGTTGTGAGATTTGTGAGTTTGATGGTGACACTTGTGAAAGTTGGTTGTGTGTTTGGGTATACGATTGATGTAAAATTTTGTTAAAAATAGTTATCCTTACTGGAAAAAGGATATGGGTTGTAGCGATTTCAGACTCTTACAACTTGGGCAAGCTTGTGCTAGTGTAATTATATTCGTTGGTGTAGACACCTACTTTTGCCCTCGTTCCCGCAAGGGAAAGGTTCGATGATGAAAGCACAAAAACTCCACTTGACAACGCATCTCCTATAAAATAAACGAATCTCGATTCCCTATTTCATTTCACCCGAAACCTGCTATTTATGGAAACCTGCTAAAAATAGTAACTGTCGTAAAAGGTAGCTTCTAAAAGTGGCAAATCATAAAAGATAGAAACCTGTCAGAATTAGGTGTTGCATTCCAACATAAATCCTAAATGAGATAGAAAACCGCGAGAATCCTATTCCTAATAGGATTCAGAAATAAGAGTTACGTATTAATTTAAATCCTAACGAGCCTAGAGTTCGTAACGGGCCCAGACGCATTCCGTCACAAATTGATACGCGCTAAAAGACTAAATTAATCTCAAACTCTACGGATTTTAGAATCCGAATCTGACTAAACAAAAACTGCCCAGACCCTATTTTCAACGCCTGGCTTTGGGCGCCGAAATCTTCGGCGCTGACAGGCTAAATCGTACTCCTATCAAAGATAAACCTAACGTTCACCAACTAAAAATATAGCAAGGGAAGCAGGGATCGTATCCACAGAGAAACAGGCGTTCTTTCTACTATTAAATTATTAATCTAGACTACTGGTAACAAGAGTTTGGATTGGGTTGTGTATTAAACTAAAGCAAATAATCAAATCGGAAAATAACAATATTAAAGGAATCTAGGGCAGCAGTTCACCATAAATGCAGACCGGGATTGGACAACGAACAATGACAATCAATTAACAATCATAACTAGGAAAACATGCATCTCTCGAATCTTATGAATTCCTTAGGATAGAACAACTAGCGGGCTCTCGCTACGTACTAGAAATAATTCCTATCTAATAGCCACAGACCAAAAACATCAGATTTATACCTCTCGGCGCATAATCCAAGGTTAATCAAACTCAAATCAAAATAGTCCGGCCGAACAGAATTGACGAGCAATAATAATAAGCTATAGAAATTATAATCAATCAATCAATAATCAAGCCCACATATAATCCCAATCATGCATTCATGGATCCCCTAAACCCTAGAAACTAAACTACTCACTCATGATAATAAATAACAAAGCAATTAGCATAATGGAAAACATGATTAAAGCAACAAAATAAATTAAGGTAGGAAATAATACCGAATTGAAGAACAAATAAAATAATAAAGTTTGGATCTTTACTTGAAATTAAAAACTAAGTATTTGAATAATTGGAGAGAAAACTAGAAATAAACTAAGTATTGAGAACTAGAATAAAAGATGTCACTAAAAATATAAGGGGCTAGTATTTATAGTTTGCCCAAAATAGAGCCCAAAATCGGAAATAAAATCTCGCGAAATACGCTGGAGGTTGGCGTGGCCCGATCGGGCGACGCTTCGCCCGATCGGGCGATGTGCTCGATAGTCGGCCCGATCGGGCGAAATTCCGCCCGATCGGGCGGTTGCAAAATGCCCAGAACAACGCCCAGAATGACCGCCCGATCCGGATCGGGCGAAGCCCGCCCGATCGGGCGAAGCCCGCCCGATCGGGCGCGTGTTGAAACTGCACGATCCTCTATCTTCAAAACGTCATATCTCCTTCGTTATTCGTCGGAATTAGACGAGTGACCACTTGTTGGAAAGATATTGAAGTCTATAATCCAACCCAATTGGAATTACATCATTTGGAGTTGTAGAACTTGAGTTATGCGTAAAATAGTGGACTATAGTCATTTTTGTACTTCCTTCGTTATTCGCTTTGCTTCAAAACTCTTCAAACTTAATGTGTGTGCTCTCGAAAGTACATAATCTCTTTTATTGATTCAAATGAGTAGGAAATGCACAAAAATATACTAATTCCTACAATGATGAACCTGAAACTACAAACACACTACAAGGAGCACATTAGTACTAAAAATCGCTCCGAAGAGCTCATTTGAGATCAAAACGTACTAAGGGACGGGGGTAAAAACTCTACATAAAACACACATATCAGGCGCCCAGGCCTGGGCGCTGAAAATACCTGGGTACGTCTATTTTCCTAATTCTTTGCAGATTAGAACTCTGCAATTCTATCTTTCCACGAACTCTTCCCTATAAATAGGCCCCTAGTTTCGACGTGAAACAACACACAATAACACATAATATACTCTGAGTATTGACTCTAAACCCCTTAGCCTAAGCCTCTCGCTGCGAAACTGTTCACGCGTTCTGTCGCAATCGATCCATAAATCGAACATAACGTATCCTGTCCCATAATCGAGATTCGTTAAATAAAAAGGAGAAATAGCAAAGTCAAAGTGGTTAGTTTTCTGAGAACCGTGACGCACCTCTCAAGGGTGCGTCGTAATGTGTCCCTTTTCGATGATTTAACTGCTTTCCTCACCCTCTTTATGAACTGTTAAACTAACCTAATATGATTGTTCTATCACGCCTAACAAATATAATATTTTTGGGAAATCGGATTATCATGCTAGGTCCCTTAATGCTATTTAAATCAGATAATCACGATCGAATTAGTATTATATGTTGCATATTGCTAAAATCAATTCAGATTAGTTTAATAGTTAACGCATGTCCCTTCAATTATTTATGCTGAGCTAGTAAGGATATCCTGCCTCTGGAGTTATCGACGAGCGAATTACTCCTCTCGGTAGTTACAGTCCCCCGAACCCTCAATTTCTACCTTGCGGGTGTATATTGAGAGATCCCCACACCAGGGATCACAAGGGAACCTACGGCCGTCGTGGTCAAACATAATTGCACTCCCTTTATGTCACGATAACCGGGTTTTGTCAGTTTTTCTCATTGTCGTTAAAAACTGAATGGCGACTCCTATATTACTAGTCAATTGGGTGTATACTCACAGGAAATCCAATTACACTTGATTGAATAAAAATAATCATCACACCCACGAGGGACAGGTCACGCATTAGCCTCGCGCTTTTTCGACCCCCTCACAGTTGGTATGTTTTGAGAAACAGTGTTACGGAATTTTTAAGTATTCAAGCTATAGGTATGGCAAATTTTGAAATAACGCACATGATTAGATAATCATGAGTACAATTACTATATATTAATCTATGGTTGGGATAAATAAGTTTTGGCAAAAACTACCAGTCGAATCATATGCGTGTACTTATTCAGGGTAAACTTCTTTAATTTTCTACTCCTTGTTCCTCTCGAACTATTGTTTGAGCCATATGATTTATAAGAACTTCTATAAACTATTTTATAAGATGATTATTTTCTTTCCGTGTGCTAGATTTAATTAAGTAAAGAATTATGAATTATCGATAAATGAAAAACGCTGATTTCACGATCACTCCTAGTTATTGATTTATTTATTTATAACTCGTGATGTAATTATGATATAAGCTTTTTGAAATGAGTTTTATGATTTGATATACCAGTTTTGGTACCAAAAGAAAAAAATAATAATAAATTATTTAATCATTTAAAAAGTCTAATTTTGAGCGGCCCATTATATTATGCTTATTTTAGTTAATTATGTTGTTTTTCCAAGTTAATCTGTATGGTCTATTCGTTATCGAGTTTTGAAGATCAATTAAATATGTTAAGATATTATATATTTCAAACTTTTGATTAAAAAGTTATTTAATTGGAGGAGTCAATATGATTTCCTGTAAAGAGTGTGTTCGAATTGAAAGATTAAGAACAATTTTTTTTAAACTATGTATATTTTGATACGATTAGATTGTGTGTTTATACATCGTTTTATACTATATTCTTAATGAAAGTTATTTTTTTAAAAGAGTTATAGTGTTGGGTAGGTAACCACATACGATCAAGAGTAAATCAAATTGACTAGTCTTAATTGAGCTATTAAGCTAACTTGGGTATAACTTATATGCATCTGGAGTTACTTGTAAGTGAGATCTCGGGTTATCCTACTCAAGGTTATTAAGGTTTCAAATTATAATAAGGGATTGAGTTTATTATAGTACTCTGACTATTGGTTGGAGTAATTTGAAAGGGTGATCTTTGTGCTGCAAACTAAATATGTGCGTTTTGGGGTCAAGAATATATCAGTGGATTAATATAGAGGTTATTATTTTGAATTCGTGGGTATGACTCTTGAAAGCGTAAGGATTTCAGCTATACCTTGGATTTTAACTATATGCGAGTGCTTTCAAGCGAACTGAATTACATATAGGTGTTGAGGTTATCTTGTTTTCAAGATCTATGTATACAAATTTTGTGAAAAGCTTTGGATAAGCTATTATGATTTTTAAGCAAATATTTTGGATGGATTTGTCAATTTGAATAAGTATCAATGTGACAACATTTTCAACTGTGTTTAATTGTGTTAATTCAGATATGATTTGGTTTGTTATACAAGCCTTTGAAGAAGTACGTTTATTATTTCTTAAATTTATAAAATAAGTTTTCACATGTGTTTTAGTGGGGAAGAAGCCGTTAATAACGGTTATGAACAACACTTGTGTATTTGTGTGTGATCTGTGTAAATGCACATATGTGCATCTGTGTAAATGTACATATGTACATCTGTGTTGGGACATGTCCTAAAAAGTCTTGCAAGCATGTGTGAAAAGGTGGGTGACGACCCCTAAAAGTTTGGAGATAGTGGTTATTCAACCCGTCTCTATTCGTGTTCTCTTCCCCTAGTTAGTTACGTTTATAAGCTCTAAAGACAAAATGTGTTCGAAATTGCTAGAATAAGCAAATAATGTGAAAGAATTAGTGTGTTTATGTGCTTTGAAATATCAAACATATATTGTTTGCAAAATTCGAAGTGTGATTTTGATACGTTATTTATCATTTGCAAGAAGTATTTTTAGAAAAGTTAAAGTTTTTGAGTATCAATATCTTATAGTTACTCTTTTGATAAGGTTATACTAGCCTAATGATACTATTTCAAAAATAAATTATCAAGATCGGTGCGAATTGGAGTTTCAATGTCTTCAATAGAATATGTATGTGTTTTGGTATGAGAGATTCAGTATGAAGAATCCTTAGTGGCTATTATGGTTCGAAATGCGTTTGTACTTAGATTAGGTTTATAATTAAAATCATGAGAAACAATTTGAGTCCATGATGGATATTTTGAAGTATATATTAAGGTTTCATTATGCTAAATAGTGGATTTGAAACCTTCTTCTGATATGAACATCTTTTTCACACCTAGTGAATGAGTCTGAAGCCTTTGCTTAATTACTTAATCAATTATGAATATTACAGTTATGATTCGAAGAATTTATGTGAAATGATTTAAGTTCTTGAAATTTGGTTACTGAGCTTGGTTTGAAATATGAGTTCTGATCGTTTCAAATCAGTTTTACCTTACAAATAAATAAATGACGATATCATGTTTTAAGCCACCAAAATGAGTTTCAGGTTGGACAGTGTGTACTCAGTCTCCCTGATTTTGTTCTTTGAACCTGTCCTGGTGGGGGCAGATTCTCTTTCTAATGGTTTTGCAGGAATTGAGTAAGCTCGGATGTAGATCAAGGTATGGATTGAGGAAGAAATTATTCTGCTAAAATATTGTGGAATCATCAAGGGACGTGATAGGTTGAAACTTCTTGTGTATTCAAAGTTTATTATGAGAGTTAATTCCGGTTTAGTATTATATATTAAACTCTAATATGTAGTTAGTGTGAAAAAAAAATTCTAAATAGCAGCTCGAAAGTGCGGGCTGTTACATATACACCCGAAAAAATGGGAATTTTTTTTTTCATTTTGCATGCATGCATATAGCCACAAATTTCAAAAATGCAAACACAACGCGTACAAAATTCAATTCAAACCTTGCAAAAAACACACACAGCAAAAATTCAAACCATACAAATTCAAACCATACCAATTCAAACCGTACAAATATAAATTTCAAATACAAACCATACAAACCCAAATACAAAATACAACCTACAAATATCCATACAAAAACCCATATACAAAAGCCTATCCGAACCAAAGTTAGGACTTGCTACCATGCAGGATCAATCCGAGTCATCCTCAATCACAGGTTCCTTGCCCCTATTCCGACTCATGTACCGCTCTAGATCCTAGTCAAGCTCTGTACCGGGAGTAACTGGCTCCTGCTCTGAAATACGAAGGGTACTGGAAAACCGTTGAGGTCCCTGCTAATGGGAAGGGAATTGATAGGACTGATGAGCCGCAGCAAGTCGATGCTGCATATCCATATCCTAAAACTGGCGCATCCTCTCATACTCATGCCACTAAGCCTAAGACGCAGCACCATAGCCAGGTCCCCAGGGCTGAGAACTGCTCGCTCCCAAGTGACCGCCAGGAAGAGTCATGAAAGGCATCTGACCGCCTGTATCTCCAAAGGAATACGAATACTTGTTTGGCTGAGTAGAAGAAGAGGGAATGTCCCTCCGATCAACATCTGAGTACCTCTGACGAGTCTCAGCACTAGAGTCTTGACCCCGACCCAAGCTCCGCCTGGTCTGCTCCATCGAGACGTCGGCTTGAGGAGCCCTATCATCTCTACAGCCCCGACGCCGCTTCTATACAAAGTTCAAAATTCAAGCATCAGATATTCATGTACAAGTTCCAAGATACAAACATCACAGAGTTAGCAAACTCACTGCTCGGTCTTGACCAACAAGCGTCCTGGTCAGCTTGATGCAATGCTTCTTCAAAGAATCAATTATGAGCATCCAGCGGTGCACTCTCGCTCGAGGCGCCTGCATACATACAAAATTCAAAATGAATTTCTACATACAAGACTACAACCAATTTTAAGAGGTACAAAAGCATCACAGCTGCGTAATGCTCCGGAAGAGCATTGGCCGCCATCCGATCTGAGCGAGAGGCCATCGAGACACTAAGATCCACCTGCTCTCCATCCGAGCCCACATAGCGGAGGACCCTGTCAGCATAAGGGACATCCTCCGGGTCGACCTCCTCGACCTACAAGCACACATACAAGATTCAATTATACAAGAGTAGAAGAATACAAAATACAAGAATACAAGATTCAAATCTAAACCTTACCGGTGGCACAAAGCAGACTGCTAAAGCAAGCCTCGACAGGAAGTCTCCATAGCTAGCACCCTTGTCTACAATGGAATCACCACCTGCGTCCATGGCTTCCACATAAACCCGAGCAACATCAACAGCCTTCAGCAACATGGACTCCGGAGGGTCCAAAGGAACAAGCCTACCTCTAGTACTGTGCTGGAGAGTCACTCGCTCGCTCAGATACCACATGGGGCGATAAATCCCCGGGATCAGCACCCGTCGCCCAGACAAGAAATAGGCTCGCACAGCCGAAGGGGGCAATGGCGAGGCAGAAAAAGGGCGCCAACACACCTACAGGGCAGGCAGCTCAGTCAATATACAGAATACAATTTGGAAAAATTCATACAAAATGCAAACACACCTCCTCGAAAGATAGGATCCGCAAAGCTCTGCGGAAGGTCTCCAAAGTCACCTTCCTACGCTCCGCTCCTTCCTAAGAGGCAGCAAACGGGTAAGCCGCAACTCTAGGGCGAGTAGGCCCCAAGCCAGGAAAATGCTCATACGCCCAAATCTTCAAAAGCAAACAAGATGCCAGTCAGTCTTATGCATACAAAATACAACATACAAGTACAAAATACAAGATTCGAGGAGTTCCAAATACCTCCAGCACTCTCCACAGGGTGGCTATGCCCATCGAGCTCTCCGGGGCAGTCCTCGATGCATTCTTCATCTCGTACGAAAGGTGGCTATATGCCAAGCTACCCTAGCCTAAGCCTAAGCCAGCCCTCAAGTCCCTCAAAGATGTGAATTGTTGAATAAAAATCAAGAAGTGTTCATCCATTAGGTTCGGACTGTCAGAAAACATTAACCAAACTTATTAGACTAGCCAAGTATTCTCGATAAAAGAAAGGGACCAAATGTAGACTACATAGAAGCCTTGTAAGATTTTCTGACAAATTAAACCAGTTTGGAAATTCTGAAATAGATTCAAGTATCTCCAAATCCAAATCTAAATCTCAGCATAACTTCTAGCTATGAAAAGCATGATTTTAGTTCCACAAAAGTTGAACCGAAGAATGAGGCTGGAATACACGACATACAACTGTAGTTTCTAAACAAACCTAGAGCACGAGACAAAAACTAAAACACTCAGATAATTAATTAACAGCAACCATCAGCTGTACTAAAACTAAACTACAAATCCTGATTAGTCCTAAATAATAAACCAGTAATCCAAAGCTAATGTGAAGCTGCTGCCCTATATCTCAAGCCTTAAACAACACCGACAGATGAACCAGTAATACAGATGTGAGTGAAAAAAATAAATAACTAAACTATTGAACTAGATGAACCTGCAGCCCCTATATCTCAAGCCTTAAACAACACCGACAACATTAATTGCCAAGATTATGTCAAGCAATCGAGTAGAAGCAAGTATGCTCACTCAACATGTTGCCCAAACATCAAAAGAATCATTGGACCATGATTATGCCAGCTCAACAGAAAAACTAGCTAACATATTTCTAAGCAGCTCAACAGAAACCAGAGGCAAAATGAATCGAAAATAACCCCAAACCTTCCCAACTTCTACAAAATCACACTAAATCAAGTAGAAACCAACGACCGAGCAGTTTAAAATTTCAAAAAATAAAGGCAGTAGGTAAAGAAAAATGAAAAAAAAAACATAATTTTAGCACTTACCATTGTGTCCTCCCATAATTTACTCCTTACACCTTGACTAACACTTGGCCAATCCCAATTAATATTCAACTTGCGACTACACAAACCGATCTGTTGACCATACTTCAATCTCCATTTGCCGGTTGGATGCAAAAGGCTGTCAAATTGAAGGAACATGGGCCCGGTCTTTCCTAGCCCTTTTGTCGGACCGCTAGCTTTTCCTGATCCCCTTCCCCTACCCTTGTCTTTCTTGCTACCTGACTCCTCTGTAGGATGATTAGCATTAACTCCGAGAAGGGCGGCAACATCAGCCATCTCCTCAAACTGATCAAGTCGACGCAAATACTCGTCATTAGCTATATTTTCTGGTTCACCTTGGTCTTTCTCGTTCAAGGCATCATAGTCCTCATCTTTTTCTAGCATATCTTCATCACATTCATCCCGAGCCATAGCTTCTGCAAAATTTGAATCTTTCAACTTTAGTACAAGAGCGGAACTAGTACAAACAAACAGAATACATAGAACAATACAGAATTGAAAAAAAAAATAGGTACTTCAAATAAGAAATCAAACAACTAAAAAACACGAGAAATATATCTACACAATACCTAAATAATTATCAAGGTTCATCAACAGTTATGCCTTTTGTATGATCTAAGCGCATATAATTGGTATCATTATCCGTTCCATCAAGCACATCGCTCTCTGAAATTGAGAATAGTGGTGAGTCATCAAACTGATCGTACTCTTCTTCATCATCGACATCACCAACACCAAGAATATATCTCTTCCCTTTAACAACAACAGACCAATCATGATCCACATTGTCTCTTATGTAGAAAACTTTCTTTGCTTGGGATGCAAATGTGAATGGCTCTGAAGTGTCGCACAACCGTGTCATATTGTCTATAGTCATATTATTGTCATCAAGCTTAACACCGCGTCGACTATTCTCTGCCCACTTGCATTGAAAAAGCGGTATCTTTATTTTCCCACTATAATCAAGCTCCCATGCATATTTCCTGAATGACCCCATAATACTGATGGGTTGCATCAACAAGATTCTTATCTTTAGCACTTGCATAATCTCTAGAAGATGCAACCATTGTAACACCACTATTTTGCGTATACCTTGACTTTTTGTCTTGACGTAGAGTATGGAAGGTATATCCATTGATGTCATATCCTTCATATGAGTGCAAAGTATCTTGTGGACCATATGCTAGCCATTTTATCGTATTGGAGATTTTGTGGCCTTTAACATCTAACTCATCAATAACTTTATCACGAAACCAATCAGTAAAAGTGCGATTATGTTCCAACACCAAAGAACGTTCTGCTTTAGTCGGATTTCGAGCTTTTAACTCTTGCATATGCTTTTCCAAGTACGGACTAATCTCTGTGAGTTGGTTAAGCACAAATACGTGGGCTTGGATCTGTTTCTCTAATGGAACACTGATCTCTTTAGCACCAATTGTGCCTTTGCCTTCAAGTCTACCCTCGTGTCGGGATTTAGGAAGTCCGATTGGTTCAGCTCTAGACATATATTCAGCAATAAACGCACCAATCTCCGCCGACACAGTTCCTTGAATCATACTAGCTTCAGGTCGTGCGAGATTCCTCACCTTTCTCTGCATGCACCCCATATGCCTTTCAAAAGGATAAGCCCATCTCATGAACACTGGACCACAAAGCTTGATTTCTCGAACAAGATGGATAACTAAATGAACCATTATGCCGAAAAACGAAGGCGGAAAGTACATCTCAAACTGGCACAGTGTTACAACTACATTAGCTTGTAGTTTGTCTAATTCCTCCGGATCAAGTACCTTATTGCATATTGTATTGAAAAACGAACAAAGTCTCGTGATGGCATTTCTTACATGCTTAGGCAAAATCCCACGAATTGCAATGGGCAAGAATACTTGCATCATGACATGACAATCATGGGACTTCATCGCATGTAATTTCAATTCGGTCATACACACAAGCTTTCTTATATTCGATGAGTAACCCTTAGGAACTTTAGTTCCATAAAGACACTCCGGAAATATTCTTTTCTCAGCTTTAGACAATGTGTAGCAAGCAGGGGGTAAATAATAAGACTTACCTTTCCCCTTTCTGGCCTTTTCCTTAAGCTTTGTCCACAAATGAGGTCGAATATTCAGGTGTTGCATATCTCTCCGCACCTTAATGCCATCCTTAGATTTCTTATCCATGTTCAACAATGTACCCAAAATGGCCTCACACACATTTTTTTCTATGTGCATTACATCGAGACAATGTCTAACTGACAGATGCTTCCAATATTCTAGTTTCCAAAAGGCAGACTCCTTCTTCCAAATTCCATCTTCTTTATTTTTCCCAGATTTTCCAAAAACCGTCTCTATGCCTTTAACACGGTTGTAAACCTCTCTTCCAGATGACGGTCTACGAAATATACGTTCTTCCACTTGGCCATCAAATAGAGTTTTCTTCTTTCGATAAGGATGAAACCTATTTAGCCACTTTCGATGAACTGGATACACATGTTTTCTAGAATTTGGCAACCAGGTTGATTCCATATCATCTTCACAAACTGGGCATGGTTTTTTTCCCTTTACCTTATACCCTGACAAGTTACCATAAGCCGGGTAGTCATTGATGGTACAAAATAACATTGCACGCAACGTGAAAATCTCATCACCATACGCATCAAAAACAGAAATACCTTCATCCTACATTTTTTTCAAATCATCAATGAGCGGAGCAAGATATACATCAATATCGTTTCCTGGTTGTTTCGGCCCTTGTATAAGTAGGGATAACATAATATTCTTTGACTTCATGCACAACCAAGGAGGCAAATTATAACTTACTAACAAAACAGGCCATGTGCTGTGTTGACTGCTTAGACTACCAAATGGGTTCATTCGTCTGTAGAAAGCGCAAGCCTAAGATTCCTATCTTCTTTGTCGAATTCTGGAAATTCTTCATTAATATCTTTCCATTGAGGAGAATCTGCCGGATGTCTAAGCAACCCATCTTTCTTCCTCTTATATGCATGCCACCTCAAATTCTTTGCCTCCTCCTTTATTGAAAACAGTCGTCTAAACCTTGGTATTATTGGGAGATACCAAAGCAGTTTAGCAGAGGGACCTTCTTGCCTTCCCCAGGCATAACTCCATCTGGGAGCTTGTAACGAGACTTACCACACCGAGGACATTTATCTAAATCAGAAAACTCTTTTCGATACAAAATACAATCATTTGGACAAGCATCTATTTTCTCATATGCTAATCCAAAAGGACACATCAACTTGTTGGCATAATAAGTCGACTTAGGCAACACATTCCCTTCGGGAAACATGTCCTCTAATGCCTTCAAAAATTGTGAAAATATTGCGTCAGTCACACCGCCCTTAGTTTTCAGGTTAGTCAACACTGCCACAGCCGACAACTGAGTGTACTTGGTATATCCAGGATACAAAGGTTTCTCAGCAGCTTCTGACAAACGTTCAAATAAATGAGGCTCGTCTTGAATTGCCTCCATCATCTCATCTATATAATCCTCCTCAATATCATCATCCACGTCTTCTTCACATTCATCATCTTCCTCCAAAAACATATCCTCGTTCCGAACAATAGGTTCCGTGTGTACATGATGGTCAATAATTGTATTTTCACTAGAATTTCCCTTATATCCTCCGATCTCACCATGCCATATTCACACGTGATATTGTTGCCTAAACCCACGACGAATAACATGGTCCCTTAATGTTTTGATACTACTAACCCTACTCACATTTTCACAATCGACGCATGGACAATAAAACCCATTGTTTTGTACGTTTTCTTGATGCTCCAAAGCACATCTACAAAACTCCTCTACCCCGTTCAGGAACTCCAACGAAGTTCGCTTCTCATACATCCAACTTCGATCCATACCTTCTATTTCACCGGCTAAAGTCATGATAAAACCAAACCGTCAACACATTAATTAACACATAGCAACTCACATTGAAATTGTTGTGACACTTTGTTTACATGCTTAACTGAATTTCGCGAAACATAGCTGAACTATAAAAAACAGAAAACTCAACAACAACAACAACAACAACAGCAACAAGAGCAAGCAACAACAAGCAGATCAACAACAACAACAACTATTAAGCACATCAGAACTAGCTAAATAGCAAATCAGAGAACAACCTAAGCAAACCCAAGAACGAATCACAGTGAAGTCTTAAATTAAGTGATAGCATAACATGGTCCCAAGAACGAATTCAGTCCACGTGGACACACTACCTAGCATGACGCGTATCTAATTCAACCCTAAACTAACCTAGCATGAAACGAATTTAATTTCAGGCAGCAACATTGTTTCTGAAAACGGGACTAAACATAGCAGAACAAGAATATAAGGTTGCAACAACCTCCATGTTTTTTCAGACCACAACACATCAATAAGTATAATTTAAAAATTTACCTTCCGAATTATCTTCTAGCACTTGAGGTTGCAACAGCCTCCCTTATTTCTGCACTCTTTTCAAACCAAACCCACAAAATATAAATAAAAATTCAAAAACTAAAATAAAACTCAGACAATTTAGTAAAATTTCAGCAAGAAAAAATAGGTCTTACTAGAATAAAACTCTCAAATTTTTTGCTCTTCTTTCTTCGAAGCACCTCACCTAAATATCAAATTTGCAACATAAATTAGACATACGAAATTATGCCAGCTCAAATTCAAAATTACGCATAAAACTAGGCTTTACAGTTCAATTTTGCATAAAATTATGCATAAAACATCCGAAATTATGCATAAAACATTCGAAATTATGTAAAGAACATTCAAAATTATGCCAGCTCAAACTCTGAGCCATTTTAATTAGGGTTTACAGTACATCAGGAGAGAACAGAGGAGAGGAGAGAGCAAGAGAGAAATAATTCGATAATTCAAACCCAATTAAAGTAATTTGAGAGACTAAAACTAGGAGAATGGAGTAATTGAACGAAAATACGGCGGAGTGACGGCGATGGAGCATAATTTACCTTAAATATGAACGACGGCGGTGGAGATGAGTTCGAAGGAAAGACAGTGACGACGGCGGTGGCGATGGGGCTTCACTTTCCCGGCGAAATTCGATGGTGAAGAAACTTTGAGGTGAGTCAGTCCCAGTAGTTTGAAGGAAGAAGAAGTTTTGTGAAACGCCGACAAGGAAAAGAAAAAGAAAGAAGTATGTGCGCGGGGGAATTTTTGTTTTATGTTTCTGTGTGAGAGACATAAACTTTGCGGCGTTAATCATGCAGACGCCGCAAAATCTGGAGTTTTGAGGCGTTGCTTCCCAATAACGCTTCCAAACAATATTCTTTCACGTAATTTGTCCATTTTGTCATTTAGTCAGAGGCGTTTTGTCATTAACGTAGCTAAGTCGTGGCAGCAAATTAATATTTTTCTACTAGTGAAGTACAATGACATGTCATCAAATTTGGGCCACATGTACGGTATTATTGTATTTTCATAACACATCAACAACTACATAATATACAGTCAACATGTCGCAATATACAATAAGCTTCTACTATTAAACAATCAATTACTTACCAATAAACAATATTGCATTTGAGTAATTCATCAGCAATCATAAAATTTACAGTCAACGATAAGCGGTATACAATCAACACCGAGTAATATGCAGTCAATAACTACAAATATACACAGTCAACAATTAACATTATACCACCTACAGTTTTCAAGCAAAATATTTACAAAAATACCATTTGATTGAAAAACTCGGAATTTCTCCACCAATACCATCATACTCCGTTCCAGTTAATTACGGAGTAGAATGCGCACAAACAACATATTTTTCCCACCAAAATCCGTTTTGTACTTCTAATCACTTATCTCAGCACTTCTTCAGTGTTCACTTCCAACTAACTCTCTCTTCCGCCATGAAAACACTCTCTATTCTCCTCAAAACCTTCAATTTTTCCTCACATTCTCTTTCCTCAACCCCGCTCTCCCTCCTCCACCGCCGCCACTTCTCCTCCCTCCCTCTATCTCATCCAATCTACACAATCTGGGCCGCCAACACTAACCTCGGCAAAACCCTAATTTCTGCCGGAATTGCCTCTTCTGTCCTCGAATCCCCAAACCCCTCCCAATTCAACTACATTAAGCCGGTTCAAACTGGATTCCCTTCCGACTCCGACTCCCGCTTCGTCTTCACCAAGGTCTCCGATCTCTTCCTTCGCCGCCGCGCTGATTTCTCTCTCATTGCGTCGAACCATGTTGTCAAGGTGTCCGATGCTGCTTCGAAGGAGGTTTTGGGGAAGTACGAGGAGAAAAAGGTGGGAGGAGATGGGAATTTGGGGGAAAAGAGGTTAATTTGTAGGACATTGTGTGCATGGAAGGAGGCGGTTTCGCCGCATTTGGCGGTGGAGAGAGAAGGTGGTAGTGTGGAGGATGAGGAGCTGTTGGAGATGGTGGAGAAGTGTTTGTGGATGGGTGTGGAGGGTGAAGAGAAGGGTGATTGTTGGAGTTTGATTGAGACTGCTGGTGGTGTTGCTAGTCCTGGCCCTTCTGGAACTCTTCAGTGTGACCTCTACAGGTTATTTTTTTAATATCTTCCCGTAAACTTTTGATTTTTTTTCTACGGAGTATTTATTTTCAAGTTTATGATTATGAAAGTGTTAGAATTTTGTGAGGATGAACTCATGGTATTAGGAATATATTGTCAAACCTGAATAGTGATGATTGATACTATTATTAGTTAATTATACGCTGTCGAATTTATTAGATTGTGCATGTTGCTTGACCAGTGATCTTGTAGTTGTTGTTGTTTAATGTATGAGTAATGATTTAGGATTTCAATCTTGGTTCATCCTTGGGAAAGTAGGAAATTGATGTTTGTGGGTTGCTCTGTTTTCGCATTCGATCAAATGTGAATAGTTTTGAATATTCTTATTTATTAAATTATCATATGCCAAGTTTGAATGTTTTTTAGCTTATTAGTGGAAATTATTAGTGGGATTGCACCATTAGAGAAATACTCCCGTATAAAGGAGTGTAATAGAGATGGATCGATAGGAGGGAAGTTTGGCAAAGGATTTAGGTTCTCTTACTTGATTAAAAACATAGACTACATTTTGGATGGAGCTAAGGGAATCGGATGAATAATTGGATATGGAATTATGGCGTTGTTTTTTAATACAGGCATGTTCTATTCATTGAGGAACTATAGTTCTAGAGATTTACACTTTGGTTTTAGTGGTACTTTTGATTTGAGTGACTTAGTAATATGATTATTACTGTCTTTACAAAAGAAGAATTGGAATTGGAAGACCAGATGTAAATGTCTGTATGACTTGGTTGTCATTAAAAAGGCTTATCTCATTTCTAGTGTTTTGGTTTCTTGAGGACTCAATTTTCCTATTTATTTCTCTGTTTCTTTGTTTGATTATTATCTTTTTAGATTTGAAGACAAAATATCATAAAATATACTTCGTATGATATATATTTTATTCATGAACACACAGAGTTTGTCACTGGATTTCCCTTTAGATGAACTATTTAGTTTATGTGGTACTGTTATATAGATGAACTGATATTTTTAAGCTCATTCATAAACAATACACCAAGTTATTCTGAACATCTAATGCGCGGAAAAAATATGTTTCATTTTTACATCTTTCACTCCCTCTCATCGGGTTTGAGCTAAGGGAATAAATGTGGGATTTCTTATTTCTTATGTATCTGAGCAGTTTTGTCAGTGAGTTTTAGACCTTTTAGTATTGATTATCATTTCTTTTAACTGCAGGCCTTTCCGCATACCTGCAATACTTGTCGGAGATGGAAGGCTAGGAGGTATTTCTGGAACAATTTCTGCATATGAAACTTTAAAACTTCGAGGCTATGATGTGGTAGCTGTTGTACTTGAAGATCGTGGCCTTGCGAATGATGGTTCCTTGTTGTCTTATTTACAGAATGGGTAATATATGAGGACTTGGTTTATTTTCTTTCTATAATCTGTTGCTAACAATAACCACTTCTTGGCAATTATCATGGTAACTATCTGACTGACGAGCCTTTAGGGGGTTCTCCTTCTCATAATGAAGTAGGCTTGAGGATGGGGGAGTGGTTTATTAATATCTTCTGAATTACTATATTTTACCACAACTGGTTTCCAATGATTTGAAGTTTTGATTTTTAGATATGTTCGTTTTAGTTGTATACATAATAATTAAGGAATCCACTTAAATTCATATCTAATTGATACAGTGGAAGGTTAGAACATTGTTGTTGTTAAGACTTTTCTGACTTGCGCCTACCTGTTTCATGCTTTCTTTCATGACTGTTGAACTAGTTCTCTTATTACAGTGTAAATTTATTTTAGCTTGCCAGTTCTTGTATTGCCACCTGTTCCACAAGATCTATCAGATGACCTGATGGAATGGTTTGATGAATCTCATGATGCATTTGCTTCCCTTAAGCAAATACTGCTGTCCTCTTTCACTGAGCGAGTAAAGAGATTGCATGACATGCGAAAGAAGGCAGGAGATATCTTATGGTGGCCATTTACACAACATCAGCTTGTACCCAAAGAAAAAGTCACAGTAATAGATTCCCGTTGCGGCGAAAACTTTGCAGTTCACAAGGTGGTTATAACTTTTTATGCTCCTTAAAGTTGTTTCTAAATTCTAACACTTTCAGTTTTCATCAATGAGTACTTGGATCTGGTTACTTTGAGGCTGAGCTTCTCTGATCTTTGAGCTCCCAATTTCATGTTCTTGTGTAAAAGATACTCCCCCCCCATTTTCCTTCGACTGTGCTTATTCCTATTTTGAACAACTGCCTAATTATCTATAATCACTCTATGCACTCAATGAATATTTCCAGTGATATCTATTACTTTGGTACTCTCCTTAATATGTATGGATTTTCGGTTAGGACAGTCCAGGTGAAATGGAGGTGTTCTATGAGCAACTCCATGCCCTTTGACATGTGATTGGCGTAGGTGCTGCCAATTATTTTTCTTCAACTAACCTTCGTCATCTGTTACTACAGGTTGACTCTTGTGATGTCATAACTCAACAATTTGATGCTTGTGCTAGTTGGTGGACTCAAGGACCTACATCTGCCTTACAGGTTATAGTCTTCTGCTCTTTGTTTTTTTCCCCAGTTGAGACTGATCTTTACTGGTAAATATTGCTTCTGGTTAACTCAGTTTTGAAAAGTTAGCTCTTGTACTGTTCATATGTTTTTCTTTTTTAGATAAATCTTCCATAAATAGAATACTTGTTTCAATCAAGGAGGACCAGATTCCTTGAAGCGGGATAGGAGAAACTTTCTCATAGTAGTTCAGTTATGTTGAATCTTCTCTTGGTACATGTTCTGAAAAAAATCCACTGTTTAATGTCCGTGTAAGTCGGGTTAACTGCACAATCCAAAAACATTTACCTTGTCATGAAGAACATTTACCTTGTCTGACATTTACCAAAATCAATGATATGGACTTCTGAAACACATCATGTCACCAACTTCTTTTTCTTCTTACCCAAATATCATGAAGAACAATTACCTTGTCTGACTTTTGTCCACTTTTGAATATCATCATTCTTCATCCTCCCAGATCACTCTCCGAGGAAACGCTATTGTCTAGATGCATTCTGACATCTGACTATACTGGACTGGAGCAGCTTTTGTTTAAACATGAAATAAGCACAGTTCCACAACATGTACTTGAAGTAAAGTAAAAATATTTTGGAACTATGTAAACCATGCATTCATGCATAATTGGACCAAGTGGGGATCGAGCCTTAAGAAATCCCTGTTCTGATTGTCCTCCTGAATCAGAACTTTTATGTCCTTATTGTGGTAACAAGTCAAAACTGTAATAGTGCCGAAATGAACTTCCAAAAGCATGAGTAGCTTTTGACTTAATTGGCTTTATTCAAGTCCCCTAGTAGCCTAGTATAAAAGACGCCAAAAGAAGTTGGATCTTAAGTTGGTGAACATATGTATATTAAATTTAAAAGTAGATGTAAAAAGTGAATCAAAGATGCATTCTATGAAGTAATACATCTTTTTCCTTTTCCTTTTCCTTTTTTTGTTTTTTTTATATTCTGGAAGTTCTTTAATGGTGTTTATTAATCTAGGTGGGTTTAGATTGAATTGGCTAGAGATATGGGTTATGCTGCTGCAAGATATGGGCATGTGATGTTCCCTGAGAATGTTTATGAACCAGCATTGGACTGTGCAGAGCTTTTGCTGGAAGGAGTTGGAAAAGGTGAGTTTGGTTTATATTGCTAATTTCTTTCTAAGTGCCTAGCCATGTTCTCCATGCTCTGTTGAGCTTGTACATTTTCTTTTGGTATGCCTGCTTATATCTTGAATTCCCGGTCAAAGTGGGATTCTATTTTGTACATCTTTTAAAGCTGCATGCATCTAGAACAAATCTAAATTTCGTGCGTGTGCATGTGCGTGTGTGATGGATTGTTTGTTTGTAACGAGATTCTATTTTCAAATATCTCCAGGCATGCCCACATGTTGATGCAATTGTATTTGGATCCCTCTTGATTCAGCTTGTAGAGATCCACAATTATACATGGTGTTCTTTTTGTAAGATTGTAAAGTTCATAAGTGCAGCTAATCTATGGACTTCATTTTCTCTAGGTTATCTGACTTCTTAATTGCATGAAGGTCTATTACAGGTATTATGTGGAAAATCTGGAAATTAATTAAAATGTGCATGGCAAAGTCAATGGCTACTCGTTCTGTTAAACTTATGTCCATATCTAGCCTTCCTCTTCTGTAATGTATTGCTGTTCAAATGTACTTGTACTTGGAGTGGCTCAAAACTGAGCTGGGAGCCCATGTGTCTTATTGTGGAAACGTCAGTTTGACTAATCCTTATAAATGTTTTCTCACCAGCTACTGTATCTGGATTGGCTCTTGTGCAGGATGGGCATCTCGGACTTTCTTTTCAGATAATGGATCTACAGCAATTGAAGTTGCTCTTAAGATGGCATTTCGTAAATTCTTGTATGACCATGAAGCAACTGTGGATATTTCTGACCAGAATTCTAAGAGATCCATAGAGTTTCGGGTGGGTTCTTCTTTGCTTTGTTTCTACTCAGCGATATTTGCTTTCTCTGCTCTTCTAATTTCATTATAGAGGAGAAGTTATCTAAAGAGAAAAGTGGGGAAAGATAGAGGGGAAGATGGGGGTGGGAGGATGGGTGTTGGGGGGGTTGAGGGGAGAAGTTATTTCTCTAGAGCACTGAACGGTAGTTAAGCTTTTGAAGGCGAGTTATATGTGAATATGTGATGAACCTTGTAACTTATTTTCTCTTGGATGGATTAGTAAATCACAGGCAGTAAAGCTCGTGTTTATAACTTTATATTGTTTGGTTCAGAATTCAAAAAGGAAACTTAATTATGTTTATTTTCTTGTATAACATTACATCATATATTTTTCTTGTATGCACGTGTTCAAGCATGAAATTTTTTAACTTGTAACAAAAAGTTGATAAATAGTTTATCAGTTCTCAAACTCTAGCTTTTCTTTAAATGTTTTAGTGACCAAACACTTGGTCATTAACTTTTAAACTTTTCAATTTATCTGAAGTAGGTACTGGCTCTCAATGGATCGTATCATGGTGACACTTTGGGTGCAATGGAAGCACAAGCACCATCATCATACACAGGCTTTCTCCAGCAACCATGGTATGCTGACTAGATTTAAGAGTACATCTAGTTGTATGTATTTAGGTTTCCTTCAATGTAGAAGATTGTATTCAATTTCTATGATTCCTGATTCCTTTTTAGTAAATGTGTGTGTTTGTTGCTTGTACTCCCTTCATCCCTTGAAGATTGCCCCACTTGCTATCTTAGTTTGTCCCACAAAGATTCCTCCATTCCTAAGGTCCCCACCATTTATCCCACTTGCATAAACTCCAAAAGTGTTAAAACGGCAATAACACACATGCAAAACTTTTAAATTGGAAGTTGGGGAATGGGGAAAACATTGAAAGTTGAAAGTTGAAATTTGAAAGTTGAAAGTTGAAAGTTGGGGCCAGAGGGAATGGGGAAAACATTGAAAGTTGAAAGTTGGGGCCAGAGGGAATATCATTTACCTGATAAACATATATCTTTTGGTTGGTTCACTTTCCCTCTTTAGAAAACATATTTAGCTGTGCTATACTCAAGTCAGTGAAAGCAGTAACTTTAGGCTACTTATCAATTGATATTGAATCAGTCGATGTCCTTGCTCTTTGATCCATGATATTTTTTCATATTGGTGAGCATGTTATGGAACAAAAGATGTAAATTTGACTAGGTACTTGCACTTTTATTAGGTTAGGTTAGGACGTTAGGTTAGTAATCTTTGAGGATTAGAAACTGATTCTCTACACTACTCCGACACATCTGTCTTAGCCTCATACCAGGGACGACATGATTCCGACACAGCTGTCTTAGCCCCATACCAGGGCCGACATGATGCGGCCCTTCTGCCTGGCTAGACAGTTAGACATGGCAGATCAAGAAGACTTCATAGCCACTAGATAAGGATTGGAGAGAGAGAATTGAAGATTTGTAGGAAAAGAAGTCCCAAACCATGTCAAACCTGCTAGAATCTCTTTAGATCAAGGGTTTTAATAAATCTTTGATCTCAAATTGAGTAATTAATTAATCTTAAAAGTTGGGCTTTTGCGCTCTAGGGTGAGACGACTACCATAATGCTTTAATTCTTGTTAATGCCGAGCCAATGGTGACTGGGGTGGTGGGGGACACACCGACATGTTCGCTACAGTATGTGAAATTTGGAGTAACGGGGATTTCAATGGCCATTTTTCTTGTGACCGACTAGATCTAATTATGATTCCTTTTTCCCTCTTGTTTTCGTCTGGAGGTTGGATTAAGAATAGTTAAGAAGTGAGATATGCACTCTCGCATTTACAAGAAGTTAATTTTTTTTTATGTGTCCCACTTTGTTCAGAGGGACCCAACAATACGTTATCAGTTTAAAATCTTCTGTCCATCACGTTACCTTCTTTCCCCTGAAAAAATTACGTTCCTTTTATGTCAAGCCCCCATACACATGTCTCTATTTGGACAGGTCCTTGTGTTTTGAAATTTCAACTTTGCCAAATTAAACACTAAATATCATTCCGTGCCTGATACTCATACTGCAGTTGAAAGAGGAGTCCGAGTGAAAACCTTTTTTGGTTAACGGATAGCACCACTGCCATCTTGGGCAATAACACCCGAATAGCAAAGGGATACGAGGTATGAGAACAGATATGCAGAACAATTCCTACAGTGAGTTAGATATGACACATGATCTTTCTCAATCGCAATTCGTTTTGAAGTATCTCAATCGAGTACGATTGCTTTTTGAAACGGACGATTTGGTTCTTGAAATGGGGGGCCCAGTGTACAATCTGGGTAACATTGTTTAGGATATTGTATGCAGGTCTGTTAAGAGGCTGTTCCTGCAACTAGAATCCCCGGCCTCAATGAGGGAATTTAAAGTGTCGCCCAAGGATCAACTTCTATCAAAAGCTAATTCATTACACAGATATTAACTAAATTGTTGAAGGGCACAAGGTCTTGGGTATCCTTTAAATAGTAAAGGTAACTAGAATGGAGAAGGCCTTTCTAATTATGTGCTAAGAGCTTAAGATAGAGATATAAAGTGGAAGAGAGCTCAATGAAATATAACCCGTCAAAGACTCGTTACCTTTTGTCTTCCTATGCCTGTCAGAGTACACTTGACCATTGCCGCCAACTCTATGTCCATGTATATATTAACAAACAAGTTATATCATGAGATTTTCCCCAGCTGCTCTACTGAAGAAATATGAGCGGGGGGGGGGGGGGGGGGGGAGGGGTTTACTTGTTCAACAAACCGGCAAATTACTGAATCCTAAATTATCTGTGGTCTAAAAAAAAATCTTGGCGCTGACTTGGTGGATGTCAGGTGTCTGCAGCCAGGTCATGCTAGCACCCCTCACTAATTGCACTTTTATTGATATGAAAAGTGTGTAGGTCTAAGAGATTAAACCACAACGATATACATTTAGCTAATAAACTGCATTAGGGCTCCCTCCTGTCCCAATTTCTAAAGGGCCCCCCCTCCCCCGCGGGTTTACTCTTGCTAGCTTTTATTTAGTAATGCTATTGATGTTTGGTTTTGTAGGTACATAGGTAGAGGTCTCTTCATGGATCCACCAACTGTATACATGCAATGTGGGAATTGGAATGTTGAGTTACCTAATGAACTTTCTGAAGGACATAAGCTGGAAGATTTGAGTAAGTTTAGCACATTCTGTTTCTATTCGTCCTCATCCCTCTATATGGTATCTTACAGACAACAATTTGTGCAGCCTTTGGGTTCCGGGATGAACTTTTCTCCAAGAGCAGGGATTCGTCGGATGTTTCTAGAAGTTATGTATCTTATATATCAAAACAATTATCAGCATTCTCCAGAAGCGAACAGAATAAATGGATAGCAGCTCTAATAATTGAACCAGGCAAGAATATTCTGGACTAATTCTTTTGTTTTAGTAGTGTGTCTTTGCTGTAAAATTTGATTTAGAGGCTTGACATCTTTTTTGTTTTTGTTTAAGCTGCTGCTGTTTTGCTATTGGCTGATGACATCTAGTCTATATTAGTCAGCTTGATTATATCCCTTCATAAACTTTCATTTTGAGTTCCTTAGGTAGCCATTCCGAACAAAGTATTAAATAGCCAATTTTCTAAATTACTTGGCTCTAGATTTGCTGAATGGTTGATACTTGATTGCTATTGTTTGGTTCAGATAAAGTTTAGCTTGAACTTCTATACTCTCTTATAACAGTGCAAATGAGTGCTTTAGAACATCTTATATCCCCAATGCTACTGCACAGTTTCCTTTCTTCTTTGATGAACTAACATTAGAAACTTATGCCCTGATGTTTACTTAAAGTTACCTGTCAACTAACATCTGATGGGAATCTTGCCATCTTGGTAAAGAACTAAGAAGATTATCTGGAACATTTGTCACTGGAAGACACCATCCATAATCTGTCCTCTACTTCTTGATTCCTCAAAAGCGTACCTGCCTTTCCAGTTAAAAAAAAAACACCTTTTAGATAAGTAAGGTTATTCCTCTTTCTTACCTGCCTTGACTTGATTTTATCTGGAGGCTGGAGTGGCAAAAGGTACTGCAATTAATTTGAGAATATTGGGTGCAAGGATGAATTGCAAGAACCATTGCAGCTCTGCATTTGGTTATGCTTCAAGGAGGTTAATGAGGGTTTCCCAAGCGAACTGATCAATTTATATCCATATAGAAAAAAAATGCGGATGCTGTCGCGTTCGCGGAAACGGTCGCGTTGTCGCGGAAACCGCTTGTAACAGAAGAATAGAACGGATCGCGGCTGACGCGGTGTGAATATTTTGAAAAAAACCACATTAACATGTCAAAGCCTTATTATTACATTTTTAGTCTAAAAAGTATTATATCAACACAATATAACCAAATCTATCCTAATATGAGTGAGTTATATTCTGTGAAGAAATAAGCACTAGAAATATCCTGTTTCATAAACTACATAACTAATTACAAAAATATTTTTGGTCAATTTATGTAAAAGAACGGTGTAACGGAGAAAAAAAACGTCTTACGTGGAGAGTCACCGTTACGTAACGGATGGCGCGGGAAGAACGACGTGATTTTTGTCCAAACCGTAACTTAACGGGTTTTCGCGGGACGGCAAATCCAAAATAGGTTACAGAACGGCCGTTATGTAGCGGAACGGCCGAGTTTTAATTCCATGATCCATAGTTGGTATAGACAGTAACTTCATATTGTTGGTTGATGGAACATAATCTTCATAACACTGTGACCCCAAAAGTTTTTGAACCGGCACAAGGGACCAGAGTATTGATATTAAAATTATGATCCTCCACAACTCCTGTGCTTTGAATTAACTTTGTAGATTATTATGCTAAAGTGCTGAACACAAAAGGAGCCAGAATATTCCTTAAGCTCTAGATCTAGAGAGCCCCCGTCAAAGTCTATTAGGAGAAAGTCTTAATTGGTTTTTCAGGCTGTATAGAAGACTCCTGTTTCTAAAACTAGCTTATGCTTCAAAGAAGAGGACTTTGAGTATTCGTTACAGACAGAGATATGCCAATGGAATTTTTACTTCCTAATGGATTATCCAACGTGTAGGTGCCATGTTTTATCGGATAGAACTTTACATCCTTATTTTGTTTGCTGGCCCCTCTCTATGAAGAGACTTAAGTACTTACATTGATACTTGTTTTCAGGAGTTTATTGGTTCTGTTATTGTGAATCTGATCCTTGAGTTTCACACTGCTTTTGGCACCCTAAAGGAAGATATACTGATGAACCTCTGAACTCTATTGCAGTTATACATGGTGCAGGAGGTATGCATATGGTTGATCCACTTTTTCAACGCATCCTTGTCAGAGAGTGTCAAAAACAAAAAATTCCAGTCATTTTTGATGAAGTTTTCACAGGATTTTGGCGATTGGGAGTAGAGGTTAGCTGACACTTTATGCACTCCTTTATTTCTTCTAATTTATATTTTATTTCAAATATGTTTGACCTGAATTTCTTGATAGTCTGCAGCAGAGCTACTCCATTGCTCACCTGATATAGCCTGCTATGCGAAGTTGTTGACTGGTGGGATTATACCCTTAGCAGCCACATTAGCAACAGAAGCTGTTTTCGATACATTTGTGAGCGACTCAAAGGTAAGTTGCTTGAATTGTAGCTTAGTACTTGGATGGAGTATTTTGTTCATGTTTTTTCAACCGGTTTAGTTATACTACTTGCTGTAGAAGTAAGTTCTCTTTTTCCTTTGTTGGACAAATTAAGATTTTGTTATTAACGGAAACTAGAAAGAGGATAAAAATCTTGTCTTCCAGTGAGATTAGTTACAAATTACACTGCCAACGGCGGCCAATGTTAAGACTGTATGAGTAGAGTTTGGCTAATACAACAAAACATAATAACCAAAATTATAACATGCGATTACAACTACAAATAGAAAACCTAGTTACTCATTCTCTAACAACTATGCACTTCCTCTCTACATCTTTTTATAAAGGTATTGGGTACGGAACTCGTCGACAATGATATACGGAGTAATAGAATTAGCCCTTCTATTCCTTTGTTGTCATAACTTTCTCTCGTGTTACATTTTCTCCTTCCCCCAGCCCTTCTATTCCTTTGTTGTCATAACTTTCTCTCGTGTTACATTTTCTCCTTTCCCCCCCCCCCCCCTTCAATAAATAAATAAATAAGAAGCATGGTGTGTTATTTGAAACTTGCCAATTTTTTGAGATATACTGATAATCTGATATAACTATCTATTATTTGTGTAAACTTACTTACTAGTAACTTGTCTTCTTTTGGGTGCATTTAGAACCATTATTTCCTGTTTTAATAATGAAATTCTTGTATATCTTGTTCCAGCTAAAAGCACTTTTGCATGGCCACTCTTATTCTGCGCACGCTATGGGGTGTACAGCTGCTACTAAATCTATTAAGAATTACAAAGATCAAAAGAAAAATCCTAATTTGACACCCAATGGAAGGGCACTCAAAGAGGTGAGCAACTTTTCTTTGGTTAAGTAGAGTAGCTTTGCTAAAACTGCCAAAATTATTGTGTGTATGTTTGAATTTTCTCTATGTGTGGCTGCCATGCAATTTGATACAACTCAATCAGACAGGAAGAATAAAAACTGAAACTGTGGGGGTAAAGAGTGTGAGTAGTATCCAAGATTATTTGCTTGAAGTAAAGATTTTCCAAGTCTTGAACAATATTTTAGTTTTGTTTCATAACCAAAAGGAAAATTTTGGATGTCTTTACCAATCTTGTTTAACAAAATAGCACTATTACAATGACTTGGTGGTTGACTCATGTAGCTATAAAGATCAATCATGTACTTTGTATGCTACAAGATGTTTTTGCTTAAACATTGTGCTCATTTTGTAATTCAAAAGTAGTTATGCTTTAAAGGATGTGCAAAAAGTTAATTGACCATATCCACATGACCATATCCGCATGACCCTCATCCTGCCTCCCTTTCGTGTCCGTTTTGATTATTTGGGAAGTTGATGTACTTGTGGTTGCTTATAGGTTGGATGAAATAACGTCACCTTGGATTTTGTTTCAGACGTTTCCATAGTAGTTTCTGGAATTAGTTTTAGCAATATTAATTTAGGTTTCTTAGGATAATTTTTAGTTGTGGCTATTAGGGAGGACAAATGGTTTAATAATCTTTAAACGTATGTCTTGCCTTGCTCACTTAATTGTGGCTGTTTGGAGGCATTTATGAAAAGAACTGTGATACTTGTATGTAAGGTGATACAGATAAGTAGATAACCATTGATGAAAAGGATTTTAGCTTCTATTGGGTAGCCAGTTAAGCTTTGTACTTAATTGAAAAGTGAAAGAAACACCAAGTCATTTTCTTGCAACTCGCATGGTCACTCTAGACTTATTAAATTCATTTTTCAATCCTTCCTTACTGTGAAGCTTTGCTTAATATCTAGGGCTAATCTTAGGCACATTGGATGTGTTAGTTTCCAAGCTTTGATCATGATTAATCCTATAAACATGAATGTGAGCTTTTGAAAAAATGGACATGAATAATTGCAAATTTCTTGGGGGGGCTTTTGTCAAAATAGATCAAAGGGTTTATGTTACATAGAAAGATAACATTTTGGACTATATTGGTTAAAATACTGTATTGATCTCCAATGATCAAAAGATGTAGTATTTGAAGAACATGAGTGAAATTTGGTTTTATTAATGCCCTTTTTTCTCTACGGTTTTTGAATAATACATTTCAAGGGGAAGTAAATTGAAATTTAGAGTCAAGATAAGGATCAATTTTTAAGATGAATTTTCTTTTCATTCTCTGCTTGTCAGATATGGGATACAGAACTTGTTAATAAAATCTCAATGCATCCACAAATCAAAAGATTGATGGTGTTGGGCACAGTTTTTGCGGTCGAGCTCCAAACTCATGGTTCTAACGCTGGGTAAAACTATCGAACTATTTCATACAATTCCTTTGAAGTCAATTTAAAACAATCTTAATTTTAACAAAGAATATAACATTTTTGCTTTGCAGATATGCATCTACTATAGCTACATCTATAATTCAAAAGCTTCGTGAAGATGGCATATACGCGAGGCCATTGGGGAATGTTATTTATTTGATGTGTGGTCCTTGCTCTTCTCCTCGTACCTGTAGCGAATTGCTTGCGAAATTGCACCATAGAATTGACGAATTTCACAAGAATAACTTATCTTCAATTCCGTAAGATTTTGGTTGTTTTACCACCAAATTTTTGGTAGAGTTATTTTCGTTAGAGATGATTAAGCATGACGAGGTGGCATAATTTTTAAAATTACTTTTGTAAGTTGTTAATTATCTAATACTATTACCGTTTTTATTAACTCTTGCGAACTATGTAATGAATGATCTATGGAGTATTACTATGATCCACAGTGTAATTCTCCATTCATTGGTGTATGTTTGTCTATGTGTTTGATGTAATCCCTGCTTTCTGTTGAGAAATACTTGGCAATAAAGAATGTACTTGCAATACAATCGATTAATGAGTTTGTTAATCGATTAATGAGTTTGTTAATCCGCCGATTACTAAAATACAAAAGATGTTTTTATAAATAATTTCTCAAGTTTATAGATATCTCAGTCATCCACCATTATTACATGTGAAATTAATATTAATGGATTCCTGTGTGTTTATTCAACTTTGGTAGTGAAAAATGCGCCAGAAAAATCTTGCAAAGAAGTGGTGTGTATATTCTTGATATTATTTAATTTTTAAGTAAATTTTGTAAATAGATTGTGCCGGTATGTACGTATAATGAAACTACATACATAAGAATATTTTATTTTATTTTGTTTTCACTGTTGTACAGTAATGATTTTTTCAAAGTTTTATAAATATTTTGTAAATCACACTGAGTAATGAACTAGTGCGGCTCGAAGGTGGAATAATGTGTGGAAGTCCCCGGTACCTCAACGTGTTCGGTTCTTTTTATGGCTCGCTGTACAAGACCGATTAATGTCAAATGGAAATAGGTTCATTCGAACCTTAACGGATGATCCTAGGTGCAATGTATGTGGAGAGGTAGAAGAAAACTTGGAGCATATTGTTTGAATATGCGCCGTAGCTCGAATTTTGTGCACAAATAGTCATTAGTATGGAAAATGATTTTCAAAATCCTCTTGATTCCAATTAACATCTGAAGTCATGTCCCTCTAAAAAATAAATTATTGTGAGGCTCAAATTAACGATATAGATTTTTATCAAGTTCTCCTTACTCGGAGATGCATTGTTGTGCTTTCTTCTAACCACATTAAAGGTATATAATTTTCCCAACTGAAATCATCCGAAATCTTGTGATATTTGTTGCTAAATTTTATCAATCTCTATGGTGCTATGCTTTGTATCAAAGATTAGTTTAAATTTGTTCTTTCGTTTCAGGGGTGTGGCCTTAAATTTTCAGTAACACTGATGATATGAGTATATGGAAAATTAGTATGCATTGCGTACTAATGCTTCATGTGATGAGTTCTTGTGAATCCTTCATTCATATTCTAGTGTATCTTAATTTTTTTAGGTTAGCGTTTGTTTTATTCACACTTATTTCACATTGGATTTCACTTAGAATTTTCTGCATCTTAATTTTGTTTTACTGGAATAGGCATTGGTGTTTTTGGATTACCCTTCTCACATACATGCTTTGTTTACAGGAATAAGTCGTTTGCTTTAAAATTGTAATACAAAGCTCAATGTTTATTTTCACACTCCGGGTGTAATATGTATGTTGTTGTATTTTGGAATGTTTAAGAAAGCAGTAATGATTGACTTACCTATTATCAGGAACGTATTGATAACTCTCCGCTATTGTAGATGTATGATCATTGACACTCAAGCATGCATTATGTTTCTTCTCTTAGTCATCTATTTTCTTTAGAGATATTGTTTCTGCTTCGTTCTAGATATGGAGCTGAAGCTTGTCATTTGCCTTTTGTATTTGAAATCTAAATCCAGACTAACAAAGTTTTTGCTGTAAGAATTTAGTGATACGTAAGAGCATGCAGGTTTGACAACAAATTGTGAAGTTTTGTGCTTTAATTTGTTCCACATATTATTTATGGAGAATGTGAGATTGATGCAGCATTTTCATTCTTAGTTAGGACAGTTACCTAATATGAGAACTATAGCTTTTTCTAGTGTGGCAATTGCATATCCTTCTGTACCTTCTCTTTCTTTTTGAGGGGAGAGGTGCTGCTTAGGAGAAGTACAAGAACTGAAAAGTTCATCTTATGAAGTGTAAGATTAGGTTTGTTTCTTTGCTGCAAAGGAAGCAAAGTATATTTTTTTTCATTTACACTCTCCGCCTCCCCGTTTGAATACAATACCTTTCTTAAGCAGAGGGGGTGAGGAGAGTAGGGGGTCCTTACTGTGATGTGAATATGTACTGATTTTATCAAGGATTTTTTTACTGCGGTGTCAATATGTACCAAAATTTTTATTGTATTGTGTGTGAATGTTTGATCACATGCATATTTTTCACCATCAGAAGTGGTTGAAAAACTTTCACTGTTTATTAAGTGAGATATGAATTAACATATGTTTCTTGGCTTGAATTTCCTAAAAAATAGTTTGTTCTGCAACGTGTATACCTACCAAATTTTTTTATTTGTTTAGGATGTTGTGGAGATGCCAAACCAGTAATGGAATTTTGGAAGGTTGATGAAAATGAATTTAGTTATAGTGCAACATGGTTCCTTGAGGGAGATTGTCGCTTTTGCTGCAGTACAGCTGCAGAGGTAGTTATACTTACCCTTTTTAACAACTCATTTTGAGCTAGGCAAAAATGTCATTAGGCTAATAATCAGGATTGTAATTCGTGTTCGACTGTATATATGATGTTGAAACTTCATGAGTGTGTGTAGTTTAGGTGGTTAGATTAACCCCCTGCTTTAAAATGCTCCATTTAGTCTGTCATAAGATGCGTAGGCGAGTGTTGTAATCCTGGGAGGTTTGTGTGCTTTGTTGGAAAATATATTATATAATAAAGTGGTTGTCGTAATATTATGCTAATTGGTCCAAAATGTTCAAACTTTTTTGATATTAATCCAACATTTGGCCGATTTATACATCTACCTAGCTAGTCCTTGTTTTGCAAGAACATAAACGGCAGAATTATAGGAAATAAATCCTTTTATGGTAAAATAGATGTTACACTATTATCGAGGAAAATTTGGTAATATTAATCCAACCTTTGGCCGATTTTCTTTTATTAAGCCCACCTACGACATATTTTTTAATAATCCCATCTTTACTACCCATCGACTTTTATTAGGCCCAACACGTCATAAACCTATTGTAGGCGGTAATATGTCCCTACGTGGCAGTATTCTATCTCGATATATTCAGTCATCATCATCAATTCATCACCATCTCGATGATTTTTTTACCGATTACCGGTCACTTAAGCCTAATAAAAGTCGATGGGTAGTAAAGATGGGATTATTAAAAAATATGTCGTAGGTGGGCTTAATAAAAGAAAATCGGCCAAAGGTTGGATTAATATTACCAAATTTTCCTAAAGGATAATAGTGTAACATCTATTTCAGCATAAAAGGATTTATTTCCTATAATTCCGCCGTTTATGTTCTTGCAAAACAAGGACTAGCTAGGTAGATGTATTGAGTTCTTCGCCTGGTTATGATTACAATCTGCTCATGCATAATTTTCTTTTAAGTTTTTTCTAGTTTACATTGTATAATGGAAATAAAACTATGCAAATTGGCCTAAAGTATTTTAAACATAACCTAATTTTTCATAAGTGAATTTTTTCAACCTAGAAAATTTTATTTTAGCTCCTCTAATGAAATGCAAAGGACCCCTCCAATTTTTACTATACAGTTGGTTTATTAAAAAAAAGTATAACTATAAAATTTGTGGATGTTGTTGGAAATATTTAGGAAGTGCGGTGGGCTTTAGTTGTTTGAGGCTAATTGATTAAGTGACATTGATGATGTTACAGTATGTAAAAGGAGTTACAAAGTTGATTTTTTGTGTGAAGTTCTTCTTGTTTTATTGGCTATTTCAATTTTCATGCTTTACAATGCTCTATATTTATAGTAACACAATGTTGGTTGTTTCCACCACTCCAATATTCTAGACTATTCTACTTTCTTCCCTTTGTAGATAGTTCTAGGTCTTTCTACTCTTAGATATTTTTTAGGATAGTCTAGATATTTTATTACATGTTTCTAGATTATTTTAGATTATAGTTTTTTACACTCCCCCTTGAGCTGAAAAATCTTGAACTCCAAGTTGTCGACGAAATTGGATGAATTTCTCTGTTGAGATTTCCATTGTGAAGATATATGCGAGCTGCTCCCCCATCTTGCAAAATTGTATCTCAATCTCCTGCTTCTCGACTAGTTCTCGGATAAAGTGATGACGTATCTCGATATGCTTTGTGCGGTTGTGGAAGACTGAATTTTTTGTCATGGCTATAGCAGACATGTTCTCTCAATAAATTCTTGTTGAGGCTTCTGTTGGCTGTCGTAGATCACCAAGAATTCTTTTGAACCAGACTGCTTCACATGATGAACTTGCTGCTTCAATATTTTGATGATGATAGAGCCACGATTGCTTGTTTATTTGATGATCATGAAATGGTTTTAGTTCCTAACTGGAACACATAGACACTTGTACTCTTCCTGTCGTCGATACTTCCAGCCCTATCATTGTCGGTGTATCCCGTGAGCTTGTACTCATTTTCAGTCTCGTATAATATTCCATAGCTTTTTGTGCCTTTGACATACCGAGGGATTTTTTTCGCTGCTGTGAGATGAGGCTTTACTAGGTTCGCTCATAAACCTTGACACGATGCTGACAACATGTACGATGTTGGGCCTTGTGTGTGTAAGATATATGCGAGATTCGACCAAGCTTCGATATATTGAGGCATCTACTTTCTCCTTGCCATGAGAGCTTCTCACTGGGTGCCATTGGTGTGACAAATGGCTTGCAATCATTCATGTGAAACTTCTTGAGTAGATCGTCATCGTACTTTTCTTGTGATAAGAAGATACTTCCTGGTCTTTGCTTGACTTGCATGCCAAGGAAGTATTTCATCTCTCCAAGGTCGGTCATTTCATATTCCAATATCATGGCCTTCTTGAATTCTTCGACCATTCTTGAGTTAGTGCCCAGGTAGATAAGATCATCTACATAGAGGCACAAGATGAGAAAATCATGTGATCCTTGGGTCTTTATATAGAGTGATGGATCACTTGGGATTTTTGTAAAGCCATTTTGTAGAAATGGTTGAATTAATTTAGAACATGAGCTTGAATAGATTCTTTTGAATTAATTTTCAAGCTCATGTTCTAAATTAATTTAAGCAGGTTCTAAAATTACTATGTATTTTCTTAATTTATTCAACCATGTTCTAAATTATTATTCAACCATGTTCTAAATCCATTCAAACATGTTCTAAATTTATTCAAGCATGTTCTAACTTTATTTAACAGTGTTCAAAATGTATTAAAGCATGTTCTAAAATGTATTCAAGCACGTCCTAAAACGTATTCAAGCATGTTTTATACTTCCTCCGTTCCGGAAATATCGCACCATTTGTTTTTTTCACTATTCACACCACAACTTTGGCCATTTTTTGTGATTCGTACGCAAGGAAATTTTAGTAATGTGGATAATGTTAGATTCGTATCGATATATATTTTCTAAATATTAATATTTTTTAATTTTTAGTTGCACATGGTTAGAGATATTAAGAGTCAAAGTAATGGTTAGAAGAGTAAAAGTCAACCATGGTGCGATATATCCGGAACGGAGGAAGTATTTATTAAAGTATGTTCCAATTTTCACAATTTTCGAGATCCGAGTACATTTTCCAGAAATGTCTTTCAACTACAATCAACCAGCAAAACCAAGTCCTGCAGTTCAGCCACGAAAACTGAATCTTGTTGCCTCCCTCTACCGCTGACGCCACCTCTAGGGTTGGCAGTACTAAATAAACTCCCTCGCTGTCTTTAGCAAACATTCGCTGCCTTCCTCACTTGAACATCGGCGGCTTGAACATTGGTGGCAAGTCGCTCGCTCGGCACCACCACAGACCACGGACCGGTTTCCTCTCGCTCAGCACCACCACAGACCATAGCCGGTTGGATTTCGTTCAAACTTTCGCGATTTCGTTCGATTTTTGGTTCGATTTTGTTCGAACAATCGATTGAGAATTGCCGATTGAGAAATCGATTTCGAATTGAGAATTGCCGGTTGAGAAATCGATTTCGATTTCGAACAATCGATTGAGAAATCGATTTCGTTCGAACTTTTGAAGAATATAATCATCGCGTCGATTGGAGGAAGGAGGAAATAGAATTGCGGCGAGCGGCGAGTGACGATCTCCGGATGTTGGTGGTGGCGCCATCAATGGAGATCGGAAAGAGAATCTAGAAAGAGGAAGTAAAGAGAGAGAAAGAGGAACTGGAGAGAGAAAGAGAAATCTGAAAAAATGAAAATAAAGGCGTGAAAGAAGAAATAAAATTGGGGGTATTTGTTTATAAAATTACGAAAATGCCTTTGCCAGCACAATAAATCTCGGTCTAGAGAGTGTTCTTACATATTCTTACGTAGAGGAGGTGTTCCTATGTGAGCCTTCCTCTCTCTCTCTCTCTCTCTCTCTCTCTCTCTCTCTCTCTCTCTATATATATATATATATATATATATATATATATATATATATATATATAATACACATTAGATAAGGAGAGAGGCTTGTTGAATATTGATAAGTGTTGTATTGAGATTTTAAGAGTTCACTTGGGAAAGAATCAAGCCTCTCCAAAGCATGAATATCATTACATTTCGGTTTATTAATCAAATCATCTTCTTCTTGCATGTTTAATTTTTGCCATATTTGATGTCTAAGTTTAACTCATAGCAAAAGAGTTGGATAACAGTGAAACCGAAGATTCATCATCCGAAGACCTAGATAGTAGTTAGTTTAAAAGAAGGATGTACAAAAAAAATCATCTCTCCAACAAAAAAAACGTTTTAGGATATCTCACACATAATATAGAACTAAAATTTGACAGTCTTGAATTACTGACCGTGACGATGTCTTGTAACACCATACGCATGAATTCCTTCAGCTACTTCGGTATATAGATTAGACTCCTTTGCACCACGTCCTACCATGAACCACTCATAAAGAAATTGGTGCTACATCTGCTAGAAATAATGTGGAAGTACAAAAGCTGATTCCATGCATTAGACTAACCTGCCCCACTCACACCAAATTTTGAGTCAATATTATGTTATTGTACTCTATAAGATTAGCCTACGAAACCAAAAGGTGAAACAAGAAAATACATGAGTTGACGGTTCAGAAGGGCATCTATTCCAGTGCCCTCGAGGTTCAATCAGAAAATGGAACTGATTGAAATGATAGAGAGTGTCCAAAATAAAGATGGTTAATACTTAATAGTGTAGACACCTACTTTTGTCCCCATTCCCGCAAGGGAAAGGTTCGATGATGAAAGCATAAAAACTCCACTTGACAACGCATCTCCTATAAAATTAACGAATTTCGATTCCCTATTTCATTTCACCTGAAACCTGCTATTTATGGAAACCTGTTAAAAATAGTAACTGCCGTAAAAGTTAGCTTCTAAAAGTGGCAAATCATAAAAGATATAAACCTGTCAGAATTAGGTGTTGCATTCCAACATAAATCCTAAATGAGATAGAAAACTGCGAGAATCCTATTCCTAATAGGATTCGGAAATAAAAGTTACGTATTAATTTAAAATCCTAACGAACCTAGAGTTCGTAACGGGCCCAGACGCATTCCGTCACAAAATTAATACGCGCTAAAAGACTCAAATTAATCTCAAACTCTACGGATTTTAGGAATCCGAATCTGACTAAACAAAACTGCCCAGACCCTATTTTCAACGCCTGGCTCTGGGCGCCGAAATCTTCGGCTCCCAGGCCTGGGCGCTGAAAATACCTGGGTACGTCTCGTTTCCTAATTCTTTGTGGATTAGAACTCTGCAATTCTATCTTTCCACGAACTCTTCCCTATAAATAGACCCCTAGTTTCGACGTGAAACAACACACAACAACACATAATATATTCTGAGTATTGACTCTGAACCCCTTAGCCTAAGCCTCTCGCTGCGAAACTGTTCACGCGTTCTGTCGCAATCGATCCATAAATCGAACAGAACGTATCCTCTCCCATAATCGAGATTCGTTAAATAAAAAGGAGAAATAGCAAAGTCAAAGTGGTT
This sequence comes from Spinacia oleracea, assembly GCF_020520425.1. Lineage (NCBI taxonomy): Eukaryota > Viridiplantae > Streptophyta > Magnoliopsida > Caryophyllales > Amaranthaceae > Spinacia > Spinacia oleracea. Next base: position 42,017,337 of record NC_079488.1, read on the forward strand.
AGTTTTCTGAGAACCGTGACGCACCTCTCAAGGGTGCGTCGTAATGTGTCCCTTTTCGATGATTTAACTGCTTTCCTCGCCCTTTTTATGAACTGTTAAACTAACCTAATATGATTGTTCTATCACGCCTAATAAATATAATATTTTTGGGAAATCGGATTATCATGCTAGGTCCCTTAATGCTATTTAAATCAGATAATCACGATCGAATTAATATTATATGCTGCATATTGCTAAAATCAATTCAGATTAGTTTAATAGTTAACGCATGTCCCTTCATATATTTATGCTGAGCTAGTAAGGAAATCCTGCCTCTGGAGTTATCGACGAGCGAATTACTCCTCTCGGTAGTTACAGTCCCCCGAACCCTCAATCTCTACCTTGCGGGTGTATATTGAGAGATCCCCACACCAGGGATCACAAGGGAACCTACGACCGTCGTGGTCAAACATAATTGCACTCCCTTTATGTCACGATAACCGGGTTTTGTCAGTTTTTCTCATTGTCGTTAAAAACTGAATGGCGACTCCTATATTACTAGTCAATTGGGTGTATACTCACAGGAAATCCAATTACACTTGATTGAATAAAAAGAATCGTCACACCCACGAGGGACAAGGTCACGCATTAGCCTCGCGCTTTTTCGACCCCCTCACAGTGGCGACTCCACTGGGGATATTGAAGGAAATACTCGTGCTTGTAGGAAATCAAAATAGCCGAAGGGTGAAACGATCCTACCCCGCGTTTATTTCCCCATCAAGTTGGGACGACCTGAAAATCAGCATATTAATGTGAACGGGCAGAACATCATAACAAATCTCGGCTCCCTCGGGAGTTGGGACTAAGGATACCTTTTTCGCCAACAGGGGGGTGCATACGCCGCGCATGTTTCCCACTCGGTACTTGTGCAGGTAGTACACCTATCCCGAACCCAATCGCTCGCTCATTAGGTCCCTCTCGCCTGCATGCCCCCTTGGCTTGCACTTGCGGGTTGTCATCTTGAGCGAAATTCGTCTGTTGAAGACACTACCTCGACCGGGGCATGTGTTGGATCTACGATAGAAGCGGTACCAAGCCAGGCGTAAACAAACTACCCATAGAAGCATATCATAAACTACGTGGCATATTTAATTTTCAAATCCATGTTTGTAATGTAGTTATGTGTAGCGAAATATGTGATTGTGTGTGACAAACTATCCTAGAAAACCAAAGACCTTAAAAATTGCCCAAACATTCATAGACTAATTTGCCAAAGAGTTATACCGAAACACGTGTTCCAAAAACCCGAATGATCGCCACAAAATAAGCGACGCTCGGGATGGCCTGTAACGAATCCCACAAACGCTGTTACGCGTAAAGGACGTTATTAGACAAGCACGCAAATCGTAAGTCGCGAAAACGAGAACCAGCCAGGGACGCATTTTCAACGCCCCTGGCTGGGCGCCAAAATTTCTCACGCCCACTGCTGGGCGCTGAAGTTGCTGCTTGGCTTTCTGGTCAGGCGCAACAGCCTCGGTGCCCAAGCAAAAAAAAAAAAAAAAAAAACGTAGCAAAAAATATCCATAAAAAAGGAATTGCTACGAGGGCGTAAGAAAAGCACTCGATTTTAAAAGCGACTCGCGAAAAATTAATAACTCTTTGCGTCGTTGTTAGGCCTCCTACGACGGCAATGCTCGACACTAAAAGTCGACCATGCAAATAATCATGAATGTCACACGGGCAGAGATTTTCAAAAAACATAAAGAGTTCAAAGTGCACACATAACAGTCCAAATATACTAGTCCGACTTAAGGGTAGTCATAGAATGCCTAAAAAACCGACTCACGAAACGAACTAATGTGTCTCCTACTCCACAACAATAATGCAGGGCCCCTGAGTACTTGCCCGTGATAGCCATCAAGGAACGCGATGGAAGAAGCATATCCCGAACGTCCGTACCTAGAGGTCGCACAAACCCAAGAGATGTATACTCTGGGACACGACCCTTTACGTTCTCAAAGGCCACTCGCCCCAAAGAACCATGCTATGCCAAAAACACTCCCCAACTCACATGCTTTCGGGCTATTGTTTGGGTTAGAAAAGAAAAGAGCGAAGAAAGAAACAGAAATTATGGCACTAGCTCTCCAAGATGAAGTGTTCGATCCTACTAAATTGATCGCTCTGTCACCCTCAAAAGATGACTAAATCCAACGAGGGTGGCGCAAGACCTTCAAATGGACTAATGCTCGTGGCATAAAGTTCAAGATATCTGCGGGAGAGGGTCCGATGTACGAAGAATTAGAGTCTGAATCCGAGTCTGACTCCGAGTCCGAACCCAGCAAAATTGTAACCCCTCCCAAAAATATTTTAGACCCGGAAATCTCTACTCCGGGAGATCTTTTTGATGTAATGCTTCACGACTTTAATAAGATAAACAAAACTTTTGAGTATGTGCCGCTTAAAAATCAGAGTAATAATGCAAAATGTCTCGCCACTAATGAGCACGAAAAAGAGCCAGAAGAGGAATATACCGAACTAATAAAAGCTGTAAATGAACAAGAACTCAAAACTCCAATAATTGAGGACACATAATCGGTAAATATTGGAACAGAAGAAAACCCTAAAATTATTAAAATTGGCCTCACCTTAACTCCCACTGAAAAGGCCGATCTAATCTCCACTTTGCGGGAATTCGAGGGTGTCTTTGCTTGGTCCTACAAAGACATGCCAGGAATAGATCGAGAAATCGCTGAGCATAAAATTCCGCTAGATCCCAAAATGACGCCAGTAAAACAAAAGCTCCGTCGGCTCAAACCAGAGATAGCCTTGAAAATAAAAGAAGAAGTCACTAAACAATTAGATGCCGGCTTTATAAAAGTCTCCAACTACCCAGAATGGGTGGCCAATATTGTCCCCGTAGCTAAAAAAGATGGACGAGTGCGAATGTGCGTAGACTTTTGAGACCTCAACAAAGCCAGTCCTAAATATGACTTCCCCCTACCTCACATTGACATACTAGTAGACAATACCGCAGAACACGCGCTCCTCTCCTTTATGGACGGGTACGCCGGATATAACCAAATACTAATGGCAGAAGAAGACATGGAAAAAACAACTTTCATTACCCCTTGGGGAACATATTGTTACACTGTAATGCCTTTTGGTTTGAAAAACGCGGGGGCCACCTATCAAAGAACAGCCACCACGTTACTCCATGACATGATACATAAAGAAATCGAGGTCTACGTGGACGACATGATCGTCAAATCTAAAGACCGGCGCGGTCACCTCACGGCACTTAAAAAATCTTTCACCCGAATCTTGAAATATAACATGAGACTAAATCCACAAAAATGTGTGTTCGGGGTAACCTCGGGAAAATTGCTAGGATATGTTGTTAGTACGCGAGGAATCGAGATTGACCCATCTAAGATCAAAGCCATTACCGAAATGCCCCCACCAAAAACTGAAAAACAGATAAGGGGCTTCCTAGGAAAGCTGCAATACATTAGTAGGTTCATTTCCAAGCTTACTATGACTTGTGAGCCAATATTCAAAAAAATTAAGAAAAGAGGAAAAGGCCGAATGGGATGAACAATGCCAAACTGCCTACGATAAAATCAAAGAATACCTAAGCCAGCCACCCGTCCTCTCCCCACCTTTGCCTGGAATCCCTTTACGCCTATACCTAACCGTCACGGATACTGCAGCAGGAGCTATGCTCTCACAGTGTGTACATGGGTCCGAACGAGCCATTTACTACTTGAGCAAGAAGTTCATACAGTACGAGACGAGATACACAGAACTTGAGAAAACCTGTCTCGCCCTCGTCTGGGCATCCAAAAAACTCAGGCATTACCTATTGGCCCACACTGTTCATATAGTGTCACAACTAGATCCCTTAAAATACGTGTTCGAAAAGCCCGCCCTGAGTGGTCGCCTGTCCAGGTGGCTAGTCATGCTCTCAGAATTCGACCTAAAATTCATGCCGGAAAAAATAATCAATGGAAGAGCGGTAGCCGAATTCCTGGCCGAACATGCCACGAATGAGGAAACCCCGAAAGCTTACCTCCTCCCCGACGAGGAACTTCTGATGATACAAGACGACTATTGGACACTATACTTCGATGGCGCGTCCAACCAAAAAGGATGCGGTGTCGGAGTTCTCCTAGTCAGTCCCGAAGGAGCCCATATACCACTTTCCGTCAAACTTGACTTCGAGGCCACAAACAATGCCGCCGAATACGAGGCCTGCATAGTTGGGCTAGAGGCCGCAGTTAGCCTCGGAGTCAAATACCTACAAGTCTTCGGGGATTCTTCCCTAATAATCAACCATATATCCAAAAGATGGAAGGTCCGAAGCACTAGTCTCTCAAAATATCAAGCTCACTTGGACCAAATAGTCGAGCAATTTGAAAAAATCGAGTATACGTACTTGCCAAGAGACGACAACCAATTCGCGGATGCACTAGCAAAGCTAGCTTCAATGCTCAACATCCCGAATGAATGGGACGGAATGACCCTTCGGGTCGAGCGAAGGAAAGAGCCGGCTTATTGTTGTGCCATAGACTCCGAACCTGAAAACACCGAGGAAGAACCATGGTACACGGACATCCTCCGTTACAAAACAAATGGGGAATTCCCCCCAAACACTTCCCCGCGAGCACAAAAGGCCCTGCGCCTCCTCGCTTCACAATATAGCATAATTCTGGGAGAACTGTACAAATACACGCCGAATAAAATCAAGTTACTTTGTGTCCATCAAAACCAAGCCCAAAGACTAATGGAAGAATACCATAACGGCGTGTGCGGACCCCATATGAACAGAAAAATGCTATCCCGAAAAATATCCCGCTCAGGGTACTATTGGACCACTATGGAAACCGATTGCCATCACTTTGTAAAAACTTGCCCAAAATGCCAAATCTTCAGTAACCTTAACCATTTAGCTCCCTCAGAACTATACACCTTCACTTCTCCATGGCCCTTTTCCACCTGGAGTATAGATATAATCGGCAAGGTAACACCAACAGGCGTAGGGGGACACGAGTACGTTTTAGTTGCAATTGATTACTTCACTAAATGGGTAGAGGCAGTCTCCTATGCAAAGTTAACAGCCAAACATGTCGCCCGATTCCTAGAAAAGAACATATTCTGTCGATACGGGGTTCCACATGAAATCATAAGTGACCAAGGTTCCCACTTCAGGGCCGAAGTCCAAGACCTGCTCAAAAAATATCACGTCAAACACCATAAATCCTCTCCCTACAGGCCGCAAATGAAAGGCGCGGTAGAGGCGGCCAACAAAAATATTAAAGTCATAATCGAAAAAATGGCCGAAAATTATAAGGATTGGCCCAACAAATTACACTTCGCATTATGGGGCTATCGAACCTCAATCTGCACCTCCATTGGAGTAACACCCTACTCCTTGGTATACGGAATGGAAGCAGTCCAACCGGTCGAGTTGGAGATTCCCTCCCTCCGGATCGTCCTAGAAAGCAAGCTACCCGAAGCTGATTGGGTTCAAGCTAGGTACGACGAACTCGTCCTTTTAGACGAACGGAGGTTGAGAGCTCTACATCACGTGCAAGTGTATCAAAAGCGCATCGCAAGGCAATTCAACAAAAGAGTCAAACCTCGAAACATCAAAGAAGGCGATTTTGTATTAAAAGAAGTCCGCGCACCTACTACGGACCCTCGAGGAAAATTCCGGCCTAACTGGACAGGACCATATTTTGTAAAGACCATCCTACCTGGCGGAGCAGTCCAACTAGCCGACATAGATGGAGCGGAATTCGCTAACTTCACGAACTTAGACCAATTGAAAAGGTACTATATTTAATAAAATTCAGTCCGGAGTTAAGGCATCTAATAAAACACATTAAAACTCATAAGCAAACATTCTGCGCATTACTCTAAACAAACGGCATAAAACTCGATAAAGTAGAAAAAGCGAAGGACAAAACTTCAACACCCAGGACTGGGCGCTGTTATTTCTAACGCCCAGGCCTGGGCGCCGATATTTCCTTCGCCCTAAATCGGGCGTTGTTCTCTCTTGCAACCTACCCTCCCGCTTCTACAAAGTGTTCGTACTCCTTTTTCTAACCCTCAAAAGAACCACGAACACTTGGGGGGGAAGCAGACGAGTAATGAACACCCTTTCAAAAAAGTTTTTTTTTCAAAAAGCTAGAACTACGCGCGACCTGATTCTGACAAGATACGTAGGCAATCCTTCTCAAGAATTCGGTCCAATAAAAAATTATAAAATAATAAAGTAATGCAACGCATCAAGAAGAAAAGATATCGCAAAGGGCACTCTACCCTAACCCATGCACGGGCAAGACCAAATAAACTGAAAAAGCCACAAGAGTTTCCAGGAAAAAGCCCAACAAAGGAGTATGACACGAGTCGGCAAAAAACAAAAATAGTGAACATGCATATGTAATACCCCAAGTAGTCGGTTAGTCTAAAAATATATGTGCACTCTTATATGAACTCATTATTTTTACGAAAGTCTTTTCCTTTTAAAAATTCGTCATTGGTTTAGGAAGCTAATATTGCTATAATATGTTAAAACAAAGCCCACGGAAGGCTCAAAACATTCTTGCACCAAAAATCGCAAAAAATATATATATATACATGCGGAACACAAGAATGAATATGTATAAAACAGGAGGTAAGCCTAAGACTCGTCGTCGGCTCCATGTCTCCAAGCCTTGCCGGTCCATCCACTCCACTCCCCGTGGTATGAGGGACCCCAGCCAGAGTCACCCCAAAAAAGAGGTTGCGACTGCAACTCGGGGCTAGGCTCTCGGGCCACCGACACGGAACGCCGCCTACGCTCCGGCTCGGACCTCTCCCCGGAAGAACTCACCCTCGCGTCAGAACGGCGATGCCGTAGGGGCGAGTGTTGTGCTCTCTCTCTCTCGCGACGACCGTGTCCCCCGCCCGAGGGACCCGCGTCGTCGCCCCAGCACGCCCAGTAGCCGTCTGCAAAAAGGGACAAAAAAAAAGTGAATAACCGAAAGCTAAACCAAAGGTACAGATCAAAAGAAAAAAAAAGAGGGCACATTACCCGAGTAGAGTGGGGGCTCCTGCAAGAAAGTGCAGACCGAGCTCGAACCAACGCGGACTTCAACCGGTTGATCACCCCCACCATCGCATTGGCCGTACGAGCCGGAACCTAAAACAAGAATGTCAGTAAAAGAAGAAAGAAAAAAATATAAAGAAGAGTACACAAATGAAAGGTGCATACCGCCTCTACTCCCTCAGGGAGCGGAGCATGGAAAACCCGATCTTCCGGGAAAGTCTCCACAATCTCGGATCCACTCTCCCCGGTATACGAGATCCGAGCATTGGGAAGCACCCATCCCCCCAACAAAGGGTCAGGACCCTCCTGCACAAAACACAGTAGGCATAAACACATGGGCACGAACATGAAAACACCAAAATCAATACAAAGAGAGGAGGCAACTTACAGCGCCAGGCTCCGGGAGACGAAAAGAATCCTGGATAAACTGGTAATAGCTAGCTCCCTCTATCACCAACTCTGTCGCCGGCACACCAGTCCTCGAGTGGACCCTCCACGACTCGCCTATCGAGCGAGTAGACAGCATGGTCGCAGGCGGAGGCCTGGGCACCGAAAAAACCCCGACCGTCTGCATACGTACCCGCTCTCCCAGGTACCAGACAGGGTCCCGGCGGTCAACAAACAAGACCCGCATCTGGTTCAGGGCATAACTCTCCCTGACCGAAGCATGGGTACCCCTAAAAGAGAGCCATGGGGTCCAAACCACCTGTTTTCGTACAAAACGCAGTCAGATCTCGCACATGAAAAGAATGACGAAATACGAGATAGAGGATAAGATTCTGTACATGCTCAGGGTTCCCGTCCCGGATAAGATCCCACACGGTATCGGGCGGCGGACGCACTGTCAGCTTCTTCTTCCAACCCCAACGGCGACCGGCAGGGAACTCCAAAGGCCTCTGCCCCTTTCGGGGAGCCAGCCAGGGTAAGTGCTCAAAGGCCAACAGCTGCAAAAGAAAAGGATAATAAAGCGTTAAAAAAAAAGAGGCCGGGTAAAAGCGAGAAAAATAAAAGAAAGTCTAGGCACATACCTCGATCAAACGTGGCACTCCCGCTAATGTAATCACAAAGTAACGTATACTCGGGTCCGAGACGCGCACCGACAAACTCATCTGGCCGACAAGTGTCGCATAGCCCAAATCGCCCCAGCGATAGTCACCCAGTGTAGACACGTCCTCCACCATGCCTATCCACCTCGGGTCAAAGGTGTCAGTCGGACCCGATAGAAAAGTGGAAGTAATAAAATGGAGGTAGAACAGCCGAGCCTTTCTCGAAGGCGACTCCTCTACCCCGTGCTCCAAATCCCACATCAGGTCAGCGAAAGGTATCCCACGGGGCTGGTACTTAAGGTAACCTACTACCCATCCACGAGCCCAGGAGCCTGGTACCCTCGGCAACAGTCGGCGATGGGCCGTCCGACCTCAGACGAACGAGGTTCCCTGTAAAGGTCAAACCCGTCAAAGCTGTGTAGTCCTCAGGAGTGATCGTCATCTCGCCCCAAGGAAAATGGAAGGTGTTGGTGGTATCCCACCACCACCTCATGAACGACCGCAGAAAAGACAGGGAGATGTTGAGCCGCAGTATCTCCCAGAAGGTCTCAACCACCGGAAACAGTGAGCTCGCCCTCACCAAGGCCTGGGCGTCCGAGCTCAGATAGCTGAAAACGGTCTCACTCGTCGCGGCGCCATAGCCGCGAACCGTAGTCTCTCTCCTCGCGTGAAGGCGGGAAGTCACATGGTGCTCTAGGTCGTAGTGTAGATCACGACCATCGTAAAGCTCAGGGCCCACCCATAGGGGACCCGGGCCAGTCGACTGACGAGTCATGCCACGCACCTCGTGGCCACCAGGAGGGGGTAACGACTGGTCAAACATGCTGATCAACAATACAACAAGGCATTATACCTTTGACAAAATCGGCACTCATACCGATCCCTAAAAAGAGTGCACTTCACTCATGAAATGGAGTCAAACAATTTTTGTTCCCTAAAAAACATGATACTAAGTTCATACTTAGCAAAATTCCCTAAGTAAAAATTAACTCCAGCAAAATCAAAATTCTCCCATAATTTGTCATTCATGAATTATGAGGAACGCAAGCAATATACCAAGAACACCTACATTATAAGAAAATACTAGATTCGTATGTATACTTGGGGGCTAGCATGAAAATACCCAAATTCAACAAAAATCAACATACTTGCAAAAATTAACATGCACAAACTAATTAACATGTTATGTGAAACATTTCCAACTATCTAATTGGAGAAAAGTGGGCATAAAATCAAAAACCCCCAAATCAATTTCATGCACGAAAATACTTGGCAAAAATACTGAAATTGACAGAAAAGCTCAAAATTATTGAAAATTACTTACATTGGGAAGATTGGGAAGTAATTTGGAGTAGAATTCGTGAAGGAAAGTGAAGAAAACGAGCAAAAATCAGTAGAGAGAAGTGAAGAAGTTTGAGCGAAAATGGTGGAAATGGGAAAGGAAGGAGACGGTCCGCGAATTTAAAGACCAGTCCCCCTTTCGCATTTTCAACGCCCAGCTCTGGGCATTAGAAATTCCCGCGCCCAGGCCTGGGCGCTGAAAATGCTTCCCAGACAGCGAATATTCGCTGTCGGGCACGCGTACTCCCCTATTTTGTGTAAAGATATCCGTTATCTTATTTCTATCCCAAAAAAGAAAATAATAATAATAATAATAATAAATAAAAAATAATAAAATAAAATATCGTTAAACAAAAATATACACAATGTGGACCCACTTATAGGACACATCTAATCAGGAAATATTACGACCCACCAACAGGTTGTAATCACAAAAGCCTTTCTACATAGGCAAAATAAGAAATTCAAAATGGGCTCGCCCACCCTCGGCGGGCGGGGTCTGCGTCACTAGCCGCGCAGGTCCTCAGTTTTCGAAAGAAATAAAATCTTCAAATTTAAAATAGGCTCGCCATCTTCAGCCGGCGGGGTCTACGTCACAAACCGCGTAGGTCCTTATTTTCAAAAAATTTCAAAACAGATTCGTCCACTTCTATTAGACGGGGTGTCCACCCTCAGCGGACAAGGTTCGCCACCTTCAGCGGGCGGAGTCTACGTCACAAACCGCGTAGGTCCTTATTTTCAAAAAACAGATTCGTCCACTTCTATCGGACGGGGGGGTCCACCCTCAGCGGACAGGCTCGCCATCTTCAGCCGTCGGGGTCTACGTCACAAACCGCGTAGGTCCTTATTTTCAAAAACATCAAACAGATTCGTCCACTTCTATCGGACGGGGGGTCCCCCTCAGAGGACAGGCTCGCCCACCTACAGCGGGCGGGGTCTGCGTCACTAACAGCGCAGGTCCTTAGTCGCTGCAGCGATAACTTTTATTGGTTTTCCCTTTTTCCAAAAATTAAAGGATTGGTTTGTTGGATTTTCCTTCGTTTTACTTCCTATAAAAACAAGGGGGTTTTCTCGTTTAGCTAGCCCTAAAAATGAGGATCTTTAAAAACGTTTTACCTCGTGATTGGGCTTGGCCAGGCCCAATTACACTTTACAGCTTTAATTTTGAAAACATTTGTAGTTATTCTCAATGACAAAGTGAGGGAGTTTCTACGCATCTTTAGATCCTCCCAATGACAAAGTGAGGAAGTTTCTATACTATCAGTTGACAAATCCCAATGACACGTGAGGGATATGTCGACACTTCAAGTGATGACCCTTAAGTCAAATGTTATCACTCGGGGGCTCGTGAGACCCTCGCAAAACAGGTCACATACACCATGGCTTGTGTGACGCACTCCGTCTAATACTTTGACCATCGTCTTACTCCAAGACTCAGTCAAAGTGGGGGCTAACTGTAGACACCTACTTTTGTCCCCATTCCCGCAAGGGAAAGGTTCGATGATGAAAGCATAAAAACTCCACTTGACAACGCATCTCCTATAAAATAAACGAATCTCGATTCCCTATTTCATTTCACCCGAAACCTGCTATTTATGGAAACCTGCTAAAATAGTAACTGCCGTAAAAGGTAGCTTCTAAAAGTGGCAAATCATAAAAGATAGAAACCTGTCAGAATTAGGTGTTGCATTCCAACATAAATCCTAAATGAGATAGAAAAATGCGAGAATCCTATTCCTAATAGGATTCGGAAATAAGAGTTACGTATTAATTTAAAATCCTAACGAACCTAGAGTTCGTAACGGGCCCAGACGCATTCCGTCACAAAATTGATACGCGCTAAAAGACTCAAATTAATCTCAAACTCTACGGATTTTAGGAATCCGAATCTGACTAAACAAAACTGTTAGGTTATGATACATATGACATTACATAAATCATGCGGAAACAACCATTAACCCAGGACAACATATTATTTACACATAATCATATAGCATAATTTAGATGCATACTCTTTGTTGCGTGCCCTCCCTAGCTGCGCCCGAACCGAACAAGAACAAGTCTTTTAGGACTCCAAGTGTCGTCCCTCCGTAGATAGTCCACAGCACGTCCGGATCCGCCTTAAGATTGACCAACTAGAATCGCCCTTAAGGTACTAGAAAATTTCGGCACTTTTGAGCAAGATGTGTGTTTTAATTTTCTCTCAAAAACTCACTTTTGAATACTTTGAAACTTGTGTCTAAATTATGACCCCTAGGCCTTTATTTATAGAGTTATGGAAAAGGAATCGTAATCCTAGTAGGATACGAATTAATCGAAATTAGAATCCTACATGAATTCTATTTAATTAATTTATCCAATTAGGAATAGAAACTTAATCATACACTGACTCTTGTAGATTCAGGAATCACGCATGAGCACAAACTCACACACACACGGCAGCCACAAGGGCTGCCCATGCGCGTGCGAGCAGCAGCCCGCGCAGCACGGCCCACGCAGCCGTGGCCCTTGGCGCGCGCTGGGCCTGCCTTGCGGTAGGCCTGGGCGCTGCCTTGGCTGGGCTTGTGGCGCGCATGCTTGCTGGGCGATGGCCCCGGCTTCGTGCTGGGCCTTCGTCCGGCAAGCCTCGTCCGATGCTAATTCGTACGATACGCTTCCGATTAAATTTCCATTTCCGGAATCTATTTCCGATACGAACAATATTTAATATTTCCGATTCCGGAATTAATTTCCGTTTCGAACAAATATTTAATATTTCCGTTTCCGGAATTATTTTCCGATTCCGGCAATATTTCCGATTCTGACAATATTTCCGTTTCCGGCAATATTTCCGATTCTGGTAATATTTCCATTTCCAATAATATTTTCCGATACGTACCATGTTTCCGTTTCCGGCAACATCTACGACTTGGATAATATTCATATTTCCGATACGATCCATATTTCCGTTTCCGGCAATATCATCGTTTCCGGAGTATTCATTTCTTGCCCGTGACGATCTTAGCTCCCACTGAAACCAAGATCCGTCGGTTCCGAATATTCATAGATGGAGTATTTAATGCCATTAAATACTTGATCCGTTTACGTACTATTTGTGTGACCCTACGGGTTCAGTCAAGAGTAAGCTGTGGATTAATATCATTAATTCCACTTGAACTGAAGCGGCCTCTAGCTAGGCATTCAGCTCACTTGATCTCACTGAATTATTAACTTGTTAATTAATACTGAACCGCATTTATTAGACTTAACATAGAATGCATACTTGGACCAAGGGCATTATTTCCTTCAGTCTCCCACTTGTCCTTAGGGACAAGTGTGCATTTCCTAATTCCTTTGTCGCTCGATGCTTGCTCTTGAACATAAGGTAAGAGTTGTCATCCTTATTATGTCCAGAGGTGTTCCTCGGTTTCAGAGTTCAACTGATCAAATAAACAGATAATCATAGCCTATGATTCATCCGAGCACGGCCATGCATTTCACAGTTTCTAGCTCTCCGAGTGGCCTTGTACAACTTTTAAGCATCTCATCCCGATTTATGGGAGGACAATCCCAATCTTGCGATCTTGAGATTAGACTTCGTTTGATAGGTGATTACCTGAGCGTTGCCTTTATAGCCTCCTTTTACGGTGCGACGGTTGGTCAACGTCAAAGCAACCAGTTCTCAAACAAGTAATCTCAAATCACTCAGGTATTGAGGATTTAGTGTCTAATAATTTAATGAAATTTACTTATGACAGACTTTCATCTCTTACAGTAAAGTTTCATAGGTCTTGTCCGATACTAGTCTTCCCAAAGTAAGTATCTATGCAAATGATTATGACATTGCCATGTCCACATAGTTCAAGAAACAGAACTACTAGTCATCTTGCATTCTAATCGTCTAACGTTTTCTATGCGTCCAATTTTATAGAAAACTCCGATTAGGGACCATTTTCAACCTTTGACATTCAAGTTCACTTGATAGACATTTCTTAGTCACAGGACTGGTCCTGACAGTCTATCTTGAATATATCGTCAAGTTGAAGGGACTCATCATTTAATAAACCACAAATTAAATGGAAAAATGAATTTCTTTCATTTATTGTGAATGATTAACCAATAATGTTTTACAAAGATTTAAACTCTAAAACTTTAAAACATTAAACAGAGACATCAAAGCCATTCTCCAATATGCTTGATTCCCATAGCTGCAGTGTGCGAGTTGTGCTTCGCTTGCGGCAGAGGTTTAGTTAATGGATCTGATATGTTGTCATCAGTTCCAATTTTGCTTATCTCGACTTCTTTTCTTTCAACGAACTCTCGTAGAAGGTGAAATCTACGAAGTACATGCTTGACTCTCTGGTGGTGTCTAGGCTCTTTTGCCTGTGCAATAGCTCCGTTATTATCACAATACAGGGCTATTGGTCCTTTAATGGAGGGGACTACACCAAGTTCTCCTATGAACTTCCTTAGCCATATAGCTTCCTTTGCTGCTTCATGTGCAGCAATGTACTCCGCTTCAGTTGTAGAATCCGCAATGGTGCTTTGCTTAGCACTTTTCCAGCTTACTGCTCCTCCGTTGAGGCAGAAGACAAACCCAGACTGTGATCTGAAATCATCTTTGTCGGTTTGGAAACTTGCGTCCGTATAGCCTTTAACAATTAATTCATCATCTCCACCATAGACCAGGAAGTCATCTTTGTGCCTTTTCAGGTACTTCAGAATGTTCTTGGCAGCAGTCCAATGCGCCTCTCCTGGGTCTGACTGGTATCTGCTCGTAGCACTGAGTGCGTACGCAACATCCGGGCGTGTACATATCATAGCATACATTATTGAACCAATCAATGATGCATATGGAATCCCATTCATTCGTCTACGCTCATCAAGTGTTTTTGGGCACTGAGTCTTGCTTAGAGTCATTCCATGAGACATGGGTAGGTAGCCTCGCTTGGAGTCCGCCATCTTGAACCTATCAAGCACCTTATTGATATAAGTGCTTTGACTAAGTCCAATCATCTTTTTAGATCTATCTCTGTAAATCTTGATGCCCAATATGTACTGTGCTTCTCCTAGATCCTTCATCGAAAAACATTTCCCAAGCCAAATCTTGACAGAGTTTAACATAGGAATGTCATTTCCGATAAGCAATATGTCGTCGACATATAATACTAGGAAAGCAATTTTGCTCCCACTGACCTTCTTGTATACACAAGATTCGTCCGCGTTCTTGATGAAACCAAAGTCACTGACTGCTTCATCAAAACGTATATTCCAGCTCCTGGATGCCTGCTTCAATCCGTAGATTGACTTCTTTAGCTTGCATACCTTTTTAGCATTCTTTGGATCCTCAAAACCTTCAGGCTGTGTCATAAACACAGTTTCTGTTAAAACGCCGTTTAAGAAAGCAGTTTTGACATCCATCTGCCATATTTCGTAATCGTAATATGCAGCGATTGCTAACATTATTCGAATAGACTTTAGCATTGCAACTGGTGAAAAGGTTTCATCGTAATCCACACCGTGGACTTGCCTGTAACCTTTTGCAACCAATCTAGCTTTGAAAACTTCAAGTTTCCCATCTTTGTCCTTTTTCAGTTTGAAAACCCATTTGCTTCCAATGGCTTGGTAGCCATCTGGCAAATCGACCAAATCCCATACTTGGTTTTCAGACATGGAGTCTAATTCAGATTGCATGGCTTCTTGCCATTGCTTGGAGCTAGGGCACGTCATAGCTTGCTTGTAAGTCGCAGGTTCATCACTTTCAAGTAATAGAACGTCATAGCTCTCGTTCGTCAAAATACCTAAGTACCTCTCCGGTTGAGATCTATATCTTTGCGATCTACGCGGGGTAACATTTCTAGATTGACCATGATTCTCACCAGATTCTTCTAAAGATCTCTGAGTTTCATCCTGAATGTCATCTTGAGCATTCTCTAGAGTTTGTTGTTCGACTCGAATTTCTTCGAGGTCTACTTTGTTAGGTTATGATACATATGACATTTACATAGATCATGCGGAAACAACCATTAACCCAGGAAACATATTATTTACACATAATCATATAGCATAATTTAGATGCATACTCTTTGTTGCGTGCCCTCCCTAGCTGCGCCCGAACCGAACAAGAACAAGTCTTTTAGGACTCCAAGTGTCGTCCCTCCGTAGATAGTCCACAGCACGTCCGGATCCGCCTTAAGATTGACCAACTAGAATCGCCCTTAAGGTACTAGAAAATTCGGCACTTTTATGAGCAAGATGTGTTTTAATTTTCTCTCAAAAAACTCACTTTTGAATACTTTGAAACTTGTGTATAAAATTATGACCCCTAGGCCTTTATTTATAGAGTTATGGAAAAGGAATCGTAATCCTAGTAGGATGCGAATTAATTGGAATTAGAATCCTACATGAATTCTATTTAATTAATTTATCCAATTAGGAATAGAAACTTAATCATACACTGACTCTTGCATATTCAGGAATCACGCATGAGCACAAACTCACACACACACGGCAGCCACTAGGGCTGCCCATGCGCGTGCGAGCAGCAGCCCGCGCAGCACGGCCCACGCAGCCGTGGCCCTTGGCGCGCGCTGGGCCTGCCTTGCGGTAGGCCTGGCCGCTGCCTTGGCTGGGCTTGTGGCGCGCATGCTTGCTGGGCGATGGCCCCGGCTTCGTGCTGGGCCTTCGTCCGGCAAGCCTCGTCCGATGCTAATTCGTACGATACGCTTCCGATTAAATTTCCATTTCCGGAATCTATTTCCGATACGAACAATATTTAATATTTCCGATTCCGGAATTAATTTCCGTTTCGAACAAATATTTAATATTTCCGTTTCCGGAATTATTTTCCGATTCCGGTAATATTTCCGATTCTGACAATATTTCCGTTTCCGGCAATATTTCCGATTCTGGTAATATTTCCATTTCCAATAATATTTTCCGATACGTATCATGTTTCCGTTTCCGGCAACATCTACGACTTGGATAATATTCATATTTCCGATACGATCCATATTTCCGTTTCCGGCAATATCATCGTTTCCGGAGTATTCATTTCTTGCCCGTGACGATCTTAGCTCCCACTGAAACCAAGATCCGTCGGTTCCGAATATTCATAGATGGAGTATTTAATGCCATTAAATACTTGATCCGTTTACGTACTATTTGTGTGACCCTACGGGTTCAGTCAAGAGTAAGCTGTGGATTAATATCATTAATTCCACTTGAACTGAAGCGGCCTCTAGCTAGGCATTCAGCTCACTTGATCTCACTGAATTTTTAACTTGTCAATTAATACTGAACCGCATTTATTAGACTTAACATAGAATGCATACTTGGACCAAGGGCATTATTTCCTTCAGTCTCCCACTTGTCCTTAGGGACAAGTGTGCATTTCCTAATTCCTTTGTCGCTCGATGCTTGCTCTTGAACATAAGGTAAGAGTTGTCATCCTTATTATGTCCAGAGGTGTTCCTCGGTTTCAGAGTTCAACTGATCAAATAAACAGATAATCATAGCCTATGATTCATCCGAGCACGGCCATGCATTTCACAGTTTCTAGCTCTCCGAGTGGCCTTGTACAACTTTTAAGCATCTCATCCCGATTTATGGGAGGACAATCCCAATCTTGCGATCTTGAGATTAGACTTCGTTTGATAGGTGATTACCTGAGCGTTGCCTTTATAGCCTCCTTTTACGGTGCGACGGTTGGTCAACGTCAAAGCAACCAGTTCTCAAACAAGTAATCTCAAATCACTCAGGTATTGAGGATTTAGTGTCTAATAATTTAATGAAATTTACTCATGACAGATTTTCATCTCTTACAGTAAAGTTTCATAGGTCTTGTCCGATACTAGTCTTCCCAAAGTAAGTATCTATGCAAATGATTATGACATTGCCATGTCCACATAGTTCAAGAAACAGAACTACTAGTCATCTTGCATTCTAATCGTCTAACGTTTTCTATGCGTCCAATTTTATAGAAAACTCCGATTAGGGACCATTTTCAACCTTTGACATTCAAGTTCACTTGATAGACATTTCTTAGTCACAGGACTGGTCCTGACAGTCTATCTTGAATATATCGTCAAGTTGAAGGGACTCATCATTTAATAAACCACAAATTAAATGGAAAAATGAATTCCTTTCATTTATTGTGAATGATTAACCAATAATGTTTTACAAAGATTTAAACTCTAAAACTTTAAAACATTAAACAGAGACATCAAAGCCATTCTCCAATATGCTTGATTCCCATAGCTGCAGTGTGCGAGTTGTGCTTCGCTTGCGGCAGAGGTTTAGTTAATGGATCTGATATGTTGTCATCAGTTCCAATTTTGCTTATCTCGACTTCTTTTCTTTCAACGAACTCTCGTAGAAGGTGAAATCTACGAAGTACATGCTTGACTCTCTGGTGGTGTCTAGGCTCTTTTGCCTGTGCAATAGCTCCGTTATTATCACAATACAGGGCTATTGGTCCTTTAATGGAGGGGACTACACCAAGTTCTCCTATGAACTTCCTTAGCCATATAGCTTCCTTTGCTGCTTCATGTGCAGCAATGTACTCCGCTTCAGTTGTAGAATCCGCAATGGTGCTTTGCTTAGCACTTTTCCAGCTTACTGCTCCTCCGTTGAGGCAGAAGACAAACCCAGACTGTGATCTGAAATCATCTTTGTCGGTTTGGAAACTTGCGTCCGTATAGCCTTTAACAATTAATTCATCATCTCCACCATAGACCAGGAAGTCATCTTTGTGCCTTTTCAGGTACTTCAGAATGTTCTTGGCAGCAGTCCAATGCGCCTCTCCTGGGTCTGACTGGTATCTGCTCGTAGCACTGAGTGCGTACGCAATATCCGGGCGTGTACATATCATAGCATACATTATTGAACCAATCAATGATGCATATGGAATCCCATTCATTCGTCTACGCTCATCAAGTGTTTTTGGGCACTGAGTCTTGCTTAGAGTCATTCCATGAGACATGGGTAGGTAGCCTCGCTTGGAGTCCGCCATCTTGAACCTATCAAGCACCTTATTGATATAAGTGCTTTGACTAAGTCCAATCATCTTTTTAGATCTATCTCTGTAAATCTTGATGCCCAATATGTACTGTGCTTCTCCTAGATCCTTCATCGAAAAACATTTCCCAAGCCAAATCTTGACAGAGTTTAACATAGGAATGTCATTTCCGATAAGCAATATGTCGTCGACATATAATACTAGGAAAGCAATTTTGCTCCCACTGACCTTCTTGTATACACAAGATTCGTCTGCGTTCTTGATGAAACCAAAGTCACTGACTGCTTCATCAAAACGTATATTCCAGCTCCTGGATGCCTGCTTCAATCCGTAGATCGACTTCTTTAGCTTGCATACCTTTTTAGCATTCTTTGGATCCTCAAAACCTTCAGGCTGTGTCATAAACACAGTTTCTGTTAAAACGCCGTTTAAGAAAGCAGTTTTGACATCCATCTGCCATATTTCGTAATCGTAATATGCAGCGATTGCTAACATTATTCGAATAGACTTTAGCATTGCAACTGGTGAAAAGGTTTCATCGTAATCCACACCGTGGACTTGCCTGTAACCTTTTGCAACCAATCTAGCTTTGAAAACTTCAAGTTTCCCATCCTTGTCCTTTTTCAGTTTGAAAACCCATTTGCTTCCAATGGCTTGGTAGCCATCTGGCAAATCGACCAAATCCCATACTTGGTTTTCAGACATGGAGTCTAATTCAGATTGCATGGCTTCTTGCCATTGCTTGGAGCTAGGGCTCGTCATAGCTTGCTTGTAAGTCGCAGGTTCATCACTTTCAAGTAATAGAACGTCATAGCTCTCGTTCGTCAAAATACCTAAGTACCTTTCCGGTTGAGATCTATATCTTTGCGATCTACGCGGGGTAACATTTCTAGATTGACCATGATTCTCACCAGATTCTTCTAAAGATCTCTGAGTTTCATCCTGAATGTCATCTTGAGCATTCTCTAGAGTTTGTTGTTCGACTCGAATTTCTTCGAGGTCTACTTTTCTCCCACTTGTCATTTTGGAAATGTGATCCTTCTCCAAAAAGACACCATCTCGAGCAACAAACACTTTGTTCTCAGATGTATTGTAGAAGTAATATCCCTTTGTTTCCTTTGGATAGCCCACAAGGATACATTTGTCAGATTTTGGATGAAGTTTGTCTGAAATTAATCGTTTGACGTATACTTCACATCCCCAAATCTTAAGAAAAGACACATTTGGAGGTTTTCCAAACCATAATTCGTATGGAGTCTTTTCGACAGCTTTAGACGGAGCTCTATTTATAGTGAGTGCAGTTGTATTTAGTGCATGTCCCCAAAATTCTAATGGAAGTTCGGCCTGACCCATCATTGACCTGACCATGTCTAGCAAGGTTCTGTTCCTCCGTTCTGACACACCGTTCCATTGTGGTGTTCCAGGAGGAGTCAATTCTGATAGAATTCCACATTCTTTCAGATGGTCATCAAATTCATAGCTCAGATATTCACCGCCTCTATCAGACCGCAGTGCCTTAATCTTCTTGCCTAATTGATTCTCTACTTCACTCTGAAATTCCTTGAATTTGTCAAAGGATTCAGACTTATGCTTCATTAGGTAGACATAACCATACCTACTGAAGTCATCAGTGAAAGTGATAAAGTAGCTGAAACCACCTCTAGCATTTGTACTCATTGGTCCACATACATCTGTATGGATTAAGCCCAATAGTTCATTTGCTCTTTCTCCAACTTTGGAGAAAGGTTGCTTTGTCATTTTGCCAAGTAAACATGATTCGCATTTACCATAATCCTCTAAGTCAAATGGTTCTAGAATTCCTTCTCTTTGAAGTCTTTCTAAGCGTTTCAAGTTTATATGGCCTAATCGACAATGCCACAGATAGGTGAGATCTGAATCATCCTTTTTGGCCTTTTTTGGTATTTATGTTATATACTTGTTTGTCGTGATCTAATAAATAAAGTCCATTGACTAATCTAGCAGATCCATAAAACATCTCTTTAAAATAAAACGAACAACTATTGTCTTTTATTATAAAGGAAAATCCCTTAGCATCTAAGCAAGAAACTGAAATGATGTTTTTAGTAAGACTTGGAACATGGAAACATTCTTCCAGTTCCAAAACTAGCCCGGAGGGCAACGACAAATAGTAAGTTCCTACGGCTAATGCAGCAATCCGTGCTCCATTTCCCACTCGTAGGTCGACTTCACCCTTGCTTAACTTTCTACTTCTTCTTAGTCCCTGTGGATTGGAACATAAGTGTGAGCCACAACCTGTATCTAATACCCAAGAAGTTGAATTAGCAAGTATACAGTCTATAACGAAAATACCTGAAGATGGAACGACTGTTCCGTTCTTCTGATCTTCCTTTAGCTTCAAGCAATCTCTCTTCCAATGCCCCTTCTTCTTGCAGTAGAAGCATTCGGATTCAGAAGTGGGTTGACTGACCTTCCTCTTTGCAGATTTGGCGCCAGTTTGCTTAGTTGGGCTGGCCTTGTTGCCACCTTTCTTAGCATTCCTCTTCTTTCCAGATTTCTTGAACTTGCCCCCACGCACCATAAGCACATCCTGCTTATCACTTTTGAGCGTCTTTTCAGCGGTCTTCAGCATACCGTGAAGCTCAGTGAGCGTTTTGTCCAGACTATTCATACTGTAGTTCAGTTTGAACTGATCATACCCGCTATGAAGAGAATGGAGGATGGTGTCTATAGCCATTTCCTGAGAAAATTGCTGATCCAGCCGACTCATATTCTCAATGAGTCCAATCATTTTGAGAACATGTGGACTTACGGGCTCGCCTTTCTTAAGCTTGGTCTCAAGAATTTGCCTATGAGTCTCGAATCTTTCGACTCGAGCCAGATCTTGGAACATGTTCTTCAACTCACTGATGATTGTGAAAGCATCTGAGTTGATGAACGTTTTCTGCAGATCCGCACTCATGGTGGCGAGCATTAGACATTTCACATCCTTGTTGGCATCAATCCAACGATTGAGGGCAGCCTGAGTGACCCCGTCGCCAGGAGCTTCGGGCATCGCCTCATCTAGGACATACTCCTTTTCTTCCTGCATAAGAACTATTTGCAAGTTCCTTTGCCAGTCAAGGAAGTTTTTCCCGTTCAACTTCTCCTTTTCGAGAATTGATCGAATGTTGAATGAATTGTTGTTTGCCATATTAAAAACTACAATTGAAAAGAATAAACAAATAAATAACCATTCACAGTTTCTCTTAATAAACTTAAATTCTAGCATACATGCATAATTCAATGTTTATTAAGCATTTTATTCAAGTTATGTGTTCCGGCAGGTGTGAATAAAATGATTCCAAGATCCCAAAATCATTGAAGAACTAAGCACAGTTTGTCGACTTAATCCTAGAACATCTTAGGTAAGCAAAAGCCTTTTGCTAATAGTCTAGAAACTATTCTTGGTTGATAGGTACGTCTAAGAACTTATTAGGTAAACCTATCGAATTTGCCACGACATAAAAGGACTCCTTACTTATATCGTTGAGTTTCACCAAAACTAACATGTACTCACAATTATTTGTGTACCTTGCCCCTTTAGGACCAATAAGTAACACCTCGCTGAGCGAAAACTATTACTAGATTGATGTAAAGGATATCCAAGCAAGTGTATATTTTGGCATGGCACCTTTTAACTCAATTTTTAAGTTTGGAACTTAAGGCTCTTACTATGTTGGTTAGATTTTAAGTGAACTAAAATCCTTAATCATGCAACATAATCAAGCTTTTGATCTCATGCATTTTAAGACATATTTAAAGCAATAAATAACTTAAAACATGCATAAGATATTTGTGATCTAGTATGGCCCGACTTCATCTTGAAGCTTTGACTTCAAAGTCCGTCTTGAAAATCTCCGTGGGAGGCACCATTTTCTTCAAATAGGATAAGCTATAACTAATTACAACTATTTGATGGTACGCAGACCATTTTGAATTAAAAATTAACTTTGGTGCTTTAGACCAATTACATTCAAATTAATGGTACGCAGACCATATTTTCTATCCTATTTGGGCCATACTAGTCACTTCATAACCTGCAAAACAGTACATATACAATATATACCATTCACCCATTCATTATCATGAATGGCCCACATAGCTGGTTAGTAAAACACATTATGCATCACGTAAACATTTGCAGCAATTAATCAAGGTCACCAATAATCTACCAATTATTCAGTCCTTATTAATTCTAATCGAGTTGTTTTAACCTTAAGGATTTGTAGACCTAATCAAGAGTTTATGACTAAAAAGCGCTCCCACTCAAACCAATAAATTCATATGCTTTACTAATTTTAAACATAAAATTGTATTTCTAGTCTAACCGGAAACATACAAATTTAATTAAAATTTAAAGCTCATATAAATTTATAATTGAATCCAAAAATTTAATTTAATTTCAGTCGCATTTAAATTAATTCATGATTTTAATTTTAGTAAAATAATTAGAATAAATTTCATTTATTATAATTATAATATTCAAAATTAAAATCCAAGAAATTAATTCAAATTATTAATTTTAAAATTAATTAAAATTACGTGAACTGAAATTTTCAAATTAAACATTCAAAACGATCTAATCGTAACGCAAACACCCTACGCGTTGCACGCACATGGGCCGTACGCACACAGCCATTGCTGGCCATGTGCGCGCAGCCCATGCGCTCGTCGCATAGCTGCTGCTGTCTCATCGCAAGCCTCCGCACAGCGCCCCATCGCACGCGAGCTATCGCTCGCAGTGCGCGCGCGAGATCGCTCGCTGGGCGCGCTGGCTCGCTCGCTGTGCGCACGAGCCATCGCTCGCTGGGGCGCGACATCGCTCGCTGGCGCGCGACATCGCTCGCTGGGCGAGCAACATCGCGCGCTGCGCGCGCGAGCAGTGCTGGGCGCAGCGCTCGTGGCACGCGAGCTTGCGCTCGCTGCGCGCGAGGCTGCGCGCACTTGTGCGAGGCAGCGCGCGTTGTGGCGCAGCTCGCTTGCTGCCCACACGCGACTGCCTTGGCTCGCCCTTCGCCCATGCCCATTCGTTCATTGCTCGTGGCACACGACACAAGGCAGGGCTGCTGCCTTGTGCTCGTGCACTACGCCCTTGCTCATTGCATTCGTGCCGCACGGGCGACGAGCTCCCTTGCTCGTCGTCGCATGCCCGCATTATACAACACCCCTTAAGGGTAACACGAAGCGTCCATTGCTTCGTGCGTGCAAGTTATTTGAACGAATCGCATAAAAATTTAAAATTTATATTTAAAATTAATGACAAATTAATAAATATTATTAATTTCATAATTTTAGGGCGAAAAATCGAAAATTTATTATCCAATTGATTTCCGATTGTTATGGATTCAAGTCTAGGTCATAAAAATTTAAAATTTATCGTAAATTTATAATTTTTATGGTGGTTTTTAATCATAGGTTTCTAATTAAATTACAATTAATTATGAAAATCAAATTAATTCTAAATTATTCTAATTTTCAACAAATTAATCATAATTACAAATTAGATTGCATAATTAACAAGACTAGGCATTCAAACTTGTTAAACATATGCAGTAGGTCAATCAAAAATTCAAGATTTATCAACAATAATCGCAAATATTTAATTTAACATCTTAAATTTACGAAATTTTGCATTCGAAAAACTAAAACCTTCGAAAAGTCATAGTTAGGCTTCGAATTTGAGAATTCTGGGTTCGGCAGAAAAATACTATTTTTGTCAAAATTTTAGAATGCCTTTTACATGCGGAATTGACACAAAAATCACTCAATTCGGATGAGTAATGAAGAAACTGCCGAAAAACTGCGTACATATAATTAAATAAACGCAATTTGCAATTAATTAACAATTACGAAAATTAATCACCCCTTTTAATTCTTGCAAATTTGTAATATTTAACCACGTTCATGCAATTTAGATTATGAAAATAATAAGGGGCTCGTGATACCACTGTTAGGTTATGATACATATGACATTTACATAGATCATGCGGAAACAACCATTAACCCAGGAAACATATTATTTACACATAATCATATAGCATAATTTAGATGCATACTCTTTGTTGCGTGCCCTCCCTAGCTGCGCCCGAACCGAACAAGAACAAGTCTTTTAGGACTCCAAGTGTCGTCCCTCCGTAGATAGTCCACAGCACGTCCGGATCCGCCTTAAGATTGACCAACTAGAATCGCCCTTAAGGTACTAGAAAATTCGGCACTTTTATGAGCAAGATGTGTTTTAATTTTCTCTCAAAAAACTCACTTTTGAATACTTTGAAACTTGTGTATAAAATTATGACCCCTAGGCCTTTATTTATAGAGTTATGGAAAAGGAATCGTAATCCTAGTAGGATGCGAATTAATTGGAATTAGAATCCTACATGAATTCTATTTAATTAATTTATCCAATTAGGAATAGAAACTTAATCATACACTGACTCTTGCATATTCAGGAATCACGCATGAGCACAAACTCACACACACACGGCAGCCACTAGGGCTGCCCATGCGCGTGCGAGCAGCAGCCCGCGCAGCACGGCCCACGCAGCCGTGGCCCTTGGCGCGCGCTGGGCCTGCCTTGCGGTAGGCCTGGCCGCTGCCTTGGCTGGGCTTGTGGCGCGCATGCTTGCTGGGCGATGGCCCCGGCTTCGTGCTGGGCCTTCGTCCGGCAAGCCTCGTCCGATGCTAATTCGTACGATACGCTTCCGATTAAATTTCCATTTCCGGAATCTATTTCCGATACGAACAATATTTAATATTTCCGATTCCGGAATTAATTTCCGTTTCGAACAAATATTTAATATTTCCGTTTCCGGAATTATTTTCCGATTCCGGTAATATTTCCGATTCTGACAATATTTCCGTTTCCGGCAATATTTCCGATTCTGGTAATATTTCCATTTCCAATAATATTTTCCGATACGTACCATGTTTCCGTTTCCGGCAACATCTACGACTTGGATAATATTCATATTTCCGATACGATCCATATTTCCGTTTCCGGCAATATCATCGTTTCCGGAGTATTCATTTCTTGCCCGTGACGATCTTAGCTCCCACTGAAACCAAGATCCGTCGGTTCCGAATATTCATAGATGGAGTATTTAATGCCATTAAATACTTGATCCGTTTACGTACTATTTGTGTGACCCTACGGGTTCAGTCAAGAGTAAGCTGTGGATTAATATCATTAATTCCACTTGAACTGAAGCGGCCTCTAGCTAGGCATTCAGCTCACTTGATCTCACTGAATTATTAACTTGTCAATTAATACTGAACCGCATTTATTAGACTTAACATAGAATGCATACTTGGACCAAGGGCATTATTTCCTTCATACTTTTCTCCCACTTGTCATTTTGGAAATGTGATCCTTCTCCAAAAAGACACCATCTCGAGCAACAAACACTTTGTTCTCAGATGTATTGTAGAAGTAATACCCCTTTGTTTCCTTTGGATAGCCCACAAGGATACATTTGTCAAATTTTGGATGAAGTTTGTCTGAAATTAATCGTTTGACGTATACTTCACATCCCCAAATCTTAAGAAAAGACACATTTGGAGGTTTTCCAAACCATAATTCGTATGGAGTCTTTTCGACAGCTTTAGACGGAGCTCTATTTATAGTGAGTGCAACTGTATTTAGTGCATGTCCCCAAAATTCTAATGGAAGTTCGGCCTGACCCATCATTGACCTGACCATGTCTAGCAAGGTTCTGTTCCTCCGTTCTGACACACCGTTCCATTGTGGTGTTCCAGGAGGAGTCAATTCTGATAGAATTCCACATTCTTTCAGATGGTCATCAAATTCATAGCTCAGATATTCACCGCCTCTATCAGACCGCAGTGCCTTAATCTTCTTGCCTAATTGATTCTCTACTTCACTCTGAAATTCCTTGAATTTGTCAAAGGATTCAGACTTATGCTTCATTAGGTAGACATAACCATACCTACTGAAGTCATCAGTGAAAGTGATAAAGTAGCTGAAACCACCTCTAGCATTTGTACTCATTGGTCCACATACATCTGTATGGATTAAACCCAATAGTTCATTTGCTCTTTCTCCAACTTTAGAGAAAGGTTGCTTTGTCATTTTGCCAAGTAAACATGATTCGCATTTACCATAATCCTCTAAGTCAAATGGTTCTAGAATTCCTTCTCTTTGAAGTCTTTCTAAGCGTTTCAAGTTTATATGGCCTAATCGACAATGCCACAGATAGGTGAGATCTGAATCATCCTTTTTGGCCTTTTTGGTATTTATGTTATATACTTGTTTGTCGTGATCTAATAAATAAAGTCCATTGACTAATCTAGCAGATCCATAAAACATCTCTTTAAAATAAAACGAACAACTATTGTCTTTTATTATAAAGGAAAATCCCTTAGCATCTAAGCAAGAAACTGAAATGATGTTTTTAGTAAGACTTGGAACATGGAAACATTCTTCCAGTTCCAAAACTAGCCCGGAGGGCAACTACAAATAGTAAGTTCCTACGGCTAATGCAGCAATCCGTGCTCCATTTCCCACTCGTAGGTCGACTTCACCCTTGCTTAACTTTCTACTTCTTCTTAGTCCCTGTGGATTGGAACATAAGTGTGAGCCACAACCTGTATCTAATACCCAAGAAGTTGAATTAGCAAGTATACAGTCTATAACGAAAATACCTGAAGATGGAACGACTGTTCCGTTCTTCTGATCTTCCTTTAGCTTCAAGCAATCTCTCTTCCAATGCCCCTTCTTCTTGCAGTAGAAGCATTCGGATTCAGAAGTGGGTTGACTGACCTTCCTCTTTGCAGATTTGGCGCCAGTTTGCTTAGTTGGGCTGGCCTTGTTGCCACCTTTCTTAGCATTCCTCTTCTTTCCAGATTTCTTGAACTTGCCCCCACGCACCATAAGCACATCCTGCTTATCACTTTTGAGCGTCTTTTCAGCGGTCTTCAGCATACCGTGAAGCTCAGTGAGCGTTTTGTCCAGACTATTCATACTGTAGTTCAGTTTGAACTGATCATACCCGCTATGAAGAGAATGGAGGATGGTGTCTATAGCCATTTCCTGAGAAAATTGCTGATCCAGCCGACTCATATTCTCAATGAGTCCAATCATTTTGAGAACATGTGGACTTACGGGCTCGCCTTTCTTAAGCTTGGTCTCAAGAATTTGCCTATGAGTCTCGAATCTTTCGACTCGAGCCAGATCTTGGAACATGTTCTTTAACTCACTGATGATTGTGAAAGCATCTGAGTTGATGAACGTTTTCTGCAGATCCGCACTCATGGTGGCGAGCATTAGACATTTCACATCCTTGTTGGCATCAATCCAACGATTGAGGGCAGCCTGAGTGACCCTGTCGCCAGGAGCTTCGGGCATCGCCTCATCTAGGACATACTCCTTTTCTTCCTGCATAAGAACTATTTGCAAGTTCCTTTGCCAGTCAAGGAAGTTTTTCCCGTTCAACTTCTCCTTTTCGAGAATTGATCGAATGTTGAATGAATTGTTGTTTGCCATATTAAAAACTACAATTGAAAAGAATAAACAAATAAATAACCATTCACAGTTTCTCTTAATAAACTTAAATTCTAGCATACATGCATAATTCAATGTTTATTAAGCATTTTATTCAAGTTATGTGTTCCGGCAGGTGTGAATAAAATGATTCCAAGATCCTAAAATCATTGAAGAACTAAGCACAGTTTGTCGACTTAATCCTAGAACATCTTAGGTAAGCAAAAGCCTTTTGCTAATAGTCTAGAAACTATTCTTGGTTGATAGGTACGTCTAAGAACTTATTAGGTAAACCTATCGAATTTGCCACGACATAAAAGGACTCCTTACTTATATCGTTGAGTTTCACCAAAACTAACATGTACTCACAATTATTTGTGTACCTTGCCCCTTTAGGACCAATAAGTAACACCTCGCTGAGCGAAAACTATTACTAGATTGATGTAAAGGATATCCAAGCAAGTGTATATTTTGGCATGGCACCTTTTAACTCAATTTTTAAGTTTGGAACTTAAGGCTCTTACTATGTTGGTTAGATTTTAAGTGAACTAAAATCCTTAATCATGCAACATAATCAAGCTTTTGATCTCATGCATTTTAAGACATATTTAAAGCAATAAATAACTTAAAACATGCATAAGATATTTGTGATCTAGTATGGCCCGACTTCATCTTGAAGCTTTGACTTCAAAGTCCGTCTTGAAAATCTCCGTGGGAGGCACCATTTTCTTCAAATAGGATAAGCTATAACTAATTACAACTATTTGATGGTACGCAGACCATTTTGAATTGAAAAATAACTTTGGTGCTTTAGACCAATTACATTCAAATTAATGGTACGCAGACCATATTTTCTATCCTATTTGGGCCATACTAGTCACTTCATAACCTGCAAAACAGTACATATACAATATATACCATTCACCCATTCATTATCATGAATGGCCCACATAGCTGGTTAGTAAAACACATTATGCATCACGTAAACATTTGCAGCAATTAATCAAGGGCACCAATAATCTACCAATTATTCAGTCCTTATTAATTCTAATCGAGTTGTTTTAACCTTAAGGATTTGTAGACCTAATCAAGAGTTTATGACTAAAAAGCGCTCCCACTCAAACCGATAAATTCATATGCTTTACTAATTTTAAACATAAAATTGTATTTCTAGTCTAACCGGAAACATACAAATTTAATTAAAATTTAAAGCTCATATAAATTTATAATTGAATCCAAAAATTTAATTTAATTTCAGTCGCATTTAAATTAATTCATGATTTTAATTTTAGTAAAATAATTAGAATAAATTCCATTTATTATAATTATAATATTCAAAATTAAAATCCAAGAAATTAATTCAAATTATTAATTTTAAAATTAATTAAAATTACGTGAACTGAAATTTTCAAATTAAACATTCAAAACGATCTAATCGTAACGCAAACACCCTACGCGTTGCACGCACATGGGCCGTACGCACACAGCCATTGCTGGCCATGTGCGCGCAGCCCATGCGCTCGTCGCATAGCTGCTGCTGTCCTATCGCAAGCCTCCGCACAGCGCCCCATCGCACGCGAGCTATCGCTCGCAGTGCGCGCGCGCGAGATCGCTCGCTGGGCGCGCTGGCTCGCTCGCTGTGCGCGCGAGCCATCGCTCGCTGGGGCGCGACATCGCTCGCTGGGCGAGCGACATCGCGCGCTGCGCGCGCGAGCCATCGCTCGCTGGGGCGCGACATCGCTCGCTGGGCGAGCGACATCGCGCGCTGCGCGCGCGAGCAGTGCTGGGCGCGGCGCTCGTGGCACGCGAGCTTGTGCTCGCTGCGCGCGAGGCTGCGCGCACTTGTGCGAGGCAGCGCGCGTTGTGGCGCAGCTCGCTTGCTGCCCACACGCGACTGCCTTGGCTCGCCCTTCGCCCACGCCCATTCGTTCATTGCTCGTGGCACACGACACAAGGCAGGGCTGCTGCCTTGTGCTCGTGCACTACGCCCTTGCTCATTGCATTCGTGCCGCACGGGCGACGAGCTCCCTTGCTCGTCGTCGCATGCCCGCATTATACAACACCCCTTAAGGGTAACACGAAGCGTCCATTGCTTCGTGCGTGCAAGTTATTTGAACGAATCGCATAAAAATTTAAAATTTATATTTAAAATTAATGACAAATTAATAAATATTATTAATTTCATAATTTTAGGGCGAAAAATCGAAAATTTATTATCCAATTGATTTCCGATTGATATGGATTCAAGTCTAGGTCATAAAAATTTAAAATTTATCGTAAATTTACAATTTTTATGGTGGTTTTTAATCATAGGTTTCTAATTAAATTACAATTAATTATGAAAATCAAATTAATTCTAAATTATTCTAATTTTCAACAAATTAATCATAATTACAAATTAGATTGCATAATTAACAAGACTAGGCATTCAAACTTGTTAAACATATGCAGTAGGTCAATCAAAAATTCAAGATTTATCAACAGGAATCGCAAATATTTAATTTAACATCTTAAATTTACGAAATTTTGCATTCGAAAAACTAAAACCTTCGAAAAGTCATAGTTAGGCTTCGAATTTGAGAATTCTGGGTTCGGCAGAAAAAAACTATTTTTGTCAAAATTTTAGAATGCCTTTTACATGCGGAATTGACACAAAAATCACTCAATTCGGATGAGTAATGAAGAAACTGCCGAAAAACTGCGTACATATAATTAAATAAACGCAATTTGCAATTAATTAACAATTACGAAAATTAATCACCCCTTTTAATTCTTGCAAATTTGTAATATTTAACCATGTTTATGCAATTTAGATTATGAAAATAATAAGGGGCTCGTGATACCACTGTTAGGTTATGATACATATGACATTACATAAATCATGCGGAAACAACCATTAACCCAGGACAACATATTATTTACACATAATCATATAGCATAATTTAGATGCATACTCTTTGTTGCGTGCCCTCCCTAGCTGCGCCCGAACCGAACAAGAACAAGTCTTTTAGGACTCCAAGTGTCGTCCCTCCGTAGATAGTCCACAGCACGTCCGGATCCGCCTTAAGATTGACCAACTAGAATCGCCCTTAAGGTACTAGAAAATTTCGGCACTTTTGAGCAAGATGTGTGTTTTAATTTTCTCTCAAAAACTCACTTTTGAATACTTTGAAACTTGTGTCTAAATTATGACCCCTAGGCCTTTATTTATAGAGTTATGGAAAAGGAATCGTAATCCTAGTAGGATACGAATTAATCGAAATTAGAATCCTACATGAATTCTATTTAATTAATTTATCCAATTAGGAATAGAAACTTAATCATACACTGACTCTTGTAGATTCAGGAATCACGCATGAGCACAAACTCACACACACACGGCAGCCACAAGGGCTGCCCATGCGCGTGCGAGCAGCAGCCCGCGCAGCACGGCCCATGCAGCCGTGGCCCTTGGCGCGCGCTGGGCCTGCCTTGCGGTAGGCCTGGGCGCTGCCTTGGCTGGGCTTGTGGCGCGCATGCTTGCTGGGCGATGGCCCCGGCTTCGTGCTGGGCCTTCGTCCGGCAAGCCTCGTCCGATGCTAATTCGTACGATACGCTTCCGATTAAATTTCCATTTCCGGAATCTATTTCCGATACGAACAATATTTAATATTTCCGATTCCGGAATTAATTTCCGTTTCGAACAAATATTTAATATTTCCGTTTCCGGAATTATTTTCCGATTCCGGCAATATTTCCGATTCTGACAATATTTCCGTTTCCGGCAATATTTCCGATTCTGGTAATATTTCCATTTCCAATAATATTTTCCGATACGTACCATGTTTCCGTTTCCGGCAACATCTACGACTTGGATAATATTCATATTTCCGATACGATCCATATTTCCGTTTCCGGCAATATCATCGTTTCCGGAGTATTCATTTCTTGCCCGTGACGATCTTAGCTCCCACTGAAACCAAGATCCGTCGGTTCCGAATATTCATAGATGGAGTATTTAATGCCATTAAATACTTGATCCGTTTACGTACTATTTGTGTGACCCTACGGGTTCAGTCAAGAGTAAGCTGTGGATTAATATCATTAATTCCACTTGAACTGAAGCGGCCTCTAGCTAGGCATTCAGCTCACTTGATCTCACTGAATTATTAACTTGTTAATTAATACTGAACCGCATTTATTAGACTTAACATAGAATGCATACTTGGACCAAGGGCATTATTTCCTTCAAAAACTGCCCAGACCCTATTTTCAACACCTGGCTCTGGGCGCTGAAATCTTCGGCGCCCAGGCCTGGGCGCTGAAAATACCTGGGTACGTCTCTTTTCCTAATTCTTTGTGGATTAGAACTCTGCAATTCTATCTTTCCACGAACTCTTCCCTATAAATAGACCCCTAGTTTCGACGTGAAACAACACACAACAACACATAATATATTCTGAGTATTGACTCTGAACCCCTTAGCCTAAGCCTCTCGCTGCGAAACTGTTCACGCGTTCTGTCGCAATCGATCCATAAATCGAACAGAACGTATCCTGTCCCATAATCGAGATTCGTTAAATAAAAAGGAGAAATAGCAAAGTCAAAGTGGTTAGTTTTCTGAGAACCGTGACGCACCTCTCAAGGGTGCGTCGTAATGTGTCCCTTTTCGATGATTTAACTGCTTTCCTCGCCCTTTTTATGAACTGTTAAACTAACCTAATATGATTGTTCTATCACGCCTAATAAATATAATATTTTTAGGAAATCGGATTATCATGCTAGGTCCCTTAATGCTAATTAAATCAGATAATCACGATCGAATTAGTATTATATACTGCATATTGCTAAAATCAATTCAGATTAGTTTAATAGTTAACGCATGTCCCTTCAATTATTTATGCTGAGCTAGTAAGGATATCATGCCTCTGGAGTTATCGACGAGCGAATTACTCCTCTCGGTAGTTACAGTCCCCCGAACCCTCAATCTCTACCTTGCGGGTGTATATTGAGAGATCCCCACACCAGGGATCACAAGGGAACCTACGGCCGTCGTGGTCAAACATAATTGCACTCCCTTTATGTCACGATAACCGGGTTTTGTCAGTTTTTCTCATTGTCGTTAAAAACTGAATGGCGACTCCTATATTACTAGTCAATTGGGTGTATACTCACAGGAAATCCAATTACACTTGATTGAATAAAAAGAATCGTCACACCCACGAGGGACAAGGTCACGCATTAGCCTCGCGCTTTTTCGACCCTCTCACAAATAGGCCTCCTTGCTCTTGCTTTGGAGACTAAGTCGGGTAGACTAATAATATCTTCTTCGATCTTCATCTACCAAAACCCGTAATTTAGATGGTGGACAATGGTGCACCTTAAAAACACAAGTACATGGCTAAAAGAACATTCAGTTACGTGAAAAGTGAAATAATATATTATTTTTTAAAAACAAAAAAGTGAAATAATATATTGTATGTAATTTTGTCTCAATGTCATGTTCTTTTGCCTATGCACACATGTACTTTTGGTTCACCAATCACCATTGTCCATAGTTCACGAATTGACCAAAACCTCACCCGTAGCTCCTTTAATTTAGGGGGTGTGAATATAAAATTTAATCAGTTTTCATCTCCTAAGAGTTCAAAAAATGGATAGAGTGTCTGCTCCTGCACAGTCTTTTCAACTATTCACTTTCACCATTTAACTATAAAGAAAAACCCCCAAACAAAAAGAACCTGGGAGGGGGAGGGGGGGGGGGGGGGGGGTTAAGCAAAAACTCCAAATAACCTCCACTGAAATTGATGTCATAAAAAAAACCTGATTTTAACATGAATCTCTCACATAACAT
The DNA here is from genome assembly GCF_020520425.1 of Spinacia oleracea. Taxonomy (NCBI): domain Eukaryota; kingdom Viridiplantae; phylum Streptophyta; class Magnoliopsida; order Caryophyllales; family Amaranthaceae; genus Spinacia; species Spinacia oleracea. The sequence continues at coordinate 42,051,147 of NC_079488.1, forward strand.
GTTTGAAGCATTACGTATTAGTGTATTACTATGATAATTTGTAAATTTCTTAAAATCTAAACTTTGAAACATATGCCCCACCTAGATACAAACATGCTGCATACTATTTCAAAACATGTCAATCTTCGACATCTAAATTAATAGCCTGAAGCTGAAATACATAAGTAATGTTACACAAAATTACAACTCAAAGTCCCTTATTACTTAAATCTCACTTACAATCTACAAATATATACAGGAACCAAACTCTTAAAAAGGTAAAAGTAAATCATTAGAAGCATAAATAGGAAAAACTAACCTTTAACAGGGGAACAAGAGGCAGTTGAATCGTTGTTGGGTAACAACCCGGGTTGGGAACTAGCCGAGCATTCTGAATTTCTTGCCTTAATATTTCTGTTAAACCATATACGACTTCTTTCTAGGAGCAAGAAAACCAACAAAATTTAAAGGAAAACGGAGAGAAAGGATGGCTTCAAATTTTAAACCAAATTCTTAGGATATTGAAGACATCTTGCATGTGAAACAATAAAAAGTACATGATAAAATGCATGACTAATAAAGTTCTATCATCAGTAACATATTCAGGCACTTTCATGCCATTGCTTCCGGAAGGGGAATACATACAATAGATGTATTAGCACTTAGCACTGAGATGTCATAAGAAGTTTTACCATCGAAGTCATCAATAATTGTTTGTGTGTTGGACTCCATAGTACACAACATTTATTTACTAAGACAATTTCTTATGACTTGATTATCATACCGCAAAACAACATAGATTGACCAGGACATGATAATGACAAGAAATACGGTTACAAAAAAAATCTTCCATAGACACCATAATTGGCATACCTGTAATTCCGGTGCCCTATGAGGCTGACCATACCATTACTCATACTCAGCAATATCTCGCAGTCGGAAGTCCTGAAACTATTCATATTAATTTCAAGCAGTTAAACTCTCATGTTATAATAAATAAATAAAAACTTTATCATGGAAACTAGATAAAAATCTAGCTTCAGTAAGCTGCATTGGACACATACCGCAGAAAGATCAACAACTTTTAGCGAGTGAGGAAGAGCTTTAATTATATCCTGAACAAAAAGAATGGGGATGTTACATGTTTATAATGTCACACTAAAGAAAAATATTATGAAACACAAACTTGATAATTCAATTGTCTTCAATTGTTGCATGATTAACAAATATATAACTGAGAGAAGAGACGCCTTCATAGGGACGCCTATAGTTTTTGTGTCACACGGATTGACTTCATTCCACATGTAGGATCGTATTATGCAAAGCTTGACATGTAAGGTAGAGAAATACCTGTGTTGTACCATGGGGCAAACAACAAAACACGGCATCAACTTTTGAAAAGTCAACATCGTTGACAGCAAGCAAATTCGGCAAGTTCTGCAAACAAGAAGATATCCATCTTCATTGGCAGGTTCATTAAAAACTAAAGCAAAAGCACAAACTTGCAAGAGAGAAACAAAAGTACAATTATGTCATACTTGGGTGACCAGATGTGGGAATACTGAAGCAATTGATTGCCCAGCCTTTCGATCGGCAATCATCAAAGCAATACCAAAATATGGGTGATTGGCGAGCAGACGGACAATCTAGAAGAAGGAAGAACAGAAAACGGAAAATCATTAAATCAAAGAGAAAATTAATCTCAAAATCAATTAAAAAAAAAAAGCTTCAGCGAGCACCTAAAAAACATAAGAGGTATTTCAATCTTAATGCAAAGTAACCATAAAACATAATGCAGAAAAAAGATAACTTATTAAACAAGTACCCTATGTTGTTTACGACTCTTCAATTCACCTCAAGTACTCGAGTTACATACTCGATAATCAAATCAGAAGTTGTTATATCAATTGGACACTTCATTTTTCAGCCTAAGTCATGCAAACACAAGATGGTTGTGACAAGTCCAATTAACATAACAAGTACCCATTAATGCTCCTTTATCATTTTAGAGATTCACAAATAACATAGATTTCATAATTTACAATAAAATGTATGCACTGTCAAACTTTACACGAGCGAAATTCCTTTTTCCATTGAATCAATCAAGCATTTTTACAAAATACTCACAAATTTTTGCAATAAATGATAAATTTCATGAAGAAACTATACCTCTGAACCAGTATATCCACTAGCACCAAGAACACCAATTCGTACACTTTTCTGCACATTATTCTTCTCGGAAAATTGCAAGTTCATTGGGGCTGAAGCAATTGAGCTACGAACATAAAATTTAACATTTCCACCCTTTGCTTTGCTCTGCCATTCTTTTCCAATATCTATTAAAATTTACTCAATTTTTGAAAATTTTAAACAATACAAACAGACCCACAAAAAAATGAGCAAGAATCATACTAACCTTTAGAAAGCATGATTTAGTTACATAAGATGAAGTGAAAACCATGGAGTCCATCTTTTTGAAGCAAGAATGATGAGAGAGAAAAGAAGAAACTGTCGGAGTCACCAAAGTAGTGAAGGTAAATTGTCGGATTATGCGGCGGCAGCCACTTCTGCACAATTGAGTTGGGGAGATTACAATTTACAATCAATAACGATTATCGATGCACCATACAAATCACATGGTATAATCGTAAATAAAATAAGAAATTCATTTAGTGGGAGAGCCAGGATTTCACGGATGGTGGGTCACCATCGTCCGTCGCTCACCATAAAATCAATAATCAATGCATAAATAAATAAAAAATAATACTTTAAAAAAAGTTCATCTCAAAAGTAACAAGCGTCAGTTATTACAACCAACAATACTTCAAAATTACAATTGTTCTCTATGAATTTTCATGTTTTGATATCTATCTATTACATCATTCATGTTAACATACAAAAACAAGTCTCTCTCTACTCTCTAGATAAGTATCAAACAATCATTCAACAACATTTGATCTCCCATGCTATTGCACAAAATGCGTTTGGAATTACATTGATTATATAAATGCAATTGGAATTTCATATATAAAAGCAAGTTGCATATTTGCATCTGTTTAGAACCTGAACCGCTAATAACTCGCGAGTTGGAACGCAAACCCGACCCGGTTATATTCAACCCAAACCGACCGGAAAATATTAACCCGATTAAGATCCTAAACCCGATAATAAACCGTTCCGCAGCAACCCTATCCGTTTGAATCCGAGCCGAATGGATTCAAAATCCGTTAATGACCCAATCTGTTTCAATCCGAACCGTATGAACCCAGGGAAAACCTGTGTACGTACAACCCGAATTGTTTTAATCCGTAACCCACTTAATCCGAACCATTTACAACTTGTATCCCATTTAATTCGAATCGTTTATAACCTATAGCCCGTTTAATCCCGCTACTCCCGCTACTGGTCTTAAATTCTTAACACTTCTAAAAGTTAGTTATTGACTTTGCCGTCCCCTAATCAAGGCCTCAATATATTAGAAATTGTGATTTTATAATTTGAAACCAAATTCACATGACCCGAAGCACAACCCTTTACCCCTTTTATCACGCTATTGATTTATCCACATTGTTTGAGCCTAAACACTAAAAAACTGAACCAATATAAACTTGAACATGATGTAACCCAGTATACTTGTCAACCCGACCCATTTACTATAGTCTCATTTGAAAAATATATCGAGCAGAAAAAACATCTATATAATATACTAAAAGAGAGGAAATCAATGTGGTGATGACAAATGTCACTCATTGATTCGCCTCTCTTTTAGATATAAAATAAATTAAACAAAAAAATTATTTGTTAACTTTCACCTTAAAAAGTACTTGATTCTATTTTCCTAAAAAAAAGATGCCACTCAATACATGGGGAATATTTTGTAAAATCTTTTCTATATTTTGTTAACAAATATAACCAATATGATTATATATCTTTTTATATAAAAAAAAATAGTCTATTATATGGAGTACGTATTAGGATGTTTATAAAAAATAAATTGCAGTAATCAACCGATCTGTACTTACATAATATATTAGAATACATATAATTAGAAAATCAATACAATATAAATAAGAGTGTATAAAAAAAAAGTTATTGTAGTACTCTATAATATTTTAACAACTAAATTCGATAATTATAGCCGCCAATGATTGTATTATTTTATATTTTAGACGTAATATATTTAGCAACTAAATTCGATAATTATCACCGCCGTTGATATGATAGTAATATTTTACTACTTTAAAAAAAATTATGTAACTTCCTTAAACAAGAGAAAAACTTGCGTAATCTAATCTATCTACTACGTAATTCCTCAATTTTTTAGATGCAACTCTTTAATTTTTTACATTAGTTTTTATATTCACACATCGCTCTACGTTTTTCCATCTTTTTTTGGATTAGTTATTCATATTGTATGTTGAACATAGTTATGTATTCCGTAGCATTTTGTCGACTTTGTCTAAATATTTACATAATACTACCATTTTATCTATTAATCTATATACTATACTAAAAGAGAGGAAATCAATGTGAAGCTGACAAATGCATCTCTTTAATTTATCTCTTATAGATATACAAAAAGACTAAAAAAAAGTATTTGATTCTATAGTGATTTTGTTAACTTGCACCTCATAAAAATATTTTATTCTATTTTCCTTAAAAAAAAAAAAATCATTCTACACATGGGAATTATTTTGTAAATTATATTTTCTATAATTTGGTAAAAAATATGACCAATATAAGAATATATTTAAAAGTAGGATTCTTATAAAAATATTTTTTTACGGAATACATAGTAGGATTCTTATAAAAATTTAAAAGTAGTCTACTGATACTGGATAATTATAATACAAATAAATTTGAAAATCAATCAAGTATATGTGATTAAGAGATAATTTTTTTACTATAGTACTCTATAAAATTTTAACAATTAAATTCGATAATTATAACCGCCATTGGTTGTACGATTTTATTAGTAGTATATGTAGCAACTACATTCGATATAATCCATGCCATTGTTAGTAATAGTTTACTTTTTTTTTTAAAAAAAAAAAAACATGTAACTTCCTTAAACATATATTGCGTAATTTAATGTATCTACTACTATACTACTCTACTACTTAATTCCTCAAATTGTAGATAAAACTCTTTGATTTTTGTACTATCTATTATATTCACACATCGCTCTACTTTTTCTATTCTTTTGGTGATTATTAATACTATATGATGAACATAGTCATGTACGGATTTTCCAGTAATATTTTTTTGGATTAGTATAAATACTTGCACAATGTTGTAATTTTTTTTTAAATAATTTTTACTTATTTGATAGTTTAAGATATTAACAATTGTTACTTATTAACAACCGTGAAAATAAAATTGGTTAATCCAAAAACATGGAAAAGTAGTATACAAGAAAATCAATATGCAACTAACACATGGTCCTCTCTACTTAAAAAAGCTCCACCAAATATTTTAGGCTAAACCATTGAATTATATTTTGGTCAATTTTTAACACCATCTATATACACAGTACTATACCAAAGTAGAGGCAAATCGACGTGGAGCTAACAAAATGATGTTCTCTGAAGTGCCTCTCTTATAATATAAATAACTATCGTATGATAAAATAATTAATATACTTCATATTTATTTTACCTACATCGTACATTCTAATTACTTATCGATTATACTACGAAATACTTATTTACTTATGACCAATAAATTTGTGGAGATGTTTAAGTATTAGATGATTACTCATATGATTAAGAATGACTCATAATAATCGATTATACTACTAAGCACTTATTTACTTATTTACTTATTCTACCTACAAATGTTTATACTCTGTACTATAGTTTGCGGAGATGGCAAACTATATATGTATCTATATCTATATATTCTGTACTATACCAAAAGAAAGTTAAATTGATGTGGAGATGACAAATATCGCTATATGATTTGTCTCTCTAGCTTATTATAACATAAATAATGACTAATTGTAAACTACTAGATGCAATATCAATTTTTGTTTAGAAATTATGTCATATACTGGATGCGGATATGTATATACGTATGTTTACCTTTGTTCATTTATTATTTGTAATCAAATGAATCTTTGCATGCATTTTCTGATAATCGATATAGAAAATATTATAATAGTTGAACATGTACTATAAATTATATTATCATAATACTATCATCTTTCTAAGAATTAGTGTCATATAATGAATACAGATATGAATAACAAACTTGAACTCTTGATTTTTATATTTTACAAGGTTGTCTCAAACATTTTAGATTGGACATGCATGCATTGCTAATCCTTCATCTAATTGATTATGAATATGTAAAAAAAGTTACTACTAACTTACATATTATAATGTTTTATTTATTACTCAATTACTCTAATCAGACAAATGTATTGTCAAAAACTCTAGAATAAGTATTAAAATTCAAAAATATCTTACCCAAAAAAAAACTGAGTCTACGGGTGGGTTATTTTAGGCTGGGATACTGGATACACCGAAGGGGGAGTCATGAAGCAGGGATACATTTTACTTTGTACCTCTCGAGAGGGGATTGAGAGTGGTGGGTATCGTTCCTATCGCAGATGGAGGGGATAGAGATGAGAATTGTAGGCGGGTATAGTGTGCAGGCCTCGCCTCGCCTCAAAGTCATCTCTAACTGAATACATTAAATGGTGTAATTAGGTTTTAAGTGGTCGGGTAATGAAGTTAATGGGGGACTGTGCGAGTATTAACTGGGTATTACTATCGAAGTGAATGGTGGATGAGATCATTAAGTTTATTCTTGACACAACATGTGAATGAGAAAGAAAATAAATTTATTTATGTACTCTTATTTGTTTTAACTGTTTTAATAAATATGACACCGAATGGGAAATAACAAATTTATCCATCATTAATTATAATTTGGAGGTTAGCTATAATTAAGCTCTATTTTAATGATAATTGTCTACCATATTTCATATAAATTTATGTATAGATTATAAATCGTGCATCGCACGGGTATCATACTATAAGAAACTATAATCAAAGGCAATAATCAATTTAAGTCAAGTTTCCAAATAAAGTTTATTTATGATAGACAATCTACAAAAGTTGGTCTAAATAGAAATCTAACACAATATTAAAAATCAGAAATAATTATTTTTCAAACAATTAGCCATTATTGATCAACTGTTAACATTGTTTCAAAACAATCTCATACTCCATTCAAATACCACTTATTATTATTATGAGTAAGAATTCATAGAATATGTTATTAGTATATTAATTAGGATTCAAAATATAAGAGACTAAGGTTGATGAATCATTAGTGATATTGAAGAATATAATTTTGAATAAAACATAATATATAATACAAGTTGGGGGCGGATGTCCAACATCGATACGACTAAGTAATACTTGAACAAATTATTTTCTCTTGTTTGGATGATGAACTATACTGGAATGTATTGTCTATTAGTTTAATTCTTACTCTTACTATCATACTCATTATTTGTTTTATTGCGGTTCTTTTCTTTTTATATATCCGAGGTTCGAATCTCACTCCTCCTTCTGTAATTATATTTCTCTTGTGACCGATTCTCACCAAAAACAATTATATATTAATCAAGTGATTAAATCAAAGAGTGAAAAATGTAATAGACTACGATTTAATCTATTTTTATGGGGTGTAATTGTAACAAAATATCCATACAAAAACATATTTCAATATTAATATACTAACTCCGTTTCAAAATGATTTTTACACTTTTCTTTTTAGTCTGTTTCATAAATGTTTTTTAAATTGTTCTTTGTTCTATTTTATGATATAAAAATCTACTATCTTACCCCTCTTACCCACATTTCTACACATCTACCTTACTTTATCCATATTTTATTATATGCACCCAACTTTTTACACACTTTTCATATTTGTTTTAATATTTATGCAAATAGTAACCCGTAAAGATCATTTGAAACGTAGGTAGTACATCTTAGTACACATTTTGTTCAATTTGTTAATATAGATTAGAGAATATACACGTTTTCCATAATATTGTATGTGGGAAAATATATATGTTTGGATCATGTGAAATATTTTATGTCAAAGATTGTTGCGATTTATTTTTTAAAATTTTATTGCCATTCATATTGATACTCGTTATACAATATGTACTCCCATATTAATATTTCAATTTTCATGCGAGCCTATAAATTTTTTATTTAATTATTTTTCCGATATTTCTAACCTATGCACAAACACAATCACACAACCGCCATCGATCTCCTTTATATACTCCGCATTGATTTTCTCTTTGCTCTCAAATGATGTCAATGTTAAAGAATATCGACAATATCGTATATATGGACTATGGGAGATTGATTCTCCTCCGTTTCAAAATCAATGTCACTTTTCTTTTTAGTCCGTTTCAAAATCATTACTTAATTTCTCTCAATAGTCATGGACTCATGGCGGTTAGCATCTGTCTCAATAAGACAATAAATTGCGATGGTCGCGTATGTCGGGTGTTGATTAGTTGGAGACTAAAGAGTGTAATATCTTGTTGAGTTTGTTGCTCTAGCGCTAGATTGATTTTACCAATGATGGCAGCCATGGAAATAATATCTATTTAAGGATAAATATCCCACATGTATTTTTCTTTGCATTGTTTTCGGTAAGTTCCAAAAATACAATTTTCACACAACTGATAAAATTTACTTCGTCAAGTCTATGGGGTGTAATTGCTTATTTAGGCATTTCTTTTTTCAATAATGGATCATTCTTATTGTATGCATTTAGGTGTATATAGGTTATTAACTTAGAAAAACCATATTCCATATTAAACATTAATATGAAAATGATTGTTGCTATATGGTAAGCTACACACATTAGTTAATATATACTTCGTATAAATTAGTATAAAGTTAAAGATGAATATGAGTATTGAGTATGACGATATAATTTTATTTTCTTTAATTAAGAGTTTGATATTATTCTATATATACCAGAGAATATTTTTTAAAAATATATTTATTTTAATTAAAAGAGAGGCAAATCAGAGAGCGACATTTGTCAGCTCCACATTGATTTCCTCTCTTTTAGTATAATAATATAGATATATAGATAGGTTCTTCCAGTCTTCCCCTTCCCTTCAATCTCATCCTAAAAGTTTAATCGAACAACAACTAACAAATTAAATTAACAAGAAACCTATTTCAAGTTCATTCTACAACTCTACAAGGAATTAACTGGTGACTAAGTAAGGAACCCTAACTATTTTTCTGAATTTTTGAGAAACTAACTATTTTAAGTTTAATTGAAGAAGGAATTAAGTACCTGCCATGGAGTTAGAGATGTTGAGTCGTCCGAATGGGTGAGTGGCCGGCGGTGGTGGGTAACTCGGCACTCCGACAATGGTTGGTAGTTAGGCGGCGGCGAAGAGAGAGAACGGAGGCTTGACTTGTTTAGGTCTCTGACTGCAATTCGTGGGTTTGAAATTGCAATTGCGGTTGAATAAATAAAAACCATAAATGTTCTCATAAATAATAAAAGAATAAAGCCAAGCTCTTCAACAAATTAGTAAAGAAGCCAAATTCAAAATACTTCATAAAATGAGAAACTTCAGTAAAATATATGACAAACATAATTACATTGACAAAAAGGATAAACTGTGGAAAAAGAAAGAAGCGTGAATCGCCAAATTGTTACACCTACCATAGATTCCTGTTGCATGTTCAATCTATTGATCCCAAAGATGGAAATATTGGTGATAATATATTAATTTGTCTACGGAAACGGAGACGTCGGTGAGTCGGTGACGCGGCGCCGATGAGAGGCAGGAGGTGAGCGACGTTCGGAGAAGAAGTACAGGGGACTGAAGTACGGGGAGAAAGTTGAGCAATTTCGTTTTAATTTTTATTTATTTTGTAATCCTAAATCCAGTAACTTTTTATTTCGTACCTCCGTCACTGGCTCACTGCTCATTCATTTAGATTCAATTTTTATTAAAATTAATATTTATTCATTTTATTTTAAATTTTATTAAATTAATCTCAAACTTTATTCATTTAATTCACTTTTTTATTTCTTGTTTTATTTCCACCTTTTTTTTCTTATCATGTATTTACGAAAATTATCATTTTAATTATTTGTAATATTCACAAAACACATTTATTGATTTTCAGTTTTCTATTGATTTGTATTTCATATGATGATCATATGAGTTGTATTCAATTGGTTCCAATTGGGCTCTGTTTGTTTTGACGAAAAACAATTTTTTGGGAAATGATATTCTCATTTTTCTTGTTTGTTCAGTTGATGGTGGCAAATAATTTTTCTAAAGAGTTAAGCTAATATATGGGGTGCAACCTTTTGGAATTTTCACCATTTAGGGCCGGTATCTTTTTTTTCTCACCATATGGGACCTCATTTCCTACTTTTAATCATATTTAACTAGAGTACTTTAAAATGTTAGGTCCTTAGGTTAAAAGATTAGGTACTTGGGTTAAAAGATTAAAGTAAATCCAAAGTTTGAAGACTAATATTTTTTTGTTTGTTCACCTTTCAGGACATGGACTTTCTTTTTCAACATTTGATACTTCATCTATGTTTCCATGCAATTCAAATTCAATACACTTAGGGGGTATGTTGGAAATGGAGTGGAATGGAAACAAATAAGAAGGGGAAAGGGTAATTTTAACTATTTCTATTATTGATTGTTTGATATATCATAGGAAATGAATCACTTATGTACGATTTTTTTACTTAAACGTTTGGTAAGTAATAAGAAAAGAAATATATTTTGTAGTGTATTCTACATCTATACCACAAATAAAACCCTTAATAATAATAATAATAATAATAATAATAATAATAATAATAATAATAATAATAATAATAATAATAATAATATTAATAATAATAATAATAATAATAATAATAATAATAATAATAATAATTCATCGGTTTTGCGGTGGTTGCGGCAAGGGTACGGCGTTTCAGCGGTGTTTTCAGGTGGCAATAGGCGGTTACAATTGCAGTTTCTAGTGCAGGCTTAAACGGCAACGGTGGGTCGGTTTTCACGACAGTTTTGGGTCGGTTTTAGGCGAGTATCCGCGGTGGTTCAGGCGACGGTCTTGACGGCAGTATTGGGTCAGTCTCAGGCGAGTTCTTGGCCAGTTTGTGATCAGTTTCCGGTTGTGTTTGTCGTGTGTGTTTGTGGGCGGTTTGTTACCGGCAGTGTTTGTGCCGGCTTTTGTGATCAGTTTCCGGTGTGGAGGTTCGTGGTTTATTTGGTGTTTTAGGAACGCTGGTGGTGTGGGGTGTGTTTGGTGCAGTTTTCAGGCGAGTTTCGGCGGTTAGCGGTTGTTTTCCGGTGGTTTCTGGTTCATATTTCGATAGCAGTTTTCGGCAGCAGTGGTTTCTGTTTTCTCGGCAGTTTTTGGTCAGTTTCGGGACGGTTTGAAGCGATTTTATAGGGCAGTTTGCGATCAGTTTCCGGCGGTGTGTTGGTATAGTTTGGGTTTGTTGTGTTCGTTGGTGTGGTGTTGGTGTGTTGTGTGTCTTCGTGGGTGTGTTAGTGTGCTTGGCAGTGGGTACGTTGGTGTTTCTTTTTTGGTTGAAGTGCTTTGATATGGCGGCTTCCGTGGAGAAGTTTCATTGCCCTTTTGTTGGTCTTAGCGGGTGCTTGGATGGAGGTGGGCGTGGTTTGGTGAGGAGTTCTCTGATCACTCACTTACGGGATCGTCATTGTTGCACTGGTGTGCGGGATGTAACCCGCCATTCCCTTACTACCAATTTGCATGTTTTGTCTACGGCTGAGGTGACCTTTCGTCGTATGGGAATTTGGCTATGTGGAGATTGTTTCAAGACGCATACTCATCGTACTAGGTGTCGACGTGGCAGTGGTTCTAGTACTGTTTTTGTGGACCCACCTAATTCTGGGGATGGTACTATTCGTTTTATTCTTTACGGTATTCAAAAACCACAAGCTCCTACTACCGAGCTGGCTACTTCTGATGCGCCTCGAGAACATCATTTTTCTTTTGATGTTGCTCTTCTAGACACTTTATTGCCTAAGCGGTTGCGTTCTGTGAAATCCATCCCTCCCAAATCTCGTTTGGGTTTTTCGCGAGTTCTGAAAGGGGCGCTTGATAAGGTGATTTGCAGACCAGATGACATCGCTTGTTGGGTTCAGTTGCTTGTGTTACCTCTTTGTGTCCTCAAGACTTTTTCTCCGCGAAGTAATCATGAGTGTTCCTCCGGTGTTAGGCGGCGACGACAGGAAGAGGGTATCACCACTGCTATTCGTTCTTGGGGTGTGCCTGGTGGTTCTGAGCAACTTGTCATAGACACATTGGCTAGCATGTCTCCCCCTCTATTGGATGTTGACGAAGAACATGATTTGGCGGTGCGTAATATTAAGCAATGCAAGAGAAAGATTTCTGACGGTCACTACACTGCTGCCGTTAGAGTTCTTTCGTCCTCAGGTCTTGCCCCTTACAATGATGCTACTCTTGCAGATTTGCAAGCAAAGCACCCTTCCGTTCCGGTCCCTACCTTACCGGATATCCCTGTTGATCATCACCTTACTGCTTCCTCCGCTGTTGTGTTGGAGCAGATTAGGGGCTTTCGCGTGGTACTTCGTGCGGTAGAGATGGCTTGCGTGCTTAACACCTTTTGGATTGTTTGGGTGGTGCTGCTGTAGCTGTTTCTGATGAGTTGGTGGATGCTATCACTCAGCTAGTTAATCTCTTTCTTGATGGAAAGTGTCCTGCTGAGCTTGGAGGATATATTGCTAGTGCTCCTCTTACGCCACTTGTTAAGCCTGGTGGTGGTATTCGGCCTATTGCTGTGGGCACTATTTGGAGGCGCCTTGTTTCTAAGGCCGGGGCTGCTTTGATTGGTCCGCGTTTAGGAAACTACTTAGGAGGGCTTCAGTTTGGAGTTGGGGTTCCAGCAGGTGGTGAGGCCATTCTCCATGCTGTCAATCGTTTGGTTGAGGCTCGTGGGGACGATGTTGGCTTCTCTATGTTATTGGTGGATTTTCATAATGCGTTCAATTTAGTTGATCGATCGGCTTTAATGCGTGAGGTTCGGCTACATTGTCCTGCACTTTCGCGTTGGGTTGAATTCTGCTACTCTTCTCCAGCGCGGCTGTATTATGGGGAGCATACCTTGTGGTCTTGTCAAGGTGTGCAGCAAGGGGATCCTCTCGGCCCTTTGCTTTTTTCTCTGGTTCTACATCCATTGGTGTGTCAAATCAGAGACTCTTTTGATCTATCTCTTCAGGCTTGGTACTTGGACGATGGCACTATCGTTGGTGACACTTTGGTGGTTGGAAAGGTCTTGGAGTTGATTTTGGAGGAGGGTCCTCATTTAGGTCTCCATGTTAATGTTGAGAAGACAGAGGTTTTCTGGCCTTCGGAGGACCCACGTAGTCGTCTAGAGGGTGTCTTTCCTACGGATATTGCTCGTCCTGCGCTTAGTGTTAAGTTGCTTGGTGGTCCAGTCAGTACGGATTCCTCTTTTTGTAAGGGGTTGGTTTCGCAACGTGTGTCGAAGACTGTTGTGTTGATGGATGCTGTTGCTAAGCTTAATGATCCCCAATGTGAGTTGTTGCTTCTTCGTGCGTGTACTGGAGTTTCTAAACTCTACTTTGCTATGCGCACTTATCCGCCTCATCTTTTTGAAGCGGCCCAATTATCTTTTGATCTGGCTCTTCAGGCTTCTTTAGAGCGTATCGTGACTGCTTCGGGACCTGGGTTCGGTGACTGGCAATGGCGTCTTGCCACCTTGCCTTATTCTTATGGAGGATTGGGTGTTTATTCAGCTGGTGATGTTCGACATTATGCTTTTCTTGCATCCCGTTTGCAGTCTTCTGGTTTGCAGGATTCGCTTCTCCGGCTTTCAGGTGTTGATGGTCCGGGGCCGGCCTTTGATGATGCTCTTGGTCTTTTCAATAGGACCGTGGAGACCGACTGTGAGGGGGTCGAAAAAGCGCGAGGCTAATGCATGACCTTGTCCCTCGTGGGTGTGACGATTCTTTTTATTCAATCAAGTGTAATTGGATTTCCTGTGAGTATACACTCAATTGACTAGTAATATAGGAGTCGCCATTCAGTTTTTAACGACAATGAGAAAAACTGACAAAACCCGGTTATCGTGACATAAAGGGAGTGCAATTATGTTTGACCACGACGGCCGTAGGTTCCCTTGTGATCCCTGGTGTGGGGATCTCTCAACATACACCCGCAAGGTAGAGATTGAGGGTTCGGGGGACTGTAACTACCGAGAGGAGTACTCGCTCGTCGATAACTCCAGAGGCAGGATATCCTTACTAGCTCAGCATAAATAATTGAAGGGACATACGTTAACTATTAAACTAATCTGAGTTGATTTTAGCAATATGCAACATATAATACTAGATCGATCGCGATTATGTGATTTAAATAGCATTAAGGGACCTAGCATGATAATCCAATTTCCCAAAAATATTATATTTGTTAGGCGTGATAGAACAATCAGATTTAGTTAGTTTAACAGTTCATAAAAAGGGCGAGTAAAGCAATTAAATCATCGAAAAGGGACACATTACGACGCACCCTTGAGAGGTGCGTCACGGTTCTCAGAAAACTAACCACTTTGACTTTGCTATTTCTCCTTTTTATTTAACGAATCTCAAATTATGGGACAGGATACGTTCTGTTCGATTTATGGATCGATTGCGACAGAACGCGTGAACAATTTCGCAGCGTGAGGCTTAGGCTAAGGGTTGGAGTCAATACTCAGAATATGAATTGTGTGTTGTGTTATTTCACGTCGAATTTGGGGTTGTATTTATAGGGAAGAGTTTGTGGAAAGATAGAATTGCAGAGCTCTAATCCACAAAGAATTAGGAAAAAACACGTACCCAGGTAATTCCAGCGCCCAGGCCTGGGCGCCGAAGATTTTGGCGCCCAGAGCCAGGCGTTGAAAATAGGGTCTGGGCTGTTTTCTTAGTCAGATTCGGATTCCTGAAATCCGTAGTGTTTGAGACTTAATCGAGTCTTTTAGTGCGTATCAATTTCATGACGGAATGCGTCTGGGCCCGTTACGAACTCTAGGCTCGTTAGGATTTTAATTAATATGTAACTCTTATTTTCGAATCACATTAGGAATAGGATTCTCGCAGTTTTCTATCTCATTTAGGATTTATGTTGGAGTGCAACACCTAATTCTGACAGGTTTCTATCTTTTATGACTTGCCACTTTTAACAGCTGCCCATCACGGCAGTTACTATTTTTAGCAGGTTTCCATAAATAGCAGGTTCCTATAAAGGGGAATTGAGATTCGTTATTTTATAGGAGATGCGTTGTCAAGTGGTGTTAGGTTATGATACATATGACAATTCATAAATCATGCGGAAAAACCATAAAGCCAGGAAAGCATATTATTTACACATAATCATTTAGCATAGAATAGATGCATACATGTTGTAGCGTGCCTTCCCTAGCTGCGCCCGAACCGAACAAGAACAAGTCTTTAGGACTCCAAATGTCGTCCCTCCGTAGATAGTCCACAGTACGTCCGGATCCGCCTCAAGTTAGACCAACTAGAATCGCCCTTAAGGTGCTTAGGAATTTCGGCTAGTGTTTGCAAGTGTATGGCTGATTTTTATTTCAAAAACTTACCCTTTGAATACTTCAATTGTACCCATAAATTGTGACCCTAGGCACTTATTTATAGGAGTATGGAAAAGGAATTGTAATCCTACTAGGATGTGGATTTGTTAATTAGAACTTTATTAGGACTCTAAATAACAAAGCAAATCTAATAGGATTAGGATTTTAATCTTCGCACGAATCCTAATAGGATTAGGATTTCCCGCACACGCATCGTACAAGCCGTGCACCCGCGCAGGCCTTGCGGCCCACGACAGGCACACAGCCCATGTGCGGTGCTGCGCGCGCGCGCGCCCTTGGCTGGGCCTGGCCTTGCGCTGGGCCTCGTCGAGGCGTGCGTTGGTGCGTGCGGCTCGCTGGGCGATGGCCTGGCTTCGTGATGGGCCTTTGTCTAGCGGGCCTCGTCCGATGCTAATTCGTACGATACGCTTCCGATTAAATTCCCTATTCCGGAATTCATTTCCGATACGAACGATATTTAATATTTCCGATTCCGGAATTAATTTCCGTTTCGAACAAATATTTAATATTTCCGTTTCCGGAATTATTTTCCGATTCCGATAATATTTCCGATTCTGACAATATTTCCGTTTCCGGCAATATTTCCGATTCCGGCAATATTTCCATTTCCGATAATATTTTCCGATACGTACCATGTTTCCGTTTCCGGCAACATCTACGACTTGGATAATATTTATATTTCTGATACGATCCATATTTCCGTTTCCGGCAATATCATCGTTTCCGGAGTATTCATTTCTTGCTCGTGACGATCTCAGCTCCCACTGAAACCAAGATCCGTCAATTCCGAATATCCATAGATAGAGTATTTAATGCCATTAAATACTTGATCCGTTTACGTACTATTTGTGTGACCCTACGGGTTCAGTCAAGAGTAAGCTGTGGATTAATATCATTAATTCCACTTGAACTGAAGCGGCCTCTAGCTAGGCATTCAGCTCACTTGATCTCACTGAATTATTAACTTGTTAATTAATACTGAACCGCATTTATTAGACTTAACATAGAATGCATACTTGGACCAAGGGCATTATTTCCTTCAGTCTCCCACTTGTCCTTAGGGACAAGTGTGCATTTCCTAATTCCTTTGTCGCTCGATGCTTGCTCTTGAACATAAGGTAAGAGTTGTCATCCTTATTATGTCCATAGGTGTTTCTCGGTTTCAGAGTTCAACTGATCAAATAAACAGATAATCATATCCTATGATTCATCCGAGCACGGCCATGCATTTCACAGTTTCTAGCTCTCCGAGTGGCCTTGTACAACTTTTAAGCATCTCATCCCGATTTATGGGAGGACAATCCCAATCTTGCGATCTTGAGATTAGACTTCGTTTGATAGGTGATTACCTGAGCGTTGCCTTTATAGCCTCCTTTTACGGTGCGACGGTTGGTCAACGTCAAAGTAACCAGTTCTCAAACAAGTAATCTCAAATCACTCAGGTATTGATGATTTAGTGTCTAATAATTTTAATGAAATTTACTTATGACAGATTTTCATCTCTTACAGTAAAGTTTCATAGGTCTGTCCGATACTAGTCTTCTCAAAGTAAGTATCTATGCAAATGATTATGACATTGCCATGTCCACATAGTTCAAGAAACAGAACTACTAGTCATCTTGCATTCTAGTCGTCTAACGTTTTCTATGCGTCCAATTTTATAGAAAACTCCGACCAGGGACCATTTTCAACTTTTGACATTCAAGTTCACTTCATAGACATTTCTTAGTCACAGGACTGGTCCTGACAGTCTATCTTGAATATTTCGTCAAATTGAAGGGACCCATCATTTAATACTAAACCAAGATTAAATGGAATATGAAAATACATTTCATATATGATAAACTTTTAACCCCAATGTTTTACAACCATGGGCCTTAAACCCATCTTTAAAACAGTTCATGGAATTTCAAAGCTATGTTTGATTTCCAGTGCTACAATATGAGTGTTGCTTCTCACTTGTTGCATAGGTTTAGTTATCATGCTTT
This sequence comes from Spinacia oleracea, assembly GCF_020520425.1. NCBI lineage: Eukaryota > Viridiplantae > Streptophyta > Magnoliopsida > Caryophyllales > Amaranthaceae > Spinacia > Spinacia oleracea. The sequence continues at coordinate 42,068,810 of NC_079488.1, forward strand.
GCCAATCTTAATATCCTTTTCATCGAATGATTTTCGAGATATGATGATAAGATCTTTTGAGTTTGTTTATTATGTGATCTAGTCTTTCTTACTTAAATAGTGGTTCTACGCATTTTGCAATGAAGAACCATCAAGTCAGCAGACATGTGATCCAGCCAAGTTCAGTGAAGAACTTTCTAATGTAAACAACTCAGTTTTATTGCTTCTTAGGCAATAAGTACTTTCACTTCAACTGTATAGCTTGCTAGTGATGCTTTGTTTGGATTTACTTATCCAAGCAGTTCACAGATATGTGGAAGATTTTCCAGCTGTATCTTTGAACATAGAAATTAATATTTAATTTCCCACGCAACAACTCATGGTCTCCAATCCATGTTTCCATTTCAAAACACGATGCTCTATAGATCGTCCTTGCCAATGGTTAACTCCAAAGGGATCTTTCTTGATCCTTTACCAGTGTTTATGCGTGTAGCATCAATATTTAGCATATCTTTATTTCCTTGAATCAAGAAGTAATCCTATGTACCTTTTCAAGTACCATAAGTTTTTCTTGATCTCAATCTAATTGGTCTTCACTTAGATCAATAGAGATTGGTATATGTTCGTCATGCCTAAAGTCATACGATACGTTTTTGGCGATCCTCATATTATATCATACATGATAAATTCTTTTGCAGAATAATTCTCAATTGAATTCTATTCATGTAACTTTAGCTCATTCAATTTCAGTAGATACTGAATCCAGCTAAATTCTTTGACATATAATATAGGTTAAGAATCTCACTTAGATCCTTTGATGTTTTAACTTAGTAAATGCTTATGCATAGTTCAAACATTCTTTACTTAGATTTATTCATATGGATCGAATATCTCCAATGGAGTCTTTCGTGTTTGATTTAGTAAATACCATTACTTAATCCAAAACAATATCATAAGATCTTTGTAAATAGATCTTAATACCCAGTATGTACTAAGTTTCGCCATGGTCCATCATTGATGAATAATCTCAAATCTAAGTCATTAGCATTTGAATGTTATTTCACAATAGAGAGATATGTGTGTGATACACATAGGACCAATTAAGTTTTATGTACTCCCACTAAACTTCTTATATATATCTATAAGAATCATGTATATTTTATGAAACTAAAATACTTATTAGCTTCACTAAAATACAATTCCAATTCCCAATTGCTTGCTTAAATCTGTACTTAGATTTTATAAGCTAGCTTTCCTTTTCAAGCATTTATTTGGATCCACAAATCCTATGACATACCATGTACATAGTTTATTCCAACATTTGATTGAGGAATACGTTTTGTCATCCAATTGCCATGTGTACCAATATGCAATCATTGCTTGAATTATAGACTTGAGCATTGCGATTATGCATGAGGTTTCAACACAATCCATGCCATGAATTTGCTTGTAACCTTTAGCAACTAATATAGCTTTGTGTGTGAACACAATTCCATGTTTGATGGTTTTTATCCTTAAAACAAACTTGCAACCAATAGGTGTGAAACTATTCTTGCAAATCAACAAAATTTCAATTTTGTCATCAAAACATTGGTTATGTTTTATGGCCTTTAACCATCTAAAACATTTGAGTCTATATATGGCCTCTAACCATTTAAGGGAATCTGGGTTTCGTCATAGCTTTCTTACAGGTTACAAACTCATTAATAGTTTGACTGCAAGTTGTAGGTTTCTTCACTATTAATAGAAGAATCTCATAGTTTCCTTGACCTGAACTCTATGCCTACTTGGGTATAGAACATCAAACAATAGAATATCAACAGGCACTTTGAGAGTCCTTTGAATATTCTGTTCTCCTTGAAGCACTTGTAAAGTCTTCTAAGAGATGTCTATTCTTTAAAGCCACTTCTAAAGTCCTTAAAGAATACGTGTTCGGATTTTCTAAAGAACTTCGAAAAGCCTCCGGAATGTCCGTCTATGTTTGTTGTTCGCCTCGAAGACTTTCGAGGTCTATTTTCTCCCACTTGTCATTTTGGAAACGAATCTCCAAAAGGACATCATTTCGAGCAAACAAACATTATGTTCTCAAAAATTTGTGGTAGAAACAATACCCTTGTGTCTCATTTGAATAAATCACAATGAAACGTATATCTATACTTGGGCCTTAGTTTGTTGAATAACAAACACTAAGCTCCCACTGAGTTTAGGAACTCTCTAGATATATGATGAAAAGATATTCTGATATTACTTTTCAATAGTTTTGACGAATTTGGTTTAGTTTGAGCATTTTGTTTTAGAAATTATAGGAAAAGTCTATATGATTCATCATTGATCGAATCAAGTACTAATTGACTTCGATCATTCCAACATAGATATGTCATATCTTATGGAGCTAGATTGTGAATTTTACGACACACAATCATTGATGATCATTCTTGAATTAAGTAATCATCAACATGATCTTAACCTAGATCTTTATGATTTCTTGCTAAGTGGGATTTATACTTCTGAATCTTTGAACTAGCCAAACAGATTCAAACTTATATCACATTGAGTAAATAAACCTATATTCACTCAAATCTGTGTGAAATAATAAAGTCATAAAACCTTTCTTTAGCTTTGAACTCTATTGTCTAGGCGTTCTAACAATAGTTCATATCTTTTGTTACTTTCAACAAGTAAGACTAGATTGTCTTGAATGATTTAGAAATCAATCAACTTTCAAAAGTCCATCAAAACAGAGCTTTTGAATGTTAACTTGTTGACATGGTCTAAGTAACAATGACAAAGATTAGTGGAACACAAATCAAGGGGTTGATTTGAACCTAGTAAAGTTCTTTAAAGAGTTTTTTGTTTTAATCAAGCATATTGACTCAACCTGTAATTGACCATTTCATTCAAATAAACAAACAAACATTGTTTTTGTTTTTCTTGAATGTGAGTCTTTCTGTGTTTGAAAACAGAAATTTAGGTATGTTGATTATGGAACAAAATAGCCATTATGTTCCAGCCTTTGAAAGGACTTAAAACAAACTAGATGACCCTACAACTAATGTAGCATTGTCATGCTTCATTTCCCACTTGTAGGTCATTAGTGTATCCTAGCTTCCATTGTTTGAGTTATTACCGAAGTAAGAACCTCAAGCGGTATATGATACCAAGGAAGTTTGATTGCTAGGTCACTTCTCTTTAAACATAAACTTATAGATAGAAACGGAATCGTAAATTCCTTTCATTTGTTCCTTGTTTTCCTATTTCTTGTACCCTTTCTTATAGTCTTAAGAATTGAATTCTTTAGTGTTGACTTTTATACTTTGTTAGACATGTCCAATGTCACCCCAACAAGGTTCTTACCATTTAATTTATGTTGAATATTCTGTTTCAACTAGATGATCTTACCAGAAGCTTCTAAAGTTCTCTAAGCATTGATCTATTCGAATGTCTAGGGACTAGACTCATTCGAGAATTAAATGGACTAAGATTTTAGGTTGCTAACCATTGGTAAAGCTGAGCCTTTAAACTCAATGCTTTATGATCTCAAAACTACATTGTATTTTGAATTCACAAGCACCAATCGGTTTGCTATTCGACTTTGATACTCGAAAACAACCATAAAAGTCATTAAAAGAAACGTACATTTAAATTGCTCATTTTCTCTCATTTCCGTGAATCGTTCTTGGATTCATTACCAATCAAGGAAATTTACTGTTACCTTTCTAAAAGGATTTATTGCAGTGCAAGATGTTTAATTATAAACAATAATTAAAACATACATTGAAGCATGCAAACTCTAAACATTTATCATGAGTAATAACTTGAAAATTAAAGCAATCATGCAATTTAAACAAGTCATTAGCATTTTATTCGAATTATGTGTTCCGGCAGGTGTGAATAAAATGATTCCAAGACCCTAAAACCATTGAAGAATTAAGCACAGTTTGTCGACTCAATTCTAAAACATTTTAGGTAAGGAAAAAGCCTTTTGCTAATAGTCTAGAAACTACTCTTGGTTGATAGGTACGTCTAAGAACTTATTAGGTAAACCTATCGATTTTGCCACGACATAAAAGGACTCCTTACTTATATCGTTGAGTTTCACCAAAACTAACATGTACTCACAATTATTTGTGTACCTTGCCCCTTTAGGACCAATAAGTAACACCTCGCTGAGCGAAAACTATTACTAGATTGATGTAAAGGATATCCAAGCAAGTGTATATTTTGGCATGGCACCTTTTAACTCAATTTTTAAGTTTGGAACTTAAGGCTCTTACTATGTTGGTTAGATTTTAAGTGAACTAAAATCCTTAATCATGCAACATAATCAAGCTTTGATCTCATGCATATTTAAGACATATTTAAAAGCAATAAATAACTTAAAACATGCATAAGATAAATGTGATCTAGTATGGCCCGACTTCATCTTGAAGCTTCAACTTCAAAGTCCGTCTTGAAAATCTCCGTGGGAGGCACCATTTTCTTCAAATAGGATAAGCTATAATTAAACTAATTAAAACTATTTGATGGTACGCAGACCATATTTGAATTGAAAAACAATTTTGGTACTTTAGACCAATTACATTCAAATTAATGGTACGCATACCATATTTTCTGTCCTATTTGGGCCATACTAGTCACTTCATAACCTGCAAAACAGTACATATACAATATATACCATTCACCCATTCATTATTATGAATGGCCCACATAGATGGTTAGTAAAACACATTATGCATCACATAAACATTTGCAGCAATTAATCAAGGGCACCAATAATCTACAAATTATTCAGTCCTTATTAATTCTAATCAAGTTGTTTTAACTTTAAGGATTTGTAAACCTAATCAAGAGTTTATGACTAAAAAGGGCTCCCACTTAAACCAATAAATTCATATGCTTTACTAATTTTAAACATAAAAATGTATTTCTAGTCTAACCGGAAACATACAAATTTAATTAAAATTTAAAGCTCATATAAATTTATAATTGAATCCATAAATTTAATTTAATTTCAGTCGTATTTAAATTAATTCATGATTTTAATTTTAGTAAAATAATTAGAATAAATAAAATTTATTATAATTACAATATTCAAAATTAAAATCAAAGAAATTAATTTAAATTATTAATTTTAAAATTAATTAAAATTACGTAAACTGAAAATTTCAAAATTAAAATTTCAAAACGATCTAATCGCAACGCAACAACCCCACGCAACGCACGCCCATGGGCCACACGCACACAGCCATCGCTGGCCATGTGCGCGCAGCTCATGCGCTGCGTCGCATCGCTGCTGCTCCCCATCGCAAGGTGCGCGCCAGCGCTCGTCGCAACAAGCATGCTGCTGACCATCGCTGGGCGCAGCGCTCGTCGCACGTCGCAACAAGCACGCTGCACGCCATCGCTGGGCGCAGCGCTCGTCGCACGTCGCAACAAGCACGCTGCACGCCATCGCTGGGCGCAGCTCTCGTCGCACGTCGCAACAAGCACTTGCGCTCGCTGCGCGCGAGGCTCCGCACGCTTGCGCGAGGCAGTGCGCGCTGTGGCGCAGCACGCTTGCTGCCCACACGCGACTGCTCGTGCCTTGCTCTCGCCCTTGCCCATGCGCCCATTGCTCACAGCCCACGACACAAGGCAGGGCTGCTGCCTTGTGCTCGTGCACCATGCCCTTGCTCGCTGCATTCGTACCGCATGGGCGACGAGCTCCCTTGCTCGTCGTCGCATGCCCGCACTATACAACACCCCTTAAGGGTAACACGTAGTGCCCATTGCTTTGTGCGTGCAAGTTATATGAGCGAATCGCATAAAAATTAAAAATTTATTTTCAAAATTAATGACAAATTAATAAATCATATTAATTTCATAATTTTAAGGCGAAAAATCGAAAATTTATTATTTAATCGATTTCCAATTAACATGGATTCAAGTCTAGGTCATAAAAATTTAAAATTTAACATAAATTTACAATTTTTATGGTGGTTTTTAATCATAGGTATCTAATTAAATTATAACTAATTAAGAAAATCAAATTAATTCTAAATTATTCCAATTTTCAACAAATTAATCATAATTACAAATTATATTGCATAATTAACAAGGCTAGGCATTCAAACTTGTTAAACATATACAGTAGGTCAATCAAAAATTCAAGATTTATCAACAAGAATCGCAAATATTTAATTTAACATCTTAAATTTACGAAATTTTGCATTCGAAAAACTAAAACCTCCGAAAAGTCATAGTTAGGCTTCGAATTTGAGAATTCTGTGTTCGGCCGAAAATTACCATTTTTGTCAAAATTTTAGAATGCCTTTTTCATGCGGAATTGACACAAAAATCACTCGATTTGGATGAGTAACGAAGAAACTGCCGAAAAACTGCATACGTATAATTAAATAAACGCAATTTGCAATTAATTAACAATTACGAAAATTAATCACCCCTTTTAATTCTTGCAAATTTGTAATATTTAACCATGTTTATGCAATTTAGATTATGAAAATAATAAGAGGCTCGTGATACCACTGTTAGATTATGATACATATGACAATTCATAAATCATGCGGAAAAACCATTAAGCCAGGAAAGCATATTATTTACACATAATCATTTAGCACAGAATAGATGCATACATGTTGTAGCGTGCCTTCCCTAGCTGCGCCCGAACCGAACAAGAACAAGTCTTTAGGACTCCAAATGTCGTCCCTCCGTAGATAGTCCACAGTACGTCCGGATCCGCCTCAAGTTAGACCAACTAGAATCGCCCTTAAGGTGCTTAGGAATTTCGTCTAGTGTTTGCAAGTGTATGGCTGATTTTTATTTCAAAAACTTACCCTTTGAATACTTCAATTGTACCCATAAATTGTGACCCTAGGCACTTATTTATAGGAGTATGGAAAAGGAATTGTAATCCTACTAGGATGTGGATTTGTTAATTAGAACTTTATTAGGACTCTAAATAACAAAGCAAATCTAATAGGATTAGGATTTTAATCTTCGCACGAATCCTAATAGGATTAGGATTTCCCGCACACGCATCGTACAAGTCGTGCACCCGCGCAGGCCTTGCGGCCCACGACAGGCACACAGCCCATGTGCAGTGCTGTGCGCGCGCGCGCCCTTGGCTGGGCCTGGCCTTGCGCTGGGCCTGGTTGAGGCGTGCGTTGGTGTGTGCGGCTCGCTGGGCGATAGCCTGGCTTCGTGCTGGGCCTTTGTCTAGCGGGCCTCGTCCGATGCTAATTCGTACGATACGCTTCCGATTAAATTCCCTATTCCGGAATTCATTTCCGATACGAACGATATTTAATATTTCCGATTCCGGAATTAATTTCCGTTTCGAACAAATATTTAATATTTCCGTTTTCGGAATTATTTTCCGATTCCGATAATATTTCCGATTCTGACAATATTTCCATTTCCGGCAATATTTCCGATTCCGGCAATATTTCCATTTCCGATAATATTTTCCGATACGTACCATGTTTCCGTTTCCGGCAACATCTACGACTTGGATAATATTTATATTTCCGATATGATCCATATTTCCGTTTCCGGCAATATCATCGTTTCCGGAGTATTCATTTCTTGCTCGTGACGATCTCAGCTCCCACTGAAACCAAGATCCGTCAATTCCGAATATCCATAGATAGAGTATTTAATGCCATTAAATACTTGATCCGTTTACGTACTATTTGTGTGACCCTACGGGTTCAGTCAAGAGTAAGCTGTGGATTAATATCATTAATTCCACTTGAACTGAAGCGGCCTCTAGCTAGGCATTCAGCTTACTTGATCTCACTGAATTATTAACTTGTTAATTAATACTGAACCGCATTTATTAGACTTAACATAGAATGCATACTTGGACCAAGGGCATTATTTCCTTCAAGTGGAGATTTACGTTTTCATCATCGAACCTTCCCTTTCGGGAATGGGGACAAAAGTAGGTGTCTACAGTTAGCCCCCACTTTGACTGAGTCTCGGGATGAGACGATGGTCAAAGTATTAGACGGAGTGCGTCACACAAGCCATGGTGTATGTGACCTGTTTTGCGAGGGTCTCACGAGCCCCCGGGTGATAACATTTGACTTAAGGGTCATCACTTGAAATGTCGACATATCCCTCACTTGTCATTGGGATTTGTCAACGGATAGTATAGAATACTCCCTCACTTTGTCATTGGAAGTATCTAAAGAGGCGTAGAAACTCCCTCACTTTGTCATTGGGAGTAGCTACAGATGTTTTCGAAATCAAAGCTATAAAGTGTAATTGGGCCTGGCCAAGCCCAATCACGAGGTAAAAATGTTTTTAAAGACTCTCATTTTCAGGGCTAGTTAAACGAGAAAACCCCCTTGTTTTTATGGGACGTAAAACGAAGGAAAATCCAGCACATCGCTCTTTTTTGGAAAAAACGGAAAACCAATCCTTTTAATTTTTGGAAAAGGGAAAACCAGAAAAAGTTATCGCTGCAGCGACTAAGGACATACGCGGCTTGTGACGTAGACCCCGCCGGCTAAAGATGGCGAGCCTGTCCGCTAAGGGTGGACGCCCCGTCCGAAAAAGTGGACGAATCTTGTTTTTGAAATTTGAAAATAAGGACCTACGCGGTTTGTGACGTAGACCCCGCCGGCTAAAGATGGCAAGCCTGTCCGCTAAGGGTGGACGCCCCGTCCGAAAAAGTGGACGAATCTTGTTTTTGAAATTTGAAAATAAGGACCTACGCGGTTTGTGACGTAGACCCCGCCGGCTAAAGATGGCGAGCCTGTCCGCTAAGTTGGACGCCCTGTCCGAAAAAGTGGACGAATCTTGTTTTTTGGAAATTTGTTTTGTGTTTATTTTTTTGAAAATTAGGACCTACGTGGTTTGCACCGTAGACCCCGCCGGCTGAAGATGGCGAGCCTGTTTCATTTTGAATTTTGAAAACTTCATTTTTTGGAAAACTGAGGACCTGCGCGGCTAGTGACGCAGACCCCGCCCGCTGAAGGTGGGCGAGCTCTGTCCGCTAAGGGTGGACATCCCTGAATTCGTTTTTTCGATTTGGGAACTCGCGTGGTTTGTGACGCGATCTTGCCAACTGAAGATGGGCAAGTTCCTATTTCTTTTGTTCTTTGTGATATCTTTTGAGAATTTCTTTCATTCATTCTTGTAAGAGCGAATTCTTTCGAGGGATGCTCGAATTTAGTTGCAACCTGAATGTGGGTTGATAACGTGCTTAGACGGACCATTGTCTCGTGGTCATCATCTTTCATGGTTTTGAGCTAGTCTTTATGGCTCAATTTTGCCACTACCTGGGTCCTTGATTAGGGGACTATGTATAAGTGTCAATGGCGACCTTTGTCTTGAGGTCGTAAACCGGTTCTTTTTCTTTTGAGATTATCCAAACACGGGACTTTGTACAGCGTAGTCTGGGAATATTGTTTTAACTTTGCATACCTTTTTTTGAGATATATTTTTTCTTTCGAGCCACCAAGTACTCGTGCTTGGCGGTCAGTTCTTGTCAAAGAGGTTCTTTGGGGATACGCATTTTGTAATGTCCTTGATTGTGTTTGGGATCGTGCTCGTAAGTGCGAGCGATCTTCGTAGTGGTGTGCTACTCTTGACAAAGTCGTGAGGTGCAACTTTCAGTAAGGAAATTGGCAATTTTCGAGTCAAATGGATGCGGCAGGGCCCAATAGAAGTTAGGGCCTTTTTTTTTTGAGCCTGGGTTCATTTTCGGCGCCCTGGCCTGGGCGTTGAAATAATTCACGCCCAGGTGGGGCGTTGAAAATGTTGTTTGGGCTAGTCTTTTGATGACACAGTTGGCCTCTTGTTCATTCGTTTATTTCACTTGGAAGTTCTATGTATTCTCTTCTCTTTTGTTTTTTTTATTTTTAGAACGTGATGATTTTCTTGAGAAGTCGTAGCCGATTGGTGGACTACGGTGCTTATCGCTTTGGGGAGATTATTTTAAGGAACTGTTGCTCTTAAGGCGTACAGTTATTGCAATAGTTGGGCGAGTCTATTTGGCCCGAGGAACATACCTTGAGGCGTAAGATTTTGATCGCTCTTGTATATATTTTTTTTCTTGCGTTCTTGAATGTTCGATACTTAGAATGATGATATGTATGTGCGAACGAGCGTTCATAGAATGGTCGTCGTGTGCGGTCCATTAATCAGTTTGCTTGAATCATTTTTTGAACAATGACTGATTTTGAATAGTTTGCTTAGAAGCTTGATAGGGGTCAGGCCCATTCATGAAGTGGGCTCAAACATCGTGCCCTATCGATTGTTCAAACATTTGCTTCGAGATATTTTTTTTTTTGCTATGATTGTTTCGTAGCTTGGAGCCCCCAAGTATGCATGTTGGGATGCTTCCTTTTGGCGTACGATTTTTGGTAGGTTCTTTTGAGAAAGATGCCTTGGGGTTCCGCTCGTATAGGTGCGAGCTATCCCTTTCGTGGTAGGTAATATTTTGCTACCTTTAATCCTTAATGTAGAAGTCGTGTGGCTTGCATTTTGAATTTGGGCGATAAGTAGTCTTTGCCTCTTTTACACATGCTCTTTGGTCGTGCCCGCATTAGTGCAACATGAAGTACTCTCTTTATTTAGACTTGTACCGTGGGATGGTTGAACTTATGGTGCGACGTAGGCTTGTGTGGCCTACCAACATGTTTTAGAACATTCCTCCAGGTGTTGGGATATCATTATTATTTTTTGCATTGGAGTACTTCATCACGCCTAGTTCAGGTGCTCGAACAAGGGTAGCACCTTCTGTGCGGGTTTGCACGGCTTATTACTTCGTTCGATGCGAGGATTCATAGGTGTTTCTTTCTTATTTTTATATCTGGGCAAAACTTGGCTAGCAGAAAGATTCAGCGCCCAGGCTGGGCCGTTAAAGATATCGGCGCCCAGCTCTGGGCGTTGGAAATGGTTTCTGGGTATATTTTGACAGTTCTTATCCTTGATTTTTTTTCTTTCGCTTTTGCTTTGGAACGAGGTAGACTGTGTAACGGGCGCTTGTAGGGCGAGTGCTATGTGTAGTAGTTTGATCGGAGTTTTGGTGACTCGCGATTTACAGTTACACTTGATAGTGGGGTGACTTCATATATTCTAAGTAGTGCTTTAGAATTTGGGAGGGGTTGTAGCCATTATAAGGTTCATTTTACACGATCAAACCTTAGGATTGTGCCCCTATGTATGTATAGCATTAGCGTCGAGAATTTGCGATAAAATCGTCATTTCGAGCATTTTTAGAGTGTTTTTCTCATGCCCCCAAACGTAGCTACGGAATTGGCTTGGTGCTATAATGCTTTGCATACGTCTTTATGCATTCATGGTGACATGGATCATGAATAGTTTGAACCAGACTCGTTTAGTGCGAGGTACGTTTGAGTAGTGATTTTGCTACTTCTCTTGTAAATGTCGTATTGCGCGACATTGCCATGGTCAAGGTAGTCACATGTTGTAGTATGCCTTGGCCAAAAGCTAGGTGCCTTTTTTTTAGCCATAATCATATTTAGAAATCTTTTTGACTCACTTGCAACGTTGAGATAGACGCATACTAAGCTTAAACCAACGACACTTTATTATGTTCGAAGAAGTCTTTAAAAATCATTTGAAAATTATTTAAAATCCGAGTCCTACTGTGTACAATCCGAGGTGTCCTAAGTAGGTTGACTTATAGAAGGGTTCGTACAGGATTACATGAGTGAATCAAAGTACTGTTACGATTTTTGGAATGTTGTCTAAGGATTTGCTGGGAGCCAGGGTGCAGGCGTCAAAATATACTTGTGCCCGTTTTGGCATATACTTTAGGCTTTTAGGGCCATCTTTTCCAGAATTGCGGGAATATAAACCGTTTTCAAACTGACTTAGATTTACTTGGTGTATGTCTGTACAAAAGGTCAAGGTATACTTAGTTCTGTCCCTAGCTCTTTCATTTCAATTTTTAGCCCCCAGTTGCTATTATGTCTTCCCTTTAATGATACTTTTAGATTTCGATTTTAGATGCCCGTGTCATATGTCTGAGTAGGGTGAGCCTTGGTTAAGTGCCAAGTCCTATTGACAATGTCTGTTTTTTTTTTTCAAAGGGGATTCGCAAGCATTTGAATTACCATGAACGGGTGCCCTGAGTTCGAAGGAACGATGGGGAGATGCCGTAGGACAATTCTCCTTATTGCAAGCTTACTGCCTTTACTACTTGTTGGCGATTATGACCGTGTCTAGTGGTGAAAGAAGGTCTTTAAGCGAACGACTTTGTCTAGTGGTGAAAGTAAGTCTTTAAGTGAGTTAGTTCGCTTTAGGGAGGGTCAAGTCGAATACTTTAGAGGTCATGGACGCTTGCGCTAGCCCCCCATTCAATTGAGGCAAAGCGATCTTTTGAGTCCTGGCTAAGTGCCTAGGAGTGTGAGTGCTCCTTCTAGCAAGGGTACGTGCCCTTTATTATTTTTCGATGTGTGCTCATTAATTTTGGCATCTTGATGACTTGGATTTTGACTTAGATTTTCTTTCGACTTGGATTGCAAGTAATTAAATTTCAATAAGGACTTTATTTTTTATTCTTGTTATTCTATAGGCTTTAATATTTTTGCAAATTGGTTGGACCGAATCATGGATTGCCTACGTATCCGCCTTAAAATATTTAATTTGGAATCAGGTCTTGCGTAGTTCTTAGCCTAGAAAATGGTTTCATAGAATGCCGATTTTAAACAAGTATGTTCTGAGGTGGAAACATATTATTTGAAACGATAGAATAAATGAAGTTTGTTATTATTTTAATCTGCTTCTTTGCCGTAAGCCAAAAATTTGTTTTATATATTTTTTGAGTACATGTATTTTTTGGTGGTACGTATGTTTTTATATATTTTTTGAGTACATGTATTTTTTGGTGGTACGTATGTCTGAATACGTGTTGTACCCCCCAAGTGTTCGTTATTGTTCCGTGTATGTGCGGATAAAATGACGAGCACTTATGGACAAATTTTAGCAAGCAGAGAGATTCAGCGCCCCGGCTGGGGCGCTAAAGATTTCGGCGCCCAGCTGTGGGCGCTGAAAATGACTTCTGGGCGGATCTTTTTTGGTGCGCTAGATGCTTCTTTTCCTTTTTAGACTAACTTTAGAGGCGCTTTGCAAAGTTTGCTTTTGTATTATTTACATTTTTTGTACTTCTCATTTGTCTTGTTTTTTATATTCGTGACTGAAGACGGTTTGAAAGATGGGTTGAATGAGATAGGATAATTTGTATAGGTATTGGTCAAGCATGAGGATTATATTTGCTAGGGCTCACAATTTGCAGCCTCGAACTAGTGTCATGAGTTTACATCAACCAAGGCCAATGAGTAGCATGGGGACGGCTCAAGGGAATATCAACAGGATACATTCAAACAAGTTATATGGTCATTATGCTAACGGTGGTGTAATAATGGGTTTGGGCTTTGGAAATAACGGGTATGACGCACGTGTCAATGGCCGTGCGTGGTTTGCGCTTGACAACAAGTTCAAGAACAAGAGTCGAGGTAATGGTTTCTTGGGTTATGGCAATGAGAACATGGATGGGTTAAATGAGCTGAATAGGGACCCCAGAGCGAAGGCGTCTAAGAGCATAAGGATTGGAAAGGGTAGATATCATAGAATCTTATGATTTGGATTGGTTGACTCGATTCTTTTCCTTCGTTCACTTGGGTAAATTTCGCACTTTGGGAGGTACGGGCTAAGTATTTCATGGCTCGTTCTTTTCGCTCTCCCTTTTCTCTTTCTATTTTTTCTTTTTGCTTGGGATTTCTCCCCAACATAAAATCCTTCAATTTTTTTTTTTGGGCTAAAAGGTAGATGGTTGTGGTCTTTGAGTCACGAGGAGAGACTGAGTGAGCCTCGTTTGGTAGGCCTATAGTGGACCTTTAACTTTAGCGGGCCTAGGGTGGACCTTTAGCTTTAGTAGGCCTAGGGTGGACCTCTAAATTGTCTTACTTTGCAAGCGTATTTAGTCATTTCTTAAAATGTGCAAATAGCGTAGATTCAAAATGTTGTTTTTACCTTATTGAATTTTAACAAAAGAATTACATCGAAAATAATTTTTTGCTTCTTTTCACATTCCAGTTTCTAGGATTTAATTGGAAGTTGTGATTTAGACTCAAACTTTCATTGATCTTTCTGATTATAACCCGTGTATGAATACAAGGAGGTGGCCTAGACTCAAAATAATGACATGGCGTAAGCCTATAATACTTGACCAAGCGACTCTCAGACTTAGGCTAATTGGACCATAACTTTCGTTGGTTGACACTTTAGATTTTAACCCTTGGGTGTTCATTTGTCATGCGCCATTTTGCTTAATGTTGGCAAGGTAGTTAATTGGGGAGATCGAATTTTTATTTTTGCAAGACTAGAATAATTAGTGCGGCTTCTCTCTTAGTGTGTATTGCTTTTACCCCAATGGTAGCCTTATGGTATGTCGATTTGGGTATTTTCATGGTTGGTCATGTTGCATTCATGGAAAATCTTTTAGTCCGTACTTAGTAGTATTTCAAGGAGCGAGTGACTCGAGAGGACTATGATAGTCGTGACCCAATGTGATTATAAGCCTTGGGGCCATTAATTTTTTCTTTGCCAATGGTATTAACACCTTAGGTTCACTTTGGGGGTTGTGCAACTATGGGGGAATGATTTCCAGAATGTGACCGTTTCCATTTTGCAAATACTATAATAGTTTCTTTTTATTGGGGAGAGAGAGAGTATTGAGGCCGTAAATTCTTAGTAAGGGATGACAATTACATATGGGTGCTTTATTGATTTAAATGTTAGGAAGGGAGACTCAACATGGTTTAACCTTTTAACTTGCAGAACGACACCAAGCATTAGGACCTATTCTATGGATAAGACAACTAAGACTTAGGATTTGGATTGTACTTTGGCATAGCCTAGTCTAGACTCGGATTTATTTATTTTTTATTTGAACATTATTTTTTGAAAACTTTATTCGAACATCATTTTTTTGAATACTTTGCCCATGTAACATTCAAAGTTATTTTAATTGGCATGTTCGGTTTTTGGGTGCCGAACATCGTCGTCGTAGGAGGCCTAACAACGACACAAAGAGTTATTTAATTTTTTAGAAGTCGCTTTCAGAATCGAGTGCTTTTTCATACGCCCTCGTAGCAATTTTCTCGAAAAGTTTTTTTTTTGCTACGTATATATTTTTTGCGCGGGCACCGAGGCTGCTGTGCCTGACCAAATGGCCAAGCAGCAACTTCAGCGCCCAGCGAGGGGCGTGAGAAATTCTGGCGCCCAGCCAGGGGCGTTGAAAATGCGTCCCTGGCTGGTTCTCGTTTTCTGTTTGCGTCTACTTTGTTTATGCGACTTTGATTTGCGTGCTTGCCTAATAACGTCCTTTACGCGTTGTGCAGCGTTTGTGGGATTTGTTACAGGCCATCCCGAGCGTCGCTTATTTTTGTGGCGATCGTTTGGGTTTGCGGAACACGTATTTCGGTATAACTCTTTGGCAAATTAGTCTATGAATGTTTGGGCAATTTTTAAGGTCGTTGGTTTTCTAGCATTATTTGTCTAGCATTATTCGTACGCACAATCATAACATAGTCACATAGTTCGCTACACATAACTACATTACAAACATGGATTTGAAAATTAAATATGTCACGTAGTTTATGATAGGCTTTCTATGGGTAGTATTTGCGCCTGGCTTGGTACCGCTTCTATCGTAGATCCGACACATGCCCCGGTCGAGGTAGTGTCTTCAACAGACGAATTTCGCCCAAGAGGCCAACCCGCAAGTGCAAGCTAGCCAAGGGGGCATGCAGGCGAGAGGGACCTAATGAGCGAGCGATTGGGTTCGGGATAGGTGTACTACCTGCACAAGTACCGAGTGGGCAACATGCGCGGCGTATGCACCCCCCTATTGGCGAAAAAAGGTATCCTTAGTCCCAACTCCCGAGGGAGCCGAGATTCGTTATGCTGTTTTGCCCGTTCACATTAATATGCTGATTTTCAGGTCGTCCCAACTTGATTGGGAAATAAACGCGTGGTAGGATCGTTTCACCCTTCGGCTATTTTGATTACCTACAAGCACGAGTATTTCCTTCACTATCCCCAGTGGAGTCGCCACTGTGAGGGGGTCGAAAAAGCACGAGGCTAATGCGTGACCTCGTCCCTCGTGGGTGTGACGATTCTTTTATTCAATCAAGTGTAATTGGATTTCCTGTGAGTTTACACCCAATTGACTAGTAATATAGGAGTCGCCATTCAGTTTTTAACGACAATGAGAAAAACTGACAAAACCCGGTTATCGTGACATAAAGGGAGTGCAATTATGTTTGACCACGACGGCCGTAGGTTCCCTTGTGATCCCTGGTGTGGGGATCTCTCAACATACACCCGCAAGGTAGAGATTGAGGGTTCGGGGGACTGTAACTACCGAGAGTAGTATTCGCTCGTCGATAACTCCAGAGGCAGGATATCCTTATTAGCTCAGCATAAATAATTGAAGGGACATGCGTTGACTATTAAACTAATCTGAGTTGATTTTAGCAATATGCAACATATAATACTAAATCGATCGCGATTATCTGATTTAAATAGCATTAAGGGACCTAGCATGATAATCCAATTTCCCAAAAATATTATATTTGTTAGGCGTGATAGAACAATCAGATTTAGTTAGTTTAACAGCAGTTCATAAAAAGGGCGAGGAAAGCAATTAAATCATCGAAAAGGGACACATTACGACGCACCCTTGAGAGGTGCGTCACGGTTCTCAGAAAACTAACCACTTTGACTTTGCTATTTCTCCTTTTTATTTAACGAATCTCAAATTATGGGACAGGATACGTTCTGTTCGATTTATGGATCGATTGCGACAGAACGCGTGAACAATTTCGCAGCGTGAGGCTTAGGCTAAGGGTTGGAGTCAATACTCAGAATAAGAATTGTGTGTTGTGTTATTTCACGTCGAATTTGGGGCTGTATTTATAGGGAAGAGTTTGTGGAAAGATAGAATTGCAGAGCTCTAATCCACAAAGAATTAGGAAAAAACACGTACCCAGGTAATTCCAGCGCCCAGGCCTGAGCGCCGAAGATTTCGGCGCCCAGAGCCAGGCGTTGAAAATAGGGTCTGGGCTGTTTTCTTAGTCAGATTCGGATTCCTGAAATCCGTAGTGTTTGAGACTTAATCGAGTCTTTTAGTGCGTATCAATTTCATGACGGAATGCGTCTGGGCCCGTTACGAACTCTAGGCTCGTTAGGATTTTAATTAATACGTAACTCTTATTTCCGAATCACGGTAAGAATAGGATTCTCGCAGTTTTCTATCTCATTTAGGATTTATGTTGGAGTGCAACACCTAATTCTGACAGGTTTCTATCTTTTATGACTTGCCACTTTTAACAGCTGCCCATCATGGCAGTTACTATTTTTAGCAGGTTTCCATAAATAGCAGGTTCCTATAAATAGCAGGTTTCGGGTGAAATGAAAAGGGGAATTGAGATTCGTTATTTTATAGGAGATGTGTTGTCAAGTGGAGATTTACGTTTTCGTCATCGAACCTTCCCTTTCGGGAATGGGGACAAAAGTAGGTGTCTACACCGACCTTATGAGTAACCCTAGTGAGATCGCTGCCCCCACACTCATGAAGAAATTGGCAGACATATATTTCACGAAGGTTACTGCTGATGCGGAATCCGCCTACTCCTTATCTTCACGTCATGTTGCCCTATGGAAATCACAGCAGGGGGATCACTCCTCAGCTTGGTTGCGGGCAGTCCCCATCTCGGGTTTAGGCCAGACTATGAACGGTAAGACTTATCGTTCGGTTCTTTGCTATCGGTTGGGTATTCCGTTGTTCTCTGATTCGACGTCGTGTTCTGGTTGGGCAGTTTTGTTATGGCTGTGTAGGGCTACTTCCACGCCATTTTTCGGTGGCAATTCCGGTGTTCGGAGGGTCGGTGATCTCGGCGGCGTTTTGTCAGGCGGCGGTTTGTCAGGTGGGTTCAAGCGAGCGGTTTTCAGGCTCGGTTTTCAGGCTCGGTTCAGGCTCGGTCGTAATCTCTTGCGGTGGTGCGATGGTTCAATTTGTTTGTTAATCAAGGTGGTTCCCTAGTCTGTAGTGATTCAACGGCAGCGGGTTCAAGCAGGGAAGCTGTGGTTCTTCGGTTCGTCGGTTTGTTCCTCGTAGGCCGACGACGCGGTTGCATTCGCTGTGGGTGTGTTGCGTTCGCTGTGGGTGGCAGTTTCAATTTGGTATTTCCGCATAGGTTTTCGCAGTGGGTGTAATCGGAGGTTTTTCAATGTGCAACGTGCATGGTTAAAGCATTTGCACGGGTTTATTACTTCGGGCAGTATTGTCATCTCTGTTTCGATCGGTGTGGTAGCGGTTCTCTGTTTCGGTGTGCTGCGGACGTTTTTTGTGGTGTGTGGTGTGTTGTGTTTCGGTGGTTATTGTGGTGTTGCGGTGTTTTCCGGTGCTTTGGCGTTAGGGTTATTGTGGTGGTGAAGTAGTGTGGGTTGCGTTCTTGTTATTCTTGATTGTCGTAGCGGTCGGTGCTTGTGAATTGCGTTGTGTTTGGTGGCATTGCGTGGTTGTTGCGTTGTGAGGTTGTGTTTCTTGGTTGAGGTTTCAGATTCAGTGCGGTTGAAGTGCTTTGATATGGCGGCTTCCGTGGAGAAGTTTCATTGCCCTTTTGTGGGACTTAGCGGGTGTCAGGATGGAGGTGGGCGTGGTTTGGTGAGGAGTTCTCTGCTCACTCACTTACGGGATCGTCACTGTTGCTTTGGTGTGCGGGATGCTACCCGTCATTCCCTTACTACCAATTTGCAGGTTTTTACTTCGGCTGAGGTGACCTTTCGTCGTATGGGAATTTGGCTATGTGGAGATTGTTACAAGACTCATACTCATCGTACTAGGTGTCGACATGGCAGTGGTTCTAGTACTGTTTTTGTGGACCCTCCTGATTCTGGGGATGGTATTCCCCGTTTTATTCTCTATGGTATTCAAAAACCCCTAGCTCCTACTTCCGAGCTGCCTTCTTCTGATGCGCCTCGGGAACATCATTTTTCTTTTGATGTTGCTCTTCTAGACTCTTTGTTGTCTAAGCGGTTGCGTTCTGTGAAATCCATCCCTCCCAAATGTCGTTTGGGTTTTTCGCGGGTTCTGAAAGGGGCGCTTGATAAGGTGATTTGCAGATCAGATGACATCGCTTGTTGGGTTCAGTTGCTCGTGTTACCTCTTTGTGTCCTCACGACTTTTTCTCCGCGGAGTAATCGTGAGTGTTCATCCGGTGTTAGGCGTCGTCGTCAGGAAGAGAGTATCACCGCTGCTATTCGTTCTTGGGGTGTGCCTGGTGGTTCTGAGCAGCTTGTTATGGACACATTGGCTAGCGTGTCTCCCCCTCTATTGGATGTTGACGACGACCATGATTTGGCGGAGCGTAATATTAAGCAATGCAAGAGAAAAATTTCTGACGGTCACTACACGGCTGCCGTTAGAGTTCTTTCGTCCTCAGGTCTTGCCCCTTACAATGATGCTACTCTTGCTGATTTGCAAGCAAAGCACCCTTCAGTTCCGGAACCTACCTTTCCGGATATCCCAGTTGATCATCACCTTACTGCTTCCTCCGCTGTTGTGTTGGAGCAGATTAGGGGCTTTCCGCGTGGTACTTCGTGTGGTAGAGATGGCTTGCGTGCTCAACACCTTTTGGATTGCTTGGGTGGTGCTGCTGTAGCTGTTTCTGATGAGTTGGTGGACTCTATCACTCAGGTAGTTAATCTCTTTCTTGCTGGAAAGTGTCCTGCTGAGCTTGGTGGATATATTGCTAGTGCTCCTCTTACGCCACTTGTTAAGCCGGGTGGTGGTATTCGGCCTATTGCTGTGGGCACTATTTGGAGGCGTCTTGTTTCTAAGGTTGGGGCTGCTATGATTGGTCCGCGTTTAGGGAACTACTTTGGGGGGCTTCAGTTTGGAGTTGGGGTTCCAGCAGGTGGTGAGGCTATTCTCCATGCTGTCAATCGTTTGGTTGAGGCTCGTGGGGCCGATGTTGGCCTCTCTATGTTATTGGTGGATTTTCAGAATGCATTCAATTTGGTTGATCGTTCGGCTTTGTTGCGTGAGGTTCGGCTACATTGTCCTGCTCTTTCGCGTTGGGTTGAATTCTGCTACTCTTCTCCAGCACGGTTGTATTATGGGGAGCATACCTTGTGGTCTTGTCAAGGTGTGCAGCAAGGGGATCCTCTCGGCCCTTTGCTATTTTCTTTGGTTCTACATCCATTGGTGTGTCGAATCAGGGACTCTTTTGATCTATCTCTGCAGGCGTGGTACTTGGATGATGGCACTATCGTTGGTGACAGTTTGGTGGTTGGAAAGGTCTTGGAGTTGATTTTGGAGGAGGGTCCTCATTTAGGTCTCCATGTTAATGTTGAGAAGACAGAGGTTTTCTGGCCTTCGGAGGACCCACGCAGTCGTCTAGAGGGTGTCTTTCCTACTGGTATTGCTCGTCCCGCGCTTGGTGTTAAGTTGCTTGGTGGTCCAGTCAGTACGGATTCCTCTTTTTGTAAGGAGTTGGTTTCGCGACGGGTGTCGAAGACTGTTGTGTTGATGGATGCTGTAGCTAAGCTTAATGATCCCCAGTGTGAGTTGTTGCTTCTTCGTGCGTGCACTGGAGTTTCTAAACTCTATTTTGCTATGCGCACTTGTCCACCTCATCTTTTTGAAGCGGCCCAAGTATCTTTTGATGTGGCTCTTCGGGCTTCTTTAGAGCGTATCGTGACTGCTTCGGGACCTGGGTTCGGTGACTGGCAATGGCGTCTTGCTACCTTGCCTTATTCGTATGGAGGATTGGGTGTTTATTCAGCTGGTGATGTTCGGCATTATGCTTTTCTTGCATCCCGTTTGCAGTCTTCTGGTTTGCAGGATTCGCTTCTTCGGCTTTCAGGTGTTGATGGTCCGGGGTCGGCCTTTGATGATGCTCTTGGTCTTTTCAATAGGACCGTGGAGAGCGACCTTATGAGTAGCCCTAGTGAAATCGCTGCCCCCACTCTCATGAAGAAATTGGCAGACATATATTTCACGAAGGTTACTGCTGATGCGGTATCCGCCTACTCCTTATCTTCGCGTCATGTTGCCCTTTGGAAATCCCAGCAGGGGGATCACTCCTCAGCTTGGTTGCGGGCAGTCCCCATCTCGGGTTTAGGCCAGACTATGAACGGTAAGACTTATCGTTCGGTTCTTTGCTATCGGTTGGGTATTCCGTTGTTCTCTGATTCGACGCCGTGTTCTGCTTGCTCTCGGGTTTTCGATGGGGATATTTATGGGGATCATGCCGTATCTTGTGCTGGGATCGTGGGTATCAAACATCGACATAATGTTGTTCGTGATACCCTTTTGGATATTTGCTATCGGTCGGGGATTTCTGCTCGAAAGGAGGTTGATGTTGGGCTGACTAGTGAGAGTGATGGAGCTCTTCGTCCTGCAGATATATTGCTTTATTCTTGGGATGGCGGTGTAGATGTGTGTGTTGACTTGACTGGGTCTTCACCTATGACGCAATCTGGGTTGTCAGACTTCGTTCCGGGTCGGGTTGTGGCGGTTGCTGCGCAGCGGAAGCAGGCTAAGTATGCGGCACGTTGTAGGGCTTTGGGTTACGGTTTCTTTCCTTTTTCCTTCTCTTCTTTTGGGGAGTTAGAGAAAGGGGCTGTTTCGTTGCTGAAGCGGGTCCAGACGTACTCCAGGGCTCAAGACATAGGGGCACGGGCAGCTGCCCACATTTTCAGCAGGATCGGGTTCGCCATAGCTAGAGGAGTGGGGGCCCAGATTGTATCTCGGCTCCCCACCAACTTCTTGTAGTTTACTTGATCTTTGTAGCTTGTTAAGCTTGTAACGTTTTGGTGGTTTCCCATAATAATAATAATAATAATAATAATAATAATAATAATAATAATAATAATAATAATAATAAGCAAAAACATCAACTTTCCAGAAATTTGCAGCTAAATTTGAACTGTTCTACACATTCAACAACAATTTCACACCCATTTACCAAATCTAAACAAATCCTGAAGAAATTTATCATCAATAAACGACATTGGCATAAAACAACAAATCAGAAATGCTGAAATTTCTACTCAATTCCATAAACCATATCACAAAAGTAGTGGTCTGATGTTTGAGATAAGCTACATGATACATTGCATATTAAAGTTAAAAGTGGCGGTTAAAAAGGCTGAGAATAATATTCCACCTCAACTTCACTGGGTTTTATGCTATTCTATGATGGCCATTTCCTGCATTTGATTGTCATTTCCTGCTTGTAACACTTTTTGGTTCATTGATTATCTCTTTCGTGAACATTGTCAACTACAACTTCTTCAAAAAAATAATATCAAACTCTTATTGAGCATTTTATCGAACATGTGGCACGCAATATAGAAAATTTTCGAACAACCCAATAAAATATTGAAATTTCACTTAAAAATTCAACATTACATGAACAATTATCAACGGAAACACCGATAATAACCAAAGGCCAGAAAATTATAGATGAAAATAAGAACACAGATGAAGCACAACAGCCAAATTAAAAATTGGGGTTGATTAAATTTGAAAATTAGATTTAAAGAAGAAATATCATAAATTATAAAAAAAAAAAAATACAAGTAGAAAACTTACAGAAATGTTGAAATCTTGTGAGATTCAATCGAATTTGAATTAAGCTCAAAGAACAGAGAGGGGTGAGAGAAGAACGAAGGAGAGGAAGAGAGCAAGGAAGCGGTGTGCACTGTGCAATTGAGAGAAAATGGTAACAGTTACCGTGGGCTTTAGAGTAGTAACGAAGTAGGGGAATAAATTACCCCTCCATGACAGTAACGGTTACCGCATATTTCAAACCAAATAACTTGTAATGCAAACGGTTATCTGAATCCGTTTCCAACTCTAAAAATTTGCTTACCAAACATCCCCTTAATCCAGCTATCATGCAATATCATTTCAATTTACTAAAATTATATCCAACTAACAGAAAATTAAGGAGTTGATACTATGTCGACATTTAGGACAAATCATTTTTTACCAACTAAAAAAATAAAAACATTGTTTTTTACCACCCAAAAAACTAAAACTTGTATTTTACCACCTAAAATTAAAACTTGTTTGTTTACCACATGAAACCAAAAAAAAATAGATGAAATTATTGTTATGTGGGGCTTACTAATTCAATTTTCCTCCAATTTTATACAATCCCTCTACGATTTTCTTTAACTCCTTCACCTTTCTCTCTTCATTTCCATTGAATTTTGTTAATTTTATGAATTAATGAGAGAAAAAAATCATGTGAATTCATAAAAAGAATGAAATAGGGGAAGAGAAGGGAGTTAAATACATGAAATCGTGGAAGAAAGAGAAAATATTAGATATATTACCATATTGTGGCCCTTCAAATAACAGTTTCGTCTATTTTTTCCATTTTTAGGTGGTAAAAAATAATTTTTAACTTTTTTAAGGTGGCAAAATACAAATTTTAGTTTTTTAGGTGGTAAAAAATAATTTTTTGATTTTTTTAGGTAGTAAAAACAATTTGTCCCAACATTTATGTAGAGGATCCTTAAAAAAAACAATGATGCTACCTGGAATTATGATGAACAACAATCGATTCTTCAGATTTGAGGCGACATTGGCTCCAGCTTACTAATCCACACAAATTTGCTAAAACAATGGAGATTACGCGTAATGTCAACTGAGAAATTTGAAAGATATGAAATTAGGTTTTTGCTCCTAAATTTTGATTGAAGCGCGCAAAGCGGTTTTTTCGAAGCGTAGAAGGAGACTAAGGCATCGGTCGTGCGGGAATTGATTTCCTATTTCCAGCTGAGCTTCTTCAAATTGAAGGATGGGAAAATGATTTGGGAAGAGTTCCATTCAATTTTAAATTCAATGTCGTTGAACGTCTGTTAACTTGCATTGTTTCCGTCTCTTCACAACCGTTTCCATTGATTTTGCTTCTTTTTTATTTGTTGTTGTTGTCACGTTTATTTCATATTGCCTCTTGATATGCTTCCCTTGGGGAGATTTACTGGCCGGAGTTCCCCTAATTGTCCTCTTTCTCATTTGCATCCTTGAATGCCAAAGAGCAATTAGAAACAAGATTCTACAACATTTCCTATCCTAAATTCGTCATGCCTTCTTCAGAGATATACAACATGGATGCACTATTATCTCGAAGTCCGATTCATTTGAACAAAAGTTAGATGAAAGTAGACTGGATATCGAATAGATGTATTAGACAAAAATATTCATTACAACTTACATTATTGTACTCAAAAGTCACTCGAAAACATGATTTTCTTTACACTTATTTCCCCAACTTAGCCGTGTTCTCAAAGAATACTAATCATTACAGGACCTAGATTTACATGAAAAGCTTGAGCACAAGGGAAAAAATTGACAGCTAGACATCCAAATTCTATATGTCAGTCAGCTATTAAGAAGATTACAAGACCAGTTTGAAGGAAAGTAATATTCATATTGCTTAAGAGGCAGCTGTTGCGTTTCTTCCCATTTCCCGTTGTCTGGCACGCTCCATCTTTCGCTTCCGCCATTCTTCCGAAGCTATAGAAATAGAGTAAATTAGTGTAGCTACAAAACACAGATTGTATCTTTTGCTCACACAAATTTCTGAAGCCAAAACTCGATACATAAACAAGCAGAAAGTATCTGTTGCTATAAAACTTCATTTGCCAAGCATAAAATTAATAACAATAAAGAAAATTATAACTGCTGTTATAAGTTGATCTGCTTTAGTCAGAACATTTACACAATGCTCATACTTCCAAAGGTAGCAGCTGCAAAAGTGAATGAAACACTGAAACATCATACACTGCCTAAGGTTGAAGATTACAGAGGCAATCAAGTAGATGGGAAATAGTTGCATAAAGCTTTTGTACATGTACCATGTATTAGCAGACTAACAGCTGTTGCACCTTTTGTAATAGCTTACTTTTTAGTATGGATCATTTATTTCGAAAATGGTGTTATACGTTCAGCATGTCTTTGGTGATGGCTAGTACAAAGGAAAGAAGTTGCAGGTCAAACACAAATGGTTAGAGACTTGTATAATGAAAATAACAGAAGTGCAATTAGTATCATATAACTATATAAGAAGTTCTCAGGCTTATGGACTCACAGATATAGGAATGACAGACACAAGGATGTTCATAAAGGAGCTTGGATCTGCAACAAGATTTTGATACACTACATTATAGCTTCCAGTTGAAATTTATCCGTCCAATTTGGTGGATCAACTTCTTTTAACTGATCATCATCAATTGGGAATACTATTATGGTTCTTATATTAGACCCCCTCCCCACCAAAAACTAGGAATGCCTAGGATGAATGTATGATTATCGTGGATACAACTGGACTCCGAGCGCTGTTTTAAACCAACCATGAGCCATTTGATAGCCTCTCTGCTCACACCCGTAAAATTAATATAAGAAGAAAATTAACTAAAATATGTAGCTATTCAAAAGTTCAAATGACTCATGGAAATTGGAACCCCGTACGTGTTCAGACAGCCTTATAAGCTATTTGGTCAGAGTTGAAGATTACTCAATGTACTGATTGATAATTTCAAAAAGAGAGGAAATACTTGGCCTTGTCCCCAGCAGGAAGATTGGTTCTAGCAAATGGAATTCTTGGGTCTCTTTGAGCAAATGTGCTTTGAAACTGTGTTTCTGGTGCCTCAGGCTATCAAGAAAAGTACTAGCTAGTTCTATCATATGTAACTTTTTGGTGGTCTAAGTCTGGTAATAAGGCTAGGAGGACTGGAGTTACGGGACATTGATTTATTCAATAAAGTTCTCTTGGCAATATAGGCATTCCTGATTAATAAGAATAACTATCTAAAGTATCATATACTCCATCTACCTCAGATTAGTTTCAACACTTTCACTTTTTATTTGTCCTATACCCACTACAACTCAACTACCTTCTTTCACATCTAGTTTTCTATTAAGATAGTAATAGATTACCCAACCACAATTTGTCTCTTAAAACTTATGTGCCCTAATAAGTAATAACTGTTCAAATGGTTTCATAACTCCTATTCTCTTAAAGGCTTCTGTACGTAAAAGCATAGGATAGTGCAGGAATAAGGTTTACAAGCAAATTGGATCAGGTCCATCAGGTTTAAAGATTCTGATTTAACGTTCAAAGATCCTCGGATGGAAGAAATGAACTCAACTCTAATATGGAATTAATGGTTTCTATAAGGATTCATGTCAGTCATCCAGGGCAATTCTTTCCCTTCATAATCCTATTTATATAACGGATTATGGAGAGGTTGTGATTAAGTCAGTTTGTATTTATTTAATGGAGAGTCGGTGTCTGAAGCTTACGAAAAGGGGTCTTGACTCGGAAACACTTTTGGGCCTTGCCAGATTCTAACTAAGTGGAAACTGTTTATTTGGAGACTTATAGCAGTCAATGTTGGCTGAGGACGAACACTACTTAATTACTTATTGTGGAGGTTCGTCTCTTGGTATTAATATCACTGAGAAAAATACTACCCTAATTTGGGATTGGATTAATAACTTATAACAAGTTCCGGATTCATAGTTATGATAGTCTCCAAAATGGGATCTGTTACTCATAACTAAGAATGAGAACTACACTTATTGATCAATTTTTTAAGAAGAGAAGCGGAGGGCTCTGGCGCATAAAAAGAGGATGCAACATTCTTAGCCAATAGCAGGGTATCTTTATCAACTCGGGTTTCATACAGCTGTTGTGGATGGTTCACAGAAAAGAAGTAAGAGGAAATATTTGGCATGACATTAATGATCAAGCTTATTCTGCTAGGGATCAGGGTTTGTTCAGTCTCTTTGTTTCTTGTTTCTACTTGTTGTCCCAACAAAATTGTTATAAACAGCTCAATTTTTATGGTCCAACGTACTAAGAAACTGTAATACATTTTGGTCTGTAAACATTTGTCAGCATATAAATTAGACAGGTCTTAAACAAGCACAATAGATCAAGGAAAAGATAGATTCTTAAAGCTACCTTTTATGCTAGCTGCATCAGTAAAAGTGCGGGCATTGGTTAACCTCTTAGACAGATCGACTGCAGCAGTCTGCTTCGTCTCTGTATGTTGAACTGTCTCTGGCTCTGTATATCATTCTAGTTCCACGAAGGAGATTGTCATACTGCCGTCTCAAATAAAATAAATCTCATTTCAAAGAAATCTTATCATAAATGCAATAATGCACAATGACAAGACACAAGTGAATCAAATCCCATACTTGCATCAGATTTCCAAGAACATCAACATCAATATATGAAATATGACTGCTGGTAGCCCCAATTCCTATTTAATAACAATATAACTGCCATTTAATCCCAACCCTCAGACCAAATTTAAACAAAATGCATCAAAAGACTAATTGGAGAACTCTTTCAAAGACAAGTATGTTGACGAGGCCTTTATCACAGGAAGCACGCAATGTGCAGCTGAAACCCAATTCAAGAAAAAGTCATTCATGAAAACCCAACAAATTGATTCATGTGCAACAACGAAAGTTAAAAAGTAACGTTTTCCAACAAATTTATCATGAAAACCTGTTAAGTCAACCCCAAATAAAATCAATCAACAGATGATCTGCATTCTCTTTTATCATTCCAAAGTAAATTAAGACATAAAATTGACCAAAATACAAAATGCTGCTCACTTGACTACAGCAAAAGAAAACTCTTATAAATCAGATTTTCTAGATTTTGGGAAATCAACCATCATAACCCAGAAACTACAAAAGCTTTTACAAAATCACTTTGCACTTCTATTTTGAGGGCACCTCATCCGCTAATCCAGAACCTATTGGACTTCAACTGATACGGATTCGAGCAAAGTTTGTGGATGTGTACATATTTGCTAATTGATCTAAAACTGAAGATTGGATCTTTGATGTGGAAAATTGCTTAGTAAGATAGTTTAATTGGTTTACCTGAATTAGGATGATCTTGAAGAAATCTACGAGAAGAAGAGGAGGGAGTAAAAAAGCCCTGAAGCAAGAAAAGAGTAGTAACCAAATTCAACAAACAAATACACTTGTTTGCATTTTTAAATGAAAATCCCAATTTCCATGACTGGTATTGTTGTTGTGTCTCCATTTCTTTGCTTTTAGTTCTTTCATTCAGTCATTTGTTTTTGTTTTGGATGGAAAGAAATGAAGGGAGTTTTGTGTTTTATTTGTCCCATATCAGTCAAAACGTAAGAGGATGTTGATTTAGGGTTGTATAAGTAGGAGTTTTGACTGATAAAGCAAACTGCCTTAAACTAATGAGTAAGGAAAACAAAGCGGGCGGTGAGAACCGACCGCAGCGTCTATCAATATAAATTGGTGCGCAATTATTTTTGGAGGGGGTATAGGCTAGCCAAGCTGTGACGCTGCTTACTTTTGCAGAACTCGCTTGTGCAGGCCTCCCAAACCCACCCAATTCTATTTCTAAATTTGTCTTTTGTTGTAGACTATAGTGATTAGGGATTGTAATGAATACTATTATGTTGCCTGGATGATGCTGCAGTTGGATATTTAAAATTTGAGATTATTTTTTTAACTCAATATTTAAAATTCGTTTAATTTATTTTCTAAAGGACCTAAGTGATTCAAATTGATAAACACCAAATTAGATATAGGTGGAGCATTTCTATAGTTGATGCTTATAAACACTTATTATATGCTATTGCTATTAATTTGCGTTTTGTTCGTTTCTATGCTACTCCTATTAATTTGCAAAAAGTGAGTAAAGTCGTAAAGTCTTAATAGTGTTTAGAACGCTTTGCATTAAATGTGTTTTATTGGGTGAATTAATTAAGTTCCTTAACTCATTGTGTTGGTACGAGTTGTAGTTGCTCGTTTCTTAAGTACATCTTGAGTTAGGATATGACTATATGAAATATTTCTTTAGCCGATCGAGATTGGCGAGGTTTCCAAATTCTGCCCCATCAATTTCAACTAGTTTTGCTGCACCACATGACATGATGGTTTTTAAGATGTAGGGTCCGGTCCAGTTGGGTCGGAATTTTCCTCTCGGGTTCATGGATGGTGCACATACCTCTTTAAGTACAAAATTGCCTTCTTTCATGTTCCGAGGTTTGATCATTTTGTTAAATTGCCTCGAAATGCGTTTCTGGTATACCTGCACATGTTAAGCATTGAAGCAAATTTAGCTAGTGCGTCCGCAAACTGGTTGTCATCTCTTGGTAAGTACGTATATTTGATTTTCTCGAATTTCTCAACTATTTGGTCTAGATGAGCTTGGTACATTGGGAGACTAGTACACATGACTTTCCATCTCTTTGATATATGATTTATAGTCAGAGATGAATTGCCGAATGTAACACCCTAATAATTCCTTGATTTTTATAAAACATTTTCCAACTTAAAACAAAGGAATTACCAAGATATTACCGCCACCGTGATAACAACAAAGGCTATTTACCAGAACTACGCAGCGGAAATAAACTAACTTTCAAAACGTATTAAATAGTTAATGGTCATAAAACAACTTGGAACCATCAAGACCCAAAAACCAACATTAAATAGTTTAGAAAATCCATTAAATAAGTTTCAAACCATAATAGCAATAGTCATGACCATAATTTAGGAATAGAGTTTATAAATGCGAAAGATGAAAAAGTCACTCATCACTATTCCCATGATAACTTCTCCCGCAAGTTATCTCTACCAACCTGCTTATTGAAATCTACTCCCCAACAATGCAAATGCAATGATGGATCATCATAGGGTCATTAAGGCAAAGGCCATGACCGAAAGACATGAAGCACGAAGTCAGCGAAGGCTGAGTACGAACAAGCTAGAAATGAAATCCTAGTCTAACATGCTTCACTCAACAATAAAGACAATCCACATGCAAAAGTCATTAAAGTAAATCAATTAATCATGAAGACATACTTAGGACTTGACACGACTCTTAACTCATTGATTAATAAGAATTTAGCTTCGAACGGGTAAAATAGATTAACAAAAACCCACTGAGGGAAACAAGACCACTGAGGGAAACTGAGGGTGTTGGGAGCCCACCAAACACCAAATAATATAGAGTCGGGCTTTCTACCGATAGTCGGGCCATACCGACGGAATTCCTGCGCATTTAATAAGCGAATAACCAAAAGAATGAAACAACGTCTTGTTGTTAGGTTATGATACATATGAATAAACATAAATCATGCGGAAAAACCATAATGCCAGGAAACATATTATTTACACATAATCATATAGCATAATTTAGATGCATACACTTTGTAGCGTGCCCTCCTAGCTGCGCACGAACCGAACAAGAACAAGTCTTTAGGACTTCAAGTGTCGTCCCTCCGTAGATAGTCCACAGCACGTCCGGATCCGCCTTAAGATTGACCAACTAGAATCGCCCTTAAGGTACTATAATTTTCGGGTATTATAGGGCAATGATATGACTGAATTTTGCTCTAAAAAATGACACTTTGAATACTTGAAAAAACTCGTTATAAATTGTGAACCTAGGCCACATATTTATAGGGGTATGGAAAGAGAATTGGAATCCTACTAGGATACGAATTAATTAAATTAGAATCCTAGTCAAACTCTTATTTAATTAATTTATCTTTTAGGATTAGGAATTTAATCATTAAACAAATCCTATACGCTTTAGGTATCGTATGTGAACACAAACACACACGCACACACAGCAGCCCACGAGGGGCGCCATGCGCGCGCGCGCACAGCCCGAGCAACACAGCCCAATTGCCACGGAGCCCACGACTGCCGCAGCCTTGGGCGCGCGCTGGGCCTGCCTTGCGGTGGGCCTGGCACTGCCTTGGCTGTTCGTGTGGTGTGCTGGCTTGCTGGGCGATGGCCCGGCTTCGTGCTGGGCCTTCATCTGGCAGGCCTCGTCCGATGCTAATTCGTACGATACGCTTCCAATTAAATTCCCGATTCCGGAATTTATTTCCGATACGAACAATATTTAATATTTTAGATTCCGGAATTAATTTTCGTTTCGAACAAATATTTAATATTTCCGTTTCCGGAATTATTTTCCGATTCCGATAATATTCCCGATTCCGATAATATTTCCGATTCAGACAATATTTCCGTTTCCGGCAATATTTCCGATTCCGGCAATATTTCCATTTCCATTAATATTTTCCGATACGTACCATGTTTCCGTTTCCGGCAACATCTACGACTTGGATAATATTTATATTTCCGATACGATCCATATTTCTGTTTCCGGCAATATCATCGTTTCCGGAGTATTCATTTGCTTGCCTTTGACGATCTCAGCTCCCACTGGAACAAGATCCGTCGATTCCGAATATCCATAGATGGAGTATTTAATGCCATTAAATACTTGATCCGTTTACGTACTATTTGTGTGACCCTACGGGTTCAGTCAAGAGTAAGCTGTGGATTAATATAATTAATTCCACTTGAGC
This sequence comes from Spinacia oleracea, assembly GCF_020520425.1. NCBI lineage: Eukaryota > Viridiplantae > Streptophyta > Magnoliopsida > Caryophyllales > Amaranthaceae > Spinacia > Spinacia oleracea. The sequence continues at coordinate 42,100,253 of NC_079488.1, forward strand.
TGAAGTGGCCTCTAGCTAGGCATTCATCTCACTTGATCTCACTGAATTATTAACTTGTTAATTAATACTGAACCGCATTTATTAGACTTAATATTATATGCATACTTGGACCAAGGGCACTATTTCCTTCAGTCTCCCACTTGTCCTTAGGGACAAGTGTGCATTTCCTAATTCCTTTGTCGCTCGATGCTTGCTCTTGAACATAAGGTAAGAGTTGTCATCCTTATTATGTCCAAAGGTGTTTCTCGGTTTCAGAGTTCAACTGATCAAATAAACAGATAATCATAGCCTATGATTCATCCGAGCACGGCCATGCATTTTACAGTTTCTAGCTCTCCGAGTGGCCTTGTACAACTTTTAAGCATCTCATCCCGATTTATGGGAGGACAATCCCAATCTTGCGATCTTGAGATTAGACTTCGTTTGATAGGTGATTACCTGAGCGTTTCCTTTATAGCCTCCTTTTACGGTGCGACGGTTGGTCAACGTCAAAGTAACCAGTTCTCAAACAAGTAATCTCAAATCACTGAGGTATTGATGATTTAGTGTCTAATAATTTTAATGAAATTTACTTATGACAGATTTTCATCTCTTACAGTAAAGTTTCATAGGTCTGTCCGATACTAGTCTTCCCAAAGTAAGTATCTATGCAAATGATTACGACATTGCCATGTCCACATAGTTCAAGAAACAGAACTACTAGTCATCTTGCATTCTAGTCGTCTAACGTTTTCAATGCGTCCATCTTTATAGAAAACTCCGACCAGGGACCATTTTCAACTTTTGACATTCAAGTTCACTTGATAGACATTTCTTAGTCACAGGACTGGTCTTGACAGTCTATCTTGAATATTTCGTCAAATTTGAAGGGACTCATCATTTAATACTAAACCAAGATTAAATGGAATATGAAAATACATTTCATATATGATAAATGTTCAACCCTAATGTTTTACGTACAACCATGGGCCTCAAACCCATCTTTAAAACAGGTCATGGAATTCAAAGCTATGCTTGATTTCCAGTGCTACAACGTGAGTGTTGCTTCTCACTTGTTGCATAGGTTTAGTTTATCATGCTTTGCCAATCTTAATATCCTTTTCATCGAATGTTCTTCGAGATATGATGATAAGATCTTTTGAGTTTGTTTATTATGTGATCTAGTCTTTTTTACTTTGATAGTGGTTCTACGCATTTTGCAATGAAGAACCATCAAGTCAGCAGACATGTGATCCACCCCAGGTCAGTGAAGAACTCTTTAACGTAAACAACCCTGTTTAATTGCTTCTTAGGCAATAAGTACTTTTACTTCAACTGTATAGGTTGCTAGTGATGCTTTGTTTGGATTCACCTATCCAAGCAGTTCATAGATATGTGGAAGACTTTTCCAGCTGTATCTTAGAACATAGAAATTAATATTTAATTTCCCACGCAACAACTCATGGTCTCCAATCCATGTTGCCATTTCAAATCACAATGCTCTAAAGCTCGTCCTTGCCAATGGTTAACTCCAAAGGGATCTTGCTTGATCCTTTACCAGTGTTTATGCGTGTAGCATCAATATTTAGCATATCTTTATTTCCTTGAATCAAGAACTATTACTATGTACCTTTTCAAGTACCATAAGTTTTTCTTGATCTCAATCTAGTTGATCTTTACTTAGATCAATAGAGATTGGTATGTGTTCGTCATGCCTAAAGCCATACGATACATTTTTGGCGATCCTCACATTATATCATACATGATAAATTCTTTTGCAGAATAATTCCCAATTGAATTCTATTCATGTAACTTTAGCTCATTTAGTTTCAGTAGATACTAAATCCAGCTAAATTCTTTGACATATAATATAGGTGAAAAATCTCATTAGATTCCTTGATGTTTAACTTAGTAAATGCTTATACATAGTTCAAACATTCACTACTTAGATTTATTCACATGGGTCGAATATCTCCAATGGAGCCTTTCGTGTTTGATTTAGTAAATGCCATTACTTAATCCAAAACAATAATATAAGATCTTTGTAAATAGATCTTAATACCCAGTATGCACTAAGTTTCGCCTTGGTCCGTCATTGATGAATAATTTCAAATCTAAGTCATTAGCATTTGAATGTTATTTCACAATAGAGAGATATGTGTGTGATACACATAGGACCAATTAAGTTTTATGTACTCCCACTAAACTTCTTATATATCTATAAGAATCATGTACATTTTATGAAACTAAAATACTTATTAGCTTCACTAAAATACAATTCCAATTCCCAATTGCTTGCTTAAATCTGTACTTAGATTTCATAAGCTAGCATTCATTTCAAGCATTATTTGGATCCACAAATCCTATGACATGCTATGTACATAGTTTTCTTCCAACATTTGATTGAGGAATACGTTTTGTCATCCAATTGTCATATGTACCAATATGCAATCATTGCTTGATTTATAGACTTGAGCATTACGATTATGCATGAGGCATCAACACAATCCACGCCGTGAATTTGCTTGTTACCTTCAGCAACTAATCTAGCTTTGTGTGTGAACACAATTCCACGTTTGATGGTTTTTTTTAAAACAAACTTGCAACCAATAGGTGTGAAACTATTCTTGCAAATCAACAAAATTTCAATTTTGTCATCAAAACATTTAGTATGTTATATGGCCTCTAACCATTTAAAACTTTTGAGTCTATATATGGTCTCTAACCATTTTAGGGAATCTGGGTTCGTCATAGCTTTCTTACAAGTCACAAACTTATTAATCTATATGATAATAGTTTGACTGCAAGTTGTAGGTTTCTTCACTATCTAATAGAAGAATCGCATAGCTTCAGTGACCTGAACTCCATGATTCTTCACTATCTAATAGAAGAATCTCATAGTTTCAATGACTTGAACTCTATGCCTACTTGGGTATAGAACATCGATCAAACAATAGAATATCAACAGCCACTTGAAAGTCCTTTGAATATTCTGTTCTCCTTGAAGCACTTGTAAAGTCTTCTAAGAGATGTCTATTCTTTAAAGCCACTTCTAAAGTCCTTAAGAATATGTGTTCGGATTTTCTGAAGAACTTTGAAAAGCCTCCAGAATCTCCGTTTATGTTTGTTGTTCGCCTCGAAGACTTTCGAGGTCTATCTTCTCCCACTTGTCATTTTGGAAACGAATCTCCAAAAGGACATTATTTCGAGCAAACAAACATTATGTTCTCAAAATTCGTGGTAGAAACAATACCCTTGTGTCTCATTTGAATAAATCACAATGAAACATATATCTATACTTGGGCCTTAGTTTGTTGAAAACACTAAGCTCCCACTGAGTTTAGCAACTCTTTAGATATATAATTATGAAAAGATATTCTGAAATTACTTTTCAATAGCTTTGACGAATTTGGTTTAGTTTGGTGGTAGTTGAGCATTTTGTTTTAGAAATTATAGGAAAAGTCTTTATGATTCATCATTGATCGAATCAAGTACTAATTGACTTCGATCATTCCAACTTAGATATGCAACATCTTATGGAGCTAGATCGTGAAATTACAACACACAATCTTTGATGATCATTCTTGGTCTTAAGTATTCATCAACATGATCTAACCTAGATCTTTATGATTTCTTGCCAAGTGGATTTTATACTTCTGAATCTTTGAACTAGCCAAACAGATTCAAACTTATATCATATTGAGTAAATAAACCAATATTCACTCAAATTTAGGTGAAATAATAAAGTCATAAAATCTCTCTTTAGCTTTGAACTCTATTGTCTAGGTGTTCTAACAATAGTTCATATCTTTTGTTACTTTCAACAAATAAGACTAGCTTGTCTTGAATTGATCTAGAAATCAATCAACTTTCAAAGTCCATCGAAATAGAGCTTATGAATGTTAACTTGTTGATATGGTCTAAGCAACAATGTCAAAGATATTTTTTTTTTTTTAAGCAAGAGAGAAATATATTAATTGGATCAAACAATTACACCTTAAGCCAATTCCAAGACATACAAACCAACTAGGTTGGACTCTATGCCCTTGAAATCAGCAAACACAAAGCTAAACAAGCTCTAAAACACAACCAGAATGCCTAAAAGGCTATTACAAATTTGTGAACCATTCACTATCTCTCTTTCTTACATGCTTTGGCAGAACAACCTGAATTCTACTCTTGACCATTTGCTTCAAATCCTTCATACTCTGACTGACAGTGGGAATGTAATTATCCCAAAAACTTGTGTTTCTACACCTCCAGATCAGGTAGACAGCAGCACCAACAGCTGCAAAATACACCTGCTTCCTGAACTTTGAAGCTTTACTTTGTCCAGCTTTCCTGACTAACTGAACCAAATTACCATGAATAGAGAAACCTATCCACTGATGTACTGCTATAATAATTTGCTTACTATACTGGCACTGAAAGAAGAGATGCTGATGAGTCTCATCATCCAAGCCACAAATCAAGCAACTAGCAGATTGACTAATGCCTATCTTTGCTAGTTTGTCTGTAGTCTGAAGCTTTGATTGAACAGCCAACCAGCAAATGAATCTATGTTTTGGAACATTCAGCCTATTCCAAACCATTTTGTCCCAATGCACCCTTGGCTTGTCCCCTAGGAGTTTCTCATACACTTGTTTCACTGAATAATGAGGCATGTTCTCAAAATCTGCACAAGTAAAGAACTGTTTGAGCTGCTCCTTTGTATTGCACACTTGCTTCCAGTACCAGCTAGCAGTAGAACCAGGCTGATACTCCCACCAATCCCCATCCTTTAAGTAGACTGAATTGATCCATCTAATCCACACATTATCCTGCTTCTTGACTAAAGCCCAAACATATTTCCCCATAAAGGCAATATTCCACTTCTGAACATCTCTAAACCCCAACCCCCAGTGTGCTTGTCACTACAGACTTTATCCCAAGCTATGTTGCTTGGTTTATGACTGAAAGCATGACCACTCCATAGGAAGGCTCTGCAGATCTTCACTATATCTTGAAGAACACCTTTTGGAAGCACATAAATTTGTGCCCAATACATGTGCAAACTCAGTAAAACTGAATTAACAAGCTGCATTCTTGCTGTATAGGATAAATTCCTAGAACTCCAAATTTTGTTGAATATTTTGTTTCAACTAGGTTTCTTACTAGGTTCAAATCAACCCTTTAATTTAATTTATGTTGAATATTTTGTTTCAACTAGATGATCTTACCAGAAGCTTCTAAAGTTCTTTAAGCATCGATCTATTCGAATGTCTAGGGACTAGACTCATTCGAGAATTAAATGGACAAAGATATTAGGTTGTTAACCATTGGTAAGGCTGAGCGTTTAAACTCAATGCTTTATGATCTCAAAACTACATTGTATTTTGAATTCACAAGCACCAATCGGTTCGCCATTCGAATTTGATACTCGAAAAAAACCATAAAAGTCGTTATAAGAAACGTACATTTTAAATTGCTCACTTTCTCTCATTTATGTGAATCCTTACCAATCGAGGAAATTTACTGCTACCTTTCTAAAAGGATTTATTGCAGTGCAAGATATTTAATTATAAACAATAATTAAAACATACATTGAAGCATGCAAAGTCTAAACATTTATCATGAGTAATAACTTGAAAATTAAAGCAATCATGCAATTTAAACAAGTTATTAGCATTTTATTCGAATTTATTGTTCCGGTAGGTGTGAATAAAATGATTCCAAGACCCTAAAATCATTGAAGAATTAAGCACATTATGTTTGACTCAATTCTAAAATATTTTAGGTAAGCAAAAGCCTTTTGCTAATAGTCTAGAAACTACTCTTGGTTGATAGGTACGTCTAAGAACTTATTAGGAAAACCTATCGAATTTTCCACGACATAAAAGGACTCCTTACTTATATCGTTGAGTTTCACCAAAACTAACATGTACTCATAATTATTTGTGTACCTTACCCCTTTAGTATCGATAAGTAACACCTCGCTATGGCGGAAAACTATTACTAAGATCGATGAAAAAAGGATATCCAAGTAAGTGTTATTTTGGCATGGCACCTTTTAACTCAATTTTTAAGTTTGGAACTTAAGGCTCTTACTATGTTGGTTAGATTTTAAGTGAACTAAAATCCTTAATCATGCAACATAATCAATCTTCGATCTCATGCATATTTAAGACATATTTAAAAGCAATAAATAACTTAAAGCATGCATAAGATAATTGTGATCTAGTATGGCCCGACTTCATCTTGAAGCTTCAACTTCAAAGTCCGTCTTGAAAATATCCGTGGGAGGCGCCATTTTCTTCAAATAGGATAAGCTATAATTAAACTAATTACAACTATTTGATGGTACGCAGACCATATTTTAATTGAAAAACTAATTTGGTGCTTTAGACCAATTACATTCAAATTAATGGTACGCAGACTATATTTTCTATCCTATTTGGGTCATACTAGTCACTTCATAACCTGCAAAACAGTACATATACAACATATATACCATTCACCCATTCATTATCATAAATGGCCCACATAGCTGGTTAGTAAAACACGTTATGCATCACATAAATATTTGCGGCAATTAATCAAGGGCACCAATAATCTACCAATTATTCAGTCCTTATTAATTCTAATTAAGTTGTTTAACCTTAAAGGATTTGTAGACCTAATCAAGAGTTTATGACTAAAAAGGGCTCCCACTTAAACCAATAAATTCATATGCTTTACTAATTTTAAACATAAAAATGTATTTCTAGTCTAACCGGAAACATACAAATTTAATTAAAATTTAAAGCTCATATAAATTTATAATTGAATCCACTTATTTCATTTATTTTTCAGTTGGATTTAAATTAAATAAAGGTTTTTAATTTTAGTAAAATAATTAGAATAAATTAAAATTTATAATAATTATAATATTCAAAATTAAAATCCAAGAAAACAATTTAAATTATTAATTTTAAAATTAATTAAAATTACATGAACTGAAAATCTCAAATTAAAATTTAAAACGATTTAATCGTAACACAAGGTACGCACATCACCACGCAACGCACAGCCATAGGCCACACGCACACGCAGCCATCGTTGGCTACGATGCGCGCAGCCTCTGTGCTGTGTCGCGTCTGCTGCTGCTCACCCTCGCAAGGCACTGCACGCGAGCCAGCGCTCGCTGCACGAGGCAGCGCTCGTTGCACGCGGGCCAGCGCTCGCTGTGCGCGGCAGTACGCGCTGTGACGCAGCTCGCTTGCTGTCCACACACGACTGCTCGCTTGCCTTGCCCCTCGCCCTCGCCCATCGCATAGCACACACGGCCAGCTCCTTTGCTTCGCGTGCGCGCCACGCTTTGTTGCTCGCTGAATTCGTACCGCACGGGCGACGAGCTCCCTTGCTCGTCGTCGCGTGCCCGCACTATACAACACACCTTAAGGATAACACGTAGCTTCCATTGCTTTGTGCGTGCAACATTCATGAGCGTTTTCATAAAAATTTAAAATTTTTAATTCAAAATTAATGACAAATTAATAAAACATATTAATTTCATAATTTTAGGGCGAAAAATCGAAAATTTATTAATTAATTAATTTCCGATTAACATGGATTCAACTCTAGGTCATAAAAATTAAAATTTAACATAAATTAACAATTTTTATGGTGGATTTTAATCATGGATACCTAATTAAATTATTAATTAATTATGAAAATCAAATCAATTCTAAATTATTCGAATTTCAACAAATTAATCATAATTACAAATTAGGTTGTATAATTAACAAGTCTAGGCATTCATAATTGTTAAACATATACTGTAGGTCAATAAAAAACTCAAGATTTATCAACAAGAATCGCAAATACTTAATTTAACATCATAAATTTACAAACTTTTGCGTTCGAAAAACTAAAACCTCCAAAAAGTCATAGTTAGGCTTCGAATTTGGGAATTCTGGGTTCGGCCGAAAAAGACTATTTTTGTCAAAATTTTAGAATGCCTTTTACATGCGGAATTGATACAAAAATCACTCGATTTGGATGAGTAACGAAGAAACTGCCGAAAAACTGCGTACATATAATTAAATAAACGCAATTTGCAATTAATTACAAAAATTAATCACCCCTTTAATTCTTTGCAAATTTGTAAAATTTAACCATGTTCATGCAATTTAGATTATGAAAATAATAAGAGACTCGTGATACCACTGTTAGTTTATGATACATATGAATAAACATAAATCATGCGGAAAAACCATAATGCCAGGAAACATATTATTTACACATAATCATATAGCATAATTTAAATGCATACACTTTGTAGCGTGCCCTCCCTAGCTGCGCCCGAACCGAACAAGAACAAGTCTTTAGGACTCCAAGTGTCGTCCCTCCGTAGATAGTCCACAGCACGTCCGGATCCGCCTTAAGATTGACCAACTAGAATCGCCCTTAAGGTACTATAATTTTCGGGTATTATAGGGCAATAATATGACTGAATTTTGCTCTAAAAAATATCACTTTGAATACTTGAAAAAACTCGTTATAAATTGTGAACCTAGGCTACATATTTATAGGGGTATGGAAAGAGAATTGGAATCCTACTAGGATACGAATTAATTAAATTAGAATCCTAGTAGAACTCTTATTTAATTAATTTATCTTTTAGGATTAGGAATTTAATCATTAAACAAATCCAATCCTATACGCTTTAGGTTTCGTATGTGAACACAAACACACACGCACGCACAGCAGCCCACGAGGGGCGCCATGCGCGCGCGCGCACAGCCCGAGCAACGCAGCCCAATTGCCACGGAGCCCACGACTGCCGCAGCCTTGGGCGCGCGCTGGGCCTGCCTTGCGGTGGGCCTGGCGCTGCCTAGGCTGTTCGTGTGGCGCGCTGGCTTGCTGGGCGATGGCCCGACTTCGTGCTGGGCCTTCGTCTGGCAGGCCTCGTCCGATGCTAATTCGTACGATACGCTTCCGATTAAATTCCCGATTCCGGAATTTATTTCCGATACGAACAATATTTAATATTTTCGATTCCGGAATTAATTTCCGTTTCGAACAAATATTTAACATTTCCGTTTCCGGAATTATTTTCCGATTCCGATAATATTTCCGATTCAGAGAATATTTCCGTTTCCGGCAATATTTCCGATTCCGGCAATATTTCTATTTCCATTAATATTTTCCGGTACGTACCATGTTTCCGTTTCCGGAAACATCTACGACTTGGATAATATTTATATTTCCGATACGATCCATATTTCCGTTTCCGGCAATATCATCGTGTCCGGAGTATTCATTTGCTTGCCTTTGACGATCTCAGCTCCCACTAGAACCAAGATCCGTCGATTCCGAATATCCATAGATGGAGTATTTAATGCTATTAAATACTTGATCCGTTTACGTACTATTTGTGTGACCCTACGGGTTCAGTCAAGAGTAAGCTGTGGATTAATATAATTAATTCCACTTGAACTGAAGCGGCCTCTAGCTAGGCATTCAGCTCACTTGATGTCACTGAATTATTAACTTGTTAATTAATACTGAACCGCATTTATTAGACTTAATATTATATGCATACTTGGACCAAGGGCACTATTTCCATCACTTGTATCATTCAAGGATTACGAGAACGACTCCCCCCATTGTTCATACTCAAGGTATATACGTTCCAAGAGTTTTGAAGCTCATTCGGGTTGCACTTTACGTTATTTAGTATATTAAGTTCAAGACTCAACCCAAAGACATAACTCACAAGTAATTCAACAATTACACACATGAATACTTAAACAATGACACTTCATTTTAATCCTTTAGGACTTGTGATCAAACATAGGATTCAAGTGAATTTATTCCATAGTTCCATCTCAAAACACTATTGAGACGACCCAGCATTGTCCTTTCTAACATGCGGGATGTGCCCTTAGCACGATTAGTCCTTAGTTCAATTCACACAATCTTTAAATGTATTCTACACTTGCGGTAGAATAAACGATGCACTGAGGCAATATTCAATAGGCTCATTGTATGCTAGACATCCCGTACAATAGCATAATCATAATAACTTGCATGCGAAACACTCATACATGCATACCAATTTGAACAACATGTTTGACATAATTCACTGATTATAAAAGTCCATACATGATAGTTCAACAGAATCTATAAAGCATTAATCAATTCATAACATGCTCAGTCACATAGATTCAATAACAATTCTCACATGCTTGTTCACACATCAAACATAAATTCACAACACTTAAGTTCACATGATTCACAATCAATATACTTCGTAAAGTCCTCATGGGATAGGTGGTCACCCTAGTCTTGTACGTACCTGGAATACCTAAGTACGGGGGCCACTGTGCGAATCACGACTCACTAGAAATCAACTCCTATAAACACAAAAGAGAAACTTAATTATTATCCATGTTTACTAAATTTCCAGCAACTATTTAAGAATCTAAAACCCTTGGTTTATTTGGAAATTAATCTTAATTTAATAGTCTCAAATAGTCAACTCAAGTCCTAGCATAAAAATATTGAATTTTGACCTTAAAAATCATTAAAAATCAACACTTTAAACTTTAAAATAAATCTGAAAATTTAAGTTGATTCCCATAATTTAAATCGTCATTAAATTATGTGAATCAATCGCTTGAACAATCGGAATTAAAGTCCTACTGACAGGTCATTAATAAAATCATGTTTTGACCTTAAAAATTGACATTTCAATTAACCCTTAAATCTGAAAATCATAATTCTTTTGAATTAAAATCAATCTCATCAATTCAAATACGAAATATTAAGATACGGTGTTCATAATCGATCCCATCAATTTAAATAATCCAAATAATTAAATAATTGCAATTAAATAATTAAAACAATTTAAAAACTGAAATTTGAAAAGTTAAAAGTATACGCTTTAATTATCAACAACAAAAACACACCCACACACGGAGTTGGTGCGTGTGTGGCCTCGGCGCAAAGCAGCAGCCGCACGAGCAAGCAACAGCGCAGGGCGGGGGCTGCGCGTTGCGTGAGCGAGGGCTGTGGTCGCTGGGCAAGAGGGGCGATGAGGGAGATGGGCACAGGCAGCAGCAAGCACAGCGTGTGCGCTGGGATGCGAGCTGCGAGGGGCGAGGCACGCGAAGGCAAGGGGAGTGCGGGTGTGCGCGTGAGGCGCAGCTGGCAGCACTCGGCAGGGGCAGGCAACGGTGCACGGTGTGTGCACACGAGCAAGGGGCGAGGCAACGAGCAAAGGCGAGGCTCGTGCCTTGGGGCCAAAGGAAAGGGTGGACGAAAAAGAGAGGAGAGAGAGGGAGAGAAATTTCTGAAAATTAAGTGGGGATTTAATGAAGGGAAGGGGGTATTTATAGGTTCTCATCCCTTCATGGGCTAGGTTTTAGGTTTTAAGGTTGGGCTTGCTTACGGGCTTAATTAATATTAATTCCTTGCAAGCCTTGTTGGGTTTGATCATGAAATTTGACTGGCTTAGACTAAATTAAATTCGTTTACGAAATGCGACCCAACAATTCCTGATTAAATAAATTCGTTGAATTTGTTTAATAAAATTCGGTTTTCGTAAATAATTAATAATTAGATTATTTAAAAATAAAATACATTTAATTCCAATTAAATGCAATTAAATTCATAAAAATCCTTATAAATATAATAAAAATATATTTATATATTACGAAAAATACGAGGTATTACAGTCTACCCTCCTTAAAAGAAGTTTCATTCCGAAAATTGGGCACGGAAATCACAATTCAAAAATCTAGACTTGAGACTTTATGAGACTTTAGTGCGTTTTCTTTGTAGAAAGTTTTAGTTGCTGTACTCTTTAAGTAATTCAACATGACAATATAGAGTGAAACTTCACTGAAAACACTGAATTAAGCATACCTAAGGGGAAAATTAGGTAAATAAGGTAAAAAGCGCGAAATTCTACCGCACTCTACCCCCCTTAAAGAAAACGAGTTACGGCCCCGGAACTCAACTAACCCCGGGAAAAAGCTCGGGATATTTCTTTCTCATTACTTCCTCGGCTTCCCAGGTAGCTTCCTCAGATTCTTGGTTAGACCATAACACTTTAACAATCTTAACATCCTTAGTCCATGTACTACGCACTTTGCTATCAAGGATTTTGACAGGTCTTTCCTCAAATGTCAAACTTTGGTCTAACTCTATGGTCTCCGGTTGCAGTACATGCGACTTGTCCGGGCCATACTTTCTCAACTGAGATACATGAAACACATTGTGTACTCTATGCAAGTCCATGGGTAAGGCTAATCTATATGCTACCTTCCCTATCCTTTCCAGGATCTCATATGGGCCTATGTATTTCGGGCTTAGCTTTCCTTTCTTCCCAAATCTCATTACACCCTTCATTGGTGAAACCTTAAGCAACACTTTGTCGCCTACTTAGAACTCTTCGTCCCTATGTTTCAAGTCCGCATAGCTCTTTTGGCGATCTTGGGCGGCTTGGATTTTGGATTGAATAGTCCTAACCTGATTCATTGTATCCTCTATCATTTGGGGACCTAGTACAACGGTTTCACTGATGTCACTCCAACATAAGGGACTTCTTAATTTTCTCCCATACAAGGCTTCTAATTGTGCCATTCCAATACTGGCATGATAGCTATTATTGTATGAAAACTCAATTAGATCTAGGCTATCTTCCCATCCAACTTGAAAATAAATCACGCAAGCTATTAGCATATCCTCTAAGGTTTGGATATTCCTTTCGGTTTGTCCATCTGTGGCTGGATGGAACGTTGTACTCATTTTCAATGTCGTACCAAAGTTCTTATGTACACTCTTCCAGAAATTCGAAAGGAACTTAGAATCCCTATCTGATACGATATCCTTAGGAACTCCATGTAATCTCACTACATGTTTGATGTAAGCTTTGGCAAGTTGTTCCATTTTCCAGGTTTCTTTCATTAATATGAACACTGCCGACTTAGTCAACCTATATACTACTTCCCAAATGGTGTCATTTCCACTTTTCGACTTGGGTAAACAAGTGACAAAGTCCATTGAGATATAGTCCCATTTCCAACTCGGAATTTCTAAGGGTTTGACCTTTCCTTGAGGTCTCCTATGCTCAATCTTAACCTTCTAACAAGAATCTTGCCAAAAATTCAGCCACTTCATTCTTCATTCTTGGTCACCAATAGACGTTTTTCAGATCCTTATACAGCTTATCACCACCCGGGTGAACAAAATATGGTGTATTGTGACCATCTCTCATCAACTTTTCCTTTAGCTCACTACACTTTTGAGGCAAGCACCATCGTCCTTTGTACCTCAAACTTCCATCATCGTGGATCTTAAAATCCATCTCCTTTCCTTGCGAAATCTTTTCCTTGATTTGCTCTAGCTTAACATCTCCAGCATGATTCTCCCTGATTTCATCAAATACAGACGGTTGGATGGTTAAGGAATTCATCATTCCTTCAAGACATTCTCCATTCACTATTTCTAGATTCAATCGCTGCATGTCCTTGCACAGCTCGTTAGCAACTACTAACATATTCACACTATGACTTGATTTCCTGCTCAAGGCATCTGCAACTACATCGGCTTTTCCTTCATGGTATTGAATATCCAGATCATAATCCTTGATCAATTCCAACCACCTTCGTTGGCGCATATTCAAATCCTTTTGCGTGAAAATGTATTTCAAACTCTTATGGTCCTTGAATATCCTACATTTCACACCATACAGATAGTGTCTCCATATCTTTAATGCAAACACTATGGCGGCTAGCTCTAAGTCATGGGTAGGGTAATTGGATTCATATGGTTTCAACTGCGTTGATGCATACACAATCACCTTCCCGTCCCGCATCAATACACACCCTAAGCCATTCTTAGAGGAATCACTGTACACATCATAGGTGCCACTCTCATCTGGTAAGTTTAACACCGGCGCGGTTGTCAATCGCGTCTTCAAAGCTTGGAATGCCTCCTCACACTGGTCATTCCATTCAAACTTTGCTTCCTTCTTCATCAAGGTTGTCATTGGTTTGGCGATTCTAGAAAATCTTGCACAAAGCATCTATAATAACCCGCTAAACATGGAAAACTCCAAATATCGGTGACACTCTTAGGTGTAGGCCACTCATTGACATCTTTTATCTTTGCAGGGTCCACTGAAACTCCTTCCTTAGACACAAAATGTCCTAAGAATGCAACTTTCTCCAGCCAAAATTCACACTTCGAGAATTTGGCGTACAATTGGTTGTCTCTCAGGGTACTCAACACTGACCTTAAGTGTTTAGCATGGTCCTCCTCACTCTTGGAGTATACCAGAATATCATCTATGAAAACCACTACAAACTTGTCCAAGAATGCATTGAATACTCGGTTCATTAAGTCCATAAAAATTGCAGGCGCATTGGTTAATCCAAAAGACATAACTGTGAACTCATAATGACCGTATCTAGTCCTAAATGCAGTCTTTGGTATATCATGCTCTGCGATTCTCAACTGATGATAACCTGACCTCAAATCAATCTTTGAAAAGATTCCTGCTCCTTTCAACTGGTCAAACAGATCATCTATCCTAGGCAAAGGATACTTATTCTTGATTGTGACTTTATTGAGCTCTCTGTAGTCTATACAAAGTCTCATGCTTCTGTCCTTCTTCTTCACAAACAAGACTGGCGCTCCCCAAGGCGATGCACTTGGTCTAATATAGCCTTTCTCTATTAATTCTTCAAGTTGACCTTTCAATTCACTCATTTCTGCCGGAGCCATTCGGTATGGGGCTTTCGAGATATGTGCAGTTCTGGGTATTAGGTCTACGGTGAAGTCAATAGGTCGATTGGGCGGCATCCCCGGGATCTCCTCTGAAAACACGTCCATGAACTCATTTACCACTGCAATGTCCTCTGGTTTCTCTTTCATCACATGCTCTAAGTCTCCAATGTTACATAAGAAAATAGGGTTCCCTTTACTGACAAACTTCACGAGCTACATTGTCGTGATGATTCCTACACTTCTAGGTTTTCCAAAACGACGATAGGATACTACCTTTCCTAAACTAGACTTCAAGCTAAAGTGAATCTTCTGCTTTTCACAATCGATCTTGGCTTTGAACATTGCCAACCAATCCATTCCAAAAATAACATCTAAATCTCCTAACTCAAACTAGATTAGGCTAGACAAGAATATGGTCTTGGCTATGGTCAAAGGTACATCTCTATAGATCTTAGTACACTTCACAATTTCACCGGTTGGTATCACTATGGGTACTTCAATTCTCTCGGGTTCTTTCAACTCTAACTTCTCTAAGATACCCTTTGATATAAACGAGTAAGTCGCACCAGAATCAAATAGTACTTTAACTAAAATGGAGTTAATAGAAAAAGTACCAGCTATGACGTCAAACGAGGTTTCAGCTTCCTGCCTAGTGATTACATTCAGCTTTCCTTGGGCAACTCCTTTGTTATAGCCACCTCCATTGGCATTTCCATTGGTGTTTCGGTTCCCATTTTGCTGATAGTTTCCCCTGACTTTCCATTACTCTGGCCATTGTTGCAATTGTTACCATTCTGGTAGCTCTTTTGGTTTCCACCATTGTCCCCTCTATTCTGGTTCTGGTTATTCCGGTTGTTGTCCTGGCGGTTGCCTTGGTTGGGTTTCCCATTCTTGGCCCAACACTCATATTCTCTATGGCCTAGTTTCTCGCAGAACCTACAAACAACTGGGTTTCCATTACAGTCCTGACCTGGGTGATTATTATGGTAACGTCTACACTCATAGACTCTCGTTCCATTCCCTGCAGACTGGTTCTTATTCCCATTGTTGTTGTGGAAGTTATTTCTGTTTCCACCATGATTTCCCTTGAACTGGAAGTGATTATTCCCTTTGTTCTTCTTAAAGTTTCCCTGATTCTGTTGGCCACCACCTTGGTTTTGGTTATCAACATCCTTCCTCTTTTCACCAACCCCATTTCTCCTTTGCTGCAAACCATACAGACGGGCAGCTTTCCCGTACAGGGTGTCGAGAGATGTAAAGGTCTCTCTAGCAAGCATCATTTGCAAATCCATAGTCAATCCAATCTCAAATCTCTAAGCCCTAAGCTCCTCTATTGCCACCACTTTAGGTGCAAACCTTGACAGTTCTGTGAACTTGGAATAGTACTTTGTTACAGACATCCCCTCCACCCTTAACTCGATGAACTCTTGGGCTTTCTACTCTTTCAGATATGGTGGATAAAACTTGTTTCTCAAGGAAACTTTGAATGATTCCCATCCAAATCTAGGTGTAGCTCTCAAAGCATTCTCACACCTTTTCCACCACAAATCAGCTTCTCCCCTAAGGTAACACACAACACTATTAACCCTAAGGTCTTCTGGGCAATTCACAGCTAGAATAAGCTTATCGAACTCTCTTAGTCAGTTCTCAAGTACAGTTGAGTCTACTTCCCCTTGATACAAAGGAGGCTTACTCTGGGCCACCTTCTTAAACATTTCACCAGCTGGATCAAGTCCTTGTTTATTTCTATTCTGTGCTAAGTTCTGCATTACTTCAGCTAGTTGCCTAACCACATCGGCAATCCCTTGAGTAGTCATGTCTCTTCTCCTGAATAAAACAAAAGACTAACTTTAACAACTGGGTTTGGACACTACCTTGCTAAAATATTGCACTAACAAGTCACACAATTAGTACAAACATGCACCAAAATTTCGGACCCTTAAGGCAAGATTGGCGCCTATTGCTGGGCAAAGTCTCGCTTTAATCCGCGTCACAAATTTTAAGTGGTGAAGAATTGAACCACCTTGCAAATACGATTTCATTGAAGAAATTCATGAAATTCTTTTGCGATAATCGGTCAAAGAAAACTTAAAACTTAGAATTAGAGGTAAAAAAAAAGAACTCTAAAGTTTTAGGCAAATTTGCCAAAAACAACCTTTTATAACCATTTTTTTGCAAAAAACAACCTTTTATAATTTTTTTTGCAAAAACAGACCTAAAACTAAAAATAATTTGCAAAAGACAGCCTTTTCCCATTTTCAGGCGTTGACCTCAAATTTTCCGACTTGACTTTCACGTTTTTACTTCTTGCACCCACTTCCCTCCCTTTTTCTCACTTACACCCATTTGGAGCCAAAATAAAACCCAAAAATTACACTTTCCCTCCCTTCTCTCTGTTCTTCATCCTCCCCCCAAAAAAATTTCCTCTCTTCTTGCTTTATCATTTGATTGAAATTGATAGTTTACTACTACACTAAGTGATTTTCGAGACTCTACCACTAATTTTTAGTAAGTTTTGTTCATTAATTTTGCTTAATTTCAATGTAGGAAAGTTAGGGTTTTTTGCCCCAAATTTCTGAATTGATTCGGTTTTGTTGAAGGAATTGCAGGACCATGGCTCCTTTGAATCAAGTTAGGTGTGGATGTGGTTTTCCGGTAGCAAAGAGGACCGCGTGGACTCATGAAAACCCGGGAAGGAAGTTCGTGGCTTGCAAATTCTACAATCACGAAAATTTAACCCAAAAATGGAAAAAAATACACAATTTAAGTAGTTGAGTGAGGTGACGTTTGAATGAGGATGACTTACCGCATTCAATGAAGCTTCATTGATGGTGGAGCTACATTAATGGCGACAGAGATATTGAAAGGTTTTCTCAGAATATTTTTTTTTAGGTTTTAAGTCTTCCCCATTTATATGCCAGGAAAAGGGAAGGAAAAGGGTGCACTTAATGAAAAACGAAGGCACGTGCCCTGCACGTGAGAGTCAAGCCAGAAAATTTGAGGTCAACGCCTGAAAATGGGAAAAGGCTGTCTTTTGCAAATTATTTTTAGTTTTAGGTTTGTTTTTGCAAAAAAATTTATAAAAAGTTGTTTTTTACAAAAAAATGGTTATAAAAGGTTATTTTTGGCAAATTTGCCAAACTTTTATTGCTTCAATGAGAAAATAATACATCCTTTGGATAGTACTTTATTCGAGAAACCACAAAACGAACTACTAAAACCATAAATAGTAGCTTGCTACTTTATTACTTCACTAAAATAAGCACTAGCTATTACATTAGAAAAGTTTTAAACGCTAGAGTCATCTTGACGATCATTTCTCTCTTTGTAGTGCTCTATGGTAAAGTCTTGGTCATTAGGATCGTCAAAGTCATCCATGTCTTCCTACGGATCGAATTCATATTCCATATCCTCATTATTCTGTTGTACCTCACTGCTCACTTCATCATTTGTCTCAAGCTCAACTTCAGTGTCGCTAGAAATCTCAATAGTGGGTTCAAGAATGATAGGATTAGGGTTTTCAATCTCAACCACACCATAATCACTATCCTCATTCATCTGGGTTTCCGTATCACTACTAAATTCTGTGTGGTTGATACTTTCCACCATATTACCATCCTCAAAACATTGCTCCGCCATCTCCAGAATAGTGGTCATAATCTCCATGTCATACCTCCACCTACCATGTAACACCCTAATAATTCCTTGCTTTTTATAAAACATTTTTCAACTTAAAACAAAGGAATTACCAAGATATTACTGCCAGCCTGATAACGGCTAAGGCTATTTACCAGAATTACGCAGCGGAAATAACTAACTTTCAAAATGTATTAAATAGTTAATGGTCAATTAACAACTTGGAACCACTAAGGCCCAAAACCAAAGTATTAAATCATTTAAAATCCATTAACTATAGTTCAAATAAATTAAGTAATAGTCATGACTAGAAATTAAATAGAGTTTATAAAATACGGAAGGAAACAACTCTCAACACGAATCCCACGATAACTTCTCCCGTAAGTTATCTCTACAAACCTGCTTTATTAAAATCTACTCCCCAATGCAATGATGGATCATCATAGGGTCATTAGGGCGAAGACCATGACCAAAAGACATGAAGCACAAAGTCAGCAAAAGCTGAGTATGAATAAGCTAGAATAACATTCTATCCTAACATGCTTCACTCAACGAATTAATAATCCACATGCAAAAGCCAATTAATAAGCAAGTAAACATGAAGACAAGACTCGACACTTGACACGACTCTTGACTCACAATTTAATAAAGAAGTAGTTTCGAACGGGTAAAATAAAGTATCCTCAAAAGGAAAGAAAAGGGTGATGGGAGCCTACCATACACCAAATAATAATAAGTCGGACTCCTACCGACAGTCGGACCATACCGACAGAATTCCAATGCACAACGGCCTAAAAAGAAAGAATGAAACACATCTTGTATCATTCAATGAGTACAAGTTTTCCGGCAAGACTCCCCCCATTGTTCGTACTCAAGGTATATACTTTCCAAGAGTTTTGAAGCTCATTCGGGTTACACTTTACATTAATTAGTATGTTATGTTCAAGGAGACCCAAGACTCTACACAAGACATAACATGCAAACAATTAAACAATTAAACAACTCAACAATGACACTTCCTTTTTAATCCTTTAGGACTTGTGATCGAACATAGACTCAAGTGAAATTACTCCCATTGTTCCTTCTCAAAAACACTGTTTGAGATAACCCGACATAGCCTATTAACAAGAGGGGTGTGCCCTTAGCACGAATAGTCCTTAGTTCAATTCACATAGACTCTCTAACCATATTCTACACCTGCGGTAGAATAAACAATGCACTCCGGCAATATTCCATAGGCTCAAAGTATGCTAGACACCCCGTACTATAGAATAACCATAATAACTTGCATGCGCAACTCTCATACATGCAAACCAACTTGAACAACATGCTTGACATAATTCAACGATTATAAAAGTCTATAACATGATAGTTCAACAAAATCTATAAAGCATTATTCAATTCATAACATGCTTGTTCACATAGATCCAATAATAATTTTCACATGCTTGTCTACACATCAAACATGAATTCCCAATACATAAGTTCACATGATTCGCATTCAATACACTTCACAAAGTCCTAAAGGATGGGTGGTCACCTTAGTCTTGTATATACTTGGAATACCTAAGTACGGGGGCCACTGTGCGAATCATGACTCACTAGAAATCAACTCCTATAAACACAAAGGAGAAACTTAATTATTAATCATGTTTACTAAATTTCCAGCAAGTATTTAAGAAACTAAAACCCTTGGTTTAATTAGAAATTAATCGTTATTTGTCAATTTAATAGTCTCAAATAGTCAACTCAAGTCCTAGCATAAAAACATTGACTTTTTAGCTTTAAAATCATTAAAAATCAACTCTTTAAAGCTTAATAACAAATCTGAAAATTTAAGTTGATTCCCATAATTTAAATCGTCATTAAATTATGTGAATCAATCTATTAAACGATCAGAATTAAAATCCTACTAATAGATTATTAATAAAATCATGTTTTGACCTAAAATTGACACTTTAATTAACCTTGAAATCTGAAAATTATAATTCTTTTAAATCAAAACCAATCTCATAAATTCGAATACTAAATATTAAAACACGGTGTTCATAACCGTTCCAATCAATTTAAATAACCCAAATAATTAAATAATCATAATTAAATAATTAAAACAATTTAAAACTGAAAATTGAAAAGTTTGAAAGTATACAATTTGATTATCACCAATCAACAACACACACACACAACAATAGTGACGGAGCAACAACAACAACACACGGCACACGGCACACGAGCAGCGCACACAACACAACAGCGAGCATCGTTGTTTGTGGGCGAGGGCGCTGGGCGCTAGGCGAGAGGGAGAGGGGCACACGGAGGTGCGCAAACACAGCAGCAGCAGCCTCGTGCACGAGCGCTGGCGCTGCGGGCTGCGAAGGCGAGAGAGGGCAGCGGTGTGGTGCGCGTGAGGCGCGGCTGGGCACACGAGCACAAGGACACGAGCAAAGACTCGTGCCTTGGGGCTGAAGCAAAGACGGAGGAAAAGGAGAGAGAAAATTCAAAAATTAAAGTTTGGGGATCTCATGAAGGGGAGGGGTATTTATAGGTTCTCATCCCTTCATGGGCTAGGTTTTAGGGTTTAAGGTTGGGCTTGCTTACGGGCTTGCTTAATATTAATTCTTTGCAAGCCTTGTTGGGTTTGATCATGGAATTTAACTGGGCTTTGATTAATTGAAATTCGTTTTCAAAATACGACCCAACAAATCCCGATTAAATAAATTCGTTGAATTTATTTAATAAAAATACGATTTTGGAAAATAATTAATAATTAAATTAGTTAAAATAAAAACACATTTAATTCTCATTAAATGAAATTAAATTCATAAAAATCCTTATAAATATAATAAAATAATTATAAATTCCGAAAAATACGAGGTATTACAGTCTACCCTCCCTAAAAGATGTTTCGTCCCGAAACTTGGGCACGAAAATCACGATTTAAAAAATCTAGACTTGAGACTTTATGAGACTTTAGTGTGTTTTCTTCGTAGAAAGTTTTAGTTGCTGTACTCTTTAATTAATTAAACATGACAATAAACAGTGAAACTTCACTAAAAAAACAATAAATTAGGCATACTGTAAGGGAAAATTAGATAAATAAGGTAAAAAAATGCGAAATTCTACCGCACTCTACCCCTTAAAGAAAACGAGTTACGGCCCCGTAACTCAACTAACCTCGGGAAAAAGCTCGGGATATTTCTTTCTCATTTTTTCCTCGGCTTCCCAGGTAGATATCTCAGATTTTTGGTTAGATCATATCACTTTAACAATCTTAACATCCTTAGTCCGTGTACTACACACTTTGCTATCAAGGATTTTGACAGGTCTTTCCTCAAATGCCAAACTTTGGTCTAACTCTATGGTCTCCGATTGCAGTACATGAGACTTGTCCGGGACATACTTTTTCAACTGAGATACATGAAACACATTGTGCACTCTATGCAAGTCCATGGGCAAGGCTAATCTATACGCTACCTTCCCTATCCGTTCTAGGATCTCATATGGGCTTATATATTTTGGGCTTATCTTTCCTTTCTTCCCAAATCTCATTACACCCTTCATTGGTGAAACCTTAAGCAACACTTTGTCGCCTATTTGGAACTCTTCATCCCTACGCTTTAAGTCTGCAAAGGTCTTTTTGCGATCTTGCGCGGCTTGGATTTTGGATTGAAAAGTCCTAACCTGATTCATAGTGTCCTCTATCATTTGGGGACCTAGTACAACGGTTTTACTGATGTCACTCCCACATAATGGACTTCTGCATTTTCGCCCATACAAGGCTTCGAATGGTGCCATTCCAATACTGGCATGATAGCTATTGTTGTATGAAAACTCAATTAGATCTAGGCTATCTTCCCATCCACCTTGAAAATCGATCACACAAGCTCTTAGCATATCCTATAAGGTTTGGATAGTCCTTTCGGTTTGTCCATCTGTGGCTGGATGGAACACTGTACTCATTTTCAATGTCGTACCAAAATTCTTCTACACACTTTTCCAGAAATTCGAAAGGAACCTAGAATCAATATCTGATACGATATTCTTAGAAACTCCATGTAATCTCACTACGTGTTTGATGTAATCTTTGGCAAGTTGTTCCATTTTCCAAGTTTCTTTCATTGGTATGAACACTGCCGACTTAGTCAACCTATCCACTACTACCCAAATGGTGTCATTTCCACTTTTCTAAACTCCATTGAGATACAGTACGTCTCACTTCCAACTCGGAATCTCTAAAGGTTGGACCTTTCCCTGAGGTCTCCTATGCTCAATCTTAACCTTCTGACAAGTCAAACATCTTGCCATGAAATTAGTCACTTCATTCTTCATTCTTCGCCACCAATAGACCTTTTCAGATCCTTATACAACTTATCACCTCCTGGGTGAACAGAATATTGTGTATTATAACCTTCTCTCATCAACTTTTCCTTCAGTTCACTACACTTTTGAGGCATGCACCATCGTCCTTTGTACCTCAAACTTCCATCATCGTGGATCTTAAAATCCATCTCCTTTTCTTGCGAAATCGTTTTCTTCATCCGCTCTAACTTAACATCTCCTGCCTGATTCTCCCTAATTTCATCAAATACCGACGGCTGGATGGTTAAGGCATTCATCATTACCTCAAGACATTCACCACTCACTATTTCTAGATTCAATCGCTGCATGTCTTTACACAGCTCGTTAGCAACTACTAACACATTCACACTATGACTTGATTTCCTACTCAAGGCATCTGCAACGACATTGGCTTTTCCCTCATGGTATTGAATGTTAAAACTCAAATGAATTTTCATTAAAAAAATCAAATAAAACACTAAAAAAGCAAACCCACTTAATATCAGACTACCAATATAACCTACCAAAAAACTTTCATGGAAATTGCTCCTACTCCTACCTCCCATCTCCCTCTCCCTCACCCTCACCGTTCACCATATATTGTAAAAAAAATGTTAGCCAACAATATATCTACACAATAGTTGGAGAATCAAACATTTTCATTATCGATTATAATATTTTATCTTCATTATTATGTTCAACTTTGCAAAAACAGTACAATGTGAAAAACAATCGAGTGAAATTGTGTGATTTGAATTGCAAGTAAAAGCAATCTGGCGCCAGCAACTAGGAAAGCCATGGATGAACATCTTAGACAATTGGAAGAACGATTGATTGCACAAGCTCAAAGAGTTGATGATCAATCAACTCAGATTCAAGATCAATCCAAGAAAATGGATGGAATCATGGAGTTGCTACTTTAGAATGAGGAAACAGAATTAGAGAATTAGGAGGAAGTTGTGATTTTATTATGTAATTGATTGAATCATACAATGAAGTTGATAATATATTTATACAACTGCTGACATTAAGAATCAGCTGTAACTAACTACAACCAATCTGCCACATCAGCAAAATCAGTTATAACAATTTCACTCGATTGTTTTTCAAATTGTACTTAATTATTTGTGTTTTTATTTGTGTTTTGTTTTTTTTATTTAAATTTACATTTGTGTTTTTATTCTGAACCACCCCCTTTACATTTGCCATACTTGCCTGGGGGTTCAGAAAATGCAGAGGTTGACAGGAGTTTACAGAGGAGAGAAGCAATGCTCACTCTTCTGAAATCCCATCTTGACAAAGCCCAAACCAGAATGAAACATCAAGCAGATAAACACAGGTCTGACAGAGTGTTTCTGGTGGGTGATTGGGTATGGCTGAAGTTACAATCTTACAGGCAGCAGTCAGTTCAACATAGAACCAATCAGAAAATTTCAATGAAGTATTATGGTCCATTTCAAATCATAGGTGTTGTTGGCAAGGTGGCTTATCAGTTGAAATTGCCACAGGAATCTAAGATTCACAATGTTTTCCATGTGTCACAGCTGAAGGCTTTTCATGGAAAACTCCCTATTGCTACACATATTCCTCAGTGGTTTCAAGGGAAAAATGCAACCACATTGTATAAACCTTTGGCTATATTGGATAGTCGAGTACTTGACTCCCAACATCCACCTGTGGTGCAATATTTGGTGCAGTGGGAGAATTTTCCCCTCCATGAATCTTCTTGGATAAATGCTGCTGAATTTGAGGCCACATTTCCAGCCTTTACTTTACCTTAAACTTGGGTCAAGTTTTTCAGAACAAGGGAGGTATGATAAGGATTAAATAAGTCAACATCTTGGATGTTTGACTTTAGGCGCCAATTTTGGTTAAAAAGTTGTTATAACTGATTTTGCTGATGTGGCAGATTGGTTGTAGTTAGTTACAGCTGATTCTTAATGTCAGCAGTTGTATAAATAGATGATCAACTTCATTGTATGATTCAATCAATTACATAATAAAATCACAACTTCCTCCTAATTCTCTAATTCTGTTTCCTCATTCTAAAGTCTTCTTTCTCTCTTCTTTCTTCTAATCTTCTTCTCTTCTGTTCTGTATTCTTCTCCTCCTCTTCTGGAAATCGATTCTATCAGCTGATCTTCACCTTGGAGATTGGTTAACAGTGAAGGAGATAACCTTCCTGTATCAGTGGTATCAGAGCAATAGTGAACTCATCAATCAAAATTGATTCCAAGAGTTCTTCTCGATTCTGGAATTTAATCTGAAAAACAATCGAGTGAAATTGTGTGATTTGAATTGCAAGTAAAAGCAATCTGGCGCCAGCAACTAGGAAAGCCATGGATGAACATCTTAGACAATTGAAAGAACGATTGATTGCACAAGCTCAAAGAGTTGATGATCAATCAACTCAGATTCAAGATCAATCCAAGAAAATGGATGGAATCATGGAGTTGCTACTTGAAAGGAATCAGATGAATCAAATGAAGGACAACACTTCTGAAAATGGTCACAGTAGGCAGCCAGGTGGTTCCCAAGGCCAGCATTCCAAAACACTAGGGTATACTCCTAAACTTACATTTCCTAAGTTTGATGGCAATAATACAAGAATGTGGATTAAACAATGTAGTAGATATTTTAATCTGTGTCACATTCCTGATGAACAAAAAGTGGATTTAGCTTCATTAAATATGGTAGACAAGGCAGAAAAATGGGTAACAAGTTACCTAACCTCAAGAAGAAATGTAGATTGGGGGGAATTATGTTTGGATTTAATGGCTAGATTTAGGGATACTAGAGGCAGCAATTCTGTGGAGCAGTTTAATAAACTCAAACAATCTAACTCTATTGATTCATATCTTGATGAATTTGAAGAATAATTGAGATCTGATGTTCTTAATACTCATCATACCTTGTCTGAAGAGTATATTCTAGACAGCTTTATTGGGGGTTTAGACCCAATAGTAAAGCCATTTGTAAAGGCCTTTAAGCCAAATTCCATTGCTGAAGTGTGGATTTTGCAAGATTACAGGAAGAACAAAATCTGGCATGTTCACACAAACAGATTAAGCCTACCTATTACTCTCAAACCAGTAAACCCACAAATTTTTCCCAAAAAACTAAAGCTATACAAGCCATTCCTGTGAGTGTAAATAAACCTGCTCTTCTTCCCACACCAACCATCAAACCTCAATTACCTTCTACTAAATTTCAACCTAAGTTTGCAAGAAATTTCAGACACATTCCAGCTGATGTCAGGGCAGAGAAAATAGCTAAAGGGCTGTGTTATTATTGTGACCAACACTATGATAGGAATCATAAGTGTCAGTTCAAAGAACCCCAACTGTTTGCAGTTGAAATTGCTAGTAATGAGGACAAATTGGACTCTCACAGTGATGAGGAAACAAATGATTCTGAGGATGAGGGTTTTACTGAACCTGTTCTTTCTCTAAATGCTCTTTCTGGTAATCAAACATTTCAGACAATGAGGGTTAAGGGGTTAGTTGGCTCTAAGCTTTTTCATATATTGGTAGATTCTGGAAGCACTCATAATTTCCTAGATTTGGATTTAGCTAAAAAGATGGGTTGCGAAATAGAAAGCATTCCAGTTCAGCATGTTGCAGTAGCTAATGGAAATCACCTTAACTGCCAGCATGTGTGTAAGGAATTTACATGGGAGATGCAGGGACAAACCTTCAAAGCAGATGTGATGTTGATTGCTTTGGGAGGGTGTGACATAGTCCTTGGAGTCCAATGGTTAGCAACTTTAGGGCCTATTTGTTGGGATTTCAAAGAACTCAAAATGGAATTTACTCAATCTGGTACACAGTTTGAATTAAAGGGTGTGCATCCGCAAAAGGTTAAGTTGGTAGAGGGAACTCCATCAACTAAATTGTTTGACAGTGCAGTCCAGTTGTGTTTATTACAAGTGAGAGACATGGCCTTTATGAAACTGGAAACAGAAGAAACACTCAAGCAATCTGTACCAGTGGAGTTGTTGGAGCTTCAGAACACTTACAAGGATATCTTTGCAGATCCAAAGCAGCTTTCACCTCACAGGGGTGTTCTTGATCACACTATTCCATTAGAACCTAATTCAAGACCTGTTAACATCAGACCATACAGATATCCTCTGAAGCAAAGGGACATTATTGAGCAACTAGTGCAGGAGATGCTTGAAAGGGGCATCATTCAGAATAGTGCCAGTCCATTTGCTTCACCAGTGGTACTTGTGGGAAAGAAGGATGGTACTTGGAGGTTATGTGTGGATTACAGAGAACTTAATAACAGAACTGTGAAGAATAAATTTCCTATTCCTATTATAGATGAATTAATAGATGAGTTAGCAGGATCTACCATTTTTAGCAAACTGGATCTCAGGGCTGGCTATCACCAACTGAGAGTTAGTGATAAAGATGTGTACAAAGCAGCTTTCAAGACACATGCAGGTCATTTTGAGTTCTTGGTGATGCCATTTGGGCCAAATGCACCTGCATCCTTTCAAGGGTGGATGTATAGTGTATTCAAGCCATTGTTAAGAAAATGTGTATTGGTCTTTTTTGATGACATCCTAGTGTACAGCAAGACTAGAGAAGAACACTGGCATCATTTGGCTCAAGTGTTTGAGCTCATGAGGCAACACAGCATGTTTGCTAAAGCTAGCAAGTGCAACTTTGCTATGGAAAAGGTGGAATACCTTGGGCATTACATATCAGCAAGGGGCATAGAAACTGATCCTGGAAAAATATCAGCTGTAGAAAGTTGGCCAGTTCCTCATTCAGTTAAAGAGTTAAGAAGTTTCTTGGGTTTGGCAGGATATTACAGAAAATTTGTCATGCATTATTCACTCATTTGCAAACCCTTAACTGATTTGTTGAAAAAAGGAGCATTTGCTTGGTCTGATCAGGCTCAACAAGCATTTGAAAAGCTCAAACAAGGGCTTATTTCAGCCCTTGTATTAGATTTACCTGACTTTACTAAAACATTCATAGTTGAAACTGATGCATCTTGTAATGGAATTGGGGCTGTGTTAATGCAGGAAGGTCACCCTTTGGCCTTTATTAGTAGAACTTTGGGTCCCAGGTGGCAGAAACTCTCTGTATATGAGAAAGAGCTCTTGGCTATAGTGTTTGCAGTTCAGAAGTGGGAGCAATATTTAATGAGTGCACATTTTGTTATCAGGACAGATCAGAAAAGTTTGAAATGGTTGTTGCAGCAGAAAATTTCTACTCCTTTTCAACAGTTTTGGCTTTCAAAGCTAATGGGATTTGACTATGAGATTCAGTATAAATGTGGAAAAGAAAATGTTGCAGCTGATGCTTTATCAAGAGTACATGGATCAGCATTACTTTGTATGCAATCTCTGTGGTTAGCTCAGATTTGACAGACTTGATTAAAGCAAGTTACACCATTGATGATGGATTAATTAGTGTTCTTGCTACTTTACAACAAACGCCTTCAGTTGGTCACTATACTTTAGTGGATGGACTACTGAGGAGAAAAACCAAGATTGTGTTGGGTCCTGATGATGTTTTGAAGACAAAGGTCATCAATTGGTTACATTCAGAACCTGAGAGTGGTCACTCAGGAAGGGAACTGACTTTAAGAAGGGTCAAGAATCTGTTCCACTGGAAGGGAATGACAAAGGATGTGAGAACTTTGTTAAACACTGTAAAGTGTGTCAAGCAGCTAAATATGATACATCTGCAAAACCAGGGCTACTGCAACCATTACCTATACCAGAAGCTGTGTGGATGGATATTTCTATGGATCATCACAGGCTTACCTAAATCAGCTGGTAAGGATGTTATCTTTGTGGTGGTTGATAGATTAAGAAAATACAGTCATTTTATGACTTTGTCTCATCCATTTACTGCTATCCAAGTTGCTCAGTCATACTTAGATCATGTTTTCAGATTACATGGGTGGCCTAGAAGTATTGTTAGTGATAGAGATCCCATCTTTTTAAGTCAGTTCTGGAAGGGGCTTTTCAGTTTACATGGAACATCTTTTCTGGTGTCTTCTTCCTACCACCCAGAAACTGATGGCCAAACTGAAGTGGTTAATAGATGTCTAGAAACTTATCTCAGATGCATGTGTAATGAGAATCCCAAAGAGTGGCATGCTTGGTTGCCTTTGGCTGAATGGTGGTTTAACACTCATTTCCATTCTGCAACACAACTGACCCCATATGAAGTGGTGTATGGTCAACCACCCCTTTTACATTTGCCATACTTGCCTGGGGGTTCAGAAAATGCAGAGGTTGACAGGAGTTTACAGAGGAGAGAAGCAATGCTCACTCTTCTCAAATCCCATCTTGACAAAGCCCAAACCAGAATGAAACATCAAGCAGATAAACACAGGTCTGACAGAGTGTTTCTGGTGGGTGATTGGGTATGGCTGAAGTTACAATCTTACAGGCAGCAGTCAGTTCAACATAGAACCAATCAGAAAATTTCAATGAAGTATTATGGTCCATTTCAAATCATAGGTGTTGTTGGCAAGGTGGCTTATCAGTTGAAATTGCCACAGGAATCTAAGATTCACAATGTTTTCCATGTGTCACAGCTGAAGGCTTTTCATGGAAAATCCCTATTGCTACACATATTCCTCAGTGGTTTCAAGGGAAAAATGCAACCACATTGTATAAACCTTTGGCTATATTGGACAGTCGAGTACTTGACTCCCAACATCCACCTGTGGTGCAATATTTGGTGCAGTGGGAGAATTTTCCCCTCCATGAATCTTCTTGGATAAATGCTGCTGAATTTGAGGCCACATTTCCAGCCTTTACTTTACCTTAAACTTGGGTCAAGTTTTTCAGAACAAGGGAGGTATGATAAGGATTAAATAAGTCAACATCTTGGATGTTTGACTTTAGGCGCCAATTTTGGTTAAAAAGTTGTTATAACTGATTTTGCTGATGTGGCAGATTGGTTGTAGTTAGTTACAGCTGATTCTTAATGTCAGCAGTTGTATAAATAGATGATCAACTTCATTGTATGATTCAATCAATTACATAATAAAATCACAACTTCCTCCTAATTCTCTAATTCTGTTTCCTCATTCTAAAGTCTTCTTTCTCTCTTCTTTCTTCTAATCTTCTTCTCTTCTGTTCTGTATTCTTCTCCTCCTCTTCTGGAAATCGATTCTATCAGCTGATCTTCACCTTGGAGATTGGTTAACAGTGAAGGAGATAACCTTCCTGTATCACAGGACGTTCCATTGTTAGATTCAATTTCAAAATAGGAGGTTTATTAGATTCAATGTCTTCGCGTATGCGGACGAACCAACTAAAACACTCTCTTTCTCTTTTTCTTTCTCTCTCTAATTTTTTTATTTTTAATTTATAGTTTGGAGGCTTGGGTTAAAGAGGAGCAGTTTTATTGAAAGTAGGAGGAGCAGTTCTTTGCTGGGTAGGTTACTGGTAGTTTGATATTACATGAGTTTTTATTTGTGTTTTGTTTTTTTATTTAAATTTAAATTAAAATCTATTTGAATTTTGGATATTAGGGTAGTTTGATCGGATTTGGCGGGAGTCTATGAAATTGTTGGATTTGGGTTTTGGAGGCCTCACAATAGCCAGAGACTTTTTTTATTATTAGTAGGATTTTTTGTCATTTAACACCTTAAAAAAATTAGTTTTTGTAATTAAACATCTTATTTATTCTTTATTATACTTAAACACCTTAAAAATCTAAAAAATTATAAATCAACACCGCTTAACGATTTCCATAAGAAAAAAACGTTGATTTTTAACCATGCTATAGCTTCCATAGCATAATTTGATGGTAGAAGGAGTTGTTTACCACCATATCATGCCTTGGGAACTTTAGCATAGTTAAAAACTAATGTTTTTTCTAACAAAAATCGTCAAGTGGTGTTGATTTCTAATTTTTTTTGTTTTTTAAGGTGTTTAAAAACAATAAAAAATAAGTAAGGTGTTAAATTACAAAAACTAGTTTTTTTAAGGTGTTAAATGACAAAAAATCCTTATTATTATATAGAATTTTTATTTTTATTTTTATTTCTCTTTTTCCTTTTCTTTTTCTTTTTCATTTTCTTTTCTTCCCTTTTTCATTTTCTTTTCTTCCTTTTTTCATTTTCTTATTTCTTTTAATTAATTTCAGATTTTATTTTCATTTTTTTCTTTTCTCTTTTTTTTTAGGCTTAGAGTATAAATAGTCATTGGAGAATATACAAATTTAGTTTATTTTTAGTTTCTAATTTTCTAGGGTTTTAGTTAGTTTTTGGAGAGAGAATTTGAGAGAAACATGGGTTGAAATTGAATTTTGAAGAATCAAAGATGGGGAACTTGATGATTTGGAGATTTCCATCATTTAATCAATGAGATGTTCGTTACTCTTCTCTCTTCATTTATTGTCTTATTTATTGTTTTATATGTTTCTTGATTAAATTAGTTTCATGTTTAGTTTTATAATTTAATCATGTTATTAGTTATTAAAGTCTTTAAATTTAGTAAAACCCTAACCCTAAATTCCTCTTTTCTTAAAATAGTATTTTGAAAAGTGGGTTTCTTCTTCCTCTCTCTGGTGGCGCGCGTTAGGGTGAATCTACTATCGTGCACCCATCACCATTAATGGGTAAGAAGAAGAAATCTGCGACCCGTTCTTCACCTCAAGCTAGTGGTACCGCTCTGGAACACAATGCAACCCAAAAAAATACAATTTTAGGCCATAATTCAGCTCTACCTCAACCTCAAGCAACAACCAGTTCTGCTTCCATGGAGACGTCTAGTGAGTTGATTTCTTCTCCTCTGGTTCATGCTAGTGCTGGTTTAATACCTATTGAACTCCATAATACTATCTTGCAATATCACCATTCACTTGGTATCCCTACTTCCACTATGACCCAAAATGAGCCGTTAGTTTCAAATCTGGAGGGGGGTGGGTTTGCTAGTCGAAATAGGGGAGTGTCACAGGAGGGTGAAGAGGTTAATGAGAGGATTAGAAGTTTGGCTGTGCAACTTGAGGAAACTTTCTGGTACAAAGTAACTAGATCGGGGAACCATTCAAGGTGTTGTTGGTAGTCAGCAGGTTCAAAGAAGGTTGAATATGCAGGGCCCTCCTGTGGTGGCTCCTACTATAATTGTTCCTACCTAATCCAGTTTGTTCCAACGTTCCCCACTGACTAGTAAGGGAGCATCTCTTCAATTTGTTGCCCCAATTTTGAAGGAAGGGAAGAAAATGGCACAATTACAAAAAGTTGAGGTTGATACCATGACTGAGAAGTGGATAAAGTCTCTGGTGATGTATATAGTGCGTGAAGTTCCTACTATTGCATCTATTAAAACATACATTGCTGCAAATTAGAGTCATTTCAGTGCCCCTAGTGTTTATTTGCATGATGATGGATACTTTGTGGTACATTTTAGTTATATTGAAGAGAGAAATGAAGTGCTGTGTGGTGGACCTTATACTTTTTTCAATAGACCAATAATCATCAAACCCTGGGCTCCTGATTTCAACTTCTATGAGGAAGTTCTTAGGGTCATTCCTCTGTGGATTAGGCTTCCTAATCTGCCACTTAACTGCTGGAGTTGTGATTCATTGAGCAGAATTGCTAGCTTACTTGGAGTTCATGTGTGTGCTGATGATTGTACCACTAGGCAACAGAGGGTGTCATTTTCTAGAATTTTGGTGGAAATGGATGTCACTGCTGAACTGGCAGAACACATTTGGGTTGAAGACGTCAGTGGCAATCTGTTTAAACATAAAGTTCAGTATGATTGGAAACCCACATACTGTTATAAATGTCAAATGCCAGGGCATAATTGTGAGGGAGTAAACTACTCTCACCCTCAACCTACCAGGAAAGAACCACATAGAGTGAGGAAGGTTTGGGTTCCCAAGAAACAACAAGCTCCAGCTGCTGTTGCACCCACACCTATCTCTACTCCTTTGAACCAACCAGTTACAACTACCCACTCTGGTGCTGATGCAGGTTGGAAGGTTGCTACTAAAAGTACTTGGAACAGGGGAGTGCCTGTACCTACTAGCAACACCTTTTTCACTTTGGTTGAAGATGATTCTAATACACATGATATTGATGATGACTTTGATGAGGATGTTGATGTGGGCCAGCAAGAGGATGAGATTGTGCTTCCCCCAGATCCTTTATGTTAAGCCTTTTCACTTGGAACATAAGGGGGATGAATTATCCCTCTAAGGTTACTGAGGTAAAAAAAATTATAAGTCAGTATAATATTACTATTATAGCTTTACTAGAAACTAGAGTTAAGAATAGTAAATTCCAGAATATTGTAAAGAAATTTGGCACTCAGTGGACTTGGGAACACAACTATCTCTTCTGTAGCAGGGGTAGAATCTGGTTGGGGTGGCAACCTGGCTTAGTAACAGTTAAAATTGGCAAAATCCATGAAAAATTTATCCATTGTGAGATCCTTGACTCACAGGGTGACTTTGTTTTCTATTTTACTATTGTGTATGGCTTGCACACTATTGATGACAGGAAGCAGCTGTGGAATGATATTAGTAGAATTGGGATTGGAATTGGGAATGTACCATGGCTTATTTCTGGAGACTTCAATGCTATTCTTGATGTTCAAGATAGAATTAATGGAGCTCCAGTTTCATGGGCTGACATGAGGGACTTTGCTGGTTTCATGGATAATTGTAAGCTATTTGAACTGAGGAGTAGGGGTCACTTTTACTCTTGGCATAGAGGTGGGGATTCTACTAAAATTGCTAGTAGAATAGACAGATGCTTGGGTAATACTGAGTGGATGAATAACAAGAGTGCTATCTGTTCTGAATATCTCAACTCTTCCCTTTCTGACCACTGTCCTCTCCTCATCAAATGCATTCCAGAATTTAAAGGAGGTGGAAGACCTTTCAAATTTTTTAACTATCTTGCTGACCACCCTAATTTCCTCACTATGGTTGATCTTGGCTAAAAAAATGATGTCCATGGGTATGTTATGTTCACAGTGTGGGAGAGACTGAAACTGGTCAAGGCAATGCTTAAATCTCTACACCAGCAAGAATTTAAAGGGATTTAGGAGAAAATTACTCAAGCCAGGGCTCAGCTGGATATTATTCAAACTCAACTTCAGAACTCTCACTCTGATTCTTCCCTTTTGGTCCAGGAACAAGTTTGTGTTTTACAGTTGAAGAAGTGGTTAAAAACTGAAGAAAGTGCTTTGAGGCAGAAGTCTAGACTTCCATTGCTGAAAGATGGAGATTCCAACAATAGTTTTTCCTTTGCTTCAGTCAAAGAGAAACATAGGGTCCACAGAATTGTTGAACTTACTGATGCTACCAATAACAAACTGGTGAAACCTTCAGACATTCAGAATGAGATAGTTTACTTTTATGCATCCCTTTTGGGATCTTGTGCCCATAATCTACCTATGATTGATATTCCCACTATGAGGAGTGGACCTCAGCTGAGTTATGAGGATAAATCTTATCTATGTTGCCCAGTTACTAATGCAGAAATTGATATGGCACTGAAGGGTATTGGGGATCGCAAAGCACCTTGTATTGATGGGTTGAATGTTGTGTTTTTCAAGAGAGCTTGGCCAATTCTTAAATGTGATATCTATGCAGCAGTGAGAGAATTTTTTGACAAGAAAATTTTGCTGAAACAAATTAACTGCACTTCTATTACTCTGGTTCCTAAAGTTCCAAATCCCACCAAGATCAAGGAATACAGACCAATTGCCTGCTGCACAGTACTGTACAAGATCATTTCAAAAATTCTTACTGCTAGGCTTCAAAGGGTGGTGAGCTCTGTTGTAAGTGAGTGCCAAGCTGGATTCATACCTGGAAGACATATTGCTGACAATATTTTGTTAGCTACTAAGCTTGTTAAAGGCTACAACAGGAAGCACCTCTCACCTAGATGTATGATCAAAGTTGATCTTAAAAAAGCTTATGACTCCATTGAATGGAGTTTTCTCAGGTGTGTTATGACTGAATTGGGTTTTCCCACTGTGTTCCTGGATTGGATATTTGCTTGCATTACTTCTGTTTCATGGTGTTGGCATGAAAGACATGTATGGCATGTTGCGTTTAACTTTTAGGAGATTAACGCTTGAATTTCTGAGTTCTTTGTGGTTAGAAAAGAATGGTTATAGGGATGTCACTAGTGTGCACTTTCGATTGATGAATCGTGATGTCCATTTAAGCATTCAGGATTTTGGTAGGGTGTTTGGCCTATCGACTGAATACAGTAGGAGGTTGGGAGTGCCCATAATAATTGTGAGATGTGGAGAAAATTGACCGGGAATAGTTCACCCCCTAGCATGCAACACTTGCATGCTTCCTGGATTCAATACCCCGTCCCCATTGTGTTTTACAGGTTCTTGGGATTCACTATTTTTGGGAGGGAGGAGAACCAAAACATTAGGAGCACTGAGTTGGAAATCCTAGGTGGTTTTGTGCTGGAGGGGGAGGGAAGATACAGGATGAATTTTGCCCACTACATGGCTTCCCACCACATGGCTTCACACCTCTATTCGGTGGCCACTAGTACACATAAGACCCGCATTACCATTGGTGGGTTAATCACCCACATTGCTATGGCCACGGTGAACTTTGTTGAGGCCAAACAGACACCGGTGTTGGGTAGTAACTTGCTAGACTTGGGTTATTTTGCTGGCCTCCGCCGCCTTCAAGGCGAGCATGGGTTATTCCGCCTGGGTTCCATGTACTGAATGTTTGATGGGGATAGACTTTTTACCTTGCATGACTCACAGGGCCGCACCCGCTTTAGACCCGGCCAGGCACACTACCTATTTGTGGGAGAGCACATAGAGCATTAGCAGGAACCCGGACCCCAACCCGAGCCACAGTCAGAGCCCCATCAGTTTGAGCCCGAGCCCCGTACCTACTTTCGGATGGGGCGTTGTGAGAGTGAGGGGAGGCTACAGGGTGGCCCAGCTCCAGAGGGGGAGCAACGCTCTATTGAGGAGCGTTTGGACAGGCTCGAGATCAGATTTGATCACTTTGAGATTGATCACCAGGGAGCTATCACTAGAAGAAAAAAGCTCAAGTGCGGGCTCATTTTAAGGGGTTAAGTGCGGGCTTTTACATGTGCAGCACATGGCTTGCCCGCACTTGATGTTTCTCAAGTGCTGCCAAAATATTGGCAGCACTTGATACTTCAAGTGCTGCCAATTTACAAAATGAGCCCGCACTTGACAAATTTGGTGCTGCCAATTTTGCAATATGAGCCCGCACTTGACAAAGTTTGTGCTGCCAATTTTGAAAATGAGCCCGCACTTGACAAATTTTGTGCTGCCAATTTTTGAAATTAGCCCGCACTTGACATAAAAATGTGTAGCACAAGCATAAAAAAGAGCCGCACTTGATATATAAATGAGCCGCAATTGATCTAGAAATTTGTTATATAACTGATATCCCTGCTACATATATTATACAATTAGACCACGCCCACTAGTTAACCTCCATGCATCACATAAAAAAAGTATCAAATTATATAGATAATTAAATTAAATAGTATACAATTATAAATATAAAAATTGATTACATTACAATCCTGTGAAAAACTAGCATCCATAATCTAAGATTCACTACAAGAAAATATCAAAGACGATAAATGGTAATGAAATTTGCCAACTTTTTCGAACTTCATTTATCTACTCAATGGTAAAAGGCTGCTCCCTCGGATTGTTGAATACCTAAAGAAGATCGATCATCGAGAAAAAAAAAATATGTTAGTTATATTATAAATATTGTATGGTACATTAAAGTAAGACATAATTTGCTCACAACAATGAAATAATGAACCTTATAATAATAAAAATGGCTTATTTCTCTCCTCACTTTCAACTAATGAACCTAAATAAGTATTTTAAACCTTTGGATGTTTTATATACTTAGTTTTATGTTTCAAATACTCATTCTCACCTACTTTGGTCATGTTATACACATTTAAGGCTCATTTGTTCATTATAGTTCAAATTTTGACTAAAATGGCTTATTTCGCTCCTAACTTTTCCACTAATTTTAAACCATGTACATGTTTAATACACTTAGCTTTATGTTTCAAAGACTCATTATCACCCACTTTGGTGAAGTTATGCACATTTCAATATACTTCATATTTTGACTAAAATGGCTAATTTCGCTCCTAAATCTAAACTAATGAACTTAAATAAGTATTTTAAACCCTTTACATGTTTAGTACACTTAGTTTATGTTTCAAAAACTCATTATCACCTAATTTGGTCAAGTTATGCACATTTAAGGCTCGTTTGATCACTATAAGTCACATTTTGAGTAAAATGACTTATTTCGGTCCCAACTTTCAACTAATGAACTTAAATAAGTATTTCAAACCATTTACATGTTTAATATACTTAGTTTTATGTTTAAAAGGCTCATTCACCTACTTTTCTCATGGTATGTACATTTAAGGCTCGTTTGATCATTATAGGTTACATTTTGACTTATTTCGCTCCTAACTTTCAACTAATGAATCTAAATAATTATTTTGTGTCATTCACATGTTTAATATATTTATTTTTATGCTTCTAAGACTCATTATAACCTCATTTGGTCAAGTTATGCACATTCAAGGCTTGTTTGATCATTATAGGTCACATTTTGACAAAAATGGCTTATTTCGCTCCCAACTTTCAATTAATGAACCGGAAATAAGTATTTTAAACCCTTTACACGTTCATTGGACTTATTTAAGGTTTCTAAGACTCATTGTAACCTACTTTTGTCAAGTTATGAACATTTAAGGCTAGTTTGTTCATGTAGGTCATATTTTGACCAAAATGGTTTATTTCGCTCCCAACTTTCCACTAATGAACTTAAATAAGTATTTTAAACCATTTACATGTTTAATATACTTATTTTTATGTTTGTAAGACTCTATCACACCTATTGTGGTCTAGTTATCTACATTTAGGTCTCATTCAATCATTATAGGTCATATTTTGTCTAAAATAGGTTATTGCGTTCCTAACTTTGAAAAAATGAACCTGAAAGATGAACTTTTAAACCTATTCACGTTATATTCTTATTTTTATGATTGTAAGACGCAATCTCAACTACTTTGGTCTAGTTATGCATATTTAGGGCTCATTCGATCTATATAGGTCATATCTTGTCTAAAATAGGTTAATTCGCTCATAACTTTGAAAAAATGAATCTAAATAATGAACTTAAAACCTATTCATGTTTTATATTCTTATTTTTATGATATTACGACTCCATCTCACCTAGTTTGGTCTAGTTTTGGACATTAAGGGTTCGTTCATCATTATAGCTCATATCTTGTATAACATGGGTTAACACCTACAATCCTTCAAACCAAACAAAATCCAGCATACAAGCTAAACAAAAATAAATAAATCAGAAAGTCAATTGTGGTCAACTCTGACCATAAATTACCACCTGGTTGCACGAAGAAGCAAAACATAAGCATATCAGAACAAAAACACGGGATAAAAATAGTAGAACAAAAGAAGTAGAAACAGAAGATCAAATCAAAAGTATGCAGATCAGGTCAAATAGAAGACGCATATCATAATCAAAGCAGGTATAGCAGAATAGCAGTAGGCAGAATCACATCGCAGCAGGCAAAGCAACAAACACAAACGAGCTCAGCTAAGGACATAATGAATAGATATTGATTATAGCTATATATACACCAACATAGAACTTCTTTATTGAATAGACTTTAGCTACTGCATTAACTGATAAAAAGAATAAGCAGCATACACGTTTCCCTTAATGTGTGAATGAAAGTAAAAGAGAGGAAGCAGAAGAGCTCACCAGGTGAACTAATTTGTTTGAATACTTTGAACCGGCAGTGTGTATGTTCTTCCTGTCCAATAATAAAGTGTGCCAGAGCTGTTACAAGAAACCAGAACACAAGGATCCTGTAATTACTACTAGTATAAAAAAATTACTAAAATAATGAAAGTGAAAAAATAATTACCTAGAATCTGATTACTACTAGTATATACAAAAATGTATTTAAACTAAAAGAAAATGAAAAAATAATCACCTTGGATTTGATGAATCTACAACAACTACAATCATGTAAAATTTCTGGACTGGTTGGTGTCCCACATTAAATGCACCAGAACTACTACTCTAATACTCTCCATGGATCCAATGATATCACCCCCTTCTTGGAGACCAGAAATTGTAAGATTTTAGAGAACCTGAAACCCATCAGCAAGGTGAACCTAAGAACCATCACAAAGAAGGTAACACAAGTTATAGCCAAAAGTAGGAGGAAATCAGCGAATGGGACACAAATAGACTCAAGAAAACCATCATATGGGAAATCATGGAAAATTGGAATAAACAAACTTTTTAAACACTGCAGCCTTAAGACAATAATACTCTATCTTAAACTTCATAAGGAAAACCTGAATGTAAATTAGCTTTTTTACAAAATAAACTCTATACTAGAGTAAGAAGTAAGCAGACGCTAGACAAGTATATGGTGATTAAGCCACCCCGGCATAACAAAATACAAATAAAGTTGTAGTAGAATGACATTGCTGAAAGAGTTGAGTAACTAGGTTCAACAACTTAACTAATGCAATTTATAATACACATGAGCATTCACAAGAAAACAAACTATTAAAAAAATGTTATAGGGGCCTGATTTGAAATCTGACATATTTATATTGGATAAACACGATCCTCGATTTTCCTGCCCCGACCCTCCAGATTAACCTAAAGGCCTCATCTAACACAACAGCAACAAAGAAGAGCAGGTCATCCAGCCCAGCAAAGTGCAGCCAAAAGTAAACTTCTCACAACAACAGCTGCTACCAGAGAAGAAGACAACAACTTCACTCCAGGAACTGCACTAGCAACATGTAGGCTACAGTAGCCAGCAGCAACAAAATAGAAACCCCATGACAAACTAAAGAGTGTAGCAATGATGACCTGCGAATTAGGGATGTCAATGGGGCGGGGCGGATGCGGATGTATGTGAAGGAAATAATGCCCTTGGTCCAAGTATGCATTCTATGTTAAGTCTAATAAGTGCGGTTCAGTATTAAT
This sequence comes from Spinacia oleracea, assembly GCF_020520425.1. Classification (NCBI taxonomy): domain Eukaryota; kingdom Viridiplantae; phylum Streptophyta; class Magnoliopsida; order Caryophyllales; family Amaranthaceae; genus Spinacia; species Spinacia oleracea. The sequence continues at coordinate 42,140,014 of NC_079488.1, forward strand.
TAACAAGTTAATAATTCAGTGAGATCAAGTGAGCTGAATGCCTAGCTAGAGGCCGCTTCAGTTCAAGTGGAATTAATGATATTAATCCACAGCTTACTCTTGACTGAACCCGTAGGGTCACACAAATAGTACGTAAACGGATCAAGTATTTAATGGCATTAAATACTCTATCTATGGATATTCGGAATCGACGGATCTTGGTTTCAGTGGGAGCTGAGATCGTCACAAGCAAGAAATGAATACTCTGGAAACGATGATATTGCCGGAAACGGAAATATGGATCGTATCGGAAATATAAATATTATCCAAATCGTAGATGTTGCCGGAAACGGAAACATGGTACGTATCTGAAAATATTATCGGAAATGGAAATATTGCCGGAATCGGAAATATTGTCAGAATCGGAAATACTATCGGAAACGGAAATTAATTCCGGAATCGGAAATATTAAATATTGTTCGTATCGGAAATGAATTCCGGAACCGGGAATTTAATCGGAAGCGTATAGTACGAATAAGCATCGGACGAGGCCTGCCGGACGAGGGCCCAGCACGAAGCCAGGCCATCGCCCAGTAAGCCAAGCGCGCCACACGAACAGCCAAGGCCACGCCAGGCCCAGCGCAAGGCCAGGCCCAGCAGGCCATGGCAGCGCGGGCAGCGCGCGCAGCAATGGGCTGCGAGCTGTGCTGCTGCTCGCGTGGGCTTGCGGCTCGCGTGGGCGGAGCGGCCGTGTGGGCTGTGCGCGGGCATGGCCTGCACGCTCGTGGGTCATGCTCGTGTAGAGTTTGTGTTCACATACGAAACCTAAATTGTATAGGATTTGTTTGATGATTAAATTCCTAATCCTAAAAGGATAAAATTAATTAGTTAGAGTCCTACTAGGATTCTAGTTTAACTAATTAGTATCCTAATAGGATTCCAGTTCCTTTTCCATACCTCTATAAATAAAGGCCTAGGGTCATTATTTGCAGGTACGATTGAAGTATTCAAAGGGTAAGTTTTTGAAAGAAAAATCAGCCATACACTTGCAAACACATAGCCGAAATTCCTAGTAACCTTAAGGGCGATTCTAGTTGGTCTAACTTGAGGCGGATCCAGACGTACTATGGACTATCTACGGAGGGACGGCATTTGGAGTCCTAAAGACTTGTTCTTGTTCGGTTCGGGCGCAGCTAGGGAAGGCACGCTACAACATGTATGCATCTATTCTATGCTAAATGATTATGTGTAAATAATATGCTTTCCTGGCTTTATGGTTTTTCCGCATGATTTATGAATTGTCATATGTATCATAACCTAACAGTGGTATCACGAGCCTCTTATTATTTTCATAATCTAAATTGCATGAACATGGTTAAATATTACAAATTTGCAAGAATTAAAAGGGGTGATTAATTTTCGTAATTGTTAATTAATTGCAAAATTGCGTTTATTTAATTATACGTACGCAGTTTTTCGGCAGTTTCTTCGTTACTCATCCAAATCGAGTGATTTTTGTGTCAATTCCGAATGTAAAAGGCATTCTAAAATTTTGACAAAATTAGTATTTTTCAGCCGAACCCAGAATTCTCAAATTCGAAGCCTAACTATGACTTTTCGGAGGTTTTAGTTTTTCGAATGCAAAATTTCGTAAATTTAAGATGTAAAATTAAATATTTGCGATTCTTGTTGATAAATCTTGAATTTTTGATTGACCTACTGTATATGTTTAACAAGTTTGAATGCCTAGCCTTGTTAATTATGCAATCTAATTTGTAATTATGATTGATTTGTTGAAAATTGGAATAATTTAGAATTAATTTGATTTTCATAATTAGTTATAATTAAATTAGAGACCTATGATTAAAAACCACCATAAAAATTGTAAATTTATGTTAAATTTTAAATTTTTATGACCTAGAATTGAATCCATGTTAATCGGAAATCAATTAAATAATAAATTTTCGATTTTTCGCCGTAAAATTATGAAATTAATATTATTTATTTATTTGTCATTAATTTTGAATATAAATTTTAAATTTTTATGCGATTCGCTCATATAACTTGCACGCACAAAGCAATGGACGCTACGTGTTACCCTTAAGGGGTGTTGTATAGTGCGGGCATGCGACGACGAGCAAGGGAGCTTGTCGCCCATGCGGTACGAATGCAGCGTGCAAGGGCATGGTGCACGAGCACAAGGCAGCAGCCCTGCCTTGTGTCGTGGTCTGTGAGCAATGGGCGCATGGGCAAGGGCGAGAGCAAGGCACGAGCAGTCGCGTGTGGGCAGCAAGCGTGCTGCGCCACAGCGCGCACTGCCTCGCGCGCAGCGAACGCTAGTGTGCGTGCGACGAGCGCTGCGCCCAGCGATGGCGAGCAGCTTGCCTGTTGCGACGTACAACGAGCGCTGCGCCCAGCGATGGGCTGCGACAGCATGCTTGTTGCGACGAGCGCTGGCGCGCGCCTTGCGATGGAAAGCAACAGCGATGCGACGCAGCGCATGGGCTGCGCGCACATGGCCAGCGATGCTGTGTACGTGTGGCCCATGGGCGTGCGTTGCGTGGGGTTGTTGCGTTGCGATTAGATCGTTTTGAAGTTTTAATTTGAAATTTTCAGTTTACGTAATTTTAATTAATTTTAAAATTAATAATTTAAATTATTTTCTTGGATTTTAAATTTGAATATTGTAATTATAATAAATTTTATTTATTCTAATTATTTTACTAAAATTAAAATCATGAATTAATTTAAATACGACTGAAATTAAATTAAATTTTGTATTCAATTATAAATTTATATGAGTTTTAAATTTTAATTAAATTTGTATGTTTCCGGTTAGACTAGAAATACATTTTTATGTTTAAAATTAGTAAAGCATATGAATTTATTGGTTTAAGTGGGAGCCCTTTTTAGTCATATACTCTTGATTAGGTCTACAAATCCTTAAGGTTAAAACAACTTGATTAGAATTAATAAGGACTGAATAATTGGTAGATTATTGGTGCCCTTGATTAATTGCTGCAAATGTTTATGTGATGCATAATGTGTTTTACTAACCAGCTATGTGGGCCATTCATGATAATGAATGGGTGAATGGTATATATTGTATATGTACTGTTTTGCAGGTTATGAAGTGACTAGTATGGCCCAAATAGGATAGAAAATATGGTCTGCGTACCATTAATTTGAATGTAATTGGTCTAAAGTACCAAAGTTGTTTTTCAATTCAAATATGGTCTGTGTATCATCAAATAGTTGTAATTAGTTTTAATTATAGCTTATCCTATTTGAAGAAAATGGTGCCTCCCACGGAGATTTTCAAGACGGACTTTGAAGTTAAAGCTTCAAGATGAAGTCGGGCCATACTAGATCACATTTATCTTATGCATGTTTTAAGTTATTTATTGCTTTTAAATATGTCTTAAATATGCATGAGATCAAAGCTTGATTATTTTGCATGATTAAGGATTTTAGTTCACTTAAAATCTAACCAACATAGTAAGAGCCTTAAGTTCCAAACTTAAAAATTGAGTTAAAAGGTGCCATGCCAAAATATACACTTGCTTGGATATCCTTTACATCAATCTAGTAATAGTTTTTGCTCAGCGAGGTGTTACTTATTGGTCCTAAAGGGGCAAGGTACACAAATAATTGTGAGTAAATGTTAGTTTTGGTGAAACTCAACGATATAAGTAAGGAGTCCTTTTATGTCGTGGCAAAATCGATAGGTTTACCTAATAAAGTTCTTAGACGTACCTATCAACCAAGAATAGTTTCTAGATTATTAGCAAAAGGTTTTTGCTTACCTAAAATGTTTTAGGATTGAGTCAACAAACTGTGCTTAATTCTTCAATGGTTTTAGGATCTTGGAATCATTTTATTCACACCTGCCGGAACAATAAATTCGAATAAAATGCTAATAACTTGTTTAAATTGCATGATTGCTTTTCAAGTTATTACTCATGATAAATGTTTAGACTTTGCATGCTTCAATGTATGTTTTAATTATTGTTTATAATTAAATATCTTGCACTGCAGTAAATCCTTTTAGAAAGGTAACAGTAAATTTCCTCGATTGGTAGTGAATCCAAGAACGATTCACGGAAAAGAGAGAAAGTGAGCAATTTAAATGTACGTTTCTTTTAATGACTTTTATGGTTGTTTTAGAATATCAAAATCGAATGGCGAACCGATTGGTGCTTGTGGATTCAAAAATACGATGTAGTTTTGAGATCATAAAGCATTGAGTTTAAACGCTCAGCTTTACCAATGGTTAACAACCTAATATCTTTGTCCATTTAATTCTCGAATGAGTCTATTCCCTAGACATTCGGATAGATCGATGCTTAGAGAACTTTAGAAGCTTCTGGTAAGATCATCTAGTTGAAACTTAATATTCAACATAAAATGGTAAGAACTCTGTTGGTATGACATCGGACATGTCTAAAAAAGTATAAAAGTCAACACTATATAATTCAATTCTTAAGACTATAAGAATGGGTACAACAAATAGGAAAACAAGGAACAAATGAAAGAAATTTACGATTCCGTTTCTACCTATAAGTTTATGTTTAAAGAAAAGTGACCTAGCAATCAAACTTCCTTGGTATCATATACCGCTTGAGGTTCTTACTTCGGTAATAACTCAAACAATGGAAGCTAGGCTACACTAATGACCTACAAGTGGGAAATGAAGCATGGCAATGCTACATTAGTTGTAGGGTCATCTAGTTTGTTTTAAGTCCTTTCAAGGCTGGAACTTAATGGTTATTTTGTTCCATAATCAGCATACCTAAATTTCTGCTTCAAACACAGAAAGACTCACATTCAAGAAAAACAAAAACAATGTTTTTTTGTTTATTTGAATGAAATGGTCAATTACAGGTTGAGTCAATATGCTTGATTAAAACAAACAACTCTTTAAAGAACTTTACTAGGTTCAAATCAACCCCTTGATTTGAGTTCCACTAATCTTTGGCATTGTTTCTTAGACCATATCAACAAGTTAACATTCAAAAGATCTATTTTGATGGACTTTTGAAAGTTCATTGATTTCTAAATCAATTCAAGACAACTAGTCTTACTTGTTGAAAGTAACAAAAGATATGAACTATTGTTAGAACGCGTAGACAATAGAGTTCAAAGCTAAAGAAAGATTTTATGACTTTATTATTTCACATGGATTTGAGTGAATATAGGTTTATTTACTCAAATGTGATATAAGTTGAATCTGTTTGGCTAGTTCAAAGATTCAGAAGTATAAAATCCACTTGGCAAGAAATCATAAAGATCTAGATTAGATCATGTTGATGATTACTTAAGTCAAGAATGATCATCAATGATTGTGTGAAATAAAATTCACAATCTAGCTCCATAAGATATGGCATATCTAAGTTGGAATGATCGAAGTCGATTAGTACTTGATTCGATCAATGATGAATCATAAAGATTTTTCCTATAATTTCTAAAACAAAATGCTCAACTACCACCAAACTAAACCAAATTCGTCAAAGCTATTGAAAAGTAATTTCAGAATATCTTTTCATAATATATCTAAAGAGTTCCTAAACTCAGTGGGAGCTTAGTGTTTGTTATTCAACAAACTAAGGCCCAAGTATAGATATATGTTTCATTGTGATTTATTCAAATGAGACACAAGGGTATTGTTTCTACCACGAATTTTTGAGAACATAATGTTTGTTTGCTCGAAATAATGTCCTTTTGGAGATTCGTTTCCAAAATGACAAGTGGGAGAAAATAGACCTCGAAAGTCTTCGAGGCGAACAACAAACATAAACGGACATTCCGGAGGCTTTTCGAAGTTCTTTAGAAAATCCGAACACTTATTCTTTGAGGACTTTAGAAGTGGCTTTAAAGAATAGACATCTCTTAGAAGACTTTACAAGTGCTTCAAGGAGAACAGAATATTCAAAGGACTTTCAAGTAGGCTATTGATATTCTGTTGTTTTATATTCTAAACCCATGTAGGCATAGAGTTCAAGTCACTATGAGATTCTTCTATTAGATAGTGAAGAAACCTACAACTTGCAGTCAAACTATTATCATGTAGTTTAATGAGTTTGTGACTTGTAAGAAAGCTATGATGAAACCCAGATTCCCTAAAATGGTTAGTGGCCATATATAGACTCAAATGTTTTAGATGGTTAGAGGCCATAAAACATACTCAGTGTTTTGATGACAAAATTGAAATTTTGTTGATTTGCAAGAATAGTTTCACACCTATTGGTTGCAAGTTTGTTTTAAGGATAAAAACCATCAAATATGAAATTGTGTTCACACACAAAGCTAGATTAGTTGCTAAAGGTTACAAGCAAATTCACGATGTGGATTGTGTTGAAACCTCCTGCAAAATCGTAATGCTTAAGTCTATAATTCAAGCAATGATTGCATATTGGTACATATGGCAGTTGGATGACAAAACATCTTCCTCAGTCAAATGTTGGAAGAAACTATGTACATGGTATGTCATAGGATTTGTGGATCCAAATAAATACTTGAAAAAGAAAGCTAGCTTATGAAATCTAAGTACAGATTTAAGCAAGCAATTGGGAATTAGAAATGTATTTTGGTGAAGCTAATAAGTATTTTAGTTTCATAAAATGTACATGATATATAAGAAGTTTAGTGGGAGTACATAAAAACTTAATTGGTCCTGTGTGTATCACACACATATCTCTCTATTGTGAAACAACATTCAAATGCTAATGACTTAGATTTGAAATTATTCATCAATAATGGACCAAGGCGAAACATAGTACATACTGGGTATTAAGATCTATTTACAAAGATCTTATATTAATGTTTTGGATTAAGTAATGGCATTTACTAAATCAAACACGAAATACTCCATTGGAGATATTCGATCCATGTGAATAAATCTAAGTAAAAGATGTCTGAACTATGTATAAGCGTTTACCAAGTTAAACATCAAAGGATCTAAGTAAGATTCTTAACCTATATTATATGTCAAAGAATTTAGCTGGATTTAGTATCTACTGAAACTAGACGAGCTAAAGTTACATGAATAGAATTCAATAGGGAATTATTCTGCAAAAGAATTTATCATGTATGATATAATATGAGGATCGCCAAAAACGTATCGTATGACTTTAGGCATGACGAACATATACCAATCTCTATTGATCTAAGTGAAGATCAACTAGATTGAGATCAAGAATACTTATGGTACTTGAAAAGGTACATAGGAATAGTTCTTGATTCAAGGAAATAAAGATATGCTAAATATTGATGCTACACGCATAAACACTGGCAAAGGATCAAGCAAGACCCTTTGGAGTTAACCATTGATAAGGACGAGCTATAGAGCATCGTGTTTTGAAATGGAAACATGGATTGGAGACCATGAGTTGTTGCGTGGGAACTTGAATATTAATTTCTATGTTCTAAGATACAGCTGGAAAGTCTTCCACATATCTTTTAACTGCTTGGATAAGTAAATCCAACCAAAGCATCACTAGCAACCTAAACAGTTGAAGTAGAAGTACTTATTGCCTAAGAAGCAATAAAACAGAGTTGTTTGTATTAATGAGTTCTTCATTGAACTTAGGTAGATCACATGTCTGCTGACTTGATGATTCTTCATTGAAAAATGCGTAGAACCACTCTTGTAGCTGGACAGACTAGATCACAAAATAAACATACTCAGAAGATCTTATCATCATATCTCGAAGAACATTCGATGAAAAGGATATTAAAATTGGCAAAGCATGATAACTAAACCTATGCAACAAGTGAGAAGCAACACTCACATTGTAGCACTGGAAATCAAGCATAGCTTTGAATTCCATGAACTGTTTTAAAGATGGGTTTGAGGCCCATGGTTGTAAAACATTGGGGTTGAACATTTATCATATATGAAATGTATTTTCATATTCCATTTAATCTTGGTTTAGTATTAAATGATGAGTCCCTTCAATTTGACGATATATTCAAGATAGACTGTCAGGACAGTCCTGTGACTAAGAAATGTCTATCAAGTGAACTTGAATGTCAAAAGTTGAAAATGGTCCCTGGTCGGAGTTTTCTATAAAATTGTACGCATAGAAAACGTTAGACGACTAGAATGCAAGATGACTAGTAGTTCTGTTTCTTGAACTATGTGGACATGATAATGTCATAATCATTTGCATAGATACTTACTTTGGGAAGACTAGTATCGGACAGACCTATGAATCTTTACTGTAAGAGATGAAAATCTGTCATAAGTAAATTTCATTAAAATTATTAGACACTAAATCCTCAATACCTGAGTGATTTGAGATTACTTGTTTGAGAACTGGTTACTTTGACGTTGACCAACCGTCGCACCGTAAAAGGAGGCTATAAAGGCAACGCTCAGGTAATCACCTATCAAACGAAGTCTAATCTCAAGATCGCAAGATTGGGATGTAAGGTTATGATACATATGACAATTCATAAATCATGCGGAAAAACCATTTAGCCAGGAATACATATTATTTACACATAATCATATAGCATAGTTTAGATGCATACTCTTTGTTGCGTGCCTTCCCTAGCTGCGCCCGAACCGAACAAGAACAAGTCTTTAGGACTCCAAGTGTCGTCCCTCCGTAGATAGTCCACAGCACGTCCGGATCCGCCTTAAGATTGACCAACTAGAATCGCCCTTAAGGTACTAATAATTTTCGGCACTTTTAGGCAAGATATGAGACTGAATTTTTCTCTCAAAAACTCACTTTGAATACTTGAAAACTCGTTATAAATTGTGAACCCAGGCCACATATTTATAGGGGTATGGAAAGAGAATTGGAATCCTACTGGGATACGAATTAATTAAATTAGAATCTTAGTGAAACTCTTATTTAATTAATTTATCTTTTAGGATTAGGAATTTAATCATTAAACGAATCTTGTACGTTTTAGGTTTCGTATGTGAACACAAACACACACGCACGCACAGCAGCCCACGAGGGGCGCCATGCGCGCGCGCGCACAGCCCGAGCAACGCAGCCCACGACTGCCGCAGCCTTGGGCGCGCGTTGGGCCTGCCTTGCGGTGGGCCTGGCGCAGCCTTGGGCTGGCGTGTTGTGGCGCGCGTTTCCCTTGCTGGACGTGGGCCTGGCTTCGTGCTGGGCCTTCGTCTAGCAAGCTCGTCCGATACTAATTCGTACGACGCGCTTCCGATTAATTTTCCGATTCCGGAATTCATTTCCGATACGAACAATATTTAACATTTACGATTCCGGAATTAATTTCCGTTTCGAACAAATATTTAATATTTCCGTTTCCGGAATTATTTTCCGATTCCGATAATATTTCCGATTCAGACAATATTTCCGTTTCCGGCAATATTTCCGATTCCGGCAATATTTCTATTTCCGATAATATTTTCCGATACGTACCATGTTTCCGTTTCCGGCAACATCTACGACTTGGATAATATTTATATTTCCGATACGATCCATATTTCCGTTTCCGGCAATATCATCGTTTCCGGAGTATTCTTTTCTTGCCTGTGACGATCTCAGCTCCCACTGAAACCAAGATCCGTCGATTTCGAATATCCATAGATGGAGTATTTAATGCCATTAAATACTTGATCCGTTTACGTACTATTTGTGTGACCCTACGGGTTCAGTCAAGAGTAAGCTGTGGATTAATATCATTAATTCCACCTGAACTGAAGCGGCCTCTAGCTAGGCATTCAGCTCACTTGATCTCACTGAATTATTAACTTGTTAATTAATACTGAACCGCATTTATTAGACTTAATATTGAATGCATACTTGGACCAAGGGCATTATTTCCTTCAGTCTCCCACTTGTCCTTAGGGACAAGTGTGCATTTCCTAATTCCTTTGTCGCTCGATGCTTGCTCTTGAACATAAGGTAAGAGTTGTCATCCTTATTATGTCCAGAGGTGTTCCTCGGTTTCAGAGTTCAACTGATCAAATAAACAGATAATCATAGCCTATGATTCATCCGAGCACGGCCATGCATTTCACAGTTTCTAGCTCTCCGAGTGGCCTTGTACAACTTTTAAGCATCTCATCCCGATTTATGGGAGGACAATCCCAATCTTGCGATCTTGAGATTAGACTTCGTTTGATAGGTGATTACCTGAGCGTTGCCTTTATAGCCTCCTTTTACGGTGCGACGGTTGGTCAACGTCAAAGTAACCAGTTCTCAAACAAGTAATCTCAAATCACTCAGGTATTGAGGATTTTGTGTCTAATAATTTTAATGAAATTTACTTATGACAGATTTTCATCTCTTACAGTAAAGTTTCATAGGTCTTGTCCGATACTAGTCTTCACAAAGTAAGTATCTATGCAAATGATTATGACATTGCCATGTCCACATAGTTCAAGAAACAGAACTACTAGTCATCTTGCATTCTAATCGTCTAACGTTTTCTATGCGTCCAATTTTATAGAAAACTCCGACTAGGGACCATTTTCAACCTTTGACATTCAAGTTCACTTGATAGACATTTCTTAGTCACAGGACTGGTCCTGACAGTCTATCCTTGAATATATCGTCAAATTGAAGGGACTCATCATTTAATAAACCACAAATTAAATGGAAAAATGAATTCTCTTCATTTATTGTGAATGATTAACCAATAATGTTTTACAAAGATTTAAACTCTAAAACTTTAAAACATTAAACAGAGACATCAAAGCCATTCTCCAATATGCTTGATTCCCATATCTGCAGTGTGCGAGTTGTGCTTCGCCTGCGGCAGAGGTTTAGTCAATGGATCTGATATGTTGTCATCAGTTCCAATTTTGCTTATCTCGACTTCTTTTCTTTCAACGAACTCTCGTAGAAGGTGAAATCTACGAAGTACATGCTTGACTCTCTGGTGGTGTCTAGGCTCCTTTGCCTGTGCAATAGCTCCGTTATTATCACAATACAGGGCTATTGTTCCTTTAATGGAGGGGACTACACCAAGTTCACCTATGAACTTCCTTAGCCATATAGCTTCCTTTGCTGCTTCATGTGCAGCAATGTACTCCGCTTCAGTTGTAGAATCCGCAATGGTGCTTTGCTTAGCACTTTTCCAGCTTACTGCTCCTCCGTTGAGGCAGAAGACAAACCCAGACTGTGATCTGAAATCATCTTTGTCGGTTTGGAAACTTGCGTCCGTATAGCCTTTAACAATTAATTCATCATCTCCACCATAGACCAGGAAGTCATCTTTGTGCCTTTTCAGGTACTTCAGAATATTCTTGGCAGCAGTCCAATGCGCCTCTCCTGGGTCTGACTGGTATCTGCTCGTAGCACTGAGTGCGTACGCAACATCCGGGCGTGTACATATCATAGCATACATTATTGAACCAATCAATGATGCATATGGAATCCCATTCATTCGTCTACGCTCATCAAGTGTTTTTGGGCACTGATTCTTGCTTAGAGTCATTCCATGAGACATGGGTAGGTAGCCTCGCTTGGAGTCCGCCATCTTGAACCTATCAAGCACCTTATTGATATAAGTGCTTTGACTAAGTCCAATCATCTTTTTAGATCTATCTCTGTAAATCTTGATGCCCAATATGTACTGTGCTTCTCCTAGATCTTTCATCGAAAAACATTTCCCAAGCCAAATCTTGACAGAGTTCAACATAGGAATGTCATTTCCGATAAGTAATATGTCGTCGACATATAATACTAGGAAAGCAATTTTGCTCCCACTGACCTTCTTGTATACACAAGATTCGTCTGCGTTCTTGATGAAACCAAAGTCACTGACTGCTTCATCAAAACGTATATTCCAGCTCCTGGATGCCTGCTTCAATCCGTAGATTGATTTCTTTAGCTTGCATACCTTTTTAGCATTCTTTGGATCCTCAAAACCTTCAGGCTGTGTCATAAACACAGTTTCTGTTAAAATGCCGTTTAAGAAAGCAGTTTTGACATCCATCTGCCATATTTCGTAATCGTAATATGCAGCGATTGCTAACATTATCCGAATAGACTTTAGCATTGCAACTGGTGAAAAGGTTTCATCGTAATCCACACCGTGGACTTGCCTGTAACCTTTTGCAACCAATCTAGCTTTGAAAACTTCAAGTTTCCCATCCTTGTCCTTTTTCAGTTTGAAAACCCATTTGCTTCCAATGGCTTGGTAGCCATCTGGCAAATCGACCAAATCCCATACTTGGTTTTCAGACATGGAGTCTAATTCAGATTGCATGGCTTCTTGCCATTGCTTGGAGCTAGGGCTCGTCATAGCTTGTTTGTAAGTCGCAGGTTCATCACTTTCAAGTAATAGAACGTCATAGCTCTCGTTCGTCAAAATACCAAAGTACCTTTCCGGTTGAGATCTATATCTTTGCGATCTACGCGGGGTAACATTTCTAGTTTGACCATGATTCTCACCAGATTCTTCTAAAGATCTCTGAGTTTCATCCTGAATTTCATCTTGAGCATTCTCTAGAGTTTGTTGTTCGACTCGAATTTCTTCGAGGTCTACTTTTCTCCCACTTGTCATTTTGGAAATGTGATCTTTCTCCAAAAAGACACCATCTCGAGCAACAAACACCTTGTTCTCAGATGTATTGTAGAAGTAATACCCCTTTGTTTCCTTTGGATAGCCCACAAGGATACATTTGTCAGATTTTGGATGAAGTTTGTCTGAAATTAATCGTTTGACGTATACTTCACATCCCCAAATCTTAAGAAAAGACACATTTGGAGGCTTTCCAAACCATAATTCATATGGAGTCTTTTCGACAGCTTTGGACGGAGCTCTATTTATAGTGAGTGCAGCTGTATTTAGTGCATGTCCCCAAAATTCTAATGGAAGTTTGGCCTGACCCATCATTGACCTGACCATGTCTAGCAAGGTTCTGTTCCTCCGTTCCGACACACCGTTCCATTGTGGTGTTCCTGGAGGAGTCAATTCTGATAGAATTCCACATTCTTTCAGATGGTCATCAAATTCATAGCTCAGATATTCACCGCCTCTATCAGACCGCAGTGCCTTAATCTTCTTGCCTAATTGATTCTCTACTTCACTCTGAAATTCCTTGAATTTGTCAAAGGATTCAGACTTATGCTTCATTAGGTAGACATAACCATATCTACTGAAGTCATCAGTGAAAGTGATAAAGTAGCTGAAACCACCTCTAGCATTTGTACTCATTGGTCCACATACATCTGTATGGATTAAACCCAATAGTTCATTTACTCTTTCTCCAACTTTAGAGAAAGGTTGCTTTGTCATTTTGCCAAGTAAACATGATTCGCATTTACCATAATCCTCTAAGTCAAATGGTTCTAGAATTCCTTCCTTTTGAAGTCTTTCTAAGCGTTTCAAGTTTATATGGCCTAATCGACAATGCCACAGATAGGTGAGATCTGAATCATCCTTTTTGGCCTTTTTGGTATTTATGTTATATACTTGTTTGTCGTGATCTAATAAATAAAGTCCATTGACTAATCTAGCAGATCCATAAAACATCTCTTTAAAATAAAACGAACAACTATTGTCTTTTATTAAAAAGGAAAATCCCTTAGCATCTAAGCAAGAAACTGAAATGATGTTTTTAGTAAGACTTGGAACATGGAAACATTCTTCCAGTTCCAAAACTAGCCCGGAGGGCAACGACAAATAGTAAGTTCCTACAGCTAATGCAGCAATCCGTGCTCCATTTCCCACTCGTAGGTCGACTTCACCCTTGCTTAACTTTCTACTTCTTCTTAGTCCCTGTGGATTGGAACATAAGTGTGAGCCACAACCTGTATCTAATACCCAAGAAGTTGAATTAGCAAGTATACAGTCTATAACGAAAATACCTGAAGATGGAACGACTGTTCCGTTCTTCTGATCTTCCTTTAGCTTCAAGCAATCTCTCTTCCAATGCCCCTTCTTCTTGCAGTAGAAGCATTCGGATTCAGAAGTGCGTTGACTGACCTTCCTCTTTACAGATTTGGCGCCAGTTTTCTTAGTTGGGCTGGCCTTGTTGCCACCTTTCTTAGCATTCCTCTTCTTTCCAGATTTCTTGAACTTGCCCCCACGCACCATAAGCACATCCTGCTTATCACTTTTGAGCGTCTTTTCAGCGGTCTTCAGCATACCGTGAAGCTCAGTGAGCGTTTTGTCCAGACTATTCATACTGTAGTTCAGTTTGAACTGATCATACCCGCTATGAAGAGAATGGAGGATGGTGTCTATAGCCATTTCCTGAGAAAATTGCTGATCCAGCCGACTCATATTCTCAATGAGTCCAATCATTTTGAGAACATGTGGACTTACGGGCTCGCCTTTCTTAAGCTTGGTCTCAAGAATTTGCCTATGAGTCTCGAATCTTTCGACTCGAGCCAGATCTTGGAACATGTTCTTCAACTCACTGATGATTGTGAAAGCATCTGAGTTGATGAACGTTTTCTGTAGATCCGCACTCATGGTGGCGAGCATTAGACATTTCACATCCTTGTTGGCATCAATCCAACGATTGAGGGCTGCCTGAGTGACCCCGTCGCCTGCGGCTTCGGGCATCGCCTCTTCTAGGACATACTCCTTTTCTTCCTGCATAAGAACTATTTGCAAGTTCCTTTGCCAGTCAAGGAAGTTCTTCCCGTTCAATTTCTCCTTTTCGAGAATTGATCGAATGTTGAATGAATTGTTGTTTGCCATATTAAAAACTACAATTGAAAAGAATAAACAAATAAATAACCATTCACAGTTTCTCTTAATAAACTTAAATTCTAGCATACATGCATAATTCAATGTTTATTAAGCATTTTATTCAAGTTATGTGTTCCGGCAGGTGTGAATAAAATGATTCCAAGATCCTAAAATCATTGAAGAACTAAGCACAGTTTGTCGACTTAATCCTAAAACATCTTAGGTAAGCAAAAACCTTTTGCTAATAGTCTAGAAACTATTCTTGGTTGATAGGTACGTCTAAGAACTTATTAGGTAAACCTATCGATTTTGCCACGACATAAAAGGACTCCTTACTTATATCGTTGAGTTTCACCAAAACTAACATGTACTCACAATTATTTGTGTACCTTGCCCCTTTAGGACCAATAAGTAACACCTCGCTGAGCGAAAACTATTACTAGATTGATGTAAAGGATATCCAAGCAAGTGTATATTTTGGCATGGCACCTTATAACTCAATTTTTAAGTTTGGAACTTAAGGCTCTTACTATGTTGGTTAGATTTTAAGTGAACTAAAATCCTTAATCATGCAACAGAATCAAGCTCTTGATCTCATGCATTTTAAGACATATTTAAAAGCAATAAATAACTTAAAACATGCATAAGATAAATGTGATCTAGTATGGCCCGACTTCATCTTGAAGCTTTAACTTCAAAGTCCGTCTTGAAAATCTCCGTGGGAGGCACCATTTTCTTCAAATAGGATAAGCTATAATTAAAACTAATTACAACTATTTGATGGTACGCAGACCATATTTGAATTGAAAAACAACTTTGGTACTTTAGACCAATTACATTCAAATTAATGGTACGCAGACCATATTTTCTATCCTATTTGGGCCATACTAGTCACTTCATAACCTGCAAAACAGTACATATACAATATATACCATTCACCCATTCATTATCATGAATGGCCCACATAGCTGGTTAGTAAAACACATTATGCATCACGTAAACATTTGCAGCAATTAATCAAGGGCACCAATAATCTACCAATTATTCAGTCCTTATTAATTCTAATCAAGTTGTTTTAACCTTAAGGATTTGTAGACCTAATCAAGAGTTTATGACTAAAAGCGCTCCCACTTAAACCAATAAATTCATATGCTTTACTAATTTTAAACATAAAAATGTATTTCTAGTCTAACCGGAAACATACAAATTTAATTAAAATTTAAAGCTTATATAAATTTATAATTGAATCCAAAGAAAAAATTTAATTTAATTTCAGTCGTATTTAAATTTATTCATGATTTTAATTTTAGTAAAATAATTAGAATAAATAAAATTTATTATAATTATAATATTCAAAATTAAAATCCAAGAAAATAATTTAAATTATTAATTTCAAAATTAATTAAAATTACGTAAACTGAAAATTTCAAATTAAAATTTCAAAACGATCTAATCGCAACGCAAACACCTCACGCATCACACGCCCATGGGCCACACGCACACAGCCATCGCTGGCCATGTGCGCGCAGCCCATGCGCTGCGTCGCATAGCTGCTGCTTCTACCCTTCGCAAGCCATCGCACGAGCTGGTGCTTGCTGCGCGCGCGCCAGCGCTCGATGCACGCGAGCATGTGCTCGCTGCGCGCGCGCCAGCGCTCGATGCACGCGAGCCATCGCTCGCTGCGCGCGCACCAGCGCTCGCTTCGTGCACTCGCAAGCGCATGCTGTGCGCGCTCACTAGCGCTCGCTTGGTGCGAGCCAGCGCTCGCTGCGCGCGGCATCGACGCTGGGCGCAACACTCGTGGCACGCGAGCTTGCGCTCGCTGCGCGCGAGGCTGCGCTCGCTTGCGCTAGGCAGTGCGCGTTGTGGCGCAGCTCGCTTGCTGCCCACACGCGACTGCTGTGCCTTGCCTTCGCCCATGCCCATTCGTCCATTGCTCATAGCCCACGACACAAGGCAGGGCTGCTGCCTTGTGCTCGTGCACCATGGCCTTGCTCATTGCATTCGTGCCGCATGGGCGACGAGCTCCCTTGCTCGTCGTCGCATGCCCGCACTATACAACACCCCTTAAGGGTAACACGTAGCGTCCATTGCTTTGTGCGTGCAAGTTATATGAACGAATCGCATAAAATTTAAAAATTTATACTTAAAATTAATGACAAATTAATAAATAATATTAATTTCATAATTTTAGGTCGAAAAATCGAAAATTTATTATTCAATTGATTTCCGATTAACATGGATTCAAGTCTAGGTCATAAAAATTTAAAATTTATCATAAATTTACAATTTTTATGGTGGTTTTTAATTATAGGTATCTAATTAAATTATAATTAATTATGAAAATCAAATTAATTCTAAATTATTCTAATTTTCAACAAATTAATCATAATTACAAATTAGATTGCATAATTAACAAGGCTAGGCATTCAAACTTGTTCAACATATACAGTAGGTCAATCAAAAATTCAAGATTTATCAACAGGAATCGCAAATATTTAATTTAACATCTTAAATTTACGAAATTTTGCATTCGAAATTGACACAAAAATCACTCGATTTGGATGAGTAACGAATAAACTGCCGAAAAACTGCGTACGTATAATTAAATAAACGCAATTTGCAATTAATTAACAATTACGAAAATTAATCACCCCTTTTAATTCTTGCAAATTTGTAATATTTAACCATGTTCATGCAATTTAGATTATGAAAATAATAAGAGGCTCGTGATACCACTGTATGGTTATGATACATATGACAATTCATAAATCATGCGGAAAAACCATTTAGCCAGGAATACATATTATTTACACATAATCATATAGCATAGTTTAGATGCATACTCTTTGTTGCGTGCCTTCCCTAGCTGCGCCCGAACCGAACAAGAACAAGTCTTTAGGACTCCAAGTGTCGTCCCTCCGTAGATAGTCCACAGCACGTCCGGATCCGCCTTAAGATTGACCAACTAGAATCGCCCTTAAGGTACTAATAATTTTCGGCACTTTTAGGCAAGATATGAGACTGAATTTTTCTCTCAAAAACTCACTTTGAATACTTGAAAACTCGTTATAAAATGTGAACCCAGGCCACATATTTATAGGGGTATGGAAAGAGAATTGGAATCCTACTAGGATACGAATTAATTAAATTAGAATCTTAGTGAAACTCTTATTTAATTAATTTATCTTTTAGGATTTGGAATTTAATCATTAAACGAATCCTGTACGTTTTAGGTTTCGTATGTGAACACAAACACACACGCACGCACAGCAGCCCACGAGGGGCGCCATGCGCGCGCGTGCACAGCCCGAGCAACGCAGCCCACGACTGCCGCAGCCTTGGGCGCGCGCTGGGCATGCCTTGCGGTGGGCCTGGCGCAGCCTTGGGCTGGCGTGTTGTGGCGCGCGTTTCCCTTGCTGGACGTGGGCCTGGCTTCGTGCTGGGCCTTCGTCTAGCAAGCTCGTCCGATGCTAATTCGTACGACGCGCTTCCGATTAATTTTCCGATTCCGGAATTCATTTCCGATACGAACAATATTTAACATTTACGATTTCGGAATTAATTTCCGTTTCGAACAAATATTTAATATTTCCGTTTCCGGAATTATTTTCCGCTTCCGATAATATTTCCGATTCAGACAATATTTCCGTTTCCGGCAATATTTCCGATTCCGGCAATATTTCTATTTCCGATAATATTTTCCGATACGTACCATGTTTCCGTTTCCGGCAACATCTACGACTTGGATAATATTTATATTTCCGATACGATCCATATATCCGTTTCCGGCAATATCATCGTTTCCGGAGTATTCTTTTCTTGCCTGTGACGATCTCAGCTCCCACTGAAACCAAGATCCGTCGATTCCGAATATCCATAGATGGAGTATTTAATGCCATTAAATACTTGATCCATTTACGTACTTATTGTGTGACCCTACGGGTTCAGTCAAGAGTAAGCTGTGGATTAATATCATTAATTCCACCTGAACTGAAGCGGCCTCTAGCTAGGCATTCAGCTCACTAGATCTCACTGAATTATTAACTTGTTAATTAATACTGAACCGCATTTATTAGACTTAATATTGAATGCATACTTGGACCAAGGGCATTATTTCCTTCATGGGATTGTCCTCCCATAAATCGGGATGAGATGCTTAAAAGTTGTACAAAGGCAACTCGGAGAGCTAGAAACTGTGAAATGCATTGCCGTGCTCGGATAAATCATAGGCTATGATTATCTGTTTATTTGATCAGTTGAACTCTGAAACCGAGAAACACCTCTGGACATAATAAGGATGACAAATCTTACCTTATGTTCAAGAGAAATCATCGAGCGACAAAGGAATTAGGAAATGCACACTTGTCCCTAAGGACAAGTGGGAGACTGAAGGAAATAATGCCCTTGGTCCAAGTATGCATTCTATGTTAAGTCTAATAAGTGCGGTTCAGTATTAATTAACAAGTTAATAATTCAGTGAGATCAAGTGAGCTGAATGCCTAGCTAGAGGCCGCTTCAGTTCAAGTGGAATTAATGATATTAATCCACAACTTACTCTTGACTGAACCCGTAGGGTCACACAAATAGTACGTAAACGGATCAAGTATTTAATGGCATTAAATACTCTATCTATGGATATTCGGAATCGACGGATCTTGGTTTCAATGGGAGCTGAGATCATCACAAGCAAGAAATGAATACTCCGGAAACGATGATGTTGCCGGAAACGGAAATATGGATCGTATCGAAAATATAAATATTATCCATGAAGGAAATAATGCCCTTGGTCCAAGTATGCATTCTATGTTAAGTCTAATAAATGCGGTTCAGTATTAATTAACAAGTTAATAATTCAGTGAGATCAAGTGAGCTGAATGCCTAGCTAGAGGCCGCTTCAGTTCAAGTGGAATTAATGATATTAATCCACAGCTTACTCTTGACTGAACCCGTAGGGTCACACAAATAGTACATAAACGGATCAAGTATTTAATGGCATTAAATACTCCATCTATGAATATTCGGAACCGACGGATCTTGGTTTCAGTGGGAGCTAAGATCGTCACAGGCAAGAAATGAATACTCCGGAAACGATGATATTACCGGAAACGGAAATATGGATCGTATCGGAAATATGAATATTATCCAAGTCGTAGATGTTGCCGGAAACGGAAACATGGTACGTATCGGAAAATATTATTGGAAATGGAAATATTACCAGAATCGGAAATATTGCCGGAAACGGAAATATTGTCAGAATCGGAAATATTGCCGGAATCGGAAAATAATTCCGGAAACGGAAATATTAAATATTTGTTCGAAACGGAAATTAATTCCGGAATCGGAAATATTAAATATTGTTCGTATCGGAAATAGATTCCGGAAATGGAAATTTAATCGGAAGCGTATCGTACGAATTAGCATCGGACGAGGCTTGCCGGACGAAGGCCCAGCACGAAGCCGGGGCCATCGCCCAGCAAGCATGCGCGCCACAAGCCCGGCCAAGGCAGCGCCCAGGCCTACCGCAAGGCAGGCCCAGCGCGCGCCAAGGGCCACGGCTGCGTGGGCCGTGCTACGCGGGCTGCTGCTCGCACGCGCATGGGCAGCCCTTGTGGCTGCCGTGTGTGTGTGAGTTTGTGCTCATGCGTGATTCCTGAATCTACAAGAGTCAGTGTATGATTAAATTTCTATTCCTAATTGGATAAATTAATTAAATAGAATTCATGTAGGATTCTAATTCCAATTAATTCGTATCCTACTAGGATTACGATTCCTTTTCCATAACTCTATAAATAAAGGCCTAGGGGTCATAATTTATACACAAGTTTCAAAGTATTCAAAAGTGAGTTTTTTGAGAGAAAATTAAAACACATCTTGCTCATAAAAGTGCCGAATTTTCTAGTACCTTAAGGGCGATTCTAGTTGGTCAATCTTAAGGCGGATCCGGACGTGCTGTGGACTATCTACGGAGGGACGACACTTGGAGTCCTAAAAGACTTGTTCTTGTTCGGTTCGGGCGCAGCTAGGGAGGGCACGCAACAAAGAGTATGCATCTAATTATGCTATATGATTATGTGTAAATAATATGTTTCCTGGGTTAATGGTTGTTTCCGCATGATTTATGTAAATGTCATATGTATCATAACCTAACAGTGGTATCACGAGCCCCTTATTATTTTCATAATCTAAATTGCATGAACATGGTTAAATATTACAAATTTGCAAGAATTAAAAGGGGTGATTAATTTTCGTAATTGTTAATTAATTGCAAATTGCGTTTATTTAATTATATGTACGCAGTTTTTCGGCAGTTTCTTCATTACTCATCCGAATTGAGTGATTTTTGTGTCAATTCCGCATGTAAAAGGCATTCTAAAATTTTGACAAAAATAGTATTTTTCTGCCGAACCCAGAATTCTCAAATTCGAAGCCTAACTATGACTTTTCGAAGGTTTTAGTTTTTCGAATGCAAAATTTCGTAAATTTAAGATGTTAAATTAAATATTTGCGATTCCTGTTGATAAATCTTGAATTTTTGATTGACCTACTGCATATGTTTAACAAGTTTGAATGCCTAGTCTTGTTAATTATGCAATCTAATTTGTAATTATGATTAATTTGTTGAAAATTAGAATAATTTAGAATTAATTTGATTTTCATAATTAATTGTAATTTAATTAGAAACCTATGATTAAAAACCACCATAAAAGTTGTAAATTTACGATAAATTTTAAATTTTTATGACCTAGACTTGAATCCATATCAATCGGAAATCAATTGGATAATAAATTTTCGATTTTTCGCCCTAAAATTATGAAATTAATAATATTTATTAATTTGTCATTAATTTTAAATATAAATTTTAAATTTTTATGCGATTCGTTCAAATAACTTGCACGCACGAAGCAATGGACGCTTCGTGTTACCCTTAAGGGGTGTTGTATAATGCGGGCATGCGACGACGAGCAAGGGAGCTCGTCGCCCGTGCGGCACGAATGCAATGAGCAAGGGCGTAGTGCACGAGCACAAGGCAGCAGCCCTGCCTTGTGTCGTGTGCCACGAGCAATGAACGAATGGGCATGGGCGAAGGGCGAGCCAAGGCAGTCGCGTGTGGGCAGCAAGCAAGCTGCGCCACAACGCGCGCTGCCTCGCACAAGTGCGCGCAGCCTCGCGCGCAGCGAGCGCAAGCTCGCGTGCCACGAGCGCTGCGCCCAGCACTACTCGCGCGCACAGCGCGCGATGTCGCTCGCCCAGCGAGCGATGTCGCGCTCCAGCGAGCGATGGCTCGCGCGCACAGCGCGCGATGTCGCCCGCCCAGCGAGCGATGTCGCGCCCCAGCGAGCGATGGCTCGCGCGCACAGCGAGCGAGCCAGCGCGCCCAGCGAGCGATGTCGCGCGCCCAGCGAGCGATCTCGCGCGCGCGCACTGCGAGCGATAGCTCGCGTGCGATGGGGCGCTGTGCGGAGGCTTGCGATAGGACAGCAGCAGCTATGCGACGAGCGCATGGGCTGCGCGCACATGGCCAGCAATGGCTGTGTGCGTACGGCCCATGGGCGTGCAACGCGTAGGGTGTTTGCGTTACGATTAGATCGTTTTGAATGTTTAATTTGAAAATTTCAGTTCACGTAATTTTAATTAATTTTAAAATTAATAATTTGAATTAATTTCTTGGATTTTAATTTTGAATATTATAATTATAATAAATGTTATTTATTCTAATTATTTTACTAAAATTAAAATCATGAATTAATTTAAAAACGACTGAAATTAAATTAAATTTTTGGATTCAATTATAAATTGATATGAGCTTTAAATTTTAATTAAATTTGTATGTTTCCGGTTGGACTAGAAATACATTTTTATGTTTAAAATTGGTAAAGCATATGAATTTATTGGTTTAAGTGGGAGCGCTTTTTAGTCATAAACTCTTGATTAGGTCTACAAATCCTTAAGGTTAAAACAACTTGATTAGAATTAATAAGGACTGAATAATTGGTAGATTATTGGTGCCCTTGATTAATTGCTGCAAATGTTTACGTGATGCATAATGTGTTTTACTAACCAGCTATGTGGGCCATTCATGATAATGAATGGGTGAATGGTATATATTGTATATGTACTGTTTTGCAGGTTATGAAGTGACTAGTATGGCCCAAATAGGATAGAAAATATGGTCTGCGTACCATTAATTTGAATGTAATTGGTCTAAAGTACCAAAGTTATTTTTCAATTCAAATATGGTCTGCGAACCATCAAATAGTTGTAATTAGTTATAGCTTATCCTATTTGAAGAAAATGGTGCCTCCCACGGAGATTTTCAAGACGGACTTTGAAGTCAAAGCTTCAAGATGAAGTCGGGCCATACTAGATCACATTTATCTTATGCATGTTTTAAGTTATTTATTGCTTTTAAATATGTCTTAAAATGCATGAGATCAAAAGCTTGATTATGTTGCATGATTAAGGATTTTAGTTCACTTAAAATCTAACCAACATAGTAAGAGCCTTAAGTTCCAAACTTAAAAATTGAGTTAAAAGGTGCCATGCCAAAATATACACTTGCTTGGATATCCTTTACATCAATCTAGTAATAGTTTTCGCTCAGCGAGGTGTTACTTATTGGTCCTAAAGGGGCAAGGTACACAAATAATTGTGAGTACATGTTAGTTTTGGTGAAACTCAACGATATAAGTAAGGAGTCCTTTTATGTCGTGGCAAAATCGATAGGTTTACCTAATAAGTTCTTAGACGTACCTATCAACCAAGAATAGTTTCTAGACTATTAGCAAAAGGCTTTTGCTTACCTAAGATGTTTTAGGATTAAGTCGACAAACTGTGCTTAGTTCTTCAATGATTTTAGGATCTTGGAATCATTTTATTCACACCTGCCGGAACAATAAAATCGAATAAAATGCTAATAACTTGTTTGAATTGCATGGTTGCTTTAATTTCAAGTTATTATTCATGGTAAATGTTTAGACTTTGCATGCTTCAATGTATGTTTTAATTATTGTTTATAATTAAATATCTTGCACTGCAATAAATCCTTTTAGAAAGGTAACAGTAAATTTCCTCGATTGGTAGTGAATCCAAGAACGATTCACGGAAAAGAGAGAAAGTGAGCAATTTAAAATGTACGTTTCTTATATCGACTTTTATGGTTGTTTTCGAATATCAAATTCGAATGGCAAACCAATTGGTGCTTGTGAATTCAAAATACACTGTAATTTTGAGATCATAAAGCATTGAGCTTAAACGCTCAGCTTTACCAATGGTTAACAACCTAATATCTTTGTCCATTTAATTCTCGAATGAGTCTAGTCCCTAGACATTCGAATAGATCGATGCTTAGAGAACTTTAGAAGCTTCTGGTAAGATCATCTAGTTGAAACTTAATATTCAACATAAATTAAATGTTAAGAACCTTGTTGGGGTGACATTGGACATGTCTAACAAGTATAAAAGTCAACACTAAAGAATTCAATTCTTAAGACTATAAGAAAGGGTACAAGAAATAGGAAACAAGGAACAAATGAAAGGAATTTACGATTCCGTTTCTACCTATAAAGTTATGTTTAAAGAGAAGTGACCTAGCAATCAAACTTCCTTGGTATCATATACCGCTTGAGGTTCTTACTTCGGTAATAACTCAAACAATGGAAGCTAGGATACACTAATGACCTACAAGTGGGAAATGAAGCATGGCAATGCTACATTAGTTGTAGGGTCATCTAGTTTGTTTTAAGTCCTTTCAAGGCTGGACCTTAATGGCTATTTTGTTCCATAATCAGCATACCTAAATTTCTGCTTCAAACACAGAAAGACTCACATCCAGAAGAACAAAAACAATGCTTGTTTGTTTGTTTATTTGAATGAAATGGTCAATTACTGGTTGAGTCAATATGCTTGATTAAAACAAACAACTCTTTAAAGAACTTTACTAGGTTCAAATCAAACCCTTGATTTAAGTTCCATTAAATCTTTGGCATTGTTGCTTAGACCATATCAACAAGTTAACATTCATAAGCTCTATTTTGATGGACTTTTGAAAGTTGGTTGACTTCTAGATCAACTTAAGACAAGCTAGTCTTACTTGTTGAAAGTAACAAAGAATATGAACTATTGTTAGAACGCCTAGACGATAGAGTTCAAAGCTAAAGAAAGGTTTTATGACTTTATTATTTCACATGGATTTGAGTGAATATAGGTTTATTTACTCAAATGTGATATAAGTTGAATCTGTTTGGCTAGTTCAAAGATTCAGAAGTATAAAATCCACTCGGCAAGAAATCATAAAGATCTAGGTTAGATCATGTTGATGATTACTTGAGACCAAATATGATCATCAATGATTGTGTGTTGTAATTTCACAATCTAGCTCCATAAGATATGGCATATCTACGTTGGAATGATCGAAGTCAATTAGTACTTGATTCGATCAATGATGAATCATAAAGACTTTTCCTATAATTTCTAAAACAAAATGCTCAACTACCACCAAACTAAACCAAATTCGTCAAAGCTATTGAAAAGTAATTTCAGGATATCTTTTCAATTATATATATCTAAAGAGTTGCTAAACTCAGTGGGAGCTTAGTGTTTGTTATTCAACAAACTAAGGCCCAAGTCTAGATATATGTTTCATTGTGATTTATTCAAATGAGACACAAGGGTATTGTTTCTACCACGAATTTTTGAGAACATAATGTTTGTTTGCTCGAAATAATGTCCTTTTGGAGATTCGTTTCCAAAATGACAAGTGGGAGAAAATAGACCTCGAAAGTTTTCGAGGCGAACAACAAACATAAACGGACATTCCGGAGGCTTTTCGAAGTGCTTCAGAAAATCCGAACTTATTCTGAAAGGACTTTAGAAGTAGCTTTTAAAGAATAGACATCTCTTAGAAGACTTTACAAGTGCTTCAAGGAGAATAGAATATTCAAAGACTCTCAAAGTGCCTGTTGATATTCTATTGTTTGATGTTCTATACCCAAGTAGGCATAGAGTTCAAGTCACTGGAACTATGAGATTCTTCTATTAGATAGTAAGGAAACATAGAGTTCTGGTCAATGAAACTATGAGATTCTTCTAGTGAAGAAACCTACAACTTGCAGTCAAACTATTATCATGTAGATTAATGAGTTTATGACTTGTAAGAAAGCTATGACGAAAACTAGATTCCCTAAAATGGTTAGAGGCCATATATAGACTCAAATGTTTTAAATGGTTAGAGGCCATAAAACATACTCAATGTTTTGATGACAAAATTGAAATTTTGTTGATTTGCAAGAATAGTTTCACACCTATTGGTTGCAAGTTTGTTTTAAGGATAAAAAAAAACATCAAACATGGAATTGTGTTCACACACAAAGCTAGATTAGTTGCTAAAGGTTACAAGCAAATTCATGGCATGGATTGTGTTGAAACCTCATGCATAATCGTAATGCTCAAGTCTATAATTCAAGCAATGATTGCATATTGGTACATATAGCAATTGGATGACAAAACGTATTCCTCAATCAAATGTTGGAATAAACTATGTACATGGTATGTCATAGGATTTGTGGATCCAAATAAATGCTTGAAAAAGAAAGCTAGCTTATGAAATCTAAAGTACAGATTTAAGCAAGCAATTGGGAATTAGAAATGTATTTTAGTGAAGCTAATAAGTATTTTAGTTTCATAAAATGTACATGATTCTTATAGATATATAAGAAGTTTAGTGGGAGTACATAAAAACTTATTTGGTCCTATGTGTATCACACACATATCTCTCTATTGTGAAATAAAATTCAAATGCTAATGACTTAGATTTGAGATTATTCATCAATGATGGACCATGGCGAAACTTAGTACATACTGGGTATTAAGATCTATTTACAAAGATCTTATGATATTGTTTTGGATTAAGTAATGGCATTTACTAAATCAAACACGAAAGTCTCCATTGGAGATATTCGACCCATGTGAATAAATCTAAGTAAAGGATGTTTGAACTATGTATAAGCATTTACTAAGCTAAACATCAAAGAGTCTAAATGAGATTCTTAACCTATATTATATGTCAAAGAATTTAGCTAAATTTAGTATCTACTGAAACTAGATAAGCTAAAGTTACATGAATAGAATTCAATTGGGAATTATTCTGCAAAAGAATTTATCATGTATGATATAATATGAGGATCGCCAAAAACGTATCGTATGACTTTAGGCATGACGAACATATACCAATCTCTATTGATCTAAGTGAAGATCAACTAGATTGAGATCAAGAATACTTATGGTACTTGAAATGGTACATAGGAATAGTTCTTGATTCAAGGAAATAAAGATATGCTAAATATTGATGCTACACGCATAAACACTGGCAAAGGATCAAGCAAGACCCTTTGGAGTTAACCATTGATAAGGACGAGCTATAGAGCATCGTGTTTTGAAATGGCAACATGGGTTGGAGACCATGAGTTGTTGCGTGGGAAATTAAAATATTAATTTCTATGTTCTAAGATACAGCTGGAAAGTCTTCCACATATCTGTGAACTGCTTGGATAAGTAAATCCAAACAAAGCATCACTAGCAACCTAAACAGTTGAAGTAAAAGTAATTATTGCCTAAGAAGCAATAAAACAGGGTTGTTTAAAGTTCTTCACTGAACTTGGGTAGATCACCTGTCTGCTGGCTCGATGGTTCTTCATTGAAAAATGCGTAGAACCACTCTTGAAGCAAGAAAAACGTCTGCTAACTTGATGGTTCTTCATTGCAAAATGAGTAATACCACCATCGAAGTAAGAAAGACTAGATCACATAATAAACAAACTCGAAAAGATCTTATCATCATATCTCGAAGAACATTCGATGAAAAGGATATTAAGATTGGCAAAGTATGATAACTAAACCTATGCAACAAGTGAGAAGCAACACTCACGTTGTAGCACTGGAAATCAAGCATAGCTTTGAATTCCATGAATTGTTTTAGAAGATGGGTTTGAGGCCCATGGTTATAAAACATTGGGGTTGAACATTTATCATATATGAAATGTATTTTCATATTCCATTTAATCTTGGTTTAGTATTAAATGATGAGTCCCTTCAAATTTGACGATATATTCAAGATAGACTGTCAGGACCAGTCCTGTGACTAAGAAATGTCTATCAAGTGAACTTGAATGTCAAAGGTTGAAAATGGTCCCTAGTCGGAGTTTTCTATAAAATTGGACGCATAGAAAACGTTAGACGATTAGAATGCAAGATGACTAGTAGTTCTGTTTCTTGAACTATGTGGACATGGCAATGTCATAATCATTTGCATAGATACTTACTTTGGGAAGACTAGTATCGGACAAGACCTATGAAACTTTACTGTAAGAGATGAAAGTCTGTCATAAGTAAATTTCATTAAATTATTAGACACTAAATCCTCAATACCTGAGTGATTTGAGATTACTTGTTTGAGAACTGGTTGCTTTGACGTTGACCAACCGTCGCACCGTAAAAGGAGGCTATAAAGGCAACGCTCAGGTAATCACCTATCAAACGAAGTCTAATCTCAAGATCGCAAGATTGGGATTGTCCTCCCATAAATCGGGATGAGATGCTTAAAAGTTGTACAAGGCCACTCGGAGAGCTAGAAACTGTGAAATGCATGGCCGTGCTCGGATGAATCATAGGCTATGATTATCTGTTTATTTGATCAGTTGAACTCTGAAACCGAGGAACACCTCTGGACATAATAAGGATGACAACTCTTACCTTATGTTCAAGAGCAAGCATCGAGCGACAAAGGAATTAGGAAATGCACACTTGTCCCTAAGGACAAGTGGGAGACTGAAGGAAATAATGCCCTTGGTCCAAGTATGCATTCTATGTTAAGTCTAATAAATGCGGTTCAGTATTAATTAACAAGTTAATAATTCAGTGAGATCAAGTGAGCTGAATGCCTAGCTAGAGGCCGCTTCAGTTCAAGTGGAATTAATGATATTAATCCACAGCTTACTCTTGACTGAACCCGTAGGGTCACACAAATAGTACGTAAACGGATCAAGTATTTAATGGCATTAAATACTCCATCTATGAATATTCGGAACCGACGGATCTTGGTTTCAGTGGGAGCTAAGATCGTCACAGGCAAGAAATGAATACTCCGGAAACGATGATATTACCGGAAACGGAAATATGGATCGTATCGGAAATATGAATATTATCCAAGTCGTAGATGTTGCCGGAAACGGAAACATGGTACGTATCGGAAAATATTATTGGAAATGGAAATATTACCAGAATCGGAAATATTGCCGGAAACGGAAATATTGTCAGAATCGGAAATATTGCCGGAATCGGAAAATAATTCCGGAAACGGAAATATTAAATATTTGTTCGAAACGGAAATTAATTCCGGAATCGGAAATATTAAATATTGTTCGTATCGGAAATAGATTCCGGAAATGGAAATTTAATCGGAAGCGTATCGTACGAATTAGCATCGGACGAGGCTTGCCGGACGAAGGCCCAGCACGAAGCCGGGGCCATCGCCCAGCAAGCATGCGCGCCACAAGCCCAGCCAAGGCAGCGCCCAGGCCTACCGCAAGGCAGGCCCAGCGCGCGCCAAGGGCCACGGCTGCGTGGGCCGTGCTACGCGGGCTGCTGCTCGCACGCGCATGGGCAGCCCTTGTGGCTGCCGTGTGTGTGTGAGTTTGTGCTCATGCGTGATTCCTGAATCTACAAGAGTCAGTGTATGATTAAATTTCTATTCCTAATTGGATAAATTAATTAAATAGAATTCATGTAGGATTCTAATTCCAATTAATTCGTATCCTACTAGGATTACGATTCCTTTTCCATAACTCTATAAATAAAGGCCTAGGGGTCATAATTTATACACAAGTTTCAAAGTATTCAAAAGTGAGTTTTTTGAGAGAAAATTAAAACACATCTTGCTCATAAAAGTGCCGAATTTTCTAGTACCTTAAGGGCGATTCTAGTTGGTCAATCTTAAGGCGGATCCGGACGTGCTGTGGACTATCTACGGAGGGACGACACTTGGAGTCCTAAAAGACTTGTTCTTGTTCGGTTCGGGCGCAGCTAGGGAGGGCACGCAACAAAGAGTATGCATCTAATTATGCTATATGATTATGTGTAAATAATATGTTTCCTGGGTTAATGGTTGTTTCCGCATGATTTATGTAAATGTCATATGTATCATAACCTAACAATCCAAATCGTAGATGTTGCCGGAAACGGAAACATGGTACGTATCGGAAAATATTATCGGAAATGGAAATATTGCCGGAATCGGAAATATTGCCGGAAACGGAAATATTGTCAGAATCGGAAATATTATCGGAAACGGAAATTAATTCCGGAATCGGATATATTAAATATTGTTCGTATCGGAAATGAATTCCGGAAACGGGAATTTAATCGGAAGCGTATCGTACGAATAAGCATCGGACGAGGCCTGCCGGACGAGGGCCCAGCACGAAGCCAGGCCATCGCCCAGCAAGCCAAGCGCGTCACACGAACAGCCAAGGCCACGCCAGGCCCAGCGCAAGGCCAGGCTCAGCAGGCCATGGCAGCGCGCGCAGCAATGGGCTGCGAGCTGTGCTGCTGCTCGCGTGGGCTTGCGGCTCGCGTGGGCCGAGCGGCCGTGTGGGCTGTGCGCGGGCATGGCCTGCACGCTCGTGGGTCATGCTCGTGTAGAGTTTGTGTTCACATGCGAAACCTAAATTGTATAGGATTTGTTTGATGATTAAATTCCTAATCCTAAAAGGATAAAATTAATTAGTTAGAGTCCTACTAGGATTCTAGTTTAACTAATTAGTATCCTAATAGGATTCCAGTTCCTTTTCCATACCTCTATAAATAAAGGCCTAGGGTCATTATTTGCAGGTACGATTGAAGTATTCAAAGGGTAAGTTTTTGAAAGAAAAATCAGCCATACACTTGCAAACACATAGCCGAAATTCCTAGTAACCTTAAGGGCGATTCTAATTGGTCTAACTTGAGGCGGATCCGGACGTACTGTGGACTATCTACGGAGGGACGACATTTGGAGTCCTAAAGACTTGTTCTTGTTCGGTTCGGGCGCAGCTAGGGAAGGCACGCTACAACATGTATGCATCTATTCTATGCTAAATGATTATGTGTAAATAATATGCTTTCCTGGCTTTATGGTTTTTCCGCATGATTTATGAATTGTCATATGTATCATAACCTAACTGGGTATCCATCCCCGTCTTATTCCCGCCCCATACCCACGCCAATATCCGCCTAATTTTTCTTATTAAGCAAACATTTTCCATATGTACGAAGTAATGAAAGTTAACTTTAGGGAAAAAAAAACCTTACGACTAAAGAGACACATATAATCGAAAAAATACCCGTCATATCAAAAAAAATCAAAACAAAAAACTTAAAATTCTCACCTAAATTCATATTATCACCTAAACATGCACATAAATACAAACTCACCCCATCACCCATGGCGGGTATGAAGCGGGGCGAGTGGGGATGGGGCGGGGCGGGCGGGGATGGGGCGGGTTCAACATAAAATCCACACCCGCCCCATCACCCATGGCGGGTACGATTTCTATACCCATCCCCACCCCATCACCCGCCAAACCTACCTCCATCCCCGCCTACTTGGGGCGGATGCGGGGCGGGTCTCCCACGAAACCCGTCTCACTGACATCCCTACTCCAAATCATGGACTAGAACCCTTGAAGATAAGAATACAAATCTACGCTTGAAGAAGTAATAAGACGAAGTCTTAAAGTACTAATAAAGAATGATCGTCCAAAGGCAAGACTTGCAATAGTCTGATAGACAACGAACTTCTGATTTGATGACATAACCAATCAATTAAGCAACAGAAAACAAAACTAATCATCACCAAGTATCTGGATTAAACATGGTTACACATAGTATACATAAACTTAAAGTGCTCAGACACAGTTATAAACTACATAATCATATTAAAAAATCTAGTTGCATTGCTGGAAAAACATATTAGCTAGATCAGTAACATGTTTTACTTTGAACAACCAAGAATACAAATTTTCGTTTCTCAATAATGCCAAAATTTGAGAATTCTTCTAAGCATTTTAAAAGAATTTTTCACAATATAGGCTCCTCCAATTCAGAGAAATTCCAAATTCCATTAATTGGATCGATAACTACCCTTGTGGATATAATATGCAACTTTATTCAGTATGAATTGGAAATTAATAATTAAATCTGAAATTATGAAAATGAAAAAACTCCCAATCAACTTGAAAATTAAAATTTTATCGAAGCAGATCAAAGAATCAAATAAATTACTCATGATAAACAAAATAAAAGATAGAAACATTAAAGATTAACCAAAATCAAATTTCTAGGAAGTTAGGGTTTGTAAATTGGGGGTTTTGATTTTATTCAAAGTCAACTTAATTGATGAAGGAAAATAGGAAATTACCGATCGACAGTGTAGCACGGATGACAAACCTCAGCTACCATCTTCGGCCACCGTTGGTGGTGGAGATACAAGGTAGTAACGAGAGAAAGATGGAGTCGGCGAGAGAGAGCAGAGAACCAACAACTGGGCAGCGCAAAACAACAAAGATAGAAGCAGTTGTGCCACCGATAAGAGAAATGGTGGTGGCGGGTTACCGGCCGAGAAGCAGCAAAGGGACGAGAGAGGGGGTTTGAGGTGAAGAGTGAGTGAGAGTCGTTTGAGCTGGAGAAAGAGAGATGAGGTAGTGAAAGGGGAAGGAGAGGAGCGCGAAAATGAAAATTAAATTGAAAATAAGAACCCGTGAAATTTTGTGCGGCTCGTTTTTAAAGTGAGCCCGCACTTGAACTCAAGTGCTGCAAATTTTCTTAAATGAGCCCGCACTGGTAAAAATGTATTTTTTTTTTCATTTTTTTGTGCTCTCAAGTGCTGCCAATTTATTAAATGAGCCGCACTTGAAGGGAAGCACATGGCGATTTTTCCTCTAGTGTATGTTCCCCATCTATGATAATTACGCCAGGCAGGGCTATGTGCCTCAAGATGCACAACATCCTTCCTGGTTCAGCTATCCCGCGGAGGGATATGGAGTTTCTGGTGCCATGGGCACTTTCATACCCACCCACTACTACGGTGGGTATGGAGAGGGCCCCAGCGGTCACGACGGTTGTGGTGGTGATATGGATAATGATGATGGCCAAGGACATCGATGATGATGAGGTTGATGGTAATGGTTCGGTACCCCTTAGGGCAATGAGGACATTGTCTGATTTAGCTTGAGGGGTGTTTCATTTCCCTGTACATATTAGGTATGTTTTCTTTTCGTATTTTGTGTTTTTTCTTATTTTGGTGTGTTTATTTTGGTTTGCTTATTGCTTTATAGGTTAGTTTTACCGCTTTTAAAAAAAAAACAAAAATACGTTCCGATGAATGCAAAATCATGCTTCCCTGTGCCCCTTTGATTGAAAATTGTTTTGATTCTTGGTATTTAATGACGAACAATTTGGATATGTTAGCCATGATTTGATATTTGATTATTTTGATGCCTTGACATGAGTCAACTCTGACCAACTATTTGTGGACTTGGTGCTTGGCTAGTGGACTTGGTTAGGAATGTGTGATAGCTTCCTGGTGTGTCGTTGATTTTGAGTATTGGTTTGCAACTATTAGTAATATTTTATGACTCATATACATGCACATTGAGGAGGACGAAGGCATTATTTCTATATAGGTGGCCTTCATATGAAATTAGATACATTTGTTCCCTTCTTTTCTACTCATGTTGTTGCTTGTGCCCTTTATTCGGTGACTAGCCATATCACAAGCCCGTGAAAGCCCCATTAGTTACTAGTCCCAAGCCTAGCCTGGGGGAGCTAGTAGTAGTGAGGTGAGGGAGTTGTAGTATGCTGCGTTTTGAGCACAAAGTTAGTGTTGAAAAAAGGGAGTTCTACTTATCTTGTTTGTTGTTTGAAAAGGAAAATAATTTCTAATGAAGAGTGAAAGAGATGAGAAGAATAGAAGACGTGAAGGTTTTCCAAAAAGAGAAAGAAAAAATGAAAAAAAAAAAGAGAAAAGAGAAAAGAAATTGAGCAAAAAAAAAAAAGAGAAAATTTTCATTATTTTCAGAAAAATTCAAAGCATTATGTCACTCAAGTATTACAATTCCTTATCATTGTGAGTGATCGGTTTTATAGATGAAAAAGGCAGGAAAGTATGATGTAGTTCATTTGATTGTTCAACATGTGTTGAGTGGGAGAGTTGTGGTCATCATTTGTTGATTGATCATGGGTTTTGCTAGGATTTATGCTCCCCAAAGCCAAGGCTTTAAGCTCACATTTTACTCAAATCTACCACACCCTTACCTAAGCCTAACATTACAAGCTTTGAAGACCTTCCGACCTTTGTGCATAGAGTTGTACTAATATGAAAGTAGTTGTTTATCAATGCAAGTTATGACATGACACATTTCGAGTCGACTACTAGGTTGAGTGCATGTTCTTTTAGATACACGAGTGTTGTGAGTTTGGGAGGGCATTGTTCACATATATGTTGGGAGGAGAGAGAACGGGTACATCTTTTACCCGCCACATAAATGAGTGACGAGTGTGTGAGCACTAGTCTTGAATTCCATTGTGCACTTGTGGTTCGCTTTGCGTGACGATTGTTAGGGAGGATTTGTGATTGGATGGATTTGATTGGTTGACATTGATGCATGCTCGTTGGATTTTACCTTGAATTGTATCCATTGTTTTAATATATGTTTGGGGTGAAGTTGAGTTTTTGTATTCATCGATGATTTCTTTGCTTAGGGACAAGCAAAGATCTAGCTTTGGGGAGTTTGATATGTGTATTTTATATAGAGTTTTTCCTCCCGTCCCTTAGTACTTTTCTGCATCAAATGAGCTCTTAGGAGTCGTTTTTAGTACTAATATGTGTTGTAAGTGTGCCTTGAGTTTCAAGACTGTTTAATGAGAAATTAGCCTTTTTAGGCTCGTTTCGTGATGATATAAGGCCGCTACACGGATCCCGAGTAAGTTCGGGATGATTATGGTCGACCGTTGGGAGCCTAGGATGCCTATGTTCGAGCCCCGAGAGTTAGACTTGGTGCTTTGAGTGAAGGAGGATGCATTTTGCAAATCTCCCTTTAAGTAGAGGGCGGAATGAGAAAACCGGGCAAAGAAGAAGAGCTCTGCGAGTTTCAACGCGTGCCCGATCGGGCGGGCTTCGCCCGATCCGGATCTGGCGGCCATTTCTGGAAGCTGTATAAGGCGTTTCTCATCCGCCCGATCGGGCGGAAGTTAGCCCGATCGACCTAATTGTCGAGCAGAATGCCCGATCTGGCGGTCGTTCGCCCGATCGGGCGACGTCAACCTGATGCGGTTTTTCGCGAGATTATTTCCGGTTTTTTAGTGTTATTTTGGGCAAACTATAAATACTAAGCCCTATTATTTTTAGTGATCATCTTATTCCTTAGTTTTCAAACACTTAGTTTTATTCTCATAGCTTAGTTTATTCGCTCAATTTGCTGCAACACTTAGTTTTTAATTTCAATCAAAAATTCAAGCTTTCATTATTCATTGTTCTTCATTTAGGTATTGATTCTTACTTTGCTTTATTATTTTGTTTTAATCATGTTTTCAATAGTATTAATTGCTTTATTTATTGTTAATATGGGTGAGTAGTCGATTTTCTAGGGTTTTGGGGATCCATGAATTAATATGAAGGGATGATTGAATGTTGTTGATTGTTGGTATTGTGGTTAATTCCTATTGATTGGTTTCATTTACTTTGCAATTAGATTTGTGCAGGTTTAATTGTATTAGTCAAGCAATATCAAGTTAAGATTCGAGAGATGCAATTTGATGTTTAGGCTTGTTTCAATAGGTAGAATTGGAATTAATACGTAGCAAGAGCCCGTTAATTCTAAGTCTATGATTAGTATCGATTCGAGAGAGCATGCTAGTCTAATTAACTGCTTTATTGATTATTATTGATTGTTTATCATCCTGGATTGTCGTTCATTGGTGAATCTATGCCCTAGATCTTTTTATATCTGAATTATCCCTATTTTATTATTGTCGTAGTTTTAATATCAAAACCAACCAAATTCTTGTTCGCAATAGTCTAGACTTTAGTTTTTGTAATAGAAAGAACGATGTTTCCCTGTGGATTCGATCCTGACTTCCCTTGCTATTTAGCTAGTGATTTTAAGTTTATCTTTGATTAGGTGATACGACTTAAGCCTGTCATACATTCAAGCAAGTATAACACCAAATACAATCTTCCTATTAAAATTATCTTGAACTCATAAATGTAAAGCTTTTATTGAAAATTAAGATATTAATCTACCCATATTCTTATCAAATGAATACTCCCTCATTCCCTTAATACTCGCACCGGTTTGACCGGTGCGGAGTTTAAGATATTTGAATTGACTTATTAATTTAATGAGTGGTAGTTGATAGTGGGGTATTTTTTTAATATAGTTAACGGGAAATGTGAAAGAGTTGGGGAGTGGTGAGTGGGGGTGTGAATTTTTAAATGATTTTTTGTAGGGAATAGGGGTGTAGGTGGGGTTAGTAAGTAAGTGTGAGAAATAATATAATATTGGTATAAATTTCCATTTATAGAAGCGGTGCAAGTATTAAGGGGCGGCCCGAAAAGGAAACCGGTGCGAGTATTAAGGGGCGGAGGGAGTATAAAATTAGAGACTTTCAAGTGCTAATTATCACTTTGCAATTCAATGTCCTATAATTTTTCATTTTCTGATTAACGAATATTATTTTTGATTAATTCATACAAATTGTTGCGAAATTAATTCAACATAATTAAAATTATGAGAATTTTTTTTTATTAGGTCATAGAAATCGTTGAAGAAATTAAAACAACATAATTGAAAAAGAACATAATACCTTTTTCGTTGATATAAGCGGTTACAGGCGGTTTTACAGGCGGTGGAGCAGAGGAGAAGAGGAAGGTACGTAGTTACCCCGGTGAGAGATGCGGAGGAGCGAGCTGCAGGAAACCTTTTCCGATGGAGCAGGAAACCTTTTTCGGCGAAGGAACAGATCAAAGATGAAGAAGTATGGCTATGGAGATTCGAAAAACTTTCTCTGATATTTTTTTTTTGAAATTCTAGATCTGTGGTGGGTCGAGAAGATGAGATTGCGAATATTGCGAAAATTCTAGATCAAATTATAGCAACCTCAACAGGTAAAGGTTGCGAATATTCTGAGTTGCAGCATTTAATATGGGCAGAAGTTGTAATTACTTCGTTTAATTACAATTTGTACCGTATGCGCGCGCTGTGAAATCCTATTTTTTAAAAAAAAATTAGCTTTTTCGTAGTGCTTGGTCACTAAAATCGCTGCGAGTAGGTCATTTAAATATTGACCCGCGTTGACCAAAGCTCGGTTGCAACACATATGACTTGCGTGAGTTGCAATTGATGAGTTGCAAATGATGTTTTTTCTACTAGTGCAAGTTCTATTATACAAGTTCAGTGCTTTATTGCTTACTATATTGCTCATTTCACCTTTCAATTTCGCACTTATTATTCATGTAATTTTACTCGCCTAGTCCTTCTAGGCGATGTGGTTTACACCTAGTCCTTTTTCTAGGTGGTGATGTATAATCTTTACTAATTTCGCACTTTATTTTCTATTGTGATGATGACTTACTTGTTTATTTTTTTCAGCACCCAACATGCTAAATCAACAACCTACAAGTTCTAATCACGCTTAACAAAGATAATTTTTGGACAACCGGTTTAGGCCCCTTAAATTTGACTTAAAGCAAAGTGACCACTTTCGAATTAACATTTCAATGTTATAATTATGCATGCTCACCCACCTAAACGTAGTGTCATAATAGGATTATACCCAAAAATGATGCTTGTATTGTATGAACCCTTTTGTTAGGTTATGATACATATGACAAAACATAAATCATGCGGAAAACCTTAATGCCAGGAAACATATTATTTACACATAATCATTTAGCATAATTTAGGTGCATACACTTTGTAGCGTGCCCTCCCTTGCTGCGCCCGAACCGAACAAGAACAAGTCTTTAGGACTCCAAGGGTCGTCCCTCCGTAGATAGTCCACAGCACGTCCGGATCCGCCTTAAGATTGACCAAATAGAATCGCCCTTAAGGTACTATAATTTTCGGCTAATTATGGGCAAGAATGTTTCTGATTTTTCTGCTCAAAAATCACTGTTTTATTGTATGAATACTTGTTGAAAAACTCGTATTTAAATTTATGACCCTAGGCATATACTTATAGAACCTTGGAAAGGATTTCGAATCCTGTTAGAATACTAATTAATTAATTAGAATCCTTTTAGAACTCTAAATAATTAATTTAATCTTTTAGGATTAGGATTTAATCTATGCACGAATTCCGATAGCTTTAGGATTCGTATAGCACACACACACGTAGCGCACGAGCACCACACGCCCATGCGCAAGCCTCGTGGCCCACGCTGAGCGCACAGCGCTGAGGCCCACTGCTCGCAGCCCATCGCTGAGCGCGCGCGCCAAGCCTTGGCTGGGCCTGGCCTTGCGCTGGGCCTGGTCGAGGCCTTGGCGTGTTGTTGGATGCGTGTGGCTTGCTGGGCGACGGCCTGGCTTCGTGCTGGGCCTTCGTCTAGCAAGCCTCGTCCGATGCTAATTCGTACGGTATGCTTTCCGATTAAATTCCCGATTCCGGAATTCATTCCCGACACGAACAATATTTAACATTTCCAATTCCGGAATTAATTTCCGTTTCGAACAAATATTTAAAATTTCTGTTTCCGGAATTATTTTCAGATTATGATAATATTTCCGATTCTGACAATATTTCCGTTTCCGGCAACATTTTCGATTCCGGTAATATTTCCATTTCTGATACTATTTTCCGATACGTACCATGTTTCCATTTCCGGCAACATCTACGACTTGGATAATATTTATATTTCTGATGCGATCCATATTTCCGTTTCCGGCAATATCATCGTTTCCGGAGTATTCATTTCTTGCCTTTGACGATCTCAGCTCCCACTAAACCAAGATCCGTCGATTCCGAATATCCATAGATGGAGTATTTAATGCCATTATATACTTGATCCTTTTACGTACTATTTGTGTGACCCTACGGGTTCAGTCAAGAGTAAGCTGTGGATTAACATCATTAATTCCACTTGAACTGAAGCGGCCTCTAGCTAGGCATTCAGCTCACTTGATCTCACTGAATTATTAACTTGTTAATTAATACTGAACCGCATTTATTAGACTTAACATTAAATGCATACTTGGACCAAGGGCATTATTTCCTTCACCTTTTGCAAAATGTTCTCAAATAAGTGTTTCATTCCCTTACCCGAGTTTCAATCGGTTTCAATTCCAATGCCTTATCCGAGTCAAATTTGGTCTTTCCAAACCGGATCCGAAAACTTGTTTGGTGGAGAATCCATCAAAGTTCAAAATTCCTAAGCCGTATGGGTATTTTACGCACTTTCTATATTTTGATTTTCTATGTTCAAATTCGATTACGTCACTTGTGTGAACTTGGAATTTGGTTCCCCTTACGAGGTGTGATTGCGAAGATCAAGTCAAATCTAGGTGATCACACTCTTGATAAATCGAACATGTTTGAGTCTTTGGTGAGTCTTAAAAAAGGTTCACCAAATGCTCAAAACTTGCATACAATGTATTACAAGCTATACGAAATACGAAAATACCACTAAAAAAACCCCCTACACAAGCACATCCATTGAGTAGCCCTATGGTTGTAAGACCACTTGATGTGGACAAGGACCCTTTCCGTCATCGGGAAATTGATGAAGAAATTCTTGGTCTTGAAGTACCATATATCAATTTGGGCATTGATGTATCATATTAGTCATACAAGACCTGGCATATAATTTTCTGTGAATTTGTTAGCAAGGTTTAGCTCATGTCCAACCTGGAGGCATGGAATAGGATTAAACATGTACTTCGTTACCTACAAGGTACGGAAGATATGAGTTTGTTATTTCCTAATCTATCCCAAGAAGGTTTAGTTGGTTTTGCAGATGCAGGATATTTATTTGATCCTCATAATGGCCGATCACAAACTAGATATCTATTCACATGTGGAGGTACTGCCATTTCTTGGCGTTCTATGAAACAAACTATTGCAGCTACTTCCTCTAACCATTCTGAAATTTTAGCAATTCATGAGGCTAGTCGTGAATGTGTATGGCTAAGGTCTGTGATTAAAGATATAAGAGAAGATTGTGGTTTATCCTCCGAGAAAGAGGCACCAACAGTTTTATATGAGGATAATGCAACATGTATTGCACAACTCAAGGAAGGATACATCGAAGATGATAGAACAAAGCACATCTCACCAAAATTATTTTACACTCATGAACTTCAGAAGAATGGTGACATAAACGTATTGCAGATTCGTTCAAACGAAAATTTGGCTGATTTGTTTACTAAGGCGCTACTGCTACATTTAAAAAGTTAATTCAGCTCATTGGATTGTGTCGTCTCAAAGATCTTCAGTGATGTTATAATTACAGGGAGTAAATGCGCGCTGCAAATTTTTGCCCTTGACCATTGTTTTTTCCCATTGGATTTTCCTGGTAAGGTTTTTAGTGAGGCAACAACATCTCATGCGCATTATAAGACATTGTATTGTTTTGGATAATGGACATCCAAGGGGGAGTATTATAAACTATTATACCCTTACCTACATAATATATATTGAATTAAATAAATTAATTAAAACAAGTTTCTTACTATTTTGATTCAATTTAAAATTGGGAAATTCTCTACGGTAGCCTTATACTTTTGTAAATTCTCATTGGTAAAAAAACTTTTTCCACTTTCTCTAAAATAGCATTAACAATATATATTTTCTCTAATATAACATTATTTCAATATTGTCAACCAAATTAACCTAATTAGTACTAATCATGGTTAAGTATCATTAAAATTTACTAAATAATTGAACATATGTGTACTATAGACCTACAGTCCCCCCTCCCAAACTACTTCTCTGATAATTCATTAGCGTTGTTTTCCTTCTCCTCCCAAGTCCTACGTCCCAAAGAGAAGGTCTTTCATTGCCCGCTGCAGCACGCCCTGTCGACCGAGGGTCTACTTCGTCGCTTTTCCTACATCACCTCCTCAATTTCCCCCACTTCAGGTTTTCAAAGTTTCATTTTTGTTAAATTGTGTTATGTACGAATATTTAGGGGGTGGGTTGCATTATAATTATATATTATGAATGATGTATTGTTATGATCGAATTATTTAAGATTGAGAATTGTGTTCCATAAAAAAAAAAGGTTGAGAATTGTGAAATATGGTTAACAAAAGTGTCGGGTTAATTAAGGGAGGGGGGAATTAATTTGGTTGAATTATGTATTGTCATGAATCATTTAAGGGTGAGAATCATGAATCTTAAAATTATTAAAGCCATCATATGAACGCATAAGAGGTAAAAACTAGTAAAATAGAAAAAGCAATGCCTTGAAAGCAGTAATTAGTTTGGAAAAGAGGTGGGTATTCTGATTTTGGATTGAATTATGCATTATATATGTATGGTTACTGAATTATGCCGGTCGAGTTGATAATACTCATTTTATTTGTATAATTGCAGGATGGGTGATAATATTCTGTTCAAGTTTATGTTTAGAATCGGTGATGTTGATGTAGGTGTGGAGGATATTGATAAGGCCACGTTGACTGACTTGATAATCGATT
Source organism: Spinacia oleracea (assembly GCF_020520425.1). Taxonomy (NCBI): domain Eukaryota; kingdom Viridiplantae; phylum Streptophyta; class Magnoliopsida; order Caryophyllales; family Amaranthaceae; genus Spinacia; species Spinacia oleracea. The sequence goes on from NC_079488.1 coordinate 42,181,359, forward strand.
ATTGCGATAATGCGGTCAAGCAGAAAATTGAGATTCCTAAATTTCCTAGCTTTACATACATCTATAAGATGCAACACATGCCTCTGGACACTGACAATGAACTAATGGAGATGTTTAGTAATTTGAAAGGTAAGGATGTGATCAACATATGGGTGAGTGATGAAGATAATCCATCTCATATTTTTAAAGTTGCTAAAAGTTTAAGGACAACTATAACTGCAAAAGAGCTTATGATGGATCATGGGGGTAACATTGGGATTGAGAGAAATGCTGGTTCTTTTGTAGTTAGTCCTCGAAAATTAACACCTAGGAGAAGCACAAGGTTGCAAGAGGAGGACGAGGTCATTCCAAACTTTAACTTTGGGCAAAATAATGAACCGTACAACGCAAATGCGGTTGATTGGGAGGCAATGGATGTTTTGAATAGATTCCATGAGTCAGATTTTCCATTATCTCCAAAGAAAAGCAGAGGTAGAGGCAAGACTAGAGGGGGAGGGAGAAGTAGAGGCAGAGGTGGAGGTGGAGGGAGACGGGGAGGAAAGGGATCGAGAGGCAAAGGTCCAACTGGAGGGTTTGAGTATTGGTTGAGTCTTGAAAATGAAACAATTAAACATTGCAACTGACCCTAGTGTTGAACATGAACCTTTTGTTGAAGCTGATCAGTCAAATGAACCAGAAATTGGAGTTAGGGTTGTAAGAAGAAGTCCAAGGAAACATAAAAAAAATATGTTATTCAACCTGAACTTGCTATTGAACCTCAACAAAGTGAACCTCAACATGAAGATTTTATAGAACCAAACCTAGGCTTGAGTAGAGGATCATCCTTATCTTCAAAAGCTTTTATTCGTAGGAAGAAGATACCAAAAAAAACAGCTAGAAGGAAAGGTTTGCTTGTTAATAACAGTTTTGTTTCTGAAGGTGGAAATGAGCAATTGAACAGAAGTGTTGCTTTTAGTGCTGATATTGATGATAACGAACTCTCAATTCAGAATCAGGGTTTTGGTGATGATGAAGATGACTTGGAATTCAATGTTAATGACAGTGACACCGAAGGTTCAAATTCTGATGGTGAAGTGGCGGTGGTTGATGAAGATAATGTGGGGTTAGGTGGTGATTATGGGATGGTTGTAGTGGATAATTATGATCCATATGCAGATAATGTATGGGTAGATGATGCCATAGATGATGATGGAGATGGGAATTATTTTGCAAAGTTGTATAGAAATGGGGAAATGTATGAAGACCAAGAAGATGGGAACATTGAATTGAAACCTTGGCAGCTTTTTTGTGACAAAAGTCATTTGAGAGACGTTGTTAGAGATTATTGTATCCAACGTGGGTTCTCGGTAGTGGTTGACAGAGCTAGTAATTCCATTTACACTGTCTATTGTTCAGCTGAGGGGTGTGAGTGGAGGCTACATGCTTCGAGATTAGCAGATGGTTTCACTTGGGCTATAAAGTCAATCACGAATCCTCAACATACTTGCCTAGGTTTGGAGATCAGAAACCCAATGGTCACAACAAAATGGGCTAGCAGAGTGTTGTTGGAAGACATTAGGGCAAACAATGATATTTCTACAAAGTCATTGAACTTGTTGTTATGGAACAAATTTAAGGTTCGCATGGCTACAAGTACGCTGTACAGAGTAAGAGCAAAAGCACTGATTGACATACATGGTGGTTTTGATGAATCATACGCTCATTTTCCTGGTTATTGTGAGATGATTAGGAAAACTAACCCTGAATTAGATGCTTCTTGTGTGTGGAATCCTACTAATCATGTTGAAAGACCATTGGCTTTTGTCACAATATTTATTTCATTTAAGGCGTGTGTGGATGGACTAAGGCGAGGTGTTAGAGGTTTTGTTGGTGTTGATGGAGCTCATTTGAAAGGGAATTACGGGGGTGTACTATTATCTGCAGTTGCATTGGATGGGAACGATGAGTTATTCCCATTCGCATGGGGAATAGTGTCAAATGAAGATGCAGACACTTGGTGCTTTTTTGTGCATCATTTGAGAGATTTGTTGAGATCAACTGGAAGAGGAGATGAGTGGTGTATTATATCAGATAGGCAGAAGGTTAGTTTGTTGTATTTCATTTCATTCCATTCAATTGTATTTTATGTTTTTTAATTTCATTTGCATTTTTAATGTTTGTAATTTGCGATGGTATATGAGCAGGGTATTGACGTGGCACTTAACAAGTTGTGGCCAAAAGTGGATAGGAGATATTGCACTAAACATTTGGCTGGAAATTGGAAGAAAGCATTTCCTGGTCCACTCATGCTTTCTCTATTTTGGAAAGCGACCGGGGCATACTCAACTTTCACATTCAGAAAAGCCATGGAATAAATAGATAAGGTGGGAAAGGGAGGAAGGTTGTGGTTGGCGAAACTTGGTAATCAGTCTAGATGGAGTAAGCATAAGTTCAATGTTGCTACGAAGTGTGATTCAAACACATCAAATTTTGTTGAGAGTTTTAATGCAACGCTTGGTATTGACAGATGTAGACCTGTGCTTACACTTTTAGAAGGTAATTTCACACGTCTTTGAACTGTTATAATATTGTATAGTATGTGTTAGTTTATGAATTGCGTTAATTTGTTAAATTGTTTGTTTTAGGTATTAGGAAGAATACTATGGTGAGATTAGCTACTAGAAGACAAAAGTGTGAAGAGTGGACAAGGAATGACTTATGTCAAAATTGTGCAAAGGGTTCAAAAGCTTTTTCATGATTCTAAGACTTGTCATTCATTTCATTGTTCTGAAGGTGAATTTGAGATATTTGAAGGTAAATCTTACCTACCTGTAAGCTTGAATAATCAAACTTGTATTTGTGGACAATGGCAAATTTCTGGAATTCCATGTAGGCATGGGATGAGGGCCATATTAGATGCACAACTTAACCCTCATGCTTTCGTTGATGAGTGGTATTCTGTCCAAAGATACAAGTTAGCATACTCTAGTGGCATAAAATCTATACCAGAGTTTGAGCAATGGCCTGATATGAATGTGCCAAAGATATTACCACCCGAGATGAAAAAAGGAATTGGAAGGCCATGTAGCAATATAAAAAGAGATGATACTGAGGAAAAGAAGGGGGAGAGAGCAAAAATTGTAATGTGCAGCAAAGTGTCGAGATTTTGGGCACAATGCAAAGACTTGCAAGGGTGGGGCTACTACAAAACAAAAGTGGGGGAAAGGGAAAAGTAAGAAGACTATAGCTCAAGGTGTATCTTCTCCACCTCATGATTTCATCAATGAAGCATCAACATCTCAGCAAGGCAGGGCTACCACACAGAGCACTAAACAGTTACTCTCTCAATCTGTTAGAACAACTAGACAGACGACTATGCAATATGCATCTCAGCCTGCACCTGGAAAATTAACAAGATCGGGCTCTGCCTTTATGTTTGCATCTCAACCAAGACATTTCTAAATTGGTTTGATAAGCTAGGTGGTTTTCAGTTTAAAACGGCCGGGTTTTTTTATAGTTTGAACAATGTTAGATTTGTTTGTGTGTGAAGTTCTTTTTGATGACCATATCACATTCAATTCTGTTGTTTTCCCTCTATATGATTTTGTGGCTGAATAACCTTATGTTGTATTTGTTTAAAATTACATTCAACTGATTTTTGAGTCAGTAGATGTACATGTTGACCTTTTGCTTGCAGGTTGCTGCATACAATGGTAGTCATGGATTATATGTTTCTGGAATGTCATGGAGAATGTCAGTATAAGGTACATAATGTACCATCACTGAACAACCCTTATTATTATATACTCAAGTGCATGCTTCAGAATTCTGCCAGATCTTACTGTCAGCAAACTGTTCATTACACGCACTGATCTGCATCGAACTGTTTATACACAAGCGAAAGTGAAGGTGCTTTATTTAGTCTTTATTGTTATGTTGTCTAGCCTAGCTTTTAGTATGATGTTGCTGAAGCGTAGAAAGTTGCATTAGTATTTGATAGTAGACATGTTGATGAGCCACGTACTGCTAGTTTTGACCATCTTTTATTTGTTCATGTTAGTAGAATTCTGATTGTGCAGTAGTAAGTAGTCCATTTCCGTTATTTAGTTGCATTCTTTTTCGACTGTAGTCCATTGCATAATTTAGTGGCGTTCCTTTTCGATTGGTATATTATCAGTCAAATGACCCTTTTTCGATTGGTATATTATCAGTATAATATGCTTGGAGATGTATACTTTGATCATTTTCTTGGAAATAATCCTTCAGAAGACCTCCCTGATCAATGCAATAATTCTGACAAGTTCACCACAAAATCTATATTCTTTTCATTCATCCACTGATCAATATATACACAAAGGCATCAATGACATTGTTACAAGGCTGCCATATTTCCATCCAAATAATAAAGCATATATTTAATCGATTAATTACACAAACAACGTAATTAAGCTAAAGTAACAGTCTAAAACGACTGAGTTGCTGCCCATCTCCTGAATTCTACAACTTCAGACTGAGTTGTTGCCCATCTCCTCAATTCTAAAGCTGTAATATTACATGTCGTATAAATGATCTTCTTCCTGCTTTTCTTATTGAATGAAATTCAGGGGTGGGAACATAATCCTATTGTAGCCCAACAACCCCTTGCTGCATTCTCTGGTATTACTGATGCTTCTATGCAACTTGTGAGCCACACCATAATCATCTGTTGGAGCCGTAAATTTTGTGGTGTTCTGCAACAGGTACGTCCTTAACAACATTCTGTGTTGTAAGTATCAGCTTAATTGTCGCATAACCTGAAATCTGATATTGTACCCAAAGAATATTCAAGTTAAATTAATTACTGTCTGATCGTGATTCATAATCCAAATTTTGTGACAAATACAAATCATTCAACCATGGATTCATTTTATAATCTACCAGCAACATGATACCAATATGTTAATGAGACAAAACTTACAAGTATCTGCCCCCACAACTGAAGTATTGGAGTCAACTAAGAACCTGTTCCTAATAACACATTCCCAATGCCACAAAGAAAAACAATTAGAACAATATACCCATTGGCAGTACCTAGTCGCACAAGAGTAAAAGATGGCATACGACTGGAAGTAAGCACAAAACCCAATTGAGCAAAGTATTAATTCTGAACAAATATAATACAAATCATTCAACTACATAGAGTAATAAAGCAATCAATAAGTTCCTGCAAATCAACCTAAAACTCATCCAATTGAATCAATTTAACGATCAACACAAAGAATTGACCGACTGAAAGTAGCAGAACTTAGGCCGGGGAATTTGGGCGAAAATAAGTGAAATGATAATCTCCACAGAAAATGAATCAATCAACAATATCCCGCAAAAATGAGCTTGAACAAACATGATTTAACTTCATCTAACGCAAATTTAAGGTTTAATTTTTCGTAAAAATCAATTAGGGGCCGGGCCTCAGATTTTGATAAAAAAAATTCGAGATGAAAATAGAACTCAATACAAAAATTGTATTTGGAAATAATAGATGAAAGGAGATTAGAAGAAGAAGAAGAAACCTGTGAAAATAATCGATGAATGGACCACATCTTTTTTGTTTGAACGAAAAGGAGAACTCGGAAGAAGAAAAAGTCCAAGGAAGGAGATGGAAGGGATGAGAGGAAAAGACGAAGAGCATAAGGGGAAAATAAGAGGTTGTTGGGTTTTTCCCAGAATTTTTTTTTGGGTGACGAGTTAACCATGATTAGTACTAGTTAGGTTAATTTGGTTGACAATATTGAAATAATGTTATATTAGAGAAAATATATATTGTTAATCCTATTTTAGAGAAAGTGGAAAAAGTTTTGTTACCAATGAGAATTTACAAAAGTATAATGCTACCGTAGAGAATTTCCCTTTAAAAGTTATACTTCCCCCGTTCTGTAAATATCACACCATTTGTTTTTTACACTATTCATACTACGACTTTGACATTTTTTTTGTTATTCATACGTAAAGAAATTTTAGTCATGTGGAATCATGTTAGATCCGTACCGATATATTTTCTAAATATTTTTTTTTAATTTTTTACTTGCACGCGATTTGAGATATTAAGAGTCAGTAATCATTAGAAGAGTAAAAGTCAACCATGGTGCGATATTTCCGGAATTGAGGAAGTATATGGAATTAAAGTCACTTAGGCCCTGTTCTTCTGCACGTTGTTTGGCTGAACTGAACTGAATTGAATGGAGCTGAATTGAACTGAACTGAACTGAACTGAAATGAGCTGAGCTGAACGAACTAAACTGAACTGATTTTAACTGAACTGAATTAAACTGAAAAGAACTTACAATAAAGTCCAAAAAAAACAAGACTTTAATCATCAATATACTCTGCTTTGGACTTTTGCTACTTCTCGGAACTTTCGGGTTGGTGTAACAAAACCCACCACATAATATCCGTTATATCCCCAAAGTCATTGTTTGGGTCGGTGGGCAAAACCCAGTACCACAACCAAATTGCGGCACCGTCGACCACAGCCTACACTCCTACCGTCGACTACTGCAACGGTTGCAGCCTTGCTCGACAACCCAAAATCTCTACTGTTTAGAGGGTTACAAGTTCATCCTTTGTGTATTTACCCGTTTTCGTTGTTGAGTAAAAAAGTGGGTGTTTTTTACTGTGAATCTAGTAGCCTACATTCCCAAAGTATAACAACACAAAATCATCCAAAGACGTAATCAAAAGTTGTAAGTCGAAATCAAGGCACAACACTTGAGAAATTGTTGAAAGACTATGAAGCAGTCATTGGTATAGAAACCCATGTATAGCTTTCCACTATCACTAAGGCCTTATGTGGATGTGCCTACAATTATGGTTCGGAACCAAACACCAATATTTTCCCTGTTTGCATGGGTTTACCTGGTGCGTTGCCGGTTATGAACTCCAAGGTTATTGAGTGCGCTGTGAAACTTGGCCTTGCGCTTAATTGTAACCTGTCCTTAAACTCAAAGTTCGACAGGAAGCAGTATTTTTACCCTGATTTACCTAAGGGCTACCAGATCTCTCAGTTCGACGTTCCTATAGCGACTAGTGGGTATGTTGACTTGGATCTCCCACTCGAGTATGGTGTTGGGCATAGGAAATTTGGGATAACTCGAGTCCATATGGAAGAGGATGCCGGGAAACTAATCCATATAGACGGTGGAAGTCATTCTCAGGTACATGCTTCATCATTTTTGGCACTTTCACGTTTATTAGTTTGTTACAAGATCTTTTTTTAAAATTTTATTATTATAATCATTTTCATGTATTAAAGTGGTAATAGAAATTCCATGGTATGATTAGATGCTTCCTTTTTTGGTAATAATTTATACACTTTCTGGCAACCTATTTTACTTCAAAACCCTGGTTGACCGGGTGTGTCAGGTGTTGACACGACATGAAGGTGCCTGAGCCGTGTCAAAATCAGATCCCAAATCAAGTGTCGGGATCAGTGTATAAAAAAGTGCAAAGCGCACTAAAGCCTAAGCCTAAGCGCAAAGCGCAAGGCGCACGCTTCATCAAAGTGAAGTGCACTTTGTAAGAATTAAATGTTTTTTTTTTACTATTATGCGTATATATCTTACTAAAGTAACCACAAAAATATATTAACATTAGATTTGTTTCCAAAATATATTAATCTTTGTTTTAACAAAAATAAAGCATATAGCATAGTGTTTATCAAGAAGCTAGGGGCTGTGACTATTGTATTCTTCTTTTCTTCTTTTTCCTTTTCTTTTGGACTCTTTGGCCTACTTTCTATCGTTAAAGATTAATAGAGCGCGCGTGGTCCAAAATACAATAATAACATATAAAAAAAAGCTTTCAACGTAAAGTAATAAAAAAAAAGGAATTTCTAGGAAGCGCCAAAAAGCGCGCTTTTTGCTCATGCGCTTCGGCACGTTTAATCATAAACTCTTTGCTCATACCTAATGAAAATCTTTGCCCTAGAACTTTGCGCTTCAACGCGCTTTTTTGAACACTGATAGAAATCGGGATCGGAGAAGAAGAGAATCAAAAAGTTCAGTTTTCGGTATTCAAGATGAAGATGAAGCATCATTGGTGAATAATTAAATTAGTCTTACCGGATGTTACCCGTAAGAGTGAAGATAGGGAGAGTGAAATGGAAAAGGTAGAGGGGAGTAAAGTAAAATAAAAACTGAAAAGTTAGGTTAACTTAGTGCCCTCCTATTCTTTTTCTTTTCCATTTTTATAGGCCTTTTTAACCAAATTTGTAAAAAAAAGTGGATGTTAAGCGACAAATTGGTTAAAAAAAAGTGTCTCAGACGACAATTTGGTAAATTTAAATCACAACGGCGACGAATAAGTCACAAAACTGGTCGGAATTTAGAAAAACCTAATCGCGTGACTCACACGCTCCTAATATTGTTTTCTCCATTTTCCTGCAATTTAATTTTATGATTAATGCTTTTGTAAAAAAAAAGGAATCGTAAGTAATTTCTCCCCTTCTCCTTCTCTTTCATTTTCTCTATCTTCCATTTTTGTGCTTACCCACCATTGCTGAAGAATTACTGAGTCAACTCAACAAAAATAAGGGAAAAGCAGCATTAACACAAGGATTTTGTGTGATAAAGGTGAATTTCAGAGTTAATTTTTTGTTTTTGTCTTTTCAGATGCCAAATTAGTAATGGTGGTTGATGTTTGAATGACTGTTTGGTTATGAAAATGGGTCGCTTGTAATCGAAAATTAGGATTTAAGATTTTGAATACTTGATTGTAAAAATTGGGGTTAAAAAAATTACGCTTGTCTGATTCCAACTCCATTAAATCATCTTTCATCAAGCAAAATAATTGACTTCCAACATGACAAACATGAGTCTCAATCATCAAACAACTCCTACCCAAATGGGGAAATTAAAAATACAAAAATAATTTGCATCAAAGATTTTTAACTTTTCCACATTTCATGAACCTTATTCCAGCATTATCATATGTGAAAGAAGTTAGGATGGAAGCTTTAAACCTGAAACCCTGATCTTGTCGATGGTAGGAAAATGGAGGAGGAGAAGAAGAATAGGGAAGGAATATAAAAATGAATTTAGTAGTTTAGAACATTAATCATAAAATTAAATTGCAGAAAAATGAAGAAAAAAAATCGGAAAAAAACAATATTAGGAGCGTGTGAGTCAAGCGATTAGGTTTTCTAAATTCCGACTGGTTTTGTGACTTATTCGTCGCCGTTGTGATTTAAATTTACCAAATTGTCGCCTGAAACACTTTTTTTTATCAATTTGTCGCTTTACGTCCACTTTTTTTTACCAATTTGGTTAAAAGGCCCATTTTTATATATTAAAAAAAATATGGGGTTGCTCCTTTGACCGTGTCTCTGCAAAATTTTAGGATTGGAGTGTCGTATCCTGCGACACCGATGTTCGACACGAAACTTAAATCCGTCTCTAAGCAACATTTCCTGTTGTAAAATCATTTAATCAATTTGTCTTAACGCGTTGAATGAGGATTGATAGCTCGGGGGGGGGGGGGGGGGGGGGAGGGGGGTTATGATGATTTAAAAAATTGTTTTTGTCTTCTCTTTCCCAGGGAGCGGAGGGGTTGGGAAGTTCATGTCTTAGTTTTAAAAAGCGTAAAGCGCACCGAAACGCAAAAGGGTCTTGGAGCTTAAGCGCAAAGTGAAAGCGCACGCTTTTCGTAGGTGAAGCGCACCTTAAGTGCAAAAAACCTTTAAAATCATTTCTAGAACATATTTTGTACATAAACAAACATGATATTATAAATGCATAAATTAACAAAGGAATCATAATTCTTTACTAGACACCAAACCGGATTACGTCTACGACCAATTAATCAAAGAGTCTAAAACCTCCTACCAAATGTTAGCTTCATTCGTAGATCCCCTCCTTTTGTTACTTTACCACAAAAGTCAAAACGCCAATTGGTCTTATTAGTAGGTTTCGGTTTACCATACTTTCTTGCTGGATCTACGGTATTTAAGGAAGGTGTGCTTGAGACCCCTCGTTGGTAGCCTCCTTAAATTAAAAAGCAGAAATTAGTAACCAATACAAAAAAAAACAGAGGGGAAAAAAGAGCTATCGTCTGCCTACCGATTGGTTTAAAAAAAAGCAGAGAGAAAAAGTATAAAAAAAAATGAATTAAAAAATGAATAAAAAAGCAGAATAAAAAATTGTAAAAAAATGAATAAAAAACAGAGAAAAAAGTGTAAAAAATGAATAAAAAATAATTTGAAACAGAATTGAAAAAAAAGAGCTACTGTTTGCCTACTGATTGGTTTAAAAAAAAGCAGAGAGAAAAAGTATAAAAAAAATGAATAAAAAACTAAATAAAAAGGCAGAAACCCAATAACCCATAACCCCTCTTTTTCGATTTTTCATTCTTCTTCTCTCTCTGTTTTTTCGATTTCTCATCTTCACTGATCTTCTCCCTCTGCTTTTTTTTCGATTTCTCATCTCTGACCTTCTCTTTACTTTGTTTTTGCGCGTTTATTTTTTTTATTTTTTTTTGCACACTCTTTTTGTGCGTTTCTAGAAGAAGAAAAACAAGGGGTTGTGTGTTTCTGGATCTTTGGCTTGGTGGCTGGAGAAATCCGGCAGCAGCAAGTTGGCTGCTCAAAAATCTCAGCTAGGGTTTCTCCAAACCCCCCAAATTCACAGTTAGGGTTTTCTCTCTCCTAAACTAACTATTCTACCTGTTAAACACAACAAAAACCCATTTAAAATGGGTCATGTGGTACTCACATGTTAATTTATTTAATTCAACATTGCTGACTTTCTTCCCCTGCGCCCAGTACACAAGAAGCGTGCGCTTCTAACAGAAGCGCACTTCCACAAAAAGCGCACAAGGCGCACGCACCCTGTACCTCGCTACACTATTATTATCGGGCGCGATCCAGCTGTGCTCCCCGTCGCCCCGTGATTTAGCGCGCTTTTTAAAACTAAGGTTCATGTCAAATTAGTTTGGAACATATAGATTCTCATTCCCCACTGTTTCCCACTATAGCTATACTAGTATAGATTTCACTTTTTACTAATACCTTAAGGGGGCGTTTGGTTCAGGGTACTCAGGAAATGAACTAACATGATTATCTTATTGTTGTTTGTTGGGCCTAATTTGTCATTCCATTTACCCTTTTTCCTTTTTCATTTCACCCCAAAGTCTTATTGTTGATTCCCCACACCCCCTAGCTATTTCCATTCTCTTTTCTATAACCCTCCCTAAAATGTTGACCAACCTCATACCATCAACTTACCCACCACCACCACCTGAACTACATGACCCCCAACGTATGTCGCATACTTCTCCACACTTAGGGACCAGACCACCCAGCTCAAAACCACTGACTCACCATCACTCCCACCCCAAGGTCATCGGAAACCACCATCACCCCAAACCACGTGTTGACACCTGAAACGTCTCTCAATTCCAGGGGTCCTGCTCCTCTAAGCGGGGATAGTTCAAAAGAATAAAGAGAGAGATGGGTGAAATCCATCTTTATGTACGATAACTAGGAGGGTTTCTAAACCTCAAGTGACTTGTGTCCACATGGACACAAGTGATCCAAATACAATCATCTTGAATACCAAGACATAATATGTCAGTACCAAAATGCAAAATTGCTTAAAAATACCACCAATATAAGTCATATGTGTTATTATTGGTATTCACATAATTTGTATTGGTACTAACATATTCTGTATTGGTACTCCAAATTCTGTATTGGTACTCACTTGTGTCCAATATGGACACAAGTCACTTGTGACAAAGACTTCCTCGATAACTAGAATGTTCAAAAATAGAAATTCAAACTTAAATGCTATTCCCTCTCAGCTTCAAAAGGGCCACAAATCAGGCAAGGCCAACTACACAAGAAAAAATGTTGCAGCTTCCTATTCAATAAAAAACCCGTAAAACACCAAAATGCACCACGCAAACCACCGTAACCCACCCAAAAGTTCCACAACCACCCGAAACATACACCCACCACTTCTAAAATCCACCAACAATCATTAATCATGGCTTTAAATGATCAAATTCGACCATGAACACTCCAGATGTAGAGTTTTTATGGTTGAATTTGACCATGAAACCTCAAAAGCTAGAGTTTTTGTGGTCGAATTTGACCTTTAAAACATTAAATTTGACTTTTTTATAAAGTTTGTGAGATAATAAGAGGAGAAAGAGAAAGAGGTCGACGGAATAGGGAATGAAGGAGCTGGCGGCGTTAATGAACTAGGGGAGGCAGTGTCCATGGGGAGGAGAGGCGACGACGTCTATGGGGAGGGAGCGGCGAAGGCGTCTAAAGCTCCATTGTTCAATAAGGATTGGTCAAGTACAATCTAAAACTAAAATAAGTTTAGATAACTTTTAATAAGTTTAGATAAGTTCAGTTAAGTATAAGATAAAATAAGTTAGAAAAAATAAGTGAAAATCAGTTGAATAGAACCCACCCTAAGAGGAGGGGGAATGTGGTGGAGCAGTGCGAGAAGGAAGAGAGGTGAAATGCCTAAATAACACCCAAAAAACACCTCATGTCAAAGAGTTTTATTTTCCATTCCTCCTTTTACCCTTTCTCCTGTTCATCCCCTTTACCTTTGTGTGAACCAAACGACCCCTAAAGCATTTCTTCCTTTTAAATATAAGGAACGGAAAATATTTAAATCTTTGAAAAAATTGTTCAATTTTTGTCATTGCCTCTTTAAAAAGATGTGTTTATTGTCTCAATGGCATTCATTAGAACAAATGACATCACTATGGGGAATGCCAAAATTATACGATCTTTATGGGACGTGGAAATTATTGACAAGTACGTGATTGTTAAAATTCTAGCTCATGTCATGGACATATAATCTTTTTGAGGTTTTTTGTTTAAAATATGTGATACGAAAAGTTGAGGCCAGATTGTAACTCACTTGTAGTGCATGAGTCATTTAGCACTTTTTTTCTCTATAGATTGCTGGGTTAATATGCTACTTGCCACTGCAGGTCGATTTAAATAGGGCTGGTGTACCTTTACTTGAGATTGTCTCTGACCCTGATATGAGAAGTGGCTTAGAAGCTGCAGAATATGGTGCAGAAATGCAGAGATTGGTTAGGTACTTGGGTGTGAGCAATGGTAATATGCAAGAAGGTTCACTACGTTGTGATGTTAATATATCAGTCCGTCCAAGAGGGCAAGTTGAGTTTGGTACAAAGGTAAGCATATTGGATTTGATTCTCACATACTATTTGAGGTTCTTTAGTTCCCGATGCTATGTATATGTTCTTTTGAATTTAATCATATAAACTGAAAGTATGCACATCATCAAGTTGGGCCCAGGGTTTTGTTCGTCGAAGTGCAAAACGTCAAATCAGACCCGTTGACCAATGACCAAATATGCGGTCACAAAGGATCCAGGAAGAGATTGAGAGTTAGTTTAGCTAATTGGATAGATTATGAACTTGATTATTAGTTGCACAAGAAAAATATAATAGAGATTTTTTTGGCAATAATTACGTAGTATTTGTGAAAATTTTCTTGGACTGTTTACTGAAACAATAATACTAGATTTTTTGTTAATATTTGAAACATCTTTACTCAAATGTTTGGCCAATAAACAATGGTTTTCTTTATCAATTTGTAGTTGGTATTGATCATTAAGTTATAATTAGACCAAGTGTTTTACATTCCATGAGGATATGTTCTACTTACATGGAACATTCCATATCCCAGGCAACATTAGATAGGCCTATATTGAAATACTAACAACTGTATGCATTATGACTGTTGATTTAAATGGACATGAAGATATTCAATGGGTAGGGATTGGAATTGATGGAGTAATGATGAAATGAAATATATTTTGGGACCTTATTGCAGATGGGACAATGATAGAGTGACCCTAAGGGTTGGTAACCCTTTCAATATTGATTTTTGATTGGTTACAAATGCATTGAAACTTTACATACAACACTCTCTCTCTTCAATTAATTATGCTTATATATCATTTTATGTTATATGTATCTTAGGGGTTGCCAACCCTTAGGGTCAACCAAACATTTTCCTTGCAGATGGCCTCTTGACAGACTTGATTCTGACATCTGATGAACCAGATTTTGCATTGAAACACTCGATCATTTATAGTTACATCTTTGCATAAGTTGATTTTAGTGTTGGAATGTGTATGAGGTATTCACAAAATTATACTTCCTCTGTTTCTTAATACATGCAATATAGACTTTTACGTTTTTCAATGCACAACTTTGATAATTTAAAATTTTATTTTTTACAAAATGTACATTTAGAATAATCTTACAACTACATAATGACATTAACTTTAAAAATATATCAGTATAAAATTTTAGTCGAAGTTAATTTATGAATAGAGTAAAATGTCAAAATATTGCATGTATTAAGAAGAAATGGGGAAAGTACATACTTTCTGATCCTGTGGCATATTGCTTGACAGATATGATACTGATTAATGTATAAAAAGGCTCAAGGCTATATGGAGTTCCCAACGCCATAGGTGCGCCTCAATGAAGTTAGGCGCCCCTAATAAAGGGTGTGCATCTCGAGGGGTGTGCCTTTTTGCGCCTCAAGGTGCGCCTTATCAAAATTGCCTCGCCCAGACCATTAAAGGCGCTGGCTCCAAACGCCTTGCTCCCCGCCTCAACGCCTAAGGCACGCCTTTTTATACACTGATACCGATACCTGTTTAACCTCACTTGACATTGTAATTCTTGTTCGAACTTGTGACAAGTAGATTTTTATGATTATTTGGATTGGAGTTTATAAAATTTCTAACCTACACAGACTTTAAAAAAAAATCTTTTAAAGCTGCATATTTCTACATTTTAAAAGACGGCCATTTGGATGACTTGTTTGAAGCTGTTAAGGATTCTATTTCAAGTTTGTTCACCATCAATGTCTGTGCAAGAAACTGACCTATGGAAGGGTATTATGGGGAATGGTTTATATTTATGTAAGGAATAGCTTGAAGAGGAGGGCAAGAGATTAGTTTGAGGGAATAGAAGGAAAAGGGAATGAAACTGTCTATATATAGAGCAGAGTAGGAGATTAGTGAAACCGAAAAATCATGATGAATATTATGAAGAGTTTCCTTTGGTTTTATTTAGCATTTGGGTGAAAACCTCTCGGATGCTTGTACTTAAAACCTCTTCGATAATTGCTATATCCCAGTTTACATTCACATTTTGTCTTCTCTTATTTCTGTGTCCCAGCATAACTTTACCTTCTATTTTTCAGATTACACTTTGCTAAGAAATCAGTTCCTAGCAGTCTCTATCAAATATTTCTGGACATAGATGGATTTTAGATGATTTCGGATGGGAAAGCCTTGTTTGTGGTTGAAAACCGTTTTTTTGGAAAATGTAAAGGGACTACACTTGTTGAACTAACAACTTTTTTTCTGTGCCGCAAGAAACTTTGATGTTTTCGTTTTGCTTTTTGATGTGCCTAGTTGTAAAAAAAAATGGGTCAAAATATGCTACTTTGTATAAACTGTATTCTGAATATATTTTCCCATTCCATTATTAGTAAGATTATTACATTCCTAACCTCCTAGGCTTTCAGTGAAGAGCGTGTTCTATAAAGCATACACTGAATTCTTGTTCGAATTTTTCTGGCAGGTTGAAATAAAAAATTTGAACTCATTTTCAGCAATAAGTAGGGCCATTGATTATGAGATCACAACAAGTGCAACTGCATAACCAAGGCCTAGCTTACCAAATTGTACAAGAGACTCGTCTTTGGGAGGAGGGTGCTCAGGTTATTGCCGCACTTTGCGCCCTTTTGGTTATGACATTGAAGTTAGAATCTAATTCTCCTGTGTCCTTTATCTTATTTATTTCTGTATATGTATCATTGTTAGAAAACAGTAACTATGAGAAAGAAGGAACGGCTTGCTGATTATCGGTATTTCCCAGAGCCTGACCTTCCAGAAGTGACTTTGACAAAGGAATATATTGAGGACATTCGTGATTCTTTGCCAGAAATTCCAGAGTTGAAGAGACGGTGGTATGAACAAATGGGATTAAGCATGCATGATGTGATTTTTCTTGCCAATGATGTAAAAGTAAGTACTCTAACCCATTAATTTTCAGGGTTGAGCTATTTGTCATTACTGTTGTAAGTTTTAGTAATGATTTACACATCATTCTAGCTACATCCTGCATTTACTCGTTTATGATCACTCAAAATGCTAATATATCAACATTGAGTTCAGTTAAAGTTGGAGTTTCTATACGATCACTTGCCAGCAAACTACAACCTCTAAAGCAAGCAATTCTTGTATCAAAATTTTCAATTTTCTTTTTAGAAGTGGGAATACAGAAGTTTGTGAAAGAAAGAAAAGCGGTCGCTATAACCATGAGCAACCCAAGTGCCTGAAAGATGTAGTCTACAGGCTCGAAGACCATTTTTATTGGTGGTAATCTGTTGGTAAATATTTTTAATTGAATTATTGCATGTTCTAGAATTACCACTTTCTTTCTGTCGAGCATTGATGATATATTTTGAGTATGCAAACTCTCTTTCTCACTTCCAATCAAAAAGTGAAAAAATAACTAAAGAAAACACAAAAATTTGATTCTAAAAAAAAAAAACCTTTTGCTGGTCTTCTTCAAAAGGGTTGAGATTTCATTTAACTAAGAATAACACAAACTTAAGTATTAATCTATTTTTAAAGGGCTCGTTTCAAATGCGACTTGCTAGCACAGGTTAATGGATGACGTGGCA
Source organism: Spinacia oleracea (assembly GCF_020520425.1). Taxonomy (NCBI): domain Eukaryota; kingdom Viridiplantae; phylum Streptophyta; class Magnoliopsida; order Caryophyllales; family Amaranthaceae; genus Spinacia; species Spinacia oleracea. The sequence goes on from NC_079488.1 coordinate 42,198,079, forward strand.
TTATGACCATTTTAAATTTGTAACTCAGCCAATTTCTTTTATTTGTTTGTTTTCTTTTCATCTCACCTAATAAAAAGGCCCCCTTCTTTTTCCTCCCTCCATTTTCGTCCTCTGTATTGTTCTTCGTCCTCACTGCTCTTCTTCCTCCTCCCTACAACGAACATCTTCCTTCTCTCCACTTGATTGGTCGCATTTTTCTGGAAAAATTATGGCTTTAGTCTATTTGGTTTGTTGCCAATTTGGGTCGATACAGGTCATTTATGGCCAAAAATTGCATTTTCGATCCCAACTACCAACAAACGAACCTATTTCCACATTCTAAACGTTTTTCATGATTCATATGATTAGTTATATGTTTATGAAAATCATTTCAAGTTCGTTATGCACGCCTATGGGTCATTTGGGTCGATATAGGTCATTTATGGCCAAAAATGACATTTTCGATCCCAACTATCAACAAACGAACTTATATTCAAATTCTACACCTTTTTATTGATTCATATGATTAGTTATATGTTTATGAAACTCATTTCAAGTCCGTTATGCACACCTATGGGTCATTTGGGTCGATATAGATCATTTATGGCCAAAAATGGCATTTTCGATCCCGACTATCAACAAACGAACTTATATTCAAATTCTACACCTTTTTAATGATTCATATCATTAGTTATATGTTTATAAGACTAATTTCAAGTTCATTATGCACGCCTATGGGTCATTTGGGTCGATATAGGTCATTTGGCATTTTCGATCCCAACTACCAACAAACAAACCTATTTCCACACTCTAAACCTTTTTCATGATTCATATGATTAGTTATATGTTTATGAACTCATTTCAAGTTCGTTATGCACGCCTATGGTTCGATATAGGTCATTTATGGCCAAAAATGGCATTTTCGATCCCAACTATCCACAAATGAACCTAAGGACACTTAATTCGACTTAACATAACTGGAGTATATTTTAGTCTCCCTTGATTTATATATGTTTTTATTTCATTTTTATGTTAATAGTGTACAGAGTGCAGCAGGGAAAAAGATGAAGGAAATAATTCCCTTGGTCCAAGTATGCATTCTATGTTAAGTCTAATAAATGCGGTTCAGTATTAATTAACAAGTTAATAATTCAGTGAGATCAAGTGAGCTGAATGCCTAGCTAGAGGCCGCTTCAGTTCAAGTGGAATTAATGATATTAATCCACAGCTTACTCTTGACTGAACCCGTAGGGTCACACAAATAGTACGTAAACGGATCAAGTATTTAATGGCATTAAATACTCCATCTATGGATATTCGGAATCGACGGATCTTGGTTTCAGTGGGAGCTGAGATCGTCACAGGCAAGAAATGAATGCTCCGGAAACGATGATATTGCCGGAAACGGAAATATGGATCGTATCGGAAATATAAATATTATCCAAGTCGTAGATGTTGCCGGAAACGGAAACATGGTACGTATCGGAAAATATTATCGGAAATGGAAATATTGCCGGAAACCATGATATTGCCGGAAACGGAAATATGGATCGTATCGGAAATATAAATATTATCCAAGTCGTAGATGTTGCCGGAAACGGAAACATGGTACGTATCGGAAAATATTATCGGAAATGGAAATATTGCCGGAATCGGAAATATTGTCAGAATCGGAAAATAATTCCGGAATCGGAAATATTAAATATTGTTCGTATCGGAAATAAATTCCGGAATCGGGAATTTAATCGGAAGCGCGTCGTACGAATTAGCATCGGACGAGACTTGCTAGACGAAGGCCCAGCACGAAGCCAGGCCTACGCTCAGCAAGCCCAAGCGCCCAAAAACACGCTGCCAAGCCACGCCCGGTCCAGCGCAAGGCCAGGCCCAGCAAAGGCCTTGGCGCGCGCGCGGGGCTGCGACGAGTGGGCTGGCGCTGTGCGTGGGCTGCAAGGCCTGCGTGCGGTGCTAGCGTATCACTCGAAGTGTGTTACTCGAATCCTAAGGCTACCGGGATTTGTCATATGATTAAATCTAATCCTAAAAGATTTAGTTTATTTAATTAGAGTCCTAGTAGGATTATAATTAAATAAATTAGTATCCTAATAGGATTCCAAATCCTTTTCCATAACTCCATAAATAGGTGTCTAGGGTCACATATTTACATAGAGTATTCAAGTATTCAAAGTGATTTTTGAGAGCAAAAATTCAGTCACACAATTGCCTATAAGTGACGAAAATTCTAAGTACCTTAAGGGCGATCCTAGTTGGTCAAGCTTAAGGCGGATCCGGACGTGCTGTGGACTATCTACGGAGGGACGACACTTGTAGTCCTAAAGACTTGTTCTTGTTCGGTTCGGGCGCAGCTAGGGAACGCACGCAACAAAGAGTATGCATCTAAACTATGCTAAATGATTATGTGTAAATAATATGCTTTCCTGGCTTTATGGTTTTTCCGCATGATTTATGAATTGTCATATGTATCATAACCTAACAGTGGTATCACGAGCCTCTTATTATTTTCATAATCTAAATTGCATGAACATGGTTAAATATTACAAATTTGCAAGAATTAAAAGGGGTGATTAATTTTCGTAATTGTTAATTAATTGTACGTACGCAGTTTTTCGGCAGTTTCTTCGTTACTCATCCAAATCGAGTGATTTTTGTGTCAATTCCGCATGTAAAAGGCATTCTAAAATTTTGAGGCAGTTTCTTCGTTACTCATCCAAATCAAGTAATATTTTTCGGCCGAACCCAGAATTCTCAAATTCGAAGCCTAACTATGACTTTTCGGAAGTTTTAGTTTTTCGAATGCAAAATTTCGTAAATTTAAGATGTTAAATTAAATATTTGCGATTCTTGTTGATAAATCTTGAATTTTTGATTGACCTACTGTATATGTTTAACAAGTTTGAATGCCTAGCCTTGTTAATTATGCAATCTAATTTGTAATTATGATTAATTTGTTGAAAATTGGAATAATTTAGAATTAATTTGATTTTCATAATTAGTTATAATTTAATTAGATACCTATGATTAAAAACCACCATAAAAATTGTAAATTTATGTTAAAATTTAAATTTTTATGACCTAGACTTGAATCCATGTTAATCGGAAATCAATTGAATAATAAATTTTCGATTTTTTCGCCCTAAAATTATGAAATTAATATTATTTATTAATTTGTCATTAATTTTGAATATAAATTTTAAATTTTTATGCGATTCGCTCATATAACTTGCACGCACAAAGCAATGGACGCTACGTGTTACCCTTAAGGGGTGTTGTATAGTGCGGGCATGTGACGACGAGCAAGGGAGCTCGTCGCCCATGCGGTACGAATGCAATGAGCAAGGCCATGGTGCACGAGCACAAGGCAGCAGCCCTGCCTTGTGTCGTGGGCTGTGTGCAATGGGCCAATGGGCGAGGGCGAGAGCAAGGCACGAGCAGTCGCGTGTGGGAAGCAAGCGAGCTGCGCCACAGCGCGCACTGCCTCGCGCAAGCGTGCGGAGCCTCGCGCGCAGCGAGCGTAAGCTCGCGTGCCACGAGTGCTGCGCCAAGCATCGATCGCTCTTGTGCGTGCGACGAGCGCTGCGCCCAGCGATGGCGTGCGAGTGCTTGTTGTGCGTGCGACGAGCGCTGCGCCCAGCGATGGCGTGCGAGTGCTTGTTGTGCGTGCAACGAGCGCTGCGCCCAGCGATGGCGTGCGGGTGCGTGTTGCGACGTGCGACGAGCGCTGCGCCCAGCGATGGGCTGCGGCAGCATGCTCGTGCGTCGAGCGCTGGCGCGCGCAGCGAGCACCATGCGTGATGCCTTGCGATGGTGAGCAGCAGCGATGCGAGGCAACGCATGGGCTGCGCGCACATGGCCAACGATGGCTGTGTGCGTGTGGCCCATGGGCGTGCGATGCGTGGGATTGTTGCGTTGCGATTAGATCGTTTTGAAATTTTTAATTTGAAATTTTCAGTTTACGTAATTTTAATTAATTTTAAAATTAATAATTTAAATTATTTTCTTGGATTTTAATTTTGAATATTGTAATTATAATAAATTTTATTTATTCTAATTATTTTACTAAAATTAAAATCATGAATTAATTTAAATACGACTGAAATTAAATTAAACTTTTTGGATTCAATTATAAATTTATATGAGCTTTAAATTTTAATTAAATTTGTATGTTTCCGGCTAGACTAGAAATACATTTTTATGTTTAAAATTAGTAAAGCATATGAATTTATTGGTTTAAGTGGGAGCCCTTTTTAGTCATAAACTCTTGATTAGGTCTACAAATCCTTAAGGTTAAAACAAGTTGATTAAAATTAATAAGGACTGAATAATTGATAGATTATTGGTGCCCTTGATTAATTGCTGCAAATGTTTACGTGATGCATAATGTGTTTTACTAACCAGCTATGTGGGCCATTCATGATAATGAATGGGTGAATGGTATATATTGTATATGTACTGTTTTGCAGGTTATGAAGTGACTAGTATGGCCCAAATAGGATAGAAAATATGGTCTGCGTACCATTAATTTGAATGTAATTGGTCTAAAGTACCAAAGTTGTTTTTCAATTCAAATATGGTCTGCGTACCATCAAATAGTTGTAATTAGTTTTACTTATAGCTTATTCTATTTGAAGAAAATGGTGCCTCCCACGGAGATTTTCAAGACGGACTTTGAAGTTAAAGCTACAAGATGAAGTCGGGCCATACTAGATCACATTTATCTTATGCATGTTTTAAGTTATTTATTGCTTTTAAATATGTCTTAAAATGCATGAGATCAAAAGCCTGATTATGTTGCATGATTAAGGATTTTAGTTCACTTAAAATCTAACCAACATAGTAAGAGCCTTAAGTTCCAAACTTAAAAATTGAGTTAAAAGGTGCCATGCCAAAATATACACTTGCTTGGATATCCTTTACATCAATCTAGTAATAGTTTTCGCTCAGCGAGGTGTTACTTATTGGTCCTAAAGGGGCAAGGTACACAAATAATTGTGGGTACATGTTAGTTTTGGTGAAACTCAACGATATAAGTAAGGAGTCCTTTTATGTCGTGGCAAAATCGATAGGTTTACCTAGTTCTTAGACGTACCTATCAACCAAGAATAGTTTCTAGACTATTAGCAAAAGGCTTTTGCTTACCTAAGATGTTTTAGGATTAAGTCGACAAACTGTGCTTAGTTCTTCAATGATTTTAGGATCTTGGAATCATTTTATTCACACCTGCCGGAACACATAACTTGAATAAAATGCTTAATGAACATTGAATTATGCATGTATGCTAGAATTTAAGTTTATTAAGAGAAACTGTGAATGGTTATTTATTTGTTTATTCTTTTCAATTGTAGTTTTAAATATGGCAAATAACAATCAAAACATCATCATGGGTTCTGAGCTTATGGTCAAGCTGAACCTGGCAAATTTTCTTGAATGGGAAGCTAAGCTAGTTGAAATAGTCAAACTCAATGGACTTGAGTATGTACTATCACATCCCATGCCAAGCTACTATGCCAGAGACATGACCCCTGAGAGATTTTACGCTTGGGATGCGGATCTCAAAAAGGTTATGAGTCTCATGCTGAACAATATCCCTGATGATTGGGCTAGAAGGTTTGTAGCCTATGAACCTTTTACGCTCATCAAGAATCTGAGGGATATCTGTCGTGGAAGCACGGAGGACAGGGACCTGAACGTCCATGAGTTGATTGAATCAATGTCTGGTCTAAAGGTTAGTTCTCCCAACAGGTGTTATAGGATGGAAGTCCAAGAAACACATGTTCAGCTCCTTCGCACTAAACAGAGGGTAGGCGTCCCACTGAGGTTCCATGTGGATCTTATGCGTTCATACTTTGATCGCCTAAGTCTATTAGGAACACCAATAAGCGAAAGGATGGCAGTCTCTATCTTGCTCAATTCACTACACAGTGGGTTTGGTCGTTTCAAGCAACTATACCTAAGTGAACCAAGAGAAGAAACAGTTGCAGAATTTGTTCACCTTGTCAGAAAGGCTGAAATAATACTGGACTGTGAAGCCAAAGAATTACTCAAGGCTAGAAGGAGACCGTTCAAGAAAAGTGGAAAGTCCAAGGGCGATGCTAAATCAAAGCAGGACAAATCCACATCAAGCTGTCTTTATTGTGATGGAATAGGCCATTACAAAAGAGAATGTCCAAAGCTAAAGGAAGATCAGAAGAACGGAACAGTCGTTCCATCTTCAGGTATTTTCGTTATAGACTGTATACTTGCTAATTCAACTTCTTGGGTATTAGATACAGGTTGTGGCTCACACTTATGTTCCAATCCACAGGGACTAAGAAGAAGTAGAAAGTTAAGCAAGGGTGAAGTCGACCTACGAGTGGGAAATGGAGCACGGATTGCTGCATTAGCTGTAGGAACTTATTATTTGTCGTTGCCCTCCGGGCTAGTTTTGGAACTGGAAGAATGTTTCCATGTACCAAGTCTGAATAAAAACATCATTTCAGTTTCTTGCTTAGATGCTAAGGGATTTTCCTTTTTAATAAAAGACAATAGTTGTTCGTTTTATTTTAAAGAGATGTTTTATGGATCTGCTAGATTAGTCAACGGACTTTATTTATTAGATAACGACAAACAAGTATATAACATAAATACCAAAAAGGCCAAAAAGGATGATTCAGATCTCACCTATCTGTGGCATTGTCGATTAGGCCATATAAACTTGAAACGCTTAGAAAGACTTCAAAAGGAAGGAATTCTAGAACCATTTGACTTAGAGGATTATGGTAAATGCGAATCATGTTTACTTGGCAAAATGACAAAGCAACCTTTCTCTAAAGTTGGAGAAAGAGCAAATGAACTATTGGGTTTAATCCATATAGATGTATGTGGACCAATGAGTACAAATGCTAGAGGTGGTTTCAGCTACTTTATCACTTTCACTGATGACTTCAGTAGATATGGTTATGTCTACCTAATGAAGCATAAGTCTGAATCCTTTGACAAATTCAAGGAATTTCATAGTGAAGTAGAGAATCAATTAGGCAAGAAGATTAAGGCACTGCGATCTGATAGAGGCGGTGAATATCTGAGCTATGAATTTGATGACCATCTGAAAGAATGTGGAATTCTATCAGAATTGACTCCTCCTGGAACACCACAATGGAACGGTGTGTCGGAACGGAGGAACAGAACCTTGCTAGACATGGTCAGGTCAATGATGGGTCAGGCCAAACTTCCATTAGAATTTTGGAGACATGCACTAAATACAGCTGCACTCACTATAAATAGAGCTCCGTCTAAAGCTGTCGAAAAGACTCCGTACGAATTATGGTTTGGAAAGCCTCCAAATGTGTCTTTTCTTAAGATTTGGGGATGTGAAGTATACGTCAAACGATTAATTTCAGACAAACTTCATCCAAAATCTGACAAATGTATCCTTGTGGGCTATCCAAAGGAAACAAAGGGGTATTACTTCTACAATACATCTGAGAACAAGGTGTTTGTTGCTCGAGATGGTGTCTTTTTGGAGAAAGATCACATTTCCAAAATGACAAGTGGGAGAAAAGTAGACCTCGAAGAAATTCGAGTCGAACAACAAACTCTAGAGAATGCTCAAGATGACATTCAGGATGAAACTCAGAGATCTTTAGAAGAATCTGGTGAGAATCATGGTCAATCTAGAAATGTTACCCCGCGTAGATCGCAAAGATATAGATCTCAACCGGAAAGGTACTTAGGTATTTTGACGAACGAGAGCTATGACGTTCTATTACTTGAAAGTGATGAACCTGCGACTTACAAACAAGCTATGACGAGCCCTAGCTCCAAGAAATGGCAAGAAGCCATGCAATCTGAATTAGACTCCATGTCTGAAAACCAAGTTTGGGATTTGGTCGATTTGCCAGATGGCTACCAAGCCATTGGAAGCAAATGGGTTTTCAAACTGAAAAAGGACAAGGATGGGAAACTTGAAGTTTTCAAAGCTAGATTGGTTGCAAAAGGTTACAGGCAAGTCCACGGTGTGGATTACGATGAAACCTTTTCACCAGTTGCAATGCTAAAGTCTATTAGGATAATGTTAGCAATCGCTGCATATTACGATTACGAAATATGGCAGATGGATGTCAAAACTGCTTTCTTAAACGAGGTTTTAACATAAACTGTGTTTATGACACAGCCTGAAGGTTTTGAGGATCCAAAGAATGCTAAAAAGGTATGCAAGCTAAAGAAGTCAATCTACGGATTTAAGCAGGCATCCAGGAGCTGGAATATACGTTTTGATGAAGCAGTCAGTGACTTTGGTTTCATCAAGAACGCAGACGAATCTTGTGTATACAAGAAGGTCAGTGGGAGCAAAATTGCTTTCCTAGTATTATATGTCGACGACATATTACTAATCGGAAATGACATTCCTATGTTGAAATCTGTCAAGATTTGGCTTGGGAAATGTTTTTCGATGAAAGATCTAGGAGAAGCACAGTACATATTGGGCATCAAGATTTACAGAGATAGATCTAAAAAGATGATTGGACTTAGTTAAAGCACTTATATCAATAAGGTGCTTGATAGGTTCAAGATGGCGGACTCCAAGCGAGGCTACCTACCCATGTCTCATGGAATAACTCTAAGCAAGACTTAGTGCCCAAAAACACTTGATGAGCGTAGACGAATGAATGGGATTCCATATGCATCATTGATTGGTTCAATAATGTATGCTATGATATGTACACGCCCGGATGTTGCGTATGCACTCAGTGCTACGAGCAGATACCAGTCAAACTCAGGAGAGGCGCATTGGACTGCTGCCAAGAATATTCTGAAGTACCTGAAAAGGCACAAAGATGACTTCCTGGTCTATGGTGGAGATGATGAATTAATTGTTAAAGGCTATACGGACGCAAGTTTCCAAACCGACAAAGATGATTTCAGATCACAGTCTGGGTTTGTCTTCTGCCTCAACGGAGGTGCAGTAAGCTGGAAAAGTGCTAAGCAAAGCACCATTGCGGATTCTACAACTGAAGCGGAGTACATTGCTGCACATGAAGCAGCAAAGGAAACTATATGGCTAAGGAAGTTCATAGGTGAACTTGGTGTAGTCCCCTCCATTAAAGGACCAATAGCCCTGTATTGTGATAATAACGGAGCTATTGCACAGGCAAAGGAGCCTAGACACCACCAGAGAGTCAAGCATGTACTTCGTAGATTTCACCTTCTACGAGAGTTCGTTGAAAGAAAAGAAGTCGAGATAAACAAGATTGGAACTGATGACAACATATCAGATCCATTGACTAAACCTCTGCCGCAGGCGAAGCACAACTCGCATATGCAGCTATGGGAATCAAGCATATTGGAGAATGGCTTTGATTTCCCTGTTTAATGTTTTAAAGTTTTAGAGTTTAAATCTTTGTAAAACATTATTGGTTAATCATTCACAACAAATGAAAAGAATTCATTTTTCCATTTAATTTGTGGTTTATTAAATGATGAGTCCCTTCAATTTGACGATATATTCAAGATAGACTGTCAGGACCAGTCCTGTGACTAAGAAATGTCTATCAAGTGAACTTGAATGTCAAAGGTTGAAAATGGTCCCTAGTCGGAGTTTTCTATAAAATTGGACGCATAGAAAACGTTACACGATTAGAATGCAAGATGACTAGTAGTTCTGTTTCTTGAACTATGTGGACATGGCAATGTCATAATCATTTGCATAGATACTTACTTTGGGAAGACTAGTATCGGACAAGACCTATGAAACTTTACTGTAAGAGATGAAAATCTGTCATAAGTAAATTTCATTAAAATTATTAGACACTAAATCCTCAATACCTGAGTGATTTGAGATTACCTGTTTGAGAACTGGTTGCTTTGACGTTGACCAACCGTCGCACCGTAAAAGGAGGCTATAAAAGCAACGCTCAGGTAATCACCTATCAAACGAAGTCTAATCTCAAGATCGCAAGATTGGTATTGTCCTCCCATAAATCGGGATGAGATGCTTAAAAGTTGTACAAGGTCACTCGGAAAGCTAGAAACTGTGAAATGCATGGCCGTGCTCGGATGAATCATAGGCTATGATTATCTGTCTATTTGATCAGTTGAACTCTGAAACCGAGGAACACCTCTGGACATAATAAGGATGACAACTCTTACCTTATGTTCAAGAGCAAGCATCGAGCGACAAAGGAATTAGGAAATGCACACTTGTCCCTAAGGAAAGTGGGAGACTGAAGGAAATAATGCCCTTGGTCCAAGTATGCATTCTATGTTAAGTCTAATAAATGCGGTTCAGTATTAATTAAAAAGTTAATAATTCAGTGAGATCAAGTGAGCTGAATGCCTAGCTAGAGGCCGCTTCAGTTCAAGTGGAATTAATGATATTAATCCACAGCTTACTCTTGACTGAACCCGTAGGGTCACACAAATATTACGTAAACGTATCAAATATTTAATGGCATTAAATACTCCATCTATGGATATTCGGAATCGACGGATCTTGGTTTCAGTGGGAGCTGAGATCGTCACAGGCAAGAAATGAATGCTCCGGAAACGATGATATTGCCGGAAACGGAAATATGGATCGTATCGGAAATATAAATATTATCTAAGTCGTAGATGTTGCCGGAAACGGAAACATGGTACGTATCGGAAAATATTATCGGAAATGGAAATATTGCCGGAAACCATGATATTGCCGGAAACGGAAATATGGATCGTATCGGAAATATAAATATTATCCAAGTCGTAGATGTTGCCGGAAACGGAAACATGGTACGTATCGGAAAATATTATCGGAAATGGAAATATTGCCGGAATCGGAAATATTGTCAGAATCGGAAAATAATTCCGGAATCGGAAATATTAAATATTGTTCGTATCGGAAATAAATTCCGGAATCGGGAATTTAATCGGAAGCGCGTCGTACGAATTAGCATCGGACGAGACTTGCTAGACGAAGGCCCAGCACGAAGCCAGGCCTACGCTCAGCAAGCCCAAGCGCCCAAAAACACGCTGCCAAGCCACGCCCGGTCCAGCGCAAGGCCAGGCCCAGCAAAGGCCTTGGCGCGCGCGCGGGGCTGCGACGAGTGGGCTGGCGCTGTGCGTGGGCTGCAAGGCCTGCGTGCGGTGCTAGCGTATCACTCGAAGTGTGTTACTCGAATCCTAAGGCTACCGGGATTTGTCATATGATTAAATCTAATCCTAAAAGATTTAGTTTATTTAATTAGAGTCCTAGTAGGATTATAATTAAATAAATTAGTATCCTAATAGGATTCCAAATCCTTTTCCATAACTCCATAAATAGGTGCCTAGGGTCACATATTTACATAGAGTATTCAAGTATTCAAAGTGATTTTTGAGAGCAAAAATTCAGTCACACAATTGCCTATAAGTGACGAAAATTCTAAGTACCTTAAGGGCGATCCTAGTTGGTCAAGCTTAAGGCGGATCCGGACGTGCTGTGGACTATCTACGGAGGGACGACACTTGGAGTCTTAAAGACTTGTTCTTGTTCGGTTCGGGCGCAGCTAGGGAAGGCACGCAACAAAGAGTATGCATCTAAACTATGCTAAATGATTATGTGTAAATAATATGCTTTCCTGGCTTTATGGTTTTTCCGCATGATTTATGAATTGTCATATGTATCATAACCTAACAAAAGAGAATTATTGAAACTCAGTGCGAGTAAAAAAATGAAGAAAAACTCAAAACCAGTTGGAGGGAAAAAACTACAGGATTAACAGCGGGATAACAATAAATTACTTATGAATATAGTACCTGTGCGCTAGTTTCAACCTGGCCGTTTCTTATATTACGAGTAGGGTGATTTCCTTCATGATGATCAAACTTCATTTTATAAGTTTTACACCCAATGCTTGACCCGGCAGTTGGTACAGCTGAGGGATCTCCAATATCGGGCATGTCCAATTAATTCCTTCACTGTATCAACAACATATGGTACAGCTGAGGGATCTCCCGGGCCACTGCTAAAGAAAACGCCACCTGGTTGAATTTTCAGTGTCTCTTGTGCTTGCCATGTTGATGGAACAACAATAATGTTACGTCCATATGATGCCAGACGCCTCAAAATGGTATGTTTGATACCAAAATCCGTAAGCTACCACCTTCAATTTTATAAAACATCCAAAAAGAAACAATGAATGAGAGTTAATAGTTAAACATATGGTCATAATAAATATAGCAATAGCAGCAAAGCACATACCTTAAAAGTTTCCCCAGTTCTGCCGTTTGTATAAAATTCCCATTCATCGTCAGTTTTGTTGACCCATTTAAGGAGCTTGGCAAGAAACACCACTTATCAAATCAACATCTGCATAATTGTAATCCCAACATTAAAGCAAAATTTACAGTTTGCCTTTTCCAACCTCAGCAGGAAGAAAATATTACCGACAATGTCCTAGAATGAGCCATTTCTAAGAGTCGTTGGTTGTCTGATTTTGTTTCTTATGTGCTCAGCACACCAATAAGACTCCCATCTTCCCCAATCTACAAGTGATAGCACGTGTGTCAACATCATCTATAATTATAAAAAGATAGACTGAAAGTCAAAAGGGAAGCAAATTCAGACTAACTACAGATGCATGGTCTTCACGAGTCAAAGTTTTTAAAATAAAATTTTCAGCTAAAGACCAAGATTCAGTGAGAACATACAGCAACCAAGGCCACTGCAACGAACAACCAACAGCAACTCAATAACATTGCAGCCATACAACAGCAGCTACATACATGAGCGTTGACAACAGCAGTGGCTCCGTGTAACCTGTCACAGCACTTCCGTATACTGTCATTGCTAAATCATTTATTGTCGTCGTTCATGAAGCTACTGTCATGCGAGCAAGAAAACTGCAAAAACAGCCCCACACGAAGCAAGCAAATAGCACCAATCCACGAGCAGATCAGCAACAACAAACAGAACAACAACATAGTAGAGGTACAAGTTTGTGCGCGCGCACAACCTGCCTGTAAGGGCGCACAAATCTGCAAAAATCATGCAGTAAGCTCTAGGAATTATGTGCGTGCACAAAGACTACAGCTGTGTGGGCGCAAAGGTCTGTGCGCGCACACAGACCCTCTTGTGTGGGCGCACAGAAGCACGGGCTGGGTATAAAAGAGAGTCGCTGCAACATTTGAAGGAGTCCAGTTTTTTTAGTTTAGTTTTTGGTCGAAGCTTAGCATATAGAATAGAGCAGCAGGAGCTACGATTAGGATAGAGATTAGCGCATAGATTAGAGGATAGAACTCAGAATTCTTAGCTTCACAATTTGAATTTCGTTTTTCCAGCTTTGAATTTAGTTAGTTGCCTTCTTATTTTCGTTTTGAGGAAGCAGCAGTAGTGAAGGATAGAATAGCAGTTCGCAGCAATAGCGAGGAGAATATAGCAGCTAGTAATTGGATTTAGTAAATCAGATTTTCGATTCTTATTTATTTCAAACACAATTTTCAGTTTCTCTTTCTCTTTTTAGTTTGAGTTTGAGTTTTGTTTTTCAGTTTCTCTTTCTCTTTTTAGTTTGAGTTTTTTTTTCAAGTAATTGGATTTAGTAGTTTAGAGTTATAAATATTTTTATTGTACAAGTTTCGCAAAGGGAAATAAGCTAGAAGTTCAGCTCAATGATATTTTAATATGTTTAATGATGGGAGTAATGAAGTTGGTGGAAAATGGCACTAATTGGTATATTTGAATAAAGGAGATTGGTTGGTTAAATGACTTTGCATGAATTTATAACAAACGACTCTTGGTGAGGACCACTAAATCCAACAAAAATTCAACTCTAGTCAAGTATGTACACCAATCTATAACCCTTTCTGACTTCAATAACCATTTCAGGTCTAGAACTTTCCATTTTACCAGTCTGCCCAACCAGGTTTTTACTTGGTACATGCCGAATTACCGACACAAACATGAATCTTCTGTACAGATAAATTATGCATCTTACAAAAACAAACTTAAAACACTAAAAATAATTGTAGTAGTACCAGTATTGATGACAATAATTACCTGAAATATAGTCAGTTGTTGACTCCTTGCTAACTTCGCCGTGGACCATTGTACCCACCTGAAGTCACAAGTGGACACATCATCATATTAACAGTACCCAAAAGGATGTAGAGCATAAAATGATCATGGAAACACCAAGATATTACGAGATGGTGAGATATACCACAAAAACAAGGTCTGAATCATCCTTAGCAACAGAAAGATAATCCTCTATATCAACCAGCTTTTCTGAACTATAAGACAGCCCTAGAAAGCAGAGAACCACTTTTGTCACTAACACCCGTTGTGGTTAAACTATTGATTAATGTGACTCACGTCATTTTACCTAAAGAAACCGTTCATTCTCAACACTTTCTGTGAACCAAAATCATTGAAACTTACAATAAAAACCCGAGTTTGACACTTGGACAAATATTTGTGTCTACTATGAGTTCCATAGTCTAATTGACATAGTTATTGATGAAGAAATGAACACTAAGGATGTAGCAAACCAAAAAATCGAGCATGGAACAACCAGAAAGACATAAATAGGAACAAAAACAGCAGCAAGGGAAAAAACAGGTGAAGAAAACAAAATAAGAATGTGGGAAAGTAAGAAACGATAGAATATGCATATTCATGAGCACCCAAACAATTACCAAATATAGATACTAAAGTGATAACATGAGCTAATCATATGAAAACTGAACTCTTATCTTGGTAATTCATTAATTCTACTTCAAATCAAAGTTCTCAATGCATGCTGTTTCTATTCCAACTCTAGATTCAACTCTACTCCAATAAAAGAACTTGAATCTGCTTCACTGAATCATTTCTATGGTTTTAATATCAATGTAATTCAATTATCAAATAATCTAAGGATAAAATTCACATAGGCCATTAAATTAACCAAATAACAAGGCAACCCTAGAATTACCCTATTCTGAAATCAACCAAACGAAATAATTTTTGAAATAAAGAAGAACATTGAGATAAACCCTAACCTTGTGACAGGAGAAGAACTAGGCGGAAGGGGATGTAAAATTTCGTCGCAGGTTGAGGAGGTGCACACTGGTGGTAGTAGTGTTAGAGAATTGAACTTCGCAAACGGGGGTGGGGTGAGCAGAAGCAGTCCGCAGAATTGGTGGGGTGAGCAGAAGCAGCAAGCAGAATTGGCGTGGCGGTGGTGGTGGTGTGGTGGTTGCGGTATGTCGCCGATCGGTGGGGTTTGGGGGAGAATCGTGAGTGGGTACAAAGGGGGAGCAGCAAGAACAACGGGGAAGCAACAAGAAGTAACTCAAAAGATGCGCTTCCCTTAAACGAGGAGGGAAAACTTTCTTTTTTATTTTTTTTATTTTCTGTTTTTCCAATCAAAGGATGCCCTTGTTAAACAAGGGCCACCTTTAAATAGCCACCTTTAAGAAATTTTCTACTAGTGAGAATTGGCTCAGGACGGGGGCATAACTTTTGAAGTGAAGGCGTCAAAACAACAGGTTGCCGTCCTCAAATTTGACCGGGTCGGCGTACCATAGACAGGGAAGGAAAATAAAATAAAGCAACAAACAAGTTTCCACAGAAGAAAGGTTACCTGTTGGATCAAAGAAGGAACTTCCAAGGAAATTGAATTCCCAAAAATGAAGAACTCCAAGAACAAAGGGTTGAAGGCGACGGTGGTTCTACAACGCTCACTGGTGGTTGAATGACGCTGGAAATCGCCCTTCCTCTACTACTCTCAAAAGATTTCTAGAAATGAGGGGGAAATTCACTTGAAATGGCCACTTATTTATAGAGGGGTAAGAAATGATTAACACTGCCACGCGTCACTACGGCACAGGAGAACCCAAGAGCAGTAAAAACTAACGTCGGTTTTCACTCCTCATGAGGGGAAAATGATGTGGGCTTTGGTGTACCTCCACAATGGGCCCTTAGACAGGGGTAATCTGACTGTAGCCCATCTACATATGGCATTGATAAAGGTATTTTCTGTCGTTGAATGAATACACCTTTATCAAACAATATTTGTAAACACCTAACTAACCGGCTATATGAGCTATAGCGGCAAGCATAGGGATCGTCCCAAAGAAACGTAGTGAAATGAGTTCAATTGTTAAGCTCGTTTAGGACGAAGTTTGAATTTGAATTATCGACTACAATTCTAAGCTATCAAACAAGTTTTGCAAATAAAGGAAAGCGTTAGGGAATTGGGGATAGACTAGGGTATCGGGGTAGGACAAAGGCTAATCACACAATTACGATGCAATGACTTGACACATAGGGGAAAAGCAACTATTGACGAGCTCGCCACCTCTCGGATAGAGCGCGCTAAGTCCTCTAGTCTAGGAAAAGCTCTCGCATGATCCTAGGACTAGACAACTCGCAATTGAGACCTACTTTTCAATACATCATAGAGACTCACAATCTCTTGCCAAATTAAGATGAAGCACTCCAATCAATCCTAATTAAACTTGCATTTACAACTACTAATTTATTAGTCATGGAAATCCTACCATCAAATCAAATTTAATCACATCAATAATCAACAATCAGCCTTCAATTTCCCCCAATTTAGCCATAGTTTCACCCCTATCCCTAACTAGAAACTACTCACTACTCATGGTTTTAACTAAGGAATTCAATTCAGAATCAATGGAAAATTAATGGAAAATTAGGGGAAAAAAAAACTATCATCAAAGCAATTGAGCAATCAAGAAATTCAAGAAGAATAGCAAAGCATAAAAGATTGAATTGAAATTTCAATAAGAATTCAAGAGTTGAAAGAGAATTACAAGTTGAAGCTTCCTCCAATAAAGTTTCTCTCTCCTAATTCAAAGCTTGAAAAACTAAGAATTCTCTCTCTAATATTCTGAAATCTAATTTGGAAACTCTAAAAATGAATTGTTATCGAAAAATAATCGAAAAAGCTATTTATATGTTTCCCCGAATAGAAGCTCGAAATTCTAATAATGCCAGCCTGTGTCGACGTTCGGTCGCACAAACCCTATGTGCGATCGAACAAAGGAATCTCGTGTGGGCACACATAATTTTTGTGCGAGCAAACAGAGCGAAGACCAACTTCCCTCGTCATGTTCGACCGCACAAAATTTCTGTGCGATCGAACAGACCTGACTTAGCCAAATTTCCCAAAATCTTCAATGTGGTCGCACAGCCATTTTGTGTGGGCGCACAAATCCTTGTGCGGGCGAGTGATATTTTTGTGCGGTCGAACAACAAAACTGGGGACATTCTGCCTCAAAATTCCATTTTGTGCGATCGTGGTACAGAGCACGACTGCATAAGGGCTCTTTTGTGTTATCGAACAAGAAAACTTGTTCGATCGCATAAAGTTGTTTCTTCCTTGAGTCCCCTTTTCCTTCACTGTTCGGGCGCACAACTCAGTTTTTGCTCCAATCTACTTGGTTTTCCATCAGGGTCCACAAGATTCACCTATAATGCACAAGATGGAAAGAAGACATAAAAATGCTATAAAAAACTATAAAAACTACGAAAATTATTATAAAAAAAATACGAAAACCTAAGCTAGGAGCGACATAAATGTCGCTCATCAAACTCCCCCAAGCTAGGCGTTTGCTAGTCTCTAGCAAACTAAGCACGAAATAGGGAAGAATGAGCATATTATTCAGATTCTAAAAACTACAAAAACGAGAACTACAAGAATATACAACCTAACTCACTTTCGTAGGAATCACGGTTGCATTTAGACGCATGCAACAAGCTCTTTAAACCCCACAATCGCTCATGAGGGCGAGTGGGATCTCGCAAGGGTTTCCAAAGAGAACCACCCATAACTCTTCCAAAAAAGACCTAAAAGGAAAACAAACCAAGAAAAAGGAAGAAAAGAAAAAGAAAAGAAAAGAAAGGAAAAGAATAGAAAAGAAAGTAAAAATAAAACTACAAAATTCGAGAAAATGGCCTTTATTATGGAACGAGCACAAAAGAATGCTAATATTACTAACCAATAAACGAATACACGCTAACCAATGTCCTAAGTTGAGTGAAGGATTCAAGTGTCAAGCAAAGAGAACTAAGGATTTTCACTTATCTATTCCCTTTCAACCGATCTTACCGCGTCAAATCTCTAGATCCCATCCACCCTTAAGGATAGCTTCTCATGACGCCGCGAAGGCGCCGGAAGACAAGAATTGCAAGGGAGGAGAGAAGGTTACTCGACATCTTAGCATGACAATCCCATTCCGTAAATTTGACCAAATCCTCTCTCCACCGACAATGACTCAACTCAAAAGGGTCAAGAGGGCTTTTAGGGTGTATCGTATAGGCTAGGGGTAGGGCGTGGAACAAATTTGGAAATTGGTGCTCAATCCTAAAGTAAAGCGCAAAATGAACTTACTTAAGCAAATCGAACCAAAACAAACTCATACCACTTATTTGGGCTACCCCCAAGCTTATTCAACAACAAAACTAAACCAAAACTCTTTTTGAACTTTTCTTGATTTGATTTTCTCCTTTTTGTGTGTTTCAAATGAAACTTTTCTAATTGCCTTGTTTTTCTCTATTTTTGGCTTTTTCAAAACTTTTCAAAACTTTCCTTTCTCTTTTTGCTTTTGCTTATTTATCCACTATATATAACATATTTCCCAAAACTTGCCATTCAAACCAACAACAAGCATTCCTCATCATTACATAATCATTCAAAACCATCAAGCACAATAACACCAAGCTTCACTATCACTTCTAAGGGTGAAAATAAAACAAAGGCTAATAGGCTTGTAATGAGCTTATAAGAAATGAAGGGGCAAGGCTCAAATGGCCAGCAAGGGGGCAAGTGAAAACAAAAATATATGAGAAAAATAGAAAATAAAGTCCTAACTAAAAAGAAAAATAGTCACCGAAAGAAATGCCTCTATCGTCCCCTAAAGTAGTTCGGTCGCGGACTCGGGAAGGAACAAGTAAAATTCGGGATATGAGAAAGTCAATGCCAAGGATCCATGCCACGCAATATATGTATACATGTGTTTGGGCTAAAAATGAACATGATCCTCACAAATGGGAGCAAATACTACCCTCTCCGGTTTCAAGTCACTAGAGAGATCGACACCGTCTTACCACAAACCAAGGGTTCAAGAAAAAGGAAGAAATGTAAATAAATGAAAATAAGGAAATCAAAAGAAAACAAAAAGAAAACAAAAGAAACTAAAATCAAAGAAACTAAGGAAAGAAAGCATTAAAGTATATACAAAGCACACAAAAAATGCATGATTTCAATGGCATGAACAATCACAAAGTAACCACACAATAGAATCTCCCCCCAAGCTTGAATTAGGCCATATCCTCAAGGCCTAAAACAAAACAAGGAGGGGCACAGCTACCCATCCAACCAAATGCCACACAAGAAATATGCCCGTCCCAAACAATGCATGCGAGATAGAAAGATATTACCGGAGATGCCGTGGGAGCAAGTCCCGCAAAGAACTGGAAAATCAAACAAACTCACCAAAAGATCAACGAGCAAGGCAATGGAAAATGTGAATCCACACCAATGAAATACACAAAAATATGCACAAAACTCACGGGATGCCTCCCGGAAGCGCTTCTTTAACGTCACTAGCTTGACGGTCCCCCCCCCCCCCAATTCATGGGGGGTCTTTTAGGTCAGTGATAGCAAACGAACCAAGAGAGTCACCCATATAATAGTGCTTGAGCCTATGACCATTAACCTTGAAGGGCCGAAATCTTCTCCCCGAATCTCAATTGCACCATGTGGGAACACTCTCACAACATCAAATGGGCCGCTCCACCGGGACTTGAGCTTACCCGGGAATAACTTCAAACGAGAATTATAGAGGAGGACTTTCTCTCCCTCTTTGAACTCTCTTTTCTCAATACGGGAGTCGTGATATTTCTTAGAACGAGCCTTGTAGATACTTGCCGAATCATATGCATTCTTTCTCAGCTCTTCAAGCTCATGTAAGTCAAGTAAACGCCGCTCACCCGCACAAGAAAGTTCGAAATTCAATATTTTAATGGCCCACATAGCCCGATGCTCCAATTCAACCGGCAAATGGCAATTTTTACCATACACAAGCTTGTGCGGGATCATCCCAATTAGGGTCTTGAAAGCCGTCCTATAAGCCCAAAGAGCATCATCGAGCTTGATTTCCCAATCCTTTCGGTTCTTGGCAACCGTCTTCTCAAGGATGGACTTGATTTCTCGGTTAGTCACTTCAACTTGGCCACTTGTTTGGGGATGGTACCCCAAATCTATCTTGTGATGCACACCATATTTCTTCAAAAGTGCCTTGAACTTCCCATGAGACACCAAAACGGGAAACCAAAACGGGGGAAAACAATCTTCTTGAAAAGGGAAATCACCACCTTATGATCATTGGTGGGTGAGGCGATTTCTTCCGCCCATTTGGACACATAGTCTACGGCCACTAAGATGTACAAATTGCCGTAGGAAGAAGGAAAGGGGCCCATGAAATCAATGCCCCACATATCAAACACTTCAAGCTCAAGAATGGAAGATTGTGGCATCTCTTGCCTCTTAGACACATTTCCCGTTCTTTGACAATGATCACAAGATTTAACAAAGGCCCAAGCATCCCGGAAAAGAGTGGGCCACCACAACATACTTTGAAGGACTTTGGAGATGGTTTTATCACCTCGCATATGCCCACCACAAGGGGAAGAGTGGCACATACGGAGAACATTATCAAATTCCTCATTCGGAACACATCTCCTCAATAGACCGTCCGGGCACCTCCTCAACAAGATGGGATCATCCCAAACATAACGCCGAGCATCATACTTCAACTTCCGGCGTTGTTGGGTAGAAAGATCTTCGGGGATCACCCCAAAAGCTAAGTAATTCACAATATCAACGAGCCAAGGAAGTGGGGAGCTCTCTACCATGTACAAGGTATCATCGCGCAAAGCATCCTCAATCGGCGTATCATCATTAGCTCCATCCCCATGTTCTAGCCTATAGAGGTGATCGGCTACCACATTCTCGGCTCCTTTTTTATCACGAATCTCCATGTTGAAATCTTGGAGGAGGAGCACCCAACGAATTAGTCTAGGATTGGCCTCCTACTTTGCCATGAGATATCGGATTGTCGCATGGTCCGTGTACACAATAGTCTTCGAACCCACCAAATAGGTCCAAAATTTATCAAAGGCATGTACAATGGCAAGAAACTCCTTTTCGGTGGTAGTGTAGTTGGATTGGGCTTGGTTGAGAGTTTTGGACATGTAATATATCACATGGAGCTTCTTATCCTTCCTTTGTCCTAGGACACCACCAACCGAATAGTCACTAGCATCACACATCAATTCAAAAGGAAGGGACCAATCGGTGGCTTGCACAATAGGAGTAGAAACTAGGGCGTGCTTGAGTTGTTGAAAGCTTTGGAGGCATGCGGCATCGAATTGGAAATCACACTCCTTTTGAAGGAGATTGGTGAGGGGCCTAGCAATCAACGAGAAATCCTTAATGAATCTCCTATAAAAGCCGGCATGCCCAAGAAAGGAACTGATCCCCTTAACATTAATCGGAGGAGGGAGTTTCTCTATAACCTCAATTTTCACCCTATCTACTTCAATACCAAGGTGTGAGACCTTATGCCCGAGTAAAATCCCTTCTTGCACCATGAAGTGACATTTTTCCCAATTAAGCACCAATTGAACCTTCTCACATCTCTCAAGACACTTTTCAAGATTGACGAGACACTCATCATAGGTACCACCACCCACCGAGAAGTCGTCCATGAAAACCTCTATTTCTTCCTCGAGCATGTCACCAAAAATGCTCATCATGCATCTTTGGAACGTCCCGTGGGCATTGCAAAGCCCGAATGGCATCCTCCTATAGGCAAATGTCCCATAAGGGCAAGTAAATGTAGTTTTCTCTTGGTCTTTCGGGTTTATGGGGATTTGAAAGAACCCGGAATATCCATCAAGAAAGCTAGAATACTTGTGTTTGGTTAGTCGTTCGAGCATTTGATCAATAAATGGCAAGTGGAAGTGATCTTTCTTGGTGGAAAGATTGAGTTGACGATAATCAATGCACATACGCCACCCGGTCACCGTCTGGGTAGAAATAAGCTCGCCTTGTGCATTCTTGATTACCGTCATCCCACCTTTCTTAGGGACAACATGGACCGGGGACACCCATCTACTATTGGAAATAGGATAGATGATCCCGGCCGCCAAGAGCTTGACAATTTCTTTCTTAACCACCTCACCCATTGGTGGATTAAGCTTGCGTTGTCTTTCCCGATGTGGGATGGCATTGTCCTCAAGCTCGATGTGGTGCATGCAAAGTGCCGGGATTATGCCTTTCAAATCATCGATGGTATACCCCAAAGCACTTTGATGCCTCCTCAAAACTTGAACGAGCTTAAGGACTTGCTCATCATCAAGACTAGCATTAACAATGACGGGGTAGGAAGAGTTGCGACCAAGGAATTCATACCTCAAGCTCGAAGTTAGAGCCTTGAGCTCAACCCTGGGAGCTTCCTTACCATCACATTGCTTAAGATCATCAAAGACGTCCTCCCGGTCAAGAAAAACGCAACATTGCTCACCAAGTGGGGTGGTGTTCAATTGCTCCTTGTATTGTGCCGCTTCCACACCTATATTTCCTACACCTATCCTATTCAAAAGAGAAAGCTCAAGTTGATCATTAGAGACGAGCAAATGCTCGTGCATATCATGAACGAGGGGGTCTAGAGAGTCCACAAAGAAGCAATCCTCACTAAGGGAGCTAGGATAGTGCATAATGTTAGTCAAGTCAAATGTAAGACTATCCTTTCCCACCTTAAGTGTGATAACTCCTTGTTTAACGTCTATGATAGCCCCCGCCGTGGCCAAAAATGGTCTCCCGAGAATGATTGGGACATGAGCGTCCTCGTCAATATCGAGCACCACAAAGTCCACGGGGATGACGAACTTGCCTACTCGCAATGGCACATCTTCAACCTTTCCGATTGGATATTTGACCGATCGGTCGGCAAGTTGAAGTGTGATATTGGTAGGTACCAACTCTCCAATGTCAAGTGTAGTGAACACCGAATATGGCATAAAATTCACACTAGCCCCCAAATCACATAGGGCATTCCCAATCTCAAGGGCTTTAATAGCACATGGGATAGAAAAACTTCCCGGATCCTTGAGTTTTGGGGGAATTTGATTAAGAAGGATGACGCTCCAATTCTCAGTCAAACTCACCGTTTCCTTTACGTCGCAATCTCTCTTCCCACTCAAAATTTCCTTAAGAAATCTTGAGTAGGTTGGCATTTGCTTCAATACGTCCATAAAGGGAATGGTAATGTACAATTTCCTAAGAACTTCTAGGAATTTCGAGAATTTAATATCCAACTTATTGCCTATAAACCTTTGGGGGTAGGGAAGTTTAGGAGTGGGGAGAGGTAGAAGAGTAGCCTCTTTTGGCTTTGGAACATCATTCACATCATCTATGTGAGGCTCCTCTTCTACTGCATCATCGTCATTGAAGGAAATATGTCCTTCACCCAAGGTGCATTAAGTCTAATACCAAGGTTCAGATTAATTGCGAACAATTAATTCAGTGAGATCAAGTGATCGGAACAGCTAGCTGGAGCAATGCTTCCGATCAGTGAGTTCTAATGAATATTAAGCTCACGGCTTACTCTTGACTGAACCTACAAGGTCAGACCAATGACACGTAACAGATCACCGGATTAAATGAATCGAAATTCATTTAATAGCTTTTCGGGAATTAGTTGGAAAACGTATTATACGATACGACCTTGCATCGAAATCGTATATCGTATCGCGAATATTCGTAAGCTAGGCGAAACGAATAAATCGTATCGTATGATGGTGATTCGTCGTATACGAAACGATAAATAATATATCGGAAATATATTAATCGCGAATACGAAGAGCGGCCCACGAGCCGAGTGCACGAAGCACTCAAGGTCCATGGGCGCGCTGGGCAAGCAAGCAAGGCCACGGCAACACGGCAGCGCTGGCCCATGGCCGAGCGAGCTGCGCGTGTGCGCGCGGGCCGAAGCAGTGACACAACCACAGCAGCGAGGCCCATGGCCCAGCTCGTTGTGCTCGTCTTGCGCGGGGCTTGCTGGGCGGCCTTGCCTTATTGCTTGGTCGGTTAGTAAGGTTATGTTAATAACCTTCTAACCCTTTTTCCAACACAACACAATTCAGTCACACACTAACCCTAGAGTCACAGAGAACCCTAATTCTCTCTGTGCCTCCAAAGTGTGTTCATCCCAAAAAGGCAAAAACTCTTGATCGATTGTCTAAGCTACGATAATCAAGACGGATCTGATCGTGTCGGTGAACCAAGTAGAGGAACGACAAGTGGATTTCTAATTTCGTGTTTGTTGACAATTTGTGGAAAACACGCTTCAAACGTAAGTATGCTTAATCTGTGCTTTATACATGCTTCCTAGCTTTGGGGATTGTTTCCGCACATGTTATTATGTTTAGCTGTATTCCCCTACAGTGGTATCAGAGCCTTATGTATTCAAAGCAATTTTAGCATGATTTATTTGTTTTTGCATCTGTCGAAATTTTTGAATTTTTTGTTGAATTTTCGGAATTTTTACGAATTATTGAATGAATTGCGTAATAAGCTATTCCGAAATCAAAAATATTTGTTTTTTCGAATTTTAAAACCCTAATCTGATTGAAAACGATTTTCTAAGATCAACTCATGCGAACGGAATTCAAAAACAGGACTCGAAGTGTCTTTTTTTGGGCGTTTTTGTTAATTTTTTATTAAAAATTAAGAGTGTCGGAAAGTAATTCAATTAAAGGGTCGACCTAAAGTACTAGGAATTGCTTTTAATTTTGACACGATGTTACTGGGTATATTTTTGATCTATGGTAAAAATATCGGATTTTTCCGATAAGTATAAACCCTAATTTTGCCTTTCCCCAATTTGTAAATTTGGAACCCTAATTGAATTTTAATTAATTTTGGTTTAATAATTCGGTTAATTGGGAAAGGGGATATAATTTCATGGGTCAGTGGCTAATTTTAAAAATTATTGGATTAAATTTTTGAATGGTTTCGTTAATTTTAATCGCACTTAAACCTAATTATTAAAATCTGAAATTTAAATGTTAATGAACGATTTAAAGTTTTGGATTTTATTGTTTAAAAGTTCAAATTTTTAATGTTGATTTGTTCGCTCTTAAAAATTTGAATAATGTTAGCCTTTGATATAATAATTTTACGAAATTGGATTGTCGTTAAAGTTTATTAAATCGTTAAAAATCGTTGTTTTTCGAAAATAAAAATCGTAACTTTTTGAAAAATAATATTAATGCAAGTTCGTGAAATTAAATTTATTTTTAAATAACTTGGTCCGTAGGCACGAACCAAAGGCACGAACACGATGTGTGGTGGACGTATGGCTCGACGAGCCATGCGGGCTGCTGTACGAGAGCCGAGCCGCAGCGAAACGGGCAGTAGCAAGCGTGCTGCGTGCCTCGTGCGCGTTGGGCGAGGAAAGGGCAAGCATTGGCTTGCGGGTGCTGCGACGAAGCAAGGCGCAAGGCAATGCGACGTACAGCGCAGTGATGCACGACGATGAGCGCGCTTGACAGCGACGAGCTGCAGGCACGCGCGCGCGCCAGGCTGCGGGGTGTGCGAGCTTGCTCGTGAGCCTCGTAGGCCACACGCAAGGGCAATGGGCTGGGCGCAAGTCTAGCCCAACTATGCACTTGAACCTTTTTTGTTGAAATTTTTTTTAATTCGTTGGGCTTCGCATATTTGCATTAATTTGGGCTAACGGGATATTTAATTTAATATTTTATTTGCTTGGGACGGGCCGCGAGTTTTAATTTAGTATTTATTTGCTTGTGAGGGGGTCGAAAAAGCACGAGGCTAATGCGTGACCTCGTCCCTCGTGGGTGTGACGCTTCTTTTTGTCAAATCAAGTGTAATTGGATTTCCTGTGAGTTTACACCCAATTGACTAGTAATATAGGAGTCTCCATTCAGTTTTTAACGACAATGAGAAAAACTGACAAAACCCGGTTATCGTGACATAAAGGGAGTGCAATTATGTTTGACCACGACGGCCGTAGGTTCCCTTGTGATCCCTGGTGGTGGGGATCGCTCAACGTACACCCGCAGGGTAGAGATTGAGGGTTCGGGGGACTGTAACTACCGAGAGGAGTACTCGCTCTTCGATAACTCCAGAGGCAGGATATCCTTACTAGTTCAGCATAAATAATTGAAGGGACATGCGTTAACTATTAAACTAATCTGAGTTGATTTTAACAATATGCAACATATAGTACTAGATCGAGCGCGATTATCTGATTTAGATTGTTTTAAGGGACCTAGCATGATAATCCAATTTCCCAAAAATATTATATTTATTAAGCGTGATCGAACAATCAGATTTAGTTAGTTTAACAGTTCATAAAAGGGCGAGGAAAGCAATTAAACCATGGAAAAGGGACACATTACGACGCACCCTTGAGAGGTGCGTCACGGTTCTCAGAAAACTAACCACTTTGACTTTGCTATTTCTCCTTTTATTTAAAGAATCTCAAATTATGGGACGGGATACGTTCTGTTCGATTTATGGATCGATTGCGACAGAACGCGTGATCGGTTTTGCAGCGTGAGGCTTAGGCTTAGGGGTTCAGAGTCAATACTCAGAAATATAATTGTGTGTGTTGTTTTTTCACGTCGAACTTAAGGCCCTATTTATAGAAAAGAGTTCGTGGAAAGATAGAATTGCAAAACTCTAATCCACGAGGAATTAGGAAAAAACACGTACTAGGTATTTTCAGCGCCCAGGCCTGGGCGGCAAAGATTTCGGCGCCCAGAGCCAGGCGTTGAAAATAGGATCTGGGCTGTTTTTCTTAGTCAGATTCGGATTCCTAGAATCCGGAGTATTTGAGATTTAATTGAGTCTTTTAGTGCGTATTAACCTTGTGACGGGATGCGTCTGGGCCCGTTACGAACTCTAGGCTCGTTAGGATTTTAATTAATACGTGACTCTTATTTTCGAATCATATTAGGAATAGGATTCTCTCATAATTTCTATCTCATTTAGGATTTATGTTGGAGTGCAACACCTAATTCTGACAGGTTTCTATCTTTTATGACTTGCCACTTTTAACAACTACCATTACGGCAGTTACTATTTTTAGCAGGTTTCCATAAATAGCAGGTTTCTATAAATAGCATCTTTCGGGTGAAATGAAAAGGGGAATTGAGATTCGTTATTTTATAGGAGATGCGTTGTCAAGTGGAGATTTACGCTTTCATCATCGAACCTTCCCTTTCGGGAATGGGGACAAAAGTAGGTGTCTACAGTTAGCCCCCACTTTGACTGAGTCTTGGAGTAAGACGATGGTCAAAGTATTAGACGGAGTGCGTCGCACAAGCCATGGTGACCTGTTTTGGCGAGGGTCTCACGAGCCCCCGAGTGATAACATTTGACTTAAGGGTCATCACTTGAAGTGTCGACATATCCCTCACGTGTCATTGGGTTTTGTCAACGGATAGTATAGAAACTTCCTCACTTTGTCATTGGAAGGATCTAAAGGTGCGCAGAAACTCCCTAACTTTGTCATTGGGAGTAGCTACAGATGTTTTCGAAATCAAAGCTATAAATTGTAATTGGGCCTGGCCAAGCCCAATCACGAGGTGAAAAATGTTTTAAAAGATTCTCATTTTCAGGGTTAGCTAAACGAGAAAACCCCCTTGTTTTTATGGGACGTAAAACGAAGGAAAATCCAGCACATCGTTCTTTTTTTGGAAAAAACGGAAAACCAATCTTTGGAAAAAGGGAAAGCTACTCACATCGTTCTTTTTTGGAAAAACGGAAAACCAGAAAAAGTTATCGCTGCAGCGACTAAGGACCTGCGCAGTTAGTGACGCAGACCCCGCCGGCTAAAGATGGCGAGTCTGTCCGCTAAGGGTGGACACCCCGTCCGATAGAAGTGGACGAATCTATTTTTGAAATTTGAAAATAAGGACCTACGCGGTTTTGTGACGTAGACACCGCCGGCTAAAGATGGCGAACCTGTCCGCTAAGGGTGGACACCCCGTCCGATAGAAGTGGACGAAACTATTTTGAAATTTGTTTTGTGTTTATTTTTTGAAAAATGAGGACCTACGTGGTTTGCGCCGTAGACCCCGGCGGCTGAAGATGGCGAGCCTGTTTCATTTTGAATTTTGAAAATTTCATTTTTGGAAAACTGAGGACCTGCGCGGCTAGTGACGCAGACCCCGCCCGCTGAGGGTGGGCGAACCCTGTCCGCTGAGGGTGGACGTCCCTGAATTCGTTTTTCGTTTTGGAACTCGCGTGGTTCGTGACGTGATCTTTGCCAACTGAGATGGGCAAATT
This sequence comes from Spinacia oleracea, assembly GCF_020520425.1. Classification (NCBI taxonomy): domain Eukaryota; kingdom Viridiplantae; phylum Streptophyta; class Magnoliopsida; order Caryophyllales; family Amaranthaceae; genus Spinacia; species Spinacia oleracea. Next base: position 42,226,401 of record NC_079488.1, read on the forward strand.
TCCTATTTTTCATCGTGATTTCTTTTTTTGAGAATTTCTTTTGTTCATTCTTGCAAGAGAGAATTCTTTCGAGGGATGCTCGAATTTAGTCGTAACCTGAACGTGGGTTGACAACGGGTTCAGACGGACCTTTGTCTTGCGACCGTCTGCTTTCGTGGTTTTGAGCTAGTCTTTATGGCTCGATTTTTGCCACTACTTGGGTCCTTGATTAGGGGACTACGTATAAGTATCAACGGCGACCATTGTCTTGAGGTCGTAATCCGGTTTTTTTTTTGAGACATCCAAACACGGGACTTCGTACAGCGTAGTCTGGGAATATTGTTTTAACTTTTCATACTCTCTTTTGAAATATATATTTTCTTTCGAGCCCCCCAAGCATTCGTGCTTGACGGTCATTTCTTGTTAAAGAGGTTCCTTGGGGATATGCATTTTGTAATGTCCTTGATCGTGTTTGGGGATCGTTCTCGTAAGTGCGAGCGATCTTTGAAGTGGTATGCTACTTTGACGAAGTCGTGAGGTGTGACTTTCGGCAATTTTCAAGTCGAATGAATATGACAGGGCCCTATAGAAGTCAGAGCTGTTTTTTGGGCCTGGGCTCATTTTCGGCGCCCAGGCCAGGGTGTCAGAAATAATTTACGCCCAGGTGGGGCGTTGAAAATGTTGTTTGGGCCGGTCTTTTGATGACACAGTTGGCCTCTTGTTTTTTCGTTTATTTTACTTGGAAGTTCTATGTATTCTCTTTTCTTTTGTTTTTTTCTTTATTTTTAGAACGTGATGATTCTCGAGAAGCCGTAGCCGATTGGTGGACTACGGTGCCTGTCGCTTTGGGGCGATTATTTTAAGGAACTGTTGCTCTTAAGGCGTACAATTATTGAGATAGTTGAGCGAGTCTATATGGCCCGAGGAACATACCTTGAGGCGTAAGACTTTGACCGCTCTTGTTGTTGTATATTTTTCCTTTTGAACGCGTTCGTGAATGTTCGATACTTAGAATGATGATATGTATGTGCGAACGAGCGTTCATAGAATGGCCGTTGTGTGCGGTCCATTAATCAGTTTGATTGAATCATTTTTTTTTTTTTGAGCAATGACTGATTTTGAATAGTTTGCTTAGAAGCTTGATAGGGTTCAGGCCCATTCATGAAGTGGGCTCAAACATCGTGCCCTTTCGTTTGTTCAAACATTTGCTTCGAGGTTTTTTATTTTGCTATGGTTGTTTCGTAGCTTGGAGCCCCCAAGTGTGCATGTTGGGATGCATCCTTTTGGCGTACGATTTTCGTAGATTCTTTCGAGAAAGATGCCTTGGGGTTTCGCTCGTGTAGGTGCGAGCTATCCCTTCCGTGGTAGGTAATGTTTTTCTACCTTTAATCCTTAATGTAGAAGTCGTGTGGCTTGCATTTGGGCGATAAGTAGTCTTTGCCTCTTACTCTTGGTCGTGCTTGCATTAGTGCAATGTGCCTTACTTTTTTTAGACTTGTACTGTGGGATGGTTGAACTTATGGTGCAACGTAGGCTTGTGTGGCCTAACGGCGTGTCTTAGAACATTCCTCCAAGTGTTGGGATATCATTATTATTTTTTGCATTGGAGTACTTCATCGCGCTGAATCGTTCAGGTGCTCGAACAAGTGTAGCACCTTCTGCGTGGGTTTGCACGGCTTATTACTTCGTTTGATGCGAGGATTCATGGGTGTTTCTTTCTTATTTTTATATCTGGGCAAAACATGGCTAGCAGAAAGATTCAGCGCCCAAGCTGGGGCGTTAAAGATATCGGCGCCCAGCTCTGGGCGTTGAAAATGATTTCTGGGCAGAATTTTGACAGTTTTTTTTTGATTTTTTTTCTTTCGCTTTTGTTTTGGAACGATGTAGACTGTGTAACGGGGGCTTTTTAGGGCGAGCGTTATGTGCAGTGGTTTGATCGGAGTTTTGGTGACTCGCGATTTTCAGTTACCCTTGTTAGTGGGGCGACTTTATATACTCTAAGTAGTGCTTAGAATTTGGGAGGGGTTGTAGCCATTCTAAGGTTCGTTTTACACGATAAAAGCTTAGGATTGTGCCCCTATGACGTATGTATAGCATTAGCGTCGAGAATTTGCGATAAAATCGTCATTTCGAGCATTTTCAGTTGTGTTATTCTCAAGCCTCCAACTGTAGCTACGGGATTGGCTTGGTGCTATAATGCCTTGCATACGTTTTTATGCATTCATGGTGACATGGATCCTGAATAGTTTGAACCAGACTCGTTCAGTGCGAGGTACGTTCGAGTAGTGATCTGCTACTTCTCTTGTGAATGTCGTATTATGCGATATCGCCATGGTCAAGGTAGTCACATGTTTAAGTGTGTCTTGACCAAAAGCTAGGTGTCCCTCTTTACCCATAATCATATTTAGAAATCTTTTGACGTACTTGCAACATCGAGATAAACGCGTACTTAGCTTAAACCAACGACACTTTATTATGTTCGAAGAAGTCTTTGAAAATTATTTGAAATCCGAGTCCTACTGTGTACAATCCGAGGTTCCCTAAGTAGGTTGACTTATAGAAGGGTTCGTACAGGATTACATGAGTGAATCAAAATACTGTTACGATTTTTGGAATGTTGTCTAAGGATTTGCTGGAAGCCAGGGTGCAGGCGTCAAGATATACTTGTGCCCGTTTGGCGTATACTTTAGGCTTTTAGGGCCATCTTTTCCAGAATTGCGCGAATATAAACCGTTTTCAAATTGACTTAGATTTACTTGGTGTATGTCCGTACAAAAGGTCAAGGTATATTTAGTTCTTTCCCTAGCTCTTTAATTTCAATTTTTTTGCCCCCAGTTGCTATTATGTCTTCCCATTAATGATGCTTTTCAGATTTCGATTTTAGATGCCCGTGTCACATGTCTGAGTAGGGTGAGCCTCGGTTAAGTGCCAAGTCCTATTGACAATGTCCTATTTTTTTCAAAGGGGATTAGAAAGCATTTGAATTACCATGAACGGGTGCCCTGAGTTCGAAGGAACGATGGGGCGACGCCGTAGAACAATCCTCTTTATTGCAAGCTTACTGCCTTTATTACTTGTTGGCGATTATGACTGTGTCTAGTGGTGAAAGAAGGTCTTTAAGCGAACGACTATGTCTAGTGGTAAAAGAAGGTCTTTAAGTGAGTTCGTTCGCTTTAGGGAGGGTCAAGTCGAGTACTTTAGAGGTCATGGACGCTTGCGCTAGCCCCCATTCGATTGAGGCAAAGCGATCTTTTTGAGTCTTGGCTAAGTGCCTAGGAGTGTGAGTGCTCCTTCTGGCAAGGGTACGTGCCCTTATTAATTTTCGATGTGTGCTTATTTTGGCATCTTGATGACTTGGATTCTTCTTTTGACTCAAATTTTTCTTTCGACTTGGGTTGCAAGTAATTAAATTTTAATAAAGGACTCTATTTTTTATTCTTGTTATTCTGTAGGTTTTAACATTTTTTTAAATTGGTTGGACCGAATCATGGATTGCCTACGTATCCGTCTTAAATGGATTTAATTTGGAATCAGGTCTTGCGTAGTTCTTAGCCTAGAAAATGGTTTCTTAGAATGCCGATTTTAAACAAGTACGTTCAAGTGGAATCGTAATGTTTGAAATAGGGTGAAATTTATTTTAATCTGCTGCTTTGCCATAAGCCGTAATTTTGTTTTATATTTTTTTTTATTGAGTACATGTATTTCTTTGGTGGTACGTATATCTGAATACGTGTTGTACCCCCTCAAGTGTTCGTTATTGTTCCGTGTATGTGCGAATAAAATGACGAGCACTTCTGGACAAACTTTAGCAAGCAGAGAGATTCAGCGCCCAGGTTGGGGCGCTAAAGATTTCGGCCCCCAGCTATGGGCGCTGAAAATGATTTCTGGGCGGATCTTTTTTGGTGCGCTAAATGCTTCTTTTTCTTTTTAGACGAACTTTTAAAGTCGCTTTGCAAAGTTTGCTTTTTTTTTTGTTTTTTTTTTTTTTTGTTGTACTTTCCATTTCTCTTCTTTTTTATTCGTGACTCAAGACGGCTTGAAAGATGGGTTGAATGAGATAGGATAAGTTGTATAGGTATTGGTCAAGCATAAGGATTACATCTTCTAGGACTCACAATTTGCAGCCTCAAGCTAGTGTCGTGAGTTTATATCAACCAAGGCCAATGAGTAGCATGGGGACGGCTCAAGGGTATATCAACAGGATGTATCCAAACCAGTTATATGGTCATTATGCTAATGGTGGTGTAAGAGCAGGTTTTGGAAATAACGGGTATGACGCACGTGTCAATGGACGTACGTGGTTTGCAGTTGACAACAAGTTCAAGAACAAGAGTCGAGGTAATGGTTTCTTGGGTTATGGCAATGAGAACATGGATGGGTTAAATGAGCTGAACAGGGGCCCCAGAGTGAAGGCGTCTAAGAACATAAGGATTGGAAAGGGTAGACATCGTAGAACTTTATGTAGTTTTTGTTGCATGATTTGGATTGGTTGACTCAATTCTTTTCCTTCGTTTAGTTGGGTAAATTTCGCACTTTGGGAGGTACTGGCTAAGTATTTCATGGCTCGCTCTTTTCGCTCTCCCTTTTCTCTTTCTCTTTTTTCTTTTTTCTTGGGATTTCTGCCCAACATAAATCCTTCAAAAAAATTTTATTTGGGCTAAAAGGTAGATGGTTATGGTCTTTGAGTCACGAGGTGAGACTGAGTGAGCCCGTTTGGTAGGCCTATAGTGGACCTTTAATTTTAGTAGGCCTAGGGTGGACCTTTAAATTGTCTTACTTTGCAAGCGTATTTAGTCGTTTCTTAAAATGTGCAAATAGCGTAGATTCAGAATGTTGTTTTTACTTTATTGAAATTTAACGAAAGAATTACATCGAAAATAATTTTTGTTTCTTTTCAGACTCCAGTTTCTGGGATTTAATTTGGAAGTTGTGATTTAGACTCGAACTTTCATTAATCTTTCTGATTATAACCCGTGTATGAATACAAGGAGGTGGCCTAGACTCAAAATAATGACGTGGCGTAAGCCTATAATACTTGACCAAGCAACTTTCAGACTTAGGCTAATTGGACCATAACTTTCGTTGGTTGACACTTTAGATACTAACCCTTGGGTGTTCATTTGTCATGCGCCATTTTGCTTAATGTTGGCAAGGTAGTTAGTTGGGGATATCGAATTTTCATCTTTGCAAGGCTAGAATCATTAGTGCGGCTTCCCTCTTAGTGTGTATTGCTTTACCCCGATGGTAGCTTTATGGCATGCCGATTTGGGTATTTTCATGAATGTCATGTTGCATTCATGGAAAATCTTTTAGTCCGTACTTAGGAGTATTTAAAGGAGCGAGTGGCTCGAGAGGACTATGATAGTCGTGACCCAATGTGATCATAAGCCTTGAGGCCATTAATTCTTGCTAATGGTATTGACACCTTAGGTCCACTTTGGAGGTTGTGCGACTATGGGGGAATGATTTTTAGAATGTGACTGTTTCCATTTTGCAAATACTATAATATATTCTTTTTATTGGTGAGAGAGAGTATTGAGGCCGTGGATTCTTAGCAAGGGATGACAATTACATATGGGTGCTTATTGATTTAAATGTTAGGAGGGGAGACTCAATATGGTTTAACCTTTTAACTTGTAGAACGACACCAAGCATTAGGACCGATTCCATGGATAAGACAACTAAGACTTAGGATTTGGATTGTACTTTGGCATAGCCTAGTCTCGGATTTGTTTATTTTTTATTTGAACATTTTTTTTTCTTGAAGACTTTATTCGAACATTATTTTCTGAATACTTTGCTCATGTGACATTCAAGGTCGTTTAATTAGCATGCTCGGTTTTGGTGCCGAGCATTGTCGTCGTAGGAGGTCTAACAACGACACAAAGAGTTATTTATTTTTATTTTTTTAGTCGCTTTCAGAATCGAGTGCCTTTTCATACGCCCTTGCAGCAATTTTTACGAAAAGCTTTTTTTTTGCTACATGTTTTTTTTTGCGCGGGCACCGAGGCTTCTGTGCCTGACCAAAAGGCCAGGCAGCAACTTCAGCGCCCAGCGTAGGGCGTGAGAAATTCTGGCGCCCAGCCAGGGGCGTTGAAAATGCGTCCCTGGCTGGTTCTCGTTTTCTGTTTGCGTCTACTTTTGTTTATGCGACTTCGACTTTGCGTGCTTGCCTAATAACGTTCTTTACGCGTTGTGCAGCGTTTGTGGGATTCGTTACAGGCCATCCCGAGCGTCGCTTATTTTTGTGGCGATCGTTCGGGTTTGCGGAACACGTATTTCGGTATAACTCTTTGGCAAATTGGTTTATGAATGTTTGGGCAATTTTTAAGGTCGTTGGTTTTTCTAGGATAGTTTTTCACACGCAATCATATTCGCTACACATAACTAACATTCCATCATGAGGCAATAATAATATGTCATGCAATTTATGATAGGCTTCTATGGGTAGTTTTTGCGCCTGGCTTGGTACCGCTTCTATCGCAGATCCACCACATGCCCCGGTCGGGGTAGTGCTTTCAACAGACGAATTTCGTCCCAGAAGGCCAACCCGCAAGTGCAAGCCAAGGGGGCATGCAGGCGAGAGGGACCTAGTGGGCGAGCGATTGGGTTTGGGACGGGTGTACTACTAGCGAAAGTGCCGAGTGGACAACATTCGAAGCGTATGCACCCCCCGGTTGGCGATGGGTATCCTTAGTCCCAACTCCCGAGATGAAACACCAAGGGAGCCAAGATTCGTTATGCGGTTGTGTCCGTTCACATTAATATGTTGATTTTCAGGTCGTCCCAACTTGATGGGGAAACAAACGCGGGGTAGGATCGTTTCACCCTTCGGCTATTTTGATTACCTACAAGCACGAGTATTTCCTTCACTTTCCCCAGTGGAGTCGCCACTGTGAGGGGGTCGAAAAAGCACGAGGCTAATGCGTGACCTCGTCCCTCGTGGGTGTGACGCTTCTTTTTGTCAAATCAAGTGTAATTGGATTTCCCGTGAGTTTACACCCAATTGACTAGTAATATAGGATTCGCCATTCAGTTTTTAACGACAAAGAGAAAAACTGACAAAACCCGGTTATCGTGACATAAAGGGAGTGCAATTATGTTTGACCACGACGGCCGTAGGTTCCCTTGTGATCCCTGGTGGTGGGGATCGCTCAACATACACCAGCAGGGTAGAGATTGAGGGTTCGGGGGACTGTAACTGCCGAGAGGAGTACTCGCTCTTCGATAACTCCAGAGGCAGGATATCCTTACTAGCTCAGCATAAATAATTGAAGGGACATGCGTTAACTATTAAACTAATCTGAGTTGATTTTAACAATATGCAACATATAGTACTAGATCGAGCGCGATTATCTGATTTAGATTGTTTTAAGGGACCTAGCATGATGATCCAATTTCCCAAAAATATCATATTTATTAAGCGTGATCGAACAATCAGATTTAGTTAGTTTAACAATTCATAAAAGGGCGAGGAAAGCAATTAAACCATGGAAAAGGGACACATTACGACGCACCCTTGAGAGGTGCATCATGGTTCTCAGAAAACTAACCACTTTGACTTTGCTATTTCTCCTTTTATTTAACGAATCTCAAATTATGGGACGGGATAAGTTCTGTTCGATTTATGGATCGATTGCGACAGAACGCGTGATCGGTTTTGCAGCGTGAGGCTTAGGCTTAGGGGTTCAGAGTCAATACTCAGAAATATAATTGTGTGTGTTTTTTTTTCACGTCGAACTTAAGGCCCTATTTATAGAAAAGAGTTCGTGGAAAGATAGAATTGCAGAACTCTAATCCACGAGGAATTAGGAAAAAACACGTACCAGGTATTTTCAGCGCCCAGAGCCAGGCGTTGAAAATAGGATCTGGGCTGATTTTCTTAGTCAGATTCGGATTCCTAGAATCCGGAGTATTTGAGATTTAATTGAATCTTTTAGTGCGTATTAACCTTGTGACGGGATGCGTCTGGGCCGTTACAAACTCTAGGCTCGTTAGGATTTTAATTAATACGTGACTCTTATTTTCGAATCATATTAGGAATAGGATTGTCTCATAATTTCTATCTCATTTAGGATTTATGTTGGAGTGCAACACCTAATTCTGACAGGTTTCTATCTTTTATGACTTGCCACTTTTAACAACTACCATTACGGTAGTTACTATTTTTAGCAGGTTTCCATAAATAGCAGGTTTCTATAAATAGCAGGTTTCGGGTGAAATGAAAAGGGGAATTGAGATTCGTTATTTTATAGGAGATGCGTTGTCAAGTGGAGATTTACGCTTTCATCATCGAACCTTCCCTTTCGAGAATGGGGATAAAAGTAGGTGTCTACACTGAGTTTAAAAATTGCCTTCCAAATCAAGCACTTACAAAAATCTAAGGATCTAAGGTAGTAGGTTTACGCTAAAGCGAGGTGCTATTTTAGTTGACTTAGGTGGTAAGGCGTCCTAAAGGAGCACGTTGATTGTGGTTTTAACTCAAACAACAATGGCATTATGTTGTGGCAATCGGATAAATTATGGCATTAATTTATTAACCAAGAGTAATTTGGAGATTACTGGCAATAGGTTTTGCTTACCTAAAATCTTAAACTACTTAAGACATGCTAAAGCTGCTTAAGGATTTAGGACTTTTGGGGTCTTGGAATCGTTTCATTCATTTTGGACCATGTTTTTGCTTTTGCATGAATGAAATGTTTTAATAGCTTCAATGATTGCATGCTTGCTTTCATTTCAAAGTTATCGAAGTTTATGAATGGTTATTTATTGCAAATTCTTTTCGATTGTAGTAATCAAATGGCCGTAAACAATAACAATACTTTCAACCTACGTTCAATTCTCGACAAAGAGAAGTTGAAGGGCAACAATTTCCTCGACTGGCAAAGGAACTTACAAATAGTTCTTATGCATGAGGAAAAGGAATATGTCCTTGAGGAAGAGTTACCGGAAGAGGCTGGGCCGGAGGTAACTCAAGCTGCCCTTAATCGTTGGATTCAGGCCAACATGGATGTCAAATGTGTGATGCTTGTATCCATGAGTCCCGAACTTCAGAAAACGTTCATTAACTCGGATGCTTACCAAATCATCTCGGAGTTGAAGAACATGTTTCAGGACCAAGCCAGAATCGAAAGATTCGAGACTCAGAGGCTGATCCTTGAGACTAAGCTCAAGAAAGGAGAACCAGTGAGCCCACATGTTCTTAAAATGATTGGACTCTTTGAGAACATGAGAGCTCTAGATTCTGACGTCTCAAATGAAATGGCTATTGACATCATTCTCCATTCGCTTCATAATGGATATGATCGGTTCAAGTTGAATTACTACATGAACAACATGGAGAAATCTCTTACTGAGCTTCACGGTATGCTGAAAACTGCTGAAAAGACGCTCAAGCAAGAAAATAAGCATGATATGCTTATGGTGCGTAAGGGAAAGAACTTCAAGAAATCAGGCAAGAATAAGGGCAAGAAGGGTAAGGGCAAGGCTGCGCCCTCATCCAAGTCAAACGGCACCAGTTCTGGTAAACAGAAAGGGTGACTCGTTCTCCTGCCGACTCTTAATGCTTCTACTGCAAGAAGAAGGGGCATTGGAAGACGGATTGCTTGAAGAGAAACGAAGATGAGAAGAACGGGAACGTTGCTTCTCCTTCAAGTATGTATGTTATACATTGTAATCTTGCTAATTCTACTTCTTGGGTATTAGATACTGGTTGTGGCTCACACTTATGTTCCAATTCGCAGGGACTAAGGAGAAGTAGAAAGCTTGATAAAGGCGAGATGGATCTACGCGTGGGAAATGGAGCACGGATTGTTTCATTAGCCGTAGGATCTTATTTTATTTCTTTTCCTAGTGGTTTTGTTTTGGAACTAGAAAACTGTTACTACGTTCCTAGTATCACCAGAAACATCATTTCTGTTTCAAGCTTGGATTCTAAAGGTTTTAGTTTTCAATTTAAAGACAATAGTTTTTCTTTTTCTTTGAATGGAATGTTTTATGGTTCAGCACAACAAGAAAACGGTCTTTATGTGCTAGATACGAGCAAACACATTTATAACCTAAATACCAAAAAGGCTAAAACTGGTAATTCGGATCTCACATTTCTATGGCATTGTCGATTAGGCCATATAAACATAAAGCGCATGGAATTACTTCAACGGAAAGGAATTCTAGAATCATTCGACTTAGAGAAGATTGATCAATGCGAATCTTGTTTACTTGGCAAAATGACAAAGCAACCTTTCTCAAAGGTGGGAGAAAGAGCAAGCGAACTACTAGGGCTAATACATACGGACGTATGTGGGCCTATGAGTACAAAAGCTAGAGGTGAGTTCAGCTATTTCATAACGTTTACGGGCGACTTCAGTAGATATGGCTATATTTACTTAATGAAGCACAAGTCTGAATCGTTTGAGAAATTCCGAGAATTTCAAAATGAAGTAGAGAATCAACATGGCAAGAAAATCAAAGCTCTAAGATCGGATCGAGGAGGTGAATATCTTAGCCATGAGTTTGATGACCATCTAAAAGAATGCGGTATTCTTTCTGAATTGACTGCTCCAGGGACACCTCAATGGAATGGTGTGTTGGAACGGAGAAACAGGACCCTACTCGATATGGTCAGGCCGAACTTCCTTTACAGTCCTGGGGACATGTGTTGCAAACTGCAGCACTCACACTGAATCGTGCTCCGTCAAAAGCTGTTGAAAAGACTCTATACGAATTATGGACTGGGAAACTTCCAAAGTTGTCTTTTCTGAAGATTTGGGGTTGCGAAGCATATGTCAAGCGATTAATTTCGGACAAGCTACAACCAAAATCTGACAAATGTTTCTTTGTTGGGTATCCAAAAGAAACTATGGGGTATTATTTCTACAACAAGTCAGACAACAAGGTTTTCGTTGCTCGTGATAGTGTCTTTTTGGAAAGAAATCATATTTCCAAATTGACAAGTGGGAGAATAATAGACCTCGAATCTGAAATAGACTCCATCTCTGAAAATCAAGTCTGGGATTTGGTTGATTTGCCGGATGGGTTCACACCTATCGGGTGCAAAAGGGTCTTCAAGTTGAAGAAAGACAAAGATGGAATTGTATACATATACAAAGCTAGATTGGTAGCAAAAGGTTACAGGCAAGTTCACGGCGTTGACTACGATGAAACCTTTTCTCCAGTCGCGATGCTTAAGTCTATTCGGATAATCCTTGGAATTGCCGCTTTTCATGACTATGAAATATGGCAAATGGATGTCAAAACTGCCTTCTTGAATGGTGTTCTTGAAGAGACTGTGTTTATGACGCAGTCGGAGGGTTTTGTCGATCAAAAGAACCAAGGAAAGGTATGCAAGCTTAAGAAGTCCATCTACGGACTAAAGCAGGCATCAAGGAGTTGGAATAAACGATTTGATGAAGCAGTCAATAAGTTTGGCTTCATCAAGAATCAGGACGAATCTTGTGTATACAAGAAGGTCAGTGGGAGTAAAATTGCATTCCTATTCTTGTATGTTGATGACATACTGCTTTTTGGAAACGACATTCCTATGTTGGAGTCTGTAAAGACTTGGCTTGGAAAGTGTTTCTCAATGAAGGACTTAGGAGAGGCATAGTACATATTGGGCATCAAGATCTATAGGGATAGATCTAAGAGGATGATTGGACTAAGCCAAAGCACTTCCATTGACAAAGTGCTAGCTAGGTTCAATATGATGGAAGCCAAGTGAGGCCATCTACCCATGTCACATGGCACATATCTAAGCAAGAATCAGTGTCCCAAAACATCTGATGAGCGTAGAAAGATGAGTGGAATTCCATACGCTTCGGCTATTGGATCCATCATGTATGCTATGAATTGTACAATGCCGGATGTTTCGTTCGCACTCAGTGCAACGAGCAGGTACCAGTCAGAACCAGGTGAGGCACATTGGACTGCTGCCAAGAACATCCTAAAGTACCTGGAAAGGACTAAGGATCAGTTTCTGGTTTATGGTGGTACAGATGAGTTGATTGTTAAGGGCTATACGGACGCAAGCTTTCAAACCGAAAGAGATGATTACAGATCACAGTCTAGGTTTGTGTTCTGCGTCAACGGTGGAGCAGTAAGCTGGAAAAGTGCTAAGCAAAGCACTATTGCGGATTCTACAACTGAAGCCGAGTACATTGCTGCCTCAGAAGCAGCAAAGGAAGCTGTTTGGATTCGAAAGTTCATCGAAGAATTTGGGGCTGTCCCCTCCATTAAAGGAACAGTGGCTTTGTATTGCGAAAATAGCGGAGCCATTGCCCAGGCAAAGTAGCCTAGGAGCCACCAGAAGTCCAAGCACGTACTGCAGCGATTTCATATACTTCGAGAGATCGTTGAAAGAAAGGAAATCAGGATTTGCAAGGTTGGAACTGACGACATCGTCGCGGATCCATTGACTAAACCGTTGCCACTAGTGAAACACAACGCACATGTAGCAACCATGGGAATCAAGCATGTTGCAGAATGGCTTTGATTTTCTAAGTATTGGTTTAACCATTTCATTTTTATGAAATTTATTATTTCATATGCATTTAATTTTGGTTTAGTATTAAATGATAAGTCCATGTGATTCAAATCATTCAAATGGGATGTCAAGATAGACTCTTCGACAAAGAAACACCCATAAGTGAACTTGAATATTGAAGTCACAAAAGGATCCCTAATCCAGGTCATTGAAAGGTGGACGACCAATGACTAATGAAGATTAGATTGCAAGTAGATTACTTAGTTCTGTTTCTTGAACTAGAGTGACTGGATGTCAGAATCTTTTGCATAGATACTTATTGGATCTCATTAATGGTGATTAGAAACCGTTCCTCACAACATGAGCGATTATGTTTGCTCGTTTGAGAATTAGTTCGCTTTGATGCTCGCTAAACGTCACACCGTAAAAGGAGGCTATAAAAGCAGTTATTGGGCGTACTATGAATCAAAGTGAGTGTTCATAGATTGCAAGAATGGATTGTCCTCCTATCTTTGATAGGATATGGTGTTGTTGTGTAACAAGGCCTCTCGGAGAGTTAGATATTGTAAAATGCATGGCCGTGCTCAGAATGGTTAAGGCTTAACATTCTGCAAAAGTTTAACAGTTGAGCTCTGTAATCCGAGAAACACTTCTGGACCTAATAAGGATGGCTTGGATCTTACCTTATGTTCAGTAAGTAACACTAAGTGACAAAGGAATGTGAATGCACACTTGTCTGAATGACAAGTGGGAGACTGAAGGAAATATGTCCTTCACCCAAGGTGCATTAAGTCTAATACCAAGGTTCAGATTAATTGCGAACAATTAATTCAGTGAGATCAAGTGATCGGAAGAGCTACTAGAGCAATGCTTCCGATCAGTGAGTTCTAATGAATATTAAGCTCACAACTTACTCTTGACTGAACCTACAAGGTCACACCAATGACACGTAACAGATCACCGGATTAAATGAATCGGAAATTCATTTAATAGCTTTTCGGGAATTAGTTGGAAAACGTATTATATGATACGACCTTGCACCGGAATCGTATATCGTATTGCGAATATTCGTAAGCTAGGCGAAACGAATAAATCGTATCGTACGACGGTGATTCGTCGTATACGAAACGATAAATAATATATCGGAAATATATTAATCGCGAATACGAAGAGCGGCCCACGAGCCGAGTGCACGAAGCACTCAAGGCCCATGGGCGCGCTGGGCAAGCAAGCAAGGCCACGGTAACACGGAAGTGCTGGCCCATGGCCGAGCGAGCTGCGCGTGTGCGTGCGGGCCGAAGCAGCGACACAGCCACAACAGCGAGGCCCATGGCCCAGCTCGCTGTGCTCGTCTTGCGCGGGGCTTGTTGGCCAGCCTTGCCTTATTGCTTGGTCGGTTAGTAAGGTTATGTTAATAACCTTCTAACCCTTTTCCCAACACAAGAAAATTCAGTCACACACTAACCCTAGAGTTACAGAGAACCCTAATTCTCTTTGTGCCTCCAAAGTGTGTTCATCCCAAGAAGGCAAAAACTCTTGATCGATTGTCTAAGCTACGATAATCAAGACGGATCTGATCGTGTCGGTGAACCAAGTAGAGGAACGACAAGTGGAGTTCTAAGTTCGTGTTCGTTGACAATTTGTGGAAAACACGCTTCAAACGTAAGTATGCTTAATCTGTGCTTTATACATGCTTCCTGGCTTTGGGGATTGTTTCCGCACATGTTATTATGTTTAACTGTATTCCCCTACTATCATTCGACTCAAAAATCCCATTGTGATCTCTCCCTTTTGACTCGGAAACCTTACTAGGTTTAGCACCACCATCTAGAATCTTCCCACTCCTTGTTATAATGGCATTCATTTGCCTAGGAGCTTGACCTTGGGGTGGGAGACTAGTATGCACTTGTTGTTCCTTGATGGTGCTAGCAAGTTGTGCTAGTTGGGTTTTGATCATTTTCAAATGAGTATTGGATTGCTTGAATCCATCCTCAAACTCAACATTTTTCTTGGCTTGCGCCCCCACGAACGACTCCATAAGAGCCTCAAGGTTAGACTTGAGAGGCGGGAGTGGTGGAGGTGCATTTCCATAACCCATAGGATTTTGTGGGTATTGATTTCCATGGGTCCTTGGCCCATTGAATCCGGGAGGAGGAAATTGATAAACACCATATTGTCCTCCCGGGTTCGACGGATAGCCCCCACTAGAAGCACCCCCTATATTTCCCATAAGGATAGTTGTAACCCCCTCCACCTTGATGGTTAGGATTATAACTACCTTGATTATATTGAGTTTGATTGCCATGACCGTGAGATTGACCATAGGGTGCTTGGCCTTCATAGCCTTGAGCCCTATAGTTGCCTCAGCCTTGACTATCATACCCACCTCCTTGGCCGAAGCCTTGGTAGGATCCATGCATTGGGGGGCCTCTAGGTGCTTGCCTATTAAAGTTTTAATTCGGGGGGCCATCATATCTAGGCCTCTCATTCATAGCATTGGCATATTCCACATCAAAATCTCCTTCATAAGAAGGGCCATAATCCACATATGAAAGATTATGCGCTGAAGGACACATGATAGGGAAATGCCCATACTCATGACAATTTTCACAAAAGGATGTATCTAATGGCATAGTGTTCTAGGAACTCACCTTGCTCTTCCCCTTAGTGAGAACAGTAGCCTATGGTGGAGGATAGATGGTGATGGAAGTTGACTTGGAGTGCTCTCAGGCTTTTCTAACCTTGAGCTAAGCTTCTCGATGATGCGCGCTTGCTCAATTGCATAGATCGACCCTTTACCATCCTCACCTTTGCTCTTGCCATCATAGCTCCTTGTTCCAACATGCCATGCTTGGTAGTTTTGCACGACATCCTCTATGATCTCCTCTTTTTGGTCCTCCGTCTTGTTCATTATAGGACCACCTGCCCCCGCATCAAGACTTATTTTGGAGGTAGGGCTCAATCCCAAGTAGAAAGTTTGTAGGAGGAGCCATTTAGGAATCCCGTGATGAGGGGCACTCCCTTTGATATTCCTTGAACCGATCCCAAGCCTCAAATAGAGACTCATCCCGCTTTTGCTCAAATGATTGGATCTTATGAAGATACTCCGTCGTCTTCCCGTGCGAATAGAACTTGCTCAAGAACGCACTTGTCACTTCATTCCAAGTCCGAAGTGAGTTTGGCTTAACCTCCTTGTCAAGCCAATCCCTAGCACGCCCCAAGAGGGAGAAACGGAATAGCGTCAACCTTATGTAATCTTAAGTCACTCCATTGTGCTTAATGGTATCACAATAGTGCTCAAATTATTTCAAGTGTTCATGCGGTGATTCGCTACTCTTTCCGCAAAATGGATGACTTTGCACCAAATTAATCAATGCGGGATTTATTTCAAAATTGTTTGAATTTGTAGTCGGGGCTTGAATGCCACAAGTCGCCTCAAAGGCTACCGGAATTCCAAGGTTCTTAACCGGAAGGGCCATTCTCTCAATGGTTGGACTTGTTGACTCTCGTTCCGTAGCTTCACTCAAAGGTTCGAATCTATTGTAGCTCGACGAACGGGTCCGGATACGCCTCAAGCTTCATAAAGTCCTCTCTAACTCTAGATCGAGAGGGTAGAGAGGCCTATGACGAGTTCGACCCCTATCTTGCTTACAAAACTCAAATAAACCGTGAGCAATGCAAAGAAAAAACTAAAGCAAGAATGAAATATTTTTGTATTTTCTATGGTTAAACTAGACTCAACTTAACTCAAAAACAACAACATTTCCCCGGCAATGGCGCCATTTTCATAAAGGTATTTTCCGTTGTTGAATGAATACACCTTTATGAAACAATATTTGTAAACACCTAACTAACCGGCTGTATGAGCTATAGCGGCAAGCATAGGGATCGTCCCAAGGAAACGGAGTGAAATGAGTTCAATTGTTAAGCTAGTTTAGGACGGAGTTTGAATTTGAATTATCAACTACAATTCTAAGCTATCAAACAAGTTTTTCAAATAAAGGAAAGCGTTAGGGAATTGGGGATAGACTAGGGTAATCGGGGAAGGACAAAGGCTAATCACACAATTACGATGCAATGACTTGACACATAGGGGAAAAGCAACTATTGACGAGCTCGCCACCTCTCGGATAGAGCGCGCTAATTCCTCTAGTCTAGGAAAAGCTCTCGCATGATCCTAGGACTAGACAACTCGCAATTGAGACCTACTTTTTACATGCATCATAGAGACTCACAATCTCTTGCCAAATCAAGATGAAGCACTCCAATCAATCCTAATTAAACTAGCATTTGCAACTACTAATTCATTAGTCATGGAAATCCTATCATCAAATCAAATTTAATCACATCAATAATCAACAATCATCCTTCAATTTCCCCCAATTTAGCTCTAGTTTCACCCCTATCCCTAACTAGAAAGTACTCACTACTCATGGTTTTAACTAAGGAAATCAAGGATTCAAAGCAAGTAGACATTGAATTGAAAAGTTGAATTAAAGAATCAAGAAACTAAGAATTCAATTGAGAATCAATGGAAAATTAATGGAAAATTAGAATCAACAAAAACTATCATCAAAGCAATTGAGCAATCAAGAAATTCAAGAAGAATAGTAAAGCATAAAAGATTGAATTGAAATTTCAATAAGAATTCAAGAGTTGAAAGAGAATTACAAGTTGAAGCCTCCTCCAATAATGTTTCTCTCTCCTAATCCAAAGCTTGAAAAACTAAGAATTCTCTCTCTAATATTCTGAAATCTAATTTGGAAACTCTAAAAATGAATTTTTATTGAAAAATAATCGAAAAAGCTATTTATATGTTTCCCCAAATAGAAGCTCGAAATTCAAATAATGCCAGCCCGCGTCTACGTTCGGTCGCACAAACCCTTTGTGCGATCGAACAAAGGAATCTCGTGTGGGCACACATAATTTTTATGCGAGCAAACAGAGCGAAGACTAACTTCCTTCGTCAGGTTCGACCGCACAGAATTTCTGGGCGATCGAACATACCTGACTTAGCCAAATTTCCCAAAATCTTCAATGTGGTCGCACAGCCATTTTGTATGGGCACACAAATCCTTGTGCGGGCGAGTGATATTTTTGTGCGGTCGAACACCAAAACTGGGGACATTTTGCCTCAAAATTCCATTTTGTGCGATCGTGGTACAGAGCACGACCGCACAGAGCTGTTTCTTCCTTGAGTCCACTTTTCCTTCACTGTTCGGGTGCACATGACTATGTTCGGTCGCACAACTCTATTTTTGCTCCAATCTACTTGGTTTTCCATCATTTTCCACAAGATTCACCTATAATGCTGATATGTGTGTTTTATATAGAGTTTTACCCCCGTCCCTTAGTACTTTTATGCATCAAATGAGCTCTTAGGAGCCGTTTTTAGTACTAATATGTGTTATTGAGTGTGCCTTGATTTTCAGGTTTTATTAGTGAGAAATTGGTCTTTTTAGACCCGTTTCATGGTGATTTAAGCCACTACACGAGCCCGAGGAAGTTCGGGACCATTATCGTTGACTTTCGGGAGCCTTAGATGCTTATGGTTGAGCCCCGGGAGTTAGATTGGGTAATATGGGCGAAGGATGTTGATGATTGCAAATCGCCCTGTGAGCTGAGGGCGAAACGCGAAGATCGGGCGGAAAGAGAAGGGAATTAAAGTCTTCCGTGCACGCCCGATCGGGCGCACTTCGCCCGGTCCGAAACGGGCGGCCATCTGGGAGCTGCTGTAAGCCTTTCGCAAACCGCCCGATCGGGCGGAATTTGGCCCGATCGGGCCGACTATCGAACACATCGCCCGATCGGGCCGACTATTGAGCACATCGCCCGATCAGGCGAAGCGACGCCAACCTCTGATGCTTATGCTCGTGTTATATTTCCGGTTTTTGGGCTTTATTTTGGGCAAACTATATATACTAGCCTTGGTTATTTTTAGAGACATCTTAATTTCTAGTATTGTAGACTTAGATTATTTTCCTTAGTTGATTATTCTCTCAAATTTGTTCCAACACTTAGATTCAATTTCTATAAAAATTCAAGCTTTCAATTTCCATTGTTCTTCATTTAGGTATTATTTTCTTACTTTGATTTATCATTTTGTTTTAATTATGCTTTCAATTAATATGCTTGCTTTGTTATTTGTATTCATGAGTGAGTAGTCTATTTTCTAGGGTTTAGGGGATCCATGAATGCATGATTGGGATAAATTGTGGGCATAATTAGTTGATTATTTAATTGTAATTTCTATGGCTTATTATTATTGCTCGTCAATTCTGTTCGGCCGGACTTGAGTTTCATTAACCTTAGATTATGCGTCGAAAGGTATAAATCTGATGTTTTTGATCTGTGGCTATTAGATAGGTGATGAGCGGCATTTATGTCGCTCTAGGCCTAGGATTTTATAGAATTTTATTATGCTTTTTGTTAGTTTTGTATAGTTTTGTTGCATTTTTATCCCCTTATTCCATCTATGAACTTTTCAAGTAAAAATGTTGGGAATGATGGAAAAGACTTGAGAATTGCTCGAACTGAGCCCGTGCGATCGCACAGAATTTCTGTGTGTTCGCACGGGTCAGCAAAGTGGTCTCCAGAGTCAAGCAGGCTCGTGCGCTCGTGCCCCAGGAGTGTGTGCTCGCAAGAAATCGAAAAAACGATGCAGGAACTATTTGGGATTTCGTGCGATTGCACAGAGAAGAGCTCGCTCGCACGGATTTTTGGTGGGCTCGCACTGATTTTCCGTGCGAGAACATGAAGATTTCTGAGAATTTGGCCAAGTCAGGCATGTGCGATCGCACGGGTTGTGAGCACGACCGCACGGATCGAAGAAGAAAAATCGTCGCTGAACACGTTCGCATGGAATCAGGGCCCGCTCGCACTGATGCGATTGCAGCTGGGTATGCTCGTTCGCACGGCTGCGCGGGATCCCCTTTTCGAGTTTAAACTTCTCATTTTTAGGGGTTTGTATAAATAGAATTTTCATTATTTTTATTAAAAAAAGTTAATTTTAGAAATAGAATTTAGGAAGTTTTAGAAGGTTTGCTCTTCAAGCTAGTGTTCTAGAGAGAGAAACTCATTGATTTCAAGCTTCAAATTTGTAATCTCTTCAACTCTTCTCTTTTTCTTGCAATTTAATTCAAGTTCTTAGTATTTTGGTCATGCTAATTTGTCATAGTTCTTTGATTGTTCTTCAACTTCTTGAACTTCTTTTGCTTTGATTTTAATTCTCAATTCTCTAGTTATTAATTTTAGTTTGCAACTAGTATAGAACCCGTGCGATGCACGGTTAATAATCTAAATATAAAAATGAAAACTAAGCTTATTGGTAGACCATTATCATCAAAATAGAGCTTGGATGCTCCTAATGAAAAATAATCAATTATGTACAAATTTGTTATTGTCTCATGTTGGGGTGTCTTCAATACGGAGTATTAAAAAAAATCAATAAAAGTACATAGAAAACATTGTTTCCATCCTCATTAATCACTTGTGTTAAATATAAAATTATTCTCGATCATCCACCATACACACCTGATAGTTAGTCACACCCACTCAATACTCACTCTATCTACCTTATTACCCGATCATTTACCACCTACCACCACCATTTACTTTATTCGTCTAGATATGACTTTGAGGCGGGACGGAGCATCCACACCCGCGCGTACCCGCCTAAAATTCGCATCTCATCCCCACCACCCATGATATATAGGAACAATACCCATCCATGATATATAGGAACAATACCCACCCATGATATATAGGAACTGTACCAACCCCTCCCAATATCCATCTCGAGGGGTGAAAAATAAAATTCATCTCCGCCCTGTCACCCACCAGTGTATCCACGCCCGTCTTAAACCTACCCCTGTACTCAACATTTTTTTTTGTAATAGAGTTTTGAATTTTAAAACTCTATTCTAGAGTCTTTGAAAATTCGATTGTCTAATTAGAGTAATTGAGTAAAATAAGCAATACATTACAATATGCAGGTTAGTAGTAAAAAAAATGTTGATATATTTATAATCATTATATGAAAGATAAGCAAGGCGGACAGTTGTACGGCGAATACATTTTTATCACTGTCACCCAACAATATAAAATACATCATCGCCTCTTCACTCGCGACGAATACATTTCTTAACCTTATCACCCACAAAACTGTCCTTCATCCTCACGCACTTGAGGCGGATGACTCGGGGATATCCCTAAAACCTGTCCCACTGACAATTTGATATCCCTATATTCAGTAAATAATTAACTTTGTCTTTCAGCTAACTTTGAATTTATTGACATAAGTTTATTATTAAAATTTATTGTATTAGCTATATACTGATAAAATATTTAAAAGTGATATACATAATTAAATTAGGTGAGTATTCTCAATTTCAATAAATTCAAACTCGCCCGATCTCGAAGATGGGTACATGTCATCTTTATACCCGCTCACCGACACCAAATATGTATTTATTTAATCAATATTAGTCAATCATCTTTGTTTATCTTCGTCGTCGATCCAATTTAAAATCAAAACTCGCTCCATCATCAAGTGTGATGCACGATTTACACATCAAAATGTTAATTTTGCACGAAATTATATATATATATATATATATATATATATATATATATATATATATATATATATATATATATATATATATATATATATATATATAAGTGATATTGCTATCCTCTGCATTAACATATACATATATTTTTTTTTTTGTTGCAAACATATTAATAGTAATTTATAATATAAGATACTACTTTGTACAATATAAACCCTTATAAGATATAATCATTATAAAGACTATGGCTTGTGTAGAGGATTAGTTTATAATGGGCACCATAATATTCAAATAATGTTTTTTTAAGTAATTATTCAGTTAATAGGGGGAAAACTTTTAACCACAGAGCTCCATATATATCAGTTTTGGTTCTATGGACCTTAGGTTTAGTACAATATACATAGATATAGATGTCATATCGCAACACTAATTTATGATGTTTCTACATTTATGTTTTGCATTATACTTGTATGTCAATTATATATATTCTCATTACATTATAGATTGTTATTATTTTAGGTTACTTATGCAATTTTATAATAATCTTAGATTTTTCTTAATCCAAAAACCTGCACTCCAGTCTAAAAGATCTGAATTTTCCTTCGTTAATTAATAATTATTGTTGATTGACTTTTGTGTAATTGATTTTACAAAGACAATTTTGGGTACGATTGAGTTTTTGGGATTGTGAATTTATTGACTTCAAATATCAAAACTTTGCACATACTTGCATACTACACTATTTTACTTAAATGATTTAGTAATTAGGTTGTTAATTTCATAAGTATGACTTAATTAATAATTATTGTTGATTGACTTTTGTGTAATTGATTTTCCGTATACATCCTATGCAAATACAGGTATTAATAGGTATGACTTAATGGTTGATTATCATATTTAATTATTAATAGTGCAATTTAGGCAAAAAGTAATGACTTACAATTTATTACGGAGTACAATTGAACTACAAATTCATTTGTCATTTTCTTCCTCTATATTTTATATTATTTTTGTTATAGTTCAATTGTTTTGCCTAAAATATTTGATAGGAAGTTAATGAGTGAAATCAAGTATATATATAGAAAATGCTCCATATAAGTTGGAATAAATATATTATTCTTACTTACCAAAAAAAAGTTGGTAAAAATATTGCTAATAAAATATTAAAGAATCTTTCATTCTTTATGTATTTTTCATATTAGTCAGCTACCATAAATACAGTAAGTTAAATATGACAATAAATTATCTATAAATTAATTAATAATATTAAAAGAGAGGCAAATCACAGAGTGACACTTGTCAGCTCCACATTGATTTCCTCTCTTTTAGTACAATATATAGATTGAATTCTTGATTCTCTCCTCTTATTCCCTCAATTTCATGCTTGCTAGCTTAGTATTAATGGATTTCTTGATTCCTAGAATGGCTAGTGAGTAGATTTAGGTTAGGGAAAGGGGAGAATCTAGGGGCTTAATTAGGGGAACTTGATGATTTGATTGATGAATGATTGATGTGATTAAATTGATTTAGTGCTAGGATTTTCCATGATCAATTGAGTAGTAGTTGCAAATGCTAGTTGATTGAATTAGATTGGAATGTATGATTTAGGTTTGGCAAGACATTGTGAGCCTAATTCATGTAAGTGAATGATAGTTCCTATTATATGCAAGCTAATCTAGCTTAGGACTATGCGAAAGCTTTTCTATAGGCTAGGTTGCTTCGCATGCTCTATCCGAGAGGTGGCGAGTACGTCATTAGTTTTCATTCCCCTATGTGCTATTTCATTACATCATTCATGATTGCTAGATGGTAGTTCATTTCCCCCGATTTCCCTAGACTATCCCCAACTCCCTAACGTTTCCCTTCCTTGATTCAATCTAGTTGTTAGTTTAGCTTAATAGTGATAACTCAAATCAATCCTCTTGTTAGAATTAGCTTGACATTTAAACTCGAGAACCATCGTTTCTTTGGGAAGATCCCTTTACTTGCCACTATAGTCCATATAGTTGGTTAGTCTAGTGGTTCTATAAATTTTGTTTGATTGTGGCGTTGATCTATCAACGACGGAAAAACGCATTATCAAAATGGCGCCGTTGCCGGGGAATGGTCGTTGTTGTTGAGTTTAAGTTGAGACTAGTTCATCATTAGAAAATACAAAAAACATTGCATTTTATAATTCTTTCTTAGCTTTCTTTTCCTTGGCATTGCTCACGGTTTTCTTGAGTGTGTATGCTTGATAGGGGACGTGCTCGTCAAAGGACCCTCCATCCTCTTGACCTTGAATTGGAGAGGACTCTAAGGAGACTTAGGCGTGCTCGAACTAGCTCATCAAGTCATAATCGGTTCGAAGCCTTGAGTGTTGGCACGGAACAAGAAGAGAGTGAACAAGTTATTGAGAACATGGCTCTCCCGGTTAAGAACTTGGGAATACCGGGAGCATTCAAAGCTACGTGTGGGATTCTAGCACCAACAACTAGTGCTAACAATTTTAAGATCAAGCCCGCCTTGATCAACTTAGTGCAAAGTCATCCCTTTTGTGGGAAAAGCAATGAGTCGCCTCACGATCATCTCAAGCAATTTGAGCACTATTGTCACACAATAAAACATAATGGTGTGACATCGGATTACGTGAGGTTGACTTTGTTCCGCTTCTCTTTGCTCGGGCATGCTAGTGATTGTCTTGACAGGGAGGTCAAGCCCAACTCACTTCGCACATGGAACGAGGCGACTAGTGCTTTCTTGAGAAAATTCTATTCTCATGGGAAGACGGCGGAGTATCGTCACAAGATTCAATCATTTGAGCAAAGGCGTGATGAGTCGCTTTTCGAGGCTTGGGATCGATTAAAGGAGTTCCAAAGGTAATTTCCCCATCATGGGATTCCCAAGTGGTTATTGCTATAAACCTTTTACTTAGGATTGAGTCCAAGCTCGAAAACAAGTCTAGATGCGGGTGCGGGAGGCCCAATTATGAACAAGACTCAAGATCAAATTGAGGAGATAATCGAGGACGTTGTCCAAAATTACCAAGCGTGGCATGTCGGCGCAAGGGATTACGAGGGCAAGAGAAAGAATGATGATGGGAAAGGTTCGGTGTATGCCATGTAGCAAGCTCGGATCATCGAAAAGCTTAGCTCGCGATTAGAGAAGCTTGAGAACACACCAAGCAAGCCGCCATCTCCGTCTACAATTCCATCTCCGTCACCCACTCTTCTCACTAAGGGGAAGAGCAAGGTAAGTCCCTACGACACAATGCATCCGGGCACCTCATTTTGTGACAATTGCCAAGATTTTAATCATTTTCCTAATGCATTTCCTTTACCTCAAAATGTGTCTTTTGTGGATTTTGGCCCTTCGTATGAAGGTGATTTTGAAATGGAATATGCTCATGCCTTGAATGAGAGGTCTAGGAATGATAATCCCAACAATTCAAATTTTGCTAGGCAACCTAGAGGGCCCCCAGGGTATGGTTCCCACCAAGGCTATGGCCAAGGAAGTGGGTATGATAGCCAAAATTGAGGTGGCTATAGAGCACAAGGATATCAAAGACAAGCGCCCTATGGTCAACCTCAAGGTTTTGGCAATCAAAGCCAATACAACCAAGGTAGTTACAATCCCAACCATCAAGGTGGAGGGGGTTATAACTACCCCTATGGGCAATTTAGGGGTGCCTCAAGCGGGGGTTATCCTTTGAACTCGGGAGGTCCTTATGGTGCATCTCAACTACCACCTCCCGGATTCAATGGACCAAGGACCTTAGGCAACCAATTTCAACCAAACCCTAGTGGTTATGGCTTTGCACCCCTACCACTCCCGCCTCTCAAGTCCAATCTTGAGGCTCTCATGGAGTCGTTTGTGGGGGCGCAAGCCAAGAAGAATGTTGAGTTTGAGGATGGATTCAAGCAATCCAATACTCATTTGAAAATGATTGAGACCCAACTAGCACAACTTGCTAGCACTATCAAAGAGCAACAAGTGCATACAAGTCTCCCACCCCAAGGTCAACCTCCTAAGCAAATGTATGCAATTGTGACAAGGAGTGGGAAGACTTTAGATGATAGTGCTACGCATGTTGAGGCTCCTTGCTCTAGGGGTGAGAGTTCTATGGGAAATGAGTCCTCGGACCGTGATGTTGCGGAAGAGAAGTCTCATGTCGACGACATGAGTGATGGTGATAAGTCGAAGGAGACTCCTCTTCCTCCTCTCCCAATTCCTCCTCCCCCCTACCCTCAAAGATTTGCCAGTAAAAAGCATGATGAGAAATTTCATAAGTTTAGGGAAACCATTAGCAAGCTATATGTGTCATTGTCTTTCACCGAGGGGCTCAAGCAAATGCCACATTATTCTCGGTTCATGAGAGACATTTTGAGCGGCAAAAGGACTTGTAGCACTAATGAAACCGTGCACCTAACGGAGCATTGTAGTGCTTTGATCTCAAGTGCTTTTCCCCCAAAGCTCAAGGATCCCGGGAGCTTCTCGATTCCTTGTAGGATCCAAGAGCTTAAGTTTGATAACGCTCTATGTGATTTGGGGGCAAGTGTAAGTATATTTCCATTCAAAATCTATAAGAAACTTAGACTTGGCGATCTCACCCCTACCCATATGTCCTTGAAATTAGCCGATCGCTCGGTTATGTTTCCATTGGGTAGAGTTGATGATGTTCCCCTAGTGATAGGGAAGTTGACTTTTCTTGTTGACTTCATCGTCTTGGATATCGATGAGGATTCACATACCCCTATTATTCTAGGGACGCCATTCTTGGCTACGGCGGGTGCTCTCATCGATGTTCAAGGTGGCCTTATCACCTTGAAGGCGGGAGACGCCAAGGCTAGTTTCAAGCTTGCAATTGATGAACATTGTTGCTCTAAGATGAGAAGTTGCATGAAGGTTGACACCTTTGCTTATGTTGAGCACAATCATTCTTGTGCTAATGCTTTTAAAAATCCTTGTGTTTTTAAGTGTGATTTTGAGATTGATAGGAAAGTGAAGAAGGATATGCACGCGAGCTCCTTTGTGCTAGGCGATTCCTATGATGACGTCATCACCATTCCCGACACATTCGGGATGGACCTTGATGATGTGGGGTCACTCACTCCGGCATGTGATGGTAAGAGGTATATGAGCAAGAAGTCTAAGAAAGGCAATCCTGTGCCTAGGAAGACTTGGTTTGGTCCCCACTCAATAAGTGGTGGTTTGGGTAAGTTGTTTGTACCCAAAGAGGCTAAAGAGTGCATGTTGACTAGTGATGACCCAAGGTTGGTTGTCTTTGACCCCCCCTTGACCTTTTGGGGGGGTCCGTCAAGCTAATGACGTTAAACGAGCACTACCGGGAGGCAAACCGTGTATTGATTCCCTCTCTTGTCCCCCCATGAGCTTTGGGGGGATTCGTCAAGCTAATGACGTTAAACGAGTGCTCCCGGGAGGCACCCCTTGACTTCTATGCATGATTTTGGTATTGTTTCGTTGTTGTGGGTTCATTCTTCCCACCAATGCCTTGGCCGTCAATATTTTGGTGAGTTTGTTCGGTTTTTACTGAAGGAAATATGTCCTTCACCCAAGGTGCATTAAGTCTAATACCAAGGTTCAGATTAATTGCGAACAATTAATTCAGTGAGATCAAGTGATCGGAACAGCTAGCTGGAGCAATGCTTCCGATCAGTGAGTTCTAATGGATATTGAACTCACAACTTACTCTTGACTGAACCTACAAGGTCACACCAATAACATGTAACAGATCACCGGATTAAATGAATCGGAAATTCATTTAATAGCTTTTCGGGAATTAGTTGGAAACGTATTATACGATACGACCTTTGTCGGAATCGTATATCGTATCGCGAATATTCGTAAGCTGGGCGACACGAATAAATCGTATCGTACGACGGTGATTCGTTGTATACGAAACGATAAATAATATATCGGAAATATATTAAATCGCGAATACGAAGGGCATCGAAGTTGCCGGCCCGTCGAGCCAAGCACGTAAGCGTGCAAGGCCCAACGAGCCAGCAAGCTCGCGAGCAAAGGCGAGCAAGGCCAGCCCATAGGGCGCGAGCACGCAACAGCACGCAACAGCGCACAGCAGCGACGAGCGAGCAAGGCCCACGGCCCAGCTGCTCGGCGCGCGCGCTGTGGGCTTCGGCCTGCAGTGTGTAGCTGGGCGCGGGCGTGCGGTCCGTGTGACTTGGCGTGCAAGGCTTGCTAGCCGGCCTTGCCTCTTGGCTTGGTCGGTTAGTAAGGTTATGTAAATAACCTTACAACCTAATTTCCAACTAAGCACAATTCATATTACTCAAACCCTAGAGACATAGAGAACCCTAATTCTCTCTGTGCCTCCAAAGTGAGTTATTCCCAAAAGCAAAGTATCTTGATCAATTGTCTAAGCTACGATTATCAAGACGGATCTGATCGTGTCGATGAACCAAGTAGAGGAACGACAAGTGGAGTTCTTTGTTCGTGTTCGTTGACAGATTATTGTGGAAAACACGCTTCGAATGTAAGTTTGCTTAATCTGTGCTTTATACATGTTTCCTGGCTTTGGGGATTGTTCCGCACATGTTATTATGTTTAACTGTATTCCCCAACATTTACCGGTTCTTTGCGGGACTTTCTCCCACGACATCTCATGTAACATCCTTCTAACTCTATTGCATTCTTTGGGACGGGCATATTGCATATGGGGCATTTGGTTGGATGGGTAGTTGTGCCCCTCCTTGTTTAGTTTTAGGCCTTGAGGACATGGCCTAATTCTAGCTTGGGGGGAGTTTTGTTGTGTAGTTGCCTATTTGTGATGCTCATGTCATGAAACCATACCATTATGTGCACTTGTATATATTAGTTTCTTTGTTTTTAGTTTGATTTAGTTCGATTTTAGTTTCTTTTCTTTTCGTTTATTTTTATTGTTTCCTTTTGTTCTCCTTTTGGTGTGTTTTCTTATTTTTCTTCCTTTTCTTTCTTTTTCTTTCTTTTCCCTTTCCTTTTGTCAAGGCAAGTTTTTCTAGGTTTTCTTAGGCAAGATTCTTGATTTGGGCAAATAAAATTGGAATTTGTAGGTTAGAATGCTTTTATTCCTAATTGGTAGACGTTTGCACAGTTTTCAATGTCTTGGGTCGAATCTAGGATTTGGTGTTAAGAAAGTTGGTTGAACTTTGGGTAGCATGTGTCTTGAACCCTTGGCTTGTGGTAAGATGGTGTCGATCTCTCTAGTGACTTGTAACCGGAGGGAGTGGTATTTTCTCCCATGTGAGGTTGATGTTCAAATTAGCCCAAACACATATACATATATTGAGTGGCATGGATCCTTAGCATTGACTTTCTTACTTCCCGAATTTGACTATTTCCTTCCCGAGACCGCGACCGAACTACTTTAGGGGACGATAGAGGCATTTCTTTTGGTGACTATTTTCTTTTTAGTTTAGGAATCTATTTTCTATTTTTCATATATTTTTATTTGCATTTTCCCCCTTGATAGCCATTTGAGCCTTTCCCCTTCATTTCTTATGAGCACATTACAAGCCTAATAGCCTTTGTTTTATTTTCACCCTTAGAAGTGATAGTGAAGCTTTGAGTTATGATGCTTGTTGGTTTTGAATGAATATGCAAAGTTGAGGAATGATTGTTATTGGTATGAATGGCAAAGTTTGGGAAGTATGTTGTATATAGTGAATAAATAAGCAAAAGCAAAAGTTTTGAAAAAGCCAAAAATAGAGAAAAACAAGGTAATGAGAAGAGTTTCAATTGAAACACAAAAAATAGGGAAAATCAAATCAAGAAAAGTGCAAAAGAGTTGTAGTTTAGAATAGTTGTTGAATAAGCTTGGGGGTACCCCAAATAAGTGGTATGAGTTTGTATTTGGTTAATTTTGCTTGAGTTGAGTTCTATCATTGCGCTTCACTTTAGGTATGAGCACCAAATTACCAAATTTGTTCCACACCTTACCCCTAGCCTACGTTACACCCTAAAAGTCCTCTTGACCCTTTTGAGTTTTGAGTCATTGTCGGTGGAGGGAGGATTTGGTCAAGTTTATGGAATGGGATTGTCATGCTAAGATGTCGGGTAGCCTATCTTATTTTCTCTGGCACCTTCGCGGTGTCTCGAGACGCTACTCTCAAGGGTGGAAAAGATCTAGAGATTTGACGTGGTATGCTCGGTTGAAGGGGAATTGACTAGTGTTCATCCTTAGTTCGCTTTGCTTGGCATTCGAATCTTTCACTCGACTTAGAACATTTGTTAGCGTGCATTTGTTTATTTGGTTAGTAATGTTAGCATTCTCTCATACTTGTTCCATCAAAAAAGGCCCATTTCTTGAGTTTCGTAGTTTCATTTTTCATTTTTTCGTTTTCTTTCTTTTCTATTTTCTTTTCCTTTCTTTCTTTTTCTTTTCTTTCTTGTTCTTTTCTTTTCTTTTCTTGGTTTGTTTTTCATTTTAGGTCTTGCCTTGATTCAAATTTTTGGAAGAGTTATGGGTGTTTCTCTTTGGAAACCCTTGCGAGATCCCACTTGCCCTCATGAGCGATTGTGGGGTTTAAAGAGCTTGTTGCATGCGCTTAAATGCAACCGTGATTCCTACGAAAGTGAGTTAGTGTGCATTCTAGTAGTTCTTATTTTCATAGTTTTAGATTTTGAATAATGGCTCATTCTCTCCTATTTCATGCTTGGTTTGCTAGGGACTAGCAAACGTTTAGCTTGGGGGAGTTTGATGAGCGGCATTTATGTCGCTCTAGGCCTAGGATTTTATAGAATTTTATTATGCTTTTTGTTAGTTTTGTATAGTTTCGTTTCATTTTTATCCCCTTATTCCATCTATGAACTTTTCAGGTAAAAATGTTGGAAATGATGGAAAAGACTTGAGAATTGCTCGAACTGAGCCCGTGCGATCGCACAGAATTTTTGTGTGTTCGCACGGGTCAGCAAAGTGGTCTCCAAAGTCAAGCAGGCTCGTGCGCTCGTGCCCCAAGAGTGTGTGCTCGCACGAAATCGAAAAAACGATGCAGGAAATATTTGGGATTTCGTGCGATCACACATAGAAGAGCCCGCTCGCACGGATTTTTGGTGGGCTCGCACTGATTTTCCGTGCGAGCACATGAAGATTTCTGCGAATTTGGCCAAGTCAGGCCTGTGCGATCGCACGGGTTGTGAGCACGACCGCACGGATCGAAGAAGAAAAATCGTCGCTGAACACGTTCGCATGGAATCAGGGCCCGCTCACACTAATGCGATCGCAGCTGGGTATGCTCGTTCGCACGGCTGCGCGAGATCCCCTTTTCGAGTTTAAACTTCTCATTTTTCGGGGTTTGTATAAATAAAATTTTCATTATTTTTATTAAAAAAAGTTAATTTCAGAAATAGAATTTAGGAAGTTTTAGAAGGTTTGCTCTTCAACCTAGTGTTCTAGAGAGAAACTCATTGATTTCAAGCTTCAAATCTGTAATTTCTTCAACTCTTCTCTTTTTCTTGAAATTTAATTCATGTTCTTAGTATTTTGTTCATGCTAATTTGTCATAGTTCTTTGATTGTTCTTCAACTTCTTGAACTTCTTTTGCTTTGATTTTAATTCTCAATTCTCTAGTTGTTGATTTTAGTTTGCAATTGAATTCTTGATTCTCTCCTCTTATTCCTTCAATTTCATGCTTGCTAGCTTAGTATTAATGGATTTCTTGATTCCTAGAATGGCTAGTGAGTAGATTTAGGTTAGGGAAAGGGGAGAATCTAGGGGCTTAATTAGGGGAACTTGATGATTTGATTGATGAATGATTGATGTGATTAAATTGATTTAGTGCTAGGATTTTCCATGATCAATTGAGTAGTAGTTGCAAATGCTAGTTGATTGAATTAGATTGGAATTTATGATTTAGGTTTGGCAAGACATTGTGAGCCTAATTCATGCAAGTGAATGATAGTTCCTATTATATGCAAGCTAATCTAGCTTAGGACTATGCGAAAGCTTTTCTACAGGCTAGGTTGCTTCGCGTGCTCTATCCGAGAGGTGGCGAGTACGGCATTAGTTTTCATTCCCCTATGTGCTATTTCATTACATCATTCATGATTGCTAGATGGTAGTTCATTTCCCCCGATTTCCCTAGACTATCCCCAACTCCCTAACGTTTCCCTTCCTTGATTCAATCTAGTTGTTAGTTTAGCTTAATAGTGATAACTCAAATCAATCCTCTTGTTCGAATTAGCTCGACATTTAAACTCGAGAACCATCGTTTCTTTGGGACGATCCCTTTACTTGCCACTATAGTCCATATAGTTGGTTAATCTAGTGGTTCTATAAATTTTGTTTGATTGTGGCGTTGATCTATCAACGACGGAAAAACGCCCTATCAATAGGAATTGTAATTAGTACATAGCGAGAGCCTGCTAGTTATAATTGCCTAAGGAATTCATAAGATTCGAGAGATGCATGTTTTCCTAGTTATGATTGTTAATTGATTGTTGTTGTCCGTTGTCCAATCCCGGTCTGCATTTGTGGTGAACCGCTTCCCTAGATTCCTTTATCATTGATATTTTCTATTTTAATTATTGCCTTAGTTTAATCTACAAACCAATTCAAAACCTTTTGATACCAATAGTCTAAATTAGTTAATTAGTAATAGAAAGAACATTGTTTCCCTGTGGATTCGATCCTGACTTCCCTTTGCTACCTAGCTAGTGAACTTAGGTTATTTTTGATCAGGTGATACGACTGTAGCCTATCAAATGCACAAGATGGAAAGAAAACATAAAAATGCTATAAAAAACTATAAAAACTACGAAAATCATAATAAAACAAATACGAAAACCTAAGCTAGGAGCGACATAAATGTTGCTCATCAGGCATATGGGTCCAGGGCTTATATGCTGGCCCAAACCTCATCACTTAAGCCCTGGAAGACTGTTCTCTTCATAAAAGCCCAAGTTGTCCATGACCAGGCCCAAGTCCAAAGAGTCCATTAGGCTCTATTCCACACTCTCCCTCCTGGACACGTGTTCCAATCCCCAGAAGACATCACATCATACAGCTAGGGTTATGGGATCAATTCCCAAGGAACCCTAGCCCTATAAATAGTCCAGATCCCAAGGTAAAAGGGGAATTCAATTCATTCCCACCTACCAAAAACTATCTTTGCTCTGCCTTCTTTCTACACATTACTTCTCTCTCTAGCTTATACTTACTTAGGCATCGGAGGGAATATTCCTACGGGAATATTCTTGTTTTGCAGGTTGCTAGAAGATTATGCCAGCGCATACTTGATACCTCCGAGGAACACGTGACACGTCATCACCGTAAAAGATCCCACAACAGATATGACTCTAGAAAAGAACTGTGCGTGGGAAAACCACATGTCGCTAGTGATGGATCTTATTCTTGGCTCAATCCCCAAGGATTGGAGTGCAAGGTTCATTGCATATGAGCCATGGGCAATCCTAAGGCATCTTAGGGATATATGTCGTGGTAGATTCCAACATGGTGGTCAACATGTCGACCAAAATGTCTTTGAATTAGTACATTCATTTGGGGATCTAAAGCTTAATGCTCCACTGGGTTGTTGCTTTGACGTCGAAAGACAAAAGGCAAGGGAAAGGGTCATTGATTTTGAAATGACAGAAGGAACGCCAATTAGAACTCATACGAAGAAAATAGTTGGGATTCTCAACCGCCTTGAGTTACTTGGTGAACCATTCTCAGATTCTGCAGCTGTGGGAATACTTTTGAATTCTCTTCCCCCTGGTTATAAGAAATTCAAATTACTCTATTTCTCCAAGAAAAGGGAAAACACTATTAGTGAGCTAATTTATTTGCTTCATCAATATGAATTGGATTTTGTAAGTGATAAGCAAGCTTCGCTAAAAGTAAAGAGTAAGAAAATCAAGAAAAAGGTTCCGGGGAAGATCCAAAGCAAGGGTGCATCTCCATCTACTCCAGGAGGGCAAGTGGCGCCCTCGAAGAGGAAAAAGAAGAAGGATCGTTCTCCATCTACATCGCAATGCTTCAATTGTAATGAAATTGGTCATTACAAACGAGATTGCCCTAAACTAAAGGAAGAGAAGAAGGACGAAAACGTTGCTTCTCCTTCAGGTATGTATGTTATGCATTGTAATCTTGCTAATTCTACTTCTTGGATATTAGATATTGGTTGTGGCTCACACTTATGTTCTAATTAGCAGGGACTAAGGAGAAGTAGAAGGCTTGATAAAGGCAAGATGGATATACGCATGGGAAATGGAGCACGGATTGCTGCATTAGCCGTAGAATCTTATTTTATTTCTTTGCCTAGTGGTTTTGTTTTGGAACTAGAAAAATGTTACTATGTTCCTAGTATCACCAGAAACATCCTATCACAAAGCAACTCCCTCTGTCCCAGAATAGTTGTTACACTCTCCTGTCACAAAGTTTAATGTGATAAGTAGTAGTGTGGTTATCAAATGTTATTTTATTGAAAAAGTAGATGTCATAGGAATAAGAGGGGTATTTTTTAAATTGAATGAGAGAGGGTGTGGGGACAAAAAAAATTTAGTGGGAAGAGAGAGACAATATAATAATTGTGGGGTCATTCCTAATTTAGAAGTGTAACAACTAATCTGGGACAGATGAAAAAGGAAAGTGTAACAACTAATCTGGGACGGAGGGAGTAAATACTAAAAAGGCTAAAACTGGTGATTCCGATCTCACATTTCTGCGGCATTGTCGATTAGGCCATATAAACATAAAGCGCATGGAATTACTGCAACGGAAAGGAATTCTAGAATCATTCGACTTAGAGAAGATTGATCAATGCGAATCTTGTTTACTTGGCAAAATGACAAAGCAACCTTTCTCAAAGGTGGGAGAAAGAGCAAGCGAACTACTAGGGCTAATACATACTGACGTATGTGGGCCTATGAGTAAGAAAGCTAGAGGTGATTTTAGCTATTTCATAATGTTTACGGACGATTTCAGTAGATGTGGCTATATTTACTTAATGGAACACAAGTCTGAATCGTTTAAGAAATTCCGAGAATTTCAAAATGAAGTAGAGAATCAACATGGCAAGAAAATCAAATCTCTAAGATCAGATCGAGGAGGTGAATATCTTAGACACGAGTTTGGTGACCATCTAAAAGAATGCGGTATTCTTTCTAAATTGACTGCTCCGGGGAAACCTCAATGGAATGGAGTGTCGGAACGGAGAAACAGGACCTTACTTGATATGGTCAGGTCAATGATGGGTCAAGCCGAACTTCCTTTACAATTTTGGGGACATGCGTTGCAAACTGCAGCACTCACACTGAATCGTGCTCCGTCAAAAGCTGTTGAAAAGACTCCATACGAATTATGGACTGGGAAACTTCCAAAGTTGTCTTTTATAAAGATTTGGGGTTGTAAAGCATATGTCAAGCGATTAATTTCGGACAAGCTTGAACCAAAATCTGACAA
This sequence comes from Spinacia oleracea, assembly GCF_020520425.1. NCBI lineage: Eukaryota > Viridiplantae > Streptophyta > Magnoliopsida > Caryophyllales > Amaranthaceae > Spinacia > Spinacia oleracea. Next base: position 42,260,830 of record NC_079488.1, read on the forward strand.
GTGTTTCTTCGTTGGGTATCCAAAAGAAACAAAGGGTTATTACTTCTACAACAAGTCAGACAACAAAGTATTCGTTGCTCGTGACGGTGTCTTTTTGGAAAGAAATCATATTTCTAAATTGATAAGTGGGAGAATAATAGACATCGAAGAGATTCGAGACTAACAACGAACCAAGAACTCTATAGAAGTAGTTCAAGGTGAAGAACCTCCAAGGCCTTTAGAAGAGCCAGTGGCAGTAGTTCCTTAAAACGTTGTTGCCCCTCGTAAGTCAAATAGAACTAAGGTTCAGCCGGACAGATGGAGAGGCGTCCTCTTGACTGAAAACTTAGACGTTCTCATATTAGATAGTGATGAACCTATGACTTACAAGCAAGCTATGACGAGCCCAAGCTCCACTAAATGGTTAGAGGCCATGAAATCCGAGATAGACTCCATGTCTGAAAATCAAGTTTGGGATTTGGTAGATTTGCGGGATGGGTTTACACCTATCAGATGCAAATGGGTTATCAAATTGAAGAAAGGCAAAGATGGAATTGTATACATATACAAGGCTAGATTGGTAACAAAAGGTTACAGGCAAATTCACGGCGTTGACTACGATGAAACCTTTTCTCCAGTCGCGATGCTTAAGTCTATTCGGATAATCCTTGCGATTGCCGCGTTTCATGACTATGAAATATGGCAAATGGATGTCAAAACTGCCTTCTTGAATAGTGTTCTTGAAGAGACACTAGTAGAAAAAGTGCTATTAGTAACTGGCGAAAAAGGGCTTTTAGTAACTAACATCGTCCGTTGCTATAGCCACCGTTACTAATAGTGTAATTTATTTGTAACTGGCAAATGTCAGTTACTAATACTGTGCTATTCGTAACTGGCATTTACGTTTGCCCGTTACTATATGTCAAATTTTACATTAAAAAATGAGCTATTTATAACTGGTGTTGGGCTTGGCCAGTTACTACTATTTTCTTATTTGTAATTGGCTTCTATAATTGTCAGTTACTACAAGCGTAGGCCAGTTACTAATATAATTTATACTAGTAACTATATCCATTTCATGCCAGTTACTAATTACTTTTTTTTTAATTATAATAAAAACAGTACTGTAGCAGCGCAACAGCAGCACTGGAGCAGCGCTGCAGCAGCAGTACTGGAGCAGCGCAACAGCAGCAGCAGCAGCAGTACTGGAGCAGCGCAGCAGCAGTACCGGAGCAGCGACAGCAGCAGCAGTACCGGAGCAGCTGTGCAGCGACAGCAGCAGCAGCTGTGCAGAGACAGCAGCAGTAGCTGTGCAGCGACAGCAGCGGCAGTGCAGTGACAGCAGCAGTGCAGCGACAGCAGCAGTGCAGCGACAGTAATATTCTACGAAAAATTTGACAGCATTTCCCTTATAAAGTTGATCACCCAATCAAGTTGGGGTGATGGAATTAAAACTGCAATCTGGCCTGGTCTACATATTCCACCACAAGTCCTCTTTATCCAATATATAATACACCAATATTACACATACCAAATTTTCACAAAGACAACAAAACTAACTTGAGATTATCAACCAAATTTCAATAATAAGATAGGAAATATTATCAATAAATGTTCTATTTTCTTGGACAATATAAATGAATGAATGTAGATACAAGTTCCTACGCCTATGAACATAATATGCGATTATACCTCTTTAAAAATAATCATCACAATTAATGTCACTAAAAAAGTTTAATCTTTCAATAAATAAGTTGTTCTAAAAAACTTAGCCCATTGTTCTCGAACCGCGTTGATTTCTTCATCATTATACGATGCATCCCTTGCCATGTACTCCTTCACAATAAAATAAAATAAGCATGTTAATTACTTAGCATGTAGTATTTTATTTGCTCGCTTAGCTTCCTTGACTATAAAAGAAACATTGAAGTATTTACTTCAAAAAAGATATTGAGATGAACAAAACGAGTCTTAGCAATAAGCCAAATAACTCGAAAATCATAAGTAAATAAATATATGATATTAAAACGAAGGTTGAATCAAGCTAGTGTAAGTAAACAAGTGAAAAACAAATACGGACATGGCACTAACCTCTTGCAACTTATCCTTGCAGTATCTATGAGAAGAAACTATCTCATACATGTATCTCATTACATAATATCCACACTTGGTACTTCCACGTTGTTGAGCGCACTAGTAAATGAAAACGTAATAATATTTAGTGAATTAATTATTATGTATGTTTAAAATAACAAGAGAAGCTAGTAATGCATACATACCTCCATTCTTATGAATAACAATTGCACCTTGCTCTTTTTGAAAGAATTCCCTTTAAGTCTACGCCTGTAAACATTATAGGGTCTACCAAACAACAAACACCACCACCAAATATTTAACGAGAACAAAATAGAAGATCAATTTAATTATATGAAATATTATTTAGGTTATCAACTAACGTTTTCATTATATTTTCCAGGTGTGAGTGTCGCGGTTTGTTCTCAGGTTGCATACAAGAGTCAAACTCGTACACAAACCCCATACGCAGGTCAATCGCATAGAGAACCCAATGGTTGCTGCATTTTAAGAAACTTGTTAATATAATAATAACATATATTAAATAAGTAATGGGCTTGGATTTCAAATTATAAGTAGTACATACTCTTCATAATACGGCGCCAAAATGAATTTGCAATGTGCATCCTTCTTGTTCAATTCAGCCAAGAAATCATTTCTTAAGTACATCGAAACTTCAGATGGGTCACTCTTGATTTCAGCTGCAGATATTCTTTGGGGACACAGGAATTTGATCTCTGAAATTTGAAATAAAGAGATGCGCTCTTCAACAAGAAACCTGCATAAATTTTGCAAAGTGAATAGTTAATAAGATGATTGTAAAAATTTCATAGTTAATGCAATTCAATTACATAAAATATAAGTATTAGAGTGAAAATAGTTTACAATATGTAGATATGAATCAATGAGACATTAGCCTATGCCCCTCGTAAGAATTCGTAGACGTCAGTGGATGTAAGAAAAATCTCTTTGTCTTGATCTTGATAAAACAATGGGGCCTTCAGTGGTATTGACGTGGTATCATAATCTCCTTCACCCGAAATCATGCAATAATATAACATAGAACAATAGTCACCAAGACTTTCAACGATCTTTTCGGAAAGTTCACTGCATTTGCCTCCTTTGCCTTTGATAGTTGATGACTCCCCTGATTTATAGCCACAACTATCAACTTTCTCCTTGGGTGATATCGATTTAGCCTTCTTAGGCGTTGTCTCGCCCTTTCATGTGAAGAGCTAAATGTTAGTATAAGTTTCAGAAAAATAGTTTTCAAGTCATTATTTATGATAGAACTATTACCTTATCCACAAAGAACACCATGTCTACGGGCCATTCCACGAAATAACCTTTAGCCTGACCCAACTTAGTGACACCATCATCGGTCTCAACTGGAAGGTCAAAGAGGGTATAATCACTATAAGGGTTGTCTACACTAACCCTGTAGTTGTCGCGCTTCATTTTCTTGTTGTGAGTCACCCCATGCGGGCAAGGTTCTACCGTTCCATCTGCCACGATCACTAAGTTCCCATTGCATTCATCATTCAAAGCAAGACGACATTTAGTTGGAACCTACATACATTTAGAGCAGACATTGTTATTGCAAGGACGGAAAATTGAAAATAATGGTCAATACTTGGTAATAATTACTAATTAGGCCTTCAAAAACAAGTGCATAATTTTTTATGTCAATAATACAATAATACTACTAAATAACCCAATTTAGAAAGAAGAAAACTATATAAGTGGGTTAGGTAATCTAGAGAACAAATAAATTCTAAATATTATAAATACATCCGTGATATAAATACATATCAATATTAGAACTAAATATTATTAAATTGTACTTCATAATTACCTAAATAGTTATGGACAAAAAATCTGAAACATAACTACATAAGTTCACAAAAAATTCTCAAGTTAATTATACAAAAATAAGATACAATTAACAATAAAACAATACAATAAGAGCTTCAATTCTAACAAGGTAAATAATTTATGTTTTAGTTATGCCTGCAGCTTATACAATAGCAGTTGTTTGAGTTCTTGCATCATGACTAACATAAATATGTTTAATGCTTTAGGGATATAGTTGACTTAATAGGTGATCATCTGGAATTTTTTAGAAAAATCCAAGCTTCTATTGGCGTAGATATTATTGTTTACTTTGTCTTCTGATGAAAGAATAAAACACGATCTTATGGCTTCTAAGGAACTCCATCCAGCATTGATGTCTGCTGAGAGTGAGTACAAGGTGTGGAAGGAGTTTGACGAAGTTACACTATCTCCAATTTTTCACTCTTATATATGTTGCTTGTGTATAACTTACTCCTCACTTCTCACAGGTTCTGCAGCGACTCATGGCTGGATTACTAGGTTTGGTTCTGACGCCAAAAGAGTCACAATGTCCTCTTGTTCGGTGTATCCTCCGAGAGTTTGTAACTTGCTTAGTCTGCAGCATGTTATAAATCTTGTGTGTCCAGAGTGAGTCCTAGATATATTTTCTTCCCCTCTTTCTAAGTTATTGTTAATGTCCAGAGTTGAATTCTTCCTATTATATCTATGGAGGATCTGATTTGAGTGCCTTTGCATGCTAGCTTATTGACATTAGAAGAGTATGGAGTATTTTTTTTCCTAATCTGACATATCCGGAAAGACAAGTTTAGGTTGTCAGGAATTCAGATTATTCTTTAACACAAAGCCCTAGGAATTTATTGTTGCTAATCAACCTACCAAGTAGTAAAGTGGGGTGGATTTTAATCAAGGATTTTTGGTTAGGGGTTTAAGACGGAATCGTACCATATTATTCTAATTGAGCATCATGTATCAGCAATAAATATGGTTAGTTATTTCTAGAAATTATTCTGATTGAGCATCATGTATCATAACCTGAAATGTTGTTGTGTTTTGGTGTCTGATCTATTACAATATTTACTCAACTGCCGAAACCCTAGGGTTCTAGTTCAAATTCAAAGGTTTTACTGCCATAAGGTACAAATTAGAAAAGGTAGATGGACTGACTTACCCCCTCATTCTAAATTCTGAGCACAATTCCTGTAAGAGCTACAGAGAAGGCGTGTAGAAGTGGTGAGACTAACAGACATTGGTCCAGATTTTAAGAGATCCACACTCAAATGCTGTTTCGGAATGAAAGTAGATAGCATACCCTATTATTATGTTAAGCACAGATTAGCCTGCACACATTAACTAGCCTGAGCGTACCCTGTTATTATGTTAAACAGAGAAGTGTGACAGATCTTTAGCTTTGTGCCTTTGTGTTGGCTGCCACTGTTTGTGGTTGAATCATTAAGCATTTTTGGCTGATGACTGACTTTCACTAACATTATATGCAGATGATGGCTACAAAAACGCAAACTCACACTACAAACTGTAGAAACACAGCAGCATCCAACAAACAATAGAAGTAGCAGCTGCAATGAACAACCCATAGCAGCAGACTATAACAACAGAACAAATAGCCTGCAAACTTGGTTGTTTTATGATAAATTTTCATGATTTTGACCAAAAAATGTATTGTCAAAGAGTCCGTTGAAGTGCTTATTTCCAGCATAGGAAGAGGTGTGAATTCTTATTGGTATTGATTAATTGTGAAATGTGATGTTGTGTTGGCATTTTAATTTGATCCCAATAACTTTTGATCCAAATAACTCATAAATTCTGTCAAGAAATGCTTACCTCTACCAACCGAGGGTCTTTTTTTACTGGACTTGACAAGCTTTGTGGCTCCTCCTGAAGATCATTGCTTGGCTTTTCAGAGCTGGTCATATGTTGTTCGGTACCGCTGGCCCTGCCTTGCAAAAATGAATCAAAAACCTTCTGAACTCTTTCTTGCACCTTCTCTTCTAGCCTTGCTTCAAATTCTCGAGTTAGGCTAGCTTTCATCTCTTCTAACTCTTCTAGTGAACCACCACTATGGGTCGTCTTTTTAGCCTTCCGATCTACCGGCCCAAATGCTTGCTTATAGCCTACACCAATCCCACACCCACCAAGTCCCTTGACAAATCCACGGTGGTCCTTTTTCCCAAGAGCCATGGTAAGGGCATCAACACCCCGCTCTAATGGTTTATATACCCCTTCCTCTCGCTCTTTGGCCTGTTTTTGCAAATGATCCTCCTAGCAACAAGTAATAAGGGTTAGAATGGCTATTAATCGTAATATATATATATATATATATATATATATATATATATATATATATATATATATATATATATATATGCAGCAAGCTAGGTGTAGCAGAAGTTTCTTTATCAAAATTCCGAAATGCAACTCCTAAACAGAAGTTTAACAATAAAATAGAACATTAAAAAAATCTTAGCACGGCTACATTGCTCAACCGTGGTTTGTGATTTCTCACACAAGTTGCGAACAAAAATTCCCATTTACACAATCAAAGTCATTCGTAATGTAAAAATGATGTTTTATGCACCACTTACAACTAGATTAGCAATGTGAATAGTCTCTGTACCTTTGGGGACAATAGCCCACGTTCCATCTGGCTGCGGCTTTTCATGCGCTAAAAGCTATTCCACAGAGCGTTTATCAAAATCGGAATTGGTTGAGATAGTACTCTGCTAAGAAACAGTCGTTGATGATTCTGATATGGCGGGGAGTCTCTTTTCAAGTCTCTTTTGCTGACTCCATTTTTTCCGGGCCCTTTGATAACTATGTTGGCCTAAGTGATGGCGACATTTGTTTAACTTTGCATTTTCCTTTCCCTTTTCACTTTTGACCTGTTGAATAAGGAAACAAAGCTAACAATTAGCATAAGAGATTAAGAAAGTGAACATCAGCTAAGTAACTTTCCCTATCATCTGACACTCACAGTCTGTGGCTGAACTGCTATACATCCACCTAACCGCCCTATTTTACTGACATACAGAAGAAGAGGAAAAAGGCAGCCAGCATTTCAGAACAACAAAGAATCAGAAAAGGCCAACAAGGAATCAGAAACAGCAGGGGGCAAAGCAGTGTAGAGGAGAGGAACCAGTTAGTGGATGCAGCCTTGGAGTCTTTAAAGCTTTTTGTCCTATTACAATTATAGTTGTACTTGCTTTGTCTTTTTATTAGCTTTTTGGTATAAATAAGTAAGGGGGGAGAACAGAAATCATCTTGAGAGTATTTTGGTTGTTGGGAGAGTGAGAACCTCTCGAATGTTCTCTAGTGTAACCAAGCTTTAAGCTTTATCATTAATATAATCAGATACCCTCTCTTCCCTGTTTGTGAGTTTACTGTAATTTGAGTTACCTGGTTGCTTGGAATATCTGAGTTCTTTACATGAACTTCAGACTGAACTTTTTTTACAGTACAGCGAAGAACTTCTACAGGTGATAGCAATCTGCTGGAAAACTTGTATGTAAATGATTCTAATGAATAAGCTAACAATGGCAGTCTTGCTCTGGCAGACGCACACAACATATTAATACCAACAACAACAACAATAACTGGGAATAGCAAAACATACTATGATGACTCTGGCAAGTTAAATATTTACCTGAAACTCTGGCAAGTTACTATGTATCTCAAAGGTCGTCCACTGATCCTCCGTGAAGTAACCTTCATACACTTCCCATGGCTTCATGTGTGCTTTTGGAGAATCTGGTGGGTACGGGTTTGTTAAAGTGATAAAACGAGACCTCAAATTTGACTTATGGCATTTGAATCGTGCAGCCACAGCGCTATGAAACTTTTTTTGCTTCTCACTAGTTGGATCCTCAATGTGAAACTTTCGCTGTCAAATAAATAGACACTAACCATTTAATTAAACACACAAACAACAAAACACAAAACTACATGAAAATTCCAAATTGAAGTGAAAAAGTACAGCTCATCTTACATAATAATAAACAACTTTGCATAAGGGAAGGAAATCATTATAGAGCTAATTGGCATCTTCATTTTGGGATCATTTACAATTTGAGGAAAAGTCTCGATATTTCCGGAATTCATCATCGAAACCATTTCTCACTTCTCAAGTCTTCCCTGTGATGGCAAACTGATGTTTTGATGCTACCACCTCTCGCCGTATTACCGTGCTTTCCTGGACTCTCTTGATTCTGGTCTTTTTTTTTTCCTCTCTTGTCTATCTCTCTCTCTTTCTATGTGTTTTGCGGATTGGTAGAGATTAATTTTGTTACTTGTCATTGAGTTTTGAGCATTCCTAAGTTGTTGTTGCTGCATTTTATACTCCTTTTTGTTTTGGTTTCTTATTGTTGTTGTGAATCCGAACATTTATTTCTCATGTTAGTTGATTGAGGGCTTGAGTTTCTTAGATTGTGAAAAAGTTATATCTAACTGCTAGATATATCTGATTCAAATGTTATACTCTAGTCTGAAAACCTAGATGAAACTTAACCAGATAATTATTCTTAGGTATATTCTCAAGTAATGCAAGCATTTGCAGCAAGATATATCTAACTGCTAGATATATCCGATTCAAATGTATATAAATACACCGAGTCCTTATAGCAAAGTACAGAATTACACCAAGTCAACTAAGAGCGAGAAATAAGTTCATAATAGACTTCATCATTGTGAAAAAGTTCAGTTCATGGGTACTGAAATCATGCAAATTTTTATTTAAACTCATCTTTTATACTACCCGAGTAAGGAAAGATCAGTTCATGATCTACGTGCATCCACTACCTCAAACCGTACATTTAAACTGATATAGGATACTACCCGATTTTAAATGAAACAGAATAGAGTCAAACAAAAACCAAATTATTTGGAGAAGAGAAGAGGAGAACATTGGCTGAATGTGGGGTAGACTGGTTTGATAGGCTCGTTCTTCTTACTTCTATTTTCAGTGCTGCAGTAGGTCAGTTGTTTTGGATTGGTTTGACTGGTCAGCTGACAGGAGAGGAGAAGAAAAGAGGTACGTTTATCTCAGATTCTCCCCTCACACTGACAGGTATCAGTATGCATTTTGTTAAGTTAATTAAGACAGTGGATGGGATTTTACCGGTTCAGCAATGAGGTACGCTGATTAAGACAATAAATCAATGCACGAGCTAAGTTAATTAAGACAAAAAATTCATACCTTTGTCTCCTCCCATAAGTTGTCCTTGTCAACTTTATCAATCTTCGAATATTCGTTGAAATTTATATCAATTCTCTTAGCACAAGTGCCAATTTGTTTCCCGTAGGCAGCTTCCCAATCCCCACAAGGCAAATCAAAAGCATTAAACTCTAGGAACATAGGCGTACTTGACTGTACCCCCTTTGATGGACCCCTACTCCTCTTCTTAGATGGTACATTTTGTTTAGCGGATCCTTGATCTTGACTTTGTTCCGCTGATCTTTGCTCTTGACTTTGTTCAACAGCCATACTAATTCTGGCAAGTATACAACCGAAGTTAGCTAAACTATACAACCAAAGTATTCAGCCATCAGTTAAACGAATCCATATAGATGAGATAATTTGGACAAGTTGTTGGTTTAACGAATCTAAATAAAAAGTACAAGGACACTTACCAATTATGAATAAGGTTAACTGACCATGATAAATTAACCCTGAGAATTTATCAATTAACTAAAAGTACAGAAAGTGAAATTCAGAAAAATGTTTTAAAAAACAGAATCCGTGATGAAGGCATGTAAAGTAAATCCGGTGGACAAAAACTTACAAAGAAAAACAAAACCACACTAATCTATATCATCAAATCGATGTCTAAAGTAACTCAAAGTTTTTGCAAAATAAGACATTAACCAAACTGACTTCAGTGATAAACACCAACTAAATAAGAAAAGCTAAAGGACTATGCTAACAACGTTTTGTCTAAATAACACCATATATAATATCTGACAAATTATATATCAAGATCAACATATACTCCTTCTTCATGATCATAGTCTCCATCATCAACAATGTCTTCCCCATCTCCTAGAGGTTGAACACCAATAGATAGAGGCGGGGTGTCATCAAATCGATCATACTCTTCTTCATCAACAACATCTTCGACACCACCAATTTTTCTCTTTCCTTGAGCAACAACACGCCACTGATGATCAATGTTGTCTTGGACGTAGAAAATTTGTTTCGCATGAGATGCCAAAACAAAGGGCTCCTCGGTATCAGTAAATCGACTTGAGTCCACCAAACTAAGACCAAATAATTCATCCATTTTCTGACCACGTCGATTGTCAGCCCACTGACATCGAAATAAAGGAATTGTGCAATAGACGTAATTTAGCTCCCATATCTCCTGAATTACCCCATAATATGCTTGTGTTGCATCAATTGGTCTAATATCCTTGGCGCTAGAGTATTCGGTAGAAGATGCAACCACCATAACACCATTATTCTGTTGTACACTCTTGTCATCTTGACGACTAGTGTAGAAACAATATCCGTTGATGTCGTACCCTTCGTAAGTGTTCACAAATAATGGAGGACCTCGTGCAAGCCATCTAATCATTTCAGAAACATTATTATTTGTTTGTCTCCTTTCGTTTCGCACTTGGTTTTCAAACCATGCAACAAATGAACGATTGTGTTGTCTCATCAATGCATATTGCCCAATTTTTGGATTCTCTCTTTTCAATTCAGTGAGATGTTTTTCTACGTAAGGAGTAACTTCTGAAAGGTGTTGGAGAACATAACGGTGAGCTTCCTGGAATCTATCATATGGAGGTTTGACCAATTTGCGGCCAATTGTACCTTTACCTTGAAGTCTTCCCTCATGACGAGATATTGGAACTCCACTTTCTTTAGCTTTAGCCAAGAACACGGCACAAAAGTTTCCTGCCTCCTGCTCAATGGTACCTCGAATAATACTACCTTCGGGTTTTGCTTTATTTGTTGCCAAACCTTTCAAAGTCCCCATGTGTATTTCAAACGGGTACATCCATCGCAAAAAAACAGGACCGCATTCCTTGATCTCCCATATTAGATGGACAATTAAGTGAACCATTATGTCAAAAAAAAGAGGGTGGAAAACACATCTCCAACTTGCATAATGTTTCAACAACATCAGTCTGCATATCATCAAGTTTTTTCGGATCAATTACCTTACTGCAAATGGCATTGAAAAAAAGGCAAAGTTGGACAATAGTATGCCTGACATGTTTTTGGAGAAGCCCTCGAAGTGCAATTGGTAGGATCACTTGCATCATAACATGACAATCATGGGACTTCATGCCGATCAACCTCTTATCTTTCATTGAAACTAACCGCTTAATATTCGACGAATACCCTGTAGGCACCTTAATCCCATGCAAACACTCACAAAATATCCTTTTCTCTTCTTTGCTCAATGTGTAGCCAGCATGAGGTAAAAATGACTTTTTTGTTTTGGAATTATCATAGGGCCATAATTTTGGTCGAATATTGGCAAGCTTCATATCTCTCCGAACATGGGGCCCATCCTTTGTTTTATCAGGCATATTCAACAAAGTACCAATGATTGAATCACATACATTTTTTTCAATGTGCATGACATCAAGACAATGTCTAACTGACAGGTGTTTCCAATAAGCAAGAGACCAGAATACAGACACCTTTTTCCAAAGGAAACCCTTCTTAGTCGTGGGTGTGTTGTGCTTCCCGTAAATTGTCTCCACATCTTTGATTTTTTCATACAATTCTACTCCCGTTAAAGGCTCACGAATAGTACGTTTCTCCTTATGCCCATTGAATTCTTTTTTCTTATTACGATAAGGGTGATCTCGACGAAGGAGCCTTCTAGTGTGCATGTACACATTTTTTCCACAATGCTTCAATCGTTGGGGTATCATTTCCTCCTCACAAATCGGGCATGCTTTCTCTCCTTTGTTTTTATACCCTGACAAATTCCCATACGCCGGGAAATCATTTATGGTGCAAAAAATCATGGCACGAAGTGTAAAGGTTGTACTTGTATCTGCATCAAACACCGGAACACCTTCTTCCCACAACAATTTCAAATCTTCAATGAGGGGTGCCAAGTAGACATCTATGTCATGACCGGGTTGTTTAGGCCCAGATATTAGGAGAGCCAGCATAATGTATTTCTGCTTCATGCACAACCAAGGAGGCAAATTATAAATCGACAAAAGAACCGGCCATGTGCTATGTTGACAACTAAGAGTGCCATATGGGTTCATCCCATCTGTACTTAATGCAAGTCTTAGGTTCCTAGCCTCTTTACCAAACTCGGGAAAGGTTTCATCAATATGTTTCCACTGCAAAGCATCAGCAGGATGTCTAATATTCCCATCTTTCTTCCTCCCTTCATCATGCCACACCAAGTTTTTTGCCTCCTCCTTAATTGAAAATAGGCGCTTAAACCTTGGTATTATTGGAAGATACCATAACACCTTAGCCGGTGGCCACTTCTTGCGATTGGGGTTTGAACCCTTACGCTTGTAGCGCGATACGCCGCACTTTGGACAAGCATCAAGATTTTCATACTCCTTCCGATAAAGCACACAATCATTAGGACATGCGTGTATCCTGATGTACTCTAAACCTAGTGGACACATCCGTTTTTTGGCATAGTAGGTAGACTTGGGAATGTCATTCTCGTCTGGAAGAATGTCATGTAGCTTTTCCAACAACAAATCATAACTTTCATCAGTCCAACCACCTAGCGTTTTTATGTTGAATAAATTCAACATCCCTGAAAGCTTGGAATATTTAGTATAACCAGGTTATAACTGTATCTCAGCAGCTTTGCTGACATTCTCATACATACGAGATCCTTCGTGCACATGATCACCTAACCCGTCCATCATCTCACTAATGCGATCTTCCTCAACACTTTCATCGCTATCACTGTTTTCAAAAGTAAGAGGCCATGTGTCCTCCTCCAAGACATCCTCTTGTGACGAACGATCTACATGTAGTTTCTCACCATGCCAGTACCAAATGTTATAATCTGGCATAAACCCGCGAATAACCAAATGGTTCTCTATCTTCTTAATATCAGCATATCTCAACACATTCTTGCAATCATGACAAGGGAAAAAAATTGTCTTCACGTTTGTACTTTGTATGTGTCTTGTGGCAATTATACAGAACTCCTCAACCCCGTCTAAGTACTCACGTGTAGTTCGATCATCGATGTACATCCAACGACGACCCATTTCTAATAACAGAGTAGATTAAAACCAACACATATTCAACAAATTTGGTTATTAAAAACCAACTTCAAAGAAAAAAAAAATATGATGTAATAAAGTGATTTCTATATACATTTAAAACCATTAGCAGGTCATCAATTTGGAGTCAAGATTCAAGATTAGAATGGTCAGATTTTTCTGTTTTTAATTTAATATTAAAAAAGTAGTTTCGGGAAATATCATATATAATAATAAAAATGTCATTGGCTATTGTGAGAACTCTAAAACTCTAATCCAATAATCTCGCGCACTCACGCCAAAACCATTTAAAAAAAACAAAAAAAACCATGTTGATCTATTGAACTACCCCCTCGAAATAAACTACCCGTGAAAAAAACTACCCTTTCAAAATAAACTACCCATGAAGGAAAAGCTTTTTTCTGGTGAGCACGAAGGAATAGTTACCCATGTTGCCATGCACTACTACTTAATTCAAAATATGAATAATTCTACAACCATTTTACTACCAACGTTTCATTTCCCACTTATAGGTATATCCTACATACTTTAGTTCAATTATTTTTTCTTTGTTCATTAGTTTTAGATTTTATTAATTATATGAAGATCTTAGGTGATGTTTTAATTTGATTCCACGGTATATAAATTTTCATATTTCAAGGCCAAAATGAAATAGTCTTTTTAGTTGCCACTAGTATGTTTTTCATGTACTGCTTATTTGTAACAATATAATTGATAATCTTTTTTTATTTTCGGTTTCCATTGACGATTGTCAGTTGAGGGGAAGTATTGAATTGGGTTAATGGATGAGGGGTACTGTTTTTTTTTCTTTTTTGACAGTGTATAACTAGAATCATATAAATTCAAATGACTTTTTGACAGTGTATAACTAGAATCATATAAATTCAAATGACTTTTTGACAGTGTATAACTAGAATCATATAAATTCAAATTTTAACATGTACATCAAGGTGGGTAATGCAAGTGTGTTGACTTTTGTAACTAATACAAACCTATTTAATTTCAAAAGTAAAATCAAACAAATGCAAGAAATAGAACATAAACTCAAGCAAGAATCTGACCATGTTGATACAATGATGAATTAAGTCTTTGATTACTAGCAGGAAGTGATGAATAATTGACAAACATCATAAGAAGATTGAATAAAGCAATACGAACCTTATATGGAGGGAAAAGATCTAGTTCAACGAAGAGTCTTTCAGCTAGATCTACTCTTGACAGTCGATCAACAAGAACTTTTAGATCTAAGGTCAAAAAAGGTGCCTGCAATAGATTACAAAAAAACAAGAAGGCTTTAGAGGCACTTAAGATAATTTAATTATGAACTCTAACTGAAATACAACATTTATAAAACTGTATACATTAGGCCTTAAACTTGATTCCAGATTCAAGGGAGTTGCCGAATTATTTTCATTGTTACAGTTGCTGATTTTCGGTTTTAATCCCTCCCTATTTTGGATTTTCCCTAAATCTGTCCAAAGCCATGTTAATTCATAGCAATTGAACATCAAACTAAGTTACCGTTTAAGAATCAGTAACGGGGTTATAAACTTTAACTTCTTGGACCATGGATATTTATTCTCAGATTGTTTCTGAAAACTAAAAACATGATTTCAGAACTAGGAAAAGTAGAACTCTGGAATATTGAAAAGTGGCAATAATACTGAATAGACCCTAGAAACTCAAACTGATATGTTGTTAAGAAAGCAAAAACACTAACCTGCAGTGAACTCGAGCACAACCACAACAGTCATGACAACTAGTGTTTTCTGTAGTTTTAATAATTGTCACAAAGTTTAAACATTAAGAGGGGTTGGGGTTGGGGTTGGTGCTACTTTATGTGAACTAAAGGGTGATAATAATTCTTCTTTACTCTGATATTCACATGATTTACGTTAGAAGTATGACCTGATTTGAAAGGATGCTTAAACCTGGGTGGTTGCTTTCAGTAGATAGTTTTAGGAAAGTCCAATGTCAGAAGAAAACAAATTTTGTTCCACCAAACTGCTAGAAGAATACTATTGTACATTAAATTTGTGTATGGTTTAATCGTTGAGTCGGGTTAGTTTAGATGTGAGTCCAAATCAAACTATTCTTTCAGTACGCGTTTTAGGTTAAGTCGCCCAAACTAAGTATTCCGGTTTCTGCCTATTTTGCTTTTTTCTTTTTTCTGAACCCATTTGTGCATTTTTATCCTTTTCATCCTCCCTCCCCATAATTCATAGCATGAATGCTGCAAAAGATTGAGATTTTCATTGCATTTTGTTGAAACATTCATTACAAACGTTACCATTAAGGCTAGTTACTGTTAAAATTCCATTTACTTGTTATTCAGAATGTAAGCCAAAGCAGTTGCTCAGTATAGATTAGTTCTATTTTATTCATCCCTTCACATGTTTTACTCTGTTCTTTTTCCATTATGTTACGGTGCAATTTAGGCTGGTTTTAGGAGTACAAGTACTTTATTTTTCAGTTCATTAATAGAGAATTAAGTGGACTGTTGCTTTGCTAATTACTTTATTTTGTGAATGAATGGTAAGTGAACCTTGGGGTACTGAATGAAGATTAGATTGATAGCCAAACAACTTCATTTTCAATGACCCATCAGATGCAGGACAATAAAAGTCCAACACAGACATACTAACAGAATAAGTCGAGCCACAGCAAATGAAACCCTTACGTTACAATAAATTATGCTAATGTGATGCATGTCGATCAGCGCAATCACAGCCATAGCGCAAATGCGCAATTTAAACCCTCGATGCAGTTAGAATTTTCACAGCAAATCACAATCACACAGAAATTCAAAACCTTCGCTACAACCAAACTATCCCAAATATATCTCAAACCTTCAGTCACTTGGAGAAAACTAGCACAAATTAAAGCCAACTATCCAAGAAAACAAGATCTTGTATAAACTACTATGTTCAAATGAGCTCAATGATACCACTGTCTAAACTCCACTCGCCTAAGAAGCATATGCAAAATGGAAATGATAGAAAGATACACGCATCTAAATCTTGCAGCAGCAAATTAAATGACCTTCCATTAACTAGAAATTAGAAGCAAGTCAATGAAACGTAATCTTCAGCAATAGGCCACTAAGACAATCAAGTTCATTAGCTTTATCTACTACCAAAACCTTTAAACTCCATAACTCTCCAAATTCAAAATAAAATATCCTGACTCTCTCTCGGACATTAATAAACATCAATTACCTTATCTAATTATAAAACCTAAGTCAACAATCTTTGAATCCTCTAAAAATCACTTTTCTGCATGAGAAATGAGATACACCAGATCATAAAGCTCTACTAACCTCAGGCCTTTTTATCTACATATTTTGACTCCCAATTACTACAATTTACAACAATTATTTATAATCACAAAAACATGGAGCATTCCACATATGAGACTAAAACAGTAAAAAAAAATCAAAAACATGAACAAATTAAAGCAATTTCCACATATGAGACTAAAACATTAAAAAAATCCGCAATGTGTAGGAGCTAGAGAAATTAACCATGGAGCATTAACCCAAATGAATTATTATAATAATCACCCAATTTTTCAAAGCACAACAATATAATCTGCAAAATAGCTTCATTCTGAACTTTTAGAAAATAAAATTCAAACCCAGAATTAACAGCCTCAATTATCATAAGAGAAATAATAGCTATTAGGATATAACATTAACAATCAAAATTCACAATAACAATTTAACAAGAAATTAAAAACCTTTTAATTTGGATAAAAAGAACAGAAATTGGGGCAATCAATAGAGTTAGGGTTTAACGAAAGGAAAAGATATTGTACCTGTGTCAGTGGTAGTGGTAATATGCCGTTCACGCCGGAGTAATGGAGAGGAGCAGAAATCCAATGGTGTTGATTGCGGTGAAGAGGAGCAACGACGCCAGAGTAATGGAGAAAGAAACAGGGAAGAAGAAGAAGAGAAGCAGAGGCGGGAAGAAAAACGCGAGGGAAGTTTTTTTTTTTTTTTTTGCAAACTATTCTTGTTGTACGTGGGTTAGTAGTGATCTAGGTTTGTAAATAATATTAATTAATAACGACTTTATTTATAGCAGTTACTATTAACAAGTCCTAGTCGAATTTGGGTTAGTATTTATGTTAAGTAGTAACCGGCTTTAATTTATAGTAGTTACCACTAAAAAGTCCTAGTCGGATTTAGATTAGTATTTATAACTGGAATATTGTCGGTTAATTACTAGTAAATAATTTAGTAACTGGCTATTTGGGTGCCCATTACTATTAGTGTGGCTGGTGGGTTTTTGGACTAGTATTTACAATGACACGTTTGGGTGCCAGTTACTAATTGCATTTTTGTAACTGGACTTATCTTAGCCAGTTACTAATGGGGGGTTACTAATAGCACTTTTTCTACTAGTGAGACTGTGTTTATGACACAGCCGTAGGGTTGTCGATCAAACGAACCAAGGAAAGGTGTGCAAGCTTAAGAAATCCATTTATGGATTAAATCAGGCATCAAGGAGTTGGAATAAACGATTTGATGAAGCAGTCAATAAGTTTGGATTCATCAAGAATCAGGACGAATCTTATGTATACAAGAAGGTCAGTGGGAGTAAAACTGCATTCCTAGTCTTGTATGTAGAAGACATACTACTTATTGGAAACGACATTCCTATGTTGGAGTCTGTAAAGACTTGGCTTGGAAAGTGTTTCTCAATGAAGGACTTAGGAGAGGCAGAGTACATATTGGGCATCAAGATCTATAGAGATAGATCTAAGAGGATGATTGGACTAAGCCAGAGCACTTACATTGACAAAGTGCTAGCTAGCTTCAATATGATGGAAGCCAAGAAAGGCCATCTACCCATGTCACATGGCACATATCTAAGCAAGACTCAGTGTCCCAAAACATCTGATGAGCGTAGAAAGATGAGTGGAATTCCATACGCTTCGGCTATTGGTTCCATCATGTATGCTATGATTTGTACAAGGCCGGATGTTTCGTTCGCATTCAGTGCAACGAGCAGGTACAAGTCAGAACCAGGTGAGGCACATTGGACTATTGCCAAGAATATCCTAAAGTACTTGAAAATGTAGAAAACAACTTAGGCAAAATTAAAATAGCAAAGAGATTTCCATATATGGATTTCCTCATATTTTCTTTTCCACACTTTTTCATTTTAATAACTAAGCACGATAAATTATGGAATCCTCTTATTTACACAATTTTACTCATATTTTCCATTAAGCTCCTTTAAACGGACACACTGCAGAGTTCAAATATTTAAGATTGCATTATTTCTAAGAGAAACTTTGTAAAACTAATGTATTTCATATTTTATTTACTAATATCCTTTCCTTTTTTGTTTTTTAGATTTCTTTCTAAATATTGGTTTAATTGTTTCAAAGTTGGAACCTCTCTTTGCTTAGGTAAATTACATTATTTGAAGTTGAGTTAGACTTTCTCTCAATTTTTGTCTGTGGACCATGCCACTCTAAGCGATTTAAATTTCTAATCATGATATGTTGAATAGTGTTATACTTTATTCTGTGTTGGCAGCCTCACTCTCCAGATAATCGTGCATTAACAAGAGAGTGCAAAGATGTCAAGATTGACAGAGTATATATATTAGATCGTACACTGAGCGAAAACTGAGGATTTTATGGCGGTAGCCAAAGTCTTCTTGTAATATCCTTGATTTTAAGCAGCTTTTAATATGCTATTAAGAGTAATTATCGTCTTAAACGTGTCATTAGAATTTCTCTTAAACCTAATTTGAGATTAAGATCTTGAAATTTTACTAAATTGGTTAATGGAGTTGAGATTTTCAATATTATATTTAAGTTAGCTTTCGAATTGATTTCCGAGTTTAGCCTCGAGATAGTTTATGGAATAAAAATATGTTTTAAGGATTGAGATTTTATTACTCCGAAGTAAATCGTTTAAACCCAAGGATTAATTGAAATTAAAAGTTCTGTCATAAAAATGAATAATATTTTTTTTTTAAGTTATTTTCCCTAAGTAAATGGATTCTAAGTTAGTTTGATAAAATCTTATCAAAATAATTGAGATTGATATATTTAAGCCGATTTGTAAAAAGAAATAAATAAAATGAAATTCATTTATAATATATAAACTTTTTTTTTTATTTCACTCAAATTTTGGTCCTCATATTCTAAAGGAAAAGAATCAGGAAACTTCTCCTCTTCACTCTCATTTTATCTCTCCTCATTTGACTCTTCCTCTTCTCCCCTCACCCAATCCTCCCTCTCTTCACCGGCTATTCCTCTCTCCTCCATCTCCGTTGTTCGCCGGCACCGTGGTGGCCGTTGTTTTCGTCGTCGACTTTGCTACAACCTCGCAAATAGGTCATCTCTCTAGCATATTTCGTTATTTGAATTGATTAAAACCCTAATTTATCAAACCCTGGCTCCATTTTCGTTGGTTCTCAACTCTCCTCCGGTGAGAGGCCGTGTCGCCGCCTCCGTTGGCTCGCCACCGTCACTGGTGACCGTCGGGTGGTTGCGGTTGTTGTTGTTGTGTGGTTGTCATGTGTCTTCCTCCTATGCTACCCCCTGCCTCGCACTGCTTTCTCTCTCTTTCTCCGCTCGCCGAAGCTTCGTGGCTCGGTGGAGCCGCTGCCGCTGCTGGTGTTGTTGCAGTGGTGTTGACTATTGCTTCTCTACTTTTCCATTTCCTTAAGGGTATAATTCAAAACCCCCTAATTCTATTTCAATTATTTTCTTTTAGTCCCTTTGATTTTAGTATTTATTTTAGTGATTAGTGAGTAATTCAATTATTAAATTTAAATTATTTTGATAACATAATTGAGAAATTCAAGTTAATGTTTTCCTTTTTCCTAAAAATATTTGTCTAAACAAAAATATGATTTCAGAATTCTTAGATTGATTTGGGAATTGAACAAGTATTATAATTATGGTTTCAATCACAGATTAAATATAATTGAATATGGTTTTATTAAAAGCAAAGCAAGCTTTATGGCTAATCTTAAAAGAAACTTAGAAGTTTATTAGAGGGTTCGATAAAGTTATTATGAGTCGTGAGTATTTAATGGTTCATGTCCTTATCTGTTTGAGGTATTATGAAGTGGAGAATGAACAAGGAGAATCGTATCATGGAAGTTGAGTGGAGAATGGTGATCGATATATAGCCTTGAGAGTTATGAATGGATATTAAAGGTACACATCGTCCAACCAAGTTCAATTTGAAATTATACTTTGTGTTTAAGTAATATGTATATATATATAAGTATAGTTCCGAATGATTCTTGTAAATTATATTGTTCTTTGCAAATTGATATGCGTTTTGCAAATTGAAATGCGTTTTGGCAAATTGAATTTCGTATTCCATGTTGAATTATGCTTTGCAAATTGGATGGTAATATTTTAAGAATCTTTGTACTTTTGAATGAATATTTGTGTTGCTCGGGAATTTGAGTAGGAAATGGTTTAAGTTGAAAGGTTGTGTGGCTAGATAGTTGAGTTGCTCGAGAGTTCTTGAGGTTGAGTTTGGGAATAAATTAGAATCAAGGTTAATTATGAGGTATGCAAATGAGTTAAAAGGTCTCTAAAAGAGTCAAGAAAATAAGAAGATTATAAATAGAGATGCTGATGGTTAATTTAAGTGGAGGTTGAACTCAAGAGGTCGTGAGATTGCATCGAGTCTTAATGTGGGCCGTTGTCTATAAACCACAAGTTAATAATGAAGATATTAAAATGTTGGATTTGGAAAGACAAATCATTTTGAGTACGAAACTATTTCTTTTCCTTTTTAGAAGGATAAACTTATTTCTTTAGGGCGATATTTCTTTAGAAGGCGTTTTACTATTTACTTTATAAAACCACATCTATTTTGAGTTTTCCAAAAGTCAAACGTATTCTGAAAATCGTGAACCGTAAATTAAGAATAACTTTGAATGTCGATAAAGATCTTAAAGAGCACGGATATTTGAATAACGATAATTGAAATATTTTTAGCATACACATGCTTCCTTAAGTGATAATGATTTTGATAAAGGAAAATAGTTCTTTCAATAAGATTAACAAAAATGATTTCGATTTAAGGATGGATGAAATGATTTCTAAGAACGTTAAATAATTTTAATTGAGACTAAATTAAGGTGTCTTAAAATTGGTAAATCTAAATGAAATTAACATTTATTTCCTTATTCCATAAAGAGTGCTTTAAAAGTTTTATAAAATACATTTCAGGCACACTAAGTTATAAAAGAATGAATTCGGATTTGAGGAGAGTGTAAGCCATTGATAACCTTGGGATCTTAAATGAGTGTTACTCACTGGCAGTCGATTATTAATCAAAGGTCTAAGAATACAACCAAGGATAAGGAGTGATTCTAAGTTAAAAGGGTATAGTTGAGAAGAGTGTCCAAATTTTAATTAGATCATTACTTTTTGATCAAGTGTAAGAGAAAGTACCAGCAAGTCTTGAGAT
Organism: Spinacia oleracea; assembly: GCF_020520425.1. NCBI lineage: Eukaryota > Viridiplantae > Streptophyta > Magnoliopsida > Caryophyllales > Amaranthaceae > Spinacia > Spinacia oleracea. Next base: position 42,282,443 of record NC_079488.1, read on the forward strand.
TGATATTTAATTGGGTTGAGGATTTATTCTGAGAAATAAAGTGAGTTGAGATATGATGAGAATGAAGCTAATACATGAGTAAGGGAATGCGAATGATGTTTTGAGAACGAAATTGCATAAATTGGTAATAAAATGCTTAAGTAGGGGAAAGTAGCCGAGTATGTGTGCCGTAGTTCTCACATGCTTCGGTGATGAAAAACATTTAAAGCGGGTGCTACAATAGTTGTTAGGTTATGATACATATGAACAACATAAATCATGCGGAAAAACCTATATGCTAGGATTCAAATTAATTGCACATAACCAATTAATATAGCTTAGAATGCATACTCTTTGTAGCGTGCCCTCCCTAGCTGCGCCCGAACCGAACAAGAACAAGTCTTTAGGACTCCAAATGTCGTCCCTCCGTAGAAAGTCCACAGCACGTCCGGATCCGCCTTAAGATTGACTAACTAGAATCTCTCTCAAGGTACTAGAATTTTCGGCTATTATGGGGCAATTATTTGACTGAATTTTTGCTCTCAAAAACTCACTTTGAATACTTGAAACATCTGTATAAATTGTGAACTAGGATCACATATTTATAGGGGTATGGAAAACAAATTGGAATCCTATTAGAATTCTAATTAGTTAATTAGACTTTAATTAAAACTCTATTAAATTAATTTATCCTATTAGGATTAGGAAATCAATCATTAATCGAATCCTACTTGACTTAGGATTTGTGTGGAAGCACAAACACACACACACGAGCATGGCCCGCATGCGCGCAGGACATGCCCGCGCACAGCCCTTGCGGACGCTCAGCCCACACAAGCCTTGCGGCCCATGCGAGCCTCGCAGCCCACGCGAGCAGCCGTGCTCGCAGCCCATTGCGCGCCAGCCATGCTGGCAGCCTTGGCCTGCTAGGCCTGGCCTTGCGCTGGGCCTGGAGTGGCCATGGTTGTCTTTTGTGGCGCGCTGGCTTGCTGGACGCGGGCCTGGCTTCGTGCTGGGCCTTCGTCTAGCAAGTCTCGTCCGATGCTAATTCGTACGACGCGCTTCCGATTAATTTCCCGATTCCGGAATTCATTTCCGATACGAACAATATTTAACATTTCGGATTCCGGAATTAATTTCCGTTTCGAACAAATATTTAATATTTCCGTTTCCGAAATTATTTTTCGATTCCAATAATATTTCCGATTTCGACAATATTTCCGTTTCCGGCAATATTTCAAATTCCGGCAATATTTCCAGTACTGATAATATTTTCCGATACGTACCATGTTTCCGTTTACGGCAACATCTACGACTTGGATAATATTTATATTTCTGATACGATCCATATTTCCGTTTCCGGTAATATCGTTTCCGGTGTATTCATTATTTTCGTTTGACGATCTTAGCTCCCACTGAAACCAAGATCCGTCGATTCCGAATATCCATAGATGGAGTATTTAAAGCCATTAAATACTTGATCCGTTTACGTACTATTTGTGTGACCCTACGGGTTCAGTCAAGAGTAAGTTGTGGATTAATATCATTAATTCCACTTGAACTGAAGCGACCTCTAGCTAGGCATACAGTTCACTTGATCTCACTGAATTATTAACTTGTTAATTAATACTGAACCGCATTTATTAGACTTACCATTAAATGCATACTTGGACCAAGGGCATTATTTCCTTCAGTCTCCCACTTGTCCTTAGGGACAAGTGTGCATTTCATAATTCCTTTGTCACTCGATGCTTGCTCATGAACATAAGGTAAGAGTTGTCATCCTTATTATGTCCAGAGGTGTTTCTCGTTTTCAGAGTTCAATTGATCAAATAAACAGATAATCATAGCCTATGAGTCATCTGAGCACGGCCATGCATTTTACAGTTTCTAGCTCTCCGAGTGGCCTTGTACAACTTTTCAGCATCTCATCCCGATTTATGGGAGGACAATCCCAATCTTGTGATCTTGAGATTAGACTTCGTTTAATAGGTGATTACCCGAGCATTGCCTTTATAGCCTCCTTTTACGGTGCGACGGTGGACAACGTCAAAGTAACCAGTTCTCAAACAAGTAATCTCAAATCACTCAGGTATTGAGGATTAGTGTCTAATAATTTTAATGAAATTTACTTATGACATATTTTCATCTCTTACAGTAAAGTTTCATAGGTCTGTCCGATACTAGTCTTCCCAAAGTAAGTATCTATTCAAATTATTACGACATTGCCATGTCCACATAGTTCAAGAAACAGAACTACTAGTCATCTTGCATTCTAGTCGTCTAACGTATTCTATGCGTCCATCTTTATAGAAAACTCCGACTAGGGACCATTTTCAATCTTTGACATTCAAGTTCCCTTGATAGACATTTCTTAGTCACAGGACTGGTCCTGACAGTCTATCAATATATCGTCAAATTGAAGAGACTCATCATTTAATAAACCACAAATTAAATGGAAAAATGAATTCAATTCATTTATGTGAATGGTTAACCAATAATGTTTTACAAAGTATTAAACTCTAAAACTTTAAAACATTAAACTAGGACATCAAAGCCAATCTCCAATATGCTTGATTCCCATTGCCGCAGTGTGCGAGTTGTGCTTCGCTTGTGGCAGAGATTTAGTCAATGGATCTGAGATATTATCATCAGTTCCAATCTTGCTTATCTCGATTTTCTTTCTTTCAACGAACTCTAGTAGAAGGTGAAATCTACGAAGTACATGCTTGACTCTTTGGTGGTGTCTAGGCTCCTTTGCCTGTGCAATAGCTCCGTTATTATCACAATATAGAGCTATTGGTCCTTTTGGAGGGGACTACACCAAGTTCACCTATGAACTTCCTTAGCCATATAGCTTCCTTTGCTGCTTCATGTGCAGCAATGTACTCCGCTTCAGTTGTAGAATCCGCAATGGTGCTTTGCTTAGCACTTTTCCAGCTTACTGCACCTCCGTTGAGGCAGAAGACAAACCCAGACTGTGATCTGAAATCATCCTTGTTGGTTTGGAAACTTGCGTCCGTATAGCCTTTAACAATTAATTCATCATCTCCACCATAGACCAGGAAATCATCTTTGTGCCTTTTCAGGTACATCGGAATATTCTTGGTAGCAGTCCAATGTGCCTCTCCTGGGTCTGACTGGTATCTGCTCGTAGCACTGAGTGCATACGCAACATCCGGGCGTGTACATATCATAGCATACATTATTGAACCAATCAATGATGCATATGGAATCCCATTCATTCGTCTACGTTCATCAAGTGTTTTTGGGCACCGAGTCTTGCTTAGAGTCATTCCATGAGACATGGGTAGGTAGCCTCGCGTTGAGTGTGCCATATTGAACCTTTCAAGCACCTTATTGATATAAGTGCTCTGACTAAGTCCAATCATCCTTTTAGATCTATCCCTGTAAATCTTGATGCCCAATATGTACTGCGCTTCTCCTAGATCCTTCATTGAAAAACATTTCCCAAGCCAAATCTTGACAGAGTTCAACATAGGAATGTCATTTCCGATAAGTAATATGTCGTCAACATATAATACTAGAAAAGAAATTTTGCTCCCACTGACCTTCTTGTATACACAAGATTCTGCGTTCTTGATGAAACCAAAGTCACATGACTGCTTCATCATAACGTATATTCCAGCTCCTTGATGCTTGCTTCAATCCGTAGATTGATTTCTTAAGCTTGCATACCTTTTTAGCATTCTTTGGATCTTCAAAACCCTCAGGCTGTGTCATAAACGCCGTTTAAGAAAGCGGTTTTGACATCCATCTGCCATATTTCGCAATCGTAATATGCAATGATTGCTAACATTATCCGAATAGACTTTAGCATTGCAACTGGTGAAAAGGTTTCATCGTAATCCACACCATGGACTTGCCTGTAACCTTTTGCAACCAATCTAGCTTTGAAATCTTCAAGTTTCCAATCCTTGTCCTTTTTCAGTTTGAAAACCCATTTGCTTCCTATGGCTTGGTAGCCATCGGGCAAATCGACCAAATCCCATACTTAGTTTTCAGACATGGAGTCTAATTCAGATTGCATGGCTTCTTGCCATTGCTTGGAGCTAGGGCTCGTCATAGCTTGTTTGTAAGTCACAGGTTCATCACTTTCAAGTAATAGAACTTCATGGCTCTCGTTCATCAAAATACCTAACTACCTTTCCGGTTGAGACCTGTATCTCTGCTATCTACGCGGGGTTACATTTCTAGATGGTCCTTGAACCTCACCAGTTTCTTCTAAAGAACTCTGAGTTTCAACCTGAATGTTATCTTGAGCATTCTCTAGAGTTTGTTGTTCGACTCGAATTTCTTCGAGGTCTACTTTTCTCCCACTTGTCATTTTGGAAATGTGATCTCTTTCCAAAAAGATACCATCTCGAGCAACAAACACCTTGTTCTCAGATGTATTGTAGAAGTAATACCCCTTTGTTTCCTTTGGATAGCCCACAAGGATACATTTGTCAGATTTTGGATGAAGTTTGTCTGAATTTAATCGTTTGGCGTATACTTCACATCCCCAAATCTTAAGAAAAGACACATTTGGAGGCTTTCCAAACCATAACTCATATAGAGTCTTTTCAACAGCTTTATACGGAGCTCTATTTATAGTGAGTGCAGCTGTATTTAGTGCATGTCCCCAAAATTCTATTGGAAGTTCGGCCTGACCCATCATTGATCTAACCATGTCTAGCAAGGTTCTATTCCTCCGTTCCGACACACCGTTTCATTGTGGTCCCGGGAGGAGTCAATTCTGATAGAATTCCACATTCTTTCAGATGGTCATCAAATTCATAGCTCAGATATTCACCACCTCTATCAGACCGCAGTGCCTTAATCTTCTTGCCTAATTGATTCTCTACTTCACTCTGAAATTCCTTGAATTTATCAAATGATTTAGACTTATGCTTCATTAGGTAGACATAGCCATATCTACTGAAGTCATCAGGAAAGTGATAAAGTAGCTGAAACCACCTCTAGCATTTGTGCTCATTGGTCCACATACATCTGTATGGATTAAACCCAATAGTTCAGTTGCTCTTTGTACAACTTTAGAGAAAGGTTGCTTTGTCATTTTGCCAACTAAACATGATTCGCACTTACCATAATCCTCTAAGTCAAATGGTTCTAGAATTCCTTCCTTTTGAAGTCTTTCTAGGCGCTTTATGTTTATATGGCCTAATCGACAATGCCACAGATAGGTGATATCTGAATCATTCTTTTTGGCCTTTTTGGTATTTATGTTATAAACTTGTTTGTCGTGATCTAGTAAATAAAGTCCATTGACTAATCTAGCAGATCCATAAAACATCTCTTTAAAATAAAACGAACAACTATTGTCTTTTATTAAAAAGGAAAATCCCTTAGCATCTAAGCAAGAAACAGAAATGATGTTTTTAGTAAGACTTGGAACATGGAAACAGTCTTCCAGTTCCAAAACTAGCCCAGAGGGCAACGACAAATAATAAGTTCCTACAGCTAATGCAGCAATCCGTGCTCCATTTCCCACTCGTAGGTCGACTTCTCCCTTGCTTAACCTTCTACTTCTTCTTAGTCCCTGTGGATTGGAACATAAGTGTGAGCCACAACCAATATCTAATACCCAAGAAGTTGAATTAGCAAGTATACAGTCTATAACGAAAATACCTGAAGATGGACCGACTTTTCCGTTCTTCTGATCTTCCTTAAGCTTCAAGCAATCTCTCTTCCAATGCCCCATCTTCTTACAGTAGAAGCACTCGGACTCAGAAGTGGGTTGACTGACCTTCTTCTTTTTAGACTTGGCGCCAGTTTTCTTAATCGGGCTGGCCTTCTTGCCACCTTTCTTAGCATTCCTCTTCTTTCCAGATTTCTTGAACTTGCCCCCACGCACCATAAGCACATCTTGCTTATCACTTTTGAGCGTCTTTTCAGCGGTCTTCAGCATACCGTGAAGCTCAGTGAGCGTTTTTTCCAGACTATTCATACTGTAGTTCAGTTTGAACTGATCATACCCGCTATGAAGAGAATAGAGGATGGTGTCTACAGCCATTTCCTGAGAGAATTGTTGATCCTGCCGACTCATATTCTCAATGAGTCCAATCATTTTGAGAACATGTGGACTTACGGGATCGCCTTTCTTAAGCTTGGTCTCAAGAATTTTCCTATGAGTCTCGAATCTTTTAACTCGAGCCAGATCTTGGAACATGTTCTTTAACTCACTGATGATCGTGAAAGCATCTGAGTTTATGAACGTTTTCTGTAGATCTGCACTCATGGTTGCAAGCATTAGACATTTCATATCCTTGTTGGCATCAATCCCACGATTGAGGGCTGCCTGAGTGACCCCGTCGCCAGCGGCTTCGGGCATCGCCTCTTCCAGGACATACTCCTTTTCTTCCTTCATAGGAACTATTTGCATGTTCCTTTGCCAGTCAAGGAAGTTTTTCCAGTTCAACTTCTCCTTTTCGAGAATTGACCGGATGTTGAATGAATTGTTGTTTGCCATAGTTAAAACTACAATTGAAAAAATAAGCAAGTAAATAAACTATTCACAGTTTCTCTTAATAAACTCAAATTCTAGCATGCATGCATAATTTAATGTTCATTAAGCATTTTATTCAAGTTATGTGTTCCGGCAGGTGTGAATAAAATGATTCCAAGACCCTAAAACCATTGAAGAATTAAGCACATTATGTATTTAGACTCAATTCTAAAATCTTTTAGGTAAGCAAAAGCCTTTTGCTAATAGTCTAGAAACTACTCTTGGTTAATATGCACGTCTAAGAACTTATTAGGTAAACATATCAATTTTGCCACGACATAAAAGAACTCCTTACTTATATCGTTGAGTTTCACCAAAACTAACATGTACTCACATTTATTTTGTATACCTTACCCCTTTAGGATTAATAAGTAACACATCGCTGAGCGTAAAACTATTACTAGATTGATGTAAAGGTTATCCAAGTGTTATTTTGGCATGGCACCTTTTAACTCAATTTTTAAAGTTTGGAACTTAAGGCTCTTACTATGTTGGTTAGATTTTAAGTGAACTAAAATCCTTAATCATGAAACATAATCAAGCCACAATATCATGCATAATTTAAGACATATTTAAAGCAATAAATAACTTAAAACATGCATAAGATTTAAATGTGATCTAGCATGGCCCGACTTCATCTTGAAGCTTCAACTTCAAAGTCCGTCTTGAAAATGGATTGGAAACTCCGTCTTGAATTTCACCATGGGAGGCGCCATTTTCTTCAAATAGGATAAGCTATAATTAAACTAATTACAACTATTTGATGGTATGCATACCATATTTAAAAGCAATAAATTTGGTACTTTAGACCAATATTACATTCAAATTAATGGTACGCATACCATATTTTCTATCCTATTTGGGCCATACTAGTCACTTTCATTAACCTGCAAAACAGTACATATACAATATATACCATTCACCCATTCATTATCATGAATGGCCCACATAGCTGGTTAGTAAAACACATGTTATGCATCACATAAATATTTGCAGCAATTAATCAAGGGCACCAATAATCTACCAATTATTCAGTCCTTATTAATTCTAATCAAGTTGTTATAACCTTAAAGGATTGTAGACCTAATCAAGAGTTTATGACTAAAGGCTCCCACTTAAACCAAAACCAATAACTTTATATGCTTTACTAATTTTAAACATAAAAATGTATTTCTAGTCTACCCAGAAACATACAAGTTTAATTAAAATTTAAAGCTCATGTAAAATTATAATTGAATCCCCTTTTAATTTATTTTCAGTTGAATTAAACAATTAAATTTAAATTAATTCAAGGTTCTAATTTTAGTAAAATAATTAGTATAAATTAAAATTTATAATAATTATAATAATCAAAATTAAAATCGAAGAAAACAATTTAAATTATTAATTTTAAAGTTAATTAAAATCATTTCCGAACTGAAAATCTAAAATTAAAATCAAAACGTATCAATCGTAGCAAGACGAGGCACTTGGGCTTGTGTCCAAGCCCCATCGAGCCACGAGGCTGCTGCGCCCCGCACGACTGATCGCTGCACAAGGCACGAGCAGCAGCGCCACACGCACACGCAACCATCGCAGGCCACGCTGCGCGCAGCCCCATTGCTCGTCGCGTTTGCTTGCTGCGCAAGGCAGCGCGCGCTGGGCGAGGGATCGCTCCCTGCTTGCGCGTTCTGTCTTGCTCGCTAGGCGAGCCAGCGCGTGCTGTGGCGCAGCCCCATCGCTGCCCACACGCGTCTCGCTCGCTCGCTTGTGCCTTGCCCCATCGCACAACACACACGCCCAGGCATTGGGCCTTGCGCGCGCGCCTTGCTTGTTGCTCGCTGCAATCGTACCGCACGGGTGACGAGCTCCTTTGCTCGTCGTCGCGTGCCCGCACTATACAACACCCCTTAAGGGTAACACGTAGCGTCCATTGCTTTGTGCGTGCAACATTTATGAGCGTTTTTCATAAAAATTTAAAATTTTTAATTCAAAATTAGTGACAAATTAATAAATCATATTAATTTCATAATTTTAGGGCGAAAAATCGAAAATTTATTAATCAATTAATTTCCGATTATCATGGATTCAAATCTAGGTCATAAAAATTTAAAATTTATTAACAATTTTTATGGTGGTTTTTAATCATGGATACCTAATTAAATCGTCAATTAATTATGAAAATCAAATCAATTCTAAATTATTCGAATTTCAACAAATTAATTACAATTACAAATTAGGTTGTATAATTAACAAGTTTAGGCATTCAAATTGTTAAACATATACAGTAGGCCAATCAAAGATTCAAGATTTAACAACAAGAATCGCAAATATTTAAATTTAACATCTTAAAATTACAAACTTTTGCATTCGAAAAACTAAAACCTCCGAAAAGTCATAGTTAGGCTTCGAATTTGGGAATTCTGGGTTCGGCCGAAAAACATTATTTTTGTCAAAATTTTAGAATGCCCTTTACATGCAAAATTGACACAAAAATCACTCGATTTCGTTGAGTAACGAAGAAACTGCCGAAAAAACTGCGTACATATAATTAAATAAACGCAATTTGCAATTAATTAACAATTACGAAAATTAATCACCCTTTCTAATTCTTTGCAAATTTGTAGAATTTAACCATGTTAAGCAATAATTGATTATGCAATTAATTAGAGGCTCGTGATACCACTGTTAGGTTATGATACATATGAACAACATAAATCATGCGGAAAAAACCTATATGCCAGGATTCAAATTAATTGCACATAACCAATTAATATAGCTTAGAATGCATACTCTTTATAACGTGCCCTCCCTAGCTGCGCCCGAACCGAACAAGAACAAGTCTTTAGGACTCCAAATGTCGTCCCTCCGTAGAAAGTCCACAGCACGTCCGGATCCGCCTTAAGATTCACTAACTAGAATCTCCCTCAAGGTACTAGAATATTCGGCTATTATGGGGTAATTATTTGACTGAATTTTTTCTCTCAAAAACTCACTTTGAATACTTGAAACATCTGTATAAATTGTGAACTAGGATCACATATTTATAGGGGTATGGAAAACAAATTGGAATCCTATTAGAATTCTAATTAGTTAATTAGAATTTAATTAAAACGCTATTTAATTAATTTATCCTATTAGGATTAGGAAATCAATCATTAATTGAATCCTACTTGACTTAGGATTTGTGTGGAAGCACAAACACACACACACGAGCATGGCCCGCATGCACGCAGGCCATGCCCGCGCACAGCCCTTGCGGACGCTCAGCCCACGCAAGCCTCGCAGCCCACACGAGCAGCCATGCTCGCACCCCATTGCGCGCGCAGCCATCCTGGCAGCCTTGGCCTGCTGGGCCTGGCCTGGCGTGGCCTTGGTTGTCTTGTGTGGCGCGCTGGCTTGCTGGACGCGGGTCTGGCTTCGTGTTGGGCCTTCGTCTAGCAAGTCTCGTCCGATGCTAATTCGTATGATGCGCTTCCGATTAATTTCCCGATTCCGGAATTCATTTCCGATACGAACAATATTTAACATTTCCGATTCCGGAATTAATTTCCGTTTCGAACAAATATTTAATATTTCCGTTTCCGGAATTATTTTCCGATTCCAATAATATTTCCGATTCCGACAATATTTCCGTTTCCGGCAATATTTCAGATTCCGACAATATTTCCATTTCCGATAATATTTTCCGATACGTACCATGTTTCCGTTTCCGGCAACATCTACGACTTGGATAATATTTATATTTCCGATACGATCCATATTTCCGTTTCCGGTAATATCATCGTTTCCGGTGTATTCATTATTTGCCTTTGACGATCTTAGCTCCCACTGAAACCAAGATCCGTCGATTCCGAATATCCATAGATGGAGTATTTAATGCCATTAAATACTTGATCCGTTTACGTACTATTTGTGTGACCCTACGGGTTCAGTCAAGAGTAAGTTGTGGATTAATATCATTAATTCCACTTGAATTGAAGCGGCCTCTAGCTAGGCATACAGTTCACTTGATCTCACTGAATTATTAACTTGTTAATTAATACTGAACTGCATTTATTAGACTTACCATTAAATGCATACTTGGACCAAGGGCATTATTTCCTTCAATAGTAGACTCGTAGTCCGGCGGGATAGACCCATTAAAGTGGCTTGGCCGTAAAGCGAGTGCTACAAAAGTAGACTCGTAGAGGCGGGATAGACCCGTAGTTCGGCGGGATAGACCCGTTAAAGCGGCTTGGCCATAAAGCGAGGGCTACAAAAGTAGACTCGTAGAGGCGGGATAGACCCGTAATTAGGGACATGTCCTAGTTAAGTCTTGCAAGCGTATGCTTATCAGGAGGGTGACGACCCCCACCAAATAGAGACAGTTGGTTGAATAACCCCTCTCTATTCGTGTTCACTTTCCCCAACAGTAAGCTAATATGTTGAGATTATGTAAGCTATTATGCTGAGTTTGAGTCGTGTGTTTTCGCAACGAGTTATAAATTCCTTATGAATGTCTATTTCTGCATTTGAATTGTTATGAGAACTTTATGAATAGAATTATATGTTGTTGGAAATGTTGTACCAATGAGTTTTCCCCATTCAGCCAGGAATATGTGTATATACTGAGTTCCACCTTGCGTCATAAATGATGGTTTGGGAAAAATTTACTTCTGGAGAAGTACTTGAGTTATCTCTAGGATTAATTGTCAAATAAGCTATGGAATGTAAACGGTTAAGAGTATGGGAGTAATGATGAATCTTAGTTGTGAGCCTAATAATGCTGATATGAATGTGAATTTAGAAACTTTATGAGGTGATAGTAAGGTATGAAGTATTGCGAGCATTACTATTGTATCGCTTTCCAAATTTTTGTTTGAATGATAAAGATTTCGTAAAATCGATTTCAGTGAAGTTATAACGTTTTATTAAGTATACTTTCCAAATGGGTTTTATAGGCAAAGTCGCTTTTCAAAGCAAAAATATAAAACTATTTTAAGCCACCTATTAAATGCATTTCAAGTGGGATGTGTGTATTCAGATTTCCGCTGATTTTGTTCGTTGAACCTGTCCTGGTGGGGGCAGAGTTAAAATGTTTTGCAGGTAGCAAGAGTTAGGTCTCAGTTCAGATTCAAGGTTCGTAGAGTTCTCAAATGGCCTTATGTGTCCAAGGTTGGATTGTGGATTCGTCAAATGTAATTTAGTTCATAGAGTTTGTTAAAGGGCTGTATAATTTCTTCTTAAAGCTTTTTAGTTTATAATTTGTGGGTTATATATCTGTATTGGAGTCGTAGTTAAGTTAAGTTTCTTTGGTTTAAAATTAAATGTGCTTAGAAGTAGCTCATTAAGTGTGGGCTGTTATAGTGACACCCTGGTGATGTTTTGGGATATGTTATATATTTGGAATGATGTCTAGCAGGTGAAAGAGAATCTGACGTAATTTCCTAAATATTATTTTAGGTTGTCCATATTTAGGGGAAGTGCTGCCGAAATTTTTAATAATTAATTAAGTTTATGGGTCTTTGAGATAGGCTAAATCGTGATTAAATCTTTGAATTTGTTTGAAGAGTTAAAGTTTGTTTAGCAGGGTTTAAAGTTGTAATTACGTTGAGTTTGTTTAAATTAAGACTAAGTGTGTTTAGAAAGCAGCTCGTTAAGGGCGGGCTGTTACACTTCTTGGCATCTGTAAGAACAAATTTCTATTAGCATTGGCTTCTTGAAAATAACATGTGGTTTCCTTTTAACTTGGATTTACTGATTTCTATGCTTGACATCTTCAATCTAAGATGAATTTGACATTTGTCTCTTTATTTCATAGTTCTTTTTAGGCACCCTATAATTTGCTCAAGAATAAGTATTTGCTATAGGGAAGTTAATCGGGCGGCAGGCTAACTAGCTAACTTTGGTGTCCATTTGGAGCAGAAACTTGTAATTTTGGAGGTGATCCCGCAGGATCCTCGTGTGGTTTTATTGGAGGACCTAAGTGGTGTTGCTTGGCCGCGAATGGTAACGGGAATAGCTAATGGGCTAGGCTAGTGTTATTTTATTTTCCTTCTTTGGTAGTGTAGTTTTCGTTGTTTTCATTTTGATTTCTAGTTTGTCATTCTTTTACTTTATTTTTGGGGGTTTTTACCCTCATCTTCCACCAAAAATAAATGAATTGAATTAAAGAAAATAACATATTTCTAAGGTTAACTTTGTATTTTTCTTACTTATTCCCACTATAATCCAAATACTAAACAAACAAGACGATTCACGATTGACATAACCAATCCTTACTCGGTTTCTCCCACGTACCAAACACTGTATAATTTTACATTCCTTATCCAATAAAACAAGTGTATCGATATTCGACGTCCGCGTACGCTAAAAGCGCCTGCATTTTTACTTGAAATAACAGTTATACCCTTATAAAACTCTACCCCATAGTAATACTATTAAAACAACAACACCAAAATAAAATAAAATAATAATTGTTGTGGGGTTTTTCCGGTGAGATACCTTGGAGGTTTCTTGGTAACTTTTAAAGATTAAACAAGATTGTATTTTTATAGAGAGAGAAAGTAGAGAGAAGGCAGAGCAGCAATTGCTCTAGAATGTATTGATTGTGACCCCTTTTTCTAGGGAAGTGGGAATATTTATAGTACTAGATTTTTGTGGGAATGACCTAATATTCCCCTTACATGATTGGCTGGGGAATGGGAGGAGGACACGTGTCCTTTCTCCTTACAATTCTCTGGTCCCTTTTAGCAATAGTGGGCTATTTGGGCCTATTGTGCTTAGTCATTCACTTGGGATACATACTAATTAAGCCCTTTTCCAGGTATAGGTTTTATACGTACATTTATACACACTTAAATACATACATTGCAGATACCTAGATTAATACTCATGCCCCGGAGTAGACTTCGTATGATTTCTGTTTAGGGGGCGCAATACGTGCCAGGTGTCACATCCTCATTGGTACACGAAGGCACGGTAATTTTTCCCACAACATTTGCCCCTCAAGAAGGGCATTTCTGGAAACACTTTCCGGGTATCGCTTCTTGACCTTTGATTTGCATCTTCATCTTTGGGTCAGGTGTTGAGGGGGTGACACGTGTCACCTTTCTCCATTTTGCCCCTCCCTATATATATAGAGGGGGGGTAAATTTCATTTTTTTACATTTCGTTTTCACAGAGCTCTCATAGGCGATTTCCGGCGTATTCCCACCACCATCAGGCGATTTCCGGCCACCACGAGACTCATCCTTTTCCTCGTCAAACTCATCCTGTTCTTCGCGAAACTCATCTTGTTCTTCACCGAGTACTTCGCAGATCTTTCAAGGTTAGTTTTCGCCTTTCTTTCTTGTTTTTGTTATCCTCTCGTCACTTTTCTCTTTGTTAGCGGCCGACCTCTTAGTAGGGGTTTGAAGGTTTTATTTAAGATTTTTCCGCCGTTCATCTTTTGTCGGGGCGGACGTCCAATCACGTCTTTTTCTTCATTGTTGGTCACTCCTAAGCCGTGCTTCGTTCACTATGCAGAAGGCATGGCTAGAACCAAGCAAACGGCAGATCCTACGCGCCTGCGCTTGCGGGAAGAAGCATCGACACCCCCTAGGGAGAGATATTCTTCCACTGCCTCGGCAGTCGACGAAGAATTTGCCGAACTCTTTCAAGAAATCGACGAGTATGTCGAGGCGGGGGAGCAGGCGGCAAGCTCGTCGGAGGGTACAGCGAGCCAGGCAGTGGGGGAGCCAAGCGTCGCTCCATTGTCAACGGCCGCCGGGGAGCAAGAGGCTGCTCCCCAGCTTGTTAGGCCCAGAGGACGGGAGGAGGCCCAATTGCTTCCTTCAGAGATTCACCCAGACGTGGGCTGGATGCGATGGCTAGACAGGCACGGAGCCAAGATGAGGGATGACCTCTGTGTGGGGGAAGGGTATCAAATGCGCGTGCCGGCCGGTCTGGACTCGACCGTCAGCCTGCTTGCCGAGGGAGAATTCCCTGTGTATGCCGCATCCATCAAACTCGGCATGAGATTCCCTCCACACCCCTTCGTTGTGGAGGTGTTAGATGGTTTTAACATTGGGGTGGCCCAACTGACCCCCAACTCATGGGCGGATATCTTTGGCTATATTGCCAAATGTGCGCTGAACGACGTGGAGCCGTCCTTCAACGCTTTTCTGCATCTGGTCTCCCTCTCTCGTTCCCCCAGCGCCGCCAAAGGGTGGTTTAATCTGAGCAGCCGTGGTACCTACCAGACAGTGGTCGGCAAGCTCAGCAAGTGGCATATGTGGAGAAAGAGGTGGGTCGTGTTTTACACGGACGACCAGGAGATGTATGAGTGGATGAGCCGCTGGAACTGCAACGCCAACTACATGGATCGTGACGAGCCCCTTCCACCCCTTACTGCCGAAGAGTGGGATCAGATAATGGTCCTGTTCAGGGCCAACACTTACCACTTAACAGTGGATAAGAGTTTCCATGTGCCGGCCGAATGGTTGCCGCACATTAGCCAGTTTCGGAACGAGGCCTTTCTAGCGGCCGTAGGCTTAGGATATTCCATGACTCGAGGTTGTATGCCAATTTATGTGCCGCTCTGCCTTGGTCTTATTTATCTTTCTAACTTTGGATTTCTTTTGTTCACAGAGGAAGGAATGAGCAAGCTGTCGGTGGCGGATACCGGGAAGGGCGATATGACCGATTGGATGGCAGACATTTATGAGGCCAAAATGCAGAAAGCCAAGGCCGAGTTGGAGGAGAAGGTGAGTATTCTCTTAGGTTGTTTTTGCAAGTTAAGCTTCCCCCGTCCAGTGTCCACAGTGGACGTCTTTTTAGTGCTCGTCACTTTTTAATGACGGGCCCCTTAGTTAGTGTTTTTCCTGCGGTTGCCAAGGTGCGCCTCGTCACCTTTTAATGACGGGCCCCTTAGTTAGTGTTTCTCTTTACAAGTGACTCGTGGTTGATAGGGTACGCCTCGTCATTTTCGAGACGGGCGTCCTTTTTAATGACGAGCCATTTTTCTATGAGTTCTTGCACTTGATAAGGTACGCCTCGTCATTTTTAAGACGGGCGTCCTTTTTAAATGACGAGCCACTATTTAGTGACTTGTGATTGATAAGGTACGCCTCGTCATTTTGGAGACGGGCGTCCTTTTTTAATGACGAGCCACTATTTAGTGACTTGTGATTGATAAGGTACGCCTCGTCATTTTTGAGACGGGCGTCCTTTTTAATGACGAGCCACTATCTGGTGAGTGACTTGTGATTGATAAGGTACGCCTCGTCATTTTGGAGACGGGCGTCCTTTTTTAATGACGAGCCACTATTTAGTGACTTGTGATTGATAAGGTACGCCTCGTCATTTTTAAGATGGGCGTCCTTTTTAATGACGAGCCACTATCTGGTGAGTGACTTGTGATTGATAAGGCACGCTTCGTCATTTTTAAGATGGGCGTCCTTTTTAATGACGAGCCACTATCTGGTGAGTGACTTGTGATTGATAAGGCACGCTTCGTCATTTTTAAGATGGGCGTCCTTTTTAATGACGAGCCACTATCTGGTGAGTGACTTGTGATTGATAAGGCACGCTTCGTCAATTTTAAGATGGGCGTCCTTTTTAATGACGAGCCACTACATGGTGAGTGACTTGTGATTGATGACGAGGCTTAATATTTGACTGTCCTTTACTTTCTTTTTTAGCAAGCTAAGGACGCGGCTAGGGCGTCAGGGAAGAAGAAGGGTACGACTCTGTCCCAGCTGAAGAAGAGAGCTGTGCCAGCTGGCTCGGAGACTCCGAGTACCTTCAAGAAGCCAAAACCCCTACCCCGCCGTCTAGTGAAGAAAGACGAGTCGAAGGTTGCTGAGGGGGGATGCCCTGATGACGAAGAGATGGGCGTGGACAAGCCGTCTCTGGTGGTGGACTTGGTGTCCAAATCGAGGTCCGGTGGGCATCCGGACGAGCTGGAGGACCCTCTTTCTGGAATCTCGACCGACGTCCGCTCTCAGATACCTGCGGAGGTGGCCCGCCGAGCTAGGTCTTCGGGCGGTAAGTATTATTCGAACGTCGTTCAGACGTATCGAGCCTCCTCTGGCAGTTCTTCTTACTCTCCGCGTCATCCTAAGGCCGTTGTTTTTCCTATAGCTAAAGACAAAGGGAAGGATGCAGCTGCTGCTGAGGACGAGAACGTACCTGCTACTCCCCACTATTCGTCAAAGGATAGGGTGGCTATATGCCGCAAGGTTTTTAAGGCCGTCCCCGCAGAGTATGTTGCTTCTCTTCCTGGCCGCAAGACTGACGCCCAGTTTGGTGCGATCCAGGCCACTCTTCTCGACGTAAGTCTATTTCCAACTTGCTTGTACTTGTCTTCTCTTTTAGTCATTTACTAACATGTAGCTCCTTTGGCAGTTGTTCTGCCGCATGGAGTTCTGCAAGAGTTGGAAGACCCGCACTGCTGAGGAGCTCAAAGCTCAGGTGGCTGAGTCCACCCACCATGGCGACTATGCGTTCAAATCCATTGAAGAGGTCCGCCTGCAGATGCAGACGACCATAGACCTTCAAGCAAAGGAGGTAGCTGCGTTGAGATCTGACAAGGCCGAGCTGCTTAAGAAGATCTTGGTGCAGGATAAAGACATGGTGACAATGGTCGAGGAGGCCAAGACAGCGGCGGCGGAAATACGGACGCTTCAGGACCAGTTGCGGGAGTACCCTCAGGTCAAAGAGGCGGCTGAGGAGGCCGAGCATCTTCGTGGGGAGCTAGAGACGGCCAGATCGCAAGTTTGCACCTTGCGTGAGCGTCTCCTGGAATCCTATGATCAGGGGGAACAAGCGACCAAGGACGCTGTTAAGCACGCCTGGGAGAGCCACATGTCAGAGTATGATCTTGCGTGGTTCCAGCGGCGAATGGAACATAGTGCCGCTGTGTTGGCTGCTGAACGTCTTGGTCAGCCGCCCCCTGAGTTTGTATCCTCCGATGACGAGGACGATGCGGCCGCTCCCTGATTTGCTTCCTTGTGTATTATTCCAGCAAAAATTTATTTAAGTGTTCTCATGCCTAAGGGCAAAAACAATTATTTTGTTATGTTTTGGCGCCGCTGGCGTCTGTACCATCGTGCTTGCTGAGCACTCAACAATTTGTTTTGAATATTTGGCCACCTTTGCACGCCTCTGCGGGCGTTGTTCTATAAATAGGCTATTTTTGTTCTTTTATCTCGCATTTATTTGTTCTTCATCATTTGATTATTCCTTAGTCTATAGGCTTAATCAATAGGTATGGTAGCCAAGGTGCAACTGAGTGTACACTAAGCACGTTGGTGCCGCAGGCAACTGAGCATGCGCTAGGCACTACTATGGTCGTCTCTTTCTTTGGCGAGTATGTCTATAACGTTATTGATTGACGCGAGTCAATCAATAGGTATGATTGCCGCTAGACATGCTCGTTAAATGGACTGGACGGCCAAATATTCGTGCCGCCGAACTTCTGAGCAAACAACCCTTGTTTCGAAGTTAATCGTGCCGCTGAACTTTTGAGCGAACAACCTTTGTTTCGAAGTTGTTGGTGCCGCTGGCAACTGAGCATGTGCTAGGCCTCACTGTGGTCGTCGCTTTTTTTTTTTTGGCGAGCGTGTCTATAACGATATTGATTGACGCAAGTCAATCAATAGGTATGATTGCCGCTAGACATGCTCGTCAAATGGACTGGTTGGCCAAACGTGCAGTCCGCCGCACTTTTCAGCAAACAACCTGTTTCAAATTATTGGTGCCGCAGGCAACCGATCATCCGCTAGGCACTACTGGGGTCGTCTCTTTCTTTGGCGAGCATGTCTATAACGTTATTGATTGACGCAAGTCAATCAATAGGTATGATTGCCGCTAGACATGCTCGTCAAATGGACTGGTCGGCCAAACGTGCATGCCGCCGCACTTTTCAGCAAACAACCTGTTTCAAATTATTGGTGCCGCAGGCAACCGATCATCCGCTAGGCACTACTGGGGTCGTCTCTTTCTTTGGCGAGCATGTCTATAACGTTATTGATTGACGCAAGTCAATCAATAGGTATGATTGCCGCTAGACATGCTCGTCAAATGGACTGGACGGCCAAATATTCGTGACGCCGCCCTTTTGTTTCAACGTTGTTCATGCTGCTGAGCTTTTGAGCAAACAACCTATGTTTCAAAGTTGTTCATGCCGCTGAGCTTTTGAGCAAACAACCTATGTTTCAAAGTTGTTCATGCCGCTGAGCTTTTGAGCAAACAACCTATGTTTCAAAGTTGTTCATGCCGCTGAGCTTTTGAGCAAACAACCTATGTTTCAAAGTTGTTCATGCCGCTGAGCTTTTGAGCAAACAACCTATGATTTAAGGTTTATTTGTGCCGTTGGCACTTACTATGCCGTACTGGTCGGCCAGCAGCTTGCTATACTGGGAAGGGAGTTGGATAGGTGATCAGCCTACAACTTGGTGCTAATCTGGGCCACTTCTTAGGCTTCAAACAATTAGTCTTGCCGAGAGTTTTTGCTAATCTGGGCCACTTCTCAGGCCGTCATACAATTAGGCTTTGGTTATGCATTGGAGTGTATATTTTTATATTCATTGTTCGAGCAATAAATATTGTGAGACAAAATAGAGTAGTATTATTTATAACTTTGCAAGGCGAATTTAGCCGGTTACAAAAGTAATTACTACCCTACTATGACCATTAGAGGCCGCCCCTTGGGCAATGGATCGTGGTAAGTAAGACAAGGCTTAGCACATATCTAGAAGAAATACTTCTTGAGATTGTCGGCATTCCAAGTGCGCAAAATAGGCCGGCCTTGCATGTCTTGAATGCGGTAGGTTCCATCTCTAACCTCATCATAGATCTCGTAAGGTCCCTCCCAGGTGGGCGTCAGCTTACCCTGTTCATTTGCTCGTCCTGTGGACTCCATTTTTCTGAGGACAAAATCTCCCACTTTGAGCACTCTATTAGAGACTCTCTTGTTGTATTCTCTTGCCATCCTTATCTTGTACAGCTGTTGTCTGAGCGCTGCATTTCCTCTAACCTCGGGCAGAAAGTCCAAGGCTGCTTTCATTGTCTCCCAGTTAGCATTTTCGTCGTACAGCATGACTCTCAACGTCGGTTCACACATTTCTATGGGCAGGACAGCCTCGACGCCATAGGCTAGCAAGAAGGGTGTTTCACCGGTTGAATTCTTAGCCGTAGTGCGGATGGACCATAAGACATTTGGCAGCTCATCAGCCCACAGACCTTTGGCTTCGTCAAGCTTCTTTTTCATTCCTTCGGAGATAATTTTGTTGAACGCCTCAACCTGACCATTGGCTTGGGGTCGTCCAACTGATGCAAAACAAGTGTGTATACCGTGATCTGCCAGCCACTCTTTCAGCTTAGGCGTCTCAAACTGGGGCCCATTATCAAAGACGATAGCCTGTGGAATCCCAAAGCGAGTCATGATGTTCTTCCAAATGAATGCTCTCACATCAGTAGTTTTTATGTTTTTGAGCGCTTCTGCCTCCACCCATTTGGTGAAGTAATCTACAGCAACGATGACATAACGCCTTCCTCCTGGTGCGGTCGTAAATGGGCCTAGAAGATCCATCCCCCGTTTAGCGAATGGAATTGGGCTTGTAATGGGCGTCAGAACTCGTGCTGGTTGGTGTATTAGGTGAGAAAAGCGCTGGCATTTGTCACACTTCTTGACCAGTGAGATTGCGTCCTCCTTAAGAGTCGGCCAGTAATAGCCGGTTCGAAGTGCCTTTTCAGCCAAAGCCCTTCCACCAATATGCGAGCTGCACAACCCCTGATGAAGGTCTTCTAGAATTTCCTGCCCCTTCTCAGGTGTTACACATCTTAACAAAGGACGGGAGTAGGCCTTTTTATAGAGGGTGCCGTTCCACATTTCAAACCAAGAACATTTCTTTTGAAGTTTTGCCGCTTCCCTTGAGTCTTCGGGCAAGACTCCATTCATTTTGAAGTTCACTATGTCATCCATCCATGTGGACGTTCTGTCAAGAGTTTTCACCTCCATTTGCTCAACACTTTTGTGCTCTTTTACCTCCCAAAACACGTGCCGAGGGGTATCACAAGACACTGAACTTGCCAACTTTGACAGGGCATCAGCTTGGTTATTTTCCGAGCGAGGGACTTGCCTTACCTCAAAACTTTTCAGTGGCTCTACTTCCTGATGGACGGCCTGCATGTATTTGACCATAGTCGGATCCCTAGCTTCGTAGGTCCCATTAACTTGGCTCACAATCAGTTGGGAGTCAGATAGTGCTACAATATCCTCGGCGCCTGCCGCCTTACACATTTTAATGCCACAAAGCAGAGCTTCATATTCGGCTTCATTATTTGACGCCTGGAAGTTAAATCGCATAGCATACTCAAAAGTATCTCCTTCTGGGGAGTGACACATTATTCCTGCTCCACATCCATTCTGTGTGGATGAGCCGTCTACATGCACTGTCCACACCGTGTTTGTATTCTTGGCAAAGTCTGGCCTCGTCATTTCAACAATAAAGTCGGCACATGCCTGCCCCTTGACAGCTTTCCTCGGCTCATAGGTGATATCAAAGGCGTTCAGCTCTATTGCCCAATTTAGCATTCGTCCTGACGCCTCCAGCTTTGTGAAGGGCAATTTGAGCGGTTGATCTGTGTAGACCACTATTTTGTGAGCTAAGAAATAAGGACGGAGCTTTTTGCTGGCCATGAATAGAGCTAAGCCAAACTTTTCCACTGTAGGGTATCTAACTTCAGCATTTTGAAGAACATGACTGACAAAATATACCGACATCTGTATTCCCTCCCTTTCTGTCAGTAGAACGGCACTCAACGAGTGCTCGGACACAGCGAGATACATGTACAAAGTCTCTCCTAGCAAGGGGCTAACAAGACGAGGCAAGGTATGCAAGTGCTCCTTTAATCTGACCAATGCCGCCTCGGCCTCGTCCGACCATTCAAACTTGGCCTTCTTTTTGACAGACCTGAAAAAGTAGTGGCACTTGTCTCCAGCCCTGGAAAGGAATCTGCCCAGGGCGGCCAAGCAACCTGTGAGCCGCTGGACCTCCTTCACTGTCTTTGGTGAGCTCATATCAATTACTGCCTGGATTTTGTCTGGGTTGGCTTCAATTCCTCTTTCATCAATCAAGAAACCTAAGAATTTGCCTGCCGTCACCCCGAACACACACTTCTTAGGGTTCAACCTCATGTTGTAAGCTCGAATAGTCTCAAATGTCTCCCTGAGATCAGTTATGTGCGCCGCCCTCAGCTTACTTTTTACGATCATATCGTCAATGTAAGCTTCAATATTCCTGCCGAGCTGCTTGATGAACACAGTGTTAATAAGACGCTGAAAGGTGGCCGGTGCATTCTTTAAACCAAACGGCATCACCTTGTAGCAGTAAAGGCCTTGTTCAGTAACAAATGACGTTTTTTCCTGGTCGTCAGGCCACAACGGAATCTGGTGAAACCCTGAGTAGGCATCCATAAAGCTCATCATAGCATGCCCTGCTGTAGAGTCGACGAGCCGGTCAATCTTGGGCAGTGGGAAGCTGTCCTTTGGACATGCCTTATTGAGGTTGGTGTAGTCAACACACATTCTCCAGGTACCATTAGGTTTTTTGACGAGGACCACGTTAGCAACCCAATCGGGGTACTGACTAGGCCTGACGAACCCAGCCTCCATCAACTTTTGTATTTCCGCGGCTGCCGCCTGATTTCTATCTTCCCCATGGTTCCTTTTCTTCTGACGAACCGGTTTGAAGTTTGGGTCCACATTCAGCTTATGGACGGCTACAGCAGGGTCAATACCCGGCATTTCGTCCACTGTGAAAGCAAAGATATCTTCAAATTCTCTCAAAAGGTGGACCAACTCTGCCGCCAGCGGGTCGTCAGGAGAAATCCCGATGGGCACTACTCTGTCAGGTTTATCTGTGTTTAATACCACATTGAAATGGGCCCCAACAGGCTCTGGACGTCTCTCTTCCATGTGCCCTGCTGAGATAGTTAATGTTTCTTTGACGACCTTGGGTTGCATGTCGCCACATTTTCGTTTGTTGCTCGATGTCCCTTTCTCTTCACCCGTCCCCCATGCTTCTGGACTCAAGGTGGTTAGGTAGCAATCTCTAGCTTGTTGCTGGTCACCATGTATAGTGCTGACGCTCCCATCGTCCCAAATGAACTTAAGAAGCA
The DNA here is from genome assembly GCF_020520425.1 of Spinacia oleracea. Taxonomy (NCBI): domain Eukaryota; kingdom Viridiplantae; phylum Streptophyta; class Magnoliopsida; order Caryophyllales; family Amaranthaceae; genus Spinacia; species Spinacia oleracea. Next base: position 42,305,079 of record NC_079488.1, read on the forward strand.
TCAGATGAGTCACAATGACAGCCTTTGCCCTGTTCAACGTGGGACGCCCCAAGATGATGTTATATGCCGTCAGATCTTTCACTATGAGAAAACGGACATCCATTTGCCGAGATTCCTTTTTATTTCCCATCCTCAGAGGAAGGGTAATTATGCCGACTGGGTGGATGACACTACCTCCGAAGCCTATAATGGGATAGTGGATTTTCTCAATCTTTGAGGGATCATGTTGCAGCCGATTCAAGCACTCTAGACTAATTATGTCCGACGAACTTCCTGTATCAACCAAAATACGCCTAACCCTTAGGTTAGCAACTTTTAACTCAATTACCAAAGGATCGTCATGCGGGGTGGAGATTTTCCCACGGTCGGCCTCGCCGATTTCAACTTTTGGAAACGGGTCAACTGTGGCCTTGCCGGACAGCATCACTTGCCCCAATCGCTTGGCATAATCCTTCTGGCCCCGCATGGTCGGCCCGCCGGCGGCCAATCCTCCTGAGATGACTGCCACGCACTCTGGGTCGGTACGATTCCCATCTTCCTCCGAGGGAGGGGATTTGTTTTTCTTGTAGAAGGGTTTGCCAGAACCTCCCGTGTTCCTGCTGATATAACTTTTTAAGAACCCCTTGGTGGCTAGGCCATCCAATGCCCTTTTCAAGCTCTTACATTCATTGGTGTCATGCCCAATGTCACTGTGAAAGTGACAGTACAGTTTGGGGTCCCTACTTTCTGGTGGCGACTTCATGGGAAATGGACGATCAATGTCATATTTGGACCCGACGTCCATCAGAATTGTGTACATGTCTGTGTTATACTCGAATCGCTCCCGATCATAAGTTCTGGGCCGTTTCTGACCTGCCGCTCCGGGGGCCCTGTCTGACTCTTTTGCAATAGCCCACGTCCCGTTAGGCCGGTTCTTCTTTTCGAATTTCTCCTTTTTTGCCGCTAGCTCGGCGGTATCACTTCCTCTGGGGTCTTTCGGGACGCTGCAAATCTCTGTTGCATGAATGAAGGCCTCGGCCTCATCCAGCACTTCTGCCATTGTTCGGACGCTTTTCTTTACCAGATCAAACTTGAAAGAGCCCTTTTTAAGCCCTCGAATGAAGTTATCGAATGCAACACCATCTGGCAAATCCGGAATTTGCCCTGCCTCTAGATTGAATCTCTTCACATAACTCCTCAGGGACTCGTCCTTCCCTTGCTGAATCCTACTCAGATGCATGCTCGTCTTCTTCTCTTCCTTGTGAGCCATGAACCGAGTAGAGAACAATAGCTCGAGCTCCGAAAAAGAGCGAATAGTTCCGGCTGGAAGTCTCTCGAACCACTTAGAGGCTACTCCTTTGAGTGTGCCCGGAAAATACTTACACCAGGTTGAGTCAGTTGTTCCTTGGACATACATGTGATGCCGGTAAACCAAGAGGTGCATGTCCGGATCTGTGGTACCATCGTAAGCATCAATGTTGGGCGGCTTGACTTTGGGTTCCCTCGGGGCTCTCATGATGGAGTCTGCAAAAGGAGTGGTGTGCCCTAGGGCCATGTTGGACACCCCCTCCTGAATGTGATATACAGGGTCTTGACGCCTTGAGTAGGGTAGCCGCTGGGAGGACTCGCGTCCGCGAGTTTGACGGGTTGGACGGGTGGCCCCTGGACGCGCCTGGCTCAGATGCGTATAAGTTGGATGAGGGAGAGGTCTATCCGGCATGACGGGGGTTGACCCAGTGTCAGAAAGTTGAGACTCAGAGTCAGGCAACTGCTCTGCGCGTGGCTGCTCACGTCCTCGGGACGTTTCTCCGATCAGCCGCCGTGGCATTCGGCGTGGTAGGTAAGACATTGCCTGATTGGGCTGACTTGTTGGCGGCTGTCTCCTTAGGTCCTCGCCTGTCAGCCTGGTCCAGACATTTGGGGGGCGCAAAGAAAGTGTTGGCCTATTGCTTGCCGGCCTCTCATGATTTGCAGCCACAGCAGTGGTGTAGATCAGCATACTCTTCTGTACCTCAGCATTAACTGTCTTTCCCACATCAGCTTGGAACTCAGCCAAAATAGCCCGAAGAGCACCCACAGAGACAGGCATATCAGGGTTCTCCTCTATTACCGTATCCACCCGAGGATCCAGGTGTCCTCCAGGAGGGGTGCGATTGGCCTGGTCGTCCTCCTCGCTGAGCACCTCTACCTCGGCAGTGTGACGAGGGGTGTGCCCGGCCGCAAATATACGCGCGGCATCTTCGGTGATTCTTGTGGCCGGCGTATGATGTTCAGTCGGCATTTCTCTTTCGAGGGGTGGCCGCTCTACTCGCGTAGGCCGCCCAGCATCGTTGTCCTGTCGTTGATCTTCCATGTTACCGTACCTCCCCACAGACGGCGCCAAATGTTGTGGGGTTTTTCCGGTGAGATACCTTGGAGGTTTCTTGGTAACTTTTAAAGATTAAACAAGATTGTATTTTTATAGAGAGAGAAAGTAGAGAGAAGGCAGAGCAGCAATTGCTCTAGAATGTATTGATTGTGACCCCTTTTTCTAGGGAAGTGGGAATATTTATAGTACTAGGTTTTTGTGGGAATGACCTAATATTCCCCTTACATGATTGGCTGGGGAATGGGAGGAGGACACGTGTCCTTTCTCCTTACAATTCTCTGGTCCCTTTTAGCAATAGTGGGCTATTTGGGCCTATTGTGCTTAGTCATTCACTTGGGATACATACTAATTAAGCCCTTTTCCAGGTATAGGTTTTATACGTACATTTATACACACTTAAATACATACATTGTAGATACCTAGATTAATACTCATGCCCCGGAGTAGACTTCGTATGATTTCTGTTTAGGGGGCGCAATACGTGCCAGGTGTCACATCCTCATTGGTACACGAAGGCACGGTAATTTTGCCCACAACAATAATGATAATACTTCTAAACATTAATTAAACTTTACAACAATAACTGAGAATCATATAATAAATATCATGAAACAAAAATCATGAAAAATATTAAAAAAATCAGAATAAATCAAAAAATCAAAATCAAAATCAGAATAAATAAATAAATAAAAGGAATAAAACAGGGGAGGGGGAACAAAGGAGTGAAAACAGGGGAAGGGAAAGGGTGCCGCATGTGTTTAGCGGTTGTAGCCATGGCCATGCAGCCCGTGTTTGGCGGCCACCACCATGGCCATGCCGCATATCTTGAGCGGCCTGGCCATGGTGGTGGCCGCCAAACACGGGCGGCATGGACATGGCCACAACCGCTAAACACGGGCGGCAATGTTTACAAAAAAATTAAATCTTAGTCAACTCAAAATACTGCTATAGTTTGAAGTTTGAAAGATCTTGGAAATGTAAAAATATAGCAAGAGCATGGAAGCTAGTGGCCTTTTTGGCTTTTATTATCGTGATTTTTTAAAAGCATTTAATGTCTTGTAATTGGCAATTGTTATTTGGAAAATTCTACAGATTGAAGCCAAGAGCCATTGTTCAATCCAACCCCTCGATAGTTGATACCAAGGCATTGAGCAATTTAAGGGAAGGAAAACTTCGCAGCAAGAAGCCTTGCAGGTAGAGCTGTCAAAAATCGACCCGACCCGAAAACCGACCCAAATCCGACCCAAAAATACTGGGTCCTGAACAAGATTTTGTGACCCGTAACCCGATTTTATCCGAACCCGAACAACCCGAAAAGGAATGGGTCAAAACCCGACCGAACCCGTTTTAGACCCGACCGATTGAAAATCATTGTATTTATAGTAATAAATGAGATTATGAGAAAATTTAAGCATAAAAGACACGTTGTTTTTACTATTGTTCTGTGTAATAAGATTTTAATTTGAATTATACGCCATTTTATGATTGAATTTGACAAAATATAAACTTTCGTAGGAAAATTTGTTAACTTGTGCCAATATTTTGTATATTTTTCACCTAAATTAATGAAAATATAATGCGCGTTTTAAAATCTCTCAACCCGTTGGGTCGACCCGAACCCGAAAGTTCTGGGTCTTGAACAAGCATTTGTAAACCCGAACCCGAAAGTGACCGACACGATTCAACCCGAACCCGAAAGTAAATTTTTACAACCCGACCCGACCGACCCGTTTGACAGGTCTACTTGCAGGTGATTTAGCCCATGAACAAATAAAGTTTTAGGTGTTAAAACTACAAGTTTAAGGAAGCCGATGTTAACGTAAAAGGGGAAGGAAAGGGAGGGGTTTAATTTTTAAAAGGTATTACCGTACTTTCACCATTAATACGCGGACGATTTTAGTGAAATACGACGTCGAATAAAAACCCCCTAAGGGTGCGTTCTGTTCAACTTATTTGACCTGAACTTATCTGAACTTATCTGAACATATCTGATCTGAACTTATCTAAACTTATCTGAACTTATTGGAACTTATCTGAACTTATAATTTATTGGAACTTATTGAAACTTTTAATAGTAATAATAATAATAATAATAATAATAATAATACTAATAATAATAATAATAATAATAATAATAATAATAATAATAATAATAATAATAATAAAATTAATAAATTAAAATAATAATAATAATAATAATAATAATAATATAATAATAATAATAATTATTATTATAATAATAATAATAAATAATAATAATAATTAAAAAAATAAAAAAATAATGATTATTATTAATAACAATATTAATATAAATAAAATAACTAATAATAATAAAAATAAATAAATAAATAATAATAATAATAATATTAAAATAATAATAAAAAAAATAAAATAAATAAATAATAATAATAATAATAACAATAAATTAATAATATATATAAAAAAATAATTTCACTAATTATAATATTAAGAATGATAATAATAAGAATAATAATAATATTAAGAAGAAGAACAATAATATAAGAATAATTATTTAATTATTAATTTTTATTTTTATTTTTATTTATTATTAATTTTTATTATTATTATTATTATTATTATTATTATTATTTATTATTATTATTATTTATTATTATTATTAGTATTATTATTTATTATTATTATTATTATTATTATTATTATTATTATTATTATTGTTGTTGGATCTTATTGGAACTTATTGGAACTTATTAGAACTTATTAGAACTTTTTGAAACTTATTGGAACGTATTGAAACTTATCTGAACTTATCTGAACTTATTGGAACCGAAACTTATTTTTTTAAGGTGAACAGAACGCACCCTAAAACAAACCGTAACAAACCGTCGTATGCTACATACTTACTCCTGTAGTGGCATGTGGTTCATATTATAAAACTTTGTCTTAGGTTTATACCGTTCTACAAGGAGCATTAGGCTAATTCTTGATAAAGGTTTACCTAATTCAATCCACAAAGAGGGAGAGAAAAGATGAAGAGAACTTTAAAACATCCAACGGCAAAGATTCAACGACAATACTCTCTAACGACCAATAAACAAACAGCAGATACGATATTTTTTTTTATTTTTTCAGAGAGAAAAGTGGACAGATACTATTATAATACTCTCACAATTTGCACAGTTGCTAAGCTTTCAGCAGCCAACAAAAAAAATTAAATCTAGAAAAAAAAATGAACTGATTCAGCTCACCTCAACAGTCAAAGTCACCCATAAACAAAATCCATTTACTCTATTTTCCCTCTTTCTCTCTCCTCCTTTTCGTGTGTGTCCATAAGCAGCAAAATTTATATCTGTGTTTGTCTCTTTAATCCCACCTGTTGGATATTCTGAAGTAATCAAGGTTCTGGTAAGTGTTAATTTTTCTTTAATTTTGTTTAGGATTTTTTTTTAATTTAATGTATTTGGGTAGTTTTTACTTTGATTTTTGGTAGGAAATTGGTGATCTTTTGCATCTGGGTGTTTATTTTTGGGCGAAATATGTGGTGGGTTGTTTTTTGTTTTGAATTTGGTGTTTTCTTGTATTTGGGTATGTGAATTTGGGTGGAATTTGAGATGGGTTTATCTTTGTTTGTTGATTTAAGTAAAGATTGAACTGAAATTTGAGTCCGATTTGGTGGTTCAGATCTGTGAATCTAAGGTTTAAGACGAAGTGGTGGTGCTAAATGCAGAGGCAGACAAGGGCTATGGAGAGATCCAATAGTATGAGGGGCAAACGGAGTTTGGATAGTGGCGGCGGCAGTGGTGGTGGGGATGATGAACAGCCGGAGCGCAAGCGGCCGGCTTTAGCTAGGTAGGTTTCTGGGCTACTTGATTGCTGGTTTTCTGTTCTGATGTTAAATTGGATTAGTTTATGGTATTTGCAATTGTGGCGGCGGTGGTGGGGGAGCATCTGACTTTGTTATGTAGTTTTACAGTTGTGGATAAAAAAGTTGTCCTTGGACATAATGGGTTCTTGTTGTTACTCCATATTGTGTTAATGTGTTGGTGATTGACATTTGGAAGTCATGTTAGAAGGGAATACAAATGTGGGGAGTTGTTCATTTTTTTGTATGTTGTGAAATAGAGTATTTATATTTGTTTGAACCTAGAAGTTTAAATTTCTTTGGGATAATGTGCTGTTTTGGATATTTGCTTCACATTTATACAGAAGGTCCTTGGGAAGTTTCCCTTTCCATTATTTGAATGGTTTCTGATGGAAGCTGTTTTAAACTCTTTATATAGAAGGTGTTTGTTTTAATTTATTTGTTATGAGTTTTGAAAGGACCCTGATTGCTGAGTCTGAAGCTTTGTTTGAAAATAGAAATAGAAAAATCTTACTGGTAGCAGGATGTAAGCTAATCTTTTCTCTACTTTTGATTTTCTTTGAAATGCTTATGTAATTTGAAAAGAAATATCAATATTTCTGCCCCTTTGGTATTTCTAATCATCCCATTAACGTTCTGTGGTGTATGTCCATTGTTTTCGTGGAATCGAAATTGGGCTGTCACTAGGACAGTTTGATAAATGGTTTCTTTCTTTCTTTTTGGGTTTGTTTGTTTCGGCTTGTTGATTGTTCACCCCCTTGGGTTTTGAAAATTTCAAGCATTCTAAATCATTTCGCAGGAGTATGTATTGAAGGCTCTTATTAGGGAACAATCAACAATTGCTAAAGAGTGGGCGGTGTTGAGCATTCCTTTTTTGTTATTGTACACGATTGTTGAGGAAATAAATACTCTTGTGAGATAAATACTTGTATCACAATACTCGGTAGATGGTGATCTAGAGAGGAGGAGCGAGTCTCTGAAGCTAGTTATAAGTTTAACTTTTTTAGACAAGACAATTCTTGTGTAGTTAGGTTCTTAACATTCAGCTCTACAAATAGCTCGTGTTAATCAACTATAAATGTGATGTCTACTAACCTAATTGAAACCACAAGTCCACAGTTATTTAAAACTTGTAATAGTTTGACAAATATCCAGCTACTGCTACCACTTTCTCTAAATGAATGAATGTAAATATGCCTCAAGTGTTTGAGTCATCTTACGGCGGTGGATGATATACCATATTCTTACTTTTGATTCTTGTCTAAAATTTTGGCTTGCATCCACTTCTTGAAACATATGCATTTCTTGCAGTGTGATTGTTGAAGCTTTGAAGGTGGACAGCTTGCAGAGACTTTGTTCATCATTGGAACCTATCCTCCGTAGAGTTGTAAGATACATGACTTCCCAGCTGATATTTATGTGCATGAACTTTGACTTGTAAACTCATATTTTTGTGTGGTGGGTACTTGTCCTACTTTTTCGTGTTTTGGTCTCAACTCTCAAGTCTCTGTCTGATAAAAATAAGTGGATATACTTCCTCCGTTCTTATTTACATGACACAATTGGGTTTTGGACACAATTCACACAAGCTCATTTGACTTCCTTTTGTGATTTATACGTAAGAAAAAACATAGTCGGGTGGGGTCTTGTTAGGTTCGTCTCAATAAATATTATTTAAATATCAACTTTTTTATAATTTTTTCTTATTCATAATTGGACATATTAATGTTTGAAATCGTGCATTGGCAAACGTGACTAAATAATTGTGTCATGTAAATAAGAATTGAGGAAGTATTATGGAGTAAATATTTGATTTTTGATATGATTCCATTGTCTACAATAATTATGAACATAGTGGAACTTCTTGTTTCCTGTTCCTGTTGAAAGGTAATCTTGGGATGGAATGATGTATGTATTAATTATTGAAGAAATTTTTACTGTAACTGTTTTTGTAGTACTTTTGTGGAATTTTCTCTTGCCTTCGATAGTTTTACTTATGTCTCATATCCCTAATTAGATTGGATGATGGAACAAAAGTCTGATAAATTTGCTAATCACGACAGTTCATCCGTAAATGTTTGCTAGGGTAGTAGTGGACATAAATTGTTTCTGTTATATTTTTCTGTAGTGGTTTTGCAAGATACTCATTCTCAAAATTCTTATTAGCTGAGTGGCTTTTCATATTTGGATGAAACAGGTCAGTGAAGAAGTGGAACGTGCTCTGGCTAGGATAGCCCCCGCCAAAATCAATGGGAGGTATGCCTTGCCTGATGTTAATAATCGTGCGCTGAAGGAAATTTTAATTTTCGAAGCATTTCATGTTGTGGTTTTAATTTGTGTCGCTCATCTGATAAAGATGTTAGGAGCCATAATGTGACTACTATTCATTTCTGTCATCTAGGAGAAGCTTCTGACCATTGGTCTATATAGTTTTGCGATCTTGAATTTTTCTTACTAAAGATTACCTACTTATTTTTGGATTAAGTTTGGACGTGTCTTCTTTCTGTCCTTTTGCTCATGAATTAAGGAGATGGGATATGCTGCCTAGTTAATTTTGACTTTAAGATAATTATTTTTCTTCAACTGTATTTAGGGCTTCGCCAAAAAGAATTGAGGGATCCGACGGAAGGAACTTGCAGCTGCATTTCAGATCAAAACTATCACTTCCTCTGTTCACAGGAGGCAAAGTTGAAGGAGAGCAAGGTGCTGCAATCCATGTTGTATTAATTGATGCCAACACAGGTCATGTGGTGTCATCTGGGCCTGAATCATCCATGAAGCTTGATATTGTTGTGCTTGAAGGTGATTTTAACAATGAAGATGATGAAGATTGGTCTCAAGAAGAGTTTGAGAGCCATGTAGTAAAAGAACGTGACGGAAAGAGACCGCTTTTGCATGGGGAGTTGCTTGTCACTCTCAAAGAAGGTGTAGGTACACTTGGAGAACTTACATTCACTGATAATTCGAGTTGGATAAGGAGCAGGAAGTTCAGGCTGGGCCTCAAGTTGGCCACAGGATCTTGTGAGGGCATGCGTATACGTGAAGCGAAAACAGAAGCCTTTACTGTCAAGGATCACAGAGGGGAATGTAAGTGCATTATATTATGCTTTCCTTTAAGTTGCTTTTGGTACTGTAAACCGAGTCTCACGATTCCTCTTTCCTCTTTTTGCTGGTTCTAGTATATAAGAAGCACTATCCTCCGGCCCTTACTGATGATGTTTGGAGATTGGAGAAGATTGGGAAAGATGGATCTTTCCACAAGAGGCTGAATACCGCTAGGATTTATACCGTGGAGGATTTTCTCCGACTTGCGGTCAGAGATCCTCAAAAATTGAGAACGGTTAGTACATCGTTGTAATATTTCATGATCCTTCCATGTTGTTGAACTAGACCTGAACTTAGCTTCTTTGAATTTCTTAACGAGCCAAGGGTATCCTTTCATGATCCTTTAGGCTTGTTATAAACTGTAGTTGTTATTTACGCATCTTCCATTATGTAATGGCGAATATATTTTTTGATATATCATTGTTCTCTTTGTAGATTCTTGGTAGTGGCATGTCTAATAGGATGTGGGATGCTCTCATGGAGCATGCAAAGACATGTGTTCTGAGTGGAAAGCTGTATGTTTATTATTCTGATGATGAAAGAAACGTTGGCGTGGCATTCAACAATATATATGAGCTAAGTGGTCTAATTGCTGGAGAACAATTTATTTCTGCCGATTCTCTCTCGGATAGTCAAAAGGTTAGTCATTCATCTTTCAGGCTTGTTCTTGTTTTTAGTGGAGATACTATGGTCACATTGTTTTTCATATTACGAACTAAGATTATATCCTACTCCGTAAATAAGATAAAAATTGGTGTACCCACCCGCTGAAAATTCTCAATGTTTTTCGTGTAGTGACTCGCGTTTGCCTGCTGCTTTGTCCTAACCCCATTTTGAACATACCTAGAAGTTCATTGACTCGCTTTGCATTAAAAAGAAAGAGGGTGGGATCTTTGTGGTAGAGCTCCTGCTCCTTCAAATCTCGAGGACATGGATTTTAAGCTCAATAGAGTTTGGACTTTTGGGACAGGGATTTTTGAACTGTTTTGCTTCTCTGAACTTTGATGTGGGGTGTTGATGTGTTGTGCCTTTTTTGTTATCATGTTACCTGGTCCCATGCCTTGGTAAATTTTTTTTGTTGAGTGAGAATAAGTTTCCCTTCGACAGATGTTCTGCCTCCAAATCCCCCTGTCCCTGAAAGACACAAAAACTACATATTTTAATGATTTTGAGCATTTTAAATGTAATATGTAAAGCTAACTCTTGAATTTTCATTTTCGTCCAGGTATATGTTGATACCCTTGTGAAGAAAGCATATGACAACTGGCATCAGGTGATAGAGTACGATGGCAAGGCACTTTTGAATTCTAAACAGACCAGACGGACACGTTCATCTCAGAATGAGTTAACCATGAATACAATCAATTATTCAAATCCTATTGATAGTCAGTTAGCTCTACCTCGGCTACCTGTTGCAGTTTCTTCTGAGCAGGGGTTGTTAGAGAATAATGTAGTGACTCCAGGTAAGCTTTGGGTTAATTTTTGTTTATTGTACTATAGGCCGCAGGTATTTAGAAATCTAAACCAAGTAGATGATTTGCAGAGAAGGAAAGTTAGGCTGCCTGTTGCATTGTTGGATTTCTCTTTTTGATATTTTGCAAAGAAGGAAAATTAGCTTTGTTGAATGCACAATGCCTTTTTCTACTTTTGGGTAATTAACGGTCTCAAAGGACATGTTATAGTGAAACTAGGGATAAAGGGGATCGACTTGTAACTAAACCCTCTTGAGCTTGAGTTGATGTTGATGTTGATGTTGAGCATTTCATGGAGTAATAGAATGCATCATTTTTCGATCTCTTTATGCGCGTGTCTTTATTTATTGAGAAGGGGATCTCTCAATGAAAAAGAACGACTAGTCTCATGCATTAGATTAGTTATTACGGATTTTTCATGAAATACCCCTCAATTTTCACGAAATTCACCAAATGCCCCTCGACTTTCAGAAATTCACCAAATGCCCCTCGACTTTTAGAAATTCACCAAATGCCCCTCACCTTTAACATAATACCCAAACTACCCTTACTAATGACGCGCCGTTAGTCCTCCGTTAGCCTACTTTCTAATTCACCAAATGCCCCTATGTTGTAAATTATTTCACCAAATACCCTAAATTAAAACATAATTCACCAAATGCCCAAATCTAAAAATTACATTTTTAAAGCCCAACGGCTAGTTTTTGGGATTGAAAAATAGCCGTTGCTTATTGTTTTAGTATAAATAAACATGTTCTGAGTGTTTGTTGTTGTTACCAAATTGTTTTGTCGGAGTTTCATCACAAAGTACCAAACAAAATATATTGTTTTAGTATAAATAACCATATTCGCTGGGTGTTCCGCCATTTCATTCGCATATTATAGTCATGCAGGAGTTAATTCATCGGCTTTCCGCATGAATTATATTGTTGTATTTATTCGTGGTGCAGGAGTTAATTCATCGGCTTTGTGATTTTTGTGTGAGACCGGTTTGATTTCAAGGGTCTTAATATGTGGTTTTGATAATAGAAATTAGCAAGTTTAATTACCTTATTAAACAAGTGTTTGGTTGATCTTTTCTCATAAAAATCCTGAACAACACTGAAGCTTTGTCTCCATTGGATTTGGAGGTATTCATGTTTATCTCCAATCACATTATCTCCAATCACAATAACTACGACACTGCATTTGACTGCGGGATTCTAATGCTCATACTGGAAACTTGTTACTCTTTTGTAACCAAACAAAAAACAAACATCAACCAGTTTCTCCATTGGAATAAATCATCCTACACATGTTATGCAAGGGTGCTTCGAATAGTCTACATTAGTATTCTGTCTCTCTGAAACAGAGTATTTTAGGACGTTTATCTCATAAATCCAATTATGTTCCATATTTATGTGGACATTGTCATGTTACAAGCTTAGTCTAGTCTTTTTAGTAGTAGGATCTGCTGACATTGACTCAGGAGGGACTATGGAGCTCTGCCAGTTAGTCATACCTTCCTCTATCATTAATTACCCATGTTGAATGAAATGATCACTTCTAAACTATAATCAAGTGATCATAACCAGTAACAACATCCATTCACATATATGTAACACTTGTTACTTTCCAAGTCATAAGCTTTAGCCAGATCTCCAAAATGCCTCCAAGAAGCAGTCCTTTACGAGTACACAAGGACCGAAACAGGATGCTTTAAATCACTATCATTGTTATCATTCCAATAACCTTTCAAAACAAACCTTGTAATCACCAGTAACAGGTTCAACCAGAAACCATAAACTTCACTCAGAGCATAACTTAACACTCTTAAACTGTAACTGATCTTTTACTGATAGCCTTGACAGAATCTCAATAATCAGATTTTCAGGTAAATGATCAATCTTCTCTGTTGCAATTAACATCGATCTCTCTTTTTCTTTGTTAATTCTGAAAAAAATATAATTGCCCACCAAATTAAATCAGCTAATTACATAACCAATTAATCATCACCCACTTATTAAAAAAAAATTAGATTAATTAAAAAAAAATAGAGAAAGAAATGAATAAAGATGTTACCTTTCTCGGCGGCGGATCTTTCTCGGCGGCGGCGGCCTTCTTCTCCTCCGCGGGCTTCTTTTCAGCGAGCTTCTTCTCAGCCATTGGTGCCATAGTTGCTGATGAGAGAGAAAGTGAGAGTTGTGTGAGGAGTTTGTTCCGTTAAAAGTAGAAGAGAGACTTAAGGGAAACGTGTGATGGAATAAGGGCAAAAGAGTAAAAGACAGCTAACAGCGACTTAACGTCCGTTAAATATAAGGGTAGTTTGGGTATTATATTAAAGGTGAGGGGCATTTGGTGACTTTCTGAAAGTTGAGGGGCATTTGGTGAATTTCGTGAAAATTGAGGGGTATTTCATGAAAAATCCGTAGTTATTAACGTTCAAAATTAAAGCAGTCCTTCAAGTATTAAGGGTGGTAGCTGATTTGATATAATTTAGCCCACAATCCCTTTGGATGGGTGGGGGCAGTAAAGAAAATGTTTGAAGTAGGCAATCAAACATGTTAACTTGTATGAAAATATCAAGTGGGAAATAGGGAGGCTGCCTGCTTAAAGTAGTTAGCTAAAATATACTAAGTATGATATAATTTTGTGTGGAATGTGTTGCTTCTTCACAACCTAATATTTACCTTTGTGTTCTGATGTGGAATTGCAGGATATAATGATAATCTGGTAAACAGATTCCCTAATCATCAGTCACAGCTGATGAATCCCATCTCACATAATCAGTTTGAGAGCACCTCATTTTCTCAGCATGGTCTGATCGGCGGCGGCAGTTCAGTACAAACCCATATTATTGGGAATGATAACAGAGCATCAGGGTTGGCCGCCGTTTCTGGATCTGAATTTCAGGTTATACAACAACCATCTCAGCCGTCCAACATCAACCCTTACGATGACTGGCCACAGAACCAGATTTCAGAGGATGACATCCGCAACAGAAGTCACGAGTTACTTGAAAGTGATGATATGCAGCAGCTTCTGAGACTTTTCAGCATGGGTGGCGGCCATGTAAATATGACTGATGAAGCCTTTTCATCATACCCGTCATTCATGCCTACACCATCTACATACAATAGCTTCGAGGAGGATCGCAGTCGTTCTGGTAAAGCTGTTGTTGGTTGGCTGAAGATAAAGGCGGCTATGAGGTGGGGTTTCTTTATCAGGAAGAAAGCAGCAGAGAGGAGGCGTGCACAGCTTGTGGAGTTGGATGACTGAACTCAGCTAGTTTGTTAATGGGATCTAGCAACCATAAAAGTGTCTTTTGTACAGTATCCTCCTGTACAGTGATTTGTAATTCTTGTAACCTCTGTCATTTTAACTTGAACCTCCTTCTTCATAACTTTGTTCAATCTGTCGCGAGTTTTTGATTTTATAGGAAATGCAGAAATGCTGATGGTGTTGTTTCACCTGTACTTTAGGGAGAAAATTCTAACGAAGGACTGATTCTCTATATAGTCTTGTATTTTTATTTATATCTGGATGAACTGTCTTTTCAACTTTGGTATATGTATATAGGCTTCTGGAACATTGGATTTTTGCCATTTAGTGTTAAGAAATTATCGCAGTTGAGATGGATTAAGCCTTCTATTGAAGCAAATTTTGTGTTGTATGGAAAGATATCCTTCAAAAGCTGGGAACCGGTTGGAGAATATAGGGCGAAGCTGGGCTTCTTTTCGATGTTTCCGGTTTCAGCATCAAGAGCATAAAATAAGTTGCGTGTCCTGAAACTATTTTTTCAAAGTATGATATTTTCTACGAAATCATTAACACCACAGTATTTTTTTTTTTGACGGGATAGTACTTTAGATGCATTAAAGCACCTAAAATCGGGTTGATCCGTGCGGAATTCCGACATGGTAGGGCAGATGAAAATTTAAAGCACCTAAAAGTATCAATTTCTTTAGTAAAGGGGTGTATTAGTCTTGGCCTAGTGTATATGTCAATGAAGTCTTGGCGTATGTAGGTCTGAAGTTTCTAAACTGACACGAGAAAATAACTGAAAACAACACGACAAAAAACACGAAGTTGACACGACCCAATACACAACCAACCAAACACGATCCATTTTAATTAATTTGTCATAGTATGCAAATGTCCTACTTTTTGTACGTAGTTTGATAAATTTGTGAACAACACAAAACCCGATACAGAACCAAACACGAACACGGCCGGATGATACATTTATCAGCTCTAGCCTAGTGGTAAAGACTAAAGTCTGTGTAAGATAAGTCATATGTTATAATCTCCAGATAAGTCACATGTTAGAATGCAGTGACAGATCTAGACTCCGGGTCAAGTGGGGTCAAAAAAGTCAAACTAAATCAACATAAAATTCTGTGTAAAAATGAAATTTTAACTTAAACAAAAAAATCAAGTAACAATTTGGCAAAATTCTCCATATCCTAACACTTATAAAGCTTCATACTTTGATCACTATTCACTCAATAGTGCATTTACGTGCATGCCCCGCATTTCCTTCTTTGTTTTATTTTGTCTTATTCTTAACAATAGAGCATTTACGGTTTCACCTTTCCATTGCTATACAAAATGTATTGTTTTCTTTGGGTATAATTTCCTATATATTGTACCTTCGAACTATCAATTATAATAATTTCCTGTTACATATAAATCCAACATCTAACTTTAACATATTATTTCTATTATTTACCATAAATTGTAAGTTCCTAGCTTTTAAATAACTTTTTTACAAAAATAATTTTGTATACCTTGGGGATCGTGCGCTAGTGCGCACGATCCAACAACTAGTATTATTAAATATGGAGACATGGAGTTCGTATGACTTACACAAATTTTATGAATCTACTCGAATAGTGATTGAATTGTAGTATGTAGGGTATAGATGTGTATAAGAATGGTTCGGTAGATCAAAGTTTTGGTGGATGAATATGTATGCATGGAGTAAATCATAGGATTAAAATAACTCTTTGAAGTTGATTTTGACTGTTTTTTTACTACAATAAACTAAATAATTTAACCCAAGTAAAATATACGAAGTAACAATGTAGTGACAATCATGACAAATTAATAATTTTTAGTTTTATTTTTGTAGATTGACAACTTTAGTTTTATATTTCCTCTGTCTCAGATTATTTGTATTATTTGTTACATTTACCTTTATACAAAGTTTTAGGTGATAAGTGATTGTTTGATTATCAATTGTTATTTTATTGAAAAAGTAGACGTGATAGGAGTTAGTGGGGTATTTTTTTAATTGAATGAGAGAGGGTGTGGGGACAAAAAAACATTTAGTAGGAAGAGAGAGACAACATATAATTGTTGGGTCATTCCTAATTTAGAAGTATAACAATTAATATGAGACGAACGAGAAAAAGGAAAGTGTAACAACAAATTTGGGACGGAGGGAGTACTGTATATTGTTACTACTTTTCCATAGTTGCGTGTGGTGTAGTAGTGGGGTCAATTAAAGGCAAAAATGAAAAATCTCCAAAACTATACATGAGTTATATTATGTACGAATTTTGTTATAACGTGATAAAATATAATAGGGAGGAAAATATAATATTGTGTTGTGTTGTATTGTTATACGTGGGCATACGCCTCTATTTATAATACAAACTAGATCTCCTACTCTTCGTAGGTTTCCTAATTCATATAAACTTCTATCTTATACTTCCTCCGTCTTTTAATACTCGCAACGTTTGGACTTTTGTCATTATTCATATAATCTACTTTGACTATTCTCAGTGCTTTTTATATAAGATAAAACATAGTCACGTGAGATCTTGTTAGATTCATCTCAATGTGTATTTTCAAAATATCAACTTTTTATAATTTTTGAATAAAGAGAATTTAAGATATAAATGATCAAAGTTGTGCATCGGCATGCTTGAAACTAACAGACGTTGCGAGTATTAAAAGACGGAGGAAGTATCATATAGCCTAGTTATAATATAACTCTACTATATTCAATATTCTATCATATAGGATAACTGCGTTATCCTCAATACCCTCCTGCAATCGGAACGGCAGTTTCACGAACGTTGCGATTGGAGAAATAAAAAAATATGCCATATGCTTGTCCTGTCGTGTCAAGGAGTCATGTCGTTACTGTCGTTTCAAGGAGTCCTGTCGTTTCGTACAAGGAAAAAAATGTCATATGCTTGTCTTGTCGTGTCAAGGAGTCCTGCCATTACTGTCGTGTCAAGGAGTTCGGTCGTTTCGTACAAGAGAAAAATTGTTATATACCTGTCTTGTCGTGTCAAGGAGTCCTATCGTTACTGTCGTTTCAAGGAGTCCGGTCATTTCGTACAAGAGAAAAAATGTTATATGCCTGTCTTGTCGTGTCAAGGAGTCCTGTCGTTTCTGTCGTTTCAAGAAGTCCTGTCGTTTCTTACAAGAAAAAAAAATATCATATGTCTGCCTTGTCATGTCAGGGATTCCTATCGTTACTGTCGTTTCAAGAAGTCCTGTCGTTTCGTACAAGGAATTTTTTTTTGCCAATATGAAAAACCTCTCTCACGGCAGAAGGAGAACTGTCCACGTTTTACGACACATAGAGAACCGTCCATGTCTTACGACACATGGAGAACCGATAAATCATCAAGAGTAATTCTCGGCGTGATATCCACATATTACGATCATCACCAAAATTTTATTATCGAAGAAGACAATTAGGCCAATAGAACCAACCTACCAATTAATATTCCAACACACACGAACCAAACAGAATAGAAATCAATCCTTTTTTTTTTTTTAAATGATAAAATAGATATCAAACTTTATAATGAAACATAAAAATCACAGCGGAAGTATAATGATCGGGCAAAAAAACTATAATTTTGGGTGTTGTTTATGAGACCCGCCGGTGAGTTTAATTTTCTAACCCACCAGCAGGGAAATTTTTGTAAATCGAGTCCAAGATCTAACCTGCTCTTGATACCATGATAAAATTTAATAGGGAGGAAAATATAATATCGTGTTGTGTTGTATTGTTATACGTGGGCATACGCCTTTATTTATAATACAACTAGATCTCCTACTCTTCGTAGGTTTCCTAATTCATATAGACTTCTATCTTATATCATATAGCCTAGTTATAACATAACTCTACTATATTCAATATTCTATCATATAGGATAACTGCGTTATCCTCAATATAACAGATGCAAATAAATAACGTAATAAAGAACGCAGAGAATTTAACGTGGTTCACTAACAATGTGTTAGCTACGTCCACAGGCAGAGGGGAGGAAAGTTTTATTGATCTTAAGGATTACAGATTATAGAATACAACTAGGTTATGACCTAGAGAGTTGATATAGTACTCTCTAGAGTCTAGACAGATGCGGAAAAGCCCAGAAAATAGGTCCAAAACAGATAACCGTAGTCCAGAATAACAGATCCCCGTGTTGGGGCGTTACAGTAAGGGGTTTGACCGATTCAAGGCATTATCTAACAAATTTGAAGAAAGCTAAGTGGGGTCAATTGATCCCAAATTGCCCTTAATAAATCCGCCCCTATTAGAAATCAGAATGTACATCCTTATTTGTAATTTGTCATATCCTTATAAGTTGTTCCGGTGTTGAAGTGGATGAAACAATGGGCTTCGAATGAAGGCCCTTTTTGTGTGCGTTGAAGATCTTGCTAGCTCGAATGTGTTGTGTCCAAATCAACCTGCACAATAAACAAGTTACTAGCCTCGGGGGTGTTCCCGAGGAAAGTGACAGGCTAAAGTCGTATTACCTAATCAAAAATAAACCTAATTTCACTAACAAGGTAGCAAGGGAAGTCAGGATCGTTTCCACAGGGAAACAAGCGTTCTTTCTACTATTAAAACTAAGGTCCAAACTATTGGGAAACAAGAAAGTTGGTTGATTTGTATATTAAAACTAAGACAATAATAAAAGAGGAATAAATAAGATATTAAGAGGTCTAGGGCATAGGTTCACCAATGAACAACAATCCGGGATGATAAACAATATTAATAATCAATAGAACAGTTAATTAGATTAGAATGCTCTCTCGAATCGATACTAATCATAGACTTAGAATTAACGGGCTCTCGCTACGTATTAATCCCAGTTCTACCTATTGACACAAGCCTAAACATCAAATTGCATCTCTCGAATCTTAACTTGACATTGCTAGACTAATACAATTAGTCCTGCGCAAATCTAATCGCATAGTAAATGAAATCAATCAATAGGAATTAACCACAATACCAACAATCAACAACATTCAATCATCCCTTCATATTAATTCATGGATTCCCAAAACCTTAGAATATAAACTACTCACAAATATTTAATTTAAACAAAGCAAACATGATTAATGAAAACATAATTAAAATTGAATAAAGAAGGAAAGAAATAATAAATACCAAATTGAAGAACAAAGGATGAAATTTAAAGTTTGAAACTTGAAAGCAATAATAAAAGTAATTAACAAAAGTTTAGAGAAAGAATAAAAACTAAGCAATAAACTAAGGTACTAGAAAAATAAGATCCCAAATAATATGTCTAAGGGCTATATTTATAGTCTTGCCCAAAAGTAGAAGAAAAAACCGGGAACAAAGCAAAAATCCGCGCCCAGGGGTTGTCGTCGCCCGATCGGACAATGGGCCGCTCGATCGGGCGATCTGCTCGTCAAACTGCACGATTCCGTATCTTAAAAACACCATATCTCCTTCGTTATAAGTCGGAATTAGGCGAGTGACCATTCGTTGGAAAGCTCTTGAAGTCTAGAATTCAACCCAATTTGAATCGCTGCATTTGGAGTTGAATAACTCCAGTTATGAGCAAAAGAGTGGACGATATTCAATTTTCTACTTCTTTCACTATTCGCTTTGCATGAAAATTCTTCCAACTCAATGTTTGCGCTCTCGAAAGTATATAATCTCTTGTATTGATTCAAATAAGTAGGAAATGCACAAAAATATGTTAATTCCTACAATGATGAACCTGAAACTACAAACACACTACAAGGAGCACATTAGTACTAAAAATCGCTCCGAAGAGCTCATTTGAGATCAAAAAGTACTAAGGGACGGGGGTAAAAACTCTATATAAAACGCATATATCAAACTCCCCCAAGATAGATCCTTGCTTTTCCCTAAGCAAGGAAATCATCGATGAATACAAGATCAACTTCACCCCTAACATATTTCAAAACGAAAGACATAATTCAAGGCAAAATCTAACGAGCATGCCTCAATGTCAACCAATCAAATCCACCAACCACAAATCCTCCCTAACAATCGTCACGCAAAGAGAACCACAAATGCACAATGGAATTCAAGACTAGGGCTCACACACTCGTCACTCATTTATGTGGCGGATAAAAGATGTACCCGTTCGCTCTCCTCCCAACATATAAGTGTACAATGCCCTCCCAAAACTCACAATACTCGTGTGTCTAGAAAAACATACACTCAACCTAATAGTCGACTCGGAATATGTCATGTCATAACTTGCATTGATAAACAACTACTTTCACATTAATATGACTCTATGCACAAAGGTCGGAAGGTCTTCAAAGCTTGTAATGATAGGCTTAGGTAGGGGTGCGGTAAATTTGGGTAAAATGTGAGCTGAAAGCCTTGGCTTTGGGGAGCATAAATCCTAGCAAAACCATGATCAACCACAAATGATGACCACAACTCTCCCACTAAACACATGATGAAACAACAAACAAACCACACTATACTTTCTTGCCTTTCTTTCACAATTAAAATCAATCACTCATAAAGATAAGAAATTACAATACTTGAGTGAAACAATGCTTTGAATTTTTCTGATAGCAATGAATTTTTTTCTTTTTATTTTTTTCAATTTCCTTTTTTTTTTTTCCTTTGGAAACCTTCATATTTTCTATTCTTCTCATCTCTTTCACTCTTCATTATTTTTTTTTCTCTTTTTCAAACAACAAACAAGATAAGAAGAACTCCCTTATTTTCTTTTCAACACTCACTTTGGGCTCAAAATGTAGCACACTACAACTCCCTCACCTCACTTACTATTAGCTCCCCCAAGCTAGGCTTGGGACTAGTAACCAATGGGGCTTTCATGGGCTTGTAATATGGCTAGTCACCGAATAAAGGGGCACAAGCAACAACATGGGTAGAAAAGGAGGGAACAAATGTATCTAGATTCATCTGAAGGCTACCTAAACAGAAAAATGCCTTCGTCCTCCACAATGTGCATGTATATGAGTCATAAAACACTACTAACAGTTGCAAACCAATACTCAAAATCAATGACACACCAGGAAGCTATCACACATCCTAACCAAGTCAACTAGCCAAGCACTAAGTCCACAAATAGTTAGTCAGAGTTGACTCATGTTAATGCATCAAAGCAATCGAATATCAAATCATGGCTAGCACATCCACATTGTTCGTCATCAAATACCAAGAATCAAAACAATTTTCAATCAAAGGGGCACAGGGAAGCATGATATTGTATTCATCGGAACGTATTTTTGTATTTTTTTTTCAAAAGCGATAAACTAATCTAGAAAGCAATAACACATACCTCCCCAAAGCCAAACTCAGCAATGTCCCCAGTGCTTAAAGGAGTGGAGATCGAGGGTCTCAATAATCGTTGAACCCCTCCGGGTCCAAGTCTTCTATGCCTTCCGCTCGACCTTGGTTAGTAAATAACCAACCAACGAGAGCAGAAGCTTGTCATGCGCACTCGCACATCTTTCGTGCAACCGGACATGCACGATAACCAACAACAAAAATTGCATAAAGTCCGAACGAACTCTATGCCAGTAAGGAGTAGGATGCCTAAAGGAAGAAGAACAAAAGGAAAAAACAATAATAAAAGAAGAATAGGAAAAAGAAGAAAAAGAGAAAGTAGGCATACTCTCCTTATGGAAGCTATTTTTGTGGACTATTGATTCTTCAACCTCAACGATCAATGAAATATCACTCTCTGTGTCTGGGCATTCATGGTGGACAAGCTCTTCACCATATAGAGCTCTTTGCAAAGCATCCACCTCTTCTTTGTAATTACTGCAAGTACCTGCAAAAGATTCACAAAGAGGAACCGGAAAAGAATAATAATCCATTTTTTTTTCAAAGAGAAACTAAATAAAAGAAAATATGTACATGCTCCCAAAAAACACGAAGTTCTTCGAGACTCAGGAAAATAATCTAGACCAAAAAATTAATAGCAGAAAATAAAACCGTTTCCCCGGCAACGGCGCCAAATTTTGACAGGCTAAAGTCGTATCACCTAGTAAAAAATAAACCTAATTCCACTAACAAGGTAGCAAGGGAAGTCAGGATCGTATCCACAGGAAAACAAGCGTTCTTTCTACTATTAAAACTAAGGTCTAAACTATTGGGAAACAAGAAAGTTGGTTGATTTGTATATTAAAACTAAGACAATAATAAAAGAGGAATAAATAAGATATTAAGAGGTCTAGGGAATAGGTTCACCAATGAACAACAATCCGGGATGATAAACAATATTAATAATCAATAGAACAGCTAATTAGATTAGCATGCTCTCTCGAATCGATACTAATCATAGACTTAGAATTAACGGGCTCTCGCTACGTATTAATCCCAGTTCTACCTATTGACACAAGCCTAAACATCAAATTGCATCTCTCGAATCTTAACTTGATATTGCTAGACTAATACAATTAGTCCTGCGCAAATCTAATCGCATAGTAAATGAAATCAATCAATAGGAATTAACCACAAAACCAACAATCAACAACATTCAATCATCCCTTCATATTAATTCATGGATTCCCAAAACCCTAGAATATAAACTACTCACAAATATTTAATTTAAACAAAGCAAACATGATTAATGAAAACATAATTAAAATTGAACAAAGAAGGAAAGAAATAATAAATACCAAATTGAAGAACAAAGGATGAAATTTAAAGTTTGAAACTTGAAAGCAATAATAAAAGTAATTAACAAAAGTTTAGAGAAAGAATAAAAACTAAGCAATAAACTATGGTACTAGAAAAATAAGATCCCAAATAATATGTCTAAGGGCTATATTTATAGTCTTGCCCAAAAGTAGAAGAAAAAAAGCGGAAACAAAGCAAAAATCCGCGCCCAGGGGTTGTCGTCGCCCGATCGGGCAATGGGCCGCCCGATCGGGCGATCTGCTCGTCAAACTGCACGATCCCGTATCTTAAAAACACCATATCTCCTTCGTTATAAGTCGGAATTAGGCGGGTGACCACTCGTTGGAAAGCTCCTAAAGTCTAGAATTAAACCCAATTTGAATCGCTGCATTTGGAGTTGTATAACTCGAGTTATGATCAAAAGAGTGGACGACATTCAGTTTTCTACTCCTTTCACTATTCGCTTTGCATGAAAATTCTTCCAACTCAATGTTTGCGCTCTCGAAAGTATATAATATCTTGTATTGATTCAAATAAGTAGGAAATGCACAAAAATATGTTAATTCCTACAATGATGGACCTGAAACTACAAACACACTACAAGGAGCACATTAGTACTAGAAATCGCTTCGAAGAGCTCATTTGAGATCAAAAAGTACTAAGGGACGGGGGTAAAAACTCTATATAAAACGCATATATCAGAAAGCCCCTCCGATGCCTAAGTAAGAACGATTCTCGGATTCTAGAGAGAGAAGTTCTCTAGAAGAGTAGTTTTAAGGCGTGAAATGGACGTACCTTGGTAAGTGAGCCATGACGGCTTATTTATAGTGTTTGTACAATAAATGCCCTTAGGTTATTTATTGCAAGTGGGCCTTGGGCCTTGATTGGTGGCTGAATAGCCTTTTGGACTGTAGTGGGTTTGATGTTGTTGTTGTGAGCCTATGGGCTTTGGACTTAATGGCCCAATTGGCATTCAATTGGGAGCCCAAACAACATGCCCCCCAGACCCGGCCCATTTTGGAGTAAATGGGTGGGTTTCCAGCTGTCGGAAGTCAAAAGGGTTCCCTCTCTTTTTTTCAAAAAGAAGTTATTTTTTACATTGATGACAAGTGTTGGAACTTGTTGTGAGTAGTGGGGATCGTGGGTTTTGAGGAAGTCGACGCGCCTTCCTTTTTTCTTATAAATACTGGACGTGACTTCTTTTCGAACCTTTACCTTCCCTTTCTTTTCAAAAGCTCTCCATTTTCTGGTGAATCGCTGCCTTGACATATCTTCAGATCTACGGTTTTCGTTAGCTCTGGTCTTCGGGAACTTGCTTTGTTCGCTTTGTCGGCAAATTCCGCGTCGGAGGAAGGTAATTTGCTTGCGAGCCTTGTCCTTTTCTTGCTTTTCCGAATCCTGCTCTTTTCCTTGCATTCTCTTCTACTCCTCCCTCTGAACCCTAGATTTAAGCTCTTCAGCCATGGCTAGGGATAAGGGTAAAGGTAAGTTTGTTGGTGGTACTTCTGAGGAGAGGGGAAATTTTCCCTCGGAGAAGGCGCGAAATTCTTCGAGGGGTTGGTCCTCGGAAAAGCCGGTGAAGAAAGCGTCAGCTGGTTGGGACGCCTCGAAAGATGGCGCTGGTGGGGGATCCAGTGGATCCGAGCGTGCTGCTTCTGGTAAGAAAGCTGGCTCTTCGGGTCACCGCCAGTCTTATCCTGAGTTTCCTGTTCACTGGACTGAGGCCGATCCGAAGGGCAAGTTTGCTCCGATTTTGCATGAGACCACTAAAATAGATGGTCCGTTGGAGAAGTCAGTGAATGGTAACTGGCTGGTGGAGGCGAAGCTGGGAGCCTATCATCGGAGAGCCGAAGAGCTGTATGGGATCCAGCATGCCTTGGGGTATTGGTGCGAACTTCCTGATCAAGAGCGTCCTCGGGTGACTCATCCGCCAAGGGGTTTTATTTCTGCGTACACTCATCAACTGGAAAATAGTCTCCGTTTTCTTTTAGATCCATTCATTTCCGAGCTCTTGGTGTCGTACAACATCAGTTTGGCTCAACTCACGCCCAAGTCTATGCGGCACATCATCGGATTTCGGTGGGTGTGCGATTTCGTAAACTTCCCTTGCTCTGTGGCTGTCTTCAGAGATCTTCATGATCTGTCCTTCAACCATGCCTCCAAGGGTGATGGGTATGGTTGGTGGACTATTGTTAACAAGAGGTCTCGGAAGAAGGGCGAACCTAACTACATCACCGCTTACCCGTACCTCAGTTCCGACCATAATTGGAAGACGGAATGGTTGCTCGTTCGTGTTCCCACGGATCCGAAGCATCCCAATTTCTATCGCCCTCCAAAGTGGTTTGTAACGCCCGATCCTGACATGTCGGGGGTTCCTGCTCCGGATCGGAGGCACCGGCATTATGTGGACCTCCTGCAGTGGTTTCTGGCTCGGGAGGATAACTATAAACTGCCCGCCAACTGGCTTCCGAACCTTCATTACATTCTTCGGGAGGACATTCTTGCTTGCGCCGGTCTCAGCAGGGTTTTTGACAAGGGTAGGTTTCCTTCGGCTGGGACCGTGTTTTAGTGAGTTCGTCCTCCCTTTCCTTTTTCGGTTTACCTGACTGCTTTTCCAACTTGTTTTGCAGAGTACGGTTTCGAGCGTATCGACCCTGAGATTTTGGGTATCTCTTTGGACTTGCGCACCATCCACGATTCGGCCCCCGAGTACAAGTTCGGGAAAGAGAATCCTCGTAATCCTCGCCTGAAGGATTACGTGTTGTCTCCCTCCGCCCTTGCTCGGCTTTCTGAAGTTCGGGCTGATCCGTGGGACTCTGCTTCATCTCCCGAGGCTGTTCCGGTGAAGACAGTGCTGCGTCCTCTCCAGACAACTTCGGATCCGGTATGTGTTTCTAACTCCGGAAAAGAAACTTTTTGTTCATGTTTCGGGTTGGCCGTCGGCTAACGTCCTGGTCCTGACCCGTCTTTTTAGGGTCCTGGAACTGACGCCGCGCCGCGTGCCGTTCCTTCGGTTTCGTCCCCGGCTCGGATAGATAGCACTCTTCTGAGGAGCCGGGTACTTCGCTTTATGCCTTAATTCTTTCCTTCTCGGTTTCTTCCAGTCCACTGACATTTAGTCTCCTTTCTAGGATCAGAAGAAGAGGAAAGGAAGTACTCTTCTAAGGTCTTCTGCGCATCCGAAGAAGGCGAAAGCGTCTCATACTTCGGAGGAGGTGTAATTTCTCTTCTTTAGTGCATTTTTCTTGTGTCTATGCTTTTATTTTTTGAAGCTGACCTTTGGTTGCTTTTGTAGGGAACGGTTTCGGAAGACATGCCACCTCCAAAAAATCTTCTTCATTTCATGCCCTTGCCAGGGCAAAAATTGAAGAGTGTGGTGGTTTTGGAGCCGCCGCCTGTCGATCAGCCGCTCGCTGAGGAGGCTGCTATTCCTTCTCCGCTGAAGCCGATTACACCTTCTGAGGTCATGGTCGAGGGCATTACCGAAGCGGTGGAAGCGCTTGAGACTGACTCCGTTCTTGGTTTGGATGTCCCTTTCACGGCCGAAGCGGAAGACAAATCTGCTGATGTCCCGCTTGAGGGGGGAGGGTCCAGAGAAGGTGACGGTGGACCTCACTGGTCCCGATGTTGAGGTTCCAGTAGCTTCGGATGCTGAGAAGTTTACTCTTTCTGCGGATTTTACGAAGGAGCAAGCCGAGCAACATCGGGGAACGAAGAGAGTTCGTGAGACTCTCGGCTCTACCTCCACCTCGGCCTTGGATAGACTGATCCATGCCGATCCCTGCTCGGACGTTCCGTTGAAGCGAATTCCCGAGGAGGTGAGGGAAACGATGGCTCGTTTCGCTCGTCCATCGACCATGGGAGAGGATCCTTCGGTCAATGCTGGCTCTATAGCTGGTCCTGAGGCTGCTAGGGAGAATCTTCTTCGGGCTAATCCTCAGTGGAGAGTTCCTGGGGCCGAGGAGAGGAATCCTACCATGATGGCCCAGTTCTTCCTGGGTGAGGTGAGTAACTGGGTTTATGCATTTGCTTATTGCCTTTTTCCTTCGTTTCCGTTGGATTTTTGTTTTAACTTGTCTTTTTCTCCAGGCCGTTTACTGGTCCTCGTTTGCTGCTGAGTGCAGCATGGTGGAGGAGAGGAAGCTGAAGAAGTACCAAGAAGCTTATGCTCGTGACATTCCTGTCTTGGATCGGAAGGCTGAGCAAATTCTGAAGGAGCTTACCGAAGTAAAGCAACTGTATCTTAAGTACAGTCGCGAAGCTTGGGATTTATCCGAGGGCATTGGTAAAGAAGTCGGTAAGCTCACCTTCCAAGTCGAGGAGGATGCCGAAAAGATTTCCGGCTTTGAGAAGGAGAAAGCAGATATGTCTGCCAAGTTTGCTGCCGATCTTGAGGCGAAAGACAGTCTTCTCAAAGACATGGAGTCCAAGCTTAAGGACAAGGAAACCGAGCGCGCAGAGGCGGTGGACAGGCTCCAAACTTTTGTAAAAAATCGGGAGATGATCCAAAGTGAGGCCAACAAGGTACCTGTTCTTCAGCAGGTGATCCGGGAGAAGAATGAGTACATTCGGCAGCTGGAGCAGAACAGGGCCGACCTCTACACTGCTGATCAGTGTAGGGAGCAGTACTGGAATGGCATCTTGGGTGCTCGGCGAATGTTCGCAAAGCACATGCCTCACTTCCCTTGGAATGAGAAGATTCCAATTTGGATGAGGGCCCAGGACCATCTGGAAGAGTGCCAGGCTGATCGCGACGAAGCCGAAGCTGAGCGCCTAAGGGCTCTTGAGGAGGCTCGGATCCGCAAGGCGGACTCCGAAGGTGATACCACTGTTGGAGGTTCCTCCAAAGATGCTCCTCAGGGAGGTGGCTCTGAAGCTCCCAAGAGCTAGGGATTCGGGCAGTCGTCTTCTTCAGAGTCGGTTGGTTCCAGTTGAGGACCTCCGAATATGTGCTTGCCTCTTCCCCTTTTGCTTCGGTGCTGCGTTGTACTTTGAACAATTTTTTGCTTTCTTAGTACTTCGGTAGGCCGATATTTTGTCTGTTGATGGCTGCCGATTTAGCTTAAGTCATTTTGCTTTCAATTTTTTGAGGATTCCTGGGTTTGATCCGAGCTTTAGTTGGTGTAATCGTACTTGCTCCCCGAATGTTGAATAAAAATGACTTCGCTGTTTCGTTTTATCTCTTTTGTACCTCCGAAGTATTTAATTTTTTGCTTTGGGATCCTTGGGTTCTGTTCGTATCCGCGAATCTCTCTTAGTCTTTCCAAGCTCCTCAGATCTATGGATCTGTTAAGAGACTCGTTCTTCTGTTGACTTTATCAGGGCCTTGCTGAAGATCTTGATGGCTTTGGGACCTTCAGGGTCCGAACATTCGTTTAGAGTCTGCTTTCGAGCTCATCAGATCCGTGGATCTGTTGAGTCTTCTTTTGAGCTCTTTGGAGTTTGACGTTAGAGTCTGCTTTGAGCTCTTCAGATCCGTGGATCTGTTGAGAGTCTGCTTTTGAGCTCTTTATCGTTTGTAGACATGTCTAGAGTCTTCTTTTGAGCTCATCAAATCCGTGGATCTGTTGAGTCTACTTTTGAGCTCTTTCAATGTCTACTTCCGCTCTTACGAGTTCTTGTGGTTCGGAAACCTGGGCAAGAAATCGCAAATCTCTCTTAGTTATGAGCTTCGGTAATCCGTGGATCTGAGCCGTACTCGTTATAACTGTACTCGAGAGACTTTGTTGCGAACGGAGTATCCCTGGGTACCGCGAATTCGGAGGTTCTGGACGGTACCTTGCGGGTCGTTTTTGAGTTAGCTATTTCTTGGGCCTTTGGAACCCAAGGAATAGTTACTTCGGGTGGATTTTAGCTTCGGATTGATCAGATCCGAAGCTGCATGCATAAAGACATAGTGAGAAATAAAAAGACATAAGGGTATGTTTAATGAAACACATGGTGCCAGTGGCTTTCCTCTTCTCATTAAACGACTTACTTGGATTACAAAAGGAAGGAGGTTAGATCATACAAAGTATTTCTTGAGAACATCGGCATTCCAATGGTTCTTCAAGATCGTTCCATCTAACTGTTTAAGCATAAAGGTGCCAGTCCTCTTTTCAGAGTGGATGATGTATGGTCCTTCCCATGTTGCCGAGAGTTTCCCATGGATCTTTCCCTTCTGAACTGCAGCAGCGTTTCTGAGCACTAGGTCGCCGACCTTTAGAGGCCTGGCGTTGACTCTTCGGTTGTAGTGCTTGCTGACTCTTTGCTGATATGCTGCGTTTAGAGTTCTGGCCTCGTCCCGAGCTTCATCTAGTAGATCCAATGATTCGGACAGAAGTTGGTCGTTGCTTTGACCATGGACTCCATCATACCTGTTGTATGCCTGGACCCTTAAGCTTTCTGTTCCGATCTCTACAGGGATGACAGCCTCGGAACCGTAAACCAGGTGGAAGGGGGTTTGTCCTGTGGCTTCCTTTTCGGTGGTCCGAAGGGACCAGAGTGTTCCTGGGAGCTCTTCTAGCCATTTGCTTTTTTCGTCCTCGACTCTCTTCTTGAGTGCATTAAGGATGAGCTTGTTTGCGGCTTCGGCTTGGCCGTTGCTCTGAGGATGGCACACTGCTGAGTAGGCGAGGTGGATACCGAACTGTTTGCACCATCTTTGCAGTGGTGTGTTGTCAAATTGCTTCCCGTGGTCGAAGACCATTAGCCTCGGTATCCCGAACCTTGTGATGATATTTTGCCAGATGAACTTGCAGACCTGCTGCTTCGTGATGGAGGAGACTGCTTCGGCCTCAATCCATTTACTGAAGTAATCCACCCCCACAACCAGCCACTTCTTCTGATTCACAGCCGAAGGGAATGGACCAATGATATCCAAACCCCATTGTGCAAATGGTAAGGGGTACAGTGTTGCTTGCAAGGTTTGAGCTGGCTGGTGGATTGCAGGTGCGAACTTTTGGCACTTCTCGCATTTTCTTGTCAGCGCCTTTGCCTCGGAAACCATGGTGGGCCACCAAAATCCGGCCCTTAGTGCCTTGTGTGCCAGTGCCCTGCCTCCAATATGATTTCCACATATGCCGAGGTGGATTTCCCTTAGGATATATTCGGCATCGGTTGGGCCTACGCATTTCAGCAGTGGGGCTGAGAATGACTTTCTCATGAGCTCTCCGTTAGCGTCAACGACGAACCACTGGTTGAACCTTTTCATCTTCCTTGCTTGCAGCTTGTCTTCGGGAAGTTCCCCCCTCTCTTTGTACGCAATGACTGCGTCCATCCAGCTCGGTTCTGGACGCACATTGTACACTGTGGGGGGTGACATGTCAATGCTTCTTTCTTGGTGTACTTCCACATGGACTGACCTGTTCAGGTCGGTGAGCGTTGAGCTTGCAAGTTTGGATAGTGCATCTGCTTGTGCATTCTGACCTCGGGGAATGAGTATGACTTCGAAGGATCTTAACTTTGACGTTAAGGATTTAATTTTTTCTAGGTAAGCTGTCATGCTTGGCCACTTGGCCTCGTACTCCCCTCGGATCTGGTTGGCTACGAGCTAATAATCGGTCTTGAGGCAAACATGTTCGGCTTCCAGAGATAAGCACATCTCTATTCCTGCGATTGCGGCCTCATATTCGGCCTCATTGTTGGTTGCTTTGAAACCGAACTTTAAGGCGTACTCTATGCTTTTTCCCACTGGGGGTATCAGCACTATTCCGGCTCCCGAGCCGTTTACAGTGGAAGATCCGTCAGTGTAGACCTCCTATGTTCTCTTGGTGTCATCTAGCACCTCCTGATATGAACATTCGGCCAAGAAGTCTGCGAGTGCCTGTGCTTTGATGGCCGTCCTCGGCTGATACTTGATTCCGAACTCAGATAACTCGAAAGCCCAAGCAGCCAATCTTCCCGACCTTTCTATCTTGTCTAGCACTTTCTCCAGTGGCTGGTCAGTGAGCACCACTATTTGATGGGAGTCGAAATAGGGTCTTAACTTTCGAGCTGCTACCACCACTGCGTATGCTACTTTCTCAATGAGTGGATACCGAGTTTCGGAATCCGTCAGGGTTCGGCTGGTAAAGTAGATTGGCTGTTGCTTCTTTTCTTCCTCTCGGAGGAGTACTGCGCTTACGGTCCCGGGGCTGACTGCGACGTATAAGTATAGAGCTTCTCCTTCTTTGGGCCTGGCTAGCGTCGGCAGTTGAGCTAGGTGAGCCCTGAGCTGCTGGAATGCATCATTTTGCTCTTGTTCCCATGTCAGCTCGGGGTCCACTTTCCTCGGGACGCCTTTCTTTTTGATGGGTTCTGCTTCTCCTCCGGGGAGGGTCTTGGGTTTGAGAGCTTTGAAGAAGGGTGCCCCTTTATCCGAAGCTTTCGATATGAATCTTGACAGTGCGGCTAACCTGCCCGTTAGCCTTTGCACGTCTCTTTTTGTCTTCGGTTCGGGCAGATCTAGTGCGGCCTGGACCTTGTCTGGGTTTGCGTCTATTCCCCTTTCGCTCACCATGAATCCGAGGAACTTTCCTGACTTTACCCCGAAGACACACTTCTTCGGGTTCAGTCTCATGTTGTACCTCCTTAGGTTGGCGAAGGTCTCAGCCAGGTCTTTGATGTGATCTTCTTCCTTCACGCTTTTTACTATGGAATCGTCCACATAAACCTCGACGTTCCTTCCCTTTTGATCGGCGAAGACGTGATCAACTAGTCTCTAGTAGGTGGCTCCGGCATTTTTCAATCCGAAGGGCATCATTCTGTAGTTGAACACTCCCGCGCTCGTGATGAAGGCGGTCTTCGCTCTATCGTCGGGGTGCATGAATACTTGATGGTACCCTGAAAAGGCGTCCATGAAGCTTAGCAATGCATGGCCACTGGTTGAGTCCACTAGCTGATCTATCCTCGGGAGGGGATAGCAATCTTTTGGGCAGGCTCGGTTCAGATCAGTGAAGTCGACGCACATGCGCCACGAGCCATTCGCTTTTTTGACCATGACCACATTGGCCAACCACTTGGGGTACATGCACGGCTCGATGAAGCCTGCCTCTTGTAGCTTCTTCACCTCTTCGGCGATAGCTTTGTTTTTCTCCGAGGAGTAGTTTCTTTTCTTTTGTTTGATTGGTCGAGCTTCGGGAATGACATCCAGCTTGTGACATATCATCTTCGGATATATCCCTGGCATGTCAGCCGCCGACCACGCGAAGATGTGTTTGTGATTCCTCAGCAGCTGGATCAACTCTATTCGAAGTCCCGAGCCTAGGCTTTTGCCTATTCGGACACTTCTGTCTGACTCATCCTCTAGGGAAATGTCTTCCATCTCTTGGTCTGATTCGGGGGAAAGGGTCTCTGGTCGAGCATCAACTTCTGCGGGCTTTACCAGGCTGCTCGGCCCGACCTTTCTTCTCTTGGCATCTTTTTCTCCACCTGGGGGAGAACTCTTCTCATCTTCGTCCTCGGGACTATCTCCTAGCCTCGGCTTTCGGATGGCCGTGTGACAGGTTGACCTTGCCACCTCTTGGTCGCCCTTTATCCGCTCGGCGAAGCCAGCATCCGAGACATACATCATCATCTGATGGTATGTGGATGGAACTGTTTGTATATTGTGGATCATGGTTCGTCCCATGATGACGTTATACACTGAGTCGCAGTCCATCACCAAGAATTCCTCTCGGACGTTTCTCGCTGCCAGGCCTTGACCGATTGTGACGGGTAGGGTGATTTTTCCTCGGGGAATAGCTGCGGATCCGTTGAATCCGATCAATGGGTAGCTGACCTTGGTCAGTGAATATTCTCCCTCTTCGAGGATGAGCTGCTCAAAACAGTTCCTGAAGATGATATTGACGGCGCTCCCTCCATCGACTAGTACTCTGTGGACATTGTGGTTGTTGAGATCCATTTCGATCACCAACGGGTCGTCATGTTTGTACTGGGTCCCGAGGCAGTCATCAGCAGTGAAGGTCATGTTCGGGGGGTAGGCTGATTCTCCCCAACATTGCTGAAGTTGACTCGGTGGGAGAGAGCTCTTAAATGTTTCTTGCTGGTGTGGCCGGACCTTTGTCCTCCGAACACCACTAGAATTGGTTTCTTCTTTTGCCCCTCGGTCTCATGGACTCTTCTCTGGGCTTGCTCTTGTTGCTTTCCAGATGTTTCTTTCTCTTTTTCTTCCCTCTCCGTTCTACGGTCGAGCAAGTATTGCTTTAGGTAGCCTCGGCGGATGAGGTCCTCGATGTTGTCCTTCAACGAGTTGCATTCCTAAGTGGTATGGCCGAAGTCATCGTGGAATTCACACCACTTGTTCTTGTTCCTACGGAGAGGGTTGGATCTGAGCTTGTCTGGTAGCTTCCACTTTTCATCATCTTTATGGAGATTGAAAATTTCTCTTTGGGGTATGGCGAGTGAAGTGTAGTTGGTGTACTTGGGTTGAAATTCACCCTTCTTCCCATCTTTCTTGGGGCTTGCTTCTCTCGCACCCACCTTCTCTTTCCCCTTTCTTGAGTTACCCTCGGGCTTACTCTGATTTGTTCTGTTATCTTTCGGATCCGAGGATCCTCTTAGCCTTGCTGCGGCTTTGTTGAACTCTTCTGTTCTGATGAACGCATCTGCCATTTGGAGCACGTCCGCTATCTTGGAGGGGTTTTTCATTGTCAGTTTGTCTCGGAACTTTCCCTCTCGTAGCGCGTGCTTTAAAGCGAAGATTGCCACGTCTGGCTGTAGGTTCGGAATGTTGGTGGATTCCTTCATGAATCTGGCCATGAAGTCTCGCAGGCTTTCATCCCTTTCTTGCTGTATAGAAGTTAGCTCGGCTGTGGTTCGTGATGGGCGATTGTTGCTTACGAACTGCACACAAAACCTTTTCTTCAGCTTCTTCCAACTTTTGATCGACCCCTTCGGCAGCGATCTTAACCATTCTCCTGCAACTCCTGTCAGCGTGGTTGGGAAGTATTTGCACCAACAGGCCTCGGAGTAGGGACTCAGAAACATCTGTTGTTCATAAGAGATGACATGATCCCTCGGATCCGTAGTCCCGCTGTATGTCAGGTGCGCTGGTAGTCTCACTTTGGGAATTGTCTCCATGACAATATCATCCGAGAATGGGGAAGATGCCGGAGTCATGATTCTCTTTCCTAGCCTCGCCCTGATACCTTTGCTTCTCGAGTTTCCTCTAAGGGACTGCTCGGGGGCGTGTAGGGGGCTAGGAGTTCGGTCACTTCTTCTTCTCCTTCTCGACTGGCCACTGCCCTCGGGTTGTCTACTGGACCCACAGGGGCTACCCAGCCTGTCATGAACCGAAGGTCGCAGTCTACTATGGACCGAGCTTCGGATCCGAGTGCGATCACTTGCTCCGCTTTGGAGAGGTTGTGGTGTTGGATACGGTGTTGCGAACCACTCTGGCTGCTGTGCAGCTCTCTGCTGCGTATCCCACGTGCTCTCTCTCCACCTTGTCATTAGGTGTGTTCCTGACATTGTGGAGAGATCTTGCTCGGGTCTCACATTGTCCTCGTCAGTCGAGGGCATGTTCAGCAATACCTGTCGCCTGGCTCTCCTCGCCTCTCGCCGTGCTGCTGCCTGGGCTTGTTCTTTCTCGTTGAAGAGGAAGTTCTGCATGATGGTCATGGCCGCAGCGAGCTCTTCTCGAGAGGGGAGTGGTCTGCTAGTCGTGGCGGTGGCTCTTGTTGGCTGCGATCTCGCCACTGAGTGTAGCTGTTCACCTCCATCGGATTCCGAATCCGTTTGAACAAGGACATCTCCCACCTGGTTGTCATTGTTGGACATTTCCATTTTTTTTCGTGGAAAGTGAAGTGTTTTCGGAGCTTTCAAGTGTTCTTCCCCACAGACGGCGCCAAATTGTTTCGGTGTTGAAGTGGATGAAACAATGGGCTTCGAATGAAGGCCCTTTTTGTGTGCGTTGAAGATCTTGCTAGCTCGAATGTGTTGTGTCCAAATCAACCTGCACAATAAACAAGTTACTAGCCTCGGGGGTGTTTCCGAGGAAAGCCCCTCCGATGCCTAAGTAAGAACGATGCTCGGATTCTAGAGAGAGAAGTTCTCTAGAAGAGTAGTCTTAAGGCGTGAAATGGACGTACCTTGGTAAGTGAGCCATAAGGGCTTATTTATAGTGTTTGTACAATAAATGCCCTTAGGTTATTTATTGCAAGTGGGCCTTGGGCCTTGATTGGTGGCTGAATAGCCTTTTGGACTGTAGTGGGTTTGATGTTGTTGCTGTGAGCCTATAGGCTTTGGACTTAATGGGCCAATTGGCATTCAATTGGGAGCCCAAACATAAGTTATAATAATGGTGTATAAGTAAAAAGAAAGTTGCACATTGAAAAGTTGAACACATTACGAACTGAAACTGTCTACTAAGTAAGTTTAGCCGAAAGTGGGAATATATAAGTATATAACTGTGACTATCGAAGATCTCTTCGATAATCAATCTTTTTCACTTCACGAGCAACCAACAAGAATCGTACATCATCGAATGACTTCCCAGTCATAAAAAACGTGCCCCATTTCTATCTTTTCGATTGAGGAGTACTACGTAGTAGTATTGAAATTCGACACTACTTCAGTTTCTTAATTTATCTTCTTATTAGGTTCCGACACAGTTTTAGATCAACTAGCAAGAGACTTTAATTGGAAAATCCAATACCATTACACTAAGAAGTACGATGTATGTATGTTATCAAAAAAAAAAAAGAAGTACGATGTATGGAGCATCATTTTATGATAGTAGCGCGCTTATGATGTACAAATGCGAAAAGAGAACGGAGGAAGTACACACTTAATTATGATGTATAATTACTCGTGCCGGGTCACGTGTGAGAGTGACTTTTATCGTACATCTGAGGCATACAAGACGTTAATTAAAGACGGACATTGGTTGGGCCGGCACACGGGTTGTCCGAGACCAGCACAAAATTGTCCCGACACGACACAAATCCGTTGTAAGTTCGGCACGACACAAAATGCACGTTGAGGGACTGTTCATGGACATCATTTTAGAAATTTAGCACGAACACCACAAGCCGGCTTGCACGTAAGCACACTTATTTTTAACCAATTAACAACAAAATAATTATATTAGTAGGGGTCCCACTGACACGACACGACCTGACACAGCATGTCACGTGGGTCTGACCGTACACAAACTTCATTTATGGAAGAGAGACATGAGTTCGACACCACACAAATTTTCTTTAGCGTTTTTCCATGTTAATGCATGATGTACACGGGCTTGACACGTGCCAAGCTCTACAAGACATTTAGTTTTTTTATAATGAAAAACCGAAGTTTTGGGAGTACTATATTGTCTTGAACTGAGATCAAAGTACTTATCGAACTAACGTAAGATCAATTTGATTTTGAAAATCAAAATTACAGGTAAAAGATTCTAAAAGTTCCGTGGTATTTACGAACTCTACTGACTCGCCTTTGCTGCCTAACAAAATTCACGGATTAACACCAATTTGATTCTTCTTTATACTCACAATCTTAGTATAAAAGCATGAGATCATAAGAATTGGATAAACTTTCAAGCTTAAGGCATTTGAGAGAATTGACAGGTACATTAACCAATTTCAATCCCCCTTTTTTTAGTCGCGCAAAATGTTATATCTTGTTTTCACGTACATTTAAAATCAGGGGTACTTAAGGGTATTTTTCTGTTCATTTGATCAATTTTGCTCATTTAGAGAATTTAAAATGAGCGGAACTGATAAAGAAAGCCACCTTGATACATATAGCTCTAGATGAAGATTTTGTAAAAGGGTATACCTAAAAGCACGGAGAGTGATGTCACAACACTCGCCGAGTGTGGTTAAATGATGTGTTACATTCCTCGTGGGGCTCCTACTACCGGTCCAACTTGATTGATATAATTAGTTAAAGTTTTACAGGGTATGAAAATGTATTGAATACGGAGTATGTTTGATGTAATAGTTGATGTGATTTAATTTGGAGTTAGATTTGGTTTTCAAGACCTAGTGTGTTTCTCCTAGGCTAGCATTTGTAGTAACTAATGTGAAATGTTGATGTTATCTCTAT
This sequence comes from Spinacia oleracea, assembly GCF_020520425.1. NCBI lineage: Eukaryota > Viridiplantae > Streptophyta > Magnoliopsida > Caryophyllales > Amaranthaceae > Spinacia > Spinacia oleracea. The sequence continues at coordinate 42,341,756 of NC_079488.1, forward strand.
TAATGCTATTTATCTTTTAAAGTCTATGCAAAATTGTTTGAATTATGTACGAGGTTGGATGTATGAAATTCAAGAAAGAAAATGAAATGAAAGATTTTATTTTATCATCTTTACTTACCCAAGTATCCTATTCATTTTGATTTCCCTTCATATGTTTTCTCTTCTTTTGGGGTGTATTGTTATATTACTTGTGAATTATTAAGGACTTCTTTTGGTTTTGCGAAAAATGTTTCTAGTGAAAAATGATTTTCATGGAAACATTTTCAAATGAAAAACATATTTCGAACTAATTTTCCTTTGTTTGGTTCCTTACAAAAAAATTCATCGAAAAGAGGACGACGAGAGTAGATGGTTGAAGATTGACGAGAAGAAACTTAGAGAGAAAGGGGTGAGGAGGAAAAATATCATATGAGGAGCCTTAAGAAAGAGATTCTAGCTCACTGCTTATTTCATATACCGAAATAACTCACAACTACTCAAACTAGATTATACAACAACTAGTTAAACAAGTAAGCTAACAACTCTTCCATAAGGCTCTTCATATGAGACTTTTCTAAAATAGCCTTTTTAGCCCAAAAAGCTTTTTCAAACAACTCCTAATTGATAGAGAATAGAATTTTCTTAGGATATAAATTGTACAGTTCTAGTCACATTAGGTTTCCTAATATTATTAGGACTATTGTAACACTATAAATATGATCAATGGAATACACTCCAATTCACGGAAGTTTTCACAAATCTAACATGGTATCACAGCTTAGGTTGTAGATCCAGTTTCTACAAAATATTATTACCGTCTCTACAACGAATACGTATGAATATTTGGTGATCTTGGTTTAGCTGCGCCCTCTACACTGCTTCCGCACAACAAGTTTGCGCCACTACATATCAATTACCAGAGTTTGTAGTGGCGCAAACTTGTTGTGCGGAGGGAAGTCAGGCAGAGGTAAGGGTCGTGGTCGCGGCCAACATAAGACTACAACACCTCCTGCAAACCACACCAAAATTGGGTATCAAGCAATCCCAGTTGGGCCGGCCCAACACACCAATAACAACAACATTGGGTGACAAAACAATAAGGAAATTGGACTCCTCAATAGTGGGCCCCACAACAGTGGGCAACTCCACCTTTTCCTTACCCACAGTCAGCTCACCGCGGCCCACCTCAATACTCAGGCCCAATTTCGCGTCCAACAGCACCTCAAGCCCAACATCATTCTTATTTGCTGCAACTACCCACTTATGGTCCCCCAATGACCCCAACGGAATTTGGCCATGCTTTTTCAACAATGACGTTGCAACCACCGGATGAAGGATGGTACATGGACTCCGGCGCAACCTCTCATATGACAAATAATTCAGGTAATCTCAAGCCCTTATTTAATTTGAGCACTCATAATCATATTTTAGTTGGTAATTGTCATGGCATTCCAATTACGGGTTATGGTCATACCACCCTCCCAAATAAACAATTAGCCCTTCGTGATGTCCTCCTTGTCCTTAAAATTATGAAGAACTTGATTTCAGTGCGTAAATTTACTAGTGATAATTCATGTTCAATAGAATTTGATCCTTTTGGTTTTTCTGTGAAGGACCTCCGCACGGGGACAATAATCACGAGATGTAAAAACCTTTATCCTGTCACCACTACTAGTACACCATCCAAATGTCTGGCCACAGCTCTCACAACCATTCCTCACTCAACTTGGCATGACCGTCTTGGCCACCCTGGGGCGTCATCTTTAACTTTTCATAGGAGCAATAACTTAATACATTGTAATAAGGACAAACACTCCAGTTTTTTGTAACTCTTGTCCGATTGGAAAATATGTTAGACTTCCGTTTTATGATTCAAATAGTAATACTGTTTGTGCTTTTGATATTATTCATGCCGATTTATGGACATCTCCTATTCTCAGTACTAATGGCCACAAATATTATCTAGTACTAATTGATGATTTTACACATTTTGTTTGGACAATTCCCCTGAAATATAAATCTCAAGCCTTCCAAAAGTTTCTAGACTTTAGAATATATGTATACACACAATTTGAGCGGCCCATTAAAGCTTTCCAAAGTGATCATGGTCGGGAATTTGACAATGATCCGTTTAAATTATCTTGTGTGCAACATGGGGTGATAATTTAGGTTTTCATGTCCAAACACATCATCTCAAAATGGTAAAGCAGAACGAATGATCCGTACCATAAATAATATTAAACGCACATTACTTTTTCATCCCTCACTTCCTCCGCCATTTTGGGATCATGCTTTAGAGACTGCAACTTATCTCCTCAATATTTTGCCCACCAAAACTCTCAAAAACATGACTCCCGCACATGCATTGTTTTGAAAAACCCCGTCCTATGATCATATTCGGGTTTTTGGTTGTCTTTGTTACCCCAATCTTTCGGCCACTACTCCTCATTAATTAGCTCCTTGATCCACCCCCATGTGTATTTTTAGGATACCCACCAAATCATCGTGGTTACCGGTGTCTAGATTTAGCTACAAATAAAATCATATTTTCGCGTCATGTGATTTTTGATGAAAATAAATTTCCATATAGAAATATAGGAAAATATACTCTATAAGAATATAATTTTTTTTGGAAGTAATGAAAACTCACCTATTATCATGCATCAGATCATGCGTTGTGGATTTTCCCAACCTACGTTCTCCCACGCGGAACCAATTAGCCCAACTCAACAAGTGGGCCAAACTAAACTTGCCCATACCACATCTCCTTCCATACATGCTACAGTTGGGCATAATGCACCTTTGTTGGGCCTAGGTTCGACTCAGACCACTACGGCCCAGCAGAGTTGTACCCAACCAATTGCAGCCCACTCCCCAACGACCCCCCCCCCCTTCAGCGCCAATTAAAATACCCTGAGTCCAGCCCAGTTGCTGCCTCAGACACCCTTCATAGCACTGTCCAGCAGACCAACGAAGCCCAGCAGGCCCACAAATACACCCCACCGCCCATGAGAGGTATGCAACCCGTAATTCCTACGCGCCCTTTGCCACCCTCACCACAAATGCGGACCCGATCTCACCATGGTATTTTTAAGCCAAATCCTAAGTATGGCTTAACAATTCAACCCATTGGCCCCCCTCTTCGCCGTTCTCCCTTACCTAAGAACCATAAATAAGCTTTGACAGACCCAAATTGGAATGCAGCCATGCAAGATGAATATGGTGCTTTAATTAAAACAGGGACATGGGATTTGGTGCCTAGGCCTACGTGGGTGAATATTGTTAATTGCATGTGGAGTTTTACTCATAAAGAAAATTACAAAGGTGACCTTATAAGGCACAAAGGCCGTCTTGTTTGTGATGGCAGGTCGCAGGAGGTCGGGGTTGATTGTGATGAGACATTTAGTCCGGTCGTTAAACAACCTACTATTCATACAGTTTTGGGTCTGGCTATGGCTCGAAAGAGGTCTATTCATCAGCTTGATGTTAAAAATGCTTTCCTACATGGTGATCTAAAAGAGACGGTTTATATGCATCAACCCCCTGGGTTTGTTGTGAAATAAATAATGCCCTTGGTCCAAGTATGCATTCAATGTTAAGTCTAATAAATGCGGTTCAGTATTAATTAATTATGCAAGTGAATAATTCAGTGAGATCAAGTGAGCTGTATGCCTAGCTAGACGCCGCTTCAGTTCAAGTGGAATTAATAATATTAATCCACAACTTACTCTTGACTGAACCCGTAGGGTCACACAAATAGTACGTGAACGGATCAAGTATTTAAGTAAATTAAATACTCCATTTATGAATATTCGGAATCGACGGATCTCGGTTCCAGTGGGAGCTGAAATCTTCAAAAGGCAAAATATGAATACTCCGGAAATGATGATATTGCCGGAAACGGAAATATGGATTATAACAGAAATATAAATATTATCCTAGTCGTAGATGTTGCCGGAAACGGAAACATGGTACGTATCGGAAAATATTATTGGAAATAGAAATATTGCCGGAATCGGAAATATTGCCGGAAACGGAAAACGAATCGAAAGCGCGACGTACGAAATGATCGTCCGACGAGCTTGCTAGACGCAAGGCCCAGCACGAAGCTAGGCCCGCGCCTAGCGAAGCCCGTGCACACAGCGAGCAGTGAGGCAAGCCCAACGTGCGAGCAACGAGCAAGGCAGGCCCAGCCGAGCAGCGAGCAAGGCAGGCCCAGCTGCGCAGCAAGAGAGCAAGGCCAGCAGCAGCGCCCACGATGGGCTGCGTGCTGCCAGCCTGCTTGGGCCGAGCCGCGCACCGTGGCCTTATGGGCTGCGTGTGTGTGGTTTGTGCAATGCTACGAATCCGTAGTCGTTTAGGATTGTTCGATTAATTGTTTTCCTAATTCCACAAGAATTAAATGTTTAATTAAACATTAAATTCTAATGGATTAATTTAATTAGAATTCTAATTGAATTAGTAAATTGAATCCTAGTGGAAATCTAAGTCCGATATTTCCTCCCTATAAATAGATGATTCATAATCACAATTTATACACAACAATCAATAAGTATTCATATAGTTTAAGTTTAAGAAATAACTTAATAATTTGCCTAAAATATAATTAAGCTTCGAATAACATAAAACCTTAGATAATATTCTAGTTAATTGAGTCTAAGGAGGATCCTAACGTGTTGTGGACTATCTACGGAGGGGAGACATTTGGAGTCCGAAACTTGTTCTTGTTCGGTTCTGGAGCAGATAGGGAAGGCACGCGTCACATGTATGTATCTTGAATTATGCTAATTGACTATGTGGCGATTAATTTGGATTCCTGGCTTTATGGTTTTTCCGCATGAAATATATGTTTTATATTTGTCATAACCTTACAGTGGTATCACGAGCCTCTAATTTATTCCATTATCAATTATAGTTAACATGGTTAAATTTTATAAATTTGCAATGAATTAAAGGGGTGATTAATTTCGTCGAATGTAATTAATTGCAAATTCGTGCGATTATTTGATTATATGTTCGCAGGATTTTCGGCAGTTTAGTCAATAATGGTCGGAATCGTATAATTTTATAGTGATTTTCGCATGTAAACGATGTTTTAAAATTTTGACTAAAATCAAAGATTTGATGCCGGACCCAGAATTCCCAAATTCGAAGCCTAACTATGACGTTTCGGAGGTTTTAGTTTTTCGAACGCAAAATTTATAATTTTATGATGTTAAATTAAATATTTGCGAATCTTGTATGTAATCTTGAATCTATGATTGACCTATTGTATATGTTTAACAATTTTGAAACCTAATCTTGTTACTTATACAACCTAATTTGTAATTGTAATTAATTTGTTGAAATTCGAATAATTTAGAATTTGATTTGATTTTCATAATTTATTAGCAAATTTAATTAGGATCCTATGATTAAAAACCACCATAAATTTGTTAAAACTGAAAAAGTTTTAAAATTGTATGACCTAGATTTGAATCCATGAAATAAATATAATCGGAAATTAATTTGAAAAATAAATTTTCGATTTTTCGCCAAAATTTATGAAATTAATATGAGCTATTAATTTGTCAATAAATTTAAATTATAAAAGTTTTAATTTTTATGAAAAGCGTTCACGAATCTTGCACGCACGAAGCAATGAAAGCTAAGTGTAACCCTTAAGGGGTGTTGCATAGTGCGGGCATGCGACGACGAGCAAGGGAGCTCGTCGCCCATGCGGTACGAGGCAACGAGCAAGGCACGGGTGCACGCGCGGGGGGGGGGGGGGATGGGGGTGCCCTCCTGTGCGGTGTGTGTGGTGTGCAAGTGAGTGAGTGGCGAGACGAAGGCAGCGAGCACACAGGCCGTGCGGGCAAGCGACGAGAGCTGGCACGCTCCAGCAAGCACTGGTCCGCCCAGCGAGCGATGCTTGCTGCGCGTAGGCGTGGCTTGCTCGGCTTGCTGCGTGCTACGCGTGGCCTGCTCGATGCTCATGCTACGACCAATGCAAGTGGCAGGCCATGGGCGCTGCACTCGTGCACGCGGCCCATGGGCGCTGCTACTACAAGGCCTCGACGAGGCATGGGCGCAAGCCTATGGCTTTGTCTTGGCCCGTTGGTTCGTTTTAATTTTTTCAGTTGAAAACTATTTTAATTAAATTTAATTTCGTAATTTAATTTTTTTTCGGAATTTAATTTTGAATAATTTAATTATTATAAATTTATTTATACTAATTATTTTAGTAAAATTAAAACCTTGATAAAATTTAAATTAATCAATTTTAATCAACTGAAAATAAAATAAAAGGATTTAAATAATATTTTATATGAGCTTTAGATTTTAATTAAATTTGTAAGTTTCCGGTTGGACTAGGAAATACAATTTTATGTTTAAAATTCGTAAAGCATGTAAATTTCTTGGTTTTAGTGGAAGTGTTTTAGTCATAAACTCTTGATTAGGTCTACTTTCCTTTAAGGCTAAAACAACTCGATTAGAATTAATAAGGATTGAATAATTTGTAGATTATTGGAACCCTTGATTAATTGTTGCAAATATTTAAGTGATGCATAATATGTTCTACTAACTTGCCATGTGGGACATTCATTGATAAATGAATGGGTGAATGGTATATTGTAAATGTACTGTTTTGCAGGTTATGGAAAGTGACTAGTATGACCCAAATAGGATAGAAAATATGGTCTGCGTACCATTAATTTGAATGTTAAATTGGTCTAATGCACCGAAGTTTTTTTTTTTATTTTTAAATATGGTCTGCGTACCATCAAATAGTTGTAATTAGTTTCAATTATAGCTTATCGTATTTGAAGAAAATGGCGCCTCCCATGGTGAAATTCAAGACGGAGTTTCCAATCCATTTTCAAGACGGAGTTTGAAGTTGAAGCTTCAAGATGAAGTCGGGTCATACTAGATCACATTTACATCTTATGCATGCTTTAAGTTATTTACTACTTTAAATATGTCTTAATTATGCATGAGATTGTGGCTTGATTATGTTGCATGATTAAGGATTTTAGTTCACTTAAAATCTAACCAACATAGTAAGAGCCTTAAGTTCCAAACTTTAAAAATTGAGTTAAAAGGTGCCATGCCAAAATAACACTTAATTGGATAACCTTTACATCAATCTTAGTAATAGTTTTCCGCCATAGCGCGGTGTTACTTATTGATCCTAAAGGGGTAAGGTACACAAATAATTGTGAGTACATGTTAGTTTTGGTGAAACTCAACGATATAAGTAATGAGTCCTTTTATGTCGTGGAAAAACGGATAGGTTTACCTAATAAGTTCTTAGACGTACCTATCAACCAAGAGTAGTTTCTAGACTATTAGCAAAGGATTTGCTTACCTAAAATATTTTAGAATTGAGTCTAAATACATAATGTGCTTAATTCTTCAATGATTTAAGGATCTTGGAATCATTTTATTCACACTTGCCGGAACACATAACTTGAATAAAGTGCTTAATAAATATTGAATTATGCGTGAGTGCTAGAATTTAAGTTTATTAAGAGAAATCGTGAATGGTTATTTATTTGTTTATTCTTTTCAATTGTAGTTTTAACTATGGCAAACAACAATCAAAACATCATCATGGGTTCTGAGCTTATGATCAAGCTGAACCTAACAAATTTTCTTGAATGGGAAGCTAAGTTGGTTGAAGTAGTGAGACTCAATGGATTTGAGTATGTACTGTTCAATCCCATGCCATGCTACTATGCCAGAGACATGACCCATGAAAGACATGCCGCCTGGGATGTGGATCTCAAGAAGGTTACGAGTCTCATGCTGAACAACATCCCTGATGATTGGGCTAGGAGGTTTGTATCTTACGAACCTTTTATGCTCATCAAGAATCTGAGGGATATCTGTCGTGGAAACACGGAGGACAGAGACCTAAATGTCCATGAGTTGATTGAAATAATGTCAGGCCTGAAGGTGAGTTCTCATAACAGATGTTTTAGGATGGAAGTCCAAGAAGCACATGTTCAGGTCCTTCGCACTAAACAAAGGGTTGGTGTTCCACTAAGGTTTCATGTAGACTTTATGCTTTCATTATTTGGACGCTTAAGTCTGCTAGGATCACCAATAAGCGAAAGGATGGTAGTCTCAATCTTACTCAATTCACTCCATAGTGGGTTTGGTCGCTTTAAGCAACTATACATGAGTGAACCAAGAGAAGAAACAGTTGAAGAGTTAGTTCACCTGGTCAAAAAGGATGAGATAATACTCGACTGTGAAGCCAAGGATTTACTCAAGGCTAAAGGGAGACCCTTCAAGAAAGGTGGAAATTCCAAGGGCAATGCTGAGTCAGTTCCCAGAAAGAAGATAAAGCAGGACAAGTCCACATCAAACTGCCTTTATTGTGATGGAATTGGCCATTACAAGAGAGAATGTCCAAAGCTTAAGGAAGATCAGAAGAACGGAACAGTCGTTCCATCTTCAGGTATTTTCGTTATAGACTGTATACTTGCTAATTCAACTTCTTGGGTATTAGATACAGGTTGTGGCTCACACTTATGTTCCAATTCAAAGGGACTATGAAGAAGTAGAAGATTAAGCAAGGGTGAAGTCGACCTACGAGTGGGAAATGGAGCACGGATTGCTGCATTAGCTGTAGGAATTTATTATTTGTCGTTGCCCTCTGGGCTAGTTTCGGAACTGGAGGAATGTTTCCATGTTCCAAGTCTTACTAAAAACATCATTTCTGTTTCTTGCTTAGATGCTAAGGGATTTTGCTTTTTAATAAAAGACAATAGTTGCTCGTTTTATTTTAAAGAGATGTTTTATGGATTTGTTAGATTAGTCAATGTACTTTATTTACTAGATCACGACAAACAAGTTTATAACATAAATACCAAAAAGGCCAAAAAGAATGATTCAGATCTCACCTATCTGTGGCATTGTCAATTAGGCCATATTAACATGAAGCGTATAGAAAGAATTCAAAAAGAAGGAATTCTAGAACCATTTGACTTAGAGGATCACTAGTAGAAAAAACCCTTATTGGAGCGGGCTTTTAGACCCCTGTTGCAACGTACATCGTATGCTGCAACTGGGGGGCCTGCAACAAGTCTGAACTTGTTGCAGCGTACAATGTTCGCTGCAAAAAGTGGTTTTTTGTAGCGTACATATGTATGTACGCTGCAACAAGTGTCAAAAAATTGGGAAAATTTTGGACTTGTTGCAGCGTACATACATATGTACGCTGCAAAAGACTCAACTTTTTGCAGCGTACAAATACAAGTCTGGAATTTTGCGAAATTTTTTTCCCTTGTTGCAGCGTAAATATATATTGTACGCTGCAACAAAGCACTTTTGGCGGGAAAATTATAATTTTGTTTAGGGATACCTAGAGTGCCTTGCACCAAATATAGAAACCTGTCAAAACAATAATAGAATAACGCAACCTGTATAACAAATATAAAAACAACAATTGGAGTTTTGTATATATCCCAAAACCAAAAGTGCACATACCGATACATTTAAATATATTTACGTTCCAATTTCAACGTATGCATACATTTTAACATAAAAGATTGTTCTATAACATCTAAACCAACTCGATCAAGCGCCCTCAGGTCAATAATAAATACTTGGTGGTAAAAAACTTCGCCCATTGCTCACGAACCACATCAATTTCCTCACTAGCATAAGGCGCAGTCCTCGGAGTATAGACCTTACAAAAACAAAAATTTGATGGAGCATTAGATCGATTAAATGCAAATAAAATGTCACATTTTAACATTCAAGCAACTAATGACAATGTATTAATAGTCTAGAATACGAATCAATTAGTTACTTACCTCATCTAGCCGGCCTTCATAGTCATGTTTTAACGTGACTATCTCTAACATGAACTTCATAACGTAATAGCCACACTCAGTTCCGCCGATTTGTTGAGCACACTGATTAAGAAACATAATACTTTATCTTGCAAGGCCAATAGTTAATAAAAACAAAGCAAAAAGCTAATTAAGAAACATGTTATGCCTCTATATGAATGGGTTTACACGACTTAAAACTCGTTTTATTCGGACAATTCCCACCATTGCACTTGTACACTTGGTATGCCCTAGAAAATTAACGAAACACGGGTACTCATGAATATAATTTTGGCTTAGGTTTCTTAAAGACTAATGTAATTTGTAAGCAAAAGAACTTACAAACTCAAGATTCCCCATGCATAATCTGTTCGACGTGGATCTCTAGCAGAATCGAAAATATATACATAACCTCTATGTAGGTCCATCACGTATAAATTCCAATGATTTCTGTGTAATTTATAAATGATATAGTAAATATTTAATAACAATAATAATAGTAATTAATATTATATATGAAACTTATATAACACACTTACTCTTGATTATATGGGATTAAAAACCAATTAGTTAGGTTAGGATTACCCATCTTCTCCTTTTCAATTTCAGCTTGGAATTTTTTTTTCAAATACATTGTTGGCGCTCCAGGGTCGGCCTTGATTCTAGTGCTTGACATAAACTCGGGACAAATGAACGAAATCCGAGACATTTCAAATGATTTGGCATGATCGTGCAATAAACACCTACAAAATAACAAGATTACACTATTAAGATCGATAAAGAGAAAAAACTTCAAAGAAATAATAGTTATATTAACAACAATAAAACATTTAATTACAATATGTAGACTTGGATCGCTGAAATGTTTAAGCACGCCCCGCGAAGGAACTCTCCTATATCAGACCCAGTTATGTATGTTTCTTGATCAAAATCAGAGTGCCAAACTGAGGCCGCCAATGGGATGGTAGTATTATCATATATATCATCAGGCGCCGAAGTCATGATAAACTGCAAGTATTTGCATGACGGGCCAAGACCTTGAATTGCATCGTATACAAGTCCCGCTTTCTTGCTTTTGGTGGTTGATTCTTGTGTTTTACGATCACAACTTCCCACCACCTCTAAGTTGGACTTAGGCTTAGAATTCGACTTCTTTGGATGCGAAAATTCCTATAACAATAGTCAATTAGCATTAGTCATGTAATAAGAATCAAATGAGTCCTTAGGTTCTTTAGTTCAAAGTTGGGAGCGAAAATGTCATTTTAGCTCTATATATGACCTATAACAACCCAACGAACCTTAAATGTGCATAAATAGGTTCGAATGAGATTTAGAAACTTAAAACTATGAATATAAGTCGTGTAATAAGAATCAAATGAGTCCTTAGGTTCTTCAGTTCAAAGTTGGGAGCGGAAATGTCATTTTAGCTCTATATATGACCTATAATGACCCAACGAGCCTTAAATGTGCATAAATAGGTTGGAATAAGTTTTAGAAACTTAAAAATATGCATATTAGTCATGTAATAAGAATCAAATGAGTCCTTAGGTTCTTTAGTTCAAAGTTGGGAGCGAAAATGTCATTTTAGCTCTATATATGACCTATAACGACCCAACGAGCCATAAATGTGCATAAATAGGTTCGAATGAGTTTTAGAAACTTAAAACTATGCATATTAGTCATGTAATAAGAATCAAATGAGTCCTTAGTTTCTTTAGTTCAAAGTTGGGAGCGAAAATGTCATTTTAGCTCTATATATGACCTATAACGACCCAACGAGCCATAAATGTGCATAAATAGGTTCGAATGAGTTTTAGAAACTTAAAACTATGCATATTAGTCGTGTAATAAGAATCAAATGAGTCCTTAGGTTCTTTAGTTCAAAGTTGGGAGCGGAAATGTCATTTTAGCTCTATATATGACCTATAACGACCCAACGAGCCTTAAATGTGCATAAATAGGTTGGAATGAGTTTTAGAAACTTAAAACTATGCATATTAGTCGTGTAATAAGAATCAAATGAGTCCTTAGGTTCTTTAGTTCAAAGTTGGGAGCGAAAATGTCATTTTAGCTCTATATATGACGTATAACAACCCAACGAACCTTAAATGTGCATAAATAGGTTCGAATGAGATATAGAAACTTAAAACTATGCATATTAGTCGTGTAATAAGAATCAAATGAGTCCTTAGGTTCTTCAGTTCAAAGTTGGGAGCGGAAATGTCATTTTAGCTCTATATATGACCTATAATGACCCAACGAGCCTTAAATGTGCATAAATAGCACTACTAGAAAAAGGGTTTATAACGACAAACTTTTTCGTCGTTATAAGTCTAAAAAGTCGTCGTTAAAGCTATTAACGACGAACAAAGTTCGTCGTGAGTTTTGTCGTAATAGCTTCCGACGTTATTAGTATTAACGTCAACGTTCGTCGTGAATTTTGCACGACGGAATCATTGTTTGTCGTTACTTATTAACGACAAAATGATTGTTTGTCGTTATTTATTAACGACAAAATGATTGTTTGTCGTTATTATGTATTCAATGGCGTCGAACAAACATCATATAACGACCAACAAAGTTGACGTA